>NC_064840.1:10010000-12708750 GCF_024166365.1 Elephas maximus indicus
TTATCAGGGAAGTAACAGTTACAGTTCAGGCTCAAGAACCCTCAGGATACAGTTCTTCCATCAGGAGAGCCCCTCCCCAGCTGTGCTCGAAGGCACGCCCCGTCCCTGGCCCTCAGCCCAAACGCACTCAGCTTTTTCTTTCCATGGACCAGTAAGCCCACTGTGCTGTCTCCTGCTGCCAGGTCTCTGCTGCTAGTTCTCTCCTTCCTTAGTGGTGGGTTCTTCCTCTCTGCTCTGGAATTGGCTCTCCTTTAAGGCAAAACTGACCAGTTCCTTGGTAGGCCACATTTACCCTATCACACAATCGCACCCAGTCACCTGGGTGGGAGTTACAAGACCATGGCTAGAAAGGCCACACAAAAAGTAATCCATCAGTGATGAATCCCACCACAGCAAGTTAGGCATGTTAGAATTCTTTGTGGTTACTGACCACCATGTCTGTACCCTGTTTTCTTCTATTTTTTTGTTCACCCAGCTTATTAATCCTTTTAACACTTACTTAAACTGAGATCTTGCTATGAGCCCAGGCTTTGTGCTAGACCCCAGGGGATGTATGCATACAGAGAAGAGTAAGATATTCTCCTTTCCTTTAGGGGAAACCCTGGTGGTGTAGTGGTTAAGTGCTATGGCTGCTAACCAAAAGGTTGGCAGTTCAAATCCACCAGGCGCTCCTTGGAAGAAACTCTATGGGGGAGTTCTACCCTGTCCTATAGGGTCACTATGAGTCAGAATCGACTCAAGGGCAATGGTTTTTTTCTTGCCTTAAGGAGCTCACAACTATAGGAGCAGATAGGCATGAAAATAGTTACTGTGCCACGGGTAAGTGCTCTATTGGAGATGTGGAGAAGGAGCAATAGGAGTGAAATAAAGGTGTAGGACCCCTGGTGGCGCAATGGTTAAGCTCCCAGCTGCTAACCAAAAGATCAGCGGTTCAAACCCACCAGCAATTCTGCAGGAGAAGAGACCTAGCATTGTTTCCATAAAGATTGCAGCCTCTAGGCTAACCTCTGGGGCAGTCCTCCTCTGTCCTATAGTTGGAATTTACTTGATGCTGGCTTAGTTATCTAGTGCTGCTATAACAGAAATACCACAAGTGGGTGGCTTTAACAACAGAAATTTATTCTATCACAATTGAGGAGGCTAGAAGTTTGAATTCAGGGCACCAGCTCTAGAGGAAGGCTTTCTTCTTCTGTTGGCTCTGAGGTCCTTTTCTCCTTTCAAGATCTGTGGTCCCAGCATCCCTTGGAGATCTCCATGTGTCTTGGCATCAGCCTTCCCTGGGTCTAGGAGGTTCTCAGCACAGGGACTCTGGCTCCAAAGGACACACTCCACTCCTGGCTTCTCTTTCTTGATGGTACTGAGATTCCTCTCTGCTTGCATCTCTCTCCTTTTATCTCTTGTAAGATAAAAGGTGTGACTCAAGTAAGGGCGTGACTTGAATAAGGGTGGTGACTAGGTTAAGGTTGGTGAGGAGTCACAGCCTCTAGTAAGGCAGAGACTCAAGATACATCCTGTCTTAATCCTGCCTCATTAACATAACAGACAACTCACTCCCAAATGGGACCATAACTACAGGTATAGAGGCTAGGATATACAACACATCACAAAATGGAGGATAATTACATCAGATCACAGAATGGAGGACAACCACACAATACTGGGAATCATCCCCTAGCCAAGTTGACACATTTTTTTGGAGGGGCACAATTCAATCCATAACAATGGCTCACAACAAGAAGAGTCTGCCTGGAAAAAGGAAGAAAAGCCTCTACTGAGGAGGTAGAGCTGAGGCTGTGATATAAGAATAGTGGAAGTTCACTGGGCAGATGAAGCAGGGAACAGAGTTCCAGTCAGTGGGCACAGCAGGTCTCAAGGCCTGGAGGTCTGAGAAATCACAGAATTTTCCTCTCTGAAGAGGGTGTTGGGAGGTGGCTGGGACAGAACTATCAAGTGCCATTGGAAGGAATAAGCCAGCCACTTGAGGGAGCATTGCGCACTTGTCCATCAGTGGGAGTCTATGGAGGACAGCGTCCTCAAGGAGGATTAAAGTCAGCCCTTTGGGCCCTGGAGACACTTCTCATTGCTGTTAAGCACTCACACAAAATGTTCTGACACTGTTAAAAGCCTATAAATAAATGTATCATATACTTTGGAAATGCTGGTGGTGTAGTGGTTAAGTGCTACGGCTGATAACCAAAAGGTCAGCAGTTCGAATCCACGAAGCATTCCTTGGAAACCCTATGGGGGAGTTCTGCTTTGTCCTGTAGGGTCGCCATGAGTCGGAACCAACTCGATGGCAACAGGTTTTATCATATACTTTGACCTTGGCCTAGGAACATAAGGGAAACTGAAAATGTAAATCAACTTCTAAGTTTTTTTTTATTTCAAAATTCACTCCCAAATTCAGCAAATTTCCAGTTACGTGAGAAACACATCATACAGTTTTGAAGATTTACTGCTTAAAATTCCCTTCATTAGACTCTTACCTAGCTTCTTGAGTCCTTATGGCACTGAAGTGACTCTCCCATAAACTCAGGGGGCTTACCAACTTGTTTTGCTCTAAACTGTTTTTAGTAAGCTTTTTAACTACAGAATTCACATAAAAAGCATACAGATTTTCTTCCTAACCTGTTTTTGCTTTAAACTGTTTTTAGTAAGCTTTTAAACTGCAGAATTCACGTGAAAAAAGGAAGAGTTGGAGGGAGGTTTGAGAAGAAGCAGGGGACCACGTAGGGGGCTGCAGTGACATGCGGCGAGATGATGGCCATGAGAATGGAGAGAGGTAGATGGGGATTTTCAGAAGGAAGGACTGACAGGACAGAGCACCTGGAGTGGCGATGGCTCAGCTAGGGTAGGAGAAGCCCAGGGTGAAGCCCAGAGAAAAAAGGAGTGGTTGGGGAAGAGGCGAGATTTAGTTAAATTCTGGGTAGGGTTTGAGGTGTTCGCTGGAAGTCAGTTGGAGGTGTCCACTGCTGAACTCAAGAATAGAGGTCTGGATTGGAGGCAGGGAATGAAAACTGTGCTTGTGCCTTCTTCTCTCGCAGCCTTTGCTTCAGCATGTGCCTAAGGAGGCTTTTCCAGTCCTTACATCACCAGGGGGTCTGGAGGGCAGCCTTCCTAAAGCACAGCCAGTACAGACCCCAGGGAGCCCGCCGATGGACGCGCTCTGGAGGCGGCACCTACAGAGCGGTGATTTTTGACATGGGTGGAGTTCTCATTCCTTCTCCAGGGAGAGTGGCTACAGGTGAGCTCTTCAGTCTGTTTCCCTTTCTGGGACTGGGGTGGGGGTGGGGGAGTATGGGGTAGTAAGGGGACAGAGGGGGTCCTTGGGTAGTACAAACAAATAAGGTGCTCGGCTGATGACCAGAAGGTTGGAGGTTCCAGTCCAACCAGAGGCTCCTTGGAAGAAAGGCCTGGCAATCTACTTCTGAAAAAATCAGCCGCTGAAAAAATCCTATGGAGCACGGTTCTACTCTGGCACACATGGGGTCACCATGAGTTTGAATTGACTCAACAGCAACTGGGTTTTGGGTGTAAGGGGAACAGAGAGGAACATTTGGGCAGCAGCATATGCCAGAGGGCAGTATTTTGGCTTTTGAATCAGATTCCAAGTGGTTGCATTGACTCATTTCCTCACCATTAAATTAGGGCTAATAACAGTACCTACCTCCTTGGGATTTTGTGAGAGGTAATTGCGATAATCCATGGAAAGAAAACACTTGCTTAGCACAGTAAGTACTCAGCTTATCTTAAATTCTCAATAAATGTTCAGCTGCCCCTGTTGCTGTGATTAAAGTTTAACTAGTGCAAAAGAGAAAGAAGGAAACAAAAGACTGAAAGAAGAAACTAGTCTACAGGACAAGTAGTCTATATGAACCATGGCCTCATCTACCCTGAGACCGGAAGAGCTAGATGGTGCCCAGCTACCCTTACTAACCGTTGTAATCAGGACCACCATTGATGAACCCTGATAGAATGAGAGAAAAATGTGGAACAGAACCTCAAATTTCTCAAAAAAAAAAAAAAACACCCTAAAAACCAGACCTACTGGCTGGTTAAGACTGGAGGACTCCTTGAGACTATTGCTCAGAGATACCCTTCAAACCTTGAACCAAAACTAACCCCCGAGGTCACGCTGTAGCTAAATAACAGATTGGCTCACAAAATAATGAATATCACTTGTAAGTACTGTGCTCCTTTAAAAAATCACCTATAGGAGACCAAATGGCCAGCAATTACTTTAAAACAAAGACGAGAATGTAAGGGGACAGGGAAATAAGATTAATGGAAACGGGACAACTAGAACAAAAATAATGAGAATGTTAATGCATTGCGAAGAATATAACCAACGCCACTGAACAATCTGTGTAGAAATTGTTGAATGGGGACCTAAACTGCTATGTATGTGTTTATCAAAAATGTGATAAAACTATTATTTAAAAAAAAAAAAGTTTAGCATGATGGCAGCTACCAACCACCACCTTTTCCTGGGAACTGTGCTACTTCTGAAATCTTGAATGCTGAAATCTCCTCTTTGATCGTGATCTTCCTCTCTTCTACCTCACTTCCTCCAGCCTGCTTTTGGACCTACAGGGTCGAACCTCAAGTCTCTTTGATTCTGTTCTCTTTATCAGCCACTTCCTTGTTTTACTTTTTTTCCCTACTCAATTTGGACTTTATATTCAACTTCCTTTAATTAGTTTTGGCTGCATGTATTAGAAAACCTACTGTTAACAGTGACTTAAACAGAAGTTTATTTCTCTTGCATATAAAAGCCCAGGTACGTGGTCTGAGGTTAATATATTGCTCTGTGGATCAGGGACTCATGTTCTCCCTATCTTGTGGCTCTGGTGTGAGTATGCTTTATTTCCAGTTTTACTTCATGGTCTCTGTCGGTGACTCCGGCTCCCGCCATCACATTCTTATCCCAGCCACTGGGAAGGAAAAGGGGCCAAACAGCTGTCCCCATCATTTTGACTTACTGTAGTGGCTGGCTGGCCGATTCCCCCCCACCCCCCCAATCCCCCAGATCAATCCAAGTACAAGTTTTCTCTACACCTGCCCCTGGCTGAGCAGTATTCCATTGTATGTACATACCACACTTTGTTTATCCATTCATCATTGGTGGGTGCAGGTTGTTTCCACCTTTCTGCTACTATGACCTACTCATACTGTTAATGACAAGGTAAATTGGGATATTACTGACCACAGTGCCAGGAATCTTTTAAGCACTCAATGAACATTTTGGTTGTTATTAACTTCAGAACTTCTGTGACCTCCTCCTCAGGCAGAATGCCCTGGAGAGCATGTTCCCACGTCTAGTCTAACCTTTACTAAGGCAGGTTTTGTAGTTCAAGATGGCGTGTGTTCTTGTCTCCTCTATGGGGCTCTGAGACCCTAGAAACCTGGGTGTAGGTTTTATTCACTTAGCCTTTACAGTGCCCAGTCCAGAGCTGACTGAGTCATTCAGGAAATGTTTGATAGATGGATGAATGAACAAATGAGTGATGCCTAGTTTTTTTTTGTTGTTGTTTTTTAAACTAAAACTTCTAATGTTATTTATTTCAAAGGAACCAAATTAAGCATCATTTCATAAGTGAGGACTAGAAATTAAGATCATCTCAAATTCACACACGATTATTTTTTTACATTTAAGCTAGAAGTCAGTACCTACTCACCTCTGCTGTTGTAGCACTGTCTTAGTCATCTAGTGCTGCTATAACAAAAATATCACAAGTGGATGGCTTTAACAAACAGAAGTTTATTCTCTCAGTCTAGGAGGCTAAAAGTCCGAATTCAGGGTCCCAGCTCCAGGGGAAGGCTTTCTCTCTCTGTAGGCTCTGGGGGAAGGTCCTTGTCATCAGTCTTGCCTTGGTCTAGAAGCTTCTCAGCACAGGGACCCTGGGTCCAAAAGACACACTCCTCTCCTAGTTCTTCATTCTTAGTGAGGTCCCCCTGTCTCTCTGCTCCCTTCTCTCTTTTATATCTCAATAACTGCCTCTAATCCTGCCTCATTAACATCATAGAAGTAGGATTTACAACACACAGAAAAATCACATCAGATCACAAAGTGGTGGGCAATCACACAATACTGGGAATCATGGCCTAGCCAAGTTGACACACATTTTGGGGGACATAATTCAATCCATAACAAGTACTAAAGCAGCCCATGTTGTGTGTTATTGAGTCAATTTCGACTCACAGTGACCCTATAGGACAGAGTTGAACTGACCCATAGGGTTTCGTAGGCTGAAATCTTTACAGGAGCAAATCGCCAGGTCTTTTCCTCCTGTGGAACTGCGGATAGGTTCAAACTGCCAACCTTTTGGTTAGCAGCTGAGTGCTTTAACCATTGCCCCAGGGCTCCTCAAGGCAACCATAAACCAAAAACCAAACCCATTGCCCTTGAGCTGATTACTACTCATAGCAACCCTATAGGACAGAGTAGAACTGTCCCACAGGGCTTCCAAGGAGTGGCAGTGGATTCCAACTGTCAACCTTTCGGTTAGCTGCTGCGCTCTTAACCACTGCACCACCAGGGTTCCATAGACACTACATAAACAAATGGGCATGCCTGGGTGCCAATAAAACTTTGTATTCAAAAGTAGACAGAAGGCTGGATTTGGCCCCCGGGCCATATTTTGCTGAACCTTGTCTAGCTTATACTTTTTAATATCTGTGTGGTAGTCTGTTATATGAACGTACTGTATTAGATTTAACAAGTGCTTTACTAATAGATGAGGAGCCCTGGTGGCACAGTGGTTAAAGCGCTTGGCTGCTAACCAAAAGGTTGGCAGTTTGAACCCAGCAGTCGTTCCGTGGGAGAAAGATGTGGCAGTCTGCTTTCGTAAAGATTAAAGCAAAAAACCAAACCCAGTGCCATCAAGTCGATTCTGACTTATAGCGACCCTATAGGACAGAGTAGAACTGCCCCATAGAGTTTCCAAGGAGCGCCTGGCAGATTTGAATTGCTGGCCCTTTGGTTAGCAGCTGTAGCACTTAACCACTACGCCACCAGGCTTTCCATGTAAAGATTAAAAAACAGCCTTGTGAATCCTATGGGGCAGTTCTACTCTGACTTATAGGGTTCCTATGAGTCAGAATTGACTCCACAGTAATGGGCTTGGTTTTGGGGTTTTACTAATAGATATTTAAGTTTCTAGGTTTTATTTTTTTTTTACAATCAATTCTGCACACACAGCCTTGTACATCATTTTTATTTTGTAAATATATCTGTGGAACAAATTCCTGCACGTGGAATTTCTAGGTCAAGTGTATGTGCATTTAAAATTTAGTAGAAATTGCCAAATTGCACTTCATAGAGTTTATACCCGTTTACGCTCCCATCAACAGTATACCAGAGGGAATGCTGTACCGTTTAGAGTAGTTCTAAAATTTAAAGATGTATTATTCTGTTGAGTTTTAAAAGGACTGCTAATCTCAAAGCATATATGCCAGATGATTAACACTGATTATTTTCGAAAACTGGGATTGCTTGTCATTTTACTTCTTTTTATACCTTTCTATCACACCTAAAGGCACAGATGGTTTGTGCAATCAGCTGCTAAATGAAAGTTTGGCAGTTCGAGTCCACCCAGAGACACCTCGGAAGAAAGGCCTGGCAAACCATCCATTGAAAACACTATGGAGCACAGTTCTATTGTGACACACATGGGGTCACCAGAGTTGGAGTCAACACAGTGACAAGTGGTTTGGTTTTTTTATATTGTCCAAAACCCTTTCAATGGACAGGTACTGCTTTTATAATCAGAAAAACAACAACAACAACAACAGTAAGGGCATTTTCCTTTCAGAAAAAAAGGTATATGTAAAGTGTATGATGTCTTAGATCTATAATTATGAATGGCATGTATATTTTTGCCTCCAGCAACTGTATTATTGGAAGAAAAACAACCCGCAGCCAAGTGTTCCCAGTATTACAGAAATGATGATCCATTCGGTGCCCCAGCCCTTCTTCACTGATAGAAATATACTTCTTTATTCCACAAAGACAGTATTCCCCCAAGGGAGTGTTTCAGTGTACCAGCTCCATTGCCTTAAAGGATGACTGTAGCTTACAAAAGGAAGAGCTTCTTTGGAGTATTGTCAGAAACTGGCTGATGACTTCGTTCACATCCTTACTGTGTGTCAGCACTGTGAAAAGGACCTCCTATATACTGCTATATGGATTGAATTGTGTCCCCCCCCACCGAATATGTGTTTTAAATCCTAACCCCTGTACCTGTGGTTATAATCCCACTTGAGAATGAGTTTTTTTTGTTATGTTAATGAATAGTGTGAGTGTAGGGTTGTCTTAAATCAATCTCTTTTGAGATATAAAACAGATTAAACAAGCAACCAAGCAAGCAGAGATGGGGGAGGAGAGATGCCAAGCCACGTGAAGATTGCCCAGGAGCAGAAGCTCAAAAAGGGACAAGGACCTTCCTCCAGAGCTGACAGAGAGAGAAAGGCTTCCCCTAGAGCCAGTACCCTGAATTTGGAATTCTTTTTTAAACTGTGAGAAAATAAATTTCTTTTTCTTAAAGCTCCCCACTTGATTTCTTTTTCTTAAAGCCCCCCATTTGTAGTATCCTGTTATAGCAGCACTAGATAACTAGGACATAAACTTTCTAATGAGAAACCAAGGAAGAAATCCACCATCTAGTGTCCCAAGTCATGTCAAGGTGGTAAGGACCTGAGGCTTACCAGCTACGTCCTCTCAATCACACAGCAGTGGCACTATTAGTTGGGAGGTCTAAGATTCAGATTTTGCATTTCCTGAATTTCCCAGACTTCCCAGTAGTACACACCCTGCCACCACAATGATGCCGGAGGAGCCGGGATGGTGATTCCCGAGTTCCCAAACCCCAGCCATTTCCTGAGGTATCTCACCTACTGAAGCTTCCACTTTCTGTAGAGTGGGAGGTCCAGAACCACATCCCTTCCGGAACAATTGTGAAGGCCTTGATAGCAGGTGGGGAAAATGGACCCTGGATGACATTTATGAGAGGAGAGATAACACCAGAGGCTTTCTTACAAGAATTTGGGAGACTGTGCTCTGAAATGGTGAGTAATAAGCATACCAGCATTTCCATATTACTCTTTTTGCCTTGAGAAGTGGTTGCAATATTCATCCATTAAGTTGGTTAAACTGCAAATAAAAAATAAAAAACCTATCCCCAGCTACTCAACTTTAACTACGTATATGAATAGGTAAAAACATGCTTTACTTAGCCCCGTTAGCAGATATTGTTCACCTGAGATACAGGAGCCCTCTGTATGATGGCTTTAATCAAAAAGGTTATTTCAAGCAGTAATAACATTGAGCATTTTCTCTGTGCTATGCATTGTTCTAAGTCCTTTACATATATTAACCCATGTAACCCATACAAGAAACCTACTAAAATATAGTTCAAAATATAATCTTACACCTTGAAAACATGATGCTAACTGAAAGAACCCTGTCACAAAAGACCACATAATACATGAGTCCATTTTTATGAAATGTCCAGAATAAGCAAATCTATAGAGACAGAATGAAGCTCTGGCGGCTCACGGTTGAACATGTGGCTGCTAACCAAAAGGTCAGCAGTTTGAATCCACCAGCTGTTCCCCGGAAGCCCTGTGGGACGGCTCTGCTCTGTCCTGCAGGGTCGCTGTGAGTTGGAATTGACTCTGCGGCAGTGGGTTATAGGCAGAAAGATTACTAGCTGACCGGGATGAGGTAGAAAGAAGCAAGGAGGAGTGACTGCTAATGGGTGCGGGATTTCTTTCTGAGGTGATGAAAATGTCCTCAAATTAGATAGTGGTGATGGTTGCACAACTCTGTGAATACATGAAAAACCATCAGGTTGCACAATTTAAATCAGTAAATTGTCTGGTATGTGAATTATATATCAGTAAAGCTGTTAAAAAGTATACGCAGTAGTATACTTGCCTTTGAAGTTTTCTGAATTTAAAAAACAACAACAAAAATGACCAGAAACTGAAGCTCATAATGATGATGCTGAGGCAATGTAATAGATGCTTCTGGATCATTACAAAGTAGATTTACCAATTGCCCTTGAGTTAACTCCAATTAGTGGCGACCCCATGTGTGTCAGAGTAGAACTGCGCTCCATAGGGTTTTCATTGGCTGATTTTTCAGAAATAGATCGCCAGGCCTTTCTTCTGAGTTGCCTCTGGGTAGACTTGAACCTCCAACCTTTCAGTTAGCACCCGAGTATGTTAACTGTTTGCACCACCCAGGGACTCCATAAATCAGATTACATCTGTTTAATAAGCTTTTCGAGTTCAATGTATTCTCTTACGGTGTTCTGAATTTTTTTTAGTTGGCCACCCATGAGTGTAATCACAAACTCACTTAACTGGAATATTGACATGAAAAGCTTTGTTCTCTAACATTGTAACTCTGATTCCAAGTCACTTTTAAAACCTCATCTGCAGAGTTCAGAACAAGGGTAGAGTGGGACAATTCCTTTAGGTAGCAAGCCTGGGCTCTACTACCAGGTAGTGGGAGAAAGCTAGGAAGAAGTATGTTTTTCTGTTGGTGATAAGCTATTCTTACTCTTAATGATTGCTGGGTCTCTCCCCCGACCCTCCCAACTCCTAGTCACAGACCTCCGTGCCCGTGGACTCGTTTTTCTCTCTGCTGACCAGCGAGCAAGTGGCCAAGCAGTTCCCAGTGATGACTGAAGCCATATCCCAGATTCGGGCAAAAGGCCTTCAGACGGCAGTCTTGAGCAATAATTTTTATCTTCCCAATGGGAAAAGCTTTTTGCCCTTGGACCGGAAACAGTTTGATGTGGTAAGCCTCAAGTGACCCAAAACAATTGAAGCAGGGTCTCTGCCCTTGCCTCAGAATGCAGCTTTGTATAATGCCTTTAGTGACAATTGAGAGAATGGATTTTTCATTCAGATGCTTGACTAAGTCAGGTTTAGACATAAGTCGAGAACAGGATTTGGATTTTGAAATGTCACTGTGCCCTTAGCAAGGTCAAACATTTAGGGAATTTGATGACTGTTTGTCACCTCAGGTTTAGAGACTCCCTTAAATTCTGGATTTGAACCTTTGTCTTCAAATAACACAAGCGTTCCTACCAGCCCTCACATCTTAGGGGCCCTTTGGGTGTTCCCTTTCTAAGACCATCCCTTTTGCCCTCTAATTCTGTGCGTCTGATCCCTGGACCAGCGCTGTCCAATAGAACTTCCTAGATGATGGAAATGGTCTACTGCACTGTCCAGTACAGTCACCACCAGCCCCATGTTGCTATTGGAGACTTGAAATGTGACTGTTGCATCTAAGAGAACTGAATTTTAAAATTTTATTTAATTTTTAATTCACTTAAATTTAAACACTGCATATGATTAGTGGCTACCGTGTTGGACAGCACTCTGAAAATACACTGCGTCAAGCAGTGGTCTTCTCTGGAGGATTCCCCACCTTCCGACATGAAAATGCGTCATTATCCCGGGTGAGATGGAACTTACTGACCGGTGACTGTGACTTGCTTAAGCTCCATTCATGCTTTCATTCATTCAGTCAGACAACAAGTTCTCATGAAGGGATACTGTGTTGAAGGTGACCAACATGGTCTCTGCCCTCTGGAGCTGATCATTTTTAGCCTGCTCCCATCAAATGTGGCTATAGAAATAATATCGTCATCTGGACAGGCTCAGGTTGGACCCTTCAACTAGCAGCTGCAATTTGAAAGACCTCCGAGGTTCTTTAAAACAGCAAACGTTATTCTCTGGGCTCTCTGGCATGTGCTCTTCAGTAGCTTTTCTTATGAATGTGCGCATATTAGGTCTGCAGGAGACCTGGAGTTTTGAAAACTCATATCCTCAAGCTCAAGGATTTAGGTTTTTGTTCTCTTCGGCTATAAGGAAAAAAAAAAATTTTTTTTTTGGTAGAGGTCAGGATAGTGAAACCACTCCTTTGATCTCTGCCAACATTAGAGGCTATTCTGAGCTCTTCAACAGTATGAGAGAAATCTGTTTTTTCTGAGGTAAATGTGGCTTTTTGAAAAAACAACATTTACTTGGTGCCAGACAATGCTAAGCACTTCACATTCACTTCTTATTAAATCCTCAACAACCCTGTGAAGTGAATACAAATATTAATCTCATTTTACAACTGAGAAAACAGGCTTGAAGAAGTGAGTGATCATGGCCAAGTCCCTTAGCTGGGAAGTGCCAGAACCAGCTTCAACTCACTTTTATTTCTCTCTAAACCACTGCACTGACTGACTGACTTCCCCAGTAGACTGCATGACTTGCTCCATGTTTATATCCTTCTGTCTAAGGTGTATGCTATAATTTTTGTGTTTATGACAGCAGCAGTGGTAATTCCCTCTAGATACTTCACAGCCCAGGCAGGCAGCAGGGCTCCCAAGGTCTTTCTTGGAGTCATACTGGGTCAGGAGGCCTCTTCTGTCCACCCCTTCCTCCAGAGAGAGCCGAGCTGGCGTAACTGGGAAACCTCTCACCAAATACCTGCGAGTCATGGTAGCCTGTGGAATACATCCAGGAGAATTAATAACTCAAGGGTTGTACATTTCATCAACAGAGCCCTTTTCTGACTCTTTGTATGTGTTGGGAGGTACTTTGGTTTGACTCCAGGGAGCGGCGTGTTCCTTGCACCTTGGACCATTCCCGTGTGTGTTTGTGCCTTAATTGGACCAGTGAGATTAAAGCAAGGTTTTTATCTCTGACAACACTGCAGCATGACCCAGGGGTTGTAAAGGTGCAGAGGCCAAGGCGACTTTCACAGAGGTTTTTACCAAGTGGGTCTGGGCGGGACATGGGTGGCAGGTGAGCACGCTGAGATGCAGCCAAGGACGTCAGGCTGTGTCCGTGATGTTCGCCATCACACAGCCTCCCTCACACTGACCTTGAGAAGGAGGCTTCCCTCTACCTTCCTGGAACAGATCCTTGATGAACTAAAACCATTTTTATCTAATCTATATTTGGACAAACACTGGCCTTGTCCCTACAGTTCCTAGTTTGACACAAAGGTAATAGAAGCTTTGAACAGGTTCAGGCCATCATGTGCAAAATAGAGCCGAAAGAGAAGCCCAGGAATCTTACCAAATTTAAAATCTTAAGAGCTTTTTCACTTCCCCGAAACGCAATTCACCTTGTGAGAGGGCCTGAGCCTGCTTATTGGGACTTGGTCCATGCCCCCGAGTTCACGGCTCGGTCTCAACTGTCTCAGTCCGTACCACGTATTACACTCACTGGTTTCTGAAATGCCCCCTGCTTCTCTGCTGCCTACTGATGATGTTTTTCTTAGAGGAAGCTTCTTTCTCTTCATGTAGCTCACTCTGGTCCTTTGCAGTCAAGGAAGAGTGAGTAGAGAGGTGGATATCTACTTACCTGAGAGGCCAGGTCTGGCACAGCCCACAAGGCAAGTGTGGACTGGGGGCCCTCAGGTTTGTCCTTGGTCTTGCAGACCTTGGGTTGTTTCAAGATTGAGTCAGAGGTTTGGTTCTGTTCTCAGAGCAGACCAGACAGATAGGTTCTAGACCTGTATAGCGATCTGAGGCCCACCCTATAGGAAGTAGTGTAAAAGGGGATGTCTGGGGTGGCGGTGAGGGATTGCTGGATCATAGATAACCCGCCACCGAGACATATACACACCTGAAGCAGGGTCATCAGGACACAGGAGGCCCTTAGCACAAAAGGAACAATGTCTTTGCTGGTGACAGTCTCTTACGTGTCAGCCATCTCATGGGATTTGTCTGTCTAAATTGAGTATGTTTTTTTTTTTTTTTAACCTCTGAAATATAGACATTAGGGTCATGTTTATTTTGTAACAGTAAATAGTGCCTTCTTTCTGAAAACATGGTGAAATATTTCCCATAAAGCTGAAATGTACAGCTTTCCTCTTGCTCTGTGCAGCCACAATATCTAATGTTAGCAACATGCTCGGTCAATTTAGAACTCACCCGAGTTTCACTTAAGCCTCGCAGCAACCACCAAGATAGGTAGCACAGCTAATATTAGTCCCATTTCACTGACGACAAAACTGAGATACCTTGTGGCTCTGCTGCTTGCTTGCACAAGACCATGGTATCTGAAGCAGAACTTTGGTTTCCTGAGTCTTCCCCCAGGTTGGAACCCAGTGTTCCAAAATCACTCAACTCCATGAGGCACACTTTGGAGTTACTTCTTATAACAAATCTCAACTGTCCTCCTGTGTTTCTTTCAAAAAACTGTACCAGCGTGTGTGTGGGAGGGCCGCCTTTGAGGGACGTTCACCTCTTGTTCCTGTCACTCCTGCAGGTCGTGGAGTCATGCGTGGAGGGGGTCTGTAAGCCTGACCCCAGGCTGTATAAGCTGTGCTTGGAGCGGCTTGGCGTGCAGCCCTCCGCGTCCATCTTTCTTGACGATCTTGGACAGAATCTAAAAGCGGCAGCCAGGCTCGGTATTCACACCGTGAAGGTAATAATTGCTACAAGAGTTGTCCAACACTCACCATTTATTGAAGCCTGCCGTGTGCTTACTACTGTCAGCGTTTCCATGAGTCCTTTTACATTCGTAGCTGTGGTTGTCTGCCATAGTCTTCCTGCACGCTGCCTTAGTCTTCTTGTTTTTCATTAGTTGTGAAATCTATGTAACTAGCAGCTTGTATTTTCAATGGGAGGCAGGAGAGAACAAACACATGGAAAGAAAGTCATTTGAGAAGAGAGATAAGCCGGGGGTGAAGGGCAGGGCTAAGATACTGTCCTGGTGATGCTGCTCTGGTTGGGAAGCCAGCAGCTCCCAGCCACACAGGCCGCCCAGAGTCATGGCTGTCAGGGGGTGGTCTTGGTCCAGTTTTGGCATTTGGGTTTTCATTATTGAGCTGACAGATCGACAGGATGGAGTGGATAAGGTGACTCAATCTTCTGTCCTCTTAGTACGAGTGAGTATTGTAGACTTTCAACTGGCCTTCTTCCAGCAGATAGAAAGTTTAATGTGGTTAGGAATTAAATGGGAATTGGAAACTCATTAGCCGAACATTCTTGTTCAGAGAACTGACTTCTTGGCCATTTCCCTTTAGAAGTACCCTCCTAGTGAACAGAAGGGAGGAGAGTCAGGGTTGACCGGTGGTTCATGTTCAATATTCTCTTTCAAACCAGGTTGATGACCCAGAAACTGCAGTCGAGGAATTAGAAACTCTTTTGGGTTTTACATTGAGAGTGGTTGCTCCAAACACTTGTCTGGTGAGAAAGACAATGGAAATTCCAAAAGATTCCTTGGAAAAGTATCTCAAAGGCTTACTGGGGACCCAAACTACAGGTATTTAAGTTTTTATATTTTGGTAACTCTTTCCAAGGCTAGGCTTCCAGTCTGGTTCTCATTTTCAAACTCCAGTAGAATATGCCCGAAACAGAGAGGCAATGTGGTGGAAAATTTGCGTGTTTCTAATTTCTGAGACGACAGCCTGTTTTGTGAAGGTGACATAAAAGTCACATGGCTTTAAAATGTGACAACCTGTCTCCATCCTTTCGAAGGGCCCGTTCTCATTTTTTACATGGCATCCTACCTGGTGATAAAGTTTTGCCTGGCCCACTTTATCTTTGAAAAAGATTGTTATTTAAGGACCTTCACGTCATGCTGTTTTCCAGTGACTGGATTGTGGGCGGTGCCTCTACAAAATGGAGGTGGACCAACTCGACAAACCCTCACTGCTCTCCTGCCCTTCTGACTAAGTTAAAGACATCTGTGTCCAGAGTCCAGTCTTGGAGTGAAGCAGAGGGTTAGTTGAGTCTGCAGCAGCCAGGATATTTCTGCCAGGGAGCCACTGAACTCAGCTGAGTGGGGTGGGGAATCGCCTCTCATGAAAGCAGCGTTGGCTCCCAAGGAGGGCCCCTGCGTAGCTCCTTTCAGCTGTCACGTCAGTGCCAGGCGGGCCTGGCCACGCATGGGCTCAGGGGCGGACAAGGGCACTTTTCATCCTCCGCTTAAAGCATTCCATTGGGCAGGATGGGTTGCCATAGCTGAGCTCGTGGTTGATACACACAACTGAAAAGCTTTTCTTCGCAGAGCAGGAGTTGGCAAGGAGGATAGAATTAGACACCCGCCCACAGTGAGGACCTGCTGTGGTGTCAATCGCGTGGCCTCAGCTGCACTGCAGCAGCTGTGACTTGGCCTGAGATGGGGCCGGGTGCCCAGGACTCAGCCACTCTGGTACCCAGGGAAGAGGAGCTCTTTCTTCTTCTAGCGCATCCCACATTGGGACATTCTGCATCCCCAGTGCAGCAGCACTCGTTAGAAAGAAGGGATGTCTGCCCGGTTCTGTCCTCCAGGTCTGCTTTTAGTTTCATTTCCAAACTTGCAGGTCCACTGGAACTCCTCCAGTTCAATCATGGACAGTCAAACCTGACTTACTACATCAGGCTGGCCAACCACCAGCTGGTTCTGAGGAAGAAACCCCCAGGGAAACTCCTTCCTTTGGCCCATGCCATAGAAAGGGAATTCAGGTAAGTTCTTAGGGCTGGGAACAAACTCAGTGCCCACCTGGCATCCCCAGTAACAACCTCAGCACCTGAGCAGACAGCTGAAACCAAAAAAAATCAAATCTGTTGCCATTGAGTCAATTTCAACTTACAGTGGCCCTACAGGACAGAGTAGAACTGCTGCCGCATAGTGTTTCCAAGGCTGTAATCTTTACGGAAGCAGACCGCCACATCTCTCTCCCACAGAGCGGCTGGGGGATTTGAACTACTGACCTTTTAGTTAGCAGCCAGCAGCTGAGCACTTAACCACTGTGCTACTAGTGCTTCTGAGTGGACAAGTTAGCACTCCATAAAAATGCCTCAAAACATTAAAAAATACACTGATGACTCTCAGAGTTATTTCCCATAAGAACATGTGACCTAATTTTGTTCAGAAGTTTTTCTCCTTTCTATGGACTAGACTAGACTTTTTTGGAACCTCTAGGTGAAAAAGTCAAAATTGAGATACACTTTAGTCTTAAAATCAATATATTAGCCAGCTATTGATGAAAAGTGCTTGGCTGCTAAACAAAAGGTTAAATATTAAAAAAAAAAAAAAATTTTTTTTTTTTTTTAAATATTAGAGACCTTAAAAATGTAAAGCCACCACTCTGTTTGTAAACTCTCTCTAACTACTTCCAAAAATACTGAGGAGTTCTGGAATATTAAATGACATTCATAAAACCCAGGAATGCACAGAATTTCCATTTTAGTAGAGGCATTGAATGTGCATTTGAAAATGAAACATAACGTGGCTTATAAAAATGCCAAACGTAAATTTGAACAACTGTTCTGGAAGACAGTAGGACATAACTTATTAAAAGCCTCAACATATACATACCTTTAGACCTAGTAATTCCATTTCTTGGTTACCAACCTTAAAAACAAATAACTCTAAATAGGGAAAAAAAGCATCATGCGTTAACATGCTCACCACAGCATAGTTTATAATAATAACAAATTGGGACCACCCTAAAGGTACAATAATAGGGAAATGAACCCATCGCTGTGGCCAGGAGGATGCACTATTCAGACTGGTCACATACCTGCGTCTTGTGTTCATCCTTAAAGCTGGGATTGAGTTAACCTCATTTAAACCATGTGGACTGACAGTGGAGGAGGGCTGTTTTTCAAAGGAAAGTCAAGATGTTACTATCAGAACATGAAGAGGGGAAAGGACACAGACAGGCAATAACAGTAGCCAATTACGGGTAGTAAGACTCTGGCCCATGGGTAGTTATTTTTTCATTAATTTTTCCCCCTTAAATGTTTGATAGAATTCACCAGTAAAACCATCTGAGCCTGGAGTTTTCCTTGGGAGAAGTTTTTGTGCTTATGAATTCAGTTTCTTTAATTGTTGTTGAGAGGCGCAGTCGAGTCAGTTCCAACTCATAGCGACCCTATGTACAACAGAATGAAACACTGCCTGATCCTGTGCCATCCTCACAATTGTTGTTAATGCTTGAACCCATTGTTGCAGCCACTGTGTCAGTCCATCTTGTTGAGAGTCTTCCTCTTTTTCACTGATCCTCTACTTTACCAAGCATGATGTCCTTCTCCAGGGACTGGTGCCTCCTGATAACATGTCCACGGTATGTGAGATGAAGTCTCGCCATCCTCACTTCTAATGAGCATTCTGGCTGTACTCCTTTGGAGACAGATTTGTTTGTTCTTCTGCCAGTCCATGGTATATTCAATATTCTTCAGCAACAGCACAATTCAAAGGCATCAATACTTCTTTGGTCCTCTTTATTCATTGCCCAGTTTTCACACGCACATGAGGCAATTGGAAACACCATGGCTTGGGTCAGGTGCACCTTAGTCCTCAAAGTGACATCGTTGCTTTTTTAACACTTTAAAGAGGTCTTTTGCAGCAGATTTGCCCAATGTGATGTGTTGTCTGATTTGACTACTGCTTCTATGAGCATTGATTTTTTTTTTTCTATGAGCATTGATTGTGGATCCAAATAAAATGAAATCCTTGACAACTTCAATCTTTTCTCCATTTATTATGATGTTGCTTATTGGTCCTGTTGTGAGGATTTTTGTTTTCTTTATGTTGAGGCGTAACCCATACTGAAGGCTGTGGTCTTTGATCTTCATCAGTAAGTGCTTCAAGTCCTCTTCACTTTCTGCAAATAAGGTGGTGTGATCTGCATAATGCAGGTTGCTAATGAGTCTTCCTCTAATCCTGATGCCCCGTTCTTGTTCTTCTTCTATAGTCTAGCTTCTCAAATTATTTGCTCAGCATATGATTGAATAAGTATGGTGAAAGGATACAACCCTGATGCACACCTTTCTTGACTTTAAACTATGCAGTATCCCCTTGTTCTGTTTGAATGACTGCCTCTTGGTCTATATACAGGTTCCTCATGAGCACAGTGAAGTGTTCTAGAATTCCCATTCTTCGCAATTTTATCCATAATTTGTTATGATTCACACAGTCGAATGCCTTTGCATAGTCGATAAAATATCTTTCTGGTAATCTCTGCTTTCAGCCAAAATCCATATGACGTCAGCAATGATATCTCTCATTCCACGTCCTCTTCTAAATCTGGCTTGAACTTCTGGCCGTTCCCTGTTGATGTACTGCTGCAACCGTATGATCTTCAGCAAAATTTTACTTGTGTGTGATATTAATGATATTGTTCAATAATTGCCACAGTCTGTTGGATTACCTTTCTTTGGAATGTGTACAAACACGAATCTCTTCCAGTTGGTTGGCCAGGTAGCTGTCTCCCAAATTTCAGTAGATGAGTAAGTACCTCCAGAGCAGCATGCATTTGTTGAAACATCTCAATTGGCATTCTGTCAATTCCTGGAGCCTTGTTTTTCACCAGTGTCTTCAGTGCAGCTTGGACTCCTTCCTTCAATACCATTGGTTCTTGATTATATGCTACCTCCTGAAATGGCTGAACGTTGACCAGTTCTTTTTGGTACAGTGACTGTGTATTCCTTCCATCTTCTTTTGATGTTTCCTGTATCATTCAGTATTTTGCCTATAGAATCCTTCAGTATTGCATCTCGAAGCTTGAATTCTTTCTTCAGTTCTTTTAGCTTGAGAAATGCCCAGTGTGTTCTTCCCTTTTTGATTTTCTAAGTAGGTCTTTGTACATTTTATTATAATACTTTACTTTTTCTTCTCGAGCCGCCCTTTGAAATCTTCTGTTCAGCTCTTTTGCTTCATCATTTGTTCCATTCATTTTGGCTACTCTGCATTCAATAGCAAGTTTCAGAGTCTCACTTGACATCCATTTTGGTCTTTTCCTTCTTTCCTGTCTTTTTAATGACCTCTTGCTTTCTTCACATAAGATATCCTTGATGTCATCCACAACTCTTCTGGTCTTCAGTCATTCTGGTGTTCAATGCAAACCTATTCTTGAGATGGTCTCTAAATTCAGGTGGGATATACCCAACGTCATACTTTGGCTCTTGTGGACTTGTTCTAATTGTCTTTAACTTCAGCTTGCAAATGAGCAACTGATGGTCTGTTCCACAATCAGCCCCTGGCCTTATTCTGATGATATTGAGCTTTTCAATCATCTCTTTCCACACATATAATTGATTTGATTCCTGTGTATTCCATCTGGGGAGGTCCATATGTGTAATCGCTGTTCATGTTGTTGAAAAAAGTATTTGCGAAGAATAGGTCATTGGTCTTGCAAAAGTCTATCTTGTGATACCTGGCATCACTTCTATCACCAAGGCCATATTTTCCAACTACCAATCCTTCTTTGTTTTCAACTTTTGCATTCCAGTTGCCAGTAATTATCAATGTGTCTTGACTGCATGTTTTATCAATTACAGACTGCAGAAGTTGGTAAAATTCTTCAATTTCTTCATCTTTGGCCTTAGCAGTTGGTGCATAAATTTGAATAATAGTTGTATTAACTGGTCTTCATTGTAGGCATATGGGTATTATTCTATCACTGACAGCATTGTACTTCAGGATAGATCTTGAAATGTTCTTTTTGACAATGAATGCAATGCCATCCTTTTCAATTTCTCATTCCTGGGATAGTAGACCATATGATTATCTAATTCGGAATGGCCAAAACCAGTCCATTTCAGCTCACTAATGCCTAGGATATCAGCCTTTATGAGTTCCATTTCATTTTTGATGACTTCCAGTTTTCCTAGATTCATACTTAATACATTCCACATTCCAATTATTAATGGATGTTTACAGCTGTTTCTTCTCATTTTGAGTTGTGCTACATCAGCAAATGAAGGTCCCAAAAGCCTGACTCCATCCATGTCATTAAGGCTGACTCTACTTTGAGGAGGCAGCTCTTCTCCAGTCATATTTTGAGTGCCTTCCAAGCTGAGGGGCTCATCTTCTGGCACTATATCAGGCAGTGTTTCATGGCTATTCATAAGGTTTTCACTGGCCAGTCCTTCAGAAATAGACTGCCAGGTTCTTCCTAGTCTGTCTTAATCTGGAAGCTCTGCTGAAACCTGTCCCCCCTGGGTGACCCTCTGGTATTTGAAATACCAGTGGCAAAGCTTCCAGTATCACAGCAACACACAAGCCATGACAGTATGACAAACTGACAGACATATGGTGGCATTTCTTTAATAGCTATGAGATTATGCAGATATTTTATTTCATCTCTTGTATTAGTTTTGGTAAGTTGTAATTTTCAAGAAATTAGTCATTGAAAATTTGCCCATCCAAGCTGTCAAGCTTATTGCTCATAATATTTAATAATATTCCCTTATTCTTTTAATGTAAGTAGGATCTGTAGTGATATCCCCTCCTATTATTGACTGATAATTTGTGTTCGTGGGTTCTCTTTCTCTTTAGTCTAGCTAGGGGTTTATCAACTGTGTTGATCTTTTCAAAGAACCAGTGTTTGATTTTGTTAACTTTTTCTGTTGTTTGTTTTCTGTTTCATTGATTTCTATTCTTTATTCCCTTCAATTTTCTGGGTTTATCTATTTTTACCTTAAGGTGTATCCTCAAGTCGTTGATTTTAAATCTTCCTTATTTTCTAGTATTAGCCTTTAAAGCCATAAATTTCTCTCTAAGAATTTCTTTAGCTGCATCTCACAAATTTTGACATGTTATATTGTCATTATTATTCAATCTGAAAAATTTTCTAGTTTCCGTTGTGATTTCTTCTTCGACTCATGGATTATATAGAAGTATGTTTCCAAATATTTAAGTTTTTTCTGGACATCATATATTAATGATTTCGAGTTTAATTCCCTTGACATCTGAGGACAATCTGTAAAACAGAAATACTTGGACATTTACTGAGACTTAGTTTATGGGCCAGCATATGACTTATCTTGGTGAGCACACTGTGTGCACTTGAAGAGAATATGTATTTTGCAGTTGCTGGGTAAGTGTTTGAAAATGTTGATTAGGTCAAGTTGGTTGGTAGCATTGTTTAGATCTATGTGTTTAAGATTTTTTTGTCTAGTTCTATGAGTTATGAGAAAGGGTATTAAAACCTCAATTATGATTGTGGACTTGTTCATCTCTTTCTTTAATTCTGATAATTTTTATCTCATGTATTTTGAAGTTCTATTATTAGGGTCATACATATTTGTGATTGTTATGTCTCCCTGATGAATTAACTTATATCATTTTGAAATATCCCTCTTTGTCTCTGGTAATGCTCCTTGACTTGAAATCTTCTTTACTTGATAGCGCTTTAGTCATAGGAGTGATCTTAGGCTTATTTGTTGCATGGTACTCCCTGTTCCCTTCTTTTTAGTCTCTCTGTGTTTTTACATTTAGTGATTTTCTCCTGTAGGCAGCATATAGCCAGGTCTTGCTTTTTTATCCAGTCCGATGGTGTCTTTTAACTGGAGTGTTTAGTCTATGAAATGTAACGGAATTATTGACATGTCTGGATTTAGGTCTACAATTCTGGTATTTGTCCATCTTTTGTTGTTGTTGTTTTTCCTCCTTTCTTGCCTTCTTTTGGGTCACCTGAATATTTTTTAGAATTCCATTTTAATTTCTGCATGTACTAATTCCTAAATCAGAAAAAAATTTCAAGAACGTCTCATCAGTTCAGCCAGCAGTTGAGATCATTTTCATTTGTTCTGGCAGGATCATGAAAGCCCTTGCCAAGGCTGGACTGCCTGTCCCCAAAGTCCTTGACCTCTGTGAAGATTCAAGGTAATATTCACATTTATCTATTTTCCCATTGTACAGTCAAGGCACAGGAGGGAAAATCCCACATACTAACTCATATTCCAGTTTGCTAAAGTAAAAACAAAGGAAATGTGGGCAGGAGAGAAAAGACACCTTATCACAACCTCCCCCAGAAGTTTAAGATCTGAAACAGATCTCTGAGTTATCCTGAAACATAATGCCTGTTTTGTGAAAATTGGCAGGGAAGATTTTTTACATTTATATGTAGATTTATAGTCTAAAAATACACATCCATTTAGTTTTACTAGTTTTAAATTTTTATTGTGTTTTTGTTGATTTTTTTCTTGTGGCCTTCCTAAACTTTTTTTTTTAAACTGCTTTGTAACATGCTTTTTGAGTGTCTCTTTTTCCTCAACTTTATAATTACGAAAATTTTGAAATACACAGAAAGGTTGAAAGAAGAAATAATAGTATAAAGAATATCCATTTGTTCTCATCTAGATATATGTGTGTGTATGTATATATATATATATGTATGTGTGTGTGATATATATATATAAAAAAAAACTGTTGCCATCAAGTCACTTCCGACTCAAAGCAACGCTATAGGACAGGGTAGAACAGCACCACAGGGTTTCCAAGGAGGGCTGGTGGGTTTGAACCACCAACCTTTTGGTTAGCAGCCAAGCGCTTAACCACTGCGCCACCAGGGCTCCTTTATATATATATCCTTTATTTGGTTTTGGTACGCACACATACACGTGTATGTGTATAGTTATTTTTTCAGCTGAACCATTTGTAAGTTGCAGGCATCAGGCAATTCTCCTAAGAATTAAGACACTTCCTATCATAACCACAGCATCATTATTATAATTAACAATAATTCTATAATATTTCATTTCTAGCCCATGTCTGAATTTCCTAAACTGTATCAAGAACATCTTTTGTAACAGTTTTTTCAAGTTAGGATGAACACTATAATAGTAGAATTTTCAAAACATTTTTAAGAACACTAAACCAATTCCTAGTAAAAACTAAAAGATTAAAGACATTTCTGTAGGTCACCTTAATACTATAGAGTAATACATGTGCCATTCATACCACCAAATAATGATAAAAATAACATTGATAACAAGAAGGGATATTTAGTAACCGACTCGACGGCACTGGGCCTGGGTTATTAAAAGCAGGCAGTATGCCAGACACTCCATATATCATCACTCCCTTAATTCTGACAACTACCCTTTGAAAGAGGTACACTTTACAGATTAAAAAACAAATCTCAGAGAGGTTTAGTAAGTTGCCCGTGATCACACTGCCAGTTAGGGCCAGAGGTGGGATTTGAACCTGGTTCTGTGTGACTCCAAAGCCCCTGCTCTCCACCATGCTGCTTTCCTGTATTACTGCATTTAAACCCATTCTGATGACATCTGTGAATGGACCAGGGGAAGAGAGAGGCAAAGAAGTATAGACAGGGGTGTGTGTATTGACTGGGGAGAGGTGGTGTGCATGTCCCGTGCATATGTGCAAAGGAAAAAGGAAATG
Source organism: Elephas maximus indicus (assembly GCF_024166365.1). Taxonomy (NCBI): domain Eukaryota; kingdom Metazoa; phylum Chordata; class Mammalia; order Proboscidea; family Elephantidae; genus Elephas; species Elephas maximus. Next base: position 10,034,142 of record NC_064840.1, read on the forward strand.
GCCAGAACTCTGAGTCTGACCTCCGCCACCAATGCACAGACCAAGCACACAGGTACGGTTACACAGAGCAGTGCCATCACTAATAGCCTGCCACATTAAGACTCAGTCCCCTGAAATGCCCTGTCTGTGTCCCCCCAGTATCATCGGCACCCCGTTCTATTTGATGGAGTACTGCCCAGGCCTCATCTACAAAGACCCCTCTCTGCCAGGCTTGGAGCCCAGCCAGAGGCAGGCCGTATACACTGCCATGAACAGAGCCTTGGCACAAATTCACAGTGTGGACCTCAGGGCTGCGGGCCTAGAAGACTACGGGAAGCAAGGTGAGAAGAAGCCGCCCGTCTCCCATGCTGCTTGTTTCCTCACTAGTGGTGCTGCTTTTAGGGTTTGTATCCCCCAAATGAACAATCGTTGCAGATACTTTGTTCCAGCCTAGCAGGCTTGCTGTCTTCCCACCCCTTCTTATCTAAAGCCTGACATCGGTAACGCCCCATGACTCTTAAAGTTGCAAATTGCAGAAACCCAATCTAAGCTGGCTAAACTTGCAAAAGAAATTTATTGGCACCTGTAACTGAAAAGTCCGAGTATTGTGCTGACATTGGACACAGCATCTAGGGGCTCAGACAATGCTAGGCATTAGTTTCTGCCTCTCAGCTTGGCTTCCTTCTCTTCTGGTTTTCTTCTCAATCACATTCTTCTCACTAGCTGACAAGGTTGCCACCACCAGCTCCAGGCTTATATCCTACCAGATTATCAGCTCTGGGCCAAAGTGAAAATCCCTGGCCCAGTATGGGTCATGGACCTAGTTCTAAACCAATCACAAGCCAGTAGGGATTTTGACAGTTGCTAACTTTTGCCATATTACTTCTTATCTATCATCTTTATATATATTTGTACAATTAATTAAGTTGTAGACACCGTGACAGTCCACTCCTAAATACTTAAGTGTGCATTTCTAAAAATAAGGACATTCTCCCATACCATTATCACATCCAAGAAAATTAACCATTTTCCCTGAATCTCTAACACCCCATGTATATTCAGATTTCTCCTGTTATTTCTAAAATATCTTTTATAAGTCTGTTTTTCCCCCCAAAACTAGAATCCAATCTAAGGAATCAAGAACACTCCCCCTACCTTTTCCTTTCGTGAGTTTTTTAAGAGACCAAGCCAGTTGTCATAGATGGGTCTAGTCATTTTCTTATGGCTTCATTTACTATCTTCTGTTTCCTGTAATTCCTGAACACTGGAGGTTTGAACTGATTTGGGTACAGTTCCTGTGGATTGTGATCTCCACATTTCATGGCCCAGCTGGATCTTCCAAAGGGCTGGTGACTGGCTGCTCCGGGAGCACAGTGAACTCCACAGAGGGAGCTTGGTCGCTCGGTCCTTGTCTCAAACCGTTCAGTGTCTGGAGAGCAGTTTTCTCTCAGATGAGGGTGCAGGTGCGGCTCAGAGCCAGCGACCCAACATGGGGTTGGATATTGATAATAGTGATGGTAAGCAGCCTCTGGTCCAGCACTGTACTTGGCATGTTATACACGAACTTCATTTAGTCTTCACACAACCCTACAAAATATAGGAATTAATACCCTCATTGTATGGATGAAGCAGTGGAGGCTCAGAGAGGTTAAATTAGTTGGCAGAGCTTGACTGTGAGCCAGGCTGACTCCAGAACTCTTTCCACTTTACATTCCCAGATGTAACTTGCAAATCCCTTAGCTGTGCTCTCTCTCAGGTTTCTTAGTAAATAACAGCATAACAATGTTGTTGTCAGGTGCCATCGAGTAGATTCCGACTCATAGTGACCCTATGTACAACAGAATGATACACTGCCTGGTCCTGTGCCATCCTCACAATCATTGCTATGTTTGAGCCAGCTGTTGCAGCCACTCTGTCAATCCATCTCATTGAGGGTCTTCCTCTTTTTCGCTGACCCTCTGTTTTAGCAACTATCATGTCCTTCTCCAGTGACTGGTCCTTCCTGATAACATGTCCAAGGTATGTGAGACAAAGTCTCACCATCCTTGCTTCTAATGAGCATTCTGGCTGTACTTCTTTCAAGACAGATTTGTTAATTCTTCTGCCAGTCCATGGTATATTCAATATTCTTCACCAACACCGTAATTCAAAGGTGTCAATTCTTCTTTGGTCTTCCTTATTCATCATCCAGTTTTTGCATGGATATGAGGTGATTGAAAACACCATGACTTGGGTCAGGCACACATTAGTCCTTAAAGTGACATCTTTGCTTTTTAACACTTTTAAGAGATCTCTTGCAGCAGATTTGCCCAATGCAATGTGTAGTCTGATTTCTTGACTGCTACTTCCGTGGGCACTGGTTGTGGATCCAAGCAAAATGAAATACTTGACAACTGCAACCTTTTCTTCGTTTATCGTAATATTGCTTATTGGTTCAGCTGTGAGGATTTTTGTTTTCTTTATGTTGAGGTGTAATCCATACTGAAGGCTGTGGACTTTGTTCTTCGTCAGTAAGTGCTTCAAGTCCTCTTGAATTTCTGCAAGCAAGGTTGTGTCATCTGCATATCACAGGTCGTTAATGAGTCTTCCTTCAATGCCCCGTTTGTCTTCATATAGTCCAGCTTCTCGGATTATTTGCTCAGCATACAGATTGAATAGGTATGGTGAAAGGATATAACCTGATGCACATCTTTCCTGACTTTAAACCACACAGTATCTCTTGTTCTGTTTGAACAACTGCCTCTTAGTCTAAGTACAGGTTCCTCATGAGCACATTGAAGTGTTCTGGAATTCCCACCCTTTGAAACGTTATCCATAATTTGCTATGATTCACATAGTCAAATGCCTTTTCATAGCCAATAAAACACAGGTAAACGTCTTTCTGGTATTCTCTGCTTTCAGCCAAGATCCATCTGATGTTAGCAATAATATCTCTTGTTCCATGTCCTCTTCTGAATCTGACTTGAATTTCTGGCAGTTCCCTGTTGATGTATTGTTATAACCGCTTTTGAATGATCTTCAGCAAAGTTTTACTTGTGTGGGATATTAATGACATTGTTCAATAATTTCCGTATTCTCTTGGATCACCTTTCTTTGGAATGGGTACAAATATGAATCTCTTCCAGTTAGTTGGCCAGGTAGCTGTCTTCCAAATTTCTTGGCATAGACAAGTTATTGCTTTCAGTGCTGCATCCATTTATTGAAACGTCTCAGTTGATATTCCATCAATTCCTGGAACCTTGTTTTTTGCCAGTGCCTTCAGTGCAGCTTAGACTTCTTTCAGAACCATTGGTTCTTGGTCATATGGTACCTCCTGAAATGGCTGAGCTTAACCAATTCTTTTTGGTAGAGTGACTCTCTATATTCCTTCTATCTTCTTTTGAAGCTTCATGCATCATTTAGATTCCTGCATCATTTAATGGAAACCCTGGTGGCGTAGTGGTTAAGTGCTATGGCTGCTAACCAAAGGGTTGGCAGTTCAAATCTGCCAGGTGCTTCTTGCAAACTCTATGGGGCGGTTCTACTCTGTCCTATAGGGTCGCTATGAGTCAGAATCGACTAGACGGCAATGGGTTTTTTTTTTTTTTTTGCCTCATTTAATATTTTCCCTCTAGAATCCTTCAGTATTGCAACTTGAGGCTTGAATTTTTTCTTCTGTTCTTTCAGCTTGAGAAATGCCGAAACTGACAGACTTGTGGTAGAGAATAACAATAGCAAACATGTAAAACTTCCAGGGGCAGGTTATCCGGTAGGCAAAGTAAGCATGGTACATACCTTGCTTACCAGATCATCTGTAGTGAACAATGTCACATTTTTTCACCACGTCAAAGATTTTGCTTCTAGGTATGGCTGGCATCTGTCTCTCTCCCAACCCCACAGTACTTTCCTACAGAGTCAAAGCCTCTTTTCAAATGTACTATCCCTGACAGGGACAGATTACCCAGTGAGCAAGGTAAGCAAGAAGTTAGCACAGTTAAGCCCGTGCTACCTTGTTTACTGGGTAATCCGCCCCAAGAACTTCCTACATGCCAGGAACAGTTCCAAGGGCTTGACATATTTTATCCTCCCAACAACTCTGTGAAGACCATTTCATAGATGAGGAGGCTGAGGCACAGAGAAGTTAAATAGCCTGTGTGACATCACACAGCCAGAGAATGGCAGAGCTGTGCTTCAGACCCAGGCAGTGGGCTCTAGAGTCTATGCTTTTAGCCAACCACTGTTCTTTAGCTGAAATGGAATTTGTTAACAGCTGTTAGGAAGCTCTAAGGCTCTCTGGGAGGCCACAGATCAGGCTTCGATGTCGTGCAGCTGGGTACAATGCTGAGCCCACACTGTTCCAGCTAAGACAAAACAGCTGGTGTTTAGGGGCAGCAAGACCCTGATGTGGAAAGTTCCCCAGCCATAGGAAGCACTCTCATAGAAGATGCTGCACGCCACAGGGCGTTACACATGGCTGTACTGCACTGGTGAATTTTCAAAACCCTCAGAGGCTTCAGATTTCCCCACTTATTTCCCAGATAGCTTTTGTAAGTCTTTTCCCCCCAAACCAGAATCTAATCAAGGAGTCGGGACCACTCCCCCTACCTTTTCTTTTCATGAGTTTTTTAAGAGACCAAGCCCGGTGTCATAGATGCATCTAGATCAGTTCCTTGTATTCTCATCCTCTTTCCTACAGGGGGCTATATTTCGTGCCAGGTGAGCACCTGCATCAAGCAGTACCGCGCCTCGGAGACCAGCACCATCCCAGCAATGGAGAGGCTCATCGAGTGGCTGCCGCTCCATCTTCCTGAGGAGCAGAGGACCACAGTGGTGCATGGGGACTTCAGGTAGACATGCCTCAAGGAGGTAGGGCTTACGTATGAAAATGGCTGGAAGGGTATTTGAAGGGAGAATTAGGCAGTTGGTCTTGGTCCAATTTGTTGTTGTTAGGTGCCATCAAGTTGGTTCCAACTCATACCAACCCTGTGTACAACAGAACGAAACACTGTCTGGTCCTGTGCCATCCTCACAGTTGTTGCTATTTGAGCCCATTGTTGGAACCACTGTGTCAGTGCATCTTATTGAGAGTCTTCTTTTTCACTGACCCTCTAACTTTACCAGGCATGATGTCCTTCTCCAGCGACTGCTCCGTTCTAATAACATGTCCTAAGTACATGAGATGAAGTCTCACCATCCTTGATTCTAAGGAGCACTCTGGCTATACTTCTCCCAAGACAGACTTCTTTGTTCTTCTGGCAGTCCATGGTATATTTGATATCCTTTGCCAGCACCATAAGTCAAAGGCATCAGTTCTTCTTCGGTCTTCCTTATTCATTGTCCAGCTTTTGCCTGCATATGAGGTGATTGAAAACACCACGGTGTGGGGCAGGTGCACCTTAGTCCTTAACGGAGTCCAATTTATAGTTGGGAATTACTGCCGTTTACAAAGTATCTTTCTGTACATGGTCATTAGGGCAAGTTTCTCAACCTTGGCACTATTGACACTTAGGACCAGATAGTTCTTTGTTGTGGGTCTGTCCTGTGCATTGTAGAAGGTTGAGCAGCATCCCTGGCCTTCATCGAGTAGATGCCAAGGATAGCTCCTCTCCCCTGCCCCCACACACACCCCCATCGTGCCGCTTTCTGATTTATGCTTACAGTCAAAGATATTTCGAACCATTGATAGATGGGAGAACATGTCTTAGCCCATAGAGAGATCAGTGGTGGTGGAGTGTCTGGCTTTATTGTCCCTGGTTGTGTAAACTGCCCACTAGGTACTCAAGTCCTGCAGGGGACTATATTTTGTGCCAGGTGCAGACCTGGATTAGAGAGTACCGAGCTACAACTACTTTGAAAAGTAGTAACTAGTGAAGTTGAAGACGGGCCTAGCCTACAACCCATAGTTCTGTCTGTAGAGAAACATTTGGACCTGTGCACTAGGAGACTGACAAAAGATGTTCATTTTCACCACGCCTGTAATTATAATGAAGTAGTCATACGTTGGAATTCTACTTAACTCAAAAAAACAAAAAAATCTGATGCCGTCCAGTCAATTCCAACTCATAGTGACCCTATAGGACAGGGCAGAAGTGCCCCCATAGGGTTTCCAAGGAGCTGCTGGTAGATCGGAACTATTGACCTTTTGATTAGCAGCCGAGTTCTTAACCACCGGGGCCATTTAGCAGGTAAAATAAACCATTTAACTGGACATAAGTCATTATAGAGAAATCTCAAACAGATAATGCTGAGTGAGTAAAGGCAGGTTCCAAAGCAAACATACAGTGTGATACCATTTACGTAAATTTTAAAGTAGTCTAAAGAACACTCTCAGGGGTTATAGATTCATGCATAGATAGGAAAAAATATTAAAATGTCTGGGATTGACCCATTCCATCTTCACAATAGCAGTTATTTTGGCGGAGGGAGAGGAAAGGAATGCAAGCTGTTAACTAAATCTATAATGTTTCACTTTGAAAAATCACAAGCAAATTCTACCAAGTGTTAACACCGTTAAATCTGGAAGATGGGTCTATTCTCTGAAAATTTCAGGGAAATGTTTGAATTTTTTTTTTAATAATGCATATGTCAGAGTCCTGATAGGAAACGGAGGGACCACTTCAAGGGGCCATTTGAGGGAGTTTAATAAAGGACTAGAGCATGGTTTCAAGGAACCACCATAGAACAGTGTAGAAAGCAGGGCCAGCAACAGCTGAGAGTTATTACCACGCTAGGTGGTGCAGTGCTTAAGTGCTCAGCTGCTAACCAAAAGGTCAGAGGTTTGAACCCACCCACTGCTCTGTGGGAGAAAGATGAGGCAACCTGAGTGGCCATACACCCTTGGAAACCCCGTGGGGAAGTTCTACTCTGCCCGATGGGGTCACCGTGAGTCGGAATCGACTCTACAGCAATGATTTGGTTTTTTTATCCCACCTAGGTCTGAAGGGGTAAGTGTGTATCCCAACTATTACTACTGCATAGCAAGCTGCTCTAAAACTTAGTGGCTTCAAACAATGACAGCAGTTATTCTGCTCATGAACCTGCAGTCTGGGGCAGGACAGCTTGTTTCAATGGGGGCGGTTCAAAGGCAAGAATGGGCTGGAATCATCTGGAAGCTCACTCACGTGACATGCCTGGCACTGGCCAGAGAAGACACCACCAGCTGGGCTCCTTGGTGTCTCTCTCTCTTCTGGTTTCTCCATGTGGTCTCGCCAGCCTGGCAGCTTCTGGGATGCTGGACTTCTCACCTGGTGGCTTACGGCTCCAAAGGTGTCCATTCTAAGAGAGAGAGCCAGGCAGAGCTTGTATCACCTTTTACAACCTAGCCGGGAGTCACAGAGCCTCATCTCCTCCCCCCATATGTTTATTAGATGGGAGTAGCTTCAAAGGGGGAAGAATTAGACTTTTGTGGATGTGTGTCAGAGAATTTGCAGACCTGGTTTAAAGCCATCACCAAACCCACTGCTGCTGAATTGATTCCAACTCATAGTGAAGCCATCACACAAAAAAAAGCCATCACAGGGAGGGAGAAATTACCAGAACCGGAGAGGTACCTATGTGGAGAGGGCTGCCCAAGGAAAGCTGGGCCCTTGGGGGAGGGATCCAACCACCCTCAGCTATCTGCAGACAGGGAGCTATGGAACAAGTAACCAGGGTTCCTCTCATCTCTGACCAGTGCCTCCCAGGGACTGAACCCAGGTGGGAGGTACAGAAGAGGTAGAAGAGGTACACCAGGAGGAGCAAACGGAAAAGACCCCGCTCAGAGAACCTCCTAGTGATTGTCGTTCTTAGAGCTGTTTCTCCACTCTGTGGCTTATTCAGGCTCGACAACCTGATCTTCCATCCAGAGAAGACTGAGGTGCTTGCTGTCCTGGACTGGGAGCTGTCTACCTTGGGCGACCCCCTGGCAGATGTGGCCTACAACTGCCTGGCTCACTTCCTGCCATCAGATTTCCCGATGCTTCGAGGTAGGGACTGCTGCTGGAGGTGGGGTGGGAGGACACCAAACTCGCCTGACGTTGTTTGAAATTGAGTTTGGGCATGAAATTGAAGTCCTGGTGATTTTGGTAGGAAATGCAATTGGAATGCATTCCTATAACAATTGAGGGGAAGAGGGGTTAGCATCTATTTTAAGTAAAAAGTGTTTATAGATACCTCTTATGCTCATCAACTAACTTATATTTCATTTTTTAAATACAAGTTTATTGTGAAAACATTAGTGCCAACAGATAGGAAAAAGACAAAAGATAAAATCCTCAGTAGTCCCAGAGGTAGGCTCTGCTTAGCATTTCAGTATCTAGCCTTGTCATTGCTTCTCCTATGTGTCCACACACATTTTTAAAACAAAAATGGGATGACACTATTTTTTTTTGGTGCCGAAACCCGGGACACTAGTTTTATAACCTGCTTTTTTTTCACTTAATTGTATATTTTGAACGTTTTCATGCCAGTATCAATTTTTTAATAATGGCATAGGATTTTATTGTTTAGAATATCCTAATTAGTAAAGACATTTGATTTGGCTGATGGACCAAATCAAGACGGTTTTGGTTGATATTTGGATATTTAATTTGTTTACTTTTTTTTTTTTTCTATTACCTCCCTCTTCTCCAGCCCCACCTCCCAAAAAAAAATAGGCAGTGAACATCTTTGTAGCTATATCTTTGCCTGTATATAAACTCCTAGGATGAATTCCTAGAAACACCATACCTTGCATGCTTCTAAACCAGGAATACGTACAAATGAAGCAAATCAGTCAAAGTTTTTATTTGTTTTAATAATCTTTGTCATAATTCGGGGCGATCTCTCTTTCAACACCAGTGTTTATCACATGCCTGGTGGAAGGTAATACTCATCCACCCTGAGCTATGGTCCAGGTGGAATTGGAGGTCCCCAGTCCCTCCTTTACTGGGGATTTAGTTTTAAACCCTTAAGAGCCAGTTTGTAATAGCCTCATGGCTGGATTCCCTGCCACCTGAGGGAGGACAACCCGCTGAAATAATGAGCTGACCCCCTTGAGCTAGCTGTGAAACTAATTTCTAAAGGACATAGTGATTTTCAGAATTTAAATGCTCACCAGCCACAGGGGAGTGGAGAGTGACTGTCTCGGAATGGCTCTGTCGCCTCAGGTTTGAGTGACTGTGACTTGACTCAACTGGGAATCCCTACCGCAGAGGAGTATTTCAGGATGTACTGTCTTCACGTGGGGATCCCTCCCATCGAGAACTGGAACTTCTATATGGCTTTCTCCTTTTTCCGCATAGCCGCCACCCTGCAGGGAGGCTACAAGCACTCGTTCACAGGTAGGGATGGTGCCTCACCAGGGTTCACTCACAGGTAGGGATGGCGCCTCACCAGGGCTCGGTCACAGGTAGGGATGGCGCCTCACCAGGGCTCAGTCACAGGTAGGGATGGCACCTCACCAGCGCTTGCTCACAGGTAGGGATGGCACCTCACCAGGGTTCACTCACAGGTAGGGATGGCACCTCACTAGTGCTCGTTTACAGGTAGGGATGGCCTCACCAGCACTCATTCACAGGTACGGTATTGGCACCTCACAAAGCTGCCTGGGGGATGAGTCACAGCCAGCAAAAGTCTTCCACCTGGAAGCCCCTCCCGTGGCTATAGAGGCTTTAAGGTACCAGTTTGGCCAGAATGTCTACAAGAGTCAGTTAATTCAGCCATTTGTCGAGAACAATATACATGTTTTATCTTTCTATAATATTTAACCCTGTTTTTTTGTTGTTGTTGAGAGTATACACAGCAGAACATATACCAATTCAAGAATCTCTACGTGTACACTTCGGTGACATCGATTACATTCTCCAAATTGTGCAGCCATCCTCACACTCCTTTTCTGAATTGTTCCTCCCCATTAATATAAACTCACTGCTCCCTACATTTGACATCTGATCTTTCAAGTTGCCATTTAACTTTGTTTTTTATTAAAATAATGCACAAAATTTTGAAAACAAAGACACATACACACAGGGTAAAAATTCAGTCATATAGAAGTCTATAAATTATTTTCCTTCCTTCTCAGCCCCATTTCTCAAAGGGAAACACTGTGCCCTGGGGAGAGTGGACTGTTGCCTGTTAACAATGAAGAAACTGGTGAATTGTATCTCATGTGAATTATTCCTCAATGAAGATTTAAAAAAAGAAGGTTTTTAAAATTCAGAACTTTGTGCAGTGAGTTTATCTATTTAGTCATAAGCTTCTATTTCATATTAAAAGCTGAGATATTATAGTAATTAAAGAAAATTCACTGATACAAAAGTTAAATTTTGTCTTGGTTGAATGTGGTATATACAACAAATAAAACATCTATTTTAAAATGTACCTTTAGGCTTCTGTAACACAGCCATCTCAAAAATAATCTCGATTCTGTCATTGCTACTCTAACCTATTTCATTTTTAATTGCAAAATTAAGGTAGCTTTTTTCCAGTATAATAAATTAGTCCTTAAAACAACAATGCATCTAGAACCCCTGCACCTGTAACCCCCACTGGCTTGTCCTAAACCTGCCTGTCAGAAAGCCCTTTGACACTGGCTTGACTTTGTGCTCCCCTTGGCTTGGAGGTACAACCCCCACGTGTTCACCTCCACACAGAAAACCAGATGATCTGTCTTTCCAGGCCTTTCTTCCCCTGTTCCTAACTGTGCTCTCCATGCCCTCCCACCTGGGAAGCCAACCAGACACACTGAGGAAGCCGCTTAGTTTTCGTGTGCAAAAACGGCAAAATTCGTTTTTTAAAAATAGCATAAACACATCCAAGAAGAAAAACAGAGAACTACCAACTATGTGGACAGAAATGTTATTTCTATCCATTTGTCTTGTACAATTAGCCATCACAATCATTGTTCTGTTTGAACCGTTGGTACTGCCACGGAAAAGTAGGGTTTAGAGGAGTCTTTCTCTCTAAGAGTGGAGCGTATTGACCAGAGGCCCAGCAACTGATTTTCAGTCTACACCAGACCACCCTGTTATCACTTTCCTTTTTTAATAAGTGGGTGCAGGTTTGGCTTTCTTGGCCTGTTTGCATTGAGTTGATTCTGACTCATAGTGACCCTACAGGACAGAGTAGAACTGCCCCGGAGGGTTTCCTAGGAGCAGCTGGTGGATTTGAATTGCTGACCTTTTGGTTAGCAGCCATAGCTCTTAACCACTGCACCACCAGGGCTCCACTTGGATTTCTTGTAAATGGCTGTTAAAATTCTAGAAAGGAAGAAGTGCTGGTGGCCGACACTTTAGGTGGACTTCAATGATGTGGTCTCTTCTGCTTGGGACTACTTTTGGGAAAATATACAGGAAGTGATAGTTTTAAATCAACCCAAGCTCATACAAGGGAGTTTCCAAGAGACAAAGCAGCACTCAAAGAGCGAGATCTAATTCAACCAAAAAAGCAAACCCATTGCCGTTGTCGAAGTGATTCTGACTCAGAGAGATCCAATTAGGTAGAAGAAAATTAGAATACGCTTTATACTCTCTGTTAGAAAAAGAAGCTCACTGTGAATAACGATGAACTTAAGGGGGTATGTTTCATTTTAAAGGAGCCCTGGTGGCACAGTAGTTAAGCGCCCAGCTGCTAACCTGAAGGTTGGAGGTTTGAATCCACCTAGAGGTGTCTCAGAAGAAAAACCTGGCGATCTACTACCAAAAAAACAGCCACTGAACACGCTATGGAGCACAGTTGCATTCTGATACACATGGGGTTGCCATGAGTCGTGGTCAACCCGACAGCAACTTTTTTAAATTCCCTTTGCTGTGACGCGTACGGTCTGAGCAACAAGGGAAAACGTCACTCAATCCTGCTCGTGGCCCTCACCGTGCCTTGTGACCCAGGGAAGGTGCTGTCTGGTACCTGGCTGATCTCCCAGGACCTCAGTTCATACTCAGCACCCTTAAATACCTACTGAGGCCTGGTGGGCTGCATTTTCTGCTAGGTAGCAAAAGAATTTGGTTCCTAACTTGTAGAGAATAGTATGTCATGGATTGAATTGTGTCCCCCAGAAATATCAGTCAACTTAGCTAGGTCATGATTCCCAGTATTGCATGGTTGTCTACCATTTCGTCATCTGATGTGATTTTCCTATGTGTTGTAAATCCCATCACTAAGATGTAATGAGATGGATTGTTGTTGTTGTTAGGTGCTGTCGAGCCGGTTTCGACTCATAGTGACCCTGTGCACAACAGCATGAAACACTGCCCAGTCCTGTGCCATCCTCACAATCGTTGTTATGCTTGAGCCCATTGTTGCAGCCACTGTGTCAGTCCACCTCATTGAGGGTCTTCCTCTTTTCTGCTGACGTTGTACTTTGCCAAGCATGATGTCCTTCTCTAGGGACTGATTCCTCCTGACAACATGTCCAAAGTATGTAAGGCGCAGTCTCACCATCCTTGCTTCTAAGGAGCATTCTGGTTGTACTTCTTCCAGGACAGATTTATTCGTTCTTCTGGAAGTCCATGGTATATTCAGTATTCTTCGCCAATACCACAATTCGAAGGCATCAATTCTTCTTCGGTCTTCCTTATTCATTGTCCAGCTTTCACATGCATATGATGCAATTGAAAATACCATGGCTTGGGTCAGGCATACCTTAGTCTTCAGGGTGACATCTTTGCTCTTCAACACTTTAAAGAGGTCCTTTGCAGCAGATTTACCCAGTGCAATGCATCTTTTGATTTCTTGATTGCTGCTTCCATGGCTGTTGATTGTGGATCCAAGTAAAATGAAATCCTTGACAACTTCAATCTTTTATCCGTTTATCATGATGTTGCTCATTGGTCCAGTTGTGAGGATTTTTGTTTTCTTTACATTGAGGTACAATCCATACTGAAGGCTGTGGTCCTTGATCTTCATTAGTAAGTGCTTGAAGTCCTCTTCACTTTCAGCAAGCAAGGTTGTGTCATCTGTATAACGCAGGTGGTTAACGAGTCTTCCTCCAATCCTGATGGCCCATTCTTCTTCGTATAGTCCAGCTTCTCGGACTATTTGATCAGCATACAGATTGAGTAGGTATGGTGAAAGAATACAACCCTGGCACACACCTTTCCTGACTTTAAACCAATCAGTAGCCCCTTGTTCTGTCTGAACAACTGCCTATTGATCTATGTAAAGGTTCCTCATGAGCACAATTAAGTGTTCTGGAATTCCCATTCTTTGCAACGTTATCCATAATTTGTTATGATCCACACAGTCGAATGCCTTTGCATAGCCAATAAAACACAGGTAAACATCCTTCTGGTATTCTCTGGTTTCAGCCAGGATCCATCTGACATCAGCAAGGATATCCCTGGTTCTACGTCCTCTTCTGAAACCGGCCTGAATTTCTGGCAGTTCCCTGTTGATATACTGCTGCAGCCGTTTCTGAATGACCTTCAGCAAAATTTTGCTTGCGTGTGATATTAATGATATTGTTCTATAATTTCCACATTTGGTTGGATCACCTTTCTTGGGAATAGGCATAAATATGTTTTTTTTTTTTTTTTATGGATCTCTTCCAGTCAGTTGGCCAGGAAGCTGTCTTCCATATTTCTTGTCATAGACGAGTGAGAACCTCCAGCGCCACATCCGTTTATTGAAACATCTCAATTGATATTCCATCAATTCCTGGAGCCTTGTTTCTCACCAGTGCCTTCAGAGCAGCTTGGACTTCTTCCTTCAGTACCATCGGTTCCTGATCATATGCTCTTGAAATGGTTGAACATGAACTAATTCTTTTTGGTATAATGACTCTGTGTATTCCTTCCATCTTCTTTTGATGCTTCCTGCGTCATTTAATATTTTCCCCATAAAATCCTTCACTATTGCAACTCGAGGCTTGAATTTTTGCTTCAGTTTTTTCAGCTTGAGAAACACTGAGCGTGTTCTTCCCTTTTGGTTTTCCATTTCCAGCTCTTTGCACATGTCATTATAATACTTTACTTTGTCTTCTCGAGCTACCCTTTGAAATCTTCTGGTCAGTTCTTTTACTTCATCAATTCTTCCTTTTGCTTTACCTGCTTGACGTTCGAGAGCAAGTTTCAGAGTCTCCTCCGACATCCATCTTGGTCTTTTCTTTCTTTCCTGTCTTTTCAGTGACCTTTTGCTTTCTTCGTGGATAATGTCCTCGATGTTATTCCACAACTCGTCTGGTCTTTGGTCACTAATGTTCAGTGCATCAAATCTATTCTTGAGATGGTCTGTAAATTCAGGTGGGATATACTCGAGGTCATATTTTGGCTCTTGTGGACTTGCTTTTTGATTTTCTTCAGTGTCAGCTTGAACTTGCATATGAGCAACTGATGGTCTGTTCCACAGTCAGCCCCTGGCCTTGTTCTGACTGACAATATTGAGCTTTTCCATCGTCTCTTTCCAGAGATGTAGTCAATTTTATATGTGTGTTCCATCTGGCGAGGTCCATGTGTGTAGTCGCTGTTTATGTTGGTGAAAGAAGGTATTTGCAATGAAGAAGTCATTGGTCTTGCAAAATTCTATCATTCGATCTCCAGCATTGTTTCTGTCACCAAGGCCATATTTTCCAACTACCAATCCTTTCTTTGTTTCCAACTTTTGCATTAAAATCACCAGTAATTATCAATGCATCTTGATTGCATGTTCAATCAATTTCAGACTGCAGCAGCTGATAAAAATCTTCTGTTCATCTTTGGCCCTAGTGGTTGGTGTGTATATTTGAATAATAGTCATATTAACTGGTCTTCCTTGTAGGCATATGGATGTTATCCTATCACTGACAGCATGGTACTTCAGGATAAATCTTGAAATGTTCTTTTTGACGATGAATGCAACACCATTCCTCTTCAAGTTGTCATTGCCGGCATAGTAGACCATATGATTGTCCGATTCAAAATGGCCAGTGCCAGCCCATTTCAGTTCACTAATGCCTAGGATATAGATGTTTATGCGTTCCATTTCATTTCTGATGATTTCTAATTTTCCTGGATTCATACTTTGTACTTTCCAGGTTCCAATTATTAATGGATGTTTGCAGCTGTTTTTTCTTATTTTGAGTCGTGCCACATCAGCAAATGAAGGTCCCAAAAGCTTTACTCCACCACGTCATTAAGGTTGACTCTACTTTGAGGAGGCAGCTGTTCCCCAGTCATCTTTTGAGTGCCTTCCAACCTGGGGGGTCTCATCTTCCAGCACTATGTCAGACAATGTTCCGCTGCTATTCATAAGGTTTTCACTGGCTAATTCTTTTCAGAAGCAGACTGCCGGGTCCTTCTTCCTAGTCTGTCTTAGTCTGGAAGGTCAGCTGAAACCTGTCCTTCATGGGTGACCCTGCTGGTATCAGAATACCGGTGGCATAGCTTCCAGCATCACAGCAACACACAAGCCCCTACAGTACGACAAACTGACAGACATGTGGGGGAATGAGATGGATTAGTGACAGTTATATTGATGAGATCTATAGGATTAGATAGTGTCTTAAGCCAATCTCTTTTGAGATATAAAAGACAGAAGCGAGCAGAGAGGCATGGGGACCTCATTCCACCAAGAAAGCAGTGCCGGGAGCAGAGCACGTCCTTTGGACCTGAGGTTCCTGAGCTGAGATGCTCCCAGACCAAGGGAAGACTGATAACAAGGACCTTTCTCCAGAGCCTACAGAGAAAGCCTTCCCCTGGAGCTCGCACCCTGAATTCGCACTTCTAGCCTACTGGACTGTGAGAGAATAAACTTCTGTTTGTTAAGGCCATCCACTTGTGGTATTTGTGTTATAGCAGCACTAGATGACTAAGACAGTGTAAAAACCTTTAATACCAAAGCTACATGAAAATCCCTCTCTGTTGAGAGCTACCAATTGACCATGGCAGGAGCTGGAAGAAAAATGGGCCTCTGTGAAGATCAGTTTATTGATATGAAGAAGATAAGGAAAACAGTCTCTTTAGGACATAGAAATGCTAAACATAATCCAGGAGAGCTGGCTGCAAAAAAGCCCCTTGGAAAGAGACAATATACACATAGCAACATGTAAGGAGCCCTGGTGGCACAATAGTTAACACTCAGCTGCTAACTGAAAGATTGGCAGCTCAAACCTACCCAACAGCAGTGCGGCAGAAAGACCTGGCGATCTGCTCCTGTAAAGATTAAAATAAAAAGATTAGGGCCTAAAAAACTATGGGTCAATTCCACTCGGTCTCATGGGGTCACTATGAGTCAGAATCAACTTGAAGGCACCCAACAATAACAACATAAAAATACATGTAAGCACGTAGCACACTGTCTGGTACACAGCAAGGGCTCAGCAAATGGTAGAGCTGCTGATATAATACAATATTATCACAGCACTGGTACCCGTTTTTCTTTTATTCTGCATAGGGAAAGGAAGCTCTGCAAGTGCTGAACAAACTGGGAATCTGACGGAATTTATGTGTAACCTGGCATGGGATTTTGCTGTCAAAGAAGGATTCCGGGTTTTCAAAAAGACACCAGCCACAAAGCCATCGCTGAGGTCCCTTCACACCCAGGCCAGCCCACAGACCCTGCTGAGCATCACAGGCACAAGAAGCTATAGCTCTTTTCCAGAACCTTCCCCAACTTGTGCCTCAAAGGGATCTCTGGTCATCTCTCCTGAGGGCCTCTCCCAGCCAGTCAGAGAGCTGTACCACCCGCTGAAGCAGTTCGGGGAGCAATGTGTGTACCCTGTGGAGCAAGAGCTGCAGATCCACGAGGCCTCAGCAGACCGATGGACCCCCTCCCCACTGATAGAGGACCTCAAGGTAAAGCAGTGTGCTGAGCACCATGTGTTGGGTAAAAAAATGTGGATGAAATCCTAGTTCATGAGTTTTATCCCGAGTGTGATGACCACGCATAACTAAGACTATGACGCCATTTACAGGGCGCCTCCCAGGTCCTGCCAGGTAAGCAGGCGAGGAAACCGGTTTGTCCAAGGAACACAGCAAACAAGTAACAGTGTTTGGATTCAAATCCAGGTCTTCTGGACTCAAAACCTGTGATTTTTTTTTTTGGAGAAACCCCAAGAATAGGGCCCCTGGACACCCTTATAGCTCAATACTGAGGTCAGTCCTGAGGTTCACCCTTCAGCCAAAGATTAGACAGGCCCATAAAATGAAACAAGACTAAAGGGACACACTAGCCCAGGGGCAAGGACTAGGAGGCAGGAAGGGACAGGAAAGCTATTAATGGGGAGCTCAAGGTGGAGAACGGAGAGCGTTGACATGTTGTGCAGCTGGCGTCCAATGTCACAAAAACAGTATGTGTGTTGTTTAACCAGAGACTAGTTTGCTCTATGATCCTTCATCTAAAGTACAATTAAAAAAAAAAGAACCTGTGATTTTTCCCCTTTCAGGAAATACCAGCAAAAAGATGATTATATTCATTTCCTTATTCTGCCTCTGCTCAGAACTCCCTGGTCTCCTCTGCGCCCCTTCTCATTCTTCTCCATTTGTTCCGACTAATCTGCCTGTTTTACCCTTGCTTGCTGCCCCCTGTGCAAATACTGGTACAGGTACATGTACTGGCTCCGTCTGCACTTGACATTGAGGCCAGGCCCAGTGTAAACGTAACTCCGGCCTGCCAGTGCCCTCCCTGGGAGTAGAGTAAACGATGAGATTCATAATCTCTAGTGTGGGCTGCAGCCGGCCAGCCTCTGTCGGGCACTTTATACTATGTGTGAGCGCATGTAATCACCACAACAACCCAATGAGGTGGGTGTTGTGGACGTCTGTTGGGTTCGGGCCTCCTGGTATCCATTCCACCTTCTCTTGGTAGCAGCACCCCAGTTTCTTTGGGGCATCCCCTCTATGCCTTTGGAAATAATCTGGAGGAACCTCCCCGATGGAGAAGTGGGCACGTGAGCCCAGCTGGGCCAGCCAGACTTTCGCTACCTGGGATTACAGCACAGCAGTGAGCTGGGCGACAGCAAGATTGGAAGCAGTTGGCGCTCACTTGTTTCACAGCAGCGGGGCCTGGTGGAGTGGCCAGGGGGCCTTTTCCAGGGTGGTCCTCTAGCTTCTCTGGTTCCTGTCCATGGCTGAGTTTTGTCTCTAGTCTTCCTGCCCAGTTTGAGGGTTCCAGGCAGCCCACCCACAGGGTCCCTTTCTCCTCTTGTTAGGCACATTCAGTTTCCACGGCTGCAACTCCTTTGGCCTGATAAGGGCGGAGCCACATCCCCCTGGCCCACATGGAAACGGAAACTCAGAGCTCAGGTATCCTGCCCAGGTCTCCTGGTCAGCACAGGGTAGTACTGGGTCTGACCCCAGGCGGGGTTACTGGCTGACAGCCTGAGCTCCTGACTCCCAGCCTGGGCTTACTGATCACCCAGGCAGGCGCTCCAATGGGGGAACATGAGGTTGTACTTGTCCCAGGAACAAAGTTTCATCTCATAAAGGAAGTGTGCTCAGGGGTCTCCTAGCCACCATGAAAAGGTGCTGGGGTTGCAGCTGAGGGGACTGGGCCCTGTTCCTCTGAGCAACTACCTGGAAAACCAGCTGCTGTCAAGTCAGTTCTGACTCCAACCCCGTGTGTCAGAGTAGAACGTGCTTCATGGAGTTTTCAGCTGCTGGTTTTTGGGAAGCGTATCACCAGGGCTTTCTTCCTGAGACACCTCTGGGTGGACTCAGTTCTCTAACCTTTTGGTTTGCAGCTGAGTGCGTGAACTGTTTGCACCACCCAGGAACTCTGGGAGCATGTCCTAATAAAACTCATTACAACAATAGTAACGCTAGTAACAACAACACAAGGAGTAAGCGGGGGTGTCTGGGATATGGAGACTTGGGGGAGGGCCCCAGTTGCACTTTCTGTAGGACTTGGTCCTGTCCTGGGGCTGCCTCGTGCTTCTGCTGCCTACAGATCTGCAGAGCCTCTATCCAGCCCTGCGGTGTGACCTCGGGTCACTGTTTTGGGTGTGCCCTTCCTCCTGGGCTGTTTGTTTGCCTTATGCCATCCAGTCCCCTCCATTTTTTCCCCGTGGGTCAAAATGATATCATTCACTGTGGTTCTCTGATTTATTTTTCCCATGACAGGAAAAAGCCAAGGCCGAAGGACTCTGGAACCTTTTCCTACCCTTGGAGACTGATCCTGAGAAAAACTACAGCACAGGCCTGACCAACGTCGAGTATGCACACTTGTGCAAACTCATGGGCTCCTCTGTGTACGCTCTGGAGGTACTTGCTTTAACGGCGTCCTGGTCCTGACGAGAACGTCTCACCACACTCTACCAGTCACTCTCCCGCATGAATAGAGTTCCCTCTGGCTTGCCCTGGGTTCAGGGGCCCTGACAGTAACATGAGCTTCTCATAATGAGGAGAGGACAACTCCAGGCAGGCAGCTGAAGCAAGAAAGCCACTAGGGGGTTTGCACAGGCCTACTGGGCTTCCGTTAGTCTCCAGTTCCCACCCTAGACCCCCACCCCTGGTTCTTTCTCCTTCTCTCAAATAAGGAGGCACTCCGAGGTTGCCCTTCATGGGGCCTGAGATATTATGTCCAAAAAGTCACAAAGAAGGTATTAACCAAAACCAAACTCATTGCTGTTGAATCAATTCCAACTCATAGTGACCTTACAGGACAGAACAGAACTGCTCAATAGGATTTCCAAGGCTGTAAATCTTTACGGAAGCAGACTGTCTCATCTTTCTCCCGTGGAGTGGCTGGTGGGTTCGAACTGCCAACCTTTCTGTTAGCAGCCAAGTGCTTAACCACTGTGCCGCCAGGGCTCCTCAAAGAATGTATAAGAGACACAAAAAAAGTAATAAAATGGCAGAACTAAGTTCTTCCTTATCAGTAATTACCGTGAATGTAAATAGATTAAATGCTCCAATCAAAAGCCACAGCATGGCAGAATGGATTAAAAAAAAGATATGCTGTCTACAAGAAACATATCTTAAGCACAAAGACACTGGTAGGTTGAAAGTGAAAGGATAGAAAAAAATATTCCATGCAAATAGTAACAAAAAGAGATCTGGGGTGGTAACTTTGATATCGGATAAAATAGACTTCAAGTCAAAATCTGTTATAAGAGACAAAGAAGAACATTACATAATGATAAAAGGGTCAATTCATCAAGTAGATATTACAATTATAAATATATATACACCTAACTTGAAAGCCCCAATAAAGCAAAATGTCAAGTATCTGCATCTCTCTGGGGAGAGGAAGAACTTTCAATTAGTGATCGGGGGGTCAGTGGCTTGGAAGGAGTCCCGGTCCACTGCTTCTAGGGCACTTGAAGTCTTCAATGTGGACATGGGAGTCACCGTTATGCCCTTTCTCCTTTGTAATCTTTAACTGCTGTGCTCCAGACGCAGGGAACATGGAGCTTCTGGTGCGATACGGCACTGAGGAGCAGAAGGCCCTTTGGCGGGTGTCTCTGCTGGAGGGCAGGGCCCGCTCCTGCTTTGCCATGACAGAGCCTGAGGTACTGGCCCACGGAGGCCCCTTTTGACCAGGCCGGACCCTCACTACCAGGCCTGGCTGGCCCTGCCCCACAGGAAGCGCTCTAACTGGAGTGTGCCTTCCCCAAGGTTGCCTCATCAGATGCCACCAACATCAAGTCTTCCATCAGAGAGGAGAACGGCTACCATGTCATAAACAGTCGCACGTGGTGGATCTCAGGTATTTGGCCTGAAATTCACCCTTCATTCACACTTCAGTGGGTCTGTATTGATAAGCTTGTCTCTCTGTCCCTTCCTTCTGCCCAGTGGCAGGATCCATTTTTAAGCAGAGGCAAAGGAGATCTATCTCTGCACCCGGCAAAGGCAGCAGGCCCAGTGAGACCAACAGCTCCGCGAGGAGTGCATGGTTCTCAAGAGCTGCTGCACAGGGGTGGAGATGACGTCAGATGGGACAGACTCCCCCTGCTCTTGTGACTCTAGGAATCTCCTGTTCATTCCCTCCTGCTCTCCATTCTGTTGTGGGCACCTCCCTTTGGAAGTTCACTTCCTCTGTGGCTTTCCCTTCCTCCTAGGTCAGGTCTATTATATCATGAGGGCTCTGTTGCTAGGATGCTGAACAGGTTTCAGCAGAGCTTCCAGACTAAGATGGAGTAGGAAGCAAGGCCTGGCAATCTACTTCCAAAAACCAGCCAGTGAACACCTATGGAGTACAACAGTCTGATTCCCAGCCAATCATGGGAACGGCACGGGACCGAGCAGCGTTTCGTTCTGTTGTGCATGGGGCCACCATGAGTCAGGAGCTGACTCCGTGGCAGCTAACAACAACGACCAAGCATAACCCTGCTGTTTACCCAGCGCTGCCTCTGCAGGGCCCTCCGTGAGTACTGCCCCTACATCTCCCCGCATTTTACAGAGGAACGAACTAGGACTCCGAGAGTAACTAGCCCGAGGTAGTAACCCCCAGCTAGCAAGGAGGGAAGCCGGAATTCCAGGTTTGCCTAACTCTGGAGCCCACGCACAAAGCCGTTACCTTCACAGTGCCTGTGGAACCAGAGCAGAACCTCTGGCAAGAACAAGGTAGCGGCGTTCAGCCTCTTGTCTCTATATTTTCACCTCTATATGGTGCTTCAAAAAACAAATTGCTCTTGTGATTTTGGATTCATTCTTCACAGGCAAAAGCTAATTGCTCGTATTTCTGGTCAAGAGCCTGCAAACCCTCTGAGCACGTCGAGGCTTCCTGAGCTCTGCCTGCTTGCCGGCTCTGCTGTCCCTGTGCCAGGCCTGCGAGGGGAAGGAGGGCTGATGGCCCCAGTGTCAGATATGGGGCCTTTCTCTCTCCTTTCCTGGCAGGTATCCTGGATCCTTGCTGCCAACTCTGCGTGTTTATGGGGAAAACAGACCCGCAGGCCCCGCGCCACCGGCAGCAGTCGGTGCTCCTGGTCCCCATGGAGACCCCAGGGATCAAAGTCACCCGGTCCCTGAAAGTATTCGGGCTGGAAGATGCACCAGGTTGGTTTGCACCCCCTGGGTGGCGGAGCTGGTCCTCAGGGAAGTGGCTTTGGGCAGCCCTTGCTCAGTTCCAGTTGTGACAACATCTGGAGGGCCACTCACCCCTGCATTCATTCCATACACGCATAGCAACCACGTATGCAGACCGCAGACAGGCACTCAGGTACTTTTTCCTCTTAATTTACCTAGAAGTTAAGCCGAAATCTCTGTGAGACCAGGAGGCCCCCCAGGGCAGAGGAAGGAAACGGGGTGTGCACTCCAAACCTGCCCTGGTCACTCCTCCCCCGAGCTCCAGGGTGCAAAGCTAAAGCCCAGCCACTGCTCTGGGGTCCTCTCACAGCTAAAAACATTGACATTTTCCTTTTAAGCATTGCCACAGGATCGCTACATTGTAGGGTCACAAACTATGAGGGAGTTTGAATGTCAGGTACAATCATGTTTTATAAAAGGAATGGCAAAATACTCATTTGACTTTATAAAGCCAAACCAGTTGCTGTGGACCTTTTCAGCTACGTCCCAGCTTGAGGGTTAAATAAAGGCATGAATATTGCCCGTGGATGAGGTGACCTAACGTGGAAAATAGGCATGGCAGGTTCATCGTGGTGATGTGTTTGGGTCTTTCAGGTGGCCACAGTGAAGTCCTGTTTGAGGCCGTGCGCATGCCCAAGGAGAACATAGTCCTGGGCCCCAGCCGTGGCTTTGACATCGCCCAGGGCCGACTGGGTTCCAGCAGGATCCACCGCTGCGTGAGGCTGATGGGGTTCTCGGAGAGGGCCTTGGCGTGCAGGAAGGCCCGAGTGAGTTGTGGTTAATATACAACCACTCCTTGCTCCCACCGCTGACCCAGAATTGCCCGTCGGCTCTGCCATGGGGCCGCAAGTCCGAACTGTTTCCCGAAAGCAGAGTTAGCAGGGGAAGTAAGGTGCAGTTCTTGCCAAGACGCTGTGTCCCTGCCTTTGCTTTGCATTTGCTACTTTGCTGAAGTTCGGAATTCGGAGCAGAATGGGCCCCGCTCTGTCTGTGTGACCAGAAGGAGCAGGCTGGGCTCTGTGGTGGCAGAGGGCAGCATTCCAAGGTCCAAAGGCTCACGGGCTGCTGGGAGCTATGCCTGCCCCCAGCACACCTTTAAAAATGAGATACGGGAGAACTGCGTGGATCGCTTTGGTCTCTGGGTTCCACCACCAGCCCCGTAGCACCCCCTCCCCTAGATGGCCTAGAGCTCTGGCCACAGAGCTAGTCCTGCTGTGACTCCCCGCGCCAGGCTGGAAGCCTAAAGAAAGGAGAGCCTTTGATCGAACGCACAGACCGTTTGCCAAGAACAGTAATTCAGATCAGTGGTATCGATTCCACGAAGATGCAGCAAACCTTTGAGACCAAACAAATATCTCCCAAGAAACCATGCAAAGAACAAACTCCATGCAAAGAATGAAAAGAGGTTGTGCTTTACAGCCTTTTTGAGTGGAAACTGACCAGTTCTTTTTCCTTTGAAAATAAAATGCCCCTCTTCGATGGGTCAGGTAGGGCAGGTACCTGCATTAAAACTCAACCTTCCTGGAGAGCGGTTTGACAGTATGGTTCAGAAGTCTTCAGAAAGTTTGTAGCATTAACATGGCAATTCTATTTATAGACTTAATTGCAAGAGAATAATTAAGAGTCTACAAAAGATTGGATCTGAAGAGGTTCACTGAAACACTGATTATAACAGCAAAATGTTGGGAATGGCCTACGTGGCTGGTGATTTGTTCAATTAACCACGGTACAGGCGTGCAGTGGAACTGCAAAATGATGCTGTAGAAATCTGTGTCTTAACAGAAGTGTTCATTATATCCTCTTAAATGAAAAAAAAAAGCAAGCCACAAAGCAATATACAGACTATCACTCCATTTTTATATATATATAAAAGCATATGTATGTGTATGGGTACAAAAACTCTAGAGGGACACCCACTAAATCCTAAATATAAGTAAGTGGATGGCAGGATTGTAGGTAATTTTCTTTTGCCTGAAAATTTATACTTTTTTCTGCCATGAGATTATTGTTATAACAGTTGTTTTCATAAAAAAGGAAGAAAGAATACCTTATAACCTGTTCTGATACCTTGTGCCTTTCCAGGGCTAAAGTCACCAAAAAAAATTTGTTTTTTTTTTGGTCACCAGCACAGATAAAAGGTGCCCGCCAGGGGGCTCCCGCGCCCGGCTTTCCTCCCGAAGGCACTCTGGGGCGCACAGCTGGTGCGGAGTCGGTAGAGGGCACCCTCACCCTGTGTCGATCGCATAAGGCTCCGCAGCCACTACTGTGCTTCACAGCCTTTTGACAACAGAGTTGCCTTCTATCCTGCCAGCTATAGTATATACTAAAAAATTTCAGTCTGTTATACAGCCTTCCTCTGATTCTGCCTCTTCAGACACTCTTGTGCAGCAGTGGCTTTGGGTGTAAATGCTATGCACAGAGGATGCACACAAAACCGCAATATGATGTGTACAGGCTAATGCCTCAAACCAGTCAGACGTCCATTTGTTATCGTGTCTGTTAACAAGCCTTTATCGCTTAGTGTTTATAAACCCCGCTTAGCACTGGGGGGAAAAAAAAAGATTAGCATTGGGCCAGCTGCGTGCTCAGACAGAAAGAACTGTTCCTTGCCTGGGAGCTAGCCTTGCCCCTCCTGCACGGAGGAGGCTGAGTTGTCAGGGTAAAGGGTTCCTGGACGTAATTTGCACAGTTGTCGCTGCTGTCTGCATCTGCATCTTCTCCCTGTGGATTCCTATGTCTGGAGAGCTGGCAAATCTGCAGATAAGCTGTAGGCTCCTGCTTTCCTGTCTGCTCCCCACCGGGGCCTGCCCTCTCCTGTGTGTTCGTCTACCCACCCTCTCGCCCCAGTGGCTGTGGCACCCTCAGCCCAGTATGTCCTTAGCCCCATGTCTCCTGTGTCAACAGGTGAAGTCCCAGGTAGCCTTCAGAAAACCTCAGGTGGAGCAGGGCACGCTTCTGGCCGACATCACCCAGTCTCGGGTGGAGATCGAGCAGCCCCGGCTGCTGGTGCTCAAAGCTGCCCACATCATGGACATGGCTGGAAATAAGGTAGGAGGCTGAGGGGTTCCTGTGAGGGTCTTACAGATGACAGAGGGCCCGAAGGAGGGAATTAATCCTGAGAATCTATAGACTGACTTTGACCCAGTGAACTTCTGGGTCCAAGTCAGTGGGCCTGACAGGGTCACGTGGCCCCCTGGCCTCAGCCCCACCCAGGCCTGGCCTCCCAGGCCATGTTGGCATCAGTGATGGCAAACGGAGAGTAAGCGAAGGAGAAGGGACCCTCCGCTGGCCTCAATCCAAAGTACAGAATCAGCCAAAATAGAAGCTTATTTTCAAGTTTGCTGCTTTTCATTGCACAGCTGTTTCTGATTGCCTCTCAGGGGCCAGGCTCTATGCCCAAAGGTGGCCCCTGCCTGGTCCAGCCTCTGCTGGGCGGCCTCCACCTCCGGGCTGAGGGACTGCAGTAAAGCAGGGACAATCCAGGTCACATTCTCAGCTCCTTGGCACTATGTGCCAGGTGTGGTGGAGGCTCTGGGAGCGCCTGGCTGCAATGACCTGACCCAGCAATGCTGGTCCTCAGAGCTTGCTTTCATGGAGCCCCGGCTGGCCATGACCTTGGCACTCTATTGGTTGGAGATGGAGCTGCCCATGACCCTGAAGGAAGTACAGGCTGCTCCCCACTCAGCATTCTTTGTGACACGGGGAAGTCATCCATGCCCTGGGAAGAACGTCAGTGTTCCTGAGCACTTGCCTCACACCTCAGCATCTTTAATCACTCCTGTGATCACCAACGGAAACCCTGCTGATATAGTGATTAAGAGTTATGGCTGCTAACGAAAAGGTCAGCAGTTCGAATCCACCAGGCACTCCTTGGAAACCCTATGGGGCAGTTCTACTCTGTCCTATCAGGTTGCTATGAGTCAGAATGGACTTGACAGCAATGGGTTTTTTTTTGGTCACCAACGCTGCACCCCCACACCCTTAGGTGCAGGCAAGGCTTACAGTCTAGTAGACCCACCTTCTCTGTGGAGCTATTGTTTTTACTTCTGTCCTATGCATTTTTCACCAAGGGTTCTGGCCTCGGTCATGCCCTCATGACCCACCCTCTCTTCCTTGCAGGCTGCACCATTGGACATTGCCATGATTAAAATGGTAGCCCCAGCCATGGCCTGCGGAGTGATCAACCATGCGATTCAGGTGAACGTGCCTACTGATGCTGGTGTGTCTGAACCATTTACAGCACGTGCTCCCCAAGCTCCTGCCGGCTCTAGCTGCTGCTCCTTACTGCAAATGTATTGTGCATATGTTACTTCCTGTTCCTCCTTGCAACAACCCTGGGAGGTGGGCCCCGCTACTATCCCCATTTTGAATATGAGGCCACGGAGGCACAGAAAGATCATGTGACTTGTCTAAGTAGCTGGACTTGGATTGATGAGACCATAGGTCTTTGTAACACCAGAGTTCAGCCTCTGAACCAGGCAGGGCTGCCCCTTCCCACATCTTACTCCTGGCCCCAACATAGAGATTTCCTGGTGGGAGGTCACCCTGCAGAGTGGACTTGGTGCATATGGCATCCACAGAATGGGAAGTGTGACCCCACCTCAAATCTCCTAGAATGTTTGTTCCACCCCAGTGTCGTAGGGGGCATCCCCAGGAAGACACCGTGACGAGCAGGCAGGCTGTGGTTGGGGCCCCAGAGATGAGGGTTCACCCAGGGCTTCCTCCCCCATGTCTGCCAGGCCTTCGGAGCAGCAGAGCTGAGCATTGACTACCCTCTGGCTCATTTCTTCACCTGGGCCCGAGCGCTGCGCTGCGCTTTGCTGACGGCCCCGACGAGGTGCACTGGGCAGCAGTGGCCAAGATGGAGTTGAAGCCCTGCGCTTAGGCCTGCGGGACTGCAGGAGCCGACGGTCCCCACTGGGCCTGCCACTGCCCACAGCTGAGATAACACGGCGTGAAAGGTCTGGCCTATGTCATTCCGGCTCCTGCCCAGCAGCTCAGTCCTGGGGCAGTCCCTGGGCACTCACCCTCTCCAGGTCCCCACAGAAGACATTTCTGTGAAAGCCCTGAGTTTGCTATGTCAGGCCCAGAGGAAGATTGGCCAGGACTTAGGGGGGTTGGTCCGGAGCCTGGGAAGCTGGTGTCCAGGCTCAGTGCTGGGTTGGGGACCGACGCCCCCTCTCTCTGACTGTGGTGTGTGAGGCTGTGGGGACCAGTGCAGATATTGTGGGCTCTGCTGAGGCCGTATGCCTATGCTTGCTCCAGAAAGGGCAGCCTCCTGCCCCATAGGTCCTCTCGAAAGACCCAAGGCCAGAGCGCTGCTGGGAAGTAGGATGAAACCTAAATCGTGATGGTCTTTGTTTGAGTGTCCACCACACAGAACGCTAATTAACATGTGATTTTGGAAAGGGGCTTTGGGAACACAAAAGAATAAAAAAAATAATCTCAGACTTTATGAACTTTGTCACACAAAATGGATTGAGAATAAAGCCTTGCTCTCCAGCCCCTCTGTCTCAGCACGTGTGTTGCCTCCTGGTGCTTCTAGTCAGTGGGGTCAAGGGGGTCCTGCCAGCGCACCACCCCCACGGGGAGGGCACAGATACCACCTTGCCGCTGCTTAGCTCAGGACGCTCGTGCTCACGGCAAACATCCCTAAGGGCTTTCTGGTGTATCTGCGCCCGTGTACCTTCCCAAGGCCTCTGTCTGCTCTGGATTCAGAGAGTATTCCGAGGGGAGGGGAGATGGCAGACGATATGCCATTGACGGTTAGAGAGTGGTATTCTCCCCTCTGAGGAAAGCAGAAGTGCTCTCTTAGAAGGTCTGAGTTCTCTCCAGTCACTGGTTTCTGAGAAGTGGGTGCCCCGCAGGCCCAGCGGCGTGCAGAGATAAGTCATGGGCCTTTGGGACTCAGCCTGCTAAACTCATCATCTGTGGTGGTGTGGCCAACCCTCCCTATTTTAGTCAGGCCAATGGGCAGGGACGTCCCCCTTGTCTGCTCCACCATGGACTAGGCCCCTTCACGGGAACCGCTTCACCTGGGAGAAGGCCCATCTGCTACAGCCAGGGCCATGCACCTTCAGTCACTGGGAGACTGGTGAGAGGCACCCCAGATATTCTTGCCCCAAGCGGTCGTGGATGGCTGACCTTCCTCAGACAGTACTTGAGAAAATGTTTAAGAAAGATTAAATTAAGAAAGTTAAATTCAAGCCAAAAACTAATTGCAATCACAACATCAGCCACGATGGCTGCCTGAGTTCTTGCTTTGGGCCTCAGGAGGAAGGAGGGGTTTCATAAAAAGGAAGGGCCTTGGTAAGCAGCCTGGCATGTCACAAGGCCCTAAGAGTTTCTCTCCTGGCCTCTGAGGTTAACCTCACTTGTTAAGTAGCGCAGCTGCAAAGATAAAAATAGAAGCTGAGCGGGGGTGAACCCCCATCTCGCTCCAATACTCTGCTTTAAAGGACGAAGGCATCCGGGGAGGCCGAGAGTGCTGGCCTGAAGAACTGAAGCCACAGATGAGGCCTAAGCAACTCCTGGTTCAGGGACTCCAGTTCTGTTAAATAAACCTGCCACTGTTGGTTGAGCCCCGACTCTGGTCTAGGGAATGTGCTGGTCAACACAACAGGTAGTGGGGCTGATGGCACGGAGGGAGTGTATGTCTCACGTGGGGGACACTGGTAAATGTCACAAAGACCAGAATGGGTGATGTGGGAGATGCTCTGGTGGAGACTAGGTTTGGGGGCTTAGGGCAGGACTCTTTCCAGGCAAGGCTTTGGAGCCAAGGCCCTGGGGCACAGCGCAGTGCATCTGGGGTAAGGGAGCCAAGAAAGGCAGGACTGAGGTTGGGAAGGTGAGTCCAGCCATATCACCTGGGGCCTTGGAAAGGGGTTTGATGTTGATTCTAAATGTGACAAAGTGGTGAGTTTAGGTAGTGATGTGACATGACCTGGTATGTTGATGTTAGGTGCTATCAAGTCAGTTCCGACATGTATAACAGAATGAAACACTGCCTGGTCCTGTGCCATCCTCACAATTGTTGTTATGCTTGAGCCCATTGTTGCATCCATTGTGTCAATCCATCTCACTGAGGGTCTCCCTCTTTTTCACTGACCTGTTATTTTACCAAGCATGATGTCTTTTTCCAGAAATTGTTCTCTCCTGACGACATGTCCAAAATAAGTGAGACAAAGTCTTGCCATACTCGCTTCTAATGAGCATTCTGGCTGCACACCTTCCAAAACAGATTTTGTTTGTTCTTCTGGCAGTCCACGGTATGTTCAATATTCTTCGCCAACACCATAATTCGAATATGTCAATTCTTCAGTCTTCCTTATTCATTATCCAGCTTTTGCATACATAGGAGCCGATTGAAAATACCACGGCTTGGGTCAGGTGCACCTTAGTCCTCAAAGTTAGACCTTTACTTTTTAACACTTTAAAGAAGTCTTTTGCAGATTTATGCAAAATTTTTTTTTCCTGAACTTTACTAATTTTGTTGTTGTTTTTGAGAATATACACAGTCAAACATACACCAATTCAACAGGTACAATTTAGTGACATTGATTATATTCTTTGAGTTGTGCATCCATTCTCACCCCCCTTTTCTGAGTTCTTCTTCCCTCATTAACATAAATTCACTGCCCCTCAAGGTTCCTATCTTTCAAGTTGCTATTGTCAATTTGATCCCATATAGATAATTCTTAAAAGAGTATAATGCTCAGTGTAGCACTTCACTAGTTAAGCTAAACTATTGTTCAGTTTTAAGATGACTTCAGGGGATATTCTTGGTTTAAGGTTTAAAGATTATCTCAGGGGAATAGTTCCAGGGGTTCGCCCAACCTTCGTGGGTCCAGAAAGTCTGGAGTCCATGAGAATTTGAAATTCCGTTCTGCATTTTTTCCCTTTTGATCAGGATTGGCTTATTGCACTCAGCATAATGTCTTCAAGCTCCATCCATACTGTGGCATGTATCAAGACTTCATGTCTCCTGGCTGAGTAGTAGTCCATTGTATGTAGGTACCACATTTTGCTTATTCATTCATCTCTTGATGGGCATTTAGGTTGTTTCCACCTTTTGGTGTACAAGTCTCTTTTTGAGTCTCTCCTTTCAAGTCTTTTGGGTATATACCTAGGAGTGGAAGTGCTGAGTAAACAATTTCTTTTATAAAGATCAGCACAGAGCTGGTTCCTATAAGGTGGAGGTTCAAGATGTCCCAAATGTCCAGCTTTTCCAAACTGCTGTACCACTCCATCATCTCTAACGTCAACTACTCTCTCTCTACTTAGTACTCTCCCTCCTGTCTTTGGGTTCTGTAATTTGCTGCAACGTCTCACAGAATTCACATGGTTGCAGAGGCTGGCAACTCCTAAATCTGTGGGTCAAGTGTAGGCTTGTCCCTGCAGGGACTGACAAACCCAAACTGACAGTTCAGGCCACAAACTGCTCGCTCACAAAGCTGCAGAAGCTGGCGAATCAGGTCAGATGATAGGCTGCTGGTCTGTGGAGCTGTGGAGGCCGGTGAATCCCAGAATCGGCCAGTCAGACAGCAGGCCTCTGGCTCAAGTCCCAAGAACTGGAGGTCAATTGATCATGAACTGGATGCGGGATCCAGATGCAGAGAGAGAGAACCCCACCAGGTCATCCACACATACATCTTAGACACAGGCTGCACCCCAAGGAAGGGTGTAACTTGAGTAAGAGTGGGACTTGAGTCATGCCCTCCTGCACCAATCCTGCCTCATCAACATGTAGAGATCAGGATTCACAACACATAAAATGGAGGACAACCATACAATATTAGGAATCAGGGCCTAGCCAAGTCAACACATAACCCCAACCATCACAGGTTCCATATACCTTGTTTGCATAGTCTCACTCAATCAGCATGTGAGTCACAAAGATCATGGCTAGAAGGGCCATATTAAGTAATTCCTTATACCGCACTGGGTCGTATGGTAGTTCTATTTTCAGTTTTTTGAAGTACCGCTACATTGTATTCTACAATGGCTATAATATTTTGCATGCCCACCAGCAATGGATAAGGATTCCAATTTCCCCACACCCTCACCAACACTTGTTATTTCCTTTGTTTTTTTTTTAACCTTAGCCATCCTAATTACTGGTGATTGGAATGCAAAAGTCAGTTCAAGAAGGATTGTTGTTGTTAGGTCCCATTGAGTCAGGCTCCAACTCATAGCCACCCTATGCACAACAGAATGAAACACTGCACAGTCCTGCGCCATCCTTACAATCGTTGTTATGCTTGAGCCCATTTTTGCAGCCACTGTGTCAATCCACCTCGTTGAAGGTCTTCCTCTTTTCCACTAACCCTGTATTTTGCAAGCATAGTGTCCTCCAGAGACTGATCCCTCCTGACAACATGTCCAAAGTATGTAAGATGCAGTCTCGCCATCCTTGCTTCTAAGGAGCATTCTGGTTGTACTTCTTCCAGGACAGATTTATTCGTTCTTCTGGCAGTCCATAGTATATTCGGTATTCTTCGCCAACACCACAATTCAAAGGCATCAATTCTTCTTCAGTCTTCCTTATTCATTGTCTAGCTTTCACATGCATATAATGCAATTGAAAATACCATGGCTTGGGTCAGGTGCACCTTAGTCTTCAAGGTGACATCTTTGCTCTTCAACACTTTAAAGAGGTCCTTTGCAGCAGATTTACCCAATGCAAGAAGAAGGATTAGTAGTTTGAAAATATGGCCTTGGTGATTGTCATGGATTAAATTGTGGCCCCCCAAAATATGTCAACTTGGCTGGGCCATGATTCCCAGTATTGTGTGATTGTCCACCATTTTGTCATCTGGTGTGATTTTCTTATGTGTTGTAAATCCTATCTCTATGATGTTGATGAGACAGGGTTAGTGGTAGTTATGTTAATGAGGCAGGACTCAATCTACAAGATTGGATTGTGTCTTGAGCCAATCTCTTTTGAGATTTAAAAGAGAGAAGCAAACAGAGAGATGTGTGGACCTCACACCATCAAGAAAGAAGAGCAGGAGTAGATGTCCTTTGGACCTGGGGTCCCTGCACCTAAAATCTCCTAGACCAGGGGAAGATTGATGACAATGACCTTCCTCCAGAGCCGACAGAAAGCTTTTCCCTGGAGCTGACAAGCTGAATTTGGACTTCTAGCCTACTAGACTGTGATAGAATAAATCTCTGTTTGTTAAAGCCATCCAGTTGTGGTATTTCTGTTATAGCAGCACTAGATAACCAAGACAGTGACAGAAATGAGAAGCTGGACTGTATGAAGAAGAGCATTAAGATTGGAAGAAGACTCATTAACAACCTGCAATATGCAGATGACAAAACCTTGCTTGCTGAAAGTGAAGAGGACTTGAAGCACTTACTAATGAAGATCAAAGACCACAGCCTTCAGTATGAATTGCACCTCAACACAAAGAAAACAAAAATTCTCACAACTGGACCAGTAAGCAACATAATCATAAATGGAGAAAAGATTGAAATTGTCAAAGATTTTATTTTACCTGGATCTATAATCTATGCCCATGAAAAGCAGCAGTCAAGAAATTAAATGACATATTGCATTGGGCAAATCTGCTGCAAAAGACCTCTTTAAAGTGTTAAAAAGCAAAGATGTCACTTTGAGGACTAGGGTGCACCTGACTCAAACCATGGTATTTTCAATCGCCTCACATGCATGCAAAAGCTGGACAATGAATAAGGAAGACCAAAGAAGAACTGACACCTTTGAATTATGGTGTTAGCAAAGAATATTGAATATACCATGGACTGCCAGAAGAATGAGCAAATCTGTCTTGGAAGAAGTACGGCCAGAATGCTCCTTAGAAGCACGGATGGTGAGACTTCATCTGACGTACTTTCAACATTTTAACCATCCCTGGAGAAGGAGATAGTGCTTAGTAAAGAGTCAACAAAAAATAGGAAGACTCTCAACAAGGTGGGCTGACACAGTGGCTGCAAAATGGGGCTCAAGCATAACAACAATTGTGAGGATGGTGCAGGACCAGACAGTGTTACGTTTTGTATATAGGGTCACTATGAGTTAGAAATAACTTGACTGCACCTAACGACAACAATTGATGTGTATTACGTTGATTGATTTTCTAATGTCGAACCATCCCTGCATTCCTGGAGAAATCCCACGTGGTCTTGGAGTATGACTTTTTAAAAAAAATTTCATTGTGCTTTAAGTGAAAGTTTACAAATCAAGTCAGTCTCTCATACAAAAATCCATACACACCTTGCTGTATACTCCTAATTGCTCTCCCCCCAATGAGACAGCCCGCTCCTTCCCTCCACGCTCTCTTTTCATGTCCATTCCACCAGCTTCTACCCCCCTCCCCTCTCATCTCCCCTCCAGACAGGAGATGCCAACATAGTCTCAAGTGTCTACTTGATCCAAGAAGCTCATTCTTCACCAGCATCTTTTTCTATCCCATTGTCCAGTCCAATCCCTGTCTGAAGAGTTGGCTTTGGGAATGGTTCCTGTCCTGGGATAACAGAATGGAGTATGACTCTTAATATGCTGTAAGTATTTCATTCACTAGTATTTTGTTGAGGATTTTTGCATTATATTCATAAGACATATTGACCTGTAGTTTTCTTGTGGTGTCTTTGTCTGGTTTGGGTGTCAGGATTATGTTTGCTTCATAAAAGGTATTAGGGAGTATTCCTTCCTTCTCTGTCTTTTGGAAGAGTTTAAACAGTGTTGGTGTCGGTTCTCTAAATGTTTGGTAGAATTCCCCAGGGAAGCCATCTGCTGCAGGACTTTTTTTTTCTTGGGAGGTTTTTGATTGCTGATTTGATCTCTTCACTTGTTATGGGTCTATTGAGACTTTGTCTTTCCTCTTCAGTCAGATTGGGTAGGTTGTGTGCTTCTAAGAATTTGTCCATTTCATCTAGGTTGTTCAGTTTGTTGCCATACAGTTGTTCATAATACTCTGTTATAATTCTCTTTATTTCTATTGGGTCAGTTGTAACATCCCCTCTCTGTTTTTGGTTATTTGCATCTTTCCTGTTCTTTTGTTTTTCAGTCTAGCTAAAGGTTTGTCAATTTTATTGATTTTTCCAAAGAACTTCTGATTTATTGACTTTAATGTTTTTCTGTTTTCACTTTCATTTATTTCTGCTCTGATCTTTGTTTTTCCTTTCTTTTGGTAGATTTAGGCTTAGTTTTTTCTTCTAGTTCCTGGAGTTGTTGAGTTAGGCTGTTAATTTGACATCTCCCTTCTTTACTTATGTAGGCATTTATTAGTTTAAGTTTCCCTCTGATTACTGCCTTCCTGCATCCCATAAGTTTTGGTATGTTATGCTTTCATTGTCATTTGACTCTAAGAAATTCGTTATTTCTCTCTTGATTTCTTCCTTGACCCATTGGTAGTTTAATAGTGTGTTGTTTAATTTCCATGTGTTTGTGTATTTTCCAGTTTTTTTTCTTTTTTCTTTTCTGTTATTGATTTCTAGCTTCACTCTGCTGTGGTCAGAGAAAATACTTTGTGTGATTTCAGTATTTTTAAATTTACCAAGGCTTGCTTTGTGACCTAAATCTGGTTTATCCTGCAGAATGATCCATATGCTCTGGAGTAGAATGTACATTGTTCTGTTTTGGGATGGAGTGTACTCTATATATGTTAATTCTAGTTGGTTTATAGTGTCATTCAGGTCCTCTGTTTCCTTGTTGATCATCTTTCAATATGTTCTGTCCAATATTGAAAGTAGTGTATTGAAGTCTCCAACTATTACTGTAGTATTATTTCTCCCTTCAGTTCTATCAGTGTTTATACCTTTAGGTGCTTCGATGTTGGGTGCATATATATTTATGATTGTTAAATCTTCTTAATTGACCCTTTTATCACTATGTAATGTCCATTTTTCTCTCTTCTGACAGATTTTGTCTTATTAAAGTCTACTGTGTCTGATATTAAGATTGCCACCCCAGCTCTTTTTTGGTTATTATTTTCATGGAATATTTTTTTCCATTCTTTCACATTCAACCTATTTGTGTCTTTGGGTTTAAGGCGTGTCTCTTATAAACAGTATATAGTTGGGTCATGGTTTTTTTAATCCATTCTGCCACTCTCTGCCTTTTGATTGGAGCATTTAGCCCATTTACATTCACTGTAATTACTGGTAAGAAGTGACTTACTTCTGCCATTTTGTTATATGGTGTTTGTGTGTGTGTGTGTGTATCTTAAGCCTTGTCTTTGTCCTTTAGTACTGCTTGCTTTTGTGTTTTTTTTTTTTGTTTATTGTAGTGAGCCTTTTTGATTCCCTTCTTTCCTTTTGTGTATATTTTTTATATTTTTTCTCAGCAGTTGCTATGACCATTACATTTAAGAGCTTGTATTTATAACATTCTGAGGAGTCCTGGTGGCGCAGTGGTTTAAATGCTTGGCTCCTAACCAAAAGGTCGGCGGTTTGAACATACCAGTCGTTCCATGGTAGAAAGACGTAGCAATCTGCTCCTGTAAAGACTGCAGCCTTGTAAACCCTATGGGAGAGTTCTACTCTGTCCTATAGGTCACTATGACTTGGAATTGACTCAACAGCAGTGGATTTGGTTTTTGGTTTTACTTATGACACTCTACGGTAAGTTGGTACCAACTTAACTTCAGTAACATACAAGAAATTCTGTATCTATACCATTCCTCTCCCCCTCCTTTTGTTGTTTTTATTGCTAATTACATCTTCATATTTCATGTGGCCTGTAATATAATTTTATCCTTGCCTTTTATACATTTATTATTAAAAAACATGAAGGACAAAACATTTAGAATTATTAAGCAGGAATACCTTCTTACTAGCCTTTATACTTGTCCATGCATTTCCCTTTATTAGGGATCTTTCTTTTTATGTGTAGCATTGAATTAGTTTCTAGTGTCTTTTCCCTTCCATCTACAAACTCCCGTTAGTATTTTTTCTAAGGCCAGTCTGGTGGATATAAACTCTCCCAGCATCAATTTGTCTGGGAATATTTTAATTTCACCCTCATTCTTGAAGGATAGTTTTGCTAGGTATAGTATTCTTCGATGACAGTTTTTTTTTTTCTTTCAGCACTTTAAATATACCATTTCATTGCCTTGTAGCCTCCAATGTTTCTGAGAAAAAGTTGGCATTTAATCTTATTTTGGATCCTTTGTATGTGAGTGTTTGTTTCTCTCTCACTGGTTCCAGGATTCTTTATCTTTAATTTTTGAGAGCCTAAAAATGATGTGTCTTGGTGTAGATCTCTTTGGGTTTATCCTGCATGAGGGTCCCTGAGCTTCTTGGATTTGTAGACTCATGTCCTTCATTAGATTAGGGAAATTTTCTGTCATTGTTTCTTCAGATATTCTCTCTGTCCCTATCTCTCTCTCATCTCCTTCTGGAATTCTCGTGGTGTGTATATTAGGTTTCTTGACATTATCCCATAATTTCATTAAACTGTTCTTTGCCTTCTTGAGCCTGTATTCTTGTTGCCCTTCAGTGTCTGTAATTTTAACAATCTTATCCTCTAACCTGCTGATTCTTTCTTCCCCCTGATTGAATCTGTTGGTAAGTCCATCTATTGTGTTTCTCATACCAATGATTTCTTGCTTGCTGCTTCTATGGGTGTCGATTGTTGATCCAAGTAAAATGAAATCCTTGACAACCTGAACATTACCAGGGTGTTGCTTATTGGTCCAGTTGATAGTCTGTCCTGCAGTCGGCTCCTGGCCTTGTTCTGACTGATGATATTGTGTTTCTCCATCATCTCTTTTCACAGACATAGTTGATTTGATTCCTGTGTATTCTATCTGGCAATGTCCATGTGTATAGTTGTCCAGGGTGAGGGAGCAAGGAAAGAGAGGCAGGAGGTGAGTTTGGAAAGATCACCTGGGACCTCACTGGCCTTGTTAAGGGGTTTGATGTTGATTCTAAATGTGACAAAATGGTTAGTTAGGTAGAGATGTGACATAATCTGATTTGGGTTTTAAAAATTCCACGAGGATCCAAAGTCTGTGAGGATGAAGAAGGAAAAAAGGAGGATTAAAGCCAATTCAGAGTTCCCTCACATTGCAGAAGGTGGCAAAAAAAACACTTACAGGAGAGGTGGCCCAAGATAGCAGAGTAGTCAGATGCTTCATAATGTCCCTCTTACAACAATAATCCAAGAAAACAAGTGAGTTGGATATAAATGGCAACTTTGGAACCCTGGGCATTAAAGACAAGGCTGAAGAATCAGACTGAGTGCCAAGTGGCAGGAGAGACAGTATGAAAACAGTGGGCACAGAGAATTACAGATTGCTGGCACTCTGTTAGCTGAACCTGCACAGAGTGGCCATATTGAGACAAAGGAAGCAGCATTCCCAGCCCAACCCCCATCACCTGGTCCAGCCAAGCAGGAGCAACTCTGTCCTCACATCTAGAGCCAGGCAGGAGTGTTTCCTGCCCTGCAAAAGTTAAGAGCTCGCACCCCACTCACCACGCCCATCCTAGCCCCCTGTGCCAGAGGCCCACGGACCTGTGGGGCCCTCCTCATCCATCCCTCTTGCCCGCATGCAATCATAGTCCAGTGGCATCCACCACCACTCTGCTCCCTAAGCTGGGAGTCCATGGACTGGAGTCATCTGCCCCTTCACTCAGCCACTCACACCATGTGCCCATGGCTGTGCAGCACCTCCTACTCCCTCCAGCTACCTGCACTGGGGGCCTGAGGACCAATGGTGCCTCCTACCCACTCTGGCCACCCATGCTGGGGGTCTGAGGGCTGGCAGTGCCTCCAACTCCCTCCAGCCACCTATGCCAGGGCTCTGAGAGCTGGCAGTGCTTCCCACTCCCTCCAGGCACCTGCACCAGGGCCCTGAAGACCAGTGGTGCCCCCTACTCCCTCCAGCCAACCAAACCAGGGATCTGAGGGCCAGTGGTGCCCCCACTTCCTCCAGCCACCCATACCAGGGGCCTGAGGGCCAGTCGTGCCTCCCAACCCCTATAGCCACCTGTGCTAGGGCCTGAGGACTGGCAGTGCCTCCTACTCCCTCCAGTCACTCACGCCAGGGACCTGAGGACCAGCACTGCCTCCTAATTCCTACAGCAACTTATGCTAGGGACTCGAGGACCAGTTGCACAACCTCCCCCACGACATGCTCTAGCAGACAAGGGCATGCCCTCCAACCAGGCACCCATGGATGGGCAACATTCCATTTGCCTTTTCCTCCACATTGCCCACCCCTCTCATGCAACCAGAGGCTTGTCCCCATTCTGAACACCTCTGTGCAGCCCTGTCTGCCCAACACTGTCAGTGAGAGTTTCCATACCACCCACCTGGTGACCAACAACCCAGGCACCCTTGCCCTGACTACCCAGCAACTGGCAGAGCACACACATGACACCCAATCCAGCAACCAGGGAGAACACCCCCTGCACTCATGGCCAGGTAACCAGCTGGACAGATAGATCACCTCTCTAGGAATGCCAGCTACGTCCTCAGCAGCCCTGAAAGACCAGCGAACAGAGACCCGTGCTCACACACCCAGTTGATGCTCCACCTACCCAGAGACAGCAGATGAGAGCTTCAGTGTGGCCAGGTTAGTGACCAGAGTAGGACACATGCCCAGACTACTTAGATATATCAAAACAAAACAAAAATTCAGGACACAGCAAACAAACATAGAATAAATAAATAAGTATAATAACTTCTTTATGCCTCAGAGTCAACAGACAATATCAATCACATAAAGAAGCAGGACAAGATGGCTCCAGCAAGTGGCCAAAATAAAGAATGAGAAAACCTTCTGGAGGTAGAAATGGCAGTGGAACTACCTGATGAAGAATTCAAAAGACTAATATACAGGGCTCTTCAAGAGATCAAGGAAAACACAGACAAAACCAAGGAAAACATAGACAAAATCAAGGAAAACACAGACAAAGCAATAGAAGACCACAATCAACCAACTCAATCTCACAGACATATACAAGAGCAAAACAACAAAATAAATAGACAGAAATAATACAAAAAAAAAGCAACTAGAAATCCAAAAGATTAACAATAAAATTATAGAAATAGGCAACTCAGTAGAAGGGTATAGGAGTAGAATTGAAACAGTGGAAGACAGAATAAGCAAATTTGAAGACAAACCCCTTGACACCAATTTTTTTGAGGAAAAATCAGAAAAAAGAATGAAGAAAAATGAAGAAAGCCTAAGAATTATATGGAACACTATCAAGGGGAAAAATTTGCACGTGATCAGAGTTCCAGAACAGGGAGAACTGTGGAAGATTTCCTGTCAGAAAACATCACTAATATCATGAAAGATGAACCAAAAAAAAAAAACCAAACCCAGTGCTGTCAAGTCAATTCCGACTCATAGCGACCCTATAGGACAGGATAGAACTGCCCCATAGAGTTTCCAAGGAGCACATGGCGGATTCGAACTGCTGACACTTTGGTAAGCAGCCGTAGCACTTAACCACTAAGCCACCAGAGTTTCCTATGAAAGATGAGAAGATATAAATCCAAGAGCCTCAGTGGACTCTATAGAAGATAGACCCCCAAAAGAAAGTCACCAAGACATATCATAATCAAACTTGCCAAAACCAAAGACAACGAAAAATGAAAAGTCACCTATAAAGAGCAACCAACAAGATGAAGCTCTAATTACTTGGCAGAAACCATACAAGTAAGAAGGCAATGGGATGTCATATATAAAACTTACCAACCAAGAATTATGTATCCAGCAAAATTGTCTCTCTAATACAACAGCAATGAAAAGAGAAAATAGACAGTTCCACAATAATAGTAAGAGAATTCAACACACTGCTTTCAGTGAAGGACAGAACATCTAGAAAGAAACTCAATAAAGATAAAGAAGATCTAAAGACCACAATCCACCAACTCAATCTCATAGACATACACGGAACTCTCTACCCAACAGCAGCAAAGTATAAATTCTTTTCCTTATGTACATGGAACATTCTCCAGAATAGGCCACATTTTGTGCCATAAAACAATCCTTAACAAAATCCTAAACATCAAAATAATACAAAGCATTGTCTCTGATCACAATGCCATAAAAGTAGAAATCAATAACAGGAATAGCAAGGGAAAAAATAAAATAAAATACATGGAAATTGAATAATACCTTGCTTAAAAACCACTGATTAATAGAAGAAATCAGAGATGGAATAAAAAAATTCTAGAATCAAATGAGAATGAAAAGACATCTTACCAAAACCTTTGGGACACAGCAAAAGCAGTGCTCAGAGGTCAATTTATAGCAATAAACTATACACCAAAAAACCAAGAAACGGTCAAAATTAAAACATTAACCCTACAACTCAAACAAACAGAGAACATCAACAGAACCCCATAGTCACCACAAGAAAGGAAATAATAAAGATTAGAGCAGAAATAAATGAAATAGAGAAGAGAAAAACAATAGAATCAACAAGACCAGAAGTTGGTTCTTTGAAAAGATCAACAGAATTGACAAACCACTGGCCACAGTGACAAAAGAAAAGCTGGAGAGGAAGCAGATAACTCTAATAAAAAAATGAGATGAGTGAACCAACTGAAATAAAAAGTATGATAACAGAATACAATGAAAAATTGTACTCCAACAAATTTGAAAATCTAGAAGAAATAGACAATGTTCTAGAAACACACTGGCTGCCTAAACTATCACAAACTGAGGTAGAAAAACTGAACAGATCCATAACAAAAGAAGAGATTGAAGAAGTAATTAAAAAAACTCCTGGCTTAGTCATCCAGTGCTGCTGTAACAGAAATACCACAAGTGGATGGCTTCAACAAAGAAGTTTATTTCTCACAGTAAAGTAGGCTAAAAGTCCAAATTCAGGGTGTCAGCTCCAGGGGAAGGCTTTCTCTGTCGGCCTTCTCATCAGTCTTCCCCCAAAGTAAGAGCTTCTCCAAGCAAGGATCCTGGGTCCAAAGGAAGCACTCTGCTCCCAGCATTGCTTTCTTGGTGGTATGAGGGCCCCCTGTCTCTCTTTTATAACTCAGAAGAGATTGCCTCAAGACACAATCCATTCTTGTAGATTGAGTCCTGCCTCACTAACACAATTGCCACCCACCCCCCCTCATTAACATCACAGTAGGCAGGATTTACAACATATAGGAAACTCACATCAGATGACAAAATGGTGGACAATCACACAATACCAGGAATCATGACCCAGCCAAATTTATACATTTTGGGGGGGACATAATTCAGCCCATGAGAACTCCCAACAAAAAAAAAAGCCCTGGCCTGGATGGCTTCACTGGAGAATTCTATCAAATATTCAGAGAAGAGCTCACACAAATACTACTCAAGCTATTTCAGAGTATAGAAAAGAAAGGTATACTCCTGAAGTCATTCTATGAAGCCAACATAACCCTGATACCAAAGCCAGGCAATGACACAACAAAAAAAGAAAATTACAGACCAATCCCCCCCCCATATCCCTCATGAATACAGACACAAAAATTCTCAGCAAAATTGTAGCCAATAGAATTCAACGGCATATATATAAAAAAAAAAAAAATCATGATCAAGTGGGATATGTACCAGGTATGAAAGGATGATTCAACATTAGAAAATCAATCAACATAATCCACCCCATAAATAAATGTAGGTAGCATAATCGGAAAAAAAAAAAAAAAATCTACCTGCACAAGTAAAAAGGAGCTTAAAAAGTACGGGCACAAAATTCAGAGAATTGAAATAAAAGGTGATGTAGCTTGGTCCTGATCTCATTGCCTGCACCTTCAGCAAACAACTGGCATTTCTGGTTGACCAGGTGTGGTCACTAATTATGCCCTCTGTTGAATGGAAATAAATGTGTGGGTATGGGTGCCCGGTTGGGCGTGAACGTGTTTGGTTTGGTAATGATTGCGCCTGACCAGTTTTATTTGTGGAAGGCTTAACCTTTTGCCACCATTCCTACAAGGCTGGGCCTGTCTTCTCATTAGCGTGTCCTGGGAAAGGGAACAAAAGGGGATCCTAACACACGAAGGTTTTTTTTCCCCACAGCAGTATCACAAAATGATAGCACACGTGTGCTGATGCACCACTCTTGGTAAGATTCAGGGCTGGATTTCCATGGGATCAAGACCACTCCTGAGAGCCCATAGCTGCCAAAGCCCTACCATTAGGGTTCCCCATCTCTGCAGGGGGCTTTCACCCTTTCCGGTCCTCCCCCTCCTCCCCACCCCCGTTCTCCCTAGCAGTGACTTGTGGTCTTGTTATCCATAAGCTGCCTGCATGCCCCCAAGCCCTGATTGCAGATGCTGGTAGATCATTTCAGGATAATCCTTCAGGGGCTGAAAGAAGGCGATGGAATTCCAGGCAACTTGCCCTGCGGGGCCCCTTTAAGAGGCCCCTTCCAGACTGCAGCTGGGTGTGACCTGGAAGAGCGGACTCCAGAGTTCTCCACCAAACAGCCCTACCTGCAGTCCCCAGTGGGTGCCTCGGGATGGTTTCATCTGTCAACACTGGGCTTCTGAGTTCCCCAGGGGTGCCTCGGGAATGCCAGGGCCATGTCAGTGCTTGCCTGTCTGCAGTCACTGAGCAAGATTTGGGGTGAGCCCCTGCCACAGCATTGGCTGGGCATCGCCAAGGCACATCTCGGGGGGTTGTTGACATAGTGCCCTCCGTACTACCAGATATGAGAGTTCTCCCCTCGGTCAAACCCTCCAACATCTGTGAGCAGACAAATGTGGGAGTCCCAGGCGCCAACATCCTGGGCGAAGACCTAAGGGCTAATTCCTTCAGCAAGAATCCTGGGAGCAGAGTTTCATCAGGTTGACTGAGCAGAGGAGCGGCTTGAGGGAATTTTTTCTATCACATCAGAGATGGATACACGGAGGTTAAGAGCTTCAGACTGGATTCAAGCAGCCTGGGTTTGAATTCCGGCTCCATTACAGACTAGCTGGGTGAGGTTGGGCAAGCGATTTCACAACTCAGAGACTAGGTTTTCTTATTTGGGCAACGGAGACAATAGCACTCACCTTTCAGGATTGTTTGAGGATTGAACAAGATGACGCGTGTAGTAAGCCCTCAGTACAGGCAACTTATTCGTATGTGGCTGGAGTCGGAAGGGGGTCGGCTAAAGAGGAGGAGGCTGTGCTGAAGTCGGCATACAGGTCCATAGGGGCTTATGAGGGTCAAGCACCAGCTTGAGCCAGCTCAGACTACAACAGTTCTCAAACTTTACTGTGCCAAGGAAGCACCTGGAAATCTGGTTTAAAGTGCAGGGTCGACTGCAGCAGGTCTGCCTTTCCAGCACGCTCCCAGGTGAGGCCCATGCTACTTGTTTGGGGGCCACACTTTGAGGGGGAGGAGAATGGCTAGCCTCTGCTGGCCTGATCACCTGGGAGTGAGGAAACACCACCTGGATATAATGATAATAGCTACTAGATAGGTAGGTAGATGATAGATGGAGAGATAGGTAGCTGTTATCGAGCCAGCTCAAACTCACGGTGACCTTACGTACAACAGAACAAAATGCTGTGTCATTCTTACGATTGCTGGCACATTCGAGCCTATCATTGCATCTATTGTGCCATTCTAGCTCACTGAGCCTCTCCCTTGCCCTTGCTGGCTCTCTACTTCACCAAACATAATTTCCTTCTCCAGTGATTGATCCCTCCTGATTATGTGTCCTAAGGAAGTAAGTCGGACAACATTCTGTTGTGATCCATAGGTTTTCAATGGCTAATTTTCAGAAGAGGCTTGCTAGGCCTTTCTTTCTAGTCTTACTCTAGAAGCTCTGGGGAAACCTGTTCACCATGGGTGACCCTGCAGGTATTTGAAATACCAGTGGCATAGCTTCCAGTATCATAGCAACACACAAGCCACCACAGTAGGACAAACTGAGAGACATTTGGTGGAATAGCTACTAGGCATTTAGTAGCCAAGAACTACACATATATTATTTTGAATCCTTACAATTGGCAGATACTTTTTTTCTTCCCATTTTAGAGATGAGGAGACTGAGGTGCAAAGAGATTACATAACTTGCATAAGATCCCACATTAGCCAGTCACTTCAAACCTAAATTCTAAAGACTCTGGGGCTCTTTCCACTCTGAGGCATGGCACTTTTAGGCTCTCTAAGGGCCGGGGAGCCCTGGAGGCACAGTGGTTAAGCTCTTGGTTGCGAACTGAAAGGTCAATAGTTCAGAAGTTCGAACCCACCGTCTGTTCTGCAGGAGCGAGATGTGGCAGTCCACTTCTGTGAAGATTACAGCCTGGGAAACCCTATGGGGCAGTTCTACTGTCATAAAGGTCGCTGTGAGTCAGAATCAACCTGAAGGCAATGCTTTTTTTTTGTTTTGTTTAAAGGGGCTTCCAGAGAGGTAGGCTGCCTGCCTCAGCTGGAAAAGGTGGAGGAGGAAAAAGAAGCCCCACCTAGCCAAGGACAGCATGCCCTGCCCTGAAGAAAATTATGTGAATTTCTCCTGGTAATTCTATTTCAAAAGCTAGCTTATCTTGGCAGTGCCTCCTAACTGCCTCTGAAGGGTCAGGCCCGCGTGGGTGTTTGCTTGTGGGCTGGGCTGCATGTGTGGGGCCTGGTGAGCCAGCTGTGTGTTGAAGTTTCTGTGTGTGTGCAAACAAGGAGGGAAGCTGGGCACAGGGCTGTACCACATCATTCCTTCTGTTAGGGAGCACGTCTTCCTGTTGAAATGTTGCTTTGAGTTTCCCCACCTACCATCCACTGTTCGCAAAGGAAAAGGAAAAAAAAAAAAAAAAGCTGAAGTTAGATAGAGCTGGTGTTCCAGAACCTGACTAAACAACGAGACCTCATCTGGCTTCTCAGCACTCAGTGACCCTGAAGGAGACTTCAGTTACCATCTTTTTAGCAAGCAGGTGGAGCTGGATTTTTTCCAACCTGAAAACACACAACTGGACCCTAACGACGTGATGTTCTAGAGTATTTGAAAGAGAAGAACTTGTCTGCTAAAAGGAAGTGAAGTGACTATTTCTTGCTTAACACAGGGTGCTTCTCCCAAAGATCTCAGCACTTATTTATGTGAAAAGGCTCACATCCCTCCCTGATGCAGCACACTCAGAAGTGATTTTTTGGGTTATTTTCTCTGCTTGCCTCGCCCCCCTGGCCTCTAAGAATATGTTGCTTTTGCCAGCTCTGTAGCTGGCAAGGAGTCCAGAGATGGGA
Source organism: Elephas maximus indicus (assembly GCF_024166365.1). Classification (NCBI taxonomy): domain Eukaryota; kingdom Metazoa; phylum Chordata; class Mammalia; order Proboscidea; family Elephantidae; genus Elephas; species Elephas maximus. The sequence goes on from NC_064840.1 coordinate 10,079,131, forward strand.
CAACGGCCTTGGCTTCCAGGACACTCACTGCCTGGATGCACCCCTTTCCTCCCTTCTCTGCTGACAAAACAGGCGCATCTTGGCCACAGTGCGGCTCCTCCCCCGGGCTCCTTCACCTTCTCCTTGGGCTTTTGCTGAGATTCCTCTGGTTGACACATTTGACCCTATGGCCATCTCTCTCCCTAGCCAGTGCCCTCTACTCTTCCCTGCATCCCCAGCGCCCAGATCTGGGGTGTTTGTGGAACAAAACCATTTGCAAAATCCTTATTCTACTCCTGTCCTCCTGTAGTCTGCTTCTCCATTGACCGTGGAACAAATCAGAGTTTAAGAACACAAATCAAGCAAGTTATCCATCCCAAACTCCTCACCACTGCCTCTAACCCCCTGCCCAGCACTCTCCCTGGCCTCCTATGAGATTCCAATCTTGCCATCTCTGTAACACAGGCCAGGCTGGTCCCATCTCATGCCCTGTGCACTAGCTGGTCCCTCCCCCGGAATGCTCTTCCTTCCATTAAAAAAAATTTCTTTTAAATTATATTTTTGGGGGAAGTGTACACAGCAAAACAACTTTTACACATATTGTTCAGTGATATTGGTTATTCTTCACACTGTGTCAACATTGTCCTTACATCCTGACCAGCTCCTTCTCATCATCCAAGTCTCACACTTCACTTCCTGACTTAGTGTTGGCGAAGAATATTAAAAATACTATGGACTACCAAAAGAATGAACAAATCTGTCTTGGAAGGAGTACAGCCAGAATGCTTCTTACAGCGAGGATGACCAGAGTTCGTCTTACGTTCTTTGGACATGTTATCAGGAGGGACCAGTAGCTGAAGAAGGACATCCTGCTTGATAAAGTAGAGCGTCAGCGAAAAAGAGGAAGACCCTCAACGAGATGGATTGACACTGTGGCTCCAACAATGGGCTGAAGCATAGCAATGACTGTGAGGATGTCTCTTCCACTAGAGTGTAAGTCCCGGAAGTCAGGGCCAGGGTTGCTCTTGTTGAAGCCTGCACTCCTGGCACGCATTAGGTTTTCAACCTATGCCTGCTGAGTTCTTGAGGTCCGGTTAGTCCACTTACCCGGTTCTACACGTGGGGGTCAGCAGCGAGGCGCGATAGGGAAGGGAGGGACCCGGCGAGAACTGCGCCCCTCCAGCCCCCACCTCCGTGGGTACCCCAACCCCCTCCCTTACCCCACTCCCATTGGCCGGCCGGCCTCGGGGCGGGTGGGGGATGGCAGACCCGCCCCGCGTCCCGCCCCGCGCCTGCCCATTGGCGGCAGGCAGGGGGCGTGGAGAGGTCGCGGGCCGAATGGCCCCCAAGTAGTGGCCGCTGCAGACCCGCCGGCACTCAGCTACCGCCGCAGCATGTTGCGCTCAGCCGCGCTGGCCGCCGCCAGCCTCGGGCCCCGCCTGGGCCGCCGCCTCCTGTCCTCCGCCGCCACCCAGGCCGTGCCGGCGCCCAACCCGCAGCCCGAGGTCTTCTACAACAAGGTGAGCCGACCGCCGCCGGATCCAGCCCGACCACGCTTTGTTCTTCCCACCGAGGATCCGCAGGCTGCTGGGTGGACGGAAGCCCCGGTCCGTCGGGAGCCGGACCCCGGGACGTACCCGGCGATTTTGCCAGGCCCGTTACCCGCTTTGGGTCCGAGTTTATCCACTTGGGGCTCAAGGGGTTTACTGTGCTTGATCTTTACGCACACCTCCCCTTCCCGCGAGCATCTTGGCCCCTTTACAGTCCACGTTCCATTATCTAGCTGTGACTTGGGCCGCTTACTGGTTTTGTCCAGCCGTGGTCGTCGTCCAGCGCCAGGTCTCGTCGGGGTCCGTCCTCAGCCTTCGGGCCCCTTAGTCGCGCCGTGTCTGCAGCATCACCCACACAGACATGCATGTCTTTGTCCCTCTTTACAGAAACTTTAAGGTCTTCTTCTTAGTCATCTCTTTTAGCCTTTGGCTCATGACCTCGTTCAGCCAAGTTCAAAGGGAAAGGCAAGCTCGGGAGGGTAGGCGGGGTAATTTTCAGCTAAGGTCTGCAGTTTGCTAGGCGAGGCCAAGGCCACTCTGCGCTGGTGGCGGCTTTCCCCTCTGGGATCGGCAAGGGTGGGGTCTTAGCCTCGGGAGCGCCATCCCTAAACGGTGTCCAGTGTCTGTGTGGCTTCCAGGGAGCTAGCCTTTCTTTGAACAAACCAAGGAGGGCCTTTCCAGATAAAAATCCATCCACAGGGGCAGATTTCTTGCCAGTCCTGGACTCTGGAACATTTTCTCTTTCAAGCTTTGGATTTGAGTGAAGTGCTGGAAGTCGCAGAGAGGAAACTGGCTATGAAAAAGTTTTGTTTGTGGAAAAAGTGTGTTGCACTTTTGAGCTTCAGTTTTTTCATCTGTAAAACGGGAAGGGGGGGTGGGTAATATACACATCTACCTCAGAGGGAGAAAGACCTGGCCACCTGCTCCCAGCCTAGGAAACTTTATGGGGCAGTTCTGCATTGTCACATGGGGTGGCTATGAGTCGGAATCACCTCAACACACGACCACCACCACAACAGAGCTGGCCCCTAGCTGGCGGCCTTCTACAGTGGAGTTGCTTCTCTGGCCCAGAGCTTGACTGCAAGTCTGCATATAGATGATGGGGTTAAGGCACAGCCGTGTGATTTTCAAGACGGTCATTTATGGAGGGATAAAATCGAAAGATAAAATATCCTTTGCATAACACAGGCCAAAAATGCCATGGCTGTTTCTCTCTTGCTATATGCTGCTTAACCAAGGAGTTCATGCGTGGAAGCCTTGAACATCAAAAAGAACAAGCAGAAATATCCTCCAGGAAAAGGCAGCTGTACCTTGTCATTAAGATCTGGTTCTTAGTGCTCACATGGAGGTGAGGACGTGGAGTGCACACAAGCCCTGTAGATAACTGTTCTCCGGATTTAATTCAGGAATGTAAGTTGGGGGAGCAGGTGAATTCTCCCTGCAGCTGCTTTTTTTTTTTTTACCAGAGTTTTTAAAATCATGTAACACAAGCTTATCATGTAAAGCTGCAGAGAGTTCTTTTGTAAAGCTGCCCAGTACCCCACTGCACTCCCTCCAAGAGCCCTGTTCACTGTGGCTGTGGGTCTTGCAGGCATTTCTTTGCATTTACAAGTTTGTGCAAGTGTGTGTGCACGCATGCCTGAGTATGTATATGAGGGAGAACACGCTCCAGATTTTTCTCATTTTGTATATCTCCTAAAAGGAAGTGACATGACTATTTCTTACTATTCTTACTATTTCTTACTCAAGCAGGGTGCTTGTCTTTTACATAAATGAGATCCCACCAGTTACTACTCTAAAGCTCTGTCTCATAACCAATATATCTGGGTTATTTTTCTAAATCAGTACGTTCAGAGTTTATATATCGTTTTCAAGGGGTGCAAAGCATTCCACCCGATGGCAGCACCATGCTGGAACTGGCCCCACTTAAAGGCTCTTGGGTTGTTTCCAGTGTTCAGGTGTTGCAAACCAGCTTGAAAGTCGTATCAGAGGTGCTGGGTACAAACTAGATCATGTGCCTGGGCATCTCCCTGGGTCAGGAGCACCCTGCTCTTTTCAAGGATGGTGGTTATTGGTTCCTTGAAGTTTAATGGACTGTTCTGAGGGCAGCTTCCCAATAACAGCCTAAGCTTTGAAGCTGCTTCTGCTGGCACTGGGTTTTCTCACCCAAGGGCATTTGAGGAGGGAGGTTTATAGGCTCTTGAGGGGATTTCGTACCAGCTTGTTGACTTTTGCCTGGATAGGGGTGGGAGGCAATAGATCTGGTAAGTTGTCTTCTTCCCACCTTTATCTCCCAGCCTGAAAAGGTTGAATCGGACCTTTCTGGGGTCCAACTGCCTCTACTTGTCCTGGGTGGGGTCACGGGGTGGGGGAAACTTTTCGGCTTGGTTAGGAGGATCTTAGGACAAGTTCTCTTTCCCCTACTCACAAACAGGGACCTGAAGGGGGAGCTGAAGGCGGTCAGGCTTCTTGAAGAACAATGTTTCTCATCCTTGACAATTTCAGTGACACACCTCTGTGGCTGAAACTCATTTTCTTTTTTTCATTCCTTATTTCCTTTTGTTTTCTTCCCTAATTTGCAGAGTAATTAAAATCTGGAAAGACAACTCAAAGGAAAACCCAAGGGACGGTGGTCTCACCAAAGTAATTCCTCTGTATGGGGTGTGGCTAGTAATTCAGTCTTCAATATCACCAATCCATATTTGTCGATAATAATAATGAAGACGAGAATATTGCTAGACACCATTTCATGCTTTGGACTGAGACCGCCACTCACTAGCTGATGAAACTTGGGCAGGTTCATTCATTCAAAAGGCATGTACTGAGTACTCCCAGTAACAACGAACATAACAAAACAAGAATCCCTGCCCATGGGAAGCTGGCCTTCTAGAAGGTGGAGACAAAGAAATAGAAATGAAATGTACAGTGTGGCAATCTGCTTCATAAAGATTACAGCCTAGAAAACCCTACGGGGGCAGTTCTGTTCTGTCACATGGAGTCGTTGTAAGTTGAAAATCAATCCAGTGGCACCTTACAACAACATGATAAAGCAGGGAAGGGGGTTGTGTACAGGGGTGGAGGGTGGTGTGATTACACGCAGTACCTCAGCTGCCGCATCTGTAACATGGGCTTAAAATCCCATCTACTTCATAGGGTTGCTGTGAGGATGAAACAGGGTCCTCCTTGTACAGCATTTAGCAGGTGCTTGATTTATGGTTTCTGGTGCTTGCATATTTATTTCATGCGTAAATAAGAGCTAGGATGATAATAATGGTGTTGAGCTTACAGTATAGCAATGATATTAAAAACAGTTACCATCAAGTCAATTCTGACTCATGGTGACCCCATGTATGTCAGAGTAAAACTGTGCTCAGTAGGGTTTTGAATGACTAATATTTTGGAAATAGATCACCAGGCCTGTCTTCCAAGGCACCTCTAAAACCCATTACCGTGCTGTTGATTCCGACTAATAGAGACCCTATAGGGGAGACTAACGGTAAAGTGTTTTTTTTTTTTTTTTAATAGGAGAGAATAAACCTGTCCCCCAGGGTTTCCAAGAGGGTGGACTCAAACCTGAAACCTTTTGGTTAGCAGCTGAGCGTGTTAACCATTTGTAGTACCCAGGGACTCTAAACTGGTTCTTTTGAGTCAATTTCTACTCATAGCGACCCTATAGGAGTAGAACTACCCCATAGGGTTTCCAAGGCTGCAAATCTTTACGGAAGCAGATTGCCACATCTTTCTCCTGTGGAGTGGCTGGTGGGTTTGAACCACTGACCTTTCAGTTAACAGCCAAGTGCTTAACCACTGCGCCACCAGGGCTCCTATACCCAGGGACTCCAGTGGTAATGTAACTGTCTGATGTAGATGGTGTTGTATTTGTAATTTGTTTCCTGAAATGGTGAACTAGGTTGTGGTTAAGTTCAATGGGCGTTTGGGGTAAATTTAACTTGTATCTTTATTCCTAGCCTCTTGAGCACAACACTCAGGAACTAAAGAGTGAATTGAATAAAAGGGAATTTAAAAAGGATCTCCCTAAATAGAATTTTCTGATGATAATAGTAACATATCCTCAGTACAAAAGGGCAAGCATTGCAGAAGTCTGCAGGGTAGGAACTCCCTGGAAATTTGCAGAAACTCGAACAAATATTGCAATACAGTTTGCATCCACAGACACTAGGAAACAAGCCAGCTTGCCCTCAATAGGGAATAAAATGAACAAAATATTTCAGTTATCCAAACAAAAAACCCATTGCCATCAAGTCCATTCCGACTCATAGCAACCCTGTGAGACAGAGAAGGATTGCCCCATGTTTCCAAGGCTGTAATCTTTATGAGGAGCTCTGGTGGCCCAGTGCTTAAGAGCTACAGCTGCTAACCAAAAAGGTCGAAATTGAAATCCACCAGCTGCTTCTTGGACACCCTATGGGGCAGTTTTACTCTGTCCTATAGGGTTGCTATGAGATGGCAATGGGTTTTGTATCTTTATAAGTACTGATCGCCACATCTTTCTTCCGGTGAACAGGTGGTGGGTTCATACCGTGACCTTTCAGTTAACAGCGGAGCACATAACCACAGGGCCACCCAGGCTCCTTCATTTCAGTTACAGGAAGGAATAATTCTATGTATGTAGCAGTTACCAGAAATTACCTGGGTTGTTTGAATAATGGATCTCAAAAACAAAGTTTCCAGAGGGGAAAATGTCCAGCACTCTGCACAATGTGAAACTAATTATGTAACACTTAAAACTAACCAAAAAAAAAAAAACCAAACCCATTGCCATCGAGTCAATTCTGACCCATAGCGACCGTATAGGACAGAGTAGAACTGCCCCATAGAGTTTCCAAGGAGTGCCCGGTGGATTCGAACTGCTGACCCTTTGGTTCGCAGCTGTAGCACTTAACCACTACGCCACCAGGGTTTCCCACTTAAAACTACACAAGACAAAACAGCATTGCATGTGGATAGACATAATCTTCACATAAAATGTATAAAACTGTGCTGGAAGGAAAACCTCCCTGTGGACTGCCTGGGCTGGGCGGCGGAGGGATTGTGCTCCTGGGTAGTGACTAATGGGGACTTTGGCTTTATTTAAAAGTCTTATCTTTTTTTAAAAAATAATTAACTGGTAAGCAAATTTAAAAACAGTCTTCTGATATCCCATCCCTACTAACAGTTGGTATACACAGACAACAAGGATTTGATTTTTCTCATTTTCCTTGGGAGAGTCAGCTGCAGGGCTGAGCAGTGGTTTGGAGTGGCTTCTGAACTGCCCTCAATGGGATCACTCCAGTTTTATTGTTTGTTGAGAAGGAATTTAAAGATCCGCTGCAGAAATCGGTTCAGGCAGCTCAGAGAATAGGACCTGATTCTTGGAATCCCGAAGACAAGGATTTTCACTGGGTTCCTTCCTGCTTCCTTCTGCTTCTAGCAATGGCTTGTTACGAGAACGTTAGTGGCAGGCATGCCGTACCTCCTGCCTGCCCAGGCTCTGTGGGTTGTTTATAATAACGTTTGAAGTCAAGTTGATCCCAGGATGTTTGTGTTACAGACATGCATAGTCCCTGATTGGATGAACATGGTTATTGATCACTATTATCTATCAGGGCCCTATGCTAAGGAGTTTGCCTACATTGTTACCTTATATCCATATCCTACCAACAACCCTGAGCCAAGTGTCCCATCTTAAAAAACAAAACCAAACCCATTGCTGTCCAGCCAATTTCAGCTCTCACAGGACAGAGTAGAACTGCCCCACCGGGTTTCCAAGGAGTAGCTGGTGGATTCGAATTGCCAAGCTTTTGGTTAGCAGCCGAACACTTAACCACTGTACCACCTGGGCTCCGGTCCCAGCTTATAGATGAGGGAAACTAAGGCCCAGGGAGGTCAAGGTCACATAAGGAGTGAGTATGAAACCAAGGTTTCAAACTCAGCACTGTCCAACTGTACCCTTAGTCACGTGGCTTAGTGCTTTGTGGACAGATCCTATGGTCGGACAAGGAAGCGAATCATTAAAGCGCAATTGAATCGAATATTTGAAATCGGAGGGGAAGAGCTATGTTTGTTCACATTTGTATCTCAGCACCTAGCACCAAGCTTGGCAAATAATCACCGCTCAGTAAAATTTTTATTGAATATATGAATGGTTGCCATTTATGAAACTGTGTTTACAATTTTGCGCTCAGGTGTGAGAGAAAAGGTTGCTTACTGGAAACCCAATATTGCCACTCAAAAGGGCCCTCATTGCAAAGCGTTTGAGAGTTAACATGAGCAGGGATATAGGGACACCCAGGGAGTTGCCGAAATTGGCCAGGGGAAGGCGTGCATACGAGATGGAGGTTGCCAAACCCCAGGCACATTGGCAAGTTGAAATCATGCCTGCTTGGCAAACAGTCCGAGGCAGAATCAACCCTTGAGTCTTAAAAGTGGTGAAAATCCAGGAATGCATAATGATAGGCCCTGTGGGGGCTGGGGTCAGGTGCCAGAATGTCTCCAGCAAGGCTGGAAAAGATAACTGACTGCCCTTGGCCTTAAACCTGAACTAACTGCAAGGCTTTGAGAGAATTCTGTGAAGTGTGAGCATGTGCTACATTCTATATTGAAATTGTCTCCCTGGGAATCTTATGATGCAACAGACTGCATCTACTTTCTGTTGGGCAGAGTTACCAACAGTCAGCTAAAAAGCAAATGCCCAGACACACACAAATGCCAGCAGGAGTCACCCATGCGTTAGAAAGCCACAGCTTTGCTCATGTTTTTGGGAAAGTAAGGTGTTCTAGGGATGTGGATTTGAGGTAACAGATCCCTCATCCCTCCGTGCATCTAAGCTTGGTCTAAGATCTTTCCCGAACGTGCTCTGCCTTCTTAAATTGGGGCTACTAAACTGGGTTAAACATAATTTAACCTTTTAACAGGGTCCTTGAGCAGATTATGAATGTCCTTTGTCACCAGGGACTGAGTGTCATTCTGGCTGCCTCCCTGGGGTCCAGCCATCCTGCTCACAGCTCTGCTGTCCCTGCCCCAGCTTCTACACCACCCTACCCTGCCCCCAAGTTTCCGTTTGCAGTTACTAATCTGCTGGAGCCTGGAAAACAAGATAGCCAAGGCTTCATAGAACTGTATGTTTTTCTTTAATTCATCTAATCTAGTTTTTATACAGAAATCTGTCTGCAGTTTGCGAAGATGCTTGTATGTTTGCTGCAGCAGGACTGTTGGGAATGGTGAAAACTTGTGTGTTTGTAGAAAATGGTTAAATGAATCCTGGGCTGTCCATATTGAGAAGTGCTGTCTCTTTTACAATAACAAGGCTGTTTATAGCTGGAATGATGTCCAAGGCAAACTGTTAACTGAGAAAAGGAAGTTCTGAAATGGAAAGTCTGTCATCCCATCAAGGAACCCTGGTGGTGCAATTGGTTAAGCAACTGGCTGCTAACCAAAAGGTCAGTGATTCGAACCCATCAGCTGCTCCACGAGAGAAAAGACCTGGCGATCTGCTCCCTTAAAGATTAAAAAAAGAAAAAAACCCGTTGCCATCATTTCTGACTCACAGCAACCCTACAGGACGGAGTAGAGCAGCTCCATATGGTTTCCAAGGCTGCAAATCTTTACAGAAGCAGATTGCCCCATCTTTCTCCTGTGGAGCCACCGATGCGTTCTAACCACTGAACTTCCAGTTAACAGCTGAGCACTTAACCACTGCTCCACCAGGGTTCCTACACCCAGGGACTCCAGCGGTGATAGAACTCTGTCTTACGTAGGTGCTGTTGTGTTTGTAATTTGTTTCCTGAAATGGCGAACTAGGTTGTGGTCAAGTTCAGTGGTAGTTTGGGGTCAATTAAACTTGTACCTTTATTCTTAGCCTCTTGACCACAACACTCAGGAACTAAAGAGAGAATTGAATAAAAGAGGATTTAAAAAAGGATCTCCCTAAATAAAATATTCTGATGATAATAGTAACACATCCTCTGTACAAAAAGGCAAGCATTGCAGAAGTCTGCAGGGTGGAAACTCCCTGGAAATTTGCAGAGACTTTAACAAATATCCATTGCAACATTGCTTGCATCAACAAAGATTAGGAAACAAGCCAGTTTGCCCTCAGTTGGGAGCAAAATCAACAAAATATTCCAGTTGTCCAAACCAAACACACACACACACACACACACACACTGAAACTGTTGCTATCAAGTCGATTCTGATACATAGCCACCCCACAGGACAGAGTACAACTGCCCCACCGGGTTTCCAAGGACCGGCTGGTGGATTCGAACGACTGACCTTTTGGTTAGCGGCCACCGAGCTCTTAACCACTGTCCCACCAGGGCTCCTCCTGGCACACAGCAAGTGCCAAATGGAGACCCTGCCTCCTCCCTCTTGCCAGCCCCAGCCCCTCCCCTCTCCCCTCACCTGCACCACTGCAGCCTCCCTGGTTCTTACACCTCCTTCTGTCCCCAAGCTCTTCCTTGCTGTGACCTCTCAGGTCTCCCTTAAGTGGCGCCCCCCCCCCCCCCCCCCCAGGACCCCTCTGTCTGCTGGAGCCCATGAGTTTTGGCTTTTCACTTGGTAGGCTTGTTTGTTTCTCAGGTCTCCGCTCACTAGGTTGTTAGCTCCAGGGAACTGGGACTTTGCTGTTTTATCCACGATGCCCACAATGGCGAAGGCCCTCAGTTAAGCTTACTGAATGCATAGATGAATGCATCCAATTTTTACAAGACAGAGAATTATTTCTTAAAATGCACAGAAATAAGAGTAGTTTGATAGAAAAGCTCTAAACATTTGATAATTGTCCCGATTCAAAGCGTCACCTACCCGTCGCCAGCATCGGGAAACTGAAAAGGAAGTGAGCACGGAGGTGCCCACCCCCACCCAGGGTGACCTAGTTAGGCCTGTTACATAAGTCAAGCTTTGCATTTCAAGGCTGAGAGGTAAGAATTTGGCCTGGAGTCCCCCCTGGTGTTTATTCAAGAGAAGTTGCCATGAAACTCTCATCACTTCAAACAGAACTTGGCAGGGATCTAGGGCTCAGTTTAAGAATAGTTCCTAGTACCCCAGCTGCCCCTTGGCTAGGGCGGGGAGAGACCATGAAGGTCTGGCTCTAGGGGACGGGAAATGGGAAATCGAAATGGGAGGAAGGCTCCTAGTTCCTGGTGAGCAAACCCAGGCTTATTTTATCACGTGAGAGGATGGATTGTTCACCATTCAGCCTGCCTCTCCGTTTGAAAGCAAATCAGTTACCTGGAAGGGCACCAGAAAGCCAAACTCCTTGCTGTTGAGTCTATTCTGACTCATAGAGACCCTGCAGGACAGAGCAGAACTGCCCCATAGGGTTTCTAAGGCTGCCTCATCTTTCTCCGGAGGAGCAGCTAGTGAGTTCAAACCGCCAACCTTTCAGTTAGCAGCACTGTGCCACCAGGGCTCCTCCCCAGAAGAGCAGACCCCTGCAAATTCTGAGCTTTGAAAGGCAAATAGAGGCCTTTGAGTGATCTTTTCAGAGTCCTAGTCTAAGATCTTTGTGTCCAGGGAGAAAGGGGCAAGGCCAGGAGGGAGCTTAACCTGACAGGCCTGTGCCTCTGCTTCTTTTCCTGCTTTCTGATCTTTGTAAAATAATGAATGAAAACTGTGTCTCAGGACAAACTAATTTAGAATGCTGCTGTGCTGGGAACAAGACCGAAAGGTCATACAGATGCTGGCCCTTTCTATAGAGAGTCTGTAACCTGGGAAAGATGGGGGGTCTGGAGTGGATAGTACTGAGTGCGGTGCGAGACCCGCTGGGTGTGAGGGCCTGGCTTAGGAGCTTTACATGCCGTGGTGCGTTCCATCCTCACACCAGCTCCCAGAGGCCTCATCCGCAGGGATGGATGAAGCACCTGCGAGGTGAAGAGATTGGCCCAGGTCACAGCTTGTGTGGGGTGCAGCTGGAATTTGGACTCTGGACACCACCCAGAATAAAGATGGGAAATCAGCATAGAAATGGAGTTTCGAAACTAAGAGCTCTAGCCTCTGTAAGGGCTGACCCAGATGGTGACTGGAAGCTGGAATTGGAGGAACAACTGGGCAAAGAGCACAGGCCTGGGAGGCCCAAAGGCCTGGGTTCAAGTCCTGCCTCTGCCACTTACTGCTGTGTGACCTTGAGTAGGTGGCTTGACCTCTCAATCATCCTCGGTGGATTGAAGAGTAAGAAGCTCCCCTTCTAGGTTTGCTGTTAGGGTTCAGTGGGAGTAATCTGCGAAACTAAAGCTCCTGGTACAGGGGCTGCCACAGAGTGAGCAGCTAGTAAATAATGGTTAGCTGTTTCCATGACACACAGGAGGCTGCGTGGACATCCTCTTGGTCAGTAGAGTAGTGCCGGGGCCTGCCCAGAGTAAACTTTCATACCCCAGAGCAGCCAAGCTGTCCCACCTGCTCAGCCTGTCTCCTGTCCCTGCTTTTGCTGGCACTCTCCCTCCTCAGATGCCTCACCTGTGAAGCCAGACTGATGGGGTGGGCAATGAAGGATGAAGGGGGTGGGTGGGAATGAGGCTGTCAGACAGGAGCCTGCACAGCAGGTGACAATGGGGACAGATGCTCAGCACATGGCTGTAGCCTGCGTGTGCCAGGCCCGCCACAGATGTTAACCAGTAATCCTCCTGGGAGTCCCAGGAGCTTCTCCTCCACATTCGTCAGGGAGCCAGGGTGGCTGGGAAATGGCAGCCAAAATTTGAACTTCTGCAACTCCACAACGGAAAGACAAACAATTAAAATATGAGCAAAGGGCATGCATAGACATTTCTCCAGAGAATATACAATCGCCAATAAGCACATGAAAAGATGCCCAACATCATTAGTCAGGAAAATGTGAATCAAAGGCACAATGAGATACCACTAAGTGGCTATAATAAAACAACACAAGTAGCGTTGGTGAGGGTGTGGAGAAACTGGAACCCTTTTGCATTGCTGGTGGGAATGTAAAATGCTACCTCACCATGCAGTCTGGCGGTTCCTCAACAAGTTAAACATAAAATTACCATATGACCCAACAATGTCACTCCTAGGTACATTCCCAAAACAATTGAAAGCAGAGACTCAAACAAACAAAGACTTGTATGCGAATGGCCATAGCAGCACTATTCATAACGGCCAAAAGGTGGAAACAACCCAACTATCCATCCATCGGCAGCTGAAGGGATAAACAAAACGTGGTACATAAATACAATGGAATATTATTCAGCCATAAAAAGGAATGACGTTCTGATACATTTTACAAGTGGATGAGCCTCAAAAATATTATGCCAAGTGAAAGAAGCCGGTCAAAAAAGACTACGTATTGTAAGATTCCATTTATATGAAATGCCCAGAATAGGCGAATCCATAGAAAGCAGGTTAGTGGCTGCCAGGGGCTGGAGGGGAGGGGAGTGGGGACTGACTGCAGATGGGTCTGGGGTTTTTTGGGGGGTGATAAAAGTGTCTTGAAACTTGATAGAGGCGGTAGATGCACAGCATGGAGAACGCGCTGCATGCCGTCGCACTGTTCACTTTAGAATGGCTCATTTTATGGTATGTGAGTTGCACCTCATTAAAAAAAATTTAAACTCAGGTTCTTCCAGCTTCTGAGCCTGAACCCCTTTTGCCATGCCCATTACCCACCCCCCCTGACCCCCACTGTGAACACTATTGCTCCACCTCCCAGCCCTCCTGCAGGAAGAAATAAGGTGTCATTTCCCTAAAGATTAATGATCAACGAACTAATGTGAAATCACTCAAACATGGATTTCAAAACAATCTAGGTTAATGTTTACCCTCATTATTGTCTTATCAAATGCCCGGGGCCTCTTACTGGGGGAAATACTGAATTTGAGCCTGGTAATGGCAGCAGCCCTGTCACTGTCACATTGCATGCTTACCACGTGCTCAGTGTGATGCAAACATGGGTGCGTCTTCTCCCTGAACCCTTTCACCCTGCTCTCCGAGGAAGGTACTGTTGTTATCCCTGCCTTGGAGAGGTGAAGTGACACAAATGCATTGCTGCTGAGTCAATTCCAGCTCATAGCAACCCTACAGGACAGAACAGAACTGCCCTATAGGGTTTCCAAGGCTGTAATCTTTATGGGAGCAGGCCGCCACATCTTTCTCCTGCAGAGCGACTGTTGAGTTTGAACTGCTGACCTTTTGGTTAGCAGCCAAACGCCTTGGAGTGGCACAACCAGGTGCAAAAAGAGCCTGGAGTCACCCAGATTCATGGCCACTGAGCTGTACCCCACCTCCATGGGCTCTGCTGGCCCTGAACTCTTGGGTGTTGGCATGAACCGGGCTCCAGGCTTGGCTTGATGGCTTGGTCTTGTTTATGGTCACAGGCTCTGGCCAGAGTGACTGCAGATGACTCCCCAGGGTCTTAACCTAGGGCCAGGCCATATTGGGATGCTGAGGCTATGGAGCCTCCTTGAGAAAGGAAAGCAGAGTAAGCCTTGGACTGATGTCCTTGCCTGCACCTTGCCTGTTGGACTTTGCCAGGTGACATGGCAGGGAGCCCCTTCCTGAGATACCAGCTTTCCTAGCCTGAGGGAAACAGGTTCCTGGGAAATTTCTTCTCTGCGCTCCCCTGAGGCCATCACCAAGGTTCCTGAGGCAGAGAGAAAACTCAGCTCTTGGTAAGCAGCCTTTGGCAAGGACCATTTCTCAGAGAGTGAAGCCGCGCGCTCCCACCTCCCTGACATTGGCCTCTTTAAGTGAGCATAAAGGTTCACACACAGGGTGGCCTTGAGTCAGAACAGACTCGATGGCAACTAACAACAACAAAAAGTCTCTCCCAGATATGGCTGTTATTACTCAAAAGTAGCAATCACAGTGATTGCTAAGGAGACGGAGTCATGAGCCAGGAGCCGAACTGAGGGTTTCACAAGACCTGCCGTGTCTCTGATCCCATCTCCTATCACTTCCTTCCTGCTTCACCAGTAACTCTGGCTACCTTAGTTTTTCCTCAAATGCAACACACTTTTCCTGCCCCAGGGCCTTTGCACTTGCTATCCCTGCTGCCTAGACCACTTATCCTCTGTCACTTCTTTTTTTTTTTAATAATTTTTATTGTGCTTTAAGTGAAAGTTTACAAATCAAGTCAGTCTCGCACACAAAAACCCATATACACCTTGCTACACACTCACAGTTACTCTACCCCTAATGAGACAGCCCGCTCTCTCCCTCCACTCTCTCTTTTCGTGTCCTTTTCGCCAGCTTCTAACCCCCTCCACCCTCTCATCTCCCCTCCAGGCAGGAGGTGCCAACATAGTCTCAAGTGTCCACCTGATCTAAGAAGCTCACTCCTCACCAGTATCCCTCTCCAACCCATTGTCCAGTCCAATCCATGTCTGAAGAGTTGGCTTCGGGAATGGTTCCTGTCCTGGGGCAACATAAGGTCTGGGGGCCATGACCACCGGCGTCCTTCCAGTCTCAGTCAGACCATTAAGTCTGGTCTTATGAGAATTTGGGGTCTGCATCCCACTGCTCTCCTGCTCCCTCAGGGGTTGTCTGTTGTATTCCCTGTATTCCCTGTTGGTTGTAGCCAGGCACCATCTAGTTCTTCTGGTCTCAGGATGATGTAGTCGCTGGTTCACGTGGCCCTTTCTGTCTGTTGGGCTCGTAATCACCTTGTGTCCTTGGTGTTCTTCATTCTCCTTTGATCCAGGTGGGTTGAGACCAATTGATGCATCTTCGATGGCTGCTTGCTAGCATTTAAGACCCCAGGCGCCACTCTTCAAAGTAGGATGCAGAATGTTTTCTTAATAGATTTTATTGTGCCAATTGACTTAGATGTCCCCTGAAACCATGGTCCCCAGACCCCTGCCCCTGCTACGCTGGCCTTCGAAGCATTCAGTTTATTCAGGAAACTTCTTTGCTTTTGGTTTGGTCCAATTTTGCTGACCTCCCTGTATTGTGTACTGTCTTTCCCTTCACCTAAAGTAGTTCTTATCTACTGTCTAATTAGTGAATACCCCCTCCCACTTTCCCTCCCTCCCCCCTCTCGTAACCACAAAAGAATTTTTTCTTCTCAGTTTAAACTATTTCTCAAGTTCTTGTAATAGTGGTCTTATACAATATTTGTCCTTTTGCAACTGACTAATTTCACTCAGCATAATGCCTTCCAGGTTCCTCCATGTTATGAAATGTTTCAAAGATTCCTCACTGTTCTTTATGGATGCGTAGTATTCCATTGTGTGAATATACCATAATTTATTTATCCATTCATCTGTTGATGGGCATCTTGGTTGCTTCCATCTTTTTGCTATTGTAAACAGTGCTGCAATAAACATGGGTGTGCATATATCTGTTTGTGTAAAGGCTCTTATTTCTCTAGGATATATTCCAAGGAGTGGGATTGCTGGATCATATGACAGTTCTATTTCTAGCTTTTTAAGGAAGCACCAAATCGATTTCCAAAGTGGTTGTACCATTTTACATTCCCACCAGCAGTGTAGAAGTGTTCCAATCTCTCCATAGCTTCTCCAACATTTATTATTTTGTGTTTTTTGGATTAATGCCAGCCTTGTTGGAGTGAGATGAAATCTCATTGTAGTTTTGATCTGCATTTCTCTAATGGCTAATGATCGTGAACATTTCCTCATATATCTGTTAGCTACCTGAATGTCTTCTTTAGTGAAGTGTCTATTCATATCTTCTGCCCATTTTTTAATTGGGTTATTTGTCTTCTTGCAGTTGAGTTTTTGCAGAATTATGTAGATTTTAGAGATCAGGCACTGATCAGAAATGTCATAGCTAAAAACTTTTTCCCAGTCTGTAGGGAGTCTTTTTACTCTTTTGGTGAAATCTTTGGATGAGCATAAGTGTTTGATTTTTAGGAGCTCCCAGTTATCTAGTTTTTCTTCTACATTCTTTATAATGTTTTCTATACTGTTTATGCCATGTATTAGGGCTCCTAACATTGCGCCTATTTTTTCTTCCATGATCTTTATCGTTTTAGATTTTATATTTAGGTCTTTGATCCATTTTGAGTTAGTTTTTGTGCATGGAGTGAGGTATGGGTCTTGTTTCATTTTTTTGCAGATGGACATCCAGTTATGCTAGCACCATTTGTTAAAAAGACTGTCTTTTTGAAAGGGACTGGACAGTAGGTAGGAGAGAGATGCTGATGAAGAGTGAGCTATTTATATCAGGTGGACACTTGAGACTGTTGGCATCTCCTGTCTGGAGGGGGGATGGGAGGATAGAGAGAGTTGGAAGCTGGCAAAATTGTCACGAAAGGAGAGACTGGAAGGGCTGACTCATTAGGGGGAGAGCAAGTGGGAGTACAGAGTAAGGTGTATATAAACTTATATGTGACAGTCTGACTTGATTTGTAAACGTTCACTTGAAGCTCAATAAAAGTTTAAAAAAAAAAAAAAAAGACTGTCTTTCCCCACTTAACTGTCGTGGGGCCTTTGTCAAATATCCACTGCTCTTATGTGGATGGATTTATGTCTGGATTCTCAATTCTTTTCCATTGGTCCATGTATCTGTTGTACCAGTACCAGGCTGTTTTGACTACTGTGGCGTTAAAATAGGTTCTAAAATCAGGTAAAGTAAGGCCTCCCACTTTGTTCTTCTTTTTCAGTGATGCCTTATCTATCCGGGGCCTCTTTCCCTTCCACATGAAATTGGTGATTTGTTTCTCCATCTCATTAAAGAATGTCATTGGGATTTGGATCAGAATTGCATTAAATGTATAGATCGCTTTTGGTAGAAAAGACATTTTTATAATGTTAAGTCTTCGTATGCACAAGCAAGGTATGTTCTTCCACTTATGTAAGTCTCTTTTGGTTTCTTGCAGAAGTGTACTGTAGTTTTCTTTGTATAAGCCTTTTATTCCTCTGTCACTTCTGGAGGCTGGTTCCTTCTCATCATTCAGGGCTTAAGTCCAGGGCTCAAGTCAAGCTCCTCAGGGAGGCCCTCCCTGACCATCCAGGCTCCCCTCACCCCCCAGCCCCTATCAATATCAGTCACTCTCTCTGTATCCTGTTTTTTCTCTGTTGCACTTACCATTATAATCTGAACTTGTTGTCAGTTACTTGTTTGCTTCTTTATTTTCATGAGAGCAGGGTGCTCACTGGTTTTGCTGTTCACTCTGTCCTCAGCCTCTAGCACAGAGCCGGGCACATAGCAGGTGTTCACTTTTGCTGAATGGATGAAAGAATAATCTACTTCAGTCCCCACAACAACCCCATGTAGTAGTGTGGTAAAGATGGTTACAAATTCTCTGCAACTCCTCCCAAGGAGAAGAGAAGGCACTTTCCCTACTCTAAGACTCTGGTCACTTCTTTCGGCCATGTGACTTCTGAAGCTAGGTCTTAGGAAGCCTTTCAGGCTCCACTGGGGTCTCTTGGAACACCCATCTGTAGAAGCCAGCTGCCACGTAAGAAGATGTCTGATTACCCAGAGACTGCCATGCAGTAAGGAAGCCCAAGTTAGCCACTTGGAGAGAGAGCGAGCTGCCTGCTAGCCCCATCTGAGGTTCCAGATATATAAGTGAAGAAATCATCCTGCCCGCCCAGCCATATGGAGCCTTCAGATGACTCCAGCCCCAGCTTCCCATAGACAGTAACCATCCTAGAGAGCCCAAGCGAGCATAGCCCAGCTGAGCCCAATCAACAGACACACCGAGAAATTATAATAATAAAACTTTGCATTAAGCCATTGAGTTTTGGAGTGGTTTGTTACACAGCTCTAGAAAATTGGATCAAGGCACCAAAAGGTCAAGTGACTTAACCAAGGCCACTTGCCTGGAGTGGCAGAGTGGGCCCTCCAACTTGGCCTGTGCTTTTCAACCCTGGGCTACACTACTCTGAGGCTAATTCATATTTATTTTTTCTGGAGGTTTCTTTTTGGTTATTTTATTATTTTACATCTCTGGTGGTCAGTATTGTGTTGAGAGCTGATCCTGATAACTCTTTTCCTTCTCACTGTAGATCTTCATAGATAATGAATGGCACGATGCCGTCAGCAAGAAAACGTTCCCCACCATCAACCCATCCACTGGAGAGGTCATCTGTCAGGTAGCTGAAGGGGACAAGGTGAGAACCCCTTACTTACCTCGGGGTGGGGATGAGTGGGCTGAGGGATGGGCAAGGATGGCTTCTTTTTTTTTCAGTTGTGGTAAAAATTTTTTATGTGTATAATTCAGTAACATTAATTAGATTATGGTTGCATAGCCATCATCATTATGATAGTATCATTTTTTTTTTTTATTAAGAAGAGAAAGAACTTTCAGTATTGAATAAGTATTAAAACGGAATGTGATGCATCACAGGCAATATTATTTATTTTATGTTGTTTTATGGTTGAAACTTTACCGTGTACGTGTATTACCAATTTAAAAACTTGGATACATGAATAAACAGACACTTTTCCCTGTAGAGAAAGGTACTAGATTATACCTGGGTTTGATAATTCATATAGTTTGTGGGCTTGTAGACTTGGGAGTGAATTTGGGGAACATCTAATCCAATCTCTGTTCTCCAGACCTGGAAGGTGAAAGTCAGAGAAGGTAAGTACACAGCTAGACTTCTAAGTACACAGCTAGACAGAAGTCATGGAAGAAGTCTTGTTGAGTAGAATTTGGGTCTCCTGGTAGTAAATCTTATTTGAATTATGCACAATCATGCTAATTAAAAAATTAGTTGTGTCGCTGGACTAAATCAAAAGCTAAGAAGTTTCCTGAATACAGCCAAACACTTCGCGGGACAGAGTAGCAGGGGTAGGGGTCTGGAGACCGTGGTTTCAGGGGACATCTAGGTCAATTGACATAACAAAGTTTTGAAGAAAACGTTCTGCATTCCACTTTAGTGAGTGGCGTCTGGGGTCTTAAAACCTACCAAGCAGCCATTTAAGATGCATCAATTGGTCCCAACCCACCTGGAACAAAGGAGAATGAAGAACACCAAAGACACAAGGAAAATATGAGCCCAAGAGACAGAAAGGTCCACATAAACCAGAGACTCCATCAGCCTGAGACCAGAAGAACTAGATGGTGCCTGGCTACCACCAATGACTGCCCTGACAGGGAACACAACAGAGAACCCCTGAGGGAGCAGGAGAAAATTGGGATGTAGAACTCAAATTCTAGTAAAAAGACCAGATTTAATGGTCTGACTGAGACTGGAGGGACCCCAGAAGACATGGCCCCCAGACTCTCTGTTAGCCGGAAACTAAAACCATTCCTGAAGCCAACTCTTCAGACAAAGATTAGACTGGATTATAAGATATTAAATGATACTCATGAAGTGTGTGCTTCTTAGCTCAAGTAGCTATATGGAACTAAATGGACAGCCCCTGTCCGATGCGAGATGAGAAGGCAGAAAAGGACAGGAGTTGGTTGAATGGACATGGGAAATACAGGGTGGGAAGGAGAAGTGTGCTGTCACATTATAGGGAGAAACAATTAGGGTCACATAACAATGTGTGTATAAACTTTTGTATTAGAAACTAACATGAACTGTAAACTTTCACTTAAAGCACAATAAAAATAAAGGAAAAAAATTTAATAAGCTATTTAAAAAAATTAGTTGTATCTCATACTCTTAGTAAAAGTTTTTTTTTTTTTTAATAGAAAAGGCGTTAAAAATAATTCAAGAATGCCTCCTACCCTGTTAAAAGACAGTGCTCAGCATTCATGCAGAAGAATTTTCTTCCCTTGTTAAAAGCAGGAAACCCTGGTGGCACAGTGGTTAAGTGCTATGGCTACTAACCAAGAGGCTGGCAGTTTGAATTCACCAGCCACTCCTTGGAAACTCCATGGGGCAGTTCTACTCTGTCCTATAGGGTTGCTATGAGTTGGAATCGACTCAATGGCAACGTTTTTTTTGTTGTTGTTGTTAAAAGTAAATTTGACCATTTTTAGGTTTATGGGGTAGTCTGATGGTGTGTCTAACATTAATGAAAGCTGTGCTTCTTGCCTGCTAACGTGCATCTCCTGGTGGTGCAATGGTTAAGAACTCAGCAGTTCAAATCCACCAGCTGGCTCCTCGGGAACCCTATGCGGCAGTTCTACTCTGTCCTGTAGGGTTGCTATGAGTCAGAATCGACTCAACGGCAACAGGTTTGGTTTGGTTTTTATATGAAAAATGGAGCTCTGATGGTGGAGTGATTAAGAGCTTGGCTGTTAACCAAAAGGTCGGCAGTTTGAATCCACCAGCTGCTCCTTGGAAACCCTATAGGACAGTTCTAACCTGTGCTATGAGTTGGAATCTATTTGACAGCAATGCGTTTTGGTGTATGAAAAATGCTAGTTGTGTGTATTTTACTGATTCCACAAGGAGAGAAAGATTGTTAAACCTGCATTTGTTGGAAAATGCCAGCTGTCATAGAAAGAATGGCTAATCCTGCTGGACTTCTTTCTTGGGAAGAGGAAAAATGGTCAGATTCCAAGAAGTGACCCTGAGGGTCTCTGTCTCCAAGGCTCTTTGGGGGATTTGGAAATGAAAACACAGAAATAGAAATGATTAGGATTCTCGTTCCCACCATGACACTGGAAAGGAGAGGAAGGTTGTATTATTCAGTCTTGTTGCTGAAGCCTGAGCTTGCCAAGCAGGACCCTTCAGGACTCGGAGGGACGGGTTGGGGCGGGTCTTCTGAGAGAGCACAAGTGGTTACTGTGTGTCCTGAGGCCTCAGGGGGTGTGTTTGGTGTGGGCTGGTTGGCACTTGGAAGCAGTCATGGAAGAGAAGGCCTGAAATGCCTCCATGGGTATTTTCCAGGACGACGTGGACAGGGCAGTGAAGGCTGCCCAGGCCGCATTCCAGCTGGGCTCACCCTGGCGCCGTATGGATGCATCCGATAGGGGCCGCCTGCTGTACCGCCTGGCCGATCTGATTGAGCGAGACCGGACCTACCTGGCGGTGAGTCCTTGGTCTTCTCTCAAGTAACAATTAGCTCCAGGCATCCTGTGAGCCACCAGGAACTACACTGCTGACCAGTAACTGATCAGCAGGGCAGAGAGTGGATACCTTTGGATTATGCCCTGCATTCAATCAGAAAAGCCTCCCACTGTCTCCTTTGCTGCTGTGGGGTTTGGCTAAGAAAGGAGACTAGAGGGAGGGAGGGGAGCCATGTTGGAGGGCCTTCCCGAGAGAGACCCCAGGGATGGACACCTCTCCTTGTACCCCTCTGTGTGCTGCCCCCTTCTCCCTGGCTGCTAGAATGCAGAGGAATCCAAGAGGTAAACAATACCCTGCCCTTTTCCTGATCCATTCTGCACACAGCAGCCAGAGTGAACCTTCTAGAAGGCAACTTATACCATGGCAGTCCACTCCTAAGCCTTCCATGGCATCATGTATCTTCCGGATAAAGTCCTGCTCTCTCACTGTGGTGTGCAGGGCCTACCAGTGTGGCTCCATCACCTGGCTCCTGTTGGATCATGCCCTCACCAGCCTTCCCTCAGGTTCTTGAGGCCAGGCTTCCTCAGGTCTTTGTACATGCTGTTCCCTCTGCCTGGGGTCCTCTTCCCTTTGTCGCCATTTGTACCTTCCCCTCTGCCTAGCGACCTCCTACATATCTCTCACGTGTTTGCTGAAAGGGCGCTCCTCAGGAGGTGCTTCTCAGACTGGGTTAGGAGGATGGTGTGAAGCATCTGTGAGCTGCCTTCTCCTTCCTAGCACCCGTAACACTTGTGGGTGATTCGTGATATTATTTACTGTCTCTTTGCTCTGTAAGCTACACGTCTGTCTCAGTTACAAGTAGGTGGCTTTAAAGAACAGAAATGTATTTTCTCATTGCTCTGAAGGCCAAAAGTCCAAATCAGGGTCTCAGCTGTGTCGATTTCTCCTCTGGGCTTCTTTCCTGGTTTCTGGTGACTACTGGTAATCCTTGGCAATCCTTGGCAGTCCTCACCTGGCATCTGTCTTCCCCTTGTGTTTGAGTCTAAGTGTATATTCTGCTTTTTTTTATAACTCAGAAGCGATTAAGTTTAGGACCCACCCTACTCTGGCATAACCTCATTAACATAACAAAAGAAAATCCTTTTTCCAAACAGGGTTACATCCCTAAGTACAGACAACCAGGCCTTCAAAAATAATTTTGGGGGACACAATTCAGTCCATAACAAGGTTCCTCACTGTATTCCCAGCACCTAGGTCTGGCTTAGAGCAGAAGCTAAAAATGTGAAATGACTGAAGGAGGAGTTGATAGCTCATCCCTCCCCCACCTTTGTTTTGGAGAGTGAGGGGCAATGGCACAGATAATGCCCCCCTACCTACTACCCCCTGGCTCCCACCAGCTTCTCAGTCCATGCCTCAGTGCTGTTCGTCATCCCTTTTGCTTTGTTTCATGCTGGCTCTGCTGTGTCTGTGCTGACCTCATTTTCTTTTCTCAGGCTTTGGAGACTTTGGACAATGGCAAGCCCTACGTCATCGCCTACCAGGTGGATTTAGACATGGTCCTCAAATGTCTCAGGTTTCCTGTTCTTCCTTCTTTTATTGGTGTCAAGGGGGTGGGAGTGGTGCTAGGGTAGGTAGAAACAGAATTGCAAAAGTGTGAAAGGCTCACAGGCCTTGGAGAAGCTTATCCACTTAGACTCTATCTCTTGGGAAAATCCCTCAGTATTAAAAGTTGTAACTTAATCATAAATATTTTCTGCTTCTTCTTGTGTCAGTTTGGTAATTTGTGTGTTACTAGGAATTTGTCCATTTCATCTACCAAAAGAACCTAGACCCATTGCCATCATGGCAATTCAGACTCATAGCAATCCTACAGGACAGAGTAGAACCGCCCCACAGGGTTTCCATAACTGTGATCTTTACAGAAGCAGACTGCCACATCTTCCTCCCATGGAGCGGCTGTGGGTTCAAACCACTGATCTTTCAGTTAGCAGTCCAGCGTTTTAACCACGGTACCACCACGGGTCCTACAGGTTATCTAATTTGTTGAGGTTCAATTGTTCATAGTATTGTCTTACAGTCCTTTTTATTTCTGTAAGGTTAGTAGTAGTAATATCCCCACTCTCATTTCTGATTTTAGTAATTTGTGTCTTCTCTCCTTTTTTCTTAGTCTAGCTAAAAGTTTGCTAATTTTGTTGATCTTTTCACAAAACCAACTTTTGGTTTTATTGATTTCCTCTATTTTTTTTCTATTCTCTGTTTTGTTATCAGCTCCCTTATCTTTAGTTCCTTTAAAAAAAAATTCTTATTTTTTTTATAAGCAATAAGAGCTTTGTCAGAGCACTTTGGATTACAAATCACAGCAACTCACTCAGCTTAATTTAAGCAATATGGAGAGATAGGGGTTCTCAAGGAGTCCAGAGGCCTGTCACGTTGCACTGACCACTGCCCTTCCCTGCCCACCTGGTTCATTCCTCGCTCAAGCCCCACAGTGCCTCCTTCAGTGCCAGTCCACGTGTTGGAACCTGGCTGCCCACACCTCCTGGGCTTGCTTCTGTATTTGTGATGCCAGCAGACTAGCTGTACTCTCTTAGTCCCAATGCCAAATTCCTGGGACCCTGACTGGCTGGCCTTGAGTCTGAGCAGCTGTGGTCAGAGTGGACAGATCACTGTACACATAATGGCTGCTCCCCCATGGACTGTGTGGGTGGATGCAGTGGGAAAGTAGAGTCCAGAAAAGCAGGGGTTGGACCACAAAACAGTAGCTATCCTCTATAGCTGGGGTTCTCAGTCAGAGTGATTGTACCCTCAGGGAACACTTGGAAATGTCTGGAGACATTTTTGGTGTCATAACTGGCAGGGGTGCCGCCAGCACCTGGCGGCCAGAGGCCAATGGTGCTGCTAAACATCCTATGATACACAGAACGGCCTCCTACAACAAAGAATTATCTGGCCCTAAGTGCCAGCCACTCCGAGGGAGAAAGATGTGGCAGTCTCCTTCTGTAAAGATTACAGCCTTGACTGGAAAGAACCCATGAGACCATGGCCCCCAGGC
Source organism: Elephas maximus indicus (assembly GCF_024166365.1). Classification (NCBI taxonomy): domain Eukaryota; kingdom Metazoa; phylum Chordata; class Mammalia; order Proboscidea; family Elephantidae; genus Elephas; species Elephas maximus. The sequence continues at coordinate 10,103,544 of NC_064840.1, forward strand.
ACCCTTTTAACGCAGAACTGAAGCTACTCCCAAAGTTCACCCTTCAGCCAAAGATTAGACAGGTCTATAAAACAAACAATAACACATGTGAGTAACGTGCTTCTTAGTTCAATCATGTATACGAGTCCAAAAGGCAACACCTGCCCAAAAGCAATGATGAGAAGGCAGGAAGGGACAGGAAAAATGGACAGATGGAAACGGGGAATTGAGCCGTGGAAAGGGAGAGTGTTGACACATTGTGGGGATTGCAACCAATGTCACAAAATAATTTGTGTATAAATTCTTGAATGAGAAATTAATTTGTTCTATAAAGTTTCACCTAAAGCACAATTAGAAAAAAAAAAGATTACAGCCTTGGAAACTCTATGGGGCAGTTCTACTCTGTCTTATAGGGTCACTGTGAGTCAGAATAGGCTTGATGGCAACAGCTGTGCCCCAAATGTCAATAGAGCCACTGTTAAGTCACCCCGCTGTGTAAGGACAGCCCAGATACGGTGAGCCACCCCCTTCCTGAATTTTAGTAGCATGCCTTTGTCTGATTAAATGACTGAGGGGGCAAAACACATGTACTATAAACCATGCTTATCACAACGGCTCTGGGAGGAAGGGAGCATGATGCTTTAACTCGTGTAGGTTGGCAACTCCTTGCTATTTTTCTCTCCAGAGTCACAAACCCGTCGTTCCAACTCAGGTCAACTGGGGTCTCAGGCCCCGTCCCAGATGCCACTCATTTCAGAAATCTTCCTTTGGCTGCATATCCTTTATCCTTCCCCCATCTTTCATTTCTCCTGCCTCCCTGAAAACTTAAACCATTGCATGCTATAAACACCGCTGTTTTTTTCCCCAGCTCTAATTTGCGGTGCTTTTCTGTCACTTGTGTCCCTCTGTGTCTAGTTTCTGTCTGTGTCCTGTCTGTCAGTTTGTCGTACTGTGGTGGCTTGAGTGTTGCTATGATGCTGGAAGGTATGCCACTGGCATTTCAAGTTTCAGAAACCAGCAGGGTCACCCATGGTGGACAGGTTTCAGCAGAGCTTTCATACTACAACAGAATAAGAAGAAAGTCCTGGCAATCTAGTTCTGTAAACTAGCCAGTGAAAACCCTGTGGATCACATCGGAACATTTCCTGATCCAGTGCTGGAAGACGAGCCCCCTAGTTTGGAAGGCACTCAAAATACACAGTGGCCGCAGCCATGGATTTGGGCATGCCAGAGATGGTAAAGATGGTGCAGGACTGGGCAACATGTCATTCTGTTGTGCATGGGGTCACCATGAGTTGGAGCTGACCCTACAACAACAACGTATCTAGATAATGAGCTTTTCAGGGGTTGGGGCCCAGTTGATGGTTTCTTTCTTTTCTGTGACTGTTCAATACGTAGTACAGTGCTCTGAGCACAAGAAGTGCTGGCCGTTAGGTAGGGCCACACTTCTTTACCAGATTCAATCCATGGCTCTCAGATGCTGGTCTGTGGACTGGTGCTAGACTGATACCATGTTCACGTTTTAATCATCTGGGTGTTTATTAAAATACAGAGTCCTGGGCATTAGTCCCATAAAGCCGGACTGAGTAGGTCAGAAGGAGGCGCCAGGATTTTGGTGTTTTTAACAAGCAATGTAGTGGATTCTCATGCTTAGAGGTTACTTAAACCAAAAACCAAACCAAACCCACTGCCGTTGAGTCAATTCTGACTCATAGCAACCCTATAGGACAGAGTAGAACTGCCCCATAGAGTTTCCAAGGAGCGCCTGGCGGATTTGAACTGCCGACCTCTTGGTTAGCAGCTGTAGCACTTAACCACTACGCCACCAGGGTTTCCTAGAGGTTACTTAAAAAAAAAAAAATTTTTTTTTTTTTTAAATTACTGTGACCTTAAAAAAAAAGAAAAAACCATTGCCATTGAGTCAATTCCAACTCATAGTGATCCTATAGGACAGAGCAGAACTGCCCCATAGGATTCCCAAGGAGCAGCTGGGGTATTTGAACTGCCAACCTCATGGTTACCAGCCGAGCTCTTAACCACTATGGCATCAGGGCGCCACTGTTACCTTTGCGGTTATTTAAGTCTTTGTAGGAAATAAGCCAAAAGCAAGGGCAACCATGAGAAAATCTCAGTTAGGCCAGTTTGAATCCTTTTTTTTTTCCCTGCCAGAGTTTGCAGGGTTCCCTCATATTTGTTGATTAAAGCTATTTGCCTTTTTCTTTTTTTTAAGGTATTATGCAGGCTGGGCTGATAAGTACCATGGGAAAACCATTCCCATTGATGGGGATTTCTTCAGCTACACCCGCCATGAGCCCGTGGGGGTGTGTGGACAGATCATCCCGGTGAGTGCTATCCTCTCTGAAGGTTTACCAGGAGTGAGGTGGGCTCAGTCTGGAAAACAGAAGTGAGATTCTGCAATCTCAGACAGACTCATTACAAAGGTGTGAGGTTGTATGCGGTTGAAGTCAGAAGGCAGCATGGCTGCAGGTTGAGAATGTGGGTTTTGACAAAGCCAAATCCAGATTTGAGTCCCAGCCATGCCATTCGTTAACTCAGTGCCCTCAGGCAAGTCAGTGATCCCTCCAATCCTCAGTTTCCTCATCTGAAAACGGAAAGTAACATTGCGCAGATCTTAGGAAGGTAGAGAGGATTGAATGGATATGCCTAATAAGGGCTTAGCATGGTGCCTGGTACATAAAAAGCACTAGTAAGTGTCAGTTGCTATTATTATCATCAACCACCTGCCTCATGCATCTGTCTTAAATTGTGGGGGAGAACACAAGGGGTTCAGAGAACTCAGCGCCCACCTTTACCCTGTGGGGTGCTGATTTCTGCTGGCTGGGGTAGCTCTCTGAGGAGGGGTCGGTTCTGGGGTTGGGGGGCTGTCGTATACTGCAGTGGAACTTCCCGCTCCTGATGCAAGCATGGAAATTGGGCCCAGCCTTGGCAACCGGCAATGTGGTCGTGATGAAGGTAGCTGAGCAGACTCCACTCACCGCCCTCTATGTGGCTAACCTGATTAAGGAGGTATGTTGCTTGTTTCCCTCTTCACCTCCAAATGTCCTTGTGTAGGCATCTGAGGAGGGGCCTCAGGGTCAAAGGGAGGTGGGAGTAGAGCAGGGACTGACCCCCACTCTGACCATATTCTTCTCTTACCTATTTCCTACATTGGGTTCCCCTGAAAGGACCCCTCTGAAGAACGAAAACCATTGTTCTAAATGAATGTCATGGGGGGAAGGGCAACAGTCACTAGTGTTTAGAATTCCTGTGCACTACCCCACAACACCTGCTTCTGCTCACAGACTGTCTTAGCCGCCCGTCTTAGTCTCCTAGGGTTGCTGTAACGAAGTGTCACCAACTGGGTGGCTTAAAACAACAGCAATTTATTCTCTCACTGTTTTGGAGGCTAGAAGTTAGAAATCAAGTTGTCTGTAGGGCCGTGCTCTCTCTGAAGACTCTCGGAGAAGATCCTTTCTTGCCTCTTCCTAGCTTCTAGTGGCTCCCGGCAGTCCTTGGCATTCCTTAGTTTGTAGACACATCGCTCCAATCTCTGCCTCCATCTTCACGTGGCCATCTTCCCTCTTCATCTGACTGTTTCCCTTCATTTCTTATAACACCACCAGTCATATTGAGTTAGGGCCTACCCTACGTCAGTATGACCTCATGTTAACTAACTATATCTGCAAAGGTGTTATTTCCAAACATGGTCACATTCACAGGTACCAGGGGCTAGGTAGGACTTCATCATATCTTTTGGGGAGACACAACCAAACCTGTAACGTCTTGGAAGGGATGAATTTCCCCTGCCCTCATCCCAACATCTGGCCCTTTTGAGCAGGAGAAGGACTCACAGTATCCCCCGGCTGTTTGCCCACAGGCTGGCTTTCCCCCTGGTGTGGTCAACATTGTTCCTGGATATGGCCCAACGGCTGGTGCTGCCATCGCTTCCCACAAGGATGTGGACAAGGTGGCATTCACTGGCTCCACTGAGGTAAGGTGTCCCAAGGACCTCGAATTCCCAGGAGTGACACAGGGCTGAGCCATTCATGGTTGGGTTGACACTCCAGCAGCTCCTGGGGAGGGCCAGCATCCCCTGTGGAATAAAGAGTCTGTGACCCTTTGGACTTTGCAAAGCTCAGAGTTGGTCATGGTTCTTGAGTGTCAGGCTCCTCGACTGGCACTACCATTGTGCTCGGAGCTTGGGCTTCAGAAAGATTGAATTTAGTGCACACAAAGCATTGAGCACAGTGTCTGGTATGAGGCAGAAGCCACACAACAGTGACTACTGCTCAGACTGTTATCATCCTATCATAGAGGCTCAGCCGGGTGGGGCACCCATGGTGAGTGAATGGCTAGATTTGGGGAAATTCTGCAGGTCTTTTGACGCGGCAGCTTTCCCAAGTTGTGGGCTCCTCTGTTCTGTGTGTCTGTTGAAAGCATTTGCTCTCTTACTTGTACACAGACATGCACACACTGATAGCATGTCTGTTTCTGCTTCCTGAAGGTTGGCCACCTAATCCAGGTGGCTGCGGGGAACAGCAACCTCAAGAGGGTGACCCTGGAGCTGGGGGGAAAGAGCCCCAACATCATCATGTCAGATGCTGACAGTAAGCTCCCAGGGGGAGGCAGTTGCGAGCTATCGATACCCAGGTTCTGCACTCCCTTCTGCCGTGCTCAGCGTCCCATCCGAATTGACCCCACCCCTGGAACCTCCAGATAAAGGCCAGACCCCATAGCCTGAGCCTCCATCCACATGACCCGATCTCTCCCCCAGCCCCTCTCCTCTTTTCTCCCTGGAATCCAGCCAGGCTGGGCCACACCTCACACTTTCTCTCTGACTAGACTGTTCTCCCCATCACATCCTTCTTCTTGCTCTTGCCTCCTCAGCTCCCAGATCTGCTCTCTGCAGGCTGGGTGGTCCCCACAGGGAGTCATCACCCCCACACTCTGTGGAGGCCCCAAACCATGTGGCAGGAGTGGGTTAAGTGAGCAGGGGCCACTGGGTGGAGCCAGGGCAGTGTCCTCCCTTCCTCACCTCATGCAGCCTTTCTGCCCTGTCCCTGCAGTGGACTGGGCTGTGGAGCAGGCCCACTTCGCCCTATTCTTCAACCAGGGCCAGTGCTGCTGCGCCGGCTCCCGAACCTTTGTGCAGGAGGATGTGTACGCTGAGTTCCTGGAGCGCAGCGTCACCCGGGCCAAGGCACGCGTGGTTGGCAACCCCTTTGACAGCCAGACTGAGCAGGGGCCCCAGGTAAGCCGGCACCTGCAGCGGCAGGTAGATCTGGGCTCCCGTCTCGGCCTCTATTTCCTCATCCGTAAAGCCTACCTTTCCTAACTCACAAGTGGCTGTGAAGTGGAAATTAAATACTTGCAAGCACTTTGTAAATTGTACATATATAACGAGTACTAGGAGTGTCTGTCCAAAAAACAATCGTGCTTTTTCATGTTGGCCATTATAAAAATGCACGTCTTGGTTGCCTGGAAGGATACGCATGGATCTGTCAACCGTGGTTATATCTGTGGAGCAGGCTAGGGTAGGGATTTCTTGTCATTTTAAACTCGATAAAACTATAGTCAATAATAATTGTAATAAAGATAAATACACAGTTTGGTGGTTCCTCAATAAATTAAACATAGAATTACCGTATGACACAGAAATCCCACTCGTAGGTTTATACCCAAGAGAGTTGAAAGCTGGGATCCAAACAGATGTGTGTACATCAGTGTTCACGGCAGCATTATTCACAGTAGCCAAAAAGTGGAGCCAAACCAAATGTCATCAGCAGATGAATGGAGAGACAAAATGTAGTATATCCACCAGTGGAGTGTTACTCAGCCATAAAGAGAAATGAAGTCCTGATAACACTGAGTGAAGCACTCAAACGTTATGCTGAATGAAAGAAACCAGACATAAAAGGTCACATATCGTAGGATTTCATTCATATGAAATGCCCCATACGGTTTCCAAGGAACAGCTGCTGGATTCAAACTACTGACCTTTTGGTTAGCAGCCGTAGCCCTTAACAACTGCACCATCAGGACTTTATGAAATGTGCGGAATAGGTAAATCCATGGAGACAGAAAGTAGATTAGCGGGTGCCAGGGGCTGGGAATGAGGACTAGGCGTGAGTACTGACGGGTACAGGGTTTCTTTTTGGGGAATGAAAATGTTCAGGAATTACAGGGGATGGTTACCCAACATTGTAAATATATTAAAATCCACTGAATTGTACATTTTAAAATGGTGAATTTTATGTTATGTGAATTTCATTTTAATAAAAAATGTATGATGAACAAAATATCAACATTTTACATACAGTCAACAAATAATAGTAAATACAGTGCTTCTCCCCACCATTTGCTCACATCTGGCCCTTATTCCAGCACTGTCCTTAGGCCCAGTAGGCCCACCCTGGCTCCCGAGGGCCCTGCGCTGGCCGCCTCCAGCTTCCCCCTCTCGTGGGGTGAGGAGTCAAAGCATTGGGGCTGTTCTCAGCCTTACCCACACTGCCCCTTCTAGACCTCATTCTGGTTACTGCCTCCCAGAACTTCCTCTCCACATGTCCCCAAGCCCACTCTGGGCCCACCAGAGCCTCTCCCCTGGCTCCAGCCCCACGTGGTCTGTGCTGCTGTTATCTGCGCCCCAGGCCCCAGGGTTGGCCAAGGGCAGCCATTTTTTGTGGGCGGCAGAGATGAGACTTGGACGTGGGCTGGGATGTCTGCACACTGACGAGCTGTGTGGCCCTGGGAAGAAGACCCCTCAAGGTGTGGGATGGAGCCTAGGTGGGGGGCAAAGGGGGCCAGCTGAATCCCTACAGCGCCACTTTCTAGGGACATGTTTTGAGGAACTCAAGAATTCTTAATTCAAACTTGGCCTTCTGGGTGTTATGAAGGCGAGAGAATAGAATGTATTTTTCTTCACAGTTTGTTAGTTTGATTTAGGACTTTCAAATATCTGGTCTGGTGGCCAACAGCCCCCATTTCTACTCTTGCCCTTGGCCCTGTGCATGTTGCAGAGGCCGCCTTTTTCTGCGAGATGGCGAACATGGAGATCATTTTCCTGTTTTTCCCCATTATGGCAAGCACCAGGCCCCATGAGCGCTTGGAAGCCTGTCACAGAATGGGGTGTAACTATGGACGTTGTGGGGGACCCACAGTTGCTTCTGAGGATGGACTGGAACTCCATGATGGGGACAAGTTATGTGCCCAACATCTGTCTCTGTCTGTCTCAATAGCTTTATTAAGGTGTAACGCACATACCATAAAATTTACTGTTACAAAGTGTACAATTCAGTGGCATTTAGTACATTCACAATGTCACCCAGCCATCATCATTATCTAATTCCAGAATATTTTGATCACACAGAAGAAACCCTGTACCCATTAGCTGTCGCTTCCCCCCCCGCCCCGCCCCCCCGCAAGCCCTTGGCAACCACCGGTTTTCTTTCTGTCTCCGGGATTTGCCTTTTCTGGACATTTCATGTAAATGGAATCCTACACTATGTTGCTGAATCAGTGGGCATGGGCACTTGATTTTCTGACAGGTATTAATGAACCACTTGCCAAAAACGCTGCCCCAGTCGACAGTCGTTCCAACGGTGTATATGACATACGCTCGCCATCAATGCATTTTCTCAATATTTTAAATGCCTGCTAATAATTGAAAAACAAGACCAATGGGTTTGATTTGCATTTCTTTGATTACTAATGAGCTTGAGCCTTTTTCCTAGGTTTCTTGGCTATTTGAATTTCCTCTTCCTGGCCATATTTATTCGTGACCTTGACCCATTTCCATTTCTCAGTTGTCTCATTGCATGCGTGGCCTAGGAGAGGTCTGACTGTAGCTTTGCATCCCAGATAACTCTGCTCCTTCTGCCGCAGGTGGACGAGACTCAGTTTAAGAAGATTCTTGGCTATATCCAGTCTGGGAAGCAGGAGGGGGCAAAGCTGCTGTGTGGTGGTGGGGCCGCTGCTGACCGTGGCTTCTTCATCCAGCCCACCGTGTTTGGAGATGTGCAAGATGGCATGACCATTGCAAAGGAGGAGGTGAGCATGGGGCCAGAGCTCCAGGGAATGGTCTTCAAGAGAAGAGGGAGTGACTCAGCCCGGCATTGTGACACTGATCCACCAGCTGGCTTTGGGCCTCATCCCATCTCTGTTGTCAAGTCGACTCCGACTCATAGTGAGCCCATGTGCGTTAGAGTAGAAATGTGCTCCGTAGTGTTTTCATTGGCTGACTTTCTGGAAGTAGATGGCCAGGCCTTTCTTCTGAGGCACCTCTGGGTGGACTTGAACCACCAGCCTTTTGGTTAGCAGGCAAGTGTGTTCAACATTTGTATCAGTTAGGAACGTGGCTTCTGTGCTTAGGACAAGTTATTTACAATTCCCATATGCTCTCCTTACTCTCCTCTTCATCCCTTGATGGCTCCCCATTGTCTGGGAGGAATTTTAAATTCCTTAGCGTATCCTACAAGACCCTTGGTGATCTGGTTGCTGTGAGCCCAGACTCTAGGACTGAAGTTCCCTGGCCCTTTTGTGGCCTTTATATAAGCAGGAGATTGGGTTAGACCAAAGGGCTCAGCGCCCTGCAGGAAGTGATCCCCTCAGTGTTCTCCTCCTGGGCACTCATTGTGGGCTCAGGTCAGCAGCTGTACCTCATTCATTCATTCATTCCACAGAGTAATGAATGCCTACTATGCGCCAGACCCTCTACAGACCCTGGAGATACAGGGGTATCTAAGACATGTTCTCTGCTCTGGTGGAGTTCAGATTCTCTCCAATTCCCTAAACTGGATTAAGACCTTTAGCTGCTCTATGCAAGGAAAATATGGTGCCACCCCTTTTTGTGTAGAATTCAAAATAAAATTAAAGTGCATAATCAGGGTAAGAAAGTCCAACAGAGTTCTGCCTTTTCCCCCAACCATCCTGACGGCTTTGATGCCACTTTCTGGGTGGGGCAGGGGCTACCTCTGTTGTGCTGGTGTCCTGAGCCTATGCCGCCTGCTGTACCATCAGTGCCCTAGCCTCGGTGAACCCCTGGCAGTCTCCTCCCACCTCTGTCTTTACCTTCTTGAGTCCTGGGATCAGCCAGGTCTTCAAGAGGTGCTGGCTCCTTTGAGTGGAGAATGGGTGCTCGGTGTGCGACGTCCCTCCTCTCCGCTCCTCACCCTCTCTCAGCTGTGGCCACTTTCTGTTCTTGGGATATCACAGCTTAATTGCTGCTTCTGGACAGCCTTTCCTGATATTCCTCCTCCCACTGCCGAAGCAGGTGGTGCCTCTGGGCTCCCAGCACTCAAGGCACTGCATGTGAGCACGCACAGCCAGGGCCCCCACCCAGCACTCTGAACTGAGAGGACCCAAGAGCAGCGACACCCCTATAGCAACAAGCACGCTCAGCACCACCTCTTGGCTTCTCAATCTCATTCGCCACTAAAAGGACCCAGGGTTCCTTGGAGCAATAACTCATTCCAGGACTAAGCAGAGAAAATACAAGAATGCCTTGGAACATCTTGGGGGCAGACACTGTATTTTGTTTGGAGTTGTTTCTTCAGCATCTTGCTGTGTGCCTCGCACCTAGATTGTATTTGCTGAAGGACTGATTTAAATTCTTTTGAAACGAAATTTATGTGTAACACGCAAATCACCTATATCTTGCAGGGTTGTGTAGAAAAGAGATTATATATTGTAAACCCTTGGCACATAGAAGGATGTTGTCCATGTTGGCTTCCTTCCCTTTGTGTTTCACTGAACTTGGGAGCACTTGTCTCCCTTTGGGACCGTTAGGTGTGTCTGGGGGCTTGTCACCACATCTGGACTCATCTGTTCAGCACTGTGAAAGTTGGGTAGCAGGAGTTGCGTGTCTGGCACATCCTCCTATTCTGCGCTCTGCCCCCAGATCTTTGGACCAGTGATGCAGGTCCTGAAGTTCAAGACCATAGAGGAGGTCGTTGGGAGGGCCAACAACTCCAAGTACGGGCTGGCTGCAGCTGTCTTCACAAAGGACTTGGACAAGGCCAATTATCTGTCCCAAGCCCTCCAGGCTGGCACCGTGTGGTAAGAGCCTCCCAACATCCTCTCCTAACCCCAGCAAGGATCCCCCAAAGCCAGGGTCTTCTGGAATCCAGTATTCACCATTCCAGAGTGTGGGGTGCTGGCCTCAGTTTCTCCCGAGTCAGGGTATGGTACAGCTGATGAAGTAAAGATTCCCGCTCCCCTCTCCTCCAGATTAAACTTCTCTGCACTGCACATGCCCCATCTAGCCCTTCTTCGGGGAGCAGGTGGATGACACGGCTCCTTACTAAGCTGTAAGGCGGGAGACCAAGGCTGAGGGCATATATCTTTGGAATACTGATTTTAAGGCTTAATACCTACTTCACATCCACTAGGATAACTCTAATGAACAAACAAAAAAGAAAAATTAAAAAATAATAAGTGTTGGTGAAGACACAGAGAAATTCGAACCTTTACCCATTGCTGGTGGGAATGTAATGGAAATGTTTGGTGTTTCCTCAAAAAGTTTAATACAATTACCATAGACCCAGAAATTCCACTCCTAGGAATAGACCCAAGAGAACTGAAAGCAAGAACTCGAACTTGTATACCAATGTTCATTGTAGCACTATTTACCATAGTCAAAGGTGCAAACAACACGAATGGCCATCCATATTTGAATGGATAAACAAAGTGTGGTATATACATATGATGGACTACTACTCTGCTCTGAGGAGGAATGAAGTCCTAATACATGCTATGGAAACCCTGGTGGCATAGTGGTTAAGAGCTACAGCTGCTAACCAAAAGGTCGGCAGTTCAGATCAACCAGGCGCTCCTTGGAAACTCTATGGGGCAGTTCTACCCTGTCTTCAGAGGGTCGCTGTGAGTCGGAATCGACTCGATGGCAACAGGCTTGGTTTGGTTTGGTTAGGTTAATACATACTACAACATGGATGAACCTTGAAAGCATTTTGCTGAGTGAAAATGGCAACAGGCTTGGTTTGGTTTGGTTAGGTTAATACATACTACAACATGGATGAACCTTGAAAGCATTTTGCTGAGTGAAAGAAGCCAGACACAAAGACCACACGTATTTTATGACTGGCTTTCTATGAGATGTCCAGAATAGGCAAATCCATACACACAAAAAGTAGATAATTGGTTGCCAGGGGCTGCTAGTGGTGGTGGTGGCGTGGGGGGGGCAGGGATTGGAAGTGCATGCTAACAGATATAGTATTTCTTTTTTGTGGTGATGGAAATGTTCTGAAATTAAGTAGTGATTATGGTCCCACAACACTGCGCATATGCTACACACCACTGAATTGTATACTTTAAAATGGTGAATTTTAAATTTAATTAAAGTTTTTAGTTGCAAAAAAAGTTTAAAATGCTACACAAAGCTATCACATTGTGTCCTTGTTGTTGACAGCCCTCTGTCCTGAAGGACAAAGATGATTTGAGGTCTTATTTCATGTGGTTTGCTTTGGGCCCTCTTGGCTAGCTACCGCTATCTACCACTCACTTTTCCTCAATGAGATTTTAGAGCAATGCAGGGGGTCCCGGGGTATAACAAATATACCCACAAGAGGTATTTCTGGAATCTCATTTCAAATTTTAAGAAGCCCTGCTGGTGCAATGGTTCAGTACACGGGTGCTCACTGAAAGGTCGGGCGTTCGAACCCACCACTGGCTCCATAGGCAAAACAACCTGTCGATCTGCTCCTATAAAGATCACAGCCAAGAAAACCCTATCGGGCAGATCTGCTCTTTCAGTGCTGCTACGAGTTGGAATCCACTTGCCAGCACTTAACAACAACACTTGTAATTCTAGGATCAACTGCTATGATGTGTTTGGGGCCCAGTCCCCGTTCGGTGGCTACAAGATGTCTGGGAATGGCCGGGAGCTCGGGGAGTATGGTCTGCAGGCATATACTGAAGTGAAAACTGTGAGTAGGGCGCCCACCGCATACCCAGCTCCCAGACCTCTCCTCGGTCACACTTGAGTCTGTCAGTATTTATTAATTTCTCATTCTAAGCTGGTGAAGCTATGAAAGAAGGTGAAGACCCATCTCTCCTCTGTCTCATGGGAAATAACTTGGGGACTGGCCTTGCCGGCACAGGCATTTGCTGGCCTTTGGGTATATGCCGAAGGCTATGAAACCTGAGAAAAAGGAAAGAGCCAAGTAGGCTGGGCCAGCTAGGAAAAGCTTCTGAAGAGAACCAGGCATTAGCTATCAAGGCCCTAAGCATACCCATAGCCTTTGATTTTGCAACTTTATCAATAGGAATAGTGCCTAAAAGAACTAATCAGAAATACCAAGAAAGTGTTATTTTCATAAATGTTCATCAGAGCATTGCCTCTAGTACAGAGCGGTTGGGTGTAACTTAAATGTCCAGTAAATAATGGAACACCCAAACCTTGGAGTAATTAGGCAGCCATTAAGTTTTTTTTTTTTTGTAGAATATTTGATAGGGAAAATGCTAATCCTTGAAAGTGAAAAAGCAGGGCACAAAGAAATCTATGTAGTATGAGCCCAGTTTTAAACTATATATGCGTATATAGAGAAAATCAGATACATTTGTTTATCAGTATAAACAAGGCGGGAGAAAAAAATATGCTCAAGCGATAATGATTTTCTCTCTACAACGATATAAACAAGGCGGGAGAAAAAAATATGCTCAAGTGATAATGATTTTCTCTCTACAACGAACACTTAGTTAACTTTGACCAGACAACATACACGCAAGTGGAAATTAAGAGAAATGGGCCTACCTGGGCTCTCCTAGCATTGGAAAAGACAAGGCACAGGGCAAGCCGACCAGCCAGGAGGAACAGGGGGAGGGAAGACGAATGGGGGAGGGCGGGCTTTGGTTCAGTACTATAGTGCTAATAAGCCCAGAGAGTGAAGAGACAAGCTGTGAGAAACAGATCATTTTTTGTTGTGGGGCTGTCCTGTGCATTGCAGGATTGTTAGCAACATCCATGGCCTTAACCCACTGGATGCCAGTAGCCCACTCCCCACCCTCCTCCAGTCATGACAACCAAGAATATCTCCAGACATTGCCCAGTGTCCCTGGGGTCACATGATCACCCCTGTTGGGAACCACTGGGTTAAGGTGATGCAGGTGTGACCTCACACTGGATACAGCCCCAGTGATTCCTGGGATTGGCCAGTTGGCCAACAGGATGTTACAAGTAAGGGAACTTCCCTCTGCTCATGCCCAGGCTGCACCATGCTGCGGGTGCCTACAAATTATAGGGAAGAATGAAGATTTAACGGCTTCTCTGGACTCCTCTTACAGGTCACTGTCAAAATTCCTCAGAAGAACTCATAAAGACCCGTGCCTGGCTTCCTTCGTCAACAGCGATAGACAGTTTGATGAGATCAGCAACAAAACCAAGAAAAATGACTTGCACGCCAAAAGCTTCAAAAGAGAAGTTCCTCTCACAAAATCTCTTGGGTCAAGAACTTCCTGGAATGTGAATCGATAAACAGGTTGGGGAGGTGGGGTGAAGAGTATACGGGGAGTCTGGTAAACAGCAACAATACTACTAGCTTTCAGGGGGATTTTAAAAAACAGAGTCCAATCTCTCATCCTGTCCATCCTCTACACTTCTGTAACTTGCCTTTATGGGGAGAAAAGCCACTGTTTTCAATTATATTAATATCAGGCAATAGCTAGCACCTTTGTATTCCAGACTAAAAATCATTAAAAACAGCTGTGCTCTTAACTTCCTGGGTGACTCCTCCTTTATCCCATCCCAGTAACCTAAGGAAATGCTGTCAGGCAGGTATCTTGTTCCTGCTGCACCTGTGTCACATTGTATACAACTATGACCCTCCCCTACTGTAGGTGAAGAGCTTTCTGTCTCATGCATTTCATTAACAAATATCTGTGGCCTGTTGCCAGATGGCAGGCATTGTGCTCGGCAGTAGGGTAGGACCAAAACGAGCCCCTAGCCTCAGAGAGTGGGGAGGTATGCCAGGACAGAGACACATGATCTCTGAGATTGGTTCTCAGTTTTTTCAGTTCAAACACTTGATCACGCCAAATGAGACAGATTCATAATCAATTACCTAAGAGACTGATTTGGAAGTCGAACGTCTGTTATTTTAAGTGAGATCCATATTTTTGGTGACCAGACCTTTAGGATCTCCTGGGTATCCTAGACATGGACTTCCTTGAGTCAAGGTACCTGGCAAATCAGTAAGAAGTATTTGTAGTTGTCTTAGGCTGAGTTCTCTAGAGAAGTAAAACCAGTGAAGTATATATATATATAGAGAGAGAGAGATTTATCTCAAAGAAATAGCTCACACGGTTGTTGAGGCTGGCAAGTCCCAAATCTGTGGGTCAGGCATCAGGGTGGAGGCTTCTCCTGACTCATGTGGTTGCAGGGGCTAACAAACCCACAATTGTCGGGTCAGATGGCAGGCTCACATCCCAAGAACCAGAGGTCAGATGCAGGATCCAGGACAAGAGAGGGCCTTGCCGCAGCATCTATATACATATGTATCTGTTTTGTTTTTTTTTTTTACTTTTCATATATAGGATGCAGGTCACACCCCTAAGGAAACGTCTTCATCAGAGTGAGGGTGTGACTGGAGCAAAGGTGTGACCAGAGTAAGAGTGTGACTCAACATACACCTCACACTAATCCTAACTCATTAACTTATAGAAGTTAGGATTTATAACACATAAAATGAAGGATAATTACATATATCACAAAATGGAGGAAAACTGCATCAGGTCACAAAATGGAGGGCAATCACACAATACTGGGAATCATGACCTAGTCAAACTGACACATAACCATCACAGTTTACCCCTTGTCAACTTATCACCTGTACACAGCTCTTTAACCTATACATAAATAAAGACAATTATAAAGTCCTACTTGCACCTACTATGATACAACTAGCGTGCATACAACTAAAAATGCACTAGCCTCATTTACATCTTATATTGTATAAGTGATGAGATAAAGGAGAGAAGAAAACAAAAGTATTTGCCCTCTCTCTATATGTATATACACACAGAGGAAACCCTGGTGGGATAGTGGTTAAGTGCTACAGCTGCTAACCAAAGGGTCAGCAGTTCAAATCTGCCAGGCACTCCTTGGAAACTCAATGGGGCAGTTCTACTCCATCCTATAGGGTCACTATGAGTCAGAATCGACTTGAGGGTACTGGGTTCTGGGTACACACACACACACACACATATATGTATAACTGCAGGGGCTGATGAACCCGAAAGCATCAGGTTAGATGGCAGGCTGCTGGCTCACAGGCTGGAGAGGCCAATGAATCCCAATATTAGCAGGTAATACAGCAGGCTGCTGGCTCAAGTCCCAGGAACCAGAGGTCAGATGATGATGAGCTGGACGCAGGATTCAGAGCAGGCAAAAGCCAGTGAGCTTTCCTAGAACATCCATATATATTGGATACAGGCCACACCCCTGAGCAAACTCCCCTTACAACTTAATGACTAATCACATCAGATCACATCATAGAGATGATTATATCACAAAATGGAGGATAGCTACATTATTACATAACTGCCAAATTACTGAGAATCATGGCCCAACCAAGTTGCTACAAATACTTAACCATCACAAAGGGATAATAGTTTTCCTGGGGGTTGGGGTGGCTTAGCATACAAAGATGGTGTAATCTCTTCAGATGGGAGAGATGGTACTGTTGGCAGGAGTGATTCAAAGGAATTTAGGGACCCAATGTCTCCACCTTCCTGACTGGCTGCCTATATGTCCCCATCCCAAGTTTCAGGATCCCATTTCTTCCCAACCAATGCCCTCCCTCACTTTAACTTCAGACACCATTTGAGGCTGGGAATTCAAATGATGTAATTCAGCCACTCTTAGGATAAGACTCTGGGTTTGGTTTTTGGCAATATCAGCTCTGTTACTACAGTAAATAAGGCTTTCTTACAAGGCACGAGTGAAAACTTTGAGGTCGTTTATGCAGCACTTGAACTTTAACTCTGAAGCCCTGAGCTCATCTTTTTCTTTCACCACTTTGTCTAGTGAAAGTAGGACCAACCAACCAGCTTCCTTATACTTCTCAATCTGACAAAATTATAGAAAAGTATCCAATATGCAATCATCTGGGACCTTGTTTCTCACCAATACCTGATCTATTGGTGGTGATGTTTGCTTATTTCTATTGCCTCCTCACACCATGGATTAGTGGTGCCCTCTTTACTACTGGAGGCAGTGTCCTCAGCACTTTTAAGACTAGCCAGACCTGAGAACCAATTTAGAAAACTCATCCATACAATTTTGTTTCTCTAGGACTACTCTCAGTACCAAATATCTTAGGCTCAGTTCTCTAGAGAAGCAAAACCATTGATGTGTATATATATAAATAGACTTATCTCAAGGAAATGGCTCACAAGGTTGTGGATGCTGGCAGGTCTCAAAATCAAGTCAGATGGCAGGCAACTGGCTCACAGGACTACCCAAACCAAACCAAACCCAGTGCCATCAAGTCGTTTCTGACTCACAGCGACCCTATAGGACAGAGTAGAACTGCCCCACAGAGTTTCCAAGGAGCGCCTGGTGGATCTGAACTGCCAACCCTTTGGTTAGCAGCCATAGTGGTTAACCACTATGCCACCAGGGTTTCCCACAGGACTACAGAAGCTGGTAAATTGCAGAATTGGCAGGTCAGACAATAGGTTCAAATCCCACAAACCAGAGGTCAGATGATGATGAGGTGGATGCAGGATCCAGATCAAGGGAGAGCCTTGCCAGAGCATCCATGTATGTACTGGATGTGTGTGTGTGTGTATGTATATACATATATACCCTAAATAAATAATTTGTTCTATAAGGGTCAGCAGAAACGTAGTTCCTGTGAGACAGAGGTTAAAGATGTCCCAAATGTCCAACTTTTCCAAACTACTGTACCACCCTATCACCTCTAACATCAATTACTCCTTCTCCCCTCGGCACTCTCCCTCCTGCCTTTAGATTCCCTGATTTGCTGCAACATATCACAGAACTCATGAGCCACATCAAGGAAATGGTTAGTGCAGTTGTGGAGGGTGGCAAGTCTCAAATCTGTGGGTCAGATGTAGGCTTCTGACTCACATGGCCACTGGGCCAACGAACTCAAATTGGCAGGCCAGGCAACAGGCTGCTGGCTCACAAGGCTATGGAAGCTCGCGAATCAGGTCAGATGACAGGCTGCCAGCCCACAAGGCTGTGGAAGCTGGCAAATCCCAGAATTGGCAGGTCAGACAGCAGGCTGCTGGCTCAAGTCCCAATAGCTGGACGCCAGGCAGTGACGAGCTAGACACAGGATCCAGATGTAGAGAGAGAGCTCTGCCAGGGCACCTATATATATACATTAGATGTAGGCCACACCCCAGGGAAGGGCATGACTTAAGTAAGGGTGGGACACCCCACAATAATCCTGCCTCATTAACATATAGAGGTTAGGATTTACAGCACATAAAATGAAGGATAATTACATCAAATCATAAAACAGGACAGCCACACAATACTGGAAATCAAGGCCTAGCCAAGTCAACACATGACCCCAACCATCACAGGTTCCATATACCTTATTTGCATAGTCCCACTCAATCATTGTGTGTAAGTCACAAAGACTATGGTTAGAAGGGCTGTATTAAGTAATTCATTGCACTGCGCAATCCCAAGGAAACTCTCCCTACGTTAGATTAAGGCTGTGACTCAAGGTACACCCACACTAATCCTGCCTCATTAACACATAGACGAGGTTGGGATTTGAAACACATAAAATGAAGGATAATCACATAATATCACAAAATGGAGAATAATTAGATCACAAAACAGAAGACACCACCACAATACTGGGAATCATGGCCTAGTCAAGCTGACACATAACATTAACCATCACAGTGGTGATCAACAATCAGAAGATTCCATGATGAGCGTGGACTCAGAGCAAAAAGAGTTGAACTGCAGTAGTAGCTGAGATCATTTGGGTCACAGATTCCTTAGGGTTTGAGGAAAACTTTGACCTTCTCCTAAGAAAAATACATCTCCTAGCCAATGTTTGCATCCTGTGTCATTGGCTGACCACTGCCCTTCTGGGATATTTCACCCAGGCTAAGCTAAATCTTGATAAATGATCCTTATTCCACTAAAGACTGCTTTTAGTTATTCAAATGGTGCTTCACAATTTTTGTCATTCTTTTTTATAGTGGTAAAATATATCTAACAAAACTACCATACTTCTGTTTGCCACATACCGGCACTGTGATTTACTTAATTTTTTTCTCTATATCAACTCATTTTTTATTGAAATAAAAATGTAAAAAAAAAAAAACAAAACACCTTATTACCATATATAGAAAAAGTAGCACTTAACTGCCATAAATAGAAAGCAATGTAAAAAATGACAGCAAAACAATGATATTAAATTTAAAATAATGAAATACAAGTAAGTCATCATTCTATAACTATCTATACCTGGAAAGAAGTTCCTCAGTGAGGAGAATAGGCTTTATGATCAGTCAGCAAGAAAGGAATATTCCAGCAGGTGTTGCCTGACAATGAAAATAGGGTTCATCATTGTCAATAAAATGGTTCTGTATTTTAGCTTGGATGATAACCAGCAACAACAATGCCAAGTGACTTGTGAACCTAATGGCAAAGGGCAAACTTGAACCCACCCCTCAGAGCCAATCCTTATTCTCCCATCCTTCTTCTACCCTGCTCTGTTGACCTTTCAGTTAGCAACTACATGCTTAAGCACTGTGCCACCAGGGCTCTTGGTTAGTGAAAACTCAGACTTCCAGGAATTGTGGGATTATACTGTTTGGGGCTTGCATCATCCCCCTTGCATTAAACACACTTTTGCTTTAATGTTGGGTTTTACTGGTTAAAAGGAAGAGGGAATTAGGAACTATGGAAGGAAAGCTTGTGCTAACTAATATTTGCTAGTTTGGTGTCTCTTTCCCTGAGTGACAAGGTTCTAACTCCTTGTTTTTGCTCCCAGTCCACGTGTGTATCAGGTATAAATAGTAGTTACAACATGATAAAAGTTTATTTCTCTCTCAAGTAAAAGAGGTCCAGAAAAGAACATTTCAAGACTGTTACAATGATTCCACAAAGCCTTTGAGGGACTCCGAGTCTACCATTTAAATCTTCCATTATCTCTAAAGTGTGGCCCTCATCCTCAAGATTCAACATGGCTGCCAGCACTTCAGCTAACAGCATCAACATTCCAGACAGTAGGATAGAGAGAAGGATGAAGGAAGGAGCCTCCCCTTTAAAGAGCCTTCCCAAAAGTTGCATACAACACTTTCATTTGTATCTCAGCAGACAAAATTTAGGTACCTAGCCACACCTAGCTGCAAAGAAGGATAAAGAATTATCATCTTACCTGAGCATCAATGTGCCTAGCTAAAAATTGAAGTCCTTAATTCTAAAGAAGAAGGGGAAATGGATTTTGAGAGGCAATCAGCAATCTCTACTACAATGTGAAAAACCACCCTGTGATCTGACAGTCATCATGACAATGCCTTCTTCTCAACATACTCTCCAAACTAAAGAAACAACTCTACTGGAGATTTAGGGTGATGCTTTCCATACAGTTAATCTTACCATTGCCCCAAAACCAAACCCAGCGCCGTCGAGTCAATCCCAACTCATAGCGACCCTATAGGAGAGAGTAGAACTGCCCCACAGAGTTTCCAAGGAGCGCCTGGCGGATTCAAACTGCCAACCTTTTGGTTAGCAGCCATAGCACTTAACCACTACGCCACCAGGGTTTCCATCTTATCATTAGCTTAATCCAAATCTCATTATACAGGATGAGATTACTTCTGGGAGGGTTTCCTGTATTGACAGTGTATCAGATAGAAATATTTTGGTTGCAAGTGCCAGACAATCAAATTCACACCAGCATAGGCAAAGAGGGAACAACTCACATACTCCATAAGTCAGGGGATGGTTGGCTTCAGGCATGGCTTGATTCAGAGGCTCAAAAAGTTTCCATCTCTTGGCTCTACCTCTGCCATCTTGACTTATTTTCTTTGGTTTCTCACTGGTTTAGATCCAAGTGGCTTCAGCCTTATGTTCTTCCTGCCAGGCTCAAGTCCAGTGAGAAGGAGAAAACCCTTTTCACTAGCCCCTGCAAAGACCCTGAGAGTCCCTGGGTGGTACAAATGGTTAACATGCTTGGCTGCTAACTGAAAGGTTGGCAGTTCAGTCCACCCCGAGGCATCTCAGAAGGACTGGCTATCTACTTTTGAAATATCAACCACTAAAAACCCTAGGGAGCACAGTTCTCCTCTGACACACAAGGGGGCGCCATGAGTCAGAGTCCACTCCAAGGCAAAGGGTTTGGGTTTCTGTTTGTTTACCAAGACCCTGAGGTTCACTCTGATTGGTCCAATTGATGTGACAGCCCACCCCCTGGACCAATCACTGTGGCCAGGGGCTGAGATGTGATTGGCCTAGACCTCAGTCGTGTAGTTTACTCCTGGAGTCAGGAGTGGAGTCCCAATTTACTGGCTGAAAATAAGAGAGGGATAGATCTCCAAAACTAAACTGAAACTGTTGTCTGAAGGAGGGAACACAGAGACTGGGAAGTCCCCTATAATGGACAATGATGTCACCAACTATCTTTTAATATGACAAGCAAGGCTGCAAAGAACCCCTTGAGGGGCGCATTTGGAAAAAAATGGAGAAATGTAATGTTTAATGGCCCTGGGTCTGTGAATTAGGCTGACTGCACCTGTGAGAGAAACAGTTCCTTAAACCTATGAATGACAAAGGAAATGCTAGCTATGAAGAAATATCTACAACATTGATTTGACATCCAAAACCAAAAACGAACAAAAAAACCCGTTGCTGTTGAGTTGATTTTGACTATGGTTATACGTCAACATCCTAGACACTTATTAATCTCCTTAACATCCTAGACGTTTCTTAATCTTCTTGTGCTTTTAGGGACAGGAACCAATTATTTGCCTTAAGTAAGAACAAAGCTCTCAGGTTATAAACAACTTAATCTCTCTGGGTATGTAGATGTGGGTCAGTCACAGGAGTATTGGGTGAAAAGCTGCTGTTTCTGCATTTAGCCTCGCTGGCTCCCCAAGAGGAAGTGCTCTGCTCGGGGGTGAACTATGGACACCGGGAACGTTTCATGCAGACAGAGGACCCAGAGCTCCTATGCCACTACAGGCACTTTCTATGTGCAAGCGCCACCTCGTGGGACTAAGGAGAACTGCAAGGGTATCCTCTCCAAGAACTATTGTAATGGACCTACTCGCCAGATGTCCTTCAAAGCCTGGTGTTACATACAGCATGACTCTACAGGGGCAATATCTGGCAAACAATGCAATGAAGGAATCAAGAGTCCAAGGTCACATACCCCAAAGAATTGAAAACAAGTACTCAGAGCAAAGATGCCACTTTGATGACTAAAGCATACCTGACCCAAGCCATGGTATTTTCATGTGAAAGCCAGACAGTGAAAAAAAGAAGACAGAAGAAGAACTGATGCATTCGAATTGTAGTGTTGGCAAAGAATATTGATTATACCATGGATTGCCAGAAGAACAAACAAATCTGTCTTGGAAGGCATACAGCCAGAATGCTCCTTAGAAGTGAGGATGGCGAGACTTCATCTCTCTTACTTAGCGCATGTCATCAAGAGGGATCAATTTCTAGGGAAAGATATCATGCTTGGGAGAGAGTCAGTGAAAAAGAGGGAGACCCTCAATGAGATGGATTAACATAGTGGCTGCAACTATGGGCTCAAACACAGCAACCGTTGTGAGGATGGAGCAGAGCAGGCAGGATTTCGTTGTTATACATGGGGCTGCTATGAATTAGACTTGATAGTGCTTAACAATGACAACTGTCAATACTTGTACTCTCACACTCATAGCAGCACCATTCACATAGCCAAAAGGTGGAAACAAGCCAAATGTTCACCGTTGGACGACTGGATAAACAAATTGTGGTATATCCATACAAATGGGGTATTATTCAGCCATAAAAAGGAATAAGGAGCCCTGGCGGCACAGTGGTTGACACCTCGGCTGCTAATCAAGAGGTCAACAGTTTAAATCCACCAGCTGTTCCTTGGAAATCCTATAGGACATCTTGGAAATCTCTTCTATAGGGTCGCTATGAGTCAGAATCAACTGGACAGCAACAGGTTTGGTTTGTTTTTTGAAAAAGGAATTAAATACTGATACATGCTATAATGTAGATACGTAGATGAACCTTGAAAACATGATGTTAAGTTAAAGAAGCTAGATACAAAAGGCTACATATGAATGATTCAACGGATACAAAATGGCCAGAGCAAATTCGTAAAGACAGAAAGCAGACTGGTGGTTACCAGGGGCTGGGGAAGGAGAGGAGAAGTGAGGGCTTAATTGGTATTGGGTTTTCTTTGGGGGTGATAAAAATGTTTTGGAACTAGATAGAGATGATGGTTGTACAACACCGTAGATGTACTAAATTGACCACTTTAAAATGGTTAATTTTATGTTATCTGAGTTTCACTTCAGTTAAAAAAAAAAAAAAAAAAAGAGTCCTGGGTCACAGCAAGAGAACCTGGACAAGCCCCATAGCCTATAGGTCTCCATTTCCTTACAGTCCCTCAATCACTTCCTCACTTCCAGCTCATTCGCTGATTTTGTGAAAGGTAAAAGGAAATATTTATTGATTCCATTAGTTTTTTTGAAAAGGACATAAATGCGCATGGTTAAAAAAAAGAATTTGAACACTGAAATATGTCTGGCTCTCAACCCTGTGGCCTCAGAAAGAAATACTTATTGCACACCTACTAAGCGCCAGTAACTGTACTCGGAACTTTACTTATCTTCGAGAGCTTTATTTTAAGGATGAGGGCTTGAGGCTCAAAAAGGTTTCATGACAATCCACAGGTCACACAGCTCTAGGTGGCCAAGTCAGGACTGGGACTCAGGCTGTCCGATGCTGAAGTTGGTGCCCCTTCTCCATTCACCCACAGAGTGTATCCAGAGTTCTCAAATGCACACCTGAGGGAGCCCCAGACAGCGTGTCCACCTTGGTATTCCCTTTCTGCTCTGCAGACAGTGCTTCTCACACTCCAGGTGCTGAGTATGCCCCGGATGGCTTTTGGGAACACAGGCTGCTGGGCTCACCCCAAACCAAAGAAACCAGACCCGTTGCCATCTAGTCAATTCCGACTCATAGCTACCCTACAGGACAGAGTAGGACTCCCCCATAGAGTTTCCAGGCTGTAATCTTTACAGAAGCAGACTGTCACGTCTTTCTCCTACAGAGCAGCTGGTGGGTTCAAACTGCCCACCTTTCAGTTAGCAACTGAGTGTTTGACCACTGGGCAACCAGGGCTCCTCTAGTGTACATTTGAACAGATTTGATCCAGCAGGTCTGGGGTGGGAACCGAGAATTTGCATTTATAATAAATTCAAGTGACACCAAGGCTGCTGGTCTGGGAACCATACTTTGAGAACCGTTGCCCAGAAACATATATGTGTTTATTTCTTGGTTCTTCCACAGAGAAACCTTTATCTCCTCAAGATGGAGGTGTTATGGATTGAATTGTGTCCCCCCAAGATGTGCGTCAACTTGGCTAGGCCATGATTCCCAGTATTGTGTGATTATCCACCGTTTTGTCAACTGATGTGATTGTCCTATGTGTTGTAAATCCTACCTCTATGATGTTAATCAGGCAGGATTAGAGGCAGTCACGTTAATGAGGCAGGACTCAATCTACAAGATTAGGTCGTATTTTGAGTGGATCTCTTTTGAGATATAAAAGAAAGAAGAGAGACAGGGGGACCTCATGCCATCAAGAATGAAGAACCAGGAGAGGAGCGCATCCTTTGGACCCGAGGTCCCTGTGCTGAGAAGCTCCTAGACCAGGGAAAGATTGACAACAAGGACCTTCACCCAAGCCCAAAGAGACAGAAAGCCTTCCCTTGGAGCTGGCACCCTGAATTTGGACTTCCGGTCTCAACTGTAAGAGAAAATTCTCTTTGTTAAAGCCATCCACTTGTGGTATTCATGTTATAGCAGTACTAGATAACTAAGACAGAAGGCATCGAACTTTCTTCAGAAAGGTTTCTGTTGGCTTGTTTTTTACTTTCTATTTTGAAATTATTTCAAATTCACAGAGAAGTTGTAAGAATAGTACTATAAGCTCTAATATACTCGTCACCCAGATCCACCCATTTAAAAAATTTCGCCCCATTTGCTCTGTCATTCTCTTTCCTTTCTCCCTCCCCCCACCGCCTCCCCTTACTTAGTTGTGTTGTTACCTGCCCTGAGGTCGGCTCCTGACTCATGGTACCCCCATGTGTTACAGAGTAGAACTGCTCCATAGGGTTTTCTTGGCTGTGATCTTTAGGGAAGCCTTTTGTCAAGCCTTTCTTCCACTGGGTGGGTTTGAACCACCAACCCTTTGATTAGCAGCCAATCACAAACCACTTGTACCACATTTTCTCTCTGTCTCCTATGAGTCAGAATCGACTCTATGGCAATGGGTTTGCTTTTTTTGGTTTTCTCCCTATATATATATTTTCCTTTTTTCTGGTCCATCTGTGGGTAGGTTCCAGGCACCATGCCTTTTATTTCTTAATACTCTATGGTGTTTGAATTTTTAGCTAGAATATTCTCTTATATAACTACAGTTCAATTATCCACTTCAAGAAATGTAGCATTGATACAACGCTCGTAACTAATCTCTTTGTGGGAGTTTTTGCCAACTTCTGAAACATCTGAGGGACAGGATTACCCTGGGGGAAGCAGGGGACACTTCCTTGCCCCACTCTGCGTTCTCAAAGACTGTCAGTGAGTTTGAGGGAGGGGTCCACAAAGGCTCTCTTTGGCACTGTCCTCCTCTATTCGCCCCTCCTGCAGGGCTGGGCCTAGGCCGCCCCCTACACAGTATGGTCCTGCTCTTTGCCCTCGCCCAGCAAACTGCCCCAGGGTGAACGCCTGAGATGGCTGGGCCAATGGCTGGTCTGAGACCGTAGAATTGGACATTGAGCTGGGTGAGGCGGAGGGTGGACTCTGGAACTGACAGGTCATGTGGAGTTCAAGCCATGACAAATCAAAACTATGGAGATGGAGAAGTACACAAAGGAAGCTGGCAAGCAGATAGAAGCCGAGACAGAGGACCACATGTTCCAGAGAGCGAAAGAAATGGGAGGAAGCTGCCTGACAACTCTGCAGGCACGGAGCCTTGCCTGTGTTTCCTGACATTGAGAAAGCCACTGACCTTACTCAGGTGTCCCGTTTTACTTGTACTCACATGCATGTGTGTCTGTGGGTACCACTATTATAAAAACTCAAGAAAAAGTTTACATACAGAAAAAAAAATCTTTGATGCTTATGACGGAGGGGAGAGATGGGGAAGGGAAATCACGTAACAAGATAGTAGACAGGTGTTAACTTTGGTGAAGGAGAAAGCACACAATATAGACGCTTCCTACACATCCAAACACCTTGGGGGACCGAGTTACTGGTGCTGAGGGCTGGGGACCATGGCCTCAGGGGACATCTAGATCAGTTGGCATAATGTAGCTCATAAAGAAAATGTTCTACATCGTACTTTGATCAGTACCATCTGGGGTTTTAAAAGCTTACAAGTGGCCATCAAAGATACAGCTATTGGTCCCATCCTGACCAGAGCAAAAGGGAATGAAGAGAACCAAAGACATGGGGAAAATATCAGTCCAAAGGACTAACGGGCCACATGAACCACAGCCTCCACCAGCCTGAGCCCAGAAGAACTAGATGGTGCCTGGCTACCATCACTGACCAGTCTGACAGGGATCACAATAGAGGGTCCTGGACAGAGTGGGAGAAAGATGTAGAACAAAATTCAAATTCACAAAAAAAGACAAGACTTACTGCTCTGACAGAGACTGGAGGAGCCCCTGGGACTATGGCCCCCAGATACCCCACTAATTCAGAACTGAAGCCACTCCCAAAATCCACCTTTCAGCCGAAGATTAGACAGGCCTATAAAACAAACAATAACACACGTGAGGAATGTGCTTCTTAGCTCAAGCTAGTATATGAGACCAAATGGGCAACACCTGCCCAAGAACAAAGATGAAAAGACGGGAAGGGACAGGAAAATTGAACGAATGGACATGGGGAACCTGAGGTGGAAAGGGGGAGAGTGTTGACACATTGCAGGGACTACGATCAACATCACAAAAACATCTGTGTATAAATTTTTTAATGAGAAACTGATTTGCACTGTAAACTTTCACCTAAAGCACAATAAAAAAAAAAGAACCAAGCTGCAATCAGAGACCTGGGTGGAAACCGAACTTACCTACTTATAAAACATACGACCTTGGGCAAATCACTGCACCTTTCTGAGTTTCTTCATCCAGAAAATGGGCATACGCCCCATCCTGTCGGGCGCCTGAGAACCTGGAAATGTCACTTCCTTAGGGAGGTCTTGGGTGACTTCACAGACTAAGTTAGGTCCCATTTAAGGCCCATTTAAGCATAAGGCAAAGCTTATGATCTATTGCTTTATTGGGAGATGAAATCCCAGGGTAGCCAGAGTGTGGGGAAAGGAAGAAAGCTAAGACAAGGCAGGGGACTGCTGAGTTGGTCACGGCTTCCCAAGGAAAACAGCCCATTGCTGAGTGGCACAAGACAGCTCTGGACAGGTGTCTGAGGAAGGGAGAGCCCGCCCCACATGTGCCCTTGCTGCTGGCTGGTCTCTCTGGAATGCTTGTTCCTCGGGCACCTGCAAGGCTTGTCCCCTCACTTCTTCCACCCTTGGCTCAATGCCACCTGCCCACAGAGACCTTCCTGTACCCCTCCCCCCACCCCACTGAACACAGACCCGTCCTTCTCCCTCTACTAAGCCATGCTTTTCCTCAGAGCATGTTACCACTCCTGGGCATCATTTGTCATCTATCTCTTCTAAGTAGAATGTCAGCTACATGAGAGGGGGGACTTTTTATTAAGAATGTATTCCTATAACCCAGGACGCTGCCCAACACACAGCTGCTATGTGTTGTCAGAGTCAATTTTTTGACTCATGGCGACCCTACAGGACAGGGTAGAACTGCCCACATATGGTTTCCAAGGCTGTAATCTTTACAGAAGCAGACTGCCACATCTTTCTTCCACAGAGCAGCTGTTGGGTTCGAACTGCAGGCTTTTTGGTTAGCAGCCAAGTGCTTTAACCACTGTGCCACTGGGGCTCCTCTAGCACTCAGAGAGGTGTGTAGATACATGTACTGGAATGTGACACCTGGCTCTGTGTGGCTTCCTTGCCAGGTGGTTTCTGACCTTCCACCCAGCTCTAACTCTCCATGCCAGGGGTGGGGGCAAGGATATCAGTTCTGCACATTTGTTGTTGTTGTTGTTAGTTGCCATTGAGTCAATTCTGACTCTTGGTGACCCCATGTGTTAAAGAGGAGAACTGCTCCTTAAGGCTTTCTTGGCTGTGATTTTAATGGAAGCAGATTGCCAGGTCTTTTTCCCACAGTACCACTGGGTGGGTGTGAACTGCAAACCTTTAGGTTAGTGGTTGAATGCAACCATTTGGGCTACCTAGGGATCTTAAACCAGTTGCCACTGAGTCGATTCTGACTCATGGTAGCCTCACGTGTTGCAGAGTAGAACTGTGCTCCACAGGGTTTTCAAGGCTGTGACCTTTCAGAAGCAGATTGCCAGGCCTTTCTTCCAAGGTGCTGCTGGATGGGTTCGAACCATCAGGCTTTCAGTCAGTAGCCAAGTGTTTAATCATTTCTGCCACCCAGGGACTTCTGCAATATTACCTTGCAATAAAAATCTGTGAGTTTATTTTTAAAGCTATATCAAAATGTCATGGACCTGTGCATTTGAGGTAATTTCTAGGTCTCTCTTCTCAGCTGTAAAATGGGAGTAACAGCTGTGAAAGGAGGTATTATAATTCTTTGGGAATTGTGCCTTCTCAGCATTCCATTTTCCATTCTGGCTTTCAAAGGCAACCAATTGAGACATCTGAGAAGCTGTCCCCAGGGAGGGATGATGTTTGCTCTGTGAGTCAGCAGACGAGAGCCAAACCAGGCAGCCAACAGGGAAGCAGGTGGCTGACTGCTCAGGGTTAGACAGAGTTCTCCAGCAATGGGGTGAAGTGGCTGCTGGTTCGTGTGGGGTCAAGGGATGTGTCCCCACATGCCTGAGGAACCCCAGAGGGGATGGTGGCAAAGTGGAAACCAGCACCTTGGGGTTGGGACTGGGGGTGGGTACACCCTGATGATCACTAAGGTTCCTTCTAACTCAGAGTCAGGGATTTGAGTCAAGTTCACAAAAGCTACAGTCTCCTGTTCACAGATGGTCACATTTTACTGTTATATTTGAGGAAGAGAAACCTAAATCAGAACATGCATGCTGCCATGGGGAGCATCCAAGTGGGTACAAGCTTTCTGGGGGCAATACACGACTGAGAATTTACCCAAGAAAACAACTGGACAAGTGTGCAAAGTATGTTGGGACATGGCACTAGTTGCAATAGAGAAAACTTGACACATTAAAAGGACCAGTGACTACTGAACAGCATTCAGGGGACGTCACTTAAGCTGTCAACCAAAAGAGGTCATTTAGGGTGGGATATGGGGCTGGCTCACAGAATAGCAGGGCAGAAAGTGCAATGAGGGACAGGAAGTAGGGCCCAGTCCCTCCAGGGCTGCAAGGCCCCTCCTTTCTGCTTCTCTTAACACCTTCCTCCTCTCTGCAGACTGCCCATCACTGTGTTAATATTCATGCCTCAGCCTAGGACATTGCAACCTCTTGGCTCCAGTATCCAACAGTGACCCACAAGCAGCTCATGTTCCAGTCTTTATTCCCAGGAGCCTCCAAGGACCCAGCTTGGGTCAGATGTGCATTCCTGCGCCAGCCGGCTGTGGCTGGGGGATGGCACTCACAGGAAGCTAGGCCCATACCACAGAAGGGCTCTCTGCTGATGAGCGCCCTAGCCATGTCCTCCCTGCTCCTCAAAGTGGGCACCAGGGCCAGCAGCATTTGCATTACCTGGCAGCTTCTTCGAATCTGTATTATAATAAGGTCCTTCCTCCCTCGCTCCCTTCTTTTCCGTCTTCCCCTCTTGTGTCCATTCATTCATCCATACATCCCCCCATCCTTCTTCCCTTCTCTTTCCTACTTGCTTTCATTTCTTCCTCCCTTCCTTTCACAGCTTTACTGAGGTATAATTCACACATCACACAATTCACTCATTTGAAGTTTGTAATTCAATGGTTTCTAGTATAGTCTCAGAGTTGTGCAACCACCACAATGTTAAAACATTCTCTTTGCCCCAAAAAGAAAACTTGCATCATCACCACCTGATCTCCTCTCCATCTCCCCAGCCCCTGTGGCACCCACCAACCTACTTTCTCTATGGATTTGTCTAATCTGGACATTTCATATAAATGGAGTCACACAGTATGCGGTTTTTGGTGTCTGGCTCCTCTCACTCAGCATAATGTTTTCAAGATTCATCCACTTTGTGGCATGTATTAAGACTTCATTCCTTTTCTTGGCTGAACAATATTCCATTGTATGTATGCATCCCATTTTGTTTATTCATTCATCCATTGAGGCGCATTTGGGTTGTTTCCACCTTTTGACTACTGTGAATAGTGCTATGAACATTTGTGCATAAGTTTTTGTGTGGACATATGTTCTATTTCTCTTGGGTTAGGCTCTCATTTTGTTAAAAAAAAGAAAATCGCATAATGGAAACTAGGCAGCTTCTGATATTGCCCAGGGCTAACGGTGAAACAGGAGCTCTGGTGACACAGTGGTTAAGCTCTCAGCTATTAACAGAAAGGTCAGCAGTTTGAACCTACTAGCCACTCCACAGGAGAAAGACATGACAGTCTGCTTCCATAAATATGGCAGCCTTGGAAACCCTATGAGGTGGTTCTGTTCTGTCCTATAGGGTCACTATGAGTTGGAATCCACTCAGCCACAACGGAGGTTAACCTTGACACAATGTGAATTAATTTTTTAGAGCCTCCTCAAAGCAAGTATGGGCCCCAGAGGAAATTTTACTGAATATTTTAGAAGCCAGATAAAGGGGAATTGACATATCACATGGGGTTCATATTTCCTTCCCTACCCTCAGAAATTCATTCTCTCTTCAAAACCATCCCCTTGTTCGAACAGAACAAGGGAATACTGCATGGTTTACAATCAGGAAAGGTGTGCATCAGGGTGGTCTCCTTTCACCATACTTATTCAATCTGTATGCTGAGCAAATAATCCAAGAAGTTGGACTATATGAAGAACACGGCATCAGGATTGGAGGAAGATTAATTAACAACCTATGATAAGCAGATGGCACCACCACCTTGCCTGGTGAAAGTGAAGAGGTCTTGAAGCACATACTGATGAAGATCAAAGACCACAGCCTTCAAAATAGATTACACCTCAACATAAAGAATATAAAAATCCTTACAACTGGACCAATAAGCAACATCATTATAAATGGAGAAAACATGGAAGTTGTAAAGGATTTCCTTTTACTTGGATCCACAATCGATGGCCATGGAAGCAGCAGGCAAGAAATCAAACCTTCTGCAAAAGACCTTTTTAAAGTGTTAAAAAGCAAAGATGTCACCTTGAGGACTAAGGTGTGCCTGACCCAAGCCATGGTATTTTCAATTGCTTCATATGCATGCAAAACCTGGACAATGAATAAGGGAGACTATTATGAATTGAATTATATCCCTCAAAAATCTGTGTCAACTTGACTAGGCCATGATTCCCAGTACTGTGTGACTGTCTACCATTTTGTCATCTAATATGATTTTCCTGTGTGTTGTAAATCCTATCTCTATGATGTTAATGAGGCAGGATTAGAGGCAATTATGTTACTGAGACAGGACTCAATTTACAAAATCAGGTTATATCTTGAGTTAATCTCTTTTGAAATACAAAAGACATCAGTGAGCAAATAGATGGGAGATCTCATACCACCAAGAATGAAGAGCCAGGAGGGTGCTTGTTTTTTGAACTCAGAGTCCCTATGCTGAGAAACTCCTAGACCAGGGGAATGCTCACAACAAAGACCTTCCTCCAGAGCCGATAGAGAGAGAAAGCCTTCCCCTGGAGCTGGCTCCCTGAATTCAGACTTCTAGCCACCTATACTGTGAGTGAATAAATTTCTCTTTGTTAAAGCCATCTACTTCTACTGTTTCTGCTACAGCAACACTTGATAGCTAAGACAGAGACTAAAGAATCGATGCCTTTGAATTATGGTGTCGGCAAAGAATATTGACTACAACACAGGCTGTTTGAAGAACGAACAAATCTGTCTTGGAAGATGCACAGCCAGAATGCATCTTAGAAGATGGTGAGACTTGGTCTCACGTATTTTGGACATGTTATCAGACCACTCCCTGGAGAAGGACATCATGCTTGGTAAAGTAGAGGGTCAACAAGAGAGAGGACGACCCTCAATAAGATGGACTGACACAGTGGCTGCAAAGATGAGGTCAAGCAAAGCAACATTTTGAGGTTGGTGCAGGACAGGACAGTGTTTCATTCTGTTGTACACAGAGTCACTACGAATCACAGCTGACTCAATGGCACCTAACAACCACAACAATCCATTGCCAGCGCAACCATCAGTCAGCAAATGAAGGATCTCTCTTGGGTGGTGTTGTAATGATAATTTTCCTGCCACAAATAATTGTAGTTCCTACTAGTCTGCATATCTTTGACTATCTCACATCCAACAATCACACACATTTCTTGTATTAGGGCTCCTAACGTTGTCCCTATTTTTTCTTCCATGATCTTTATCGTTTTAGTCTTTATGTTTAGGTCTTTGATCCACTTGGAGTTAGTTTTTGTGCTTGGTGGGAGGTATGGGTCCTGTTTCATTTTTTTGCAAATGGATATCCATTTATGCCAGCACCATTTGTTAAAAAGACTATCTTTTCCCCAATTAACTGACACTGGGCCTTTGTCAAATATCAGCTGCTCATATGTGGATGGATTTATATTTGGGTTCTCAATTCTGTTCCATTGGTCTATGTGCCTGTTGTTGTACCAGTACCAGGCTGTTTTGACTACTGTGGCTGTATAATATGTTCTAAAATCAGGTAGAGTGAGGCCTCCCACTTTCTTCTTCTTTTTCAGTAATGCTTTACTTATCCGAGGCTTCTTTCCCTTCCATATGAAGTTGGTGATTTGTTTCTCCATCACATTAAAAAATGTCATTGGAATTTGGATCGGAAGTGCATTGTATGGATAGATGGCTTTTGGTAGAAGAGACATTTTTACTATGTTAAGTCTTCTTATCCATGAGCAAGGTATGTTTTTCCACTTATGTAGGTCCTTTTTAGTTTCTTGCAGTGGTACTTCGTAGTTTTCTTTGTATAGGTCTTTTACATCTTTGGTAAGATTTATTCCTAAGTATTTTATCTTCTTGGGGGCTACTGTGAATGGTATTGATTTGGTGATTTCCTCTTCGATGTTCTTTCTGTTGATGTAAAGGAATCCCAGTGATTTTTGTATGTTTATCTTATAACCTGAGACTCTGCCAAACTCTTCTATTAGTTTCAGTAGTTTTCTGGAGTCACACACATTTCTAAGTGCATATAAAAAATCTGGAAAAATATATCCTAAATTGTGTGTGTGGGGGGCAGTACAATAAACCTTTGTTCTTGTTAGCCATGGACAATAGGATCTGCTATGACCTATAGGGTTTTCATTGGCAGATTTTTTAATAGTAGATTGCCAGGACCTTCTTCCTAGTTTTAGTCTGGAAACTCTGCTGAATCCCATTCAGCATCATAGTAACATGCAAGCCTCCACTGACTGATGGTGGTGGCTGCACATGAGGTGCACTGGCTGGGAATCCGGCATGGGAGGCAAGAATTCTACCACTGAAGGATTGCTGTAATAAATCTTTACTTTCTCTTTTATACAGGCCTTCATTGGTTATCCTTTTTTGCAATGAGAAGTACTGCCTTTTTCCAGAATGCTTAATAACATATTTTTTTCACTTATTCTACTACAAGCACCTTTCATTTCAGTGCATATTATAGGCCTCTCTTGTTCTC
Source organism: Elephas maximus indicus (assembly GCF_024166365.1). Taxonomy (NCBI): domain Eukaryota; kingdom Metazoa; phylum Chordata; class Mammalia; order Proboscidea; family Elephantidae; genus Elephas; species Elephas maximus. Next base: position 10,136,589 of record NC_064840.1, read on the forward strand.
TCTCTGTTATTTAATGTATGAATATATCATAATCTATTGAACCAAGCCCCTACTAATGGACATTCAGGTTATATTACTTTTGTAACTCGCAAACACAAAAAAGATTTTCATCTTGAAAAATCACCGTTGAAAAAGAACACACCACCATAAAACAGAATCAGTGTCCCAATTAGTTTTCCATGTTGATTTTCGGTTTGTTATTGGGATGTTTTTGTAACCTGGAGGTGGCATCCCCAGAATGCAAAGATCAGTGGGTCTCTGGGCATCAATTATTTCCACAAAACTGAGCAATGCGTTTGTATTCTGACTGATGTTAAGATGTTACATGGGGGCCAAGATGCTGAATAGTCAGATGCTTCCTGTGGTCCCTCTTACAACAGAGACCCCCCAAAACAAGTGAATCAATTGTATCTGACAATCTAGGTGCCCTGAACATGAAAGACAAAGTTGGGGAACCAGACCTAGTGGCAGGGGGAGACAAAGACAGTGCAGAAGCAGCGAAAAAGTGCCAGACTTGACCTAGCTGGCACCCTGCAGGCTAGACCGCCTGATGCACGTGGGCTGAGCCAAGCAGTAGTGCTAGGGACCTGTTTTTACCACGTTGGGAGAAACTGAGTTGCAGAGAGTCTGCACAAGCCTCCAGAGCCAGGGGGAAGTGGCACTAGATCTGCGAAAGTTAAGTGCAAGCCTCTAACCTACCACGCAGGATCAAAATAACCCTTCCTCCCTGGGAAGTGCCTCTCACTTCCTCACTGGCTCCCTTCCTGCTCTGCTCTGGAGCCCATCAGGCAGAGTTCAGTGATTGCTGCACCCCCTGGGCCAGAAGTAGGACCCCTCCTGCTGAGCCAGTCTCCTGGCTTAGTGGAGGGAACAAATAAACAAACAAAAAAGAAAAACGCGAGCTCCTCTAAGCCGAGCCCTCGGGGCTAACAGCACTCAAGTGTAGTCTCGAGGCTTTAAAAAATCACCATGCCTCCTAAGCTGGGAGCTCAGGGCACGCACTGCCTCTTTACCAGGCACAGGCATAAGGGATCCACGGACTTCAACTGCCTTCCACCCCTGCCTTGACCTGCGCGGACCCATCGGGGGAATTCCGGCCAACATGGTGCTATAGACAGAAGCACTATGCCGTCCCCCCACAGTAAAGACCCGAAAAACTAAGTAAAACACAGACAAATGTCATTCCTGGAACGCGAAGCGCCAAATGAAGAGATAGAGAACTCAGCCAAGCACCGAATGGAATAAGAAACTGACAAAGGATGGAGAGCAAGGAGAGAGACATGCAGATGGCCCCATCAGCTATCCCACCATGGGTCCGCTATCTTGGACTCCTGACAGCAATCAGCAGACAGGCAACACGGGAAAGCAGCTTCGCGGGATTCCCGGTAGGAGACAGAGCACCCCGTAACCAGCGATACACCCTTTCCCACCCCCGTTCTCTTCCCGCTGCTCTACCTCCGAGTTTGCTGGCTGGCTGTGATGGCTTGGACCGGCTGGGAAGTGGAGCATCCATGCCGCTTAGATTCGCCCCACCCACATCAGAGATCAGCAGACAGGCGGTATGGGGAAGCAGCTTCACAAGTTCCCAGCAGGAGACAGAGCACCCGGTAACCGGTGTACACCTTCCTAGCCGCGCCCCCATCTTTCCCCTTCCCTTCAGCCTCCTCTGTTTCCCACCAGCCACAGTCTCTTGACTGGGGGGCAATTGCTTTGGCCTCAGGCTGCTTGGATTCACCGGCCCACACTGGCCGGGCCCCTGAGCTGGTGTTGCTTCTTTCCCTCTTTTGGTTTCTTCTGTGCCTCCTACCACCTCCCCCTCCTCTCTCTGGAACACCCGGCTCCGTGTACCATCTTTGCTTCTTCTTGAAAGGCCATGAAGCCATGCTCCACAGGGGAACCACTCCCCCAGCCTCCGACACCATGCTCGTGGGATCCCTGGGGCTTTTTTTTTTTCCTCCTTGTTTTGCTTTGTTCTGTTCTGTTTGTTTTCTTTTTCTTTTCACAGCTTGGGAGCCCCATCTAGCCGGGCTTCACTGCACAGCTTAGGAACCACTCCCCCAGTCTGTGCAGCTGCATAGGTGGGATCCCTGAGGACATTTCTTTTTTTCTTTTCTCTCTTTTGCCCTTTCTGTCTTCATTTCTCAGTTCTTGTCTCTACTGTTACCTGCTTTTCCTGTCTCCTGAATACTTGGTGCTGTGTGATATCTATACCCCCTATAGCCAGGCTATACTGTGCAGCCTGGGAGCCACTTTCCCAGTCTTAGCAGCCCCATAGGTGGGACTCTGGGACTCCTGGGGGCTTTTCTTTTCCAAATTTTTATCTAGTTATTTTTTTCTTTCTTTTTCCCTTTGCTTTTCTCCATTTGTCAGTTTCTCATCTCTTCACTCCAATGGCAAGCTCCCTTAGTGCTCTTTTTTCCTCGTTTGCTTCTTTGTTTTTGACTCCTGTTTTTCTCTCCTCTTTCTCATACCCTGACTAGCTCCACATATCACAACCTCCCCCCTCATTCCCGCCTTCCTGCACCATGCACTGAACATCACACCTCTGAGCAGCACAGGCACAGCCTACTAGGATCTGCCCAGCACTGATTCCTGGCCCGTCCTGTCAGCCCTAGTACAAGCCATAAACAACCCATCCTAGCCCCTCCCCTTCAGCTGGACCTGCCCTGCTGCATCATAGCTGAATTACTGGCCCTGCCCATTGGACAAGGAGGTGAAAAGTACTGTGACTATAGACGAGCAAACAACAAAGAACGCACAGCCTACCTGCTCAGACATAACGAAATAAAACAAAAAAGCAGGATGAAACAAACAAACCTACAATCAAGAAATGAAGAAAAAAACTACCGAAGACAGAAGACAATATCAAACATATAAAAAAAAACAGGACAGGATGGGTCCAGTAGGCGTCCAAAATAAAACACCAGACGACTTTTCAGTAGAAGAAAAGGCACTAGAACTACTGACAGGGAATTCAAGTCTCTAATATTCACAGCAATCCAAGAGTTGAAGCAAAAAGCAGACAAAAATGAGGGAAAAATAGACAAATTTTTGGAAAAGGTAGGCAAATTCATGGAAAATACAGATAAAAAAATGAAACAATTCAGGAAAGTAATACAGGAACAAAATGCCAAAATAAATTCACAACTAGAAACCATACAAAAACAATTAGAAATCCAAAAGATAAACAAGATTTCAGAAATGGACAGTGTCCTAGAAGGGCTGAGGAGCAGGTTTGAAATGATGGAAGACAAAATCAGCAAAATTGAAGACAAACACTTGGCTACAACTGTTTGAGGAAAAATCAGAAAAAAGAACAAAGAAAAATGAAGAGATCTGATAATTATGTGGGATAAATTCAAAAGAAAAATTTGTGAGTGGTTGGAGTTCCAGAACAGGGAGAGAAAACAGAAAACACAGAGAGGATCATTGAAGAACTGCTGGCAGGAAACTTCTCTAATATGATGAATGAATGATGAAAAGCTGACCATCCAAGAAGCTCAACAAACCCCATACAGGATAGACCCCAAAAGAAAAACACCAAGGCATATTATAATCACACTCGCTAAAACAAAAGACAAAGAAAAAATCCTGCAAGCAGCTCAAGAAAAACAAAAAGTCACATACAGAGGAGAAACAATAAAACTAAATTCTGATTATTCGGCAGAAACCATGTGGCAAGAAGGCAATGGGATGACATATGTAAAACCTTGAAAGAAAAAAATTGCTAACCAAGAACAACATATCCTGCAAAACTTTCGTTCAAATACAATGGTGAAATTAGGACATTTCCAGATAAACAGAAATTAACGGAATATGTAAAAACCAAACCAAACTTACAAGAATTATTGAAGGCAGTCCTTCAGCCTGACAACAAACAACATCTAACCACGGCCTGAATCTGGGATGCAAGACTGTACCAGCCAGATACCAACCTAGGAAATGAACTCTCAAGGACTATCCAGAAACCAATATAATTGCAATTAGGGAACCAGACAGGTTAATCTGTAAATGACAACAATGTCAGAACAATAAATGAAGGACTAAATGGTATAGAACTTTCTAATGGAGAGGAAGGCAAGGCAATACCAAGTAATAATAGGAAGACAAGGGTGAATGTCAAGGTAACCACAAAGAAAGTTAACAAACCTACTCATCAAAATAAAGAAAAAAACATAAAGCCTCAATAAAAACAAGATATACAAAAACAAAAGAAATGGAAAAGAAATCCACAAAAAGGAACCCAGTACAGGAGAGTAAGGGGAACGAAGAAAACGTTAGCACCACAAAAAAAAGCACTACAAAATGACAGCAGTAAACTCAACCATAAAGAAAACAATGGATCTGTGAAGCATGTCATAACATGGATGCATCTGGAGGACATTACGCTGAGTGAAATAAGTCAATCACAAAATAACAAATATTGCATGAGACCACTGCTGTAAAAGCTTGTGAAAAGGTTTACATACAAAAAGAAACAATATTTGATGGTTACAAGGGAGAGGAGGGGTAGGGATGGAAGAAAAAAAAAAAAAGAATGTCTTTGGAAGGAAAGGGAATGAAGCTAAGGGCCAATTTTATGTGTTTGCTTTTAATCCTTACGAAATTTCTTACATTGTTTTTTATTTGTATTTTATTACTGTCTTGGTAAAATATGAGAAATGTAATTGAAAAAAAGTAAGCCTTGTATAAAAGAAGGTAAAAAATCATTTAAAACTAAGTCAGTCAGAAATAATCTGTTAATATTCTGGAGTAAATCACGTTAGACTTCTCTGCAAACATACATATACACTTCTAAATTCTGTACATGTGGTTTTACATAAATTATAGCACGCCAAGTTGTCAAACATTTTACTCTCAACATGTCAGTCTTTTTTATCTCAATAAATCTAGATCTAGATCATCAAAAAAAAAAAAAAAGATATGGTCTATCTTGATATACAACCTGTGGGCACTTGAATGCGTATTCTGCTGATTTTGGGTGGAGCGTGGATTACAGCCTATTGACTCATGGTGTTATTAAAATCTTGTATATCCTTGCCGATCTTCTGCCAAGAAAGTTGTTCTCTCAAGTGTTACAGAGGGATGTTGAAGTATCCAACTATAACTGTGGACTTGTCAATTTCTCCTTTCAGTTCTCTCAGTTTCTGCTTCACATATTTTGCAGCTCTGTTTTGGTGCATACACATTTAAGACTGCTTTTATGTCTTCTTAGTGGATGATCCTTTTACCACTATGCAATGTCACTAGTAATTTTCTTTTCTCTGAAGTCTACATTATCTGATATTAATATAGCCACTCTTGCTTTCTTTGATTAACATTTTATGGTGTTATGGAGTAAACTGTGTCACCCAAAATATGTTTTGGAATCATAACTCCTATACCTGTGGCTGTAACCTTGTTTGGAAATAGTAGGGTGAGTTCTAAATCTAATCACTTCTGAGTTATAAAAAGAGCAGATTAGCCAGAGAGGTACACACACGTGGGGGAAGACAGATGTGAGGACTGTCTACAAACCAAGAAACCAAAGAACACCTGGTACTACCTATAAGGAAGGAATCTACATGGTCGAGAGCCTGATTTGGACTTTTAGCCTCAAGAACTGTGAGAAATTAAATTTCTGTTCCTTAAAGCCACCCATTTGTGGTATTTCTATTACAGCAGCACTAGTAAAACTAAGATGCATACTTTTTTTATCCTTTTACTTTGAACCTCCCTTTACTGTTATATCTGGAGTTGCTTGTAGATAGCATATAGTAGGGTGATTTTTTTAATCTATTCTGCCAATCTCTTAATTTTACATTTAATGCAATTATTGAGATGTTGGGCCTTAAGCATGCCATTTTATTTTTTTAGTTCCGTTTTCATTTCTGTTCTTTTTCCTACTTTCCTGTGGTTTACGTGAACATTTAAAAAAATTCTATCTGTAATGTTTTTTTCTGTATGTCTTTGTGCAGCTTTGTTAGTGGTTGCTTTATGTATTACAGTATGCATACAAAACCTACCACAATATACCAGTTCATCATTTTACTAGTTTGAGTGATGTATAGAAACCTGACCTCCCTTTATGTCCCTGTCTTAGTCATCCAGTGCTACTACAACAGAAATATCACAAACGGATGGCTTCAACAGAACTTTCTTCTCTCACAGTCTCTGAGGCTGGAAGTCCGAATTCAGGGTGCCAACTCCAGGGGAAGGCTTTCTTTCCCCGTCGGCTCTAGGGGGAAGGTCCTTGTCATCAATCTTCCCCAGTCGAGGAGTTTCTCAGTGCAGGGACTCCGGGTCCAAAGGATGCGTTATTCTCCTGGATCTTGTTTCTTTGTGGTATGAGGTCCCCATGTCTCTTTGCTGGCTTCTGTTTTATATCTCAAAAGAGACTGGCTTAAAACACAATCTAATCTTGTAGATTGAGTCTTTCCTCGTGAACATCACAGAGGTAGGATTTACAACCCATAGGAAAATCATACCAGATGCCAAAATGGTGGACAATCACATACTAGGAATCATGAACTAGCCAAGTTGTTACACATTTTTTGGGGGTGACACAATTCAGTCCATAACAGTCCCTTTCCACTCCTCCATTTATAATATAACTGTCTTATATTTCCTCTATATACATTGAAAAGCACATCAGACAGTGCTGTAATTTTTTGCTTAAGTCATCAAACATAATTTAGAACACTCAGGAAGAGAAACCTATTGCATTTATCCATATATTTGCATACCGTGTTTCGCTTTCCTGATATTCAATGTTCTTTCTTCTACTGTTTTCTTCCTGTTTAGAGAACTTCCTTTAGCCATTCTTTTAAGGTAAGGCTGCTGGCAATAAATTCTGTCAGTTTTTCTTCATCTGAGAATGTCTTGATTTCCCCTTAATTCTTAACAGATAATTTCGGTGGGAACAGGATCCTGGGTTGACGGTTCTTTCAGCATGTGGAAAATGCTAAGTCACTTCCTTTTGGCCTCTATAGTTTCTGATAAGAAATCCACTATCATTTCAATTTTTTCCCCTGTAAGTAAGGTGTCATTTTTCTCTGGCTGCTTTCAGGATTTTTTCCTTGTCTTTAGTTTTCAGAAGCTTCATTTTGTCTTGGCATGGATTTCTCTGGACTTATCCTGTTTGGACATGACTCAGCTTCTTGAATTTGCAGGTTTATGTCTCTTGCCGTATTTGGAAAGTTTTCAGCCATTATTTTAGTATTTTTTTAGCCCTGCTCTTGATCCTCTCCTTTCAGGACTCTGATGACATGAATTTAGGTATTTTGTTATAGTTTCACAGGTCACTGAGCCTCTGTTCATTGTTTTTTTTTTTTTCGGTCTGCTTTCCTTCTGCTGTCCAGATTGGGTAATTTCTATGTTTTATAATTAAGTTCACTGATTCTTTCCTCTGTCCTCACCATATGCTGTTGAATCCATTCATGGAGCTTTAAATTTTAGTTAGTGTGTGTATCAGTTCTAAAATTTCCATTTGGTTCTTCTTTATATCTTCTATTTCTCTGCTGAGGCTTTCTATTTTTTCAATTTGTTTCAAGTGTGTTCATAGTTGCTAATTGAGGCATTTTTCATCATGGCTGCTTTAAAATTTTTGTCATATAACTCTAATATCTCTCTCATCTCAGTGTTGGCATCTATTGTCTTTTTTTCATTTAGTTTAAGACCTTCCTGGTTCTTGGTATAACAAATGATTTTTTGATTGAAACCTGTATATTTTCATGCTGTGTTATGAGATCCTAAGTATTATTTAAACTTTACGTTTAGCTGGCTTTGTCTGGCACCACACAGGCAAAACAGGGCAAAGATGTTACCTTGTTCCTTTTGGAGGATGCAGGTAGAAGTCCAGGTTCTTCACTTGGCTTCCACTGACATGAGGTGAAAGGGGTGGCTGGAGTCTCAGGTCCCCATGTGGTCTCCACTGATACCATGGTGGGAATGGGCAATGGTGAAAATCCTAACTCTCCACTAGTTCTCCTCTGACACCATCCCCAATCACTGCCCTTGGTTAGACAATACAGGCTACTGCTCAGTGAGGGTGGAAGTCTACACTTTCCACTGACCATGTGGGGCAAGGGTGCTCATTGCCGGCTAGCAATGGTCAAAGTCCCAACTCTCTTCTTGGTCTTCTCTGATATCTTTTTGAGGGTGTTGGGGCACCTTGTTAACAGCCTCATGAGGATGGAGGTGTAGCCTTTACACTCAGCCTTTGCTGGTATAAATGGGGGGGGGGTGCATTTTTTTCCAGTGGTACCTCACTAGAGTGGTTATTGTCTCAAAAGTTTTCTGTCTTGCTAGGTTGAAAGCTACAGAGCAGGCTTTTGTTGGGGCTTTTCTTTCTGCACCCACTGGTATTTCCGGGTTGCCAGCTTCTTCAGCTCCAAGTCTGGGATGTATCAGACAAAAAGAAAACCAAGAGTACTCATCACCATGTTGTTCCTTCCATCCTGAGGTCTCTATCCAGACTGGCTTCTTTTCTCCACCTTTCAGAGTCTTATTGTATTACATGTAGCACCCAGAGTTGTCAGTTGTATTTAGAGGGAGGAATAGGGGGAAATGCTCCTTAGACGCGAAGATGGCAAGATTTGGTCTCATGTACTTTGGACATGTTATCAGGAGGGACCACTCCCTGAAGAAGGACATCACACTTCATAGAGGGTCAGCAAAAAAGAGGAAGACCCTCAGAGACATGGACTGAAACAGTGGCAGCAACAATGTGCTCAAACATAGCAATGATTGTGAGGATGGTGCTGGACCAGGATGTTTTGTTCTGTTGTACACAGGGTTGCTATGAGTGGGAACTGACTTGGTGGCACCTAACAACATCGTCATCGAGGCAGAAGTCCCCTAATATACTTTTAACATTTATTGTCCTTGGAAGAAAGGAGAAGCTCAGGCTTTTAAAAAAAAATAAAACCAAACTTTATTTTCCAGCCTATTTACTGTTATTGAAACCTAGTAGTTATGGCAAGTGAGATGACTAATTTCCTAGGTTGTACAAGAATGACAAATTTGGGAAGACTTCCCTGTGATGTAAAGTCTAAATATCTCAGTCTGGCATTTAAGGACCTTTATCATTCCAACCTTGTCTCCTATGCCTCCCTTTCTTACATCCTGCCGTCCTCCAAACTGAGTTGCTCTTTCTCTCTTCACTTCTTTCATTGATTTATTTCCTTCTGCTGAAACACGCTATCACTTCCATGGACCTTTGAATTCAAATCCTATCCATACAGCTAATGTCACTGCATTAGTTATCAATCGATGCATAACAGACTACTCCAAATTCTAGCATCTTAAAGTAACAAAATATCTGTTTCTGTGGGTCATAAATCTGGTATGGCTTATCTGGGTGTTACGGTTTCTAGCAAAGTTGTAATTAAGGTGTTGGCTATGGCTGCAGTCATCTCAAGGCTCCAGTGAAGGATGACTCACTTCCAAGGTCATTTATGTGGCTGTTGGCAGGCCTCAGTTCTTCACTGGCTGTTGACCAGAGACATTAGTTCTTTGACACATGGGCTGTTCTATAGGGCAGCTTACATGTCAGCTGGCTTTCCTCAGAGCAAGTACACAAGAGTAGGAAAAGGAGCTCAAGGCAGAAGCCAGTCTTTTTGTAACCTAATCTCAGAAATCTTAGTCCATCACTTTACTGTACTATATTCATTAGAAATGAGTCACTACATCCTTGTACACTCAAGGGTTGGGGAAATTACACAAGGGTATGAATAGCAGAAGGTGATAATCATTGGGGGCCATCTTAGAAGCTGCCTACAACACTGCCCTCCGGCACCCAAAGATTTATGTCCTTTCCCCATGCAAAATGTCCTCTCCCCCTTTGAAGCCTCCCCTTATATCATCAGCTCAAAGTCCAGAATCTCATGCTTTAGAAATCAAGTCCAGGTGTGGATTAGTTCTCTTCGACGCAGTTCCTTAAATACATCTTTTCAAGTACAGTTCTCTTAATTTGTAGAACTGTAAAAACAAAAGGACAAATTATTTGTTCCCCCCTTCCCCATAACATACAGTGATGGGACATGCACAGGGTAACGACTGTAGGCAGTCCCCTGGTTAAGAACGAGATCCACTCCTAAGTATGTCTTTAAGTCAGAACAAGTGCATACAGTTCTTACTGAGCTTTACTTTAGCGCAAGAGGGAAAGCGCTGGTGGTGATGTGGTTAAGAGCTACGCCTTCTAACAAAAGGTTGGTAGTTTGAATCCACCACGTGCTCCTTGGAAACCCTACGGGGCAGCTCTACTCTGTTCTACAGGGTCACTATGAGTCCAAATCGACTCAACAGCAGTGAGTTTGGTTAGTACAAGAAGAGGATCAAAGTCTTTGCAATGATTTAAAAGCTGCATGGGCAATAAGTGAAGGTGACTGTGATGAAGAATTTGTTGCAAGTAGGGGCTACTTCAGTCGTTTCAAAGTGATGGCAAATTTGCACAACATTAAAGGGCAAGTACGAGTTGTCCGTAAGTCCTAAGTCGGATGTTTCTAGGTAAAGGGAAAGCATGTAGGAACAAGAACAGCCAACAGGTTGAGCTGCTAGTCTCAGGGTTGCTTCAGGGCAAGCACCTTGACTCTTTTTTTTATCTCTGCATCTTTATTATGTAGCAATGCCTGGCACAGAGAACCATTTGATAAATCCTTAATGAATAATCAATGGATGAATCCAAGGTAGCTTCTATTTCTTAACTCTTATGAATAATGTTAATTCAGGTAATTTAGAAATTATCTTCCAAAGCTCATTTCTGGATCAACGTTCTTATCTGTATTAGGTAGGGTAAGAAGAGCTGCTAAAACAAAAAGACTCAAATATATGATAGTTCAACACAAGTTTATTTTTTTTCTCATATAACAGTCTTGGGTGGGTGTTTAGGTTGATGAAGCAGAGTTTTCCTCTACCCAGGAACCTTCCATGTTGAGGCCTTGTCTTCTCCAGAATCCTGTCGTCATCATGATTCAGACTGGCAGAACGAGAAAGTGCCTAGAGGAACACCTGCGGGAGTTTTTACAGGCCAGGCCTGAAAATTGTGCATTCTCTTCTGAGATGTGGCACATGGCCACATCTACTTCAAGGGAGGTGAGGGATATACTGTAGGTATATGGCCAAATTTTGGTGGATAACAATCTTTGCCGCAATATTCATCTATGATATTTTTGCAAACAATGCTCCCACATATATAACATGTACAGTGTTCCTAGGAAAATAGTACTCGAGGGGGTTGCACGGTTGGCAAAAAACATATAACGTGCATGTTATTTGCATAAAAATATGATACTTACTTGACTTACCCTCTGCTATTTCTCTCAGACACTTCAAATTACCTCAGATAGAAAAGAACTCTGGGTTCAACCCCACCCCACCCCCATCAAGTCTTTCATTCACTGAATGGCATCATCATCTATCCAGTTGCTTAAGCCAGAAACCTGGGCATTATCCCTGATTCCTTTCTTATCCTTGGCTTTGTCATCTAATCCTTCAGGAAGTTCTGTCAACCCAACCTCCAAAACAGCTAAAATCCATACACTCTCTCCACTTTCACTGCCACCTCCTTAGTTCAAGCACCGTAAGAATCTCTCATCTTGATTAGCTCTATACACTAATCTTTTAAAACATAATCCTATTCTTTAGTTTAAAACCCTCCAATGGCTTAGAACAAAACTCAAAGCTCTTACAGTGATGCCTAAGGAAATATGTGACGCACCGCCTTTCCACCCTACTGTTCTCTTTCACGCTCATTCTATTCCAGCTACACCGGCCTTCTGGTTTATTTCCACCTTAAGATTTTTGTACTTGCTATTCCATCTACCCAGATACATCTTCCTCAGAGTTTCAATAACTCATTCCTCTGGGGTCTCACCTTAAATGCTATCTCCTGAGAGATCTTTCCTATTCATCTAACGTGAAACGGTCTCGACATCCAATTATTTTCTTACCTTGGCATCCTCCTCATTTTCTTCTTAGCATCTATCACACACTTTGTGCTTTTCCCTGTTTACTGCCTGTTTCTGCTTCCTGAAAGTAAGATCCATGAGCAGGAAAGCTATCTTGTTCCTACCACTTCCCGAGTATCTAGGAGGCGTGACACGTAGTGGTGGTCCGTAAATAATTGAGTGAATGAACGAAGAACAACCAAAAGGTGATCTACCTAAAACTCCTCAAAGGTCCTTTATAAGTTGTTGGTGTTCTGTAGAGTTTAGTTTTGGAGCACAAGCCTGAGTTCCAATCCTGGGCTGACCGCGTTTCAGTTGTACGTAAGTGAGTTCAGCTCCCCGGGCCTCAGTTACCTCATCTGTAAACGGGGAACAAGAACAGTACCTACCTCACAGCGTCAAATGTCTACCTTGTAAAGACAAAAGGAGATAAGTGACAAAAAGAGCTTCACGCACCTTTAACGCTTCGTGAGTTGAACAACTGGGGCTATTATTATACATGATTCTATCTGCTTACCAGAGTCTTCTCGTCTCCCTCAGGGGACGACCTCCACTGTTCCTTTCCACAGCGCGTTGCTGGGGAAATAAATTTCCACTCCGTCGCCAGAGAACGCGAGACACGGACGCACGCGCAGCTCCGCGGATCCTGTGGCGCTGTCCAGCGGCCCCGCTCCGTCGGGCCCCGCCCCGGTACGTCATTAGCGCGACGCCCAAGCTGCGGAGGGCCCCGGGGCCTGTCCTGGGTGCGGCGCGCCGCGGGGAGACCCTGGCAGGCGCCTGCAAATCAGTTGCGTGGCCTGGGGGCGACTCGGAAACCCCAGCGGACGGCGGCGAGGGGCGGGTGGAGCCGTTGGGGCACCGAGCCCGGCGGCAGGAGGGGCGGCCCAGAGCTCAGGTGGGGCGCAACGCGGGCGGCCGGGCGGCCGGCGGGGCTGCCCGGCGCGGGTGTCCCGGCGATGTGTGGCGCTGAAGCGGCGGCGGGAGCAGCAGCGGCGGCGGCGGCGGGCTCGGCTTCGGCTTTGCGGCGGTGCCGGCGGCGGAGGCGGAGGCGCAGGCTCCTGAGGACCTGGCGAACCCGGGCCTAAGAGGCGGCCCCGCCAGGCCCCTGCACACCGCCCCGGGCCGGGGCCCTCCCCGCCTCGCCCTGCCCCGGGAGCCTGCCTCCCCCGCCGGGGATGAGGCCGAGAGGCGGCCGCGCGGGGCCCAGCACAAAGGCTTTTCCCCAGGGGCCGCCTCCTCCGCCACTGCTGCCGCCGCCAGCCTAGAGCCGCCCGCCGAGGCCGAGCCGGCGCCGGGGTCCTCGTCCCCGCCGGTCCCCGGGGGCGGCTACTGCCTGTCTCCCAGAAGCCCAGGGCCCCGAGCGCCAAGCCCATTGCTCCCTCGGCTGCGGTGGGAGCGGGGATCTGCGCAGCCTCCGCGGCTCCCGACTGTGGGGGGCCCGCGGAGTATGTCGGAGGAGAGCGAGATGGAGAAAGCCATCAAGGTAAGGGGGTAGTGCCCCCACCTCCCCGCTTTGTCCCTGTGGCATTCCAATCGCTTCAGCCTCAGAAAGCGGAGAGAACTTGGCGTGAGAGGTTCCAGCGACTTCCAGGTTTCGGCCTTCCCTGGATTACGTGAACCGCGTTTTACAGCCTAGGGGCCAAGGGCTTGAGTGTATGTGTGGGGGGGGGGCGGGGGCGGGGGGGTGGGATGTCCGATTCCTTCCAACCTGGTTAAAGTGGTGACGTGACTTGAGCTCAGGTAGAACATTGATATGGGTAGAACGCTGAGGACCCACTGAAGAGGCACTTTGCACGTTTTGGTCCCTAAACTCTCAATCCCTCCCAAAGTGCTACCAGCATTTGCTTGTGGATGGGTCTCTGCTGCGAAGCATTTAGAGAGTTTGACTTAACTCATTTCTCTAGATTTCTTTGAAACCAACCTCTTGGAAATGTGAAGTTTCAGAAGGAGGTGGTTCGCCTTCTCACAAAGCCTGTCGTGTGGCATGTTCTCACTCTGCCGTGTGTTCCCTCCCGCCTCTTTTCTTCTTCTCTCTATCAGTAGGGAGTATTGAGTTTTTTTTTTTTTTTTTACGAATACCTAAGTTTCCTGTGACTTTTTTTAAGTTTCCTGTGATTTACTATTCTGTTAATCAAAAGAAAAACAAATGTGTTGTTCTAAAATGTTCAAATAAAATGACAAGTTTTCTAAAACCTGTCTACTTTTTTTTTTGAACAAGCAAATTTTGTTCACTGAGTCAGTTATCGATTGTCTTGAGGGTTAACTAGCTGGGAAATGAGAGTCTTAGGTAAATTGAACACTGAAGCTTAAAGTTTGATATGAATTATTTGCTTATTTTACTTGAACCTGACAGTGTTAAGTCAACTCAGTGCATTTAAGAACTTAATTTTCCCTTCAGGGACAAACATGCGTTGGCAATGTGGAATTATTATTCTCCTGAAGACACGGTCACTATTACCAGTAACCATTTAAGAACTTAACAATTGTAACGATATTTTGGGGTGATAAGTTTATAGAGGAGTCCCAGGTGGTGTAGGTGGTAAATGTGCTCGGGTGCTAACCACAACATTGGCAGTTCAAGTCCCCCCAGAGTTGCCTTGGAAGAAAGGCCTGGTGATCTCTGGAAAATAAGCCATTAAAAACCCTATGGAGCACAGTTCTACATGGGGTCACCATGAGTCAGAGTCAACTCAGTGGTAATTGGTATAAAGTTTATAGCAGTCATCAGTTTCCTGTCACCTGTTTAAAGGAAGCATCAAACTATAACTTACACATTAAAGAAGATCAAATTTTGAATAATAGAAATAAAAGTTCAAAAAGAGTGCTTTGATGTATTCATTTTTTCTTTTAGATGGGATTTATTGATACAGGGTCTTGACTTGCTGCCTGAAGTTATATGAATTAAAGCATATGTGGCAAACTTTTAAATTGAACAAGTATTTACTGTCTGCTTTGTGCCAGGTGCTCTCTTAGGCACTAGTGGTACAACCAGACTCCAGATGTCCCTGCTGTCATGGAGCTTATATTCTAGATAGGGGAGTTAGGTAATAAACATATGTCAGGTGGTTATAATTAAGTATAAAAAGCTGGGGAGTGCTATTTTAGGTAGGGTAGTCCGGGAAGGCCTCTCTGAGTAGATGACATTTGTGTAGAGCTCTGAAAGAAAAGAGGCAGCAAGCCCCCAATATCTGGGGGAAGAATATTTCAGGCATGGAGAACTGCAAGTACAAAGTCCCTGAACGAAGTAGGATTAGGGTTTGTGTGTTACAGGAATAGTAAGGTAGCTGGAATGCAATGGGTCAGCAAAAAGGGATAGTAGGTGATGCTATAGAGTGGTAACAGGAAGCTAGGGCATGTAGGGCCTTGTAGGACATTGTAAGAACTTTTGGCTTTTACCCAGTGTAATAGGGGGACCATGGAAAGGTTTTGCACAAAAGAGGGACATATGCTGGTGAGCAAGTATACAAATGGGCAGACAATGTTACTTAGTGGTTACAAGGCTAGATTTCCCAGGTAGACATGGATAGAATATATCTGACACCCAGTACTTGCTAGGCTGTCCTCCTTTGGAAGCCACCCAAAAGCATAACCTCAAATAAGACTTTTGTTCTATGGCATCGTGCTTCATTGTTTTGCTTTATTGAGGCTATTCATCAAATGGGGAACATTGAGTCCTGTAGAGTTGAGCTGGAAAAACTGTTCTCCAGGACTCCAGCTACAGCACTTGAACAATTCAGCTACCTGACTACCCGAGGGAAACCCTGGTAGAGTAGTGGTTAAGTGCTGTGGCTGCTAACCAAAAGGTCAGCAATCCAGATCACCAGGCGCTCCTTGAAAACTCTATGGGGCAGTTCTACTCTGTCCCATAGGGTCTATAAGACTACCTGTAAGTGGACTGATTGGACTTTCAGATCTTGTCCTATTACTATTAAAAACAGAATGAAACCAAGAAGCACATGATCATCTCTGTGGATGCAGACAAAGCATTTGATAAAATCCAAAGCCCTTTCTTGATGAAAACCTGTAAGATTGGAAAAGACGGGAAATTACTCAATATGATTTAGAGCATATATGAAAAGTCAATATTATACTTAATGTAGAAAGACTGAGAGCTTTCCCCTTGAAATCAGGAACAAGACAATGGTGCCTGCTCTTACCACTTCTATTCAATATTATGTTAGAAGTTCTAGCCAGAGCAATAAGACAAGAAAAAGAAATAAAAGGTATCCAGATTGGAAAAGAAGAAGTAAAATTATTTACAGATGATATGATCCTATATATAGAAAATCTCAAAGAGTCCACAAGAAAAGTTTTAGAGCTAATACAGGAATTTGGCAAAATTGCAGGGTATAAGGTCAACAAACAAAAATCAGATGGGTTTCTATACACCAGCAATGAGAGATCTCAAAGGGAAATTAGGTAAACAATTCCATTTACTACAGCATCTAAGAGAACAAAATACCTAGAAATAAATCAAACCAGGGATGTGAATGGAAACTATAAAACACTGCTGAAAGAGATTAAATAAGCCTTAATTAAATGGAAAGGTGTTCCATGTTCATGGATTGGAAGGCAATATTGTTAAGATGTCAGTACTACCCAAAATGATATATAGATTCAATGCAATCCCTATGAAATCCCAATAGCCTTCTTTACAGAAATAGAACAAATTCTCAACTTTATATGGAATGGCTAAATAGCTAAAAAGTTGTGTGATATATTTACAACAATGACAGAAAAGAAAAAAAAAAAACCAGCTGCTGAAGCTTCTGATGTACAGCCAAACACCTGATAGGATTTGGTTCTTTGGAAGTTTAAGGTCATACTTTCTTGGGATATCCCAGTTAATTGGCCTAACAATGTGTTTAGAGCTTCTGTTCTGCCTCCTTTTTTGTTGCATAGTGTCTGGGGTCTTAAAAGCTTGGAAGTGGCCATCCAAGGCACAATAATTGGTATCTGTTTTTTTATTCACCTGGTGCAACAGAGGAAGGAGAGTTAGGAATAGGAGGAGGATATGGTATGTGGAGCTAATTGGCTCTACGAACAGCTGCCTCCTTTGTCATGAGACCAGAAGATTTGGATGGTGCCAGCTACCATTACTGAACATTTTGATCAAAGATTCCATAGCAGAATTCTGATCAAAACCGGGGGTGGGGGGGGGAATGGAAAACAGGATTTCAAATTCTCATGGACTCCAGACTTCCTGGAGCCATGAAGGTTGGATGAACCCCTGAAACTACTGCCCTGAGATGATCTTTAAATCTTAAACCAAAAATATCCCCTGATGTCTTCTTAAAACCAAACAATAGCTTAGCTTAACTAGTAAAAAATGTCTGCCTTGAGCATTATGCTCCTTTAAGAACTATATGGGATCTAATTGGTAACAGCAACTCAAAAGATTAGATAGGAAC
This sequence comes from Elephas maximus indicus, assembly GCF_024166365.1. Lineage (NCBI taxonomy): Eukaryota > Metazoa > Chordata > Mammalia > Proboscidea > Elephantidae > Elephas > Elephas maximus. Next base: position 10,153,927 of record NC_064840.1, read on the forward strand.
CTAAGGGGGGAGTGACTTTATGTTAATGGGGGACGAACAACTCAGAAAAGGAGGATGAGAATGGTTGCACAGCTTGAAGAGTGTAATCAGTGTCCCTCAATTGTATATGTAGAAACTGTTGAGTTGGCGTACGTTTTGCTGTGTATATTCTCAATGACAACGACAAAGTAAAGTTATTCTAAAAATTAAAAGTAAAAAAAGTCAAGTGGCTACATCTTAAGGCTCTGTTCCCATCTCAGCATCGACTTCCATGAGCTCCATGATTTTACTACCTCCCAAGCACCTAGCTAAAACTGGGGAATGAGCACCTTGGAATTAGTGACTGTTTTTGCTTATTTGTCTTCTGTTCTTAATATTTGATGAACTTAGTGAAAATTGATTTTCTAGCCATATTTTTTGAAAAAAAATTTTTTTGAACTAATTTTACTGATTTCTCTAGGGTTTATAATATGTATCTTTAACACAATCTGCTTTGGGTTAATACTAACTTAAGTAAAATAGCACCTTTGCTCCCGTATAACTTTATTTCCTTCTTCCTCCTTCCTCCTTCCTCCTCTGTTGGTCTCATTGTCATGTATATTACATCTGTGTATTCTATAAACCCAGCAGCACAGTGTTACAATTGTTGCTTTAAAACAATCTTATATAAATTAATGAAATTGAGAAGAACATTCTTTTATACATACCCACATATTCACGTATTCCGGTTCTCTTTATTCCTTCCCGTGGTTCTATCTGGTGACATTGCTTTTCTCCCTGAAGAACTTTCTTTTAGTATTTCTTATAGGACAGGTCTACTAGCAATATATTATTTTGGTGTTTGCTTATCTGATAATGCCTTTATTTCACTTTAATTTTTGAAAGATAGTTTTGTTGACAAAATTTTTGAGTTTTTTCTTTCTATACTTTCACTATGTCATTCAGCAGTCTTCTGGCCTCCATTGTTTCTGATGAGAAGTGAGTTATTTATTGTGTTGCTGTTCTCTGTAGGTAATGTCATTTTTTTCCCTTGCTTCTTATAAGATTTCCTCTTGATGTTTGTCATTCAGTATTTTGACTATGATATGCTTAGGGGTGTTCCCTTTGAGTCTATCCTATTTAGGGTTTCTTGATTTCCTTGGGTCTGTAGATTACTGTTTCATTAAGTTTAGGAAGTTTTTAGACATTTCTGCAAATATTTTTTAGCCCCCTCTCCCTTTCTCTTTTTTTTCTGAGTCTCCTACTAGACATGTTTTGGAATGCTTGACATTGTTCCACAGGTCTCACTTTTTCTTCATTCTTATTTTCTTTTTCTTGTTTTTGATTATTTCTGTTGATCTTCAAGTTCACTAATTCTTCTGTCTCTTGAAATCTGCTACTGAGCCCCTCTAGTGAATTTTTCATGTCGATCATTGTACTTTTCAAGTCTAGAACTTCCATGGGTTCCTTTTAATTGTTTCTGTTTCTCTATTTAAAGTCCCTATTTTTTGACTCAATGTCACAATAGTGTCCTTTATTTTTTGAACATATTTAAAATAGTTGCTTTTAAGTCTTTGCTAAATGTAGCATCTCAACCAAGTCATAATCAGTTGCTCTTGCTTTTTTCTTGAGGTTAAGTCACACTTTCATGTTTCTTTGCATGTCTAGTAATTTTTGGTTGAAAAGTGGACATTTCAAATAATACATTTTAGCAACTCTGATTCTGATTTATCCCCTCTGTTGGTTGTTATATTTAGTAAATTGCTTAGAGTTAAGCTGGTATCTGTTTTCCTGTGGTGTGCAGAGCTCAGTTCTAAAATTCATATTTTCATTTTTTCACCCTGGCTTCTGGTAGGTGGCCCCTATGTCTGCATAACTTAGTTGCCAGCCAGTGATTTGGGCAGAGCTTCTCAAATACTTAAAGCTCCTGAAGGTTTTACCTTCTGTTGATCAATTTCTGTGGGGTTTGGAGAAAGCCTTTTAAACTGTAGCCAGCTCTAAAGCCTCCTTTTGCATTCAATTTTCATTGCCTTTCTTAAGTCTCCCCATGTGTGTAGTTTCCCAGTCAGATAGGAATGTCTGGGAGCTTATCTCAGCCCTTCTTTGATTCTCAGTTCCAGGATTTTCATATTAAATTGTGGGGATTCTACATGCTTTAACAAGAAACTGCAGCCCTGGGGCTAGCAGAAGTATTTATTCCCACCTGTACTCTTCACTTTTCCTTGTCACAGCTGTGAGTTATCTTTCTCACCCCAAAGTGAGCACACCCCCAGGGCAGCAAAATTGCTGATTTTCATAGCCAGCCTGTGCTGGTAAAACTAGCGTTGTCACCAACAGGGTGAGCCTTGGGTAGCATTACAGATTGAATTATGTCCTCCAAAAATATGAATTGTAAATCCCGGCCTCTATGCTTGTGGATTATAATCCCATTTGGGAATGGGTTGTCTTCGTTAATGATCAGGATTAGTACAGGGTGTATCTGGAGTCAGTCTCTTTTGAGATATAAAATAGATTAAACAAGCGAGCAGAGACAGTGGAAAACATGTGCCAAGCCACTTGAAGATCACCCAGGAGCTCAAAGAGACAAGGATCTTCCTCCAGAGCTGACAGAAAGCTTTTCCATGGAGCCAGCACCCTGAATTCGGACTTCTATTCTTCTAAACTGTGAGAAAATAAATTTCTGTTTGTTAAAGCCACCCATTTGCAGTATATCTGATATAGCAGCACTAGATAACAAAGACAGGTAGTGAGAGTAATGGGGAAGCCATGGGATGAGTCCATGCCAGACCACCCACTTTTCTTACCTGAACCTCCAGCAGGTTCTCAAGAATATCCTCTTCTCTATTTGCTTGATTTATAGTGTCCTGAAATAGATGTTTTTGACAATTTTGTCCAATTTTAAGCTCGTTTTTTGTGGTGAGGAATTGCTTACCTCTTCACACTGTGATTACCAGAATTTCCCTTTTTCCTTAGCTTTTGAGCTTTAGAGAATGACTCAGGTCCACCTCAGATAGAGATGAGAGTAGAAATCAGATATCAATGTCCAGACTCCACCAAAAGTCAGTTGCTTTAGGATCTCTAGGCAGGGGCCTTGTCATTGGGTGGTTTTTAACAAAACTTTTCAGGTATCTGTCATGGGCAGTTAGAGTTGAGAAACAGTGGTCTAGAACAAGGATCAGAAAACTTTTCTGTAAAGGGCCAGACAGTAAATATTTTAGGCTTTGCGGTCCATTGTGGTCTCTGTTACAACTATTCAACTTTGCTGTTGTAGTATGAAACCAGCAAAGACAATACATAAGTGGCTGTGTTCCGAGCAGTGGGCCAGCTTTAATATATGTGTAGTAATTTGTTCACCCGTGGTCTCATAGGATTGTCAAGAAGTACTTCATTGCAAGTATCTACGTCCTTAATAGTTTAAGATAAAACAAACAAAAAACCAAACCTGTTGCCATTGAGTCGATTCCGACATATAGCGACCCTATAGGACAGAGCAGAACTGCCCCATAGGGTTTCCAAAGAGCAGCTGGTGGATTTGAACTACTGACCTTTTGGTTAGCAGCCAAGCTCTTAACGACTGTGCCAGCAGGGCTCCTAGTTGAGAATAGCGGGCCTACTTCTTTAGCAGAACCCAGCCAATGTGTTTGTCACTGATGCCTTTGAAGAAATAGTTCTTCATTTCCTTCAGTAAAGTGCTTTAATTGACTCATGCCTTCCTACCTTCTCCTGTCATTGAAATATGTGAGAAGATATCCCATATACACACAGTCTCGTCAAAAGGTATAGGAGTGATACTTCTTTTGCCCAGCTGGGCACTGTTTTGGCACCATTAGCAAAGGTGCAAGAATAAAATCTGGGAAAGGATGAGAGTTGTAAGAAAAATGGGGTTGAGGAATCAGGGCTCTAGAGGCCTGGTAGTGCCACTCTTTCCCTTTGGCAAAGTCAGGTGTCAGAACCACAGTCAGTGAGCCTCTCTACAAGTTGAACTTAGGGAAAGTATCTAATAAGCACTGATACAGTGAAGAATTTATTTTTACATCTCAGGAGCTGGGCATATAAACAGTCCTTTGATCTGATTATAATAGTTAAGTAGAACAAATCTCTGTTTTTCATAGTCTCCTATGAGTGTATGATTCCATTGGAGTTGAGGAGAAGTGGGGTTTGGCAACTGATTTGATTCTACCATGAAGCTTTGATTATGCTCCAACTGCTGTCTTCTTCTCAGTCTTCTCAAATCAAACAAGCCAGGCAGCAGGAACGTGAAAGAGCAGACAGGTTAAATGGGCAGGTTTGAGTTCTGCTGAGGAGGGGGTAAGTGAAGACATAGCCTGGGACTGCCCTGGTTGGGGAGAACTTGTCCCGAAGCTTTTTGCTGGGGCCTAGGTAATTACCCCAGGTCCCTGGGTGGTGTAAGTGGTTAAGCACTGAACTACTAGCAGAAAGGTTGGTGGTTCAACAAGAGGCAGTTGCCCTTGATAGTCAGAATGGTGCTGGGGAGAGGCCAGAGCGGTAACTACTAATCTTGATAGTGTCTGTAACTCACTGTGTGACCTTGACAAGGTCCTTAACCCTGGTGTATAGTTGTACACAAGGGAGTTTGTGTAGTGATGTGTCTTGCTGGTCCTCCCATCTCAACATCCCTTCATCACCTGGTTTTAGCTCCCCTTTCTAGTCATTCATTCCATAGTTACTGAACATTCGCTTATGCTGACAGTGTTTATCAAGAACTTGGCAGCAGAAAGGTATGGAGATGAGGCTATTCTAAGCTAGTTTTATACACTTGGATGTTCCCTTCGGCAGGAGCTCTGTTTTCATCTCAGAGCTTACCTTGGTGTCTGGCACACACTACCTGCTCAGTGTGTTGAATGAACTAATATCCTGTTCCCATGTACTAGCGATGAAGATTCTAGTGCTACACATGATCTATCAAATTTTCAGGGCAGCAAAACAATTTATAAGTCTCCCAAGTTTTGGTCTGCAGTTGGTTTCAAATTCTACCTGTGGAACCCTGTGGAAATGAATTTTAGACTGTCACAGCTAAAATAATATGACCTGTCTAATACCGTGTGGCAACAGAAGCTCAGCATGCAGTGACTAGGCAAGAATTCTATAAAAAAACTTTCATTATAGAGGCTTTATCTTGAACTATTGAAAGCTATTTAAAAAAAATAGTTACACAATGAGTGTGATAGAATATCTTGGTACTTAAAATGATGTTGGAAATTAGATAAATTTACTATGATTTTTACCATTACTTTGTTTGAACTTTCTTTTTCTTTTAAAAAGATTTTTTTAAAGGTCTTAAGGGAATGACATCCAGACTCCAAATCCAGCTGCCAAGGAGACCCTGCCAAGGGGACAGGGAGATGGTGTGCAGCTCTGGCTTCCAGCTCTTCTGTTCTGAGATGGGGGTAGTGGGTAGCATTCTATATTTGGGTTCCATGATTATCTGTACTTTTATGTTAAATTTATTCAGTTATTCCAACAATTTGATTACCTTGTTCAAGAATTCAGGCCTCTGTAGCATAGCAGCCTATATAGGACCAGTCTTTCCTGAATCTCAGAAAATACACTTAACGATCATCTCGAAGGAATACCTCTCCCCCTCAAAAAAAAAAAAAAAAAGAATTTCTTTTTGTCATGAAGTCTTTGCTTTCTCTTGTTGGAAAACAAAACCTAACCTAGTTATTTAGACTAAATGTTTCATAATAATGCCCTGCAGGAACACAAAACTCTGCTTATTAGATTCTCTCAGAAGATGAGAAGTTGAGTGGTAAGCTCTTCTATTGGCCCAACTCTGCTTAATTATTCAGCTTTTTAATTGGGACTCATTCTCTGCCCCCTCCCTTTATTTTAATAGGAAACCTCCATTTTAGAGGAATACAGTATCAATTGGACTCAGAAGCTGGGAGCTGGAATTAGTGGTCCAGTTAGGTAAGAGACTATGGCAAAATTGCACTGAGAAGGGACATTTGAATTGCGTCTTAAATTAGAAGTGTCAGGTGTGCCAGATTTGAGAACTAGTCTTATAAGTGGAAGTATTTATGTTAAACTTTTACTCAGACATTTAAAATATAATTAAATGACTTAAGTCACATGGTTTGTAATGTGGAAATCCTTTAAAATATTGAGACTGTGGAGCCTCTGTCAGAATCACCCTTGGCCAGCAGAGGCCATTCTTTAGTGGCCAGCTGAGAGTTAGTTTCACCTGGGAAAGACCCTGGCTCAAGAACTGAGGTCTGAGCATTGGTTCTGTGAAGGATGGGCCAGAAACTTCTCTGCCTCTCCCTCCAGCTGTTAACCCTGGAGAAGTTCCTGATGCACTTGGACAGACTCTTGATCAGAAAGTACAGTTCTTCAAGGACAAACTGTTACGTTCACTTTTCCTGTAACATTACATGGTCTCTCATTGATTTTTTTCTCCAAATATAGAGTCTGTGTGAAGAAATCTACCCAAGAACGGTTTGCACTGAAAATTCTTCTTGATCGTCCAAAAGCTAGAAATGAGGTATGGTCCTTTATTGCCTTGACTTGCCTAAAAATTTGAAGTGCCTAAGAATTGTTCTTTTTACATTAAGGCAACTTCCTGGAGAGAATAAAGAGATGTATAAAGAATTATATATGTCTGTCCTTACCCCTCCTCCCCTTCTCCTGATACCCTTAGAAGTTCTGGATCTGTCACACTGAAGGCTGTCACCTAATAGAGCCGCATTTCCTTCCAGCCACCTTTTGTTGTTTTAATTAATGTGATCCTTGGGGCCCAATGTATTCAGGTTTACTTCAGCTTCTGCTTATTAGAAACGGTGCTTGAAGGGTAGAGAGAAAATAGCACGAGGAGGGGTCAGGTGAATGGTGGTGTGAAAGTGATGCTGCGGGATGTCTTCGAGGATGCTTCTCGTGGTTTGAAATACGTGTTTGTTTTAAATTGGATGTGGTGATGACACATTAATAATGTGCATCAAAGGATTTATCCCTCTGCTTAGAGAGATGCAATTTTTAAAATGAGTTATTTGCCCAATTTTCCATTTGCTAATAGGACAGTAGAAAGTATGTACTGGTGAGGTTTTTTCATAGAAAAAGCATTCAGAGATAATCTTACCCCTTTGCACTAGCGTGGTTATATGGCAGTCAGTTTTCTGGGGAAAGTTGGATGAGACAATGTTGGTATCCCTGTGTACAGAAGCGTTCCCTCTGTTCTCTTTAAGGTACGCCTGCACATGATGTGTGCCACACACCCAAATATAGTTCAGATTATTGAAGTGTTTGCTAACAGTGTACAGTTTCCTTATGAGTCCAGCCCCAGGTAAGACCACACGGGATTGTCATCACATGCCTGCCTTTCTATATGTATGCTAAGGTGTAGTGGAGTCTTCCGCTCTTGTGTGTGCGCTTGCTTTCTCTCTTTCTTTATGTCGTACTTTTGAAAATTTCAAACGTATGTAAAAGCAGATAGAATTGTCTAATGAATCCCCAAGTACTCATCACCCAACTTCAAGAGTTAGTAATTTTGGCCAATCTTTCATCTATACTTCTATCCACTCTTGGGCTCCCCCGATTATTTTGATCACTTCTTTTTTTAAAAAAAAAAAAAATTTAATTTGAAATTTAAACTGATTATATTTCAAGTTAGCCAGAGAGGCCCAAATGTTATTCTAGGCAAAGTCTTAGAGGTTAATATGGCAAAAAAGCCCTTACTGCTTAGTCTGACTTCCTTTTAAAAGGAGAAATCTACGTTACTCTTTTAGTTGCCAAATGTTAGCCAAACCCAGTGAGTGGCATTCGAAGTCTCTTCCAGGGGATTCAAAATTGAATAAGGTATGGTTTCTGCTGGGGAGACAGAGATGTAAACACACCATTGGAGCAGCATGATAGGCACCAAGGAGAGGCATGCATAAAAGCTGCGGAGCTTACAGAGGAGGGGAGCTGTTAGGATAACTGGAGCAGAATGGTGATGTGGATGAGGGGTAGAACTTTAAGTGGGGAGGGCTAAGAGTTTTCAGAGTCGCAAAAGAAGGTGGATTTATAAACAGAAATGGGAAATCAACCGATTGTTTCTCACAACTGTGCTCTGTTGGTGAAAGCATTTGGATGGAAGCGGGAAGCATTTATTAAGGAATTATAACCACGATTCACAGATTTTTTTTTTTTTTTTTTTTTGAGAATCTTTGCTCTTATTTAGTAACCGTGTAACCCTGTCCAGCCATCGTGCTGGGCACACTGTGGGCCACATGGAAAACTAGCCCCGAGAGAGAATAGCCAGGAAAGCCCAAACACCAAACGAATGACTTAAAGTTCACGGGCTACATAAAGTGGTATTCTGTTTCCAATGTACTTTCAGTCTAGCTGCCCTAAAATACATTTACAAAATATGTCACTTAAAATATCCTTTCTTTAACATCTGGTAATAACAAGTTTAGTATCTTTGAAGGAGTCATTGTCTTCAAAACTAATTCTTTTACTTGCATTTTAGCTTCCTAGGAAATGGTGGAGGAAATGGTAGGTCGGGAATATTCCTTAAACACAGTGTCCAGTTGGTGGTTTCAGGAGTACAATCCATAGAGGCTTGGTAGGACTGGGCTTAGGCAGTACTTACACACTTTGTAGGTGAGCTGTCTTTAGGGTAGCTACTTAATGTTTCAGTTTTTTGTTTTTTTTTTTAACTTAACAAAATCAAATGCTTTCAAACAGGGCTCGACTCTTAATTGTAATGGAGATGATGGAAGGGGGAGAGCTATTTCACAGAATCAGCCAGCACCGGCACTTTACAGAGAAGCAAGCCAGCCAAGTAACAAAGCAGGCAAGTTAACCCCGGGTACCAATCAAACTGCCAACGATGTTGGTTAACAAGTGCAATTTCATTGGGGGGCAATAAAAGAAAGCTTACAGAAAAGCTCTATTTGATCTCTCATTGCCTGCTTTGTTATGTAATCAGAAAAGATGTCTTAACAGGAGAAACGTGACCCCGTTTATGCTTTGGGGGGGGGTTGTGTTTTTAACTGATTGTTGACCATTTCCTAAGGCCTACTGTCAGATTTAAATAAACTCTGGAAGGAAGGTAATCTTACTCCTTTGTAGACTGTAGATGTCTTTAGTTGAGACATGTAGCTTCTACGCACTATTATTGGACTTTGAGATAAAATGCTGCTGATGCCACCTGAGAGATTGTACAGTGTGAAAATACACTCTAAGATAGCTGTGTATAAGATACTTCCTTTGTATGAGCCATCTTCTCTCATCTCTTCACATTTTAATAATATTCTAAGATCTTTATAATTCTGGGCTTTTCTCAGTGCTATTGTCCCCATTTTGACATTTAGTTGCTATAGGAATGATTTATATCACAAATAATACCAGGATTCCAGCTGGAAATAACCTCTTTAGGAAATGAAAAGCTAAACCCTCAAAGCCTATCATCAGGCCAAGCAAGCAAGGCAAAGAAAGAAAACCAGGAAGCACAGCCCTATTGGTTCCTAACAGAAAGTTCTTCCAAATTTTTCCATGAGCCTCAAGCATTTTTTGATGCCTCCTTTCTGGTAGGGAGGAATTGATTATTTCTAGTGCTAAGAAAACTCCATACTGAGAGTTTAAGCACAGGTAGAATCTTTTATTTCCATTTGATTTTTTAAATTACATTTTGGATTTTTCAAGTATTAGGAGTAAAGGATGAACTCTGATAATCTTCTGTAAAACGAAACCCTTCATATCCACACAAACAAGGCAACAAGCAGGATGAGCAAACTGAAAGATCAGTTGGAAAAATCCAGTCACTGATTTCGGGTTTTCCTGAAGGTGGAGCTTGAAGTTGAGCTCCCTGGAGAGTGCCCTTCTCTTCTGAACCAGGTGACAGTGCCCGGTGCCCTGCTGCAGGAAGGCAGCGCCTGCTCGGGGAGTGGTCTAGCATAGTCTTTCCTCTGCAGTGCCAGTCAGACTTCAGATGAATAAAAATGGAAGCATCTCATTTTTTCCATTTCATACAGGATTTAACTATCAGCCTATTCTGACAAAGGATTCTGTTTTACTGTTGTATTTTTCTTTTTGTTTAACAAAATACAGGTTGCACTTAACTAGGCGTAATTCATGTCTTTGTTTTGGTACTCCAAGTCTTATTTCATTTCTGCTTTACAATTGAAAACCGACCACAGTTGTAATTGACTTTAAGAATTATCTGTTACCGTCCTGAGCTCTCTAAACCAGGGGGTGTTAAACATTTGTCTTTTTTAAGAAGTGGTTGCTCCTCTGTGTCCTTTTCCAGATAGCTCTGGCTCTGCAGCACTGTCACTTACTGAATATCGCACACAGAGATCTCAAGCCTGAAAATCTGCTCTTCAAGGATAACTCTTTGGTGAGAAGACTTGCTATTTGGCATTTTAGTGCTGCCTCTCTCAACACACTTCAGGAGTGGGTGTGCCTGTGTTTGGAGTGCTCTGAATCCGTGGTGAAGAGGCTTTTAGGCCAAAGTGCTTCAGACAGCTTGTTTCTCTTACAAGTTCTTATGTTAGGGGAATTCCCTTGCACAGAGAAACAGTATTATACCTCTGGCATTGATAATTTTGCATGGTACGGACCAGTATTTGTGGGACTTATGATTTTGGATATTGTTTGGAGGGGCTTTGGGAAGGGGCAGGAATATATGTGCTATTTTATATCACCTTGAAACTTAACAGTTGCATTTACTGTTACCCTGATAAGGTGTGTTTCCCTCCAGACCCACCTCCTGCCACATGTACCATGTCCCACCCAGTAAGTTGCTCTGGCTATCATGAAGCTTATTGCTAATGTTAGGAGCAGAATAACACCCTGGACTGATGAGGTGATGGGCCAATACAGTGAGGGGGCAGGAGGTGAAGACCCCAGGTTTAGTGCTGGCTTTACCAGTTAGAAAACAAGGCTAACTCAATGAGTCAGTAGAAGTTCCTTATTTCTGTATTACTAAGAACAATTCGTTAGTCTGAATCATTGTCTCCAGACCTGGGACATGTTATTCATAGTCTCACATCTCAGTCAGAGACTCATGAAAGCTCAGGGTAACATCTTGTACCCAGATTTTCCTTTAATGTTTGCCAAGAACTTCAGAGTAATGATTTCCATTTATTTTATTTCAGGATGCCCCAGTGAAGTTGTGTGACTTTGGATTTGCCAAAATTGACCAAGGTGACCTGATGACACCTCAGTTTACCCCGTATTATGTAGCTCCTCAGGTAAGCATGTGCTATTCCTGCCCTGGGATATATTACCAAGCTGCCTGTAGACTCATGTTCCTTCTATTCCACTGCACAAATAGTTGTGTTTTGCAAATGGGTGGAAGAACTCGGCTTCAGAAATCCAGATTGCTTCATTTGGTGTGGGCATTTAATTCTTTTAAAATCAGCTTTATTGTGGTATGATTTTAGAGTTATGGTTTACATATAATAAAACTCCTAAGTTAAGTGTGTAGTTTGCTGAGTTTTGACAAATGTATACACCTGTATAATCACCACAATCGAGAGAGAGAACGCTTCCATCACTTCAGTCAGTCCGCTCCCAACTTTACCCTGGCTCCAGGCAACTACCAGTCTGCTTTCTGTTATTATTGGTTAGTTTTGCCTGTTCTAGGATTTCATAAGAATGGAATCATGTACTTTTTATGTTTTAGTTCTTTTGTTCAGCATGTTTTTGATACTCATCCATGTTGCTGCAAGTATCAGTAGTTTTTCCCTTTTTATTGCTGTATAGTATTCCATCATGATGGCTATTCCATATTTGTTTATCTGTTTGCCAACTGGTAAACATTTTGGGTTTTCAGTTTGGGGCTTTTGTGAATAAAGCTGCTATGAACATTCATTTACAAGTTTTGGGGGACCTGTTTTTCCCCCTTTAGGTAAGTACCTTTCCCCAAAATAATTGTTCCCTTTTACATTCTCACCAGCAATATATGAGCTCCATTTGCTTCATGTTCTTACCAATATCTCATGTTTATCAGTATAATTTTAGTCACTCTAATTAGCAGTTTATTGATGGCTGCTGTTGTTGAGCATTTTTTCATGTGCTTATTGGTTTTGTATCTGTTCTCTATTGTGAGGTATGTATACAAATCTTTTGCCCTTTTCTGTTTTTGTTGTTGCTTTGTCTTATAATTGAGGTGTAAGAATTAATATATTCTGTGTACAAATTCTTTGTTGTATATATATATATATATATGCTATATTAATTTCTTATGCTGCTGTAATAAATTGCCCAAACTTAGTGGCTTAAAACAACACATAGTATTTTCTAGTGCTGGAGGTAGCAAATCTGAAATGATGCTCACTGGGCTAAAATCAAGGATATTGGCAGGGCTGGTTCCTTCTGGAGGTACTAGGGGAGAATCCGTTCCCTTGCCTTTTCCAGCTTCTACGGGTTGCCCACATTCTTTGGTTTGTGGCCCCTTCCTACATCTTCAAAGCTAGCAGCACAGATCTTCCAGTCTCTCTCTCTTGACTCCTGACCCTTCTGCCTTTTTCTTATAAGGACCCTTTGATTACATTGGGCCCACCTGTGTAATCCAGGCTACTCTCCCCACCGCCCCCCCCATCAAGGTACTTAATTTATAGAAAACAAAGACATAAAATCAGTGAGACCAAAACTTAGTTCTTTGGAAAAATCGACAAAATTGACAAAACTTTTGCTGGAATGAATTAATATTGGAAAGTTGGCAATACTTCCTAAACTGGTCTACAGATTCAACGCAATCCCTATGAAAATCCCAGCTGCCTTTTTTTGTAGAAATTGACAAACCGATCCTAAAATTCATATGAACATGTAAGGGACTCAAAATAACCAAAACGATTTTGAAAAATAGAGTTAAATTTGGAAGAATTACACTTCCAGATTTCAAAACTTACTACAAAGCTACAATATCAAGAAGGTCCGGTAATGGAATAAAAGTAGACATAAAAATCAATGGAATAAAACTGGGAATCAAAAAAAAAGATCCTTAATCACATCTGCAAATCCCTTCTGAGAAGCGAGGAAACACATTAACAGGTTCCAGGGACTAGTATATGGGCATCTTTAGGGGGCCATGGTTCTGCCTATCACATATGGATTAGAAATATTTCTGCTAGTCTGTCGCTTGCCTTTTAGTTTTTTAATGGTATTTTTAGTATCAAGTTTTTAATTTTAAAGAGGTCCAATTCCCCAATTTCTTATTATTTTTAATGGTTAATGCTCTTTGTTCGTATCTAAGATATATTTGCCTACCCATGGACATGAAGATTTTCTCTTAGGGTTTCTCATAAAAGGTTTGTAGTTTCAGCTTTTACATTTCAGTCTGTGATCCATTTGGGTTTTGTGTGTGTGTGTGTGTGTGTGTGTGTGTGTGTTTGTACATGTGTATCTATATAAGAAATAAGGGTCAATGTTCTTTTTTTCCTGTTAGGGATATCAGATTGTTTCAGCATCATTTGTTGTAAAAACTATCCTGTCATTGAATTACCTTGCACTTTTGTTGAGAATCAGTTGACCATGTATGTTTGGCTCTGTTCTGGGCTCTGTATTCTGTTTATATGAAAATATATATGTCTATCTTCATAGCAATATCATCTAGATTACTATAGCTTTATATTGTCTTGACCTCAGGTAATGTAAGTCCTTCAAATTTGTTTTTCAAAATTGTTTTGACTTTCTAGACTTTGCATTTCTCTGTAAATTTTAGAATTCACTTCTCTATAAATTTTAGAATTCACTTCTCTATAACAGAAAAGCCTCCTGGAATTTTAATTGGTATTGCATTTAATCTACAGATTAATCTTTAGGGAGTTGACATCTTAACAATATAGAATCTTCCAGTCAATGCACATGGTATATCTGTTTAGCTCTATAATTTATCTCTGCAATGTTTATTGTTCTAATATATAGGTCTTGCACATATTTTCTTAAATTTATCCTTATAGTTTATGTTTTTGGATGTTATCATAAGTAATATTTTTTAAAATTTCATTTTCCAGTCATTTATTGCTAGTTTATAGAACTACAAGTGACTTTGGTATTTTGACCTTGTATTCTGCAATCTTGCTAAATTCACTTATTAATTCTAGTAACTTTTTTAAAAAATTGTGCTTTAGGTGAAAGTTCACAGCTCAAGTTAGTTTCCCGGACAAAAACTTATACACGCATTGTTATGTGACCGTAGTTGCTATCCCTATAATGTGACAGGATACTCCTCCTTTCCACCCTGGATTTCCCGTGTCCATTCAACCAGCTTCTGTCCGTTTCTGCCTTCTCGTCTCACCCCCGGACAGGAGCTGCCTATTGAGTCTCATGTATCTACTTGAACTAAGAAGCATACTCTTCCAGAGTATCATTTTATGTTTTATAGTCCAGTCTAATCTTTGTCTGAAGAGTTGGCTTCAGGAATGGCTTTAGTTCTGGGTTAACGCAGAGTCCAGGGGCCATGTCTTCTCAGATTCCTCTAGTCTCAGTCAGACCATTAAGTCTGGTCTTTTTTCTAGTAACTCTTTTGTAGATTTGTTAGAATTTCCACATACAAGGCCATGTCATCTGTGAATAACAACAACTTTACTTTGTTCTTTGCGGTATATTTGCCTTTTCTTTCTTTTTTTTTTTTTTTTTTTACCTTATTGCACTGGCTAGGACTACCAGTTGAATATAAGTGATGAGAGCAGGCATTCTGGCCCTGTTCCTGATCTTACAAAAAAAGTGGTCATTCATTCACCATTAATTATTGTATTGTTATTTTTTTGTAGCTGCCCTTTATGGTCTTAAGGAAGTTTCATTCTTTTCTTAGTTTACTGAAAATTAGTATGTGTTGAATTCTGTCAGATGCTTTTTCTGCAACTATTCAACTCATAAATTTTTTTCTCCTTTATTTTGATAATAGGATAAATTGTAATGATTTTGAACATTATACCAATCTTGCATTCTTGGGATAAACCCCGCTTGTCATGATGTATTTATCTTCTTGTTTGATTTGATTTGCTAATATTTTGTTAAGAATTTGAACAGGTGGAATATTGGTCCATACTGTTCTGTTCTTGTAATGTCTTTGCTTGGTTTCAGAATACCAGGGTAATTAATGTTGGCTTCATAAAATTAGTTTCTGAAAGTCTGTGTAAGGTTGGTATTTTTTCTTTTTTAAATGCTTGATAGAAAACAAGTGAAGACATCTGGGTCTGGAGTTTTTGTTGTGAAAAGGTTTTTAATTTATTTTAATAAACACATACAGATATATTCAGCTTTCGTATTTCTTCTTCAGCCAGTTGTAGTAATTTGTGTCTTTCAAAAAATTTGACTATTTCATCTAAATTGCTGAGTTTACTAACAAAGTTATTTTTAATAGTCTTGCATATATCTTTAGGATCTGTAGAGAGTGAGGTAAAGAGTATGCTTTGCTCAGAAGTTGAGCCGGGCTTAAGTTTGTCGTTGCTATGGTTATCTTCAGTGCACCACTGACTTCAAATTCCTCTCCTGTTACCTTGTGTTTGGGTGGAGGCTGGGGTGACATGGGGTTTTTTTGTTCGTTTGAATGTTCTTTCTGTACCCTCTGCTGTGTGACTGTGCCTTAGCGGGGATAGCATTTCACAATCTTGCCCCTCCTTTAGCAGTAGGCCACTGTTGCTTGTTACTTGGCGCTTACTAGCCTGGTGGGGATGTGGGGTTCCTGGGTGGTGCAGACAGTTCATCTGCTCAGCTGCTATCTGAAAGCTTGATGGTTTGAGTCCGCCTAGAGGTTCAAATCCACCCTAATTAACTTTCTGAAAATATGGGATGCAGTTTTAATGTCCTTTTCTATTAATTCTAACATCTGCTTGCTTATTGAATTGAATGATTATTCTCCTCATTATTGGTTGTTTTTTCCTGCCTGGTAATCTTTGATTTGAGTGCCAGATATTGTGAATGCTAACCTTCTTGGGTGCTGGATATTTTGGCATATTCTTGGGAACTGTTCTCAGATGCAGTTAAGTTACTGGAAAGCAGTTTGAATCCTTTGGGACTTGATCTTATGATTTGAGGCAAGTCCAGACAGAGCACTGGTTGTTTAACCACCATCATGATCAAGATAAATCGTATTTTTACACAGATAATGCATGTCTTCTACATTTGTTTGCCAACCATTCCCTCCCCCACAAGGTATTTTCATAAGCACTGCTATGCTAATTTTTTACGTTACTGTAAAAAAAAATTAGCGTGGGCACTTATGAAACTACCTGGGGGGCGGGGGAGAGGAAAGATTGGCAAACAAACGTAGAAGGCATGCGTTAAAAAAATGCGTTATCTGTGTAAAAATACAGTAGCCCAGTTCCATCACCTCAAAAACTTCCCTCATGCTACCCCTTTTAGTCAGTCCTTCTCCCATCCCTCAAAAAACATTGCCATCAAACAGATTCTGACTTGTGGCGACCCTATGTGTGTCAGAGTAGAACTGTGCTCCATAGGGTTTCTGGTGGCTGATTTTTTGGAAGCAAATCAGGCCTTTCTTCAGAGGTATCTGTGGATGGTACCTTTTGGTTGGCAGCCAAATGCTTAACCGTTTGCACCACCCAGAGACTCCTCTTCCCACTTCCAGCCCCTGGCAGTCACAGGTCTCTTTTCTGTTCTTCTGTCAGCCTTTTCCAGAATGCTGTATAAATGGAATCATAAATATTGGAAGTCTTTCTTCCTGCACATAATATAATGCATTTAAAATTCATCCATGTTGTGTTGTGTCATTAATTTTTTTATTGCTGTGTAGTAGTCCATTGTATGGATATACTAGTTTATCCATTCTGTTGATTGCCTATTCTGTTTTGGGGCTGTTAAGAATAACACTTATATGAACATTGTGTATGAGTTTTTGTGTGGACATATATTTTCATTTCTTTGGGTACACACCTAGGAGTGAGATTGGTGGATCACATGGTCAGTGTAAGTTAACTTTCTAAGAAGCTGCTAGACTTTTTTACAGGCACTGTACCATTTTGTTCTCCCACCACAGAGTTCAAACTGCTCCACACCCTCAGTCACACCTGTCAGTTGTTTTGATTTTAGCCATTCAAGCAAATGGGTAGTTCTGTCGTGTTTTTAATTGCTATTTCCCTGATGACTAGTGACGATGGGCATCTTTTCATGTGTTAATGTGTTTTTAAGAGGCATTACATTTTTTACAAACAAATCCTGTCCTGCGCAATGATTGATAAATTGCTGTTTGTAACAAGGAAGAAAGTTTTTGAAATGTTTAGGTGGAGTTTTTCTTTCTGTTGTTAATTGCTAGTTGTCTAACCCCTTCTGCTTTTCCCAGCAGTCTGTCTCAAGTTGCAGGTCGGTTGTGCGATTTCTCAGTAAAGCCTCCTTTTTGGCCCACTCTGACAGGTACTAGAGGCACAGAGAAGGCATCAGAAGGAGAAGTCTGGCATCATACCTACCTCGCCAACACCCTACACTTATAACAAGGTAGGGGAAGAGATAATTGCCTGCACCCCTTGGGTATAGCCCCTTTCCTGCTATGAGATGTTTGTGGCCATCTGAGAATGTGGTCAATTCTGTTCTTAGCCTTTACAGTCCTGTCTAAAAGGCTGGAAGCAGCCACACCCACACCCACACACAGAAGAGTGTTTGGAATTCCAGTTTTTGTCTCGTAAAATATGAAATAAGGTTCTTACCAGTTTAGCTTTTGCAGCAAGAATGGAGGGCCATGGTCACTCATAGAGTTATTCAGTCCAGGGTGTGGACATGTTACCAGAAGGGACCGAGCAGTCCCTGGAGAAGCACAGCATACTCGGTAGAGGGCCAGTGACAGAGGAAGACCCTCAGTGAGATGGACTGACACAGTGGCTGCAACAATGGACTCAAGCATAACAAGGATTGTGAGGATGGTGCAGGACTGGGCAGTATTTTGTTCTGTTGTACATGGGGTCGCTATGAGTCGGAACTGACTCGACAGCACCTAACAACAGCAACAATACAATCTAGGGACCGCATTTAAATGACGTGATTGTCTTGCTTTGCTGAGGTAGAGGCCATTTCTGGGATACAAAAGCTAGAGCACACCCCATTGCAATTTATGGTAACATTCTCTCCTAACTCATAAACTCCTTTACAGTGTCCTGGATACACAGTAAGAGCTCAGAAATGCTACCTAGTTCTGTGTCCTTAGTCTGTAGCCTATATACCAAATGTCACTGTTTTAAAGCACAAGAGGCAGGGCTGTTGAAACAGGTCCTGGAGTTGCTGAGTAAATCAGAAAAATGACAGTGCTTAGAGACTTCGAGCCTAGATATAACTGATAGAGGGTTTGGGTGATCAAAAGGCAGTAGACCAGGAGAGCCATTGTGGCTCCACCACTATTCAGTGGGTGTGACCTTGGTTAAGTCATTTAGTTTAATTCTCAATAGATGACCTTGGAGATGAAACAACCTCTGCAATTACCAATTCCCTCATCTATAACATGCGGGATTTGAACTAGGTAGTTTTAAGATCCCTTTTCACCTCTATAAATTCATAATTATGTTCGGTAGCATGGATCATGTGATCCACAAATGTCCATTTTATGACACCAGAACGTTGGAGAGAGTATCTGAAGCCTCCGGTTTCCCAGGCTTCTCTTGAGCAGCACTTTGATGCTGGCGTGATGGGGAGTGTGGTGTGGCTACAGTGCAGGTTCAATGGCCTGCTCTTCTCAGGCACGTGCTCCTTTAGTCCTACATTTCAAGAGAGGCTTGAATTGAAGCCTTTGAGAACCCAGTGTCTGAGGCAGGTGGAGCTTCATTTAACTAAAATAGGAGTCCTTTCTTTACCAGTAATCGTTCAGTGACCACGGACCATGCAGTCATTTCATCCTTACAGACATGTTAGTAGGGTGGCAGTCTTCATTCTTTCACAGTATCTTCCCCCAGAATGGTATAAGGCCTTAAACATGGACACAGTGAGTTACCTTCATGGCCAAAGGAATGTTTTTATACTTTCTTAATCCTCTCTTCAGTGCCTCTCACTGATCTGTGTCAAACTTCCTTGGGTTTTCGGCAGAAGTGGCCTTTAGGAAATGGCTCGTGCTATATTATGGGGTCAGCATATCTGTCTTGGCCGCTTTGTTCCTACACCCTCAGTGCTGCCCAGGTTGACAGAGTGCATGCTTCACACAACCAGCTGACTTCTGTCTGTGCCCTCTCTGATGGGGGCAAAGTTTCTCACATCTGTACTCAAGGATCAGATCGGAGCTCAGGCTTAAGCAGGGAGAATACAAGTGACTGTTTTACCCAGTACTGCTCTTGTATACTGGTGTGTGTATATGTAGTTTTGGTAGCTGGTCAGGGTTCTCTAGAGAAAAAGAACCAGTAAAAGAGGGTGTGTGTGTGTAGACAGAGAGATTTATCTTCCAGGAATTGACTCATCTGTTTGTGAGAGGCTGGCAAGTCCAAAATCTGTAAGTCTGGTTCTGGTGAAAGGCTAGAAATTCTGTCAGTCTTGTGTCCCATAATCAGTAGCTCAGGTGGTAGGAGAGTGAGAGGAACTCTTGCAAGGTGTCTGTAGTCTAGCGGCAGACTACTCCCTCAGGAAACCTCCCTTATTAGTCAAGGCCTTTAACCGATTGGATGAGGCCCACCCACATTATGGAAGGTAATCTGCTTTACTTAAGGCCAACTGATTTAATCACGTGTAGCTACTTCGTAACAGCATCTAGACTAGTGTTTGACCAAACAACTGGGCACCCTAGCCTAGCCAAGTTGACATATAAAATTAACTGTCACAGTGGCATATAGAAAATCTGGAGAGAAAAGTTAGTTCTCTTAAGAGTTCCTAAATCTTTTCCAGTCTCTGTGAAGTGATTCTTGGAGATACTACCCTGTGTGTCTCAGGGACTGTTTTTGGGCCTGTCATGGAGGGTTATTTTGGGGCTCTCCTTCTGCTCTGAGTGACCATTTCCTTTTTGCTTTCAGAGCTGTGACTTGTGGTCCCTAGGGGTGATTATATATGTGATGCTGTGCGGATACCCTCCTTTTTACTCCAAACACCACAGCCGGACGATCCCAAAGGATATGCGGAGAAAGATCATGACAGGCAGTTTCGAGTTCCCAGAGGAGGAGTGGAGCCAGATCTCAGAGATGGCCAAAGATGTTGTAAGAAAGTGAGTCCACAGGCTGCTGGGTGGGGAGGGCGATGAGGCCTCAAAGTGGTGGAGCACATGGTAGAGAACGGTCACTTGTTTCCCACGTAGGCTCCTTCCCATTTTAGCACCACAGTGATCTTACCCCTAGAACCTGAGATGAGAGTTGTCAGTAGGTGGATCTCAATGAAAATGGAGCTTTGCTGCCTCCTTTTGCATCTCTGGAATCTGTGCCCAGGGTTGTAAGCCCAGATCCCTCCTTAGCCAGTGTCTCAGTGTGCAGTAACCCAGGTTCCTAAATGGTAAACCTGTGCGTGCTCCTGTTTCTTACATGTAAGGTAGTCATTTGGGACTGATGTCATGCCTGGAACTGAACTGGTGTGCTGAGATGACGATAACCCTTTGACTTTTAATTCCTTGGCTGCTGTGAGTGTGTGGTTCTATGGGACCTAGGACCCATCCTCCAACTTTCCCAGTGCCTGTTGGCTGCTCTGACAGATACTTAGATGGGAAGAGTTAGGAAGGATTAAGGCCAGTAAGGGGATGAGAGTGGAGTTGACATTCAAAGTCCTTTGGTACGGGGAGGACTAGGTAAAAAGTCAGACCTAAATTTGAGGAACATTTGTTTTTTCACCCAACTGTGTGGGTGGTTGGGCTACCTATGGATTTGGGGGCTGTTCTGGTATTCCCCTTGCCCTTGGTCTTGACTGAGCTGGTACTTGTTTGTTGGTCTCAAATTCTTCATCAGTAATATGATGAAAATAAGCATTAGGGGCAGAAATTGAACTTGTCTCCTGACGGTACAGTCACTTTTCTATAGAGATTCCACCTGTTCAAAAGTGAGCCTGTCCTGTCAGTTAGGAGTTAGTATGTAAAGAAGGACTATTTTCTAAAATATACGAGTAAATATTTTTAGGAGGGTGGGAGCCATGTTTAAATCACCTTCCCAAGGACCATAGTCTTGGGGGGAATCTATATCACTTGGCCCAACATAGTTCATAAAGACAAAGTTCTGCATCCTACTTTGGTAAGTAGCGTCTGGGGTCTTAAAAGCTTGCAAGTGGCCATCTAAAATACAACTATTGGTCTCTTGCCATCCGGAGCAAAGGAGAGTGAAGAAAACCAAAGACTCGAAGGAGCAATTAGACCAAAGAACTAACGGACCACAGCAGGAACCACAGTCTAACATGACTTCAAGACCGGAAGAACCAGATGGTGCTTGGCTACCACTATCGACCACTCTGACTGGGATCACAACAGAGGATCCTGGAGAGAGGAGGAGAAAAATCGTAGAACAAAAAATCAAATTCACAAAAAGACCAGACTTACTGGTCTGACAGAGACTGGAGGAACCCCTGAGACTGTGGCACTAAGACACCATTCTGAATTGAAACTGAAGCCATTCCCAGAGACTACCTTTTGACCAAACTGTAGACAGGTCCATAAAATAAACAATAACACCCAAGAGGATCGTGCTCCTTAGAACAATCAATTATATAAGATCAAAAAGGGAAACATTTGCCCAAAAGCAAAAATAAGAAGGCAAGAAGGGGTAGAAAACCAGAACAAAAGGAATTAGGGAACCTAGGGTGGAAATGGGAAGAATCTGACACATTGTGGGGCATGAAACCAGTGTCATGGAGCATTTTATGTACAGACTGTTGAATGGGAAATTAGTTTGCTCTGTAAACCTTCATCCAATGCACAATCAAAAATTTAAAAATAAGGTAAATCACTTTCCCATGCTGTTTTCATGCTGTATTACCAGCTGCTTAGCCAAAACATATCTAAGTGGTTCTTTGCCAGTTTTCTCTAGAATATATTATTCCCTGTACTTAGATCAACATTCATTGTCTTTCTGCTTAGGAATTCTTTTCTAAATAATACTTTCTTTAGAATCTGGAGCTGTTTGGCCAGAATGATCCAGAAGAAGGTTGCAGAGAACGTGAAAGAGCAGTTGGGCTTGTTGTCCTGACTCTGTTTGGGATGGGAGGGTAGGTAGTTTGAAGGAGGTGCCATAGAAAGCCCAGGGAACGTGCTGCAGTGAGCAAGGAGTCATGTCACCATGAGTGGACCAGATGGGAAGTACGACTGAAAACCAGATGATGCATAGCAGTGCAGCAGGCTTAGAAGGAAACATTGTCCCCTTCTCAGAGACTAGATTTTTTATTTTTTGTGTGCTTTAAGTGAAAGTTTACAAATCAAGTCGGACTCTCATATAAAAATTTATAAACACCTTGATATATACTCCTAATTGCTCCCCCCCTAATGAGACAGCACACTCCTTCCCTCCAACTCTCTCTTTTTGTGTCCATTCGGCCAGCTTCTGACCCCCTCTACCCTTTCATCTCCCCGTCAGACAGGAGCTGCCCACATAGTCTCATGTGTCTACTTGATCCAAGAAGCTCATTCTTCACCAGTATCATTTTCTATCCCATAGTTGAGTCCAATTCCTGTCTGAGGAGCTGGCTTTGGGAATGGTTCCTGTCTTGGCTAACACAAGGTCTGGGGCCCATGACCTCAGGGGTCCTTCTAGTCTCAGTCAGACCATTAAGTCTGGTCTTTTCACGAGAATTTGGGGTCTGCGTCCCACTGCTCTCCTGCTCCCTCAGGGGTTCTCTGTTGTGTTCCCTGTCAGGGCAGTCATCGGTTGTAGCTGGGCACCATCTAGTTCTTTTGGTCTCAGGCTGATGTAGTCTCTGGTTTATGTGGTCCTTTCTGTCTCTTGGGCTCATAATTACCTTGTATCTTTGGTGTTCTTCATTCTCCTTTGCATCAGGTGGGTTGAGACCCATTGATGCATCTTAGATGGCTGCTTGCTAGCATTTAAGACCCCAGACGCCTCTCTCTAAAGTGGGATGCAGAATGTTTTCTTAATAGATTTCATTATGCCAATTGACTTAGTTGTCCCCTGAAACCATGGTCCCCAAACCCCCACTGCTGCTACGCTGGCCTTCGAAGTGTTCAGTTTATTCAGGAAACTTCTTTGCTTTTGGCTTAGTCCAGTTGTGCTGACCTCTCCTGTATTGTGTGTTGTCTTTCCCTTCACCTAAAATAGTTCTTATCTACTGTCTAATTAGTGAAAACCCTTCTCCTTCCCTCCCTCCCACTCCCCATCAAAGAATATTCTCTTCTGTGTTTAAAGTATGTCTTGAATTCTTATAATAGCAGTCTTATACAATATTTGTCCTTTTGCAATTGACTCATTTCACTCAGCATAATGCCTTCCAGATTCCTCCATGTTATGAAATGTTTCACTCAGAGACTAGATTTTTAGCTTCTGAATGTCTCTGGAATAAAGGGTACATGTCTTACTGTATGGTGACACTTAAGAGGCTTATTGTGGGCAATAACCTAGTTTTTCAGAACTGCATGATCCCTCAACTACTTTTGCAGCCACTGTGAGCTGAAAGAGCACTTTGAGGATGTCAGCGCCCAGTGTCCTTCAAACATGAGTATGGAGAGTCAAGGTCTCAGGAAGCTATAAATCATATGTCTAAGCCTTACTGAACCCCAGAAGTCAGTCTAAAGTACCACTAGATGAAGCCTTTTCCTACTCTTTTATCTCACTTTGTCTGGAGGCCCCCTGTTTGCCTGAGGTCGCAGTCCCTCCGTGCCTAGTGTTTGGGAGCTGACAGTCCACCCCTGCCCTCTTGGTCGAAGGTCTCGTGTTTGCAAGAGTTGGTGGAAATTCGGGAGAAGCTGTAGATGGAGAGCCAGACCCAGGCGCATCGACTGCCTGTGGAAGCAAGCGTGCACGTCAGCCCTGTTGGCTTTTTCTCCACAGGCTTCTGAAGGTCAAACCAGAAGAGAGACTCACCATTGAGGGAGTGCTGGACCACCCCTGGCTCAACTCGACTGAGGCCCTGGATAACGTGCTGCCCTCTGCTCAGCTGATGATGGATAAGGTTTTAAATGATGTTTATTTTGCTGACTGAAAAAGGCCATGTTGAGGAGGAATGCTGGGGTTAGCCTTGGTGAGGGGTTAAAGACAGAGCAGGGCAGAGCACACAGTCTTTCCCAGAGAAACCTCTAGTTTTCCTGAAAAGCAGGATCAGAAATAAAGAGCTTCTTTTCATAAAAGACCAGGTAAGATCCAGCCCTGGTAAATACACACAAAGGGAACTCTCAAAGGCGTATCCTTCATGTTTGTGCTACAGGGTTAGGGGCACAGAGCAGTATAAGACACTGTCCCTTCCCTCAAGGGGCATAAACAAGACTGATTGGGGCTGCAAGACCCATAAACATGAAGCAAAGAGGGAACAATTCAGACATCCAATTTTGGGGTACTAAATTGTCTATAAATACTACAGGAATTCAGAGAAAGAAAACACAGAAGGGGCATAATCAAGGAAGGTTTTCTGAAGAAAAGGCAAAAAGGCCTCACATTTATTATCTATCTACTGTGGCAGCTTCTGATGGAGCCCTGGTGGTGCAGCAGTTAAGAGCTTGGCGGTTAACCAAAAAAGGTTGGCAGTTCTAATCCACCAGCTGCTCCTTGGAAACCCTATGGGGCAGTTCTACTCTGTTGTACAGGGATGCTATGAGTTGAAATTAACTCGACGACAATGAGTTTTTTGAGTTTTTGGTGGCAACTTCTGAGCTCTCAATGTTCAGTCATGAGCTGGCCTTGCAGAATTTGAGTAGACAGCATAAGTGCCCAGTGTGACAAGTAACGAGAAAAAAACTATAGACCAAAGTAGTTCAGTGGGAAAAACAATCTGGCTTCACCAATGGGAGGTCGGTGAGATAGTGTGGCAGCACTAGGATTAGTCTGCCCGTGAGGTGTGGCCATGATCACCGTGTGAAGTAGTCAGGGCTGAGGTGACTCTGTCTACACTATAGTGAAAATTCACTGGGGCAGTGAATAAATGCCAGTCGATGGGGGTTCTCAGGCAGCTGCCTGCCAGCCTTTCCCATGACATACATATGGGCATCTCCTTACATTTGTCCTTGCAAGTGGCTGTGAGCATAAACCTTGTTAGTATTTCTTACTCGAATTTCTATCCCAAGGGAGGCTAGCTATTGTGTGGTGCTTGCTTGGCCTGGGCCCTACTGATTCATGGGGAAGAGCCCTCTCCCTTATCAAAACTTGTAAACCATCAGCATAAGAATGAAATTGCCTTCTTAGTTCTTTGAGCCTCTCCTTCCCGTTTTCTTAGATTGGCTTTTCAGGTGCCCCAAAATGAATGTGAAAAACTGACGACAGTGTTTGCATTCAGGCGGTGGTTGCAGGAATCCAGCAGGCTCATGCAGAGCAGTTGGCCAACATGAGAATCCAGGATCTGAAAGTCAGCCTCAAACCTTTGCATTCTGTGAACAACCCCATTCTGAGAAAAAGGAAGTTACTCGGGTAACTGAGCATATATCTCTGTTCTCTTCTTCATTGCTACTATGGCTGAGTGGTGGGTTCTGAAAGCCCAGCCAGGGGTCGTTGCCCTTTCTGCCTCTTAAGAGAGTGGAGAGACTAAGCTCTTTAAATGGCCTCAGAAGTTGACAACTGCCTGCCTGTAGTTAATTGTTTATCTGAAAGAATCTGTTGCCTTATGCTTAGAGTAAACATCAGGCCAGAGTTGGGTTTTGGGGTCTCACCTTGTTATTACCTTTTCCCCAAACTTTTAAAGCACCAAGCCAAAGGACGTTGTTTATATCCATGACCGTGAGAATGGAGCCGAGGATTCAAATGTTGCCTTGGAAAAGCTCCGAGATGTGATTGCTCAGTGTATTCTCCCCCAGGCTGGTAAAGGTCACGCCATTTATGAATGTTCTGTGTGTGTGTGTGTGTGTGTGTGCACGTGCGTATGCATCTGACAAAATGAGTGGTTTAATTTGGGTTTGTCTGTTTCATCTTTGTGTTATAAGAAAATGAACACATGATGTAAATTAGTATGTGCCCACTAAAAAGAGTAGACAGTGGGAACTGAGAGAAATGTGGTATGCTCTGCCTCTCTTGGTTTTCTATGAAATTTCTAGTTTAGGTTTAATTGCCAGTGTCTAGCACACCACGTAATTGTTTTCTTGGTTTGGCAAAAAGGGGACAGGATAGAGGATGGAGAATGGAAAAATGTGCCCTGGGTCAGGATTAGGTTGCAGCCTGTGAAAACACCATTTCCAGGCTGCCATTAACTTGTGATTATAAAAAGAATGCCTCTCTAGTTAAAAAGTGGCCCCTGCTGCTACTTGTATGATGGGCACCTTTGGGGTGAGAGCTTTCTTTGAGTATTTTCTTTTTCCACTCAACTGGGTGGTAATGGGCTTTGCTCATCAGACTGAGGGAATGAAGGAGATGGATTTAAGTACCAGGCCAGAAAACTGTTGATTTGGCCTGTTTTCCTAGACTCCTTGGGTTTGAGAGAACCCACAGGATATGCCTCAGATAGCCTTCTGCACTATGTATATGTGTTTGTCTTTGATAAACCAACTGATTTTAAGGTAAGAAATGAGCTGAAAAGAAAGAATGTAGCCCACTCAGCCTTGTCCTCTTCTCTCTTGGTCTTAGGTTAACCAGGTGTTTTTACTCATTGATAGGGTCAGATACTGCCTGGTTCCCATCCCACATGCCAAGACTCTGGAGCCATCAGAGGGTTTGTGTGAGGCTGTCAAAGTAGGAGAGTTCTAAAGACAAGAAGTGATGACATGTAATATAGGGACAAGTAGTAAAGCCAGTGTCTGGTGAAGGTTTACACATTTAATCGCTTCTCAACCAGTTGGACATCGTGTCCTTCCATTTCTGACACTAAAACTCCATGATGCTGTAGGAAAAATGCAACTTCTTTTTTCTTTTTATCAATAGGAGAAAATGAAGATGAGAAGCTAAATGAAGTAATGCAGGAGGCTTGGAAGTATAACCGGGAATGCAAACTCCTAAGAGAAACTCTGCAAAGCTTCAGCTGGAATGGTAGGAACCTTAATACCTCCTTTACCCAGGAATGCAGAGAAGTGATTATTTTTAGAACATGTAGGCTCTCTTTGGGGGCGGAGGAGGAGTTCTCTCCAGACGAAGGAATGGGGGTTAGTTCCAGCCTATTCTAACTGCCCAGGTACATTGCCATGTGGTCTTTCAGTTGTTTTCCAGAGTTCAAGTGAATTGTGTGATACAGATTTAACACTGGAGAGCCCCTGTCATGTACCACTTTGGCAAAAAAGAAAACAAAAAGAGATCTCAGAACTCCTCCCATATCCCATGGCTGTTGACCAGTGTACTCTGAAGGGGAGAAAGAGGACAAAGTACCAAGGGACTCCACCCTGCTGATCTGCTTAACTTAGAGAAGATCTGCTTTACTTAAGGGGTAGAGGGTTTGCCGTATCTGCTGCTGGCTGAGTTTTTTCCCCCAGGGTCAGGAAAACAAGGCAGAGATGTATTTCTTGAATTGCTTTTTGTATCATCTTTCCAGTTGAGCAGACTAAACTGGACTTGAGTTCCAGGATGCTCAGGGAGGTAGCAAACTCTTTGAGTTCACTGGCTGGCTGGGCTCTCAGACATCCCATGAGAAATCTAAAGTGCTAGCCTGGCTATTCCCATACTTGGTAGAGATTAGCTTCCCTGGGATTTTGTTTGTTTTTTAAAATATAACATCAATACAGAAAAGTGATGACATACAACGTTTCTTTTTTAAAGAAATTTCACACAGTGAATGCATCTGTGTAATCAGTAGTAGAACATGTACCCTCTTCCATTCACTACCTCCCTCCTCCGAAGGGCAAATCACTGCTCTGATTTCTGGCACTATAGATGCATTTTGCCTGTTTTCGTATTTTATGTAAAAGCAATCGAACAGTCTGTGTTCTGTTGTGTCTGGTTTTTTTTAGTCAACATCACGTTTGAGAGATTCGTCCATGTTGTTGCTTACAGCGGCGGATCACTCTCAGTCCTGTATACCCAAAAACCAACCCAACCCAGTGCCGTCGAGTCAGTTCCCACTCATAGTGGCCCTAGAGGACAGAGCAGAACTGGCCCAGAGAGTTTCCAAGGAGTGCTTGGTGGATTCGAACTACCGACCCTTTGGTTAGCAGCCGTAGCTCTTAACCGCTACGCCACCGGGGTTTCCCAATCCTGTATAGGAGTTCAT
This sequence comes from Elephas maximus indicus, assembly GCF_024166365.1. Lineage (NCBI taxonomy): Eukaryota > Metazoa > Chordata > Mammalia > Proboscidea > Elephantidae > Elephas > Elephas maximus. Next base: position 10,182,007 of record NC_064840.1, read on the forward strand.
TATATGAATATACTATAATATAGTTATCCATTCTAATGTTGATTGGATATTTGGATTGTTTCCAGGTTTTGACAGTTAAGAAAAGGGCTGCTGTGAGCACTCTTATATATATTTTTTGATGAACATATTTACTTATTTATGTATCTAGGATTGGAATTTCTGGGTCATGGTGGTATATATACATCAGTTTGGCATTAGTAGGTATGCCGTTTTCCAAAGTGGTTGTACCGAAATGTATAATTCCACTAGCAATGTATGAAAGTTCCAGTTAACTCCACATCCACACAAACACTTGGCGGTTGTCTTTTTTAGTCATTGAGGTTGGTATGTAATGGTACTGTAGTACCATTTTAATTTGTATTTCCCTACTGACTGATGAGATTGAGCATTTTTCTTGTTTATTGGCCATTTAGTTTTACTCTTTCATGAATTGTGTTTGTGTCTTTTGTCCATTTTTCTATGGCATTGTCTTTCTTATAGATGTGTAGGAGTTCTTTATAATCTGGGTACAAATTCTTCATCAGATACACAAATTATAAAGACCTTCTCCCTCTTTATGGTTGGTGTTGTTGTAATGAATTTGGGGTTTTTACTGCCAGATTAATGGAACTGCCCAATTGCTACCTGAAATATGGGGGAATCTAGATTCAGTGCTTTTGTCAGTATTGGGGATGGTTCCTACGTTAGTAAGGATAATTTGATACTGTTAAGGTATATCTTATTGGGTCCCTGTCAAGAGTCTGTCATCTCCATACAGAGAGTTTGGCGACTGACCTTGCTGCTTTCTTGGGTTTCAGGTCGCGGATTCACAGATAAAGTGGATCGACTAAAACTGGCAGAAATTGTGAAGCAAGTGATTGAAGAGCAAACCATGTCCCATGAATCCCAATAACAACAGCTTCAAACCTTTTTTTTTACAATTTGAAATTGTATTCTTTAATGTATAAAGTAATTTTTATGTAAATTAATAAATCATAGTTTCCTTTCCACACCGCTCAAAGATGCTGTGTAGGTTTAGATACAGGGTTCACTAGTGGTATAGTTTTATTTTTAAGAAAAGCTCAGTTCCTAGAGATATCCTGTTACTTCAGGACTATTTAGTCTTATGTTTGTAAGATGACAGATGGTATTGTCAAGGAAGATTGTTTGCTTTGTAATAAAGTATACAAAAACCACCTGCCAGCGGTAGCCAGAGGACCAACTATAGGGACCGTTCTTTTCAGTAAACACTTGAATCAGGTACTGCCTACTCTGTCTCAATTGCCCTGTGTGTTTTACCTTCTGCACCTTCGGGAGGTTAACCCTAGTGCCGAGAAACTGTTGTGGGTGAAACACTGCAGGCTGCCTGCTGGAACTCACAGGATGCAACTTGGGCCTGAAGACCTAGCGTCCACAGTGGAAGAGGCAGGAAGCTAAGCCCTCATTTTTTTGTCCCTAATTCCTTGAAGTGGTAATGTTTCCTTTTTGTCACATTGGTTAAAGGGGTATTGGTTTGCTTCTTCAACCCAGTGGAATTTTCTCTTACGTTTATTCTTTTCATGATTACCAGAGCTTTGATTTCTTTTCCCCTCTTGGCCCACTTTGTCCTCTCTTCTGTCCCCCACAGCACCCACCAGCCCCACCACTTATTTCCTTGTTCCTCTGGCCCCCTTTTTTGGGATGATTTTTCTGAGAAAATTACATATCATAGAAACTGGTGCCTATTGGATTAATATCTAAGATGATCCAGTGCTTTTTTTTACCTTGTAAAAGTTGCCCTTTTTCTCTGTAATGTTTCTGCCCGAGTTTCATGCTGGCATCCCCTAAGCTGTTTTTATCTTTTATCTTGTCCACTACTCTTAATCTTCAAGTAGTGTGCTTCTGGCCCAAGGAGCAGCTGGGTGCTTTTCTAGTTTTCTGTTGTGCATGTGGGCTTCCATAACAATTGTGTGTGTGTGTGCGCGCGCGCGCACGTGTGCTTTAGGTGAAGGTTTACAGAGCAAATCAGTTTCCCATTCAATAGTTTATACACACGTTGCTCCAGGACATAGGTTGCATTCCCTGCAATATGTCAGTACTCTCCCCATTACCACCCTGAGTTTCCATTTCCATTCGTTGGTTTTCCTAACCCCTTACTGCCTTCTCATATTTGCTTTTGGGCATATGTTGTCCTTTTGGTCTCATGGAGGTGACTGTTCAAAAGGAGCACTTTTCTTCATGTGTGTTATTGTTTATTTATAGGTTTGTCTATTATTTGGCCTGGTGGTACAGTGGTTAAATGCTGTGGCTGCTAACCAAAAGGTCAGCAGTTCGAATTCACCAGCTGCTCCTTGGATACCCTATGGGGCATTTCTACTTTGTCCTATAGGGTCGCTATGAGTCAGAATTGACTCGACAACAATGGGTTTGGTTTTTTGGTTTATTTTATTTCGCTGAAAGGTGATCTCCAGGAATGGCTTCAGTTCTAAGTTAGAAGGGTGTCTAAGGGCTGTAGTCTTGGGGGTTACTTCAGTCTCTCTCAGACCAGTAAATCTGGTCTTTTTTATGAATTTGTATTTTGTTCTACATTTTTCCCCCACTCTAACTGGGACCTTCTATTGTGATCCTGGCCACCGCGGTCGGTAGTGGTAGCCAGGCACCATCTAGGTTTTCTGGTTTCAGGCTGGTGGGGGCTGTGGTTCATGTGGTTCGTTAGTCCTTTGGACTAATTGTTTCCTTGAGTCTTTGGTCTTCTTCACTCTCTTTTGCTCCGGACATATCTTAGATGGCTACTTGTAAGCTTTTAAGACCCCCAGATGCTACTCACCAAAGTAGGATATAGGCTTTCTTTATCAATTACATTATGCCAATTGAGCTAGATGTCCCTTGAGACTATGGTCCTTAGCCTTCAAGCACAGTAACTTAGTCCTGTGAGGTATTTGGTTATGTCTAGGTTGTTTCCATGACTGCCCCGTGTGCTCTACTATATGTATGAATATACATGGAGCGCATACAGATACATATGTAGAAATATCCACAGCCAAATCTACATATGCACATGGCTATGCTCCCGTATGCCCTCCCACACCTGTTCGGCGTACTTACCTACATAGATAGGTAAGTTATTGTTATTCCTGTTGTTGCAGGGTTGTATATGTTATAATATTTACCTTCCTTGCCTTTTATTCTTGTGTACCTCCCAGTGTCTTCCCTTGCCTTGTTTATGTTTTGCTGACTTCCCCCACATTGTGTACTGCCTTTTCCTTCACCAAAGTTAACACGTCTACTCTTTATTGATTTTCCCTTCTTCCCCCTTCCATTCCTGGTAACCAAAAAATGTTTCTTTTTGTGTGTAAACCTTTTCTTGCCTATTTATAATAGCGATGTCATACAATATTTGTCTTTTTGTAAGTGACTTATTTCACTCAGCATAATGTCCTCCAAATTCATTCATTTTGTGAGATGTCTCATGAATTCACCATTATTCTTTATTGTTGTGTAGTATTCCATTGTGTATTTTAAAAAAACCAAACCCATTGCCACCGAGTCAGTTCCAACTCATAGTGACCCTATAGGACAGAACAGAAATTGCCCCATAGGGTCTGCAGTTTGAATCCACCAGGCGCTCCTTGGAAACTCTATGGAGCAGTTCTACTCTGCCTTATAGGGTTGCTATGAGTCGGAATCGAATCGATGGCACTGGGTTGTGGGGTTTTTAATGGCTAATGATGGAAGCATCTCTTCAGGTGTTTGTTAGCTGCCTGAATGTCTTCTTTGGTGAATTGTCTGTTCATGTCCTTTGACCATTTTTTACTTGAGTTGTCTTTTTGTTATTGAGGTGTTTTAAGTTTTCTATAAATTTTAGAGATTAGACCCTTGTCGGCTATGTCATAGCTAAGGTTTTTTCTGAGTCTATAGGTTCTCTTTTTACTTTCTTGGTGAAATCTTTTGGTGAGTATAAGTGTTTAATTTTTAGGACATCCCAGTTACCAAGTGTATTTTCTGCTGCTTATACATTTTTCGTTGTATTTGGTATTCTATTTATGCCATATATTAGGGCCCCTAGCATTGACCCTATTTTTTCTTCCATGATCTTTATGGTTTTAGGTTTTACATTTAGGTCTTTGATCTATTGAGTTAGTTTTTGTGTATGGTTTCAGGTATGGATCTTGTTTCATTTTTCTGCAAATGGATATCCAGTTTTGCCAGCATCATTTGTTAAAGAGTCTATATCTTCCCCATTTAATGAACTTTGACCTTTTGTCAAAGATCAGCTGTCCAGAGTTGGATGGATTTACTTTGGGGTTCTTGATTCTGTTCCATTGGTCTATGTGTCTGTCGTTATACCAGTACCAGGCTGCTACCTACTACCATGGTACGTACTACCATGGCTGTATAGTAGGTTCTGAGATTGAGAAATGTGAGGCCCCCTATTTTGTTCTTCTTCCTCAGTAATGCTTTGCTTATCCGGGATTGCTTTCTTTTCCATATCAAGTTGGTGATCAGTTTTTCCTGTTAAAGAATGCCGTTAGAATTTCGATTTCACTGTACCTGTAGATTGCTTTGGGTAGTACTGACATTTTCACAATGTTAAGTTTTCCTATCCTTGTGCATGGTATGTTTTCCATTTATGTAGGTCCCTTAGTTTCTTGCAGTAGTGTTGTATAGTTTTCTTTGTATAAGTCTTCTATGTCTCTAGATTTATTCCTAAGTATTTATGTTTTTGAGGGCTATTGTAAACGGTATTTTTTGCCTGATTTCCTTTTCAGAGTTCTCTTTGTTGATGTATAGGAATTCAACTGAGTTTTGTGTGTTGATATTGCCTGCTGCCAATTTGCTGAATTATTCTGTTTTTTCCAGTAGCTTTCTTGTGGAGTCGCTGGGATTTTCTATGTATATGATCACATTATCTGTGATTAGGGATAGTTTTACCTCTTCCTTACCAATTTGTGTTGTTGTTAGGTGCTGTCAAGTTGGTTCCAACTCATACGGACCCTATGCACAACAGAAGGAAACACTGCCCGGTCCTGTGCCATCCTCAAAATCATTGTTATGCTTGAGCTCATTGTTGCAGCCACTGTGTCAATCTACCTTATTGAGGGTTTCCTCTTTTCTGCTGACCCTGTACTCTGCCCAGCATGATGTCCTTCTCCAGGGACTGATCCCTCCTGACAACATGCCCAAAGTATGTAAGACGCAGTCTCGCCATCCTTGCTTCTAAGGAGCATTCTGGCCGTACTTCTTCCAAGACAGACCTGTTCGTTCTTTTGGCAGTCCATGGTATATTCAATATTCTTTGCCAACACCAAAATTCAAAGGCTTCAATTCTTCTTCAGTCTTCCTTATTCATTGTCCAGCTTTCACATGCCTGTGATGCGACTGAACATACCACGGCTTGGGTCAGGCGCACCTTAGTCTTCAGGGTGATATCTTTGTTCTTCAACACTTTGAAGAGGTCCTTTGCAGCAGATTTGCCCAATGCTATGCGTCTTTTGATTTCTTGACTGCTGCTTCCATGGCTGTTGATTGTGGATCCAAGTAAAATGAAATCCTTGACAACTTCAATCTGTTCTCCGTTTATCATAATGTTGCTCATTGGTCCAGTTGTGAGGATTTTTGTCTTCTTTATGTTGAGGTACAATCCATACTGAAGGCTGAGGTCTCTGATCTTCATTAGTAAGTGCTTCAAGTACTCTTCACTTTCAGCAAGCAAGGTTGTGTCATCTGCATAACACAGGTTGTTAATGAGTCTTCCTCCAATCCTGATGCCCCGTTCTTCTTCATAAAGGCCAGCTTCTCGTGTTATTTGTTCAGCATACAGATTAAATAGGTTTGGTGAAAGAATACAACCCTGACGCACACCTTTCCTGACTTCAAACCAATCAATATCCCCTTGTTCTGTCTGAACAACTGCCTCTTAGTCTATGTAAAGGTTCCTCATCAGCACAATGAAGTGTTCTGGAATTCCCATTCTTTGCAGTGTTACCCATGGTTTGTTATGATCCACACAGTCAAATGCCTTTGCATAGTCAATAAAACACAAATAAACATCCTTCTGGTATTCTCTGCTTTCAGCCAGGATCCATCTGACATCAGCAATGGTATCCCTGGTTCCACGTCCTATTCTGAACTGGCCTGAATTTCTGGCAGTTCCCTGTTGATATACTGCTGCAGCTGTACTTGAATGATCTTCAGCAAAATTTTGCTTGCGTGTGATATTAATGATATTGTTCTATAATTTCCACGTTTGGTTGGATCACCTTTCTTGGGAATAGGCATAAATATGGATCTCTTCCAGTCAGTTGGCCAGGAAGCTGCCTTCCGTATTTCTTGGCATAGACGAGTGAGCACCTGCAGCACTGCTTCTGTTTGTTGAAACATCTCAATTGATATTCCATCAATTCCTGGAGCCTTGTTTTTTGCCAATGCCTTCAGAGCAGCTTGGCCTTCTTCCTTCAGTACCATTGGTTCCTGATCATATGCCACCTCTTGAAATGGTTGAATATCGACTAATTTTTTTTTTGGTGTAATGACTCTGTGTATTCCTTCCATCTTCTTTTGATGCTTCCTGCATCATTTAATATTTTCCCCATGGAATCCTTCACTATTGCAACTCGAGGCTTGAATTTTTTCATCAGTTCTTTTGGCTTGAGAGACACGGAGCATGTTCATCCCTTTTGGTTTTCCAACTCCAGCTCTTTGCACATGTCATTATGATACTTTACTTTGTCTTCTTGAGAGGCCCTTTGAAATCTTCTGTTCAGTTCTTTTACTTCATGAATTCTTCCTTTTGCTTTAGCTGCTCAACGCTCAAGAGCAAGTTTCAGAGTCTCCTCTGACATCAATCTTGGGTCTTCTCTTTCTTTCCTGTCTTTCAGTGACCTCTTGCTTTCTTCATGGATGATGTCCTTGATGTCATTCCACAGCTCGTCTGGTCTTCGATCACTGGTGTTCAATGCATCAAATCTATTACGATGGTCTCCAGATTCATGTGGGATAGACTCAAGGTCATATTTTGGCTCTCGTGGATATGCTCTGATCTTCTTCAGTTTCAGCTTCAACTCGCATATGAGCAATTGATGATCTGTTCCACAGTTGGCCCCTGGCCTTGTTCTGACTGATGATATTGAGCTTTTCCATCGTCTCTTTCCACAGATGTAGTCAGTTTGATATCTGTGTGTTCCATCTGGCGAGGTCCATGTGTATAGTCACCGTTTATGTTGGTGAAAGAAGGTATTTGCAATGAAGAAGTCGTTGGTCTTGCAAAATTCTATCATTTGATCTCCAGCATTGTTTCTATCACCAAGGCCACACTTTCCAACTACTGATCTTCTTGTTTCCAACTTTCAGATTCCAATCACCAGTAATTATCAATGCATCTTGATTGCATGTTCAATTAATTTCAGACTGCAGCAGCTGATAAAAATCTTCTATTTCTTTATCTTTGGCCCTAGTGGTTGGTACCTATATTTGAATAATAGTTGTATTAACTGGTCTTCCTTGAAGCCGTATGAATATTATCGTATCACTTACAGCATTGTACTTCAGGATACATCTTGAAACATTGTTTTTGACGATGAATGGAACACCATTCCTCTTTGAGTTGTCATTCCCAGCATAGTAGACTATATGATTGTCCAATTCAGAATGGCCAATACCAGTCTATTTCAGCTCACTAATGCCTAGGATATTGATGTTTATGCGTTCCATTTCATTTTTGACGATTTCTAATTTTCCATGATTCATACTTTGTACATTCCAGGTTCTGATTATTAATGGATGTTTGCAGCTGTTTCTTCTCATTTTGAGTCATGCCACATCAGCAAATGAAGGTCCCAAAAGCTTTACTCCATCCACATCATTAAGGTCCACTCTACTTTGAGGAGGCAGCTCTTCCCCAGTCATGTTTTGAGTGCCTTCCAACCGGGGGGGCTCATCTTCCAGCACTATATCAGACATTGTTCTGCTGCTATTTATAAGGTTTTCAATGGCTAATGCTTTGGTTTAATGCTTTTCAGAAGTAGACTGCCGGGTCCTTCTTCCTAGTCTGTCTCAGTCTGGAAGGTCAGCTGAAACCTGTCCTCCACGGGTGACCCTGCTGGTATCTGAATACCAGTTGCATAGCTTCCAGCATCACAGCAACACCCAAGCCCCCACAGTATGAAAACCTGAGAGACACGTGGGGGTTACCAATTTATATGCCCTTTATTTCCTTTTCTTGCCTTACTGTCACGCTAGGACTTCTAATACAATATTGAATAAGAGTTGGGATAAAGGGCTTCCTTGTCTGAGTCCCGTTCTCAAGGGCAATGCTTTCAGTTTCTCTCTGTTGAGAATAATGTTAGCTGTTGCTTTTGTATATATGCCCTTAATTATGTTGAGGAATTTCTCTCTTCTCCTATTTTGCTGAGAGGTTTTATCAAGAATGGGTGTTAGAGTTTATCAGATGCCTTTTCTCCATCAATTGAGATGATTATGTGATTCTTGTTTTTTATGTGCTGGATTACGTTCACTGACTTTCTAACGTCGAACCATCCTTGCATACCTGGTATGAATCCCACTTGGTAATGATGCTTTATTTTTCTAACATGCTGTTGTATTCTATTGACTAGAATTTTGTTGAGAATTTTTACATCTGTATTCTTGACGGATATTGGTTTATAATTTTCTTTTTTACCAGTGTCTTTCAGGGTTATGCTGGCTTCATAGAATCAATTTGGGAGTATTCCTTCCTTTCCTATGTTCTGAAATAGTTTAAGCAGTGTTGGTGTCTACTTTTCTCTGAATGTTTGGTAGAATTCTCCAGTGAAGCTGTCTGGGCCAGGGCTTTTTTTTCTGTTGTTGTTGAGAGTTTTTTAATGACCTCTTCAATTTCTTCTTTGTTATGGATCTGTTCAGGTTTTCTTTTTTTTTAATTTGTTTTTAAATTGTACTTTAGATGGTTTACAGAGCAAACAAGCTTCTCATTAAACATTAATACACATATTATTTTGTGACATTGGTTGCCAACCCCATGACATGTCAACACTCTGCTCTTCTCGACCTTGGGTTTCCCATTACCAGCTTTCCTGTCCCCTGCTGCTTTCTTATCCTTATCCCTGGGCTGCTGTGCCCATTTAGTCTCATTTTGTTTTATGGGCCTGTCTCATCTTTGGCTGAAGGGTGAACCTCAGGAATGACTTCCTTACTGAGTAAAAGGGTGTTTGGGGGCCATACTCTTAGAGTTTCTCTAGTCTCTGTCAGACCAGTAAGTCTGGTCTTTTTTTTTTTGTTAGAATTTTGTTCTACATTTTTCTCCAGCCTTGTCTGGGACCCTCTACTGTGATCCCTGTCAGAACAGCTGGTGGTGGTAGCCAGGCACCACCTAGTTATGCTGACTCAGTCTGGTGGAAGCTGTGGTACTTGTGGTCCTTTAGTTCTTTGGACTAATCCTTCTCTTTTGTCTTTGGTTTTCTTCATTCTTCCTTGCTCCAGATGGGGTGAGACCAGTGGATTATGTTAGATGGCTACTCAAGCTTTTAAGACCCCAGACGCTACTCACCGAAGTAGAAGATAGAACATTTTCTTTGTAAACTATGTTATGCCATTTGAGCTAGATGTTCCCAGAGACCATGGTCCCCACAGCCCTCACCCCAGTAATTTGGTCCCTCAGGGAGTTCGGATATGTCTGTGGAGCTTTCATAACCTTGCCGTGGACAAGTTGTGCTGGCTTCCCCAGTATTGTATACTATCTTACCCTTCACCAAAGTTACCACTTACCTATTGTCTAGTTAGCGTTTTTCCCTCCCCATCCCACTCTACCCTCGTAACCGTCAAAGATGGTGTGTAAACCAGTCTCATACAATATTTGTCCTTTTGTGACTGACTTATTTCACTCAGCATAATACCTTCCAGATTCATTCATGTTGTGAGATGCTTCACACATTCACCATTGTTCTTTATTGTTGGGTAGTATTCCATTATGTGTCTGTACCATAGTTTGTTTATCCATCATCTGTTGATGGGCACCTAGGTTGTTTGCATCTTTTTGTTACTGTGAACAATGCTACAGTGAACATGGGTGTGCATATGTCTATTCGTGTGATAGCTCTTAGTTCTCTAGGATATATTCCTAGGAGTAGGATTGCTGGATTATATGGCATTTCTATTTCTAGCTTTTTAAGGAAGTGCCATATCGTTTTCCAAAATGGTTGTACCATTTTGGATTCCCATCAGCAGTACATAAGAATTCCAGTCTCCCCTCAGCCTATCCAACATTTGTTATTTTCTCTGTGTGTGTGTTTTTTTTTTTATTTGTGACAGTAATGTTGGGGTGAGATGGTATCTCATTGTGGTTTTGATTTGGATTTCTCTAATGGCTAGTAATCACAAGCATTTCCTTATGTGTCTGTTAGCCACTTGAATGTCTTCTTTGGTGAAGTGTCTGTTCATATCCTTTGCCCATTTTTTAATTGGATTGTCTTTTTGTTGTAGAGGTGTTGGAGTTTCCTATAGATTTTAGAGATTAGGCCTTTGTCGAATTTGTCACGGCCAAAAATTTTTCCCCAGTCCATAGGTTCTCTTTTTACTCTTTTGGTGAAGTCTTTTGATGAGCATAAGTGTTTAATTTTTAGAAGATGCCAGTTAATCTAGCTTATCTTCTGGCATTTGGCTATTTAGTTATAGTTTGTATCCTGTTAATGCTGTGTATTAGGGTCTCTGGTGCTGACCCTACTTTTTCTTCTATGAACTTATAGTTTTTGGTTTTATATTTAGGTCTTTGATCCATTTTGAATTAGTTTTTGTGTATGGTGTGAGGTATGAGCCCTGTTTCATTTTTTTTTTTTTCAGATGGACATCCAGTTTTGCCAGTACTATTTGTTAAAAAGACTGTCTTTTCCCCACTGGTGGACTCTGGGTCTTTATCAAAGATCAGGTGACCACAGGTGGCTGCATTACATCTGGTTCTCAGTTCTGTTCCTTTGGTCAATGTATCTGTCATACCAGTACCAGGCTGTTTTGACTACCATAGCTGTGTACAGTAGGTTTTGTGGTCAGGTAGTGCGAGCCCTCCTACTTTATTATTCCTCTTCAGTAGTGCTTTACTTATCCGGGGCCTCTTCCCTTTCCATATAAAGTTAATGATTAGTTTTTCCATTGCTTTAAAGAATGCTTTGGTATTTGGATCAGGATTGCATTGAATTTTTAGATTACTTTGGGTAGAATTGACGTTTTCACAATGTTAAATCTACCTATCCATGAGCATGGTATAGCTTTTCCATTTATGTAGGTTCTGTTCAGATTTTCTACCTCAGTTTGTGTTAGTTTGGGTAGGTAGTGTATTTCTAGAAAGTTTTCCATTTCTTTTAGGTTTTCTAATTTGTTGGAGTATAATTTGTTGTAATATTCTGTTATGATCCTTTTTATTTCACTTGGTTCTGTTGTAATGTCACCAATTTGATTTCTTATTTAGGTTACTTGTATCTTTCTGAATTTGGTCTGTTCATCGATTTTATTAATCTTTTCAAAGAACCAGCTTCTAGTCTTGATTCTTTTGATTGTTTTTCTGTTTTCTGATTCATTTATTTCTGCTCTAATCTTTTTTCTTCTAGTGGCTGGCAGCTTCCTTTGCTGTCTTTTTTTTTTTTTTTTCCTATTTGTTCAAATTGTAGGGTTAAGGTATTGATTTTGGCCCTGTCTTCTTTTTTTATGTGTGTGTTTATTGCTATAAATTGATCTCTGAACATTGCTTTTGTCCCAGAGGTTTTGGTATGTTGTGTTTTCATTCTCATTTCATTCTAAGAATTTTTTTTTTTTTTTTTACTGTGCTTTAAGTGAAAGTTTACAGCTCTAGTTTCTCATACAAAAACTTATACACATTGTTATGTGACCATAGTTGCTCTCCCTATAATGTGACAGCACACTCCTCCCTTCCACCCCAGATTTCCCGTGTCTGTTCAACCAGCTCCTGTCCTCTTCTGCCTGTTCACCTCACCTCTGGACAGAAGCTACCCATTTAGTCTCATGTTATCTACTTTTACTAAGAAGCATGCTCTTCACAAGGATCATTTTATATCTTATAGTCCAGTCTAATCTTTGAGGAGTTGGCTTTGGAATGGTATTAGTTCTGGGTTAACAGAGAGTCTGAGGGCCATGTCTTCTGGGGTTCCTATAGTCTCAGTCAGACCAGTAAATATACATTTTTGGCTAGAATTTGAGTCCTGCACTCCACTTTTCTTCTGCTCCATCAGGGACGCTCTGTTCCCTGTCAGGGCGGTCATTGGTGGTAGCCAGGCACTGTCTAGTTCTTCTGGTCTCAGGTTGATGGAGTCTCTGGTTTATGTGGCCCTTTCTGTCTCTGGGCTAATAATTTCCTTGTGTTTTTGGTATTCTTCATTCTTCTTTGCTCCAGGTGGGTTGGGACCAATTGATGCATCTTGGGTGGCTGCTCACTAGCTTTTAAGACCTTAGATGCCACTCACCAAAGTGGGATGCAGAACACTTTCTTAATAAACTTGGCTATGCCAGTTGACCGAGATGTCCCCTGAAGCCATGGTCCCCAGACTCCCGCCCCTGCTCTGTCCCTGAAGTGTTTGGTTGTATTCAGGAAACTTCTTAGTTTTTGGTTTAGTCCAGTTATGCTGACTTCCCCTGTATTGTATATTGCCCTTCCCTTCACCTAAGATAATTTAATTCCAAGAGTTTATTTCATTTTTAATTTCTTATATTACTCAGTGCTTTTTAAGCAAGGTGTTACTCAGCTTCCATGTATTTGGATTTTTTTCCTTGTTCTTCCTGTTATTGATTTCTGGTTTTTATTGCATTGTGATCTGAGAAGATGCTTTGCATTATTTGGATTTTTTAAAAATGTATTGAGGCTTGTTTTGTGGCCTACAGTATGGTGTATTCTGGAGAATGATCCATGTGTGCTGGAGAAGAACGTGTACAGTGTTGCTGTTGGGTGGAACATTTTGTGTGTGTGAGGTCCAGTTGCTTGATTGTGATGTTTAGATCTTCTGTATGATTGCTGAGTTTCTCACTGGTTGTTCTGTCCTTCCTCGAAAGTGGCATGTTAAAGTCTCATACTATTATTGTGGAACTATTTCTCATTTCAATTTTTTTAGAGTTTATGTCTTTGGGAGCTCTGTTTTCAGGTGTGTAAATATTTATTATGGTTATGTCTTCTTGGTGGATTGACCTTTAATCATTATATAGTGCCCTTCCTTGTCTCTTATGTTGGATTTTGCTTTAAAGTCTATTTTATCAGAAATTAATATTGCCACTCTTGCTCTTTTTTCATTACTGCTAGCTTGATAATACTTTTTTCCATCATTTGATTTTTAGCTTATTTTTACCTTTGTGTCTAAGATCTGTCTCATATAGGCAATGTATTGATGGGTCATTTTTTAAATACATTTCGTTACTCTCAGTCTCTTGACTGGTTCGTTTAACCTATTTACATTCAGTATGATTACTGATAGGTAGGAATTTACCACTCTCATTTTGTGTGCTTTTTTTCGTGGTGTTGACGGTTTCTTTGTTCTGCTTACTTTTCCATACTGAGTTCTTCTTGTTTATGGATTTCATTTCCTTCGTTGTTGATTCGGTGTAGTCTACTGAGTCTTTCTGGTTTTCTTCTTTTTTATTTTGATGAGTAGGTTTATTAATTTTCTTTGTCATTACCCTGAAATTTTCCTTTGTCTTCCTAAGTTTAGAACAGTCTGTTATATCTTGATATCACTTTGAATTCCTCTCCATATACAAGTTTGTAGCTGCACCATTTATTCTTCCTTTTTACTTTGAAGTTATCACTTACAGATTGACTTCTCTGGTTTCCCTGTTTTCAGTCTTGTAGCTTTATTTTTGAGAATTCTTTGTCTTGGTTGGTGTCTGGGTGATGCTGTCATGTGCCTTAAACTCAGACTGTTGTCTGATGTCGTTTCTCTGTCTGAAGACTCCTCTTTAATATTTCTTCTAAGGTTGATTTGGTTTTTTACAAATTCCCTTACTTTCTGTTTACCTGGAAATGTTTTAAAGTTTCGCCATTGTAGTTGAGAGACAGTTTTTCTGGATATATAATTCTTGGTTGGCAATTTTTTTCTTTCTGTGTTTTATATGTCATCCTACTGCCTTCTTACCAACATAGTTTCTGCCGAGAAAAGAAAGCTTGCTCTTATTGGTTCCCCTTTGCAGGTGACAATTTATGTTTCCTGAGCTGCTCTCAGGATTCTTTGGTTTTAGAAAATTTGATTGTGCTATGTCTTGGTGACTTTCTTTTGGGGTCTATCCTGTATGAGGTTTACTGAGCTTCTTGGGTGGGCTCTTCTTTCATGATAATATTAGTGAAGTTTTCTGCCAGCAAATCTTCAAAATTTTTCTTTTTGTCTTCTCCTGGAGTTCCTATCACACAAAAATTATTCTTCCTGACAGGATTTCTTTTTCTTTTTTCTTAATGTTCCTCAAACAAATTAGTATCAAAGGATTTGTCCTCTATTTTGCTGATTCTGTCTTCCATTGATTCAGTTCTACTCGTATGTCCTTCCATTGAGTCATCTGAGATTTTATTGTTGATCTTCTGGATTGCTGTTTTTGTATGGTTTCTAATTGTCTATTTTGCCATTTTGTTCTTGTATTGTTTTCCTGAATTTTTAGAATTTTGCCTGTGTTTTCCTTGATCTCTTTCTTGATCTATTGGAGGATCCTATATATAAGTCTTTTGAATTCCTTATCTGGTAATTCCATTACCATTTCTTCCTAGGAAGATTTTCTGGCCCTTTATTTTGGTCACTTGGTTGAGCCATCTTTTCCTGCTTTTTTATGTGATTTGATGTTGTCCGTTGTCTCCAAGGCATTAAGGTGTTATATTTATTGTATGTTTGTTTGCTTAGCCCTGGTTTCTTGTTTTTATGTTTCCAGGCAGACGGGGCAGACATGCTAATTTGGTCGGCACTGGGGTGCTCATCACCTGTTTATGGGTGAGTGGGGCAGCGGCTGAGAGTACGAGTGCAAGTCTCTACTCGCCGGTCATGTGGGGCAGCTTAGGGCAGGCTGTGTGGGCAGTGGCTGTCGTTTTATCATTGATCCAATGGCAGAAGTGGGTGGTGGTACTCACCAAGTGGATGGTGGGGTAGGTGTGGCAGGCGAGTGGGGAGTGCAGTTGTCACTGCTTTCCGGGTGAGGAAGAAGTGCATGGCAGACAAGTGTGCATGCATTTACGTGGTTGCCGCTGCTCACATGGTCTGAGGGGTGGGTGGCATGTGGGTACAGTCATTTGGTCGCCACTGTTCTCCAGTTTGGGGGTGGAGGGTAGGGGAGTGGGTGGTGGGCAGGCGCGTGCTTGGCTGCTGTCACTCGCCCGTTGGGTGGGGTGGGGTGGGGTGGGGTGCGGTGGGGTGGGTGGGTGCAGTTGCACAGTCACCACCACGTGCTGACTCGGGAGGAGTGGGTGGAAGATGTACACAGTGGCACAGTTGTTGCCACTCGCTGACTCGTGGGGAAAGAGTGGGTGGCAGGCAGGTGAATACGTGGGAGTGCACTTACTATTGCCCGTGTGTGCTGCCCCTTCAGCTAGCACACATGGGTGCCTGGGCACTTCTTGTCTGCTGCAGCCAGCATTTGGGACCTGCCTCCAACCAACTGCAAAGAGAAGTGGGGCACCTGGGGTCCAGCCGAGTGGGAGACCTCCTGCTGATACTCCACTGTTCCACTGCCTCATGCATGTCACCCACCCTGGAGGTCAGAGACTGCCACTTGTGGGTATACCTGACTCTGGATCCTGGCTCCCTCTCTGCTCTGTGGACAGCAGGATCCCTGGAATTCTCACCCTCCTGTGTTTTCCTTCCTTGGATTTGAATCATGATCTGCTCAGCTTGTTTCTCTCCAGGTGTGTTTATATAGTCTCTGTCTCTTATGAGCATGCTGTGAAGTTGCCTTCCTATATTCCTCACCTGAGGTTGCTGCAGGCTTTGTCTCAAGATGGCCATGTTGAGCCGGGATGGCTGGCAGCACTGCTCTGCTCCATTCCAGTCCTCTTTTGCAGCTGCATTCAGTTTTTTCTTCCAGTCACTGTTGCATTTTTTACCCTTCCTTTTTAATGTTCAGGGTTCCAAGATTATTACCTGGGTCTGTTTCACTTGGCTTCTCGGGTCATTGCTGTAGAGGGACAGAATGGTGCGTCTGACTAATCTGCCATCTTGGCTCTTCCCCTCCATAGGAATTTTTTTTTAAGTGATTTTTGGTGGGTTATCTGTGTTGGTAAAGAGAAGAGTTAACAGGCAGATTCCAGTTCACAGAGAAGGATCACAGGTTCAGCTCTTCAATTTCATCAGATCACAATATCTTCAATCCAAATTTTTTAACTCTTCCACTTTGCTAAGTATGTCTTCAGGGTGACATTTGGTTAGTATGTTTATATCTTGTGGCTGACTACAGGAATTTATGATAAAAACATAAATTCTCTTTTAAGAATTACCTTACTATGTTGGTTCCCTTTTATCTTGGAGAATTTATAATACAAGGTATTTTTTGAGGTAAAGCTCACTGATTAATGTCCTTTCCAGCATTTCCTCAATGATGGGAAGAATCTTAGGTGACTGATAACTGTTACAAATGGATACCCTCTAAGGAGAATTTAATGCTTTTCAACACGGCAAAATAGAAGAGTTAGGTAGCAGAGAAAAAATGTTTCCTTTTATCTACTGACCAGAAAACTGAGCTGAGCATTGAACTAAGCTTGTGCTGTTTTTCAGTGAAATGTACTCCTAGAAATCATGACTTGCAGTCATGAAAAGCTCTAATTTTTCCCAGAAAAACTGAACACCTGTAGTTTCTATCTTAGGGAAATGGCTCAGTATTCCATAGGGAGAGGAGGGCAATAATTTGTTACTCTTTTTCTTCAGAGGAACTTTCTAGCACATCTGGTTCACCACTGACTTCTCAAATATGTTGTCTGGGTGTCTTCTAAAGGCTCAGGATGAATTTTTTGCTTCTCTGTGGCGAATTCTAGGCATGATATGAAAGGGTGTCCAAAGTGATGCTTCCTTTTACTCTGAGCAGTAGTTGCCCATATTTTAGTCACTTCAGGCTGAATTCATCTGGCCCCCAACTGAGTGCTATATCCAGATGTGTCCAGATGAGCACCATGCTGGAAGTTTCTACATATCCTGGAGGCCACCCCAACTGTTACAACTCAAAAGTCACTCCTATCCTGGACAGACCTCCTTGGGAAAAAAAAAAAAAAAACATTGACTCCCAAAGGACTCAACACTATTTGGTCTTCAAAGTGAAGTTTTGTATATTCCTAGGCTGGTAGTAAATTTTGCCATAATATTCTAGTCAGGCTTGCTAATAAAGCAAAAGTGGAATATGACTGGAAATGAAACAAAATCTTCCTGTGTATTATTACTTGTGTCCTAAAACCTTTATACCTGGGGAAACTTAACATTGTAAAAACTGTTCTTGTAATGCAGCAACTTATTGTTTCCAGTTTTCCTACACGATTTGCTAACCCTCTGTTTATTAAAGCCATTATCACTCAAATCCCTATAGACTTTACTATAGTTTTAAGTCTTTTTGTAGAACAATTATATCTCTTTCTGGCTAATATACATAAGAGGGTAGCTGTCAGAAATCTATTGTTGGAAACATGGATAGGAAGAATTGATTTTGAAAGAGAGTTTGTGTTATTTGTATTCATCTGAGAAGGAACAAATTGAAGGACTAGTAGGTAACTGTTGGTTTTTAAAAAAAACCCAGCCGCTGTCCAGCTGACTCCAACTCATGGGAACCCCACGCATGTGACAGTAGAACTCTTCGTAGGGTTTTCAATGGCTGATTTTTTCAGAAGTAGATCACCAGGCCTTTCTTCTGAGGTGCCTGTGGGTGAGCTTGAACCTCTAGTCTTCCGGCTCGCCGCCAGGCGAGTTAACCGTTTGTACCACTCAGGGACTCCTTTGTTAGTCAAAGTAGTAGTCAAATGATTTAAATGTAAGCATGTGTGCCTGTGTATATGCACGTGTGTTTACTGGAGAAAATGTGTTTCAATTTGAGAACTGGAAAATTGGATGTTTAATTTTAATTATATTTTTATTTCAAAAATAGAACAGTTATTTCATTCTTGTTTCTTTTATCCCACAAAATCACTTAACCTAATTTGCCATGCCTCTTTTTGTTAAGGCACAGGGAAACACTCTAAAATCTAGTGAAAATTTCCAAATTATGTCATTTTAAGAGGTTTTGCTTTTTACAAAAAATACAAGTAGGAATCATTTGACCTTTACTATATAAAAAAAACAAAACCCACCGCTGCCCAGTTAATTCTGACTACAGTGACCCTATGGAACAGAGTAGAACTGCCCCATAGGGTTTCCAAGGCTGTAAATCTTTACAGAAGCAGGCTGCCACATCTTTCTCCTGTGGAGCAGCTGGTGGGTTCCAATTGCTGACCTTTCAGTTAGTAACCGAGTGTTTAACCACTATGCCACCAGGTCTCCTACTTTATTGCTACAGATTTTTTTAAAGTGTTTGTGATGTGACAGTGGGCATTTGTAACTAGATACTAATGATTAATTTCATCACCTGTATTAGGAATTAAATATGGAGAATAGTTCATGATTTGATCTCCTCTAATACTGTTATCTGAGATCTTGTACTTTACCATTTCTGAATTACATAGCATGTCTCCGTTTTTTTGAGTTTTACCTGTAGTCATAACTCTTTAAAGGTTTTATATTGTAAATATTTGACTTTACTAAATATAAAATTATTTTTGTGTAAGATAAAAGATATAGAATCCTATTTTCTTCCATTTTAGAATGCACAGGAGAATAATTAGGCAAGGAATGGGTAAATAGGGCTTCTTTTTCCTTTTTTCCATTTTATTTTGTTACTGTTAAATACTCCAAGGAAATTGACATCAAAACCTAATCCAAGGTCTGCCATCTGCTACAGACGTATCAGTTTATTTTAGTTACTGTTAAGAAATCTTTAAAAGTTATAGTCAGAACCCATTTTGCTTCTCTTGCTGAAATAGTTACTCGATACCTAGGTAATCAGAGTTTGTTTTTACTCCCAGAACTTGATTTTATGTTGGGAGAGTTGGGAGGAACTGAAATTTTGATCCTAGTCCCCTGTTTTCTTCTATGGTGAAATAGAGCTTATTTAACACCTAATAAGCATAGGAAAAGTATAAGAAGTTAGGAAAACTTCTTGTCAGAGAAGAATTATGTGTAAATGTAGATACAAAATGTCAAAATTCTTCCATTATGAACAAAGGCTAATGAGGGAGATTGTGTATCCAACCGGAATTAAAAACATTCAGACACTGACAAGGAGGGTTGGACTCATGAACAGTTCCCTGAATACTGCATAAGTGAGGAAAAGAGGTAGTGGGCAAAAGAGAACTCTGTCCTGCACAGAGATCCCCAAAGAATCCTTGTCCCCTCCCCCCAGCTCCCTACAGAATGTATGATTAACGGATATCAGGAGCAGGGGTTTGGTACTGAGCATAAAGGGTAATTGATTAGAGTTACACCACTGACTGAACCACTACAGGCCGTCTACTTGGTATATCCCTCTGTGAGGTAAAAGCAACTTAGCTAAGGAGCAGTGAAGCAGGTGATTTAGAAGGAAGTCACATACCAGGGAAACTACCAGAAGTCTGGAAGAGAGAGGAAGACGAGTAGAAAGAGACACAGCCCTACAATTCACAGTTGGACAGCAGCTACCCGTAAAGCTGCCAGCATATATCTGGGGCTACCACCTGAGTCTCCAAGGGTTGGCGTGCCAGGGAGAGCTGCTGATGGACACAGGCCCTGCATCACCAACTGATTCATTTGGACCATGTCAGTGGCAGCCTCAGTGAGAGACTCTGCCTCCATCCTGCCTTCTCTACAGAAAAACAGAGTGGTCTTGGAAGAGGGTAAGATAAAGTTTCAGATTTGGGCTCCTCATAAGGGGGACTTGAGACTGGGGCTAGTACCAGGATCTTCATGTGTCAGGCTGGGCATCGTGTTGCTGTTGGTGATTTTTCTGCCCACCATGTACTGTAACCAGGGGTCAGTATATTACTCTTTCTATGAAATAATTATGCCCAAGAAGCTGACATTCCTGGGAAGGGAAGACTCCATGGAAAGGGCATCCTACATGCTGTATATCCAGGGCCAGAAACAGGTGATTCACTTGAAGGTGAAGAAAGACTATTTTGTAAGCAACTTTCCGGTCTTCAGCTACCACAATGGGATCCTGGAGCAAGATATGCCTTTCATCTCACAGGACTGCCACTATGAAGGCTACATAGAAGGAGTCCCAGGCTCTCTTGTTTCTGTCAACACATGTTCAGGCCTCAAGGGCATCCTGATTAAGGAGGAACAATCCTATGGCATTGAGCCCATGGAGTCTTCTAAACGGTTTGAACATGTGCTGTACACCTTGGCACACCAAGCTCCAGTCTCCTGTAGTGTCACCTCCAATAAGAATCAACAAGGGGTGTCCATCAGCCGGCAACAAGGGAGCAGGAAGCTTCATAATCTAGGGGTGCCTTCCTACTTGTGGTCACACACCAAGTACGTGGAAATGTTTGTCGTGGTGAACCACCAGCGGTTCCAAATGTGGGGCAGTAACGTTAATAAGACAATCCAGGGAGTGATGGACATCATTGCTCTGGCCAACAGCTTCACTAGGGGAATAAACACAGAGGTAGTGCTGGCCGGAATGGAGATCTGGACCGAGGGGGACCTAACAGAGGTCCCCGTGGACTTGAGAGTTACACTCAGGAATTTCAACAGCTGGAGGCAACAGAAGCTCTTCAGTCGTGCGAAGCATGATGTTGCTCACATGATTGTTGGGCATCATCCCGGACAGACCATGGGACAGGCATTTCTCAGTGGTGCCTGTTCAAGGGGTTTTGCAGCAGCTGTTGAATCCTTCCCTCATGAAGATGTCCTCCTGTTTGCCGCGCTCATGGTCCATGAGCTGGGGCACAACTTGGGTATTGAGCACGACCATTCGGCCTGCATTTGTAAAGATAAGTACTTTTGCCTCATGCATGAAAACATCACCAAAGTAAGTGGCTTCAGCAACTGTAGCTCTGACTCCTTCTACCAGTTTCTCCATGAACACAAAGGGGCGTGTCTGTTTAACAAGCCAGGGCACAAAGGTCGTACACGTAGGGATGCCTCCTGTGGAAATGGTGTGGTGGAGGACACGGAGGAGTGTGACTGTGGTCCTAACTGTGCCACTCACCCATGCTGTGACCCAACATGTAGACTGAAGAAATATGCACAGTGCAGTAAAGGACTCTGCTGCTTTGAGTGCCAACTGAGACGGAAAGGATACATGTGCCGTCCTGCTGGGGATGAGTGTGACCTCCCAGAGTATTGTGAGGGTAGCTCTGAAAAATGCCCTGTAGACACCTATAAGCAAGATGGCACACCTTGTGAGAGAATTAACTACTGCTACAGGGGCCAGTGTAGGAACCCTGATAAGCAGTGCACAAGAATTTACGGGGCCCAAGCAAGGTCTGCCTCAGAAGACTGTTACCGATCAATGAACAACAAAGGAGACCGGTTTGGAAACTGTGGCCGTCCCTCTGAGGACGACCCAGTTTATATTAGGTGTATAGATGATGATATATTCTGTGGGAAACTTGTATGCACAGGTGTTGCATACTTACCAACAATCAAAGCCAAACATACACACATCCAGGTCCCTCACGAAGATGACTGGTGCTGGAGCATGGACGCCTATAATGATACTGATATCCCTGATGACGGAGATGTGCAGACTGGTACTTACTGTGCCCCAGACAAAGTCTGTATGAATTACTCCTGTGTTGATCACACCGTGTTCGAGTATGACTGCAAACCAGCTGAGATGTGTAATGGGAAGGGAGTGTGCAACAATTTTAGGCACTGCCATTGTGAGCCTGGCTTTGCCCCTCCTGATTGCAAAGCACCAGGAGATGGAGGTAGTGTGGACAGCGGTCCCGTTTTCATTCCCTATGAAGCATATCCAAGTGAAGGTGGCATGCGTCTTAAAAGCAATGAGGACAATGTTGGCAAAGTAGTGTTCATACTCCCTGTATTTCTCATAGGATTGTTGTTTGGACTAATTATTTTCACAAGCTTCAGTGCTAGAAAGAAACCACCAGCGGCTCCACCAGAGGTACCCTCAGAGGAATCACTGGAGGAACCACCAGAGGCCCCACTGGAGGAACCACCAGAGGCCCCACTGGAGGAACCACCAGAGCCTCCACCGGAAGAACCACCAGAGGAGCCACTGGAGGAACCACCAGAGATGCCGGAAGAACCTGCGCCTGAAGATGAAGCAGGTGAACAGCTGGAAGAACCAGAAACAGAATACCAGTAATGAGAGGAAGAAGCCCATATATCAAACACCTGATGCAGTGAATGGAATTGAGGGGCCCGGTAAAGCAAAGATTAAGTAGTAGTTGATGGCTCCACTGGCTCTGATGGGGACTATATAAAAAAAAAATTAAAAAATATAGTCTGTACTATATACTAATACGTGAGGAGGGATTCTCCCCACTTTACATATTCATTTTAGTAATTTGGTTTTACATTCATATGTAAAATCATATATAAAAGGATACTCTATTTTTTTTCCTTTTTCCCATTTCATAAAACAATTTTATTTATGCTCTATCAATGTCTCATTTCAGTAGGGCCAATTTTTGAGTCACCTGTTTTTCAAAAAATGCCATCTCCAATGTACGTTGTTTCCCTTACAGTACTATCTGCGACTGCACTTATTCCTACAACAGGATTATTCATCCCAGTCACAACTACGCATTATGTTAGGAACATTTATAATGTGATTGATTATTTTAATTTGCCCTGTCAATTTGTATTCATGAAATAGAGGTGTTTCTCAATAAATTAAAGTCCATTTTCATATGAAGTCTCCTTTATTTTGGGGATCTGGAAGAGGTTAGATCTGATCACTCCTGGGTTGGGAGCATGAGATGTGGAGACAACCTAGACATTCTCAAAAGGCCCCTTCCACAGTGCTGAGTTGATGTTTCAAGTATTCGTTTTTTTTCTTTCTCTTTTTTAGATTGGTTCTTAATTTCTCTGTTGAAGGTGATATTTTCTCTACTGACAATGGAAAGAAACATCTCAAAATATAGATAACAGCTTGGAGGTGTCAGTTATTTCTCTGAAGAGGGTAAGGAGGAAGTATAATATTAACATCACTCATTCTGTGGCAGGCACCGTGCTAAACTCTTTACACTCATTGTCTTTATTCCTCCAAACCACCCTCTCAGGCCTCCATCTAGTACATAAGGAAACAGAAGCCAACGAGATGATAAAAGTAGTCTAGTGCTAATAAAGGTGGAGCCTGGGTGCCCCCCTGGTATGACTGCATCTACATTCCCCGCTGCCTCCATGAGCCTTTCACCTGAGTAAAAGAAATGAAGGGGAAGACACTCAATATGTCTGCAGTTGCCCACAACTGGGCTTTTCCTCAGTGACTAAGGAAGGAAAGCTTTACAAATGGTGCTGATCTCTATCGTGAACCTATCACATTGTCAATGTCCATTCAAGTGTCTTTTCTGCTCTTAGATCCTGACATCATGGAGAGGCAGGTTTGCATTTTATTAAGCTCTTGTGGGCCCAGCACATTGTAGGTGCTTAATAAATGTTTACCAAGTGAATGATTTAACCACCAAAAAAATGAAACCCTCTGACATCACATCAACTCTGACACATGGCAACCCCGTGTTACAGAGTAGAACTGAGTGCCACAGGGTTTCTTGGCCGCAATCTTTACAGAAGAAGTAGATCACTAGGTGTTTCTTCTGTGGCACTGCTGGGTGGGTTCTAACTGCCAACCATTTGATTAGTAGCCAATCACAAACTATTTGCACCACCAAGGGACTTTAACCACAGCCAGCCTTAAAACATGGGACCAGATTTCTCCCCTGGGCAGGCTGCCACTTGTCAGTCCCTAGCCATGCAACAATCAAACTCTTGCTCATGCATAGTATTGCTACAGGTTGAGTGAACGTTCTGAGTGATTGTTCCTGAGCATCCATCTCTGAAGATACATTTGCTGAGCACCTCTTCTATTGCCCACCCTATGCCAGCAGAAAAGTACAAACGCAAAAGGATAAGACCTGGTTTCTGCTTTCATGAAGTTTATATTAATTACTTCTGATGGAACAAAACTAAAACCTCAGAACAAAATCCAAAATCAAGTGTTCCGTTCCCAAGGCATGATTCTAAGTATAAGTAGGAAAACCAGGTCACAAGGTTTGCTAGTCCTTTTCTAGTAATCAAATTCCAGAATGTTTTATGTCAAAAGATCAAAATTTATAGTGAGAAATGATGCTACCAGTTGGGAGCCACCTGAGAGTTTTGAGAACAAAGGTGAAACTAGGGAACTGAAGGCCTACAAATGTGAACTTGTCATTAGAGACTTTTGATAAAGAAGTGGAGGATTTCTGCTGAAAAGGACCCCGGGGAAGAACTGGAATTTAAAGAAATGTTCACCTTCCTTACTGGGCATGCTGATGGCGACTATAATAAATGCTAGTGGGCATCACATATTTAAATAACTTATCAAAGATAAAGCAATCATGATTTATGTACAAGGTAATTATGTTATGAGTCGGAATCGACGGCAGCGGGTTTGGTTTTTGGTTTTAATTTGATGGAGGAGTCCTAAAACTTAGCCTGCTCAGCTGCTAATCAATAGGTTGGAAGTTTGAGACTACCCAGAGGCACCTTGGGAGAAAGGACTGGTGATATACTTGAGAAAACTCAGTCACTGAGAATCTATGGACCACAGTTCTACTCTGACACAAATGGGAGGGTCAGCTTGACAGTAACCGATTAACTGTTCATTTAGGAGAAATCTTTAAAGACAAAAAGGCAGGTAGATGATTGGAAATCAGTCAGTAGAATCTCGTTGTTAGTTCCATCTGAGTCGATGACGACTCTTGGTGACCCCATGTGTGCAGAGTAGAACTGCTCCACAGGGTCTTCAAGGCTGTGACCTTTCAAAAGGTCACCAAGCCTGTCTTCCGAGGTACCTTTCTGGGTGTGTTTGAACTGCCAACGTTTTGGCTAGTAGTTGAGCACTTAACTGTCTGCACCACGAGGGATCCTGGGACCTACTAGGATTTCATAATATTTAATAACAGAAATTACAAAAATAAGGAAGTTGTTGAGACTTTTCTTTTTCCTATCCTTAAAACTGACTTGATTCTTAGGGTTAGACAACTAGGTTTAGACCAGAAACAAAGACTAGAACGGCTATTTGAATGGACTTCTGCAAAACTGGTGATAGAAAACTGTACCTATTCAAAAATTGTCAATTGAATTTTAAAATGTGTAGAAACCAGGAGTGAAGGGTTAAGTTAAGCCCATTAGGACAGACTATGGCAGGGGAATGACCAGTTTTGTTGTGGGCAGGAGTGAGCAGTAGATGTAACTGGGTCTGAAATCTCCAGGGTTCAAGGGTCAGCATTCCTTGTAAAAGCACAGGTTGTCAATAATCTGTTCTGCATTATGTGTGACTGCCTCTAGGAAGACTACCCTTTTGCCTGGTTCCTCTCCCCCAGTATATTCGGGGGATTCTGAGCATGCTTACAAGACCCACTAGTCTGTGTTGGCAGCCACTCGTGACCCAGTCAGCTACCACCCCAGGAGATTCTGACCATGACTTCATGCCATCCTTTACATGCCTTCTCTGGGTTGCTCTGTTCTTTCTGGGCTGTGTGAAGCCAATAGACAATATAACCCTTCCCTTAGTTCCGCAAATCACAGCCAAGTTCAGCCTCTAGAGTCTTTATCCAGACTTGGGAGAAACAAAGGGAAATTACAATGGGGAGAAGAAAAAACATTTGGATATTGCAGTATTAATGTTTCTGGAGTTCATGGGTCTTGCCCCTCCACTGGGGAACTGGAAGGGCCATCTCTCTCCTTGGCCCCAACCTGACATCCTTTCTTGTCCCCATAGGAGTCTCTTTTGAAATGTTCTTTTAACCTGGAGTTAGGCTCCTCTCACTTCTCTGAGGCCCAGTGGAAGGAAGAGGAAAAAAAAATTTACTGAAAAGTCACATTCTGCCAACAACGAAGACAAAGGGATACACTAGAGTTAAAAAAAAAAAAGAAAATTAGTTTCTTTTATCTCCAAACTTCTTTCCTAAAGAGAATGTTGGCTTGTTTTTGAGGCCAAAAGTCCTACTAAAACCATTTCAAAAGGGAGGGGGGAGGGCAGTTTTTCTCCACCATTGAATTTGCAAAATGCTGAACAACTGTGAAAGAAAGTTTCCACCCTGCTTCTAGACATTAACCTTTCAGAAGTTTTGAGGTCCTTCTTCAGACTCTGTCATAGATATATATCATGGCTCCTGATGGTTACTCTCCAGTGAGGAGACGAATCTTCCGTAACTACTTCCCCATAACTATGCACGACCCGTCACCTTATGCCATGTGTAAGGGAAAAGCCAAAGACTTCTTGGAAGAGTAGAAGCCTAAACCTATGAGCTAGATCATGGGTCTTTGAAACCTGTAACATGATTACAGAAATTTCAAAACCGCAGCTGATTCTGTTCAATTAAAGATGGAAGTGGAATTTGCTTTTATTTATGGGAGAAGCTTTTAGTGAGCCTTTGTCATGCAAAGGTAAACCCAAGTCCTTGTCTGCACTGGAGCAGCTGAGAAAGCATTTACACAGCTCAACTAATGTACACCAGTTGTCTTCAATGTAGGCAAAATAACATCTCTGTTGAGGTCACTGTGATGCTGACCCCTGAGAAGGATTTTGGTGAGAGAAAAGTTGGGGAGCTGGGCTTTGTGAAAGGAGATCCAGGAAAAGGACTAAGATACAACAGTGCTTGAAGGGTAACCTCTCTGGAGGGCCATGGCCTAAAGAGTCTTGAAGTCTTGATGTCAAGCGTCTCTTATCTCCTGTTTTCTTAGTTATGATCCCTACCATTTTCAGAAAGCCTTCAGTAACGTGTTGCTGAATACCAGGGCCAGGTCTTAACTCCACTTTGTGAGTGGCATCAGAGAAAAATAAAATGGTTGAGACAATATAATAAAGGTACATTAAGTTTCCCTAACAATCAAAGCCTACACTAGAGTCTGCACAATTAACAATATTCCTAAAAGAAGGCATTTGCTGTTTTATTTATGAATTTGAAATTGTAAAATATCATTTTATATGATCTTTATTAATATATTGGTCATTTATTTCCATAACTATTGTAAATATCATCAGTTGTTTCTGAAAACAACTCAAATATAAGAGAAAAGATAAAAACAGCTTTCTTTAGTGCTAAAAGAGCTCTTTTCTTGTCCTTGAATACTAAGACTATGGGCACTGTACAAAAACCTTGGTCTTGTGCTTCCCTAGCCTAATAAATCCAAACAGGTAGAAAAATTCTGAGAGCAAAAAATATAATCCCTTTTTAAAAGAAGAAAGTTATCTTCTGAGGAGGGGGACTTAGCATTCCACGTCCCTAAGTTCCAGGTGTTACTGGTCTTAGACATGAAACTTAACTTCCGTGGACCAGGGGCTCCTCCTCAGTAAAATGGCCAAAGGATGCATGTCACAGGGTGGCTGGGAGGTTAAATTAGATAATGTGTGTAAAGGTAATTAGTGTGGTACCTGGCACGCAGTGAGAACTCAAAAAGATGCTGGGAAAATCTAAAATCAAATGTGATCATGGATACAAGGTTGTACTATTAATTGCAGTACATTCTTCAGAAACAATAAAATGTATCCCACTCCAAAGAAGGTAATCCAAAAGAATGTGGAAATTATCGAACAATATCCTTATTATCACATGCAGGTAAAATTTTGCTGAAGATAATTCATGAACAGTTGCAGCAGTATATCAACAGGGATCTGCCAGAAATTCAAGCCAGATTCAGAAGAGGACATGGAATGAGGGATATCATTGCTGATGTCAGATGCATCTTGGCTTAAAACAGAGAATACCAGAAAGATGTTTACCTGTATTTTATTGACTCTGCAAAGGCATTTGATTGCGTGGATCACAACAAATTATGGATAACATTATGAAAAATGGGAATTCCAGAACACTTAATTGTACTTCTGCAGAACCTGTACACAGACCAAGAGGCAGTCATGTAAATAGAACAAGGGGATACTACATGGTTTAAAGTCAAGAAAGATGTGTGTGAGGCTTGTATCCTTTCACCATACTAATCCAATCTGTATGCTGAGCAAATAATCTGAGAAACCAGAGTATAAGAAGAACAATGCAGCATCAGCGTTGGAGGAAGAGTAACAACCTGTGATATGCAGATGATGCCACCTTGCTGGCTGAAAGTGAGGAGGACTTAAAGCATATACTGATAAAGATCAAAGACTACAGTCTTCAGCGTGAATTACACCTCAACATAAAGAAAACAACAATCCTCACAATTGGACCAATAAATAGGATCATGATAAATGGAGAAAAGGCTGAAGTTGTCAAAGATTTCATTTTACAGAGCAAGGCAGGGCCAAGATGGCAGAATAGCCAGATGCTTCTGGTGATCCCTCTTACAACAACGACCAAAAAAATCAAGTGAAATGATTATATTTATGACCAGGTAGGATCCCTGAACATCAAAAGCAAAATTATAAAACGGACTGAGCAGCAAGGGGAGAGAGGGGCCGTTCAGAAATGGAGGGGAGTTGCCAGACCTTAATTGCTGGGATCCCTCAGGCACCATTCCCGGCAGAGGCTGCAGTGGGCTACTGGTAGTGTTCGGCCACAGTTTCTGCATGGAGAAGCAGCCAGCTGCACAGCCTACTCACATCTCTGGAACCAGAGAAGAACGGCACTCTTGGCAAAAGTTAAGTGCTTGCGTATCTTTTACTGCGCCCCCTGCCCCCAAGCAGGCTTCGGTGGCTATTGATTTCCCTGGGCCTGAGATGGGCCCATTTCGGTGCCCTGAGCCATGTTCCCGGACTTGGAGAAGGAATAAATTCACAGCAGGGGAAAATGATAATTTGCCAGCTCCACTAGCTGGGGAGCTCAGGACAGAAACAGCTCCTGTCCAGCCATAAACGGTCTGTGGACTTTGAATAACTTTCCCCCCTGCATGGACCCATGTGGGCCTATTTCAGTAGAATAGGCCGTTGCTGGCAGACTGCAACTGTTTAAGCTGTCCAGTGGAGAGGTGGGTGTTTGATATTTGACATGGCTTTGCCTATTAAAGAGTGTCCTTGCCTACCCATATCATGGGCCTCAGGACTGGTGGCTCCACTCAGGTCATCCAGCTACCCACAACAGAGGTCCAAGGATAACTGGTACTTCCCAGTACTTACAACAAAAAGCACTGGGTGCCCATGGTCCATCTGCAGAACTCACTCACCTGTATGCTGTAGGGAACAGGGATGTGCTTTCCTCAGAGACACTTGGGGGATGGTTCTCAGCCCCCTGCCTTATTCAGAGTGTGGTCCCCTGCTGCAACCAGATACCACTACCTACACCAAATACCCGTGCCCCTCTAAGACTGTAGGACAGAGACTGTACCACACACTTGATGACCAGCTACCTGGACACCTGAGCTGAATCCACACAAGAAAAGTGAATGCACTCATATGGCCATATACCTGATAACAGCTCTAGCCATCCGGTGACAGGACGTCAGAGCGCCAAAGGCGAAAATAATCAAGCTAGCTCACTCAAGCAACCCATTTGGGCTATCAAAACAAAACAAAGCAAGAAACTAGGATACGGTAAGCAAACATAAACTGATACAATAATTTATAGATGGCTGGGAGACAACAGTCAATATTAAACCACATAAAGAAACAGACCATGATCACTTCAACATGCTCTCAAAACAGAGAATCAAAGAATCTTCTGGATGAAGGTGCCTTCCTGGAATTACCGGATGCAGAATTCAAAAGATTAATATACAGAACTCTTCAAGACCTAAGAAAGGAGAAATTAAAAAGGTTCTTCAAGAACATAATGAAAAATTTAATAAGCTGCAAGCATCCATACAGAGACAGCAATCAGAAATTCAGAAGATTAACAATAAAATTACAGAATTAGACAACTCAAAAGAATGTCAGAGGAGCAGAATCGAGCAAGTGGAAGGCAGAATTGGGGACCCTGAAGATAAAGCACTTGGCACCAATACATTTGAAGAAAAATCGACAACAGTGAAGAAACCCTAAGAACCATGTGGGACTCTATCAAGAGAAATAACCTACAGGTGATTGGAGTACCAGAACAGGGAGGGATAAAAGAAAATACAGAGAGAACTGTTAAAGATTTATTGGCAAAAAACTGCCCTGATATCGTAAAAGATGAGAAGATATCTATCCAAGATGCTCATCGAACTCCACGTAGGGTAGATGTTAAAAGAAAGTCATCAAGACATATTATAATCACACTTGCCAAAACCGAAGATAAAGAATTTTTTTTTTATGGTTGTATTTTACAAAAATAATTTTTATTGTGCTTTAAGTGAAAGTTTACAAATCAAGTCAGTCTGTCACATATAAGCTTATATACACCTTACTCCATACTCCCACTTACTCTCCCCCAATGAGTCAGCCCGCTCCCTCCTTCCAGTCTCTCCTTTCATGACAGTTTTGCCAGTTTCTAACCCTCTCTACCCTCCCATCTCCCCTCCACACAGGAGATGCCAACACAGTCTCAAGTGTCCACCTGATACAAGTAGCTCACTCTTCATCAGCATCTCTCTCCAACCCATTGTCCAGTTCCTTCCATGTCTGATGAGTTGTCTTCGGGAATGGTTCCTGTCCTGGGCCAACAGAAGGTTTGGGGACCATGACCGCCAGGATTCTTCTACTCTCAGTCAGTCCATTAAGTCTGGTCTTTTTATAAGAATTTGGGGTCTGCATCCCACTGTTCTGCTCCCTCAGGGGTTCTCTGTTGTGCTCCCTGTCAGGGCAGTCATCAGTTGTGGCCGGGCACCATCTAGTTCTTCTGGTCTCAGGATGATTTAAGTCTCTGGTTCATGTGGCCCTTTCTGTCTCTTGGGCTCATAGTTATCATGTGACCTTGGTGTTCTTCATTCTCCTTTGATCCAGGTGGGTTGAGACTAATTGATGCATCTTAGATGGCCGCTTGTTAGCATTTAAGACCCCAGACGCCACATTTCAAAGTGGGATGCAGAATGTTTTCATAATAGAATTATTTTGCCAATTGACTTAGAAGTCCCCTTAAGCCATAGTCCCCAAACCCCCGCCCTTGCTCCGCTGACCTTCGAAGCATTCAGTTTATCCCGGAAACTTCTTTGCTTTTGCTCCAGTCCAGTGACCTTCCGTGTGTTGAGTATTGTCCTTCCCTTCATCTAAAGTAGTTCTTATCTACTAACTAATCAGTACATAACCCTCTCCCACCCTCCCTCCCTCCCCACCTCGTAACCACAAAAGTGTGTGTTCTTCTCAGTTTATACTATTACTCAAGATCTTACGATAGTGGTCTTATACAATGTTTGTCCTTTTGCCTCTAACTTCACTCAGCATAATGCCTTCCAGCTTCCTCCATGTTATGAAATGTGTCACAGATTCGTCACTGTTCTTTATCGATGCGTAGTATTCCATTGTGTGAATATACCATAATTTATTTAACCATTCATCCATTGATGGACACCTTGGTTGCTTCTAGCTTTTTGCTATTGTAAACAGAGCTGCAATAAACATGGGTGTGCATATATCTGTTCATGTAAAGGCTCTTATTTCTCTAGGGTATATTCTGAGGAGTGGGATTTCTGGGTTGTATAGTAGTTCTATTTCTAACTTTTTAAGAAAATGCCAGATAGATTTCCAAAGTGGATGTACCATTTTATATTCCCACCAGCAGTGTATAAGAGTTCCAATCTCTCTGCAGCCTCTCCAACATTTATTATTTTGTGTTTTTTGGATTAATGCCAGCCTTGCTGGAGTGAGATGGAATCTCATTGTAGTTTTAATTTGCATTTCTCTAATGGCTAATGATCGAGAGCATTTTCTCATGTGTCTGTTAGCCGCCTGAATATCTTCTTTAGTGAAGTGCATGTTCATATCCTTTGCCCACTTTTTGATTGGGTTGTTTGTCTTTTTGTGGTTGAGTTTTAACAGAATCATATAGATTTTAGAGATCAGGCGCTGGTCAGAGATGTCATAGCTGAAAATTTTGTCCCAATCTGTAGGTGGTCTTTTTACTCTTTTGGTGAAGTCTTTAGATGAGCACAGGTGTTTGATTTTTAGGAGCTCCCAGTTATCTGGTTCCTCTTCGTCATTTTTAGTAATGTTTTGTATTCTGTTTATGCCTTGTATTAGGGCTCCTAACATTGTCCCTATTTTTTCTTCCATGATCTTTATCGTTTTAGTCTTTATGTTTAGGTCTTTGATCCACTTGGAGTTAGTTTTTGTGCATGGTGTGAGGTATGGGTCCTGTTTCATTTTTTTGCAAATGGATATCCAGTTATGCCAGCACCATTTGTTAAAAAGACTATCTTTTCCCCAATTAACTGACACTGGGCCTTTGTCAAATATCAGCTGCTCATATGTGGATGGATTTATATCTGAGTTTTCAATTCTGTTCCATTGGTCTATGTGCCTGTTGTTTTACCACTACCAGGCTGTTTTGACTACTGTGGCTGTATAGTAGGTTCTGCAATCAGGTAGAGTGAGGCCTCCCACTTTCTTCTTCTTTTTCAGTAATGCTTTACTTATCCGAGGCTTCTTTCCCTTCCATATGAAGTTGGTGATTTGTTTCTCCATCACATTAAAAAATGTCATTGGAATTTGGATCGGAAGTGCATTGTATGGATAGATGGCTTTTGGTAGAATAGACATTTTTACTATGTTAAGTCTTCCTATCCATGAGCAAGGTATGTTTTTCCACTTATGTAGGTCCCTTTTAGTTTCTTGCAGTAGTACTTCGTAGTTTTCTTTGTATAGGTCTTTTACATCTTTGGTAAGATTTATTCCTAAGTATTTTAACTTTTTGGGGGCTACTGTGCATGATATTGATTTGGTGATTTCCTCTTCGATGTTCTTTTTGTTGATGTAGAGGAATCCCAGTGATTTTTGTATGTTTATCTTGTAACCTGAGACTCTGCCAAACTCTATTAGTTTCAGGAGTTTTCTGGAGGATTACTTAGGGTTTTCTGTGTATAAGATCATGTCATCTGCAAATAGAGATAATTTTACTTCTTCCATGCCAATCCGGATATGCTTTATTTCTTTGTCTAGCTCAATTGCTCTGGCTAGGACCTCTAACACAATGTTGAATAAGAGCGGTGATAAAGGGCATCCTTGTCTGGTTCCCGTTCTCAAGGGAAATGCCTTCAGGCTCTCTCCAGTTAGGGTGATGTTGGCTGTTGGCTTTGTACAGATGCCCTTTATTACGTTGAGGAATTTTCAATTCCTATTTTGCTGAGAGTTTTTATCATGAATGGGTGTTGGACTTTGTCAGATGCCTTTTCTGCATCAATTGATAAGATCATGTGGTTTTTGTCTTTTGTTTTATTTACATGGTGGATTACATTAATGGTTTTTCTAATATTAAACCAGCCTTGCATACCTGGTATACGTTCCACTAGGTCGTGGTGGATTATTTTTTTGATATGTTGTTGAATTCTATTGGCTAGAATTTTGTTGAGGATTTTTGCATCTAAGTTCATGAGGGATATAGGTCTGTAATTTTCTTTTTTTTGTGGTGTCTTTACCTGGTTTTGGTATCAGGGATATGGTGGCTTCATAGAATGAGTTAGGTAGTATTCCATCATTTTCTATGCTTTGAAATACCTTTAGTAGTAGTGGTGTTAACTCTTCTCTGAAAGATTGGTAGAACTCTGCAGTGAAGCCATCCGGGCCAGGCCTTTTTTTTGTTGGGAGTTTTTTGATTACCTTTTCTACCTCTTTTTTTGTTATGGGTCTATTTAGTTGTTCTACTTCTGATTGTGTTAGTTTGGGTAGGTAGTGTTTTTCTAGGAATTCATCCATTTCTTCTAGGTTTGCAAATTTGTTAGAGTACAATTTTTTGTAATAATCTGATATGATTCTTTTAATTTCAGTTGGGTCTGTTGTGATATGGTCCATCTCGTTTCTTATTTGGGTTATTTGTTCCCTTTCCTGTATTTCTACAGTCAGTCTGGCCAATGGTTTACCAATTTTGTTAATTTTTTCAAAGAACCAGCTTTTGGCTTTGTCAATTCTTTCAATTGTTTTTCTGTTCTAATTCATTTAGTTCAGCTCTAATTTTTATTATTTGTTTTCTTCTGGTGCCTGATGGATTCTTTTGTTGCTCGCTTTCTATTTGTTCAAGTTGTAGGGACAGTTCTCTGATTTCGGCTCTTTCTTCTTTATGTATGTGTGCATTTATCGATATAAATTGACCTCTGAGCACTGCTTTTGCTGTGTTCCACAGGTTTTGATAGGAAGTGTTTTCATTCTCATTGCATTCTATGAATTTCTTTATTCCCTCCTTAATGTCTTGTATAACCCAGTCTTTTTTCAGCAGGGTATTGTTCAGTTTCCAAGTATTTGATTTCTTTTCCCTGATTTTTCTGTTACTGATTTCCACTTTTATGGCCTTGTGGTCTGAGAAGATGCTTTGTAATATTTCGATGTTTTGGATTCTGCAAAGGTTTGTTTTATGACCTAATATGTGGTCTATTCTAGAGAATGTTCCATGTGTGCTAGAAAAAAAAAGTATACTTTGCAGCTAATGGGTGGAGTGTTCTGTATAAGTCTATGAGGTCAAGTTGGTTGACTGGAGCAATTACGTCTTCCGTGTCTCTATCGAGCTTCTTACTGGAAGTCCTGTCCTCTCCGAAAGTGGTGTGTTGAAGGCTCCTACTATAATTGTGGAGGTGTCTATCTCACTTTTCAGTTCTGTTAAAGTTTCTTTTATGTATCTTGCAGCCCTGTCATTGGGTACATAAATATTTAATATGGTTATATTTTCCTGATCTATTGTCCCTTTAATCATTATGTAGTGTCCTTCTTTATCCTTTGTGGTGGATTTAACTTTAAAGTCTATTTTGTCAGAAATTAATATTGCTACTCTTGCTCTTTTTTGCTTGTTGTTTGCTTGATATATTTTTTTTCTATCCTTTGAGTTTTAGTTTGTTTGTGTCTCTAAGTCTAAGGTGTGTCTCTTGTAGGCAGCGTATAGATGGATCATGTTTCTTTATCCAGTCTGAGACTCTCTGTCTCTTTATTGGTCCATTTAGTCCATTTACATTCAGCGTAATTATAGATAAGTATGTGTTTAGTGCTGTCATTTTCATGCTTTTGTGTGTGTTGCTGACAATTTCATTTTTTACACTTACTTTCTTGTGCTGAGACGTTTTTCTTTGTAAATTGTGTGTTCCTCATTTTCATAGTAGTTGAATTTATGTTTGCTGAGTCGTTATGTTTTTCTTGGTTTTTATTTTGAGTTGTGGAGTTGTTATACCTCTTTGTGGTTACCTTAATATTTACCCCTATTTTTCTAAGTAAAAACCTAACTTGTATTGTCCTATATCGCCTTGTTTCCCTCTCCATATGGCAGTTTTATGCCTCCTGTATTTAGTCCCTCTTTTTGATTATTGTGATCTTTTACATGTTGACTTTAATGATTCCTTGTTTTGAGCATTTTTTTCTTTTTAAAATTAATCTTAATTTGTTTTTGTGATTTCCCTATTTGAATTGGTATCAGGATGTTCTGTTCTGTGACTTTGTGTTGTGCTGGTATCTGATATTATTGATTTTCTGACCAAACAATTTCCTTTAGTATTTCTTGTAGCTTTGGTTTTGTGTTTGCAAATTCTCTAAGCTTGCGTTTATCTGTAAATGTTTTAATTTCACCTTCATATTTGAGAGAGAGTTTTGCTGGATATATGATCCTTGGCTGGCAGTTTTTCTCCTTCAGTGCTCTCCATATGTCATCCCATTGCCTTCTTGACTGCATGGTTTCTGCTGAGTAGTCTGAACTTATTGATTCTCTTTTGTAGGAGACCTTTCTTTTATCCCTGGCTGCTTTTAAAATTTTCTCTTTATCTTTGGTTTTGGCAAGTTTGATGATAATATGTCTTGGTGATTTTCTTTTTGGGTCAATCTTATATGGGGTTCGATGAGCATCTTGGATAGATATCCTTTCGTCTTTCATGATATCAGGGAAGTTTTCTGCCAACAGATCTTCAACTAGCCAACAGATCTTCAACTAGCCAACAGATCTTCAACTATTCTCTCTGTATTTTCTGTTATCCCTCCCTGTTCTGGAACTCCAATCACACGCAAATTATTCTTCTTGATAGAGTCCCACATGATTCTTAGGGTTTCTTCATTTTTTTTTAATTCTTTTATGTGTTTTTTTTTTTCAGCTATATTGGTGTCAATTCCCTTGTTCTCCAGATCCCCCACTCTGCATTCCAATTGCTCGATTCTGCTCCTCTGACTTCCTACTGAGTTGTCTAATTCTGTAATTTTACTGTTAATCTTTTGGATTTCTGAATGCTCTCTATGGATTCTTGCAGCTTATTAATTTTTCCACTATGTTCTTGAATAATCTTTTTGATTTCTTCAACTGCTTTATCAGTGTGTTCCTTGGCATTTTCTGTAGATTGCCTTATTTCATTTATGAGGTCATCCCTGATGTCTTGAAGCATTCTGTAAATTAGTTTTTTATATTCTGCATCTGGAAATTCCAGGATTGTATCTTCATTTGGGAAAGATTTTGATTCTTTAATTTGGGGAGTTGTAGAAGCAATAATGGTCTGCTTCTTTATGTGGTTTGATATCGACTGCTGTCTCCGAGCCATCTATGAGATATTGTAGTGATTTATTTTATATTTGCTCACTGAGTCTTATCTTGTTTTGTTTTCTTTCAATATACGTAGATGGGCTAGTAGATTGTGCTGTCTTGATTGTTGTAGCCTTTGAATCACTTATGTCCTATTACCAGCTGGTTTGGGCTGTTACCAGATATATAAGCCTAAGAGTCCATTCACTATTCTTGAGTAGAATCTGATTTTGGGTCACCAAGTGTGTGGTGCAGACTGTCACCTATCCACCTAGAGTAGTAGTGGTGATAGTTGCGTGTACCAGATTTTAGTAGCAGCAGGGGGTCACACTCCAGGGGGCGCAGGACAGACTTCCCCCAAGTGCCAGTGAGGTAGGTGTGTCTCTATTCCTAAAGCACTTTGGTGGGTGGGCTCTGCAGCTGTACCTCAGGCACCCAATGCAAGTACCTCTACAGATTTGTAGGTGTCACCATCCTCAGACCCCTAAGGCAGGAGGCTAGGTGGTCTGGGGGGAGCTTCAGCCCTCAGTTCCCCGTTATGGGTCAGTAACGGCTCTGTTGAATACGTAGAGATATCAGACCTGGGAAACTTGTCTTTCCAGTAATCCACTAAGACAATTACAGTCAGATCCCTATTGGATTGCCTTTGCATTATAATAGCCACCTCGTTCCCTATAGGGATGAAAGCCCAAGACTGTGGATCTCATATGCTTGGCTGGAGCTGGTTCTGTATTTTTAGTCCAATTTCGGGAAGTCAGGGAAGGATTTTTAGTCCTTGGGTTTTTTGTAGCTGCTTCAAGAGAGAATTTTAAGAGCAGCTAGGGATAAACGAAAAGTCACCTACAAAGGAGAGTCAATAAGAATAAGCTCAGACTACTCGGCAGAAACCATGCAGGCAAGAAGGCAATGGGATGACATATATAAAGCACTGAAGGAAAAAAATTGCCAGCCAAGAATCATATATCCAGCAAAACTATCTCTCAAATATGAAGGTGAAATTAGGACATTTCCAGATAAACAGAAGTTTAGGGAATTCGTAAAAACCAAACCAAAACTACAAGATATACTAAAGGGAATTCTTTGGTTAGAAAATCAATAATATCTGGTATCAACCCAAGACTAGAACACTGGACAGAGCAATCAGATCTTAATCCAGACAGGGAATTCACAAAAATAAATCAAGATAAAAAAACACTCAAAACAGGGAAACAGCAATGGCATTATGTAAAACAAGACTACATTAAAATAATAAAGAGGGACTAGAAAAAAAAAATAAGAAATGTAGTCATAGATCTTTCATATGGAGAGGAAGACAAGGCAATATAAACAGATGAAAATTAGGTTTAAACTTAGAAAAATAGGGGTAAATATTAAGGTAACCAGAAAGGAGACTAACTGTTGTACTCATCAAAATAAAATACATGAAAAAATACAGACTCATCAGAAGCAAAATCAACAGCAATGAATAAGATGAAAAGATAATACATAAAGATAAACTACTCAGCACAAAAAATTAAGTGGGAAAAAGAAACTGTCAACAACACACAAAAAAAGACATCAAAATGACAGCACTAACTCATACCTACCCAGAATGACACTGAATGTTATGGACTAAATGCACAGATAAAGAGACAGAGAGTGGCAGAATGGATTAAAAAAAAACACGATCCGTCTATATGCTGCCTACAAGAGACACACCTTAGACTCAGAGACACAAACTAAAACTCAAAGGATGGAAAAAATGTATCAAGCAAACAACAATCAAAAAAGAGGAGAGGCAATATCAATTTCTGACAAAATAGACTTTAAAGTTAAATCCACCACAAAGGATAAGGAAGGACATTATAAAATGATTAAAGGGACGATATACCAAGAGGATATAGCCGTATTAAATATTTATGCAACCAAGGACAGAGCTTTAAGATACAGAAACTCTAACAGCATTGAAAAGTGAGACAGACAGCTCCACAATTTCAGCAGGAGACTTCAACACACCACTTTGAGTGAAGGACAGGACATCCAGAAAGAAGCTCAATAAAGACATGGAAGATCTAAAAAATGCCACAATCAACCAACTTGACCTTACAGATATATACAGAACACTCCACCCAACAGCAGTCAAGTATATATTCTTTTCTAGTACACATCGAACATTCTCTAGAATAGACCACATATTAAGTCAAAAAGTAAGCCTTAGCAGAATCCAAAACATCGTAATATTACAAAGCATCTTTTTCTGACCACAAAGCCATAAAAGTAGAAATCAATAACAGAACAAGCAGGGAAAAGAAATCAAATACTTGGATACTGAACAATACCCTGCTGAAAAAAGACTGGGTTATAGAAGACATTAAGGAGGGAACAAAGAAATTCATAGAATCCAGTGAGAATGAAGACACTTCCTATCAGAACCTTTGGGACACGGCAAAAGCACTGCTCAGAGGTCAATTTATATCAACAAATGCACACACCCAAAAAGAAGGGACAAAATCAAAGAATTATCCCTACCACTTGAACAAGTAGAGAGCAACAACAACAACAACAAAAAAACTTCAGGCACTAGAAGAAAGGAAATAATAAAAATCAGAGCAGAACTAAATGAAATAGAAAACAGAAAAACAATTGGAAGAGTTAATAAAACCAAAAGCTGGTTCTTTGAAAAAATTAACAAAATTGATAAACCACTGGCTAAACTGACAAAAGAAAAACAGGAGAGGAAGCAAATAACCCAAATAAGAAGTGAGATGGGCGATAATACAACAGGCCCAACTGACATTAAAAGAATCATATTAGATTACTATAAAAAATTGTACTCTAACAAATTTGAAAACCTAGAAGAAATGGATGAATTCCTAGAAACACACTACCTACCTAAACTAACACAGATGAAGAACAACTAAATAGACCCATAACAAAAGAAGAGATTGAAAAGGTAATTAAAAAAAAAACTCCTAACAAAAAAAAGCCCTGGCCTGGATGGCTTCACTGCAGAATTCTACCAAGCTTTCAGAGAAGAGGTAACCCCACTACCACTAAAAGTATTTCAGAGTATAAAAAAGGACAGAATACTCCCAAACTCATTTTATGAACCCAGCATATCCCTGATACCAAAACCAGCTAAAGACACCACACACAGAAAAAAATTACAGACCTATATCCCTCATGAACTTAGATGCAAAAATCCTCAACAAAATTCTGGCCAACAGAATTCAGCAACATACCAAAAAAATAATTCACCATGACCAAGTGGGATTCAAACCAGGTATGCGGGGATGGTTCAACATCAGAAAAACAATTAATGTAATCTATATAAAAATATAAATAAAACAAAAGACAAGAACCACATGATTTTATCAATCCATGCTGAAAAGGCTTTGGCAAAGTTCAGCACCCATTCATGATAAAAAAAAAAAACTCAGCTAAATAGGAACACAAGGAAAATTCCTCAACATAATGAAGGGCATTTATACAAAGCCGAAGGCCAACATCATCCTAAATGGAGAGAGTCTGAAAGCATTCCCCTTGAGACTGGAAACCAGACAAGGATGCCCTTTATAACCACTCTTATTCAACATTGTGCTGGAGGTCCTAGCCAGAGCAATTAGGCTAGATAAAGAAATAAAGGGCATCCAGATTGGCAAGGAAAAAGTAAAAGTATCTCTATCTGCTGATGACATGATCTTATACACATAAGACCCTCAAGAATCCTCAAGACAACTACCGAAATAGAAAAGTTCAGCAGAGCATTAGAATACGGGTTAAA
This sequence comes from Elephas maximus indicus, assembly GCF_024166365.1. Lineage (NCBI taxonomy): Eukaryota > Metazoa > Chordata > Mammalia > Proboscidea > Elephantidae > Elephas > Elephas maximus. Next base: position 10,222,449 of record NC_064840.1, read on the forward strand.
CATACAAAAATCATTTGGATCCCTCTACACCAACAAAAAATACATCAAAGAGGAAATCACCAAATCAATACCATTTACAGTAGTGCCCAAGAAGATAAAATACTTAGGAATAAATCTTACCAGAGATGTAAAAGACCTATACATAGAAAACTGCAAGAAACCAAAAGAGACTTACGTAAGTGGAAAAACATACCTTGCTCATGGATAGGAAGGCTTAACACTGTAAAAATGTTTATTCTACCAAAAGCGATCTCTAGATGCCATGCAATTCTGATCCAAACTCCAACGACATTTTTTAATGAGATGGAGAAACAAATCAATAATTTCATATGGAAGGGAAAGAGGCCCCAGAGAAGTAAAGCATTACTGAAAAAGAAGAACAAAGTGGGAGGCCTCACTCTACCTGATTTTAAATCCTATTATACCACCACAGTAGTCAAAACAGCCTGGTAGTGGTACAACAGCACATAGACCAATGGAACAGAATTGAAAATCCATCCACATATGAGCAGCTGATATTTGACAAAGCCCAGTGTCAGTTAATTGGAGAAAAGATAGTCTCTTTAACAAATGGTGCTGGCATAACTGGATATCCATCTGCAAAAAAGTGAAACAAGACCCATACCTCACACTATGCACAAAAACTAACTCAAATTGAAGACCTAAATATAAAATCTAAAACGATAAAGATCATGGAACAAAAAATAGGGACAACACTAGGAGCTCTAATACATGGCATAAACAGTATACAAAACATTACCAACAATGCAGAAGAAAAACTAGGTAACTGGGAGCTCCTAAAAATCAAATACCTATGCTCATCCAAAGATGTCACCAAAAGAGTAAAACGATTACCTACAGACTGGGAAAAAGTTTTTAGCTATGACATTTCCGATCACTGCCTGATTTCTAAAATCTACATAATACTGCAAAAAAACTCAACTGCAAAAAGACAAATAACCCAATAAAAAAATGGGCAAAAGATATGAACAGACACTTCACTAAAGAAGACATTCAGGTAGCTGACAGATAAATGAGGAAATGCTCACGATCATTAGCCATTGGGGATATGCAAATCAAAACTTCAGTGAGATTCCATCTCATTCCAACAAGGCTGACATTAATCCAAAAACACAAAACAATAAATGTTGGAGAGGTTGTGGAGAGACTGGAACACTTCTACACTGCTGGTGGGAATGTAAAATGGTACAACCACATTGGAAATTGATTTGGTGCTTCTTTAAAAAGCTAGAAATATAACTACTATAAACCAAAAAAAACCCAGTGCAATCGAGTTGATTCCGACTCATAACGACCCTATAGGACAGAGTAGAAATGCCCCGTAGAGTTTGCAAGGACCGCCTCATGAATTTGAACTCCCGACCCTTTGGTTAGCAGCCGTAGCACTTAACCACTATGCCACCAGGGTTTCCAGAACTACCATATGACCCGGCAATCCCACTCCTTGGACTATAGCCTAGAGAAATAAGAGCCTTTACATGAACAGATATATGCACACCCATGTTCACTGCAGCACTGTTTACAACAGCAAAAAGATGGAAGCAACCAAGGTGCCCATCAATGGATGAATGGATAAAAAACTATGGTATATTCACACAATGGAATACTACGCATCCATAAAGAACAGTGAGGAACAGTGTTATGCAGATGACGCAACCTTGCTTGCTGAAAGTGAAGAGGACTTGAAGCACTTACTAATGAAGGTCAAAGACCACAGCCTTCAGTATGGATTGTACCTCAACATAAAGAAGACAAAAATCCTTACAACTGGACCAATGAGCAACATCATGATAAAGGGAGAAAAAAAAGATCGAAGTTGTCAGGGATTTCATTTTACTTGGATCCACAATCAACAGCCATGGAAGCAGCAGTAAAGAAATCAAAAGACGCATTGCATTGGGTAAATCTGCTGCAAAGGACCTCTTTAAAGTGTTGAAGAGCAAAGATGTCACCCTGAAGACTAAGGTGCACCTGACCCAGGCCATGGTATTTTCAATCGCATCATATGCATGTGAAAGCTGGACAATGAATAAGGAAGACCGAAGAAGAATTGACGCCTTTGAATTGCGGTGTTTGCAAAGAATATTGAATACACCATGGACTGCCAGAAGAACGAATAAATCTGTCTTGGAAGAAGTACAACCAGAATGCTCCTTAGAAGCAAGGATGGCGAGACTGCATCTTATATAGTTTAGACATGTTGTCAGGAGGGATCAGTCTCTGGAGAAGGACATCATGCTTGGCAGAGTACAGGGTCAGCGGAAAAGAGGAAGACTCTCAATGAGGAAGACCCTCACTGACACAGTGGCTGCAACAATGGGCTCAAGCATAATGACGATTGTAAGGATGGCGCAGGATCAGGCAGTGTTTCGTTCTGTTGTGCACAGGGTCGCTATGAGTCGGAACCGACTCGATGGCACCTAACAACAACAACAACATGTTGTTATTGTTGTTGTTCAGTGCTGTCAAGTTGACTGCGACTCATGGTGACCCCATGATACAGAGTAGAGCTTCTCCAAAGGGTTTTCAAAGCTGTGATCTTTGAGAAGATCACCAACCCTGTCTTCCAAGACAACTCTGGGTAGGTCTGAACCAAGCTTTAGGCTGGTAGTCAACTGCTTAACCATTTGTACCACCAGGGACTAGTTCATCCACTATAATAGGAATAAAATACAGATACAGGTGGATTCATCTGGGGGCTACATGTGAAAGTTCTCCTTGAATTGCTTCTATTTTTCTCAGTAAAATATTAGGCAAGAAGAAATTAGGAGAGGCAGCTGACCAGTGAAATGCAGTAAGAATTGTAGGATCATAAAGTGTGATTAGTTAGCAGTTTCTATGAAGACACTTTTAGTTGAGGAAGGCATGAAACACAGACAACATGCAGCATATTAGACAACGCAGCACCCGTGCCCATGAGTTATTTAATCATTTAATAAATAATTTTTGTTCATTTACTCAAGGACAAGCACTCTTCTAGGCCTAGGGATATAAAGATGAACAAATGCAGGGGAGACTTTTAGGATACTTGGTCTTCAACAGACATAATTTTAGGTTATTAATATGTCAGGGCCATCTATAGGAGATTACGGGCCTGGAGAAACGGAACAATGCCAGGAAAGACCATGGTATAGGCTCTAACACTTCTGTGAGAGGTGTCTGGACCCTGCCCTGTGGATCACAACCCCACTCAGGTCTATCTTGGGGCAAAAGGCAGCCACCTCACTTGGCTTACCTAAGAGACTGGCCCGTGAGATGCACACATCATTACAATGCCTCACTGAGGGAAAAGAATGTCCTGGGTTAAGATGGGCCACGGGCTACAGACCAAGAGTTTTAGAAGATAGGAAACGGGCAATGGCGTGTGCCCTCCAAGTCCCCTGGTATGGAACATTTGGAGTTAGGTGAGCAACTTAGGTGAGCAACGGACGACAGGAGAGGACGGGGGAGGGGTGTTCTAAGAGGCATAGAGATTTTGTTTCCTCTCTCAAGGTACCGTCTTACATTATATAGTCTGTAGTCTTTCTTCATGATACATCCCTCCATGATGTCAAAGGCTTAGTCAGGGAGCACTGAAGCTGATGCTGTGGAAGGACGTCACAGAATAAGGAAACTTTCTGAAGGACAATAGATCAGAAAGACTAGGAAGAGACACAGCAAAAGGCTGTAACTCTCAAGAGGTAGGTCGCTGCCATCCGTTAGGCAGCCAGCATATACCTGGGGCTACCACCTGAGTCTCCGAAGGTTGGCATGTCCGGGAGAGCTGCTGATGGACACAGGCCCTGCATCATCAACTGATTCATTTGGACCATGTCAGTGGCAGCCGCAGTGAGAGACTCTGCCTCCATCCTGCCTTCTCTACAGAAAAACCAAACGATTATGAATGAGACTGAAAGAGCACTTCAGACTTGGGCTCCCCAGATGAAGGACTTAAGGCTGGGGCTAGGACCAGTACCTTCACATGTCAAGTTGGGGATCATGTTGCTCGTGGCAATGATTTTTTTCTCAAGAATGTACTGCGGCACAGAATCGGTGTATTACTCCTCCTACGAAACCATCATCCCCCAGAGTCTGACAGTGAAGGGAAGGGAAGACCCAGTGGAAAAGGCATCCTACACGCTATATATCCAGGGCCAGAAACAGGTGATTCACTTGAAGGTGAAGAAAGACTATTTTGTAAGCGACTTTCGGGTCTTCAGCTACCACAATGGGATCCTGGAGCAAGATATGCCTTTCATCTCACAGGACTGCTACTATGAAGGCTACATAGAAGGAGTCCCAGGCTCTTTTGTTTCTGTCAACACATGTTCAGGCCTCAAGGGCATCCTGATTAAGGAGGAACAATCCTATGGCATTGAGCCCATGGAGTCTTCTAAACGGTTTGAACATGTGCTGTACACCTTGGCACACCAAGCTCCAGTCTCCTGTAGTGTCACCTCCAATAAGAATCAACAAGGGGTGTCCATCAGCCAGCAACAAGGGAGCAGGAAGCTTCATAATCTAGGGGTGCCTTCCTACTTGTGGTCACACACCAAGTACGTGGAAATGTTTGTCGTGGTGAACCACCAGCGGTTCCAAATGTGGGGCAGTAACGTTAATAAGACAATCCAGGGAGTGATGGACATCATTGCTCTGGCCAACAGCTTCACTAGGGGAATAAACACAGAGGTAGTGCTGGCCGGAATGGAGATCTGGACCGAGGGGGACCTAATAGAGGTCCCCGTGGACTTGAGAGTTACACTCAGGAATTTCAACAGCTGGAGGCAACAGAAGCTCTTCAGTCGTGCGAAGCATGATGTTGCTCACATGATTGTTGGGCATCATCCCGGACAGACCATGGGACAGGCATTTCTCAGTGGTGCCTGTTCAAGGGGTTTTGCAGCAGCTGTTGAATCCTTCCCTCATGAAGATGTCCTCCTGTTTGCCGCACTCATGGTCCATGAGCTGGGGCACAACTTGGGTATTGAGCACGACCATTCGGCCTGCATTTGTAAAGATAAGTACTTTTGCCTCATGCATGAAAACATCACCAAAGTAAGTGGCTTCAGCAACTGTAGCTCTGACTCCTTCTACCAGTTTCTCCATGAACACAAAGGGGCGTGTCTGTTTAACAAGCCAGGGCACAAAGGTCGTACACGTAGGGATGCCTCCTGTGGAAATGGTGTGGTGGAGGACATGGAAGAGTGTGACTGTGGTCCTAACTGTGCCACTCACCCATGCTGTGACCCAACATGTAGACTGAAGCCGGAGGCACAATGCAGTAATGGATTGTGCTGTTCTTCCTGCAAATTCAAAGCAAAGGGAACGCCTTGCCGTCACATTCAGGGAGATTGTGACCTCCCAGAGTATTGTGATGGTAAATCTGAAGCATGCCCCGCAGATGTGTACAAGCAAGATGGCACATCTTGTGAAGGAACGAAAGCTTGTGTTGAGGGTCAGTGTAACAGCCCTGATCATCAGTGCAGGAGTATTTATGGGTTCCATGCAAAGTCTGCCCCCAAAAATTGTTACACTTCATTGAACAGCAAAGGGGACAGGTTTGGAAACTGTGGCCGTCCTACTTCGTCTAACCCAAGATACGTTCAGTGTGATGGTGATAACGTATTCTGTGGGAAACTTGTATGTACTGATATTGACTACTTACCAATAATCAAACCCCAACATACAGTGATTCAGATCCCTGATACAAAAGAATGGTGTTTTGGCTTAGATGCTTATGATGGTACTGATATTCCTGATGACGGAGACGTGCAGAGTGGGACTTACTGTGCCCCAAACAAGGTCTGTTTCAATTACTCCTGTACTGATTACAGTACGCTCACCTTTGAGTGTGATCCAGCCGTAACGTGTCATGGGAGAGGAGTGTGCAACAATTTACAACACTGCCATTGTAGGGATGGCTTTGCCCCACCTAACTGCAGTCAACCAGGCACTGGGGGTAGCGTGGACAGTGGTTCCCCTGGCAAGCCTAGCGAAAGTGGAGGAGGTGGTGGGGGTGAGCAATCTGTTTACTTGAAAGAAAAACCCCTCCTAGATTTGCTAATTGTATCAATTCCTGTGGTTCTTTTACTGTTATTACTATGTTTATGCATCATCTGTTGTGTATGTAAGTTACGTGGTGCAAAAAAACAACCTCCTCCCACCGAAAAGGTTCCAGAGGAGATCCCAGCAGAGGCCCCAGAAGAAGAGGTTCCAGAAGAAGAGGTCCCAGAAGAGGAGGCCCCAGAAGAAGAGGCGCCAGAAGAAGAGGAGCCAGAAGAAGAGGCCCCAGAAGAAGAGGCCCCAGAAGAGGAAGGTGGTGAAGAAGAGGAAGAACCAGGGTCAGAAGACTAGTAGTGGGAGAATGAAGCCAACTATATCAAACAACTGAAGCACTGGGTAGGAATGAGAGGCTCAGTGAAGCAAAGGTTAAGTGGGAAGTGCTAGTTCCAGTGACTCTGATGAGGAACTATATATAAAAGAGGAGTTCCCCCTACTTTCTTTATTCATTTTAGTAATTATGATTTTATTTACTAAAATGAATACATTAAATTATTATTTTACAAATTTTTGCTCTTCTTCATTTATGAAAGAATTTCATCTGTACTCTTTAAATAAATCTTTGACAGCAAAGTCCTTGTCTCAAAAGGGTCAACTTTTTTCTCACTAGAAAATGTTTTCCAGGACATGCCATCTTTCATTTAAATTTACATATAGTTTTATCTATACCTGTATTTACTCCTATTGCTGGAATTTTCACCTCAAGTAACAACTGTCTATAATGTCAGGGCAGTTGTTTATATAATTGGTTGTTTTAATTTGTCCTATAAATGTGCATTCATGAAATGAGAGATGAGGCATATCTTGAGGTCCCCTGTGGTTATTGGCTTTGGTTCTGTGGGAGAAACTAGATCTGATAAGACAGAAAAGCCTCATTTATCCTGGGTTAAGGAGGCAGTGTTGTATAGCCATATAACTTCCCAAATCTGGCAGATGTTTAATATGCTGTATATTCAATTCCTCCCACCCACCCCACCCCTCCACCCCAGTATTTCCAGGCCCTTCCAATGGCTATATTCTCTTTTTAGCTAAGAGATTTTTTTTCCTAGCACAGTTTTCATAGCTCTTCCTGTATACTAATGTTCTTGGAATAAATTTTCAAACCTCAGATATCCCAAGTCACCTGCTGGTAGCAGTTAGCCTTTCAAGTACCTCTCAGTATAGAGGCACCTACCACAGTGCTGCGTACATACATGAAATTATTATTTTCTCTGCTATTTATTGTAATTAGTAACTTACTGATTTACAGTTAGAAGGAATCTTCCTGTTATAGGTAACAGAACTTTGCAGGTGTCAATTACTTCTTTCAAAGACAGCACAAAGAAAGTATAATATTAATATAACTCATTCTGTCCCACACACCGTGTTAAACTCTTTACTCTCATTGTCTTAATTTATTCCTCCAAACCACCCTCTCAGGCCTCTATCTAGAACATGAGGAAACAGAAGCCAAAGAAATGATAAAAGCAGTCTAGTGCTAATAAAGGTGGAGCCTGGGTGCCTCCCCTGGTATGACTGCATCTACATTCCCCGCTGCCTCCAGGAGACTTTCACTTGAGTAAAAGAAGTGAGGGAGAAGACACTCAATACGTCTGCAATTGCCTAGAACTGGGCTTCTCCTCAGTGACTCTAATGAAGGAAAGCCTTACAAATGGATGCTGATCTCTACTGTGAACCTACCACATTGTACAGTCAATGTCTATTGAAGTGTCTTTTCTGCTCTTAGATCCTGACATCATGGAGAGGCAGGTTTACATCTTATTCAGCTCTGTGGGCCCTGTACACTGTAGGTGTTTAATAAATGTTTATCACGTGAGTGATTTAACCACAGCCAACTTTGAAATACAGGACCAGATTCCTCCCCTGGGCAGGATGCCTCTTGCCAGTTTGTGGCCATGGAATGACCAAAATCTTGCTCAGGTGCAATACTGCTGCAGACTGATGAACAATCAAGATAGTCATAGAAAGATTATAAAACACCAAACTTCGGGAAGTGAAGGGTTAAGGCTATTAGGTAGACAATGGCAGAAAAGTGATCAGTTTTTATGTGGGGAGGAGTGAGCAGGTAGGTATAATTCGGGGTTTGAAATCTACAAAGTTCAAAGGTCAGCATTCCCTGTAAAGTTTGGGTGAAACAGCCTATTCCGCAATATGTATGACTGCCTCTAGGAAGTGCATTCTTTTGCCTGGGTTATGTAATCTCCCAATATGTGTGGGGGATTCCGAGGAATGCTTACACGGTACACTAGTCTGTGTTGGTAGCCATTCATGACCCAGCCAGCTGCCACTTCAGAAGACTCTGATCATGACTTCTTGCAATCCTTCACCTGCCATCTCTGGGCTGCTTTGTTCTCTCTGGGCTACCTTAAGCCAGTGGAGTCCCAGGCTCTTTCCTTAGTCCCCCAAGGCATAGCCAAGTCCAGGCTCTACAGTTTTTATCCAGACTTGGAGAAAACAAAGGTGAATTACAACGTGAAGAAAACATATTTGAATGCTGTAGATAATAATGTTTCTGGAGTCTACAGGTCTTGCCCCTCCACTGGGGGACTTACATAGGCCATCTCTCTCCTTGGCCCTGACCGGACATCCTTTCTTGTCCCTGTTGGAGTCCCTTTAAGAATGTCTCTCTACTGGAAGGACCCCGGTGGTCATGGCCCCCAGACCTTCTGTTGCCCCAGGACAGGAACCATTCCCGAAGCCAACTCTTCAGACATGGATTGGACTGGACAATGGGTTGGAAAGGGATGCTGGTGGGGAGTGAGCTTCTTGGATCAGGTGGATGCTTGAGACTACGTTGGCATCTCCTGCCTGGAGGGGAGATGAGAGGATAGAGGGGGTTAGAAGCTGAAGAAAAGGACATGAAAAGAGAGAGTGGAGGGAGATAGCAGGCTGTCTCATCAGGGGGAGAGTAATTGGGAGTGTGTAGCAAGGTGTATATGGGTTTTTGTGTGAGAGACTGACTTGATTTGTAAGCTTTCACTTAAAGCACAACAAAAATTATTTAAAAAGAAAAAAAGAACGTTTCTCTAACCCAGAGTCAAACTCTACTCCCTTCTCTGGGGCTCAGTGAAAGGAAAAAATAAACCCAATTTATAGAAAACCTACATTCTGCCAATAATGAAGACAAAATGATACATTAGTTTGAAGAAAATTTAGCTTCTTGCATCCCCAAACTTCAGTCTTGAACAAGATATTGTTTTGTCTGGGGCCAAAAGTGTCATTGAACTCTCAATAAAAGAGCAATAAGAACATTTTGCAGTGAGAACAGGTCTAAGATCCTGACCCTCCCACATGAGCACCAAGAAAAGCTACTAGACATCTGCCCTCAACCCTGTAAGAACTCAGAAAAAATAGATGAAGGATGGCAACAAGTTGCAAGATAATGGCTGTTATGGATTAAATTGTGTCCCCCCAAAATGTGTGTCAACTTGGTTAGGTTATGATTCCCAGTATTGTGTGGCTGTCCTCCATTTTGTGATCTGATTTGATTATCCTATGTGTTACAAATCCAAACCTTTATGATGTTAATGAGGCAGAAGCAGAGGCAGTTATGTTAATGAGGCAGGACTGTATCTACAGGATTAGTTTGTATCTTGAGTCAATCTCTTTAGAGATATAAAAGAGAAAAGCAAGCAAAGAGGAGTGGTACCTCAAGGAATCGAAGAAAGAAGTGCCAGGATCAGAGCATGTCCTTTGGATCTGTGGTCCCCACATTGTGAAACTCCTAGACCAGGGGAAGATGGATGACAAGGACCTTCCCCCAGAATGGACTGTGAGAGAAAGCATTCCCTGGAGCTGACACCCTAAATTTGGGCTTCTAGCCGCCTAAACTGTGAGAAAATAAATTGCTGTTTATTAAAGCCATCCACTTGTGGTATTTCTGTTATAGCAGCATTAGGTAACTAACAGGATTTGGTACCGGGAGTGGGGTGATGCTCTAACAGATACCTAAAATGTAGAAGTGTTTTAAAAACTGTTAATAGGTTGGGGCTGGAAGAGTTTTAAAGTGCCTAATAGTCTATCAGTCTGCCACTTGTCTGTCAGTTGGTTGTACTGTGGTGGCCTGTGTGTTGCTGTGATGCTGGAAACTATGCCACCAGTATTTCAAATACTAGCAAGGTCACCCACAGTGAACAGGTTTCAGTGGACCCTCCAGGCTAAGATGGACTAAGGAAAAGGATCTGGTGATCTACTGAAAAAACTGGCCAGTGAAAACCTCGTGAATAGCAGAATATTGTTTAATACAGTGCCGGAAGATGAGCCCCTCAGGTTGGAAGGCACTGAAAATGTGACTGGGGAAGAGCTGCCTCCTCAAAGAAGAGCAACTTTAATGATGTGAATGAAGTCAAGCTTTTGAGACCTTCATTTGCTAACATAGCATGATTCAAAATGAGAAGAAACACTTGCAAACATCCATTAATAATTAGAACATGTAATGTACAAAGTATGAATGTAGGAGAATTGGAAAGTCATCAGAAATAAAATGTAATGCATAAAGATCAATATCCTAGGCATTAAGTGAGCTGAAATAGGCTGGTATTAGCCATTTTGAATCAGACAATCATATGGTCTATTATGCCAAGAATGACAAATTGAAGAGGTATGGCATTACATTCATCATCAAAAAGAACATTTCAAGATCTGTCTTGAAGTACAACCCTGTCAGTGATAGAACAATATTCATATGCCTACTAGGAAGACCAGTTAATAAGACTATTATTCAAATTTATCCACCAACCACTAAAGCCAAAGATGAGAAAACTGAAGATTTTTATGAACTTCTGCAGTCTGAAGTTGATCAAAGATCACTCAAGATGTACTGATAATTACTGCTGATTAGAATGCAAAAGCTGGAAACAAAGAAGGACTAGTAGTTGGAAATACGGGCTTGGTGACAGAAACAATGCCAGAGATTGCATGAGAGAATTTTGCAAGGCCAATGACTTCTTCATTGTAAATACCTTTTTCCAACAACATAAATTGACTACAGCTGCGGAAGACGATGGAAAAGCTCAATATGATTTGTCAGAACAAGGCCAGGGGAGGACATGGAATAGACCATCAATTGCTTATATATGCAAGTTCAAGATAAAGCTCAAGAAAATAAGAGCAAGTCCCCGAGAGCCAAATACAACCTTGAGTATATCCCACCTGAATTTAGAGACCATTTCAGGAACAGATTTGATGTACTGAATACTAAAGACTGAAGACCAGGCGAGTTGTGGAATGACACCAAAGACATCATACATAAAGAAAACAAGAGGTCATTAAAAAGACAGGAAAGAAAGAAAAGACCACAATGGATGTCAGCAGAGATTCTGAAATTTGCTCTTGAGCATAAAGTAGCTAAAGCAAACAGAAGAAATGATGAAGTAAAATAGGTGAACGGAAGATTTCAAAGACTGGCTTAAGAAGACAAAATATAGTATTATAAAGAAATGTGCAAAGACCTGGAGTTAGAAAACCAAAAGGGAAGAACACACTTGGCATTTCTCAAGCCAAAAGAATTGAAAAAAAATTCAAGCCTCGGGCTGCAATACTGAAATATTCTATGGGGAAAACATTGAATGACACAAAAAGCATCAAAAGAAAATGGAAGGAATACACAGAGTCACTGTACTAAGAAGAACTGGTCAATGTTCAACCATTTCAGGAGGCAGCATTTGTTCAAGAACTGATGGTACCAAAGGAAGAAGTCCAAGCTGTACTGAAGGCATTGGCGAAAAACAAGGCTCCGGGTATTGACAGAATACCAACTGAGATGTTTCAACAAATGGATGCAGTGCTGGAGGTACTCACTTGTCTATGCCAAGAAATTTGAGGACAACTACTTGGTCAACTGACTGGAAGATATCCATATCTGTGCCCATTCCAAAGAAAGGTCATCCAACAGAATGCAGAAATTATCTAACAATATCATTATTATCACACATAATTAAAATTTTGCTGATAATCATTCCAAAGCAGTTGCAGCAGTATACCGACAGGGAGCTGCCAGAAATTCAATCCGGATTCCAAAAAGGACGTGAAATGAGGGATATCACTGCTGATGTCAGATGCATCTTGGATGAAAGCAGAGAATACCAGAAAGATGTTTACCTGTGTTTTGTTGACTACTCAAAGGCATTTGACTGTGTGTATCATAACAAATTATGGACAACATTGTAAAGAATGGGAATTCCAGAACACTTAACTGTGCTCATGAGGATCCTGCCCTTATGCAGTCATTTGAACAGGACAAGGAGATAATGAATGGTTTAAAGTCAGGAAAGGTGTGTGTAAGGGTAGTATCCCTTCACCATACTCATTCAGTCTGTACGCTGATCAAATAATCTGAGAAGCTGGCCTGTGTGAAGAAGAATGGGGCATCACAATTGGAGTAGGACTCAACAACCTGCAATGAGTCTTACGCAACCTTACTTGCTGAAAATGAAGAGGACTGAAAGCACTTACCGATGAAGATCAAAAACTACAGCCTTCATTATGAATTGTACCTCAACGTAAAGAAAACAAAAATGCTCATAGCTGAACAAGTAAGAAACATCATGATAAATGGAGAAAATATTGAAGTTGTCAAGAATTTTACTTTACTTGAATCTACAATCAATGTCCTCGGGAGCAGCAATCAAGAAATTAAACAACATATTGCACTGGGTGAATCTGCTGAAAAAGACCTCTTTAAAATGTGAAAAAGCAAAGATATCACTTTGAGGACTAAGATGTACCTGATCTAAGCCATGGTATTTTCAATTGCCTCATATGCATGCAAAAGTTGGACAATGAATAAAGAAGAGGGAAGAATTGACACCTTTGAATTATGACATGGTTGAAGAAAACTGAATATCCAATGGACTGGCAAAAAAACAAACAAACTGTCTTGGAAGAAGTACAGCCAGAATGCTTGTTAGAAGCAAGGATGGTGAGACTTCATCTCACAGACTTTGGACATGTTATCAGGAGGGACCAGTCCCAAGAGAAGGATATCATGCTTGATAAAGTACACGGCCATCAAAAAAGAGGCAGACCCTCAATGAGAGGGATTGACACAGTGGCTGCAACAATAGGCTCAAATACAACAACAATCCTGAGGATGGTGCAGGACTGGGCAGTGTTTGGTTCTATTGTATGTAGGGTTGTTATTATTCAGAATCAACTTGATGGCACCTATCAACAACAATAATAAAAGCCTAGATTGCATTGAGTATCCCTGGTGGCGTAGCGGTTAAAAGCTTGGCTGCTAACCAAAAGGTTGGCAATTCAAATCTGCTAGCCGCTCCTTGGGAACCCTATAGGGCAGTTCTACTCTGTCCTATAGGGTCGCTATGAGTCAGAAGCGATTCGATGGCACCTAACAACAACAACAGATCGCCTTGAAGAGACTGTTGGTGAAATCATGGACATCAAAAGGCAATTCCAGTGAGGGCTCAGAAGGACATGAGGAGAGCTGTAACACCAAAGATGGTACAGACAGTGAGAAGCAGCAGCAGAGAAACAGCAGCAGCAGAAGCAGGAGACTGGTGTTAGTCAGCATGGTGCTGACCCACGGAGCAAGAATGCTGACTGCCTTCAGGCAGGAGACTTCCAGGCAGAGTAGGGTACCACCAGGCACTTATCGGTGGAGCTAGGCTTGCTGACCCATGGAACAAGAGAGCTTAACGACTTCCAACCAGAGTAGGGTGCCTCCAGGCACTTATCGGTAGTGTTAAAGAGCTTTAGATCACTTGCCCAAGCAGGGCAGATTACGGGCCGGCTCAAGAGGCCCAAGGCACCAAGAGGCGAAGGAACCAGAAAGCAGATGCTGAAGAGACAAGTAGCACAAGCAGCAGAGCTTCCTTCATCTCAAAGGCTAGGGCCACAGTCTCTGGGGTTTCAAGAGTGGGGCCATGGCTTCCTAGATTTCAAAGAGTCAGATCTTCACCATCTCAGTTCTGGAGTGTGAGGCTGCCATTCACAAGTGCCAGAGGGATGGGGCCAGATCCACTGACGAAAGCTGAGGGAGAGGGACTGCCATACCCAAGGAGGAGAAGAACAGGGCCTGCCGGGGCTAAGGGGGAGGGGTGACCACCCAGATGGACTAGGACAATGGGGCCACCCAAATCCAAGTGAGTGGAGTTTCCATCCCAGCGGGCCTGGAGGGCAAAGCTAAAGCCTAGGGTTGAGGGGCCTCCACTCAGAAACCAGAGAGCATGGCCAATACCCAAAGTCTGGAGGGCAGGGCCATTGTATAAATGACCTCACAGAAGAGAGGGTTATTTTCAAGCCTTGGGAGTTAATGTAATGTGTTCCTGCTGACTTGCTTGGTGCCTGTTATCCCTTCTTTCCCTCCAGTTTCTCCCATTTGTAATGAAAATGTCTATCTTGTGCCTGTTTCACCACTGTACTTTGAAAGCAGATAACTTGTATTCTAGATTTCACACCTGAAGAGGAATTTTGCCCCAGGATGAAATCTGGACTGAAGTGGATTTAAGACTTTTGGGATGATATGAAGGGGTAAGTGTGTTTTACATACAGCAAGGATATGAATTTTTAGGGCTAAAGGGTGGAATGTTGTAGATTGAATTGTATCCCCCCAAAATGTGTGTCAACTTGGCTAGGCTGTAAGTCTCAGTATTGTGTGGTTGTCCTCCATTTTGTGATCTGATATGGTTATCCTATGTGTTGTAAATTCTAGTCTCAGTGATGCTAATGAGGCAGGATTAGAGGCAGCTATATTAATGAGGCAGAACTCAATCTACAGGATTGTTTTATCTTGAGTCAATCTCTTTTGAGATATAAAAAAAGAAGTGAGCAGAGAGGAGTGGGACCTCAGACTGCCAAGAAAGAAGAGCTAGGAGTGGAGTGCATCCTTTGCACCCAGGGTCCCTGCTTTGAGAAGCTCCTAGATCAGGGGAAGATTGATGACAAAGACCTTCCCCCAGAACCGACAGAGAGAAAGTCTTCCCCCTGAAACTGGCACCCTGAATTCAGACTTCTAGCCTCCTAGAGTGTGAAAGAATAAATTTCTCTTTGTTAAGGCCATCTGCTTGTGGTATTTCTGTTATTACAGCACTAGATAACTAAGAAAAATGTGGATTTTAAATAGTAGAAAAATCTTTTTCCACTTTCCCTGCCCCCTACCCCTCCCAGCACAGTGGCCAGTAGCCTGTGTACAAAGAAGGGCCCCTAGTTCCTGGCTATTTAGTAAGTAGGACAGACGTTCTGACAGACTGTTCAGTGTCTATGTTCTGACCACTCTGTGAGTGGCCTGAATGACTGAAAACCTCAGTCTTGTCTGAATCAGAGCTTTCACAGGACAGGAGAGGGGCTGGTAGGCCAAGACTGAAGGCTGTGCCCATTTGAGAGCTTCCTGTGTTCACAAAGAAAAGGCCCCAGTCTCTGGCTCTGAAGATTCTTCAGGTGGACTGATCAATGTGTCTGTCCTGACCAGTCTACAAGCTAAAAGGTCTGAAACCTTGGTATGACCTGGGTCTCTCTGACCTTGGTAGGTCAGACAGCAGGCCTCTGGCTCTCACAGGGTACTGGAGGGAGTAGAGAACAAAGACTGAAGGTTATGCCCACCTAAGACTTTCTTCCGAAATTAGTGCTTTCAAAATCACCATGTAGATGGGGGAATTGAGAAAATTATCACATTGTAATATCCTGGATTCAATAAAAAAAAAAAAAAAAAGACAAGGTGTTGCAAAGAAACTGAAAGTATGGCCTATTCAACAAGATGAAGGGAGTGAGATTGCCTCTTTAGAAGGATGGATAATGGAGACAGAATTTAAAACAACAGTATTAAAGCATGCTTGAAGAACTAAAGATGTCTTAGGCTGGGCTTTCTAGAGAAAGAAAATCAGTGAAGTCTATACATGTATATGTATATACACAGAGAGAGAAAATGAGAGACAGAGAGAGAGAGAATTATATCAAGAAAATGGCTCACATGGTTGTAGAGGCTGCAAAGTCCTAAGTCTGTGGGTCAGGCTGGAGGCTTCTCCTTACTCATGTAGCTTCAGGGGCTCAGAAACTCAAGATTGGTAGGTCAGACAGGAGGCCTCTGGCTCACAGTCTGAGGAGGCTGACGAAACCAAAGATCGACAAGTAAGCTGCAAGCTAGTCCCAAAAACCAGAAGTCAGGTGAGAAGCTAGTTGCAAGATCCAGAGCAAGGAAAATCCAGCGGGCAAGTGCGGCGGGGCTGATGGTGGCTTCCTGAGACAAGGCAAGTACTGGATGCAGCCCTAACCTGCTGGGGCAATCTTGGCGGGGACCCAGCCAGTGCATACAGGCTATACACCCCTCTGGAATCTCACATAAAACAGCCCTCACCAAACAAGATAAGTGATTTTGTCTATTTTACAGTGCTACTCTCTCCTATCTATCTGATCCCTCCCCTCCCTGCCCCAGCCGGCTTTATTAACATTCGAATTCCCTGGGCCAGAGAGAGAAGTGCTCTGCGTTTTTTTTTCTTCTTTCTATAACCCCTTCTCCTGGCCTGGGAAAAACAGCAATTAACAATCAGGGGAAAAATCCTTTCCTGACTTCCCTAAACTGGAAAAACAGTACAGAAGCAGCTCCATCCAGGCATAAGAGATCCATAGTCTTTGGCTTTCATTCCTACACGGAACCAGGTGGCTGTTATAATGCAAAGGCAATTTCGTTAGAGATCTGACTGTAACTGTTTCAGCTGAGTAGTGGGGAGGCAGGTTTTGGAGGTCAGATACAGCTCTACCTATTAACAGAGCCCTCACTGACCCACAGCAGGACTGAAGCTCCATCCATACCACCTAGCCACCTGCTAAAGGGGTCTGAGAACAGTGATGCCTACCAGTCTTTAGAGGTACGAGCATTGGGTGCCTAAGGTACAGCTACAGAGCCCACCCACCAGGGTGCTCTAGAGAACAGAGACACTCCTTCCTCACTGGCACTTGGGGGAAGGCTGTCAGCACCCTGCCCTTCTCGGAGTGTGACCCCCTGCCGCTACTAGAAACCAGTGCATACAACCATTTCCACTACTCCTCTAAGACAGTAGATGAGAGCCTACACCACACACTAGGTGACCCACTATCAGGACACCTGAGCTGATTC
Source organism: Elephas maximus indicus (assembly GCF_024166365.1). NCBI lineage: Eukaryota > Metazoa > Chordata > Mammalia > Proboscidea > Elephantidae > Elephas > Elephas maximus. The sequence continues at coordinate 10,239,577 of NC_064840.1, forward strand.
TATTCAAGAGTGGACTCACAGGCTCATATACCTGTTAACAGCTCAAACCAGCTGGTAACAGGACATAACTGACGCAAAGCCTCCAACAATCAAGTTAGTGCAGTCTAGTAGCCCATCTGGGTGTACTGAAACAAAACAAAACAAGAAGATAAGACTCAGGGAGCAAATATAAAGTAAATCATTACAACAACTTATAGATGGCTCAGAGACAGCAGTCGATATCAAATCACATAAAGAAGCAGACCATGATTGCTTCTACAAACCCCCCAACCAGAGAATCAAAACCTTTCCCAGATGAGGATATATTCCTGGAATTGCCAGTTGCAGAATATAAAAAACTAATATACAGAATGCTTCAAGACATCAGGGATGACCTCAGAAATGAAATAAGGCAATGTACAGAAAATGCCAAGGAACACACAGATAATACAGTTGAAGAAATCAAGATTATTCAAGAACATAGTGAAAAATTTAATAAGCTGAAAGAATCCATACACAGACAGCATTCAGAAATTAAAAAAGATTAACAAAATTACAGAATTAGACAACTCAATATGAAGTCAGAGGAGCAGAATCAAGGAACTGGAATGCAGAATTAGGGAGATGGAGGATAAGGCAATTGGCACCAATATATTTGAAGAAAAATCAGATAAAAGAATTTAAAAAAATTAAGAAACCCTAAGAATCATGTGGGACTCTATCAAGAAGGATAACTTGCATGGGATTGGAATTCCAGAACAGGGAGGGATAACAGAAAATACAGAGAGAATAGTTGAAGATCTGTTGGTAGAAAACCTCCCTGGCATCGTGAAAGATGAAAGGATATCTACCCCAAGATGCTCACTGAACCCCATACAAGATAGACCCAAAAGAGTCACCAAGACATATTATCATCAAACTTGCCAAAACCAAAGATAAAGAGAAAATTTTAAAAGCAGCCAGGGATGCACGAAAAGTCACCTACAAAGAAGAATCAATAAAAAGTTTGGACTACTCGGCAGAAACCATGCAGGCAAGAAGGCAACAGGATGACATATATAGAGCACTGAAGGAGAAAAATTGCCAGCCAAAAATCATATATCCAGGAAAACTCTCTTTCAAATATGAAGGTGAAATTAAGTCATTTACACATAAACACAAGCTTAGAGAATTTGCAAAAACCAAACCAAAGCTACAAGAATTACTAAAGGAAATTCTTTAGGTCAGAAAGTCAATAATATCAGATATCAACACAACACAAGGACACAGAACAGAACATCCTGGTATCAACTCAGACAGGGAAATCACAAAAACAAAATAACACTAATTAAAAAAAAAAAAACGCTCAAAACAGAGAATCATTGATGTCATTATGTAAAAGATTACAATAATCAATAAAGACGGACTAAATACAGGAGACACAGATCTTCCATATGGAGAGGAAATCAAGGCGATATAGAGCGATACAAGTTAGGATTTTACTTAGAAAAATAGGGGTAAATATTAAGGTAACCAGAAAGAGGTCTACCAATTCCATACTTCAAAATAAAAACCAAGATAAACTTAACGATTCAGCAAAAAAAAAAAAAAAAAAAATCAACTACAATGAAAATGAGGAACACACGATTTACAAAGAAAAACTTCTGAGCACAAAAAAGTAAGTAGAAAAATGAAATTTTCAACAACACACAAAAAAAGGCATCAAAATGACAGCACTAAACTCATACTTATCTATAATTACACTGAATGTAAATGGACTAAATGCAACAATAAAGAGACAGAGTTGCAGACTGGATAAAAAAACATAATCCAGCTATATGCTGCCTACAAGAGACACACCTTAGACTTAGAGACACAAACTAAAACTCAAAGGATGGAAAAAAATGTATCAAGCAAACAACAATCAAAAAAGAGCAGGAGTGGCAATACTAATTTCTAACAAAATAGACTTTAAAGTTAAATCCACCACAAAGGATAAAGAAGGACACTATATAATGATTAAAGGGACAATTTACCAGAAGATATAGCCATATTCAATATTTATGCATGCAATGACAGGGTTGCAAGATACATAAAACAATCTCTAACAGCATTGAAAAGTGCGATAGACACCTCCACAATTATAGTAGGAGGCTTCAACACACCACTTTTGGTGAAGGCCAGGACATCCAGTAAGAAACTCAATAATGAAACGGAAGATCTAATTGCCACAAGCAACCAACTTGACCTCATAGGCTTATACAGATGCTCCACCCAACAGCTGCAAAGTATACTTTCTTTTGTAGTGCACATGGAACATTCTCTAGAATAGACCACATATTAGGTCATAAAGCAAGCCTTTGCAGAATCCAAAACACTGAAATATTACAAAGCATCTTCCTAGACCATAAGGCCATAAAAGCAGAAATCAGTAACAGAAAAAGCAGGAAAAAGAAATCAAATACTTGGAAACTGAACAATACCCTGCTGAAAAAAGACTGGGTTATACAAGACATTAAGGGGGGAATAAAGAAATTCATAGAATCCAATGAGAATGAAAATACTTCCTATCAGAACCTTTGGGACACAGCGAAAGCAGAGCTCAGAGGTCAATTTACATCAATAAATGCACACATACAAAAAGAAGAAAGAGCCAAAATCAGAGAACTGTCCCTACAACTTGAACAAATAGAAAGAGAGCAACAAAAGAAACCATAAGGCACCAAAAGAAAACAAACAATAAAAATTAAAGAGCAGAATTAAATGAATTAGGGAACAGAAAAACAATACAAAGACTTAATTTAACAAGACCAAAAACTGGTTCTTTGAAAAAAGTAGCAAAATTGATAAACCATTGGCCAGACTGACTAAGGAAACACAGGAAAGGAAACAAATAACCCGAATAAGAAATGAGATGGACCATAGCACAACAGACCCAACTGAAATTAAAAAAATCATATCAGATTACTATGAAAAATTATACACTAATTTGAAAACATAGAATAGATGAATTCCTAGAAATACACTACCTACCTAAACTAACACAAACAGAGGTAGAACAACTAAATAAACCTTAAAAAAAAAGAAGATTGAAAAGGTAATAAAAAAAACTCCCAACAAAAAAAAGCCCTGGCCTGGACGGCATCACTGCATAGTTCTACCAAGCTTTCAGAGAAGAGGTAGTAACACTACTACTAAAGGTATTTCAAAGCATAGAAAAGGATGGAATACTCCCTAACTCATTCTATGAAGCCACCATATCCCTGATACCAAAACCAGCTAAAGACACCACAAAAAAAGAAAATGACAGACCTTTATCCCTCATGAACTTAGATGTAAAAATCTTCAACAAAACTCTAGCCAATAGAATTCAACAACATGTCAAAAAAAAAATTCACCATGACCAAGTGGGATTCAAACCAGGTATGCAGGGATGGTTCAATATTAGAAAAACAATTAATGTAAACCATCACATAAATAAAAGACAAGAACCACGTGATTTTATCAATTGATGCAGAAAAGGCATTTGACAAAGTCCAACACCCATTCATGATAAAAACTCTCAGCAAAATAGGAATAGAAGGAAAATTCCACAACACAATAAAGAGCATTTAGACAAAGTCAACAGCCAACATCATCCTTAACGGAGAGATTCTGAAAGCATTCCCCTTGAGAATGGGAACCAGACAAGGATGTCCCTTATCACCACTCTTAATCAACACTCTGCTGGAGGTCCTAGCCAGAGCAATTAGGGTAGATAAAGAAATAAAGAGCATCCAGATTGGTAAGGAAGAAGTAAAAGTATCTCTACTTGCAGAGGACATGATCTTATACACAGAAAACACTAAAGAATCCTCAAAAAAAAAAAAAAAAAAAAAACTACTGAAACTAATAGAAGAGTTCAGCAGAATATCAGGCCACGAGGTAAACATACAAAAACCAGTTAGATTCCTCTACACCAACAAAAAGAACATCGAAGAGGCAATCACCAAATCAATACCATTCACAGTAGCCCCCAAGAAGATAAAATACTTAGGAAGAAATCTAACCAGAGACGTAAAAGACCTATACAAAGAAAACTACAAGGCACTACTGCAAGAAACCAAAAGAGACCTACATAAGTGGAAAAACATGCCTTGCCCATGGACAGGAAGACTTAACATTGTAAAAATGTCTATTCTACCAAAAGCCATCTATATATACCATGCAATTCTGATCCAAATTCCAAAAACATTTTTTAATGAGATGGAGAAACAAATCAACAACTTCATATGGAAGGGAAAGAGGCCCCGGAGAAGTAAAAGCATTACTGAAAAAGAAGAGCAAAGTGGGAGGCCTCACTCTACCTGATTTTAGATTCTATTATACCACCACGGTAGTCAAAACAGCCTGGTAGTGGTACAACGATAGACACATAGACCAATGGAACAGAATTGAGAATCCAGATATAAGTCCATCCACATATGAGCAGCTGATATTTGACAAAGGCCCAGTGCCAGTTAATTGGAGAAACGATAGTCTTTTTTCACATATGATGCTGGCATAACTGGTAACCATCTACAAAAAAGTGAAACACGACCCATACCCCACACCATGCACAAAAACTAACTCAAAATGAATCAAAGGCCTAAATATAAAATCTGAAACGATAAAGATCATGGAACAAAAAATAGGGACAATGCTAGGAGCCCTAGTACGTGGCATAAACAGAATACAAAACATTACTAACAATGCCGAAGAAAAACCAGATAACTGGGAGCTCCTAAAAATCAAACACCTAAGCTCATCCAAAGACTTCACCAAAAGAGTACAAAGACTACCTACAGACAGGGAAAAAGTTTTTAGCTATGACATTTCCGATCAGAGCCTGATCTCTAAAATCTATGTGATTTTGCTAAAATTCAACCATAGAAAGACAAATAACCCAATTAAAAAATGGCCAAAGGATATGAACATAGGCACTTCACTAAAGAAGACATTCAGGCGGCTAACAGATAAATGACAAAATGCTCTCAATCATTAACCATTAGAGAAATGCAAATCAAAACTACAACAAGCTTCCATCTCACTCACAGGCTGGCATTAATCCAAAAAAAACAAAATAATAAATGTTGGAGAGGTTATGGAGAGACTGGAACACTTATACACTGCTGGTGGAAATGTAAAATGGTGCAACCACTTTGGAAATCAATTTGGTGCTTCCTTAAAAAGCTAGAAATAGAACTACCATACGATCCAGCAATCCCACTCCTTGGAATACACCCTAGAGAAATAAGAGCCTTTACACGAACAGATAGATGCACACCCATGTTCACTGCAGCACTGTTTACAATAGTTAAAAAGTTGGAAGCAACCAAGGTGCCCATCAACAGATGAATGGATAAACAAACTATGGTATATTCACACAATGGAATACTACACATCGATCAAGAACAATGTCGAATCCATGAAACATTTCATAACATGGAGAAATCTGGAAGACATTATGCTGAGTGAAATCAGTCAATTGCAAAAAGACAAATATTGTATAAGTCCACTATTATAAGAACTGGAGAAACAGTTTAACCAGAGAAGAAAATACTCTTTGAAGGTTATGAGAGCAGGGAGGATGGGAGGGAGGGAGAGGGATATTCACTAATTAGACAGTAGATAGGTTTCATTTTAGTGAAAGGAAAGACAGTACACAATACAGGAGAGGTCAACACAAATGGACTAAACCAAAGATGAAGAAGTTTCCTTAATAAACTGAACACTTCAAAGGCCAGTGTAGCAGGGGCAGGAGTTTGAGGACCATGGTTTCAGGGGACATCTAAATCAATTGGCATAATAAAATCTATTAAGAAAATATTCTGCATCCCACTTTGGCGAGTGGCGTCTGGAGTCTTAATCGCTAGCAAGAGGCCGTCTAAGATGCATCAATTGGTCTCAACCCACCTGGAACAAGGAAGAATGAAGAACACCAAAGACAAAAATAATTACGAGCCTAAGAGACAAAAAGGACCACAGAAACCAGAGACTACATCAGCCTGAGACCAGAAGAGCTAGATGGTACCACCCGGCCACAACCGATGACTGCCCTGACAGGGAACTCAACAGAGAAACCCTGAGGGAGCAGGAGAGCAGTGGGATGCAGACCCCAAATTCTCATAAAAAGACCAGACTTAATGGTCAGACTTGGACTGCAGGGACCCCGGAGGCCATGGAACCCAGACCTTCTGTTGGCCCAGGACAGAAACCATTCCCAAAGCCAACTCTTCAGACAGGGATTGGACTGTAATAGGGTATGGAAAATGATACTGGTGAAGAACAAACTTCTTGGTTTAAGTGGTCACATGAGACTATGTTGGCATGTCCTGTCTGGAGGGGAGACAAGAGGGCAGAGGGAGCCAGAAGCTACTCGAATGGATATGAGTAGAGAAAGTGGAGGGAAGCACTGTGCTATCTCATCAGAGGGACAGCAATTAGGAGTGTATAGCAAGGTGTATGTAAATTTTTGTATGAGAGACTGACTTGATTTGTAAAGTTTCACTTAAAGCACAATAAAAATTAATTAAAAAAAATTATGGGGTCTGAAAAGCAACAAGAAAGGACTCAGCAAGACAGCTCAACATAGCCTAATGGAACTGTGGGCCAGGATCAAGAGAACTAACATATGTATCATGAGAATTTCAGAAGGAGAAGGGAGAGAGAAAGGACAGAAAGAATATTTGAAGAAATAATGGCAGAAAACTTCTCAAATATGATGAAGGATATGACTCTACAAATTCAAGAAGTTTAAATAAATCAGTTGAACACACACACAAAACAAACACAAGACACTTTATAACCAACCTCTCTAAAACTAAAGAGAGAATCCTTAAAGCAGTGAGAGAGAAGTGAATTGTAACATAAATGACCTGCAATAAGATTGTGCCAATTTCTCCTCAGAAACTTTGGAGGACAGAAGGCAATGAAGTGACATATTTGAAATGCTGAAAGAAAGGAACTGTCAACCAAATATTCTGTAACTGTCAAAACTGTCTTTCAAGAACAAGGACAAAATTAAGACATTCCCAAAGAAACAAAACTGAGGGAGTTCATAACACTAGACATGCCCTACAAGAAATGTTAAAGGTAGCCATTTAGATAGAAAGGAAAGGACACGAGACAATCACTCAAAGCCATACAAAGAAGAACATACCTCCACTAAAGGTAATTTCATGGGCAAATATTGGAGCCAGCTTTATGGTATACTGGGTTGGTAATTCTACTTATTATGTCCTACATGATTTATAACAACAAATGCATAAAAAATAAGTATAAATTTCTGTTACTGGTCACATGATATATAAACATGTAATTGGTGATAACAACAAATAAATGAGGAAGGTGGGAGGAAGAAAGGGTGGTATAGGAATAACGTTTTTGTATGTCACTGAAGTTGATATCAATTTAAACCAGGTTGTTATAAATATAATCCTCTCTTTTGCAGTAAGCTGAAGGATTGTGTGGTTTGAATCCACCTCCCCTTTATTTTTCCAATTCTGGAAGTTTTCTTTTTTTTTTAATTAACTGTCCATCTTTCTAAAGAAAATGGAACAGCATGTGTAGCAATTCTTCATTGTTGTCTATTATTTTAAAAAGATAATGCAGAGAGGCAGAGCCAATGTGGCTCAATAGACAGAAGTGCCATTCTGTCCCTTAGCAGCAAAGACCAAAAAAAATTAGTAAAACAGATACAAATGTCAATCCTGGAACCCTAACCATCAAAGAAAGGGATAAAGAACTACATCAAGCACTGAACAGAAGAAACTGACAAAGAACAGAGAAGGAGGAGAGCTACGGAGTGGAGTCCTCTGCTAGCTGATGCGGCACAGCTTTGGATCTTGGAGAACAGCCAACAATGACCCCAGACAGTGAGTACAGGAAGGCAACTTCACAGAGCTCCCAACAGGCGACAGATCACCTGAAACTGCCCTGCTGCACCATAGCTGAGTGACGGGCCCTGCCCACCTGGACAAGGTGGTGAGAACTATCATGCCCACAAACAAGCAAGCAACAAAACATGCCCAGCCCACTCACCCAGATATAACCAAATAAAACAGGATGAAACAAACAAACCTACAATGAATAAACGAAGAAAATAATTTCTGAATGTCTTTCAGACAGCAGACAATATCAAAACATATTTAAAAAAACAGGACACGATGGCTCCATTAAGTGACCAAAATAAAACACCAGATGAAAAGGCACTGGAACTACCTGATAAGGAATCCAATGGATAGGGAATTCAGGGCTCTCCAAAAGCTCAGGAAAGAAATCAAGGAAAACACATGCAAAACTAAGGAAAAAATAGAAAAATCATGGAAAATACAGACAAAATCAGGGAAAACACAAAGCAATAGAAGAATTCATGAAAATAACACATGAACAAAACGTCAAAAGAAACAAACAATTAGAAATCATACGAAAACTGCAATTAGAAATCCAAAAGATAAACAACAAAATTTCAGAAATGGACAACACAATAGAAGATTTTAGGAGCAAATTTCAAACATGGAAGACATAAGCAGCAAAACTGAAGACAAACCCATGCAACTACTTTGTTTGAGGAAAATCAGAGAAAATAATGAAGAAGACCTAAGAACTACATGAGATACAATCAACAGCAAAAATGTGCATGTGATTGTGGTTCCAAAACAGGGGGAAAAAATGGACAACACAGAGAGGATCATTGAAGACTTGCTAACACAAAACTTCCCTAATTTAATGACATATGAAAAACTGACCATTCAAGAAGCTATAGGATAGACACCCCAGAGAAAGTTACCAAGACATATCATAATCACATTCACCAAAACCAAAGTCAAAGAATGAATCCTGAGAGCAGCTCCAAAAAAATGAAAAGTAACATACAAAGGGGACAAAATAAGACTAAACTTTGATTACTCGGCAGAAACCATGCTGGCAAGAAGACAATGGGGTAACATATATAAAACCTTGAAAGAAAAAAATGCCAAACCAAAAATAATATATCCTGCAAAACTCTTGCTCAAATATGATAGCAAAATTAGGACATTTCCAGATCAACAGAAATTAAGGGAATATGTAAAAACCAAACCAAAATTACAAGAATTATGAAAAGGAGTCCTTCAGTTAGAGAACCAACACATCAGACAACAACCTGAATCCAGGACACAGGACAGCATCAGCCAGATACTATCCTAGGTAAGGAACTCTCAAGGATAAAACCAAACTAAAAGATTTACAATAGGGACCCAGAGACATCAATTTGTAAATGACAACGTAAGAGCAATAAAAGGGGGAAAAAATGAAGCAGGTATAGAATTTTCAAACAGAGAGGAAGTCAAGGCGATATCAAGTAACAAACAACTGGTTCAAAATTAGGAAGATGGGGGTAAATTTCAAGGTAAACACAAAGTTAACAAATTTACTCATCCAAATTAAAAAGAAAAACAGTCTTAGTAAACACAAAAATGAAAGAAATCCACAAAGAAAAGGAACTCAGCACAGGAGAGGAAGAAGAACAAAGAGAATGTCAGCACCACAAAAAACAAACAAAAAAACCCACTACAAAATGACAGCAATAAACTCACACTTATTGATAATCACAGTGAATATAAATGGCTTAAATGCACCAGTAAAGAGACAGAGAGTGACAGAATGGATAAAAAAAAAATGACCCATCAATCTGCTCATTATAAGAGACACACCTTAGAAACAAAGACATAAATATATTAAAAATCAAAGCATGGAAAAAATATACCAAGGAAACAACAACCAAAAAAGAGCAGGAGGGGCAATAATAATCTCAGATAAAACAGACTTTAAGACAAAATCCACCACAAAAGACAAGAAAGGACATCATATAATCATTAAAGGGACAATCCATCATGATGATATAACCATAATAAACATATGTGCACCCAACGACAGGGCTCCAAAATACGTAAAACAAACCCTAACAGCACTGAAAAGAGAAATTGACAGTTCCATGGTAATAGTTGACTTCAACACAGCACTGCTGGTAAAGGACAAAACATCTAGAAAGAAACTTAACAAAGACACAGAAGATCTAAAGGCCATAATCAACCAACTTGACGTCACAGACATATATAGAACACTTCACCCAACAGCAGGAAAGTATATATTCTTTTCCAATGCACATGGAATGTTCTCCAGAACAGACCACATCTTAGGCCACAAAGCAACTCTGAAATAAATCCAAAACAATGAAATAATACAGAACATCTCCTCTTATCACAACATAAAAGTAGAAATTAATAAAAGGAAAACCAAGGGAAAAAAAAAACATGCAAACTGCGTAACATCTTGCTTAAAAACTACTGAGTAAATAGAAGAAATCAAAGATGGAAAAAAAAACTCCTAGAATCCGATGAGAATGAAAACACATCATACCACAACCTTTGGGACACAGCAAAGGCGGTGCTCAGAGGTCAATTTATAGCAATAGATGTACACATCGAAAAAGTAACAGATAAAATAAAAATGTTAACTTTACAACTAGAACAAATAGAAAGAGGACAGCAAAAGAAGCCAACAGCCACCAGAAGGAAGGAAATAATAAAGACCACAACAGAAATAAATGAATAGGTAAAAAAAAAAAAAAAATAGAATCAGCAAAACCAAAAGCTAGTTCTTTGAAAGGGTCAACAAAATCAACAAACCACTGGCCAAACTGATGAAAGAATACAGGAGAGGCCTTTGGACAGTGGCATCTGGGGTCTTAAATGCTAGCAAGCAGCTATCTAAGATGCATCAGTTGGCCACCTGGAGCAAATGAAAATGAAGAACACCAAAGACACAAGGTAATTATGAGCCCAAGAGACAGAAAGGACCACATAAACCAGAGACTACATCAGCCTTAGACCAGAAGACCTAGATGGTGCCTAGCTACCACCAATGACTGCCCTGACAGGGTACACAACAGAGAATCTCTGAGGCAGCAGGAGAGCAGTGGGATGCAAACCTTAAATTCTGGTAAAAAGACCAGACTTAATGGTCTGACTAAGACTAGAACGACCCCAGAGGTCATGGACCTCAGACCTTCTGTTAGCCCAAGACAGGAACCATTCCCAAAGCCAACTGTTCAAACAGGGATTGGACTGGACTATGGGATAGAAAATGATACTGGCAAGGAGTGAGCTTCTTGAAACAAGTAGACACATGAGACTATGTGGGCAGCTCCTATCTGGAGGGAGATGAGAGGGTAGAGGGGGTCAGAAGCTGGCTGAATGGACACGAAAATAGAGAGTGGAGAGAAGGGGTATGCCGTCTCATTAGGGGGAGAACAATTAGGAGTATACAGCAAGGTGTATATGAATTTTTGTATGAGAGACTGACTTATTTGTAAACTTTCACTCAAAGCACAATAAAAATTTTTTTAAAATACAGGACAGGAAGCAAATAAGAAATGAAATGGAGGACATTACAACAGATCCAACCGAAATAAAAAGGATCATAACAGAATACTATGAAAAATTGTACTCTAATAAATTTGGAAACCTAGAGGAAATGGACAAATTTCTAGAAACAAACTACCTACCTAAACTACAAACTGAGGTAGAAAATCTGAACAGACCCATAACAAGAGAAGAGATTTAAAAGGTAAAAAAACAAAACAAACAAACAAAAAAACTGCCAAAGAAAAAAGTTCTGGCCCAGACAGCTTCACTGGAGAATTCTATCAGACATTCAGAGAAGCACTCACAACAGGAGTATTTAAACTATTTCAGAACACCGAAGAGATACTTCCGAATCCATTCTATGAAGCCAGCGTAACCCGATACCAAAGCTGGGCAAAGACACGACAAAAAAAAGAAAATTACAGACCAATATCTTCCATGAATATAGATGCAAATATTCTCAACAAAATTCTAGCTAACAGAATTAAGCACCTTCTAAAAAAAAAAAAAAAATACACCACAACCAAGTGGGATTCATACTATGTTTGCAAGGAAAGTCAATCAACATAATCTACCACATATGCAAAACAAAAGAATCACATGATCAGCTCAGTCAATGCAGAAAAGGCATCTGATAAAGTTCAACAGCCGTTCCTGATAAAAACTCTCAACAAAATAGGAATAGAAGGGAAATTCCTCAATATAATAAAGGGCAGCCAACATCATTCTCAACACGGAGAGGCTGCAAACATTTCCCCTGAGAACGGGAACACGACAAGGATGCCCCTTATCTACTCCTATCTAACATTATGCCGGAAGTCCTAGCTAGGGCAATAAGGCAAGAAAAAGAAATAAAAGGCATCCAAATTGGTAAGGAAGAAGTAAAACTATCCCTACGTGCACATGATATTATACATAGTGAACCCTAAAGACTCTACAAGAAAACTACTGGAACTAATAGAAAGATGCAGCAGAGTAGCAAGATACAAGATAAACATACAAAAATCAATTGGATTCCTATACACCAATAAAGAGAACTACAAAAAAGAAATCAGGAAAACAATACTATTTATAATAACCCCTAAAAAAATAAAATAGATTTCTAACAACAGATGTAAAAAACCTATACAAAGAAAACTACAAAACACTACTGCAAGAAAAAAAGAGACCTACATAAATGGAAAAAACACACCGTGCTCATGGATAGGAAAACTGAACATTGTGGAAATGTCAATTCTACCCAAAACAATATACAGATACAATGCAATCCCAATCCAAATACCAACAGCATTCATTAATGAGATGGAAAAGCTAATCATTAACTTTACATGGAAAAGAAAGAGGCCCCGGAAAAGTAAAGCATTACTGAAAAAGAACAAAGTAGGAGGCCTCACACTACCTGACTTCAGAACAGCTACAGTAGTCAAAACAGCCTGTGACTTGTAGAACAAAAGACACACTGACCAATGGAACAGAATTGAGAACTCAGAAGTAAATCCATCCACCTACAGCCAACTGACCTTTGACAAAGGCCCAAAGTCCATTAAATGGGGAAAAGGCAGCCTTTTCAATGAATGGTACTGGCAAAACTGGATGTCCATCTGTAAAAAAGTGAAAAGAGGGCCCACACCTCAAACCATACACAAAAACTAATTCAAAATGGATCAAAGACCTAAGTATAAAACCAAAAACTATAAAGATCATGGAGGAAAAAATAGACTCAAACCTAGGATCTCTAATATACAGCATAAATAGTATACAACCCATAACTAACAATACACAAGTACCAGAAGATAAGCTAGAAAACTGTAATCCTCTAAAAATTAAACATTTCTGTTCATCAAAAGACTTCACCAAAGGAGTAAAAAGAGAACATGCAGACTGGGAAAAAAAAATTTGGCCATGACGTATCTGACAAAATCCAAAACCTCTACAACAAAAAGACAAATAATCCAATTAAATAATGGCCAAAAGATATGAACAGACACTTCACCAAAGAAGACATTCAGGTGGCTAACAGGCACATGAAGAAATGCTCATGATCACAAGCCATTACATAAATGCAAATCAAAACTACAATGAGATACCATCTCACCCAACACTATTGGCACTAATAAAGAAAAAAAAAATGTTATGGATTGAATTGTGTCCCCCGAAGTGTGTCAACTTGGCTAGTCCATGATTCCCAGTATTGTGTGATTGTCCACCATTTTGTCATCTGATGTGATTTTCCTACATGTTATAAACTCTACCTCTACCATATTAATGAGGTGGGATTAGTGGCAGCTATTTTAATGAGGCAGGATTCAATGCTCCTTAGAAGCAAGGATGGCGAGACTGTGTCTTAAATACTTTGGACATGTTGTCAGGAGGGATCAGTCTCTGGAGAAGGATATCATGCTTGGCAAAGTACAGTGTCAATGGAAAAGAGGAAGACCCTCAACGAGGGGGATTGACACAGTGGCTGCAACAATGGACTCAAGCATAACAACGATTGTAAGGATGGCACAGGACCGGGCAGTGTTTCATTCTGTTGTGCATAGGGTCGCTATGAGTCAGAACCAACTCGACAGCACCTAGCAACAACAACAACAGCTTGTGCCTGTTCCATCATTGTACTTTGGAAGTTGATAATTTGTATTCTAGATTTCAGAGATTAAGAGGAATTTTGGACTTGGAGTTGATTTAAGAGTTCTGCTATGATACAACGGGGTGAATGTGTTTTACATGTGGCAAGGACATGAATTTTGGGGGCCAAAGGGTGCAATGTTATAGATTGAGTTGTGCCCCGCAAAATGCGTGTCAACTTGGTCTGTCCATGATTCCCACTGTTGTGTGACTGTCCACCATTTTGTCATCTGACGTGATTTTTCCCATAAGTTGTAAATACTACCTCATGATGTTAATGAGGTGGGATTCAATCTACAAGATTAGGTTGTGTCTTAAGTCAATCTCTTTCGAGATATAAAAGAAAGAAGCAAGCAGACACATGGGGATCTCATGCCACTAAGAAACAAGAGCCAGGAGAACAGTGCGTTCTTTGGAGCTGGGGTCCCTGCACTGAGAAGCTCCTCGATCGGAGAAGATTGATAACAAGGACCTTTCCCCAGAGCCAACAGAGAATGCCTTCCCCTGGAGATGGCACCCTGAATTCAGACTTCTAGCCTCCTAGATTGTGAGAGAATAAATTTCTCTTTGTTAAAGTCATCCACTTGTGGTATTTCTGTTATAGTTACACAACATGACTAAGACACAATGCAGGGAGATTTTAACTCTTATTCATTGCTGGTGGGAATGCAAAATGATTTTTGAAAAATGATATGGTGCTTCCTTAAAAAGCTAGAAATAGCAATACCATACAATCCAGCTATCTCACCCCTAGAAATATATCCTAGAGGAATAAGAGCCGTCACAGGAATAGACATATGCACACCCACGTTCATTGCATCACTATTCATAACGGCAAAAAGATGGAAACAACCTAAGTGCCCATCAACAGACGAATGAATAAACAAACTATGGTACATACACACAATGGAATACTATGCAACAATAAAGAACAATGATGAATCTGTTAATCATCTCACAACATGGATGAATGTGGAGGGCATTATGCTGAGTGAAATAAGTCAATCACAAAAGGGCAAATACTGTATGAGACCACTATTACAAAAACTCATGAGAAAGTTTACACATGGAAAGAAACAATCTTTGATGGATATGATGGAGGGGAGGGTTGAGGTGGGGAAAGAAAACACTAACTAGATAATAGATGAGTAGTAACTATGGTGAAGGGTAAGACAGTACACAATACTGGGGAGTCGCACAACTTGGCCAAGGCAGAGTCATAGAGGCTTTATAGACACATCCAAACTTCCTAAGGAACAGAGTTACTGGGCTGAGGGCTGGGGACCAAACTCTGAGAACATCTAGCAAAACTGGTATAACATAGGTTATAAAGAAAATGTTCTACTTCCTTCTTTGCTGAGTAGCACCTGAGATCTCAAAAGCTTCTAAGCGGCCACTAAGATACACCTGCTGGTCCCACCCCAAATGGAGCAAAGGAGAATGAAGAAAACCAAAGACACAGGAGAAAGATTAGTCCAAAAGGTTAGTGGACCACAACCATCACAGCCTCCATCAGACTGAGTCCAGAACAACTAGATGGCGTCCAGCTACCACCACTGACTGCTCTGAGAAGGATCACAGTAGAGGGTCCTGGACAAAGTGGGAGAAAAATGTAGAACAAAATTCAAACTCACACACACACAAAGACTAGGCTTACTTGTCTAACAGACACTTAAGAAACCCTGAGAGTATGGCCCCCGGACAACCTTTTAACCCAGTACTGAAGCCATACCTGATTTCATCCTTCAGGCAAAGATTAGACAGGTCTATAAAACGAGCTCACCACACATCTGTCAGTTTGTTGTACCATGCTGGCTTGCGTGTTGGTGTGATACTGGAAGCTTTGCCACCAGTATTTCAAATACCTTTGATGGACAGGTTTCAGCAGAGCTTCCAGACTATGACAGACTAGGAAGAAGGACTGGGCAGTCTACTTCTGAAAAAACTGGCCAGTAAAAACCTTACGAATAGCAGCAGAACACTGTCTGACATAGGGCCAGGATATGAGCCCCTCAGGTTGGAAGGCACTCAAAAGACAACAGAGGAAGAGCTGCCCCCTCAAAACAGAGTCGACTTTAATGACGTCGATGGAGTCAAGCTTTCAAGACCTTCATTTGCTTATGTGGCACGACTCAAAATGCGAAATAACAGCTGGCAAACATCCATTAATAATCTGAGCATGGAATGTACATAGTATGATCTAGGAAAATTGAAAGTAGTCAAAAAAGAAATGGAATGCATAAAGATTGCTATACTAGGCATTAGTGAGTTGAAACGGACTGGTATTGGCCATTTTGAATCAGACAATCATATGCTCTACTATGCTGGGAAGGACAAATTGAAGAGGAACGCTGGTGCATTCATAGTCAAAGAGAACATTTCAAGATACATCCTGAAGTACAATGCTGTCATTGACAGGATTAATATCTATACGCCTATAAGGAAGATAAGTTAATACAACTATCATTCAAATTTACACAGTAACCACTAATGCCGAAGATGAGAAAACTGCAGATTTTTACCAGTTTCTGGAGTCCAAAATTGATCAAACATGCAATCAAGATGCATTGATAACTAGTGGTGATTGGAATGTGAAAGCTGGAAACAAAGAAGTATCAGTAGTTGGAAAATATGGCCTTGGTGATAGAAACAGCACCAGAGATCGGATGATAGGATTTTGCAAAGCGAATGACTTATTCATAGAAAATACCTTTTCTCAACAACATAAATGGTGACTATACATGTGGACCTCCCGCTGCCATCGAGTTGATTCCAACTAATAGCGACCCTACAGGACAGAGCAGAACTGCCCCGTAGAGTTTCCAAGGAATGCCTGGCAGATTCAAACTGCTGACCTCTTGGTTAGCAGCCGCAGCACTTAACCACTACGCCACCAGGGTTTCCATCTGGATCTTATCAGATGGAAAACACAGGAATCAAATCTACTACATCTGTGGAAAGAGACAATGGAAAAGTTCAATATGATCTGTCAGAACAAGACCAGGGGCTCATACGCAAGTTCAAGTTGAAGCTGAAGAAAATTAGAAAAAGTCCGCGAGAACCAAAATATGACCTCCACTACTTCCCACCTGAATTTGGAGACCACCTCAAGAACAGATTTGAAACACTGGACACTAATGACTGAAGACCAGACAAGTTGTGCGAAAACATCAAGGACATCATACATGAAGAGAGCAAAAGTTTATTAAAAGGACAGGAAACAAAGAAAAGACCAAAATGGATGTCAGAAAAGATTCTGAAAGTTGCTCCTGAATGCAGAGTAACTGAAGCAAATGGAAGAAATGAAGTAAAAGAGCTAAACAGAAGATTTCAAAGGACAGCTTAAGAAGACAAAGGCAAATATTATAATGAATTGTACAAAGGCCTGGAGTTAGAAAATCAAAAGGGAAGCAGTTTTGAAGTGTTTATCAAGCTGAAAGAACTGAAGAAAAAATTCAAGCCTCGAGTTGCAGTTTTGAAGTTTTCTATGGCCAAAATTTTGAATGAGACAGGAAGCATCGAAAGCTGATGGAAGGAATACACAGAGTCACAGTACCAAAAAGAAGTGGTTGATGTTCAAACCATTTCATTAGGTAGCATTTGATCAAGAACCAATGGTACTGAAGGAAGAAGTTCAAGGTGCACTGGAGGCATTGGTGAAAAACAAGTCTCCAGGTACTGATATAATACCAATTGAGATGTTTCAACAAAGGGATGCAATACTGGAGGTGCCTACTTGTCTACACCAAAAAATCTGGAAGACAGCTACCACCTGACTGGAAGAGAGCCATTTTTGTGCCCGTTCCAAAGAAAAGAGATCCAACAGAATTTGGAAATTATTGAACGATATCATTAATATCACACACAAGAATATTCTGCTGAAGATCATTCAAAAACGGTTGCAGCAGTACCTCAGCACAGAACTGCCAGAAATCCAAACTGGATTTAAGATGATGTCTTGGTTGAAAGCAGAAAACACCAGAAAGATGTTTACCTGTGTTTTTTTTTGCCTATGCAAAGGCATTCAACTGTGTGGATCATAACAAATTATAACACTGCAAAGAATGGGAACTCCAGAATGCGTAATTACGCTCATGCGGAACCTGTACCTAGACCAAGAGGCAGTCATTTGAATAGGGCAAGGGATACTGAATGGTTTAAAATCACGAAAGGTGTGCATCAGGGTTGTATCCTTTCACCATACTTATTTAATCTGCATGCTGGGAAAAGAGTTCTAGAAGCTGGACTATATGAGGAAGAATGGGGCATCAGGATTGATGGAAAACTCATTAACAACCTGTGATATGCAGGTAACACTGCCTTGCTTGCTGAAAGTGAAGAGGACTTGAAGCACTTACTAACGAAGATCAAAGACCACAGCCTTTGCTATGGATTACACAACAAAGAAAACAAAAATTCTCACAATTGGACCAATAAACAACATCACGATAAAGGGAGAAAAGGTTGACGTTGTCAAGGATTTTATTTTAGTTGGATCCACGATCAATGCTCATGGAAGCAGCAGTCAGGAAATCAAACAATGTATTACATTGAACAAATCTGCTGCAAAAGACCTCTTTAAAGTGTTAAAAAGCAAAGATGTCACTGAGAGGTCTAAAGTGTGCCCGACCCAAGCTATGATGTTTTCGATCACCTCATATGCATGCAAAAGTTAGATGACAAGTAAGAAAGACTGAAGAAGAACTGATGCCTTTGAATTACTGTGTTGGCAAAAAATACTGAATATACCATGGAGTACCAGAAGAATGAACAAGTCTATCTTGGAAGAAAATACAGTCGGAGTGTTCCTTGGAAATAAGAATGGTGAGACTTCATCTCACATACCTGGCCACGTTACCAGGAGGTACCAGTCCCTACAGAAAGCATCATGGTTGGTAAAGTAGAGGGTAGCAAAAAAAGGGGAAGACTCCCAATGAGATGGATTGACACAGTGGCTGCAATAATGGGCTCAAACATAACAATGATTGTGCAGATGGTGTAGGACCGGGTAGCATTTCATTCTTTTGTACCTAGGGTTGCTATGAGTCAGAACTGACTCGATGGCACCTAACAGCAACAACAGCATAAAATAAACAATAGCACACATAGTTCAACCATATATACAAGAATAAATGAGCACACCAACCAAAAAGCAAAGATGAGAAGTCAGAAGGACAGGAAAACTGACAAATGGAAATGAGGAGCCTGAGGTTGAGAACGGGAAAGTGCTGACACATTGTGGAGTTGGCAACTGATGTCACAAAACAATCTGGGTATTAATTGCTTAATGAGAAACTAATTTGCTCTGTAAACCTTCACCTAAAGGACAATAAAAAAAGAAAAAAAAAGTAATCCTCATAGTAACCACAGAGAAAAAAACCTAAAATATATACACAAAAGGGAAGGAGCATGAAATCAAAATGGCTCATCACAAAAATTGAATGTCATATGTCAAATGACAAATGTTAGGAGTATTGAAGGAAATGAAAGACAAAGAAGGTATAAGAAGCAAATAACAAAATGGCAGAAATGAGTATTTATCAGTAATCACCTTATATGTAAATAGATTAAACACTCCAAAAGGCAGACAGTGGTAGAATTAATAAAAACAATAATAATAAATGACCTGCTTCCCAGTAGTGGAGTCTGGAGGCAATACACAGAAATGGTGCCTCACAAGGAAAAGAAGGAAGAGCAGGTCATCAGCCTTGGACTTCACGTGGCTGATGGAGAGAATGTATTTGGTGTCTGCCACATTTTTGCATCCTTCAATGACACTTGTGTCCGTGTCACCAATCTCTGTGACAAGGAAATCATCTGCCACGTGACTGGTGGAATGAAGATGAAGGCTGACTGAGATGAATCTCCATCATACACCACCATGCTGGCTGCCCAGAACGTGGCCCAGAGGTGCAAGGAGCTGGGCATGACTACCCTACCCTACATATCAAACTCTGTTACAGGAGGAATAGGACCAAGACTGCTGGGCCTGTATCCAGTCTGCCTTCAGAACTCTTGCCCATTCAGGAATGAAGACCACATGGATTAATAAGTCACCCCATCCTCTCCAACAGTAGCAAGGAGGGTGGTCACTGTCTATGAACAGGACTCCTTAAATTATTGTTTTCTGTTAATAAATTGCCTTTGCATATGCTAAAATTAAGAACAACAACAATATGGTCCACCTATATTCTGTCTATAAGGGACACATATTGGGCCCAAAGACACAAATAGGTTGAAAGTGAAAGGATGGAAAAAAATAATCCATGCAAACAGTAAAACCAAAGAGAGCTGGAGTAGCTATATTAATATCAGACAAAATAGACTTTAAGTCAAAATCTGTTATAAGAGACTTAGAAGGTCATTATATAATGAATTTATATTCATCTCAATTCATCAAAAAGATACAACAATTTTGAGCATATTTTTTTTATGCACCTAACATCAGAGTCTCAAAACGTGAAGAAAACACTGAAAGAAGTGAAGAGAAAAACTGTTCAACATTAATAGTTGGAAACTTCAATATACCACTTTCAATTACGGACAAAACATCTAGAAAGAAAACCAATAAAGAAATAGAGGATTTGAACAACACTCTAAACCAGCTAACCTTAATGTATACATACAGAACACTCCACCCAAAAAGACCATGCACATTCTTCTCTAGTGCACACAGATCATTCTCCAGGATCGGTCATATGTTAGGTTACAAAATAAGACTGAATAAATTTTAAAAAGATTGAAATCATACGGAGTATCTTCTCCAACCACAGTGGAATAAAACTAGAAATTAATAACAAGGAAAACCAGAAAATACACAAATATGTGGAAATTAAACAACAGATGGGATAGGGAAGAAATGAAGAGAGAAATAAAAATACTCAAAGTGAATGAAATTGAAAGCACAACACACCAAAAATTAAAAAGGATGGTGCTAAGGTACAGCTCACAGGGAAATTTATAGTGGTACATGCCTACATTAAAAAAGAAGAAAGATCTCAAATCAAAACTTAACTTTACATCATGAGGAACTAAAAAAAGGAGAGCAAACCAAGCCCACAGCTACCAGTAGGAAGGAAATAACAAAGATCAGAGCAGAAATAAACAAAATAGAGAATAGAAAAATAATACAAAGAATTCACGAAACCAGAAGTCGGGTTTTTGACAAACTTTTAACTAGGCTGACAAACAGAGAAGATGCAAATATCTAAAATAAAAAATGAAAGTGGGGCTATTACAACCAACCCTGCAGAAATAAAAAGGATCATAAAAGAATATTATGAAAAATTATATGCCAACAAACTAGATAACCTAAATGAACAAATACCTAAAAACACATAAACTTGCTACACTTACTGAAGAAGAAGTAGAAGACCTTGATATAATAAGTGAAGAGACTGAACTGGTAATATAAAACCTCCCAACAAGGAAAAATCCTGGATTAGATGGTTTCACTGGAAAATTCTACCAAAAATTTATAGAACTGACTCTAGTCCTTAAATTTTCAAAAAAGTAGAAGAAGAGGGAACATTTCCTAACTCATTCTGTGAGGCTAACATTAATCTGATACCAAAGCCAGACTACACACACACACACACACACACTCACACAAAACCAGACATACACAAAAGCTGTAGAGCAATATCTCTTATGAATATAGATGCAAAAATCCTCAACAAATGACTAGCAAACCAAACAAAAAAGTGTATTAAAAAGATTATACACCATGATCAAGTGAGATTCATCCTAGGAATGCAAGGGTGGTTCAACACTAGACAATCAGACAATGTAATACACCACAGTGATAAAACAAAGGAAAAGAACCATGTGATCATCTCAATCCATGCAGAAAAGGCATTTGACAAAAACCAACACCCTGCCACAATAAAAAAAACAAGCTAGGAATTAAGCTAGGAAAGGAAATTCCTCAACAAGATAAGAGCATTTACAAAAAACTCACAATTAATATCATAATCAATGAAGAAAGACTAAGAGCTTTCACCTTAAAATCAGGAACAAGATAAGAATACCTGCGCTTACTACCGTTGTTGTTAGGTGCTGTCTAGTCAGTTCCGACTCATAGCGACCCTATGTAGAACGGAACGAAACACTGCCCAGTCCCATGCCATCCTCACAATCCTTGTTATGCTTGACCTCATTGTTGCAGCTGCTGCGTCCAGTCCATCTCATTGAGGGTCTTTCTCTTTTTCTCTGACCCCCTACTTTACCAAGCATGATGTCCTTCTCCAGGGACTGATCGCTCCTGATAACATGTCCAAAGTATGTGAGACAAAGTCTCGTCATCCTTGCTTCTGAGGAGCATTCTGGTTGTACTTCTTCCAAGACAGATTTGTTCATACTTTTGGCAGTCCATGGTCTATTCAATATTCTTTGCCAACACCACAATTCAAAGGTGTCAATTCTTCTTCCATTTCCTTATTCATCAGCCAGCTTTCGCATGCATATGAGGTGACGGAAAACACCACGGCTTGCATCAGGCGCACGCACCCTAGTCTTCAAAGTGACATCTTTGCTCTTCAACACTTTAAAGAGGTCTTTTGATTTCTTGACTGCTGCTTCCATGAGTGTTAATGGTGGATCCAAGTAAAATGAAGTCCTTAACGATGTCAATCCTTTCTGTTTATCATGATATTGCTTATCGGTCCAGTTGTGAGGATTTTTGCTTTCTTTATGTTGAGGTGTAATCCATACTGAAGGCTCTGGTCTTTGATCTTCATCAGTAAGTGCTTCAAGTCCTCTTCACTTTCTGCAAGCAAGGTTGTGTCATCTGCATAACTCAGGTTGTTAATAAGTCTTCCTCCAATCTTGATGCCCTGTTCTTCTTCGTATAGTCCAGCTTCTTGGATTATTTGCTCAGTATACAGATTGAATAGGTATGGTGAAAAGATACAGCCCTGATGCACACCTTTCCTGGCTTTAAACCAATCAGTATCCCCTTGTTCTGTCCGAACAACTGCCTCTTGATCTATGTAAAGGTTCCTCATGAGCACAATGAAGTGTTCTGGAATTCCCATTCTTCGCAATGTTATCCATAGTTCGTTATGATCCACACAGTCGAATGCCTTTGCATAGTCAATAAAGCACAGGTAAACATCTTTCTGGTATTCTTGGCTTTCATCCAGGATCCATCAGACATTGGCAATGATATCCCTGGTTCCAGGTCCTCTTCTGAATCTGCCTTGAATTTCTGGCAGTTCCATGTTGATATACTGCTGCAGTCACTTTTGAATGATCTTCAGCAAAATTTACTTGTGTGTGATATTAGTGATACTGTTCGATTATTTCTGCATTCAGTTGTATCACCTTTCTTGGGAATAGGCATAAATATGGACTTCTTCCACTGGCTGGCCAGGTAGTTGTCTTCCAAATTCCTTAGCATAGATGAGTGAGCACTTCCAGTACTACATTCATTTGTTGAAACACCTCAATTGGTATTTCATCAATTCCTGGAGCCTTGCTTTTCGCCAATGTCCTCAGCGCTGTTTGCACTCACCACTATGATTCAATATTGTACTAGAAGTCCTGGCCAGAGCAACTAAACAAAAAAAAAAAGAAGTGAAAAGTTTCCAAATCAGGAAGGAACTAAAACTATCCCACTTCACAGATGACATGGTCCTATATACAAAAAACCCCAAAGGACCCGCAAGGAAGCTACTAGAGCTAACAAATGAATTCAGTAACGTGGCAAAGTACAAGATCAACACACAAAAATCAGTCAGATTCCTGTACACCAGCAATGAGCAATCTGAAAAGGAAATTAAGGAAACAATTCCATTTACACTAACATATACAAGAATAAAATATCTAGGAATACATTAACCAAAGAAGTGAAAGACTTTCACACTGAAAACTATAAAACATTATCAAAAGATATTAGAGAAGCCTAAATAAATGAGAGGACATTCTGTGTTCATGGATTGTTGTTGTTTTTAGGTGCCATCAAGTTGGTTGTGACTCATTAACAACAAAATGACAAACAACCCAATTTAAAAATAAGCAAAGGACTAAAATCAACATGATTCTGTCAAAACTCAACCACAAAAAGACAAACAACCCAATCAAGAAGTGGGCAAAGGATATGAACACACATTTCTCTAAAGAAGATATTCAGGCAGCCAACAGATACATGAGAAAATGCTCTCGATCATTAGCCATTAGAGAAATGCAAATTAAAACTACGATGAGATTCCATCTCACACCAGCAAGGCTGGCATTAATCCAAAAAACACAAAAGAATAAATGTTGGAGAGGCTGTGGAGAGATTGGAACTCTCATACACTGCTGGTGGGAATGTAAAATGGTACAACCACTTTGGAAATCTATCTGGCGTTATCTTAAACAGTTAGAAATAGAACTACCATACAACCCAGAAATCCCACTCCTCGGAATATACCCTAGAGATACAAGAGCCTTCATACAAACAGATATATGCACACCCATGTTTATTGCAGCTCTGTTTACAATAGCAAAAAGTTGGAAGCAACCAAGGTGTCCATCAACGGATGAATGGGTAAATAAATTGTGGTATATTCACACAATGGAATACTACGCATCGATAAAGAACAGTGACGAATCTCTGAAACATTTCATAACATGGAGGAACCTGGAAGGCATTATGCTGAGCGAAATGAGTCAGAGGCAAAAGGACAAATACTGTATAAGACCACTATTATAAGATCTTGAGAAACAGTAAACCTGAGAAGAACACATACTTTTGTGGTTACGAGGGGGGGAGGGAGGGAGGGTGGGAGAGGGTTTTTTTATTGATTAATCAGTAGATAAGAACTGCTTTAGGTGAAGGGAAAGACAACACTCAATACATGGAAGGTCAGCTCAATTGGACTGGACCAAAAGCAAAGAAGTTTCCGGGATAAAATGAATGCTTCAAAGCTCAGCGGAGCAAGCGCGGGGGTCTGGGGAACATGGTTTGCGGGGACTTCTAAGTCAATTGGCAAAATAATTCTATTATGAAATCATTCTGCATCCCACTTTGAAATGTGGCGTCTGGGGTCTTAAATGCTAACAAGCAGCCATCTAAGATGCAGCAATTGGTCTCAACCCACCTGGAGCAAAGGAAAATGAAGAACACCAAGCCCACATGACAACTAAGAGCCCAAGAGACAGAAAGGGCCACATGAACCAGAGACCTACATCATCCTGAGACCAGAAGAACTAGTTGGTGCCCGGCCACAATCGATGACTGCCCTGACAGGGAGCTCAGCAGAGGACCCCTGAGGGAGCAGGAGATCAGTGGGATGCAGACCCCAAATTCTCATAAGAAGACCAAACTTAATGGT
Organism: Elephas maximus indicus; assembly: GCF_024166365.1. Lineage (NCBI taxonomy): Eukaryota > Metazoa > Chordata > Mammalia > Proboscidea > Elephantidae > Elephas > Elephas maximus. Next base: position 10,264,907 of record NC_064840.1, read on the forward strand.
CTGACTGAGACTGGAGGAATCCCGGCGGTCATGCTCTCCAGACCTTCTGTTGACACAGGACAGGAACCATCCCTGAAGACAACTCATCAGACATGAAAGGGACTGGTCAGCGGGTGGGAGAGAGACGCTGATGAAAAGTGAGCTAATTATATCAGGTGTACACTTGAGATTGTGTTGGCAACTCTTGTCTGGAGGGGGGATGGGAGGATAGAGAGAGAGGGAAGCCGGCAAAATTGTCAAGAAAGGAGAGACTGAAAGGGCTGACTCAAGACGGGGAGAGTAAGTGGGAGTAGGGAGTGAGATGTATGTAAACTTATATGTGACAGACTGATTGGATTTGTAAACGTTCACTTGAAGCTTAATAAAAGTTATTATAAAAAAAAAAAAAAAATAAGCAAAGGAGTTGAAAAGATTTTTCACCAAAGAAGATATACAAATGGCCAACAAGGACATGAGAAGATGCTCAATGCCATTAGTCATGGTTGTTGTTAGGTGCCGTGGACTAGTTTCCGACTCATGGTGCCCCTACGTACAACAGAACAAAACACTGCATCATCCTCACAATCACTGCTATGTTTGAGCCCATTGTTGCAGCCACTGTGTCAATCCATCTCATTGAGGGTCTTCCTTTTTTTTAATTGACACTCTACCAAGTGTGATGTCCTTCTCCAGAGACTGGTCCTTCCTGAAAACACGTCCACCCTCGCTTCTAAGGAATGTTCTAACTGTACTTTTCTCAAGACAGATTTGTTCATTCTTCTGGCACTCAGTATTCTTCAATAACACTATAATTCAAAGGCATCAGTTCTTCGGTCTTCCTTATTCATTGCCATTCGCATGTATATGAGGCGGCTGAAAACACCATGGTTCGGGTCAGGTGGACCTTAGTCCTTAAAGTGACACCTTTGCTTTTTAACACTTTAAAGAGGTCTTTTGCAGCAGATTTTCCCAATACGATATGTCGTTTGATCTCCTGACTGCTGCTTCTGTGGACGTTGATTATGAATCCAAGTAAAATGAAATCCTTGACAGCTTTAACCTTTTCTACATTTATAATGATGTTACGTATTGGTCCAGTTGCAAGGATTTTTCTTTTCTTTATATTGAAGCGTAATCCATACTGAAGGGCTGCAGTCCTTGATCTTCATCAGTAAGTGCTTCGAGTTGAGCCAAGAATACCAGAAATACCTTCTTCACCAGCAGATGGAAGATTGTGTCATCTGCATAATACAGGCTGTTAATGAGTCTTTCTCCAATCCTGATGCCCCATTCTTCTTCATATACACACAAATGCACACTTGTACACACATACACTGCACATGTATACACACACACACACACAAGTGCATATACAGGGACACACACACCTGCACACATACACACAGCAGATAAAATAGAGAAAGCAGTCAGTGCTACTAACTAGACAATAGATAAGTTGTAACTTTAGTGAAGGGTAAGTCAGTACCCAATACTGGGGAAGTCAGCACAACTTGACCAAGACAAGGTCATGGAAGCTTCAAAGACACATCCAAACTCCCTGAGGGACCGAATTACTGGGCTGAGGGCATGTGGGGACCATGGTCTCAGGGGACATCTAACTCAACTGCATAACATAGTTTATAAAGAAAAGGTTCTACATCCTACTTTGGTGAGTAGCGTCTGGGGTCTTAAAAGCTTATGAGCGGCCATCTAAGATACTCCAAAGGTCCCAACCTGTCTGTAGCAAGGGAGAATGAAGAAAGCCAAAGACACAAGGGAAGGATTAGTCCAAAGGACTAATGGATCACAAGTACCACAGCTTCTACCAGACTGAGTCAAGCACATCTAGATGGTGCCCGGCTACCACCACTGACTGCTTTGACAGGGATCACAACAGAGGGTCCCAGGCAGAGATGAAGAAATATGCAGAACAAAATTCTAACTCACAAAAAAAGACTAGACTTACTGGTCTGACAGAGACTGGAGAAACCTCGAAAATATGGCCCCTGGACACCTTTTTAACTTAGTACTGAAGTCACTCCTGAGGTTCACCCTTCAGCCAAAGATTATACAGGCCCATAAAGCAAAATGAGACTAAACGGGCACACCAGCCCAGGGACAAGAATGAGAAGGCAGGAGGGGACAGGAAAGCTGGTAATGGGGAACCCAAGGTTGGGAAGGGAATAGTGTTGACACATTGTGGGGCTGGCAACCAATGTCACAAAATAATATGTGTATTAATTGTTTAACGAGACAATAGGCTTTGTAAACCTAGGTGGGAATGTAAATTGGTACAGCCACTCTTGAAAACAGACTAACAGTTTCTTAAAAAAACTAAACAAACAAGACTCAGCTATTCCACTTCCAGAGAAATTAAACTTTATGTCCATATAAAAACTTACACAAATGTTCATAGCCATTTTATTTATAATAGCCAGAAGCTGGAAACAACCAATATGTTCCACAATGTGTGAATGGTTAACAAACTGTGGTACATCCATTATCACCGAATACTACTCAGCAATAAAAATAAATTAACTATTGGTTCATACCATAACTAGGGTGGATTTCAAGAGTATTAAGGTGAGTGAAAAAAGCAACCTCAAAAGGCCACCTAATGTATGATTTCATTTATATACCATTCTTGGAATGACAAAATTATAGAGTTTGAAAACATTTTAGTGATTGCCAGGAATTAGGGATAGTGGGTAGTGTGAGTACAAAGGGGTAGCACAGGAGAGATCTTTCTGGTATCTGGATTGTGGTGGTGGATACACATAAAACATAATGGCATAGAACTATACACACTATACCAATGTCAACTTCCTGCTCTTGTTATTGTACTGTAGTTATATAAAATATAATCACTGGGAGAAGTTGGATAAAGGGTATACATGACCTCTCTGCACTACCTCTGGAAGTTCTTGTGAATTATTTCGAGATTAAAAAATTAATATATATATGTATATATATATGACAGCCAAACATGTAAAGAAAAAAAAAAAAAACTATTAGAAACACAAGGAGTACTTGATTTAAAAAAAAAAAAACCCACAATTTTAGAGTAAGTCTCACACATACAGCATGTGTCTTTCAAAATTTTCCAGTTAAAGTAGGTAAATAATAAAGAAGGTGTTATGGGTTGAATCATGTTCCCATAAAATACGTGTTTGAGTCCTGACCCTTCTACCTATACTCTTATTTGGATATATGGTTTTGTTATATTAATGAGGCTGTACCAGCATAGGGTATATTCTAAACCTAACCACTCCTAAGTTATCAGCAGCAGCACAGACAGACAAAAAGTAAGAACGAGGGGAAAAGGTAGATGGCATGTGAAAATCAAAAAGGAACTTAGGAACACCGGGGCTATGGAAGCAGAGACAAGGATCTTCCTCCAGAGCCAAGAGAGAAAGATCCTTCCCTAAATCTATTCGTACTGAATACGCTCACACTACCCACTGTCCCTAATTCCTGGTGACACTAATTCAGCTGGTGTCCTGAATTCAAACTTCTAAACTGTGAGAAAATAAATTCCTGTTCTTTAAAGCCACCCACTTGTGGTATTTCTGTTATAGCAGCACTAGGAAACTAAGGAAGAAGTCCAAGCTGCTCTGAAGGCACTGGTGAAAAACAAGGCTCCAGGAATTAATGGAATATCAATTGAGATGTTTCAACAAACAGATGCAGCGCTAGAGGTGCTCACTCATCTATGCCAAGAAATATGGAAGACAGCTTCCTGGCCAACTGGAAGAGATCCATACTTATGCCTATTCCCAAGAAAGGTGATCCAACCGAATGTGGAAATTATAGAACAATATCATTAATATCACATGCAAGCAAAATTTTGCTGAAGATCATTCAAAAACAGCTGCAGCAGTATATCAACAGGGAACTGCCAGAAATTCAGGCTGGTTTCGGAAGAGGACGTAGAACCAGGGATATCATTGCTGATGTCTGATGGAGCCTGGCTGAAAGCAGAGAACACCAGAAGGATGTTTACCTGTGTTTTACTGATTATGCAAAGGCATTCGACTGTGTGGATCATAACAAATTATGGGTAACATTGCAAAGAATGGGAATTCCAGAGCACTTAATTGTGCTCATGAGGAACCTTTACACAGATCAAGAGGCAGTTGTTCGGACAGAACAAGGGGATACTGATTGGTTTAAAGTCAGGAAAGGTGTGCGTCAGGGTTGTATTCTCTCACCATACCTACTTAATCTGTATGCTGAACAAATGATACGAGAAGCTGGACTACATGAAGAATAACAGGGCATCAGGATTGGAGGAAGACTCATTAACAACCTGCATTATGCAGATGACACAACCTTGCTTGCTGAAAGTGAAGAGGACTTCAAGCACTTACTAATGAAGATCAGAGACCACAGCCTTCAGTATGGATTGCACCTCAACATAAAGAAAACAAAAAGCCCACAACTGGACCAACGAGCAACATCATGGTAAACTGAGAAAAGACTGAAGTTGTCAAGGATTTCATTTTACTTGGATCTACAATCAACAGCCATGGAAGCAGCAAAGGACCTCTTCAAAGTGTTGAAGAACAAAGATGTCACTCTGAAGACTAAGGTGCGCCTGACCCAAGCCATGGTATTTTCAATCACATCATATGCATGTGAAAGCTGAACAATGAATAGGGAAGACCGAAGAAGAGCTGATGCCTTTGAACTGTGGTGCTGGCGAAGAATACTGAATATACCATGGGCTGCCAAAAGAACGAACAAATCTGTCTCGGAAGAAGTGTGGCCAGAATGCTCCTTAGAGGCAAGGATGGCGAGACTGCGTCTTATATACTTTGGACATGTTGTCAGGAGGGATCAGTCCCTGGAGAAGGACATCATGCTTGGCAGAGTACAGGGTCAGTGGATAACAGGAAGACCCTCAACGAGGTGGAATGACACAGTGGCTGCAACAATGAGCTCAAGCATAACAACAATTGTGAAGATGGTGCAGGATTGGGCAGTTTTCATTCTGTTGTGCGTAGGGTCGCTATGAGTCAGAACCGACTCAACGGCACGTAACAACAACAGGAAACTAAGAAAATATAACAGAAACAATAAGCTTGGTATTTTATATACACACATAAGATTCTGTTCCCCACAGAAAATGCATATTCTCCTCTTATGCTCACTGAACAGCTGTAAAAATTAATGTTGAAAAAAGGCATGACTTCTGCAATATAGATTAGAAATGTATATAGGTACAGAAAATATTAAAAAATTACATGCAAATATTATGTGGACTTCTGATTTCCAGCCTGACATTAAAAGACCTTGGAAGTCATCACTCCTGTCCTTATAAGAAGAAAAATGCTGAAAAACTGAAAATCAGTAGCTCTTCTTAAATGCATCAGAGAAATGAAGTCACAAGACAAACTGCTGCCCTGAAAACTGAAGATACAGGGGGATACAGAGAATCACAACTGACTGGGAGCAGAAACTGCCCCTGGCCCCAGCCTGGGATAGTAATAACTTAAAAGGCAACTGACTAATTGCTGAAGACTGACCATGGATTAACTTGAGAGATAAAAACTCCTGGTGGCCCAGCCTTAGGGGGCTCCCCACATTTTCTTGAGTTTCACCTCCAGAAGCTCCACCAGGTTCTTACTGTGATGATAACTGAAAAATCCTCTCCTAATTCTGGCAGGGGAGGGGGAGAATAATCATTCTGAAACATGCTCAGAGCACTCTGTTCTGCTTAGAAATAGCCCGTCCTTAACGTAAACTATTTAATTGGTGACTAACTCCTTCTAGCCTTCTTGTTTCACCTAAGAGGTGAAAAAACAAGAAGGCTGAGAAACGCTTGTGAAGGTCACAGCCCAGGAACACAGGCTTACTAAAAAACTGAGACCTAATCAGAGACTTAGAGAACACTTCCTTCCACTCCTCCATATTCTGCCATCACATCAGCAGGGCTCTGGCATAACAACAGGAGACTGCGGTTGAAAACAATTTCAAGGCTCAGGCCCTATTGGACATACAGTCTCCAAAGACAACAGGGGAGAGAAAAGTGAGGACAGTACAGGAAATTTTAGCCTCTAACACCTACAGCTACAGCAAACAATAAAAACATCTTAACCCCCAGCCAGATAAACGTAAAACCTCACTCTAAAGCACAGCTACCTCAGTTTTTTTACCCAATACATCATGTCTGGCTTTCATCAAAAAGCTAAAAGGCAAAAAACACAGTACGAAGAAGAAGACACAAAACAAGCAACAGAACAGACTCAGATATGGCAGAGATTTTTAAATTACCAGATCAGGAATTTAAAATAACTATGATTAATATACTAAGGGCTCTAACATACTAAAGTGGACATGCAGTAATCTTAAGTCAAGGTTAATCAAGGAAAAAGATACGGAGAACGATATAACCTACTAACACTAATCAAAAGGAAGTTGCGGTAGTTCTATTAATTTCAGGCAAAGCAGACCACACCAAGAAAACTGTCAGTGATAAAAATGGATATTACAAAACGATAAAGGGTCAATTCTCCAAGAAGATATACCAGTCCTTCATGTGTATGTGCCCAGCAACAAAACATCAAAGTACATTAGACAATAGCTGATAGAACTGCAAGGAGAAAAAAATAAATCCATTTTATAGTTGGAGACTTCAACACCGTTCCATCAGTAATTGACAGACCCAGCAGACAGAAAATCAGGAAGGATATAGATGAACTAAACAACACCATTTATCACTGGATACCATGATTAACACATATAGAATACTTTATCCAACGACACCAGAATCCATTTTCTTCTCAAAGTCACATGGAACATTCACCAAGAAAGACAATATCCTGGGCCATACGACACACCTTAACAAAGTTAAAAGAAGATAAATCATACAAAGTATACTGTCATACTATAATTGAATTAAACTGAATAGATATCAATAACAGAAAGATAACTATAAAATCCCAAATTGTTTGGAGACTTAAACAACACACTTCTAGAATTATACATGTGTCAAAGAAGTAGTCTCAAGACCAATTAAATAATATTTTAAACTAAATTAAAAATGAAAATATAACTTATCAAAGTTTGTGGGATACAGTGAGAGCAATGTTTAGAGGAAAATTTACAGCAATGAATACATGTATTAGAAAACAAGATCTAAAATCGATAACCTAAGGAAACTTTAAAAAAAAAAAAAGCAAATTAAGTCTAAAGTAAGCAGAAGAAATAATAAAATTACAGAAGTAATTAATGAAGTTGAAACAGGAAAAACAATAGGAAAAAGTCAACAAAACCAAAAGTTGGTTCTTTGAAATATCAATAAAATTGATAAACCTGTAGCCAAGCTAACCAATATAAAAAGAGAGAAGACACAATTACTAATATCAAAAATGAGAGAGAAGCCGTCACTACTAATCTCATGTAGCTTAAAAGGATAATAATGAAATATTGAGAACAACTCCATGCCCATAATTTTGATTAAGAGATGAAATGGACCAATTCCTTGAAAGACACAATTTATTAAAACACACACAAGGAGAAATAGATAACCTAGATAGGTCTTTATTTATTAAAGAAATTGAACCAACAGTTAATAACCTTCCAAAACAAAAAGCACCAGGCCCAGGTGGTTTCACTGTGAATTCTACCCATTTTTAAGAAAGAAATGATATCAATTCTCTATAACCTCTTCCAGAAAATAGAAACAAAAGGAATACTTCTAACTCATTCTGTTAGGCCAGTATTACCACTCTAATACCAAAACCAGAAAAAAACATTACAAGAAATGAAAACTACAGACAAATATGTCTCATGAATGTGTATGCAAAAACCTCCAACTAAATACTGGCAAGTAAAATGCAACGAAGTATAAAAAGAATTATATATGATGGCCAAGTGGGATTTATTCTGGGTCTTTCAACATGTGAAAATCAGTTCATGTAATTAATCACATCAACAGGCTAAAGAAGAAAGGTCATATGATCACATCAATAGATGCAGAAAAAGCATTTGACAAAATCCAACACCTATTGAGGATTTTAAAACTCTCAGCAAACTAGGAATAGAGGGGCACTTCCTCAGGTACAAAACACCTACAGTTAAAATCATACCTGATAGTGAGAAATTGCAAGTTTTCCCCCCAATATTAAGAAAAAGGCAAGGATGTCCCTCCTCATCAATTCTATTCACCATTGTACTGGAAGCCCTGTTGTTGTTGTTGTTAGGTGCCGTCGATTTGGTTCCGACTCACAGCAACCCTATGCACAAAAGAATGAAACACTGCCCATTCCTGAGCCATCCTCACAATCGTTGTTATGCTTGAGCTCATTGTTGCAGGCACAGTGTCAATCCACCTCGTTGAGGGTCTTCCTCTTTTCCGCTGACCCTGTATTCTGCCAAGCATGATGTCCTTCTCCAGGGACTGATCCCTCCTGACAACACGTCCAAAGTATGTAAGACGCAGTCTCGCCATCCTTGCCTCTAAGGAGCATTCTGGCCACACTTCTTCTAAGACAGATTTGTTCGTTCTTTTGGCAGTCCATGGTGTATTCAATATTCTTTGCCAACACCACAATTCAAAGGCATCAATTCTTCTTCGGTCTTCCTTATTCATTGTCTAGCTTTCGCATGCATATGATGTGATTGAAAATACCATGGCTTGGGCCAGGCGCACCTTAGTCTTCAAGGTGACATCTTTGCTCTTCAACACTTTAAAGAGGTCCTTTGCAGCAGATTTACCCAATGCAATGCGTCTTTTGATTTCTTGACTGCTGCTTCCTGGGCTGTTGATTGTGGATCCAAGTAAAATGAAATCCTTGACAACTTCAATCTGTTCTCCGTTTATCATGATGTTGCTCATTGGTCCAGTTGTGGGCTTTTTGTTTTCTTTATGTTGAGGTGCAATCCATACTGAAGGCTGTGGTCTTTGACCTTCATTAGTAAGTGCTTGAAGTCCTCTTCACTTTCAGCAAGCAAGGTTGTGTCATCTGCATAACACAGGTTGTTAATGAGTCTTCCTCCAATCCTGATGCCCTGTTATTCTTCATGTAGTCCAGCTTCTCGTATTATCTGCTCAGCATACAGATTGAATAGGTATGGTGAGAGAATACAACCCTGACGCACACCTTTCCTGACTTTAAACCAATCAGTATCCCCTTGTTCTGTCTGAACAACTGCCTCTTGATCTATGTAAAGGTTCCTCATGAGCACAATTAAGTGCTCTGGAATTGCCATTCTTCACAATGTTATCCATAATTTGTTATGATCCACACAGTTGAATGCCTTTGCATAGTCAATAAAACACAGGTAAACATCTTTCTGGTATTCTGTTTTCAGCCAGGATCCATCAGACATTGGCAATGATATCCCTGGTTCCACGTCCTCTTCTGAAACCAGCCTGAATTTCTGGCAATTCCCTGTTGATATACTGGTACAGCCGTTTCTAAATGATCTTCAGCAAAATTTTGCTTGCGTGTGATATTAATTTTATTGTTCTATAATTTCCACATTCGGTTGGATCACCCAAGAAAGGTGACTCCCAAGAACTGGAAGCCTTAGCTAAGGCAATAAGACATTAAAGTACATAAAAGGTATAGATACTGGGTAGGAAGAAATAAAATTGTCTTTGTTTGTAGATGACATGATTTTCTACTTAGAAAATCCAAAAAAATCGACAACAACAAAAAAAGTCTCCGGGAGCTTAGAAGGTTGAGAGAAACAGGTTAATATACAAAAGTCAACTGCTCTCCTATATGGCGGCAATGATCAATTGGAATTTGAAATTAAAAGCACAATACCATTTGTTTTAGCTCCAAAAAACGAAATAGTGTAACCAAAAAAAAAAAAACCCGTTGCCATATATATCTAACAAAATACGTGTAAGATCTATGCGGGGAGAACTACAAAACTTCAATGAAAGAAATTAAAGAAGATTTACATAAATGGAGAGATATTCCACGCTCATGGATGGTAAATTTAAATGCATAATCCTAAGTGAAGGAAACTAGCCTGAAAAAGCTACCTACTGTATGATTCCAATTTCATGATATTCTGGAAAATGCAAAACTAGAGAAATGGTAAAAAGATTAGTGGTTGCCAAGAGTTCAGGGGGAAGGAAGGAATGAATAAGTGGAGCAGAGGTCATTTTTAGGGCAAAAAAACTATTCTGTATGATACTACGGTAAACCTGGTGAGAGCTGGAACTCAATAGAGCTGCCTTTGACAGGATGCACTCTTACCACTCTTGCTCATTTTAGTGGAAAACATTTGAGTTTTCCTTCTCTGACAGGTCTCCCCCTTATACAGGTTCTGGCTTCCTCAAGTTTTACTGTATAATGGTGAATATATAACATTATGTACTTGTCAAAGCCCACAGAACTGTATAACATAAAGAGTGATCCTTGACTTTAGTTAATAATGTTTTATCAATATTGGTTCACTAATTTTAACAAATTAAAAGCTTCCTCGACACATCGAAACACCCTGAGGGACTGAGTTACTGGAGCTGAGGTCTGGGGACCATGGTGTTGGAGGATAACTAGGTCAACTGGCATAACATCGCTCATAAAGAAAATGTCCTACATCCTACTTTGGTGAGAAGCATCTGGGGTCTTAAAAGCTTCTGAACGGCCATCTAAGATACATTTATAGGTCCCAGCACGTTCCGGGCAAAGCAGAATGAAGAAAACCAAAACACAAGGAAAATATTAGTCCAAAGGACTAACAGACCACGGGAACCACAGTCTCTATCAGCCTGAGCCCAGAACTAGATGGTTGCCGGCTACCACCACCTACTACTCTGACAGGGATCACAACAGAGGGTCTGGACAGAGTGGGAGAAAAATGCAGAACAAAATTCAAATTCACAAAAAAGACCAGACTTACTGGTCTGACAGAGACTGGAGGAACCCCCAAGACTATGGTCCCTAGACACTCTGCTACCTCAGAACTGAAGCCACTTCCGAATTCCACCTTTCAGCCAAGGATTAGAAAGGCATATAAAACAATAACACACTTGAGGAACATGCTTCTTATTCAGTAAAGTATACGAGACCAAATGGGCAACACCTGCCCAAAGCAAAGACAAGCAGGAAGGCACAGGAAAACTGGATGAATGGACACTGAGAACCCAGGGTGGAAAAGGAATGGGGGAGAGTGCTGACATATTGTGGGGACTGTAACTAATGTCACAAAACATACTGTGTATAAAACTTTTGAATGAAAAGCTAATTTTTGCTGTAAACTTTGACCTAAAACACAATCAAATTTTTTTTTAAATACAGGAGAACAAAAATTTTTAACAAATCAACTACACTGATGTAAGATGTTAATAATAGGAGAAACTGTGGGAGAGGGGCAGCAGGGAAAATACACTTTGTACTTTCTGCTCAAATTTTCTGTAAACCTAAAATTACCCTAAAAAATAAAGTCTATTAATTAAAAAAATTTTATATCAGAATAGAAATGTTAAATTTCCCCCTAATTCATGAAATTGATTGTAAGATGGGATTTTGGATGTACATGTGTGTTTCTCTGGAGAACATTTCTTTGGGAAAAACCACATAAATGACAATGCCTCCATCAAGGATGTCTAGTTTAAGATTATACTTGGCATACTGTATAGGTCTATCTTGGCTTTAGGCAGAAGATACCGTGGCCCTAGACATGGGTATGTCTGAGGGGAGATTTATTCTCTAGACTCCGGAAATTGGCTCCTTAGATTCTTAAGGACCTAATTTCTTTTCCTTGTGTTGTTACTCATGTACTCCAGGAAAGATCTACTGATACTTCCAGGATGTGCTGTTCCTTTTTTGAAGCTAATCCCTGGCCTTGTCATATCTGGGGTTTCAGAAGTGCTGTTCCTCACCCTAATGGGCAATATCAACCACCACATAGGACACGGATGTGGCCATCCCTCAAATACAGAGGGAATTTTAGAGAAAGGCTCAAGATGAGTCACCTTCAATGAGGTGACTGATGATCCAGAGAACGGCCTTAGAACAAAGCGGTTAGGTAACAAAGTGGTTAGGTAAAAGACCGTGCTCACAACCTCTTTTGGAGGCACAAAATGTTTAGGGTTTGAAAAGGGCTGTGTGGTATGGAACGGGGAAGAGGTGTTGAGCAGCAGAGCCCTGGGACCTGCCAAGAGATCCATAACCCCTGGAACCTTAAGTTCCAACGACTCACAAGAATAACGGATACCAGAAGGGGTGGGGGAAGGGTGTTCCATGGGGACTGGGACTGAGGAAAAAAGGATAAATTTTTTTTTCTCTTCTCAGGGTCTGATCCTGGGTCAGCGTACTGGCTGGAACTCTGCAAGCTTCCTCTCCTTGGTATACTCCTCTATAAAGACAACAGCAGCTCAGCTGAGGAGCACTAAAACTGTTGTTTGATGAAGGCTGTGGAGTAAGGCTATTTCTGAAAGAAGAGAACACAACAGGAGTAGGAAGAGACATAATCAAAAGGCAGGTGTCATCATGTAATACTCAGGGATGGGAGCAGCTGTTCTTCTGGCAGACACCGTAACTATGAGCTTCTCCCAAACAACTGTGTCACTAACAAAGATTTTGGTCCCCGGTAAAGCCTACTGACAGACAGAGGTCCACAATCATTAGCTGTTTCACTTGGACCATGACAATGGCATCCCCAGTTAGGTACTTTGCCTCTCTCCTGCTCCTTCGCCTATGAAATCAAGTGGTTATGGGTAAGGCTTGCAATTCCTTTTCATCCAGGAGTCACCAGATGGGATATTTGGAAATGGGCCCTTCTCTTATAAGGCTACATGTCATCTTGTTGCTGACAGGGTCTCTTCTTCACGGGATGCATTATAAGCAGAAACCTCTTTATCATGAAATAGTAATCCCTAGGAACCTGATGATGTTCAAAGGATTGGAAGAAAAAGCAGAAAAGGTGTCTTATGTTCTTCTGATAAGAGGAAAATGGCATATTATTAACTTAAAGCAAAAGAGAGGATTGTTCGTCAAGAACTTCCCTGTTTATACACATCGAAATGGGAAACTAGGCTTGGACATGCCTTTTATACAGGATGACTGTTACTATGATGGGTACTCAGAGGGTGACACAGATTCTCTTGTGACTGTCAGCACTTGCTCAGGGCTAAAGGGAATCCTAAGCTTACATGGCACTGTCTTTGGCATCAAGCCTATAAATACCTCAACCAAGTTTGAGCATATGGTTTACAGCGTGTCTCTAAAATCAAGTGGGTCTTGTGCAGTCAATAGAGATGAACACGAAGAGCTCTTAACCAATTCACAATTTCAGAGCAGGATAGAACCCTTCTCAGTTTCTATGTCTTATATGTGGTCACATCCCAAGTACATAGAAATGTTTATTGTGGTTGACAATAAGCGGTTCCAAATGTGGAATAGTAATGTGACCAAGACGACGCAGATGGTAATGGACGTCCATGCTCTGGTCAACAGGTACATGAGGGAGCTAAATGTGAAAGTAGTACTTGCTGGGTTAGAGATCTGGACTGAGAGAAACCTAGTGCAAATCTCCATGAATCTACAGGAAACGCTTCAAAATTTTAACCAATGGAGAAACTGGCATCTTTTGAGAAGGGTGAAGCATGATGTTGCTCACATGATTATTGGCCAAAATCTTAGAAAGTATCAGGGCCATGCATTTCTCAGTGGTATCTGCACTGATAAGAATGCAACCAGTGTTGAATCGTTCTCTCATGAAGATATACCCCGTCTGGCAGCTCTCATGGCTCATGAGCTTGGCCACAACCTGGGAATGAAGCATGACCATGTGACCTGCAAGTGCCATGGCCAGAACCTCTGCACTATGCATGAATTTATTACTGCAGATATGGGCTTCAGCAACTGCAGCTTCCACTACTTCTACCAGCTGTTGCATAAGCACAGAGGGGACTGCCTGTTTAATAAACCTGAGCTCCAGAGCTCCTTTGGAAAGTCATACTGTGGGAATAAGATAGTGGACCAAGGAGAAGAATGTGATTGTGGCAGTGTCCTTGATTGTCAAAAGGATCACTGTTGTCTGCCTTCATGTCGGCTAAAGAAGGGTTTGGATTGTGCATTTGGATCCTGCTGTAAAAACTGTAAATTTCTAAAGGCAACCACACTCTGCCGCCCCAGCATGGATGAGTGTGACCTCCCAGAGTACTGTAATGGCACCTCCAAGTGGTGCCAGGCAGATACCTACAAGCAAGATGGTACACCTTGCAAAGAACAAGGCTATTGTTACCATGGCCAGTGCAGAAGCCTGGAGAATCAGTGTGTTAAAATCTTTGGACGGGGCACTAGGGTGGCCCAGGAGAGCTGCTATCATTACATGAATACCAAGGGCGATAGGTTTGGGAACTGTGGCAGTGAGTCTAAAGGAATGTTCAAGATTTTCCACAAGTGCAAGGCCAACGATGTAAAATGTGGGAGGCTGCTATGTGAAAACATCGAAAAGCTTCCACACATTGAAAAACGTAACACACTTATCCAGTTCCCCACGGAGGACTCGTGGTGTTGGGGTGCAGAGTTTTTTGAAGCCACAGACAGGGCTGATGAGGGGGAGGTGAAGGATGGTACCCCATGTGGTCCACAGAAGATCTGTGTCAATCGAACCTGCTTAGATACCACTGTGCTCCACTATGACTGCAACCAGGAAAAGTGTCATGGAAGGGGTGTTTGCAACAATTTTAAGAACTGCCATTGTGCTTATGGCTATGCCCCTCCAACATGTGAATCTGAAGGTTATGGGGGCAGTTTGGACAGCGGCCCAGCTTCACATGTCCCCTCTGACTCTCAGTATGGCAAAATGCTGAAAATCCTAATCTGGGTCCTGCCTATCCTTTTATTATTCCTCATTCTTACTACCTTTTTGTTTGTCTACATCCATAGACGATCTAAGACCAGTGTCAATGCAAAAAATTCATCGGAGCAGCAAGATGAACAAACGTGACACACATTTGATAATTACCTTTCTTTCTAGTAATAAAGCCAAATGTGAAATGATACTGCAGGAACATTTTAAGAACTGGACTTCTTAACTCTGGTGTCCCACAGGGACTAGGAAGACGGAAAAAAAAAAAAAAATTTTGGGGGGGGTCTCCATCTGGTATTATATATGCTGAATGCTTGTTAATTTTTAAATCTAAAGAAGCTCCCTAGGTCTAGAGACATTCTTTCTTGTTCTGTGCTATATAGAAATCAGGTCTCTGGAGCTTTGGGTGTCATTGAGGGTCCTCAAGATGTGATCTTGACATAGCAAGGGGCCATGTTACCCTCCATGCTAGGGCTGAGGTCCATGGCCTAAAACCTAAAGAGATATCATTAAGCTCTTTAACGTATCTACAGAGAGCTACTTTGGAAAGGTCTCTGGAACTTACTTTTCAGAGTATCCTCCCATTATAATCCTGTCAATTCTCTCTAACCTTAAGGATTTTGCTTTGAAAAGACCAAGGTAAGTCATCAGGGTGAGAAGAATCTGAGTATTAGTTTCAGGTGCTCAGGTTAATTATCATCTCAGTCACCTTGTCCATTCAGCTTTTCCTTTGTTTGGGCATCACAGTATGAGGTGCCATGGCCTCAGTTTGGCTTTGGTCATAACTGGAAAGACAACCATTACTTGCTAGGTAATTCAAGACAAAGAAACAGATTAGACAGACATTCCCACTCCTGAATGAGGCTCTGTAGTCTGGGAAACTTCTCTTTCTCAAAAGCTTCAAATTCTAACTATTAGTCATTCATTTACTTGTTCATTCATTCACTGGTGGTGCACCGGTTAAGAACTCGGCTGCTAACCAAAAGGTCGGCAGTACGAATCCACCAGCTGCTCCGTGGAAACCCTATGGAGCAGTCCTACTCTGTTCTATAGGGTCGCTATAAGTCGGAATCGACTCGAGGGCAACGGGTTTGTTTGTTTTAGGATGAACCATGTGTAACTGATTATTAGACTATTTTGACCTACAAAACTAGAAAGTTTGTATGGTTCAAACCTGGAAATTAACCACGTACACGCCCTATGAAACAAACCTTGGACTTTTGCTTATAAACTAGAGTTGAGAGCTATTGATTCCTAGAGTTTCTAATCTTTTAGTCCCAATTTCTGTTAAATCTTATTATCCTCTGTAACTTCAAAAGGTTGGCCTTAATTTTCTAGGGCAAATGGTCCCTACTCTATTCAAGTCCTAAAACAATGAACACATAAGAGACTAAGATACAGTGTGTTTGAGGAGCCCACTGCTATTTTTTGATAGCTGTCGTCCTTGACTCTTCTCAGAGTTTCCAAAACTCTTTAAAGAACAGAAACGCAGGACTTTCTATGTCCAGCCTCAGAGAGACTAACAGCAACAGTAAGACCTGAGGAAGTTGCTGAATGTCTCCCTCCCCACCACATCCCCTACAACCACACGGTAGAGAGCCTGAAAATAACACGTATAAAAAATTACCTTGAATTTATTTTTTCTAGAAGATATTTAAACAAATCTAATATTCTTGAGGTAATATGAGTCTATCAGATGGAAGGTGGCTTCACCTCTCTGAACAGGGAAGATTTTAAGAACCACTAGTGAATCTGGGAATGACTGGAGATATCCTGCCCAATTAACCCAAAATAGCTACAGACCATGGCACTATATACCTTCTCCTCAGTTATTGACTATCTCGTTATCTGAAATTTCACATTTATGGCAACAGTAACAAATCTACTATCCGATTATTTTGCACATTAACATGACCAGTGGGACATACAGTACCCACCTACATTTTCCGCCTCTTGGAGTTATTGGGAAGCTGCTGTCCCACTGATTAGTATCGACCTGTATAATAACTATTTGAAATGGAAGAAATACAGCCTCCACCTTCACATAATGCCAATTTTACATAACAACCTGGTCTTTGGAACCTAACCAAGTCGATACATGAGGAGGGGGTATATCACCTTTCAGTTCCACAGTTTAGGGTATGGTTATAAAAGACTTAAGATATCTTTCTCTAAATTCTTTTCAATCCATTTGTGTGGAATAATTCTAGTTCCTAAATGTTCAGTGTCATAGTTTCAAAGAATAGTGGAGTTGTTGGCAGCAAAAGCAAGGGTGGGCTCCAATGGTTCTAGCCCTCTGCTATAGAATCTCTTCTGCGAGCATAATAATGGTGTTTGAGTGTCTGCATCACGCCGAGTCTCTTGCTTTAGTTGGTGGAACTTGTGCTGTGTCCAGCCATATACTCCACAGTTGAGCAGACCCTGGGATGCTGCTGTTAGAGCCTGGAGGAGATGAAGGGGTGATGGAGCCCATCCTTCAGGTTTTTAGGGACCCAGGGAACAGTCCCCATTCCCCTTATTTATAAAGCATTGTTATATTATCTCTCTCTCAGACATCTAGATCTAGCATCAGTTTTTTATATATTTCTAGCTCTTCCTGAACTCACTCTCTACCTTGTCAGCGATGAATCACAGTTGGTCGTATTTCTTAGCATTCACATAAAGACAATAAAGTGGCTTCAATGGCCCCTCCTTATAGCCCCAAGTCCCACGTTAAGTTTGAGAAAACTGTCCTGTCAGCATAGTCAGCCCCCAAACCCATAAATCTGATAAAGGAGGAAAAGAGAGAATCATTGCATTTTCCCCATTCTGTAACTCACTTACCCATTCATTTCACTCTGGATGAGAAAAAATCATGTTACTACTGATATTTCATAAGAACATGCCCTAGCAGGTCCTTGTTTTTTGCTGCCTATCCCTTAAAAACACATCAATGAAACGAAGTTGATCAGATACATAAGCTCTGGAATGCATGGCAGCACTTGAACAAAAGTACCTATCTTATCTGGAAGGAAAATTTCACATTTTTTCATAATAGTATAAATAACACATTTTTTCCTTTGCAAGGTAGAAATAAATACCCTAAGAAAAATAATTTTGCATACCGAGTAAAAGAAGTGTCAGAGAATAGGATAAGAAGATGTAAGAGCAGAGATGCTAGATGTTGGAGAAGTTACCTGGAGAACATAGAGGGCCATGTGAAGCTTGGTGTCCTGTGGTTTGGTCAGCTTTAAGATCATCAGAATGACAGCTGTGAATACACGAAGCATAAAACCTGCTGTCATGCCTGGCTGCCTGGTTGCTCAGTACACATGCCAAAGCACTACTACAGAAGTACAGGGAATGGACACTATATGCATAATGAAGACCAGCAGTGAAATTAACCAGTATGTAAACCACTGGGCATTGGGCCTCAAATTTTTATTGCTTATTGAGTAAGCTTTGAAGATTAGTGTGGTAATGGTGCCAAGACATACTATGGAAAAAAAATAAGTTACACTTCTTAGCATTTTAGAGTTCACCCAAGCTCTCTCATCAGTATTGTACAACCTGATCCTCACTACAACCTAATGTAGTAGAAGGGCAGGCATTAATATCTCTGGGTTTTGTCAAGACATTTTTCCTCTCATATATCAGGTGGCATCTCATTTCTAAATTATCTTAATCTAATGAAATAAAATCATAAGATGAAAATGGAAAATATGGGTGGGGTCAACGTAAAGTTTACAAGCTGGACAGGAATTTGCAGTCATCCTTCTTGGTAAGTTCAGATCCACCAGGCACTCCTTAGAAACCCTATGAGGCAATTCTATTCTGTCCTATGGGGTCACTATGAGTCAGAATCGACTCGAAGGCAATGGGTTGATTTTTTTTAAGTTCTTGATAAGACCACTTTGCCTGGATGGAACCTAATAGTTGCACTCTTCTCTGACCAGCTCTTCCCATTAAGATACCCACCTGGGCCCCAGCAGCAAAAGAAGGCCACTGGGTAGAAACGCACTCGCTGTTCCACAATGTGAATCACTGCCCACTGTTCACTCCCCAGAAGGCCTGTCGATTTCACAAACTTCTTATACAGTGTCTGCGCTTGGATGAGTAAGACCTAGACATGGGTGCAGGAGAGAGCAGTTTGCCTCAGGCTTGATAAAACTTCCAAGGTCTATTTCCCTATCATTTTAGAGAGATCATTCTCTTAGAATCTCACAGCAAGAAGAGTCATTCTCTTGTCTTCACCATCTGAGATCAGGCTTTTGCTGAGAGAATATTATCTTCAGATGGAACATTTAGTTGACCAGGGAACTGGACAGGTATTAGCCAACCTTGTGGTTACTATGTTCAACACCTGAACCTGACATCGACCCTCAGGCTTCGTGCTCCCCGCCCCCCCACCCCGAACTAAGTACAATACATACGGCAAGTGAAAACTAAAATCTAACCAGTTCCTTTTTTAAGACACTTTATTAGAGATTGTGTTAGAAAGCGTTCTGTGCTTTTGTTGTTATTGTTAGGTGTCTTCGAGTTGGTTTCGACTCATAGCATAGGATGGAGTAGAACTGCCCCATAGGGTTTCTAAGGAGTGGCTGGCGGATTTGAACTGCCGACCTTTTTGGTTAGCAGCTGAGCTCTTAACCACTACACCACCAAGGTTCCAATACTGTGCTTAACACCATTAAAATTAATACTTTAGCGCCATGGCTGAATTTAAATTCTCAGCTCTCGACAAAAAAATTAAAAACTTTTAAGTCTCTTCTTGCCCTTAGGTGGCATATAGATTGTTTTTTCCTTCCATGCAGAGGCTATCTGAATAAAATTTAGCTAAGGAAAGAAATACACATCAGTTCAGAAGTCTAATTTGTGTGTGTGTATGTGTATGTGGGGGGGTAATAATCTCTGTAAAAAATCTGACCAAATCTGGATCTTTCCCTAATAATCCAGATCTGCTTTCTAAATTCATAACCCAATCACATAGTTAATTAAGCTCAGCCACGTAGTTTCCTTTCCCCACAGACATAAGAATCAAAAGGAGGCGTGATCTCATTTAAGAATAATTACATCTAGTAGAATCAGTTCACCAGCTATTGATTTAAGAAGAATCTAGATTCCTAATTCTGAACGTCCATTGAAATCTGGGCTATTATGAAGTAAACAGGAATCTCCTAGTACCAAGATTTGGGATGCCCCATCTCTCCCGTCAATCAGCTCCAAATGTGAGCCATCAAAGCCATTTTAATATAAACTAGCTTTGCACATTCTTTACAAAGTTGCTAATTCGAGCTGAGCTAGTTCCATGACTTATTCTTGAAGTGTCAAAGAAAATCTTCCACAATTACATTTGGTTCACAGGTACTCTGACCTATTTTCATAGTTCTTTGGCTGATTTAACATATATGGTTAGTGGTAACTCTCTCTGGTGATTCAAACAGTAGTCATGGTAGAAGTGAAGAGATCACAGACTGAGGAAGCATAAATATGTGCACTGGGTTTAGTATAAAACAATAGAAAGTGGAAGATACTGTAGAGAACTAGAGAGCATATGCACCAAATAAAGTTTTTAAAATGCAATTTTTAAAGAAATGGTGTGCTAGCAAAATCATATTTGTGGGCTGACTAGGATATGAGAAGAGGAGAAAATGATACTGAAAAGTAGGTATGATAAATAAAAAAACATTTATTTGCTTACTGGTTTTGTACTAGGCAGTTACATATAAATAACTTACTTTCCCCTGACCGATTATTTTAATTGTACATCATCCTGATGGTATCAAATGAGTGTTTGATAACTGCATGAGCCACTCAGCACCCTAGACAGACATGGCATAAATGCGAATTTATGGCCAAATGAAGAAATGAGAAAAGATTATTGTTATTTGAAAAATTAAATCAAAGCACATGTCCTATATTCCAGTGTTGTCACTCTGTTTAAAGGATACATATGACATATACTAGTTTTGGAATGGTCCTCCACGGTGATCCATAGCAACATGTATTAGTTCTAGTCTGAACATAATCCTCACATAATGAACACAGGCTCTTTCCCCTACACAATCTGATCTTGGGAAGTCCAAAAGGCTGAGATAGTAATTAAATTGTCAAGATATCCTAGCCAATTTCTTAGTTCTAGGGCCACAGGAAATGCCTTTCTGCCTTATCCTTCCAAGTTATCCCAAGTCCTGGGAATACCAACCCCCCCCCCGCCTTCCTCCCCTTTGCCAAGGCAGGTAGGTGGCATCATACCACAATGGTGAGGAGGCTGAGTAGAAAGCTGGCCAGAAAAATGATGATCCCATAAAAATAAAGTATGCTACAGACAGATGTGTTGGCAGAAGGCAGGAGTTCAGCCATGGCTGATGGTGGTGAAAGCATCAGGATACACCTAGGAAGACAATGAGTAGACAGGAGGACACTACAGATATAAGACTAGAGACATACCCGTTCAGTGCAACAAAAGTTAATAAGTTTTGCTAACCCTTGCCTGTAACTCCTTGTTCCTCCCCATAGCCACATTATCCTCTAGTCACTCCGTGTTCTATTTCTACTTACGTGTTTTGTGCCTTGACGATACCTTGCTCCATTGCCCATTTCCAGTACAAACACCTTTGGTCAGAATGTGTACAGAAAGTCTTTTTCCAACCCTGTTTTGTAGACAAGAACAGGTGCAGTCTACAATGAAAATGACAGATTTGGTCCTTACTTACCTGTGGCTCTGGCTGAAGTTGCGGAAACATTCACTCGTATTGCCCAGACAGAATACAGGGACCATCAATAACAGGGGTATCAGGCTAGGGAAGAAAAACAAACAAACTTATCACCCTCATGTCCGGACTGTCTCACGACTTCTCCCTTTGCAGAATATTTTCCTGCCCCTTTCCCAGCTCCATCACCCTACCAATGTCTGCACATGCGTGCACATTTAGTTTATTCAAGAAAAATACTGCACTTTCCAGTTCCCGGGACAGTGAAGTGAAGAATGCATTTTATACCTGGGTTAATGAACCCTAAAAAGAGTTTCATAGAGAGTCCCTAGGAATTGTGCAGTCAGATCAAAGTCCAAGTGGGTCAAAGAAAAAGGAAAAAGCTACCAAGAAGCTCTGTGCTCAGTCTTTTTCACTCTCCACGGTGAGCTTCATTCTCATCAGCCCCTTCCTGGGGGCTTTTCCAAAGCATACCTTTCAAAAGCCAGCTATTAATCCAGCTAAATATAGCCAGCCTCCTGTAAGAGGAGAAGATCCAGGAGTAAAAGTTATAAAGTCTAAAACCGACTCTAATCAGATGTGACCACCACTCTAGGTGTGATCCAGCCCCTTTTTGGGCATCATAACTGTAAAGGACACAGAGAGTGTTATGAAGACGGATGAGCTCTTAAAGGTCATCTACTATAGCTCTTCATGATTTGGAAAAGGAATTAGAGCTCCAAAGGCTTAAAGGGATTTTGTTCAAGGTCACATAGAGCTGATGGCTGGATTGGGGCTAAACATCAAACTTCCTCCCTATTCTAGCTGGGAAAATGGGACAAGTGACCACATATTTGTTGCTCCCTATTCAGGAAGGCTCTGGGTCTATGAGGACCTAGGAGTGATAGATTCAATAGCAATAAAGGGCATTGTCCTCCACTTTGTTCCCACCTAGACACCTGAATAATGAGAGTCTACACCTTGCTAGGAAGGAAATAAAAAATCTTACCTTGACATAATGATGGCCATCTGACCAACTCGACAAGTATAATCTATCACCTATGAAAAGAATAAATGTGAATAATGCCTTAGGACATTGCGAATCACATCACAATAAATACCATGTCATCACTCACCACTCAATAGAACAAAATGATTTCTGCGAGTAGTCTTGCTTCTTTCAAGCAACATTTGCTATAAAATTCAATGAAATAGATAGTTATTTAGCATTGGAGATAACAGAATTTTATTTGTAAATAAAATACTCTAAATAAAAGTATAACCAAAAAAAAAAAAAAGGTGACAAAGAGTCTGTAGGAAGTAGCTTAATTTAAGATGTGGATACCAGAACAAACTATCTTAAGAAGAAAGACCAATACAAAATCACACAGTAACTCTCCATCACTGGTTCAGGCTTCCTCTTTTAGATACAGAGAGGTGGGGATTTTTTCAGACCTTATGGGTGGAATGAAAGTCATGTATAAGATGATCAGCAGAAAGTATAATAGGCCAGGTTTAGTATAACAACCAAACCCAGAACCAAACCCACTGTTGTCGAGTTGATTCCGACTCATAGCGACCCTACAGGACAGAGTAGAACTGCCCCATAGAGTTTCCAAGGAGCACCTGGTGGATTTGAACTGCCAACCTCTTGGTTAGCAGCCATAGCACTTAACCACTATGCCACCAGTGTTTCCTTAGTAAAACAGGTCAGGGTCAAATAAGCCTTTTGGATAGAAAACCTGTCAGACTCTAGAAGAAAGAACATTTCAAAAATTCCTACTTGTATTAAACATTGTAAAACAACTTAGGAAAAAATGGTTCCTACCCACTAGTAGTTTCTGATGAAAGATTTTGAAAAGAACACCTTAAAAAGATAATAGGATAGAAGAAATCTTTTTCCTATTTTTTAATTTTTCTTTTCTTTAAGGTGGTGGCCATATCATATTCTGGAATGATACTGTTAGGGATCAATAAGCAGAAAGTGAATAATTAATGATCAGACATTGGTAACTGATCTGCCCTGACTAGTTTAGATCAGGAATAGCAAATAACTTCAAGTCGGATGGCCAGTGTTGACTCCAGGAAGTAAGTAAAATTAGTCTTTGGTGTCCTCTCTCAGCCTTCTCTTTTTTTCTTTTTATTCTATTTCCCATTAGGTGGCTGTCCTGGGTTTAATTCTTCTTATCTGGTTTGTCAACGGATCCCTGATAAAAAGCTTACTGATAATGCTTTAGGGTAGAATAAAAGATGAAGAAAGACCTCAAGACTCCTGGAATATAGTTATAATGATATAATAACAGGCAGTGGGGTTGATATTTTGAGTTGGAGCTTGTCTCCTTGGAACTAGTGATACAGCATGAGTTATAAAAAGAAGTATATGCATTGGTGTGCATAGAAAGCAGTAGAATGCCAAATAGGAGGGCTAATCTTGTGCTTCTCCCTCCTTTTTCCTTCAAAGATTAATTTGTTCTCCTGCCA
Organism: Elephas maximus indicus; assembly: GCF_024166365.1. NCBI lineage: Eukaryota > Metazoa > Chordata > Mammalia > Proboscidea > Elephantidae > Elephas > Elephas maximus. The sequence goes on from NC_064840.1 coordinate 10,288,822, forward strand.
GAAGCCTATGCCTCAGAAAAATAATTCTTCCATGTTGTCCCCATCCTTGGCTTCTAGTCTCATTATGACAACTTCTTTAGCAGATGACTCTGGCCGAATAACTTCTCCTAAGTCCCAGTCAGTCCCTTGGCTTATGAGTGAATGAATGAATACATGAATGAATAGAAACTTTAAATACTACCCCATAAGGCCATTGAGGAAACCCGGGTGGCGTAGTGGTTAAGTGTTACTGCTGCTAACCAAAGGGTTGGCAGTTCGAATCTGCCAGGTGCTCCTTGGAAACTCTATGGGGCAGTTCTACTCTGTCCTATAGGGTCGCTATGAGTCAGAATCGACTCGATGGCACTGGGCTGGGGTTTAAGGCCATTGAACTTTGTAGGCGTTCATCTGCTTGAAGCGAGGGAAATAAACTGTCTCCTAGTAGTACCTTACAGTTCTACGATTCTAGGATTATCCAGAAAAATTTGTAAAAGGATATATATACCTATGGGTCCTTATTAACTTACAGAGAACTCAAAAACCACACAAGTTTAAAATGTAGAAGAGTATCTGTAACCATGGCATCTTCAGAGTCAAAAAGAGAAAGAGACACTAGAGCATAGGCCTGTGCTACACAATATAGCAGCCACTAGCTAGGTGTGTCTAGTTAAATTTAAATTAAGATCAAACAATTAAAAGTTCAATTCCTCAGTCATACCAGCCACATGTCAAGTGCTCAATAGCCACATACAGGTAATCTCTACTGAAATAGACGGTGCATAAAATATTTTGGTGATTGCAAAGAGTTCTCTTGAACAGCACTTGTATGGACTGTGATAACTTCTCCAGGATGCAGACTAAGGGGCCTTTTCATGTTAATTTTTCAATTATTTCTCCATTGACCTTCCTCTTTGCATTAGAAAAAGAAAGAAAAACAAAAGTTTTAAAAGCATTCTCTGCTCCTGCCTTTCTTCAACAGTGAGCATCTAGAACAAGGCTAGAAAAAGGTAAGAAGGATATCTTCTCAAGAAGTCAATCTGATGAAGATTTCATAGAATTACAGCATTTTAAAACTGGAAGGGACATTAAAGATCACCTAGACCAAACACTTCATTTTAGACGGAAATTTGAGGCCCAATAAAGGGAGATGATATACGCAAAGTCATACAAGAGATAAATGACAGAACTGGGTCTAGAACACAGATCTCCTTATTCACCCTGAAATGCTCTTTTCATCTCCTGGACACCCTTTTAACTCAGTACTGAAGTTACTCCTGAGGTACTCCTGAGGTTCACCCTTCAGCCAAAGATTACACAGGTCCGTAAAACAAAACGAGACTAAATGGGCACACCAGCCCAGGGGCAAGGACGAGAAGGCAGGAGGGGACAGGAAAGCTGGTAATGAGGAACCCAAGGTTGAGAAGGGGAGAGTGCTGATACATTGTGGGGTTGGAAACCAATGTCACAAAACAATATGTGTATTAACTGTTTAATGAGAAGTTAATTCACTCTGTAAACTTTCATTTTAAAGTACAATAAAAATAAATAAACTGTGAAAAAAAAGAGACACACTGAGAACAGACAAGATGAGGGGAAGGCCACGTGAAGACAGAGGCAGAGATGGGAGTGATGCAACCACAAGCCATGGAATGCCTGGGGCCATCAGAGGCTAGAGGAGGAAAGGGACAATTCTCCCCTAGGGCTTCCAGAGGGAGTGTGGCAACACACTGATTTCATACATCTGCCCTCCAGAACTGTGAGAGGATAAATTTCTGTTGTTAAAAAAAAAAAAAAAAAACCTCTTTTCATGGTGCTGTAGTACCACCTATTCATTCGACAAATACTTATGGAGCTTCATTATGTGCCTGACAGTATACCACTTGCACGTATGCTCTCAGGAAAGATATGTTGGGAGGCTTTCCAGACTTATTTACTCTACGGTGCCCTTAAACAAAAATCCCCCTTCAAAAAACAACAATGGAATGAATACTGCAAAAATAAGAACACTGGAATATTTAGTAAGATATGTATCCCAAACAAAAAACCCAGTAGCACTTAATCACTACACCACCAGGGTTTCCAAGTTATGTATAATAAGATGAAAATACATAAAGACATTTAGAAAAATAAAAATTTCTAACATCATAAAAATGTCATCTGCCAGGATCATTCAGTGTTATACTAAAAGAATGAGAAATAAGAATCCAGGTGTAGTCTACAATGGAATACTATTATTCAGCAATAGAAAGAAGAATGGGTTACTGATACACGGTACCATGAATGAACTTCAGAAACACTACGCTAAATAAAAAAAGCCAGACACAAGAGACAATGCATTGTATGATCCATTTATACAAAATGTCCACAAAAGGCAAGTTTATAGAATATAAACTAGATTAGTGGTTGTCTGGTGCAGAGGGTGGGAAGGATTAACAGTAAATGCGCATGAAGGATCTTCCTGGGGTGAAGAAAATATTCTAAAACTGCTTTACAGTGATGATTGCAAAATTCAGTAAAGTTACTTTAATAATCATTGAATTGTACTCTTGAAATGGGTTAATTATGTGATATGTAAAATATGCCCCCCCAAAATAGGTGTACTCAATTAATGTTCTCCTCTCTTTTATAATCGTAATGCTGGATAGTGCCAGAAACTGTCTTTGTGAACCAAAGAATGATAGACAACTACTCTCTAGATTCACCTTATTTTCTGACTGCCACACATTAATTCCTCTGCCCTTCTGCAAACCAGTATCTGTCATGCACACTTACTGAAGAAATGTGGCAGAGCAGAACAAACACTCTCCATTTCTAATCTCTGTAGCCCAAATCTCATGTTAGCAGATAGAGCCCCTTCCCTGATTCTCCTCCAAGGCCTTTTTCTTTTAACTCTAGCAACAATGCTGGATTGGTATGCAGCCAAGAAGAATTTCCTTTACTGGGAATAGAACTAGGTATGAATGGCAGAATTTTAAATGTTTCCTACAATCAAAACTTTTTTTTTTTTTTTTTGGTGGCAAGGGAAAAGAGAAAGTCATGCCAACAGAATGGAAATCCTGTGGGAACATGGCTTTTCTTTGATTAACCAAAAAAGACGAAAACCAAACCCAGTGCCGTCAAGTCGATTCCAACTCATAGCAACCCTATAGGACAGGGCAGAATTGCCCCATAGAGTTTCCAAGGAGCACCTGGCAGATTCGAACTGCCACCCCTTTGGTTAGCAGCCGTAATGCTTAACCACTACACCCCCAGGGTTTCATTTGCCTCCATCAATTCACCTCACCAGTGCTGAGTGTATACACTGTTTATCAGGGACATATTGGTTTCTTTGGAAACTCTGGTGGCGTAGTGGGTAAATGCTATGGCTGCTACCCAAAAGGTCAGCAGTTCAAATCCACCAGACGCTCCTTGGAAGCTCTATGGGGCAGCTCTACTCTGTCCTATAGGGTCGCTATAAGGTGAAATTGACTCAACAGGTTCAGTTTTTTTGGTATTGGTTTGTTTCAGCCTACTATTCTTTTTTTAATTGTTTTGGTGCTTTAAGTGAAAGTTTACAAATCAAGTCAGTCTCTCACACAAAAACTTACATACACCTTGCTACATACTCCCAATTGCTCTCCCCCTAATGAGACAACCTGCTCCTTCCCTCCACTCTCTCTTTTCGTGACCATTTCGTCAGCTCCCAACCCCCCTACCCTCTCATCTCCCCTCCAGGGAGGAGAGGCCAACATAGTCTCAAGTGTCCACCTGATGCAAGAAGCTTACTCCTCACCAGCATCCCTCTCCAACCCATTGTCCAGACTAATCCATGTCTGAAGAGTTGGCTTTGGGAATGGTTCCTGTTCTCGGCCAACAGAAGGTCTGGGGGCCATGACCACTGGGGTCCTTTTAGTCTCAGTCAGACCAGTAAGTCTGGTCTTCTTATGAGAATTTGGGGTCTGCATCCCACTGCTCTCCTGCTCCCTCAGGGGTTCTCTGTTGTGTTCCCTGTCAGGGCAGTCATTGTTTGTAGCCGGGCACCATCTAGTTCTTCTGGTCTCAGGATGACGTAGTCTCTGGTTTATGTGGCTCTTTCTGTCTCTTGTGCTCGTAATTACCTTGTGTCCTTGGTGTTCTTCAGTCTCCTTTGATCCAGGTGGGTTGAGACCAATTGATGTATCTTAGATGGCCGCGTGCTAGCGTTTAAGACCCCAGACGCCACTCTCCAAAGTGGGATGCAGAATGTTTTCTTAATAGATTTTATTATGCCAATTGACTTAGTTGTCCCCTGAAACCATGGTCCCCAAACCCCCACCCCCGCTACACTGGCCTCCGTAGCATTCAGTTTATTCAAGAAACTTCTCTGCTTTTGGTTTAGTCTAGTTGTGCTGACCTTGCCTGTATCGTGTGTTGTCTTTCCCCTCACCTAATGTAGTTCTTATCTACTATCTAATTAGTGAATACTCCTCTCCCACCCTCCCTCCCTACCCCTTCTCGTAACCATCAAAGAATATTTTCTTCTCTGTTTAAACTATTTCTCGAGTTCTTATAATAGCGGTCTTATACAATATTTGTCCTTTTGCAACTGACTAATTTCACTCAGCATAATGCCTTCCAGATTCCTCCATGTTATGAAATGTTTCAAAGATTCATCACTGTTCTTCATCAATGCACAGTATTCCACTGTGTGAATATACCCTAATTTATTTATCCATTCATCCGTTGATGGGCACCTTGGTTGCTTCCATCTTTTTGCTATTGTAAACCGTGCTACAGTGAACATGGCTATGCATATATCTGTTCGTGTAAAGGCTCTTATTTCTCTAGGATATATTCTAAGCAGTAGGATTGCTGGATCATACGGTAGTTCTATTTCTAGCTTTTTAAGGAAGCACCAAATCAATTTCCAAAGTGGTTGTACCATTTTACATTCCCACCAGCAATGTATAAGTGTTCCAATCTCTCCACAGCCTCTCCAACATTTATTATTTTGTGTTTTTTGGATTAATGCCAGCCTTGTTGGAGTGACATGAAATCTCACTGTAGTTTTGATTTGCATTTCTCTAATGGCTAATGATCATGAGCATTTCCTCATGAGCATACCATTCTTGACTATCAGCTCTGAATTAAACTCACCAGTGGAGATGTGCTCTGTCCACTCTGGTTGTGTTTCATCCTCAGCTCTGTGTACAGGTACCAGATGTAATTGACAGTGTAGAGAAATGAGGAAATGTAGAATATCTAGGTGAAAATCAAGACAACTTATCATAACTGTCCCACTCTGACTTTTTTCAACTTATTCCATTATTTTTGACTATGAGAATCCTATCTATTGGACTATTAATAATATACTATCTAGTATACATACCATGCAAAACCAGGCCAAGTCTGAGAATTCTACTCCGGCCTACCTAAAACACGGCCCAACTTCCTTGTGGCTGTTCAGAGCAACAACAGCATTATCCATGTTCTCTCACCCAACTGTTGACCTTAATGAAGATATCATGGAATCTCTTTCTATTTTATTTTTTAAGTGAAAAGGATTTTTAATTAAATCTTAATTAAATAAAGATTCCCATTTCTAGTAATGATATCAAAAAAACCAAACCAAACCTGTTGCTGTCAAGCTATTTTGATTCTTAATGACCCTATAGGAGACCCTATAGGTAGAACCACCTGATAGAGTTCCCAAGAAGCACCTGGTGGATTCAAACTGCCGATCTTTTGGTTAGCAGCCATAGCACTTAACCACTACACCACCAAGGTTTTCATAAAAAGCAAGAAAGAAACACCCCAGGCATCTAGAATATGGTAAAGACGGTACCTGGCAGAGAATATTGCCAATAAATATTAAGTGATTTATGGTAATGACCGGAAAAAAAAAAAAAAAACTACACAAGCTATATAAAATAGTTTTTTAAAATCCTTAAAAGCATCAAAGAATTGTCAAGATAGCAAGGAACCAGCAGGACAAAACCTGTAAGAAGGGTTTTCTGTTTCCAGCCTTGATAAAATAGCAGGAACAGAATTTACTCTCCAGTCTTAAACATTTAAATATTGGACAAAATATATGAAAATAAGTGATTTTCAAACACTGGACAATAAGTAGTGTAAGACAGTAATCCCTGAGAGAAAAAAACAAATGAGATAAGTCCATCAAGTGCCCAGCTCATGGGTTGGATTATGGTGCTGGAGAAGAATATTGAATATACCGTGGACTGCCAGAAGAATGAACAAATGTGTCTTGGAAGAAGTACAGCCAGAATGCTCATTAGAAGCAAGGATGGCAAGACTTTGCCTTGCATACTCTGGACATGTTATTAGTAGGGACCAGTCCCTGGAGAAGGACACCATGCTTGGTAGAGTAGAGGGTCAGTGAAAAAGAGGAACACCCTCAACCAGATGGACTGACACAGTGGCTACAACAATGCATAACGATTATAAGGATGGAATAGGATTGGGCAGTGTGTTATTCTGTCGTACACAGGGTTGCTATGAGTCATAACCAACTTGATAGCACCTAATAACGACGATGTACCCTTTTGTCCTTTATTTCCTCAAATTCTTCCTGTCTTTTGTGTGTTTAGCTGATTTTTTGTGAAGAATCATTTTGATTCCCTTCTCATTTCATTTTGTGTACCTTTTTGTAGAAATTTTCTTAGTGGCTACCATGAGGGTTACCTTTACCAACGTAAATATATAATAACCTAGTTTAGATTGATACAAATTTAACTGCAATAACTAACATACAAAAACTCTGTTCCTATACCATTCCCCCCCTTTATGTTACTGATGTCATGAATTACATCTTTATACATTATATACTCAGTATCTTATATTTATAATTAGTATTTATACTTTCTATCTTTTATACTACATAGAACACACAGTCTGTCTTAGGCTGGGTTCTCTAGAGGAGCAAAACCAGTGAAGGGTCTAGAGAAAGAGAGATATTTACTTCAAGGAGATGGGACATGCAGTTGTGGAGGCTGGCAAGACCCAAATTCGTGGATCAGACGTCAGGCTGGAGAGTCTTCCTGACTCACGTGGTTGCAGTGCTGACAAACCCAAAATCAGCCAGTCAGACAGCAGACTGCTGGTTCGTGGGGATGTGGAAGCTGGTGAATCCCAAAATGTGCAGGTCAGCTGGCAGACTGCTCGCTCATGGTCCAAGAACCAGAGGTCAGAGGATGACGAGCCAGATGCAGAATCCAGAAAAATTAATTTGCTTAAAACCCCACAGCTAATACAGGTACCAGATCAGGGATTTGAACCCAGATCTGTTTGACACCAATTGCCATGCTTTAACTCCAAGCCACAAACCTCATGTTATTTGCAATCCAAACTCGTACCTCTAAAGTATCTGACTAATACATTCTCCCAGGAAGTTAAATTGGCTTCTTGCACTATGAAAAGATGACTGCTAACACTTCACCTATATCAAAGTAAACACTAGAAGATCCAAGAGTAAATAGAGAGTAAAAACAGTCTTTGGCATTGTCATTTTTCTCTTATCTTGTTTCTCCATAGTAGTTTTTCCTGGTAAACAGAAATTTAAGCACAGAAATAAACCTTGCCCCTTTTGGAGAGAGGATGGAATTTATTCCTGACCCCAATGTTGAGCAGGACAGTTGTGTACAATCGAATTAATTCCCTCAGTGCAGAGCTGGTCAGCTAATGGGATTAAAAAAAACAAAACTCAGCAGTGCAGACTACAGGTCAGATTCCATCTTTCTGAGCCAGACGCTGCAGTGTATACAAGCTTTCCGATCCAGATGTTGCTCCAGCACTGTAACACCACAAAAGGAGCAGCGCCTGGAAAACCCTGCATCTGAATCTATTTGTCAAACGCGGCTTCTGATCGTCTGCTCCTGAAACTCACTTTGTTTCTCAGGTAAATTCCAGATTATTTCTTGGTAAATGATTGATTTCTTCTGTTCCAGTTCAGTGAAGTGGCATAAGGGTGCTCCAGTTGTACCGAGTCAATTCTCCTGCCTCACCAGCACTAAAAAAAAACGTCTTTTAAAACCCTATTTACTATTTGTATCAGGCAAGAACTCTATAACCGCAGCCACATAATAAAATTATAACACAAGAGGTGAACAAGCCTGGTTCTGATTTGTACCCCTCACCCACCCCAGCAGAGGAGGAGAAGTCTAACACAGAAACACAGTCGCATGTCCTGAAATTTCAGCACCCTAAACTGGGAAAGGACTTTGAAAGCCCATTTAGTACAATGATTTCCAAATGCCAATTCAGAAACTAGTGCCCGAAGTCAATTCTTCAGACAAAGATTAGACTGGACTATAAGACATGAAACGATACTGGTAAATAAATAAATAAAATCCTGTCTCAAGGAGAAAAAAAATATTAGTGCTGATTCCTAACAAAATATTCATTGGTCTAATAAATGAGAAAAATATAGGCAATGTAACGAGTTTTTCATATAGCTAAGTTAAGCAATTTAAAGAATCATCCTTTATTCTAAGATTATACACTGCCTAGTGTTTTGTTATTAAATTTTATTTTTATGAAATTAGATGTTAATTGTTTTTTAAATGTTCTTAACTTAGCAAAATACAAGTTGCCAACACTGGTAACAACTCTCACGTTTTTGTTTTTATTTTACTCATTTGTAAAATCCTGAAGTCTAGGAACAAGTGAACCATTTATCTAGTGTATCACCTGGTCTTCAGGCAAAAGGCAAAAACGGAAAATTCATTTCACAGAGATGAGAATTATGGATACATATGATAAGAAAACACCAGAGTGACCCTGATGATTTACTAACAATCCTCAAGGATTTTATCCAAACTAAATTCTTTCCTGTTACTACCTAAGCCTATTTCATTTCATTCTGATTCAGGTGAAATGAATAATAACTGCTAACCATGTTCCAAAAAGCTCAGCAACAAAGATATTTTTTCAAAAGGATCTTCCTGCTCAAAGAATGGCACAGGAAATCTGGATTCAGAAAACTGGATATCTGGTTAGTTTGGATCTGGTGACTCATTCTCTTTTCTTTACTATGGCTCTCTTAAAGTCTAGGACCTCTTCATCTGCTTGTGCAAACAAGGGAATGCCTTGTTCCCTCCATCCCACTTTTTTCTCAAGAGCCAGACAGAAGAGAACTTTGAAAAATAGAGACATTTCATCTAAACTGATTAGACTGTGGAAGTGGGGTGCATGAAGAAGACGAAAATTTTTATTTTTCAACTGTATACCCTTCTTTACTATTTTAACTTTTATCCAGGGCATGCTGTAGTTTTATAAACTATACATACTAATTTATTTAATACAAAAAATTGAAAAAAAAATGAAAATGCTTCATTTTAAGGCATGTATGTATTTGCCTTGTTCTCCAGCTCTCTTAGAAGTATTAACTTATGTACCAGGATGCTCCCATAACATGGGGAGGGAGAAAAAAGTCATGTCTGGGTTTGCTTTTTAATGGAATAACAATCAATTAGAATATCTGATTCTCAGCTCTAAAGTGGAAGAAAATAGGAAGTATTCTTAAACGATTCTTACTGAAGTAAAAGAAGTAAAGTCGAATGTTACGCCATAAAGGACTACTGAAAATATTCTCATCATAATTTGTCTAAAGAGAAATCTAGCTATGGTACCAGATTTAAGGAGATCTCTTCAAGGACTTTACAACTAAGTCTAGGAAACTTTGCTTCTATAAAACGGATACTTGGGTGTGCTGTCAAGTTAAATAGGTCAATAGTTAACTCAAAAAGAAAGACCAGACTTGCTGGCCTGACAGAGACCGGAGAAACCCTGAGAGTATGTCCCCTGGACACTCTTTCAGCTCAGTAATGAGGCCACTCCTGAGGTTCACCCTTCAGCCAAAGACTGAACAGGCCCACGGAACAAAACAAGACTAAAGGGACACACCAGCCCTAGGGCAGGGACTAGAAGGCAGGAAGGAACAGGAAAGCTGGTCACAGGGAACCCAGGGTTGAGTAGGGAGAGTGTTGACATGTCATGGGGCTGTTAACCAATGTCATACAACAATGTGTGTACTGTTTGATGAGAAACTGGTTTGTTCTGTACACCTTCATTTAAAGTACAATAAAATAAATAATAAAATAAAGAGGTCAATAGTAATGGGATTACCAGACAATCAAGACAGGCTAGACTGGAAAAAAAAAAAAAAAAGGCTCTACATGTTTTACCTGGGGCTAGTGGAAAATTACGTTTAAGTCAGACTTGGGAAAGTTTCAGTTTTTAGTACTATTCAGTTTTTTTTAAAGAAATTCAGAGAAAAGAAGGGTCTTGCTGGGTGCATACTACTTGACTGTTAAAAGAGGCACTGGATCACATAAAATGCAGCTCTGGTCTGGTACTGACCTAGATCTCCTCCCTTCTGGTCCCAGGGCACTATCTACTATTTTTCTTACGATGGCTTATATAATTGGAGGATATTTTCCCTTCCCACAGACTCTCCCGGGCCTGTGAGCTTTTGGCAAATGATTAATTTCTCCTGTTCCAGTTCAGTGAAGTGGTATAAGGGTGCTCTGGTTGTACTAAGCTAATTCTCCTCTCTGACCAGCTCTGGGTTTTCTACATCTAGCACATACTGGCCATTTCCAAACCAACTTTGGGAGAAGGAGAATCTAAAGCCTTGACAGAAGAGGTGACTTATCTTGTCAAAAAGAATTTCTGCCTTAAACAGCTCTCACCATAGCAAACTATCAAAGAAGATTCTGAAATCTTTCCAAACTGGGCAATAAACTGGATCCACTTTCAGGACTGGGAAGAAGTAATCAGTCTTGGTATAGCACTTAGTTTGTTGTTAGCTGCCATCAAGTCAGCTCCGACTCGTAGCAACCCCAAGTACAACAGAATGAAATGTTGCCTGGTCCTGTACCATCTTCACAATTGCTGGTATGCTCGAGTCCATTTTGCAGCCATTGTGAATTTTCAGCGTCTTCCAACCTTGAGAGCTCATCTACTGGCACTAAATCAGACAATATTCTGCTGTGATCCATAGGGTTTTCATTAGCTACTTTGCAGAAAGATAGCCAGGCCTTACTTCCTCACCTGTCTTAGTCTGTAAGCTCCACTGAAGCCTGTCCACCATGGGTGACCCTACTGGTATTTTTGTTTGTTTTACTGTGCTTCAGGGGAAAGTTTACAGCTCAAGTTAATTTCTCACACAAAAATTTATACACATACTGTTTTGTGACATTAGTTGCAATCCCCACAATGTGACAGCACACTCCACCTTTCCACCCCAGGTTCCCTGTGTCCATTCAACCAGTTCCTGTCCCTTCCTGTCTTCTCATCTGGCCTCCGGACAGGAGCTGCCCATTTGGTCTCGTGTATCAGACTGAACTAAGACCCTGCTGGTATGTGAAATACTGGTGCCATGGTTTCCAGCATCGTAACAACACACAAGCCACCACAGTTACGACAAACGGACAGACAGATGGTGGGCATTTAGTTTAATGATCTTAATTTCCTTGCTCAAACAGAAAAACCAACAAACACTACATTCAGACAGCATCTTTAATGTTATGTTAGCTGCCATCAAGTTACAACTGTGTAATTTTACAAAACACATGGGTGCACATCCTATTTGATATTTTCAAAATCTCTATGAAGATTAGACTTGCAATAATAATTTTATTTTACAGAAAAAAACAAGGGATAAAAGTCAAACAACTTACTCATTTACTTACTTATTTTGTGTGTGTGTGTGTGCTTTAGGTGAAAGTTTACAGCTCAAGTTCATTTTTCATTCAATAATTGTTTTGTGACATTAGTTATAATCCCCACAATGTGAAAGCACACTCCCCCTGTCCACCCTGGGTTCCTTGTGTCCATTTGACCAGTTCCTGTCCCTTTCTGCCTTCTCATCCTGCTTTTGGACAAGAGCTGACCATTTGGTCTTATACATCTGATTGAACTAAGAAGCACATCCCCTGAGCGTACTATTTTTTTTTTATACTCCTGTCTAATCTTTGAAGAGAGGGCTTTAGGAATGGTTTTGGTTCTGGGTTAACAGTGTGTCTGGCAGCCATAGTTTCGGGGGTTCCTCCAGGCTCCGTCAGACCGTTAAGTCTGGTCTTTTTACATGGATTTGAGTTCGAGTCTACGTTTTTCTCCTGCTCTGTCTAGGTTTGTCTGTTGTATTCCCTGTCAGGGAAGTAAGTCATTGGTGGTAGCGGGCTTCTTCTGGTCTCAGGCTGGCGAAGTTTCTGGTTCATTTGGTCCTTTAGTCCTTTGAGCTAGTATTTTCCTTGTATCTTTGGTTATCTTCATTCTCCTTTGCTCCGAGTGCCATAGGACCAATTGATGTGTCTTAGATTGCTGCTCCCAAGCGTTTAAGATCCCAGACTCCACTCACCAAAGTGGGGTGCAGAACGTTTTCTTAATAAACTATGTTATGCCAGTTGACCTCAATGTCCCCTGAAGCTATGGTTTCCATCCCCAGCCCCAGCTACGCTGTCCCTCAAAGTGTTTGGATATGTCCAGGAAACTTTTTAGCTTTTGCTTTGGTCCAGTTGTGCTGACTTCCCCTGTATTGTCTGTTGTCCTTCCCGTCACTGAAGTCGATCCTTGTCAAAAGTTTTCAATTAGCAATAATCGTACCTCAGATAAGCCTTGGCTATGATATTGCCACTGAGCAAAGCTTAAAGTAATATATTTTTAACAGCAAAACAAAATCTACTATATGAGACCAAATGGTAAACGTTTACCCAAAAGCCAACATGAGAAGGCAAAGACAGGGAGGGAAGCTAAGTCAATGGAAACAGAATAAAGAGAATGGAAATAATGAAAATGCTGATACATTGTAAAAATTATAACCAATGGCATGGAACAATTGATACTAAAATTGTTAAAGGGGAATCTAACTTGCTGTGTACACTTTCACCTAAAACACAATAACCCAATAAATTATTTTAAAAAAAAGAAAGTCTAGATCCCAGGTCTCTCCTTACTTTAGGTCTTGGTCTTTCTCTACTATTGCTCTCATAAAGTGAATAAACGGACCAGCTGAATTATTTCATCTGAACTGCGGGCCTCAACTTAAAGGACAAAGCCAAGTAAAACAGTGTTTTTTTCCTCCAAGCTGGCAGAATTTACTGGGAGAAAGGACAATGGGGAATACTGAGACTTTTATTTTAGTCTGGAAGAGTGTGGATTTTTTTCTATTCTAAAAACTAATTTAGACATTTTTCAAGAATTATTTAAACAGTGACATCACACAAAACGGTGCTGGGACAACTGGATCTTCACGTGCAAAATAGTTAAATTTGACCTATACTTCACACCATATATGAATTAACTCAAAATGGATCAATGACCTAAAAAAAAACTAAAACTCTTAGATAAAAACATAGGGATAAAGTTTCAGGACCTAGACTGTGACAATGGATTCATAGATATGACACCAAAATCACAGACAACAAAGGACACAACAGATAAATTAGATTTCATGAAAATTAAAAACTTTTGTGCATTAAAAGACTTTATCAAGAAAGTAAAGAGACAACCTACAGAATGGGAGAAAATATTTGGGAACCATGTATCTAATAAGACTTTAGTATCCAGAATTTATAAAGAACTCCTGTAACTCAACAGCAAAAGGACAAACGACCCAAGTAAAAAATGGGCCAAGGATTTCAACAGACATTTCTCCAAAGAAGTATACAAAAGGCCAATAAGCACTTGAAAAGATGCTCATCATCATTATTTATTAGCAAAATACAAATCATAACCACAATGAGATCCCACTTCACACCCATTAGGATGGCTAGTAACAGAAAAACGAAAAATAACAACTGCTGCTAAGGATGTGGAGAAATTGGAACCCTTGCGCATTGCTGGTGGGAATGTAAAATGGTAGAAGTGCTGTGAAAAAGTTTGGTGGTTCCTCAAAAAGTGAAACACAGAACTACCACATGACCTAGCAATTAAACTGTTAAAAAAAAATTTCCCTGTCAAACCAGAATTCCATATCCAGCAAAAATACCCTCCAGGCATTCCTGGTGAAATAAAGACAGTCTTCGATGAGGAAAAACTAAGAGACTTTGTCATCAGAAGACCTGCCCTTCAAGAAATGCCAAAGGATGCTCTTCAGGCTGAAGGGAAATGATACCAGAGGAATCTTCAGGAATGAAAGAGGAGCCAGGGAATTGGTAAATATCTGGGCAATGCAAAAGACTATTTTTTTCTATAAATTTTTAAAAATAATTGTGACTATTTAAAACAAAATATGATAACACTACCTTGTAGAATTTTCAATGTATGCTGATATGTACTGCATCTATAAAAAAAAATTTTATAGATGCAATACATATCAGCATAGCACGAAAGTCAGACGGAGGAGTATAAAGTCCTACACAGTTGCAAGGTTTCTACAATAACGAAGCGGTATAATATTAACTTAAAGTGTTCTACGGAGGGTTATGTATGTATATTGCAATCCCTAGAACAACTACTAAAAAAACAATACAATGAGTTATAGCCAAAAATTCAATGAATGAATTATTACAGAATACTAAAAATATGCAAATAATCCAAAAGAAGGTGGGAAAGAGAAGAAAGAGGAAGAGGAAACAGAGGGGACAAACAGAAAACAAATAATAAAATGGTAGAGCTAAATCTAACCACATTAATAATTATATTAAATGTTAATGGTCTGAACAACAAAAAAAAAACCCAGTGCCATCGAGTCGATTCTGACTCATAGCGACCCTATAGGACAGAGTAGAACTTCCCCATAGAGTTTCCAAGGTCTGAGCTAGGAGTCTCTTAAAGAGTCAGATAGTAAATATTTTAGGCTCTGAGGGTTGTATAGTCTCAGTCATAACTACTCAACTCAGTCCTTCCACCGTAGTGTAAAAGTGGTCACAGACAATAAGTAAACACATGGAATAGGTGTGTTCCAATAAAATTTTATTTTTGAAAATAAGCAGTGGGCTGGATTTAGCTTGCAAGCTGTAAAGTGCCAGTCCGTTGTCTAAACACTTCAATTAAAAGGCAGAGATTGACAAAGTGGACTAAAAAAAAAAAAAGCAAGATCCTATTATACGCTGCTGACAAGAGTTTCTCTTTAAATACAAAGACATAGATATGTTGCCATCAACAAGTGAATCAATAAACAAGCTGTGATACTGCCATAAGATGAAACTCAGCAAACTAGCAACAAAAGGAACAAACTACTGGTACACACAGAAACGGATGACTCTCAAAATCATTATGCTGAGTGACAGAAGCCTAGTTAAAAAAGGATAAATACTGACGATTCAACATTTATATAAAATTCTAGAAACTGTAAACCAATCTAAAGTGACAGAAAGCAGATCAGTCATTACTTAGAGACTTGGGTATTGGGAGGGTTGAACTCAAAGAGGCAGGAGAAAACTTTTTGGGGTGACAGAGAAATGTTTTTTTACCTTGATTGTGGTGATGATTTCATGGGGGTATACATATGTCAAGACCAATTAAACTGTATACTTTTTATATCTGAAGAAAGTTGTAAAACAAATGAACAAAGTAATGTTAATCACATCCATGCCAAGCACAAGGTAAATATTATTAGTGGCTATTTTACAGATCAGAAAGATTAAATACTTGCCTAAGGTCACAGAGTTAATGATCCAGGATTCTAATACAGATCTGTTACTTCAAAGACTACAGTGTTCTGCTTCTAAGTATTTGAATTTTAATCTTTCCTGTGTTTTTATTTCCTTATCTGAGTAAACAATACCACCTTAACTCTTTTTAATTCATGAGGCTAATAGCAGGGCTGAGCAAATTATGTCTCTATGACATTTTGAGTTCATATGAGATAGGTAACACACTGGTACATGGACTTCATACCAGCAATTACATATTATTATTTTTCTATTACATTGAAAGAAATTTCCCCTCTAGTAACAAACTCCAGAGGAAATATCTAACAATGGGTACAGACTTCATTTTATCCTCTATTTTTTCATATTGCAAATCTCAAAAATATAGAAGAAATATCATATACTAATGGTATTGTGTCAGTTAATTCATTAATAAAATCCAAGAAAGATATAAAGCCCATGTATGTTCATCTGTGGTATTTCTGGAGCCCTGGCAGAGCGGTGGTTAACAGCTCAACTGCTAACCAAAACATCATCAGTTCAGATCCACTAGCTACTCCTTGGCAACACTATGGTGTAGTTCTACTCTGTCCTATAAGGTATCTATGAATTGGAATCAACTTGATGGCAACAGGTTTGGGTTTTTTTGGTTTTGTTGGTATTTTTAAAACTCAGTGTATATCATATTCCCATAATGAAAAACCATACAGTCATTTCAAATGATGTTGTAGAGAATATATCATTACATGGAAATATGGTCATGATATGTTCAGTAACAAAAACAAATTACAGAAAGTATTATTTGTTTTAAAAATATGTACACTCACAGAAAAAGATTGGAAGAGTATATGTGTGCATAAAATATTAAAAGTGATTATATCTCCAAAGTTTTAATTATTTATCTTTTCATTTCTCTGAATTTTCCAAATTTTCTATAATAAACAAGTAGTGTTTTTTAATATGGAAAAACAATACCAGCTCCTGTTTCAAAATGTAACCTTAAACAAAAGGTTCTCCACTTCTTAGGATAAAAAAAAAAAAAAAAATTTTTTTTTTTTTTTTTTTAGGATAGATTACCATATTTTTGTTTCCAATTTAGATCTTGCAAGGTGCAGTGACAGTCCAGTAGCACTCACCTGTCCAACTGCTTGCAGGTTATAGCAGATGATGTCCTTATTGGCGGCTGAAGTTCCATACAGAAGAGCCTCAGTGAGCCAGCATATTCCCAGGAGCAGGTCAGAGAAGCTCAGATAAATGAGGGGCCTTATCTGCCAAAGCAACAAAAGCCTCATTTCATTAGTAATATATCCAGGAGAACACAACAATCAATACCTTCATGCTTTACCTTCCTAGCATAAAACCAGGCATCATTTTTGCCAAACCTTTGCCATTGGTTGAATGTGGGAATGCAAGATAAGAAGGAGTCTACAATCACAGCTATCCCACCTGTCCTGGGATCAGAGTGCCTGTGAGTAGATTAGTATTGGACCTTATTCCTCAGAGGGACACTCCTTCCTGAGATGTAGGATCAAGGAAAGAATGGACAAATGAAGAGAAAATCTGTAGCTGAAAGGGAAACAACTGGGAGTGTTTTATCTAGTTGCACAGCTAACATCTTCTAAAGATAGGAAGTGAGATAATCTGCTGAGTGTTTAGGAATGTGGTTGAAGACTTAGAAGAAAAATGAAACCAGACATTGGTATCAATGAAAAGTCAGGGTGGGGATGATTGTCAGTATAAATTTTGTATGTTGCCTTTCAGTTGCCAACCACCTTTGTGAAGTTTTTCACTTTCTATTTCTTTCTGGTCTCTCCACTCTCGCCTGTCTAAAAATAGTCTTGATCCTTTTAGGAAGAAAATAATAGAATGTTTATTGAGGGACATTAAAGAAAATCTAACATGAAGAAATAAACCATGCTCATGGATTATAAGACCCATATTATAAAAGTGTCACTTCTTCCTAAATTAACCTACAGATTAAATGCAATCTCAATTAAATTTCAACAAGATTTTCTTGTGGAACTTGACAAAGTGACTCTAAAACTGATAAAGAAATACAAAGTGTCAAGAAAGCCAAAACACTCTTGAAGAAAACGAAGGAAGAAGACTTGCCTCACCATATATCCAGAATTAATACAAAACAAAAGTAAATAGGATATTGCTGTACCGGCACAGGGATGGACAAATAGACCAATGGAACAAAATAAAGAGCCCAAAGGAAACCTATGCATATATATACCCATTGCCACCAAGTCGATTCCAACTCACAGCGACCCTATACGTCAGAGAACTATCCCAGAGGGTTTCCAAGAAACAGCTGGAAGATTTGAACTGCTGACCTTTTGGTTAGCAGCCAAGTTCTTAACCACTGTGTCACCAGGACTCCATGCATATATATATAGACCTTTAATATGTGATAAACCAACCAGCTGCTGTTAATTCTGACTCATATGTTTCAGAGTAGAGCTGTACTCCACAGGGTTTTCAATGGCTGTGATCTTTCAAAAGCAAAGCACCAGGCCTTTCTTCCAAGGTGCATCTAGGTAGATTCAAACAGCTAAGCTTTCCGTTAGTAGCTGAGTGCTTAACTGTTTACACACCCTGGGACTCCCTGATATATGACATAGCTGGCTTTTTAGATCCGTAAAGAAACAGTAGACTTCTAAAACTATGATACTAGAACAACCACATATCCATATGGAAAAATAATGAAATTGGACCCCTAGTTTAGACTTTGCACTATACTCAAAAATCAGTTTCAGGTGAACTAAGGGCCTACACGTGAAAGGCAAAAATTATAACATTTTTATGAGATAATATAGGAGAATTCTGGTTAGGAAAAGTTTTCTTA
The DNA here is from genome assembly GCF_024166365.1 of Elephas maximus indicus. NCBI lineage: Eukaryota > Metazoa > Chordata > Mammalia > Proboscidea > Elephantidae > Elephas > Elephas maximus. The sequence goes on from NC_064840.1 coordinate 10,307,224, forward strand.
AAACACAAAAAGCTCTAAAAGAAAAAAAGTTAAAAATTCAACCACATTAAAATGCAAAATGTCTGTACATCAAAGATACTTTTAAAAAAAAAAAAAGACACCATAAAGAAAGTACAAAGACAAGTCACAAAGTAAAAGAAGATATTTGCAACACATATAGCTGAGAAAGAGCCAGTATCCAAACTATGTTAAGAAAAAAAAAAAAAAAAACATTAACAAAAAGTAAGACAATCCAATGGAAAAATAGGCCAAAGATCTGAACAGGTACTTAACAAAAGAGGAAATCCAAATGGCCAGTAAACACATGAAAATATGCCTGACCTCATCAGTAATCTAAGAAAAACATTAAATCCATAATGAGAAAGAATTACACACCCATTGCAAAAGTTTTAAAAGTCTGACAATACCAAGTATTAACAGGAACATGAAGCAATGGGACCCTTCGCACACTGCTGGCACAAGCATTTGAAAATAATTTGTCATTATCTAGGAGATATGCATATCCTATGAAACAGAAGTCTCAATGTTAAATACCCTACAGAAATCTGTCTACGTGTGCAACAGAAGACATGCACAAAAATGTTTATAACAGCATGAATAAATTGTGCTATAGTCATAGCATGGAATGCTAAACATCGATGAAAACAAAATCAACCAGAGCTATATACAACAAAATGAATAAATCTCACAAATAATATTAAGGAAAAAAGCAAGTCAAAAAACAGTATTACTCCATTTATATCTAGTTCAAAAATAAGCAAAACTACATTGTTTATATATATATATATATATATATATATACACAACCTGCTAAATTTTAAAGAAAAACAAAGAAATGATTATCTCAAAAATCCAGAGGTTATCTAGAGATGAGGGGGAAGGGATAGAGCAGGTGTGTTTGGGGCAAAGGAAATCTTCAATTTCTCATCACTAGTGTTTGTTTATAATCATTCTTTAAACAGTACATACATGTCATACATTCTATTCCATTCCAGTATATTTTACAATATAAAGAAATTTTTAAAGTCTTCATCAGATACTACTTAATACAAGAGCCCACCACCCATATGTCAACGTATCATACTGTTGTGGACTGTGTGTTGCTGTGATGCTAGAAGCCATGCCACTGGTATTCCAAATAACAGCAGGGTCGCCCAAGGTGGAGAGGTTTCAGAGGAGCTCCCAAACTAAGGTAGACTAGGAAGAAAGGCCTGGAGATCTACTTCTGAAAATTAGCCAATGAAAACCCTATGGATCACAACGGAATATTGTCTGGTACAATGCTGGAAGATGAGCCCCCTAGGTTGAAGGCAGTACACGATGGCTACAACAATGGACTCACACATGCCAACAATCACAAAGATGGTGCAGGACCAGGCAACGTTTCATTCTGTTGTAAATGGGGTCACCATGAGTTGGAACTGACCTGACAGCAACTAATGACAACAACAATATAAGAACTAATTGCCCCACTTGTATTAAACAGAATTTTTCTTTTATCTTTCTTCCGAATAAAAGGAGGGTTAATAGGGGTGGATGGTCAATGTTACCTTGGCTAACAGAAACATAAATAAGTGAAATAATGCATATTAAACACATGTAAAACTATAAAATATTTAATAAATATCAGATATTATTATTTTAACCATATATGGCCTTTGTTCTGAGTAATCTTGCTAAAATTCCAGTCAGATAGCACATTCACAGGTTCTACTGGCCTATGGGAAACTCTGGTGGTGTAGCGGTTAAGTGCTACAGCTGCGAACTAAGAGGTCAGCAGTTCAAATCTGCCAGGTGCTCCTTGGAAACTCTATGGAGGCTGCCCTACTCTGTTCTATAGGGTCGCTTTGAGTCGGAATCAACTCGATGGCAGTGGGTTGGTTGGGTACTGGCCTATGACCTGCCACAGGTTTATAACTGTTATTGGACAAAAAGTTAAAACTGAATACAAAATACATCCTAGAGGAGAAAGGCAGCCAAGCAGTTTAGCGAGCAAGAACATAATTCTGGACATCAATTGAAGAAACAGCCCTGTTGCTCATTGAACACCTAAAGACTTCAGCAGGAAAAGGAGGCTAAAAAGAGGTCTGTTTGCTTCCACTCTGTGGAAAACCATGAGCTCCAATAATAGGATAAAATCAATCGATTAAACAACAAAAATTAACTTAGAATCTATTACTTAAATCAGGAAAGATTTCACCCCTACTACATATAATTTTTTTACATATAATGGTGGGTTACGTGTAATAGACACTCCCTGGTGGTCTAGTGGTTAGGATTCGGTGCTCTTACCACTGCAGCCCGGGTTCGATTCCTGGTCAAGGAAGCCGTTCTTCTTCCTCTCTGCCCACAAACTTGCTGTGCACCTCCACACCTGCCTTTTGGAAACTCTGGTGGCGTAGTGGTTAAGTGCTACGGCTGCTAACCAAAAGGTCCACAGTTCGAATCCGCCAGGCGCTCCTTGGGAACTCCACGGAGCAGTTCTACTCTGTCCTATAGGGTCCCTATAAGTCGGAATTGACTCAACGGCAGTGGGTGGGTTTTACACATAATAGAAGCCGCAGTGGCACAGTGGCTAAGAGTTTGCGGCTAACCAAAAGGCCAGCAGTTTGAATCTACCAGCTGCTCCTTGGAAACCTTATGGAGCAGTTCTGTTCTGTTCTGTTCTGTTCTGTAAGGTCGCTATGAGTTGGAATCAGCTCGACAGCAAAGGGTACACATAATAAGATACTATGTTGAAGGGAATGCAAATAAGTGTATGATACAGCCCATGCCTTTAACAAAAATACCATCAGCTCTGGCTTGGTAATAAGGGAGACCCGGAAAAAGCATAACTCTTTGAAAGTATGCATATTTGTGTATGCCTGTGTTCACATTTGTACTTTCAATATCCAATTTTTTCTCCTTTGAATTTTTTCTTGATACTATGTGTTTTCACTGATGAAGGCATGCTAATTAAAGGACCAATTCAGAATTTTTGTTATGAGTTATAAATTTTTATATCCATTATCTGGATCACATATGTGCCAGCAGCTTCTGGACAACATAAATTCTGCCAATATGAGTCAATGATAAAATCGGGTTTTTTAAAAATTTTACTTCTTAAAAATTTGCAAAACATGAAGGCGCCTGGCAAGGACTACACATAACATTTTATTCTAGTCTCCTTCTTCTTAGACTTTTTGTTATTTTCCATAAAACTTTTCAAACATGGTACAACGCACTCTTCCTTACTGCAAAAGTAGAACTTACAGCCAAATAAAACCAAGAGATTCTTTTTTATCTCAGGAAAATTACCACTACAATGCATTCTTCATTACTGCAAAATCAGTCCTTAGAGGCAAAATAAATAAACTAACGGAATTTAAATCTCAGGAAAATTACCACTACTATGTATTCTCCATAGCAAAAGCCGCAGTAACAGGCAGGAAGCAGACACAGCTGCCCTGGAACACCACAGAACTGCTCACAGCTGTGCGTTCTACCTGCTACACACAGAAGCAGTGATTTGGCCATAAGAGTGAATGCAGGGTCAGAATAACTCATAGGAGTTTCAGTCTTTTGAAAAGTACCACTGCAATGCATTCTTCCTTATTGGAAAGGTATTATTTACCGTTCAGGAGCTAGAAGAGAAGGGAGCCAGTAACACCTGGAAACAATGAAGGACATAAAGGAGAAAATGGCCACTATGGCTGAATGAAGACTGCCAATAGCTTATTCTCAGGATAAATACATTCTCACAAGAACACAGTAACTGAGAAACATAATGAGGGGGCTTATCTCACAGAAATAAAGGCAAACCTGTCAAAAGTTTAGAAAATTCATACATCTGGGAGGCATAATCTAACACAATGCTCAATCTACACAAAAATGAGGCTCCCTCAGGATTTTTTAGTTTCACACATTTCAAGACACTCCCACCTTGAGGCTTAACATGTTAAAATCAGGCTACCCCCTTTCCAAAGAACTCCAGAGGCATAAAAAGTGGCTGGAATACAGTATGTCCCACAGATCTTGAAAGTGCTTTAATTTAAATCAAGAGCAAGGGAAGGATGGGGAGAGCAAACAAACAATGTGTGAGAGGCTTTCCCTAAGAAGGCTCCGGGCCCAGGGCCATGCTGGTGAGGTCAAAGGCTTAAAACACCTCCTCTAAAATCCTGCTTCACAATACTTCTATTTAAGTGAAATCAAGAGACAAAGGATATCGAAAGTGAACCTTAAAGAAAACGAAGTCACACAGTTCAGTGTAGTGTATCTGTCTCAAGTCTTTTTTAGCAGTGAATGCCCTGGGCCACTTTCTTCTCTCTTCAGGTTGCCTCTCTGAGTTGCTGTCCGATCAGCTAGTCCCCTCAAAGATTTCCCACTCATTTTTCCAAGTTTCTATGACTATTTTTAATTTAATAAACTACTTGTCTTTCTCAGATGACATCTTCCAGGTGTTTTTGCTGTTAAAAATGTTTTTTTGATGAAGAAATAAAAGAAAACAGCAGAGTATGGCTGAGATTTTTAAGTTGGAAAATTTGGAATTCTTTTCCTAGGCCAAGAAAACTGTAAGTGTGGTAACCACTTATCTAATGTTGCTAAGGTCCTTTAGGCTCATGGTTATGCAAAAGGTATGAGAACTGAAGTCAGAGAAGAGGAAGGTCACATCCTAAGATAAACTAGAACCTACATCTTTCCAAAACCCCAACTTACTGTCATGCTAGAAAGTTACTTTAGAGCAGCAGTTCTCAACCAGTAGCAATTTTGTCCCCCCAGGGACATTTGACAACGTATGGAGGTATTTTTGGTAGTCACTACTGGGTGGGGCGGTTTAGGGTTGCTACTAGTATCTAGTAGGTAGAGGCCAGAGATGCTACTAAACACCTTACAATGCACAGGACAGCCCCCCACAACAAAGAAATATCCAGCCCAAAAGGCTAATAGTGCTGATGGTGAGTATCCCTGACTTCAGGATGAAACTTAGCTCTCCTCACTATTCACTCATAACTTTATTAACTTAGTCACGTCTGAACTCAAATTCTAGCAAAGGAAGCAAACATTAGGGAAATCTGAATCATAGGAAGATGTTTGCCCTAAGATTGCTTCGGCAGGCAATGACAACACAGTATCAAGACGTCTACTTTCCAATTTTACTTACATAGTCATATCCTACCTCTGAAACTTCGAAATTCTCTTTTCATTGGGACATACATCTCAATAGTTTTAGAAGTGTACGTAGGGTCAGGCTTTGGAACGAAGACAGCCTGCATTCAAATCCCAACTCTAACACTTAGTAGCTATAAGACCTTGGGGAAGTCTTACTAGGGTTCCATTTCCTCATCTATAATATCAGACTGGTAATATGCACCTCACAGAGCTGCTTTAAGAATTAGACAAAAAATGTATTTAAAGTACTTAGCATATGTACCTAGAATATAATAAATACTAAATATTTTGTTTAATTTGGAGGGGGATTGTGGTTAAGAGTATGGACTTTTGAAAATCCCTGCTCTGCAACTCACTTTGTGACTTGAACAAGTTATTTCCTGACTTTAAGCCTCAATTTCCTAACCTGTGAAATGCAGCTCATACCATCCATTTCATAGGAGAGTAATGAGAATGAATAAGTATGTAAAGCACTCAGCACATCTGGAAAATACTAAATGTTCAATATACAGAAGCTCTTTTTATTAACAAAGTGGGCCCAATAAAACCCAGTGGTATTTTTCCACATACAAGGGTCTTCCATATGTGTCCTGAACTAAATTTTCCCTAATTTTGTATCATTTGGCTTGGTTAGAGAAGCAGTTCTTACATTCCTCTTAAAATCTTTACTGAGCTAGCAAATACTTCAGTCCTTCTAGTCTTCTCTGAATCAGGAAGCTTTTAAACTTGGTTTTTCTAGTATGAACAGCTTTAGAAAGAATGTATTTTTGCTCTGTTCTCTCCATTAAATTGTAATTGCCTAGAAGGCCAGATCAGCAAAACAAAATTTTGTATAGCAAAGTCCTTAAACCATCTCCTAACCCCACTAGCAATTTTACCATGATATCAAAATCAGAAAACTTACCTCTAGGCAGAACCCTACCATGCTTACAGGCTTCAGATAACACTCTGTGTCCTTAACTTCAATAATTAATACAAACAAAAACCAAAAAACCAAACCCAGTGCCGTCAAGTCGATTCAGACTCATAGCGACCCTATAGGACAGAACAGAACTGCCCCATAGACTTTCCAAGAAGCGCCTGGCGGATTCGAACTGCCGACCCTTTGGTTAGCAGTCATAGCACTTAACCACTATGCCACCAGGGTTTCCATAATTAATACATACCCCCCAAAATCCATATTTGGTCATCAATTTTTCAGAATTCAAAGTTAGTTAAAATAATTACCTATATACCCTAAAGACCTGATAGCTGTAACGTGAACAGACGTGTGTATACCAGTGCTCACTGCAGCACTTTTCACCACAGCCAAAAGTTGGAAACAACTGGAATATCCATCAACTCATAAATGGATAAACAAGATGTGGTACATACATACAACCGAACATCGCTCAGCCATAAAGATGAATGAATCCTGATGCATGCCACAATATGGACGAACTTAGAGGACATTATGCTGAGTGAATTAAGTCAGACACAAAAGCACAAATACCGTATATCACTTAATGAAATTAGCAATTACATAGAAACCATAAGTAATTAGTTCCCAGGGGCAGGAGAGAAGGGGAAAGTGAGGGTTTTTGCTTAGAGTGAACTGAATGAATGTTAATGGTGGTGGGATAATTTGGAAAAAGAATGGTTGTAGGACTTGAAAAGTATTATCAATGTCACTAAAGTATACATGTAAAAATTGATGAAATATTATGTTGTGTTTTACTGTATGTATATCACTATAATAAAAAAATTTCTTTAAAGAATTAGCCAGAAGAAAAGGGAGCTCTATGTAGTGTCTAGCATATCTCAATGTATCATAATGACAAATTTGTAAGTAATTCATAGAATTATTCCATCATTTATAGGTGAAAGTTCTCTTATTTATTTCAAAGGCCGAGAGACTAAAATTTCAAATCCAACACAAAAAGAGATTGCTCACCTCTGGAGATTTCTGTGTATTCTGGAATACAGCATAGGCAATAAGTGAACTTGAACCTATAACACTGAAAGAAATAGAAGATGATTATTAAAACAGGACATCGATTGTCCCTAACTTGATATACAGTTTTAACGTACTTCTATCAAAATCCCAGCAAGATTTTTTTGTAGCTATAGACAAAACTATTTTAAAATGTAAATGCAAAGACAAAAAAACTAGAGTAGCTAAAACAATTTTTTGGAAAAGAAGAATAAAGTGAGAATAATCAGTCCACTCGATTTCAAGACTTATTACATAACTACAGTAATCAATGCTGTGTGGTATTGGTGGAGGGATAGATACATAGATCAATAGAACTGAATAAAAAAAAAAACAGACCCATATAAATATGCCCTACTGATTTTTGACAAAGGTGCAAAAACAATTAAATGGAGGAAAGTGAGCCTTTTCAACAAGTGATCCTGGAATAACTGGACATCCATAGGCAATAAATAAATAAATAAGTAAACCCTGAGCTATGTCTCTGTAAGAATGGTGTGGGGGCAACGTCTGACAGTCTCACAGCTTAGGCTAAATCTTCACAAGGGAGAAAAGTCATTATCAGCATCAACAGCCCAAGGGTGACTGTATGAGGCAGAGGTCAGACATACATCCTCTCCTCAACCTTTTTACCAATTCTGACATCAGTCATCCCTCCCACAGCACTCTCCACTCCTCTGCTGGGTTCGATAATTTGTTGCAATGGCCACACAGAACTCAGAGACAATACTCACAATTGTGGAGTTTATTAGGGAAGTCAGAGGTTACAATTTAGGATCAGAAATGGCTCAGGATAGAGTTCTCTGATCAGGCAGCCTCTTCTTAGTCGTGCCCACAGGCAGGCCTCTCCCTGGCCCTTGGCTTCTCATCCTGGGCCCCTTGGGCCTCCTGGGCCTCTTGGGCTGGCCTGGCCTCTGCCCTGTTCAGGCAAGTGTTACAAAGTTCTTTAGCTCCACCGCCAACTGCCTGGAGGCATCCTACTGTGCCAACAAGCCCGCTGTCCAAAGGTACTCAGCTTTCTTGCTCCGTGGGCCAGAAAGCCCACCACGCCATCTCCTGCTGGTTTCGTGGTTCTGCTGCCTCTGCTGCCACTGTTTCTCTGCCACTGCTTCTCATTGTTTTGCGCCATCTCTGGCATTACAGCTCTCTCTCATCTCCTGCATCTAGGAAGTTCTCAGTGCAGGGATTCCAGGTCCAAAGGACACGCTCCACTCCTAGCTCTTCGTTCTTGGTGGTGTGAGGTTCCCCCCCAAGCACCTCTGGGATGGCTCATTTTAAGCCTAGCAGGATGGCAAAACTAACCAATCCCTCACTAGGGTTCTGTGCACCTTATTCGTATGGTCCCACCCCCAAATGGGTGCTATGCACAAGTTCCTCATTTGCATAGTCTCATCCAGTCACTTGGTGGGAGTTACCAGACTATGGTGAGAAAGGTCATATAAAAGCAATCCATCGCACCAGAGTCTCACAGCTTACGCTAAAATTAACTCAAAATAGATCATGGATTTAAATGTAAAACTTTCAGAAAAACAAGAGAAAAATCTTCAGTATTTAGGCCTGTCCAAAGCCTTCTTAGATTTGACACCAAAATCATAAATTCATAAAAGGAAAAACAGATAAATTGGACCTCGTCAAAATTTAAAATTACTGTTCTGCAAAAGACTCTGCTAAAGGGAAGAAAAGCCAAGCGACAGCCTGGAAGAAAATACATATCTAGAATATATAAAGAACTCTCAAAACTCAACAGTAAAAGAGAAAGTAATCCAACTAGAACATGGGCAATTGCCATTTCCCTTGAAGAAGACATGAAACAAAATAAAACAAAAACTCCTTGTTGTCAAGTCAATTCTGATCCATAGTGACCCTACAGGACAGAATAGAATTACCCTACAGGCTTTCAAAGGCTATAATGTGTATGGAAGCAGACTGCCACATCTTTCTCCCACAGAGTGGCTGGTAGCTTCGAACCACCGATCTTTTGGTCAGCAGCCGAGCACTTAACCACTGTTCCACCAGAGCTCCTGAAGAAGACATAACCCACACAGATGGCAAATAAGCACATGAAAAGAATCCAACATATTTCAGGCATTAGGGAAATATAAAAACCACAATGTAATAGCACTAAACAGCTATCAGAAAGGTTAAATTAAAAAAAAAAAAAAAAAGTAACACCACCAAATGTTGAGGAGGATGCAGAAAAACTGGACTATTCACACACTGCTGGTGGGAAAGCAAAAGGGATACACCTACTCTGGAAAACTCTTTGTCAATTTCTTAACAAACTAAACATGCAGGTTTCACAGGACCCAGCAATTGTACTCCTGGGCATCCATCCCAGCAACATGAAGACTTATGTTCACACAAATACAACTACATAAATACTTATGGCAGCTTTATTCATAATAGTCAACCACTAGAAACAACCTAAAGGTCCTTCAGCAGGTGAATGGTTAAGCAAATTCCCAATGGGATACTACTAGGCAATAAAAAAGAACAAACTACTGACGCAGCTCCAGATAATTATGCTGCGTGAAGTCAGTCAGTCCCAAAGGCTGCATGCTGTTTGGTTCCACTTAATATTCCTGAAATGCCAAAGCTACAGGAATGGAAAAGAGGCTTGTAGTTGTCAGGGATTCAGGGGGGTAGAAGCGGGAGAGAAGAGAGTAACTATAAAAGGGTTGTGGTGATAGATGAGTTTTGTATCTTGATTTCATCACGGTCCATATCTTGGTTGTGACATTGTACTACAGTTTTGCAAGATGCTACCATCAGGGGAAACTGAGTACAGGATACAGGGATCTCTTTGTATTATTACTTCTTACAATGGAATGATCTTCAATCACCTCAAAACAAAATGTTTAATTAAAAGGAAAAAAAAGGACAATGGGGCTCTTTCATTTTTGCTATTCTTTTAGAAACCAATCCTGTTGACCAGGTTGTGTTTTGATTTTCAAATGCTACCCCTCAATCTGTTTTTCCTTTTGTTATTGTTGTTGATGTTGCTACATTTTTACTCATAAGATATCAACATGGAAAAGAATAGTATTTCTCTCCAGTAAAGGAGTACAAGCAAATCCCCAGGGAAAAAAATGCAGAAATTGCAAAATCCTCCAGTCTTGCTTATACTAGTTTCGACAATCATATCAGATTAAATAAACGTACCTCAGAGTAGCCATGACAAATTGTATCCACTGTATTACAGAAAAAACCTAAATAAAACCAGGAACAGAAAATTAAACTTTTTACACTAAACATTCAACTTTACCCTAATTTCAGTGTTTATTAACTATCTGAGCAGCGCAAGTTCTTCTTCAGTGCCTAACCAGAAGACACTATAAGCTTGAGAATGTGTGCAGAGGCTGAATAAGCCCCTGGAAAGGCAGGTGGCTCCTTTTACCCTCATTTGTTCCTAAGTCTCTAGGAAACAGTAAGATAAAAAGAACAGGAAGGTAAATGGAAAATGACTGAATGAAAAAAGAAAGTTGGATGAGAAAACTAATAAAAAGAATAAAATGGAGAAGAGGTAGGAAAAGATAAATTTTGAGAGAAAATAGACAGGTATGGGGAAAAGAATGGACAAACTCAAAAGATAAGGCAAAGAAACTTTAAACAGAGTTGACTGACAGACAGCTAAACAGAGAAAAAGTGGAATAATAACCTATAGCGAAATGGAAGAAAGATCAGTAGTATGGAGTAAGGTACTGAGAGTGAAAAATATAGAACAGGGAGGAAAAAAAGGGGGGGAAAAGGCAGAGAGGAATGGCTTCTGATCTCACCAAGTCCCAGTTGTCTTCCAGAATGCTAGCCTCCAATGCAGGGGCCATAGGGACTTCGGTCCCAGCTTCCTTTAAGCAGCCGGATCTTTCCCAAGAGTCAGGTTCTGAATCCGAAGAAGGGAACAGTTGGCTCCACCCCTAGCCCAGCTGGGCCCCTCCCTACCCTATCCTGCCCTGCACCTTGAGGGCAAGGAGTGAAGGTGGCAACAAGTGGAGGAGAAAGCCAAGCAGAAAGAACAAAAATAGAAAGAGCAGGTGACACGGAAACAAAGTTCTAAGGAGCATTAGGAATTTTAAGAAGTGACAAGAGGCAGGAATAATGAAAAGAAGTAGAGAGAATGAGTCATAGTGAAAAAGATAAATTGAGCTGCAGGAGGGAAATGGAACGGAAAAAAGGGAAAGAAATGGCAAGGAGAGAGGCTGTCTTAAAACTTGCCCATTTGGGGACAGAAGGCTGTAACAGGGAAGACAGTGCATGTTCACTCAGTCAATGATTTCTAGTAATACCAGTGCAAGCTGAGAAGAGATTATTAATATCTGTCATATTTTTGAGTACTAACATCTTAAATATTCTGAATCAAAAATTCTCATCACAAGTATAATTAATTATTAAATTACATTACTCATTTAATATACTTATGTTTAAATATCAACCTCGTGCAAAGCAGTGTGTTCCGGAAGATAAAAAGACAAATAAGGTACAGATTCAGCCTTGCAAGAGCTTATAATATACTAGAAAAAATGGCTCGACAACCAAAAACTCAAATGATCTGCATGCAACAATAATATACACACGGAGCAGCATTTCAACAGGATTTGGAAGAACTGGTAAAATCTGGACAAAGAGTGGGAGGGGAAAGCCGGAGTAAGAAGGAAGAACATTCACTTTTGAAACCATTTCTTTCATCTAGCCATCATTTCATTCATTCTACAAATACTTATTAATAACATAAATTATATCATTTGCATGCTTTGAGTAATTTAAATACATGATTCATTTATTTTAAGATTATCACCTGGAATGGAAGACACAACATGGCTAAGCAGAAGAAGGTTCTAATCACTTTGCTCAAATTATTAGATGGATAAATAAAAATCACAGAAAATGTCTGAATCAGAAATGCCTACCATAAGGGCCTGGTGAGTGATTTGAGGCTTCTCATCATATATCTAATAAGGGTGAGGGTACTAATGACAGTCTCACCAAGTGATAAGCGAATGCTTTAGAACAAAGGACTCTTGTCTCAGCCAAGAACAAACCTCAAATTGTTCAGTGATCAGCCACATCCAGTCGGTCGGCTGCTCTTCATAGCATAACCAGCTCTGGAGAACTTTCCTCTTGTGGCATCTTCTTCTAAAATATCTTATGCCAGCTGCCAACATTTAGGGGCTTACTTTTCAATTTTTCTCTCTGGATTAGTCCCTGCCCTTCTATACAGTCAGCATTTATCTCCTTTGAAGTATCTTTGGAAACACAGTCTTCTCATCTTTCTTTCCTACAAGAACTAACCCAAGCCCCAATGATAGAGCAGGTGGTATTGATTTTCAGTTTTCCCTTCCCCTCTTTTTCCTGGTTCCTTAGCAAACTCAATACATCCTAGCTCTCACCGAATGTAATAGGCTACTATATTATACGTCAATTTAAGTAAGAGATCTTTGTTAAACTTCTACCATGAGCCAGTTACTACAGTGGATACAAAGTCAAGATAAAGCACCCATATAGTAAAATATTTCTATTTAAGCAAAAAAATTTTCTGAAAACAATATTTAAAGATTTTAAACAGTAATAACTACCAATTATCAAGGCCTTTCTATGTGTGTTAGGCTCTAGGCTAAGCACTTTAATCCTCGACACAATCTTTGAAGTAAGAAGCGGTATTATCCACATTTTACAAATGAAAAAACTAAGGCTTGAATAAGTTAAATCACTTCCCTAAGGTTACAGAGTTATCAAGTGGAAACGGCAACTTTCAAACTCAGTCAATCTGACTCCAGAGTTCTCATTCTTAACCACCATAGTATTCTAACAATGAGCTGGGGAGAGGAAGAACAGAGAACTGATAATTTTAAAAATTAATGTAACACCAAGGGAGCTCTTTGAGCAGCTCAGAGACAGAAAGAATAGTTTGTGCTGAACAGAGCAGCAAAGATCTTTGAGAGATTAGGCAAGGATTTCTTAGCTACGACACCAAAACACACAAGCAATGAAAATAAAAATAGATAAATCGGACTTCCCGAAAATTAAAAAAAAAAATTGTGCTTCAAAGGATATTATCAAAAAAGTAAAAAGACGGCCTACAGAATGGGAGAAAATACTTGCAAACCAAACATCTGGTAAGGGTCCTGTATCTAGAATATATAACCCAGAACCCAGAGCTGTCGAGTCGATTCTGACTCACAGCAACCCTACAGGACAGAGTAGAACCGCCCCATAGAGTTTCCAAGGAGTGCCTGGCGGATTCAAACTGCCGACCCTTTGGTTAGCAGCCGTAGCACTTAACCATTACGCCACCGAGGTTTCCCTAGAATATATAAGGAACTCTTATTAGGTACTACTGAGTCGGTTCCAACTCACAGTGACCCTATGTACAACAGAATGAAATGCTGCCTGGTCCTGCGCCATCTTCACAACTGCTGCTGTGTTTGAGCCCATTGCTGCAGCTACTGCGTCAATCTATCTTGTTGAGGATCTTCCTCTTTTTCACTGACCCTCTGCTATACCAAGCATGATGTCCTTCTCCAGGGACTGATCCCTCCTGATGACATGTCCAAAGTATGTGAGATGAAGTCTCACCATTCTCGCTTCTAAGGAGCATTCTAGACAGATTTGTTCATTCTTCTGGCAGTCCATGGTATATTCGGTATTTTTCGCCAACATAATAATTCAAAGGCATCAATTCTTTTTCGGTCTTCCTTATTTATTGGGCAGCTTTTTCATGCGTATGAGGCGATTGAAAACACCATGGCTTGGGTCAGATGTACCTTAATCATCAAAGTGACGTTTTTGCTTTTTAATAAAGAAATCTTTTTCAGCAGAAAAGAACTCTTACAGCTCAATAATAAAAGACAAATAACCCAGTTTAAAAACAGCCAAAGACTTGAATAAACATTTCTCCAAAGAAGATATAGAAATGGTCAATATGCACATGAGAAGATGTTCAACATCATTAGCCATCAGGGAACTACAAATCAAAACCACAATAAGATACCACCTCATACCCACTAAGATGGCTATTATTAAAAATAAATAAATAAGCAACAAGTGTTGATGAGAACTTATGGAGAAATAGGAGCCTCACCCACTGCTGACGTGAATGGCACAGCACCATTGGTGTAGTCTCTTTGGCAGTTCCTCAAAAAGTTAAGCACAGAGCTATCATATGGTCAGAATTCTACTCCTAGGTATACACTCAAGAGAAATAAAAACATACTTCCACACAAAAACTTGGATATGAATGAATGTTCACAGCAGTATTCATGATAGCCAAAAAGTATAAACAAACAAAATGTCCATCAACTGATGAATGGATAAAATGTAGTCTATCCATATGGTGGAATATTATTTGGCAATAAAAAGGACATAGTATTGATGTGTACTACAATATGAATGAGCCTTAATATTATGCTAAGTAAAAGAAATACAAAATCACAAAATACCACATATTGAATGATTCCTTTCATATGAAATGTTCAGAATAGGCAAACCTGTTAGAGACAGAAAATAAATCAGTGGTTGCTTTTTTAGTGCTGGGGGAAGTTTGGAGAGTGACTGCTAACGGGCCCAGACTTTCTTTATGGGGTGACAAAAAACTATCTAAAATTAGACAGTGGTGACAGCTGCATAACTCTGAACATACTAAGAAACCACTGGACTGTATATGCATGTAAAGGGTGACCTGTATGGCGTGTGAACTACATCTCAATAAGGCTGTTACTAAAAAAGTGAAGTTTGGGTCTAGCAAGAGGAAGGAAATGTCCCATTACTGGGATTCATGGTGTAATGATTAATGTATAACATGTTACGGTCTTTCCTACTGAATAGAATAATATTTAGAATAAAAAGTGTAAAACAAACATTGTAAGAGGTAACTGAAGATAAATTGTAAGAGAGCACCTGACTCCTCTAAATGAATCTACCACTTCAGGCCTGAACAAATTACATTCCAGCACTTTGATAGAACTTGCAGGTTAACTCAAAAGAACCAATGAGAGCTATCTGAGAGTTCATGGGAAAAAGGAAAATTGCTACAAGTCTAGCTGTAACTAAAATATTCGTTTAGTTTTATAAGGAGGAAGAACAGAATCTGAAGACCAGGCAAATCATAAATCATGGGTCTTAGTATTGATCCCGGAGCCCTGGTGGCATAGTGGTTAAATGCTCAGCTACTAACCAAAAGGTCAGCGGTTCAAATCCACCAGCTGCACCTTGGAAACCCTATGGGGCTGTTCTACTCTGTCCTATAGGGTCGCTATGAGTCGGAACCAACAACAACAACAGTATTGATCCCAGTTAAGAGTTTAGAATGAATTATCCAAAAGATGTGTTTTTAAACAGAAGAAAGGTAACCGCTAAGTCATCATTACAAAAAAAAGAAAATTGCCTTTAAGTTGATTCCAGCTCATGGCGGACTTCATGTGTACAGAGTAAAACTTCACTCCATAGGGTTTCAAGGCTGTAACCTTTCAGAAGCAGATTGCCAGGACTTTTTCTGAGGTGCTTCTGGGTGGGTTTGAACCATAAACCTTGTGGTTAGTAGTCTAGTGCTTAACTGTCTACACCACCCAGGGACCTAAGTCAGCATCCCGCACCCGTTGTCGTGGAGTTGATTCTGACTCATAGCTACCCTATAGGACAGAGGAGAACTGCCCCATAGGGTTTCAAAGCAGCACCTGGTGGATTTGAACTGCCAACCTTTCGGTTAGGAGTCAAACTCTTAACCAGTACACTACTAGAGTTCCACTAGCCATTAAAAGATGCAAATCAAAACCACAATGTGAGATACTATCTCACCCCATTAGAATGGCAATGATCAAAAAAATGGAAGACAATAGGTGTTGGTGAGGCTGTGGAGAAATAAGATCTCTCATCCACTGCTGGTGGGAATATAAATGGTACAGCCTTCAGTACGGACTACACCTCAACATAAAGAAAACAAAAATCCTCACAACTGGACCAATAAGCAACATCATGATAAAAAGAGAAAATACTGAAGTTGTCAAGGATTTCACTTTACTTGGATCCACAATCAACGCCCATGGAAGCAGCAGGCAAGAAATCAAAAGACACACTGAATGGGCAAATCTGGTGCAAATGATCTCTTAAAAGATGTCACGTTAAGGAATAAGGTGCGCCTGACCCAAGCTATGGTGTTTTCAATCAACTCATATGCATGCAAAAGCTAGACAATGAAAAAGAAGACCGAAGAAAAAAAAATGATGCCTTTGAATTATGGTGTTGGCGAAGAATATATCATGGACTGCTAGAACAATCAACAAATCTGTCTTGGAAGAAGTACAGCCACAATGCTCGTTACAAGTAAGGATGGCGAGACTTTATCTCACATACTTTGGACATGTTATCAGGAGGGACCAGTCCCTGGAGAAGGACATCATGCTTGGTAAAGCAGAGGGTCAGCGAAAAAGAGGCAGACCCTCAACGAGACGGACTGACATAGTGGCTTCAACAATGGGCTCAAACATAACGACCACTGTGACTGGGCAGTATTTCATCCTGTTGTACATAGGGTCATTATAAGTCAGAACTGATTTGAGGGCACCTGACAATTAAAAAAAAAAAAAAAACGGTTAAGTGCTGAAAGGCTAGCAGTTCACACCCACTCAGAGAGGCACCTTGGAAGACAGGCTTCTGAAAGGTCACAGCCTTGAAAACCCTATGGAGTAGTTCTACTCTGCACACATGGGGTCACCATGAATCGGAACTGACTCCACGGCAACTAACAACTGTGGAAAACAGTTTGGTGGTTTCTCAAAAAGTTGAACATAGAACTACCATATGACACAGCTACTCCACTCTATTACATACCAAGGGACTTGAAAGCAGTGACACAAACAGACACACGTACCCCAATGTTCACAACAGCCCAAAGGTGGAAAAAACCAAAACGTCCATCAGATGAATGGATAAAGAAAATCTGGTATATACTCATTGGTATATACCACATGTGGACTACCACTCAGCTTTAAAGAGAAACGAAGTCCTGATACATGCCACAACATGGATGAACCCTGAAAATGTTACACTGAGCGAAATTAATCATTTGAAAAGGGAAAAATACTGTACGGTCTCACTTACATGAAATTAGCAAATACATAAAGAAACTAAAATTTATTAGCGGTTACTAGGGTGGAAGGGAAGGGAAAAGGGGGAGTTTTTTCTTAGGGGGCAGTGAGTTCATGTTAATAGTGGTGGGATAATTTGGAAAAGGATAGGGAGAAGGGTTGCACAACTTCAATAAAATCAATGTCACTGAATTACACAAGTAGAAACCGTTCGATTGGTGTACGCTTTGTTGTGTATATTTGCACCACAATAAAAAAAATTGAAATAGTTTACATTCTTAACTTCATACTTGGAAATTCAGTGTATTTTACACTTATATCTCAATTTGAATTAGCCACATCTCAAAGGCTCAACAGCTACTTGCATTGTTATAAATTGTTTTTTCATTTAGACTCTTTGATTTATAACTAGATTATGAAGGGTTTTACATTTGGATTTTATTCTGTAGAAGTGCTACTAGAAATTCCTGAGTAAAGAAATGATATGACATAATAACTACACTAACTAGTCATCAGCGAGTACATACTACACACCAGGCGCTGTTCTAAGTGCTTTATACGCATAACCAATTTCATCCACTCACAACCCTGTGAGGCAAGTACTATCATCTTCATTTTAACTGATAATACTGTGAATATTAATTTGCTGGCAGTGTGCAAGACAGATTAAAAAGAGACTGGCAAGGGTCAGGTCACTTTCATTTGTTTACTTGTATGCCACTTTGACCCAGATAATATTTCAGGTGGTTTATAAGAGTTTATAAAATAAAACAAAATAACATGAGTTGAAAGTGGGACAAAAGAAGAAAGAAAAACATCTCTGTTGATGTGATTTGATCCCTGGATGTTAACATCTCTTTGAGTTTTTCATGTTACTTTATTGCAAAAACAGTATCAAAATACAGAAATCCAAATTAAAACGTTTCCCGTAATCCTATCATCTAATCGAAACAATATTTTCATTTATCTATGTTACTCTGAGTCCTTGCCCATACCCATATTCAATTTTTTACATATTTGCAGTAATTCCACAGCTAGTATTTCATATTCTACAGCTATCCTCAACATACAGAGCCCTGGTGGCACAGCGGTTAAAGTGCTTGGCTGCTAACTGAAAGATCAGTAGTTTGAATCCACCAGCTTCTCCATGTGGCAGCCTGGTTCCATAAAGATTACAGCCTTGGAAACTCTATGGCGCAGTTCTACTCTGTCCCAAAGGGTCGACAGGAGTCGAAAACAACTCAACGGTAACGGGTTTGGTTTACAGATTACAATCAATATAGTCTTTCTTTCCACTCTCCTGGACTCTAACTAGTCTTAAAAGCCTTGTGTATTTCTGTATCTTTGTCTATGTTCATCAAAACATATTCAAATATACATACATATATATGAGGGGTTGGTGTAATGTGGTGGTAGGTGTTTTGTTTTTTTTTTTTTTTAACGGGGTCATACCACATATCTGTATATATCTGATTTCCTCATTATTTCATGGATATCCCTCCAACTTTAGAAAAATAACTCTAACTCATTTTTGATAAAAAAAATAGCTGTATAATATTCTACATATGATAAGTGATCCAACAATTTCTCTAATAATGGGCATTTACAGTTTTTATTTGTTTCAAACAACACTGCAATAAATATCCTGCACGTATTACCTCCTTCTATGCTGATTCAATAACGAAAGGATAGATTCTCAGAGTGGAGTCCTTTCAGTTCCTCAAATATTTTGAGTTCTTTCTCACCCCAGACATTTGCACGTGCTGTTTTCTCTTCCTAAAATGTTTCATAATCTTTATAACCTAATACCTAGTGCTATGACAATCTGTAATTTTATACTTATTTATATGATTATTTAATGACTATCTCTTCAAATTTCTACTCTGTCCTATATGGTCACTATGAGTTGGAATCAACTTGATAGCAACAGGTTTTTGTTTTTTTTTTTTTTTTTTGGTATCTAAACCCTATTCATCCTTTAGGTCTTACCTCAGCATAAATACACCTGTTTGTAAAGGTTTCCCCAATCCAAATTAATCCCCCCGCCATATTCTCTCATAGGCCCTCAGCTTTTTTTTTTTCCTTAGAAATGATCATGATTCATAATTACGTATTTGTTTGTGTAGTCATTTAAGTTTGGTCTCCCCCTTTAAATTCTAAGCTCCAGGATGACAGGGAGCACATCTATTTAATTCACCAGTGTAACCCTTACCCCTAGAAGAGTGTACGGCACAGGAAAGATGTTTAGTAAATGTTTGTTAAATATTTAAAGAATTCTTAGAGGAGTATGGAGCTTGGAGAAAATCATTCTGTGGGAGAAATCTTCCTTCCACAACCATTTTTAACAGGTGAAATCTGCTTTAAGTGTTCATTAAGACCTCTATGTCAAAACACCTAGAGTGTTAATGTAAGCAAAACCTTGCAGGGAAAAAACGATTAGCTCTAAGGAATGGGGTACCTCCAAAGGGCAATATGTGATCTAAGAAGGGAACGCAGAAAGGGCCAAGAAGTCTGGAGAAACAGCCATGGAATATGTCTATCCTCATTCGCTTGATTCATTTATTCATTCAGCAAATATTCAGTGAATGCCTACTACGTGCTGGACATTGTTTTAGGTGCTAAAGATACATAGTAGTGAACAAAACAGACAAAAACCCCAGGCCTCATGGGAAACATAATAAACCAAATAAATAAGCAAATTATACAATATGTTACAAGTTGAAAAGGACTATGGAGGAAAAAATAACGGCGGGGAAGGAGATGGAAAGCAGGATGGTATCTGGAAAGAACGATTTTAAAATGAATTATCAGGATAGGCCTCACTAGAAAGTTGACATTTGAAAAAAGATTTCAGGGCAGTAAGCCAGTCAAGTAGATACTTAAAAAAAAGTGTTCTAGGGGAAGAAAGATAGTGCAAAGGCCCTGAGGCAGAAACATGCCTTGTGTATATAAGAAATAGCAAAGAGGCCAGTGAGGCTGTTGCTTCGCTGGTTTGATGATGTTAGAAAAAAGATGGGTGTGTTTATACATTAACTGCTTTAGCTGATGATGCCACTTTTTTCCTCCTCACTCTGGTTGCCACACTGGGTCTTGTGGACACTCGTGTAACATGGTCCCCTTCCTCCCTACCTTATACAATACTCCGAGTGAGCCCTTTGATTTTCCACATCTAATGTCAACTGTGGAGACTTATGACTTCTTTTTAAATATGGAGAACTATACCTGGTTATTTCTGTAGATTGTTGTCAGGTTCCTGAAGCCAAGAATTAACTTATATCATAAGTCACTGGGACCACAGCACTACTCAAGGAAACACTGAGATAACTACCCTAAGAGTGGAGGTGGGAGGGGAAAGCAAAGAGTCACTAAAGTAGAACTAGGAATAAATAAACAGAAGAACAGGAGCACGAAGCAGCTCCAAGTGGCATATCTGAAATAGGGAGAGAGTGGAAGGAGTTTAAAGGGAATTTTGAGAAAAATGACTGAAATAGATAAAAACAAAATTAACAGAATAGTCTCACCTTCTTCAGAGACCAATCACATTGATGAATACTTCTGACATCTCTTACCTCGTATATAATGAGTCCTGGAGGCACGATGGCTAAGTGCTTGGCTGCTCACTAAAAGGTTGGCGGTTCAAACCTACCCAGCCACTCCACTGAAGAAAGACCTGGAAGTCTGCTCCCATAAAGTTTACAACTTAGGAAACCCTACAGGGCAGTTCTACTCTGTCACATGGGATTGCCATGAGTTGAAAATCAACTCAAAAGCAATTAACAACAACAACATCTTTCATATGCTTGAGCTTGATTAAGTGGGAGCCCTGGTGGCACCGAGTGCTTGGTAAGTTAATGGTCACCAGTCCACCTCGCCCTTGGTCCCTAAATCTCTTCAAAATGATGGTTCAGGTGGATTCCAAACTGGTCCTGATCCTCAGAAATATGGGGGTTTGGGAGGAAGCATCCTTTGAGAGGCAACCCCCTCCCCAATGTACAGTAAATACAGAATCTGAGCAGTATCTATAAGCACATAGAAGAAATTAGAGCTTCCCTTTCTCTTCAAATATCTTTTGGTGACAACTGACACAGTGAGAGAAACAAGTCTAACAAGAATACCCCAAGCTTAAGGACATGGGAATAAAGCCAATGGAGCCCGGTCCTCAAGTCTTATGATCTTGTAAGGGAAAGATAAACTAGTGGGTATTGGTTTGTGAGCACTTTCATACAAAAGCTACAATGGTAGACTTCAAAGATAATTCTTATCTTCAGGAATTTAAAAGCAAGCAAGACAGTGTGGTCTGAAACCATGAGCATCAGCATCTCCTAGGAATTTGTTAGAATGTGGACTCTAAGTAGAAGCTCGTCACTAAGAGAAGATAAGTATGCTAAACCTTCAAACTGGAAATATTTTAGTAGAATATAAAACAATGTAATGCAAATTCTATACACTCAATTGAAGTTTACTTTTCGGGGGGGAGGGACAGTGAGACATGGAAGAGGCAGATAAAACTGATCTAACTGCTTACATCTTAAATCTTAAGCATAAATATACATCTTTGAAAAGCAGCTCAGGAAGTCATGTCTATTCTACGTTTGCACTAATGGTCTACGTAACAACCAGACCAAATGACTGAAATCGTAATGACTCGATACCTATGGGAGAAAAGACATGTATATAATCCCTCTAAACTAATCTAATCAGTACTGGTTACATAAGTAATCAATAAGTACTTCTGGGATTCTAATGAAATGAACACTAATTGAATAGTGTTATGGATTGAATTGTGTCCCCCCAAAATGTGTGTCAATTTGGTCAGGCAACGATTCCCAGAATTGTGCGGCTGTCCTCCATTTTGTGATTATAATTTTATGTTTAAGAAGAATAGGGTGGGATTGTACCACTCTTACCCAGGTCACATCCCTGATCCAACGTAAAGGGAGTTTTCCTGGGGTGTGTCCTGCACTACCTTTTATCTCTCTAGAAGTGAAAAGGAAAGGGAAGTGAGCAGAAAGGAGTGACCTCATACCATCAAGAAAGCAGCACAGGGAGCAGAGCACATCCTTTGGACCCCGGGTTCCTGAGCAGAGAAGCTCCTAGTCCAAGGGAAGATTGATGAGAAGGACCTTCCTCTAGAGCCGACAGAGACAGAAAGCCTTCCCCTGGAGTTGATGCCCTAAGTTTGGACTTGTAGCCCACCAGGCTGTGTGAGAATAAATTTTTCTTTCTTAAAGTCAGAAAAAATATATATGCATGATTACTCTAATTTTGCAATTCACAGCAAAAGCTCCAACACTTCCCTTCCCTCTTCAACCAATCCACTTCCTTCACAACCTTCTTCTACACTATGACTAGAAAATGACTCCTGATTGGTCACACTAACTAGGTGTACCCAAAGCATTTATATACTCAAGAGTAATTTTAAAATGGTTTAAAAGTCTTAAGAGGCTTTAAACTTCTGTTTTGAGAACTCCTTCCCTCAGCCAAGCCAGGCATTCCCCAAGTCATCGCTCTTATTCCCACTTCCACTCCTTTTTCACTTTTTCTCTGCCTAAAATGTTTTTTCTCCCAAGATTCAACCCCATTCCCACCTCCTACATGAAACCTTAACCATCCTAGCTCATAGTAATTTTTTCCTCCTCTAACTCCTATCATTTGTCAACATAGCTTATTTCATTTAATAATTTCTTACAGCAAAGTCAGAATTTCCTTTTCTGAACTTCCCCCCAAACACACACATTTACACATTGGGCTCTTCTGTCTCTCAAAACCTCTACCCAATCAAACTGGTTGCCCAAGATTGGATACCTGGATGCTATTATCTTTCTTGACTAATTAGTTTTACACAAACACAATTTCTTGGACACATATTAGCAGTTAATTGTGGCCCTAAATCCTTTATAATACATTATATTACATAACTTTATCTCTCACTCTCACATCCAGTTGGTCAAGTCTTGTGAACTGTACCCTACAAATGTTTCTCAATTCCATCCTTTCCTCTTCATCCTGACTATTAACGTCCTATTGCAGGACCTTAACCTTACTCACCTAGACTATTGCAATAGACCCCTAACTGGAATCCCTGCATTCAGTCTTATTCCTTCCCAATCCATTCCCTTCATTCCTAAATGATGTTTTGAAACTGCAATCTGGCGTCACTCTCCTGGTCAAGCCTTCTGGTGACTCTCTGTTGCCTTCAGCACAAAATCCAAACCGTTCAGCTTGGTAAGACCCTTTAGCAGCTGTCCCAATTCATCCCAACCAGTTCCCCAACATGCCTGTGCACTCTTGTCCCCTGGCTAGAAACGTCCTTTGGCCCTTTGCCTTATGAATGGATCTTCTTTCCAACAGTAATCTCCTATTGATAACTGTCCCTGACATTCCTGAACTAGATTGACTGGGCCTCCATTTGTGTTTTCACAGTACTCTAATATACTCTTACTTTATACTGTTACACTGCACTGGTTGTTTATATTACTCTCTCTCCTGTTCCCCCAACATTATGAGTCCTTCAGCACAGAGCTCTGTCTAGTTCATTTCTCAAGTCTGTACTCCTAGAAGCAAAACCAGGATCTTACAAAGAGTATGCACTGAATGAAGATCTCTTCAATGGAATTATTAGGACTGAAAAGACAAAAACCTTCCTGGAGCATACAGTATGGCTGAGCAGGTACTCGTCCCATCAAATCGACTGGGACTCACTGAAACCCCATGTGACAGAGTAGAACTGCCCCACAGGATTTTCTCGGCTGTAACCTTTACAGAAGTAGATTGCCAGGAATTTCCGCAGCAGAGCCGTTGGGCGGGTTCAAACCACTGACATTTTTTGGTTAGCAGCAGAGCTAACCATGGCTTCTACCTGGGAAGGCACTCACCTCAGAGTAGGCCCGACCTGTAAGAGGGTTGAAGGGGCCCTAACTGCCATGTTAAGTAAGTCTGGGGCTGACCAGCTCAGGTTAGTAGTGCAACAACTGACTGCCTGACCAAGGGTGGTAGCAGATTCTGCCTGACGGTCATGGTGGGCCAACTGAGTCTGGGAAGTAGCAAAGTCTGACTAAGGTGGACTTGATTCACAGACTAACTGAGGGTAGCAGCGGCTCCTGACCAACTGCCTGACAGACAAAACGCAGGAAGAAATGATGCCGGGCCTCCTCCACTCCGAAGAGGAAGCGCCACATCCGGGGAGCAGCTGCGACGACCTCAAGCACGCGCTTTGCACCTCTGCTCGCGTGGAGGATGACGGGAACAGGGCTGAGCGCCGGCGAGCGCCACGGAGCGCGCGTGCGCAGCAGTCCCAGTTTTCTCTCCTCCCGCCCCTCCCACGTGGCACCTCCCACGTGGCCCCTCCCTTTTACCCCGGGCCAGCCTGAGCCTTGCTGAGTGCGCGTGCGCGGCCGCTCCATATTCCGTCCCGCCCCGTCACTCCTCGCGGTTCCTCCCTCTTACTCTGGGCCCTGGCGAGTCTCTCCGGCTGCACACGTGCGCGCGCGCGAGCCCGCCCTCTTAGTCACGTGAGCCCCGACTCCGGGGTTTTCAGCTACGGTCTTCCTAGCTCGGGTTCCAGAAATCGGGCGTTATGGCTGCCGCCGTGCCCCGCGTGGCTTCTCTCTCCTCGCTGTTTCCACTCCTTCTGGGCCTCCTGCTACTCTCCGCCCCGCATGGCAGCAGCGGCCTGCACACCAAGGGTGCCCTTCCCCTGGATACTGTCACTTTCTACAAGGTAATGGGGGCGGGGGGCTTCGTGTAGGTGCAGACGGATCGCCTGGGCGAGATCGCACCCTGGGGGGACTGGGGGACTGGGGGACGGAGGCCGAGCAGGAGGTGGTCTGAGCCCTTAGCCGTGCGGTACCGACCATCCTGCGCCTTCCATCTTCCTAGTGGTCCGGCGGACCCAAGGCCGGGGGAGTATCGTGGCTACGGGATACACATGCTCCAGGGTACCTGCGCACCCTTGCCTTTGCAGCATTTATACTTATTTCTTCTATTGCAAAAGCTGTAAAGGCGCAGCGGCGGGAACCGGGTGCCCCTTTCCCTCATCTGTGGGGAGAGGGCGGTGCCAGGCGACATCCAATCCTCGAATCCCAAGTGGGAGTCCCTGAAGGCGGTGCGAGGCCCACGCCGCCGGGCTCCCAGCTATGGTTAGGCGAGTGGGGCGGTGGAAACTTGGCGAATTATTTATCGTGCACTCCTGCGCCCCTCTTCCCCTGGAATGGACTGCAGCCTGCTCTGTCTGCAGTATGCAAACAATGTTCACATATCCTGCGTGCCCTTGAAAAGTGCAAGCTTTTAGAATAGCTTCAATTCAGCCACCCTGGGAGCAAAATGAATGAAATTGGGGCGAAACATGCCAGGATTTGCCACCACCCCCCTCTCCATCTTTATAGAATTTTGGGTCCTGGCCTGGGTAAATGGTAATTGGAAATGTTAGCGCCTGATTACAGCACCGCAGTCCCAACCCCTCGCCCCCTGCACCTGTCTTTACCCGCTAGCAGCTTTTAACTTCCCCCATGAGATGGACAGGCTAAGTCTTGAGAGAGCCAGCGGTTTTATTTTCTTTTTTTGTACGCCCTGTGAGGAAGTGAAACCAAGATATGGAGCTCTAAATCTCTCAAGTGGTTGAACTCTTCCACATTTCAAAAGGGTTCCCTGTAGTGGATTTGACACCTGTGGCTAAGGCAAAGTTTCAAGAATTTAAAAGTGTAGGTTTGGCTGGTTGGTTGTTACATGCAACCCACAGCACCCTATGCCTTGGGGCTGGCAAAGTGACACCCTTATACTCCCCTCCTGCCCCCAAACACATAGTTATGGGATCACATTACAGAGCAATTGTGGCTGTGAGGGAAACACTGCACCATAAATGAAAAGAATTTTCTAATCAGCTCTCCATCTTTAGAGTTTCTCTGCTTTCACTCCTGAGCATTCCAGTAGGCTGTTCTCCACATGGTAGCCCAAGTACTACATGATCTGACCCTTGCTCCCATGTCCTAACCATTCTCTCCCTTGTCCCCTCTGCTCTAGCCACACAGACCTTCTTTGAATAGCCTTAGCTCATTACTGCCTCAGGGCTTTTGCACTGGCTGTTCCTGTGCCTGGAACATTCTTCGCTCCAGTCTTTGCAAGGGTGGTTATTTCTTATCATTCAGACTTAGATTAAATGTGAGCTCCTCAGAGTCCTTGCTTACACTCCATCCCTCCACCACCCCCCCATCTTTAAAGGGCCAGTCATTGCCTAGCACATTACTGTTTAATTTCTCTGTAGAGCACTTACCACTGATTTTCTTTCCTTGTCTTTTTTTATTGTCTGTCTCCCACACTAGAATAGTACCTTGTGTATTTCTTACACTGATCATCTGCACAACCTAGCATGCTACCTGTCTCGTAGGAAGTGCTCAATAAATAATGTGTTGAATGAATGAACAAATGTTTTCTCCGTTCTCTTGCTAAATTATGTGTACTTCCACCACCACTGAACCAAAGGAGAGTTTCCTAGAGTTATCTTGTCCAGGGGCCTTTTCTGAGCTTTTCCTTTCAGTGATTTCCAACATCTTTTTTTCTTTCTTGCCCTTTACTGTCACCAGAATATCAGCTTCATGCGAAAAGGGGCCCTGTCTGTGTTCAGAGCACTTCGGACTGTGCCTGGCAGATGATAGGCTCTCAGTAACTTTTTCCTGAATGAACGAATGATGAATTCATCTGCGCTTTAAAGAAGCAAGGAGCCCTGGTGGTGCAGTGGTTAAGCGCTCGACTGCTAACCGAAAGGTCAGCAGTTTGAACCCACCAGCTACTCTGCAGAAGAAAGATGTAGTAATCTGCTTCCGTAAAGATTACAGCCTTGGAAACCCCATGGAGCAATTGTACTCTGTCCTGTAGGGTTGCTATGAGTCAGAATCAACTCGACAGCAACAGGTTTGGGTTTTTTTTGTTTTCTCTTAAAGAAGCAAGTTGCTGGTAGTGGTGGTGTTGGTTCCTCAAGAATGAGGCGAGGAGAGGGATTCCTAAAGCAGTAAAGAGATACAGACTGGGTAAAGGAACCAGAAAAAAATTCATTATGCAAGTGATTGGCCATTGAAACCATTCAGTTGCTAAGAATGGTGAAAAATAAAAGGTGGAGATCTGATGATGAATTTTATTCCCTAGTCCCAGGATAGGCCCCTAAGAGATAGGGATCCCGTGCTGTATTTTTTAAAAATTTCCCCCCGGGACATGTAGCCTCTGCCACCAAAGCCTGCGGGAGATCTGTTCATTCATCAAATATTTTTGGAGCGTCTGCCACACGCCAGGCATTGTTGAGCACTAGAGACACAGCAGAAAATAGGTCAGGCAAGGCCCTTATCCCATAAAGGTACATTTTAGTAGAGGGGACAGACAAGCAGATAAGGATTTCAGAAACTGGTTAATACAGTGAAGAAAAAACAGCAGGGTAATGTGATAGAATATGATGGAAGTGAAGCAGTGTTAGATGGTGTGACTGGAGAAGGACTCTCCGTGAGGAGGGGACATTTGAACTGAGACCTGAATGATAAAGAGACAGCCATGGAAAGATCCCAGAAAAGTACATGCCAGCCTGCAGGGACAGCCAATGAAAAGGCCCTGAGTTGGGAACAAGTGTGGTGTGTTGAACTAAAATAAGGCCAATTGGGCCGAAGGGATGTGATCTGGTTTATATTTTAAATCTTCCCTTGTTTTTAGGCCCCTAGAGGTCATGTTTTATGGGGTCAGTGACCACTTAAAGATTTATCTGTTCAGTGGCTCCTCCTCCTGCCCTGGGGTCCCTAAAACAGCAAAACCAAGCCCATTGCTGTCAAGTCAATTCTGACTTATAGCCACCCTATAGGACAGAATAGAACTGCTCCCTAGGGTTTCCAAAGAGTGGCTGGTGGATTCGGACTGCCGACCTTTTGGTTAGCAGCCAGGCTCTTAAACACTGTGCCACCAGGGCTCCCTGGGTCCCTAAGCAGTGTTAAATATTTTTAAATACCTAAAACCAAATGGATAGCAACACAAACAAGGACTAACAAAAATGTTAAGTTTCTTTGTTTTCCACTGGAATTATGTAGGCTTGGGGTAGGGACAGTGATCACAACAAAACAAAATAATGACTACAACCAAAAGGTGTGGGGGGAAAGGAAGGTAATTATTATTAACCAAAGGCAGTCTGTTAGATAAAATCTGTGTTGGGTAGACTCCATTACGAAGACGTTGGGGTTCCTCAATAAGTTAAACATAAGGCACAGTAATTCCACTTCCAGGTATACACCCAAGAGAGTTGAAAGCATATTCAAGCAAATTCTCGTACGTGAACGTTCATAGCGTCACTATGTACAATAGCCAAAAGGTAGAAACAACCCAGATGTCCATCGGCTGAGGAACAGATAAAATACAGTGTATCCCTACACCACCACTACCACTAGTAGCCATCGAGTTGGTTCCGACTCATGGCGGCAACCCTGTGTGTGTCAGGGTAGAACTATGCTCCGTAGGGTTTTCAGTGGCTGATTTTTCAGAAGTAGATCACTAGGCACTTCTGGGTAGACTTGAACCTTCAACCTTTCAGATAGCAGCCAAGCGCATTAAGCATTTGGACAACCCAGGGACTCTGATATTCAGCCATAAAAAGGAATTAAATACCAACATACGAGCTACAATAGAGATGAACCTTGAAAACATTTTGCTAAGTTAAAAAAAGCTAGTCACGAAGGACCACATACTGTATGATTCCCTTTACGTGAAATGTCCAGAATAGGCAAATCAATAGCAACAAAGTAGATTTCCAGGGGCTGGACAGGGGTGGGCACGGGATTTCCTTCTGGAATGATGAAAAGTTCTGGAACTAGGTAGTGATAATGATTGTACAACATTGTGAGTGTACTAAATGCCACTGAATTGTGCACTTTAAAAATGGTTTTTTTGTGAATTTTACAATGGGGGAAAAAAATTAAGTCCCTGGCCCTGAGAGTTTAGGACCCAAAGATGTAGCCAAAGGGAACCACAGTCGGGGGGGTGGGGAGCGGGGGGTATTGTCCCAAGCCTGGCACTTCAGCAGTTTCCTGTCATCCCTGCTGAAATTTGTTGGGTTCCGACGCGGGGTTCCCTAGCCAGAGCTTTCTCCACAGTGCTAACACCTCTAGATTTTTTTTTGAGGGGGGAGGTTCAGCTTTCTGGTTCAGTGTTTATTGACAAAGTCCTCCTGGGATGGTGGGCACGACAGGGGCCAACGTAGGGTGTGCTGAGGTCTCCTCAGCCTTAATGAAAGGGTAACAGCAGGAGGAGGCCTAGATACAGCTATGTGTTTTATTCTAGCCAGTTACATGAGTCTTCGATCAGTGTGCGCAAGTACCTAGTGGGGTACCCGGCACATAGCATGCACTCGCTTGTTAAATAAGTCAATGGATGAGTGAATGAATATTAGTTGGTGAGAGTTAGTCTCCCTCATGGGCTTGGTTCCCGTGGTGTTTCTTAAATAAGGACCTCTTGGGAAGGGGAATTAGCCCCAAAGGTCCCGGGAACCCCCCACTTGCTCAGCTCTATGTACCCTCAGGTCATTCCCAAAAGCAAGTTCGTCTTGGTGAAGTTCGACACCCAGTACCCCTACGGTGAGAAGCAGGATGAGTTCAAGCGTCTGGCTGAAAACTCGGCCTCCAGCGATGATCTGTTGGTGGCAGAGGTGGGGATTTCAGGTATGGACAAGTCCAGGATAACTGAGGGGGGCAGAGAAGGAGGACACTAGGAGTAAATTCCCCATTGCCCCAGTATAGGGGTACTCCCCAGTGCCTTTCCATCACAGCCACCCGTGAAGAGTATGAGTGGGCTCACGGTCTCTCAAGGAGTCAGGTGCCCATGGCAAGCTTAGCCTGAGCAGATCCTAGGAGCACAGAACCTCAGCTCAGCCTTGTGGGTGTTTAAGGGGAGGGAACCCCTCGTCTCTCATCTCTCCCCTTCCACTCCAGCCTAACATTAAATTTACAGCAAGAACTTTGAACCCTTCTTGCAGGGGTTTGTGGTCAGAGGGGGTGCCATGTCTCTTGGAGGACCCCATAGTTACCGCTTCTTCATTTCAGCTTTTGTGCCAAAACTCTTGAGGTTTTGGCTTTAGTTCACATCCACTAATCCAAAAGCAACGCTCAATCATGATGACAGCTTTAATAATAATAGTTGCCAATACTTATTTAGTGGTTGATAGTCCATAAAGATTTGCACAGATGTTACATTTTTAATCTACACCCGAGCTCCACCTGAGAAGTTAGATGGGTTATCTCCATGTTGTACTTGAGGAAAAGTGAAACTCAGGGAGCTTCAATGACCTGACTTGGGCTGTGGGGTAGGAGCGGCTCATCCAGAACGCCACCTGGGTGTTTATTCCCAAGTGCATTGGGTTCTCTACCAAGCTCACCTTCCTCCCAGCTAGGATGCCTTAGGGCCCACGTAAGCTCTCCAGGCTAGTTGGTCCACTTTGACTCAACTTTGAGTTAACTCCCTTGGGACTTTTAGGTTACTAATAATAGTAATTTCTAACATTTATCAGATGTTTACTGTGTGCCAGGTCACTGCTAATTGTGTTGTGCTGTTGTTTGTTTTTAACGTATATTTCATCCTGTGACAATTAATGAAGTACTATGGTACTATTACCCCCGTTTTTCAAAGGAAGATACTGATAAGAGTAACTTGCTCAAGATTGCTGAGCTGTTAAGTGGCAGAACTAGGATTGGAACCCCACCTACTAGACAGTAATTGGTGGTGCAAGAAACCAGTTTTCACAGCATCAGCCCTTGGGACTGCTACTGCCAGTTAGGGAGGGTGCAGCAAATATTAACAGTTACCACACTTACGTCTGTGCCAGGTCTCATGCCCATGTTCCCTCATTAGGTCCTCCCAGCTGTCATTGTGTGGCAGAGACCATATTTTTTACTTACTCGTGTTCCCCCTTCTCACTAAGCTCGGAGGTTTTGCACTTATAGTCCTTCCTGCCTGAGACACTCTGCCCCGATCTTCATGTGGCTGGCTTCTTGACATTCAGGTCCCTCAGCTCATGTCATCTCCACAGCAAGGACTTCCATGACCATCTGAAGTGGCCTGGTCACTGTGACATCACCCTGTTCTATTTTCATCATGGCACTAATACCTTATGTTCATTTTATTTGTTAATCTGTTTATTTTATCTCTTCTCATCCTTAGACTATAAGCTCCTTGAGGGCAGGGAACTTAATACATTATCACAACTAGACCTGTAGTACCTAGAACAGTATCTGGCACATAGTGGGGATATAACACGTTTCCAGAAGAATCCCCGTTCTGCAGATTAGGAAGTTCTGAGAGGTTAACCAACTTGACGAAAGCCACATGGCTGGGAAGTGGGAAAGGAGGGATTCAAACCTAAGTCTGTGTGGGTGATCCTCAAGTTGAACCATTACACAGCCAACATTCTTCCCCTCAGCTCAGATAGGCCCCATAGCAATTTCCTGCCTTGGGTCCCCTATGGTCCTGCTCCCTCATCTCTGGCCTCTGTTCACAGATTATGGCGACAAGTTGAACATGGAGCTGAGTGAGAAATACAAGCTGGACAAAGATAACTACCCAGTCTTCTACCTCTTCCGGGATGGGGACTTTGAGAACCCGGTCCTGTACAGTGGGACAGTTACGTTTGGAGCCATCCAGCGCTGGCTGAAGGGACAGGGGGTCTACGTAGGTATGCCTGGTTGCCTGCCTGCCTATGACGCGCTGGCCGGGGAGTTCATCAGGGCCTCTGACAAGGAAGCACGCCGGGCCCTGTTGAAGCAGGGGCAGGACACGCTCGCGAATGTGAAGGAGACCGAGAAGAAGTGGGCAGAGCAATACCTGAAGATCATGGGGAAGGTCTTAGACCAAGGTGAGGACTTCCCAGCGTCAGAAACGACCCGGATCACCAAGCTGATCGAGAAGACCAAGATGAGCGATGGGAAGAAGGAGGAACTCCAGAAGAGCTTGAACATCCTGACTGCCTTCCAGAAGAAGGGGGCAGAGAAAGAGGAGCTGTGAAAAGGCATTCCAGGGGTTATTGGGATGGGAGGGAAGAGTTAACTTGCTGGCTGTGAGACCCTTGAATAGTAGAAGGGGGTAATGGAAGAGGTGGTACTTGACCTGAAACATGAGCCCTGGGCGTGCCTGGACACTGATATGGATGTAACTGCGGTGTCGCAGGTCTGGGGATAGCTGGCACACCCACTCAGCTGGCTCTGAAATGCCCCCTCAGAAGGAATTGGTGCTATAAAGGAAAGTATACTGCCCAGGTCCCTGACAAGTGTAATTCTGATCCAATTAAAGTTTTAGACTTTTGGTTAAGTGGACCTGAAGCCACTTGGTTTTCTTTTTCAAATGGTATTTTAGATTGTGACCTGCTTTTCCCTTTGAATTTATTTTTCAATATAAGCTGAGAGGGACTCCACTCTACCAGGGTAAATCCTACAGGGCAGTTCTTCCCTGTCCTATAGGGTCGCTATGAGTCGGAATCGACTCAATGGCAATGGATTTGGTTTGTTTGGCTACCAGCATGACAAACTATCCTGGTAACACTCTGGAAAGTTGTCCCACCTCAGGACTTACCTTTATTATTTTCCACTGTTATTCAGACTTGAGTGGATGGATTGTAGGTGCTAAAATTGCTCACCATCCACCAGAGGCTCTTTGTATCTAATATTTTCCATTAAAGATGGGCTCTCTGCATATGCCATATAAAACCCAGTCTCTTGTCACTTACCTCAGGTCGGATTCCTTTCCTCTACCTTTTAGCTTCTAAAATTAATATTGTGGCTCATGTGCTATTAAGGCTGTCGTGAAGACTATGGACTGGCTTCGCAGAACTGAACGAGCATATATAGTTTTAAGGGAATTTCCAGATTACCGGAAGCAAAGGAGACTCTGGATCCAACGTGATCCAGGAACCTGCAAATTATCTCACATGGTGCCAAGAGTAATTTTAATTCACAAATGTTAGTTGCCGTCCGGTTGGCTCTGATTCATGGCGACCCCACGTACAAGAAACGTTACCTGGTCCTGTGCCATCTTCATGATAGTTGGCGTGTCTGAGTCCGTATGTTGCAGCCATTGTGTAGTGTCTTCCATTCTAGGGGGCTCATCTTCCATCACTATATTTGACAGTAATCTCTTGTGCTCCATAGGATTCTCACTGCCAGATTTTCAGAAGCAGACTTGCAGGCCTTGCTAGTCTGCCGTAGTCTGGAAGCTCTGCTGAAACTTGTCCACCAGCGGTGATTCTGCTGGCATTTGAAATACCATTGGCATAGCTTCCAGCATTATAGCAGTACACAGGCCACCACGATACAACAAACTGGTGGAATTTACAACTAGTCCTTGGTAATCGGCACCACAAAAAAAAAAAAAAAGCTGGTGTTGGAATAGCATCAGGGAGATTGATTTTTCAATAGAGAACCAAGTTAGAATCTGGGAATTTGAACATAGCCATCAAGCCTTTGTGGGATGGTGTGGGAAGACCTGGATTTTAGTTCATTTCCTGAGTGCTTAGAATGAATCTTATGCAGGTGACTTGGATCCCAACCCTTACCCCACAGGGTGGGCTCCTAGGTAGCCTTGTCTGCAATAGCTACTGTCCTCTTCTATGTGAAAAAACAGTACAGTATCTGGGTCCTAACCCACATTACTGGGATATATGGCCGCTGGAACTCAGAGAGAAGTTCTGTGCTCTTCAAGCACACAGTTGTAGGAATCCCACAGACCATTTTTATAAGGGAAATTTGGCTCATGGTAACGTGCCCTCCGCTCATGACTATGAAATACATGTCTGCATCAAGGCAGTGACAGCACCTGAAAACAGGCAATGTGAAAAAGTAAAATCCTGACCCTATCTTTCAGGGAAAGTTAGGAATGGCAGTACGTTATAAAAGGTACTCACCTTTTGTTAAGGGAAAGAGTAATGTTGGGATGGAGTTAATTCATAACTGAAGGAGCAGGCTAAGATTTTTTCAGGGCTTAAAAGGATTTAACATGACAGGAGAAAGAAAACTAGGAGAGGAAGAACAAGCCGCTCTTCTTTTTGCTGTACTGCTAACGTGTCTGAGTAAATTTTGAATCTCAGCATGTGGGTTCAAGCACCCTTGGATGGTTCATGTCATCAGCCTGCCTGAAATCCTCCAGTGACTTCCCAGGGAATTTAGAATAAAATCTCATTCCTTCCCCTGGCTACAAGGTTCTGACTGGTCCAACCCCCCCCATAGCTGCTATCTCAATCCCTGCCACTCTCCTTACTTCACTGTACCCCCCCCCACTTGATCCCCTTGGTCAGTAGCTGCAATATGCTGAGCAATATCCTGCCTCGGGGCCTTTGCACCTGCTTTCTTTTGTCCATGGCGGACTCCGCGTCCTCCAGGTCAGATCTCAACACTAGAGAGATCTTCTAAAGGGACCCTAGGCACACACTAAGGAACTCAGATGGCGCAACGGCAAGCGCTCAAGTTGGCAGTTTGAACCCACTCAGCAGGTAGAACTCATACAGTGGCTCCATGGGAGAAAGACCTAGAGATCTGCTCCCATAAAGATTATAATGTGGGAAACCCTATTGGGCAGTTCTACTCTGTCCCATGGGGTTGCCACGAATCGGAATCCACTTGAAGGCACCCAATGACAACAACAGGCATGCTCTGGTTTACTTTCTTAAACGGCACTTAATTACAGTAATATTTTTATCATCTCTCCCCTACCTCTCTGCCACCACATTGGGTCTCATTTACCATTCTATCAGCAGAGATCTGGCACAAAGTAAATGCTCAATATATATTTGCTGAATTGATTTTTTTTTGTATGCAGGCGAAGGAGCCCTGGTGGCACAGTAGTTAAAGTGCTCGGCTGCTAACCAAAAGGTTGGTGATTTGAACCTACCTTCCACTTCACGGGAGAAAGGTGTGGCAGCCTGCTTCCGTAAAGATTACAGCCTTGGAAACCCTGTGGGGCAGTTCTATTCTGTCCTATAAGTTGCTATGAGTCGCAACTGACTGAATGGCAGTGGCTGATTTTTGTTTTTTGGGTTTTCTTAATATACAAGGGACGACTTTGAAACAAAAAAGACTGGTGCCCTTGTAATGAAAAATTTACAAATATTAAAATTTTGCTGGGGATATAACACTCAATACAAAATGGAGATGAGTTACGCTATTTAGAAGGTTGTGGCTTCTAAAAATCTGAACAAAAATGAACCAGGCAGAAATGCCAACTCGAAGTGAAACTGTTTATATAAATTAACCCATCCAGTTTATGCTTCACTTAATTCTGAAGGAAGAATATATACTTCCCATATTAATAAATCACATCAAATAATTAGGAAGAGTTTCAATAACAAGGCCATAGATACATTGAAACCCCTTTTTGTATTAAAAGTTGAAAGACAAATCCAGATTGAACATAGTGATTGCAAAATATAATGCAATTTTGAAGAATTAAAATTATGAAAATATACAAAATTGATGGGCAACACAGCTAGGCATTTGTACATTTTCCATTCCGTGGAGAACACTAAAAATTTCTCTACCTTTTATCCACATCAGATAAATGATCTAAACCAAATATTTGCTTTGGAGTATCTTAACTTAGGATCTCAGTAGTATAAAAAGCAATAATTTTTCAGTCTGTAAACAGTAGTTGTGTTTTTTCTCTTTGCTATTTTTTTTTTAAATATCAATCTGTCACACAAAAACAAAACAAAAAAACCCACACAAACCAAAAAAATAGCAGCAGCAGCAGCAATGGGTTATTTGGGAATTATCTTCAAATACCAATGACATACGATTGCTGGGAGAGGGTCCTTTTTACTCATGTAAGAATATATATATATATTTTTTAACTGTACACAATGTATAGTGCATGACAGTTTCCAAAAGAACAGATCAATAAAAGATATTGGCCATTTCTGCGTAATTTCATTCTTTTTACAATTATCTCAAAATGTTAGAGGTTGGATCTAATTGAAATGCTACATTTAGTAGGAAAATCAGCAAGTAACAAAGGAAGCATACCTCGACGTTAACATTATTTGTCATTAAAACCAGTAAAGGTCCCAGATGCCACCAGGCAGGAGACTGGTTAGGTAGACCACTGGAGTCACGCACTGTCCCTGAGGACCAAAGCCAGCCCACTGGGCGCACACATGCTAGATGGATCATGGTCAGTTGATAGACTTGTCTCAGAGAATACAGTATTTCTATGTACAGTACTTTCTGGGATATTCAAAGAAACATTTCAGGAACACATGCCATACACACACACACCCATACACACACACACACACACACAGTTCCATCTAAATAGGCCATAGCTTTATGAGATAATGATATGTTGCCATTAAATTATAGTCAGAATCAGAATGTTCAGTTCATCTTGTTCAAGAGTGTTCCTCCTTTGGAGTGGGGTATGTGACAGCTGTGGCTACCAGTTAGCGGCAAAACTGCTTGTTTTAATTACTTGTTGAACTCAGATTTCCAACAACTCTTATTTTTAAATTTTCAAAAAATTTCCTTCGAAGTCTGAACAATTACTAATCACCATACCAAATTGTGAATCTAAGAAAGTCAAGATGAGGAGACAAAATCCAATTGCTTTGCAGAGACTTTCCAGCTGTCTTGCGATTGCTTTTAAAAGAAAACATACTGCACTTCATTGGAGCTGTGAGCTGGGAAGACTTTTAAGGTCTTCAAGACCAATCTGCCATCAGATGCTTGAATTTCCTCATCAAATTCATTTCCTTGCTCTTACAGAATTAAGCAAAACTTGAGTAACAAAATCCAAAAATGGAAGGGGAGATTCAAACACAAAGAAAAGTGATGAAAGCAATTGTATAAAATCATGTAACATTTTCAAGAACAATCTGTATCTTTTCTCTCAGACCAACCTCTGATGCTACAGTCTTGGCGACCTCTAAGTGAGCAAAATAAACGCCGCCCTGGTGTACTTCTCAAGTTTGAAAAAAGGAGACTGAGCATTAAACCCATAGGATGACATTTCTTTTGCCAACCCAAAACTTAAAACCTGAAGTCCATAATATACATTCCTATTCCTTCCTTCCCAAGCCCCTTAGTTAAAAACACTAAAGTACTAAATCTTAATTTTCAAGTGTGTGTATACACACATATATACACACACATACATATATGTATATGCACATACATATATAATTCATAAGTCAGTTGCAGTATATGACTCAAGAAACCAATGAAATCAGTATCATACTTGCCTGCATAAATTATGTACACCTCTCTTCTTTAAGGAAGTGATTCCCATCTTTCCCAAATGGATGAAAGACAGCAGGCTAGTCCTCAGCAGGCTCACACTAAGTGCTCTGCGCTGCTTTCTCCTCTGAACAGCTGTCAGTTAACAGAAGCCTGTCTTGCTGCCCTATGCTTGCTTTAGCTCTCACAGGAGCTAGGATGAGGATGTCCTGGCTACCATGTCTATCAAGCCACAAAACGAGCACCTGTGGTCGTATAAGTGGCGCCCTTCAATAGCAGGTGCCGGTCCCCTCAAACAGTGCGCTTATGCCAAATCTCACCCTGAGGTCCTCTGTGCGCCTGCCTTAGGCTCAGGGGGAGCCAAGCAGCTGAGGGAACCTTTAAAACTAACCTGTTCCTATGGAAAGAGGGCCTTCTCCCAGTCATGGTCCCCCCATGTCCTGCTTTCTGCTTCCTCAGGCTTGAGGGCCAGACCAAAATTCCCACTGCTATAATGGAAAGGCCATTCAGCCACTCTGAGGCTGATGCTTGATGCTTTATGTTTAATTTCTATTGCTGCTTTTATAGTGTCCCCCCACCTCCAGATATTTCTGGTGATGGGAGGGAAGAAGAAAAGTGGGGCTCTCTTGTGACTGCATATGCATATGAACATTTATAAAAAGTGGTCAAACCCACATGAGGGTCCTGTTCTGGTTTATATACAATAATTTAATCAGTTGTATGTATTTCATACCTAAAAAAATTAATTCACGATCAAAGTCCTTCATGCATTTTATGAGGAAGTTCTGGATTAAAATGATGGTCAACCAGACGTAGCTTTTGCCTGGAAAGATGGCATCTTTCTCTGTTGTGGAGTCATCAATGCTTGTGGTTCACACGTCCTTAAATTTTTATTTTCTTTGTGGTCTCCAGTCTTTTTTTCAGCAGCTCCCCAATTTCCAGAAGTGAGTGCAGATAACTGCTCTGTACCTTCCCTTGCACAGTCTTTGAAAATTTTCTTTCTTCCTAAAAAGGAGACAGAAGAATGAGCGCTCAGAAATTATTCCCAATTCCTAAAAGTTAAAATTACCATTACCTTTGGTCTCACTGCAAACTCATTCAGAACTTATTTTCGGTTTCATAAAATACAAAGACTTAAGCCCATCACAGATGTCTATTTTTCCACGTGATTTTTCAATGAGACTCTGTCACTTTAGCATCATTATTCTTCCGAGTAACCTTTGTTCTAAGTTACATGAAGTAGAGAAACTGAGATTTTTGATTTCTAGTTTTCATCAAGAAAAAAGGTATTACTAAGTAGTTTGAACATCGAGTCACTATTGTGTTATAAGCTGTATAAAGTGAAAAAAAAGTTGAGGTTTCTGATTATTTTCATAGAAAAGAAAGTAGGGATTTATTACTTCCTTATTTGGACATCATCACAGCCATTTATTAAACTCATCAAATTTACCAACTTCATCTTTTCCAGTTACAATATTGACAAGTCTCCCTCCATATTGACAAAGTCCATGGATTCAAGAGGCCAAACAATTTAAAAAAAGAAAAGACCAAAGCTTTGCTGCCTAACTCAAATACGTGAGTTAAATATTTACTGCCACATTTGACCTGTGGTAGAAACCACTAAAAATAAAAAAGAGGGAGTATTCAAACATAGAAAAGAGGTTGGCTGGGAACTGGTTAGGTTTACCTGAAACTGGCAGTACTGCAGAGCCCAGGGCTGCAGTGACAAACCCAGTGAGCACATATTATGATCCAGCAATACCGCTGCTTGAGAGCTAATCTTCCTTAGAAAACAGTATGTACACTAGGAGGCACGCGCCAATACATTCCAGGCAGCGTTGGATGTAAAAGCAAATCTACAGACATAACCTAAAATGTCCAACTGCTGTGGTGTATTCCTATTCTGAATGCTACACAGCTGCTAAAAAGAACAAGGGTGCATCAACCTAAACAGACTTCTTGAATATAGGGTTACTGGCGGGGAGCGGGGCAGGGAGCCAAGCTACAGAATAAGAATGCATCATTTACTTTTTAAAAATTACAACATAATACTGTGTATTTTCTCTCTGAGTGTAAGAGCTCAGAAAAAGGTTTTCACACAAAACCAATTTCAGCGGATACCTCTGGACTGAAGGGGTAGTCCAGAGACATTCACAATGTTTAAATTTGGCAAGGAAAGAAGGAAAGAAAAAAGGCAGGACCCTAATGGAAATTCAGTTGAAGGCAAGTAAGGTTTTGTTTTACCCAAAAGACAAGTAGTACCCAGCCCTACACGGATCCTCCATGAGTCGGAGCTGACTCCGTAGCAACTAATAACAACAGCAACTGCTTTATTTAACCTTCACTATAATCCCATCATCTCCATTTTACAGATAAAGAAACTGAGGCCCAGAGAGGTTAAGTGACTTTCCCAAAGACAAAAGCCAAGGATAGAGCCAGGGCTTCTTATAATAATATGAAAATCACTGTTTTCATAATAATATTATTATTTCACAAATAATACTTCAGAGAGTAGTACAAAGTAAAGGATAATCTCTCGAATGCTCAGAATGAGAACTTTTACTCTGTACTTTAGGAGGCAGACAGACGTTGTAACAAGAACCATCCCTCATTTGTCTCAACGCTAGCCCATCACCCCTGTGCCTGCCAGTCCTTCCCTCATACCACATGCTCTGGCTCTGCTGGGTGACTCACAGCGCCCGCACAATTCACCTTCCTGCCTCTATGCTTCTGTACCTCCCTCTGCTCGGGATTCCTTTCCTCCATTCCAGTCTGCCTGGTGAAAACGTAATCCTCACTATATTCCCATTTAGCCCAGCATTCAACAGGAAGTGAGCTCGATAATCACCTGCTTATTGAAAATCCCCAAGATCCCCAGCAAAGCCCAACCGCGTGAAGCAATGTGACATTCATTCAAGTTTACGGTCTTTAAGGTACCTTGTTTGTTGTTTTTAATGGGTACTACAATTCTGA
The DNA here is from genome assembly GCF_024166365.1 of Elephas maximus indicus. Classification (NCBI taxonomy): domain Eukaryota; kingdom Metazoa; phylum Chordata; class Mammalia; order Proboscidea; family Elephantidae; genus Elephas; species Elephas maximus. Next base: position 10,347,618 of record NC_064840.1, read on the forward strand.
ATTTTTGTTTTTCTACAGTATTCACAAAAGGGGATGGGATTCAGAGTAGAGAATGAGTTGGGCCTTGGTCTAAAAGGTAAAAAGCTAAACAGCTCCAAATCTACTATAAATCGCCAGATTTCTTGTTATGTAAAAGTGTTACAACAAGACGAGCAAGTGTCTCTCCTTTTAAAGTGGACTGGAAGCGCGAGGTAGGAGGCAGGAATTCTAGGACATACTTATTTCTAAAGGGTTCAGTTACTGGCCCTTTACTGGGTACCCAAGTGCCCGGAATTCATAAAGGCTAATGGCAGGTACAAAATGTTATACAAATACAGAGGAAGAGGTGGGGAGATATAGAGGGGGCAGGAAGGGTTATGAATACAGCCTTGAAGAGGAAGAAGGATTGACAAGACTAGAGTTGGAAGGAAAGAATATTGAGGGCAAAGAGTCTTCCTGTCTGATGGGCTCCATTTTCTTCACATACTAGAAAACCAAATTACATGGTTTGTATTGGTTAAGGTAGATGTTGGGGATCTGTTCTCACAGGTGGCCTTACAGAGTTCTAATTTATATCACCAATGAACAGCTTTTAAATCAATGATTTTCTCAACTATTTTTGAAATTATTAACAAGAGAAGCATTTGACATTGATAAACAATTCCATCGTTCTGGATGGTGGGATAAAGACTGATTAGGGGATGGTAACAGGGAGATGCTATTCTCTACTTTCTAATTCTCTTGTAATGAACATACATTTTGTGTGCAATGAAATGCTACAGCGCTGTTAAAAAGAATAAAGGAGGTAAGTACTCATATGTAATAATCTCTTAGATATTAAATGCAAAAAGCAAGAAACAAAACAATGTGCTCAGCATGCTGTCATTTTTATCTATAGACGGGGGGTGGGAGGCAGGGAGATATAGAGACTTATAGGCTTCTACATGGATTATCTAATTCAGCAAGATTGTACCAAAAACCACCGCTAATAGTGGTTGCTTCCTGGAAAGAGAACTAGGGAACTGGTGTTAGGATAGAAGAGATACAGTTCATTCTGTCTTCTTTCTTTACTCTTCGGATTGTTTTTTTACCATATGCATATTTTACCTTTTCAAAACAATGTGATGCTTTTAAAAAAGAGAGAAAATATTAAAAACTTAAATAATCCATCAATTAGTACTTCTCGTCATCACTGAAGTAAGTATGAAAACAGCTGAATATAGAGCTTAACTGGCTAAAACCAAACTTCACACGTATGAACACGTCTGCTTTTTCCCTGCATCTTGAAAGTATGATGGATTTCCTCTGGTGCTCAAAACACAGACAGTATTAATTCTACTTCCACCAATTCATCATGTTGGCATTAGTTTTCCTAGGAAAAGAATACCCCCAAAAACATATAGAAATGAGAAGGAAGTAGGGGGAGACCTCCACCCACAAAAAAAAACTACTGCTAGGTACCTTCCAATTACAAGTCCTATAAGGAGAGAATGACAATTGAAAATTAACTTGTCCTTGTGACAGAGATAAAAACATTGAATATCTATATATAACTTATTGCCACTAGCATACAATCTCTTACCGGTGAGAACGAAGTGTCTTCTAAAATAAGTTCTTCAAGTTTAAGTGCAATTAGATGTGTTTCAAGCCCTTTAATATGATCCACAACATTGGAAATTAAAGTCTGAAGACCAGTAACATAGTCTTGGAAACTGGTGAAGACAGGTGGCTGGGGAAAAGATTTTTAAAAAATGTTGAAAGATTATCAAACATATTTCCTGTGCTTACATGTAGCTATGCCAGTAACTTCATGCTCTAGCATTACTTAAGGCCGGCAACAATAACAGGAATGGATACAGTTTCAAACCAAGGTGAAGTTAACTGACAACAAAAAATGCTAACTCAGCAATTATGATACTCCCCCCCCCCAGCTGCTCACCGAGATGTTTTTTAAATATGAAAAACCAATAGAAACTGAAGATGAGCAATCATTAGTAAATATCTTAACTGGCCATTACTCAACTTAGGGCTAGAAATCACCTGGAACATGAAAGGAGAGGAGTGGAATGAAGACTTTATTTTACTCTCTCCAGATGTTAACAGGGAATACAAACTGAATATTCTAAGTTCAAACAGAAAAATTAATGGGGAGAATTTGTGCTAACAGATATGAGAGTACAGTAGGAGGTTACAGTAACACTGGGTGGTGCTGGTATATAAGTAAACTGACAAAAAGTGAAAGGAAACAAGTCCTGAAATGGACCCAAGGACCTGTGGGAATTTAAAAGGTGGCATTTCAAAACAGGTTTCAAGTAGATCAATGAATAAATGGTGCTGGGATAACCAGCTAGACATTTGGAAAAAATAATGCCAGCTCATTACCCTCATTTCTCCTATGAAAATTAATTCCAGATAGGTTAAATACTTAAATATAAAAAAATCCATCAAAGTACCAGAGGAAAATATAGGTGATGACTTCTGCAATGATGAGCTGGAAAGGCCTGGACATGACACTATACTAGAAAAACCATTAAAAGCCACTACCTTGTTCTTTAAAAAATTACTACATGATGGCGAAGGGAGTGGGGGGAGACGAAAGTTAAGACAAATGACAAAACTAAAAAAATAGGCACCATGTATGACAGAGGATTAATAATACTATTATGTTAAGAACTCAATAACCCAAAATACATCAAAATATTACTACCCTACTATAGGCAACTTAGGCTAAGAGAGAAACAAAAAATATACCAAAGAAATTCAAGAACCATATGAAAGCATATGATACAATTAAAAAAAAAAAGCCATATAAACATAAGGGAAGAACTAGCCTATCAACTAGTAAGGCAGTTTTCCCCTCAAGAAGTCTGTCTTCTGTGAAGGTTCAACATCAATAAAAACCAAGCAAATGCAGATTAGAAAAACGGGGTATCAATGTTTGTCTATCAGATGGGCAGAGGGTACAGGCACACTCAACACTGCTGGGGGTTGGGGGGTGAGGGGTGTAAACTCCTATGATCTTTCTACAGGATGAATTGATCAATATGTACCAAAAGCCTTAAAAATGTGTATATAATTTAATTCTAAGAGATATCCTAAGGAAATCATATTATAAATTCATCTTCGTGAATGTCTATATTTTAATAACAGCACTATTTATCATATTTAAAAAAGCATCAGAACCAATCAAATATTCATCAATAAGAATAAATTATGGTATATTAATACAATAAGACGGTATATAGCCATTAAAATAGGCTAGATCTGTATTTACAGACATGAAGAGATGTCCAAGAAACCTATACAGAAAAACAAAACAAAAACTAAGAAAAAGCACGTTGCAGAACTTGCTAGATAGCAAGATCCCGGTTTCTAAAATGTTAGCAGTGGTTATTGCTGGTTGGTAAGAACATGAGGAATCTTCACTTTATTCAAACCTTTATTGGTTACTTTGATAACTGGAAAAACAGGAAGGTCATTCTCACTTTTGGAAGTTAGAAAAATAACAAAATACCCCCACTCTCAAAATCCAAATACCAGAAAGCTACTTGACAAGTTCTAAGGCAGGCTTTCCTTAGAAGGGAGAGCAATAGAGCAACTCAGACCTACACCTTCAAACTTTACATTTATGATCTGTTCAATTTTCTTGACCAAAGAAAGGGAAAGTGAAATTTCCCTTATTTAGTCCCCCACCTGAATCTAAGTACCCTTTGTTTTTAAATGAATGGTAACATTCAGCACAGTGTCTAATCTAGAGAACTCCTCAATTGTTACTAAACTGAACTGTTCAGAAATTTTACTACTAAAAGGATCAACATCTACTAAAAGCATCAACATCTGCAAATGACACTGGTTACTATGTTGCTATAAGTCAGAATCCACCAAAGGCAATGGGTTTGGTTTGGCTTTTGGTTTACTATATTGCTATTAAAAAAGAAAAAAACCAAACCCAGTGCTGTCGATTCCAACTCATATTGCTATAGTGGGCCAAAATTTGGCATTGATAATGATAGGATAAACTCAATAATAAAACAGCTTGTCAAGTGCTGTAATAAATTCTAAAAAACCTTCCTTGTAAAAATGATAAATTATGTTAACGTTTTACACATTCAAAAATTAAATCAGTAAAGATGGGGGAAATGCTGAAATTAAATACAAACAGAAATACATGAACCTTATATATCACATTGATAACACAATGTGTTTAAATCCAGTGTATTTACACAGTATATTCCCGAGTATATTCATTGGAATATACTCTAAGGACTAGAAAAAAACTGCAAAAAATTTGAACTTTTTTTAGTGAGTTTATTATAGGAACTCATAGTGGAACTGTTACAGTAATTCCAAAACGATTTAGCATTTATTGCTAAAAAAAAACAGCAAATGAGTAAAATATTGACAGTGTTGGACATCAGAGTCTTCACTCTGAGACAATTAAGCTACAAATATGGAATGAGGGAAGCAGTGGAAAGGAGAACACTGTGATGTTGGGTTGAAATTGGAAGTATCGGTAAGAATTCATGTATGTATGTATGCATAACTAAATTTTTTTAGCTCTCGCCACTGACATGACCTGTAAGCCAGGAAACCCCAATAGCAACAAGCACATCTAGCACCCAGACCTTGGTTTCAAATTACCATTCCCCAGAAAAGGAACCAGAGCTCAATGGGAAAATATGGCTGGTTTCGGGTCTTCGAGGGGAAAGTACAAATGCTTGGAGCACATTGGTTGTCCTAGAAATAAGGGCTCAAAAGCTGATGAGGACATGTTAAAGTACAGAAACCAGCTTAAAGTGGCTCCCATTAGCCAAATTTGGGTCAATATGAGTATCCAGAAGAAAAATAATGATTTATAATAAAGTGAATTTAAAAAATGAGCCCATGGTGAGACTCAAATATATATATATTTTACACATTTAAAAAATATATGAATGAAAGAGGGTTGGGAAAGCCCTATTTTACGGAACAACGCCCGCTAACAAATAATAAAGGATTGCCGGAATTAGAAAAGCACCATTTTGGAACTACGGATGTAATGAGCTATTCAATGGACACTAAAACCACTGGGTGAAAGGCCGGTGGGGAACAGGATATTCACAGTCTCAAAGCATCACCCTATAGATTACTTATTAATTACAGAGGGAAGTCTTTTACAATGAAGAAATCTAGTAGACACTGCCATAATTTAAGAAAGAGAGAAAGAAAAAGCTGGGGGATAGGGGAGGAGGCTAGAAAATGTATACTAGGATCTCAAGTACTCTTAAAACATGCAGGGAAACAGGAAAAAGAAAAAGCAGTAGCTGCCAGACTGTTACTTGTGTTTTTTTCTGTTATTACCATGATGATGCTGGTTTCTTTTTTCTTCTTTTTCTTCTTCTGCAAATTTAATTTGTATGGTCGCAGGACACTCTCACAATAACTGGACACCCAAAGGATAATAGAAATAGTCTAAGGGGGAATAATGCAAATTCGTCAATAAGGATTACAGTAGAGACACCTCTCATGAACAGTTAAAGGCAATGTATTAAACAGCAAAATTCTGTCAGTTGTTCTATGCAAATCTTTTCAATTTCTCTGCCAAATCCATCCTCCACGCTCCGATTTCTACAGTCACCACACTGATTCAGGCCTTCCTTAATCTCTTGCTCAGAATATTGTGAGAGCCTAAGTCTTTATCCCTTCTTCTGGCTTTACCAGCTCTAAATCCATCCTCCACCGAATCCAGTTCCCTGATGCTTCCCTGTAGGAAGCAGGGAGCCATTAATATCCTTTTCACTCAGTGAAAAGTCCAAATTTCTAAGCATGGAATCCAAAGGTCCTTTACAATATACCTCTCCCCAGCCACCTCTCCAGCCAGGTAAGATACTGTCTCGGCTACAAACCTTACCTTAAATGTATGTGAAGAAATCTCCCCAGTTGGTTACCACATATCCTGCTTTGTAATTACTTAGCCGTTTACTTGTCTTTTTCTATACTGCATTGTATGCACGTACACGTATGTGCAATTAGTACTCAGTTGCTCACTCAGTCACGCAATAATTATGTTAGGCATGTACAATGTGCCAGTCACCTGAACAGAGTATGTGGCCTTCAGGAAGCTTACAGATTAGCAGGAAAAGAAATATAAACAAACATGTGGCAGAAAGGGAAGAAGCTGGATTAGCCTACTCTTCTTTCTAGCTGAAAGACAGAAGGAAGGTTGGCTACATCAGCTCCAGCACTCCCCTCCATCATGCAGACTCTCTGTAATTTCTCAACAACAGCAAGGACACATGAAAGAGGACAGAGGAATTAACTTAAAATACATGTAGAGGAAACAGAGCTAGATTTGGATTAATCTGGGGAAACTCGGAGATGAGTAAAGCAAATTACAAGAAGCTTTACCTAAGCATTATCAATTAAACCTTCCTGGTATTCTTTGAAGGAATTCCTTCAGAAAATGGTTTAAAATGCTTTTCAATTAAGAAAACATGGGCGGGGGAAGGCGTAAAATTACAGGTATAAGGTGCCTATTCCCTCTTCATTTTTGAAAAATAAACTGTATGTACAATGAAGGAAGAGAACAAAAACATACCTCAACGAAAAAAACAAGATTTTCTAAGAGAGTAGGATGTGTTTTCAAGTTACCATCTTTAACTTCTAAGAGGTCACCTTTACATTTACTGAAGACATCTGAAAACAAAAAAATGTTTTACGGTTTAATTCAGCTGCTGTTCCAATGCCATTTTTAGGAACACAATGCACAATCTAATGAAGAATAAGCAAACACAGAAGCTTAATCCAGGAAGATTTTTTCATTCCTCACAATAAATCAAATACCAAAGGATATGTATTTAAAGTTCATTTAAAAAGCCATGCGATTATTGCTCTATTGTCTTAAAAAAATAGAAGGTGGCATTATGAATTATATATTCTAGCCTTGGTGGCACAGTAGTTAAGAGCTTGGCTGCTAACCAAGAGGTCAGCAGTTCAAATCTAGCAGCCGCTCCTTGGAAACCCTGTGGGGCAGTTCTACCCTGTCCTATAGGGTCACTATAGGACAACAACAACAGGGTCTAAACACGAGCTATGCCTTTCCACAGATAGGCTATGGGCACAATTAAATTAAGACTCCAGGTGAATGACTCAGAAGAACTCCTGGCCATATGGCCTGAAAGACCAAACTGCATTGCAGGAATGCATCTTTGTTACAGATACCACGTTTTATATGGTAATCCAGGTCATCTTTTAATTCTCAGATATTTTTCTTTTGGCAATAAAATAAAAGCTCATCTGTGCTCCTGAAAAGAAACATCCTTATAGGTTTAAAATGCGTACGTGTGTGTGTGCCCTTTTACCAAACAATTCCACTGCCAGGAATTTACTTCAAAGGAAATATTTAAACAAGTACTCAAACAGCTGTGTCCCAAGATGTTCATTACAGCATTTTTAAAAACATGGAAAATAATTCAAGTATATATTATGTACTCGACGAAGAAGTATGTAAATGTGATACGCTGATGGAATATTATGCAGATCTTAAAACACTAAATAGTATGTATATATGCCTCACACAGTAAGGCGTCCAAGACAACTCAAAAGTAAGTCAGAAGAGCATGTACACACCTTTTCTTATGCTAAAAAACCCCTATTCTGTATATTCATACACCCATGTGTATGTGCATGCACACATCCAGCTATGTGTACACTGTCTAGGACAGACTTCACAGTGTTAACAGTACTCATCTATGGGGCAACAGACTGGGGAAAAGGGGAAAGACCACACCCACTGACACACTGTCTTCTAACAGGCATCTACTACTACTTTTGCAATAGTAACTTTTAAAAGTTAAAAACAATTCTTTAAAAATATCCAAAGTATGATTATTTTCAAATCCTCCCACAGTATCTATAAAAAATGTAGTCACTGCCAGATAAAATAAATGCAGTAAACTAGTGGGGGGTGGGCGACAAATCCACAATAAGAACACTTACCTTTTAGTTGTTCTAGTAAAGACTTAAAACTATTCTCTATTCGCTCTTGGATCTCCGTTGTATCCTCTAAAATTGAAAAATAAAAATGAAAACTTTTCCTTTTTTTAGCAAAATGAAGAAGCAAAATCAGTATCTGCGAGCTACTCATGGCCAAGGACATCTAAATTCCACTACCGAGAGACGGACAGGCAGAGATGAAGGGAAGGGCAAGGTAAGAGGAAACATTTCCAGAGCCCCCACCCCTGCCATTTTTCCCGATGTGTTAAGTTGTGACTATTTTACTGCATTTACTATGTAAGTTTAAGTTTTCAGTGACAAAAACCCAGTCAACACAGGCATGCAAGTGTATGCTTACCTAAACCATTGGTATCTAGCTCATAAACATCACTAACAAGATGAAAAGAGCCAGTCTGGCACTGAGGACAGCCAGAATTAAGGAAGCCAGCCATCCTGGTGGGTACAGGACCAAGGAAAGGATACTGGAGAAGAAAGGAAAAAAGTCAGGTCCTTTACATACGTCCAAAATCATGTAGATAAGTAAACAAGACGCCTTAACCGCTAGATAAAAACCTGCCTTAGAGCGTCCGTTACGAGACCTTGATCATGAGCGAACTGGTAACTGAATCATTACAGAGAAAACAGGCAGGAATGCTAATTTGTTAATAGCTAATAAAAATTTGCCATCACAAAAAGCTATTTTGGTTTGCATCACTATCAACTGAGGAAGCCTCTGCAGTTCCCTCTCAGTCTACAACATCCCTCTCTTTCCCACAGATGCCGTAACATGGGACAAAATACTGTTCTTTACTATTCACCTACTCCAAACTTATTTTTTTTCAAGTCATAAATTAACTATTGCAGCTTTGACGATAAATACTTATCGATGATACCTGAATTTGCTTCTCAATAAATCGCTTTCCTGTATCCAGGGCCACCTCCAGATGTTGAAGGAGCAAACGCAGTGTATCAATTCGGGAGGATACGCCGTTCTCGGTGGTTTTCTCCGAGTTCTTTGGCTCCACTGGGTGGTTAAGACTCGGAAGTCCGCTGATCAGCCTCAGTGTTAAGGAACGGATCCTTAACCACATGGTCTCCTCCTCCAGGGAAAGTCTCTTGTGTTCTTCAGAAACGTCCCTGAAACAGAAACATCCCAACCACCCATTTTATTCAGTCTGCTCCCTTCAAATCTTTCAAATGTCTTAACCAGTCGATATTGGTCCCAGCTCTCACTTACTAGCTGAATAACCTTGTACAAGCCAAAAACTTCTGAATCTCTGTTTCGTTATCCATAAAATGGGAATGATAACCTACCTAACAGGTCATTTTACCTGTAAATGAAACTTCTTTCCCTGATGATAAAATACATGATATAAAAAATTCAAATGAAAGAAAAGTAAAAAAACAAGGCAAAACGTAACCTGGTAACCCAAACACCCACAACATTAACAAGTTTGCTGTATATGCTTTCAGACTTTTGCAATACGGATATACAAAAAAAGTAACTAAAATACAACAAAAATATTTATATAGTCCATTTAATAATTTTAAAATAAATAAAATGGGTTCACAATATTCACGCTGTTTTGCACACTGTCCCTTTTTATGGCACTGTGTGCAGAAAAGAGTTAACTATAGCAGGCCTGACGCTATTATTGTTAGAGGGGCATGCCAGCAAGGTTGGCCCTTGGCTCACGTCTGGGTATGTGTACTCCAACTACTACCTAAATGATAAGAACAGCTCACTATGCCTGGACTGTTTGCACAAGTGATGTAGCTTATGGGGAACACCTGCTTTCCTTTTGGGAATAGCCCAGACCAAACCCACTGCTGTCGAGTCAATTCCAACTCAGAGTGACCCTATAGGACAGAGCAGAACTGCACCATAGAGTTTCTAAGGAGCGCCTGGCAGATTCGAACTGCCAACCTCTTGGTTAGCAGCCGTTGTACTTAACCACTACACCACCAGGGTTTCCTTGGGAATAGACAGACGATGCCTATATAACCAGCCAATAAAAACCTTGGGCACCACATCTCTAACAGGCCTCTCCGGGCAGAAACATTGCACATGTGACTGCATTTTTCAATGCTGGAGAAAGGAACATGCTTGGTGTGTCCCTCCCAGGAGGGAGAGCACTGGAAGCCTGGGATGGTGTTCTCCAGACGCCACCTGAGTCTTTTTCCCCTGCTGATCCTGTCACGTATTCTTTTCTCTATAATAAACCTTCCCCATGAGTGCAACTACGTGTTGAGTCCTGTGGGTCCTTCTAGCGAGTAACTGAACGCAGTACATTCAGAAATACCTCCTATATAAATCTATGTATGCATATACATTTTTTTCTTAGGATTCACTTTCCTAGAAGTGGAACTATTGTATTAAATGGTATGTGGCATTTTCAATCTTGATACATACCATCAAAATTCCCTAAAGTTTTACTCCCACATAAATGCACAACAATAACCATTTTCCCCAAAACTTTGCTGAGCACAAATATTAATCTTTTCTGATTTGCTCAACAGATAGTCTTTACTTCTGTATATTTCTTTGAACTTCCTATTAACGCCTTTTTGCCCAATTTTTTTGGGGGGGACAGTTATCTTTTTCTTATTGATTTATTAAGAGTTCTTCATATATATTAAGAGTATTAATATAGATGAAGAAATGTTTACCAATTTACCATGTACTTTTAGAATTTATTCTTTCTATATAATAAACCCGTTGCCATCGAGTTGATTCCAACTCATAGCAACCCTATAGGACAGAGTTTCAAGGAGCACCTGGTGGATTTGAACTGCCGACCTTTTGCTTAGCAGCCACAGCACTTAACCACTACGCCACCAGGGTTTCCTTATGTATAATAAACCGAAAAATGAAACCAAACCCACGGCTGTCGAGTCAATTCTGACTCATAACAACCCTACAGGAAACAGTAGAACTGTCCCATGGAGTTTACAAGGAGCGCCTGGCGGATTCGAACCGCTGACCACTTGGTTAGCAGCCGTAGCACTTAACCACTACGCCACCAGAATTTCCTTCTATATAATAAAAAAAAATAGAAGGCAATTATTTCAGAAGTCAAATCCTTTAAGTTTTCAGATTTGATGCAATGCTAAGAAAGGCTTTCTCTACCCATTTAAAAATACTGTCTGGTATTTTCTTCTAGAATTTTTAGCATATAGAATATGTCATGAAGTAGGATATAACTTTTAGATTAGCCAGTGGTCCCAACATAGGGGTGGTGTTTTTCCCCCCTTTGGCTTACCTATATTTTCTAGTCTCTACAACAAACGCTGCTATACTTGTGTTTAGGAAAAAAAAAAAAAAGTTTTTTTTTTTTTTTTCCTTCAATCTTAAATTCATCCTGATCTTTAAAAAAAAAAAATCTTGGGGTTAAATTCCAGCTACCTGTCTTTTGGATCCCAGCTGAAGAAAACATTTAAGTCTCTGTTGTCTCGCAAGTCTTCCCATGGAATGTCATCTTCTTCTGGCCTAAGATTCATTGACTTTATACTTTCTGCTAAGCTGGTTGATCTGTGATATAGAAATTTTATCTCTGCATTATTTCAATAGTAAAATAGTCATGGAAACATATTGGCCAAGACTTTATATTACTAGAAAGAGGAAGGGAGAGAGGAAGGCATGGAAGAAGGAAGGGTTTGCTATCAGGCAGAAGTAAGAGCTTGTGTAAAGTGAACCAGAACCAGTCACAGGTAATGCTGCAGCCCCGCCCACCCAGGTAAAGTGGACCAGCCCTGTCAGCTCAGCAGGGACCAGGAGTAACTACAGCCTAGGGGGGTCCCCACATGGAACCCAGCTCTCTCCCCTTTCCTCCCTTGCTCTCTTCCCTCTTTCTCTCTCTTTTTTTTTTTTTTGTTTCCTCTTTTTCTTTATCTTGCTAATGACACTCACAGGCCCACTGGTGGCTCTCAGCATCTAATTCTTTAGTTCCTTTTTAGCTCTACTTACATACTTGTAATACTTACATATTTGCTTCAAGTAGAAGGTCTAATAGCATCCGTTCAGTACGAACTTGTGCAAAATGAAGAGAATTATTCAGCCTGTTCCTGAAAGCGATAAACTCTGGGATCTTCTCAAATGCACCATATTTGTAAGCTTGAATAATATATTCTGAGGTCTGGGAAGGAAAGACATCACCTTGGTATAAATATTTTCACAGGTCATGCAATGTAAGCAAACCTTGCCAGCCAAGACAAATAAAACAAAAAAATCAAGGCTAAGTAAAAGATTTTGAATCTAATCTTTAAAAAAGTCTTGGTCACCAAGCAGAATATCAGCCTTTAAAAATGTTATTTTTCTTTCTTTCTACATCCAAGTCAAACTTCCCTTTAGGTTTCTTCCTTACTAATATTACTGATGATAACACCCAGCTGCTGCTACTGCCTTCTCTTGGCAGTCATGTCTTTCAATTCAACAGGACTGGAGGTTTTGTTATGCCACGACAATCAAAATTTGGTTAGTGCCATTTTGGAAGGGACATTACTTCATGTTTTTCTGCATCTGAGATAATCAATGCTTTAAACAAAGATTCTAAAAATACCAGAGTAATATAACCACCACCCCACTCCCACCCACAATAAAAACCACTCTCTTCCAGAAAAAGATGGGCTGCGCCTTGGTTTTCTTTATTTTTGAATATGTATCACAAACAAAGGGCATAAGTACACTACATTAGGACAGAAATAAGACAACAAACAAAAGACCTACAGAAACGCATGTCGTGATCCACTTTGAGGACAGAAAGACTTCAAGAACCAGGCTTCTTGTCCATCTAAACTACATTAAGACCTCTGCTGAAAATTCCCATGAACACGTGAAGGAGCACTCACAGCATGTGCTTAACTTCAAATTAACATATATATGCGGGTGAAATGGAGAACAGAGGCAAGATAAAGAAATCTAAACAGAAACTCTGGCACAAGAGAAGAACTTCTCAGGGAAGAACATTTCATGGGTGTGGGCCTATGCCATCAGGACCAGAAGACAGGAGGTCAACCCTTTGGGCCAAGGAAAGTGTTAAGCTCAAAGCTGATGTCTGCCCCAAACAATGATTCTCTTTAGAAAAGCCAGTCTTTTTGCACAGCCTCAGTCAGCTCTGCCCCCATCTCCATTATGTCCAAATAACTTGCCCAGTAGGAAAATAGGCCAATAGTCAACAACATACCCTCTGATACACAGCCTCGCAGGGTTCATTTCAGGCCGCGGGATTGCGCCACGGGCGCTAATTCAACTGCACTCGATGCGGCTTTTAAACCCCCACGGGACACCTCGGCGAGCTGTTTGCCTGCAGTATCTGGAGAAATTAAAGACGGACGGACACAAGAAAATTAAAAAGATTACTTGTGATCCTGCAGGGTTAAAGAAGGACTATCTGAAAAAGCTCGAGTGTACCTTCTAGCTTGAGTAAAGGACAGTGATACGCCCTGTCAGGAAGAGGCCAGGATATTCTAAACACATATGCCTATCCAGTGGCCCCATAGCTCGGGAAACACAGCAAGGTTTGCTATCAGCCTTTGCAATAGGAACTTACAGCTTGAAAAAACCTGCTGGTGAGGGACGTATCATTCAGCAATGAATCAGGATGAACAAATGGCTCAAGTGATTCCAGTCAAATTTATAAATTACAGCTCCAAAATATGCTAGGATTCAGGGAGAGAACCAAGCCTTCCCCAGTACAGAGGCAGCCTACATTTCAGAATAGTCCCAGGAATACCACGTTAGAAAAAAAGACAATAGCTTTTAAAAGAAAAATAAGGGGCAACATAGAAGGAATATAGTCCTTTAACAAACTAAGAAGGTAACTTTGGTTCTCTAGCTTGTCTTTTTTAATTCAGTCCTCCTTTAATGCTGCAGTAAAGTGCCACTGTCCATTAGACAAGGGCCTGGGAAGCAACCTATAGGACAATGGCTGTGAAGTATGAACTATTTGAAGCCACTACCCTCAATGGAACTGCAGGCAACACTGGAAGTCACAGGCACTTTAAGACTTCTGAATATCAGAGTATATTGTCCGTACCTATTTCTACTCGTTTATGCACCAATGAGGTGATTTACATCCCGCGGAGATTCCTGAAATGAACCCTGGTCACTGTAAAAATTAGCAGAATACATGGACATTGAACCCCGGAATAATAATTCTCATGGATACCTAAAACAGACTTTAAAGAGGGGAGAACAGTAAAAACATATAAACAACCTTTGGAGCTGTAGAAATCCAGCTCTAATTCTCCTACTGTAAAAAATCTATTCCAAAGTAAGGCGACAGCAGACAATGACCTCTCCAGAAAGGAGCCCCTGTGTAGACCTTCCAAACAGAACTTTCAGTCTCACAGCACAAAGCCTTACAAAGCAGAATACCAGATTTTTCCCTGCAAGGATTAAAAGTGTTCTTTGAAAGAGCCACCTGAAAACAAAATACATCTCACCCTAGAAAAAAGTATCTGGGGATCTCGAAAACCACAAAGAATAAAACATGTTGGCTTTCCAGAGAGTTATTTCTACTACTAGGAGCAAAAAACCAAAATCAAACCCACTGCTGCTGAGTCGATTCTGACTCACAGCGACCCTACAGGACAGGGTAGAACTGCCCCATAGGGTTTCCAAAGAGCAGCTGGTAGATTCAAACTGCCAACCTTTTGGTTAGCAGCCATAGCTCTTAGCCACTGTGCCACTAGGGCTCCTAAACTATGAGCAGCGACCCTATGGGACAAGTAGAACTACCCCCACAGGGTTTCCAAGGAGCACCTGGTAGATTCAAACTGCTGACCTTTTGGTTAGCAGCCGTGGCTCCTAACCACTACACCACCAAGATTTCATTAAAGCATACAGCACGTTAATTGTGATCTTTCTTAGCCTCAGTTCCTTCAGGAAATAGTCCACACCATAGTCTCTACTTGGCCTATTGTGGCACTGAGGCCAAGGGGTACTTTTTCTTGCTTGATTTTGTTTTGCTTTTGCTCCCAGAGTCTCCCAAGATTATCTACCTTAATATAATTAAGTTCTATCTTCTTAGCTACCAGTAATAAAAATAAATTTCAAGCAGAGTCCTAGTCTTAGAATGCTAAAATGTTACCAAGTGCAGCATCAGATCACATATTCAGATAAATTAGTCACTCCCACCACACCCATCAGCAAAACCACAAAGACACGGAAAGCCACTGAGGACAATATGCCCTCGCAGATCGCTCCTGGAAATCCAAGTCTTCATGAACAATACTGCTCTTCTAGACCCACTGGATGATTGAAATCTGGAGTAATACCAGCCAACAGGCTGGAATTAACCCCACATTTATCCCCCACTACCTCAACGCTATTTGAAGAACAAAACTTGGAAAAGGACTCTTCAGTAAAGCAAATCCTCCATTAAACCATTCCTTACTACAGAAACAAAAGCCAGAGTGATGAGATTTGAGGAGCACTTTTCTTTTGGGCTTCTTTTTTCAGTTGGTGAAAACTAATTCTCCTAGTGTAAGAGAACAGGGGAGGGCAACCACAGATACCAGAATGCACAGTGAAAACTCTCAGATACATAATCAAACTGCCCGCTCCTGCTAGGAGATTCTAGAACCACCATGTCCAAGAGATGCCCTTCTGACCTTGAAGCCAGGCTAGTACTTCCGAGTAATGTGCCCGGATGCTAATGCCAACTTCCCTTTCCCCCTGACCAGGAGCTGTGGCACAAAAGGAAGGCTCTCATGAATACTAACCATGGGGGGCACAAGACCACCGGCTCAGAGTGATCCTTTGCTACTCCAGCCCTCTAGACCATGCCCTAAAGCTTGTTAACGTGAGCTGAGACCAACATATTGTTAACACGAGCTGAGACCTGTATATATATTCCACTGTTCAGAAATGTTTCTTCCCTGCCTCTGTTTAATACTCTGTAAAGAGTCAGTACGAAGGTAGATCAGCCACAGCTGTCATATTACAAACGGGTTTTTTGTTTGTTTGTTTGTTTGTTAATTCTCATGAGTATTTGCCAAGAAGGACCCCGAAGCTAGCTTCATTGCCAAGAACGGGAAGCTACGAGCAGATATGTAGCATGGCCCAAATTCCAGGGGATGAATCTTAGAAGTACGTGAGAACAAAACAGGCAGAGTGGCCACCCTAGAGATGCTCCTTCTCTCCACATAGGTGCTCAGGTAGTTGGTATCCACAGCTGGTAGAGACCAAACGGTTTTTCCCACAAAAGCCTCTGCTTAACTGACGAGTGGAGTCCAACCAAGTCTGCTTGCAGTGAAAAATATGGCGCAAACCCCATCCTTTATTACAGCACAGAGAAGCTCTGTCTTGTTTGTTGTTGCTTCTAAAAACATACTATTTAATTACCGAAATATCTTGAAATGTCCTCCAATTGTTCAATTTTATAATATTTAGAAAATATAAGTGCGCTCACTGTTGGCAAACAGCACTAAATCCATTGCCAATGAGTCGGTTCCAACTCATAGCAACCCTACAGGACAGTGCAGAACTGCCCCACTGGGTTTCCAAGGCTGTAAATCTTCACGGAGAAGACTGCCACATATTTCTCCTGCTGAGTGGCTGACGGGTTTGAACCACCAACCTTTTGATCAGCAGCTTAGCACTTTAACCACTGTACCACCAGGGCTCCTTATGCCAAGAGCACAGTCCAGTGCTTATAAATTTCAGAAATAAAAGTAACGAGGTACAGCTGCTACGGCAGTCTTACATGGGATCCCAAGTACAAACTCTCAGGGGCTATTTCTTATACTCTTGGAAAGAATCTCTCAGAGATCAAAAGACAGATCTAAGAGGCATAACACTTCCTATTCTGTTAATACCCAGTTGTAAATACAACTCTCCAAGGATTCTATTAAACATATCCATTTTTTTTCCTGCTCCCTTATAACAAATATATATGTATGTTTATTTATTATTGTAAAAATATACACATTGCCCATTCGACATCAAACAAACTAAGATTCTAACACAATGACTAACTCTTTACCTCTACCTATGGCCTAGGGGCACTTGCAAGTTCAGCACAGGGTACCTCAACATGTGCACCTGTGGCATGAGGTAAGCTGCTTTCTGAATAACGTGCACTGAGCAGGCAAGACCATACTTTTTTTTTTTTTTTTTAACATCACTTACATCTTTCTGGTTGGAGTGGAAAAACCTGAGTGCGAAGTTACAGGATTGGGATGCAGCAGCGTACTGACCTAAGGACTCGGCGTATCGGGTCAACAGATAACTAGGTGGGAAGGAAAGAAAAAAAAACATGTTACACTTACCCGTCTCTAGCAGCAAATACTACACTTCAAATTACTATGGCAAAGAAATAACTCAGCAAAAGGAAAAATACCCTGCGATAGAAATGATCTAATCCACAGAATCAAATTAATTAAAGAAAAAAGAGAGAGCGAACACGTGCACAAGGTTAGCCCAGCTCTGTGCGAGACCTGAAGTTCTATGCCATCCTTTTCTCACATTCTGATGGTTGACGGAACATAAACTGTAAGAGAATATAATGTTGTCCTCCTGAAACATCACTACAGGGGATAGAAAAAAATGCCCTTAATTCATCACAAACAGTAAATTAAAATATAAATTTAAAGGGATCTCTGAGGTCAACAAAATAAAATACATGTGTCATCCTCAAGTGCAAGGCACAAGACTTCAAGGGCTCAGAATATAAAGCGTTTCCTGTTTCTGGGTGAAATTTTCTTACCACTTCTTAATTGTAAAGATTAAAAAATTCCCACAAAATGTTAGGAGACAAACCCTTTTTTGTTTTGCAATGGGTCATAATAGGTGATTATGTAATCTAAAAAGATTAATGCTAGGAACAATTTCACTACTAAGATCTGAAAGTCAGGGCTCTGTGTGAGGACCCCCACACTGGCGTAGCTGGCTGCTCATTATTCAGAGTATATACTACCAACCCAATGGTGTCATGCTGTATGTGCTTAGCATCAAGGCTGGAGTAAAGATCCACCACCGGTTCAAATGCACCCAGCATACAGTAGATTCGAACAAGCAGCAATTTGAATTGGGCATTGGAAGGGCTATGGGTTAATCCCTCCTCCAGCAAAGTCAGGGCCTGCCACACAGCGTTCTCATCACCTAGAACCAAAACAGAAAAGCATTACCCACACACCTTCACAGCCAAATGACAGCAGGCTATGTTTTCCTGCGTTTACAACGACAACAGCAAAAGCTAAAACTTACTGACATCATTACCTCCTCGAACTATTCTAAGAATGACATTAGAGGGCGAAGCACAAATTTTTGGTACACACCTGTAACCAAATGAGGGAATTTTCCTAAACAGGCAGTGCTTCAATGTTCACCTCAGCTCTTAAACATGCCCTCTGTAAAAACGATGCAAGCTGTAGGTTGCCCAGGTCTTGGAGTGAAGTTACGGAATCTCACTAAGTCCCAAATTCTGGGAAGTGATGAACTTTGAAGAAGTGGGGTCCACCAACCTTTCCACTAAAAATTTCTCTACTAGACTCCAGACAGATGTTCTCTCTAGATATCATTTTTCTTCCATATGTAACTCTATTAACAGGATGTCAAAGAAGATATTTGAAAAAAATTGCTCATTAATAATTAGACAAACTAAAATGATACTTCTTTTGTTTACCAAATTCACACTCACACACACACAGAAAAGTATAAAGTAGTATAAAGAGTTCATCTCAATTCTATAAAATATGCACAGAGAAAAAGATGAGAATATTAAAAAATGTTAGGTGTCTTTTCAGAGTCTGGAAAGCTGAGACTGTCAATAAACTGCTTTCTAAAATTTCTACATGCTACTTTTACAGTCAGAAAAATAGCTAAAATAGAAACTCCATGCAATGGGCTTTTAAAATTATATCCTATAGGCTTTTTTTCCCCCCCAAAGCAAGGACATAGGACATACAAATAATTGAGGCTTTAGATAAATATCACTTATAATCCTACCCAGACTATGCAAATGACCCAAACTACCATTATTACTTAGATGGATTTCCTTTCAACTATAATTACTTTCGCATAGCAGTAATCATAGCATGCATATAATTTTGTATTCTGCTCTTTCACTTTTAAGTGTTTTCCCATCTTCACAATCATAATTTTATTTAATTCAACACTCATTTACTGATGCCCCAGCAGATCACTAGACATGAGACCTGGGGTTCCTGGCATCAAAAAGCTCAAAGCTGAGTAGAAGAGAAAGATGGACAATTATGGATAATTATAGGAAGTCCTGGTTACTCAAAGATACGTGTTATCAGAGGAGGGAAAAAAAAAACTTGTTAAAGTAGATCTCTTTAAAATGGGAATAAAAATTTTCAAAGTAAACAGCAAAAGATTGGCTTAATTTACACCTCATTCTGAACTATTAAGTCAAAGATGATTAAGATATTTATTTGATTTTGGAAAATTTAGGATATAATTAAACTCTATGCAAATTCTTCACCAAATCAAAAGTGTATCAAGGGTTGATAAGGTCTTTCATAATTATTCTAACTGTATCGCAGAAAAAAGTAACATCCTTCACTCCTTATTTTTGCAGCATAATGAAAAAGAAATGCCCTTTTCAATTGAAAGAAGGAACATAAACTTGTACACCAATGTACACTGCAGCACTATTCACAATAGCCAAAAGCTGGATACAGCCTAAATGTCCGTTAACAGAGACATGGATAAATAAAATGCGATACATAAATATAATTAAATATTACTCAGCCATAAAGAGAAAGGAAGCACTGATACATGCTACAACATGGATAAACCTTGAAAACATTATGCTGACTGAGATAAATCTGTCACAAAAGGACAAATATCAAATGATCCTACATACATGAAATACCTAGAATAGCCAAATGTATAGAAACTGAAATTTATTACTGGTTACCAGGGGCAGGTGGAAGGAAGGGAAAAGGGAAGACTCACTGCTTAGGGAACACTGAGCTTCTGTTGAGGGTGATGGGAAAACGTGGAAACCAATAATGGTAATGGCTAAATAGCATACACATAACTAACGCCATTGGACAGATAGCCACGAAGAACGCTGAAAAGGCAAACGATGTATTACATATATACATTTACCACAATAAAATATGTGTTTTAAAAAATGAATTTTTGCAAAAACACTTGAGAGCATCATCAGTTTCCCAAAGGCCTCTTCTGAATCTTTACACATTCAAATCATTCTCTTTCAACAGCCTCACCAATTTTCTATAGATTTCTATTTCTGCCAAATGGAACTTAAACAGTAACTCTGCATATGATTGGGGCACTGACTCAACATCACTCTTGTTGACTACAAGAAACCCTGCCATCTATGCAAGATCTGCGATTTCACTTTGCAAATGATTCCCCAGGTATTTGTACTGTGTGATTTTAGACAATTTACCTATCTGCTCTCTCTCTGCCCTACTATTTCCCTCATCTGTAAAATTATGACAATAACAGTATTGTTACGAGGTTTAAATTACTTAATTCTTGTAAAGCACTTTCGAGAGTGCCCGACTATCAATAAATGCTAGTTGTTATTATTATGACATGGTCAGATATCTTGTGCAAAAAATAAGAAACTAAGAAAGTCATGGCAGCTATGAGACAGAAAGGATGCTAGGGACACAAGGGGAAGGGTGTTTGCCCAGAAACTAAACAAGTAAGCAGTCAGTTCATTCGTGGTTTTCAGATGACTTTTACAGCCCCTAACCTCATGAATCTAGGGGTTCAGATAACAAGGACTTCATCCTCAACCCTGGTACAAAACAACGTAACAAGTACTACCACATGGCTAGACACAATGTCTTACAGAGGTTCAGAGGGGCAAAAAACTCATAATCGGGGAGGGGGTGAAGTCAAGGCAGGCTTGTCAGAGACACAGTTTTTGAAATCTGGGTAACAAATTTGATAAACAAAATAAAGGGGTCAGAGAGTTATCTCAAAGAGAGGCAACACGCTGTGCAGTGACAGCAGGGCTATGAGACATCAGAATCTGGAGAGGCAAGCAGACACCAGAGTATAAAGGGCACTGTAAACCATTCTCAGAAAAGCAGGGCACCTGTAAGGACTCTGTATGACAACAGCATGATCAAAACTGAATGCTTCATGAAATGTTCCACGAGGTATGTCTGTCTTGCTCACCATTATCTCCCCAGTCTTTCTTCTGTAGTTTATTCTGGTGAATAATACACAGTAAGTGCCTAAAGTTATTTTTTCCTAAAAACTGCTAATTAGAGACAACGCCAGGAGTTGGACCTAAAGAAAGGGCAATTCCAACAACATTTGCTCAATCTCCTTTTCCTTCCTCAATGACTCGGATGTCTACTTTACCATGTACCATTCATACCTTTGTCTTAAACTGGCTAATCAGAACTGTATTCCAAAAAGAATGAATTTTACTCTATGCAAACTTTTTTTTAAGTAGATAAAATGTGCTATTCTGTTCCACGGGCTACATATCTAACTTTGAATCTGTTACACTGCCTTTTTTTTTTTTAAATAATATTTTATTGCATTTTTGGAGGAAGCATATATGGAAAAACAGGTTCCTGTGGCATAGATCATTTTTATAAAAGTCTTTTTGAAATTCTAAGTTTTGAAATAAATTATGAAGCCTAAAATACCTAATGACATATCATTATTTCACACTATTTAAAAGAATATCGGGTTTATAGACTAATTTAATAATATTCTAAGCTAGGCCATATATTTTATGAATATGTATACCTACACCCAGTGCCATTGAATCCATCCTGACTCATGGTGACCCCATGTATGTCAGAGTAAAACTGTGCTCCACAGGGTTTTCAAGGCTGTGACCTTTCAGAAGCAGGTCACCATGCCTTTCTTCCGTGATACACTACATTTTAAGGACTTTAACTTTGTAGTACCTTTTTGTGTAGTCATTACACACTATTCAGAAATATTTAAAAATAGAACAGGTATCATCAATTTAAGATTATCCTGACTACAGGAAGGAGGAAAAATTAGAGGTTTGGATTCTTCTAGAGGCACTCTGGAGAAAAGAAGAAGACCTAAAAGCATAAATCAAATCCTTAGATGACATAATTAAGGAAAAAATACAGTACTTATAATCAAGAAAAACAAGGCGTGACATTAAACTGAAATCACTGCTGCTTACCTGTTTCTCTCCAAATATCAATAAGCACATGGACAGCAAGGAGGCAGTAATAGTCTGAAAATTGCAATTCCGTTTTCAAACAGGATTTCCCTACAGGGGAAAAAATCATATCCACATTTTAACATTTGTTTAACTATTACTGCCCCGAAGGAGTTTTTAGAGCAGGAAAGGGACAGGAGAGAGAAAAGAAAAGAAGAATGAGCTAAGTACCAGAATAAAAATATGAGCTATAAATCAAAGGGTGCAAAAGAAGACGATACCACACGCAGCTGGAGACAGAAGAAAGGTCCCAGAACAGAGATGGTACGTGCAAGGTCCCAAAAGGGAAAGCAGTAAGATTTAGAAGGAGTTAGCTGAAGAAAAGAAAATAAGCCAAGGGCCATGAACAACTAAGTTAACGTTATACTCCTTACTTTATCTAAAGTTTTAGAATAGAGAAATACTGACATCTTCTATTGAGATAATTTATATTTCTATCACAAATATGTGGCACCAGCCAGGTCAATCTGAAGGTCTCCTGCTTCTAAATTAAGTAGTCATCTCACAATTTACAATATTCATGTGTTCCCTTACATATTCTATATATTAAAAATATATTCAGGCCTATATAGAGAAAATCTGACAATTATTATCATAAACCCTATGCAATTCATGAGCCTCAACGTAATAAAAATTAAGCTCACCAGATAAGGAAGAATATGGCCAACTGGAAACCAATTATAATTATTTAAAACTCCAAGCTTAAGGAAGGTTTTACATGCAATTACTTGGATGGTCTTCTCACCTGACTGAATATTCTCTTTGCCAAACTCACCATAACAAGGTGCTATGAGTGTGCTTACAAAACGGACTTCCAAGCTTTAGCAGATCAGGGAGTCAGGGAACTAGTGCACATTTTGAAAGATTGCTCACCAAATTCTAATCCATGCTGGTACCTTAGCATCAATTCTCTGACCACATTCAATTTCTGACTTTTGTCCATGGTGTGGTACAAGCCAAGTAACCTTGTCAGCTGCACCACACACAAATGCCGCTGTAGGGCTTTGATGTCAGCAGGCAGTGCCAGCTTATCCTCTGTTGGTGTCGACAAAGGAACAACTCCGAGTAATTGATTGATGAACTGTAAAGTGAAAACAAAAGAGCACAGGTCTCAAAATACAACTAGTCTTCCCAGTACTAGTCTTCAGTGGCCATAATTAACAGAAATTGAAATGATCCAGAAAAAGATATCAAGGAAGAAATACAGATCTCATTCACTGCTGGTGAAAATTTAAGACGTTCAAAGTAGTTATTTATTGTATCATTCATTAGCAAATACTTTTCTGAATATATCTGAATCCATCACGTGTTACTGAATCAGTAGTGTCAATGTGGAACTTCATTTACTATCGTGGACTTAAATATAATCACTTCAACTCCTGGCTGATCTTAATCCTATTACAACATTTTACTGAAATCTAAAAAAGAAATATAAATTAAAATCCCTCTAGTATGCCATGTTCTAGCTACCAAAATAGCAAAAACAAAAAAATCAGTGATAACACACAATGCTGGTGAAGCTCTAGTGACTCATTCATTGCTGGTCAAAAGTGTTCTGTCAAAGTCACGTACAATGGGTACCAAAAGATTAGAAAAACTGTGGGAATGTTTCCTAAACTACAGCACATTAACATAATATAATGTAGCAATTTAGAAGTATAATTATGCCCCAAAGATTTGAAAACAGGGACTCAAGCAGATACTTGTATACCAATGTTCATAGCACTATTATTCACAATAACCAAAAGGTGAAAACAACCCAAGTGTCCATCAACTGATGCATGGATTAAAAAAAGTGTACATACACACAATAAAATACCATGCAACCATCAAGAGAGGTGAAGTTCTGATTCACACGATATGAACAAACCTTACAAACATGCTGAGTGAAATAAGCCGAACACAAAAAGACAAATACTGTATGATTCAACTTATATAAAATATCTAGAACAGGCAAAATCATAGAGATAGCAGAAGTTACCAGGGGCTGAGGGGAGGAGGCACTGGGTATAGAGTTTCTGTTTGGGGCGATGAAAGGGTTTTGGAAATGGTGGTGATGATTGTACAACACTGTGAATCTAATTAATGCCACTAAATTATACACATATTAAAAAAAAAAGCCACTGCCATCAAGTCATTTCTGACTTATAGCGACCCTATAGGACTGGGTAGAACTTCCCCATAGAGTTTCCAAGGAAGTCCTGGTAGATTCAAATTGCCGACCTTTTGGTTGCTAGCCACAGCACTTAACCACTACAACACCAGGGTTTCCTATACACATACAGATGGTTAAAATGGCAAATTTTATGTTATATATATTTTACCACAATAAAAAAAAGTTTCATTTTGAAGACCATAGAAAAGAACAGATTACCAATAAAATACATACTACAATTAATATTTGTATATTAATATACAAATAAATTCTTAAAGGAAAGGTTATACATTAAAAGGAGTGGTTATGTCATGTTAGAAGCCTTAGAATTTTTTTAACTAAACTTTTTATCTTGAGATAATCGTAGATTCACATGTAGTTATAAGAAATAACAGAGAGATCCCGTGTATCCCAGTGTCCCCAAATGGTAACATTTTGCCTTGAAATGTTTTTATAGCTTTAAATTTATTAACAGCAAAAACAGAAAACACCAGTTTCATTTACATATTAAACACATGCCTATTTTCACTCTCTCCCAAAATCTCATTAAGATGACAAAGCAAGGAATGAAAAGAAGGAATAAAGCCACAAGGATCAAGAAGTTGGGAAGAGATGACAGAAAATTTAGAAACTAACAAAATTTCCAAAGATAAAAAGCAGAAGGGCAAGTGTAAGCAGTGAACTAGGCAGGGCCAAGATAGCTGACTTTACCATCATACAAATGCAGAGGGCACTGATAAGAAGCAAGCTAAGGTACAGATGGGGCTGAAAATAAGAGCCTTAGCTAAATTCTAGGAAGTCAGACCCCACCCCAAGCTCACAGAATGATCCCTTAGCTCAGCTGAAGTCTGTGAGTTTACTTCTAGAAGCTGAACCAGACACTGTAGACTCAGAAAGAGCAGGCACAGCTGCAAACAGAGGATACAGTGAAACTGAGCATAGTCAGTGATGACAGCCCCAGCCTCTCCACTGCCCCCACCAACCTACCCCAAAACCTGGAGCCCAGAACACTATCAATTAAATGTAGAAGTCCCAAAACAGAGAAGACAGAAACAGGCTCTACAAAAGTATTTCTGGGGAGGGGGAAGGGATGGGGCCTGGGAGCCGAAACAGATCTATTACCTCAAGTTGTAGACCACACTAAGAGGAGTTTAAAACTTCTATGGTTCTGTCAGAGTGTTTGGGATTAATCAAACAAACAAAAAATACTAAAGACAAAGAAAGTTGTGTAAGAAAGGTAATCTCCAGATGCTAAGTGGCTCCCAACCCACTCTACCCACTGCCGTCGAGTTGATTCTGACTCACAGTAACCCTAAAGGACAGAGTAGAACTGCCCCATTGAGTTTCCAAGGAGCGCCTGGTAGATTTGAACTGCTGATCTCTTGGTTACTAGCCATAGCACTTAACCACTATGCCACCAGGGTTTCCCTAAGTGGCTTAGCTGTGAATAATATTTAGTTATAAAAATATAATACTGCCATAAAGAGAAATGAAGTTATGATGCATGCCTCAACATGGATGAACCTTGAAAACACCATGCCAAGAGAAAAAAAAGTCAATCTTGAAGGGACAAATACCGTATGATGTCACTTATATGAAGTAAGCAAATATACGGGAACCAAAGACTATTAACGGTTAGCAGGAGCAAGAGATGGGGGGGGGCAGTTTTTGTTTGGGAGACACTGAGTTTTACGTTAATGGTGGTGGACTATTTTGGATAAGGACAGGGATAACGGTGGCACAACGTGAAAAATGTAATCAATGTCACTGAGTTGTAAATGTGGAAGTTGTGTTGGCAGGGGTTTTGGTGTGTGTGTTTTCAATAAAAAAGGAAAAAAATATATATATTTATAAATACTGAATAATGGCTGAATCACACTGGGAAGATGGGGGAAGCGTGTAAGGGGCAAAGCAGGATGTTACAAATATCTACATTATCACCTTCTAGCATTAAAAGATAGATAAGGGCTATTAATTGCAGTGAACAAATAGCTACATAAAGCAATAATTAAGAAATATGGAAGTAAACAACAGAAGAAACAGTTAAGAGTTGCCTCTGGAGAGCCGGAACTCAGGGCCGCTGCTGTTTTTCAGTGTAAGCCCTATAGCACTATTTGGCTTTTTCACTTATATACATGAAATTTTTTGACAGAAATAAAGGAAACTAAAAAAAAAAAAACCCAATCATGCAATTTCACATCTGTAACAATTTTGCTTCAATTTGTCTACATTTGTATGAATTTTAATTATTATGTTCAGAAGTGATCTGATACGTATTCCGTATCTGTACCAAAGAAACTATTGCACTGGTTTTTGTTTTTTATTAAATGCCTGCATAATTTCTACTGCCAGCTCTTCCATTCTTGCAAGCCATTTTATGTAATAGTTGTGCTTACTATTAATGCCTTTTTTAGTGAATGCTAAATAAGACTCTTCCAAGCAGGTTTTGTTATGAAACAATCCTTCATTTTCTACTCTGTACAGTTTACTGCTAGGCAAAAAGCTTCTTTGAAAATGAGAATCATTTTATTGCTTAGCTAAAAACCCCAAAGCAAAGAAAACGAAGGATTAAAACATCATGCTGGGTACGCCACTTCAGGATAACCGGACTCAATGGCCCACTCCTAGGGGCGAGTCACATTTTAGAAAGATCTGGCTTTCTAAAACTAGGTCAACAGTTTTCAGTTTGAACCTTACTTGGACATTTTGCAATCCTCTGACAAACATACTGCTGAGTGGCAGGATTTTTAGCTATTGCAGTCACCCTGCAGTTAAAAGGTTCTAACAACAAAATTACCTCCCTCAATTAAAATTTACATGGGGCCTATGAATCTCACTGCAACAGGTTTTCACCCTCTGTCTCAGAGAACAATGACTACCTTATCACTGCTAGTCATTCCAGTATATCAGTTCCTCTGAAAGGAAAATTCTTACTATTTGGGGTCATATGGGAGCCTTGGTGGTGGAGTGGTTAAGAGCTCAGCTGCTAACCTAAAGGTCAGCAGCTGACATGACCAGCCGCTCCTTGGAAACCCTATGGGGCGGTTCTACTGTGTCCTATAGGGTCGCTATGAGTCAGAATCAACTCGATGGCAATGGGTTTGATTTTTTTTTAGTTTGGGGTCATATGCGATGAACTAGGATGTTCAAACATACCCATCACTGTAGAGCTGTATTAGGTCCCCGGTAAGAAACCTTCCTAGAACCACAGTTGAAGGCAACTTAGATGTTCCTCTAACGCAGCCCCTCATTTGGTGCTTCACCTTACAAGATGGTTAGTATTGTGGGACATGATCATTTGTCTCCCATCTCAGTGCTTAGCACATACTATGCTCAACAAGCACTTACTGAATGAATCCCTCCTACTTGGTCACCTAGAATCTGCTTCAATCCCTCAAATAACATGCAACTCACACACAATTTTTGGAGAATTCTAACTACTAAAAAAATATTTTTCTCGTTGAGCAAATTTCAAACTCCCTTTAACAACTTCCTCCTGGCCCCTGTTCTAATCCTTCTTCAACAAGACAGCTTTCCAAATAACATGAAGTACTCTGTCCTCACCAGACCAAGGCTCTCTCTGTCATGCCAATATTTCTCTCTCATCTGCTTTCAACCCTGCTCCCACAGCCCTGAGCCCTCTTTGTAAACATTAACAATTTAGCTGGTACCTTCTAAAGCTTAGCCTGAGCCCTAAGCCCATCATCCCAACCCTCTACTAACCCAAAGGAATGGTGACATCCTTTCAGGACCCGATATAGTCTGCTGGCTACTTACCAGTTTAGGAACACACTGCTACACCTGCCCTAGATGTGTAAGCTCAAGTCTGCCGAAGAGTAGGGCCCTGGTGACTGAAGATGGGGACACTAAACAAATGTGCTGGTCATCCCCATCGTGCCCCCACTGTACCTCATTCATTCCACATGGGGTTACCACATCTTTGTATGACAGGCAGACTTCCATCCTTCACCAATTACAAAACTGTACATAAGTAAAGCAGGCCAAATTCACCAACTCTCCTTATATTTGCCTCCATTTCTTTATGTTTTGCTCTACTCTACCAGAGGCACAGTGTCTTTCAGACAGGCAAAGTACTCCAACTGCCCATTACCAGGGATATTCTGGGCTAAACACTGTAAGCTTTTTTTCTCAATAATATTTTATTGTGTTTTCAGTAAAAGTTTACACCGCAAGTTAGGTTCCCAGTTGACAATTTCTAACACTGTAAACCTTTAATGTGGAACGCAGTGTAAAGTTCCCACCAATGGGTGAGCGATCTGACCCAATACATGTTGTTGTGGATGAGGAATCTAAAGATACGGTTTCAATTCTGATATGTAACGCTGTTTATTCACATAAAAAATTCCCAGCACAAGGCAACTAAATGCCATGTGGTACTTTGGATTGGATATTGGAACAGTAACAGAAAATTAATGGAGAAATGCAAATAAATTCCGGAGGTTAACTGGTAGCAATGTACTAATGTCAGTTTCTTGGTTTTCATGAATGTACCATGCTAATTTAAGACATTAACTTTGGGAAAAGTTTGGCTAAGGATATATGGAAACTCTCCGTACAACCTTTACAACTTTTCTGTAAATCTAAAATTATTCTAAAATAAAAAGCTTACTTAAAAAAAACTCTAAGACTTGATTTTTAGACTGTTTCAGCAGTCACAAAATAGTGACTAACCCTTGCAGTTTTCAGCACATCATTAAAACGAAAAACTTTTTTCTGCAAAGACCCTATTAAGAATATGAAAAGACAACCGACAAGGAGAAAATTAATTGAAACGATGTATCCGAAAAAGGACTTATATTGAGAATACATGAAGAATTCTCAAAACTCAGCAGTAAAAGCAAACAATTCAGTTAGAAAATGGGCAAAAGGCATAAGAAGACATTTCAATAAAGAGGATAAACAGATGGGGAAAAGCACATAAAAAGATGTTCAACATTATTAACCATCAGATAAATGTAAATTAAAACCACAATGAGATATCACTACACGCCTATCAGAATGCCTAAAATAAAAACCAGTGACAACGCTAAACGCTGGCGAGGAGGCAGAAAACAAGGTCACTCATACGTTGCTGTTGGGACTGTTAAATGGCACAGCCACTCTAGGGAACAGTTTGGCAGTTTCTTAAGCAATTAACGTAAGACATTTTTCCCAGAGAAATGAACACTTACATTCACACAAAAACTTGTACAAATGTTCCTAACAGCATTACTTGTGAAAGCCACAAACTGGAAACAACCCAGATGTTCTTCAGCAGGTGAATGAATGGTTACAGAAACTATGGTACCTCCATACCATGGACTACTACTCAGGAATACGAGTGAATAAACTACTGATACACACAACTTTGATGAATCTCCAGGGAATTATGCCACGTTAAAAAAGCCAATCTCAAAAGGTTACACATTATACGAATCCATTTATATATAACATTCTTGAACTGGCAAAGTTATAAAGATGGAAAACATATTAGTGGTTGCCCAGCTTTAGTGACTGTGGAGGGGGGCAGGCACAGAAAGGTGGCTGTGGCTATAACAGGGTAGCACAAAGCATTCTTATGACAGAAATGTTCTGTATCTTGACTGTGGTCGTGCTCACGTGAATCTGTGCACGAAATACTACACTATATATACACACCCACACACACAAGGATGCATGCAGAACTGATGAAATCTGACGAAGGCCAGTGAACTGCATCTGTGCCAATTTCCTAACTTTGACGTTGTACTATAGTTATTAGTCATATAGGATGTTACCACTGGGCAAAATGGATGAAGGGTACACAGGATCTGTCTATACTACTTCTTACAACTGCATGTAAATCTGTAACTATCTCAAAATGTTAAAAAAAAAAAAAAAAAAGAGAGAGAGTTTAGTTTCTGCCAGGGTCTTATTATTTCTCATACTGGCACATCGTGCCTTCAATCTGATAGCACCCAGAGTACTTGACTTGACAGAGCATCTATCTTGACATCTCGCGTTCACCAGTCGCACATGTTTCAGAAAGGAAACGCAAACACTAACCCTAGTTTCACTAAGTACAGGCGCCAACAGAGTACTGATCTGCACTTACCTTTGTACACTGTGTAGCGGGCAAGAGGTCAACAAACACCTTGAGGTCTGTGAAACAACATGGTTTATCCCCAAACTTTTTAAAATACTGAAACATTAATTCTTCGGGATCACCTAAAAGAGGGGGAAAAAAAATCACAAGATGATTAAAGGAACTGAAGAAATGTCTAATTTAAGTGAGATATTTGAAAATGTTTATTTCAATTAAATAAAATTGAAACTTTGCTTGCATGAGAATGAATGGAAATGACAATAAATGAGATCTGAGGGCCAGAAGAGCACTCGCCCGTTTAAAAATAAACAAATAGCTGAAAAAGCAGATGAATCTCATCAACTCAGTTTACTTATTATTATACTTTAATCAATTGAAAAAAGAAGTGGCAAAAAAATGAAACAAGACCCATACCTCACTCCATGCACAAAAATGAGCTCAAAATGGATCAAAGACCTAAACATAAAATCTAAAATGATAAAGATCATGGAAGAAAAAATAGGGACAATGTTAGGAGCCCTAATACATGGCATAAACAGTATAGAAAACATTACTAAAAATGCAGAAGAAAAACCAGATAACTGGGAGCTCCTAAAAATCAAACACCTATGCTCATCCAAAGACTTCACCAAAAGAGTAAAAAGACTCCCTACAGACTGGGAAAAAGTTTTTAGCTATGACATTTCCAATCAGCACCTGATCTCTAAAATCTACATGATACTGTAAAAATTCAACTGCAAAAAGACAAATAATCCAATTAGAAAATGGGCAAAAGATATAAGCAGACACTTCACTAAAGAAGACATTCAGGTAGCTAACAGATACATTAGGAAATGCTCACGATCATTAGCCATTAAAAAAAAAAAAAGCAAATCAAAACTACGATGAGATTTCATCTCACTCCAACAAGGCTGGCATTAATCCAAAAAACACAAAATAATAAATGTTGGAGAGGCTGTGGAGAGATTGGAACACTTACACACTGCTTGTGGGAAGGTCAAATGGTACAACCAATTTGGAAATCAATTTGGCACTTCCTTAAAAAGCTAGAAATAGAACTACCATACAATCCAGCAATCCCACTCCTTGGAATATATTCTACAGAAACAAGGGCCTTTACACGAACAGATATATGCACACCCATGTTTACTGCAGCACTGTTTACAATAGCAAAAAGATGGAAGCAACCAAGGGGCCCATCGACGGATGAATGGATAAATAAATTATGGTATATTCACACAATGGAATACTACGCATCGATAAAGAACAGTGATGAATCTGTGAGACATTTCATAAAATGGAGGAATCTGGAAGGCATTATGCTGAGTGAAATTAGTCAGTTGCAAAAGGACAAATATTGTATAAGACCGCTATTATAAGAACTCGAGAAATAGTTTAAACAGAGAAGAAATATTCTTTGATGGTTACGAGGCGGGAAGGGAGGGAGGGAGGGTGGGAGAGGGGTACTCACTAATTAGATAGCAGATAAGAACTACTTTAGGCGACGGGAAAGACGACACAAAATACAGGCGAGGTCAGCACAACTGGACTAAACGAAAAGCAAACAAGTTTCCTGAATAAACTGAATGCTTCGAAGGCCAGCACAGCAGGGACAGGGGTTTGGGAGGCCATGGTTTCAGGCGACATCTAAGTCAACTGGCATAATAAAATCTATTAAGAAAACATTCTGCATCCCACTTTGGAGAGTGGTGTCTGGGGTCTTAAATGCTACCAAGCAGCCATCTAAGATGCATCAGTTGGTCTCAACCCACCTGGATCAAAGGAGAATGAAGAACAACAAGGACACAAGGTGATTACGAGCCCAAGAGACAGAAAGGGCCACGTGAACCAGAGACTACATCATCCTGAGACCAGAAGAACTAGATGGTGCCCGGCTACAACCGATGACTGCCCTGACAGGGAACACAACAGGAAACCCCTGAGGGAGCAGGAAAGCAGTGGGATGCAGACCCCAAATTCTCAGAAGACCAGACTTAACGGTCTGACTGAGACTGTACTGAGACTAGAAGGACCCCGGCGGTCATGGCCCCCAGACCTTCTGTTAGCCCAGGACAGGAACCATTCCCGAAGCCAACTCTTCAGACATGGATTGGACTGGACAATGGGTTGGAGAGGGATGCTGGTGAGGAGTAAGCTTCTTGGATCAGGTGGACACTTGAGACTATGTTGGCATCTCTGCCTGGAGGAGAGATGAGAGGGTGGAGGGGGTTAGAAGCTGGCAAAATGGACACGAAAAGAGAGAGCGGAGGGAGAGAGCGGGCTGTCTCATTTGAGGGAGAGTAATTGGGAGTGTGTAACAAGGTGTATACGGGTTTTTGTGTGAGAGACTGACTTGATTTGTAAACTTTCACTTAAAGCACAATAAAAACCATAAAAAAAAAGTGATGGGCTTTTATACGCAAATATTAAACAAACACGTTTCTCTCCACAATTGTTCATGAACTACTTAACAAGTATTCAATGTTAATTAGATGAAAGGAATTGTTTATTAACTCAGTCACACTAACAGAAGAGAGAATAAACAGCAAGAGCCATTGGCCTGTAGCTAATTCCAACAACAAGGTCACTCGCTATGGAAAATTTAAACCTGAATATGTAGAAAGCTACCCATTTATTTTATTTTTCCCCAAATTAAAAAAAAAAAAAAGAAAATGTTCTCAAATTGACCTGAGATTTAAGCAGCAAGGATTTTTAACCCCGGCCTCTCAAAACATTTTAGGGCTCAGTTCCTGTTTACATTTTTCTGGCTTTAATCAGATTCTTGCAGGACTCTGCAATCCAAAAAAAGCTAAGAATTACTTACTGGTCTGGTTTTAAAAAAATTATTTTTCTGTAGAGAATAGACAAATTTAAATTTTCAAGATGTGTGGTGGTGGTGGTGGGAAGGGAAAGACAGGGGTAAGTACAGCAAGTGATAAAGCCAATGCAAACCCGTCTATCCAGCTTTGGAAAGAAGGT
This sequence comes from Elephas maximus indicus, assembly GCF_024166365.1. Classification (NCBI taxonomy): domain Eukaryota; kingdom Metazoa; phylum Chordata; class Mammalia; order Proboscidea; family Elephantidae; genus Elephas; species Elephas maximus. The sequence continues at coordinate 10,380,961 of NC_064840.1, forward strand.
ACCTCTTTGGAATTTATTTTACCAACATTTTGCTGAAGGTCATATGAAAGTTTTCATTTGCAATTCCGAAACTAACATAGACTGTTGGCTATCCAAAGAAAAACGTCACCATGGAATTCAAACTTAGCTACGACTGATCAACAAAGGGAAAGACTGAAAGAGATCCACGGTAAACTTTAGAATAAGCTACAAAGATTATTATTAAATGATGAAAAGGGACATAGATACTCGTTATCGCAGGAAAACTTGTCCCCGAAAACAACCCTCTTAAAATCAATCAACTTTTAATGGAGACGAAACCTCCAAAATTGTTAGTTTCCCAAAAAAGGTTTCTTTTGGGCTTCACGTTAAAAAATAAAGCTGAAAAATTAATAAAGTTTATTACCTTAAATTTAACAAAAGTTAGGGAATAATTACAGCTATAAACTAATTCTTACTTAGTATGACCAAAGAATTACCGTTTTATTTTGTCATTTTTCCAACAAGATTGTCAACTAGCCAGTGTGACATCCTTCGTTTCCTGTACAGCGTGATCATAAAAAAAAATTTTATAAAAACACCTAAGGGCTTCATCAACTTTCCTGAGGACCTCTCTCAGTGCTTTCCTATCCAAATCGCTCTTTTCTCCCATCTTGTCATTATCCTTGTAAATTCCTCTGCAGCTGTGAACTGGCCTAACCGCCAAATGTTCCTTTCTCAATGGCTTTGTGAGTGGTTGGAGCAGATTTACAAGAAACCTTTCATCCGTTTCACAAAATCTGAACCTTTTATTGACATTGACTTTGACTTTATTGTTAGGTTAGCAAGAGAATGCCTGAAAAGACTGAGAGAAAAGGGGGAGATGCTAATGTCAAGCCTGGTCCGATACGTGACTAAGGACTGATTTTATAAGTGACCCATTCGTTAGGAAATATTCTCAGGGTATGAGGATTGTTGCTTCCCAAGCATGGCTCTGTCACTATCAGCCTCAGATAACGAATACTGTACTTAAGCACTGAGGGTATCCCGTTCTCTTCTCCTGGGTTCCCAAACATCATTGTTTCTTACCCAGTTTGTACTCATCATTACAACCTTGATGTCGTAAACGCCTAATCAACTCCAATTTAGCTAGATGCGGCCCTCGAAGATGGCGAGAACTTTTAGATTCTTCTGTTATCCGATCCTCTATAAACTTCACAGCTTCTTCTGCAGAATAATGTACTTCTCCTTCTAACGAGCTGGGTATAAACACGTAAAAAAGGTATTTTGTGATTCTACTGTCTTTCCCAAAGCTTAAAGTCAAATCAAAAAAAATTTTTTAAGAAACAAATTAAAAGGTTAAAATTTTTTTTTTCATAATCATAAAGCAATACACATGGGAATAAAAGAGAACTATGAGTATATTCTAGAAAATAAATTTCTTTTCAATTTTGGCATTTTATTATTGCAGAGTGACTAACCACCTTCACCTGTTTCTTTAAAAAAGAATGGTTTTGTATAGACAAAATATTGTCTAAAACAAATACACAGAGCCCAAAGCTTATTAGTGGTCACCAGGGACAGGTAGGAGGGGGTAAGTTACTGTTTAGGTGGCACTGAGTTTCTGTTAAAGGTGATGAAAAAACTTGGAAACAGATGGTGGTGATGGTTACACGCCATGGACATGATTAATGTCAACGAAATGTACACGTGAAAATTGTCAAAACGGCAAGTGTTTTCTTACATATATTTTGCCACAATAAAAAAAACTGTCTAAGACAAAAATACAAGTAAATTTCATTTTTACTGCTTGAAGAATGAAGGCTGAAAAAAATGAGATGACTTAGTTAATATTCTGAAGCAAGTAAGCATCAGCTCATAATTGATATCTTAACTCTTATCCTGTATTTACTTTTAAAGCAGATCCAATTTATGGCTTTTTATCCATAATAGCCAAAAAAGAAAGGAAAGCAGACAGCAATCAGCAACAATCCAGGTGTCCCTGTGTCCACCAATAGGGAGAGGTTAAATGAATTACGTTTTATCTCTAAAACAGAGTACTCTTAAGCCACTAAGAAGAAATAGCTACATACGTACCATAAAGGAAAGGTGTCCTAGATATATTTTAAGGGGGGAAATCAAATTGTAAACCATTACTTCTAGTATGACCTTATTTTTGTTAAAAAATAATAATTATTATAATATGTTTGTATATGGGTAGAAACAAATCTGGAGAAAAAGACACCAAACTGTTATCAACAGTTATTTTGGGGAGGTAGGATTGGGGACTAACACTTTCTATACCACACATTTCTGTGCCAATTTAAGATTTTTTTTTACAATGAACCTATTTTTATTTTATAATCTAAACAATAAAAGAACCTCTTACTTTGAAAGGGATACATTGCTGAGACAGAAAAAGATAATTCAACGAGGCACACAATGAGGTCCTTTGGCTACAGCTATGACATACTAAAAAGTGCCTTTGTAATTCAGGAAAGACGACAACTTACTGTTCACCTTCAGCAGGAGGAGTCCAGGCCTCTTCAATCAGTCGAAAGACAGAATCGAAATAAGTCAGATAGAACTGCCAGTCATCTGAGCTAAAAACAGATTGAGTAATGCACAAAGGATTAATAAACCCAAGCCTTAGGAACCATGGTATTCAACTTATTCTCTAAATTATGTTCTAGTCTTTATTAGGAGGGCCCTCCTGCCGGGTTTCCTCTGCAGCCCTGAAAGAGCATCACTCCAGAGGCATTTTCAAAATAAACATTGTCAAGAGACCACTCTTCCCTTCAATAAAATGACCACATCTGGAACAGTCATATTCTTAAGAGAAAACTCCTAAATGGGGCCAGGGGGTTGTAGAAAAGGAGGAAAGCCTCTCTCTTTCAGGCTACTGGTGAATTTAATGAATTAATGATTTTCAACTTTCAACTGAGGACCTAATTAACATTCAGCACTGTGGTAGCAAATTAACACTTCTTCACCAAAAGATGAATGAGTACTCATCGAAAACTTTAACCAACATCAAGGACAAAACACAAGGATACTTTATGCCCAGAAATCTCAAAAGATATAGAACTACACAAAATAATCAGTAGTGAGCTCTTAAAGCCCCACTCCAGTCTCATCGTCCAAAAAGAAACATCTACTCACTTTTTCAGTAAGAGGCGCCGGGAAAGGGCATTGCACTCTGGCCACCTGCTCAGCTTCTTGTACATAGCCATGCACTTATTCTCCCGACTCTGAATCTCACTGGTCAGCTTCTCTACAATTAAAAGTGGTAAACGTGGGTAAACTGCTTTCATTTCTGCTCAAAGACCAGAATAAAGTGCAAACGCAAGGAAAACGTTTCATATTCTTATTAGGTCTCTTAGAAAATGGGACTACTCTCAGATACAAATTACTATCTTACTAAAGATTATTTTGCTGAAAAGAAAAAATATATATTTCTGATAATAATCACTTATGCCGTAAAATACAAAGGATCCAATTAGGATCTAGTATGTGGAATACCTTTAAAAGCCCATACTGCGTTCTGTTGTCAGGTGCCTCGAGTCGATTTTTGACTCATAGCTACCTCATGTGACAGGGTGGAACTGCACCACAGGGCTCCCTAGGCTCTAATCTGTACAGGAGCAGATTGCCAGGTCCTTCTCCTGCAGAGCCGCTGGGTGGGTTCAAACCACGAACCTTTTGGTTACCAGCTGAGCACTCGACTGTTGTGCTACCGGGGCTCCTTGAACAGCATTTGGGGACTGGTGAAGTCCAAAGATGGACTTCCCATTTATACGGTTCCAAAACGTCAAATAGGCTTGGGCTGCAATGAGGCGAGCAAGGTGAGATGACAGGAGGAAGATTTAAAGAGTTGTGATGAATCAAACTCTTTCCAAACAGCTCAGAACAGAAAAACTAGGACTATAGTTCTAGCACTCGACTGCTAACCAAAAGGTCAGCAGTTCAAATCCACCAGCCGCTCCATGGGAAAAGGATGTGGCAGTCTGTTTACATAAAGATTTAAAGCCTTGGAAACCCTAGGGGGCAGTTCTACCCTATCCTATAGGATCACTATGAGCCAGAATCAACTCGATGGCAGGGTTATAGTTTTGACCAATTGAGATTTACTGTGTCCTTATTAGAATGGCTTAGCAGATAAGGGATGCTGAGAATTACATTTTAAATTGCCTGTAGAGAATCTAAATTTCACTACCTACAGAACAACAATCTAGCTGAGAAAAAACAGAAAGGCAGGCTTGTAGCCATCTGTAAGGCGGTTTAAATAAGAGTAAATCTCATAAAAGAGCTCCTCCTATATTTTATACAATTAGTTATCTATTAATTGGTGTTACAGTTTCATTTTATGACTGTACATTGTCTAGTAGAGGACATAAACACTTGTATGAATCAAAGTCTTTTTAATGATCGCAAGTAATTAAAGATTCAAGGCTACTGATATATAGTTAGTTACTCCCACTGACTATAAAGGCACCATTAAAAAAAAAAACCAAACCAAACCCAGTGCCGTTGAGTCGATTCCGACTCATAACAACCCTATAGGACAGAGTAGAACTGCCCCATAGAGTTTCCAAGGAACGCCTGGCAGATTCGAACTGCCAACCCTTTGGTTAGCAGCCGTAGCACTTAACCAACTACACCACCAGGGTTTCCAAAAAAAAAAAAAAGTTTTTATCAAAACAGTAATTGCACTTCCAGGGATTTCTCCTAAGAAAATCATACAAGATGTGCAAATATTTATGAACTAAAATCTTTGTTATTAAGTGCCCAATAATAGGGGAATGATTAAATCAATCTATGAAGTTCATAAAACTCAGTTTTCCAACAAAAAGAGGAGTATTTTCAAGACACTGGAAAAAGAGCTAATTAATTTAACATATAAAATGCTCTTGCCAATCAGTAAGAAAAAGACTAACCAAATTCTTAAAAATACAAAAAGGATAAAGAAAAGCTCACATAGAAAGACAAGATTAATGGCTAACTGCTTTTAAACAAATGAAAAAAATGATCACCCTACTTTATTATTAAAGAAATAAAAAATTATAAGGGTTTTTTTTTCCTATCTGACCCAAAAGCAAACAGTTTCAAATGACAGTTTGATAAGTATGCAAAGAAACAAGCCCTGTTACATATTGATAGTAGATACAGCTGCTGGCGGCTCTTGGAGGGCTACGTGGTTTGTGGCAAAGATGTTCCTTGCAAACAGACTAAATATCTAAATATCAGTCAAGAAGGATTGATTAAATAAACCCTCTACATTTATATTATGAAATATTGGGCAGTAGTTAAAGAGCAGGGTACGTCTCCTTACTAAGACACATCGCAAGTTAAAAAACAAACAGCAGGTATAATGGTATGCACAGCAAAGGTCATAAATGCCTTCATAGGACAGGCAGTAAACAAGGAACGTTTTTATCTCAAGAGTTCACGTCCTGATTAGAGGCATTAACTTTCTCATTTTTAAAGTACTTTTTAAAATCTTTTTAAAAGATAAAAACACTGCTAATCAAGTAAGATTATTCTATGGGCCAGATATCGAGATACAACATGTTGTGGGTTTAAAAAAAAAAAAGGAAGGAGGAAGGGAAGATACCTCTTTAGAAGGACATATGGAACAGGTAACTGGAGAAGAATCTGGGAGGTGGGGGCTAGGGATCTAGAGCATAATATTTTACACTCCTTGAATTTTCTGAATCCATGAACTATTTTCAGTTAGAAAATACTAACATATTTCGGCATACAGAAAAGTCTGGAAAAATGTAAAATAATTACAAATGACATTTTATGTCTTTACAGCTTTATGTTTTTATATGAGGAAAACATTTTTCACAATAAACATCTGTCGTGTTTAAACTGAAAAAAAAAAAAAAACTTTAAGAAAGTTTAAATTACCTCCTAACTTCCCTCTGATGACATCCAAGGCTTCCTGGTACTTTCCCAAACGTTCCAAGATCATATAATAAAGTTCAACCTTACAGGAAAAAAAGGAAATGCAGTCATTGAAACTTTTCAATAATAAAAAGGTAGTCGTTTGTATGTTTTTAAAAAGTTATCTAAATAGAAAACAATACTATCTTCAAATGAGATGAAACTGACAGTGAATATCAGACAACAGTATCTTCCCATTTTTATACATCTCAGATCCAAAAACATAAACGGTCTGAAATGAGTACTTGCTGGAAACAGCTCAGGGTCCATTACCCCTAACCTGGGGGTTCCCCAAGCTCCACATGTACGGCTCTCTGACTGGAGTAAAGTAACAATTCACTATCAAAACCATGCTAACACAAAGGGAGGGCTTAAATTACTCACTTCAGCCTCGGCTTCAATCTTGTCCTCTCTCACCATCTTTTCTACCATTCTCTCGGCGAGGGGCAGAAACATGGTTCTTGAAAGGTTTTCATCCTGTGCTGATATAGACTAGAGGAGGAAAAATGTTTCATTTCAATTCCTCCGGTTACACTATTTGCCTTTACCATCCAGGCCATTACTGTGACGCCAGCACACGATATCAATCCACTGTGTCAGATATCGGAAACCCTGGTGGCGTACTGGTTAAGTGCTGCGGCTGCTAACCAAAGGGTCGGCAGTTTGAATCCGCCAGGCGCTCCTCGGAAACTCTGTGGGGCGGTCCTACTCTGTCCTATAGGGTCGCTGTGAGTCGGAATCGACTCGATGGCAGTGGGTTTGGTTTTTTTGGTTTTATGTCAAATATGAGACCTAATCTGAACCCCTGCCAAGCAGCTGTAAGAGTGGTTTCTCTCCCAAAGAGTCATCATCCCATGCATTCTTCAAATACTGCTCTTCCACAATATGGCCTAACTTTTGAGTCAGTTACTCGTACATTCTTCTAGAAATATGTAAAGAAGGGCTATGACTATACTGTTTATTACATGTAAAAATGTAAAGAAGAGCCTTTTGTCTTTTTGAGATGTTTGCATTTCCCTTTAGAAAAAGGCAAATTAATTCCTTCAATTACTATTAGCTTCTAGAAAATGGTAACCTCAGACCAATAATTAAAATCAATGCATGATATTAATAACTTTAACATGGCCAGACATTCTGCTGAGATCTCTAACTACATAATTCAAACGTTTGAATACAACCCTTCAACGTAGATATTATGCTTATTCTACAGGTAAAGAAACTAAGGTTAAGAGGTTTCCCAAAAGTTCTCCAAGACATAGGGTGAAGCCAGTATTTGAACCCAGGTCTGCCTGACCCCAGAGCCTCTGTCCTTAGCCACTACATGTAACGCCTCCTCTAGCCTCTCTGGCACAGTATCTCATTTTGGTCCTCACAGTAGCTCTGGGAGATGAGCATCTCCATTCTGCAAAAAAGCAAATAGCCTCAGAAAGTTCAGTGACCTCTTCACTAACCAACAATATTTTCTTAAAAGACAAACTTCAAGTCGAAATAGCACAAACATTCTAAGGATCGCATTTGATTAAACAATCTAACAATGGATCTAAAATCCAGGGGAAATACAGTCTATGCCACAAACTGCTATAGCAACTCATAAGGAATTTCAAAAATCCCCAGCTCAAGAAGTCAACCGACAACATGTAAAGTTCCCATTTGACAAACACCACAAGTCACTACCCAAGACCCTCAGAAGACCACGTTAAACACAATGTCTTAATTATGTATGAAAATAAAAACAAATATCAATCCCATTCTGAATGCCATACTCACTTGCATAATTAAGCTCATCACAGACCAAAAGTAATAAGGGTTTTTGGGGACGATCTTATACAGAGCCATGCCAGCCTGAAAGAGAGCCAACACACTTAATTTAGAAAACATCGTACAAAGGGCAAATTAATGATGCAGATGTGTGACAAAAGTTTTCCCAGGAGAACAGTAACATGTTTATATATTCCAGTTAATGTAGGTGCCTGGTGACTTGTTGGATACGACAACGGAGGTAATCACAAAGATAAGTTTTTACCACATCATGAGTGCTATTCACCTTTTGAACCAGATTTTTCTAAAATTAAAGTCCAGTCTTTCTAGAACATACTGCAACACAATATATTTCTGGTAGACTACCAAGCAAACACAAAAATTTGGCTTATAAGTGTATATCAATAAACAAATGTTACTGAAGATACTGCACTAACCAGTTACAGTAAAACAAATACACACACACACACAAATCCAGACAGTGCATTTAAACTTCAAAAATAGAAAAGATTACCATGACATAATTCAAAAAGTAATGCTTAGGTTAGGAAAATAATCAGGTTTTTTCAAGAGAACCTCATTGTGAAACAGGGGTGTGACATAAAGGAACAAAACAGACCTATTCACCCATAACTAAGAATTTGTCCAAAATTCACCCACAAGTAATTGTTGCTAAGAACTCCATCGACTAATTATCATAGTTAATATTTTATGTTTTTGAATCTTTTTGCCTGTCAATCCACTTCAAAAATTATCTGGAACCCCTACTAATGGAAGAAAATGTCTATTCCTTCTGAAATTACAAAGATTGAGTCCCTGTTCTAAAGGTATTTAAAAGCTAGGGAAAGAAATAAGATAAATACACAAAAGACTAAAATATATTTGGCAATAAACGTCTTACAGAAAAGCACTATGTAAGTGTGTTTCTAAGGAAGCGTAGTTGGTTTGTTTTCTCTTCTTTTAAGGGAAAGCAGGGAAGAGAACTCAACAAAGTCATCACCAAAATAGCAGTCCTCCAGATGGCCTCCGAAGGTCAAACAGAGTGTCTACAGGCAGAGACAGGGCACGCAGACAAACACAAACATTTCTGAGTGGGTGAATCAATTCTAGGTAGAGAGGAAATGAGTCTGAACAAAAATAAAGGAAAAAAGTCAAGAGGCATTTTTTGACAAGACAAGTAGGGCATTCGGCTGAAACAAAGAACGGTGAGGAGGAGTAGGGAAAGGGTTGAAAGGTAGGTTGAAGTACCTTGGTTGAAAGGTATTCAAAAGGAGTCTACAGGGAGTAGGGGAGTGACAGGTATAAATCTATACTCTTCTAGGAAGGATATTTTAGTGGTACTGTAAAGAATCAGAATAGGAAGAAAGCAGAGGTGAGGAGATGAGGAACTAATCCAGGATGAGGTAGATCAAAAAGAAAAGAGACCCGAATGACACTGTAGAGATCGAATCAATATGAGCTGGAGATGAAACGGAAGTACAAGGTACATCTGATGACACGGAACATTTTTGATGGCCAAGTTTGAAAAACATGTCTCTAAGGTTGTAAGCTCGATGACTCAGAGAATGGAAATGTCACTTAGGGAAAAAGGAAAGTCGAGTCACCATATGAATGACTAGCAGCTCTTCATTACAGTGGTTTTATATCTTATCTGCAGAGTTGCTATTTGGGACAGTAGGAACTGTAGAATTTTCTGATTCCCAGGCTTCCCTTCCACCTACCTCCACTAGTTTATGGAAGCATTCATTTAACAAATTATTTATCATACAGATGCTATTCCAGGCACTGGGGATTTAGCAGTGAGCAAAACAAAAGCCGCCCCCCCTCCCAGAAACAGGACACTAAATTTATAAATCACCCATCACCTCAGACTGACATACCACTTTCAAAATAAACATGTGTATAACTGGAAGGAGAAACCCTGGTGGCATAGCAGTTAAGTGCTACGGCTGCTAACCAAAGGGTCGGCAGTTCGAATCCGCCAGGCGCTCCTTGGAAACTCTATGGGGCAGTTCTACTCTGCCGTATAGGGTTGCTACGAGTAGGAATCGACTCGACGGCACTGGGTTTATAACTAAGGAATTGTAACTCTCTGGAGCAACAACAAAGGCAGTTGCTACGATGAGTAGGCGTTCCATCCTAAGATATTTAACATCAGGATGCTCCATTCTTCCAATACGTTATTAGAATGAAATAATGCAAAATCAAGTTATGACTAAAACATACTAAAAAACTGTAACTTAAACCATATCAACACAATGTCTCCAAAAAGCAAGATGCAAATTTGTATATATCTCTGGCAACATGCAAAGCTAAACTACATAAAAATAAAAAGTAGCCTGACGCTCCAATGGTAGGTTAGTTTTTCCCTTTTCAAAGTTTATCTTAATATTGGTATTGCACAAACCGTTCCTTCCTGTTACCTTACGTGTCTTTTTTAAAAATGGAAACAGTTTTATTTTGTGGGATCATAAAGTTAATACATGCTTTTTTTTTTTTTTTAAATAGAATAAATTAAGATGAAAGAAAATTATCTATAGCTCCATACCCTGGTAACATTTTGGCACGTAATCCCTAGAGACGGATGCTTTATTGTGGGGAGGTGGATGTAGGGGAAATGGGACCAGAAGGTCGTTTTACGACCTGCTCTTCTCAATTAACATTATATTTTAGGGACACCTTTCTATGTCAACAAATAAAGACATACAACATTATTTGGGGGAAGGGACATTTTATTCTACTGTACAGATGTACCATGATTTCTTTAACTACATCCCTATCAATGGTCATTTCACATACTTTGCTTAAAATACGTTTCCCAGAGTCAAAAGTATATTTAAGATTTACATGTATACGTTAGTGATGCCAATTTTTAAAAATACATCCATTTTACATTCAAAGAAAAATTATCCTCTCTGAATGCTTTTGCTGAGACATACGACATCAGTAAATAAATCAATCATAGAACATTTTTTTAAAGAAACACACTTGGAGGGGGGAAAAATTCTTCCAATCTGAAAACTTGCCTAAGCAAATATAAAGGTTGTTTTTATGAAGAAAGGATTTATATTAATATAGTATCTCCCACCCTGCCTGAATCATCTGTTATAGCTTGACATCCCCAGTAAAGAATAAAACAAAAACCCAAGTTAAGAAAGCTTTGCCTTCAAAGACATTATACTCACAAAGAAAGTATTTAAAAAAAAAAAGAAAAAACCAAGCTTCACATCATAATTCTTTACGGGCTAAAGTGTGTGGGTTTCATTTCTCTAGGATGTCTGTCAGCTTTTTCACATCCTAGTACAAACGAGGCACCTTCACGTGTGCACAAGGAACACCTAAAAAGTGCTAACTGGCAATTAGTCTGCCTCAAGCAAAAAATAAACTTCGTAGACAATGGGATTTTTTCCCCCTTTAACTTAAAACTCTCAGCAGCCCATAAACACTTAATTTATAAATGAGATGTCAACTTTAAAATTACTTTTCCTATAATCTCTTCATTTTTGCTCCTGGATTTCTGCCCATTTTCGGAAACTCTAACAATCTGACTCAGTGTGACAATACGAAGCCGACTTACCAGAACCAAACAAAACATACCATCAGGCTGCAAAAGAACAATCAACTTTTCCCCAAATAAATCACCTAAAGACTTGACTAATAGTTCATCGTTAAAACAAGCAAGGGAAATAACTGGCTGATCTCTACACACAAATACATAAATTCAGTTCCATACACACACACACACAAAGACACACACACACCACTGCAGTTAAATCACATTAGAGACTTTTCTCCCTAACAGCAAAGCCAACATACAGCCCAGGAGGTTTGGGGAATCAAGTTACCTGTTGCATTTTCTTGTATTCGCCTACTCTGGCATAGGCCATGAAGAGGTGCGAGTGATACTCCTCACTATTGGGAACTTTCTTCACAGCTGCCTCATAAAGTTTTGTAACTAACTCCGCTAAGATAAAGACAAATAAGATTTGCGTCACACTTCGATAATCAAAAAAATCCCAACAGCATTTAATTTCTTTTCTATTTGGAAGCTGTGATTAAGGCGGAAGTATTTTCTCTGCCTCATTTGATCAATTCTCTGGTTTTGGCTAGGTGTTGTTTCAGTGAAGTGTGGACTGGTCAGGGCTCCCCATCACATTTACAAGGTCCTCAAGGACCTGGCCTCTCTGTCTCCTTCCTCTTTTGCCAGCACTTTCTGCTCTAGCCACAGCAAACTATTTGTAGTTCCGCCAGATTCCCGGTTCTGTTCCAACCCTCCGTGCCCTTACACTGGTCCCTCTGTCTGGACTCTCCTCTCCCCTCTTTTCTACAGTGAACACCATTTTAAGACCCAGTCCAAGTGTAATCCTGTCTTCAAGACCTTCCTTGAACACGATCTCTGCTCCTTCATCTCGATTTGGCAATAGCCTCTCTCTCTGCCATCTTTGAAGGTTTTAAATAGCTGCTCGAACATTTATAATACATAATGCAGTATATTGTCTACTGATCTATTTCTTATAAACCATAAGCAGCATAAGGGCAGGAACGGCACTTTCATTCTTAACTCTGATATGATACTTGTCACAGAGAAACATTCAGTCAGTACTTGTGGAAGAGATGATCGATTTTTTTAAAAATACTTAGGAGAGAATCCATATCCCTAAATGAACACACACAAAAAAATAATAATTCACATATAACACCTCACTCTTAAGTTTTATCATTTATAAGAATTAAAAACAAAACTGAACTATAAAATAACATTTTCTACCTATCAGACTGACAAAAATTTTAAAATCTAAGAATGCCAGGTGTTGACAAGGGTGTGGAGCAATTGGAACTTATATATATCTAGTGAGAAAATAAGCTGGCATTATCCTTATCTTTTTGTTTTTGGTATACATATACCCTATGACCTAGTACTTCCTAGGTTGTGGTATAATCACCCAAAGAAATATTTCATTGCTGTGGAAATGAGTTAACTACAGCTACTTGGATATCCTACCACCCATCTGTCAATTTGTCATACTGTGTGGCTTGCATGTTGCTATGAAGCTGGAAGCAATGTCACTGGTATTTCAAACACCAGCAGGATCACTCACGGTAGGCAGGTTTCATCAGAGCTTCTAGACTAAAGGAGAGTAGGAAGAAAAGCCTGGCAATCTACTTCTAAAAATTAGTCAATGAAAACCTTATGGATCAGAACACAATATAATCTGACTAGACTCAAACATGTCAACAATCGTGAAGATGGTACAGGGTGGGGCAACATTTCATTCTGTTATCACAGTGTCGCCATGAGTCGGAACAAACTTGACAGCAGCCAACAATAACACTTGGAAAGTAAATGAAAAAAGCAAGTCACAGGGTACACAGTATGAATCCACTTACATAAAGCTCAAAAATAATCAAAACTAAATAGTGTATTACTTAAAGACACAAATGTGATAAAGGCTCAAAGAAAAGTAAGAGAATAAAAAATATCCAGAATAGGGAATCCTATCCTGGGAGAAAACGGGAAAACGAGATTGACGAGGAACATACAGGGAGACTTCTCAGTACTGAGAATGAACGCTCCATTTCATAAGTTCGGTGGTAGGTTCATGGGTGTTTATTATTTACATTATAAAAAAGACTCCCTGAGTGCTGCAATCGGTTAAGTGCTTGACTATTGGCTGAAAGGCTGACGGTTTGAACTACCCAGAGGCACCTTGGAAGAAAGTCCTGGCAATCTGCTTCTCAAAGATCACAGTCTTCAAAACCCTACGAAATACAGTTCTACTCCGCACACATGGGGTTGCCATGAGTCAGAATCAACTAACAGCAACTGGTTTGTTTGGGTATTATGGAAATAAGCTCATCATAAAAAAAATATTTAAGAAACCAACAATGAAAACCTTTATTTAAAGCAATTTCCTATTTACAGATGAAATGGCAGGCTACCTAGGATATGCTCTGAAATACTCTGGCAGGGGGAGGGACATAGATAAAATAAAATTGGCCATGTGTTAATAATAGTTTAAGATAGGTAATGGGTAAAATGAGATTTGTCATGCTATTCTCTCTACTTTAGTCTGTTTAAAATTTTCCATGATAACTCCTCCATTTGGCAAATCAAAATGTCACAATTAACTCAGTTGAATCCTCATGCCAACGCAAGGACCCTAATACATGTAAAAGATCCTCTCTGTCTACAGTCTTCACAAACCATAGTTGATACATTATCTGGCACTGTTTGCTCTGCCTGTTTCCACCCACTGAGATCATGAATGATAAGAAAAGCAGACAAAGCCACGTAGAAAATTCAATCAAAAATATCAAAAAACTTAAGCTTGGTTTTTAAAACAACAGGAAGAAAGCAACATAAAACAACAGGAAGAAAGCAACATACGTCGATGCATCTCGCGATAAAGAATAGTCAGTGCCTGCAGCGAGTTGTCATCTGTGGGCTCAAGGGCTGCCACTTCCTGCGCCAAGGTGAACGCTTCCTCCTGCTTTCCAGTTCTCTGCAAGCCAATTGCCTTTAGAACCTGAAAGGAAGGAAAGGAAAGTCCATATTAAAAGGGCAGGAAAGGAACTATGAACTAAGGAAAGACAATTTAAAAATACAAATTGTACAATATGCCTGGGTTGCTAACCAACTACCCCAAGTTTTACTAAAAATAAAAACAAATCAAGAGGGCACAACATTGCTTAAAAGGACTCTGTGGAAATAAAGTAATTAAATTAGGTAAGTAATGTCCGAAAAAACAAAAAGCTAGCTTTTAATTAAATACCATTTACAGTATTTAAGTGATCAAGAAAATCAATGGCCTGAAAAGTACTGTGAAAAACCACAGATAACTGCCACTGAAGAGATTAATTAAACATCCTTTCCTTTTAAGGTAAACAATTACAATACATAACCCGCAAAATATAAACAACTCAGGGCCAATGGAACATATACCTTGGCACAATGAAGATCCTTATGTTTCTTCAACAGTTTATCTGCTTGCTGAATTGCCATTTTATTATTACCGTTATCAAGATAATCTGTGAAAAAAGAAACGATATGTGAGTTATTATATTCCTTCAACAACAAATATGAAAAATGCAAGGCTGGTATCGAACATTTCAGGAAGTACCTTAACTCAAGATTAAAAACATCCTAGAGCTGATTTTAACTCTAAATGACTAAAACGGCCCAGAATTCAATCTGATATTCCAGTAATCATCTCTCATCCAAAAACAATATAGCAGGTTATATTAAACCCACTGCTGTCAAGTCGATTCCAACTTACAGAAACCCCACAGGACAGGGTAAAACTGCCCCATAAAGTTTCCAAGGCCGTAAATCTTTACAGAAGCAGACTGCCATATCTTTCTCCCGCAGAAGGGCTGTTGGTTTCAAATCGCTGACCTTTTAGTTAGCAGCTGAGCGCTTAATCACTGTGCCACTAGAGTTCCTACAGGTTATATTAGTCTTTCTTAAAAAAGATTCAATACTACATATATTTAGAGGACAGACAACATGGTTTTTTATCTATGGAAAATAGAAGCGTTTGGTCACAAAAAATTAAAAATAGAAAAAAAATAGAATCGTCAAGCTTCAAATCTGCCAAGTAGACCATGCTCATTCAATAAAATACATCTAATGAATACTTACTTTGCCACAGAGTTAAGTATAATTTGCTCAAGAAGAAAAGAAAAAGTCCAGTACAACTAGATGGTGCCCGGCTACCACCACTGATTGCTCTGACAGGGATAATAGAGGGTCCCAGGCAGAGCTGGGGAGAAGTGTAGGACAAAATTCTAACTCAAAAAGAAAGACCAGACTTGCTGGCCTGACAGAGACTGGAGAAACCTGGGAGTATGGCCCCGGACACCCTTTCAGCTCAGTAATGAAGTCACTGCTACGGTTCACCCTTCAGCCAAAGATTGAATGGGCCCATAAAACAAGACTATAGGGGCACACGAGCCCAGGGGCAAGGGTTAGAATGCAGGAGGGGACAGGAGAGCTGGTAATAGCGAACCCAAGGTTGAAAAGGGAGAGTGTTGACATGTTGTGGGGTTGTAAACCAATGTCATAAAACAATATGTATAAAACCAAAAAAACCAAACCCAGTGCCGTCGAGTCAATTTCGACTCATAGCGACCCTACAGGACAGAATAGAACCGCTCCACAGAGTTTCCTAGGAGTGCCTGGCAGATTTGAACTGCGGTCCTTTGGTTAGCAGCCGTAGCACTTAACCACTGCACCACCAGAGTTTCCAAAACAATATGTATACTAACTGGTTAATGAGAAACTAGTTTGTTCCAGAAACCTTCATTTAAAGTACAATTAAAAAAAAGAAAAGACTAAAAGAAGGTTTAACCCATAAGATTAGGAGTGAAAGTTAAGTCTAATAATACTAGGAGTGCCAAGGATGTAGAAAAAATAGCACTTTCATATATTCTGGCTGAACTGTAAACTAGCACTCACTTTGAAGAAAAACTAGTGTCTAGGGTTTCCTAAGCTATGTATCCATTCCAAATAAGCTTCCTCAAAAAGTTAAACATAGAATTATCGTATGACCCAGCTTTTCACTCCTAGGTATATACCCAAAAGACTTGAAGGCAGAAACTCAAATAGATACTTTACACCAATGTTGACTGCAGCATTATTCACAACAGCCAAAAGGTGGAAACAACCCAAGTGTCCAACAGAAGACTGGAGAAACAACACGTGGTCAATCCATACACTGGAACACTATTCACTCATACAGAGAAATGAGTTCTGATACATGCTACAATGGAGATGAACCTGGAAACCACTATGCTGAGTGAAGTAAGTCAAAAGGAAAAATACTGTATGATCCCACTTCCATGAAATATCTAGACTAGGCAAATGCACAGAAACCAACATTTATTAGGGGGCAAGCAGAACAGGGAATAAAGAGTTATTGTTTAAGGGGTGCTGCTAAATTTCTGTTAAGGGTGATAAAACAATTTTGGAAACGAATAGCAGTGATGGTTGCACAACACGGTGAATATAGTTAACGACACTGAATTGTACACATAGAAATGGCTGAAATGGCAAATATCTTGTTATATATATTTTGTCACAATAAAACTTAAAACAAAACAAGCACCATGACAGGTTGAGACAGACAGACTGTAGAATAAAAAAGATTTTTGAAGTCTAACAAAAGCGATAATTTACAGAGAAAGAAAATGAAGTGTTTTTTAAATGGGAACGAGGATGGTAGCTGTCATTTCTAAACACAGAAGGGTGACTGAACACAGGTCAGCTCACAACTTATTACCTCTGTCAGGTCCCTCCTTTGTTCATCAAGGTCCCCAATCAGCTTAGGAACAGATGAACCAAAGACAATTCACAGTAATTCATGCCCTTGTGGCCCAGAGTATCACAACTAACAGAAATTGGCAGGCTATCCTCAATCTCATTTTATCTTATGGTTTCAATTTTTCTCCAGTGAACACTTCACTAGAACCTGTAACAGACAGCCACGTGAGTGCACGAGTTTCATCTCTTCAGTCTTTTTTTCAAAATGCACTTAATATGCATGAGAACTAATAATGCCAGATTAGCAGGTAAGACATCTTGCTCTGGAAGGAATCTAGTGAGCCTTAGGGTCAAACACCAAACACTCTGGCAGAGGGACTGGAGAATCATGAAGAATCTAAAAGTACACAATTTTGTCCTGGATAACTCAAATATCTAATACCAGCTTTCTTAAGTCCTTAGCTCAATGAGTAGGCCATCATTTGCCTTTATAGACTACCTGACAGAGAGAAACTAGCTCAGTAAATGACACCCTGTCTTCCTATAACTTCATGTCGCACTGATCTCAGTCTCAGTTCTGTACGACTCTAGGTTCATAAAACATACTCTTGAAGTGTTCTCAAAGACAAAAGGAGCCATCTTTGATGAAACCCCCACTCTAAGAATCTGCCTATAAATAGATTAGACCACAAGTCAGGACCATAAAGATATTTTCCTTTTCCCAGCGTAGCCGATCTGATAGGCCGTACCTCCTTGTTCATGCCCTCTTCTCTGGGAGTGGGTTCCACCCCTCTGCAAAGAGATAGGTCTATTCCATGTACGCACAGCCTGCCCCAGAGTAGACATTTGACTGAAGCTAGGCAAATCAGGTGTCTTCCTGGGACTACGTAACTGCAACACTGAAACCCTGAGTTAGACAGATACAGTGAACCCCAGTTGGAAGATCATAAATATTTTGGCTACCAGGGACAGCTCCAGAATTTCTATTTTGAAGGAACTTTAAGGGGATGTGTTGGTTGATAGAGAGGGAGGAAAAAGGGTTATCTCTTTTTTTATTCACATAGCACTTCACATTAAGAATAAAAAATGTGATTTATCTATCAAAAAATTGGGTGGAAGGAGATGCTGAGTAAGCTTATGGACTAATGACCGCTTCCGCCTCCAGCCACAACTTCGTGTGGCCACCAAAGCCAACAAGTTGGGCCTGGCTAAGCTAATGAATAAGCAGGAAAAAAAAACAAACAAACAAACAACAACAAAAACCAATCTGAACAATCAAGCAAAGGATATACAGAGAAAACAGAGGTGAGAAACAGAAAGATGCTTCATTCAGTTCCTGAGAGCTTTCCGGTTTCCCTGATGCCAAAAGAGCTTTAACTAAGACACTCTACCACATTCATCCTGATGTCAGGTTCCCCTTTCCTGGGTACCTAGGTGACTACTGATTAATTAGCTGCTGAGTCTTTTGAAGAAAGTTTATTTTCATTTTACATTGCTGGCTATGTAATATAAATTATGTAATCCTTGGAGAAAACAGGCCAATAAAAAAGATATCCTAAGTCTGTCTGTTTTGTAGATATTTTTAAAACTTCATCAAGGGTGGTAGTGGTTTGGCCATAATTAGTGTTGTGGGTTTTCAGCCAATATCAGCCACCTACAAACCTGACAAAAAAAACCAAAACCAAACCCAGTGCCATCGAGTCAATTCCAACTCATAGCAACCCTATAGCACAGAGTAGAACTGCCCCATAGACTTTCCAAGGAGTGCCTGGTGGATTCCGAACTGCTGACCCTTTGGTTAGCAGCTGTAGCATTTACCACTACACCACCAGGGTTTCCACAAACCTGACAGCGCAAACAAAAACATTATGATGCATAGGTTAAGGCAATGTTCCCCAGAGCATGGGGGAGTACACCTCTATCTGAAATGTTTTAAAGTGGTCTTTGGTGATAGCACTAGATACTACTCAGGCAGAAAGTAATCCCTTTCCTAATACTCCCTTTATATTAAGAGAAAGTTTCAGTTTGGTGCTAGCCTGGCTTTCATTTCTCTAACACTTACTTAATGTCTTTTTAAAAGAGGAAGCAAACAGGCCTCAGACTCAGATCTTCACAAGTATCAAAATCTTGTCAAGACTTTAATAGCACGCTTTGTTTTTCATTGTACTGATTTTTGTAGTTTTGTTCTCTTAAGACAAGTGATACAGGTGCTTTTTTCAAATAAATTCAAGCTAAAAAGACAACTTGAAAAGATACGAAGTAAATAATAATGCAGATAATATGAGAACATAGCAAATATCATCCGATCGGGTAAAACCGTGATAGGAATTTGGGCAACACTGGGTTAAATCACTGGCTATACCAGTGACTTCAGGGAAGAGCCATCAAGAGACTATCAAAATCAGCTGGATGAATGAGAAAGACACACTACTGAGTGAGCTCAGGCAGCAGCTCCTCCTCCTTTGAGATGCACGCAGTCAGCAGTAGGCCCTGCACACATGCAGGCCTACTGTCTGTCTACTTGCAGTGTAGAAGAGGCCCTAGGAATTCTTGGCCCAATCACACTCAGGGTTACTGACAGTAGGGAGATATTATCGCTCTTCCAAACAAAAAAGAAAGCCTTTAAGTTCTACGTTCTTGCAGCTGCTGTGAAAATCTCCAGAGAAGCTGAAATGATAACCTGGACCGTATCCACTGTCTGTAAGAGATTCAGAGGCTACTAAAGATATTGCTTCAATTTAGAAAAATACTGAATACAAAATAAGTCCATCTTTACATTCCATTGTCCTTTACTAAAAATAAATAAATAAATCCTAAACGTTTG
Organism: Elephas maximus indicus; assembly: GCF_024166365.1. NCBI lineage: Eukaryota > Metazoa > Chordata > Mammalia > Proboscidea > Elephantidae > Elephas > Elephas maximus. The sequence continues at coordinate 10,400,712 of NC_064840.1, forward strand.
AGAATGGGGGACACGCTTTCACCATGAACAGCAATTGTTGGTGAAACATTCTTTGAATCAACAACCTTTGTTAAATCCTACATCGTTCAAGGTTGAGGGGGTTCGATTTAAAAACGAATAACGTCTCCTAAATGCTGGTCTCTAGTCCTCCATCTGCCCCCGTTTAATAAGATATTTTCCACACATAATTAAGAACTATCTTCTTAAAATGCACGCCTGATCACACCATTCCCCCAGTTAATCCCTTCAGTCCTTCCCACTGTCTTTAATACAAATTACAAAATCCTTAAAATGGCTTATGAAGCTGAATTCCTGTCTACCTCTCCTCCATCACGACACTTTACACAAATCTTTTCTGAGGTCCTCAAATGGACCAAGCTCCTTGTCTCAGGATCTTCACATGCCCTCTGTCTCTCCCTATCTCATCACTCCTGCTCTTCTTTCATGTATGCCCCATTAAAATATCACTTTCACAGTGAACTTTTTCTTGACCCGCCCCTCCCCTCCCCCCCCCCAGCTCAGATGCCCATACTATAATAATGGCAACGGGTATTTTTCCCTCAAAGCCTTTAACACAACTGTAATGACTTTGTGTGCCAATAAGTTTACAAAAAACTGTCGACCCCTAGACACCCTTTTAGCTCAGTAACGAAGTCACTTCTGAGGTTCACCCTTCAGCCAAAGACTAGACAGGCCCATAAAACAAAATGAGACTAAAGGGGCATACCAGCCCAGAGGCAAGGACTAGAAGGCAGGAAGGGACAGGAAAGCTGGTAATAGGGAGCCCAAGGTTGAGAATGGAGAGTGCTGACATGTTGTGGGGTTGTTAACCAATGTCATAAAACAATATGTGTACTGTTTAATGAATGAGAAGCTAGTTTGTTCCATAAACCTTCATCTAAAGTACAATAAAAACAAACAAAAAAAAGCAAATACAAAACTGTCGAGCCTGTACGTTCCTTGGGAGCAGGAACCATTCTATCCTGTTTAGTACAAGTTTCCAGCCTCTACACTGTGCCTGACACATATTAGGCCCTTAATAAATCTGTCAAGTGAAGAAAAGAGTACATAAATAAGCTTTACAGAAAAAATAAGACAACCTTCTGAGCTGGGTGGTCTACCAGGGAAATGATAAATGATACAGTGACTACACCAGAAAATCCAAAGAGCCAATTATTAGTGATGGTCTCCAACTGTTAAGGAGCCCTGGTGGTGAAGCGGTTAAGCACTCGGCTGCTAACAGAAAGGTCAGTGGGCAGAACCCACCAGCCGCTCCTCGGGAACCCCATAGGGCAGCTCTACTCTGTCCTATAAGGTTGTTATGAGTCGGAAGAGACTCGACGGCAACGGTTTTACATATACACCACAACAAAAAAATTCTTTAAAAGGGGGAAAAAAAATGAGTTACCTTCACCCAAGTGTCCATCAACGGATGAATGGATAAACAAAAGGTGGTACATACAGACAATGGAATACTACACAACGATAAAGAATAATGATGGGTCTGCGAAACACAACATGGATGAATCTGAAGGACATTATGCTGACTGAAATAAGTCAACCACAAAAGGACAAATATCGTATGACACCACTTTCACAAAAAGCCAACAACAGGTTTACATATGGAAAGCAACATTCTTTGATGGTTACCAGGGAGGAGAGGGGGAGGGAAGAAGAATCACTTAGACACATGTTAATTCTGGTGAAGGGAAAGCCAATACACCATGTGGGGGAAATCAGCACAATGTGACCAAGGTAAATGAAGACACCGAGAGGTACGCAAGAATAAGGGACCAACTACAGTAAATGCTACAACATATACAATTCTGCAACAACAGTAATAGCAACCAAAAATTTGTGAGTCGTTACATAGATAGATATGTATGCTATATAGGTGTGGGGGGACGTATGGGAGTACATGCGCCTACATATACAGGTACAGTTGTGGGCATCTGAATATACGTATTTTTATATGCTGCATATATGTTCATATATACAGTGGTGCACACAGGGGGCACCATTACGGAAACTTCTTAGACATACCCAAACATCTCCTGGGACTGAGTTACTGGGCTCGAAGTCTAAGGACCACAGTCTCAGGGGACATCTAGGTCAACTGGCGTAACACAGTTCATAAAGATAATGTTCTACATCCTAGTCTGGTGAGTAGTGTCTGGAGTCTTAACAGCTTGTGAGCAGCCATCTAAGATACAACTCTTGGTCTCTTCCTGTCTGAAGCAAAGGAAAGCGAAGAAAACCAAAGGCTCAAGGAAGCGATCAGTCCACAGGACTAATGGCCCAAACCACAGCCTCCTCTAGCCTAAGACCGGAAGAGCTGGATGGTGCCTGGCTACCACTAACGACTTCTCTGATCAGGGACACAATAGAAGGTCCTGGTTAGAATGGGACACAAATGTAGAACAAAACTCAAATTCATAAAAAGACCAGATTTACTGGACTGATAGAGACTGGAGGAACCTCCGAGACTATGGCCCTAAGACATCCTTTTAATCTGGAACTAAAGCCACTCCCAGAGGTCACCTTTCAGCTAAAAGATCAGCCTATAAAATAAGCCATAACACCCATGAGGAATGTGCTCCTCAGAGCAATCAACTATAGGAGACCACACAGGCAACATTTGCCCAAAAACAAAGATGAGAAGGCAAGGAGGGGCAGGGAAATTGGTGGGACAGAAATGGAGAAGGCGGGGTAGAAATGGGGAGAGTGCTGACACATTGCGGGGGTAGCAACCAATGTCACAGAACAATTTATGAATAAATTGTTGGGTGGAAACTAATTTGTTATGTAAACTTTTACCTAAAGCAAAATAAAATGCTCACAAAAAAAAAAAAATCACCCTCACAGCCCCTTCTACTTCTACTGGCAACAATGCTCAGAAGAGGTGAAGTCCCAGGAAAGGTTTCCAACAGCTGTAAAGCCCTAAAACCTTGGCGGTACAAATATTGCTAAACAAAGATAATGATGCTGCTGAATCTGAATTTGGTGAAGGGCTGGGTCCTCCAGTGAGAAGACCTGGGTTCAAATCACAGCTCTACAACTTACTAGCTGCAAACCTAATCAAGTTAATCTCTCTGACCTTCAGTTTCCTGCTCTGATAACAATCTTACCTCCTTCATAGGGTAATTAGCACACAAGTAAGCACTCAATTTATGCAGGCAGTTGTTGAACTTTTGGCTGGTGGGCAAGCAATACCATGCGTGAGCTTGTTCTGTGTCAGTTAATGAATGTCTGCATTCAGTGAACAATAGTGGCTTCGGGGTATTGATGTATTTAAACAACAAAAGCAGGGGCTGTTCCAAAGTGTGGAGTTCAAAAGTCAAAAGTGCTGAAGTCAAGGACGGTCTGTACCCTTTTCCTATTCCTGCCAGTTTATATTAATTGCCTTGGATTCTAAAGAAGGTCTCTTGTAATCCTCTCTCCATGCAGCCATAACAAAAACTATAAAATTCTGACTCCAGTGTTGAGAATATGACATGTCACCTTTGATTAACATATCCTGAGGTTTAGCAATGTGAAATGGACATGGTTTTTCAACGCACTGCTAATTCTAAATGACTTATGGAACCAAAGGTATCTTCCTTGGTCCTCAAATACAATTTCAAAATTCCAGTATACTTAAATATATATATTTTTTTAAGCATAGGAAAACAAAGAAGTCTGCAGGCAGCTGCTGCACAGAGGTATAATGAGCCACAAATTGTGAACCTGGAATTGAGCTCTAACTCTCCATCACCCGCCCTGTATGTATCACTAAACTTAGGCAAGTAAGTGTCCTCAACTCAAAGGGAGGTGGTTTCTAGCACAGTCCAACAGTTCACGGGGGTTCAAATCCTAGTTCCACCAAACGCTACCTGAGTGATAAAGCCCCAATTCCTTCATCTGTTAAAAAAAGTGGAGAATTAGAAAAAACAGAACTGCCTCAGAAGAATATCATAAAGATGAAATGCAAAAACCCATTTAAAGGCCAAGAACAGCGCCTGACATATCATTAGCAGTCTATACACATTAGCTGTTATCATTTTTAACCACCTCACAGACCGTTGCCGAATCAGACAAGACATGAACATAGAAAGCATCACACAAACTACAAAATAAAAGCAGAACCAATCGTGCCAGAAACACAAATTCCCCCCCCCCACCCCGAAGAGTTAAATTATCACAGCCACGTACTGAACCTCCATTTAGTAACATCCACATTATAAAAACAAAGTTGAATTTTGCTAAAACCACTGACCTGGACGTTTCCTCACCATTAACTTATACAGACCATACAACCATCTAAGAGTTAAGGAAATGCAAAATCGACCGTTGTCCAATGAACAAAATATCGCAGTTAGTAAAAAGGTGCTTCTCCCACACAGAAATCTGTGTTTTCCCCTTGAGGTGGTAGGATGACATCAAGGTCTTAGAGCCTGCGGGTTGAGGTAGGCGCTGTGGAGGGGGGTCCACTTAGCACGCGGAAGACAAGCTGCAGGAAAAAACCTCAGAAAAGCTGCAGAAAGTCAGAGCCCAGCCGCATCCCCACGTGCCCCTTTGCCACCTCCGATCACAGTCTCTTCATCGCTATTTTGGGCCCGAGACCCTCCCCCCCGCCCCCTGCCAGCCTCCCACGTGTGCCCCGAGCAGCTGTTTCTCCACTGAGGAGCTCTGGGTTGGAGTCTCGAATCCCGGGCCCGCTCCTATCTACCTGGGTGACCTTGCGTCAGCCCCTTCCTCTCTTTGGACCTCAGTTTCTCCGCGTGCACCTAAGTCCAGCTAGTTCGATACCCCCCAGGCCTCGTTCCGGTAAACAGAAAATCTTCAGTGGGGAATCTCCCCTCAGGTCGGACGTCCCACCCTCACACCAGAGCCGGCTTCCCCCTGGGGGGATCTCCGGTCTCCTTTGGAAATGCAGTAACAAACGCAGCCTGCGGGCAGCGCAGGTCTCCGCAAGAGGAAGCGCCTCCACAGGTCCTGCCTTTTCGGCCAGCTTCTGTGGACCCGCCGCTGCCCCGAGAGCGCGGCCGCCGCCTCAGGGCTCAGGGCGGCCGGGACGGCGCTCACGCGAGGCGCGCGGCTGCGGCCTAGATGCCCGCGCGGCCCGCCCCCCGAGTCCTTCGGCCCCGTGCCCGAGCCCTCAGAACCCCTCCTGGGCATTCGCCTCTGCCTCGGCAGCCCTCGGCGCATCGGGAAGGCGGCCGAGCTGGCCCCAGGCACTCACCGTAAATGGGCCGGAGGCGCCTGTCGTTAGGATCCTGCACATGGCCCCGCGTCGCCATGATGACAAGCGCAGAACCACAGTGCGCACGCGCGGGGCCGGCCCCCGGGAAGGGGCTGTTAAAGGGCCAGCGCAGGGATCGCTTGTCTATCGCGATAGTCGCGGGTTGCGGAGTTGTGGCTGGGCACGCCTGGGCGGAACGGGAGGTTTCCAATTGACGCTCTAATAAGAGCTTTTCTTCCCTTTGCTGTTGGAATCAACCTGGCCGTTGCGGCTGATATCCTTTCAGAATCGCCGACTGAGGAGTGAGGCGAGGGGAGAAAGCGCTTGGTCAAAGTTAGGGCTCAGGTGCACCTGTTTATGCTATTGGTACTCTTCCTGAAAGACCAGTTAGACTTGTCTGCTTAATTGTGGAGGCACCGGAAACTCCTCTGGGAGGGTGACTCAGGAGATACAGGGAAGGGGGCCGATTAACAGTAAAAATCGGCCAGAAAACTTCTTCGGGAACCTTCCTCCCCTCTCCCAGGGCTCAAACGACTAAGAAGCACCCGAAAGTAATACTAATTCAGTATGTGCCTAGACACTGTGTTGTAACCTTTTTAAATGTATTACCTCATTTAAAGCTCATAAAAGCCCTAGTTTCAAACTACCTAGGAAAACCAAAAAACAAACCGGTTGCTGTCAGTGATTTGTGATTCATAGACATCTACCTAGGAGGTACACACCATTTTCACCATTCTTACAGGTGGGTTTATTCGTATAACAAATAATTATTGAATGCCCATTATGTGGCATGCTGTTTTCGGTGTGCAAAACCAAAAACCCAAACCCACTGCCACTGAGTTGATTTCGACTCTTAGCAACCCTATAGGATAGTGTAGAACTGCCCCATTGAGTTTCCAAGGAGTGCGTGGTAGATTGCAATTGCCGGCCTTTTGGTTAGCAGCTGTGCCACTTAACCACTACACCAGTGCCACTTAACCACTACGCCACCAGGATTTCCAATTTTAGGTGTGCAGGATACATCAATAAGCAAAATAGATAGTCTTTATGGAGCTTTACTTGCAGTGGGAGAGACAGACAGTAAACGAGTAAAATAGACAATATGTTGTTGGGTGCCATCAAGTCAATTCTGACTCATAGTGACCCCAGGTGACAAAGTAGAACTTCCCCCATAGGATTTTCTAGGCTGTAATCTTCACAGAGCCAATCACCAGGTCCTTTCTCCTGTGGAGCCCCGGGCGGGGGAGGGGGGGCTTGAACCACAGACCTTTCCTTTCTGGTTAGCAGATGAGCACTTAACCACTGCTCCACTGGGGCTCCTCGATAGTATATTAAACCAAAACAAACCAAACCCTTTCCAGGCAAGTGGATTCCTACTCATAGCAACCCTATAGGACAGACTAGAACTGCCCCATAGGGTTTCTAAGGAGCCAACCTTTTGGTTAGCAGCCAATCTCTTAACTACTGCACCACGAGGCCTCCTGAGAAAACACTGGATGATGATTAGATAGTGACAGATGCTACTGAGAAAAATAAAGCTAGGACTGGGAAGAAGAAAGCAATTTTAAATGGTGTGGTCAGAGAAAGCTTATCTCAGAAAGTGATATTTGTCAAAGATTTGAAGGAGGTGGGGCAGGGAGGGACCCATGCAGGTATACAGGCTCAGCAGGATTTTGACCTAAGGCTACACAACTAGAAGGTGTGATTCAACCCAGGTCTTTCTGATTTCAGAACCTGAGTCAGCCCGGCAGCACAATGTCCCCAATAGCAGCCTTGACTTGCTAGCATTGATCCCATTCTATGGATGTTCTCTTCTCTCCCTTTCTGGGCCTCTTAGTGTCAAGACAATGAATTCTCTAACTTTGGTGGACATCAGAATCCCCTGCAGAACTTGATAAATATGAGTTTCCTGGCTTCTTCCCCCAGAGGTTCTGATCCAATAATTCCTGGACTTGGAGAATCTGCCTTTTTAACCCAGCCCCAAATGATTCTGCTATCAATGATCCAGAAACCACTCATTGAGAGATACAAACTAAAGGACATAGAGCAAAAGTCTTTAGAACCATCAGGAGGGCAAGTTAACTATTACTATTAAAATTTTGAATATACATACCTAAAAGAAAACTGTCATGATAATGGTAACAATAGTAATGTTATTGTTGTTGTTGGTTGCTGTCGAGTCAATTTGGACTCATGACAACCCCATGGGTGTCAAAATAGAACTGTGCCTCACAGGCTTTTCAATGGCTGATGTTTCAGAAATAGATCCCAGGCCTCTCCACCCAGAGACTCCAAAATCAGTTAATAGTAACATACCCGTGTTGGTTTCTTAGTTTTGACAGATGTACCGTGGTAATAATGTAAGATGTTCACATTATGAGAAACTGGGTAAGGGGTTTATGGGAACTCTCTCTACTCTCTCTGCAACTTTTCTATAAACCTAAAATTATTCCAAAATTTTAAAATTTATTTTAAAAATGTATCATTTTTAATAATCAGAAATAAGGTATTTTTTTTATCAATACACAAAAAACTCTCATCTCTAACTCTGCCCTTAAGCTAGCTAAAAGAGAAAGTTCCAGTTATCAAGTACACAGAGGAATTACTGTTGAGAACAGGGGTCCCTCCAACCAAAATATAATCCGTAATCCTTGTAAAAAAATCATTCCCAAGGCTGAAGAGGCTTCAAAATACCCCAGATAGAGATTTAAAGTTTGAGGGGAGAAGGAGATGGTATTCTAGGTCAATGGTTCTCAAAGTATGGCTCCCTCATCAGCAGCATCTGGGAATTTGTTAGACGTGCATTCTCAGGCCCTGTTCCCGTCCTGCAGAATCATAAACTTTTCAGGTGGAGTCCATCAATCTGTGTTTTTACACACCTTCCTGGTGATTCTGATTCAGGAGAAAATATGATTCTCAGGTAAAGGATTGGCCAATCATGACCTGTGGACCAAACCTACCTTACCACCTCTTTTTGCACAGCCTGTACACACAGTGGTTAAGAGCTATAGTGAGCTGCTAACCAAAAGGTTGGCAGTTTGAATCCACCAGCCACTCCTTGGGAACTCTGTAGAACAGTTCTACTCTGTCCTGTAGGGTTGCTATGAGTCGGAATTGACTCAAGGCAATGAGTTTGGTTTTTTATGGGTACACTAAGAATGGTTTTACTTTTTTAAAAGGTAAAAAAACAAAGAATGCTATATTAAGATATGTGAAAATTACATAAAATCCAAATTTTCGTGTCCATGAGTAACATTTTTTGGATCACAACCATACTCATTCATTTATGCATTGTCTTTGGCTGCTTTTGAATTTCAATGGCAGTGTTGAATACTATGGTTGCAAGAGAGACCCTACAGCCCCTAAACCTAGAATACTGCCTGGCTCTTTACTGAAAAACTTTGCCAACCCCTGCTCTACGTTAATGGGTAGCATTTAAATACTCCCAGGGTAGAGTTGACAAGTAAAATACAATAGAATATTTGGAACATACTTATACGAAGCTGTTATTCATTTTTTATCTGAAGTTAAATGATTGGACATGCTGTATTTTATTTCCTAAATCTGGCAACCCTATCCCAGGCAGAACTCATGCTCCCATAATCTGGCTCAACACCAAAAATAAAGGGCGGGAGCCTCAGGTATACTGATCTCTGAGGTATGACCAGGCTGAAGTGGGGCCCGGCAGGAGAGAGGAAGGAGGAGGCCTGGGCTTCATCTTTGGTGCAGATGAAAGGGACTGTGAGTCACCTGAGTCTCAAAGATTTCCCAGAGTGGAAAAATACAGCGCCTTCAAGAGGGGCATGTTGGAGGCTCGTGGCCAGGTGTGTGGTTAGTCAGCTATGTTCTTAGGTTACCTTTCTTGGCCTGGCCCCAAAGGTACGCTGAAAGGCTAGACACCCAGCTCCCCGAACTTGGCAGAACCAGAGCATACCCTGGACCTACCTAATGGAGGCCTCTCTATCCTTGAGTCACGTCCTTGGTGGGCTCTGTTTCCCTTCACCCTGAAAGCCTGTCTGGCATCCAAGCAGGATGAATTGGCCTTTTTCTTTCCTATTCCTACCTCTTGTCCTCAGGGCCTAAGGCTGAGGCAGTGACCCGGCTCCAGGCCTGTCCTTACCTGCTCTCTGGGAGGCAGCTTCCACACCCTTTGGCAAGCCTCGGTTGTTTCAGGTAACAGATGGAATGACCAAACCCCAAAAACCAAACCCATTGTTACTGAGTCAATTCCGACGGGCAAGGGCCCAAAGCCCTCCATCTTGCTGTGTGATTCAGAACTCTTAGCGAGAACATTATGGGAAAGTGCTTGGCATACAGTAACCAACCCTTTGCCGTCAAGTCAATTCCAACTCATAGCGACCCTACAGGACAGAGTAGAATTGCCCCATAGGGTTTCCATGGAGTGGCTGGTGGATTTGAACCGTAGCTGAATTCATAAGCACTGTATCACCAGGGCTCTGGTGCTCATTAAATAGTGGTTTCTGTTTTCTTGACCTAGAACAGGGTACGTCCTTCATTCCTGTCCTCTTTGGTAGCAGATTTGCTTTGGTGAAAAACCGTCTCCCTAAAAGTCAGTGAGACACTTGGGTTGATCGTACCTGAGTAGCTGGGGGGTACCGGGAGGCAGAGGCAGGATGACTTGCGTGTAGTGTCTCCACCCAATGACTCTTCTAGCTTTTGTTTTTCTTTTCCATCTTGATGAACAAATTCTAATATAATCCTAATCCTTCACGGAATAAACAGAACAATGACAGTATCGCAGTTTTCATGGTTGATTTCCTACACTTTTGTCAGTAGAATCAACAGCAAATCTGACTCTGAAATCAAACAGGTTTGAGTCCAAATCCAGGCTCTGACATTTATCAACTGTGACTCTAAGCAACTTTCTGCATCTGTAAAATTATTATAATGAAAGTATCTACTCATTAAGTTGGATGGAATACAGAGGATATTCTTTCAATTATAAAGAAAATTTAAAAATGGCTGCAGCAGTACATCAACAGGGAACTGCCAGAAATTCAAGCCTGATTCAGAAGAGGACATGGAACTGTACCAAAAAGAATTGGTTGACATTCAGCCATTTCAGGAGATGGCATATGATCAAGAACCGAAGGTACTGAAGGAAGAAGTCCAAGCTGTACTGAAGGCACTGGCAAAAAATAAGGCTCCAGAAATTCACAGAATACCTATTGAGATGTTTCAACAAACAGATGCAGCACTGGAGGTGCTCACTTGTCTATGCCAAGAAATTTGGAAGACAGCTACCTGGCCAACCAACTGGAAGAGATCCATATTTGTGCTCATTCCAAAGAAAGATGATCCAACAGAATGTGGAAATTATCAAACAATATCATACACAAGTAAATTTTTGCTGAAGATCGTTCATCATTCGAAAGCAGTTGCAGCAGTACATTGACAGGGAACTGCCAGAAATTCAAGCTGGAATCAGAAGAGGACATGAAAGGAGGAATATCATTGCTGATATCAGATGGATCATGGCTGGAAGCAGAGAAAACCAGAAAGATGTTTACCTGTGTTTTATTGACTAAGCAAAGGCATTGAACTGTGTGGATCATAACAAATTATAGATAACATTGCGAAGAATGGGAATTCCAAAATACTTAATTGTGCTCGTTAGACCAAGAGACAGTCGTTCGAACAGAACAAATGGATACTGTGTGGTTTAAAGCCAGGAACGGTGTGCATCAGGGTTGTATCCTTTCACCATAATTATTCAGTCTGCATATAAAAATCAAACCCATTGCCGTCGAGTCGATTCTGACTCATAGCAACCCTGTGGGACAGAGTAGAACTGCCCCATAGGTTTTCCAAGGAGTGGCTAGTGGATTCAAACCTCCAACCTTTTGGTTAGTAGCCAAACACTTAAACCACTGCATCACGAGGGCTCCAAATTTGTGTATGCTGAGCAAATAATTCGAGAACTGGCTGTATGAAAAAGAGGGTGGCCAGGATTCGTAGAAGACTCATTAACAACCTGCAATATGCAGATGACACAACCTTGCTTGCTGAAAACAGAAGGACTTGAAGCACTTAGTGAGGAAGATCAAAGACTACAGTCTTCAGTATGGATTACACCTCAACATAAAAAAAAAAAAAAATCCTCACAACTGAACCAATAAGTTATCAACATCATCATAAATGGAGAAAAGATTGATGTTGTCAAGTATTTCATTTTACTTGGATACACAATCAATGCCCATGGAAGCGGCAGTCAGGAAATCAAAGGACATACTGCATTAGGCAAATCTGCTGCAAAAGACACCTTTAAAGTGTTAAAAAGGAAAGATGTCACTTTGAGGACTAAGGTGCACCCGACCCAAGCCATGGTGTTTTCAATTGCCTCCTATGCATGTGAAAGCTAGACAATGATAAGGAAGACTGAAGAACTGATGCCTTTGAATTATGGTGTTGGCAGAGAATGTTGACTATACTGGGGACTGCCAGAAGAACGAACAAGTCTGTCTTGGAAGAAGTACAGCCAGAGTGCTCCTTGGAAGTGAGGATGGCGAGATTACATCTCACTCTGGACATATTATCAAGAGAGACCAGTCCCTGGAGAAGGGTATCATGCTTTGTAAGGTAGAGGGTCAGCGAACAAAGAGGAAGACCCTGGATGAGATGGATTAACACAGCGGCTACAACAATGGGCTCAAACATGGCAACAACTGTGAGGATGGCACAGAACCAGGCAGTGTTTCATTTAGCTATACATAGGGTCGCTATGAGTCGGAACCAACTCAACAGCACCTAACTAACCTCATAAAGTTGATGTTGAGGGTTAAATGCTATGTTGTTGGGTACCATTGATTAGATTCTGGCAGAGCAGAACTGCCCCATAGGGTTTCCAAGGAGCAGCTGGTGGATCGGAACTGCTGACCTTTTTGGTTAGCAACCAAACTCTTAACCACTGCACCACCAGGGCTCCAAAACAAAAAACAGAAAACCTGTTGCCATCAAGTCGATTCCAACTCATAGTGACTCTATAGGTCGGAGTAGAACTGCCCCATAGGGTTTCCAAGGAGTGCCTGGTGGATTCAAACTGCAGACCTTTTGGTTAGCAGCTGTAGCTCTTAACCACTATGCCACCAGGGTTCCCACCAGGGCTCCAGGGCTCCTTAAATGCTATAGTTGATAAAGAGGCAGGCACAGAGAAAGCACCCAGTAATAGGTATTATTATTACCTTTATTATTAATATTACTCTTTTCCCTTAAAACTGCAGAAATTAAAAAAAAACTGCAGAAATCACTTCCTAATGCTTGAAAGCATCGAGCAAGGAATTTTACTGAAGTCAGACATGTCTGCTGGTAGGAATAATATCTTAGAATCCCCCACAACACTTAGCATAAAGATCTAAATACAAAGTAGGCACAGAGTTAAAGACAGAAAGAAATCAAGGCACAGAAACCAGAGCTATGAGTTTGGAGAACCTGTGTCATGGTCTTCATTTAGCCAGTAATTCATAGTGTGATCCTGGGCCTCACTTTCCCCATCAGAAAAAGAGGACCTGGAACTGAGGCCCCTTCTAGTTCTGAATCCCACTGCGCTGTGGCTGTCCACTCCTGCACTTCCAATTCTTTCCACCAGATGGCACATGCATGCCAAATTGCACAGGCTACTTTCCGAATCCGGAAAAGGTAGAGCTCATTTTAATTGTCCTATTTTTGTTTAATGAAACCTAGCAAATAAGGTGTTTTTACAAGCTATGTTTTTATATTTTCTCTTTTCAGGTTTAAAAAAAATTTTTTTTTTTAGCAAATAAGGTGTTTTTACAAGCTATGTTTTTATATTTTCTCTTTTCATGTTTTTTGAGGTATAACTTATATATTATAAAATTCACCTGTTCAAAGCCTACAATTAGATTTGTATTACATTCACTGAATTGTGCAACCTTAACAATTAATTCCATTTCAGAACATTCTCGTCACTCTGATAAGATCCCCTATAAAAACAAGGTATATTTTTAAGTTAAAAAATTTATTAAATATTAAAACATCTATAAAAATAAAGATCATGGTACCCATATATACATATCACAAGGGGCCCTAGTAGTGCAGTGGTTAAGCGCTCAGCCACTAACTGAAACAACGGCAGTTCGAACCTACCAGCTCCTCCTGGAGAGAAAGACATGGCAGTCGGCTCCCATAAGGATTAAAAAAAAAAAAAAAAAATTTTTTTTTTTTTTTTTAAATCCTAAGGGGCAGATCTACGGTGCTCTACAGGGTCTCTCTGAGTCGGAATCAACTTGATGGCAATGGGCGTACGGATCACACAGATGGAAGTGATGTTACCATTTTACAAGCGTAGATAGACCTGAGACTGCGTGTACATTTCTTCCTGTCCTCCCTGACCCTCGACCTCTCCAGAGATAACCATTATTCTGTTATTGGCTGGTATCTTTCCTTCCATATTTTCATACATTTATTGTACAGATGTGGGTAGATAAGCAAAATATCTTATTGTGGTTCCTTTTAAATTTACATAAATGTTATATTATCCATATGCCTTTGTAAGTTGTTTTTTTCACCTAATGGTTTGATAAATACACCCGAATTGCATTTCACAAAGGGCATACCAGTTTGTACTCCCACCACCAGCGTGTGAAAATGCCGGTTTCCCTTGCCAACACAGTGTGTTCTCAAACTTCTCACTCTTTGACAATCTGATAATGAAAAATGATATCACAGTGTAATTCTAATTTGTGTTTCTCAGGTGATAAATGAGATTTAGCATATTTTCATCTGTTTAGGACCAAGTTGTGTTTATTTATTTTTTTGATCCCTCTGGTCATATCCTTTGGCCATTTTTTTCATATGGTAGTCTTTTCTCATTAATTGAGCATATATTAAAAATATATATATATAAATTGCATATATATATTAACCTGATATATATACACATATATAATTTCCTTGTACATTAAAGAAATTAGCCCTATTCCATAAAACCCAAAAAAAAAACAAATCCATTACCATTGAATCAATTCTGACTCGTAGTGACCCTATACGACAGAGTAGAACTGCCCCATAGAGTTTCCAAGGAGCAGCTGGTGGATTCGAACTGCTGAGCTTTTGGTTAGCAGCCAAGCGTTTAACCACTGTGCCACCAAGGCTCCATTCCATAAAGAGGTGGGCAAATATTTTCTGCAGTGCATTGTTTGCCTTTAGACTTTAGGTGTAGGTTTTTTATAATGAAGATTTTTTTTTTCCTTTCTCCACTCCAAAACTATTTAAAAATTATTCTATGTATTCTTCTAGCATTTTCACGGTTTCACTTTTACCATTCAAATCTTTCATACATTTGGAATTTATTTGTATGAATAATGAGGTGTCCAATTTTATTGTATGTTTTCTCTTTGCTCCAAAGGTTATTTACTAAAGAATCCATATTTTTCACACAAGTGGACAGTGGCATTTTTATCATCTATTAAATACAACAATTTACAGGTTCCATTCAAGAGCAGGGCAGAGCTGGCAGCTAAAAGTAAGGAATCGCATAGCTGGGTGGGTTCTCTGTTCTGACTCTGGACTTGCTCTGCACAGGCTCTCAGCTGACAGGCTCTGGAGAGGGCATTGTCAGCTGCATTTGGCTTCTGGATGCCAAGAAGGCAGCCCTGGATTGGAAATTAAGGAGCCTCTCTGGGAGGCAGTGCTGCTGTGCGATCAATTCTTTGGGAGGATAATGCAGAAGAGATAAGAGATTAAAACCAGCCAGGACATTCACAAGCTGATTCTAACATTTTTACGGAAGTCCAAATGACTTAGAATAGCCAAGACAATCTTGAAAAAGAGGAACGGAGTAGGAGGACTTACAGTATCAGATTTCAAGATTTATCATAAAGCTGAAATCATTAAGACTGTGTAATTGGCATAAGTTTAGACAAGTAAATTCATAGAACAGAGAGTCAGGAAACAGATCCTACAGCTATGGTCACTTGATTTATGGCCAAGGCCCAAGTGCAATTCAATGAAGGAAAAATGTTTTTTCTTCCAGTAAATGGAGCAACAGGTTGTTATTTTGTTGTTAGGTGCTGTCCCGACTCATAGTGACCCTATGTACTGCTGAACGAAAACTGCCTACGCCTGAGGCAGCCTCACAATCATTGCTATGTTTGAGCCCATTGTTGCAACCACTGTATCCATGCATCTTATTGAGGGTCTTCCTCTTTTTTTGCTGACCCTCTACTTTACCAAGCATGGTGTCCTGCTCCAGGGACTGGTCCTTCCTGATAACATGTCCAAAATATGTGAGATGAAATCTCACCATCCTCACTTCCAAGGAGCATTCTGGCCGTACTTCTTCCAAGACAGATGTGTTTGTTTTCTGGCATCCATGGTATATTCAATATTCTTCACCAATACTATAATTCAAATGCGTCAATTTTTCTTAGGTCTTCCTTATTCATTGTCCAGCCTTCAGTATGGATTATACCTCAACATAAAGGAAACAAAAATCTTCACAACTGGACCGAACAAATAAGCAACATCATCATAAATGGAGAAAATACTGAAGTTGTCAAAGATTTCATCTTACTTGGATACACAATAAATGTCCATGGAAGCAGCAGACAAGAAATCAAATGAGGTACTGCATTGGTCAAATCTACTGCAAAAGACCTCTTTAAGGTGTTCTAGAGCAAAGATGTCACTCTGAGGGCTAAGGTATGCCTGACCCAAGCCATGGTGTTTTCAGTCGCCTCGTATGCATTTGAAAGCTGGACAATGAACAAGGAGCAATAGGATTTCTCAAAAAAAAAAAAGGAAAGAAAGAATCTGACCCCTACCTCACACCATGCACAGATACTAACTCAAGATAGGTCATAGACTTAAATGTAAAAGATGTAAAGGGTACAAGCTTCTAGGAAAAAACATAGAGAATATCATTGTAACCTTGGGGTAGGCAAAGATTTCTTAAAGGAGGTACAAAAAGCACTAATAATAAAAGGTAAAACTCTTTAATTAAAAATTTATTGACTGCCTACTGGACGCTCCACCCTATGCTAGATGCCAGAAACACACCCATAAAAATGACGTCAGCTCAGCCCCGCAGGAGCCCAGTCTAATGGGACAGACAGGTGCCTACTCAAGCAACTGTACTGTAGCCTGTGAATGGCGTAATCACAGGAGGCAATGGGGGTTAGGAGGGATCCCATACAGAGTCGAGGGACGTCTTGGAATGTGTGAAATCCAAAACTGATCCTTGAAGGATGAGAACAATCAGACAGGTTGTCGCAGAGAGAAAGAAGCATCATTTCCAAAGGCCTGGCAGGGAGAGGGGTGGGTGGATGGAACTGCAAAATATTCCATTTGGTTGGAGGGATGGGTGGGGGCTTAATATGGTCCCAAGATTGTGTCTGTGTTGTTCATCTTTCTTTAATTGATCATTTAGGGCACAGGGTCTCCGACTTCACTGAGCACAAGAATCACCTGCAGAACTTCTATGAACACTCCAGGGTCCCACCACAGAGAGTCTTATCTGGTGGGTTTGACGCTAGGCCTGGGAATCTGCATTTTAACAAGCACCGCAGATGATGCTGACACCGCCAGTTCTCTGAGCACACTCTGCAAAGCACTGACTTAGCACTGAGAGGTTCTTCCCCTGCGGAAAGAGGAAGTACTGTCTTAGACAGTCTGAGGGGGAGAGAGCTGAGGGCTTTCCTGCAAAATCAGGTCCTCCTCTAGATACTAGCAGGACTCTATGCAGGCCTCTGAGGGATCAGGCTTCCTTTAGGGTGGAGGAAGCACCAGCTCCTGGAAGCTGCCTAGTAATCAGGCAGTCTGGAAAATATCCCGGCATGCTCTGAGGACTCTGGTCCAATCCCCGCCTTCCTCATGAATATGCATGAGGACCCAGAAATCAGTTGGGTTTCCTAGCTGCCTCCTCCCTTTCCTGCCCAAACCCCACACTTCTACACACACACAGACACACAGACACACACTCACACGTGTCTCAATCTCCTCCCTCACCACAATATTAGTTCTGGCGACACCTCCAGCTCCCTGTCAGAATTGACAAAATAATGTGAAAATACTCAGGGTCTGAGGACACACCCACAGGAGGTTTCTGGGCTCCTCACTTGGACTGGGAAACCAGTTTCTGGCAGTAGTATCACAAGTATTTCTCCAGCAGTAGATATACTCGCGAGCATGTATAAAAAAATCAAACAAAATGAATGTTTACCAAAACCCACCCTGAACCTTCACATAGCAGAGGCTGTTGATTGCCTCCCTGAGAGTTACATGTGCCCCCTGCTCCCTAGCAGAGACCCTAGTTCCTCTTCCCCCTTGGGGGCGTGACTGCCAATTGTCTAAACCCCACAGGTGGCCAGCTAAAGGGTGAGGACCTCAGATGCTCACTGAGGTTACCCAGAAATACAGGAAAATAAAGGAATCCCAAAACTTGCAGGTAGAGATTAAAAGGCTAGTCAAACAAACAAACCTCCCTCATGAAACAAAACTGGAGCTAAATGTTAATACTTTAGAACTTATGAGAGCCGGAGATACTTAGGTACATCTGGTGCCTGGAAACTTTATAACAAAAAGCTAAATAAATGCAGAGCCTACAGCCCAGCCCAGCAATTCCACTCTTGGGTGTACACGTAACAGAAATGAATGTCTAACAAGAATATTCATACTTGCCCAAAACTAGAAACACACTGTATTGGTTTCCTGTGGCTGCTGTAACAAAGTACCATAAACTGAATTATTTAAAACAGAAAGTATATGTAGAACAACAACAACAACAAAGACCAGGCTTGCTGGTCTGACAGAGACTGGAGAAACCCCAAGAGCATGGCCCCCGGACACCCTTTTAATTTGGTACTGATGTAACTCCTGAAGTTCACTCTTCAGCCAAAGATTAGACAGGTCTATAAGGGCCAACAATAACACACATGAGGGATGTGCTTCATAGTTCAAACATGTATAAGAGACTAATGGGGCACAACAGCCCAAAAGCAAAGAGAAGGCAGGAAGGGTCAGGAAAACTGGATGAATGGAAATAAGGAACCCAGGGAGGAGAAGGGGAGATTGTTGACACATCAAAGATTATGTCCAAATCAAGTCACATTCACAGGTACCTAAGGTTAGGACTTCAACGTTATCTTTGTGGAGGACACAATTCAACCCATAGCAAGGTATACCTGTTGCCACTGAGTTGATTTCAACTATAGCAACCCTTTGGGGCAGAGTAGAGCTGCCACATAAGGTTTGCAAGAAGTGGCTGGTGGATTCAAACTGCCAACCTTTTGGTCAGCAGTCGAGTTCTTAACCTCTGCGCCACAAGGTATAATTTACATAAAACAAACAAAAATACCCATTTTAAGTGTTCAGTGGCATAAGTTTTGACAAATATAACCTATGTAACCACCACCCCAATGAAGATACGGAACATTTCCGTCATTTCAAAAAATTCCTTCATACCCCTTTGGAGCCACCCCCAACCACTAGCACCAGGCCGAAGAAGTTGTCTCTTAAACAAAAAAAAAAAAACCAAACCCATTGCTGTCCAATTCATGGGGAGAGTAGGATTGCCCTGTAGGGTTTCTAATGAGAGGCGGATGAATTTGAACTGCTGACCTTGTATGGGGTCGCTATGAGTTGGAACCAACTCGACGGCACCTAACAAGAACATTCTCAAGGTCATATTTTGGCTCTCGTGGACATGTTTTAATTTTCTTCAGCTTCAACTTGAACTTGCATATGAGCAATTGAAGGTCTCTTCTGCAATTGGCCCCTGCCTTTGTTCTGACTGATGATACAGAGTTTTCCATCCTCTCTTTCCACAAATGTAGTCAGTTTCATTCCTGTGTTTTCTATCTGGTGAGGACCACGTGTACAGTCACCTTTATGTTGCTGAAAAAAGATACTTGCAATGCAGAAGCCCTTAGTCTTGCAAAATTCTATCATGGGATCTCTGACATCGTTTCTATCACCAAGGCCATGTTTTCCAACTACTGATCCTTCTTCTTCATTTCCATATTTCGAATTCCAATCCCTAGTAATTATCAATGCATCTTGATTGCATGTTTGATCAATTTCAAACTGTAGAAGTTGGTAAAAATCTTCAATTTTCTCATTTTTGGCATTAGTGGTTGCTGCAAAAATTTGAGTAATAGTCATATTAACTGGTCTTCCTCATAGGCCTAGGGATGTTATCCTATCAATGGCAGTGTTGCACTTCAGGATAGATCTCAAAATGTTCTTTTTGGCGATGAATGCGGAGCCATTTCTATTCAAGTTGTGGGAAGACATCAAGGATATCACACGTGAAGTAAGCAAAAGGTCATTAAAAAGACAGAAAGAAACAAAAGACCAAAATGGATGTCAGAAGAGACTCTGAAACTTGCTCTTGAACATAGAGTAGCTAAAGCAAATGGAAGAAATGATGAAGGAAAAGAGCTGGACAGATTTCAAAGTGCAGCTCCAAAAGACAAAGTAAAATATTATAATGAGTGTGCAAAGACCTGGAGTTAGAAAACCAAAAGGGAAGAAAGACCTGGAGTTAGAAAACCAAAAGGGAAGAACATGCTTGGCATTTCTCAAGCTGAAAAAACTGAAGAAAAAAAATTCAAGCCTCAAGTTGCAATGTTGAAGGATTCTATGGGCAAAATATTGAATGATGCAGGAAGCATCAAAAATAGATGTAAGGATTACACAGAGTCACTGTATCAAAAAGAACTGGTCAAAAAAAAATTTAATAGAAAAAAAACAAAAAGAATTAGGCATTCAACCATTTCAGAAGGTAGCATATGATCAAGAACCGATGATATTGAAGCAAGAAGTCCAAGCTGGACTGAAGGCATTGGCAAGAAATAAGTCTCCAGGAATTGATGGAACACTAATTTAGATGTTTCAACAAACAGATGCAGCCCTGGAGGGGCTCACTCGTCTTTACCAAGAAATTTGGAAGACAGCTACCTGGCCAACTGACTGGAAGAGATCCATATTTGTGCTCATTCCAAAGAAAGGTGATCCAAAAGAATGCAGAAATTATCGAACGTTATCATTAATATCACACTTAAGTAAATTTTTGCTGAAGATCATTCAAAAGCAGTCGCAGCAGTACATCGACAGGGAACTGCCACATATTCAAGCTGGAATCAGGAGATGGAAGGAGGAATATTATTGCTGATGTCAGATGGATCCTGGCTGAAAGCAGAGAATATCAAAAAGATGTTTACCTGTGTTTTATTGACTATGCAAAGGCATTCAACTGTGTAAATCATAACAAATTATGGATAATGTTGCAAAGAATGGGAATTCCAGAACACTTAAATATGCTCACACAGAACCTTTACATAGACCGATAGGCAGTTGTTTTAACAGAGCAAGGGGATATTGCATGATTTAAAATAAAAAGGTATGTGTCAGATTGCATCCTTTCTTCATACTTATTCAGTCTATAAACCCAGTGCCGTCGAGTCGATTCCGACTCATAGTGACCCTATAGGAGAGAGTAGAACTGCCCCATAGAGACGCTGAGCAAAAAATCTGAGAAGCTGGACTACATGAAGAAAAATGTGGCATCAGGATTGGTTGAAGACTCATTAAGAACCTGTAATATACAGATGACAGACTTGATTGCTGAAAATGAAGAGGACTTGAAGCACTTACTGATGAAGATCAAAGACTATAGCCTTCAGTATGGATTACAGCTCAGCATAAAGAATACAAAAATCCTCACAACTGGACCAATAAGCAACATCGTGATAAAAGGAGAAAAGATTGATGTTGTCAAGGATTTCATTTTACTTGCATCCACCATCAATGCCCATGGAAGCAGCAGTCAGGAAATCAAACAAAGTATTGCATTGTGCAAATGTGCTGCAAAAAACTTGTTTAAAGTGTTAAAAAGCAAAGATGTCACTTTGAGGACTAAGGTGCACCTGACCCAAGCCATGATATTTTCAAGCGCCTTATATGCATGTGAAACCTGGACAATGAATAAAGAAGACCCAAGAAGAATTGATGCCTTTGAATTATGGTCTTGGTGGAGAATAATGAATAAATATACTGCCAGAGGAACAAACAAATCTGTCTTGGAAAGTATACAGCCAGAGTGCTCCTGGGAAGCGAGGATGGTGAGACTTTGTCTCATGTACTTTGGACATGTTATCAGGAACGACCAGCCCATGGAGAAGGACATCATGCTTGGTACGGTAGAGGGTCAGTGTAAAACAGAGAGACCCTCGAGGAGATGGATTGACACAGTGGCTGCAACGATGGGCTTGAACATAACAATTGTGAGGATGGTGCAGGACCGGGCAATATTTTGTTCTGTTGTACGTAGGGTGGCTATCAGTGGCAATCGACTAGACAGCACCTGAAAACAATAAATGTTTATTATAAAGCAGCACAGAAGCCAAAGTACAAGCCAGAGATAGCCATTATGAACACATCTTGACGTAATTCTGCAAGTATGAGTGCCTCCTGTGTGCCAGAGTCTGTGCTAGGCGCTGGGCCAGGAATTTGTGACTTTCAGCAGCTGCTGGAAGTAAAAGTGGGAGGAAGGGAAGAGGTTGGTGTCTAGAAACCCAAGGAAAAGCAGCATTCAGTTGGGGAAAACCCCTAGCTTTGGGCAGTAGGGCCGGGGACAGGGACGGGAGGGGGAGCAGAAGGTGGTGAGGGAGAGGGTGGTGCTATTGGGAGGGTGTTCATACCGGCTTCTCAGACTTGGAAGTAACTAGAAGGTGGGATTCCCCTCCCTCATCCTGGCTGGGACTTGAATTTGGCTGAGCTGGGAGGGCAGGGCAACACTTCTCCCCTGAGGCTTTATCAAAATTCCACTGATGTCTACGCTGAATCGCCTAGAGCCAAGAAAGGAAGTTTAGGCCAAGCCCCTAGAAATTCAGATTCGGTGAATCTGTATGTTAATGGGAATGGAGGTAGGAGTTGCCCAGGACCAGAAATTTTCATTTTTAAAGACTCTTTTTATGATTCTGCAAGGAGCCCTGGTGGCGCAATGGTTAAGGGCTTGCTAACCAAAAGGTGGACAGTTTGAACCCACTAGCCGCTCCGTGGGAGAAAGATGTGGCAGGCTGTTTTGGTAAAGATTCCCAAAAGGTAAAGATTACAGCCTTGGAAATCCTATGGGATAGTTCTACTCTATTCTATAGGGTTGCTGTGAGTTGGAATTAATGACAACGGGTTTGGTTTTGGTTTTAGTAAGCCAAGAAGGGTCCCTGGGTGGCTCAAATGGGTTGCCTTGGGCTTCTAACCTAAAGATGGGGACACACTCATAGGCCCTTCAGAAGAAAAGCCTGGCAGTTTGCTTCCATAAAGATTAAAAAAAAGAGCCAAGAAAACCCTATGGAGCCGTTCTACTCTGTAAGAAATGGGATCACCATGAGTCAGAATTGACTTGAAGGTAATGGATTTAGTATGCCAAGAAGTAGGTCTTCCTCAAATCTTATCTAAATCTTTACTACTGTCACTATAATCTCCAAACCCTGCCTGCCCTTTTTGGTAAACTTTCTTTTTTATTTTTGCTACTGGATCAAACTCTTTGCTGTAGAGTCTGTTCCAACTCATAGAGACCCAGTAGGACAGAGCATAACTGCCCCATAAGGTTTCCAAGGCTGTAATCTTTATGGAAGCAGGCTGCCACATCTTCCTCCCAAGGAGCTGCTGATGGGTTCGAACCACTGACCTTTCGGTTAGCAGTTGAGCACTTAACAACTGCACCACCAGGGCTCCTTTGCTACTGGGTAAAGACCGGTAAAAATAAGGTACCCCAAAGGGTTAAGCAAAGTTTGAGTTTGGCATTATTTCTATTTTATCCCTTGCTACCTTGGACCATGTAGAACAGTTGACCATGTGGAGGGTCATCGAAAAAGAGAAAGACCCTCAATGAGATGGATTGACACAGGGGCTGCAACAATGGGCTGAAGTATAACAACAATTGCGAGGATGGTCCAAGACAGAGCAGTGTTTTGTTCTGTTGTACATAGGGTCGCTATGAGTCAGAACCAACTCGACGACACCTAAGAATAAAACCCTGTTGTCCCCCGCTGTAGCGTTTAATTTCAGAGGAACTTCTGGGTCACGCATGCAGGAAAAGAAAGTTAGCTCTCCCCAGGAGACAGGACTGCTATTCTCTTGTTTACGTGTTCAAAGCATTGTTACCAATTGCCAATCTGACACAAAGGGTTCTTGTATTTTCCCGAGTAAGAATACATGCGAAAGACAAATTTTATCTTCAGCAAGCTTTATTTTGCTCGAGTCAAGCAAAAGGAGTCAGCAGGGACCTAAGCCCCTCCAAAAGACTGACTCGAAAAGGGAAGCAAGGCTAGGGCTTATATGGGAATAGAGTAATGAGTATTTAGTGGGCTTCTTTCAAGGGGCGGGTACTTCTCAGAATGGCAGTGCATGTTAATTAGGTTGCGAGGGCATCTGGAATCCAAGATGGAACCCGCTGATATTCAAGATATTCAAGATGGAGTCCTCTCGGCAGTCCATGGCATCACTTATTATGGTTTTATAGCGCGAGCTCACTGATCTTTGGCAGTATATCACCATCTTCGGAGGGCTAAGGAAGGTTAAACAGTAGTCATACTTTGTTCTTCTGTGCATGCGGGAGCCTGTAAAGGAGGAAGGGACTAGAAAACCACTAAGAAGGAGATAGTAATTTTTGTTTCAGCTTTATCTCAGGTTGACAGGGTGCGGTTCTTGTTTACCCAACTTCTAGATAGTAATCTTTTAACAGCTCTTTTGTTCCGCCAGCACAGTTAACCCTATCTGTCTCAATTTATTTATACCAAGTGCTGGCAAGCGTGTGGAATAACTGGAACTCTCATGTATTGTTGGTGGGAATATTAAATGGTACAATCATTGTGGAAAACAGTTTGGCAGCTTTTTGTAAAATTAGAACACAGACTTACCATGTGACCCAATTCCACTCCTCAGTATTTATCCAAGAGAAAGAAAAACATAATGTCCCCAAAAGACTTGAACAAGAATGTCCTCAGCAGCTTTATCTATATTAGCCAAAGTCTGGAACCAACGGCAATGTCCATTAACACAAATTGTGGTATATTCCTAAGATGGGATGCTACTTAGCAATAAAAGGGAAAAAACTATTGATATGATCAACAGCATGGATGAGCCTCAGAAACATGCTGAGTGAAAGACAATGAGCCCTGGTGGCACAGGGGTTAAGCGTTTGGCTGCTAACCGAAAGGTCAGTGGTTTCGAACCCAACAGCCACTCCGAAGAAGGATGTGCCAGTCTGCTTCCATAAAGATTACAGCATTAGAAAACTTGTGAAGCAGTTCTACTCTGTCCTACAAAGTCGCTATGAGTCTGAATCAATTCGAAGGCAATGGATTTTGGTTTGGTACTCTATAGTTACAGAAAGCAGATTATTGGCTGCCAGGGAACAACAAGTGTTTGAAGTGAATCGACCCCAAATAAAATGAAACAGAAACCCTTCAATCATCGTGTTGTTTTTTGAAGCAGTATAAAGAAAAGAAAGCACAGTTCTTACATTTATGACTCAGATAACACAGATCACCATTTGTAACTCGTAACGAACATGGGAGATTACCCATTTCTGTCGTGTTGATTCCAACTCACAGTGACCCTACAGGGCAGAGTAGAACTGTCCCATAGGGTTTCCAAGGCTGTAATCTTTATGGAAGCAGACTGCCACATTTTTCTCCCGAGGAGCAGCTAGTCGGTTCAAACCACTGACCTTTAGGTTAGTAGTCAAGTGCTTAACCACTGTACCACCAGGGCTCCTTGTAGTAATGATTACATATATCAAAATGCATTGCACTGTGCCCTTAAAGAAGCCTTGGTGGCGCAGTGGTTAAGTGTTCTGCTGCTAACCAAAAGGTCAGCACTTTGAACCCACCATCCATTCGTTGGAAACCCTATGGGGCAGTTCTACCCTGTCCTGTAAGGTGGCTATGAGTCGGAATCAACTGGATGGCAAGGGGTTTGGTTTTTGGTTCGTGCACTTAAAATAGGTAGTTTTTTTAATGTGTAAATTAAATTATGCCTCAATAACATTGAAAAATGGGGTAAAAAAGAAAAACTGCATTTATGCCACGGACCATTTGACCAATGAGGCATACGAAGCAATCAGCAAGGTACAAAAAACCCCAGAAAAGTCACTGTTATCAAGTTGACTTTGACTCATAGTGACCCTGTAGGACAGAGTAGAACTGCCCTATAGGGTTTCCAAGGCTGTAATCTTTACGGAAACAAACAGCCACATCTTTCTCCCTTGGTGGGCTCTAACTACCAACCTTTCCGTTAGCAGGCTAGGGCTTTAATCACTGCAACTCCAGGGCTTCAAAGTACCAAAATCTGACTCATAGCTTTCTCTTCAACACATTGCATATATGGGAGAAACAGTCCTTCCTCAAGTCAGGACGCACTTTGGAGAAATGGGGAATTTTCTTTTCTTCTTAAAAAAGTAGCCTACTTACAAAATAATTTGATATAAAAAGTGCAAGTTCTGTGTAAACCCAACCTTCCAGAGGCCACCACTGGTCAGGGATGGCGCCTCCAGGTTATTTCTAAGCCTAGTCTAACGTTTATTATTAGGTTAACCGATTTAACATACCCAACATTATTTAATAATTATCTATTTACAAATACGGAGCCCTGGTGGCACAGTGGTTAAGAGCTCAGGCTGCTAACCAAAAGGTCAGCAGTTTGAACCCACCAGCTGCTCCTTGGAAACCCTGTGGGGCAGTCCTCCTCTGTCCTATAGGGCCGCTATGACTCAGAATCGATTTGACAGCAATGAATTTGGTTTTTCGGCTTATTTACAAACACAGAATCACATTGACATACTTGGATTTTCAACTTTTTTTTTTTTTCCACAAAACAATATATTTTGCATATCTTTCCACACTCGCATCTTCTTTTACTTTTGGTATGGTTCCATGCAACCATCATTTAACTGGTTCCTTTTTGATGGGCAATTTGTTGCTATTTCTTATTACTGGAAACTGTAATAGACATTCTTGTAATTACCTGGCATGAGTATTTTTATAGGATGAATTCCTTGAAGTTTCTCGGCCAAGTTGCGTGGTCAAAAGGCGTAAACAGTTTTCAGGGAGGGGAAACTTCATCCCTTTCTGTTGCTCTGGCTGCAGGATATGTGTGTGGGGGACAGTGACATGTTCTCAGGGATTCAGGTTCTTATGTTTTTCTCAGTCCTAAACCAAAAACCCAAGCCCACTGCCATCAAGTCAATTGCAATACATAGCAACCTTATAGGACAGAGTAGAACTGTCCCCATAGGGTTTCTAAGATCACACAGTGGTTAAGCACTTAGCTGCTAACCAAAAGGTCAGCAGTTGGAACACACTATCTGCTCTGCGGAAGAAAGATGTGGCAATCCATGTCGGTAAAGATTTACAGCTTTGGAAACCCTCTGGAGCAATTCTGCTCTGCCCTGCAGGGTTGCTATGAGTTGAAATGGACTCAGTGGCAGCGAGGTTTAATCTTTACAGAAGGAGCCCTGGTGTCACAGTGGTTAAAGCACTCAGCTGCTAACTGAAAAGTTGGTGGCTGGTGGTTCAAACCCCCCACCCACACCACAGGAGAAAGATGGGGCAGTTTGCTTCTGTAAAGATTACAGCCTTGGAAACCCTATGGGGCAGTTCTACTCTGTCCTAAAGGGTCACTATGAGTTGGAATTGACTTGACAGCAATGGGTTTTTTTTGGTTTTAATCTTGTGGAAAGAGATTGCCACATCTTTCTCTCGGAGTGACTGGTAGGTTCAAAACGAAGACCTTTTGGTTGGCAGCTGAGTGCTTAACCAGGGTTTCTTGTTGTTGTTTTTTTTCATTAGATGAGATTTTTAGTTACAAGACATAAAAACCAGCTATGACTGATTTAGCAAACAGCTTTTTGCTGAAATGATCCTGTGTCCTTCAGGAGATTGCTGCAGAGTTTTGTCATAGTTAAAAAAAAGTAGTATCATATGTGTGTAAATTTTTGTATGAGAAATTAACTTGAGCTGTAAACTTTCGCCTAAAGCACAATAAAGAAAAAAAAGATCATCTTTGCTGATTCATGAAAGTAATAATTATTTTTTTTATTCTTTATACTGCTTCAAAATACAACCTGATGATTGGAGGGTTTCTGTTTCATTTTATTTGGGGATTTACTTCAGACACTTGTTAGCTGCCATCGAGTCAACTGACTCCTCTATGTACAACTGAACAAAATGCTGCCCGGGCCTGCGCCATCCCCACGGTCAGCTGGGGATTGGACCGTTGTATTTCATTGGCTGGTTTTTCGGAAGTAGATGGCCAGGCCTTTCTTCTTAGTCCATCTTACGTTGGAAGTTCTGCTGAAACCCGTTCAGCATCACAGCTGGTGCCTGTGCATGAGGATCGTTGGTCAGGAAGAGAATTCTACCACTGAATCGCCTCCTTTTTCAGGTACAGTTGGCGAACAGGAAATTGTCTTTCTAACTGAAATACATACCTGTGTTAGGTGTGGCTCAAAAAACCATTGGCACGATAATAACTACCTTTGGAGAGAGCTTCTCCCAGTCTTCTTTTTGGTGAACAACATTCTAGGCCTGGGAGGTAATTAGGGAAGAGAGGATTGCTGTCTTTTTGTTTTTAAAAATTATGTAATGACTCAAACATACAGAAAAATAGAGAAAACAGAACTCTCTCAATTTGTAATTTATTTCTTTTTCCTTTTCTAAATACAAGAACAATGTAATGTAGAAATTCAACATAGGCATGTCATCATCGTATAGAGCTTTTCACGTGCATCCCTCCCGGAGCGCTAGCTAGGAAAGGGATAATCACTACCTAAAAAAAATGATGAAATAATGGAAACATACAGAAAAATAGAGAAAGCAACATGTTTTTCTCCTATTTTTAATGACATTTATTCTTTCTTTTCTAAATACAAGAGAGACCCAAATGAAGAATCCATGGCCTGTGAGTTGATTCTGACTCACAGCAACCCTATAGGACAGAGTAGAACCGCCCCATAGGGTTTCCAAGGCTGTAATCTTTATGGAAGCAGAGCGCTGCATCTTCCTCCCGAAGAATAGCTGGTGGGTTTGAACTGCCCACCTTTCAGTTAGCAGCTGAGCACTTAACCACTGTGTCACCAGGGCTCCTTACAAGAGAAGTACAATGCAGAAATTCAGTGCATAAATATAGAAAACACAGAAGAGCATATGAGGAAAAAACATGCTTCATCTCGCATTCCAGTCTTTTCTGTCCATTCTTTATTTCTTTTTATCAAATGTTTATTTTTCTGTTTTTTTCTTTGGTGAATCTTTTTTTAAAATTTTTATTACGCTCTAAGTGAAAGTTTACAAATCAAGTCAGTCTGTCATACAAAAAATTATATGCACTTTGTTATATATACTCCTAGTTGCTCTCCCCTTAATGAGACAGCACGCTTCTTCTCTCCACCCTCTATTTCTGTGTCCATTCAGCCAGCTTCTGTCTCCCTCTGCCTTCTCCTCTCCCCTCCAGACAGGAGCTGCCTGCATAGTCTCATGTGTCTACTTGATGCAAGAAGCTCACTCCTCACCAGTATCATTTTTTTTCCAGGGATCTAGTCTAATCCCTGTCTGAGGAGTTGGCTTTGGGAATGGTTCCTGTGTTGGGCTAAAAGAAGGTCTGGGGACCATGACTTCCGGGGTCCTTCTAGTCTCAGTCAGACCATTAAGTGTGGTCTTTTTATGAGACTTTGAGGTCTGCATCCCACTGCTTTCCTGCTCCCTCAGGGGTTCTCTGTTGTGCTCCCTGTCAGAGCAGTCATTGGATGTAGCCGGGCACCATCTAGTTCTTCTGGTCTCTCCGTGAATCTTTTTAATGACTGTGTTTTGGTAAACTTTTTTATTTGAAATAGAATAAATTTACTCAGTATATTTTTGTTTTATCTTAGTGCGTGTTTATATATATATTTCGTATATTTAATGCATTAATAGAATGAATATTAATACACATATTTTCTGGTTTTCCTTAATGTTTAATAACTGTGCTTCTTTGGTAAACTTTTATTGAAATATAACATACAATGTAAAGTGCTTAAATCTTAAGTGTACAGTGTAATGATTCTTTTACTGAATAAGTGTTGTTACTTGCTGTTGAGTCTGTTCCAATTCGTGACATCCACATGTACAACAGAACGAAGCATTGGCTGGTCATGTGTCATCTTCCCAGTGGCGTTCGTTGTTGTAGTCACTGTGCATTCTGAGTGCCTCCCAATCTAGGGGGCTCATTGTCCAGCACTACATTGGGCAGTATTTTGTTATGACTCACAGGGTTTTCATTGGCTAATTTCCAGAAGTAGATCACCAGGCCCTTCTTCCTAGTCTGGCTTAGTGTAGCAGTTCCACAGAAATCCGTCCATCATGGCTTACCCTGCTGGTATTTGAGATACTGTTGACGTAGCTTCCAGCATCACAGTAACACACAAACTACCACAGTACTGCAAATTGACAGATGGGTTTACTAATAAATACATCCATGTTAACCACTTTGCAGGTTGAGATACAGAACATTTGCAAGACTCAGAAATCCCACTCGTATCCTTCTGCAGTGTATACCCTCCAAATGTAACCACTATTCTGATTTCTCTCATCTTTTGTCTGTTTTTGAACTCGGTATGTTTGGCATCACACAGCATATACTTCATGTTGTCGTCATTAGGTGCTGTTGAATCAACTCCAACTCATGGTGACCTTATGTATAAAAGAAGGAAACATTGCCCAGTCCTGTGCCATCCTCACAATCGTTGCTATGTGTGAGCCCACTGTTGCAGCCACTGTGTCAATCCATCTCATTGAGAGTCTCTCTCTTTTACACTGACGCTCTACTTTACCAAGCATGATGTCCTTCTCCAGGGACTGGTCTCTTCTGATAATGCGTCCAAAGTAAGCGAGATGAAGTCTCGCCATCCTTGCTTCTAAGGACCATTCTGGCTGTATTTCTTCCAAGACAGATATGTTCGTTCTTTGGCAGTCCATGCTATATTCAATATTGTTTGCCAACACCACAAATATAATACTTCATGTTTAAAGAAAAATATTCTATCCTGTTACAAATATTGCTTTGTAACCTGCTTCTCCTGCTTAGTATCAGCTCATGGACATTTTACGATTATAATCTGCAATAAAATCATGATTTTAAATTGGTGCACTGTTTGTAGTTTGTTTTTTTTTTTTGTAGTACACGCTGAAGTACACTTAAATAATTATTCTCCTGTTTTCATTCATGAGGGAAGAGGAGCTCAGAGTCCATTCAGGGAGCAAGTGGAGAAACTGGGACTCGAACCTGCGTCTAAGGAAATGGCTATTCTACTGCAGAAAGCAAAGTGCTCAAATATGGTCAGAACCTTGCCGAAGACTTACATAAGGGTGTTATACCAGGAACAAGAATGACTAATAAGTATTAATGGCCCATGACAAAACAAATGCCATTAAATTATCTTAATAGTCATATTAGTAATGTTTGCACAGTATTATTCATGCAGATACTATTAGCCTGTGTGGGGGCAGTTGTTGGGCTGAACATTGGGCTCAAAGCTCAGGTCTCCGCCCCTCATTCCAGATGTTTAGGGGTTGGGACTTTCAGGGGCACGCCCCCATGGGGGCCGAGGAGCCAATCGGCGCGCGGAAGGCGGGGCCCTGGGAGCGACAACTGTGTTATCCAATGGGCCGACAGCCGAAGCTGCGGCTGGGCCAATGGGCGCGCTGCTCGGCGGCCGTCGGAAGTGGTGAGGCGGCTCTGGGGCCGCGGTTGAGCGCTGGGGCTAGCTGAGAAGGTCCGAGCTGTGGCTAGCGGTCGGCTCGGCGTCCCTCCTCGCGTCTCAGGTGAGGTGTAGCGGCGGCCCCGCGTCGGAAGTCGTCTCCCGATGGGGAGGAGGCCGCCTTCCGGGGCGAGGATGTGTGGGGGTGGGGCCCTAGGCCCCGGAGTCGCGGCCTTAAGGCCAGTCAGGGAGGCCGCGCTTCTCCTCAGGGAAGCGGAGCCTCCACCGCCCCGGCGGCGCCGCCCCCTTCCTGGCCTTAGACACCGCGGCCCGGGCGGAGCTGCGTCGGGCCCCGGCCTGGGGAGTTGAGGGACCAGGTGTGCCGACCGTCGGGCTGCCAGCGTTGGGGGTGAGTGGCGGGTGGTCTAGCGCGGCCTGTGGGCCGACTGACCCGAGTTCGAGTCCCGGCTCTGGCCGGCGTGTAACTGCCTCTCTGGATCTCTGCCATTCACCTTAGAGATTCGTGGTCGGGAAGAAAGGATCATACGTGTGAAGCGTTTGGTACTTAACTAAACGCTGGGTGAAGGTTAACCACTATTACTGGAGTGCTGTGCTCTCTCCACGTCCCGCCCTCACCCCTTTCTGGGAAAGAGCACCCCCGACGTCGCAGAGGGAGGGGCAGGTCTGCACCCCGCTGGCAGCTCCGTTCCCCGGGCATAAAACCAGTACCCGAAACCTGGAGACACCTGGTCGACGCCTAACAGGGGCTCCTTCCATGGTGGAAGACTTAAGGGGCCAAAGCAGTTCCATGCTTTCTCCCGGGGACGCCTCACAACGACGCTTTGAAGTATTAGCAACTGTTAGTGGGAGGAGTCTAAGGCCCAGGGAGGGCAAATCACGCATTTACTGAGTGGCAGAACCAGAATTTGACGCCCAGAGGGGCTGATTCCAAGCCCGGCAGCCACGCCAACCTCCCTGAAGCTACAAAACTGGGCCTTTCCTGCATCCGAGACTCAGGTCTTGGTTTAGAGGTGACCATTTAGTGGGCTGGAACTGAGCACAGCTAGAATCGGTCCCTCAGCCCTGAGAATCTAGGCACTTCCCTTCAGAGAAGTGATTTGTTTCCATAGATAGTTGGTTTCTATCCCTTGTCTCCTAGCTAGCGTTTCATATCAGAGTCGATGTCCTGAATCATGTCACTTCCTGGTTTAAACAACCTTCCTTAGTTTACGGGTTTGGAATAGAATCCAGTAGCATTTCTGGCCTACACTGTCAGGCCTGTCTTGCCGGGTTCTCCTTGTTTGTTGTGTTCCTCATCTGCCTTTACTTTCTCTTTCCTTGTCTTTTTGCCCTTCCTACTTCCTGAATGGGTTTTCCCCTCACTCCCATCCTCTTCTCAAGGCTGGCTCTTCTCCCTTTTAGGTCTTAGTTTAAATGTCATCTCCGCAAAGAGGTCTTCCCCGACCACCCTATCTAAAGGAGATTTTTCTCCACTCAATCCCCCTTTGTGTGTGCTTTCCCATCAAAATACTCACCTTAAGTTTTATTTATTTGCTAATTGTTTTTCTTGACCACTAGGGTTCTCCGTTAGGTCAAACATTATTTTTCTTTAATTTATAAAGTATCCTTAGTGCCAGGGCGCTAAATGTCTGGCAGGTTTTGAACACTGACAGTTGGTTTGGTAATACTGACACCATTCGAGGGCCCAATTCACTGAAAAACAAACCAAACCCATTGCCCTCGAGTCGATTCCGACTCACAGCAACCCTGTAGGACAGAGTAGAACTGCCCCATAGAGTTTCCAAAGAGCGCCTGGTAGATTAGAACTGCTGACCTTTTGGTTAGCAGCCACAGCACTTAACCACTATGCCACCAGGGTTTCCAGAGCCTGATTACAGAGGCACTATTCAAAACTATTTTTAATCATGCAAAACCTAGTGCCATCAAGTCAATTCTGACTCATAGCGACCCTATAAGGAATTAAATATTGAATGTAAAGTTGCCCTGCTGCTTTCTGCATTGATGTCTTGTTTAAAAAGAAGGAATGACTGACTACCCTGGAGGAACCTGGCAGACACCATCTCAGCTAAGTGATTGAAGTTTACATCACCAGTAATATTAAGTCAGTTGATGTCATGTACCTTCTGATATGATGCACCAAGATGGACACAATATCACTTCTATGGTATTCTTGCCAAAAATGTATAACCTAAATTTAATCATGAGGAAACATCAGGCAGAGCCATACTGAAGGACATTCTACAAAATAACTAGCTTACATGGTTAAAAAAAAGTCAGAGAAAATAAAGAAGAACCAAACCAGGTGCTGTTGATTTTGATTCATGGCGACCCCATGTGTTTCAGGGTAGAACTATGCTACATAGGGTTTTTGATGGCTGTGGTGGCGTAATGGTTAAGTGCCACGGCTGCTGACCAAAAGGTCGGCAGTTTGAATCCATCAGGCACTCCTTGGAAACTCTATGGGGCAGTTCTACTCTGTTTTATAGGGTCTGTCTCTGAGTTGGAATTGACTTGATTTGTTTTTTTTTGTAGCACAGTGGTTAAGCATTTGGCTGCTCACCCCAGAGTTTGGCAGTTTGAACCTACCAGCCCCTGAGCAGGCAAAAAGACCTGGCAATCTGCCCCCGTAAAGATAACAGCCAAGGAAATCCTATGGGGCAGTTCTGCTCTATCATATAGGGTTGCTTTAAGTCTGAATCAACTCACCAGCATACGACAACAACACGATCTTTTGGAAACAGATTGCCAGGCCTTTCTTCCAAGGTGCCTCTGGGTGGATTTGAGCCATTAACTTTTCAGTTAGTAGCCAAGTGCTTCACAGTTTGCACCCCGCAGAGCTCATAGAAAGATTGGAGAACTTTCCCAGATTAAACAAGATTAAGGAGAAGTGACAAATGGCAGTGTGTGATCCTGGATTGGATCCTGGGCCAGAAAAAAGGGTATTAGTAGGGCAGTTGGTGAAATTTGAATAAGGACTATGGATTAGTTACTAGTATTATAGAAATGTTAATCTCCTGCCTTTGATAATTTTACTGTCATTATGATAAATTTCAGGGAAGCTGGGCGAAGGGTATATGGGAGTTCTTTGTACTGTTTTTTACAGCTGTTTTTGTAAATCAAATTATTTTAAAATGGAAATTAAAAAATAATAAGAAAAAACCCAAGTGTGTTAGGTATTAACTAATGCACTGGTTTTGGTGACATATTCTATGCACCAGTGTTTTGTTTTTGCTTTATGCATGTCATCCTTAGAGCAGAAATGAAACTGAAAGTTCACTCTTCTTCCTTTGTGGTTTTTAGGAAAAGCTAAAGATGGCCGAATTTCTAGATGACCAGGACACTCGACTATGTGACAACTGGTAAGAAATTAAATCTAAGAAATGCTCTTGGAATGAGTTGGCTTACTTGTTGACAGGCTAAAATTGTAGTCATATAATATATTGTGCAAATATCTGGGCCTAGAGCTTTTGAACAATTTGGGGTAAGGTGCCTGTTCTGGTAATTTTGACAAGATGGTTGGTTTAAGGTAGCATAGAGTAGGGACTAGAGTGATGAAATGAGCCTGGAGTCAGGATCTGCTTCCTGCCCTTACTTAGCTACTCACTTTTGGCAGTCACTTGGCTGCTTTGGAGCCTCACCCTTCTGATATATAAAGAAGGGAGCTTGCCACCTTTTTGTGTGTCTGAAAAATAACAGCACACATTTTTTGTGGGGGAGGGAAGTGACAACTCTACAATTTCGAAGATTTCTTTCTGGAACAAAATGTATCTCTCCATTTATTTGTATTCTGCTTCTCAGATCGTAAATTTAAAAAACGCAGTGAAGGCACAATGAAATGTACTGTTGGTCAGGTCAGTGTTTTTTCCAAAGTACAGGTAGTCCCCAGTTTATTACGTATTCAAATTACGGCAAACACACTTACGACTGTCTTTATCGTAGCTAATATATACTACGTACAGTGTCGCAGTGCATAATTTGCTGGTGTTATTGTGCTCAGATGTTCACTCGGAGATGTTCAATCTTATGATTTACTGTTCAAAACACTCCTGTATTTATAAAGATACTGATAGTAAAAGGCAAAAATAATGAAAACTTAAAAAAAAAAAAAAAATGAGATATTCTATTTACGTCAGAACTGACTGACCAACGGAGTTGTTGGAATGGAACCCTGTCCTAAGTCAGGGGCTACCTGTATGTTTCAAAAAAAGGTCTAATAGAACTCTTAAAGCAGTCCAGGTTCCTTGCTTCAAGATTCCCAAACTGTTAGTGAAGCCTGGGTACCTCCTTGAATGTAAAGCTTTCTAGTTCACTTTTTAACCCCTGAGATTGACAAGAAAGAACAGCTCTTTGCTGCTGAAGTGAAACCTAGCAATAGGTTTAATAATCAGCTGGTTCTTGGTGGGTATTTCTCAAGAATTTATCTTGGTATTTTGGTGATAAGCAAGTGCTCTTACTGAAAACTGGAAAAAAAAAAAAAAGGCAGAGGAAAGCTGTCTGTGCTATATTTAGCTTACCAAATTGTGGTAGAAAAAAATGGGACATGGCATAAAGGAAGTAGTTCAACTCAGGTTGGTGAAAGAGTCGAGCCAGGTAGCAATTTTTCTTGTTCTTCCTTTTCTTTCTTTTGCTCAACCTAACTTTCAGTGGATTTAGAGTATAATTAGAGCAACAGCATGGAGTTAAGATTTCATTTACTTGAGGGTGTCTTGCCTTATATTTCTTCCTAATATGCCACTTGCTGCCATTTCATGAACTATTTTGGCTTTGTTTACAGAGTAATCAATGAAAGATAATCACAAGAAACATCATTGTGATTTTGTAAGAAAACAGGCATATTGGTTTAGCATTAGTTAAGATATTCTTATTTTTTATTAGTCCCCTTTGAAGGACTCTCAAGCCTAAGCAGGTATGCTGCGGAAGTTTAAAAAAAAAAAAAAGGGAGGAGCTAATGAAAAGATTAGTCAAAGCCAAAGCAATTTACGTAAAGAAAAAAGCAGATTAGTTTGCAAGGCTGACTAAGCCGATAGACATCCTATCTAAGTAACCGTGTTTAAAATTCAGGTTTTAAAAATTTTTGTCTTTAGAGCCTTATCCCTACTGTTTTTCCCTAAGAAAAACGAAGGTGATTGAAGATCCTTTGGTACACGTCATCTCTGTTCTCTTGTGTGTGAGGTGGGGGCTGCTGCTGCTATGAGACGGAAATGGCAGCTTCATGTTAGAAGGCTTCAGCTTTTTCCATGGATGAGGAATTGATTTTTGGCTGATTGTGTTTCAGTACTTGGAAGACAGCTGAGAATTTTTCTGGAAGTCTTGGCTTATCTTTCAATCGTTTCTATGTAAAATGAGATTTCATCTTTAACTTGTTCTCCCTTCCTTTTTATCTCTATATGGAGTTGTATACTTATTTATTTCACTATTAAAACACCTTCTTTTATCTATAGGTAAGAAGCAAGTATTAGTATTTCGTCTGGTTGGAATGTTTGGTGGGAATATTTTGGCAGTTATACAGGTAGTCCCCGACTTATGATGGGGTTCCGTTCTGACGACTCTGTTCCAAGTTGGACCTGACAGAAATCGAATACCTCATTTTTTTTTAATGTTTTCATTACTATTGCCTTTTATTATTAGTATCTTTATAACTATGGCAGTATTCTGAACTGTAAATCATAAAATCAAACATCTGTAAGCAAACGTGAAAATGATAACATCAGCAGATTACACGTTGCAACATACTACTGACAATAAAATGTACACAAAAAAAAGGACAGTCGTAAGTGTGGTTTGTCGTAACTCAAATATGTTGTCAGCTGGGGACTACCTGTAGTTAAAAGGGAAAAAAAAATCTGTTTTCATGTAATTTTTGTGAATATTGTTTATCTTTTTCTTTCAAGGTGAAAATACGAAAAAGTGAATGTTTGGTGGTCTTACCTGACAGCTGCTTTTGATTCTTGCTTCTTCATTATGCTATGATGATATCGTCCTTAATATTTTAGTATCCTTGTGCTTTATGTCAACAGGTTATCCTGGACAGCCCTGTAAAAAAAAAAAAACTGTACACATTTATTTTTCAGTTTTTGCTATTTAAAGAAAACTGTTGTCAAAATAATGAAAAAGAAACCCAGAATCTCTGTGCACCTTAATCAGAAATTACTGATTTTAATTGTCTTTTAACCATTTTATGATATTATAATGAGAATTTTTATGTGTAAACCCAAGAGTGAGAGATTACTGAGTTAAACAGTATATAATTTTATGGTTCTAAAAACACATTTTAGGATGTTTTTAAGGAGTTTTTACTACTTAAACAATTAGTGCTTAATGCATTAGAGTACTGTTTCACTATATCTTTAACAGTTGGATTTACTAATTTTAGTTTTCATTAATTTGATAGGCTTAAGATGGTAACAGATTTATTTATAGCTCTTTCCACTTGTATTTTTAACATTTTACAGTTTTTAAAAATTTTAACTGAATTAAAAACCAGTGGTTTCCTTAGGAAGCTAGGAATATGGGAGAAATGTGGGAAGTTAACTCTCTCAGGCCCTTGGTAGTTTTCTCTTTGTCCGTTAGAGTTTCTCTGCCAGCTCTCCCAGTTCATTGTTCTTTGGTCACCTTCCAGCTTTGCTGTGAGAACTGCTTAGGGGTCCTGAGCCTGTTAGTTGTACCATTAGATGAACATGAATTTGCATTTTTTGGCATCTTGCGTGGCCTTTCAGATGGAGAGTATGGCTATGGCTGGAGGCACATCAGTCATCATACTAGGAAATACTCCTTAGACTGTATGAAGATTAAAGCTATAAAAGAGAAGTAAGCTATCAGCAGCTTAGCGTGAGAGAGGGTCCTGCGGCATTCAGCTTCAGAGGCAACGTAGGATATCAGAGATTTGCCTGACTATCCTGCTCAGTATTTTATTTTTCTGGAATCTTAGTCTAGGTGGCATGCTTTTAGGCACAATCCTTTACTGCAGTCTGTAGCTGGACTGTGAGGTTGAGGTTTTTTGGTGGTCATACCTAAATGAATAAAAGGCAGGCCTTGGAACGCGGTGTGCCTGTAGTCGGAGTATATTGCATTCTTCTCAAGTTGAGGTGGTCCTGCTCTTTCATTTAAGGTTATCACTTCATTTTGTCCCCCTGTTTTCTGCAAGTTGGATATGATGTTTGATTGGATCCCTTAAACTAAAGAAGAATGGCAAAAAGTGTGAGGAGACAGGACTGGAGAAGGGGTTCAGGACTTCATTTTTATACAGTTCTGTGGACTAGCATCCAGCCTGCTTTGAAAGGCATATGTGGGACATAAAGGAGGGAATTTCCCCTTCCCTGTGGATTATCCCGAAAGCTGGTGTCTGTTCCCATTAGTTCTTTTTGGTTTGATTTTTTTATAG
Organism: Elephas maximus indicus; assembly: GCF_024166365.1. Taxonomy (NCBI): domain Eukaryota; kingdom Metazoa; phylum Chordata; class Mammalia; order Proboscidea; family Elephantidae; genus Elephas; species Elephas maximus. The sequence goes on from NC_064840.1 coordinate 10,439,046, forward strand.
AATAAAATCCAATGAAATTAAGCTACTTGAAAGTAAGAGTGAAAATAAATGGTAGTCTTTTTTTTTTTTTAATTACCCTGGAGTGTATCATTCTGCTTTGGAGCATGGATAGTTCTGGAAAAGCCTAGCTCAGCTCTCCTTGGCAGCTGACTTGGTGTTGTTATGACTGGCCCTGACTTCTAGAAAGTGACGCTGGGCTTTTAGAGGTAGTGCATAGTGCTAGTAGCTCTATGCTAGTAGCTAGTAATGCACCGGCGTCTCAGAGTCTTAGGATTTAATCGCTGTTTTTGAAAAGCAGAGGTGGTAACAACCTTAGCTTGTAGACTAGATAGTCACTAAAGAGAAATAATGGAGACCAAAGATTGGAAAGACAGATTTTCATGTTATACCCTTGTGCAAGAGAAGTTATACATCAGACAGTAATGCTTGCCTTTTTGTCAATTTCTGTAGCAAAAAAGAAATTCCTGTGTTTAACTTTACCATCCATGAGATCCACTGTCAAAGGAACATTGGTGTGTGTCCTGTCTGCAAGGAACCATTTCCCAAATGTGACATGGAGACTCACATGGCTACAGAACACTGCCAGGTGAACCACCGAGCACCCAGATGTTCATCAGTGTGTTCTACTTGCTGTTACGCATTAGCAAGTGAGCATGTTGTCACAAAGCCAATGTACTGATTCTTACTTCTTACCCTAGGTGACCTGCAAATGTAACAAGAAGTTGGAGAAGAGGCAGTTAAAGACGCATGAGGTTAGTCTCCTGGCACTATGAAGGAGTGACTTAGCATGGGGCCAGTCGTTCCGAGAGGACAGAGCCACATGCAGAGCAGAAAGCCAGTCTGGTGGAGTCTGTTTGCTAGCAGCCCACATTCACACTGCCTCTCAAAGCCTTACTGTTTGACTGCAGCCACGTTCAGCTCCGTGGCTCTTGTGCCACATGCTCAGGCCTCAGTCGTTCCTTTGGAACTGAGTGTCTCTCTCAGTTTTGTGGGGGTTTGGCTCTTGGTGCTGCAGTGAGTGCCAAGCCAGGCCTGGGTGGCAGTGTGGTGCAGCCTCTTTGGCACACAAGTGGCTTTATACCTTGTAATTTCATTTTGACTTCTTCGTTATGGTACTTTACACCCGAAGAAATTCCTCAGAGATCATTTGGTGAAAGAGAACATGGTATCATTTTGTCCTTAGTTGAGATAAAACTGGCCATAGTTGAATGAGTGTACTAAATATTAATTTAAAAATCCCAACGACAGGTTAGGTCATGGTTACCCAGGAGTTTGTATACTGGTATAAAAATTCATCAAGCTTTGCAGTTAAGATTTGTGCATTTTACTCTGTGTACCTTCAAAAAAACCTTATTTTATTAATTTATAATTATCTTTAATCTTAAAAAGTAGTTCATGGTCAGTGTAGAAAATTAGGAAAACAGAGGAAAGTATAAAAAGAAAACAAGAACTATTCATAACCCACAGCTCAGAGAAGAACATCTCATAAATACCTTGGCACTCTGGCTTCCATTCTTTTTTTCTGTGCATTTGACCTATGTTTTACTAGCCTCAGCAGTCTGGGAGGGTGGGGGGTAATGACTGAGGTCACAGTGACAAAAACAGTCAGTATTTCTTGGACTCCAGCATCTACCTGCTATGTTAAACACCCCCAACAAACTGCCCGCTCTCCTAGCTTTTCTCCCAGCCATTTCTGGGAGTCCGATGGTGATACACCAGTCACTGTCAAGGTACAAGTACAGAGCCTTCCATAACATTCTTGCAAGTCAAGACTAGGATAATTTTAGACCAGAGATTTAACTATTTAGGGTTAAAAAAATTCTTTTTAATAGTTTATACTTCCTTTGCTGTTCTGGGGAGTTGCTAACACGTTCTAGGGTTGTTACTGTATTGTATGATGTGTGCTAATGATTATTTGATCTTTTGCTGCTGAGTATCTTAAAACAGTGGCATTTTTTTTCTGTCAGAAAGTTTTTTTCTTTCTAAATTGGTATTCCATCTACATGGTATACAATTTTAAAGCCACGAAAGGATATATGTAAAAAGTATCTCTCCTCCAGCTACCTAGGCTCCTTATTAGTTGCTTGTGTTTCCTACAAGAGATATTCCGTGCGTGTACAAAGAGTGCTAAAAAAAAAAGTTTGGAGCAGCATTTGAAATAGAACTTAGTTTAATTGGTGTGAAAGGAAATTTTTGCCCTTTGTTACAGTGGTTGTAAAGTACCCAAACTTTTGAAATGATGTTACATGAAAGTTCTGAACTTAAGCTCCCAAGTTTTAGGATGTGCATATCATATAACATATTCCTTTATATCTTCTTAACATATTTAGTGTTTTAGCAACAATTTCCAAGTAAGCTTAAAAGTTTTTGAGTATATTTACATTCTCAGGATTCCTGGCTTAGCTGATCAGTTGAAAGCCAGTGTTAAACACAAATGTGCAGATTAGAAAATCAGTGTTCTTTCCAATTTTCAGTCTCGGTTCCTGCTTACAGGCACTTAAGACTGGAGTACTGAGGGAAAGTTAGGTTAGTGAAGCTTTGATAAACACATCTGAATTGCTAATTTTCTTGAGATTTGCCCCTGGGCTTTTCTGGTTGGTTTTGGGTTACTGTTTAATGTGTGTACAAAATGATGATAGTTGGGGTGACTGAATAGATTCCTTTTAAGAATTTTCCTTCCCTTCGTAGAACCTTGTGGGAGGGACAAAACGGGAAGCCATGGCCCTTTTTTTTTTTTTTTGAACATTTTATTGTGGTTTGGGTGAAAATTTACAGAACAGATTAGTGTCCTGTTCAACAATTTATATACATTTTGTTCCATGATATTACTTGCAGTCCCCTCAGTGTGACAGCACTCAACCCCCTTCCTCCCTGGGTTCCCTATTTCCATTCGCCCATCTTTCATGCCCCTTCCTGCCTTATGAACTTTGTTTTCTGGCAGATGCTGCCCTTTTGGTCTCGTATGGTTGATTGTTCTGGGGAGCACATTCCTCACAGGTGTTACTGTTCACTTTATAGGCCTGTCTATCATTTGATCTCTGGGAGTGGGTTATGAGTCTTAAATACATAGAAAAACATGGCAGGTGAAGCTAGGGTTGGGAGAAAATATTGAAGTAGCTGCTCTTTGCCTTCTTGCCTCTTGCTGAAACAGGGCCTCCCCCAGATATGCATATTGACTGGCCTATTCCTCTGTGTTACAGGAGACCGAGTGCCCCCTGCGGCTTGCCCTCTGTCAGCACTGTGATTTGGAACTATCAGTTCTCAAACTGAAGGACCATGAAGATTACTGTGGGGCCCGGACGGAGCTGTGTGGCAGTTGTGGGCGCAATGTCCTGGTGAAGGATCGGAAGACACACCCTGAAGTTTGTGGGAAAGACGGGGAGGAGAAGAGAGAGGTGGTTGCCCTGCCACCTAATGCTGATGATGAGCTTTGGCGTCAAGATGGAATGTGGACGGCATCCCATCTTAGACAGATTGACGCTCTGGTCCCACCCATGAGGCTGCCCCGGAGGCACCTGAGATCCTTTGAATCAGACCTTGTCCACAGTAGGACTACCAGCCAAAGGAACATGCCAACCCAGTTTCCAATTCAGAATAACCTGCGTGAGTTGTATTTGGGGTCAAACTGGAATGGTATCAGAATCCCAGAGAAAACAGAGTACAAAGAGGCAGAAGAACAGGTCTCTGGGGCCAGATTTTAATTATGAAACGAAACTGTAGCTGGATAACACTGGGAAGGATACCCAACTTTCCTATAAAATGGGAATAACAGAACCTGTCACCACTGGGTTACTGTTAGGGTTAATAACGATGATGGTGACGACAGTGCTGTGAATAGCTAACCTTGAATATATCGTATGTGCCACAGGTATATGCAAAGTGCTTTTCATGTATTAATTTAATTCTCACAACAGTCTTATGATGGGTCGGTTTTATTCTCATTTTACAGATCAGGAAGCTGAGGTACTGAGAAGTTAATTTGCGTAAGGTCATATGTAGCCCTGGTGGCACAGTGGTTAAGAGTTATGGCTGCTGACCAAAAGGTTGGCAGCTCAGATCCACCAGGTGCTCCTTGGAAACTCTGTGGAGCAGTTCTACTCTGTCCTGTAGGGTTGCTGTGAGTCAAAATTGCCTTGACAGCAGCTAATAAATGGTAGAGCTAGGATTTAAATTCAGGCAGTCTAACTCCTTGCTGTAAACCATTCTTTGATAATACAGAAAATACATGTAAAGTATTCACAGTGCCTGTCACATAGTTACGGCTTAGGAACACTGCCTATTAATAATACAGTTAGGAGGATAACGGAGCTTTTTCTCACGGCAGACTAGTGTTTGGAGCTCTGTAAAAACTGGAAGTCTGTGGGTGCTGGCAGAGCTGGGCCTCTCGTTCCTGCCCAGATGCCTGTAATCCTTGAAAATTTGCTGGGCATGGGCTTAAGCCGCAGGCCAGCAACATCTCAAATGTATCTTGAGTGTTGGTTGTTGGTTTTTTTTTTTAAGTTGAAGAACAAGAAAGGCAGGAGAGGAATAGAAGCCGCCAGCCCCCCAAAGAAGGTGGTGAAGATAGTGCAAACTTGGACTTCATGTTGGCCCTAAGTCTTCAGAACGAGGGTCAGGCCCCCCACATGGCAGAACAGGACTTCTGGAGGGCGGTATGTGAGGCAGACCAGTCCCGGGGAGGGCCCAGGGCTCTGAGTGACATAAAGGGTAAGTGTCTTTATTCTACACTAGCCTCATGGCTCTTTCTCATTCACATTTTCCATTTCTTTGTCACTCTTTGCTACATTCTGGCTTATTTCTTCTAGTTCACTGATTTTCTCCTTAGCTATTTCTAATGTGTTGTTTTAATATGTCCATGGAGGTTTTTACTTCAGTGATTATGTTTTTTCATTCCTAATACTATTTGATTCTTTTTTCAGTGTGCCTAGTTTTTTTTTTTTTTTCCAAAAAGCTTTGTTCTTTTGTCGTATCTCATTCCCTCTTTAACATGTTTAGACATGTTAAATATACTTACTTTTGTGTCTGAAAATACCAGTATCTAAAGTCTTTTTTTGGTGTGTCTGCTGACTGTCACTTCTGGTGACTTGCTACTGTGTGTGTGTGTGCGTGTGCGTGTGTGTGTGCGTGTGTGCGTGTGCGTGTGTGTTAATGTCCCGTTTTCTGCTGTGATCCTCTAAGAGGATTAGGTATGCTTCTAGCAGGCACCAGGGATCATGACCAACTGGGGTAAATTTAAGTTTTTGCCTTGGGCTTTTTAAAATCATAAATGTGAATTTATATAAAAATATAGATGTAAAAAAAAATTAAAACCATAAATGTCGATTCTGGCCTCAAACCCATGGAACAATCAAGCTGTAGTTACTGAGCCTTAATAGAAACTTCACTCCCTTCTACCGAGAGCCAAGGCTGAATAGGTGCATTTCCTTACCTCCTCCCACTGTTGACCCTCATTTATTCAGCAGTCTCACTGTTTTGGGAACCCCGGGTTTAAAAAGTCTCTATTTACTGACTTAACTTACTTTTAGTCCACAGTTTTGGGTGTTTTGTACTGGGAGAATGTCTCATAAGATTTGTCCGCCAGTAGAACGTAGAATCTACTTAAGTTTTCTCTGAGGATAAAAAACATGCATGGAAAGCTCTTGGATTAGTGCCTCGGGCTGTTTCACATGGAAGGCTCATCCCTAATTAGAGCAGCAGGTGAACTCCTACTTCCCTACCACTCGGGGAACGTGCTGACAAGCAAACACCCTGTTCCATGTGGAAGCTTGTGCCTAGGGCTTGTCTCTTAGAAGGTTTCCCTTGGAGGATTTACAGCCCCGCAAATTGCTACATCTAAGGAATATCAGAGAAAGTCAAACTTTTATATCAGTCCCCATGAGGGCGATGAAAGGTTGAAGTCCGATCCGTTTTGATTGTTTTTGAGTCTGACCGTGTGGCCTGGTACCTAGGTGCGGCCGGCGAGACCATGTTGCCTTGTGAATTCTGTGAGGAGCTCTACCCAGAAGAACTGCTGATTGACCACCAGGTGCGTTGGGCACTCCTCAAGGGCTTTCAGGAGAGCGTATGTGCAGGCCGTGGTTGGGGTTACAGGCTACCTGAGGTCTTGAGCAAACTATGTTAATACAGTGCCTGTGACAGGAGTAGCAAGTGTGCTTTTCCCCTGGTGTGAGTGGCCGTGGGCATGAACTCTGCCATGTCCCCTCACAGAACAAGTAGTGCTCCCTCCATACCTGTGTCCACCTCCACTGACCATCACAAGCCACGTTCTGATTTACTGGAGCCATACTAAAGTATTTGCAGTTCCCCGGGAGGGTCAGGGATCTTTTTTGCAGATACTTTCTCTGCCTGGAATACGTGTGGCCCTCTGCTCTGCCTTTTCAGCACATCCAACAACGCTGGTCTCTTACTTGTAGGGTTAGTTGAGATATGACTTTCAGGAGACTTTCCTGAGAGACACTCTTGACAGCGAAGTTAGGGGTCTCACCTGTCTGCTTCCCAAAAGTCCTGTGTCTCCCTAACCCTTTTTAGCTGCTGTCCCAGTATGAAGCATTATTAAAACTTGTTGATTTCCTCTAGAAAATGTTTTAGGAATATAGTTTTTTTCCTTAACCTGTGATTTTTTTTTTTTAACCTATGTTTTTTGCATGACAGACAAGCTGTAACCCTTCATGTGCCTTACCTCCGCTCAGTACGGGCAGCTCTCCCCTCAAAGTGGTGGAGGACCCTGATGTCATCTTCCAGAAGTTTCTGCAGCAGGCTAACCAGTTAGAGTCTTTGATGGGCCTGCCCAATTCACCCCCTGTGGAAGACAGCATCATCATCCCCTGTGAATTCTGTGGGGTGCAGCTGGAAGAGGAGGTGCTGTTTCATCACCAGGTAAGATTCCTTGACCCCACATTGACCCCCTGTGAACCTGAGGCTTGCAGAGCCTAGAATGCTCTTTAGCCTGTAAGTCACATTCCTGCCTGACCAGGACTCCACATGCTTGCTTCTGGCCATAGCCTGTTGTATGAGCTGACCGAGGCCTTCTCTGTGCTCTGGCGGCTGAAACTGTCACGTCACTACGCTGAGGACTGAGAGCCAGGACTACATTTATGCAGGCGTGGGGGGCTTGCAGGGGGGTTAGAGGTGTTTTCCTGACATCACGGGTTGCATCCTTGTTTTGGCTCTTCCTGTGGTGATGGCGATTGAGATTTGAATTCTAGGATGCCTAGAAGGGGTCTAGTTTTGGACAGTCATGTCCCCTCACCGGGGACATCTGTAAATGAGGAAGTTGGACCGGACAATCAGAGGTCCTTTTCCGTTTTTACAGTCTAGAATTCCAACCCATTAGTGGCACATACACTTTCTGTCCAATTTTGTTTGTTCTAGGGAGCTAACACTACAGGTCTCTTTAGGGTCGTTTCCGTAGTTGATGCCATATAGCTATTGATAGAACACTATACATTTCATTTCTGCAAGCAACTGCTTGTCTCCTAGAGGAGATTGTGAAATAAGCAACCACACAAATACTCTGTGGCCAAAGTAAAATGCTTTTCTGGGCTCCCAAGACCCAGAAGCCTTTCCTTCATCCCTGCGCAGCTCACAAAGTGCCACTGTCACAGCCTTAGGTGAGAGAGGGAATGACTGCTCCATTCCTGAGTCCCAGGGCCTTCCTCTCAGAGGCCATCACAGCTCCCTCCTGACAAGGAACCCGCTCTTCCTTCCTCTTCTACTGCCATTCCCTCTTCCACGAGTGGCTCAATCCAGAGGGACTCATTCTGGTTTTCTTGTCAGGACCAGTGTGACCAACGCCCAGCCACCGCAAACCACCATGTGATGGAGGGGTTTCCCAGACAGGATTCCCGGCCTCGAGAAACCTCACCAGAGCTGCCCAGGAGGCGTGTCAGACACCAGGGTATCAGCCACAGCCATGGGTCCACTGCTGGCTCAAGCCTGCTTACCAGTTCTCATCTGCTCCTGTGTGGGGGTTACCTGAATCCCAAAGTGCCAAGGCCACTAGGGTCTCATGGGGGATTCTCCTGTGGTAGTTGTGGTCCACATTAGACTGAGCTGGCCTTATAGCTGAGTGGGTTTAAAGGGTAATGGCTTTGGGATCAGTCATGGGACAAGCTTGGTAGTCAGTGCTTATTCAGCTCTAGGTCCCCTATCTGTGCACATAGTGGGTTGTTTGGAGATAATCTGCAGACCTTAGTATGGCTGCCTTTGCCCTGCTCCTAGTTGATACAGTGAAACCTGTGAGAGCCAGAACTCCAGGGGACTGCCTAGTTTTTCCAGGTCTCGCAAGTTTTCCACCTTTGACAAGGTGCAATCTTACTACTTTTTTCTCTCTCCTTTTAGTAGAAAATATTGGGGTTTGCCTTCTGACAGGATTTACTGTATGTGCTTAGGGTACTCAAACATATTTGTATTATTATTTCAGGCCCTTAAAAGCCTAATCACTACAAAGCCCACTAGAAGTTATTTTTAAAGCTTGTATGCACACTGTTGTTCACCAACTTGAGGCTTGAATAGTTAGGAGGCTGTAGGAGGGGCCTCGAGTAAGGAGTGTGCAGCTTTGTCCTGGAAGGGTGGGTTCCTCTGTCCAGCATACTATTGCTCCTGCCCCGAATCCAGCACCAATAGCAAGAGCAGGCTTTTCCCCTAAAGCCCTCATTCTCTTCTTAGGAGACCTGTCTTCTGGCTACATGGATGACACCAAGCAGGAAACGGCTAAAGGGCCCACCTACCCTGGGCCCCCCAACAGACCCATTAACAATATGATGGCTACCTATAACCGACTGTCAAAGTCCATGTCAGGCCCCAGGCCTGGGTGCCAGCCCAGCCCTCCTCGTGTCTTGAAGCTCAACAACTCTGACAGCCAGGACATCCGGGGACAGAATGGCAATGGCCATAATGGGGCCGTGGCCCCTGGGCACATTTCAGTGATTCACCCTGTTCGAAACCTCTACCCAGAGAACCTTGTGCCCTCCTTCCCCCGCGGGCCTGCAGGGAGATACGGAGCAAGGTGAGTGTCAGGAGCCTGGGAACGGAGCTTGGGGCAGGCAGGAGACATGGGAAAAGGTCAGGTCACTTCGGCCCAGCCTGGTGTCAGACAGGTCTGTGGGGAGAGGAAGATCGTGGCTTTTACCTGTGGTGCCTTGTGTTCCCACATCAGCAGCTTCTGTTCCCTTACGAGTTTCCAACCTGTGCTCAGGGGCATCTCAGGAACTATTTCTAATCCTTTTCTTTCAGTGGTAGGAGTGAAGGTGGCAGGAACTCCCGGGTCACCGCCCCAGCCGCCAGCTACCGTAATAGAACTGCAAAGGTAAGCGGAGACCCAGCACATGATACATAGTGAGGACCCTGGGTGGGACCGGTGTGGCTCTGGCGGTCAGAGAAAGAGCTGGGGATCAGGCTGGTTCTGGCTGAAGGGCCCTGGACTCTCCTCTTGGCTTTGGAGGAGGAGGTTTCTCTAGAAGCCTGACGTTTTCAGGGCTCATGGGAAGATGTACTGCTCTTGCACATTCTACATAAAATGTGTTTGTGTTCTGTTGGTCCACAGGCAAAAAGCCCCAAACAGCAGGGAGCTGGGGATGTGGAGGAGGAAGAGGAGTAGTCACAGTGTCGCGAGAACCTTCCCGAGGCTCCTATCTTCCATGCACAGCAGCACTCGCCGCAGTGCAGGTCCCGGCTCTTTGGGCAGAGATTTTTTGGATTTTAACTTTTTCTAGGTTGTGGCCATTTTGTGTCTTTTGAGATTGTGCTGTGGGAGTTTTGGGGTTTGAGGGAGGGTTAGCGGGGAGGCTGTTGAAAATGTTTCAGCTTTAGCTGCCACCTTTGGCAGCAGTTATGTCCTCTCGGCCCACCAGGGCTCCATCTTTTGACATTCTGTCACCACTGCTTCTTGGTGCTGTGTGGTCCTGGTGGGACGTAGCAAGGGTTCTGGAAGCCTGGTACCTGCCGGCGAAGGCAGTCTCTTCTCTCGGGGAGCTGAAATGTGGGGGCTTTGGGGTAACTTCTCACTTATACTGCCCCTCCCCACTCTAGAATTTGGGCCTGTGGTATGTGGGGAGGAGCTCTGGCAAAGTGTCCAGGCCAGTTGCAATATGCAAGTTAGAAACCAGGCTTTTGGAGACGAGTCGAACTAGAGGTGAGTGGACCAGGGGCTTTGTTTGAAGCTGCTTCCTTGGCATTTGGCACCGCTGCCTTGGGTTCCTGGTGGGGAGCACAGCTCCTTTGTCTTCACGGCCCCCTAGTGGTGAAGGCTGGGAGCTCCCTGTCACAGTCAGGGCCATGCTGGGTTCTGCCCTGAGCAGGACTGAGGCCTTAGCCCCATGGCTTGCCCTGAAAACCATGTGTCGGAGCCCCACACCCTCTTTTTATTTTACTATTGTTATTCTTAACTTCCTTGTAATAGAAATAAAGTTTGTACTTGGAGTTCAGCTGCGTCTCCTGACTCCTTCACCTGTGCGCTCTGTGGAGACTTCCGGGAGGCCAGAGTGGGTGGAGGCAGCCCTGAGTGCTGGGGGGCAGTGAGCAGGACTGGCCTTTCTCAGGGTTTCCCATAACTAGCAGGTCCAGCATGAGCTTATTCTCCAAGGCCACTGGACATCTAAGGTGAAGTGTCTCTTCTCTCAAATCGGATTTTTGGGAGACCGACAGGTTTGCAGCAGCTCTGGTGATGATTTGGGGAGGGGAGTTTCTGCCAGCTGAAGAGAGAAAAGCAAATTCTCAAAAGCCTCAGTCCCGAGAGTAGCTGGGCCTTAGCTGAATTCTCCATTACCTCTCGGCACCTCACAGCTTACACAGGACCATCTAACACCTGAGGTCATTCTGAGCTTCCCACAACCTGGTGAAGGGTGGGGAGGGCAGGAAGAATTCTCCCCCTTTCATAGATGGAACATGAGACCAGGGAACTGCAGTGACTTGCCTGAGGCCATGCAGCTCACTCAGGGCAGAGCCAGCATCAAAGCCAGCTCTCAAAATGGTTTCACCGAGTGGAGGAAGCTCCCCTCCCTTCAAAAAAGTACACACTGTGTGATTATGCCTTATTATAATTAAACTTACAATAAAACAAAGTCACCAGGAGTTGATTACTCTGAGACACTCATGTCTCAGGTGAAAGGCGTCAGGAGGAATGAGACTTGCCTGCTGCCGGCCCTGTCGCAGTTCCAGGGGACTGCAGAGGTAGGAGGAGGGCTCCAGGGCAGCCTCTCCCCAGGGGGCAGAGAACAGTTCTGTTGTCCTATCACTTTGTATTCTGGGTTGGAGATAAAAAATTAGACCTGATTAAAAGGAAAACTTTGGGTTCCCCCCCGTCCCCTTTTGCTTGGTTAGACATTGAGCGGTATCTCGTGATTTGGGTTCGCATTTCCCCGGTGACCAATGCCCAGCATCTTTTCACGTGTGTATCGGCCACGTGTAGATTCTCTTCCTGGGAGAAATACTCTTTAGATTCTTCCCTCATTTTTTAACTGGGTTATTGATCTTTTTAATTACCAAGTTGTTAAGAGTTCTTTGTATATTCTAAACACAAGTCCTTTATTAAACACATGATTTGCAAATATTTTCTCCGGTAAGTTTTTGTACTTTCTCGATGGTGTCTGTTGAAACACAACAGCAGTTTTAAATTTTGATGAAGTCCAATTTATATTGCTTTTTCTTTTATTGCTTGTGCTTTTGGTGCCATATCTGGGAATCCATTGCCAAATCTAACATTGTGAAGATTCCTCCCTGTGTTTTCTGTAAGGTTTTAGGGTTTCAGCTCTTCCATGTAGGTCTGTGATCCATTTGGAGTTAGATTTGGTTTACGATGTGATGTAAGGGTCCAGGGTCATTTTTTGCATGTGGAAATAGTTGTCCCAGCACCGTTTGTTGAAAAGACTGTTCTTTCCTGAGTAGTCTTGGCACCCTTGTTGAAAACTAATCGGCTACAAGTGTATGGGTTCATTTCATGACTGTCATTACTGCTGCATTGTTCTGTGTGTTACCTTCGTGCCTGCACCACGCTGTCTTGATTACCATTGCTTTGTAGTAAGTTTTGGAATCAGAAACTGTGAGTCCTTCAACTTTGTACTTCTTTTTCAAGATTTTTTTCAAGATTGGCTATTACGGGTCCCTTGCAATTCCATGTGAATTTGAGGATAGGCTTTTCCATTTCTATAAAGAAGTCAGCTGGGACTCTGATGGGGATTGTGTTGAATCTCTATTATCATTTTGGGGAGTATTGGCATCTTAATGTTAAGTCTTCCAATCCATGAACATGGGATGTTTTTCCATTAATTTAATCTTTAATATCTTTCAACAATATTTGGTAGTTTTAGGAGTATAAAATTCACACTTTTTGTTAAATTTATTCCTGGTATTTTATTCTTGTTGATGTTATTGTGAATGGAATTGTTTTCTTAATTTCATTTTTAGATTGTCCATTGCAAATGTACAGAAATACACTTGGTTTTTGATTTTGTATCTTGCAACCTTGCTGAATGTGTTAGTTCTAATAGTTTTGTAGTAGATTCCTTAGGTCTAATTGCTTCTTACATGAACTTCCAATCCCTGTTTTCCCCTGGCACTTGGGGCCTCCAATTCCTTCCCTTTATCCCTTTACAGTTTTTTTGGGGGGGGGCAAATAAGTTGCTTCCCATTATGATATGCTCTTGCTAAGTCGTTTCTTAGTCTTCCACCAGCGGTTCTCTTTCAGAGACTGTGGATTGAAATGATAGAGTTCTCTGAGTTTCATAAAGATGAAATATGTGCCTTGATTATTTCTTGATTTCCTTGGTTAAGGGTACTTTTATTTTCAAGAAACCATCCACACAGTCTAACATCCCTACAGAAAGGTGCATATAAATGTACAGAGCTCAGTGTGAACACAGACCTGTGGCATCACTGCCCCAATCACGACATTACCAACACACTTGACACCCCTCACATTCCCTCTGAGTCACTCCCTCTCCCTCAGCCATTATCTTGATGTTTTATCACTATCGGTTGTTGAAAATTATTTAAGTGAAATCATACCATTAAGCACTCTTTTATGTCTGCCTTATTTTGCTGGCCGTTCTATTTACAACTGCATGTAGCAGTAGTTGGTTCATCTTCCTTCCTGTGTAGTATTCCATTGTGTATCATAATTTATTGAGTCTACTGTTGATGGACCTTCAGCATGTTTATGGTCTGGCTATTACTAATAGTGCTATGAACATGCATTCTTGTACATGTCTTTTGGTGAACATGCGTATGTATTTCTGTAGGGTTTCCACCTCAGAGTGGCGTTTCTGGGCCGTGGGGTGTGTGTAGGAGACAGTACCAGACAGCTCTCCAAGGTCAGCACAGTTGACATTCCCCACAAGCAGCGTGGGAGGATGTGTGAGGGGTCTGCCTGCTCCACATCTTCCCTAGCCATGGTATGGCCTTTCTAGCTTTCTGGGTTGTGGTGTACCATATTTCACTGTGATTTTAATTTGCACCTCCTTGATGACTGATGAGGATAAGTATCTTTTCATTACTGCATGGTATACTTTTTGAACATAGTTGTTTTTTAAGAGGCAGGCCCAGGAGAAGGCCTCCACAGTAGACAGCAAGAGCACCCTTGCTGTGCTCGGCTGGGCAGAGAGCTTTGATGTCTGTTCCCCAGCTTCTCAAGTCTAACCAGCAGTCTTCTCTTTGCTGTGAGTGGCTGCTTTTGCTCTCTGCTTCCAGCACCCTGAAGCCACAGAGAGAAGGAAGAGAAGTTGTCCTTCATCTGAGAGGATCCTTGCTCTCCTTAAATACAGACTTACCTGGGACCCTCCACTGAAAGTTAGCATTTATTTAAGTACAAGAACTGTGGAGGCACGATGATGAGAATTACAAGAGTTGGGGAGCAGAAGTCCATGGAGCAGAGTTGTTTGCTGTCAATTTGATTCTGGCTCATAGCGACCCCAAAGGATAAGAGTAGAACTGCCCCATAGGGTTTCCAAGGCTGTAATCTTTATGGGAGTAGATTGCCAGGTTTTTAATCCTGCAGAGCCACTGGTGGGTTCAAACCTCCGACCTTTTTTTTGGTTAGCAGCTGAGCGCTTAACAATTGCTCCATCAGGGCTCCTTCCAGGGAGCAGCAGGAGGTCACAAGCTGGTCAAGGTGACGTGAGTTGGATTCTCCTGAGTGACCTCAGGGCCCCCTGAGGGTGGGTGGCAGCTGTGCAAGAAACACTGACCTTGGAAAGCAAGACTGAGCCAAGTCTTTGTCCCTTACCTGTATTTCCCTTTTGCACAAAGTAGTTCCAAATCCAGTGCCTGCCCCGAAGGAGGTACCTGGCCTAAGAGTGGCCCAGCCTCTCCCAGTGCAGCCGTCTACTTGAGGAAAACCCCTACAGTGGCGCCAGAGCGCAGACCAGGCACCAGCACACAGATGGGCAGGACATGCCGGCTGAGGTGTAGCTTTGACCTTGAGTTTTCTTCCCTTCAGTCCTACTTTCTAAATGAAAAGCACAGCCTTAACGGGTATGGTGGGGGAACGAGTAGTTTGTAAGCATAATGGAATTAGAATCATGTCAAGTGCAAAGAGACCATACTAATTAGAAACACTTTAATTCCCAGCCACTTGGCGGCACTTAAGTATCAGAGCCATCCAAGCGTGTCAGCCTTTGAACTTGCTCAGCAAGAGTAGACGATCACACAACTCTGAAGGTAAATGAAAATTAGGTGAAGGTTATTTATTGGTGCGACTGTTTTCCTGTAGTGAGCTTCCTTTACACAGCAATGGTGTAAATGGCATCAATTGAATGAAAAGTTTGTTAAATGCAACCATAAATAATTATAATAAATATACATCAAGTAACTTTACAGCACACATGTTTTAGGGCCAAGGTCGGGATCTGTCTGGACCTCAATGTGCTCTCTGGGAGAAGCAGTCATGTTAGCAGCAGATACCTTACTCACAGTTGTCACCTAATCAAGTGATGGGCCAACAGAAGCTTCCCAAACCCCTCTTGGGGAGGTAGCTGACAGATTTCCGAGTCTGTTCAAGGGATGGGAAGGACTGGAGGGTACCAAGAATTTAAAGATAAAGGGAGGAAAAGCCACTTCTAATAAACCCAAAGGCTGTTTCCATTCTGCGGAAATGAAATAAAAGGATCCTTGTTGTGAGGAACACATCCTGATGTTCCTCCCGCCCCGCATCGAGCGGGCTCTGGCCCCGGGAGGCAGCAGGCTGGCCACCTTCCTTCCAAAGCAGGGGAACTGCTTCCAGCACTTACCTCCAGAGATGACTCCTCCATCAAAAAGGAGCTGATGCAACAGCACCGACTCAGCCTAGACTGATCTCCTTCTTAGGTCGGGGGGCCCTCTACCATGGTCCTTAATGCAATTCCTAAGAGCAGGGAGGGAAGGGGGCTCCTGACAGGCCAGGGCCACACATCCTCCCCCTCACCAGCACTCACCCCAGAGCCGTCTAGCAAGCACGCACTCAGAGCTTCCACTATTCACAATATCATACAATAGATACAGCAATGCAATTCACTGAGACTGGCGAGGCCCAAATGACAGCGTCCAACAAGATGGCATGTGCTGCTCTTGAACAAAGTACCACCGGACAAGACCGATCAGGGGCACAGATACACTGGGCAGGGGGTGAGCTCGAGGCGGCTCAGCCCTGGCACACACACTGACATGGGGCAGGGAGGGGCTGCCGGGCCGGGCAGGGAGGCTGGGCAGAGCCCCTGGCACCTGCGGGCCCGGCCGGAGGGGCAGAAGCGCCCCCTGGAGTCTCCGCCTGGACTTGGAGGTCTGAGCAGAGCAACTTGAACAGTAGGCTCTTTACAACGGGGTGTGACCCTTTCCCTGCTCCCCACGGCACAGACACTGCGGTGAGGCAGGGCCCGTTTCCAGTATAAAAGTGGGACCGGCCTGGATCCTGTGCTTTCCTGCTCGGTTTGAGGAAAAAGCCCCATTAGAGCGCTGTCCCTCCAACCCTAGGAGTCCCAGCTTTCATCTCAACCCCAGGAGTTGGGATGCATGCAGCGGGCTCCACGAACAACCAAGGTACCCAAACAAACCCTCTGGCCTTCGGCTCCTGCCGAGCACTCCGCGGAAAACTTTCAGACCAGAGGCCAGAGCGACTGTGGGTGGGAGGGGCAGGGCCCCTGTGGGTTTCTTCTCAGAACAACGAAGACCAGAACAACACTCTCAAGCAGGAGGATTTAACACATAAAGCCCCACGTGTGTCTCGTGTCTGGGTGACTGGCGCAACTGTTTCCAGATGGAAGGATGCCTGTGGAGCCAGCCTCACGGAGAGACTCCAGCTGGAGGCAGGTGGGCCGGCCACGGCCTGGTTTGTGGAGATGCTCTGCAGAGAGCCTGGCGCTCTGTCTGGCTGAGGTTGCCTCACCACCAGCCTCCTGCTTTGTGGTTCTGTGACGAGGAACCATCTGGGCCCTGACGGCATGAGAACCCAGTGGCCAAGAGGGACTGTCCAGGAAGGTCAAATTAGACGCAAACTGGGAGCTAAACTATCCTACAAATATACCACAAACAGGCAGCAAAAGAACCCACCCATCACGAAACATATGGATACCAAAGGTTAAGTCTTCCAGGAGGCCCTGGAACGTGGACAAAAGTTGAGAAAAGCAAATGTCTCCAACTCCTCGCACAGGGCCCCGGGGGGATGTGCCCACGGCAGCTCCCCCACGCTGCGTAGCTGGTGCCTTGGTGACCGCCGCCCGGCCTCGGGGCTCCTCCCATCAGCCACTTAGGGGGTCTTCGCGGTAGTGAATGGCACAACGAAGTTTCTCCAGCATGATTTCCAGGGAGGAGTACTGGGGAAGTTTGATCATGAACATGCAGGTCTCCACTCGGATGTAGCGAGAGTCCGGGGAACCTACAGAGAAAACATCAGGCGGCAGTTAGAGGCCCCATGGGGCCTGGGGCTGCATAAGACGCGCCAGGAGCCTGGTGGGCCTCTCTCCCTCAGGTCTGCCTCTCTGGGCAGCTCCAAGCTAAGCCCAGGGCCCAGCAGGAGGGGGACGAGAAGGCTGGGGGAGAAAAGGGGAATCTACAGTTGCTGGCTGGACCACACGAGCACCAAGCCAGTGACCTGTGCGTTGGATCTGGTTGCAGGCAGGTTTTTGGGTCAGCAAGGTGTTCTATTTTTGGTTTTAATTGGATTACTTTCCACATTTAAAAGTTGGGAGATTTAAAAATGTCTGAATTTCAGCTTTTAAGATGTGAGGAGCTATGTCAACACTGGGCCTGTATTTCCACGGGCAAAGCTCAGGTTTGGGAGGCTCGTGGTCCCTGGTCCCCGGTTCCCACGGCCCTCTCATTCCCTCTGGGCTTTGGTGGCGGCGACTCTACTCACTGTGCCCCCTCCCTCACCAGGAGGCAGTACCTGCTGTGCCATCTGGGGGGGCAATCTTCATGGGGTAAGGGGGCACGTGGGCCGTGTCGGGGCCCCCATCTTTGCAGGGGCAGGTGAACGGGATACGCTCCTGATTGCAGGCGAACTTGATGAACTTGCACAGTTCCTCCTGGGCGAACATCTCCAGGGCCCCCCAGAAGAATTCGATGTGCTGGTCCGTCTCCATCAGCCCCACCTGGTACATGGTGTGGGCCTGGGGAAGAGAGGCCTCAGGCGTGAGCAGCCCGGCCTCTGCTGCCCTAGTGACCCCCCAGCCTTGAGTGGGCAGGCCAGGCCCAGTTCTGGGCAGAGTGAGCGCCAGGGCTGCATGTGGGCCCGAGTAGGGAGGTCGCAGCCACAGGACACAGGATATCACGGCCAGGCCACTGACCGTGGTGGCAGTCGTGGTGGCTCCTGTTGTGTGAGGGCAGCATATGCACTGGGCCCTAGGTATGTCACCTCCTTGACCCTCTGGGGCAGGTCCTGGGACCGTGCCCACTAGAGGTGAAGTCCCTGAGCAGGGCCTCGCAGCCAGTAAGAAGCCATACTGTGATGCCAGAGTGGGGCTGCCCTGAGGGGAGCTGCATGGCAAGGGGGGCCAGACGGAGGGGCACGGAGGCTTGGGAGGAGCAGACTTCATCAAGATGGCGGCTTAAGGTCTGGGCTCGGGAGGCAGGCAGGCCTGGTACAGGTTTTGACAGCCACCGCTGCCTGTGTAACCCTGACCTGGTGACTGCTCTCTGAGCTTCAGTTTGGCTGAAGAACTGTGAGAGGGGGACCCTGCTGCTGGGGCGCTTGGTGGGATGGGGCGGCAGCTGTGGTGCCCTGCTTCACCCACCTTGAGGAACTCGAGGTTGATGTAAGGGAGGCCGCAGGTGCGCAGCTCCATCTCCAGCGGGCTCAGCGTGGTGAGCAGCTGCAGGGGGATGATGGCGCCCAGGCCGGCGCGCACAGCCGTCACACACTCCACGTTCTGCAGTTCTTGCAGCCGCAGGCTCCGGATGGCCGCTGCGTACGTGTCCTTGTTCTCCCACCTGCCAGGCAAGGGGCAAGGTGAGCGGACCTGCCAGGCGGCGGAGGGGGGCTCCTCATCACAGGCCCCCGCCCACGTGGCCACAGGCTTAATAATTCCTCCTCCTGCCCTGGGTGGCATCTGCCTCAGAGCTGGTGTCTTCTGAACAAAGGCCTTCAGTTGAAGAACTTCCACCATCTTTCTTGTCACCTGCTGTCCTGCCTCATCTCCCTCCCATTATGAAATCCACCTGTCATCTGGCCTAGACCCTTGTGCTGCTGCCCAAGTCCAGGTGAGGCTGTCGGTCTGGCTGGCCACCTGGTCAGTCCCCTTCCCATGCGCACACTCACGCCACGGGAATGTGCCGGCCGTGGCTGCACAGCTCCACCTCCTCGCCCGTCATAGTCAGGTAGGTGAACCTGCAGCAGGGCCTGTTGGGGCCGTCGGGGCTCTCAGAGGCGAGGTGCTGGGAGGCGATCTCGGCGCACAGGGCTTCCAGCTCTGTCTCATCGTTGATCTGGAAGGACAGAGAGAGAGGAGGCTGACTGCCCACCCTGCTCCCAGAGCCCTCAGAGGATAGACCCTGATCCCCAGGCAGGCAAACACCCCACCTGCCTGGGATGTGATGGGGCCTTGGGAACACCTGCTGAGTGAGTGAAGGGCCGTGAGCTGCCTCACAGGCCCAGCTGCAGCCTGAGCACTGACCACACCCCCAGAAGAAACCCACTCTGAATGTGGAGGGACAGCCAGAAGTTGTGTGGTCTCAGTATCTCTGTGTCTCAAGCACCACAAGGAGAGAATGAACGCCATCCCCGAGGCTGTCCCCGGCCAATCTCAGATGATCTCTAAGGGCTAATGTCCCACTCTCTCTCTGAGGGCCCAAGACAGAAGCTGGACCCACCTGTAGCAGGGGCCTCACCACCCTTGCTCATTCGGGGGCAGGAACCCTTCATCCCTGGCTCCTTGGAGACCAACGCCATGAGCGGGGAGACCCAGCAGGGCTGACCAAATCACTCCCCAGCCTGCTGCTGCCAGCGGGGAGGGAAGCCACAGCCTCTTGTCCCCATGAAGGGAGCCTTCCCGGCAGAGATGGCCTACACCCCTCATCACTCCTCAGTGGGAGCTCAGGTCTCCCATGGCAGAGACCTCAGCAGACAGCAGGCCCCAGAGGCAGTGACAGGACCCCACAACAAATGTGCCTTTCACTTACACTCTCGAATTTCTTGACGTAGTTGTAGGTGAGTATGTCTGCTTCCTTCAGGTCTAGGTCAGGGTCCAGAGGCTCCCCGACCAGTGTCTTCCAGAAGGAGGGTAGGAGGTCCAGGGGAAGAGGGACATCGGCCCGAATGGCAATACCCAGCAGCTGCCCCAGGAAGTGCAGCAGCTGCTCCTCCCCGTAGGTGATGGGGCTTGGCGTCAGGATGTACTTGCCCTGGAAGTAGAGGCAGGGATGAGGGATGGGCGCCTGCCTCGCTTCCTCCCGGGAACATGTGGCCCAGGGGGAAACCGACCTGAGGCCAGTACATGACAGTTTGCCCAACCAGGAGAGCTGGGCCCAGTCCCACCCAGGCCAGGACAGTTTCTGAAGGGCTCCAAGGACCTGTACCTGTCACCCCAGCCACTGCCCCTTGGGCCCCTGGGAGCACTGGGACACGAGCCTCAGCTGCCCAGCCTCTGGGCCTCACCTTGTTCTTACTGACGGCCGAGCTGGGGCACAGCAGGAGCAGGGACAGCGCAGAGCTCTGTAGCTCTTTGCACACCTGCCACAGGAAGTGGCGGAAAGAACCACCTGCAAGACGAATGGAGACACCTCAGCACCTGGGACCCACCTGGCTGCCCTGCCTGATGGGCCCGTCCCAGGCAGAGAGGCAAGTCTGTGGGAGCGGGGTTCGTGGAGCCTGGGATGGGATGGCTACTTGGGGAGCAGTCCTGGCTTCTACATGGCAGGTAATGAGGAAGTGGAGTTCACTCTTGCTAACAGAGAACTCAGGCAACATAGGCTAAAAACAGCCCTTCCTGGAAGAAACTTGGAGCTGAGGGCGCCTCTAAGCCCAGCCTGCACCCAGCCTGGCTGGCGTGGCCTGCGGGACACTCACTGGTGCCGTGGACCTCTTCCCCGGTGAAACGGATGTTGAAGGCGTATGTGGGGTCGCCGCCGCTAGCCAGTTTGACGCAAAGCTGAGAGGACGGCACCGAGGCCAGCTGCCTGGCAGCTTGGCAGAAATAGGAGTTTTCAGATGCTCGAATTTCCCCTGGGGAGAGAAGAGAGGAGCTGACAACAACCTCCTGCTGGCCATCCTCTGCCCTTCAAGACAGGGCAGACCCCTCCCCATGCTTTGCAGGCCCTGCCCTGTACCGTCCACCCTTGCCTTCTCTCTGTTCTTGGGACATCTTAAGATCTTCCACGCCTTAGCACACGTGGTCCCCTCTGCCTGGAACCTGCCTCCCCTGTGCTCTATGTGGTCAGTCCCTCTCATCCTTCCATTTGCCCTCGAGGGAGGTCCTCCAGACCACCTACCTGAAGTCCCTCCCACAGCCTGGGCCACCTCTCTCATTTCCTCTTGAAGTGTCCTTCCTAATCTCTGTCTGTTCACATGCTATACGACTCCTGGCTGCCTCCCCAGTAGCCACTCTCCCCCTCTTCCCGGTGCTACAACCTCAATTTGGCAGGCACGCAGCCCACCAGAATAAAGGCCACGTCTCTCAGTCTCCACTGTAGTTAGGTGTAGCCATGCGGCTAAGTTCTGGCTGTGAGTGTAAAGGAAAGGAGCCCAATTCACGGTGGGGTGCACCCTTCTGCCCTGCCCCTTGCTCCGGATGCCTAGAATGTGGAACTCATATGACGTAATGGTGAAGTTGGAAGCTACACACTGGGATGCTGGAGCAGAATGGCAGAAGCCAGGGTCCCTGTTGAATGAGACCCTGCCACACCAGCCCTGCGTTCCCTTCCTCTAGAGGCTTCTCTTACATGAAAGAAACCAGCTTGTACTTTGCTGAAGCCACTGCTGGTTTGCTGTCTCTCTTTGTAGCCAGTCCTACCTCCCACAATTTCCAGGGGGTCCAAGGTGATTTCGGGAGCTGCGTGGTCAGCTGTTCTCTGCACGGTGGCGTTCAGCACCCGATTCATCACGGTCACCTTTGTGTCATAAAAGATCAGCCCTGAAGAGAGGAATGTGGGAAAGATGCTTGGGCGGGACTGTTTCTTTCTTTCCTGCGGTCACCCCGGGGCCCAGGGAGGCCAGGCTGTCCCCTCGGGGGTCTTCTCATCTAGGATGCCTTCAAGTCCCTGGTGGGGCACTCACGTACCTTGCTGGTAGGACTATCAACTGTCCTGACCTTCTGGAGGGCAACTGGTGAGTATCTAGACACATTTTCAATGTATATACCCTTTGAGTCTTTCAGGCCCAGGGAGACACCCAGCTTGTGGAAATACAAACCCAAATACATAAAGAAAGAAGAGGTTCATTGTTGCATTTTCTGAAACAGCAGAAAATAAAAACCACCAAAGTGTCTATCAAGAGGGAAATGGTCCCCTGCGCAGACATTCAAGAGGACCAGGCTGATCTGTGTGGGCCGAGGCATAAGGAGTGCTGAGCACATTATTAATTGGAAACAGGAGTTGCAGAGTAGAATGTATGATTAAAAAAAAAAAAAAGACAAAAAGTGCATGTATGTCTACTGGTATATAGATAGAAAAATCTGGAAAGGCATACACTGAACTGTTAATAACATCTACCTCAGAGGTGTAGGGACGTGCGGTGCAGATAATAGGAGGCAGCTGTAATTTTATATATTTCTAAATATTTTGAAAACCTTTAAAGGAAGTTTAATTTTTAGGAGCATATGTTACTTTTGTAACTGAAGTGATCTCTCCTCAGTGGAACTGCTGTTTCAAGGGACACCTGGATGTTAAGTGTAAGCGTAGGGCAGGGGGCTATCTTCCTGGGACAGCTGCCTGAGGCTGGGTAATGGCTGATGGCTCTCCCTTTCAGTTCTGGCCCTGAAGATGACCTCTCCGTTCCTGTCCCTCCTGCACTCAGCCCACCTCTGTGGGTCTGGGTGGGGGCACTGACCTTTGGCCTCCTTCAGCAGGGCCGCGATGCTGTGGGTGTACATGGGCGTCTGGCGCAGCTCCACCAGGGGCAGGAAGAAGGTCTCCAGCGTGGTGTTCAGGGATTGAAGCAGGGCAAAGCGCAGGCGCAGGCTCTCGATGGGCACGTCTGGGGGCATGATGGCCGGTCAGGCTGATCTCAGCCAAGTGAGACTGACACTAGGTGGTCCCTATTCCTGGAGAGGGCTACCGGGGTGGGTGTGCCTCCAGTGGGACAAGGAGCTCCCACAGTGGATTCTGTTCCTGGGCCCTAAAGAAGCTGTTAGCTTGTGAGTGCCGCCTCTCCGCCCCTGCCGCCCCGATCTGCCTGAATCTATACTGAGCAGATGCAAAGGGTGAGACCCTAGGCTGGCCAGATGGGAGCCATGCCACGGCTGATGCCCACTATGTATTTTTTAACTTTTTATTCTGAAAGAATCACAGGCTTGTAGGAAGCTACATAACTGGTGCAGAGTCCTGTGTGCCTCTCACCCAGCTTCCCCCAGTGGCGACACCACATACAGCTGTAGTACAGTGTCAAACCAGGAAACTGGCGCTGGCATGCTGCTCTGTGATTGTTCATCCTCACTAGTGGGTCTCCCTCCACTGTGCCCAAGTGGCCCTTCCCAGGATCCAGAAGAGGGCAGGGGCTCAGACTGGTTTGCTGAGGCAGGGTGAACTAACCAGGAAGCAGCCTGTGCTCTGCTTGAGCACTCAGGCCACAATCCAGGACAGTGTGATATAGGCACAGAAAACCCTGGAAGGCCATCTGCCAGCATGGCGTAATGGGTTATTTTTCAGGGGTGGGTGGCACAGCAGTTACACATTTGGCTGCTAACCAAAAGGTCGGCAGCTCGAATCCACCAGCCGCTCCTTGGAAACCCCATGGGGCAGTTCTACTCCACCCCATAGGGTCACTATGAGTCGGAATCAACTCAATGGCAATGGGTTTGGTTTGGTTTTTGGTGTTTTATTTCCTTTGTGCATTCCTAGATTTTAAGAAAAAGCACCTGTGATTCTCTTGTAATTAAGGATAAAGCCTCTAACACAGGCTGTCAGACTCCTCTGGCCCTGGCTCGCTCCCAGAATGAAGACAGGCTAGTGGTGGCCTCTTGGTCTGGCCCGGGCTCGCTCCCAGAATGAAGACAGGCCAGTGGTGGCCTCTTGGTCTGGCCCTGGCTTGCTCCCAGAATGAAGACAGGCCAGTGGTGGCCTCTTGGCAACAGGAAGGAGTGGCAGTGGCGGATCTTGCCTGCCGGCCACACTACTGTCTCTGTTGCTTGACTGTGTTGTAATGAGCATCTGACAAGGCCTCACAGACTTTAATGTGGCCACACTCACAGCTTCTTAGCTCTCCCCCTCCGATGTTACCAGCTCCCTCTTCCTCTGCACCTGGTTCATGACAGGTGTTCCCAGTATTTGCCATCTGGATGGCACATGGCATAAGGCCCTTCTACACAGCCCTGTGCCACCGCAGGGGATACCCCACCAGGTGGCTAAGGCTGTGGTCCATGAAAAGCATACTTGCTGGGGCCACATACTTGAGAGACAGGCCACTCTGGGGTCCGCACTGTCTGCAGGGTCCAGGTACACCTCATGGGGATGGAGTCGTGCGGGTGTGATGGCGAGGTGGCGGCACAACCTATTGATATACTGCACGAGCGCCACGTCCATCTCCAGGGTCCACTTCCTGGAGGCCTTCTGAGCATGTCGGACGTCGATGCAGGCACACCTGGGTAGGGGGAGAAAGGCAGGGTGGGCCAGGGCCTGCTGGGGACTACTGGATTCATTTTACATAGCACCTCGCCCCAGCCCCTGAGGGATATTTGTAAGGTGGCCTTGCCTTCCCAGCATGTGAACCTTTTCTGGAAAGCAGTTTAGCAACATGAGTCAACACGTACCCACCTCCTGTATGTGGGCAGTCTGAGGCTGTGGTTAAGGGATGGGCTCAGGAATTCTCCACTTGAAATATAGGCCACACTTAGTGACCTAGGGCAAAAAGGTATGTCTACTTCCTGAGCCTCTGTTTCTCTTAAAAATGGAGGCAGAAATGGCATGGGCCTCACAGCACTGTCATGAGGATGAGATGATGCCCATGAAGAGCTCAGCCCAGAGCCTGGCACATTCTAAGGGCGTGGCCAATGTCAGCGGCTGCTGTCACTGAGGTCATCGGCCTCTGATGCAGCAATCCCCCCTGCAGGGACTTACCCTACTGATGGGCCAGAACTAAGAGGCAGGATGTGTGTGTGAGGGCGGTCAGCGCACGACTGCTCTGTCACGGCAACATCCATACCACCTCGGTGTCCATCCTAGGGGACTAGCTGAATGAGGCACACCACACCCTAGTAATGGAATGCTAGGCAGCTGCTAGAACGACCTCAGTAAAATAATCCTTAATATCAGATGATATGAAACAAGCTGAGTACAGACAGGATGTCCTGTCTGCTCCCACTTCTACAGTGTTGTAAAAATGTATCTCCAGGAAAATGTGTGGAGGGACGTTACTACGACATGACAACGGTGACTATCTCCAGGCGCAGAGTTACAGAGAACCACCGTCTTTGTGTCTGAGTGTACTGTATGAGGTTTTCATTTGGTGTGCATGCCATCGCTCCACAAACAAGAAGCTATTAACCAGAGAAAGGCAGGCGGACAGGCGGGCTGGCAGGCAGGGGATGGACAGGCAGGCGGGCAGGTGCCCGTTGAGCCTATAGCTCCAGAGCCTGTGGCAGATCAGTGAGCCACGTGCCAAGTCGGGTACCTCACCCAGAGAGGGGTGATCGCACGGTGGGGGGGCGCATCAGGCATCTCTCCCTACACCCACGGGGAGCTCAGCGCACGACCTCAGCCTCCTTGAGAAGGGTTGCCCCTCTGACTGGAGGGTCCTCCCAGCCCCTCTCAGCTGGCTGGCCCAGGCAGGCACCCCTGGCTCCTTAGGCACGTGTGGGGCGAGAGGGGAGGATGTGCGGGCCCCGTCCCTGCTCCGTCACACAGAGCCTGCTGTCTATTACAAATGCCTCCCTACAGCGGTCTGCAGCCCAGTGTGTTCTCTTCCCACTTAGAATGCAGCTTCCATTTTCCAACAAAGACTCCACAGCCAGCCCTCTACCTGGTCTTGAGAACAAAGTTCCTAAAACTTGTTTTTTCCACTGTGATGTCAAGGTCCAACCGGGGGCTGACTCTGAACCTTTCATTAAGGTACAAGATGCCGGCGTCAAGCAGTAGATCATCTCTCATTTCTGAAAACAGATTTCTAAAAGGCCTGCGCTGCTAACCGTTCTGGCTGTGATGCCCGCCCATCTGTCCTGCTGTGGGTGATGGGCCGTGTAGGCCTGTTTATGAGACCGCCAGAGGGAAAGTGCAGGCCGGTTCTTTGGTTATACAAACACCTTGCCTGCTTGGAATTCCTGTATGGCTGGGAGGAGAACACTGTGTTTGGGTAGCCCTGGAGGTGTGATGGGCAGTGGCCTTGCCAGCTTCCTGGGCCACTGGGATTCAGAGGGTGAGTGTGACTTAGGGAAACAGGTTCTTTGTAATAAGAAATCTGCCCTAAGCCAAGAGTCTAGAAGAAAAAAAAGTGTTTGTTTTCAAACAGGTCAGCAAACCCACTTAAACAATTATGAAAAATTAGAAAAAACCTCAGAAGGCATTAAAAAGAAAAAGAAAAAAAGGGTGAACAGAATGGCTCCCCAGAAAGTGTTTACCTTGGTCAGTTGGTAGAAGCACAATTGTCTTACCTCTCAAAATGAAGATCATAACCACAGGATAAAATCGCCCTCCAGACGCTACGGATGTCTTGCTTGGCTCGGTCAATAACAAACTTGTGAAATCCTTCCAAGGTCAGGTACTTTTCCTCAGGGACTGATGGAACAGTGTAAGCAGTGTCAGGAATTTGGTGAGGACTGGGCACAACTTGGCCTTACAATATGCCAAATTCCGGCCTCTCTTTATCATGGCCTAATCCACCTAGTTCCCTCCAAACCAAAAAAACAAACCCGTTGCCATCGAGTAAATTCTGACTCATAGTGACCCTACAGGACAGAGTAGAATTGGCCTGTAGGGTTTCCAAGGAGCGCCTGGCAGATTCGAACTGCCGACCTTTTGGTTAGCAGCTGTAGCTCTTAACTGCTACGCCACCAGGGTTTCCAGTCCCCCCTCCAGGTCCCCATAACTCCAGGGTACCAACCCCCTGCCCCCTGCTTGCCCACACATAATCCCTTTGACTTTATGAGGTATCTGAGGCCTTGGCCTCATAGAATCAGGCTGGTCATCGAAGGGTGCAGCTGTCTTCCCACAGTCCTTTCTTTCTATGTGTCAGAAACATTCTCGGCTGACAAAGCAGTTTCTGTGACAACAAGAATAATTTTCTCCAACTCTGCTTGGGTCTTCAGAGGTTTTAGTGCCTAAGCAGATCACTAGCTTAGACATGTATCTTCCAGAAGAAAATTTCCAAGCATTTTCAAATCTTTACTTTTCAGCCACAATAATCTATTCTTCACTGTGGGTGTATGGAATTTCTGGAACTGCTATTTTTACCTACATAAGTGCATGGTCATCAAAGATGGCATTTAATCAGCACTGATAACTAATCGGTGTTGGCCAGGCCTACTTCCCAGGGTCTTTGGAAGTGCTGCCCTACTTAAACTAAAACCCAGGGAGTAGAAGTCATCCCGGTGGGAGAGTGGCCAGTCAGGCATAAGCAGAGGCCTCATCCCCAAGTGAGCTACCCGTCCTCAGGGGGAAGCAAGCCCCGAAACCTGATTCACACCAAGCTGCTCACTCACCTTCTTGCTTTTTAGTGGGTGACTTTTCTGGGTCCTTTTCATCTGGCTTGCTCTTTTCCGGAGACTTGGGCTTCACAGTTGGCTTCTTCTCACTTAAGGCGGTCCTGCTGTAGACCAAATCACCGGAATGCGAATTCTGCACATCCACACTGCCCCCCAGAGGAAGTGCAGAGAACCTCATGTGTGCACCTGTTCATATCCCCCAACTCCCAGCTAATGATTCAGGCAGAACTGGGTTCAAGGTCACCTCTTCTCTGACAGAGAAAAGTTTACTGAGCAAATTAGGAGGACAAACGAACAGTCTAAAATGTGAAACCCTGAAGGAGATGCTTTTCAAATGCCCTTTCTACTTACTTAGGGCTGTGCTGTCCAAAGCCAGATGTAGCTACTTAAACTTTACATAAAATTAAAAACTCACTTCCACAGTGGCACTAGTCACATTTCAAGCGTCCAATAACCACACATGGCTAGTGGCTACCATACTGAACAGAACATTTCCATCGTCACAAAGTTCTCTTGGACAGCACTGCTTGAGAAGCACCATTTACACACAATTAATAAAAGACACCTTATTTTTCTGATTATTAACAGTCAGTCTAGAGACTCCTGCTAAGTGACACTTTGCTATCATAGCTTCTAAGTGCTCGAGAGTCATAAACTTACACATAAAGAAAATTCTGTTAAATATATATGCATATCCCCATATGGAATACTATGTAGCTGTGAAAAAACAGGAAAGAGCCCTGGTGGCACCATGGTGAAGCACTTGACTGCTAACCGAAAGGCCAGCGGTTCAAACCCACCAAGGCTCCATGGGAAAAAAGATCTGATGATTTGCTCCCGTAAATATTACAGCCTAGGAAACCCTATAGGGCAGTTCTGCTCTGTCACACAGGGTCACTACAAGTCAGAATCAACTTGACAGCACACAACAACATAAAGGAATGGAGAAGCCTTTTTGTACTGATATGAAATAATCTCCAAGATTATTGTTAAACAGAAGTAGCAAGGTACAGACATTGTGTACGGTATCCAACATTTGTGTTTAAAAAACATACATGTATACATATATATTTGCTTATACCTATAGAAGAGCTCTGGAAGGCTATAGAAGAAACTGGTAACAGGCTGGGGAACCAGGAGGCTTGAGGATGGAGGAGTAAGGAGAGACTGTTCACTGTGTCTGTTTTTGAGTTCTGCACCACTTTAGCCATTCAAGAGTTAAGAAAATAAGATGCCTATGCATAAATAAAGGGCTATGCGTGTAAATGTTAGAAGTATTTTCTACGTGTGGGGGAATGTATTTTAAATATGCATATAAGCATTTTCAAATCTTCCTACAATAACTATATATTTTTTGTGTAGTCAAAAGAAGTTAAAAATATTTTTTAAAACTCTGGCCATTTTACTAATTCAGCCTGGTCTGCTTTCCAGTCTACACAGGCCAGCTTTTACTCCACTTCTGGGGAAAGGGAACTAGCCCCCTCCAGTGGTGGAAGCTGAGGCCTGAAAGAACCCCGGCAGCAGGGCCGAACAGGGCCCCGGGTCAAGCTCCCCCAGAGGTCTAGGAGGCTGCCACCAGCCCCCCGCCCGCCAGGCGCCCCTCCTGGGGCTGCTGGGCCCCACCTGACACTGTTGAGCACGGCCTTGTCCTTGGCAGGTGGCTTGGAGATGGGCCGCTTGGTGCTCACCACCTTCACGGGGTGCTGCTCCTTCCCGGCCTTGCTGTACTTGCTCTTGTCAAACTTGGGCTTGGGCACGCCGTATTTCCTCAGGATCTGCAGAGCACACAGCGGGAGGGTTTCAGGCTCGCCCTGCAGGACACCCAGGCCCAGGTGAGGCACGCTGGGGCCGGGCATCTACCTGGGTGAGCTGGTCCTCCAGCACCTTTTTGGGAGGCCGGACATTGGTGAAGAAGATGTGCAGGAGGTTCCCTGGCGTCTGGGAGTTGATCTGCTCTTTGCTAAGGTAAATGTCAGAGACTTTGACGGGCTTAGCTGGCGTCAGGCTCGTCATCGGCTCGGAGTGGGCACAGCTCTTAAATATCTCCGTCAGAACCTCTCTGGCCCCGGGTACCAGCTTCTCACCTTTGCAGAGTGGAAAAAAAAATTGCAGAGTGGAAAAAAAAAAAGAGGGGGTCAAAACAATTCTGCCATGAGCATGCTATGTCAGGAGAAGCCCTGCCAAGGTTTTGTTTGTTTTTCATAAACACGTTTTTTCTTTTTTAAATTGAGGTGAAATTCACCTGACATACAATTAGCCATTTTCAAGTGAGCAACTCAGTGGCATTTAGTACGTTCCCAGGGCTGTGTAACCGCCACTTCTGTCCAGTTCCCAAACACTTTCATCACCCCAAAAGGAGACCCTGCACCCATTAAGCAGCTGCTCCCCATGTAAACAGTTTATTTTATAAATGAGTAACAGATCTTTGGTGGAGAGGGCAAGCTATTTGTCAGATCCCACGCTCCCCTCTTTGGGCCACACGTGTTACGTTCTCAGCCTTCCTTGTGGTAAGGTATGCTGGGGCCGCTATTTTCCCGTGTGGGGCGAGAGCAGGAGGGATGGGAGCCAGGTCAGGGCCGGGGCCTCTCTGCTCTGCACTCATTCCCTTCGACTGGCTGCATGGAAATGATGAGCCCCTGGGATGGATTTCACTTCCATGTGCCAGAAACAGACTTCCGCTGAGCTGGAGTCCTATATGTTTGAGTTGGTTTACTGCAGTAGTCTAGCCAATTTTACCTTAAATAATACGTATATGCTGGATAATCCCAAAGGAACAAAAGGATAGGTAGCCAGCAAGTATTTTTCATGCAAGGTACAAATTATTAAAGACATGACTGTACTATTTGAGAATATGCTTCAGAACCAGCATAATCAGCAGGGAGAGAACATTTTCTCAGATACGAGAATACAGCCCACAAACAAACAAGTCCTCCAGAAAGGAGTCCTGATGGCGCAGTGGTTAAAGCACTTGGCCGCTCACTGGAAGGATGGCAGTTTAAACCCACCAGCGGCTCCTGGGGAGATAGATGTGGCAGTCTGCCTCCGTATATATTACAGCCTTGGAAACCCTACAGGGCAGTTCTACTCTGTCCTACAGGGTCGCTAGGAGTTGCAATTGGGTTTGGTTTGGTGTTTAAGTGCTCCAGAAGGTACTCTGACCTTTGCTGCGAGACCAATCATGACAAAGAATGGTGCTTCTCGACTAGGGAGCTGCACCAACTGGCCTGTCATTTCCACCTCCTTCCGCCCTTTTCTTTCCATCTTTCTCTCACACTGCTCCCCCTGAGGGTCCTGGCGCACCAAGGACAAGGCCCAGATCAGGTCCAGCTGTGGCAACTAGAGCACAAAGGCCTCACAGACATCTATAGGAAAACTTGTGAAAGCCGGAACTCGATGGGACCACCTTGTTTTTCTTGATCTTGCAAGTTTTCTGCCTTTCATAGGGTTTGGCCTTACCACTTTTCTATCGCTATTAGCAGAAAATGAGTTTTCCTTCTCTGACAGGTTTCTGCCTCACACAGGTCTGGCTTTTGCACGTTTTACTGTATGTGTGTGGACGAAGAGGGCCGGGCCCCAGGAGCTGACTCAACAGGGTCCACCATAAAAGAACCTCACATGCAAATGGCATCTGACAAATACACGTGCTGCAAAAAAGACCAAGCACCTTATGTGGAAGGCTTTAAAGTCAGGACTCAAAACCAAATTCAGATTCAAAGTCTGAGAAGACTGGTAAAGTGTTAGTCATGGTGGAAAAAGGTCTCAAACTAGCGGGCTACTCCATGAGCAGCAGAGAGCTGAGCGGGCAAAGCCTCCGCAGGGGACAGGGCTGGCGCTACAGTGAGGGCATGAGGCGCTGGTCACCAGCGCACAATTTGAGGGGTGCTGAAAGCCTCAGTAATCAAGATATATAATGTTTTACTCACTATTTAAAAAAATCAAAATTAATGCAAAAAACCCATGATGAACGAAATATCAACAATGCCAGTTGAGCCACGATGGAGCCTGAGGCAAAAGGAAGATCAGTGAGACTGATCCTGTCTTTGTTTAAAACTTTAATATTCTGTTGATTTTTACAAACGCACATTAAAATATCTTACTACTGAGCTTTTTGGCAAGCCCCTTCCCCTCAAATTTTCTACCCAAGGCTTCACTTGCCACACCCTTGTCCTGGCTCTGAGGGAATATTTCAAAATTTCAGGGTTGGGGTATAATAATTTGAAAACAAAAAAAACAAAACCTTATTTAATATTATATGGTTTTACACTTGGAAAATATAAAACAACAACTCTATTACATAATTTCAAACAATATTAAAAAATTAGAAAAAGGGACGTGGATTAAAAATTTTGAGAGAGACGGATAAAAACTGAACGAGGACACAAAGAACTACTGTAATTTTTAAAAGAATAAAGGAAATCCTGGCCGCTCCTGAAGTGATGTTTGAACCTGCCGGCATCTTAGCCAGAGGTCCCTCTGCTGATTCAGCCCTAGGGGCATTCTAGCACGCTGGCCCAGGATGAATACCGGGTCTTGTACAAAAGAAGTGGGGACACCAGAAAGGGTCTCCCCACAAATGAGCAGCTAGATGACGAAACAGATGGGAAGGGGCACTTTGAAAAGGGAGATGCAACTGTTTCTTCCCCAAGAATCAGTTTAAGAGAGTGAGGTGTCAGCTGTCCTCAAGCACATGACAAAATCATTACCAGCCTTCTACTTGCTACATTCTAGTGTTCCAGCGCCACAGGACAGGACAAAAGAACACACTTGGACTCCAACAAGGAGAAGCCTGGTTAGACAAGGGGAAAAGCCACTTAAACGCAGGCCCACATTCCAGCCTGAAGCAGGCCGGGCAGATCATTCCTGGAGGTCTCCAGTAGTGGGAACACGCCTGCCTGCAGGCTGCCCCATGGTCTTCAGAGACCTGACAGCTGGGAGAGGACAGGAACGTTCTCTTCACGTCACATGGAGATGCACGCAATCAGCCACTGTAGCAGGCAATGAGCCTCTTGTCTCATCTCCCCAACACCACCTGACTGGTTTTCAAAATCTGCAACCTACCTTTAATTGACTTATCATTGAAATAATCTTCTAACCCTGGGCTTCCTTGCGTATCAAACAGACTTTGATTGACCACAGATACAGTTAAAATCTCTTCTGTCGACATTTCCATCAATTCGTCTTCACCATCCAAACTTGACAAACCAATCAAGTCATTATTGTTAAACAAACTTGCTCGAATTTTCTCGATTTTGGCTCGGGATCTTATCTGCGTGAACATGGAGAAGGGTCAGGCAGGATTTGAACAGAGTAACCAGTTGTTCCATTATGAATAAACTTTTTTCCTTCCTGCCTTTCCCTGGAAACCCTCTGCTTGTCTTGAGTGTTGTGTAGCTCCCCAACTTGGACTAGCTTGCTTTCCTGGTAAAGTTCCTCCCGTGTTTCAACAATAATAACTTTTAAGGGAACAACTGAGCTGGAAATCTCCGCCGCTAAACCCGGGCCAGGGCTGTGGCCTGATGCCCGTGAAGCTTAAGTCCAGGCCTGGCTCAGAGGAAACCCCCAGGAAGGAGGAAATGAGCAGTGCAGATGGGTCAAAAGAAAGTGATTCCATGAAATCCCAGCCCCTGGGAGACAGCAGAGCACTGCAAGCTCTCTCCTCGAGCCCTTTCCACAAATCCAGTGAAGCAGAGGCCAGGTTCTGCTGCTCAGCCTAACTCTGTTACACAAGGGTGCACGAAGGCATCTGTTTGGTGTGGGATTTCCAAACAAGGAGGCACAAGAACTGATTGGTTCTTGCAGTAGAAATATGACTTGGTAACACACACATCATTTGAAACTCAGAGTCACTTGGAACCAAAATGGCAAGAGTCTATTCTCACACTGCTCAGAGCAGACACAGGGAAAGCACCCTCCTGCCAACAGCACCATTTAAAACAACCCAAAGCACTCTTGGAGATGCTGCCTCAGAAATACACCTACGGGTCTTGATAAAGACCATCCATCTCGGGTGGTCAACTCCCTGGGCTGCCCGGCCTCCTTCCCACCACACCAGTGAACTGTACTTACACCATGACAGCACACTCGGCAGCACTCTGGGCATGCTGCCTCAGACACAGAACCGTGATGCCGTTGCCCTGGATGCCCCAGGAAGCCCCCAGGTGTGCCCCAGCCATCCCTTGCAATAACTTTGGGGATTCAGATTGGTCGTGATTATAGTAGCTGCCCAGATTTGAGAGCTGTTACCTCCACGACTGCGAAGCCTTTGATGGGGCGAGCCGTGAGAGGCTGGTTGTCCAGGGATGTGACTGCGTACATGGAGCCCATGTCCGACACCGAGGCTGTCTCTGCGTTGTCCAGTGGCTCCCCCAGGCTCCCTAGGCTTCCAAGGCTGCCGGTGCTGCACAGAGAAATGTCCAGGCTCTCCTGGCTGGATACCACGTGGGGCTCCACCAGGCCAGGCGGGATAGGCAGCTCGAGGCCCGAGGGCAGTGGGTCCACAGAGAGGTCGCCGACCGTCTGCGAGATGCCCTGGGAGCTGCAAATGGAGGCCTGGCTGGTGGAGGCGGATGCGCTGATGCTCATGGCAGGGGTCAGGCTGCTGGATGTGCTGACCTCCAGACTGTCTGTGCCAGGGAAGCCGAGTGTCTTCTCCGGCTCAGCTTTCCTGTCACCGCCCTCTGCCTTGTCTTTTGGCTTCTTGGGGTCTTCTTCCTGCAGGGGAATGTAGATCTCATCTTTGAAGACCCCACCATGGGCATTGCAGGCCTTGCGGATGGCCCCTCTGACGATGCCCTCGTCCAGGTGGGTGGGGATTCCGGAGATCACCAGCAAGCGGCTGTGGGCAGTGGGGCCCACCAGGGCCTGGCAGGCGTCGGCAATGGCGTCGCTGGTCACGCCCAGCCCCTGCGGGTCCTTCTTGGTGAGGTGCCGGAGGATGATGAGCAAGGTCAGCGCTCGGTGGAACCACAGCATGTCCTCAGGCTTGCTGCCCCCGATGCTGAGCAGGGTGGGGTCGGATTCCATCGAGTGGGAGGACGAGCGTTTCCCGGATGATGATGCCTTTTCCCGTTTCATCTTGACTTTTTTTCTTTTGGACAAGAGGCTGGGGCTCTGGGGCGTCTGTCCTGGAGAGGATGATGAGGAGGAAGATGAGTCACTGAGGTTTGGGGTGGTCGTTGAGGTCACCCCACTGGCTGTGACACTCATGTTGGTTGGCAGGGTCACTTCGGCGACTGCCAGGCAGCCTTCCATCAGTGCGTGGAAATACGTGGAGAACCTGCCCTGGTCGGCAGCCACCACTGCCCCAGAGGCCCCGCAGGTGCTGCCTGAGACCCAGCTCTGTGTCTCCTCGTCGTACAGCTTGTGGAGCTCTGACTGCAGGGCCATCAGCATGGCCAGGCAGGGGTTCAGCTGGAGGGCGATGGAGGAGGACAGGCCAGCGGGGTGCTTCCTCTGCTCTAGGGCATGCACGGTGCGCAGCAGCTCTGCCAGGAGATGGAACACTTGCTCCTTCACGCAGGCCGCCATGTCTGTGGTCCACAGGAAGTTTCCTGAGGCAAAAACAAAGTGATAAAAATAGTGGTCACTCAGCGTTTATTACGTGCCAAGCACTGTTCTAGGCGCTTAACCCTCACAATAACCCTGTGAGATTGGTACTTCGTTATTCATCCGTATTTTACAGATGACAAGACACAGGTTCAAAGAGCTGGAGGACTGGCCCAAGGTCATACAGCTACCGGAGGGAGAGCTGGGATTCAAGTCTGCGCAGCCTGGCCCTGGAGGCTGTGGTCTTGCCCCTGTGCCAGTGACAGCATACTAGCCTGCTTCCATGGCGCAGACAAAGAAATCGTTATTTTCTTCCTCAGAAGACTATCAAGCAAATTGGTGGTAAATCACTAGAACAGAGTTTCCTGAAGTGTGGGATGCTTACTATGGGGGGCACGCAATCCAATTTCATCAAATAGCAGAGAAACACACTGAAAACGTACTCTTTATTCCACTCCTCTTTTCAGTCCTGATTTGTCGACAAGAAAGGCTCACTTCGGGGCTGGTATAGTCTTCAACAGCTTTGTAATACTTGCTAATCTCCATTTTTGACAGAGCCTAGGACAGAGACTCAGAGCCTCTGACAGGCTCAATTCAGCCTTTAGCTAATATTCTGTAACAGTGCTTGTTTTCCTGGTATTTATTTTTCATAGTTATCTTCTCATTCTGGCAAACTTACAATAGTGATGCAAATTTCCCTCTAAAACTAAATTTAAATTTAAAAAAAAAGAGGAAGGAGTTGATTGCAATAAAAATATTAAACAAGTAAGTGCTAAGGGGCATGATTCGTGGGCATGGCAGAAATCACAAGTTTGAGAATTTCTATCTAGAACACAAGATGGGGCACACATTTGTACCAAGGTTCCCCTTCCTACCAGACATTTCTCTTACATTCGCCTACTCAGGTTACCTGGAACTAAAAGGAAGTAGAAAAGCTCTTACTAAGTGAGAAGGTATTAGGGATCATAGACTTTAAGGAGGCCCATGTTCCTTAAAGCATCTGAGCCCTCACCCCCAAGACAGCAAGCTGCAGCTTGTTACATCCAGATGGGTCTTGTATAAGGTCAAGATCACCGGACAGAGCCTGAAGAGCTAGGTCTGGCTAACTTACTGAGAGCCTCCAGTTAGGTCCAGCACCTACCAGTAAGGAGGCTAAGCTTCCTGCTCCCCAGTGGTGACGCTGTTTGATTGGAAATAAACGTGTGATTGTCATGGGACATGGACTCTCACAGAGCCTTTCAAAGAAGACAATTGCCACTGTCCCACTCTACCCTGGTCCTGGTGCTCTTGCACCTCCCTCTATTGTCTGACACTTTGTATGAGAGAATTCTCCACCGAAACTGTAAATGGTGCCCTAGGACCTGAGACTGGCCTTAGCCATCTTGTTTCCACAGCTCTGTTTTAAAGAATTTGAATTAGTTGCCAACATTTAAAAATTATAGGATTCACAATCCGTAAATTTCTGGCTTTTCAGAGTCTGGATTTCTGCCTTTTCTTGGGGGGAAAAAAAAAATTTGGCAGGATGAGGCCATATTCTCACACAGCAATGGGCAGGAGGGGCCCAGGGGCTACCTGACAGGGTGTGTGCCTTTCAGGTCACTGACGTCCCCTTCCCCACCCTCATTTCTTTGTTTTCTTTACCTGCCTGACCCTGAGAGCATTTGCGTTTGCAACTTTTTTTAAAATGGTGGCAAAATTTACATTGTAATCACCTTTTCCCTCCAGCATTTGTTTCAAAATTTTTTTGTTTTTAAAAAAAATTCAAACAGACAGAAAAGTTGAGACAATCATACAGTAAATACCTACATACCTACTGCCCAGATTCTCCCATGAACGTCTGGCTGTACTGCTGTTTCACACAGCTACCCATCTACCCATCTCTCCAGTCATCCATCTGTTCATCTCAGCTTTTGATTATTTCAAAAAATGTTGCAGGCATCACTTAAGCACGTCAGCAGTCATATCATGAATTAGAGTTCAATATTGATTTCAATTTTTTTTGTGGTAAATTTATGTGTGGTGAACTGCACAAACCTCAAGTTTACAATCCCATGAGTTTTGACAAACGTACTCTCTTCCGAACTATTCAGGAGCTATGTAGTCACAATGCTTGGTTTTGGACCACAGTTCACTTCTATGCCATGCTACACCCCTCAAGTTACAGTAATGGCATACATTTATTTTTTTTAAGTAAAAAGTATGATAAAATTAATCTTCTTTTCATGATAATGGAACTACCCTGCAAATCATGTCTTTGGAAGTCTAAACCTCACCTTAAAATCGATTCCCCAAGCTCATTTCAAACGACAACGGGTTCAGGTTGCAGCTGCCTGGGCAAGTGTGGCCCACTCCCAGCCCCATTTGCCAAACTCCTCAGGTCCTGTGACAGCCACCCAGCCCCCTTATCTTGAGGGGAAGGTAAGCCTCACCTAGTAGCTCTACTACTTGCAGGAGAACGGATGTCGGAATGGTGTCAGGTTCATCTTCACACTTCCCTTCGCCATCCTCTGATCGCCAGGACAGCAGCTGCTCTGCAAAGGCCATGGCCAGTGGGAACTCCAGGGGCAGAGAATGCAATACCAGCACAGCTCCGGGAGGAGGAGACACCCCTAGAAGAAGCGCCAGGAGGAATCACCTGAGAAAATGGCCTGCCAGGTGCGTGGCCGAAACAGGGCCAGAAAATCTGCTCGAGTGGGAGGAAATGTAACTCCCAACGCTTCAGACAAGTCAGCGGCCAGGTAGGGAGGCAGGATATCCCTCTGAGAGGCCCACTTACTGGGATGGCAACGGGACAATAGCAGTGGGAACAGGGAAGGGTGAGCATTCCTCAAGCAGGAAGACATCAACCAACCTTCTGATCCAGACTGGGAATCCCATCGGAGTACTCCAAGCTCTTTTATACACCTGCTATCCCAAAGGCCATTAAGCTTAGACTAGGCTTATAGAGTGGACCAGCAAGGTGCCCGCAAGATGAAGGCACTTCCAAGGCTTTGTGTTTTGATTCTTTTTTATTACCTTCTGCCATTGCCATGGTTTAAGTCTGACCGAAAACGCCAACAGTGAGAGGAAAAAGGTCGCCTGGGCCCTGTCCACCTCACGTCCTGCACTGCCTCCAACCCCATCACACTGATCATCACGGGTCTTTGGAAGATCAGGAGGTACCATCTGGCCCATCTACACTTTGGGGTGACAATTAGGGAATGACAGGTAAGATGGAGAACCTCTGTTTTTAATAGTTTAAAACCTGAGCTAGCATAGGCAAATTATTATATTCATCTATCCTAGAGCAACTGAGGAAGTAGAGCCTAATAAAAAGGGATCAGAAAGATACGTAGCAATAACCAAATCACCAAGAAATACCCTTTTGTTTTATTCCCAAAATATGCAACGTCTAATGAACTGGGGCCATGGAAAAGCCGAAGTCCATTTCTGGGGCTGAGAGTTCAAATATACTTTATAACAGTCTCTAGGAAACATGCCTCAGTCTTGTACACTTATACACTACTGGTGTGAATGTAAAATGGTACAACCACTTTGGAAGCTGATTTGGCACTTCCTTAAAAGGCTAGAAATAGAACTACCGTACGATCCAGCAACCCCACTCCTTGGCATATATCCTAGAGAAATAAGAGCCTCCACACAAACAGATATATGCACGCTCATGTTCATTGCACCACTGTTTACAACAGCAAAAAGATGGAATCAGTCAAGGTGCCCATCGACAGATGAATGGATAAATAAGTTATGGTATATTCACACAATGGAATACTACACAATGATAAAGAACAACGATGAATGGGTGAAACATCTCATAACATGGAAGAATCTGGAAGGCATTATGCTGAGTGAAATTAGCCAGTTGCAAAAGGACAAATGCTGTATGAGACCACTATTATAAGAACCCAAGAAATAGTTTAAACACAGAATATTCTTTGATGGTTACGAGGGTAAGGAGGGAGGAAGTGGGGTATTCACTAATTAGAGAGTAGACAAGAACTATTTTAGGTGAAGGGAAAGACAACACACAATACAGGAGAGGTTAGCATGACTGGATTAAACCAAAGCAAAGAATACAACTGAACACTTCAAAGGCCACAGTAGCAGGGCAGGGGTCTGGGGACCATGGTTTCAGGGGACATCTAGGTCAACTGGCATAATAAAATCTATTAAGAAAACATTCTGCATCCCACTTTGGTGAGTGGAGTCTGGGGTCTTAAATGCTAGCAAGCGGCCATCTAAGATGCATCAATTGGTCTCGGCCCACCTGGAGAGAAGGAGAATGAAGAACACCAAAGACACAAGGTAATTATGAGCCCAAGAGGCAGAAAGGGCCACATAAATCAGAGAATACATCTTCCGGAGACCAGAAGAACTAGAGGGTGTCTGGCTACAACCGATGACTGCCCAGACAGGGAACACAACAGAGGATCCCTGATGGAGCAGGAGAACAGTGGGATGCAGACCTCAAATTCTTGTAAAAAGACCAGACTTAATGGTCTGACTGAGACTAGAAGCACCCCGGAGGTCATGGTTTCCAGACCTCTGTTAGCCCAAGACTGGAACCATTCCCAAAGCCAGTTCTTTAGACCGGCATCGGACTAGACTATAAGACAGAAAATGATACCGGTGAGAAGCGAGTTTCTTGGCTCAAGTAGACACATGAGACTATGTGGGCAGCTCCTGTCTGGAGGCGAGATGAGAAAGCAGAGGGGGACAGAAGCTGGCTGAATGGACACGGAGAACACAGGGTGGAGAGGAGGAGTATGCTGTCTCATTAGGGGGAGAGCAACTGGGAGTACCTAGCAAGGTATA
This sequence comes from Elephas maximus indicus, assembly GCF_024166365.1. Lineage (NCBI taxonomy): Eukaryota > Metazoa > Chordata > Mammalia > Proboscidea > Elephantidae > Elephas > Elephas maximus. Next base: position 10,478,651 of record NC_064840.1, read on the forward strand.
TATAAGTATGAGAGACTGACTTGATTTGTAAACTTTCACTTAGAGCATAATTAGAAAAAAAAAAAAAAGCCTCAGTCTTGAGGTGACCAAAGAAGAGCAAGGGAGCCTGTGACCAGGTTTTAATTTCCTCTCTGAGTCTACTCAGAAGTGGAGTCAGCTGGCCCTGGTGTAAAGGGGATAGGCATGCCAGCTGAAGCCATTATCTCAATCTAAAATACGTAGGCTTCATAAAGGATGCCAGGGAAAAGCAGACAAAGCAGCCTCCCAGCCCATCCATGCAGCTTCCTTCACCACAATAGCCATTCACGGTGGCCAGTGCCCCAGGGAGCCACATTACACATCAGAGAATTCAGTTTTAATGAGAACTCGGCAAAGGAGCTGGGTTATTACAGCTAAATGAAGAGGCTGCTCTGTTCAGATCATTCTGTATGGTATGCATCCCAAAGCACATCTGTGAACAGAAAGGAAATCCCCACTGAAATCTGGGCAGCACCCGCCAGGCCTTTCCCAGGCAGGAAAACTGGTCTTTTCATCTATGGCCTTGGAAATACACCGCCCAAGCAGTCCTAGTCTTTAAAAAAAAAAAAAAAATTTTTTTTTTTTTTAGTCTTTACCAATGGGAAATCAGGCCTTGGCAAGGTATAAGGTATTTTCTTTCTCCAAGAAGAAGGAAAGAAGAGAATGATCTCCCACTGTTCTATTTATCACCATGGGTTCATTAAGAGATTTACCCAGTTTGATGTGGACCTTGTCTGTGGAGAGGATCACAGAAGGGTACTGGTTCGTGGTGGGTGGAGGCGTGAGCCCGGTGTTGGCTGGAGATGCATCCCGCGGGTAGCAGACGGCCTCGATGAGGTTCAGCTGGCCATTGCGCTTCACTTTGTGGCCCAGGCCGTACACGAGCACCCGTGCCCAGGGCGCCTTGTACAGGGAGGAGCTGAGGAGGAGGGCTCAGTGTTAACAGAGTCGAGCCACGCACACCCGGGAGAGTCAACACGTGCTTTTTGATGAGAAAGAAGTTTAATGAGAACTGGGCATAAATCATTTCTACTTCATTTTAGAACTCCTTTAGGTCGCTTTTTTCAGAGTAATTTCCAAAACATGCAAATGTGTGAAGAAGTACAAATGATTTTAAAATGTCGTTGTTGTGGTGTGCCGTCCAGTCGATTCCGACTCATAGCAGCCATATAGGACAGAGTAGAACTGACCCATAGGGTTTCCTAGGCTGTAATCTTAATGGGCACAAACTGCCAGGTCTTTTCTCTTGTGGAGCAGCTGGTGGGTTTGAACCACCAACGTTTCGGTTGGCAGCCAAGTGCTTAACAATTGTGCCACCAGGGATCCTTTTTAAAATACAGTGGACATTTAATAATAAAAACCAATTTCAGTCTCTTCCTTTGCCAATTTCAGCAGAATCCATTTTACTTCTCTTTCCCCATCACCCGCTTCTTGAGAGTGGGCCACTTACTCTTTGCGGAATCCAGACTGACTTTCTTTACAAGACACGACGACAAAAGCTGCCCCAGGGAAATTAACGTCCATATTAACTTTGGACTCAGAAATTGGGAATTCTTCAGAGGGGAACTGCTCCGGTGCTGTCTGCAAAGAAAAAAAAAAGTGAGACATTTAATACGGAAAGCCATGGGCTAAACACCAAAGAGAGCATTTCATTTTCTCATCTCACAGAGCGAGAGAAAACAGCCAGAGCACCCACTGTAAGAGGTTCAGAAGGACAAAAGAGCACTCCAGGAGGACGACAACACCAGATGGGACAAGGCAGAAAAGCTTCTGAGGAAGGAAATCAATGGCGGTGGGGGCTTGGGGAAGGAAGGAATGTGATATCTAGCAAGACAACAAGACTTCCAATTAAAACCCATCCCCAGAGTTGAGGGATGTTAGTGCTTTAGACGTTTACCTGCAGGAAAGAGCAGATCTGCCTGGTCAGCTCCAGCAGGCTCTCCTCGCCCTGGTGCAGGGTGCGCGTGATGGCCACGCTGAGCCACTCCCGCACCGTCTGGGAGTTGCCCTGGTAAAAGAGGTCTGTGGCTGAGCAGTTCTGGGAGCGGATGCAGTGCTGCAAAGACTGCGCCAGGAGGATCGAGCTGGAGCTGATGGTGCCGTCTGCAGGCAGGGAAGAAAACACCAAGTTTTACAAGGACCAAAGCAGCCAGCGGTGATGAAATCCTAAGTAACAAAAACTTAGTAACATGCCAGAGACAACGGACATTACCAATGGACCCTCCGGGGGGGATTCTGATCAACGGTTTTTAACTTTTATTTTCTTTTTAAAAGCAGCAAAACGACTTCTTAAAGTAAAATCTTAAGTCGAAGCCCCGAGTCTCTTAAACAGACGAAAGTGGGGTCAGCTGCTTGGATTTCGGGGCTGCCCCGGCCACCCTGAGGCGGCACCAAGGAGCTGCGAGGGCACCCTGGGGCAGCGGGGCTGCCCGGGCCACCCTGAGGCGGCACCAAGGAGCTGCGAGGGCACCCTGGGGCAGCGGGGCTGCCCGGGCCACCCTGAGGCGGCACCAAGGAGCTGCGAGGGCACCCTGGGGCAGCGGGGCTGCCCGGGCCACCCTGAGGCGGCACCAAGGAGCTGCGAAGGCACCCTGGGGCAGCGGGGCTGCCCCGGCCACCCTGAGGCGGCACCAAGGAGCTGCGAGGGCACCCTGGGGCAGCGGGGCTGCCCGGGTCACCCTGAGGCGGCACCAAGGAGCTGCGAGGGCACCCTGGGGCAGCGGGGCTGCCCGGGCCACCCTGAGGCGGCACCAAGGAGCTGCGAGGGCACCTTGGGGCAGCAGGACTGCCCCGGCCGCCCTGAGGCAGCACCAAGGAGCTGCGAGGGCACCTTGGGGCAGCGTTTGTAGAGCAACGTGTTGGATGATCACGGCAAAGCTCTTTGTGCAAACACTTCAAATCTCTCGCAGGCACGTATCTAAGCCTCTCAGTTCTCGCGATGAGCTAGCAGACCCCAAGCGCTGAAATGACCAGTGGAGAGATAGCACATGCGTGTACACACGTACAGACAGGCGTGTACGCGTGCACTGCCCGGGACTCCACGGCTTCTGGCTGGAAGGCAACTGCCGCAAATGTAGGATGCGCTCAGAGTGCTGCCTGCCCCACCCCTGCTCCCATCGCAGTGGCTGGCAGACCCCGGGGAGCAGGCTGGAGGCTGAGTGGCAGAGGGATGCAGGAGGCGCCTCTCAGTCTTGAACTGCGCTGAGGGCTGTGCCTACCAGGGGAGCAAACACAACGCACTGACCCTCACCCCCAAGAGCCCCCAAGTTCACCACATGGGCACAAGGTGGCCCATTAAAACAGCTCTACCTGAAGCCTCGATGATCTAATGGGTCTGCTTTGGAGATGTCTGATAGCAGGAGTTTTACTTTCTTTACAACGCCAAATACAATGTCTGTGGCAAGGGCGCAGGAACTGTTTTCATAAATAATATGTAATTTCCCTTGAGTCACAATTCATTTGGGAAGCTCAATGAATGCTTAAAAGACTGATGACTAAAATGAGTAACACACTTAACATTTTTCAAAGAGGGAGAGAGATTGGCTAAGGCAATCCCAGTGTGTCAGTGGAGTTTATGTATAGCAGCCTAAAGGTACTGTGCTCAAAGCCCCTCTGTAGGTGGAGAGTGGGTGAACTCAGCACAGATCAGGCCTGGCTCAGTCTCAGGGGTATTCTACCCTGAGGCTGATTTCTGCGGTGACTATAGCAAAGCCTTGTTTACCTGGGAGGGGAGGAGCGAGGAGCTGATTGGACAGCAGCTGCAGGTGCTCCAGGGTAATGTCTCTGATGGCAGGGATGTGGAAGAGGCGGGTAAACAAGTGAGGCAGCTTGGGAGCGAAGATGTTGAGCAGGGCCATGCGGCAGTAGAGCCTAGCCAGTGCAGCCTCGCATCGGAGCAGCTCTCTGCAAGGGAAAAGGCTGGTGGGAGGCACCCACGTGGGTACCCGGCCCCACACCTGGGATAGACCGCAGGGTTCTGAGGGGCAAGGGCCACACCTCAGGCTTCTCTTCTGGCTCCATGTTCTGGACCCCAAGTGAGTTTTTTTTTTTTTTTTAAGTCACATTTAGTTATGTTTTTTCCCCAACTCAAAAATCCCTGTGGAAAGAGAAAAAAACTTGTACACTAATGTTCATAGCAGCATTATTCACAACTCAAGTGTCCATCCACAGATGAATGGAGAAACAAAATGTGGTCCATCCTTACAATGGAATATCACTTAGCCATACAAATGAATGAGATTTTCATACATGCTACAACATGGACAGACCTTGGAAACATTACGCTAAGTGAAAGAAGCCAGATACAGAAGACCACATGCTGTATGACTCTGTTTACATGCAAGGTCCACAACAGCAAATCCACAGAGACCCAAAATACACTGCAGGTTGCCTAGGGCTGGGGCACTGGGGAGAAATGGAGAGTGATCGAAAGGCCAGCACCGCTGAAGGACGATGGAGAAGCAGACAGAGGCCAGATCACACAAGGGCTCTGAGCTAGGCTAAGGGTTTGAACTCTATTCCCAGGGCCATGGAAAACCACTGGGAAGGTTTGATTCAGAGGAATGAAATGAATGATCCAGTTTATGTTGGTATTAAGATCACTCTGCTGTTGTGAGGAGAAGAGAGTTGAGGGAAGCAAGGAGTGGTGGAAATGGAGAGAAGAGGACAGATTGGGAGTACGTGGGGATGGATGAGGAGGAAAAAGGAGGACTCAGGATAATCTCTGGATAAATGGTGGTGTTCCTCACAGATATGGGGAAGAGAGTGAAGGAGGAGGAGGTTCTGAGGAAAAACCCAGAATTCCACTTCACGTACTGTATTTTCAGGTGTTTATTAAATTACCCTTTCCTCTTCTACTTGAGAACTGACTCTGGATTAACCTGCTTCTAGCTCTCTTCCCTGGAAACCTGACAAAGAAAGAACGTCAGCAGCATTACTAGGCACACTGCTTATGGGAGACGTGACCCGGATTGGCAAGCTGCATCTGGACTGGGGGGACTTGAAAGAGGAACATTCTTGGCGGGAAGCCACAGTTTCGAGGCTTCCCAGAGTGCGGTGACTGTGATAACTGGCGTGTCTCTTGCCAGAATCCCTGGAAGCTATGCCTGTGGAGTTGTTACTAGAGATACTGGCTCCTGTTTGGGACATGGGGCTGCTCAGCCACCATGTGAACCCTGTTGTGTGAAGTCTCCCTCATGCTTGAACTGCTTCTTGGGGAGAGGGTGAGAGACTAGCTCCTCAACTTCTGTGTGGACAGTTGTGAAGACTCCTGCTGAAGAAACCTGCACGATGTTGCCCAGGGGCACACCATCCTTCCCATCCTGTCTCTTTCTAAGTGAAGCTAACACCAACTTGGGCTACTTTGATCTTGCAAATATGACTGTCTGCCTGAACTTGAGATCACCAAAACTGGGCCATGCAATATCCGAGTAGAGATGTCAAGGAGGCAGTAGGACACACATATCTCAAGTTCCAGTGAGAGGTCAAAGCTGGAGACATACTCAAGTGAATAAGTGGTTCAAAATTGATAATCTAATGAGAGACTGTGGTGACTAATGGGTGAGTAGCATAAAAAATAGTTTACAGAAACCTTTTATCAGAGAACTCCATTTATTATTATATTTTCCTCTGAATTGCTGCAAGAGTTTTTAAGACCAAAGGAAACAATTCACTGGGGAATCAGTAAGGATACACATGAGGGATTTTTGCTAGAACTTTAGGTTTTGAACCACTGGGGGCAGACATGTGCCGTTAGCATCTTCTGTTCCCACACAGAACCCCATCTGGTGCAAACTAGCAAATTTTAGTTGTTACCAAGCCAGTTAGCTTAACAGAGAGTGTAGCTGGCTGCTCACATGGCTCCTGGGCCTCCTCTTATCATCTCTTCTTGATTCAGTTTACTTCTATAACTTTTCTACACTCTTGAAATGCCAGCCACCCTCAGTCCCCCACACTCAGCAGAGAATGCATGCGACATAAGCCAGGGGATACTGGATCCCCTAACTTTTCTTCCCACCTCCACCCATTTGGCTGTTATCTTTACTAGCTGCCTTTTCTCCCTTTAACTCTTAGCTTTGAAGGAGAAGCCTCTTGTCTTTTTGTCAAGGACAAATGGTACATATGGTAGGATATGATGGGTGGATTTCCTCAGCCCATTAGTAAGAAGGCTCACTTTTACCTGTGAATTTGAAGGTTGGTATTGTCCAGTGTGACCAGCCCGTTGGTGGCAGTCCTCCGGTAGCCGGCTGGGGGCCTTTCCAGCATATCAATAGGATACCAGTATCGGACCAGCACACCTTCACTTCGGAGGTACGTTTCCACCTGCACCAATTCATTTACCTACAACAGTGAGAGAAAATATCTTTTTGTTTTTCTCAGCATTGACTTTGTTTTCCAAGCTAAAAAAAATTAACAAATATACATTAGAAATTATATACATATATAAATTAATATATATAATTTTTTAAATTGTATGCTTTTAACCTGCAATTTCACGGCCATTTCAAAATAAATGAATTAAAAAGGAATTCACAATACATTTCTGAAGCACATACTACAAGGTAAATTTACACTATATAGTTTTCTGAATAAATAAAAAATAATAAACATTAAGAAGCATGGAGATTTTAATAAATTCTTAGATACAAATGTGAGTTAATTAATCAGTTACAAAAAATCACTTCAATTAAAATAGAAAAAGAGAAGTACAGGCTATGACCAGCAACTACTGCAGTAACCACTAGTTTCTTGCCATCGATTGAGCCTAAAAGTTCAAAGACATTTGGTTAGTATTTACAATGGGTTTTTGGGTTTCCATACCAGACAGTGAATTTTAGCTGTTACGATAAATGAAAGACCTCCAACGTCATCATGAGTAAACAATTCAAGGAGAACAGTGCTGTATTTTGGCACGCGTTGCTGCCAGGTAAATTTACGTTGTTTTTATGTCGTCCTTTTTTGAAAGAAGGGAGCCTGTCTGATGGCTCTATTTTATTGCTGGGAAAATAAGAAGTTTAAGTTCACGCCTCTATGCACTCTGGATCCAAATGCCAATGTAATTTTTACTAAGGGATTATTTTTTAAAAGGAAATCAAATTACTTGAGGAATAACTGAATTATTTAACAAAGTTTCTGTTTTACCTTCACGCAGTTCCATTACTGAAAAATATTGTGAGTAACGTATTTTCTGATTGCTAGGGTTAGAAGTTTGTACTGCAGGGCAGTGGGCGGCTGACCGTATTACTGATGGCACTTTCTATTTGATAGTTCACCTCAGTCAACCATAAAACAATGGCCCCTCTAAAAATATTTAATGATTTCTGGTAACATGGAATCCACTGAAGATGTTAGTTTTTAAAAGGTAGATTTCAAAGCATTATCTGTATTTCTAGAAAGAAACCAAAGCCTAGATCTAGGTAGTGAGAGATGACTGTTAGGTCTAATCCATGTATTATTTCATCAGCTCTTCTGGCATGGTAACTTCTTAAAGGCAAGAATGTACATGCAGCCTCAGGATCATGCAGTCATAGTTTTCAAACAAGACCCTTTTGTCAAGAGAAAGCTTCTACTTTCCTTTCTCCCACTCCCTTCTGTTCCTTCTTTACCATTCACACCCAAATCACTGCTGAGACCCCTAAGAGGGCTCTGCAAAATGGAGAAGAAAACTATTGCTCTAGTTTAACACACCCATTTCACAGATAGGGAAACCGAGGCCAAGGGAACCAGTGAGATGATGTAATCAAAATCACAAAATGATTTCTTCGACTGTGTCTGTATAACAATCACAACAATGGCAGATCATCCGCTCATTAAGGACAAACTCATTGCCATCGAGTCAGTTCTGACTCTTATTGATCCTACACGACAGAGCACAACTGCCCCATAGGGTTTCCAAGGAGCAGCTGGTGGATTTGAACTTCTGACCTCTCGGTCAACAGCCAAACACTTAAACACTGAGCCACCAGGGCTCTGAGTTAAGAGCCTATAATCTATCACAAGCCTTGACCTGGGTCCATGGAACCATCGCTGGCCAGTCAGTTGGCATGACAGCACTTTTCCTTGGTTTCTTCGATCCTAACTTGAAGAGCAACACACTTGTGTAAACACTTTTTCAGGTTCTTGGAGTCTGGGCATGAAAACCTCAGTATAAAAGGGCTTACAAATCTGAAAGGCAGTTCACTCACTGAATCAACATCTAAGACAACTCCATGAAGCCCAAAGGTTTTCAGCATCCCTCGGATGGCAAATTTTGGCAGAGCAGTTCCAACTGTAGTGCTGGCTACATTATTGCTGTCTGGAGAGCGGGTTACCACCGTGAGACCTAAGGAGGTTGGAAAGAGAAGTTTTTTTGGGGAGCACGTACCATTATCATCCTGGGACCCTATATTTTAGGGTCTCAAACAGCTCTTATAGCACTTAACAATAGCCTCAGTTATAATTAAAATGGGACACAGCTCAGAGGTAATGCAACGAAATGTAAGAACTGTTACAATTCAAAAATAAAATGACAACCCAATTAAAAAATGGGCAAAGGATTTGAATAGACAATTCTCCAAAGAGAAATGAAAAGATCCACATGAAAGAATGCTCAACATCATTAGTCTTTAGGGAAATGCAAGTCAAAACCACAATGAGATACCACTTCATATCCACTAGGATGGCTAGAATTTAAAAAAAAAAGTAAGTGTTGGGGAAGATATGGAGAAAATGGAACCCTTACACACTGCTGGTGGGAATGTAAAATGGTGCAACCACTTTGGAAAACAGCCTGGCAATTCCTCAAAAAGTTTAACATAGAGTTGCCATATGACTCAGTAATGGTAAAGAGAATATAAGTATTCTCTTTATATATCCGAGAAATAAAAACCTACATCTACACAAAAACTTGTACATGAATGTTCATGGCAGCATTTTTCATAATAGCCAAAAAGTAGAAACAACCCCAGTGTCCATCAACAGAAGAATGGATAAACAAAATGTGGTTTATCCTGACACATGCTACCACATGGATGAACCTTGGAAACACTGTGTTAAGTGAAAGAAGCCAGACACAAAAGGCTACATAATGTACAGCTATTTCATTTATATGAAACCTCCAGAAAGGCAAATCCATAGAGACAGGAAGTTGATTAGTGGTTTCCAGGGAATGAGGGAAGGGAGGAATGGGGAGTGACTGTTAATGGGCACAGGGCTTCTTTTGCGGGGGGATGACAAGGTTGTGGTAGATGGTAGTGATGGCTTGGTGGTTATGTCACTTTGTGAAAACACTAAGTCCACTGATGGTACACTATCCTATAAAAGGGTGAATTTTGTGATATGTGAATCGTATCTTAAAAAAAATGAAAAGAAAGAAAAAGAAAAAACAAAAGTAAATAGCTATCCGTGGCCCTGCCTGTGGTATTCTGGTATTTTTGTGTAGGTCATCTGGTGACTCTAACAGTGAGCAGCTTTAAATTCTCTTTTTTGTGCTTTTCTGTAGTTACTTCATTTTCCCAAAATGTGCAATATATGTAAACTAAAAATATTGTGATAAAATACATATAACATAAAATTTGTCATGTGTACAATTCAGTGACATTAATTACATTCCCAATGTGATGCAACCATCACTACTAATTCCAAACCTTTTTCATCACCCCAAATAGAAGGATGCAAGTGATTTTTAAAGAAAAGAAATACATTCTATTAAAATTCAAAAATGCACAGTAAAACCACGTATGTAGAGTGTATTAGCTCAGTAGCCAGGACTAGGCCCAAGGGCCTCTCTGGAATCCTCGGCCCAGGCCCACTTCCTTCTGTGCACAACTGCCCTGCCAGAGAGGCCTGGGAGTGCGGAAGTGGCCACCAGAGGCCAGATAAACGTTGACTTTTGCCCCACCAGGAAGCTGTAGGGCCACGGACAAGCCTGGAAGAGTGCATGGAAAGCTATCTGGCCTCAGAACAAGTCACTCCTAAGGAAGGAGAGTCACCCTGAGGAAGGAGAGTCACCCTGTGAGAGCCAGCAGCTGCCCGGCTCAAACTCATGCTTGGGAAACCTCAGCTTCTCATCTCATAGGAAATTCCCTAAGTGAAATGAAGAAGAAAGCAATACCTTTTCGAACTTTATCAATTGTGAACTTGTTTGCTTCATCTTTGATGTCTTCAATGGTGGGAAGATAAAGGTCTCTTGGGATGCCACCATTTTCCTCATAGAGAAATTCAACCGTCTGCCTGGCAATATCCACCATGCCTAAAAAAAAACAACAGCACTGGGTGACTTTCCAGAGGGTACACAATCTTCTCATCAACCATGACACCTACTTAAGCCTAGAATGAAAAGGTAAGAGAAGCCTTCAAACACGGTTTGAGGGAGTATGCAACCTTTTGGGGAAGGTGATTACACAGTGTCTACCAAGTTTAAAATGTCCTCTAACTCAGTACTCTACTTCTAGGAGTCTCTCCCACAGAAATACAAGCACAAGTGTGCAAAGGCACACATACAAGAACAATCACTGAAGCTCTGTCAGTAATAATAACCAAACACTTGGACAACCAAAGTGTTTATCAATACCAAATGGTTAAACAATGGTGGTATCTCATTAAGCTGTCACTACATTTTAGTTAACTCGAAAAAAAAAAAAAAAAAAAAACAAAGGATAGGACAACTGGGGAATAAGATGGGAGTGGGGCTAACTTTTACTTTTTAGTTTATACAGTGAAACCTGTGAGAGCCGGAACTTGACAGGACTGCCTTGCTTTTCCAGGTCTCATGAGTTTTCCACCTTTGGCAGGGTGCAGTCTCACCATTTTTCTATCACTCTCTATTACTGGAAAATACTTGAGTTTTCCCTCTCTGACAGGTTTCCACCTCACACAGATTCTGGCTTTCGCAGGTTTTTCTATATACTGTTGTACTGTGTTTGATTTTTATTACAACAGGCACATGCTGCTTATTTAAGAGAGACATCGACTTTTCCCAGCCACTACTGGAATTCCCACCTTTCTTCCTTTCTAGTAGGAGAACACACTCATTTTGTTCAACAGCAACAGCCACTATCAATGAATGAACCAGGTAAGCAAACATCCAAAGGCCTGAAAACGGCAACACTGCAGGCACACAGCAGAGGCGGGGCGTAGCATCTCCGTTTGCTGTGGCTGCCCTGGATCCCACAGGGCTAAGGAAGTTGTGGGCAAAAGAGTGGGTGCTGACAGTGTCTGCTTTTAAACAAAGCCTGCTTCCATCACATTGGGTTACCACTCGACTACTGCCCTCACTGTAATGAAAAGGTGTAGTGATTTTCTGATCATCATTGAAAAGAGGGCTACAGTTTGAGAAGGGTGCTTAGGAAGAGACGTGCCAGGGAGACTAAAAGCAGAAATTTCGTGGCCTAATATTAGAAGATTATGGAAAAATAATCTCTGCAGCACTTTCCAAAGGAATAGTAAGGAGAAGAGGAAAAAAAAACCAAAAAACCACGCTGTACTGTCTGTCTAACAAGCAGGAATCAGGGCCCGTGAGGAGAAGGCCACGTTAAAGCAGGCCCAGAGTAAGAATGGTTGTATTAACCTTCTTTGGAGGACTCAACAACAGACGCTGGTCCACCTTTGCAGAGTCGCCCTTTGGCCTGCATCACTGCTATACTGAGGGGTTTGGAGTTGAGAGGTCAATGTTTTATGCTTAAATCAATACAGTTCAGATGGTTGGCCATGGTCAAAAGGATGGATCCCAAGAGAACGGCTTTGGCAAGATGAGGTCAGGGGCCGTGGGTGCTTTCTGTGTGGGTCATGAGGCTGGGAGTCCTCAGTCTGGCTCTAATCCAACTGCTACCTTTGGGTAACTGGACACAGACATTCAGGACAACGCCAGGGACAAACAGTTAAAAAAAAAAAAAGGAAAAAGAAACTCTAATTGTAAGTGGAAGAACACACATGAAAATAAAGGCACGGCACCCAATGGTTGCACAAAAAAGCTGCTATCCAAATACTGCAGCCTCTTTTCTCCTTTTCTGTCTCCCACAGCAGTAAGAAACACCAACCTCCCTAAACAAACAGTGTTTCTTATTTCTAAACTTAGCCCTGCTTTTACCTAGTTAGCTCCAGGTCTCAGCTTACAGACCACATCTGTAGAGAAGCCAGAAGAGACTGGGTCGCTCTACTTACCTACAATGATTGTAACCACAAGGTGCTTGGTTGCTAATTACCTGTTTCTCCCACTAGAATGTAAGCTCTGTGAGAGAAGGGACTGGACCGTTCCTGTCTTGTTACCAGCAGGTTCCTTACTCCCTCGCACAAGGCCCGACACCCGGGGGGACTTGAACGCGTGAATGAACAAGTACATGAGTCAATGGCTGAATGAACGACTGACACCAAGCCCTCCTAAGTGAAACAATGACCTGCACCAGTGCTTCAAGGCAGACAGTAACCAAAGTGGCGTCACATTTAGTAAGTGTAAGCTGTCTGTAAAAGGACACAAAAAGGGTATTTTCTCTCAGATGCTGAGACTGGATGGAGGGCGGCAAATTCTCTCTGTATCTTTAGGATCTACTATATAAGATTACATTGCTCCTTTGCTCAACGCCGCCTGCTGGCTTCCTGTCTTACTTCCCGTCTTACATAGAGTAAAAGCCAGAGTCCTCAGGACTGCTCCAGCTCGTCTCCATTCCTACCACCTTCTCTTCACACCCTCCTCTTCAGCTACGCTGGCTTGGCCTTACTGCGGTTCCCTGAACAATCCAAACTCACTCCCTTCTTCCTAATATTGCTCCTTCTTAAGGAGGGGGAGGAGGAGGAGAGGGTGGTGGGGGGAGGAGAGGGGGGAGGAGGAGGAGGGGGTATAATAATTAGCCGCCCCGGGATTTGGGTTGGCAGCTGACATAGGGCTCTGATAAGACAGCAGGAAGCAATCATACCACATCATCATAGGATGTAAGGCTGTTCCCAGAGGTTGAGTGACTGTCACAGGTCTTAGCTTTGGGGATAGGACTGCATGAAAGGAATCATACACATATGATTAGTCATATCTGTATATGTCCTGATTCCAAAGTCCAAGTGCTCATGTATCACTGGAATGTATGGACTCAGCACACACAGGGACTAAGAAATAAAGGTGTCTTGGTGGCTTTTCTCTTTACTGGGTCCAACTCTCAGTCAGGACAAAAGTCAAAATAGGAGAAAGACTGCTGACAAAAGGAGAAAATCTCTTATACTATCTCTGACTGCCACATGGTAACAGAAAGCCCAAATTAACGTTCCACTGGAAAGGGCAGCTGCGTCTACTGGGAAAAGGCATTTCTGTATTTCAAAAAGCAGGTGTTTTGGAAGATGAGGAAAAGTCTTTAACAGAAATGAGCTATCTGCACTTAAGACACTTAAGACTCATCAACAATTTTGAGTTAGTCTGTATTATTAAATTTAATTTAAATTTGTATTATTCTTAGCTGGAGGAACAGTGAGAATTTTAGGAGACCAGTGGGGCAAAAGTATCATCATCATCACTGTGACCTCATGAAGAACGATATTGTCACAGGGGAGGAGGTTTGGGGACCATGGTTTCAGGGGACATCTAGGTCAACTGGCATAATAAAATCTATTAAGAAAACATTCTGTATCCCACTTTGGAGAGTGGCGTCTGTGGTCTTAAACGCTAACAAGCAGCCATCTAAGATGCATCAGTTGGTCTCAACCCACTTGGAGCAAAAGAGAGTGAAGAACACCAAGGACACAAGGTAATTATGAGTCCAAGAGACAGAAACCAAAACCAACCAAACCCGTTGCTGTCAAGTCGGTTCCAACTCACAGTGACCCTATAGGACAGAGCAGAACTGCCCCGTAGGGTTTTCAAGGAGCGCCCAGTGGATTTGAACTGCCGACCTTTTGGTTAGCAACTGTAGCTCTTAAGCACTATGCCACCAGTGCTTCCAAGAGACAGAAAGGGTCACATAAATCAGAGACTACATCAGCCTGAGACCAGAAGAACTAGAGGGTGCCTGGCTACAACCGATGACTGCCCAGACAGAGAACACAACAAAGAATCTGTGAGGGAGCAGAAGAACAGTGGGATGCAGACCTCAAATTCTCATAAGAAGACTAGACTTAATGGTTTGACTGAGACTCGAAGGACCCCGGAGGTCATGGTCCCCAGACCTTCCGTTAGACCAAGACTGGAACCATTCCCAAAGCCAACTCTTCACACAGGGATTGGACTGGACTATGAGACAGAAAATGATACTGATGAGGAATGAGCTTCTTGGCTCAAGTAGACACATGAGCCTATGCAGGCAGCTCCTGTCTGGAGGGGAGATGAGAAGGCAGAGGGGGTCAGAAGCTGGCTGAATAGACACGGGGAATACAGGGTGGAGAAAAGGAGTGTGCTGTCTCATTAAGGGGAGAGCGACTAGGAGTATACAAAATTTTGTATGAGAGACTGACTTGATTCGTAAACTTTCACTTAAAGCACAATAAGAATTAAAAAAGAAATTCCTAAAAAAAAGAAAAGAAGAACTACATTAATTGAATGCTTACTATGTGCCAGGCACTGTTCTAAGAACTTCACCTATATTAACTCATTTATTTCTTATATAACGTATGAGGTGGTTACCATCATTGATCCCATTTTAAAGATGAGGAAAGCCCAGAGAAGTTAAGTAATTTTCTGAAGGTCACACAGCTGATAAATAACACAGCCGTGACTTCAGAGCCCAAACTGTTAACCACTAGCTATGCCACTTCCCATTATAACCACCCCAGCTTCATACCTGCAGCTTATCAACTCAAAACAACGAGTTCAACTGACAAACAAAAGCCTAGCAATAAAAACATAAAACCAGAGTTCGATAAAGGTACAGTAAAAGGCACTATTAAGTCTGGTTCAACTTTAGATAAGCCCCTCTTTCCAGATTTACATTCTGATTTTCATCGAAAATACATCTCTTCAATTCATGAAGTGGGCTCCAAAGTAAAACAAAAAACACCAGACCTAGTTGTAAAGCACCCTTGATCTGGTCCAGGCCCGACTTCCGCTCAGCTTCATTGCGGAAGCGTCTTCGGATCGTAGGAAAAACTTTGGTCTCCCATGCTTTCACCAGCAGGGCATAGTGGTCCTCCTGGAAGGGGAGGCAAACACGTGATCAGGGAAGCAGCACCCCGTGCAGGCCCCGGTCCTTCCCAGCCTGAAGTCTTCTCCCAACTCATATGCCAGTGATGGAAACATGGTGTGCTGACTACCTCCCGCAGATGCCTAGGGAGGGAACAGCTACACTGAGCAAGCTTTTCCGTTCCCGCTAAAGCAATACAGGCATTTATATGATTCCCAGTTTTCCTGCTGAATTACTATCCAAGTACTTCAGTTCTCCAATGCCTGGATATTTATTGGGCAAAAAAGCCCAATAAATATTGCTACTGATACGTGGTGTAGAAAACTAACACTTCAGAGTCTTTGTGCAAAGACAATTACATAATTGAAAGTGTAACAACCCCGACCTGGAACCCTCTGGTCCAAACCATTCCTTGTGGTTTCCCCTGGTCAGGGAGCAGGGTAAGCCACACCTGCAGGTGTCTTACCTGTGGGATGTCATCATCGTCATCATCATCACTTTCGTCATCTGCAATGGGAGGTGGGTGTGGGTCTGGGCCAGAGGTGATGAAGTTTTCATAGCTGAGCTCTACTTTATAATGGCAGGAAGTGTCACTGTCATACTCTGTAACAAAGCACAAGGACAGTGAACTCTAAGCAAGAGCAGGCCAGAGAAATCACTCACTTGTCACTCTTGGACAAACCAGATTCTTTTAATTTATGTGACAGAAAAGGTTCCTAGTACTTTGGGGTTTTTTTAACCCAGAGTCAAGGAATAAATGATTATCCATAATTACCCTGAATCCTAAAATAATTCTTATGGGTAAAATTCATTCAACTCAGAAAAGAATTTGGGAAGTTCTTCATCATGAGAAAGAATTAGACAGACTCTTAGAAGAGTTTGCATCCTGGAGACCACCTCCCAGTGAAACAATAGACAAGCCCATAAGATAAAGAATAACACCTGAGAGGAACATACTGCTCAGAACAATTAATTACAGGAGATCAAAAGGCCAGTATCTGCCCAAAAGCCAAGATGAGAAGGTAGGCAGGGGTAGAGAATCAGGGCTAAAGGAAATGGGGAGCCCAGGGCAGAAATGGGGACAGTACTGACACATTGTAGGGAATGAAACCAAGGTCACGAAACACTTTTTGTACAAACTATCAAACAGGAAACTAATTTGCTCTGTAAAACTAAAAAAAAAAAAAAGTTTGCAGTATCTCATGGGCCAGATATGACCTAGAGACATCTTTCATATGGTTGGCTGTTTTTTTTTTTTTCCATTTTATCATGCAAATTTTCAAATAATCAGAAAACTTTTATAGTGCACACCTATATACCTAATACCTAAATTCTACCGTTAGTATTAGCATTTCACTATACTTGGGTGATCTCAGTTTTAAGACATCTTTTTTTAATGATCAATATTTACATATTAGGAGATTTCACATGAAATTCTGGGGTTCTACTAAAACCACTCCCGAAGCCAATTCTTCAGACAAAGAATAGACTGGGTTATAAGACATAAAATGATATTGGTAAAGAGTGTGCTTCTTAGTTCAAGGAGATACACGAGACTAAATGGGCAGCTCCTGTACGGAGATGAGATGAGAAGGCAGGAAGGGACAGGGGCTGGTTGAATAGACACAGGAAATACAGAGTGGAAAGGATGAGTGTCCTGGCACATTATAGGGAGAGCAACTAGGGTTACATAACAATGTGTGTATACATTTTTGTATGAGAAACTAACTTGGCTGTAAACTTTCTCTTAAAGCACAATTAAAAAAAAAAATCAGTAACAGCTGGACCATTGTCCAGCTTGTGTTGCTATGTAGCCATATTCTGCTGGCACTGAAATACAGGCCTCCGGTATGTGGGAAGGCTCCTTCCAGGCTCATATGCCTCCTCCTGCTCCCCACTTCCTTTCCCCAGCCTCTCTTCCCATTTACCAACCAGCACTTGAGTTTCCATCCCTGATTGTAATCCTGATGCTCAACTGAAACGGATTTAGAGAAATCAGAGCTTCCACTTCCCAGGAAGCAGAGGGGCCCTAGGAGGAGGCGGCTTACGCTGCTGAGCAGTGGCCACAGCAGCGATCCGGCACGGAGGCCCATGAGTGCCTGGGTCTGATGCAATACTGGTGCCAGCATCATTGTCACTGTCAGATGCCATGGCAAAGGGCAGGGCCTCGAAGTTAGCACTGATCTCTTCTGCCAGGTCGGTGCACAGGTCAGCAGCATTGCGGTGGGCCTGCCCTTCCGCATAGGCAAATGGGCGGGAGCCAAAGTTAGCCCGAGTTTTGGTGTTCTGGAAAGGAGATCAAATAAAAGGTTTGAAAGGACCTAGGTTTTTAAAAATTTTATTGATTTTTTTTTTTTAACATCCCCAGGTGAACTTCACTAAATATCAAACCAAAAGAATGGCTCCTGGATGGGACAGCATGTGACACCAGATGGAGGGGCCGGCAGAACTGCGAGCACTTGGACGCTGCATAAACAGCCTGGCCTGCCTTCTCCCCTCACAAGCTCCTGCTCTTTGCCACGCAAACACGGTGACCTTTCTTATTTCCAACACTGTTCCCTCCTACCTGTGGCCATTGCACATGCTGTTCCCTCCAACTGGAACATTCTTTCCCCCAATTTTGCCTAGTTAAGACCAGTTAATATTCCAGACCCGGCTCAAACATCACTTCTTCATGGTGACAAGGACATGATCAGATATGCTTGCTTTCATAAAGTCTTATATAAATCTCATTCATAGTATTTATTACAGTTTATGATTATACATGCACACATATTTGTGTGATTATTTGATTAATGTTCAACTCCTCCAACTCCCCCTATGATTATAATTCCATGAAGGCAGAGACTATATCTGTTTTGCTCAATATTATAGCTCCAGAGCTTAGCTGAGTGCTTGGCATACAGTAAGCATTCAATAAATATTTGTTGATGAATAAATATGACAGGTTGAGAAATGCTGTCTTAAATTATTGGCATCTTCAATTAATTCACTCAACAAACAGAGTGATAAAAGACGGTAGCAGCGGCGTATATAGGGTCAGTCAGATCCTACAGGGTCTTGTAAACCACTATAAGAACATGGCTTATACATGCGTGGCATGGGAAGTCACTGATGGTGTAGAGTGGGGAAGTAACACCATCTAACATTTTTAAGGGATCACTGTGGCTGCTGAGTTGAGAAGACATGTCAAAAAGCAAGAACAGGGCAGGGAGAGGAGTTAGGAGAAAACTGCAATAAGCCAACTGAGAGATGATGGTGGGTGGATGGGCCAGGGTGTTAATGGCTGAATGGGTAGGCCAGGGTGTTAATGGTGGAATGAGTAAGTGGTCAGATTCCGGCTGCATTCTGAAGGCAGAGCCAATAAGATTGCTGACAGATTGGGTATGGAGTTTGAGAAAAAGGGGAGTCAAGAAGGAGGCTCTAGGGTTTTTAGTCTTAGCAACTGGAAGGATGGAGATGCCATTTCCTGAGATGAGGAAGACTGGGAAAGAAGCAGATTTGGGTGTGGGACCCAGTTAGGCTCAATTTCGGACATATTAACTTTGGCATGTCAGTGAGACATCTATTTTGAGATGCTGTTTAAGAGGGTGAAATAGTTAAGCACTTAAGTTCCTTGATAATACATCATCCAAACAGTCTTGGGTTTGATGCAAAGAAAAGTTGAACCCACTCACATAGGCTCGTTTTGCTCTTCCTTTTGTTATCGTGCACCATGTATTATTATGTATAATTAGGGCACATTTGATGGCTTTAATTTTTCAATTCCTTTTAGGAACAAATTACTAAGGAGAACTTGTTTTCCTTTCCAAAGAAGATAACCTGCCTTTTTCTGAATGTGAACCACAGGCCACATCCCACCAGAGACATCTTCAAGATAGGGAGAGAGGCGATGCCCGCAGTAGGTGAAGTACACGCGGCCCTTGGCAGGCTGCCCAGGAGGAGGTGGAGTCCCCTCGGTCCTCTCCCAGCCAATTCCCGCCACATCACCTGCGGCAGAGAACAGGAAGGAGAATACTTTTTTTTCCCACTTATTGGCTGTTAAATAAACATCAATTTGCAAGCGGTAAAACGATGCCACATATCATTAATTATCTTTTTACTTACTTATGTCCTCAGTTAAATTAATGTATTGTATTTAAATAGATATAAATTAAGACAATAGAAATAAACAATTTAAAAAATGTAAGTCAGAAACTACATTGAAGGAGAAAAATACCTAGTGTCTGAGTTAATTATTGCAGCCTACACATAAAATTTAGCTTTTATTTTCCTGGTAGTCAGCATAAAAAGGGCAAGACACTGAGTACAATTTTTTTAAAAAAATAGAAGAATACAAGTTTTTCTGTGGAGACACATGGATTCTTTATGGAGGCTATTATGTATACACAGGGCATAAAGGTAAAAAGGTAGCATCTTCTCTGTAAACTTATGGAAGGTTTAAAAATGATCTTCAAAAATGTATTTTGAAACTCAACCATCAATGTAAGCTGAAGGTACACTATTCCGTAACATCATGTCCCCTCACTTACAGGTATTTAAGATGTCTTTGCAGGCAGCTAAGATAATACGGGCAAGGCTTCTTTCTGATTAGGCTACTGGATACTGCAGTAGAAGTGAGAGAGCCAAGGGGGGCGTGCCCATTCCATCAGTTCTCTTCCTTAGCTGCCTCAGACAAGTGCTATAACTAGCCCTTGAACTCGCCAATAAGTGCATGAAGTTCTATGATTCTGTTGTGGATCAGAGTCTCATATACTTTAGATTCCACTAGAATGGAAGCTTTGAGATGGCTGGAGACTTGACCAGGGCATCCCCAGGTCCTAGAAGACCACCTAGCATGCAGGAGATATTCGAGAAGTATCTGATGATGGATGAATACCGGAAGTGTTGGTCCAGAGGCTGAGATTCTGTTGTAAAAATGGGCTCCTGATCTCTATTCTTAAACAGACTCGCTTCTCTAAGAAGAGGGCAGTATGTGTGCCTGAGGTCTGGTCCAAAATTCTCTCAAAAGCCCAAATGTGATAAAATAAAACAAACAACAGTAACAAACAAATAAAAAACCTGATTATGCTTCCCCTGGCTCTCCAGAGCCCCTTTGTGCTTAAAGCGCTTAAAGAAACACTCAGCTAAAGCAACAGAGAAACAACTTGGTCCTGAATTTATTTCCAAGCCACAACTTGACCATAACTGAAGGTGCCCCACTCCCCAGAAAAGTGCAATATAACAAACAGCTCCCTCAAGGATAGGTGACAGCAAAATCACCCTGCAGGCAACTATAAAAGGCTTAATATTCCCAATCTAAACATCCCACGCCACCTACGAGATAAAACAATTTAAGTTTTCTCAGAGATGATGGGAAGATGTTCTCTCTGAAAATAAGTAGCTGACATGTGTGATGGTGTCTACTGTGAAGAAGACAACACTTCTGTTTTGCCACTGCTGGAACACCGGTATTTATCACACCCTCGCCACGGCTGGAACACCGGTATTTATCACACCCTCGCCACTGCTGGAACACCGGTATTTATCACACCCTCGCCACTGCTGGAACACCGGTATTTATCACACCCTCACCACTGCTGGAACACCGGTATTTATCACACCCTCACCACTGCTGGAACACCGGTATTTATCACACCCTCGCCACTGCTGGAACACCGGTATTTATCACACCCTCGCCACTGCTGGAACACCGGTATTTATCACACCCTCGCCACTGCTGGAACACCGGTATTTATCACACCCTCACCACTGCTGGAACACCGGTATTTATCACACCCTCACCACTGCTGGAACACCGGTATTTATCACACCCTCACCACTGCTGGAACACCGGTATTTATCACACCCTCACCACTGCTGGAACACCGGTATTTATTGCACACACCCTCGCCACTGCTGGAACACCAGTATTTATTACACCCTCACCACTGCTGGAACAACAGTATTTATTACACACACCAAGTTATTTACATGAAGGCTGAAAAGAAGGGGGGATAGATTTTTGTTATCGAACCGACTGTGTAACTGAAACATCTGGGCAGATGCTCAGGCCACTGGGTGCAAAGTCTACAGCATGTATGTACCAGTAAAGCACTTCATGGCTAGCTGTAGAGTTCCCTTTTTTTGAAGCTTTTTACCTGCTCATCAGCGAATAGCTGGTGAAAGACTAAACTTCAGAGAGAGGCAAAATCTCGGAATTTTTTTAACGATGGAAGAACGAAAGTAAATATGACTCCTAAGCTACTAAATGGAGAGGTCTCATCAAAAGGAGGGGTTTGGTGTAAACTAGGGGACAGCTATGACAAGCGTTTGGTTGTCACTGAAAGACAAATTGTCCATTTCAAGTTGCTGAATTTATTTCATTTTAACCTATTTAGAATGAAGCTTGGGAAACAGAAGTATGCAGGGGGAAGAAAGCTCCCACTACACTTACCAGGAGAGAGAGTCACATCTAAACGAACACTCTTCCACTGTAATAAACTGGAGCCATTGTAGTGTACAGCTCGGCCATTGCTAAGAAAAAACAGAGGGAAGTCAAGACAAGGCTAATCGGCCAACACAGAGGCAGTTACCTAGAGAGTAGGGAAGGGGACAGGGTTTCAGTAGCATGAGAGTAACTAGACGAGAAATTATAATAGGTACTCTCTTTTCCCGAAACACTAATATATTGCCAACTGGTACGTTATACATTTTGGGAGGTAGAGATTTTACTCCTTTAGTATTAGTACACCCACAAGTGTATTTGCAGAACAGAAGAATTCAGGTTCAAATACATTTGAGAAACAAGATAAACAGGTCCTTCCTGTAGGACAGCTAGGAATCAGTGTGCAACGTGCACTATAAATCTCCAACATAGGAAAGGAATACATTCTATTTCCCCAAACTTATTTGAAGACAGAATCCTATTTTTGTTTCCTGAACACCTGTAATATTTTTATTTCTTGAACATCTACTGTGTTTTTATGCATATAATGTGTGCCTTCTACGTTTGTTTGCCAACCATTCCCTCCTCCTGTGAGGTATCTTCATTACGTGCTTTGCTAATTTTTTTTTTTACGGCAACATGTAAAAAAATATTGGAATAGTGGTGATTATGAAAATACTTTGAACATACCTCATAGAGGAGGGAGCGGTTGGCAAATGTAGAAGGCGAACGTTATCTGCATAAAAGTACATATATGCTCCTTGTGGGAAGCTATTGTTCTGAAATACGGTTTGTTTGGGAAATAGGGATAGTCTGATCTACTTCATTTCTTCTCTTAAATAAAAGCAATAGTAGCCACTTACTTATGGAAAAGACAAGTGCCCACTGGATTAGTCCAAGCCCCATCTCGCTTCTCTGCTTCTGTAGCAAAGCCAAAGGAAACGATTGGTCCAGTGTCGTCATCAGTATCTCCATAGGAAACAATTTCAATTTCCCAGTAAAAAGATGGAGCCTGAAGAAACACCACAGGAGGGCAGACAATCAGAGAGCTCAACCTGGGCCCTTGAACTTGCCCCTGCTTTCAAATTTCAAGGAAGGAGACAAAAGACAGTATCGCTTCTGGTTTCTCACCTGAACTGGCAGTGGTGAGGTGGCATAGATAAAAGTGCCCCGGGGCAGGCCTCCCCCAGCACTGGGGTCAGCCAGAAAGGTGACCGAAGTGAGGTGAGATGAGAACATGCAGGCTCGAACAGGTGGAAACACTCGCGAGGGGCTCCACGTAATCTCCTTGGGCTACATTGAAGAAAAAAAGCAAAATCCTCAGTCAAAAGAAATGCAAATAGGAATCCTTTCATTCTCTCAAAGAAGAACAGTAATTTTTATTTCGTGGTATTATATATTGGTATATTCACAAAAAAGCCTATCTTTTGGCCCACCAGTTTCACTTTTTTCATCCTAATAATTCAAACAGGCATGCGAAGATATAGCTCCAAGGGTGTTCATCAGATCACCGTTAATGGCAAAAATTGGAGACAACTCAGATGTCCAACGATTAAAGCCTGAGTGAGTAAACTGAAGAACAGATGGACACTGGACTATTAAGCTGCTGTTGGTTGACATGAAAAGATAGTCACCATCTACTGAGTGGAAAAAAGCTAGATACAAAACAGCTCAGAGACTGGAAACCCAATTTGTTAAAAAAAATTATACGGAATACATCATATTAATATGTTGACAATGGTAACCAGAGAGGTTGAAAATTCAGGTGACATTTCTTTTCCTTTATATATTTCTTTTTATTTTGAAATAATTTCAAACTTACGGAAAAATTACAAGAATAATACAGCAACTCCTGTATACACTTACCTAGATGTACCAATTTTTCTAAAGTTTTATTGAGATATAATTTACATACCATATAAATATGTACAACCATCACCACAATCTAATTTGAGAACATTTTCATCCCCCCTAAAAGAAATCCCATACCCATTAGCTTGCTCCCTATCTTCTACTCTCCTCAGCCCCTGGAAACCACTAATCTACTTTCTGACTCTGAATTTACCTCTTCTGAATATCTTATACAAACGGAATCATATAATATGTAGTGTTTTGTGTCTAGCTTCTTTCACTCAGCACAATGTCTTCAAGGTTCACCCAGGTTGCAGCATGTATCAGAGCTTCACTCCTGTTTACAGTTGGATCGTAGACTACTGCGTAGTGGCTAGACCACATTTATCCGTTCATCCATTTTTTTTTTGGCTATTATGAATACTGCACCATGAAATTTTGTAGATACACTACATTTTTAACATTTTGCCACATTTGTTTTTAATTACTCTCTTATTTTCTCTCTCTATATACTTATTGGCACTGGGTATATACTTATTATTATGAAATGGACTATAAACCTAAAACTAGAAAACCAGCTCTTTTCTTCTTGCATTGACAACAAAAAAAAAAATGATTGACAAATTAATGAGCTCTGCTCCTCTGCTGTAATTTTTCAATATCGAGAAAGTCAAATCAATGTGCTCTGCTCTGACATTCAAAGATGATAACATGGCATTGCAGACACTGTACCTCAAACGAAATGGCTTTGTGAACAATCATTCTGATGATACTATTACGAACGTACTCTACTGGTCTGTATTTCTCAGTGACTGCTACTCATACGACACATGTTGCAGACCGGCAGGAGGTGTGGTCCGATCCAGAGGGCTCACCTGTCTCCGGTCGGCCTGCAGCGGGGGCGGTGGGGGCCGAGCGCAGTCCCGGTAGAGCATCCTCAGCCGTTCACACTGCACCTCCACAACCGCAAGTCGCTCTCCTGGTGGGGTACACACCATGCCCATGAGAACAAGCCCTATGATCCCCCAGGTGGGTTGACTCCTTGGTAGTAGGGTCAAAGTAATAACCCGCACTTATAAAAATCAGTCAAGGTTTTATAAAAGAGTAAATACCATGGGACAGCTTTGTCTACTATGTGTAGCTCAGTAGCATAGCAATGGGGTCAAGGATGTAAGTCCTGCAGTTGGGCTGCTTGGATTCAGAACCTGACTCCATCACTCGATATTTAACATCTCACTTCCACTATTGGGGGTAATAACAGAACCTTTGCCTCAAAGGGTTGTTGTGAAGATGAAATGGATTAACACAAGCGGAGCCCTTAGCCAAGTCCCTGGAAAGGCTAAACACTCAGTAAATGAAAGCTTTCATTTTTATCATCTAATAAATAAAGGCCATTTTTCTTATCATATAAACTGATTTAGAAAAATCTAATACCTATTGAACGCCTCCTATGAGCAAGGCACACTGCTAGATACTAGAGAATACAAAGACACAGGAGTCAAATCTCCTGCCCTCTGGGACGGAGAAAAGATATGCATGCATGCATGCGCACACACACACACACAGAGATGACAGAGAATAACGGACAAGGCTGTACTGTGTGATTACAGGATACGAGATACAAGTACAGGCCCAGGGGCATGAGGCAGAACCTCACTCCAGGATCTAGAAAAGTATAATAGAAACAATGTTAAGTTAGATCTAGAATAGACATGATTCCAATAAGCAGAAAAGGAAGGGGATTCTGGGTCCAGAATTAGTGAAGTGCAAGATGTCTGAGGAGTATCTTGTACCATATATAAAAATTAACTCCAATAACCTAAATGTAAGAGCTAAAACTATAGAACTCTTAGAAGAAAACATAGGTGTAAATCTTCAGAAATCACCACAACATGAAACAGGAAAAAAATGTAAGGACAGAAAAGAGATTAGAGAGTTACTAAAAAAGAAAATGGCATGAGAAATAATAAGTAACATAGATAATAAAAATGACCAGGAAAAAAAAAAGGAAGTTAAAGATATCCATTTCTTCCTTACAGCAGTTTGTGGAAACGCTGGTACTAGTACATTGGAGGACTGCTAATCTAACTGTGGACAATTTCCAATAGAGATCGATTACATCCTTGGAGATAAAGGGTACGTTTTCACTTAAAAACATCCAGGCCAACTACCAATTTATAGGATATACAAGGACCAAAGAACATGTTAAATGACACCACAGGGATACAATCAGCAGAAAACCCTTCAACAAATAAAATCCAAAGAAAAAAAAGAGACTGAGGGGGAATCTATATCTCAAAAAGAGACTTAAAAGACATAACAAGAAATTACGACATGTGGACTTTATTTGGATCCTGATTCAAATTAACAAATGTAAAAACCAGTATGACCTTTATAAGCAAATTAGAATTTAAACACTGACTAGATATTTAATAATATTAAATAATTATTGTTAGTTTTTAGATGTGATAATAGTGTTGTCATTATTCTTTTAAGGGTCTTTACTTTTTAGAGATATTTATTGATTGATAAAGTAATATCTAGGAGTCTCTTAAAAATAATCCAGAGGGGTACAGCATAGATGAAACAGGATTGGCTATGAGTTGCTAATTATTGAAACTGGATGATGGAAACACAGCGGTTTACTCTTGTAGTCTCTCTATTTTTGTATTTGTTTGAAGTTTTCCATCAACACATGCATACACACACACATGCACACTCATGCAAAACCCTAAGAGTGGATCTTAGCTCAAACTCTTGACTTTGAACTGAAATACAGTCAATGGTGATGGTCAGAATGTATATGGCACCCTTACGGAGGGCTCATAAATAGTTCTAATAGAGAAATAAAGCCAATGAATTAACAGGAATAGAGAAGAGAAAACACAGTGACATGGTCCTGAAGTTAAACTGAAAAACTCTGAGCTCATAGCTGGTCTATACTGAAAGCTATTTATTGACATTTCCAGGTCTGGGATGAAAGTGGGTTGTGATGAATGTTGTCTTTAGAGCTCAGCAGTTTGAGATGCGTGTGTACGAAAGCAGTGAGCACTGCATTATTAAGTCGTCAGTGTACTGATGCAACACAGTGAAATATGGTGGTAAGGAAAATACAGGTACTCACCAGCACTGCATTCCTGGGCTACCAGGTTAAGAACTTCAACAGCTGCTGGACACTGTTGTATGAATTCTTCACAAAATAAGCTGTCTTCTAGAAGCTGGGCCATGACCAGGCATGCTCTTAATGTTAAAAGATTTACAACATTTCAAAGTCATCAGTGTTCACTCTTCAAAAAGTCAACTGTGAAAAACATTTCAATCAATTTTGTCCCCTGATTTACAAAAAGGTTCAACTCCCCATTACTTTGCTTTTTCTCAGCTGGATTGGCTTGAAAATACGTGGATAACTTCTCTTTTCCCGCATAGTAACTGTTGACACTTCATGGACAATCAGAACAGGGAAAGACGGTTGCCATCTCCACTAAATGGAGACCAAAGTACCAGGTGAGAAATCAGCACTTTGTCTTAAGAGGCTTTCCTAAACCGTGTTCCCGAGGGCAATATTAGTTCTCTGGAACAAGAAGGTTCCAAAAGCTCGGGAAACTGATCACTTGCGCCTGATTCAAAATTTCTATTAGAACTTTATAAGAAGTTCCATTGCCAGAAGAGAAACTTGTTACTGCTATTTGATGGTAAACAAATAACTGCATTTGCAGGGAAAGAGTGGTTTTCCCTTCCAACGCCAACACTTGTGAGCATTCCCTAGGTTTCTTGTCGTCAATTTGGAAAGTGATGAACCGGATATGTATGAATGTCATTTATAAATGAAAAGGCTTGGTGGCAGAGGAATTCTGGTGACAGAATAAGGTTCTTTTCCCAAAGTGAATCAGTGGAGCCAGCCTTATGTATGTGTTCCATACATCGCATTTCAATTGTTCGTTCATTTTCTTAGGTGAAGAACTAAGCTTTATTTCAAAGGACAGAAACTGGGGAAAGCAGCAAACTGTGTCAAACATACTTTAACAGAATGGTTTCTGTCACCTAGTTTGGCATGAGCTTAAAGCTATGGGCCCACTAAGCCTGGGGTGGGGGACCCACGTAGGGGCCTGCACCACCAGAGCACATGAGGTGATCTTGGGAGGATGCTCACCTTGTTCTTATCTCAGCCAGGAGCCGAACGACTGCCATCACAGGAGCTGACCCGTCTCCTGTTGCAGGAAGTGAGGTATGAATAGAGAGACTTCCCTCCTGAGGAAGCAACATGGACTGGACTGCCTGTACTACCTTCTCAGTAATGGACAGTTTATGAAGAGGCAGTGCCTGGGGGAGGGGGAGTGTGGCGAAAAGTTAAATGCAAGTAGTTAGTTTATAAGAAATGAGGGTGTTATTATTACCTGGAGTTAATTCTCAAATTTTCAGTTAAAAAAAAAAAAAATTCCCACACAGAACATTGAAAACCAGATCAAAACAATTAAAAATACAATATAGTATGGAATATCCCTAACCTACAAAGAAACAAATTTTGTTGATTAGATGATAACTTTCACACAAATGTTACTATTAAATAATTATAATGAATATATAAATATCTCTCACAAATCCATAAATACACATCACAAGTAAAACTTAAGATACCCGAGCGTCTGCACTTGTGCGGGCCCATCGTTCATTACTGTACAGTTACCACTTGCAGTACATTTTATGACGCATTTAAAAATCACCTCACCTCTGATCTTGGAACACAAAGTCTAGACAATGGAATAGTCAATGTGTCTGATGCTTGCGAAGTCTTTCTACAGTCTATGGGTGGGAATCTGACCGTAGCTATACCTTCCTGTTCGTTGATGGAAGCCACTACTCCGACACTTGCTGATATTCCTCTACCTAAAACCTAGAGACAAAGATGGATTAGCGCTGCCTGCCAGCTCTGATGGTGCAGTTGGCTACCGCATGTGCCGGGTGGGAAGGGTACATTTCCGGCTGTCATTATTAATGCTACAGTAATAGTCTACCGTGACACAGACCTTGAGCCCTCAATATGAGTGAGAATAACAGGCCCTAAAACCTCATGGCAAGGTCATCACAACATTCTACGATCTCAAACTTTCAATTCTAAAATAGTGCTGAGGTTAATGACACGGCAGGACACAAGCAACATAGTTAGCATTCTACAGTACTGCTGAGTCAAAACCAAGTGGACGGCACCTAAGTGCCACACGGTATTGCATGAATTTTTGAATAGTTTGCAGAACAGTGTGGATTAGAATTCATAAGTTTGTCAAATTCCTTATTTAGCTTGAAGGAACAAGGCTTTTCTGTCTAAGTGGACAGTACCTTGTCTTACAAATGATCAATTAATCAAAGGCTGTTTATATACAGGGGAAAGCAGTGACCTGGGGAAAATAAAGATAGCTGGTTACCTGAACCTCAGACCCTATCTTGATTGTCTCTTTGAAGCCTCCAAGTGCACACAGTGCAGCTACGGCCTGTCGGGCAATTCTCTGCAGTTTGGCGAGCTTCCGGCCACTGCTGCTGCCATTTTCCAGAATGCTTTCTGCATACTTCCCCAGTTGTGGGATGTACATCAGCGCACGAGACAGAACCTAGATAAGAGGGAGCCCACGCAGTTGCTGTTAAAGATTTGGTTGTTTTGGTAGCAAGGTTGATGACATGCCTAAAATGGTGCCTGGGTCCTAGGTACTGAAGGAACTCTGGACACGGGAGGGGCCCAATAACTATCAGGTTCAATCAGTGGCATTTTGCCCATATTTGCCTTCTACAGTCTGACAGAACTAGAAATATGCAACCTCAAAATATGAGCGAATCAAACATTGTGTTAATAAAATCCCTAAAACAAAACAATCATTTATCTGAAGAAAAATCATCGCAACATACTGCCTGCATCTCAACACCCAGTTGCTTTTAGGGCACGAAAGGAATTCACTTGAAGAATGACTGCAGGGAAGGGGGACTTGATTGCAGATCTATAGTTTTCAGGAAAGTGGGCTGTTGTTCATCATGATGTATTACCTCCTGACAGAGCACTCAGGGTAATATAAATCATACAGAGGCCGGCTGTCCTTAGGGCCTAAGGAAGTACACTTAATAAATCCATACACCAAGGCTGGGTGATTTCCTAATGCCAGGATCAATCTAACACAAGCAAGAGGAAGAAACAAGAACTGCCTTTCTTTCCCCAGGTGTACTGTCCTGTTGTCTGCAATATTAGAACTGGCAGCAACAGGAGATATAGGTTAACAGAGTTGAAACTACTAAATCCAGAGGAAACACAGTTAACAGGAACATGTGGCCAATCTGGGAAACCTCTTCACTAAAACATCCCCCGCTATGCGTGATTCCAATGCAAGAATGGAGCGTGAACTTCCTTCTCACATGCTCAGCTCAGCAGCAACATGGCACTGACCTTTTCTGCAGTCGTGGTCCATATTTGGGCGGCATTTGACTCAGGAGCCATCAACAAACTGTGAAGCAAGGCAATCACTTCGGCAGCCATGCTGTTAGCCACGTGCCCACTGATGAACGGTCGCACGGGATCAGTCCTGCAAGTGTCAACATGGCAAACTGTGGGTGCCCAGTGATTGGTAAGAGTGCAGACAAGTGGCTTGCAGGGTTAGCATTAGAGGGAAACAGCTCCTGTTTATACTAAAGAGAAGTGGGTTTCGTTGACTGAGAAAAAAAAGAAAGCCAGTTATTACTAGGAAGAAATCCCTTCTCACTTTCTGGTATCTGAAGAATCCCCTGACACAATGGACCTCATCACACTTTTTATCAAAGAGGCCGCCAGGATCAAGGAAAGACACTGTGCTGCACCTACTCCTGGCTTGCAAGCACAGAACACATTGCACCTTCCCAGAGGCAACACTCACTCATCCCTTCCAGCCCTAGAAAGAAGGTGACGTGCACAGCTGGAGCAATGGGGAAATTTCTTTCAAAAGAAGTCGAGGTAGCAAGACCAGAGTTTACTAATACTCAAAAAAAATTGCCACTGGTGTTCCCGGTGGTGGACTTCCTAGAAAAAAACAATCCTCTGGCTGTAAATGTCCGCTTGGCCAGCACCTCCCTACTCTTATAACCTCAGATCTACTTGGACGAGCATTCCTCAGAGATCCTCACACTCCGCTTGGAGAGCAATTACTACCACAGATGGGTAACTGTAAGCCCCTCCCTTCATTTCCAGCAGGCCAAAGGGGATGGTATAAAATTAAAACCCTAAAAACAAACCCATTAAAGAATAAGTGTGGGCAGGGCTTGGAAAGGTTCTACTGTGTGAAAGGTTTTACCTTGCAAGCTCAGAGTTCCTCTCACGGCAAATGGAGGTTTGGGCGGTCTTCTTCTTGTCCCCTGTGGACAGTCCACTCACAGTCTCTGGGTTGACTGACTCTACAGGTGGCCCAACACTGACAATGAGGCCTGACTGTGCCCACTTGGTTGCCTTCCGAAGAGCAGCTACTGCTTCTTCTGTAATCACTTCGCAACAGCCACCCTGGGGGTCAGTTTGAATACGTACAGGATATTTATTTTATTTTCTCAGAGTGACATTTTTTTTCTTAATATTGTGTTTTAGGTGAACATTTGCATAGCAAATTAAGTTCCCATTTAACAATTTTTGTACAAATTGTTCCAAAACATTGGTTATAATTTTCGTAATGTGTCAGCATTCTCATTATTTCCATTCTATTTGTTCTGTTTCCATTTATCTAGCAGCCCTGCCCCTCTTTGCCTTCTCATCTTTGCTTTTGGGTAAATGTTGACTGTTTGGTCTTCCACAGTTCATTGTTTAAGGGAGTGCACGCCTCACAGTTGATATTATTTATTTTATAAGTTAATCTGTTACTTGGTTGAAAGGAGTAGCTTCGGTTCCAAGTTTGAAGGCTATCTTAGGATGATAGTCTTGGGGTTTCTCTAGCCTCTGTAAGTCCAGTAAGTCTGGTCTTTTTCAGGAATTTGAGTTTGTCCTACATTTTTCTTCCCATTCTGTCCGGGATCTTCTGTTGTGTCCCTGGTCAGTGGTAGCTGGGCACCATCTAGTTCTTCTGGTCTTAGGCTAGAAGAGGTCGTGGTTTGTTTATTAGTCCTGTGGACTAGTTTCTTCTTTGTGTCTTTGGTTTCCTTTATTCTCTTTTGCTACAAATGGGGAGAGACTAACTGTTGTATCTTAGATGGCCATTTGCAAGCTTTTAAGACCCCAGATGTTACTCACCAAACTAGGATGCGCAACATTATCTTTACGCACTATGTTTCGCCAACGGACTGAGTCGTTCCACGAGGCTATGGTCCCAAACCCTTTAACCCCATAAACTAATTCAGCGAGGTGTATGGATATGTCTAGGAGGTCTCTGTAACTGTGCCCCCGTGAGCTTTATTATATATGTGAATACATATGTAGCACACCCAACCACGTATATACTTATGCCTACAAATATACCCATATATACATGCATGTGTACTCACATATACCTTCCTGTACACATACACCATACATACATACCTCTGTAACCACACTCATATTTTTGGTTGTTATTACAGTTGTTGCAAAATTGTATATAACATTTACTGTAATGTTCTTTATTCTTGTGTACCTCTCAGTGTCTTCATTCACCTTGGTCAAGTTGTGCTAACTTCCCCCATATTATGTACTGCCTTTCCCATCACCAGAAATAACAGCTGTCCACTATCCAGTGAGTTATTTTTCTCCCCTTCCCCAGCACTACACTTTTAAAAATCTGTTTCCCCCACCACCAATTACCAAAGCAATCCAGGCTCATTTTCAAAAACTCATATAATAAAATATTATCTGCAGAAAGTTAAATTTCCATATACATCCCAGGCCCTGACCCAGTCAGAGATCACTGTGAGCTCTCTAGATGTTTTTCCCCATACACGTTCCAACACACATAACCATGGGATGGCACTACATACACAGCTTTTCAATTTGCTTTCATCAGTTATCAATATACCTGACTACTTTTCCATATCAGTATATACTAGAGCTACCTCATTATTTTTAAGAGCTGCACAGTATTTCACTATATGAGTGTAACAACTTCTTCAACCAATCCCCTACTTATGGGCATGTGGATTCTATTTTGTTTGGTTTTTCAAACAAAACTGTGATGAACATGCTTGTGTGTTCATTTCTGGATACTTGAGAACGCCTACTTATGTCATCTTAACATTGATGGTTATTATCAATCTTCCTGAACTTTACCTATCTGACAGGTGAAAAATGATACATTATTGTTTTTATTCCTTTGTTTTACAGTAATTAACTAATTGTAAACCTGGGTGTCTTTTTATGTTTTTATGGGCTATTTGTCTTTCTTTCTTACTATCTCTTATTCTCTTAATAACCTCATCACTTTCGAACTGTATTTTTAGGCTGTAAAACTTTCTTAAAAGAGCTAAGAAAAAATTTCTAAGTTAAAACTGAGAGCTCTCTTTTACATTTTAACATTAATGACAAATGGATTTTTGACTAGCTCTTTTTGAAATGGCCTCAGTTAAGCCACTGACTTCAATTTCTCACACTGCCTCTTTGTGGGAACTTAAACTAGTGTTTCCTTTTTTGTTTGTTTGTTTTTTCTCCTGAGAACCTGAAGCGTGGTAGATGCTCCTCAAGCACAGGTTTTGTCAGAGCAGGTGTCTCCACTTTGGGGTTACCTTGGTCATGTCGCGATCCATTTTCACAACTTTCTCCATGTTGGCGCCAGTACCAAGCCGGAAAGGCCGTCCTTCTGAGCTACTACAAAAGGAAAGACAAAAAGCAGTGCAGACTTACAGATACCATCAAAGGCGGGGGCTGCGTGCTGTAAAGCAACCCAGTAACAGGTAGGCCAGCATTAGATGCTAAATAGGCTTTTAAAATTTCAGTAAGACTCTCAATTTTTCAAAAACAAAATGATTTACTATTGCTTAATGATAGCACTGTTACGGTCTGAAATAACGATTGTTTTTAGAGTTGTAATGACATCTAATAACCTACCTGAAAATGATGTCTAAACTAAAGAGCTGAACAAAAATGAAAATCTGAACTTAAAATAAATGGAAGGCCTGGCATACAGGAGGAACTCAGCAAGTTATACATTCCAGAGTGAGGGAATTTAATGCCTTGATATGCATGGCTAGTTCTTCCTTTCTAATAATTCAGTCTTCCCAGATGCCTAAAACTGGCTTTCTAAACAATCTTTCACCCAATTTGTACTATGACATTTTGCAATGGCCAAGAATGTTTCTTGGAGATTTCTTCGTCTAAGCACTGGCCTGCCCTGACCCTGCTTAGTTCATGCCATCATCTCACTAGTTCTTTCAGTTGCCATAATGGTAGACAAGGGATCCAATTATGGGATGATGACATCATCAAATCATTTATTTGAAGAGAGCACTCCTCTATGTGAGACATAAGCTACCTGTCCTAAATTCCCTTATGCTACGTGGAAGGTTTCCTGTTGTCCTGGCTCTCATTAAGAAGGCCCTGTAGGGTTGTAACATAAGGACAATAATTACATTTTTACTTCCTTGGTGAGCAATGAAATAAATGCTCAACAAATTAAAGCTTTAAAAAAGTTTCCCTATTTCTCCACCTCACAGTCAATGGTTTCCCCAAATTTTCTGGGGGCTGAAGGATGCCCATAACTGAAACCAAGCCGCACTATTCCTTCTCTAAGCCCAAGGAATGCCGTAGAGTTTCCACAGGACGCAAACAACAATACATTCTCAGCAGGGCTTTAGGCCTCTGTCAGGTTTGGAAAGAGAGTTCTGAGTTTTGTTCAGCGCTCGGGCTCTGCGGCCACAGAGGCCTATGTTTGCGTTTCAGCTCTGCCTCCCTTTCTTCACGTGTAATGCAGCAGCAGCAATGACAGACCAGTGTCCACCTCCTCGGGCTGTTCAGGGAGCTGAGTCAGGTGACATACATAAGGGCCTTACTTATCAGCCCAGTGACTGCCTCATGGTTACTGCTCAGTGACAATAGCTACTACAATCATTACAGTTACCTTAGTAATGGCTGAAGAACTTCATGGGACGACTGGTCTTCCCGCTTGTGGATAAATATAGAGAGCTTGCCATCCACTGCTTCACTCTCTTCTCCAGGATCTTTATCTCCTTTTAAGGAACTCTTGGGACTGGTTTTTGTTAATGTGGTGTCGGGTTCAGAAGCGGTAGGAGAAAGAACTGTTTGACATCCTTCAAGAAAAAAGCAAAGCCCATTCAGAAAAATGCAATGTTGTTTCTGTGGCTCCTCTGCGTGTGGAAACCCTGGCTGTGGAATCTCTGCTCCGCACCCCCTCCGTCCCTTCTCCGTCTCTATTTTATCAGAGGAAGCACAGCGGCAACTGCGAACCAGTCAGGTCTCTCGGGCTGACTGTCACAGAAGTCCACTTCTCCGTCCGGGAGCTCCTCACCTGGGACCACGTAGTCTGCCAGCTTTGCCAACAGCAGTGATGCGATCTTGGAAGCTGGGTCGCTGGGATCCTCCTGTTCACTGTTTAAAGAGGGAACGGAGTAGCTCCATGGCGGGAGCTCCACGTTCCCACAGTCCTCCACGCTCATCAGTGGCAGTGCCGCCCGGCACAGCTGAAGAATGATGAGGACCAGCTTTGGGGACGGGCGTTGGTCAAGCAGCAGGGAGAGGAGCTTGGACACACACGCTGGCTGGCTCAGGATGGCTTTACCGATGTGACTCCTGGGAAGAAGTGAAGGTAAACAGCGCTAGAAGTTTTGATCTACAGAAACTTAGAAACAAGAGCTTCTTAAGCTGAGGCTAAGCAAAGTGAAGAAACCAGATTTCATGAGGAAGACATGGATCTGGCACTATGTTTTGATGAAGGAGAATTAAGGTTTTTTATAAACGTGATGAGAGCTCATTGATGACCAGTAACACTTAAAAAATGATTTTTAAACATTTTCTAACCCCTGATGTTTATTTAATTGAAATCCTATAGCTTAGTGTGATTGACAATGAGCCCTGGTGGTGCAACGGTTAAGTGCTCGGCTGCTAACCGAAAGGGCGCAGTTTGAATCCACCAGCGGCTTCTCAGAAGAAAAGACATGGCGATGTGCTCCTGTAAAGAATACAGCCTAGGTAATAGGGAACCCAAGGGTTGAGAAGGGAGTCTTAATATGTCGTGGGGTCGGTAACCAATGTCACAAAACAACATGTGTACTAATTGTTTAATGAGAAGCTACTTTGTTCTTTAAACCTTCATCTACGCTACAATAAAAAATAAAAAAGATTACAGCCCAGAAAACTATGAGGCAGGTCTACTCTGTCCTATAAGGTCACTATGAGTCAGATTCACTTGACTGCACACAATACCAGTGTGATTCATGGAGCACGGAGACTTAGAAAATCAAACTATAAGCTTTTCTGTTTGAGTCTTTTATTTCTTTTTTAGGAGTAGTTCAAGGTCAAAGATATCATACAGCATTATACTGCCTCAACATTCTCAGATCTGTGACAGCTGAACTTGTTGCATTTCACTAAGAAAACTTACAGTCCAGCAGAAGCCAAAAGAACAGTCTTATGGGGGCCAAGCTTTTACATCACGGCTCATACACGATGGTATTAAATCATCACAGAGTATTTTCTTTTAAAGACACAGCATGAGAAAGCAAGTTAAGCACAGGTGCTGAATGATTATTTTTTTTTTTTATTGTGCTTTAAGTGAAAGTTTATAATTCAAGTCAGTTTCTCATACAAAAACTTATACACACATTGTTATGTGACCCTAGTTGCTCTGCCTACAACGTGACGGCACTTTCCTCCTCTCTACCCTGTATCTCCTGTGTCCATTCAACCAGCTCCTGTCCCCCTCTGCCTTCTCATCTTGCCTTTGGAAGAATGGTTATTCTTTAACGTTGCTATAAGGGGATAAGGATTTTGGTTACTGAATGAAACTGTGTCTACTTGAAAGGCCAGCAGCTATTACCAGCAAATGGTATTTCATGATCACCTAAATAATTTCCACGTTTTGGAACTTAAATACTTACTATGTTTCAATGACTTTATCCTCTATCATTTTTCTTGAGGTAGAAGCATATGAAAAGGGCTTAGTAACTTACATGATTCAAAACACCACCACCACCACAAGGAAACCCTATAAACTCAAGAGGGAGGCCAGCTCACCCCGTAGCTCCGGGCCATCATACCTGGAGAGATCGTTGAGAAGACTAAGGACATCCTGGAGGGCGTCATTCCCAGCAGCCTGGTTGCCACAGCACTCGGTGGCTCGGGCAAGGTGGTTAGTAAGCAGGCTGGACACCTGACGAGCCAGGCCAGAGTGCACGGCCTCTGTGGAACCGCCTTCAGAAGTAAAGAGAGATTAAAGCGCAGTGAAAAATTTCCTGTCTTAAAGCCCTCGCTTTGCCCAATTTGTCTTTATTTTGCTCAGTATTTCATTAACCATCTGCTTAGTGCCTTCTTATTGGATGAAATCTGCACATAACGAAGTGTTGGGGGGAGACATTATTCTTAATTAAAACTGAATACAATTAATCCATAAGTAACCAAGGAACATACTTTGATTGACAGGGAAGAATCACCATTTTACTGGTGATGAAAACACCTTGATTTTTAACTCCTACTATACCTCTTCTCAAACACAATGAAAGACCTTTCAGGACCTTTCTATCTCCACTGTAGTTCTAGAGAGCCGTACACATCCCTTGTAGAAGCCACAAAAGATTGTCATTTCCTAACTTCCCACCTGCCAGGGTTGGATTTCTGCACGTACCCCTCCTTCAACAACAATTCCCACTTCACCTTCTCTGGGAAGCTTTCCTGACCCCTGGCACAGCTGCCCCTCTTCACAGAGTAATGCAATCCCTAATGGCCACATATGATAATATAAGAAATTTAGGTGTCTGTCAGCAGGCAAGCTTGTTTAGTCAGAGTGATAGTGTCACTGGATAATCAAAGCCCCAAATCCAATTTTTTAACTAAAAAATATCTTTACTGCAGTACAACTTACACACAGTAAGTCTGTATAATATACTTAGGGCCTGCTATGCTCCCACTGCACTTTGCATGCAGCTTGGCTATGGCATTGGCTGCACTGTTCATTATTCATTGGTCTATTTCCCCCATTGGACCATGTCTTAAAGGGAACAATGATGTCTTATTCAACTTCAGCCATATAACAGGACTTCAAGATATTAAAATGAATATTGAAAGAATAGGTACGTAAACAACTATATACCTAGACCTTAGATATTTTAGGGAAATTATCCTTCAGTTCTACTTTTCAAATTAGATTGGTGACTAAAATTATAATTTGGAAATATCACTTTGAAAATGCAACTGAAAAACCAGCTCATAAAAACATTTATTTGAAGACTGTTGGTAGTATTGATAAGAAATAAATTGAAAATATCTTCTCAATTTTTTGGCATTAGTATATAGTTTCAGGGTGTTAGGATACTGTTTTGTGTCATGGTGCAGTTACAGATTCTCATGGAGGCATACTGACAAAAGGCCCTCATTAAGTCATTAACTGATTAAACCCATCTGGTTATGCAATTTAATTTAGCTCCCCCCACCACCACCATCCAGCCCATAAACTTAACACACTGATGGAAGAAATCCATGTGCTCTGGGAAGGAGGCCCACTTCTTACCCTCTTCTTTTTCCCACTCCACACAGCGGTTGGCGAGCACCTGGAAAGCTGCCCAGGCCATGGTGGCCACCTTCTGCTTCTTGGTTTGTTTCTCACTGGAGCTGGACTCAGTCTGACTGCTCAAGCTACACAGTCGATCCATGAGCTGGACAAGGCCACTGCGGACCAGACACTTCTCTTCACTCCTGGGCAGAGGGGAAAGGGTTGTATGAAATAAATATAACTGACTGACCCTCAGGAAACTTTTATTTAAGGTCCAGGTTGTCAAAGGAGCATCAGACATGTCAGTATAGTTCTCTGTGTACAACGTAGGATACTACCATGCACAATTAAGCACAAAATGTTTTTTATGATGATGGTTTCCTTTATAAATAAAAAGAGAGTGCAAATTCCGGTTTGTTCATACAGAACCAAACCAAACCAAACATATAGCTGTTGAGTCGATTCTGACTTATAATGACTCTATAAGACAGAGTAGAACTGCCCCAGAGGGTTTTCAAGGCTGTAAACTTTATGGAAGCAGACTGCTACATATTTCTCCTGGGGAGCGACTGGTGGGTTCCAACCGCCGACCTTTTGGTTAGCAGCCAAGTGCTTTAACCACTGCACCACCAGGGCTCCTTTTATATGAAACAGCAAAACAAAAATCAATGAGATCAACTCAAGATTGCTATAATGGAAAAAGTTATATATTTCATGGGAAGGGAATTCAATGAATGACTCCATGAGTGCTTGACATCTTTAGGCTATTAATCAAATGAGCTAAAAAAGAAGACAAATGTGCATATGTAGAATTTTTTTGCTAAACTGTGAATAATTTCCTAGGGAACTTTTATTTTCCTTCAAACCTGCCCATCTTTACAGTGTAATGTAATCCCCTAATGGCTGCATGTGATGATGTAGGAACTCACTAATCAGGAACTGACATAGGAATTTAGGTATCTGTCAACAGGCCAGCTTGTTTAGTCAGAGTGATAGTGTCACTGGATAATCAAATTCAAAATTCAATTTTTAAAATTAAAAAATAAATAAATAAAAATTTATTTAATCAGCTTTATTAGGGAATAACCTACACACAATAAAAGGCACTTCCTTGCTTACCTGGTATATGGTATGGTACATAAGAGCC
Source organism: Elephas maximus indicus (assembly GCF_024166365.1). Taxonomy (NCBI): domain Eukaryota; kingdom Metazoa; phylum Chordata; class Mammalia; order Proboscidea; family Elephantidae; genus Elephas; species Elephas maximus. The sequence goes on from NC_064840.1 coordinate 10,517,780, forward strand.
CGATGCTATTTGCACACGCAATAGGGTAACGAGCGCACAAAGATACTACGGAGGTCATGGTCTCTCCAAAGGCTTCCTGGACCTGCTCAACCATCCCACCGCAGGTAAGTTCTTCGATTCTACGAGACAGAAACCAAAATGCAGGCTTCCTGAATCATGTCAAGAACAGTGTCAGTGATCAAGAGAGCAGAAGAATTCTTTTGAGAAACCCAAAAGTGTGTTGACAAATCCAGGACTGTGGAATCTTGGAGATCATAACCCGAGTGTTTACCAATCTGTGGGACCACAGAAGACTGTTGCAGGATTTCTAGGTGTGCGTTAAAGACAACGGTCCACACTCAAGAAAAGTCAGGGAAATCTGGGTTAGGTAAAGTTAAGCAGGCTTCTCTATTGTAGGACTTCTCAGAGCCTTTAATAAGGCTAGTCTACAGCATCTCCAAGAACAATGGTATCCAACATTTCTAAGACTTATTTGATAATGTAGTCATTATTTGAGACACATCTATAATATTCCATGCAACAATGAATACTGTAAATGTAACTTTACTAATGAGAAAACCAAGGCCCAACTAGATTAGCTGTCTTTTTCAAACCCACATTCAGATTGTAGCAGAGTGTAAGAAACCAGTTGACGTGAAATTAAGATTTTCCCGATGTAAAAACACAACATGAGGCAGAATCTATAGCAATCAGTTGAGAACTGAAGCTAACAGGGTTTATCTATAAAGATATGCAACGAAATATTACTTAAAATTTATACAAAAAAATAAATACAACTAATTCAGGGTTGAAAAATAGGGAATTGGTTAAACGAAGGCTCAGGAATATGATGTAATGTTATACAACCATTAACAACATTATAGGAAATATTTATGATTAGAACAAACACACTAAAATGTTAATAGATATTAAGATGGTGGGTTTACAGATAATTTTTATTTTATTCTTCGGGATTTTCTGCAAAAATAATTTCAAATTTTTCTACAATTACATTAAAAATTGGGAGAAAAGGAATAAAGCTGCCAGTGTTATGCAGAAATTATTTGTGAAGTAAGCTGTGGTAATCATTAGTGTTATTCATCAAATATTTCCTTCTGGGCATGTGGTAGGATTGCATTTCCTGGCCCCCTTGTGGTTAGGTAGGCCGTGTGACTAGTTCTAGCCAATGAGACCAGGGGACTGGCAGCTTTCAAGATGGTAGTCTCCTCTTGTATCCTGGTTTCCTGAGGGATCACCATGAGCCAGGATAGACTCAATGGACATATGGCATGATTGAGAACTAAGCCTTTGTTGTTTTAAGCCATTGAGGTTTCAAAGCTGTTTGTTTCCAAAGTATAAGTTGGCCTCTCCTGACTGACATGGACATTTCTCAAGACATTAACTTCAGGTCTTAGTGAACACGCTTCCCTCCAGCTTGTGGGCCAGAATTCCTCAAAGAATTGCCAGGAGGTATAAGCAACTTTTAGTAGTTCCAGTCCAGGACTTGAACACAAGTATCTTTTCTATTCCTACCTGAAGATCTCTGAAGCCCAGCTAGGAACTAGTATAGAAAAACGCCTCACAAATAAATTATAAAACCTTAGTCAAAGTTAACATCTACAATTACATTTTTAGGAATTGATCCAGTAAAACTAATCTCAAAATTATACAAAAATACAGGTAGACGGACGATGACTACAGCACTGTTGTTAACGTAAAAACAAAACAAAAAAGAACCTATGTGTCCATCAGTAGGGAATACATCAAATAAAAATAAAATATGGTCATCCATATGATGGAAATCTATGAAGTTCTTAAAAATGATAAAGCAGGTCTATTTGTACTAACATGAAAAGATAAAGAGATCCAGGACATGTTGAGGAAAGCAACCTGGGTTGCAGAAGGGCAGGCAAAATATGATCTTAATTAAGTAAAAAAAAAAAAAAAAATTACACACATACTTCTATGTGTATGAAGAGAATTAAATAGCTCTTCGTACATGTACAGCTAATACAACAAGCTCTTAATAAACAGATTGGAATTTAGGAGGCAGGTGGTAAAGAGACTTTTATTTTCTGTCATATAAACTGGGTTTTTTGCAAAACCATATACCACTTTTTTTTATAAAAATAAAAATACGGTATTTTGGGGGAAAACCTTAGCAAATACCACGCCTATGTTTTGGCTTGAAGAATGATCTTTGGAATGGCTTTTGTCCATTGTAGACAGGACAGCATAAACTGACAGAAACCACTGACCTGGGTCCTCCCTGAAGGACCATCGTCACCGGGCCTACAAGATGTGTCACCCCCCCAACGCGCACGGCAGCTGTCAGCAATTCCCGCATGTGCACCAGGGCCTGCTTTCGAGTGTTTCCTCGCCGCCACCTTGTCTGCGCTGCTAAAAGAAAGCTGCTGCTGGACACCTGAAATGCATAACAAGGAAATACACCTGACTCCTTCTAACTGTCACAGGGCCATTCACGCCATGCGCTCGTCTGTAGCTGGCAAAATATGACATACGGCTTGGTCGGGGTTGGTGCCAATGAAAGCAAACAGCTGGCCCAGCAGGACGCTGTAGGTGGGCTTGTCCCTGCTGTCCTCAATGGCCAACGACTGCAGGAGTGTGAAGGAACTACTGCGGTGGCTGGTCACATGGCGCCGCCTACAGGGAAAAACAAGGGACTTTAGATCAGCAGCCCAAGAAATACTCTCGGGGAGTTTGTTGGGATGAATGCACTCAGCTGCATGTGGAAATCCAACCTTGGCCATTAGCATTTACCTCTGGTTGGCTCTAGTAAATTCCAAGTCTTCACTACCAATCATTTCCAGGTCAGAAGGGGCCGACACGCTGCGAAGGAAAAGAGGCTGCCGGGCAGCATGAGGGATCACCTTTGTTTCGGAGGCTGACTTACAAGCTGGAAGACAAAGGGATAAAAGGCTAACGTTGCTGCTATCCAATCTGTGAGGAGGTACAGCCAAAGCTAAGCCCAACACAGAACTACCCAATAGTCTAAGCGTATCTTCTATTGAGTTCAGCTACCAGTCCAGCTAGCATAGCACATTGATGGCTTTTAGGCTAATTTTTTAAAAAAACCTAAAAATTAGGTAATCAATTTTAACTTGAAAAATTAAAAATCTTTTTATTAAATTGGTTTTCCAAAGAAAGGTTGAAAAAATTCATTTAATTTCACAAACCATCCGCTTTTAATATAAGCATTCTAAAAAGCAAGAAAGGACAGAGAAAATAATTCCTGGAATTCAAATAAATCCAGTTTTGTTTTTTTGTTTTTTTTCAGAGATAGCTTTTATCCCCCTTTAATCCCAGATTTATTTAATTGACCTATTGCCATTTGGTAATCTCTCTGCTTTGGTCATGGTTGGTGGAATAAATACCATCCCTGAGCGGGAATCTGAGCAGCCTTTCCTATCAGAGTACTCCTTAACCCTGTCCAGGGAAATAATTTTTCATAAAAGAACATTTAAATGGAAGAAAATAAAACTGGCATGGAAAGCTCAGCTAAGAAAAAAAGACGTTGAGAAAGTGGAGAAGTCATTTTGTATCTGCCTTAAGAGTAGTTACACAGCTTAAACCTAATTTATAATTTTTGAAGATGATGCTATCTCTCAGGATACTACCAGTTCATTATTCCTGATGCCAGCAGGCTCTTGGAATGGCATCATCAGCCTTACTGAGTGGCTAAGTCTTTATATGGGATTTTTAATTAACCAAGGGCTCACGTGGCCAGGAATGCGGTGAAGCAGACCATCTTGGCACGGGACTATACCACATAGTCAGCAAGGAGTGGTATTCTATCACTAGAGTCAGATATCTGGGAGTCATCCTAAACTCCTGGTTCCAAATGAGAGGAGCGCTGGGTGATCAGCTGGGATGAAAACAAGTTTGCTTGCTCAATACCGTCCAGCAGGAAGTGGGGCTAGACTATACCGACTCTTTCATTTAAGAACATGTTTATTCAACCTGCTCCCTCAGGTTCAGAATTAGCACTTGTGGGTTACACCCAGTGTACGGCTCCTGTCCTAAGTAGGAGCACTCATTGGTCTCCCTAAGAGACACATTTTCATGTTAACAATTAAAATGTAAATAGGAAAAAGTTAATTCACAAAAATTCCCGCCATTCCACATAATTACTAAAGATGAAATACAAACCCAGAGTCAAGTATAGAGAAAAAAAGGTATGTTACAAGATTCACAATGTTCACTAATTATATTTGTTGCTATGAAAATGATAAACTGGAAACTAAAAACAAGAGGTGCTTGATTGTAAAAACAGATGTCACTGGGGTCCTGGGATGCCCCCAGAAAAGATCGAGGCAGACAAGGAAACACCACTGCAACTTATTAGTTGACACACAAAGTGACACATGAATTCAGTTAAATGTATTTCTTGACCAAAAAAAGAAAAAGACAAAATTTAAAAATGCTGAAATTTCCTTTTTTTTTTTTTCTTTCTTTCTAGTAGTACACGAGTGATTTTTTCAAAGTTGCTGATGTATACTCTGTGAATAGATGGGAGCCGGATGGCCTCAGAAATGCCCTCCTGAACAGTACCTGGGGTTTCCGCAGGCGTCCCGGAGATGCTTCTCGTGAGGCCCGACTGGGCCGCGATGGTGACATGCAGCAACAGCTCGGCTCGATTCATGAGACTCTTCACTAACGCCTTCGTTTTAGCCAGTGGGTGTGAGGGTTTCTGAATAAGAGAATTCACTTCATGGAGGAACTTCTCCCTATAAAGAAAGGCTGATGTGCATTTAGTCGTCCTTCAGCTTCCCAAAAACCATGTGGGTTTTTTTAATTACAAGGGCTATGAGGAGAGAGAGGGGAAACTAAGCAAAACTAACCTAATACGTAGGTTTCTTGCTTTCCCCCTTTCCCCATCCAAGGACAGCAATGTTACAAACTGTGGCCTGTTTTGTTTTCTGTTCCCCAGTTTCGAATGCCTATATGCTAACTTTTGATGGTTAAAATCTTTTTACTTCCAAAAAACAAATTGGAAAAAAAAAACAAAAAACTATTAAGAGACTAGATCTTTACACTTGGTTTTGAGCATCAAGGTAATAAATTAACCCTAGGTAGTTATTAACATCACTAACCTCAGTGATAGGACCATGTTTTCAAGATCATTTCCATCAAAGGAGACTTCCTTCATTGAACACAAAAGTTCTAGTTCTTTCATTTTGTTCTAAAGAAGGAAAAGTCAAGAAAAGGTGGTATGCAGGATCTGTCAAAACCAAGTTGTACTGTACATATGTTTATCAGAACAGGAAATTTCAGGGGGAAAAACGCCACCTTTGGTCCACATTTCTATGCCTAAAGGACATCTGTCCATCATTCGTTGATATTTTAATGATTAAAATGGTATTGGCTACTTTCTGGGGATTTTTGCCTTTTTTGTTTATTTTCTAAGGCTTGAAAGCAAAATCTGATAATGACTTATTTTGATTTTGTGGGTGTGTGGGGGTGTGTGTGTGTGTCTGGGTGGAGACATGTTTTATTTCACTTGAGTAAATACATAGTAGTTGAATTACTGGGTTGTATGGAAAATACATGATTAACTTTATAAGAAACTTCTAAACTGATTTTTAGTGTTTGTACCAATTCACATTCCTAACCGCATGATGCTTCACATGCTTGCCAACACTTAGTATTGTCAATCTTTTTCATTTTAGGCATTCTAGTGGGTACGCCACAGTGTATCGCTGTGAATTTAATTTGCATTTCTCTGACGATTAATGATGTGGAACATATTTTATGTGCTTATTTGCCATCTGTTTATCTTCTTTAGTTAAGTGTTCAAATCTTTTGGCAATTTTTTTTTTGGGGGGGGTTGTCTATTTTTTGGTTAGAATTCTTTATTCACACAAGTCCTTTGTCAGATATAGGTACTGCCAGTACTTACGTCCAGTCTCTGGCTTTTGATTCTTTACAAAACTATTAATCTGATAAAAATCAACTTAATGAGTAATTTATTTTTCGTATTACTGACATGTTGATCTACTCAATTTTCATTTAACCCCTTCTAGAGAGTAAGTCTGTTTTAGGGTATGCAACATTTTAGGCTGTGACATTATTTTATCGCTACACACATGCGGTATACACCTTGACTCTATAAATAGCAATGCCTCCACGATAAATCATACAATTTGCTTACCTCATTAAAATGGTAATCATAAAAGAAAGGCATGTTGTTCTCCAGTTTCCCCTGGATGGCATCATCAACCTCACTTTGCCACTTCTGTTCCAATTCTGCAACACTCTGATACATTAAAATAAAACAATGTGTAAATACATGGCAGGAGGCAGGGAGGAATGTCATCTATGAATTCCGGGATTCTAGTTGTAATAAAACCCATTGCTGTTGAGTTGATTCCAACTCAAAGCGACCCTACAGGACAGAGCAGAACTGCCCCATAGGGTTTCCAAGGAGCAAGTGGTGGATTCAAACTGACAACCTTTTTGGTTAGCACCCAAGCTCTTAACCACTGTGCCACTGGGGCTCTGCTCTAGTTGTACTAGTAACTAAAAAAAAAAAAAATTCAAACCACATTTTAAGCTTCTTTAAATTTCCAGAAAAGAAATTATTTCTAATTATAGAAATTATTTCTAATAATAGAAAGCTAAGTTTGTTAGGTTTTATTTACCTGTAGCTGTCTCTCCATGGCATTGAGTTTCTTAAAGGTCTCTCCCATGATTTTACATAATAAATCATATTCCTCGGCATGTTCTTCTTGATACTGGAAATTTATTAGGGACTGCAATGCATCAACCAAGTTCAAGTGCTTAATAACACATGATACTACCATTTCCTCCATCACGTCTGGCTGAATCACTTCCCTGCGATTACAATGGAAATTAGTCAGATGTCTGACATGCCCACAACCCACCAATACCATAGTTTAGAGATTTAAGAAAGGAGGTATTGATTTAAATATGCTAAATATATTCATCACACCATCTTCATTACAACAGAGTAAGAACATAATGATGGCTTTCACATCAAGTTGGCAATAATTTAGTAAATTAGCTGATAATTGAAAATTAAAGAGGCTTCATTTCCATGATGTGTCTATTTTCAGCTAGAGTCATATTAGAGCTAGAATAGGTCTAAGGCTAAAAAAAGACCTTTGGCACCATTTATCTACCAACTAATTTGACATGGTATTATGGTGTGTAGTGGAGGCCTGGTGGCACAGTGGTTAAGCGTTCATCCGCTAACCAAAAGATCAGCAATTCGAATCCACCAGCTGCTCCTTGGAAGCCCTATGGGATAGTTCTACTCTGTCCTATAGGGTCACTGTGAGTCAAAATCGACTCATCAGCAATGAGTTTGTAGGTTTATGGTGTGTGGTATTTAGTGCATATGGATGTTGGCTGAAAGTAATGGCATTTCTCTATTCTTTCCTTTTAAATTTCATCCATTCTCTAAATTTTTCTCTCTCAGATGGCCACTCTTGCTTCGGAAGGCAGAACAGAAGTAAAGGAATTAAAGAAAACTTTAAGCAGGAATACCACAAAGGCATTCGTAACTTTAGGACTTCATGTTCTAGATTAAAAACCTCTCACCATCCCTCTAGGCGTCAAATATAAAGAAATGTCTCTAAGCCAACTACTAGTAGAAGATCAAACCACCCGAGAAAAACCCAGAATCAGTCAAACGTTAGTGTGTATCAGAATCACATGGGAAACTTGTTAAAACACAGATTACTGGATGGCATCCCAACAGCTTCTAATTCAGCAGGTGTGGAATGGGGCCCAAGGTCTGCATTTCTAACATGTTCCCAAGTGATGCTGATGCTGCTGGATGGAAGACCACACTTTGAGAACCACTGACCTAGCATACCACCAACTGGGCTTGCCAGAGAACTCAGTTAGCATTCACTAAGAAAACATAAAATTAAAGGTTTATTCAATAGACCACGTGAAGAAATACGCCCTCTTCAATTGTTTAAAACTGTTCTCATGTGAAAAAAGAAAATGCTATATAGCAACATACTTTATACTTGGTCTAAATTGAGGTCTAGCACGCCCAGAAATTTCCCTGAGCTTTATCATGATTCCTGGAGGCAGCCTGATCCGGGGCAGGTCAAAATAGTTTCCCACAGGAGGGACGAGGACGTCAGAAGGGTAGGTGAATTCTCTGTCTTCCTCTATGGTCAGAGGCAGTGGCGAGGGGCTGGGCGTAAGGGCAGGGGAGATCACTCCATTGGCCTCCACTTGCCACTGGCACCTGGACAAACACAAAAGAGGCTGTCACACTTCACTTTTAGCAAGCTTACGGGGGAGCTGTTTCACATTTTCAGATTTAACAAAAACATGAAGAGATTATGTGCTAAATTATTCATCAAACCTTCTCCAGAGGTTAAAGAAAAATGTACAGTGTATGAAAGCACATCTTTGGGAGACTACTTCTTCTCAAAGTTTTATTACAAAGACTTTTAAAGATACACAATAGTTGAATGACATGGCTGACACCTATATACTGCCACCTAGATTCCATAAGAAACATTTTGTTATATTTGCTTTATCACACCTCTATCCATCCTTTGCAGGTCCTTTAATCTAATCATACAATATTTGGGCTGGGGAAAAACTTATGCAGTCCAAGTTTGCAATTTCAAATTTACTAAAGTAAGGACCAGAAGGCACTTTGGTGTAATTTTCATCTTCTTAGACACAATGACTCCTACGAGATTGTCAGCCAGTAGTAGTACAATCAGCTGGGAAATGTCCTGAAAGTACTTTCCCACAGTTAAAGTCCTTTTTCCTTATTGAGCAAAACTAGATCTATTTGAGCCTTTTTGTTACCTTTGTAAAAGTTTGGACCGCAGTAACTCCTGACAGGCTTCTTCTTCTTTGGTAATTTCTGGTCCATTGTATAGGATTCTTAACATGGAACACGCTAATACAGACAGGCCTAGAGCCAGGTCTACCAGAAAGGGCAAGCCTCCTGAGACATCCTCCGAAGATTCCTACAATGCATACAGGGGTAAAGCACACTGGTCATTCTGCACTGGCGGAGCGCGTCCACCTGTGCTGCCCCACACGGTACTATCCCCAACCACAGAGCTTCACAGAGCAGCAGGGAGTGCCACTGCTATGGCACATATGTACGGCACCCAACATCACGAGCAGATGGTGGCACTGGAATGACCACAGTGTAAAGTCTCAACAAAACTCTGGGTGGAGAAGAGCCAATAAGACTCCATGTTAGAAACGGCAAAAAGCATATGCAAGAAGCGCAGATTCTTTGGGTAACTTCCTCTCTGATGTGCCTATCCAGGAATAAATCACTATTTCATTTTGTCACCTCTGTCTTGTGCTTGAACCATGATGTTGTCAATGACTGCAATGAAATCATTCAATAAATATTTATTGAGTGCCTAATGTGTACCAGACATTGTTCTAGGTGCCTGAGATACATCAAGAACAAAACAGAGGTCCCTGCCCTAATGGAGCTCACATTCTAGCAGATAATTCCACTGCAGAGATTCTTAGCTTGGTTAAACTTAAGCAACCTCTTGTCTAAAAATAAGTTTTCAAAATTAGGCCATTAGAGGGGTTAATAGAACTCCTACTACTCTTAAAACCCAGGATCCAAGTGCTTATTTCTGTTAAGTGTGCAAGTCTTCTTTGCCCCATGGAAGTTGTTGGAGCCAGGTCAGCTATCCAGGTTTTGAAGACAGAGCCCCATCAATGGATAATTTCTGTACTGCTGAATTGGTTTTAGGCTGCAGCTAGTGCTTATTCATAAAAAGAAAAGAATGGTTGACTACTGCCAAATGGAAGAGATGAATGAAAGAGCAGCTCATATTTTGCTCTGTTTTCAAGACAAGTATAATGTATGTAACCGAGACACATAGGAGAAAGTACATTTTGCCCACAGCAGTTGCTAGATGCAAGTACCTGAGCGCGAACTGTGCAAGCAAAGCCCCACATGGCTTTATCGGGAGTGTTGTGTTCACGGCCACTTCTCATTTCAAAGGAGAAGGTAACTGTATCTCCTTCCACCTTAAAATTTAAGGGGAGGGGGGAGAAATGCACTTTAAAAATTAGACAATTTTTATGAGAGCAATGAATTTCAGAGACTCACTTTCAAGAGGACCACAGCAACATTTCACTCCTTTTCTCATCCACTGTGTAAATTCAAATTCCATCCCCTCTCATTCAGACACCAGCCTTTTAGGTGTCACCCCTGACCAGGGAGCCTTTGGCACTAGGCATCTGTGAAATGAGCCACAACTGCCCCATAGCAGGACCATATCTTGAGTATAGTTTCCAATAAATCCCTCAGAGTTCTATTCTTTCTGCCTCCCTCTGTCCTCTTCATCATCTCACTGGTGTCAATAACACAGGCAAATGGCCAGTACTCTTGAAGAGCACTGACCAAGTGCTGGGAGACTTTGCTGTGTTGTATCACCAATACCATGAGTGAGAAACAAAATGCAGTAAACCAGGGCACGATTAAAATGTTGTGCTGGCCCTGATCCCTTTAGGTAACTTGCCTATGACTGAGTTAAAAGAGGGTACAGAATGTGTGTAAAATAAAGGTCCAGAGAACAGACTCTGGAAAAGTTGTCAGGTTTTAGTGGGCGCTTCAGTTCACATTCATTTTCTAGGCCAATACAGAGTAGCTCAAGAGCCCATATTATGAAGCATTGCTCGAATCTCATCAGTCTGACAACAGATCATTATCTTTGCTCCAAAGGCCCAAATTACTTTGAAACTAATTCAACACTTTTAAACTATAATGGCTCTGATTCCAGGCTATTAATCATAAGGTAGTGTAGAGAAGAAGTAAGCTGAAAGAACTAGCAGTCCTTTTAATAGACTGGGAAGAAAATGCTATGACAACCTCAGTTCATGGAACAAATACAAGTCCTAGAAAAGACAAGGGTCTGATGCCCTACAAGTGAAAGGAGGATCATCCTGAATACAAATGGTGAGCTTACAGGCCTGACAAGGCAGTCCCACTTCAACAGAAGACTCCCTGGCAAATGTGTTCTGAAATTGTAGCTAATACTTGGGCCTGTGATGAATGTAAGAGCTCAGTTCTCCTTTCTAGGAAGTGATTATGACTGGACACCATACCTTCACCAAGTCTTTCGGCCAGCCAGTTCCTAAGACACTACGGCTGCCATATCCCAGTGCATTGCCTCCATATTCAGCAACCTTCCTACTGTTTGTGTTAGGCCCCGCGTATATCACCAACTTCAAAACAGAAAATATACTGTTAGACTGTAAAAGAAAAACAAAAACAACATCTACAAATAAAAAGGCTGCAAGAAATATTTGTTAAAAAACAAAAAACATTCATAACCAGGCATTGGTATCATTGTAACTAATATTTCCTTTTTTTTTGTTTTTTTTAGATACTACTGACACCAGTTTGGATGCAACCAGCCATTGGCACTTATAGGGCAGCCACAGGGTAATAATGATTAAAATAAAAACATTTTAACATATATTTTAGTTTTTTTTATATTTTCACAATTGAATTGACTTGGGGATCTCACTTTAAAATAGTTATACTCAGCTGTCATACATATCTTTTTTTTTTTTAAATAGCTATTTTACTCCTAATTAATGACATATAACATTAATAGCAGGCACAGTTTACCCCCGGAAGTCCTTTCCAAAATTAATAAAGTGAGCAAATACAGATGAAAAGATATCTAACAACAACAAAATAAAAGCACCAAAAAAATTAATAAATGAAAAAAATTTTAAATGCAACAAATTGAAAATAAGCCATATAGTCTTAGAATGTTGCTTAATGGCATCAAAAGAAATTGACACAACTTTGGGTCAGGAAGGGGTCTGCTGTTGCTTGGGCCGGTTTTCATGTAGTGATACTTTTCTTCCATGAGGGCTGTTCATTTATAAGCAATCAATCAACTTTCTAATATGCAGGAGGAACATTCTCAGGCCACCTGGCATTCAGATACTTCCAGAAGAAAGAGAAAGCTCTGGCTTCTGCCAATACGAAATCCTGTCTTCTAATGTGCACTCTGACTTCTTCTGACTGGGTGAGAGCTAAGCTTGGGACTAAAAGTTAAATTTTTAGTTCTGGATGCTTCTCATTTTGTGATTTCTTACCCTTTTGGACCTTTTGCTGACACCAGCCAGGGGCCGCTGGAAAAGTAAATGTTATTTTATCCATGCAGTAAGCCTCTTTGTGCTTCATCACTTAACACTAATGTCTACTGCAGGTGGAGGTTAGCGTACATCAGAAGATGCAAATTACTGTCTTTAAAAGAGAAACAAAATGACACCAACTAAAATGGCAGCCTCTTCCATTTCCACTTTAAATAATCATCTCTAGGGATCTAGGAAATGGGGGTAAACACGATGCGATGCTAGGAGACATGAAATGGGGTAGACTGATGACAGGAGATAGGTGGTCTGAAAGGCCCAGAGGCCATCTTCTGTATTCTCTTGCCTCCACCCAAGCAAGTTTTGGGGGCAAGTCTTAAACCCCTCCAGATGTCTAAGAATCTTCCCTAGCCTAAACTATTATGGGGAAGAGGATGTTATACCTTCCCCAGTGAGTTTCGCCATCTCATAGTGTGTACAGTCAAGAAGTCCTTAATTTTTAACCTAAAAATCTCCCCTGAAGGGATCTAAGACCATTTGCCCTTACATAGTTCACAGAGGAGAGATGTAACAGATAGCTAAAAATCTACATAAAACAATCCTTCATATGTCCAAAGCCATTATATAATCCTCCAGTTCTTCTTTCATGTGTTACCTATTCCAATTTCTTTAGCCTTTCTTCCTAAGTCCAACATGATTAGAAGTCAAAGAAAATCAACAACAATTAGGAAAAAGAAAAATACATCAGCCCTATAACATTTCCTTTTATTTATGATTGTTAAGCCGCCAGATTGGAAACTATTCTTTCTCAAAATCTATGTGGGCCCAGAGGTAATAGCAAACAAGAACAAATAACTGAAAGAAATATAAACCAGATCCTAGCACATCTGATACCCTTCTAAACGGCCACCTTCTCTCAGAAAATACATGAGAAGTCTTAAGAATTGGGCAGTAAGACACTTCTATATAAATGGACAACACACTCCTACAGGAGTGCAAAGCACAGAGGAAAGGCAGGATGTAAGCAGAATACAAAGGAAATTTTCCTTCGATTAGGAGCTATGCTTTTTGAAAGCTTACAAAAGTGTACTTTCAAAGTGTCATTAAAACACCATTCTTAGACCGCAGAGGTGGTGGCTGTTCACCTCCCTCAATCACTACCCTTCAAGGTATTGTCCTAGGGCAGTTCTCCTCAGAGATAGCTGCAGACGGAAATCAGTCAAGAATGGCGACCAGCAGCAAATTAAAATAAGAAGCATCTAAGAAATCAGCTTCCTAGAGGTGGAAACAAGAATGAGGCAGTTCTTGCTTACTTTGTCATAGTCGTATTGTGAAGAACATCTGCTATCAAATCTAAGATACAGGCAGCGAGCTCCGGGGATGTGGACGGTTTCCTTAAACTTATAGTTGTCTCTGACGGGGTGCACTGTTTCCACAGTCTTCCCAGCCGCCCATGGGGCAGGAATCTTTAAGCCGGTGAGAAAGCCTGGCTCTTCTTTCTCTTCTAGCATTCTAAAACCAGAGACAGATAGTGATCCAGCTTAGCATCAAGGTAGGGAAAAACAAAATGTACACGTGCTAAAATACAAAAGGTTAGGAAATTGCTCATTAATTTTCTGCAGCATGCCGTGTAAAACTATTGTGGTTTCTAAACGCCTGATATCTGTGGTGATCAAAAACATTTTTAAAATTCCTATATTTAAGGTGTTTTATTTTTTTTCTTTTGGCTGTTTGACATTTTTTCAAGGGAGAAGCTCAACTGATATCCAGGAAAGGATCTGCCAATTCTCATTTAGAATTAGTCCGGAAAAAGATACCGTAAAGGACTGTCATGGCTGATCCCTTTCCAAACCACACAGGTTTACGGTCTTGTCAAAGTCCCTTCCATTGGTATCTACAAGTCAGCTGTTGAAGCCTCCATGAGCAGACACAATGGCAAAATTTGTCACTGTAATTTTTACTAAAGAAAAATGTTTTCAAGGGTCCTCTCTTAACATACTATATTTGAACTCTGAAGGACTTCACAGAGCCTATGGTTAAAAAAAAAAAAAATTTTTTTTTTTTTTTTTTAAACCTAAACTTCTCTGTTATTCTCTTTCGATTCCGCATATCCTTTCATTGAAAAGGCTCTACAACTGCATTGTCCCATATGGCAGCTGCTAGTCACACGTGGTCGCTTAAAAAACTTTTTTAAAATAATATTTTATTGTGTTTTCAGTGAAGGTGGGCACAGCAGTTTAGCTTCCCATTCAACAATTTCTACACAAGTTTTTCAGTGACACTGGTTACATTCTTCACCATATATGAACATCCTCATTCTGGTTGTTCCATTGCGGCCACTTAAACTAAATAGAATTAAAAATTCAGTTCCTCCTTTTCAACTAAAAAGTAAAATGTCAGGCCCTCAGTAGCACTAGCCACACTAACCCAACACCCGTGCTCAATAACAACATGTGGCTACAGCTGACGGTATTGGACAAAAGCACAGAGCTGGGTAGCTCTGTTCTAGAGAAACCCAGGATTAGTGGTGCACCCTAGATGGTCCCCCCACCCCGTGGGGGGAACACCATGTTATAGCACTAGGTGACACCAACCCTAGTGACGCCACTGCCCAGGACGTCCTTCCTTCATGGTTAATTTTTTTAAGATCACTTTAATGAGATAATATCCATAAATTACACATATTTAAAGCAACTCGGTAAGTTTTGGCACATGCATACATCTGCGAAATTTCCTCCTACCTATTTGAAATTCCTGTATTTCTCCCCCAGATAATCACTGATCTACTTGTTATCACTAGAGACTAGTTTGCATTTTCTAGGGTTTTATATAAATGGGATTATATAGTATGCACTTTTTTTTTTGGTGGGGCTTTTTTTTTTTTAATTGTAGTAAAATATATATATCACAAGAAATTTGCTGTTTCAATCCGTCTTTAGTGCACAATTCAGCGCCATCAATCACATTCACTATGCTGTGCAACCATCACCACCACCTATTTCCCCCCCAAAAAAAACCTTTTATCACCCCAAACAGAAACCCAGTGCCCCATAAGCTGTAACTTCCTATTTCTCCCTCCCCTCCCCGCTGGTAATAATGATAAATTCTGGTTTCTATGGATTTCCTGTCCTAGATATTTCATATATGTAGAATCATACAGTATTTGTCCTTTTGAATCTGACTATTTCACTCAGCATAACTTTTTCAAGGTTCATCATGTCAGAGATATATCATGACTTCGTTTCTCTTTATGGCTGAATAATATTCCATGTATGGATATATAGGTTTTGTTCATCCATCTGCTAATGGACACTTGGGGTGTTTTTACTTTTTGGTGATTGATTCTGGCTTCTTCGACCCAGGACAAGTATTTTCAGATTCATCCATGTTGTTGAACATATCAATAAACAGTTTATTCCTTTTCACTGCTAGGTAGGGTTCCCTTGTACGGATATACCACAACAGTTTTTCCATTTGCTTATCGATGGATATTTGGGGGTTGTTTCCAGTTTGGGCTACTATAACGAATGCTGTTACAAACATTCACGTACAGTCTTCCGTAAACACCTAGAAATAGAACAGCCGGATCACATAGTAGGTGTACGTTAACTTTTTGAAAAAACGCCAAACTGTTTCCCAAAGTTGCAATATTTTACATCCCACCACTTTACTAGTGTATGAGAGTTTCTGGCCAGTTTTGAACTAAGCTCTTGGATCTGTGGGGAAACTTCTTCTGACCTGTTTCCATACATCTATAAAGCAATTCTCCAATTATCTCTTTCTTTTCCCAGTTAGCTAATCCTTGCTAGAAATCCTGGTCGTAGAAGGAGTGCTAGGCTTTCACTAAACGGGAATGAGGAAGGGGTTCCGCAAGGAAGCAGCATCCATCACCTCTCATCGGGGAGCAGCCTGCCCTTCTGGTCGGATGCGCCACATGGGGAACAGCCCACCTCGGCAAAAACTGGAGACTGGGTTTTAAGCAGCAAAGCCGTCTGAAACACAAAACCATCGTCAGGTCTTAAAGTGCTCATCGTTAATTATCTGGATGGTACTACAGCCAACCTTGGAATTCTCACTTAAATAGTCTTTTTACAATTCTAGTCTGCCCTCCTTCATTAAGAAGTGCTTTGCCACTCAGACCATTTGACATAATGTTACTTGATGCTGGACTGGAATACATCATTTCTATTAGTTACCAATAGCTGGCAAGGACTCGGGAGACGATATGTGATCTTGAGGTTTCAATGGCACACCGTATATTAGCATTTTGACAGCTAAGAGATGGATAATGAAACCTGGCTAAAAGATTGTAATATGCAATTTAGTCAAACAAACAAAGAAAATGTTCTCCCTTAATATTCTAGTTGATTTTTATGACATGATATGTCTCTTCATTCAATCATTAGTTCCCTTGGTTTCTGAAAGATATGGTTATGCTTGTTCTGCCTTCAGTGAAAGCACACAGTGGTGACGTGAATGGGTTGGCCAAAAAGCAGTTCCCTTCAGCCCCTGAGGCCCATACCTGACTGGTATAGAGCACCAGCTGCACTAGCTGAGGCATCAGGGCATCGGCCATGGTCAGAGTCTGCAAGTTTGGATGCATCAGGGAGGTCAGTAACACTGGAAGAAGGTGACCCAGCATAGTAGCCTTAGTAACTTGCTCCAAGCCTTTTAACCTACCAAAAAAATTCAAGAAAACACACAGACTAAGCAACTCCCAATCACGTGAAGAAGCAACAAAGTCATCTTTCCCTGATAAATTCTCTTAAACAGCATCTCCTTGAATTAGCTAAGCACTTACAGTAACAGCAATTCAGTCCCCAAATTTCCTACCTTCTACCACTGAGGGAAAAGGGGAGATCAGACACTTGTTAATGGATTTCACCTGTGACTCTGGCAAAAGTTTACTCAGTGCATTTCCTAGCACCTTCAAAGCACTTTATAAACGAGTTCTAATATGTAAACAGCTACTCTAGCTGGGAACTGCAAAGTCCCTGGGCTCTGGGGCTGCTGGTCATGCAACTGCACTGAGACTCTGAGGTAGGACATGAATGGCTATGATATTGCTGCATCTGCCTGGAGCAGTGAACCCACGTCTGGCTCACAGAAATCAAGTTTGATGTGAGGCAGGCAGTCTTTAAATTTTTCTTTAAAACTACACTTTTAATATCTCCAGCCTCTGCTAGAAGGATTCAGGTCTGAGGGTCTCCCAGGGCAACATAAGGGTTATGGTAGTTCTCTGAGACTGCTAAGGCTATTGCTGTTGGAACAGAGAAGACCTCACATCTCCGTGGCTCTTGCATTGGACTGCACCTCCTCCCCACGACAGATCTGCACGAAGTGCCACAGTGGACGCTACATGCCTTTTTAAAAAATATTTTATTGAGTTTTTGGTGAATATTTATATAGCAAATTAGGTTGCTATTTAACAATTTCTATCCATAATGTTCAGTGACATTGGTTACATTTTCCACATTGTGTCAACATCCTTAATATTTCTGTTCTAGTTGTTCTACTTGCATTAATCTACCTTCCCTGCCCCCTACATGTCTTAATACACCCAACGCAACACCCGTTTGAATTATACTGTTAACCGTCCCAACCTGTACCTATTCTCTGTGAGTGGGCAAGAAACAGGGACACAGGGACAGACAAGGTTACTGAGGCAAAAATCATACTGCAGGATGGCTTTAGATTGGCAGCACTAACATTAAAATCATCAAAAAACACAGAATGTACCTCATCCCTAAAAACAAACCATAGCCAAAATTTTAATAGGGAGGGCTAAGAACCAGCTTGATTACTGTGAAGAAGTTTACCCTCTATATATATTGGTCACTCCTGTATCTGCAGAGGTAAAATTATAGTAGAATCACAAGGTTATCACGTCAGTGTCATCTTCTATGAAGCAACTGATTATCTGTGTCACCAAGTCCCTTCTCCCTCCCTGAAGTATTTACCGTGAGGAAATAAAGTGCACGTGGTGCTGAGCTAGACATTTTAAGGAAAGGCCCATTTGGGAATAATGATGGTAGAAATTCCAATGTCAGAGACAAGGCTGTCCTCCACAACCTTGCTAGCCCTAGATCATGGCTCTCAGCCCGACCTAAAAGCGTCATTAAGGAGTTCAACTGCATTTGGCATTGTAACACTTGCCATTTCAACCTATTCTCACAAAAATCACTCTATACCAAACAAACATTTGAAGTCATGTTCTAAAAGATTTCGTGTTTGTAAGCAAATTCTTCTTCCTGAAGCAGCAGGTCATAGCTGGCATCTACTCCCTCACCTCTGCTCGCGGTCCACTATGTCGCTATTGATGAGGGCAGTTGTGACCTGCTGTAGCATTTCCAGCACTTCATCACACCCAGTCAGAATTTGGGTGGCAAGAGCCAAAATACTGACCTTCAGCTCCTAGGCAGAAAATATCGTAACGTTATTTTTAAGCTTTGTGATGAGTATGCACTCACAATGACAACATGAGGTGATGTACTTAATGATGCATTTCCAAATTAAATGGTGAGGTGGCCAGAATAAGCCCAAAGCAGTAAATTCCACTAGGATGGCAAGTGGCAATTTGATTTGGGAGGCTAAGGTCAGGAGTGCTGACAGAAATACGCAGTATTTCACAGGGAGCACACCGAGTCCCTAGGAGAAAGATGCATTTCTCCCTTCCCCTCCAGCACAAGAGAGCTCCTGGTGGCCAGCCCAGAAACTGTCCAGGTGGGAGATTGCCTTGGGTGGTATGAGGATAGCTAAAGAGAAAAACAGAACAGTAAAAGGCGCATGTATAGGCGGTGAATAAAATGAGACAAAAACACAACATTCTGAAACAGTACAAGTGACCTTTTCATGTCTTAAACCCATTACAGGCTGTTAAACATTAAAACTAACTATTAGAGAATTCAGGGGAGTACAAATACCAAATAATGTGTTAAGAAAATAAGATCATAGAAATGTTTAGTTTACAACTAGTTTCTACTAAAAAAATACAGTCAAATTAACCCTGTAGGTGAAATCTATGTTTTTAATTTTTCCCAGAAGCACGAGGCAACCAAACCTATTCCGCCTGCCTTTACTAAGAATTTTTCCCTTTCTTTCTATGGTTTAATAAGGAACTTATTAAATTTAGCCCTTTCAAATAAAATAAATTTTTTTGTTGTTGTTGGAATTGTCTGTTTTGTTTCGTGTTTTGTATTATTGAGATATTTTTTTATCATTACCACAAAAGGAATTCTGAGCTTCCTAGACAAGCTGAATCGTGGTATAAGCCATACCAATAATACCAGCTATCATCTATGGCCTGCATCCCATGCATCAGCATAGTGTCAGGTATTTGACACACCTTGTCTCTAATCCTCACAGCAATCCTACAAGGTAGGTGTTAATGTCCCTTTTTACTGATTAGGAAACTAAGGCAAGAGAAGTTAAATAAATAGACTCAGCAATTTAAACTATGAATTCATGCATTTCTGCCTATTTAAGAAAATTGATTATATAATGAAGTAAACTCATAAATATTGTATTTATGCAGGAAAGAGTAAGAAAAGGGCAAACTATGACAGCTTTTACCTTTAACTACGGCTTCCTTGTTTTTTTTTTTTTCCTCTCAGTACGTTTAAGTCAACATTTTAAGGGGGAATAAAATTCTTATTGATTTCTCTAGCTCTCCCACAAAGATGAAATTCTGAAGAATAATGCAAACAGCAGCCTGAAGCATCTGTCAAAATTATAACCACCACTGCTCTAAAAAAATCTTTGGACTGCTATAAATTGCCATGTGGGAACAAATTATTGAGTTTACACAGAAGCTTATTTAAAAATAATTATAGCAAATGAAATGAACTGTAAATCGAGAATTTAAATCGTTAATGTAGAGACTGTGAGACAATTGTCACCTTGTTAAAGTTACTTGAACAAGAGAATACAAAAGAACATCCAAAACATCAAAAGTTTTTTAAAATGTTATGCTCCACGGTAAATATATATATATACACACACACACACACATATATATAAATATATATATACATGTTATGTATATACAAAACTTTCAGGTGTGTGTAAGATCACCTGTAAGTGCCTTATTTTATAGGTCTTAAAAGAAGATGAAAATAAACGCAGGCACAAAAAGACTGGCACACAAGGATGACACGTTATGAGAGTGTCACAAATGTGGTAACAACTGTGTAATAACATAAAAACCTATGAAATGGGTGACCTAATATTTCCTTTCACAAAAGTATAAGCCACATGGTGAAATCTGACATCATAATGCACACAAATTTAGCCATGTAAGCTATGTTTTACACGCTGGGTAGAAAGCATCTTTCAAATAAAGCTTGGTGTTTACCTGTACCTTCAATGTCTCTCCCTGCAAGGAGTTGTCACTGTCATCGCTCTCATCAGGTTTAATCAAAATAGTGTTACTGAGAAGGTGGTTCTGAACTGCCATCAGATAGCGCAGGCAGGAGGATGCAGCCTTTAACACAAATAAGGGCATTTAAATGATCGAGACTCTACGGAAAGGAGGATCATGTAATCCTCATGTTTTTAAAAGATCTCAACAAGGGAAACAAAAAGAGAAAATGCAGAAAACAGACCAAGTTAGTTTCTCAGGTGACTTATTTCCACGTGGCTCTCAACAGATAACTTGATACATTTACCGTAACCTTCACCCTTTTGCTACATAATTCTCACTAATCACTCCAAATACTTACTTGCCTCTTAGTATTTCTGCTTCCCCTCACCTGCTTCTCCCTTAAGGAAGACGCTACCCAAACCCTTTAAAAAAATCTTCTAGCTCCTATTAGTTTCTGTAAACTACTGATGGCTTAGAAAACAGTGCTAAATTAAAAATCGGTGGGGAAAAAAATCCTCACTGAATAAATGAAAATGGAAACACGCAAACTGAGTCAAACACTTTACTGTATAAAGAAAATTTAGAAGGAGGAAACGGTTTTTAGCGGTGCTCAAGGGGACTTGCCTAGTGCTTCATTTCTACCACTGACTCTCATAAATTATTTGATGTCTATCCTGTAGAGCGTGTATGTGAGCGTGCGTGTCGACACACACACACCTCAATACAGTCAAGCAGAAAGAGGGAAGCCTGATCTAATTTTTCTCATTAAATACATTTTTACTTACAGGCACAGTTGAGAGGAGCTTTTGAAAATCATCTTTAGAGACAGTCTGGCACTTGGTGATTAAGATACAGGATTCTCGAACAACGATCTTCAGAATGTAGTGTAAAAGTTCATCATTTAGTCTTTAAAATGTGGGAAAAATGTAACAATAAAATATGCATGGTTTATTAGCAAGAGGATAAACTGTATACAACTGGTACGAAAGGACAAATAGAAGATACGAAATTAACTGGTACTGCAAGCAAACCCTCTTACTCAGTAATGATGCTAACAACTAGGTGCAATATCTAAGTCAAATGTATGGAAACAAAATGGCACTCAACCACCTAGTCAAAGTATTTTATAAATAACACAGAAAACTAACACCCCCCTCCCCCTCATCAGCTCTAACACACACTCATCCATTCTCACATTCCAGCAATTTGGATGGAAACCTCCTCCAAGATTTCTTAAATAAGTCCCATCCATTATTTCTCCCCAAATTACTTTATTGATAAAATTGAAATGTTCTGTTATCATTTCTTAGGGCAACTGTGGGATTTATTATCTTTCAATCAATCCATGGCTTAGGCTTTAACATGCTAGTCATCATACTAGATATGATAGGAGACTAAATTGGATCAAACACATTTACGTGTAAATCGATGACTTAAAAGAACAGGAGAAAAGGCTAGCAGTGCATAACATAACTGTGTCACCTGTAATGGTCATCCTCGTCACTGCCAAATCTGTTGTTCTGGAGCTGTTCTGCTAGATTGGTTAGGATCACATCGCGCAGCTGGGAGAGGCCACTGTTTCTCTCTCCTAACACAGAACAAAGTGCCGTAAACTACCCTGGTGATTGCGTTTAGGAAACTGATGCTATTAAAAAAAAGTTTTTAAACAAGTAGAATGTCAACATTTTCTGACAATCTAGGGGGACCAGGTACAAGTACCCGTACAAACAACAGCAACAAAATCGACATCACAAGAAGTCCGACTTTTTAAAGCAGTACCTATTGATTTAAGGGTTACCACCTTCCTGATGGGTCATGAAGTGTGATCTCTAGTTCCTTAAATTAACGTTGCTTTAAAAATTTTTTTTTAAATGCAGAATGGCTTTAGCGTTACGTTTTTCGTTTTGTTCTGTTGTTATTGTTTTTTATTCTAACTTAAACAGTTGGGTTCTAATGTGTTTAAAAAAAAAAAAAAAAAACTGGCTTAGAAATAACCAAGATAGTATTATCATTAATCACATTAAACCTTCATTAAATATTTACAGTCAGGTACATTATGCTAAGCAGTAGGAAGAGGTTTACAAAGCCTGAAGATATATACGACATGGTTTCTGCTTTCAATATGGCTGAGGTGTTGGCAACATAAAGATACATTTTTAAAATAATACTGATTAATAGATATGAAGAAAAGAAGTATCTATTATCTTAATATCCAGTTGTTTCCTTATTGTTGTTGTTAGTTGCTGTCAGGTTGATTCCGATTCATGGTGACCCCCTGAGTGCACAGTAGACCTGCACCATAGGATTTTCAAGGCTGTGACTTTTCGGGAGCAGGTTCCCAAGCCTTACTTCTGAGGTGCCCCTGAGTGGGTCTGAACAGACAACCTTTCAGCTAGCAGTCAAGAGCTCAACCGTCTGCACCACCCAGGGACAAAAATAGGACAGTTGTTCAAGGATAGTGAAAGGACAATTCTCACCTTCTGTTAAGACAAGCTTAAGTAAGTTATTGATTTCCGTTTCACCTGGGTACAAGATATTTAAACCAGAGCTGAAATGACAGAAAAGTAAAAAAGTTCTTAAACAAATGTTCTAGAAAATCCAAACTCTAAATATTTAAAATTTCTATTTTTATTAAAGATGTCAGTTTGATTATAGAAAACTCTAGGGTAAGTTGTATGACTAAAAAGCACTTGAACCTAAATTCAAGCTTGTGATATCATCAATCACTTTCCAGATAAACTCCATTCGTCTCCTCCAATCTGTGAATTGCCAAAATGATAAGCTATCTATAGCTAGAGGTAGAACCAGTTTAAGGGAAGAGCGAGCTATAGAAGGTGAGCATAGTCAAGCCAGCTATACACGCAGACTGTGCCAAAAAGTAATTTGAAAAGGAGAATTTCTAATTCTCAGCTTTTCCATTTCTTTGGAAAAGAACATGAATTACTTTTAGGCAATAGTGTGATGCCACAAGACACAGCTTCAGAAACGGCCTTAGAGTCCAAGGAGAAGGAAGTAAGTTCATTTAAACTTCCAAAGGACTGTCAAAAGGACAGGAAGAATACCAGTTGCAAATGGCACGAGAATTTTTTCCTTTTTCTTTTGTACTGAAGTTTAATTGACATACAATAAACTGTACATATTTAAAGTGTACAATTTGAAAAGTTTGGACATATGTGTTGTCATCATTGTTAGGTGCCGTCGAGTCAGTTCTGACTCATAGCTACCCCGTGTACAACAGAATGCAAAACACTGCTCGGTCCGGCACCATCGTCACAATTGTTGATATGCTTGAGCCCATTGTTGCAGCCGCTGTGTCAATCCATCTCACTGAAGGTCTTCCTCTTTTTCACTGATCCTCTACTTTACAAAGCTTGATGTCCTTCTCCAGGGACTAGTCCCTCCTGATAACAAGTCCAAAGTATGTAAGACATAGTCTCGCCATCCTTGCCTCTAAAGAGCATTCTGGCTGTACGTCTTCCAAGACAGATGTGTTCATTCTTCTGGAAGTCCATGGTATATTCAACATTCTTCACCCACACCATAATTCAAAGGTGTCAATTCTTCTTCAGTCTTCCTTATTCATTGTCCAGCATATGAGGCGATTGAAAATACCATGCCTTGGGTCAGGCACACCTTTGTCTTCAAGGTGACATCTTTGCTTTTTTGACTTATGTGCTCACCCATAAAACCATCACCACAATTAAGACGGTGAACATTTCCATCATCCCCCGAAGTTTCCCCATGGCACTAGATTTTAACATTGCCTCAATGTTCTCAATAGAAAGAGAACCAAAGCATAATCAATTATGGAAGGGAAAAAAAGTCCCCTCCTTCTATGCTCACCTCTCTCATATGGCTCTTTCAGACCAAGCACTCAGTGCTCTCTGAGCCACAGATTTACACTTGGTTACATTAAGGATAAATGTTCACTGCACTCCAAAAAAAAAAAAAAGAGAGAGAGAGATTAAATGATAATAAATAAAAAATGGTCCATAAATTCTGCCCTCTTGTCTAACGAAGTTTTAAGCAGACTAAGAAAAATAATAAAGACTAACACTGTTGAGTACTTACCTTGCGTCTGGCCTTATCTTACTAAAACCTGTAATGTAGGTGCTATTTTTATGCTCATTTTACAGCTGAGAAAACAGAAGCCTCAAGCTAAGGTCACAGCCAGTGAGGGGCAGAACAAGGCCTAGAACCTAAGCCTGCTTGTTGCCAAAGCCTGCATTCTTTTTTTTTTTTTAATTTTTATTGTGCTTTAAGTTTACAAATCAAGTCAGTCTCTCACACAAAAACCCATATACACCTTGCTACACACTCCCAATTGCTCTCCCCCTGATGAGACAGCCCGCTCCCTCCCTCCACTCTCTCTTTTCGGGTCCATTTTGTCAGCTTCCGACCTTCTCTACCCTCCCATCTCCCCTCCAGGCAGGAGATGCCAACATAGTCTCAAGTGTTCACCTGATCCAAGAAGCTCACTCCTCACCAGCATCCCTCTCCAGCCCCAAAGCCTGCATTCTTAACCGCCACACCATTTTAACATTTTAACAGTATATAATCCCACTCTCATTCTCTCTCAAATAAGAAGAGCATCTGCTTGTCAACAATCAAAATATCCACTTAAAGGTTTTTTGGTGTTTTGTCTTTTAAGAGATCCAAAAGAGGGCAGACTTTTGGTGAGATGAGGAATGTGGAGACCACAGGTGGTTTGGGTCCTGAGGGTGGGGCCACAAACCTTTCTCCAATTAAATTATCCTCTGTGCATGAGGTCCTGACAGCCAGAAGGGTAAAAGACATCTCTGCTACTGGCTTGCAGGGAAGATTACAAAGCATTTTGCAGAGGGCACAACGAAAATCATCTGCTGTTTACCTGATGGCAAGGCAGACTTCCTTCTGAATTTCAGGGCAAATTTGATCTTTTGGTGCCATCAACAACTGCCAAAGAAGCAATCCTGACCGTCGAATGATGTCTCGATTCCTTTCAGTTTGTGGGCTGAAGAAAAATTTAAATACCACCTACAGAAACATAAGCGTGAGATCAAAAAATGCTAATTCTACTGGGGATAAAATTAGCCTGATGAAGAAAGAAATGGTAGATATTCTTTTGAATAAATACCCCAGTGGATTTTTAAGTATAATCTTGTCCATTGTGTAATGGTATAATTACAGTAAATATTTTACATATATTAATTGTAATGAGCTACATATAGCAATACTCCATTAACTGCAATGCAATGAATATGATGATAATTCTAATTACAGGATTTGAATGTGATAAGATACCAAACAGGAATGTTATTATATTTTCTTTCTGGTAGAAATTAGCTGGGTAAAGCCAAGGTTTGAGGTTTTTTTTTTTCCCCTCTTATTTATCTCAAAACAGTGTATTTACCTGAAAGACCACAAGAATGCAGCGTATAATACAGGTATCTCCATTAACCATGGCCTTTTCCATGATGTCACAGATACTGCTAAGATGGTGCGCTTCAATCGGATGCTGCTTGCCCAAGACACTTGTGATTGGAAGGTTGGGGTTGGTAGCAAGAAGATTGAGTTGGTGTATGCACATCGCACCAACATGGTGCAATAACTGGTTTATAACCTCACTCGTGGTTATAGCCTCTTCTAGAAGATGAAAAGGAAACTCAGTGAGGAAAGACAGCTCTACAGGTGGTCCTCAAGGAACAGACCTGTGACTTACAAAAGGTGCACACGTACTAGGAGAGAGGGACTTGGCTCCAATCTCTTCCACTACCTGCCACGGAGTGCTGGGGTGAAATCACTTGGGAAATATTTCTAGACCATAACGAGCTACCACTTTGTCTATGCTGGGCAATGGGCCAAGCGCTTTACATGCATCACCTTACAACAGTCTTACGAACTTAGACATGATTTTTAGCCCTGCTTTGTTCCCTCCTATAAATTTTGATATGCTGTTCTTTTGTTTTCATTCACTCCAAAATATTTTCTAATTTACCTTGGGGTTTCTTCTTTGACCCATATATTTTTGTAAGGCCATTAGATTTTATGGTACAATTAACCTAATATTAAGAATCCTAATAATACCAAACAAAAAACCAAACTTGTTGCCGTCGAGTCGATTCCGACTCATAGTGACCCTATACCAATATTTAAAAATAAAGGTCCTCAGTGGTAATTCTATATAATTTGAAGCTTGTGTGTAAATAAACCATTATCAATGTAAGACATTTTAACTGTATATAATCCCATTCCAAGTACAAAAGAATCAATTTTTGCAAAAAAAAAAAAGTTCTGAAAATTTTAGCAGAAACATGTCAATCTTCTTTTAAAAAAAAAAAAAGTCTACAGACCATTTCAAAAGCTCTGTTTATTTACATACTTATTTACTTAATCATAAACCAATCTTTCAGGGTTACAGATAACAAAAGATTTTTGGCTTTCTAAATTCAAAAAGGGAAGGCTACTGACTCATTTTGTTACTTGGTCTATGTTCCCACTTACAACTGCCGCTGTACTCTCTCAGATTGCGGGGGGAACATGTCTTCCTCCAAGGCTGTGGGTTCAGCTCACCTTTGGGCTCAGTGATGATGTGGCTGACTCCCAGTCTCTGGCAGACATAATGGAAGGCTTGATTCCCAGGATTACACCACTGATCGATATAGTCATTCGAGCATGTCCACAACATGTTGTTCACTGTATCGTAACAGGCACCTGCAAAAAGAGCATACTTTACTCAGCTGTCATGTCACCATCGGCCTGCAGACATATTTCTCACAAGCACTGCTACAGAAGGGAAGGGCGAGGACCTCCCCCAGTGCCAACAGTCTACATCCCTACTCCCGTGTATTTACCTGGCAAAGCACTAGGCTGGGACTCAGCAGCAAGAAGCCAGGATTCAGTTTCTAACTTTCCTTAACTACTATGTAAGAACTGAATAAATCCCATGGAATTATTAGTTCTTACCAACTGATTTATATCTGTTACTTCCAAAAAGAATTTCAATGGCTTACATCAAAAACGCAGGCACAACAGGACCGGTTAACATTAACACACAACAAAAGTTTTAGTAACTGAGTCCAAAATGTAGATATGAGCTTCTTAGCAACTAGGGCAAAGAAAAAACCCAACATATTACGTACCACTCATTGTCTAACAATAAGAAGCATACCAATTCCTCATGGGAAATAAACTTTTTTATGGCACATGCTTTGAGAAGAATATATTATAGGCATCATCACACAACACGATGGACAATTTCTTCAAAAAGAAGTTTATACAGAGGAATTTCACACGTGGCAATTTTTTATACTGATCCTCAAAAATTGAACAGGAGTATTAAATTTTTTTTCCTTTTAAGGAAATACAAAGCCAAGGGAAATTGGTAAAATTTTTCAAGAGAAATAGCTAAAATGTTGAATTTTCCAAGGAAATGCAAGCATTTGTTTCTTACCCAATCCTGGTACAAGAGCACCACGTCCCAGGGAGCTTCCGGCAGCATCAATGAGATCCGCACGACTTGTGAACTGCCCGTCGGAAATATTATACACCAAGCTAGAGGCTAGGACTTCGGAAACAAACACTAAGTTGTTTAACTAGCCTTAAGAAGATGGTCGTTCTACTCTTCAAAGTTCAAACTCTAAGCTCTTAACAAGATTTTCATTAAGAAAAAAAAAGTCATCCCTTCATTTTTGTGGTCTGTTGGGGGTAACAATGAGGGTATATATACAGAGGACCATAAAAAGAAAAGCATCACCAGAACACCTTCCTAAATTTAACAGTGAGCCATATATTTTTTAATGTGTCTTAAAAATGGCAGTTTTTGCATGAAGGCTTTTTCAGTATAGGTTATCAAAAGGGTAACTGCAAGAGGGATTACAAATTTTTTTTAATATAATTTTTATTGTGCTTTAAGTGAAAGTTTACAAATCAAGTCAGTCTCTCACACAAAAATTTATATACACCTGCTGCATACTCCCAATTACTCTCCCCCTAATGAGACAGCCCTCTCTCTCTCTCTCCACTCTCCCTTTTCATGTCCATTTCGCCAGTTTCTAACCCCCTCTACCCTCTCATCTACCCTCCAGGCAGGACATGTCAACATAGTCTCACGTGTCCACCTGATCCAAGAAGCTCACTCCTCACCAGCATCCCCCTCCAACCCAGGATTACAATTATTAACACCACAGAGTAACGGCATTTACTGGAAATATTTTATATATAGTTGGTGCTCAATAAAGGTTGATGGACACTCAAATGCAGTTCAGTTCGTGTCCTTCCAAGCACTGGCTCTAAAACTTGGAGACACGTTGGCCCTTCCCCTCAACACAGGATAGTGTAGGGATGAAGGGTATGGGATTCGGGTTTCTGGGTTTTAATTCCACCTCTACCACTTATGGGTGACCCTGGGCAAGTTACTTAACTCGCGGAGTCTTGGATTCCTCATTTGTAAAGTGCAGACAAGTACCAACTTCATAGAGTTATTTTGGAGATTAAATGACTTAAAATATAATATGTCAAGGACCTACAACAGCACATATGTGTTAGCTGCTACTATTGATACTGTTATTTTCTTCCCTACTTTCAAACATAAAATCCTAATACTGTGTCTCTTGAGTTTGTTTTTTGTTTTTTTTCTTCTTCTTATTTCCATTGCCAGATGAGCAGTCCGGGCCCTTATCATGTCTGCCTTCAGTTATAACCAAAACTGTTCTCTTTATTTCTTTCCTATTTTCTACTGTTCCAACCTACATACCAACAGGCTGATCTTCCCAAACTCTTTTTTAAATTGTGTTTACCATACATATCCCTTTTTCCCCCTTGACCACTTACACAGAAGACACCTGTTTTTCTCAATTTAAACTCAAGAAGTTTAAGTCACTCCTTTCCTCAAGGAGTCACTCCTGTCCCTCCCTCTCCACAGTGATGTCTGCATCATTCTGAGTCTGTAGCATTACAGTCAGCTCTGCGTGGTTCAAGCACTGACGCGGCATCCTATGCCACTTTCTAGTTGTTTCATACTCCTACATCGTTTCTCACATTGAGGCTATGAGCTCCTGAAGGCGAGCACTATTTCTTTCACTTTCTGAGGAGCCAGCCCCATAGTGACCAACACAGGACAGAGCATAAACCTGTTGCCCTTGAGTGGATTCTGACTCACAGTGACCCTACAGGACAGAGTAGAACTGCCCCATGGGTTTCCAAGAAACAGCTGGTAAATTTGAACTGCTAACCTTTTGGTTAGCAGCCGAGCTCTTAACCACTGCACCACCAGGGCTCCACTGGACAGAGCATAGAAGGTATTTAAGCATTTTCTAATTTGCAGGCCTGTTTTAATCAAATGGGGCCAATCTTAATTGAGTGAAAAAGCCATGCCAAGGAGACTAAAAACGAACTCTGTGACCAGCACTTGGAAAAACAAACAAATCGGTGTAGAGCTCAATACGACTAGTGGTCAATAAAAAAACAAATGACCCAGTTTAAAAACAGGCAAAGGACTTGAACAGACATTTCTTTAAAGAGGATATATAAATGGCCAATAAGTACATTTAAAGATGCTCAACATCATTGTTGTTGTTAGGTGCCATTGAGTGGATTCCGACTCATAGCAACCATATATGTACAATAGAACGAAACACTGCCCAGTCCTACACAGCAACACACAAGCCCCCGCAGTACGATAACCTGACAGACATGTTGGGGTATTCAACATCATTAGTCATCAGGGAAATGCAAACCAAAACCACAATGAGATACTACTTCACACCCACTCCCAGTTGCCATTGAGTCCACTCTGACTAAAACGACAGACAAGAACAAGCGGTGGTGAGGACGGTGCAGTTTAGAGCTCCTCAAATGGTTAAATGTAGCTACCATACAACCCGGCAATACCACTGCCAGGTGTACACCCAAAAGAATTGAAGACATACGTTCACATAGATTCTTGATCCTGAATGTTCACAGCAGCGTCATTCATAACAGCCAAACGTGGAAACCGCCCAAAGGCCCATCAACGGATGAACAGATGAACAAAACATGGTAAATACGTACAACAGAATATGACTCAGCTATGAAAAGGAACGATGTGCTGACAATATGCTACAACGTGGATGAACCATGAAAACGTTATGCTAAGGGAAAAACGCCAGTCACAAAAGGTCACATATTATATGATTCCACTTAGATGAAAAGTCCAGAATAAGGGAAATCCATGGAGTCAGACAGTACGCTGGTTGTTGCCAGGGGCTGGGAAGGAGGGGCAGATGAGGAGTGACTGCTAACGGATACAGGGTTTCTTTCTGAGCTGATGAAAATGTTCTAAAATCAGACAGGGGTGATGGCTGCACAACTCTGGATACACGACAAACCACTGAATTGTACGCTTTAAAAGGGTGAATTTAATGGTAAGTGAGTTCTATCTCAACGCTGCTATAAAAAAGAAGACTAAAGGTGAAGTTACAAGGGCTAAAGAGGACATACTGGTCGCACTCGGAGAGCGGCGTTGTTAGAGAAAACAGGCTGTTGAGAAAAAGATCAACCAATCTGGTTTTAAGGGAAAATGAGTTTGGAGTTAAGAGTATCTGAATTTCAAGCACATCCAACTTCTTGGAATGAGCTAAAGGTTAAGTTGATGCTGGATAAACAATTTTAACTGCTGAAGTCAAATGTCTACCTGATGGCTTAAGTTTAGAGTAAGAAATGCTTTTATATGTGGAATATAACCCTTTCATGTAATGGCTGTAAGCAAATTAAGAGGGCAGAATATGAAATACTGGGAAGTTAAAACAAGTAAATATTTTAAAACTTTTTAATTTTTTGTACCTAAACAAATTTGAAAGAAAAAAAAGAATGCAAAAATAAGCTATTCCTATATGTGAGGAGGAAACCCTGGTGGCATAGTGATTAAGAGCTCAGCTGCTAACCAAAAGGTTGGCAGTTCAAATCCACCAGGTGCTCCTTGGAAACCCTACGGGGAAGTTCTACTCTGCCTTATAAGGGTCGCTATGAGTTGGAATCAACTTGATAGCAATGGGTTTTCGGTATATATGAGGAATGTTTTTATCATATATTTTATTCCGCTTATTTATTTGCCTACTCCAAAGCCAAAATCACTTTAATTACTGTAGTGTAACCCTCTGTTTTATAAAAATACATGTACATTTATAGACATTAGTGAATTTTTATATATGTTATATTCTTTTTTGGGGGGGGGCAGGGGGGAAACCCTGGTGGCATAGTAGTTAAGAGCTACGGCTGCTAACCAAAAGGTTGGCAGTTTGAATCCACCAGGCACTCCCTGGAAACTGTATGGGACAGTTCTACTGTGCCCTATAGGGTCGCTATGAGTTGGAATCGACTTCATGGGGGCGGGTTTATCTTTTGTTTGTTTGTTTAACATTTTGTATATGTGTCCCAAAATGGAAGCATTTCACATTTTTTAGATATCTTTATGAAACTCTATCATACAGGGGTACAGCTCTTGCTGTGTCATCTGTAAATCATGTGGCAAGAGATTATTTTATTTCATAAAACTTTACTGAACCCATTCTTATTTCTAGTAACTTTACAGGATGATAGTTTCAAAAGTACACAATCATATCCTCTACAAAAATTGCATTTTTAATTCCCCCAAGTCTATAACTATATTGATTATTACTATTTTGGGTTGTTACCAGAAATAATAGGAAAGCTTTAAATTTCAGAGTTTAGGGCAAATGGAGAAATATGCCACAGATAAAATTCACTTACTTTTTAAAGATGACAAACCACTTGTTCCACCAAAAAGAGAGCGGGTGGCAGAGCTGCCTGACCCTCCTGGAGGTGGGACCAGCATCACTAAGTATGTGCCGCAGGTATAGATGGGCGTCTTCCGTAGCATTTTTAGAGGTAACCCACAGCTAGTGTTTGCTGGCGAAAGGAATGAAAATGCTGAGTAGAAATATTTGACACTCAGATTAATGCAATTACCAAAAGAGACTAGGGTATAAGGGGGCCCCAAACTAAAAAAGGATATACCCGGACGAGGAAAACAGAGTGAGAAGTAGAAGGCTAAGGAAAATTTAATGATCTTCTGGCTCTACAGCCTGACTCCAAGCCCCGTTATATGGTGTAAACATTTCTGGAAGGTGCTGCAAATCTGCAATACGTTCTTATGTCTCTAAGAATCCTTCCGAAAGAATGAATCCTCACAGGGACTAAATCTCGAAATAAAAGCAGAATCTTACTGTTCCACTTCCCCTAGGAAACTGTTGTATTACAGATCTTTTCTTTTAATTTTACATAGAACAAATTTTTCACAGATTTGTGATACTACATTCATTACAAACAGCTTTGAACGTGAAATCAGTCAGAAAGCTTAACCTATAACAAGTTAGTGAAAGCTTCCACAGTATCTATCATGAAATAATTTTATACCTAACCCAGTGCCGTCGAGTCGATTCCGACTCATAGTGACCCTATAGGACAGAGTAGAACCGCCCCATAGAGTTTCCAAGGAGTGCCTGGTGGATTCCAACTGC
The DNA here is from genome assembly GCF_024166365.1 of Elephas maximus indicus. Classification (NCBI taxonomy): domain Eukaryota; kingdom Metazoa; phylum Chordata; class Mammalia; order Proboscidea; family Elephantidae; genus Elephas; species Elephas maximus. The sequence continues at coordinate 10,550,732 of NC_064840.1, forward strand.
CGACCCTTTGGTTAGCAGCTGTAGCACTTAACCACTACGCCACCAGGGTTTCCAATTTTTTTTTTTTTTAAATACCTACATTATAATAATCCATTATATGGATTTTTTAGGGTCAGTGACAAACTATCATTAAGGAAATAATTATTGTTTCTAATCAAGAGGCATAAAATGTGCTTTAATCTCTCTTACTGGCAGATCTGAAACATGGAGGATACTCCAGGATTTTCTGTACACTAGCTTAGTGAGGACTGATGAAACCAATAGAAAGTCAATCAGAGTGCTTTCCTTAGGAAGCTGTTAGGCTATAAAAGATAATTTACCATTCATGGCCCAAATAGATTGTCTTTAGAAGGTTTGTCTGAGATTAGAAAATTAAGAAAAGAGAAACCTAATCTGTTGGATATTTGTTTTGAATGTTTATGGTTCTAAAATGTTCCCTTTTTAAAAGCTCTCAGCTCCCAACCAGAGTATACTTCATTCAGAGTATAAATTCAGGAACGTAAGTCCACTTCTGTAGGTTAGAAACCCAAATTAAAATGGCAAAAAGGACAACGATTAAAAAATTAGCAATTTTGTGAGCATAACATTGTTCACCAAGATGTTTTTAATAGGCATACGCTAATTAACGTGGTAGTAAATATTAGTTTATCACTTTGATTTTAGGATTAAAAATTCTAGTCTCTCTGAATGTTCAATGAATTTTCACAACTTCACTTATCCTATAACTGGTAAATTTTTTATGTAATAACATCATGTTAAATGAATACATAGAGAATGTTTGCAAGAGTACAACGAGATCACAGGTTTAGAAAACAGACAGCAGTTTCTGCATTCTAAAAATACTTTTGCCTTCTGAGGTCTCTTTTTGGTATTGCCCATATTTTCTTATCCAATAAACATTCCCTTAGTTTCTCTACTGTTCAGGGTAGGATTCAATTTTCTCCCAAGGGACAAATCCAGATCAAGCCTTTAGCTTGTAAAATGTTCATTTCGATAAATAAATGACTGTCCTCTACAAAGTATTTCCTACAACTCAAGTTATCCAGTAACCTAAGTTATAACAACTATTAACAATTTCCTCACTTCTGTGTGATACAATAGAGGCCTGTGGAAATAAAATAATATTCTTAAATTCTAATATGGATTAACACTATCTTTAAATTCTAATGTGGATTAGAATTTGATTTGGTAGTCTCATAATAAATTAACCACAAATATTTTCTCTTCATAGCATTTCAGACTATAAAGGGAATAAAGTATAAAACTGCATTAAATTCATTAAATGCATATTAATTCAGATATATTTTTTCTTTACATGCCATCTTTTTCTGGCTTTATCTTTTACTGTAGCTTCATGGTCTGTTATAAATTCAAGTGGTTGGTGTATAATCTATACAGTCTTCTACAATAATGGTTCTTAGCCTTTTTTTGAGTCATAGATGACTTTGAAAATTGATGAAAGCCATGATAGATACATATAACATGTTATTTAAAACTTTGGGGGAGCATATTTAAGAATTCCTTAGAGGGTTATCCTGGTTAAGACCTCTTTAAAACTGCAGAACGGTGTATACAGTATGTTACTTTTTATTAAGGGAGAAAATAAAAACACATATATTTGTCTTTAATTGTATTTGCATAAAGAAACCCAAGGATAAATAAAAACTAGTCAATATAGTTGCCTGTAGGGTGTGGGGTAGGGGCAGAATATGAAATATACCAAGATGATGGGAGTAAGACTTCTCTGCATATATGAGGGTAAGTAAAAAAGTATTGCTACAAAATCATAGAAACCTTCATTAAACAAAAATATCAAAATGTGACGCTACTGTTTCTCAACATATCCTCCACCTAGGTTTGTATACTTCTGAAGGCGGTGTTTCCATCTCTCTAACCCTTCCCCAAAGAATTCTACGCTCTTCAATTTACACCATGTCGAAACAGCAATTTTGGCATCCTTGAGGGATACAAATTGTGTTCCTTCTAAATGTTTTTTGAGTTTGGGGAATGAAAAGAAGTCTGAAGGGGTAAGATCAGGGCTGTAGGGTGGATGGGGTAGGGTTTCCCAATGAAATTGTCATGGAACAGCCCTTGCTACGCTTGAAGAATCAGCAGGTGCATTGTCATGATGGAAGAAAATTCCTTGGTACAACTTTCCAGGCCTTTTTCTCACCAATGCAGTTTTCAATTCTCTTAAAATTTCTTCATAGAAAGCCCCCATGATTGTCCTGTGTCTTTCAAGAAAATCTATCAAGATTACCCCTTTGGAATCCCCAAAAACAGTCCCCATAACCTTCTGAGTGGTCTTTCCTCTCTTGGCTCATCTTTGAGGTCTTCCTGATCTTCCCTAAAACACTTAATCCATCTAGAAACTGTTGTTTTTATGTGGGGTAGCATTCCCATAAGCTTGTTGCAAAGCTTCAATGATTTGGGAAGATGTCCCCTTGAGTTTTGTTAAAAATTTGATATTAGCCCTGACCTCAAAATTGTTTTTTTTTCATGAGACAAAAAGTATCCTTTTTTTGAAGGCACCCTAACAAGACTATGACAAGTGTGTTACTGAGAGAACCACAGCCATCCACTGATCATAGAGACATGTTTAAACATGTTTTGTTTGCAGGCATGAACTGGAACTGGAACTCTGTTGTCGTTGTTAGGTACCATTGAGTCAGTTCCGACTCATAGCAACCCCATGTACAACAGAACGAAACACTGCCTGGTCCTGCACCATTCTCACAATTGTTGTTCTGCTTGAGCCCATTGTTGCAGCCACCGTGTCAATCCATCTCGTTGAAGGGCTTCCTCTTTTTTGCTGATCTTCTACTTTACCAAGCACGATGTCCTTCTCCAGGGACTGGTCCCTCCTGATAACACGTCCAAAGTATGTGAGATGTAGTCTTGCCATCCTTGCTTTTAAGGAGCATTCTGGCTGTACTTCTTCCAAGACAGATTCGTTTATTCTTCTGGCAGTCCGTGCAAGATTCTTTGCCAACACCATAACTCAAAGGTGTCAATGCTTCAGTTTTCCTTTGTCATTGTTCATCTTTCACATGCATAGGAGGTGGCTGAAAACACCATGGCTTAGGTCAGGCACACCTTAGTCCTTAAAGTGACATCATTGCTTTTTAACACTTTAAAGAGGTCTTTTGCAACAGATTTGCCCGATGCAATATGTCATTTGATTTCCTGACTGTTGCTTCCATGGGCGTTGATTGTAGATCCGAGTAAAATGAAATCCTTGACAACTTCAATCCCCTAGTAGCAATACTTTTTGACTTACCCTTGTACCTTTTTATACTGTGTTCACTTTCAAACATTGTAAATGTATTATCTGGTTTAAAATGTTCAATTACAAACACTAAGTGATAAATTTTTTAAAAAGAAATACCTGTTGTAGAAGATGTGTCTCTTCCTTGCTTGATCAAGATTGTATTTAATGAAAAAAAAAATTTTTTTTTTTTTTGAAGATGATGCCAAATGTTGGCTTTTGACACTCAAGATGCATACTCTCAATGTGAAGTCAATTAATTTATACTGACAGTAATGACGATAAGGTATCAACGGTTAAAGATACAGCGGTTTCCACTTACTGTAGCTTCATGCTAACTCACTTCCATAGCCCACAACATGTATTAAATTGGAACAAATACAGGCACAGTAAGTGGGAGGAGATAAGACGAACTACATAAAGTGCTTTATAAGGCACCTAGTAAGTGCTCAGTAGACTGTTGCTGAACACAGTTACACAGGGTAAACAGATCTGGTAAGTGAACACCAGCTTACCTGCTTGATCCTCTTTCAGAGTGTTGGAGATGGTGGAGCCAGTCAGTGCAGCCAACGTGGCCGAAGGGGAAGCTCGGTACCGTGAAAGTCTGCTCAGAAGCATCTCATTAATGCTCTTTGCAGACTCTCCCTCTTTTCTCATTAGAATTGTGCGTTCCTGAAGAGGGTTGGCTACAAATATGCCATTTTCGATCTAATATCGAGAGAAAAAGAGGTCCTTAGCTGATATCTGCTTCCATTTAGCTAGCAAATTTCTACCTGAGAATTGTATTATTGTGATCAGGTTGCTCAAAAACATTTTCAAAACTGTACCTGAGTAGATCTATACTTAAAACTTAAGTGCTTTCTAGAAACTACTGCAAAGAAAACAAAGAGTAAGCTAAATTTGAGTGCTTTAATTTTTCATAACAGCCCAGGTTCTAAATGTAATCAGCCAAGTTTAAAAAGTTGTTGACTAAAATTTCTTATACTGAATTCCACAGGCAGCAGTCACAAATTGCAAGCCTCTGACAGGTACAAGTAAGATGAGAGGAAAACAAATCAATCAGTTTTTGACTTGCTATTAAGTACAACTATGAGGATAATACTTTCTTGAAATATAATTGTGGCTAAAATTCAAACTCTATTAACAACAACAAAAACACCATTGCCATCACATCGATTCTGACTTATAGTGACCCTATAGGACAAAGTAGAGCTGCCCCACAGGTTTTCCAAGGTGCAGCTGGTAGATTCGAACAGCCAACCTTTTGCTTAGCAGCCAAGCTCTTACCCACTGCGTCACCAGGGCTCCAATATTAACAACAGTTAACATTAATACCAGCTATTTGGGTACTGGAAACCCTGGTGGCATAGTGGTTAAGTGCTACAGCTGCTAACCAAGAGGTCAGCAGTTGAAATCCTCTAGGTGCTCCTTGGAAACTCTGTGGGGCAGTTCTACTCTGTCCTACAGGGTCGCTATGAGTCATAATCAACTCGACGGCAGTGGGTTTGGTTTGGTTTTTTATTTGGGTGCTGGCATAGCAAGTCAGGAGAAAGGCAGACTTTGTCTGCAAAAAATACATGCCAACTTCTCCTGGATCCTTGCTGATGCTTGGCAATTCTTTCATTCATCTTTGATTATTCCCCAAGAAAACCTCCAGAGCAGTGATTCCAAAATTCTTTAACCAATTTTGAGTGTGACTTCAAACAGATCACCTTGCTTTTACCCACCATAAGCTTCTCCCAATCATGTCTCTTCCAACCAAGAATCTTTGTATCCAACCTCCTTCGTTCTTCCTTTCCTCTTATTTCAGAGGAAGAAGCGTTTCACCTCGTATTATTTAAAGTTAACTCTTCCACCTCTGTCTCTAATCCCACATTCTCCTGCTTCCTCTCTCTAACCACTCCTTCTGCCCCTCCATCATCAATGTGTCCCTCTCTACTGCCTTCCTGCTCTGTGATTTCAAATGTTCTCAGGTCTCTGAGATCTTCAACAAAATCCTGCTGGCCCATCAAAATATGATCCCTTTTTTCCCACTTCAATTTGCTGTCCAGTGTCTCAACCGTAAGTGTATCTCATGCAGCCTCTGAATTCCCTGGCCCCCTTGTAGAGCCTGGACTCCTAGATCAGGCTGGAGTCTCAGCAATTGGTCCCACTACTGGAGGTAGGAAGGGCTGTCCTGCAGCTCCACTACTGGAGGTAGGAAGGGCTGGCCTGCAGCTCCACTACTGAAGGTAGGAAGGGCTGGCCTGCAGCTGTGGGGTGTGGAGATATGAGAGGATAGGAGTGCAAAGCTACAAGTCTAGGGAAGCAACCAGAGAGCAAAGAAGGAGTCAAAAGAGGCAGGGTGGTAACAGAGAAGAGGCAAGAGAAAGCAAGTAAATTCAGGAGCACAGCCAGGAAAGCTTCCCATAGGCAGCTACGGCACATGAGGGCCGGGAGTCTCTTACGACACATTCACAAATGATAAGGGAAAGGGTTTCTTAGAGAATCCAAAAGTGCTGTTTCTATTTCCTCACCCCTTGCTTCTTAACCCTGTGCGGTTTGGGCTCTGCACTAGGCACTCTCTAATGAGCAGACATTCTTGATGATCCACGGGAAACCTAAAATCCAAACCATCTACCGCCTCCCCGACTTCCTTGGATGCTGTGCCATGGTTGCCAGACTTTTGGGGATTCTTGTTGGTAAAATGTAATCCTGGTTCATATGTTTTTAATGAAAGCTCTGCACTAGTGGGCAAAGGCAACACAGCCCCTGCCCTACTGCTCTCTCTCTTCTTTGCTGGTTCTGCATCTCCATCTGCTGAGTGAGAGCCTTCCCAGGACTGAGAGCCAGCCTCTGGTGTCTAGGACCTCTGTCTGGAACACTCTGTCCCATCATTCAGGCCTCAAAGGGGTCTTCCCGGATTACCAATCTAAAGATGACCCTCCCCCAGTCACATCACATCACGTCACATCACATCACTTCACCCTGTCTGTTATCTGCACAGCACTCATTCTCTGAAATGATCTTACTCATTAATTCAGTTATTGTTTGCCTCTCTATCTCCTCCTACCCCAATCGAATGCCAGCTCCCTGAGAGCAGGAATCCTGCCTACTTTGTTCACCGTAACATTCCCAGCACTTAATAGGCATTCAATAAACAGTCGATGTTTCACTGAATAAACAAATCAATATCCTCCCTCAAATTCAACTATCATCTCTCCGTGGCAAATCTCAAATTTCTATCTATAGACCATTCTTGCTACCAAGATCTTGTCCTAGTTTTCTGTCACCCAACCCTCCACATTTCTGCTTGAATATGCAACTGTCGCCTAAAATTCAACACATCCACCTCCCACCACATCGCTTTACCCCCACCCTCCTGCTAGATTAATCTTTAGCAAGCATAGCTCTATTTATGTCACACAGCTCTAAATACAACCCCCAAAGGCATCCAAGATAAAAACCAATCACTTTAAGCTTGGCATTCAAAAGCACTACCCAATTTGGTACTATGATAAAATCAATGGGTAACTTAAAAAAAAAAAAAAAGAAAAGAAACTATATTATTGTATTCAAATACTTTTAAAATATAGAAAATAAAAACTGATAAAGCACCTGTGAGAAGCAATAAGGTCTGAGGTTTGGTGCACAAGTGGCAAATCTGCTAGAAATCGACTTCAGTAAAGAAGCTATTCGGGATTAAAAAGCTACTGATTTAGAAAGGAGAAGACGAAGGAGCCGCACAGTTAGTAGTGGGGCTTCCCTCCTAGCTACCATGGTACCATCCTGGTCTAAGCCACTGTCATCTTCAGGCTGCTGTCTAGACCAACCTCCCAACTGGTCTCTCTGTTTCCACCTTTGTAGCCCCATAGTTCATTCTCCACACAGCAAAAAGACAGGACGTAAAGACAGCAAGAATAATCTCTTCCAAGAGTTTTGCTCTAAAGAGGAACAAAGAAATAGGGCAGTGGCTGGAGGGGAGCATGGTCAAGGGAGTTGTTTGTTTTTCCAAGATGGGATACACTATGTATAACATATTTGTATGCTGTTGCGAATGATCCATTGAGAGGGGAAAGTTGTTAACGTAGGAAAACAATTCTAGAAGGCAAGCCCTCCGCTCCCAACTTTTATTACTCAGCTGGTAGCGAATACACACAGTATTCTAAACCTAGTTTTCTGTATTAACAACATACCTTGGAAATCAATCCACTTCAATATATGCAGATCTGCCTCATACTTTTAAAGGCTACACAGCGTTCTATTCTGTAGAATTACCACAGGCAGTAAACCAGTATCTGTGTAAAGCTTCCCAAGTTAGCATTTTAGAAGCTGCTAAGTTAGTGGCCTGTGATGATTTGAAAAAAATTTTTTATGATGAAAAATTTCAAGCATATACAAAAACAGAGAGTAGTATAATGAACCCCTAGCCATCATCCAGAATCAACAATTATCCAGATACTGCCATACTTGCTTCACCTAGCCCCTCCTTTTTTGGCTCAAGTATTTTAAAGCATATCCTAAACATCATCAATTCCACTCTCACTTACTTCATGAAACATTTCTAAAAATATGGACATTTTCTTACAGAACCACAATGCCATTATCATAATTAAAAGATAAATTAACAATAACTCTTTGGTTTCATCTAATATCATTTTACATTCAAATTTCCAATTCTCTCCCAAAAGTTCTTTTACAGTTGGTTTACTTGAATCAGACTCCAAAAAAGGATTCAAAAGTTGTTTTTTTAACCTAGCGCAGGCTCCCCTCTTCCCAACTTTTATTTCATGCTGCTGGCAGAGGCTAATTTTAGTTGTTCTGCTTCCACCACGGAAGGTACGGGCTTTTGACTGTATAACTTTACCTCTAAAAATATCTTTACGTTGTCTTTACCCTTGATTGATACTTTGGTTGAATACTAATTTCTAAGTTGAAAATCAATATCCCTTAGAATTGTGAAAGTACTGTTCCATTTTTGCGTCCAGTGTTGATACTGAAAACTCTGGTACTTTTCTAATTTCTCAACATTTGTATATGATTGTTTTTCTTTCTGAAAGTTTTAGAACCTTCTCTTTATCTCTGGTTGTTTGAAAATTCACGATGATATATCTTGCTGTGGGCATTTTTCATTTCATTGTGCCAGATACCTAATGGGCCCAATAACCTTTGGTCTGAAAATTTTCTTGTATTATTTCTTTGATCATGTCATCCTCTTTATTTTCTCTGTTCTCGTTTTGGAATCCCTAAGAGTAAGATGGATTATTCCTCCACATCTTTTATGTTTTCTCCCATGTTTACTGTTCTTTATCTATTTGCCCTACTTTCTGAGCGTTTCTTTTTATCTTTCAACCCTTTTAACGACTTCTGAAAAATTTTGACTATCATAGTTTTATATCCAGGAGCTCTTTCTCATTCCGATTGTCCCTTTTTCATGATACCCTGTTCTGTTTTATAAATGCAATATCTTCTATCTCACAAATTAAGGTTTGTGAAATTTTATTCTGTTCCTTTTACTAGCTGCTTCTTCTGATTTCTTTTTCTTACTCTTAAATTAGAAAAAGAATTTGAAAATATTGGAGACTTCCCTATTTGTCTAGGGACCTTTGGTTGTCTGTCCTTTTTTTTTTTTTTTTAATTTCTAACTCTTTACCTGGGAAATTTTAAAACGTATGTTAAAAAAAAGAGAGAGAATGGTATATTGAGATCCCTATGTACCCATCGGAAACTCTGGTGGCGTAGTGGTTAAGTGCTACGGCTGCTAACCAAAGGGTCAGCAGTTCAGATCCACCAGGCGCTCCTTGGAAACTCTATGGGGCAGTTCTACTCTGTCCTATAGGGTCTCTATGAGTCGGAATTGACTCGACGGCACTGGGTTTGGTTTTTTGGTTTAAGTACCTATCACCTAGCTTCAATAATTATCAGTATTTTGCCAATCCTGTTTTATCTATTCCCCTCACCTCACACATACACACACCCCTCCAAAGCTTTGGTTTTTTTTCTTGTTTTGTCTGCTCTTTTTCTTACACCAGTTCAGCCTTACTTAGGGATTCTGTGCACATGGTTGAGGGTTGTTAATGGAGACTTTACTTGCAGGTGATTGACCAGGAGCAAGTCTCTTCCTTAGCCGAACCTCAAATGTCAGTACGTAGAGGTCTCTAGGGTCATGCAATTTCTTCAGAAAATAAATGTCTAGTCTTTTGCCTGGACAGCCAGCATCTGACTGCAAGTGTTCTGTGCACCGGGAGGGCTGGTAGTGACTATTCTTTACAGTTAGCCTTATCTCACAATGGCTCTCCACCATACCTGACGCTGCCAGTTCTTAAGACTCTCCAGGGTTTTGTGTGGGCAAATCAACTCTCTTCCTCTTGGCATTCCTCTGAACATATACTTTTAGTTTTAGCTTTCTTCATGAAGGATAGGAAGGGACACTACTATCTCTGTCTTACAAAAAAGGGGGCAAGAGAGCCTGCCTAGAGTTGGTGAACAAGAAACAAAGGCTTAACTGTAAGTCACAAAGATAACCAAAAGAAGAACAAAGATCAATGCCATAAAAACATTAGGAGGAAGAAGAAAAGAAAGAGGAAGAGTTGATCCAAATTCTCATCTATCACAGCAAAAAAATCAACAGACGATATTTAGAGTTCATAACTGAAGAAAGAGCAATATAAGCATTTTATTGAGAGCTATGAAGTAAACACCAGAAGAACCAAAAGCTGAAACCATTAAACCAACTTCCTATAAGAAGCATGCCAGGGGATGGAAGGACAGGACATGGGACTCAAGGTTTTCATTATGAACCTGTGATACCAGATGTTTTAAACCATGTGCATGTATTTCTTTGATATAAATTTTCTTTTAATATGGATGACATAGGAGGGAAAGGGGGAAGTCTTCAGTGTTTTCCCACTATTCTTAGAATGTTGATGTTGTTAGGTGCTGTGGAGTTGATTTTGACTCATAGGGACCCCAGAGTGGAACTGCTCCACAGGGTTTTCTAGGCTAAACTTATATGAGCAGACCGCCAGGTCTTTCTCCCGCAAAGCTGCTGGGTGGGTTCAAAGCGCCAGTCTTCCAGTTAGCAGCCTAGCATTTAACCATTGTGCCACCAAGGTTTATTCTTAGAAGAAACACCTAAATTCTTTAAACAGCCAGTGACTGTCTAAAAACAAATCAACAACAAAAAAAGCTTTTCTGACAACTGGTTTATGAACGTGTGTTCAGGTAGTACAATCTCTAGCAGACTAATGCAAAGATACACTCTGGCAGTGACATTTTATGAGAAAAGATAATGGATAGAGAATCACTGTTAGACCAGACAGAAAAAGAAAAGAATGCATGGTTACAGGTTAGCAGGCTCCTGACTGATAGCTGGCGGGATGGATGACTGGGTTCCCAGAAAAAGCTTTATTCCATTAAAATTTACCAGAAAATTGCTTCAGCGGGTTTTTTTTTTTTTTTTTTGGTGGTTGTTTTTCAGGAATGCTAATTTCTTCCCAGAAGGAGGCTGTAAATTATATCATATATATTAAAAAAAAAAAAAAAAGTTCTGTCATAGGCCTGTTTGGGGACAATTTTCTCTTTTCCACGTCCCTATAAGTACTTATCTAGACCATTGCTGCCTAATAGAACTTCCTGCAATGATGGAAATGTTCTCTATCTTTGCTGTTCTATACAGTAGCCACTAGCCACAAGTGGCTACTGAGTACTGGCAATGTGGCTAGTACAAGTGAAGAACTGAATTTTTAATTTCATTTCATTCTGATTAATTTACATTTAAATTAAAAGGCCTGGGGCAGTGCAGGTCTAGGCCCTACCTTAGCTCCCAGTCTTTTCTCACCCCAGCCTCTCCTTCTCTTGGCATTCCAGCCACTTGGGCCCTCTTTGTGTTTTCGTTTTTTTTTTTTTTTAGTAATATTTTATTGTGTTTTCAGTGAAGGTTTACACAGTAGTTTAGGCTCCCATTCAACAATTTCTTTATAAATTGTTGAGCATCATTGCTTACCTTCTTCATGAACATTCTCATTATTTCCATCTGGTTGTTCTTTTTCCATTAATCTAGTTTCCCTGCCCCCTTACATTCTCATTTTTGTTTTAAAGTAATTGTTCAGTCTCACATAGTTCATTTTTTTTTTTTTTAAAGGAACACAGTACTTACAGATGATATTATTTTTCTGAGCTAGGCCCTCGTTTATTTCCTAAAACACATATGCTCACTCCTGCCACAAAGCCTTTGTACCCTTTGTACTTGTGACTCCTGCTTCTTAGCATGTTCTTCCCTGCCTGTTCTCCAACTCCTTCATCTGGTTAACTACTACTTTTCCTTTTGCTATCTAAAATTATCTTGTCCACTTATTTGTTCACTTGTTAAGGCTAACATTTTGTCTCTCCACCACCACCACCACCACCACCACCCCTCCCCAAAATCAGCCACCAGGTAGAATATAAGCTCCACTTAAGCAAGGACGCTGCCCGCCTTGTTCATCACTATTATTTCTAACAGCTAGAACTGTCAATACACAGTAGACATTCAGCTAATATCTAATGAATGAATGCTCTCACAATTTTAACTGTCAGCCCCTCAGAGACCCCCAACTTCTATCTACACAGATCCATTCCTGCTGCTACAATTTAATCCCACATTTCCAACTGCCCCATGAGCATTTATGCTTAAATGCCCCATTCACTACACATTAACTGGTGTTATCTCCACTCTGCTGCCAAATTAACCTTCAGAAAGCTTGTGTCACACAATTTCAAACAAACATTCAAAGACATCCAAGAGAAAGGTCAATTTTAATAAGGAAACACTGAACACACTACACATACTGCAAAATTCTTAGGTTCTTTGTATATCAATACAAAAAGAAAGCAAACAGAAACATTTCTGCAAAGACATAAAATGAGAACCTACCACAAGTTCAAAGATGTCCATGAAGACAGAATGTCCCTTGGGTGTCTTCTCATTCAGACTGGCAGGAGACCAGATCCAATAGAAGTAAGTGCCATCTGAAGAAAGGTGCACAGTGCTCATAGTGCTGCCGACAGGGAGGTGATTGGTTGGCATTGGCACCATCTGACACACCTGGACGTGAATTGGAGGAAAACTTCATTAGTGTAACAATGAAATTCTGATTAAGGCCCTCGGCCCATCAGCAATGGTATTAAATCCCAAAATGAGAATTCACTACACTTCCCTGTTAAAATAAAATTGATATTCATCTCTAAGAACAGTATGTGAAAATTACATAACAAGGATATAAAAGTTCATAGAATGGGCAATAAAATAATATGAATAGCCATGAAATAGATAAAATGATTCTTGAGATTAACTCAAGTTATATTTTAATAGAAAAAATATTTACTTAACACTTTGAATCTCCTATGCATGTGTGTTTTATCTAACATTTATTAAAAACACAAAGTTTTAGAGAAATAATACTTCCTGAAATTTCCTTAGTAAATAAAATTTAAGATCATTAATTATATTTAAGAGATAGGAACTATATCTTATTCATCTTTATATCCCTAGCACCTAATTCAGACCTAACTCGAAATTGTTTAAGAAATATGGAAACCTTAACCTCACTGAACATGTATCCTTATTTCTTAAAATGGAGTAAAACGTAGAAGTTTGCCTACAAAAAAAAAGAAAGAAAGAAATATAACCAAAAAAAAAGCCATTTGCTGTTGAGTCAATTCTGACTCAGAGTGACCCTAGAGGACAGAGTAGAACTGCACCATAGAGTGTCCAAGGAGTGCCTGGTGGATTTGAACTGCTGTCCTTTTGGTTAGCAGCCGTAGCACTTAACCACTATGCCGCCACGGTTTCCAGAAAGAAATATGGAAAGAAGTTAAAAAGAGAGGGCAGAAGGAAGGCAAGAGGGAAAGAAGAAAACAGGGAGAAGGAGGAGGAGAAAGAAGTCTGAAAAAAATTAAGGCATACGAAATATCCTAACTTGGCACATGAAGGCTCATTGAAATTCACCAAGTACATCGGGGTGGGGGGTGGGGGGGACAAACACCAATTCCCTGTATTTAACGTGGAGACACATGTTTCTAATACTAAACACCCTTCATTTTCAGCATAATGAGTTCGTTTTGCACCATTTCACATTAAATGTGTGGTTACATACTAATTTTTTACTGCCAGAGATCAGCACTTAAAATAAGGGAAAATGAGAATGGAGAAAACAGCTGACTAGGCTTTTTAAAAAAATTCAGGAGTAGGAGAAGAGCTGCAAAACCCGGAATAAAAATAATTAGAGAAGGTCAGATGCCTTCAGGGAAGAGTAAGAACTCTCTTCAGTTACTCCAACTCTTTTGATGAGTCACAAATTTTCCTAAGGCTGCTTTTGACCCCTCGACTCATTCCAGACGAACTTCTGCCCAGACTTGTTTTGCTGTGATCACACTTTGAACTTGCAGTGCCAGGAAATCTACAAAGTTGACAGCTAATTGGTTGGCCTAAGCTACCCCAAATTGCTTCCAACGCACACATCTAGTTAGTGACCTACAGTACTGCTTTCTTGGACGGACGACATGAATTTTTTTGTAACAACATAGAGGAAACTAATGTAAACCTATTGTTTCAAATGTAAATCATGTTCTGAAATTTGACATCTGTTTAACTTCTAGGCTTATAACTTCTATTTCAAAACAATATGAGACACTTCTCATCTGTTTGCTTTAGTAACAAGAGATGAAGTCAATTGGGCATCGATTCTTTAATTCCTTCATTTCACTCATTCAGTAATCATTGAACACCTAATATGTGCTCTGGAGATACGATGATGAACAACAGTCAGTGTCTGTTCTCCAGGCAAGGCAGAGTTGAGTGATGGACAAAAAGAGACGAAACGACCCATTTACTTCCTGGATATGAGTACTCTCAGGGCTCTTACTCCACAGATGGTAACTCCAAGCATTCAGTTCAACTTCGGTTGAAAGGCATAAAGTTGTAATTTAAAGAACTCCAACTCTGGAGCTAAGAACCATGGGCTCAAGTCCTGGTACTGTGGTTATTGGTTGTGTGGGCCTGGGCAAGTTACCTAACCTCTCTGAGTTGCATTCATCTATTCAACACTGAACACTTACGGAGTGCTTCCAACGTGCCTAGCCTCAGCTGCCTTACCTGTAAGATGAGCCTATCACAGTTACACCTCACAGGTAGGGAGAGGAAGTGTATGTAAATTGCCTAGGCCAGGGCCTGGCACAGGGAGAGACGCTGATAATGTTAAAAAAAAAAAAATTTTTTTTTTTTTTTTACTGTCAATGTTATTATTATCCATTAGATATTCTGTGACAGGGATATAAAGATGAGTAAGACAGAATCTAGTCCTAGAAGGTCTATCGGATCTGGTTGGGGAGCCAGACACGAGAGCAGGTAATTTCAGTATAATGTAGCAAGTGCTGTAAAACAGAGCACTAAAGATGAGCTGTTAATCCCTAATACACAATTATTTTATTCTGAATTCATTTCAAAGCTCCCTTTCCCACTGAAAGGCTGCTTAGAACAAATTGAATAGGGAAACGACGCCATCCCAAAAGAGATCCAGTAAAAAAGAAAAAAAAAGCTAGTATTTATAATTTATACCATCTTTGACTCGCTATAGGTTTTTTTTTTTTTTTAAATAAAAAAATAATAATTGTTGGCCTTAGTAACTCTTAGAGAGCATATTAATGGAGGGGGAGGGGAACTGAAGACACTAGTGAGAAAACACAATACTAAAACTATGAAAGTTAGAAGGATGCCACTCTGGTGGGAAAAATATATCAATTGTATTATTATTGCTTCTGATAGTGTGAGAGACTTCCCTTACGCATACCAAATATGAAAGACAATGCCTTCGTTTTCTGTTTACCTGCAGAGTATTCTGGTCGATGACCTGGAAAAGGGAGTGAGGCTTATTATCAAATGACACAGGCCTGTGGAGAAGGCTCCCGCTGCCAAAAGCAACCCATCCTGGCTCCAGCTCCTCGTTCCGGCAGTACACAAATCCTCTGTGGTAAAGAAGGGGACACAGGCTGAGTTAAAGCCCTTTCTCTGCAACCGGCACAGGCAATATTTTCTACCTCATCTGGAAAAATGACCAAAGGATGCAAAACATCCGAAGGAGAATGGGCGTATTACGTTAACTTTCGGGCTGACAAACTAGGGCAAATATTAAGTTTCCACCACTAAGTAGAGAGGAGGAAAGGCCTAATGAAATATATACCAGGATCTCAAACTGTGGTTTCTTTTGGCAGCAATTCATAGATCTTATATCACAATTGAAAATCATTGCTAATCCAATGTCAAATCCAAGTACAAAAAGGTTGAATTGGAAAATCTTCCATTTATCAACATGGAGAAGTCACTGATATTGTTATAGGAACTCTGATCATAAAGCAACTCCTGGCTAGAAACAATGACTGCAGCATTACCAAACGCTGGCAGAGTCCGGACAAAGCTAAAATGCATGAAGAGAACATGAGGAAGAGGGAAGATGACAATAAGAGAAAAAGAACGGATTTGTGCGACTTAACTCAGCTTTATTAGCTACTAATCTACAGGGATTCAGCACGCGCTCCCAGGCGTTTTCTTCACAGAGATTAACATAAAGAGGAAAACACTCCAGCCAAATCATTCAGCAAGTTCCACGCGACTGACCTGAGAGTACCGTGTAATCCAGACCCCAATTTGCTCACTCCTCTTCCAACTGAGTTAGTCGTATACAGGTAAAGGCCGTCTGCTGTGAGACAGCGTCCCAGGTCAGCGTCTGAAAGCGGTTTTCACAGGTCAATTATACACATGCTTTTTCTAAGAAGTTGCAAGCATGCTTTTTCTAATGAAAAAGGCTTTAGAAGGTTGAGTGAAAGATAATCTCCCACTTCTAAAATAAGAGCTTCGATGTGACTTCCAGGCAAGATGGCTCGTAAGCCCCCAAATCAAACATTCAAAATGCATGTGGGATCAAGGACCAGGATCAAGCACAGAGGTTAAGAAATAGTTACTAGTGGGACAACAAGGTTCAGCCTGTTTTTTTTTCTTTCTTTCTTCTTTTGAAAAGAAAAATACTGAGTCCATTTTAAGCAACCCTCATTCTAATCGGAAAGGATGAAGAGCATGGTACTTTTATCAGTGATGGCGAAGCAGGGAAGGCTTGAGCTTTCAACTGCGTTGGCAACTTATCAGGTGACCTTGGGCCTCTCTGAGCTTCAGTTTCTTCATCTGTAAGTTGAGTACAGTAATATATGCTTCAAGGATTACTGTGATGGTTAGGTGAGATAATATAGGCAATACACCTGATGCAGTTTGGTACAAAGGTCAGTGCTCCATGAATGGTAAATGACATTATGCTGATATACTGATGATACACACTGAGCTAAAATCTGCTTCTGTGGAGTTTCCATACAGACATCCTAGTTTTAGTTTCTGGAGCAACGTAACACAAAAGAATAATACCACTTCTATTTTAAAATAGCAATTACTTCTCCCCTTAGCTAAGTCTTCCCCAAGTGAAACAGTGTCTCTCTATATGATAGTAAATGGTTTGCTAACTATAAAGAATTTGCCTTAAAGACAGCTTACACGTAAAACTATGAGTGTTAATTTTTATTAACATTCCACTCACAATGTTTAGTGGTGTTAGTCACCTGAAGCACGTCGCATTTGTTACAGGAAATCGAATGTCACATCACTCAATACGAGTATATTGTTATCTTGGAGCCCTGGTGGCACAGTGGTTAAGAGCCTGGTTGCTAATCAAAAGGCTGGCAGTTCAAATCTACCAGCTGCTCCTTGGAAACCCTATGGGGCAGTTTTACTCTGTCCTATAGGGTTGCTATGATTTGGAATTGACTTAATAGCAACGAGGTCTTCTTTTTTTTATCTGGTATGCATTATCTTAAAAATTCAGTTTACTAATCTGAGAAAACTGGGACCTGTAAATACTGGTTCTGAAAAAAAAAAAACTGAAGTAGGTAATAATTTTTTAAATATTAATTTCATACCTTAAACATTTTATTTTACTTTAACCTAAATTCATAAATATACATTTATTCACCAATCTTTAGAGGAAACCCAAGACCTTTTGAGTTTGGGTCTGGCCAAGGGTGGCAGTGAAGGGGCTAGATTAAACAGACTAGCCAGGAGTATTCTCTCAACTTCTATATATGTTGAATGCTTCCATATTAAAAGTTAAATAAGTTAAATAAGATTATCTTTAAAACTTTCACTTAAAGCACAATAAAATTATATATATAAAAAAGATTATCTTTAAATTGTTATAAGAAAAGCATCCTCTGCCAAGAAGTAAAACCAAAGATACAGAAGAGTGAAAAACAAACAAATCAGCTAAGCATCATCGTCTTCAGTGAGAAACTTCCCAGAGAGGCACTAAGCACAATAAAGACGGAGAATAAAAAAGTTTTTGAATTTGCATGAAGATATAAATTTGAGCCTGTAAAGTCTGAGTACTTCTTGGGGACCACAGACTTTTGCTTCTCCTGATAACTCTGGCAGCGTCCTGAAGATAATAAATCACCTCCACAAAGTCCTGCCTATTCTTCTCACCAGCTTCACGTGACTGTCTAGAAGAAATGGCAAACTGCGAAAATACACAGGTCCCGGGATGAGAGGTGCAAGGGCAGCATGTTGCTTAGACTGAGCTCCATGCCCTTACAGCTGCGAAGGAAGGTCACTCCCATCAAGGGTGGGAAACAATAAGGGTGGCCAGGACAGAAAAGGCTATCGATGACACACCTAATTAACATCAGTTTTCTTAGCGACTCATCTTTGTTGAGTCTTTCTAAAACATTAGACTTTTTTAATGGAGGCAATTTCCTGGTTTTTTTTTTTGTTTTTTTTTTTTTTGCATTCCTATTTCATCAGTTATGCAATATTTGATGATATAATCACAATAACAAGTACCAATGACAATAACAAACAGGTTTTGGAGCAAGGCAGACTCTTGGTAAGCCTGCAGCTCTGCTGGTGGGAGTAGAAGTGCACAGAGGTGTCAAGCGGAGCCTCCTGGCCCGGTAAGTCTGGCGTGCCCTGGCATTGGTATGTATGTTTTCACCGAGCAACTGCAGAGGCCTGATTCACCTGCCAGGTCAGTAAAGTGGAGGTCAATTAAGAGAGTCTCTGCCATGTTCACTGAGAAGTACAATCACGCACCACACGACGTCTGTTCGGGCAACAACCAACCACATATATGTTCGTGGTCTCACAAGGTTATAACAGATTTCGGAAATTCCGACCGGAGAACGGGACGTAGTGGATTTAAGCATGTCGCACTGGAAATCACGATGATCTTCAAAAACTAAGAAAAAATTCTCCAAGCCATTAACGGATTGGTTCCACTGAAAGCCACCAGGCTAACGAAGAGGGACCTATATCAAAAAGGGGAAATTTCTAACGACGTGGGTTGAGAACCAAACACAAAAGCAAATCCCTCTCAGCACGCTGACGATCCCGGCTAAGGCACAAAGCTTGTCTGAGATGCTTAAAGAAAAAGCAGGACCAGACTACGATATCGACTTTAGTGCTAGGCTCTGGGTGGTTCAAGTGCTTCAATGGTTTTCGAGCATAACGTCAAAGTGAGTGGTCAGTCTTTGCGTCCTGACGCAAAGGCAGCAGAAAAACTTGTTGAAAGCTTAGATAAACTCACTGTAAAGGGAGGGTATTTGCCCCAGCAACCTTTTAATATGGACAAAACCTCCGTATTCTGGAAGCGAGTGCCTAAAAGAACCTTCATCCGTAATACGGTGTTCCCACGATGTCCAAATCACATAACACCCTATTTCACAGAACATACTGTGGACACTAAGTGACACGTGTCTGTATAATAAAGTGGCCTGAAGTACTGTGAAACTGTGTAAAAACATTTCAATCTGGTCCGCTGTGTTTAAGAGATACGAAAGAATTTGTGTTCTCTTGAATCTTCTCATTTTTTTGCTTTCAGGACTGAAGGGCTCATAAATACATGCAATAAATTACTAAAAGAAATCGTATCAAGCAGCCAGACCTGATACTTTTATCAGCAGACAAAAACTTTCAACTTAAGGCTCCCGCACCCAAATGCAAACGCCCAGAAACCAATTTAAGTAATTCATGCCTCCTTGGCAGGGGTGTATGGATGATACCTTTCTTTCGATAGTAAAACCTATCCATTTCCTTACCTCACAGACTATCAACTTTTATACTTTTCCTGATAACACAACAATGAACACACTGTACAGGAATCATGAGCTTTTAATTAAAAGGAACACACAGAGTCCTGTCTAAATTCTTTGCCACAAGGATCTAAAACCATGATTTTTACATCTTAATTGAAATCCCAGGACAAAAAAACCCTTACATTACCTTTATTTTCAGAACTGGAGCCAGTGTTGCTATCCGGCGCTGGTAACATATCTTCATACCCCCATGATACTATGTGTTTGCCCCCAAGCAAACAGGAAGGTGATCCAGGTCCTCCTTCCAAAAGCAGCAGCCTATAAGGGGAGGAGGAGAGTCACAAAGCCTCTGAGACTGTCTATTTTGGCAAGAAAATAAAATTCTACCTACCACCTCAAAGAGTAGAAAACTCAGATAGTTCTACATAAATTATACATCTGTAAAGATATTCACAATATATTTTAAATGAAAAAAAGGAGACTACAAAACTATTTGTAGAAATGTTATAATTATAATTCTGTGTAAAAATTTTTTAGAGTCGCAATTATATATAACATAAAGATGATACATATGTATGTTATATATAACTACATATTTACATATATATTAAGAGTTATAATTATATTAGAACACATATATAATGTGCGTGTGTGATATGAATGGATTAGGAAGCACATACACCAAAACACTAGGAATCTCTGGTGGTGAGATTATGGACGATTTTCACTTTCTTCTTTACGCCTCAGTATATTACGATTCTGAATTTTATAACCAGCTTTCAACTCATTACAAGTTATTGCATTTTTAAAAAACAAAAATAAAAAAGAATGAAAAATACCATGTTCTAGGAACACTTTCCAAAAAGGAAGTATGATACAAACATAAACTTTGTACTTATAATATACTTATTACAACATATTGTTGCTAGGAGCCATCAAGTCGGTTCCAACTCAGCCACCCTGTGTACAAGAGAATGAAACATTGCCAGGTCCTATTATGTTATCTGCTAAAACATATTTATTAAAAATACAAACTGGACTTTTTATCATTATATCTTCCCCGTTAAGTGATCTGAATTTATTAGCAATCTACTTATTAAAAGAGCCTTCAGGCACAGATCTGGCATGTTGGGGAGAAGGTTAGGAGTCCCAAGTGACAACTTACCTATATAGTACATCAGCTACAGGCAGGGACCCTAGATCACTCTGTTTCTGTAACAGATGCACTGTGTGAACAAAAGTTTTCAATGATCCCCTAAAAACGAAAGGAGGGAACAGAAAATTGTCAACACTGACTGTCAAATGGTTTAGGTTATTAATGTTAGTTTTATTAACTACATGGGAACACTCTAAAATTTGTCTATGTGCTTCTCCCAATCAGAAGATGCATCGTACAAAATATACTTGATTGTCACCTACAACCACTGGCTCATACAAAAAGCTACTATGTGAGTGGCACCCTGCCAATTAGGATGTTCTCCATGCTCTGTAAGGCTAAACCATTTTCCCTTAATACATAAGTTGAAAACATAAGCCTCAGGCACAAAGAACATGTGACTATTAAGTTTGGATGCTGTTATCATTATCAAGACACCCTCTAGTCTAGAAGAGAGGTTTCACAAAGTGAGGTTATGTTTAAAATCTAACCGTATTTCTAGGCTTGATTTTTTTTTTTAAATATGCTTGTTAAGTTGATCGATTTCACGTAACATCTGACTCTACTCCATCACATGAAATATGACAAAAAGGAGTACATTTAAACAGCTCATGCTTTGTTCCAAGAGGTTCTCCTGCATCCTACTGCTGTGAGCACATGACTGTGATACCTGCAGGACTTACCACTACACACATATCCTTTTGTTTCCCAAGGATCGAGGCTCTAGGAAGTCTGTAATATGGTCAGCAGGATCTAAAAGAAGGTGTTTTTAAGATGCACAAGACTTACCTGGCCAGATCCCAAGCATAAATCACCACAAGAACACTTCCTGAACTAAATGATCGCCTGTATCAGATGGACTGATTCGGACTGCTGCCTTATTCTCTCGGCCAAGGCTTTAATCACTAGGTATCATATGCCTAAATCCCAAAAGAAATGGAATACCTAACACTGGACCGAGTAAGCCTAAAGTCCTCCTCCTAACTGCCCCTTTCGCTCTCTCTTGTGTTCAAAGAAGAAAAACCAAAGAGCTATATAAGGCAGGGAGGCAGCAGATAGGGTATAAAAGTACAAGCTGGGAGTCGGGACACATGGGCTCTGAAACCTAGCTCTGCCACTCACCAGCTACACAAGCTCAGTCTGTCATCTAACTCCTGTGGATTTCTGCTTCTTCATCTGTCCAACAGGGATACCTCCCTGGGGCACAGCTGGGTTAAAATAAAGGGAGTAAGAGCACACAGGGAAGTATAAAACCATTAGCCAACTAACCCAAAAAAAAACTCAGTGCCGTCGAGTCGATTCCGACTCGTAGCGACCCTATAGGACAGGGTAGAACTGCCCCATAGAGTTTCCAAGGAGCGTTATTACCTGACAGAGTAAATCAGGTTTTAAGATTTACTCCTAAGGCCTTACCTGATCTGGGTCCTGCTGACTTCCTCTCCTCCCTCCTTCTCTGGTCACTCACCACATTCCTGCTGCCCTGCCTGCTCTGCTATTCCTCAGCTACCCCCAGTGAAAAAGGAACACCAGAACATTGCCACTTGCTGCTCCCTTTGCCTCAAAATGTCTGTCTCTGGTTTTTCTGTATGGCTGACTCTTTCTTGACATCCAGGGCTCAGTTCAAACATCACTTTACAGTAAGGCCTTCCCTGTTATCTCTAGCTAATGCTGTCGTTCTCCACCACCACCCCCACCCCCACCTCTACTCAATCATTGTCCAGCAAAAGTTCCTGGTTTGTTTGCTTCATAGTGCTTATCTCTCTCCAAGATTATCTTATGCATATATTTGTTGCTTGTTGTCTGCCTCTCTTGCTCTTACGTAAACTCTGCAATTTCAGGGACCATCTGCCTTGCTCACTGCTGTATCCCTACTGCCTACAAGAACCCACATGGTTAAGTGAGCAATAATTATTTGCAGAATTAATTACTCGGGTCCATTCAAGGGTAAGCTCCATAAGAGTAAAGATCATGACATGAATCAGTATATCCCTAACACCAAGGAAGGTTCCTGGCACATTAGAGATGCTCAATAACTATTGGTTGGCTGAATGAATGAACATCTTCATAATAATTTGTGGGAAAAGTTGTTTTGTCTTTGAAAGCATCAACCCCAAGGTTCAATAATTTGACCCTAATAACTTCACTAAAAGGGCTCATCTAACATTGAAAAGTATGTGACTTCTGAAGTAAATTAAGTCTAAAACAAGGTGATAATATTCACAATAGACTAGAACTATCTTAAAAAAAAAAAAAAACAAGAAGAAGAAAAAAAAATTCATTTCAACACTTCTGAATAGAATTTGGAATCTCAAGCGCATGAAGCAATTCAATAACTATCTGTGGTACACACTTAATTTGGACACATAATAAAAAAGTGAGTTTTATGGTCCAATGTTCAATAACTTTAAATGTTTGAAACTACAGAGTTGATGATTATTCCTAACAACCTAAATCTGTCTGAAAATCGACCCATTTGTCATGGATTGAATTGTGTCCTCCAAAAAATATGTGTCAACTTGGCTGGGTCATGACTCCCAGTATTATATGATGGCCTACCATTTTGTCATCTGATGTGATTTCCTTATGTGTTGTAAATCCTATCACTATGATGTAATGAGATGGATTAGTGGCAGTTATATTGATAAGATCTACAAGATTGGATAGTGTCTTAAGCCAAACTCTTTTGAGATATAAAAGAGACGAGAGAGCAGAGAGGCATGGGACCTCCTACCACCAAGAAAACAGTGCAGGGAGCTGAGTATATCCTTTGGACCTGAGGTTCCTGCGCTGAGATGCTCCTAGACCAAGAGAAGACTGGTAACAAGGACCTTCCTCCAGAGCGGACAGAGAGAGACAGACTTCCCCTGGAGCCAGCACCCTGCATTTGGACTTCTAGCCTACTGGAGTGTGAGAGAATAAAATTCTCTTTGTTGAAGCCATCCACTTGTGGCATTTCTGTTACAGCAGCACTAGATGACTAAGACACCATCTAAAACTTTCTCAAAAGGGGATGTTTGCACTGGTAACAAATCTTTTTAGAGCTCAAGATTGTCTTTTGCATATGTAAAAAAAAAAAAACCAAATTACTTATAAAGCATTTACAGGGAAACCTATTTCAGTACCACTCAATAACATATCCAGAATTAAGCTCATGTCAGGATTTCCACAATCAACCACAGTCTTCAGGGATTTAAAGCTAGGCTATGACAATTTGCTCAGGGCAAAGAACCTGACAGTAAATACTGGTGCCATTTTGCCTTAAAAATACCTTGAGATTCAACCATTTGAAGGTCACCTTTGAAGCCATAAAGAGAAAAACAGAGGAAGAAGTCCTATAACTAAAAACTTCATAATCCTCCAAGAAGAATTTTCTCACATACACTTTGCTCAAAAAAGGAAGATCCATAGAAAAAAATCGAGGGATGAGGGACAGACTAATGACCATGGTCAGATCATGATCTTAATTGGTCTCTACACCATGGTCCTAACTGGTCTCTAGAACATGGCCCTAAGTGGTCTCTAGACAACTAGCTTAGAGGAAACTTCTCATGAATACATGCCGGTGATCACACAGGTTACTGGCAGGAGACTATATACATACTTGCCTGGAAAAGCCACTCCAAGCACATTTCTTATTGACAGTAGATCAATCACATCAACTTGCACATGAAGGACAGCACACTATTAAATCTTGAATATACATAGAGAAATCTTTGATTTGAATTGATGGAGGCAAGCATCAGGGTCCAGAAATTAGTGGCAAAGTCAGTGTGAATGAGGCCAGGCGAGTAATAAACCATTCACTTGCTGATATGCTCCTTATAGAGAAGCACAAAAAAAATTAAAAACTCTCTAAACTTTCTGACTGTCCTTATAGGAGAAATACATCCTTGATAACTACCTGATCTAAAACACCAATCATCTAAAGGGTGAGTAGATAATGGCAAGGGTTGATTTCCCATTTTAAGCTGTTATTGTGGCACAGCAGAAAGAGAAATCTTGAACTTGGGTTCCAGCTCAGCCATTGGTGCCAAGTTTTGGTGAAAGCATCTTAGGCACTGTCCAGTACTGTGGCCTTCAATATTGAAAACAAAGAAGGACTGGGGAACGTTAAGACTTCCATCAAATATGTCTGCCAAGCCAGGCAGCAGCAGGCTCAAAGCAACCAAGCTGCACATTCAATTGTCCTTACCTGGCACATGCCAAAGCCACCAGGGCGGCAGCAGCATTTTCTTTTTGCTTATGCGGGATGTATCGGCCTGTGTCAGAAGTCTCCTCCAGCCAAGAGCACAGCAAAGTTTCAATTCCATTGAGACAGTCAGCAGGCTCCTTGGTCAAGCTCAAGGGCTGGCAGTCGCGAAGGCAGTTCAATAGCACCTCAGCAGTTATGTTACAGAGAGAGGGGTCTGTTCTACTCTGGGACTGAATAAGAGGGAAGACCAGCAGGAGCCCCATCCGCGAGGTGAAGGGAGCTTGCTCAGGCTGCTGCAACAAGCCCTGGCGTTTGAGCAGAGCCAGAGTTTCTTCGTCACCTGAACTTTCCCTTTCATGCTGCTCTTCCAAGGCCAGCTGGCGCTGGGCATTCCACAGTCCTCGCAAGGCATTCAGGCGGTATTCAAGCAAGCGGGCATAGGCATTGCTCTGATTCCCACAAACAGAGCGCAAGCGTTCTGCTAATTCCGTTGGGTTCTTGGTCTCAAAAGTTAAAATCTAAGGGAAGAAACAGCAGAGAAGTTGTTGGCATTTAAAAGTCATGTGTTGCTTTCACCAAAGTCATCTGTAGAAGAAAACAAGTGCAAAGGTATCTAAAAATAGTCTGTACCAAAAATCATTTTAATTGCAACCAAATATGAAACCATGTACTGCAAAGCCATTTATTTATTGATGAAGAATTTCCCCCTCTGGCATTTCAGCTAATGCACCTATTAAAATTGGCATTAGACCTAATTGAGAGAATTCAAATCATAAAAGAATATAATTAAGCATAAAAGTCAGAAATTAATGCAAGTAATTTATTTTTTAAAAAAGGAAGTAGAAGGAAGAATGAAGAAAACTAAAGACATAAGGGAAAGGTTAGTCCAAAGGACTAGTGGACCACATCTACCACAGCCTCCACCAGACTGAGTCCAGTACAACTAGATGGTGCCCGGCTACCACCACTGACTGCTCTGACAGGGATCACAATAGAGGGTCCCAGACAGAGCTGGAGAAAAATGTAGAACAAAATTCTAACTCAAAAAGAAAGACCAGACTTGCTGGCCTGACAGAGACTGGAGAAACCCTGAGAGTATGGCCCCCAGACACCCTTTCAGCTCAGTAACGAGGCTACTCCTGAGGTTCACCCTTCAGCCAAAGATTGAACAGTCTCATGGAACAAAACAAGACTAAAGGGGCGCACCAGCCCTGAGGCAGGGACTGGAAGGTAGGAGGGAACAGGACAGCTGGTAATAGGGAACCCAGGGTTGAGAAGGGAGAGTGTTGACATGGCGTGGGGTTGTTAACCAACGTCATACAACAATGTGTGTACTGTTTGATGAGACACTAGTTTGTTCTGTAAACCTTCATCTAAAGTTCAATTAAAAAAAAAATGAAGTAGAATCTTTATTAAAGACTGTTATAAATGTGAGTATCTTAACTCCTATTTATTAGGTGGACTGTCAGTGAAAACAGAACACAGTTTATCTCTGTTCTTCAGAGCCTAATACACCTATTAATAAACGGTCCATTATTTTCTGCTCTTTGATTTTGAAGAATTCTCCATTCTTACGACTTTGAATCCATCATTCAGTTTGTGACATGGTATTTATCCAGTTCATATTTCTAGAGGAATCACCACTATTTTCTTGCCAAAATATATAATTACCAGAAAGCCTCACCTAGATGTTCAGTAGCTGGAGGATAATAAAACCATTAAATCCTCCACCAACTAAGAAAGAATCGGCTCTCAAGATGAAGAATCAAACCAAATTCATGACGCAAAGACTTTATGTGCATAAATGTCACTAGGTGAGAATGAACAGACTATTATAACCAGCGACTAAAGGAGGGCAAACTGGGAGCAAGTTCATTAAAATGGATTATTAGGCACAAGTGGTGTCTAGACCCAAGAGTCAGGGTGGGAAGAAGCTTGGAGTAAAAGCAAAGCAAATTCTGTCAACTCTTTGGCACTGACATTCAGAAAGGTCACAGTTCACTTTATTTCTTTTACTC
The DNA here is from genome assembly GCF_024166365.1 of Elephas maximus indicus. Classification (NCBI taxonomy): domain Eukaryota; kingdom Metazoa; phylum Chordata; class Mammalia; order Proboscidea; family Elephantidae; genus Elephas; species Elephas maximus. The sequence continues at coordinate 10,577,509 of NC_064840.1, forward strand.
CAAAAACAGACTTTCTTCTATTTCAAATTTTTCCTTTAAAACGCTGTTAGCCCAATAAAATAACAAGGACTTCCAGAAGCAATGTGAACACTCTAAGTGCCTTGCTTAGCTATATATACAAGCCAATGAACTTATTTTTTAAATGTTTGCAGTTTAGAAAATGAAAAATACCAATTCAAGAAATTCGCTACATATATATCTCATTGAACTGATTTTTTTTAAGTGTTCATAGTTTTTAAAAGAATAATCAATTCAAAATTCAGTACCAACCTATCAGATCAGAAATGATTACAAATGTCATAAAATTTCAACCAGCCACTTATTGTTACTGTTGTTAGGTAACATTGAGTCGGTTGCAACTCATAGTGACCCTATACACAACAGAATGAAACACTTAGTGATATAAAAAAATGAACTGTTGACACACAATAACTTCAATGAATCTCAACAGCATCTTGTTGAGTGAAATAAGCCTATCTCAAAGGTTACATTCTGTATGATTCCATTTATGTGACTTCCTGGAAAAAAATTATATTATAGTAATGGAGACCGAGTCAATGGTTGCTACGGTAGGGATGATATGGATCACATGAAGGAGTTCTTTGAGGTGAAGGAACTGTTCTGGAAACCCTCATGGCGTAGTGGTTAAGTGCTATGGCTACGAACCAAAAGGTCGGCTGTTCGAATCCACCAGGCGCTCCTTGGAAACTCTATGGGGCAGTTCTACTGTGTCCTCTAGGGTCGCTATGAGTCGGAATCGACTCGATGGCAGTGGGTTTTTTTTTTTTTTTTTGGAACTGTTCTGTATCCTAATTGTAGTGGTAGTTACATGAATCTATACATGTGTTAAAGTTCATAGAACTAGACACCCCCAAAAAGTTCAATTTTACTGTACGATAATCTTAAAAATAAAAGAAAAAAAAATCAGGTCACAGTTGTATTCAAATAGTTATCACTGGGTAAAGCTTTATTCAAAATCATATTATTAAGAATAAGAAATAGGGACACTTTTTTAAAAAAATAATTTTTATTGTGCTTTAAGTGAAAGTTTACAAATCAAGTCAGTCTCTCACATATAAACTTACATACACCTTACTACATACTCCCATATACTCTCCCCTAATGAATAGGACCGCTCCCTCCTTCCAGTCTCTCCTTTTGTGACCATTTTGCTAGCTTCTAACCCCCTCTACCCTCCCATCTCTCCTCCAGACAGGAGATGCCAACATAGTCTCAAGTGTCCACATGGTGCAAGTAGCTCACTCCTCAACAGCAACTCTCTCCAACCCACTGTCCAGTCCAATCCACGTCTGACGAGTTGGCTTTGGGAATGGTTTGAAACAGCGACATTTTTAATTGACCACAACTACCACAGCCTCTACCAGACTGAGTCCAGCACTACTAGATGGTGCCCAGCTACTACCACTCCTGCTCTGACAGGGATCACAATAGAGGGTTCTAGGCAGAGCTGGAGAAAAATGTAGAACAAAATTCTAACTCAAAAAAAAAAAAAAAAAAAAGACCAGACTTACTGGTCTGACAGAGACTGAAGAAACCCCGAGACTATGGCCCCTGGACACCCTTATATAGCTCAGTAATGAAGTCATTCCTGAGGTTCACCCTTCAGCCAAAAGTGGTGGTGGTGGTTGTGTGCCATCGATTCTGTTCCAACTCATGGCAATGCTCTAGACAAGTCCATAAAACAAAACGAGGCTAAAGGGGCACACCAGCCCAGTGGTAAGGACGGGAAGGCAAGCGGACAGGAACTGGCAAGGGGGAACCCAAGGTCGAAAAGGGGAAAGCTGTCATGTCATGAGGTTGGAAGCCAATGTCACAAAACAATATGTGTATTAATTGTTTAATGAGAAACTAATTTGCTCTGTAAGCCTTAATCTAAAGTACAATAAAAAAAGGGACATTTTTACCTAGTTTTACTACGACAAGCAAATAATGGTTAATAAAATGTCCCTCATCATCAAGTCATAAAGAACTGCATTTCTGTAGCCTTTTGTCTGGATTCGCCAAACACAAATTACCCTTTTGATTATATTTAAGACAGCACCAGATAAAATAACTCAAGTTCCTTTAAGAAGGATCACACGTCATCTGTCTTGAAACTGTAATCGTACCCAAGGTAGCTACACTGTCCTTTTTTCAGGAGCCACCCACCCCCCCCAAAAAAATTAGTAACCAGCCTCCACCGTTACTACCAATGACCAAAGATTACTGAGATATTTTCAATGACGTGAAAAATCACAAAATTTTAAAATTGATCACCCTCCCAGGAATTTTTGAGGCACTTGAAATTCCTTTTCCAAAATTGGCTTTTGTATTCGTCCACCCAGTACAACTCTTTCATATACAAGACATGTGTTCCACATACATTTTTACCTCTAGGACACTGATCGTCTACTTATGCTATAGGAAACAGCCACTAAAAAATTCAGTGTGGGCTTTTGTTACACTCAAGAGTTGAAGAACAACTCTGTAACATTGAACCCAGCTATTTATTTGTATTATCAATCTCAAACACAAGTGCTTCTGAAATACGGTATTTCATAGTTCCTAAAATTATGTATATCACAGAATCTGTAGCTAACTCCAAATATTAAGAGGAGCTGAGAATAACTATACAATTTTTTCTAACAATTCTATTTTTTACAAGCACTTCACAGTTATATTTAGCATTCCACTTAAAAGACAAATATTCTGAAAGAATTCGAGTTATAATTAACCAAATAGTACATAATAAACACACTTAAGTGACTGTTATCTTTATTGATTTAGCAATACCTAAAGCGCACTATGCTTTCAGAAATCCATTAGGCTACTCAGCATTTTACCCACTTTCGATGGCCCTTTATGAAAACTAAGATCTGTTCGCTATGCTGCTGTTTTTTGAATTCTAAAGTTGCAAGGTCATGGCCTAAAGTCACTTTATAAAGACATTATACCTTTGGGTTTTAGTAAGTCAGCTATGGAGGATCTATTCTGGTACTTATGAATATTAAATGATTTGTCTCAGATCCTCTTATGAAACCTCTGTTCTCAGTAACTGCTCTTGACCAAAAAGATAAAACACCAAAATGTCATTAGAAAACTAATATTTTTCTCATTAAAAAAGGGGATAGCTATTTAAGGAAAAAGGAAGATCCCTGTCATCCGTAATCAGAAGAATCAGTCACAGTACTTTGGTGAAAATTCTGACATTCCCTCAATTAAAGGAGGGACACTTTAAAATAACGCGCAACCTTAATGTAAAAAAAAAAAAATTTTTTTTAATCATACTTGACAAATGTGTTTTTAAGCTAACACAACAACAATCATCCTGAACAATCTAATAAAAAGTAGGCAAAATATTCTTTGCTGGGCAAATCTGGCTTTGAATAAGACTCCAATATTTAATATAAGAATAGTTAAAGAGAAAAAAATAAATAGTTATAGATGATCATATCACATTAGCCAATTTATTTCCATTTCCCATCTGGGGAAAAAAAGAACATACACCAGCCAGCCATGCTGTGAAATGTGAAATGTGACCTGCGAGCACGCATTTCAAGCAAATGGGGTAGTGAGAATGAGCATATAACAGGCATTTGAAGTGGCAGAGAATATAATACGGTGAGACCTGTGAGAGCTGGAACTCAGTGGGACTGCCTTGTTTTTCCGGGTTTCACAAGTTTTCCGCCTTTTACGGGTGCAGTCTTACTACTTTTCTATTGCTCACTAATAGTAGGAAATAGTTGAGTTTTCCTTCTCTGACAAGTTTCCACCTCTCACAGGTTCCAGCTTTCCCCGGTTTTACTATACATACATAATACATATAAAGACAATAATTAGCCTGATAACTAGCAGGGAAGTCAAGACCCAAGAATTCATGAACTACTGTGATTTCCTAAACATTAATATCAATTTCCATCTACTTTGCTGTTCAGAAGAGCACAGGTAATATCCTCTAAGAGGGTCAAATAAGCTAAAATCACCTTACATTACAGCCTATTCTGAAATAGATACAAAGTAACCTCGTTATCTAAGAATTTATCCTCAAGACACATTCTAAAAACAAGGGAAAAAACTACATGCCCAAGGATGTTCACTGTAGTATTATTTATTATACCAGGAAGAGTGGAAGCATGTAACTTAATGCAATACCATACAGTAACTAAAAAGAATAATTAAAACCACACAACATAGAAAAGCAGTAGAAAAACTGTATTTTCCCCATGGTTACCAAAAACCAAATCAAAGCAAACCATTGCTGTCAGGTCAATTATAACTCACAGTGATGCTATATTAAAGCAAAAAAAAAAAAAACCAAACCCAGTGCCGTCGAGTTGATTCCGATTCATATCAACCCTACAGGACAGAGTAGAACTGCCCCATAGAGTTTCCAAGGAGCGCCTGGTGGATTTGAACTGCAGACCCTTTGGTTAACAGCCATAGCACTTAACCACTACGCCACCAGGGTTTCCAATGACGCTATATTAGGACTACGTAAAACACACTTGTTCATTTTTGAAAAATCGTAAGTATTACATTTGTGGTGAAAAAACATGTTTTTTTCCCCTCTAAAAAAAGAAGCGAGTGATGACAAGTTAAATTGCAGTTATAACTAGAGCTTTTATTATTCACGAGCAAACACAACCTTTAATCAGCAGTCAAACGGTGACACAACTGATACATTTAAATATGGGGGGACATAGCTGACAAAGAATAATCACAAGCATCATAGGAAACGCTTTCCATAAACGCACTTCACTTGTCCTGTCTGTTGTACTTCAGCAGCGGTTTATCTCAAATAATGCAGGGTTGGTTATGTTCCTGGTTAGAAAAGAAGATGGTCGCAAAACTGGGAAGACCATCAGATCCATCAAGAGTTATCTATGAACAATAAAGCCTTTCACTCTCTGAAAATAAATCATGTTTAAAACTCAGGATCACTCAAGCTCCAAATAAAAAACAAACAAGCTCCAAATAGATGCATTATATTACTATAATCCCTAGTATGGGAGGTACATTAACGGATTCAATTCATTATAGGAATCCGTCAAAATAAAAGAAATTTACACTTGGATTATTGCAACGCAGATTAACTGGCCAGATTTGCAACCCCACCACAAAATGTTTAAGTAAAGGCAGTATACTGTAACCCTCTCGAAGAGGATTTTTTGAACCATTCTACAGATTTTCCTACTATTTTTCACATTATGAAGTTGGCAATCATGGCTAAATTGAACTGCATGTGGCAATTCAAAGAAGGTTAGAAAGACTTTATGCAAACCAAGAAAGCCAACTGCGAATGAAAGGACGGAATTCTACCTCTAATAGTTGAGCCTAAATCAAGAGCGAATGACTTAAGAATTAAATTAGACTCTGAAACTACACGATCTTATCCAGTCTTGGAAATAAGTGGTCATTCAAACTCCCTTTCAGCAACTTCTATTTTAACAAGGGTCTTTAACTGATAATCACGATATTAAATTTCACACTTTAATTTATGAGTTTTAGTCCCTAGATTGGTGCCAAAACTAGGAATGAGCCCTGACTTGTAGATGATTTAACTTTGACTCAGCCCTGTAATATTTCCTCTAGCGCATGCTGATTTTCCCAGATCTTGGCACAACTGCTGTTTGGGGCTGGATTGTTCAAATCGGGAGGACGCCCAAGCATTAAAAAAAAAGCTAATCAAGTTCTTTTTGCGTGGAAGTCCTATCTTGTCCTAGCCCCTGCCTACTCACTACTATCGTTGCATGAATATTCATCCTCTCAGCCAAAAATTTTATCTATCATTCAAAGCTAAGCTCTGCACCAACACCACCTACTTTGAGAAACTCAGTCTCTCTTTCTCTCCCTCCTCTAATCTTCTTTCTCTCTTCTCTTTTCCAGAATAGCTTCTCTGTGTTTCCACAGTACCCTGTACATACCTCTATCAGAGGGTCAGCTATGGTCTATAAGGAAAAATGCTTCAGCTGTTTCAATAGGCACACATTAATAATTAATTTTAAATAAATTATATCCATAAAGGAAATGCGGCAGTTTGCAGAGTGGCTCCTGAAAGTTGATCCAAGGCATCAAATCCACATCTAAAAATTTCTCCGTGTTCCAAAATTATTTTTTCACCAATATAAAATCTTGACAGAACTAATATAGATCATCTTCCTATACTTAGGAATAAACGGAATAAAACTTGGAGAAAGATGTAGAAACGAACTCCTCGAATGGCTTGAACACTATCATAAATTTTATTATTAGGAGAATTTAAAGAAAAAAAATCTCCAAAAATAATACCTTCATTTTGTAGTTGCTGGAATTACACATTTAATGGAAAGCCTACCAGAGTGATATAGCAAATGTTTAGCATAAACATATTTTAGTGAGAAAACCATTGCTGGTAATTTTTAAAGATAAAAACAAATTGAAGAAGGGAATTATGCAGCTCCATTATTTATAACACTTACCAAATTCTACCGTAACGTTGTTTATTTAAACTCTGCACCCTTCTCAACTGTGAGCTCCTAAGGGGGAGACAATGTCTTATTCATATTTGTATCACCAGAGGTTAGCACAATGCCTGGCACATAAACGTGTGATAAATTAATGAGAAAATGCATAAATCCCAAGACTAATTCTCTTAGAATTTACATCTGGTTCCCACTGTACATATCAGTAACCGTCTGCCGCTTGGACTAAGTCTAACTCTGCCTTCTGGAGCAACGGAGAATAACTCTTCCTCTTCCACACGAGCCCATTGCTGTTGAGTCGATTCTGACTCACAGTGACCCTACAGGACAGAGTAGAACTGTCCCATAGGGTTTCCAAGGCTGTAATATTTACTGAAGCAGACTGCTACATTTTTCTCCTGTGGAGCGGCTGGGGGGTTCGAACAGCCAACCTTTAGGTTAGCAGCTGAGCATTTAACCACTGCGACACCAGGTGTCCTTTTAATCATATGAAGGAAATACATTTGATGGTGGTTGGGGGGCACTATAGTATGAGCTACACAAAAAACCCAGGGCCGTGGAGTATGAGCTAGACTAGTTATTCTCATTCCTGGCTGAACACCTAAATTGAGAGCTTTTAAAAATTGCTAGTCTGATCAACTCAGATTATCTAGGAGTGGGGCCCAGGCTTTTTTTTTTTTTTTTTTTTAACTCCACAGATGAATCCAGTGTGCAGCCAAGGTTGTGAGCCACAGACTTAGGGGAACTAGGATCTACAGTCTGGCCTCCACAATTGACTGTCTCTCTTTAGGCATTGTACTTAAGCTTCCAAGTCTGTTCCTACAGCTACATAATGAGAGCGACACCTGCCTCCATGTTACACAGCTGTTGGATCAAAGGAGATCACGTAAGGGGAATGCTCCAGAAAAATGGAAACTGCTAAACAACTGTTAGAACATTAAAAATAGTTCCGTATTTTAGACCAGATCACCATCAAGAAAGGGAATTTTTCCAGATAATCTTACCAGAAGGAAGGCTTGAGTAGACAAGAGCTGGGGGTGAGTAGGAGGAGTGAGCTAAACAAGATTTTTTAATTAAGCACAAGTTTAGTTTCAGCCGACCCTTTTAAAAATTGCTAATGCTTTCTTAAAACGCATCAGCAGACTTCCCATGTCAGCGGCAAGGGAGGTCATAACCCCATCTGTATTCTGCAACGGTCAGGCTATAACCGGAATATCCTGTTCAGCTCAGAGCACCTCATTTGAAGAAGACATTAACAGACTAGAGTGAGCCCACAGGAAGGTGATTTGGCCAACCTGGAAATCATGGTTAAGGCCTGCAAAAGAAGTAAGTGGAAGAGGGAGCTGCTTTTGTAAGTTTGAAGGGCTGTCATGTGGAAGAGGAAGACTTAGTTTCTATTGCTCCAAAAGCAGAAATAGGAAGTTACAGTACTTCCTAAACAAAGAACTCTGATAACGATTCAAACAGCGCGCATCAGGATTCCTGGATGTACCATGTTTTTACACAAGTAACGCGTGCGTTCTATTTCTTTTGCCAACTGTGCAACCTCCTGGTGCATTATTTCGCTAGACTCACTGTGCACATTATATATGTGTGGGTGCATCATTTGTGGGAAAATACGGTACTTATCTTAAACAAAACTTCCTGGGATTCACTTCTAAAGATTGTTTCACGAGGGCTGGGATGTGGCCCTGGAATCTGCATTTTAAGCATGCTTCCTAGTCCCTCCTCTCTTTTTTTAAATATAATAATCTTTACTGAAGGTTTATTGCAATATAATTCACATACCGTAAAATTCACCCATTTGAAGCATACAATTCAGTGGTTTTTATATTCACAAGGCTATGTAACTACTGTGACTATCTGATTTCGGACCATTTTTATCACCCCTAGAAGGAGCCTTATACCCATTAGCAATCTACTTTCTGTGTCTATAGATTTGCCTATTCTGAACATTTCATATAAATGGAATCATGCAATATGTGGTCTTTTGTAACTGGCTTCTTTCACTCAACGCAATGTTTTCATCATTTATCCAACGTCGTAGCAAGTCTCGGTGCTTTACTCCTGTATATGGCCAAATAATACTCCACTGTACGCATATGCCACGTTTTGTTTATTCACTGGTTGATGAACATTTGAGTGGGTTCCCATTTTTTTGGCTATTATGAGTAATGCTGATGTGAACATTTGTGCACAAGTTTTTATGTAGACATGTGTTTTCATTTCTCTTAGTGTATACCTAGGAGTGGGGTTACTGAGTCACATGGTCACTATATGCTTCACTTTTTGAGGAACTGCTAAAATCTTTTCCCAAGTGACTGCACCATTTTACAATCCCACCAGCAATGTGTGAGGATTCCAATTTCTCCACATCCTCACCAATGCTCGTTATTATGTCTTTTTTATTATAGCCATCCTAGTGAATGTAAAGTAGTATTTCATGTGCTTTTGATTTGCGTTTCCCTGATGGCTAATGATGTTGAACACAGTTTCGTGGACTTATTAGGCATTTGCATATCTTCTTTGGAAAAAGAGTAGTCTGTTTTAAGAAACAATTATTTTGCCAAATCAAAAAGAACAATAACTGCAATGGACTGAAACACAGCAAATACGTTTAAATCCATGAGTTCATAATGGTATTGCAAAAAAAAAAAAAAAAAGTCACCATTGGAGGATGTAGGCAAACCAGCTCATTAGTTTGAAAATTGGTTAATAAAAGGAAAGACAAAAATACATATCATGCCTTTCCCATAGAACTAAACAAGTAGGCAAGCAAATTGTTGAGATAAAGTTTCTCTTTACAGAATCATTCTACCTAATAAATGAAGAAGGAATAACAAACTGCCATTATTTTGAAATCTCTAGTGATTTAATAGAACAAGGCATTGAGTGGCTACAGACATCACCAAAAAAGACAACCAGACATTATGTGCCTACTGATGAAAATACATGCCATCTCCCACAAAGCAGTCCTCCCCCACCACACACACAAAAAATCCAACCTTGATTTGATCAAGCCATGGTCTAGATATCCAAATACAAACTTACAGGAAACAGACAGGATATAAAAACATGTTTAACTGTACCACAGGGTGCAATAAGCAAAATCCAGACTGTGAGAAACTCAAACAATCCAGTTTCTTCAACAAATAAAATGCAAGGGGGTAAAAAAAAAAGAGAGAGAGATGAAGCAGAAACCTATAGGTTAAAAGACTTCAGCCAAACTCAATACCTGATTCAAGTAACTTCAAAAAAAAAAATTATAAGATGACTGGAAATTTGAACATTGTCTACATATTAATTATATTATAGAATTATTATTTTTATTAATGTTGGTTTAATATTGGTCATGTATTTTTAAAGGAGTCATTACCTTTTAGAGACATAAACAGAAATATTTATGGGTAAAATAATCTGATGTCTAGGGTTTGCTTCAAAATAATATGGAAATAAAATGGGAAAGAGGGAAATAGGTGGGGGTATTTTTTTTTTAATAAATGTAGTAAGACTGGCCATGAGTTGATAATTGCTGAAGTTGGTGATGAGTACATGGGGGTTCATTATACAGCTGTGTCTACTTTTACATATGTTTGAAGTTTTCCAAATCTTTCAAAATAAAAGGTTTTTTAAAAGTTGTCAAAAATGAAACAGGATATATTGATAGGTTGTGGGAGTCCAATCGGTAGACACGATCAACAAGAGACTAGGTGGTGCTTTAATAGAATTCTTGTAACATACACGACACACAAAGACTTCATCTTCCAAGGCTGGGAGTCTATGAAAATGAGCAGTCTTTTCAAACTCAGATCCTGGCCTAGCTAACACCTCAATTTGCCACTGCATTTTGCTGAGGGAGACTTTTTCCTTGGGACTCTCAAAACTGTTTACAACTAATTATTAATCCAGTTTCCTCAGTAGGCAAACATATCTTTTTAAATGACTTACCCCTAGGGTGCACACCAATGAGGAAAAAAAAGGAAATTAATCAAATGGGAAAATGCATTTTTTTTTTAATGAAAATTATTTTTTCTTTTGTGTATGTGTGTGTGTTTTATTACTCTTATTGTGCTTTAGGTGAAAGTTTACAGCTCAAGTTAGTTTCTCATACAAAAATTTATACACACATTATTATGTGACCCTAGTTGCTATCTCTACAATGTGACTGTATGTCCTTCCTTTCCACCCCAGGTTTCCTGTGTCCATTCAAGCAGCTCCCATCCCTTTTGTCTTCTCATCCAGACTCCAGACAGGAGCTGCCCATTCAGTCTCTGTACCTTGCTTGAACTAAGAAGCATGCTCTTCGTGAGTATCACTTTATGTCTTATAGTCCAGCCTATTCTTTGCTTGAAGAATTGGCTTCTATTTTTCCTTTTTCTATTGTATTTTAGATGAAGGATTATAGAACAAACTACCTTCTCATTAAGCTGTTAGTACACATTGTTATGTGACATTGGTTAACAACCCCATGACATGTCAACACTCTCCCTTCTCGACCTTGGGTTGCCTATTACCAGCTTTCCTGTCCCCTCCTGCCTTCTAAGTCCTTGCCCCTGGGCTGGTGTGCCTCTTTAGCCTAGTTTTGTGTTTTGGGCCTGTCTAATCTGTCGCTGAAGGGTGAACCTCAGGAGTGACATCATTACTGAGCTATAATGGTGTCCAGGGGCCATACTTAGGTTTTCTCTAGTCTCTGTCAGGCCCGTAAGTCTGGTCTTTTTTTATGAGTTAGAATTTTGTTCTACATTTTTCTCCACCTCTGTCCGGGATCCTCTATTGTGATCCCTGTCAGAGCAGTTAGTGGTGGTAGCCGGGCACCAACTAGTTGTACTGGACTGAGTCTGGTGGAGGCCGTAAAATTACTTTTTAAAGGACTAAATGTAATTTACTTCTAAGGTATAATTATTGTTAGTATGAGCTATATGTTTATCACCAAATAATATACTTACTGAGACAAGGGTGCAATAAGTTTTCTGTGATTAATGACTAAACATCTTTTGCCTCAAAATATATGTACAAATACCCTATCTTATTAGCAGACAGGTATCAGTTACCAAAAAAAAAAAAGACTATTTTACCAATCTATGTTTAACCAAAAAGATTTTGTCGGACGGGATGGAGTAAGGAAAATACAAATAAACCAAACAGAAATGAAAGAGCATGGCAATTCATATAAATGAATGCCAATGAATCAGTGGATCATTTTCTAGAGAGAAGAACAAGTGTACACAGAAAATATTAAGTTTAGAGGTTAGGAGGTGAGGCAAGAGAAATACTAGGTGTAACAAATCACGACAATTTGTAAGTTTAACCAAATCCTTCAACCTTATTATTAGATATAACACTCAATACGTTAACATTTTCACATTCCTATTAATGTATCCAATTAAAAAAAATCTGAATTGGATTTTGTAAAATTTGCACTCTTTTTACAAAATCACTTAGTACTATCTCCTACTCATAAAATGTGAAAGGACCATATGTTAACAAGAATGTGAAAGGACCAAATGTTAACAAGAATGTGAAGCAGCAGGAATTCTTAGACACTCCTGGTAGGAAACAAAAATTGGTATATACACCTTAGAAAACAATTTGGCATTATCAAGGTAAGCTGAAGATACAATGTCTTAGTTTCTGGAGGCTACTGTAACAAATTACCACAAATCCGGTGGTAGCTTAAAACAACAGATATTTATTCCCTCACAGTTCTAGAGGCCAGAAACCCAAAATCAGTATCACTGATGTAAAGCTGTCAGCAGGACCCCACTCTCTCCGGAGGCTCTAGGGGAGAATAGAATTCCTTGTCTCTTCCAGCTTCTGGTGGCTGCCACCATTCCATGGCTTGTGGCTGCATCACTTCAATCTCTGCTTTTGTGGGCATACTGCCTTCTCCTCTTCTGTGTTTAATCTCCCTCTGCTTCTGTCTTATAAGGACACTTGTGATTGCATTTAGGGTCCACTCAGACAGCTCAGGATAATCTTACTATCTCAAGATCCTTAACTGAATCACGTCTGCAAAGACCCTTTTTCTATATAAGGTAATATTTACAGGTTCCAAGAATTAGGACCTGATACCTTTGGGCGTCATTATTCACCCTACTGTATGTGGAGCTTGGAAACCCTGGTGGTATAGTGGTTAAGTGATATGGCTGCACTGACCATAGTACCAGGCGCAGAGTACACATCAACATCAACGTTCTGAACTGTTCTGAAATAATCCACAGAGCACCACACCTGGCATGTAGTAAGCATTCAATAGCATTAACTAATATTATTTGAAAACAGCATTTTTTCCAACTAAATTACATTTAGTCCTTTTTCAAACTCTGTCAATACAACGTAAAACTTTGTCTATTTTGTTTGCTAATATATCCCAAGCCCCACAGAATGTGGCACAGAATAGATGCTTAGTATTTATTGAATGAGTGATGAATAAAAATGCTACCTAATAGTGCTCATACATCCCCCTCCCCCGCAAAAAACCCCACCACAATAGCAATGAAACGACGCACACTGCCTAACACATTCTCAGCTCAGCACTTCTACTTGAGACCTCTGACCCCTGCTTCATCTTCCTCTAGTCAGGCTGCAGCGTTATCCATACTTGGATTATAAGATCCATCAAAGACATTCTAAACCCGTGACCTGTGTTAACTAAGAGTGTGAATATATATATACCCAGTGGCTACTCAATAAAAATCCACTGATGACCACAGCTGACCACTAAGTACCTCTGCCTCTAAGAAGCATGAGAAATGCTGCCTATTTTATGTCACTGAATCGTCCCCTTCTCGCCAAGTCCTGCTCACAGCTGTGCCTGACTAATTAAAACTGCCTGGAAACCTCGTCTATCACTTTACTGGCTATTTCTTCTACTAAATCAAAAGACTCCACTTTAGAATTCAAATCCATCTGTCTCCCTCAGTTTACAAAGAACAAATGTTCAGAAAAACCAACCAACTAGCTAAAATTAAGTGTACTTTTCCTAAAAAAACCTAGCTAAGACTTAATTTTTTAAGACTTAATATGTTTTTGGGGGTAGGGAGCAAGGTCCAAGGATAAACCATTAAGAAGGTACCGCAAAGGTTAACCATGTTATATACTTAGATATTCATTCATCTCCTGTCCTGGCAGATCAGGGACAAATCCAGAAACTCTTGGCTAAAATGGATTTACACCTAAATACAGATTTTCTGGTGAAACTAACACGTTAAATATTGCTCACCCAAAAGTTTGCTCAACCTTTTTACTATCATTTGGACATTAACCTGCTGCCATTGAGTTGATTCCGAATCATAATGACCCTGCAGGACAGAGTATAACTGTCCCCATAGGGCTTCCAGGAGTGGCTGATGGATTCAAACTGCCTACCTTTTGGTCAGCAGTCATAGCTCTTAACCTCTGCCCCAGCAGGGCTCCATGTGGACATTAGTAAGCCTAAACTGGCTCATAACCTATAGCGGCAGCCTTTCATGTCTGAAATGAACAGAATGCATTGCTGAGCTACTGGTCCTGATCTATGAGCAGAAAAACCCAAGAAAAGAAATCCACTTTTTTATATAGGTTTACTCAGGTTCCTTTATCTGGAATCTCTGACTTGAAATTTCTAAGAGTTTTATTAACTATTAAGGCTAAATACAGAAATGCCTCCTCTTAATGCTGCTTTAACTACCAGTTCTAAGGTATAAAGTCCTTGCCCAGAAATGATACAGGGTAAACACAAGAAAATATTCTACAAAACAGAAAAGAACTAAGTTACGGATTTCAGCAGCTAGAAGTTGCTTCTGTGAGATTTGATTAAATCTTTGCTGCCAAAGCCACATAAACCAAATCACAAAACATATAAAGTTCAATTTTTCTTTCCAACATTACTTTTTACCAAACACATGCTTTAACCAGCAAGCAACAGACAATAAAATGAAGCATAAACCACAACCAAAAAATTTTACATCTTGAAAAGTTATTTTAAAACAACTGAAGTTTACCACTTTGCCATATATTTAATTTGCAATACTCTACAAAATAGGGTTTTGGGGTATAATAGCCAGGGAAACACTGGTGGCATAGTGGTTAAGTGCTACAGCTGCTAACCAAGAGGTCAGCAGTTCAAATCCACCAGGCGCTCCTTGGAAACTCTATGGAGCAGTTCTACTCTGTCCTGTAGTTTTGCTATGAGTCAGACTCGACTTGACGGCAGTGGGTTTGGTTTGGTACAGTATCCAGAGGTTACTGATAAAATTAAAATATGAGGTTCCTCCTTTATTTTTCAAAATCATACAGCTGTGCCATTTTAGAATTTCACTCCCACCCCAGTGCCGTCGAGTCGATTCCGACTGATAGCGACCCTACAGATTCCAGATAAAGGAACCTACAACTTCTAAAACTACAGGCAAATCATCTCCAAAGGCCCATCAAAACTTTTATCACACTGGAAACCTGTATCAAATGTAAGAAAATAAATTTCCACCAACTAAGGATTAAAAATACTGTTGCATAGAAAGCTTGCTATAAATGGGCTCAACCTGCATCCTTGATGTTCCAGAACACAGAAGTAGCTAGCAATACCGTGGCTCTCTCAAAACAATGCTTCAATTTTTTTTTTACAAGAACACAATTAAATTCTATTTCTAAATAAATAAAGAAAACTACACTTTGCTAATTCAATTCAACAAGCTTTATTTATGATGAGGCTTCTGATGTACAAAGTACTGATAACCACTGTAAGGATTCAAAAACATTTGGAGGTACAAAGGTATTGAACATGGTTTGTAATAGAGAAAAATAAAAACCAAACTAAAATGTGGAGAAGGGCTAAATAAACTGATCTGTGAGGAAATTAAAAAGAATGAGGCTGAGCAATATATGTCATTGTTGTTAGGTGCCTCTGAGTTGATTCTGACTTATAGCAGCCCTCTGTATAACAGAACGAAACACTGCCTGGTCCTGTGGCACGCTCACAATCATTGTCAGGCTTGAGCCCATTGTTGCAGCCATTACGTCAATCCATCTTGCTGAGGATCTCCTCTCTTTCGCCGACTCTCTACTTTATCAAGCATGATGCCCTTTTCCGGGGACTAGTGCCTCGTGATAACACGTCCAAAGTACGTAAGACATAGTCTTGCCATCCTTTCTTCTAAGGGACATTCTGGCTGTACTTCTTCCAAGACATATTTGTTCATTCTTGGTATATTCAATATTCTTCTCCAAAACCACAGTTCAAAGGCAGGGATTCTTCTTTGGTCTTCCTTACTCGCTGTCCATCTTTCGTATACGTATGAAAAAAAAAATTTTTTTTTTTTTTTTGTATGAGGCAACTGAAAATACCATGGCTTGGGTTAGGCGCACTTTAGTCCTCAAAGTGACATCTTTGCTTAGAACACTTTAAAGAGGTCTTTTGCAGCAGATAAATACTTACATGAAAAAAGCTCCAAGATATGAATGGGAAAAAAAACATGTTGCAGAAACATGCATATAACAATACCAATGTTAAACAAACAAACAAAACAACGTATCTTCTATAGATAGCACCTTTAGGCTTGGTCACTGAACAAAGTAAGAGCTGAAATGAACGTGCCTGGAGGAGACCAACTGTGTGGGGCAAGGCGGACAACGCAATGGGCTTTGAACAGGGCTGCATTTGAATCTTAAATAATCTCTTCAAAGGTCTCCTGAGGTCACTTAGTAGATCATTTAGCAATTTTTAGGAATAAGTTTTTATTTCCGTTTACTTAGAACTGTCACTTTGGGAAAAACTTTCCAAAAATGTTTTCACTACAAAGTATTTCCAACTCTCGATGGCCTTAAAGAGAAAAAGCATGAATCATAGAAAAATCCAGAGTGTTTTGTTTTAGTGAAACAACTGAAGTTATAAACCCAAACCTGAAAGGATGTTAAAACTGGTCAGTGTTTTCTGAAACAACGTGGATGTGTTTTAATCAAAAAGAACACGACCTGGTATACAGCCACGCACTAATTACGGTAATAAACCATCAACACCTCTCTTCAAAATATAAATTGCAAAAGTAGCTTAACACAGTAGAGGCACACAGGTAGTAATACAGAAGAAACAAGACTGAAGGCAAGATACCAGTGGATCTCAGCATTATCTTGAGTTTTTTCTATCACACATGCAATTTTTGAAGTAAGAAAAGAAATCACCAACAATGAGATAGTATGAAAGCAACACAAGGCTCTAAACCCTAACTATAAGAACAAAAAAAAAAAAAAAAACCAGACAAACAAAATTTTAATAATATGAGACCTATACACTGACAAAGAGAACTTCAAAAAGGAAATCAGGAAAATAATACCATTTATAATAGCCCCTAAAAAGATTAATGTTGTTGTTAGGTGTCGTTGAGTTGGTTCTGACTCATAGCAATCCCACTCCTAGGAATATATCCTAGAGAAATAAGAGCCATCACACGAATAGACATATGCATACCCATGTTCATTGCAGCATTATTTAGAATAGCAAAAAGATGGAAACAACCTAAGTGCCCATCAACAGAAAAGAAGATAAATTATGGCACATACACACAACGGAACACTACATAAATTGTGGTATATTCACACAATGGAATACTACGCATCGATAAAGAACAGTGACGAATCTCTGAAACATTTCATAACATGGAGGAACCTGGAAGGCATTATGCTGAGCGAAATGAGTCAGTTGCAAAAGGACAAATATTGTATAAGACCACTATTATAAGATCTTGAGAAACAGAAAAAACGGAGAAGAACACAGACTTATGTGGTTACAAAAGGGGGAGGGAGGGAGGGAGGGAGAGGGCTTTTTATTGATCAATCTGTAGATAAGAACTGCTTTGGGTGAAGGGAAAGACAACACTCAATACAAGGAAGGTCAGCCTAATTGGACTGGACTAAAAGTAAAGAGGTTTCCGGGATAAAATGAAAGCTTCAAAGGTCAGCGAAGCAGGGGCTGGGGTCTGGGGAACTTGGTTTGAGGGGACTTCTAAGTCAATGGGCAAAACAATTCTATTCTGAAAACACTCTGCATCCCACTTTGAATTGTGGCGCCTGGGGTCCTAAATGCCAAAAAGCGGCCATCTAAAATACATTAATTGGTCTCCACCCTCCTGGAGGAAAGGCAAAGGAAGAACACCAAGGTCACAGGACAACTAAGAACCCAAGAGACAGAAAGGGCCACATGAACCAGAGACCTACATTATCCTGAGACCAGAAGAACTAGTTGGTGCCCAGCCACAATCGATGTCTGTCCTGTCAGGGAGCACAACAGACAACTCCTGAGGGAGCAGGAGACCAATGGGATACAGACCTCAAATTCTCATTAAAAGACCACACCTAATGGTATGATTGCGACTAGAGGAATCCCAGAGACAATGCTCCCCAGAACTTCTGATGGCACAGGACAGGAACCATCCCCGAAGACAAATCATCAGGCATGAAAAGGACTGGTCAGTGGGGGAGAGAGAGATGCTGATGAAGAGTGAGCTAATTAAATCAGGTGGACACGGGAGAGTGTGTTGGCAACTCTTGACTGGAGGGGGGATGGGAAGATAGAGAGAGAGGGAAGATGGCAAAATTGGCACGAAAGGAGAGACTGTAAGGGCTGACTCTATAGGGGGAGAGCAAGTGGGAGAAGGGAGTCAGATGTATGTAAACCTACTTGTGACAGACTGATTGGAACGGTAAATGTTCACTTGAAGCTTAATAAAAAAATTTAAAAAATAAAAAAATTATGACGAATCCGTGAGCAAAACATCTCACAATGTGGATAAACCTGGAAGGCATTATGGTGAGTGAAATAAAACAATCACCAAAGGGCAAATATTGTATGAGACCACTATTATAAAAACCCAGGAAAAAGTTTACACACAGAAAAACACAGTCTTTGATAGTTACGAGGGAGGGAAGGGGAAATCACTAACTAGATAGCAGGTAAGTGGTAACTTTGGTGAAGGGAAAGACAACACACAGTATAAGGGAAGTCAGTACAACTTGACAAAGGCAAAGTCATAGAAGCTTCCTAGACATATCCAAACACCTTAAGGGACCAGATTACTGGGGCTGAGGGCTGGGGACCATAGTATCAGAGGATATCTGTGTCAATTGGCTTAAAGAAAATGTTCTACATCCTATTTTGGTGAGATGCATCTGGGGAGCTTACGAGCAGCCACCTAATATACATTTATTGGATCCATCATGTTTGGAGCAAAGGAGAATGAAGAAAAACACTATGAATCCAAAGGACTAATGGCCCACATGAACCACAGCCTCCACCAGCCTGAACCCAGAAGAACTAGATGGTACCCAGCCACCACCACTGACAGACTGCTCTGAAAGGAATTATAATAGAGGGTCCCAGACAGCGTTGGAGAAAAATGTGTAACAAAAGTCAAATTCACAAAAAAAAAGACCAGACTTATTGCTCTGACAGAGACTGGAGGAACCCCTGAGACTATGGCCCCCAGACACCCTGCTAAGAACTGAAGCCACTCCCAAAGCTCACCTTTCAGCCAAAGATTAGACAGGCCTATAAAACAAACAATAACACACATGGGGAATGTGCTTCTTAGTTCAATCAAGTATACGAGACCAAATGGGCAACACCTGCTCAAAAATCCAAGGCAAGAGGCAGGAAGGGACAGGAAACTGGACAGATGGACATGAAGAACCCAGGGTGGAAATGGAAAGGGGGAGAGTGCTGACACATCGTGGGGATTACAACCAATGTCACAAAATGATTTGTGTATAAATTTTTCAAAGCGAAAATAATTTGTACTATAAACTTTCACCTTTTTTAAACACAATAAAATTAAAATAATAATAACAACATCAGAAACATAAAGGTAAATAGCAGAATAAGCAATCTGAGGACAATTAAGTATTTTACAAGAGAAAATCACTAGCTATATATTGATCACACTATAGCATTTGTCTACGAAGACTGAAAGTAAATTAATGAAATAGTGGGTTACAAATAATTTTTATTTTTTTCTTTTTCAAATTTTCTCCAGTGAACACATATTACTTTTTTCAGAAGTTATCTTAGAATGGAAAGCAAACATCAGCCTTTCCTGAAGGCTCTAGAAAGCTGTAGTCTGAGATCTCACAGGAAGCCTGGTAGTAGGTGAGATAACACTTAAACCAAATCAAACCCACTGTCATGGCATCAATTGTGACTCATGGCGACACCCTGTGTTACAGAGTAGAACTGCACTCCATAGGGATTCTTGGGTGTAATCTTTACAGAAGCACGTCACCAGGCCTTCTTCCACAGCACCACCAGGTAGATTCAAACTGCCAACCTTTTAGATAGTAGTCGAGCACTTAACCGTTTGCACCATCAAGGGACCTTGAAATATACTTAGGAAATGTTTATTCCATGCCAGAAACTGCTAAGAAGCTTCCATTCACCATGGCCCTTAATATGGAAAACCACAGCATGAAGTAAATAATACTACCAATTCCGTTTTACAGATAAGGAAACTGCTGGCTTAGAAGGGTAAGCAACATGCCAAGGTCACTTCACTAGCAATTAGTGAACTGGGATCCAAAGCCAGTCTCTAAAATCAGAGCCTACACTCCGAACCCCACCACCAGCATGTCCACATCTGCCTGTTACAAATCACCTTGAGCATTTGTTAGAAAGACATACTCCCACTATACCTTCCCGGGTCCTGGAGGGTCTATATGTTGAATAGGCAACCCAGTAATTCTTATCACGTACAACTTGGAAAACCTCGCACATCCTCTACTGCCATCCAAACTTTCTATTTAGGATGAAGCCTCAAATTGGCCCTCATTGCTAGAATGAACTGTTTAAATGCCAGATATTGCATTCTCCCCTCCCTCCCCGTAGCACCTACCCCCCTCAAAAACCAATGTAGTGGTTGATGTTCCTCTTGGGTTTCCAGAGAGAAATGATCACTTTACAAATATGAAGCAGAAGATTAAGCCTTTGTGTTGAGGCTGCTGTAGTTCCTGAACCTCTACAACGCCTCTGAAATTGCTCTGAAAGTCATAGGTGGCCCATCCTGCCCAACAGTGAACTCAGTGGTTGGGGGTGGGGGTAGGGAACGATGTGTTCAGTAACAGGCCTACTCTGTTGCTCTCATTTTTTAAAACAGGAGAGAAGGAGACATGGAACTTCATATTCCTAAATAAGAGTTTTCCTAGTAGAAACAGGCCATCAATGAGTTGGATTAGTATTTCATATACGCATATACACAGGGAATGGTGGAGCCCATGGCAAACTGGAGCGTGCACGTCCTTCCCAAAGGAATTCAAATTCAAATCTTTTTGGAAACCTCTGCATTGCCAAACAAAACCCATCTGTGGATTGAACTTGGCTTTTGAGCTATAGTTTACAATCCCTATGGGCCCAAATTCTTCATACCTCAGCTTCTTCTTCCATGAACATAGACATTTATTATATAAAAACATATAAGGGGAGAGGCAAATGTTGAATTAAAAAAAAAAAAATCTCTGATGATAAATGAGTTGATATCTGTCAAGTAGGTACTTTGAAAAATGAAACTCCAGGGTAGGGAATAATCTGATGATTGAAATACAAAGCCAGGTAAATTTGAGCAGTTGATTTGCACTTCGGTTACCCAATGCTAACCCTAAGCATGCATTCTGATACTAGGAATAATCTCTGCCAGCCTTAGGCAGACCCCTAGTGGAGAGAATTTGGAGCTATGATGCACAATCTTTTTTCTGTTCCAACTGATCTCAGAGATACAGCACCCTCCGCCCAATCACTGTAGTTTACTAAAGCAGTGATGCTTAGGGCAGAAGGAGTGGGGGCCACGCGGCAGGTGTTAAGAATCACTGACTTACAACATAAGGACAGTCTGTTGGCCCAAGCTGTGTTTGCTCACGTGCCAATTGCTTGCCATATGAACTATAAACACATTCCGTTTATATGGATGCCATGTAATATGACAACACAGGCAGTCCGCGGATTACAAATGAGTTCCGTTCCTAAGTCTATCTTTAATTTGTACGTAAGTCGGAATAGTTAGGTATGATTCATATCTAACAGCAGTTAGTCAAAGGTTTGACTTAGGATATAGTATATAGTGTGCATTTCTGTGCACGAAAAACATTAAAGAAAGACTTCCGGATACACTAAAACATCTTTAACATAATAATACCAAAATAATAATAATAATGTTTTGATGGGCATCACAAAGTAGCATTTGTTTGTTATTACGAACCATTGTATGTACCTGCAATTTTTAACATAATAGGGTTGGTTCATAACTACAGGTTGTATGTAAGTCTGACGTTTCTAACTCAGGGACTGTCTTGTACACAGAATTCCATGCTTGAGATTTTTCAGGCTGTCACCTCATTAGTTCTGTCAATGTCCTTGCCCCGGGCCTGAGAAGAAAGTTTACTTCTTAGTTGGGATGGGCCAAAGAAATCTACCATAAAATAAAATGATGGGGCACAGTGAGTAGAGAAGTTGAAAGTTAGAAAGACCAACTATTATAATTGCAGGTGGAAACACTTTTTAAATTTTTTGATTTAGTCAAATCACTGCAGCATAAAGAAAAGTTACGGTTGCTTTCAAACTAACTCGAGTTGGTCTACAAAGGGATCTAACCAAAAGACCAGATACTTTGTCTGGGTGACCGTAGCATGTTAAGGAACTCTTCAGTTACATTGTTGAGAGAAATAAGCTTTATCAAGCAGATCCTAGTACGCCCTTGAAATAAGTTTTATGGTGCTACAGAATGTTGCGTCAAACAGAACTATGGATCTAAAACTTCTATTCACTAAAACTGTATATGAAGCATGATCCTATTTTTGTAAAAACCTGTGCATATGTACGCTATATATATATGTTTGTGTATGTATATATAATGCGTATTTATACAGGGAGTGAGAGAAAGGGAAAGAGAAGGAGAGAGAAGGAGGAAGCTCAAAATCTTACCAGTAGAGGAATTATGGTTGATTTTTATCCTCTGTTTTTGTTATCCGTGTTTTACAAGTTGTGTACAATAAACACATATTACACCTTTGAATGGGAGGAGGGCATAATATCATGGGAAATACTTAAAATATAATAGATGAACAAAGCAGGCTACAGAATAAAAATAAAATACTCTATTTTTTTTTAATTATGCATGTTGTTGTTAGGTGCCATCGAGTCGGTTCCAACTCACAGCGACCCTATGTACCACAGAATGAAACCCTGCCCGGTCCTGTGCCTTCCTCACAATCGTTGGTATGCTTGAGCCCACTGTGGCACAGCGAAGCCTAAAAAGAAAGGTGCCAAAATCAACATTTAAAATATCTGTTGTATGAAATTTTCATGACAAGTTAGTGTCCAGCGAAGAGTCTAATTGGCAAAGACAAAGCTGTGCTTCTGGGGAAGAAATACCTAGTTTCTCTTCTCTCTCACTGCTACGTGAACCTAAACTTATCCATGCTGAGAGCAGATGGCCAGAGAAACTGTCCCGGAGCTCAACAGTGGCAGTGTGAACGTGGTGGTCAGCAGGAAATGCATCATTCTTGAACTGGACATTTTCCTGGAAACAGTGCCTGGCGTGTAATGGAGTAACAATGGGAGAGCAGGTGTAGGAGGACTGTATTTTTGGCAAGGGGTGAGGGCAAAGTGGAAAACTGAACTTGATGAAAGAAGCCTACTGAATTCTAGAAAAGCAACAGACAATACAGTAGGTTGCGAATACCTTGAATAATTTTATATTTCTGAAAAATATATCTTAAATATTTTTTGGAAAGGCTATTAATAACAAAATACAGCACTTTTTATTTTGGTAATAATTTTCAGAACTCAAGACCCACAGTAAACATGCCATTCTCACAATACACTAGTGAAAAAAAAGCCAAACCCAGTGCCGTTGAGTCGATTCCGACTCCCAGCAACCCTATAGGACAGAGTAGAACTGCCCCACGGAGTTTCCAAGGAGCGCCTGGTGGATTCAAACTGCCGACCCTTTGGTTAGCAGCCGTAGCACTTAACCACTACGCCACTTAACAGGAGGAAGGTCATAATCAGTTCTGAGGAAATAGCCTCTGTTACTAGACAAAATGCTATAACTACACTCTTACTCTGGTTTCCAGGATTTTTGAAGTAGTATCATCTCTTTTTTTTATCATCATGTTCCCAAAACATCTTAGTCTGTCTATTCAATACGAACTCCAGAGTTTGTTTTTAAAGGTGTAAAGTGCCTATTTTATTTCTCTTTATTGAGAATACATTCTAATGCTACCCATAAAGCCAATGAAGTAAAATAAGCCCTCCCTAATCTCTCATATATTTTTATCTAATAAATTTTACGCTTTAGTGATCTTGGATGAATTCATTCAAAAAAATCAAACATTTTTACAGTGGCCCTCAGTAAATAAGACTTTTCTATTTCATCACGATAAAAAATAATCCAACTAACAACGCTTAAGACTGCCAGCAAGACACACCCTCAGTTTTAAGTCTGCTCAGGTGGCTGTGGTTTGTGATGCCAGAACTTCTGGCCACACATCACACCACCATTTGTTCTCCTGGTTATTAGGCCTTTCGGGGAGAGGGCTGGGTCACCTCTTCTGGCTGACATGGCTAGCTCAGTAAACTGTAACCAAGTTACTAGAAATGATGGTGTTTTGGGCTCAATCTGTATAAAGGGCCTATGAGCCTCCCTAAGAAATAGCTCCATTCTGAGTCAGAAAACCAGCCAACTGTGAATGACAAACACCTCCATTCAAAACGTGCAGTTGGCTCGCACGTTAGGCCACCTTCTTTCATATCCTACAGAGGGCGTGCACCATCAGCTGGGTTTCAGTAAGGGCTGATTTTCTCCATCTTGCAGATCTCAAAGGCTTGTACCTAGCTTTCTGCATAGATACATCAAGTAGCCAGTCAGCCCTTACACGTCCCTCCTGACTCACTCAATTAGTGCGGACAACTCATTTCAATCCCCGGCTTCCGAAGTAACACAAGCTTACTGTAAGGACAGAGGTCACCCAGGCATGAAGGAGACAGGTTCATCATCGGGTCAGAAGTGGGGCTCTAACATTGTCGTTTCTTGCCAAACATGCTGGGGTGGGGTATGTTCAGTGTCTGCCAAGACACAGATAAGGTGGCGCAGCTGGCCTTCTCCAGCGCTATCTCAGACGGTGGCTCAAAAAGCATGGAGATCTTCTCTAGGTACCCAAAGTAAATAATCTTCTAACAGCAGAAAACCAGGGGAGTGGTTTAGGAAAAAGAACTCTTTAAGCAGGTACCACAACAAAAACAATTCTGTACATTTCTAGGTCTGTCTACGAACTATTCATAGTGGCTAAACAGATAAAAATGAATCTCGTGTTTTAGCAAATAGAAATTTCTAGGCAAAGGGGTAAAAGAGAAAGGTTTTAATTTAGTTTGCTTGGTCCCCCCTGCCCGCCCCCCCCCCCCCCCGCCACCCCAGTTAAAGCTACAGATAAATCATGGAAGATCTTAACAGAATTTTTTTTTTACCTTTTTTTACATTACACTGCCTGGCTTAAATCGTGCAAACACATAAGAAAAAATTCTTTACCAAGGAAGCATCGTATCTGCTTGTTGTTGTTAGGTGCCATTGAGTCAGTTTCGACTCACAGCAACCCAATAGGACAGAGTAGAACTGCTCCATAGGGTTTCCAAGGTGCAGCTGGTGGATTTGAATTGCCGACCTTTTGGTTAGCAGCCCAGCTCTTAACCACTACGCCACCAGGGTTCCTGTATCCACTTAGTAACTTGTAACTTAATAGATAAAATGCTGGTTACCATGTTTAATAGGCAAAAATTCTAATCCAAGGTATGTCACTCACTGTGATCTTCCTATCCCTCAGTTTCCTAGTCTTTAAAATAAAGACAAAACAACCCATTATCCAACTACCTCTCAGAAATGCAGACAAATAAGCTAGGTGCCTAGCATCCCCATTCACTTGAATGATTCTGGTGTTTTAGTTCAGTTTAACAAATATTCAGCAAACCTACCACACCGTGAGTAGTGAGAAGGCTAAGGAGTTCTCATTCCCAAATGCACAATCAGCTGTGAAGAAATTGAGAACTTCTCCCATTAAGAAGCTTTCTGGTTTTGTTTTTACACAATGCCTAATTCTCAACATATACTGGGGTATATGTCATAGTGTCAATATGGCTTGGAGAAAGGAAAATCATCAATAAACATAAGATATATATTTAATTCTGGGCACACCAGATCCCTTAAAGTAAAAACATGGGCCCTTGTACACCCTGCTAACTCAGAACTGAAGCCACTCCCAAAGTTCACCCTTCAGTCAAAGATTAGACAGGCCAATAAAACAAACAATAACATACATTAGGAACTTGCTTCTTAATCATGTATACAAGATCAAAAGGGCAACACTTGCCCAAAAACAATGATGAGAAGGCAGGAAGGGAAAGGAAAAATGAACAGGTAGAAACGGGGAATTGAGGTGTACATGGAGACAGTGTTGACACGTTGCGGGGATTGCAACCAATGTCAGGAAACAATTTGTGTACAAATTGTTGAACAAGAAACTAATTTGCTCTGTGAAGTTTTACTTAAAGCACAATAAAAGAAAAAACAAACAATAGTTTGGCTAAACTAGTAAAGAAATGTCTGCCTTGAGTATTGAGCACTTTTAAGATCTATCTCTATGGGATGAAACTTAGGGGCCAGTGAGTTTATGTTAATGGGGGAGGGACAATTCAGAAAAAAAAAAAAAATTTTTTTTTTTTTAATTCAGAAAAGGAGGGTGAAAATGGTTTCATGACTCATAAAAGGTAATCAATGTGACTGAATTGTACATGTAGAAACTGATTGGTGTATGTTTTGCTGTGTATGTTCTTAACAACAACATAATAAATAAAATTAAAAAGAAAAAAAAAGAAGTCCAAAAAGGAGAAACATGGAAAAGGAAAAAGAATAACCCACAACAAGATCACTAGGCACAACCCTTACTAGCCAAGGAGTTTAAACTATTTACATACATTCACCGAAGTGATGGAAAATCCTAAGACTAGAAGGGCTAGAACAGAAACATTCAGAGAAAATTTACTATGTTAATGAGTAAATTACTGTCACTAAATATTAACTTACACAGAAAAAGAAAAGCTTGTGAATATCCTTTTTTTGTATGTTTTGTTTTCGTTGTTGTTTTGTTTTTTGGTACGTTGTTACTTTGCGAAGGAGCCACGGTTGATGCGGTGGTTAAAGTGAAAACCTGCTAACCAAAAGGTTGGCGGTTCAAAACCACCAGCCACTCCATGGGAGAAAAAGATGTGGCAGTCTGCTTTTTTTTTTTTTTTTATTATTATTAACTTTTATTAAGCTTCAAGTGAACGTTTACAAATCCAATCAGTCTGTCACATATAAGTTTATATACATCTCACTCCCTACTCCCACTTGCTCTCCCCCTCTTGAGTCAGCCCTTTCAGTCTCTCCTTTCGTGAAAACTTTGCCGGCTTCCCTCTCTCTCTATCCTCCCATCCCCCCTCCAGACAAGAGTTGCCAACACAATCTCAAGTGTCCACCTGATATAATTAGCTCACTCTTCATCAGCATCTCTCTCCCACCCGCTGACCAGTCCCTTTCATGTCTGATGAGTTGTCTTCGGGGATGGTTCCTGTCCTGTGCCAACAGAAGGTCTGGGGACCATGGCCACCGGGATTCCTCTAGTCTCAGTCAGACCATTAAGTTTGGTCTTTTTATGAGAATTTGGGGTCTGGGATAAAAAAAAAAAAAAAATTTTTTTTTTTTTTTTTTTTTTTTATCCCACTGATCTCCTGCTCCCTCAGGGGTTCTCTGCTGTGCTCCCTGTCAGGGCAGACATCGATTGTGGCCGGGCACCAACTAGTTCTTCTGGTCTCAGGATGATGTAGGTCTCTGGTTCATGTGGCCCTTTCTGTCTCTTGGGCTCTTAGTTGTCGTGTGGCCTTGGTGTTCTTCATTTTCCTTTGCTCCAGGTGGGTTGAGACCAATTGCTGCATCTTAGATGGCCACTTGTTAGCATTTAAGACCCCAGACGCCACATTTCAAAGTGGGATGCAGAATGTTTTCATAATAGAATTATTTTGCCAATTGACTTAGAAGTCCCCTTAAACCATGTTCCCCAGACCCCCACCCTTGCTCCGCTGACCTTTGAAGCATTCATTTTATCCCGGAAACTTCTTTGCTTTTGGTCCAGTCCAATTGAGCTGACCTTCCATGTATTGGGTGTTGTCTTTCCCTTCACCTAAAGCAGTTCTTACTGATTAATCAATAAAAAACCCTCTCCCACCCTCCCTCCCTCGTAACCACAAAAGTATGTGTTCTTCTCAGGTTTACTATTTCTCAAGATCTTATAATAGTGGTCTTATACAATATTTGTCCTTTTGCCTCTGACTAATTTCGCTCAGCATAATGCCTTCCAGCTTCCTCCGTGTTATGAAATGTTTCACAGATTCGTCACTGTTCTTTATCGATGCGTAGTATTCCATTGTGTGAATATACCACAATTTATTTACCCATTCATCCGTTGATGGACACCTTGGTTGCTTCCAACTTTTTGCTATTGTAAACAGAGCTGCAATAAACATGGGTGTGCATATATTTGTTTGTATGAAGGCGGGAGTCTGCTTTTGTAGAGATTTACAGCCTTGGAAACCCTACAGAGTCACTATGAGTCATAACTGACTCCACGGCAGTGGGTTTTTTGATTTTTACTTTGTGAAGTTGCTGAGGATGTTATTTTTATTTTTAGATATTATAGAGATATAAAAAAATTGATATAGATATAGCTTTATATGTACAGAAACTACAGTCAATAATAAGGCGATATTCACGCCAGACCCTTGCTAGAAACTCTTAATTGATTTCTCTCTACTGTTCATTTTCATCTATTCAAATACATAAGGCAGAATGACAATGAAAAGGTCTGAAGAGAAAATGAGAGAGACAATAGAGACTGTCAGAAATCTCTGAGCTGCCAAACGACAATCTGGAGGCAAGAATACACATCTCCCTCATTACCTCGGGTAGATTATGAAATTCTCAAAAGAAAATTAATTCAGATTAACTTAAATTTTTTAAAGTCTTCTTAAATTTAATTTTTTTTTTAAGTGACACTTTTGGGGCTGTGTTGTGAAATGTGAACAGGATGGGATATCATTTAAAAAAAGGGAAGAAAAACACCCACTTTGAGAACATTGAACATCATTAAATCAAATACTAAGAACCAAAAATCTTCTGATGGTTCCTTGCTAGAAAATATTAACACACCAAATTCTTGCCTTAATATCAGTTGTGGATTGAATTGTGTCCCCCAAAATATCTGTCAACTCGCCTAGGGCATGAGTCCCTTGTATGACTGTCTATCATTTTATCTTCTGATGTGATTTCCCTATACATTGTAAATCCTATCACTATGATGTAATAAGAAGGGTTAGTGGCAGTTATATTGATGAGGTCTACAAGATCAGGTAGTGTCATAAGCCACTCTTTTTGATATATAAAAGACAGAAGCAAGCAGAGAGACATGGGGACCTCATACCACCAAGAAAGCAGAGCCAGTAGCAGAGTGTGTCCCTTGGACCTAAGGTTCCTGAGCTGAGATGCTCCTAGACCGAGGGGAGACTGATGACGAGGACCTTCCTTCAGAGTCGATAGAGAGAGAAAGGCTTCCCTCAGAGCCAATGCCCTGAATTTGGACTTCTAGCCTACCAGGCTGTGAGAGAATAAACTTCTCTTTGTGAAAGCCATCCACTTGTGGCATTTCTGTTATAGCAGCACTAGATGACGAAGACAATATCCAAGAGTACAATTAGATATGTAAGAAAAAGTAACCAGTGATGGTGAGAAGTGGCCAGGTAGCTGTACTCTCTCCCTTCTGACCCTTTCAGACTTCTATCTTCTTTCATTTGATCTAGACAATCTTTCTCTATGTTTTTATTTCTTCAAGAAACATGAGGTTCCTTTATATAAGCGCTCTGTTTTTCCTTATTATGGTTTAAAAGCTTTGTTCAATCTTATGGTGAATCCTTCAAAGGCAGAGCTTTTTGGAGAAAAAAAGCTCAGTGTAGTAAGACCTCTACTTTTCTAGTTTATGACACCGAATTGGTTTTATCACAAAACTGCAGGTTTTTCCTTGCCTTCTCAGAAGACTGAAACTTCCTTTCCCTTTAGAAAGTAAAGAAACTATGCCATAATATGATGAAAAGGCACGTAAAGCACTTTCTGACTAGAACCACATCTTTTCTAGATCTAAAAGTATAACTAACACTCAGTTTCAAGGTTTATTTGTAGAGAAACTGGATTGTGAATGAATTTTGTTTAGAAATCAAGAGGGAGGTGGCCATCCATATCAAGACAGGAAGCTCGAGATTTCTTAGAAAATATTTTATGTCGATTTTACTAACATTTCAAATCCTAGGCAGACAGAAACTAGCTATAATCACCCAGATATAAATAAAAGTTGGAGAAGTTGAGTTTAAACTAAATGTTTAAATCAAAACACGGCCACCACAGTCTCCCCAGTGGCTGCTAAAAACATCTCTAAGGAATGAAAAAAGGACGTAGGTATGGAAGTGGACTAAAAGCCAGAGGCACAGCCAAATTCATCACAGAGCTCAACTTCATTCAGGTCACCTATAATAAAACACACAAAGCCCCACCGGCATTTGCCCATAAAATAACAGTCATGTAACAAAAATCCCTGCTCCACTCAGGTACTTAAAAATACAGGAAGCAAAAGAGAACTTTAAAAAACCAAAAAACTATCAATTTGCTTGAGTTTTAAACACAGAAAACATAATTTCCATTCATTCTCAGAAAAGTAGCAGAAACTTGTCGCATGGATTTTGATGAGACCTCGTCTGCCATGAAGAAAACTCCAGAATTCCTACAAGATGGTCAGTCGCCAAAAGGCTGGAAGCTTCCTTGTTTTCATGTTAGCAAACCATCCATGACAGAGACTAAGTCCTTGCCTTAGCCCAGCCCCAAACAGAATGACAACCCTATGGAAACAACGAGCAGAGGGATTTCCTAAGAACGAAGGACCTGACTGGAAAGCACATTAGCAACCACCACTGCCAGGCAAAAACCGTGCCTGACCGCCCTAACAGCATTATCTCGACAGCTGTGCAGTTCCAAGGACCAGCACGTGGCCTCCTTACAGTCAAGGGGCACAACAAGTGAGGGCTTTTTTTCTTCCGGTGGACTAGGTACCTGACTTTGCATAGGAGCAGAGTTGCTGTGCTGACAGCTGCCTGGCATGGAAAGATGTATCAGAAAGAGACTCTGACCCTAAAACTTAGTAACTGACACCAAAACTTGAAGACGTGTATGTAAGCACATTGTAGGAAACTTGAAGACGTGTATGTAAGCACATTGTAGGTTAATGGATATTTCATCAAACCTGTATGGTTACCCTAAATTCCAAACTTGTTAAATGAGAGGAAAGGCTCTAAAATTACTAGCTCACCTACAAACTAGTTTTTATTGTCTCTCGTACAGAAGAACATATATAAGGAATATGGATATCACAGTAAAAAAGAATACAAGATTCTCATTTGTCTTTCATATTTTGCAAAATGTGGTACTTCCTGGGGTTTCAACAATGGCTGCTGAACAGAGATAAACGGAGTTATTTTAAGAAAATGCTACCAGATCCTCTCATGCGTCAAAGCAAAAACCCAAAATAAACTCTTAACTTTAACTCGAAAAAGTTAAACTAAAAAGACTCCTCATTTCCTGTCCCCTCAGGATCCACCTGCTTGCTAATGGTATGACAGAAATGTAATTTTTAAAATGTGAAGGGTAATTTTAATCTCATCAACCAGCATTTGCCAAAATGGAACATGCACTCGACAGCATTAATAGCAGTTCTTTGCACAGCGGTCTGAACTTTTTAGAAGATACAGAAAGAGAGAAAAATCTGGGTGTCCTGTTCAGAATGTTCCTATTCAAGCCAGGAAAGCCACTTGGAATCTCAAATTATGTGGTGTCATCACTACACAACTATACTCTCAACCATGGTCTAGGGGTTATTTCAAATCCTACTTTGATTTCAAACATCACAAATACTAAGAATTTGGGCTCTGTAAGAATGAAAACAAGCCTCAAAACAAAGAGGAATGCTGCCCTATAGATTAAATATTTATCCAGTATTTAAATATGCACAAGATTAAGGCTTTGCCAAATGGGATTTTTGTGGGAAAAAAAAAAAAAAATGTGTCACTTTCATTATATGGATAAAGATTTATCCAGTTAACATTACGTGAATGTATCACATAGAGGTGGATGGTGTCACCGAGCAAAAGGCAATTCTGCCACGTTTCTTAACATTCAAATAATTTTTTTAATTTGCCAAAATGAAATCTAGTAAGCCAACAAGATCTTACTTCTGAGGATTCTTGGATTATAAACAGAATTTTTGAAGTGGTGACATTTGGGGAGAGTCACTTGGCTCAGTCACTGACCTTTCTTTATCCTTAAATAGGGAGTGATAATTTCACGATACTGAGAAGTATGAAGAATACAACCCTCAAACCTGTAAACACCACAGCATGCTAACAGCCTTTGACAGTCTCTATATTTATTGTGTCCAACATAAACTCAACCACAATTTGATTCAATTAAAAAATCAGGACAAGACCACTCCAATTCCAGAGAATATCAAAGGGCTGATAAAAATAAAAAGGCCATAACTGTACATACACCACATCAAAAGGGGGCCACTGAACAATATTACAACTACTTGCTTTCCAAAAGCTGACTGACACGAGAACATTGACAAAAGCCCGTCTCCCTTATACAAGAGAATGACATACAAATATTACCATCGTAGGTTCAAATACTTATGGCTATGGCTAGAATTGACTCGACGGCACTGGGTCTGGGTTATGGCTAGTTACCAAAAAGTTTAAGTTCCTTCAACCTTGCTGAGTTGGGGGGATAGCAGCACATTAAATGTTATGAAGTATCTCCAAGAATCAGTACAAATGTATATCACATTTCTGTGTGTCTCTCTTCAAAGTAAGGCTAAGTTTAAAAAGAAAACTGGGAGTTATTTTTAGTTGAAAACCAGCAGTACCAATTTCAATCACCACCTTTCTATAAAATAATACTTCATTTATCTGTTACTCAGATGTCTGGCATCCTCACCCCCCAAAAAATGCAAATTTTAAAGACAGTTTTTGAGACTCTACTATGTGCCAAACACTACGTGAAATGTTCTACAGCAGTTCTTCTCAACTATCTATAAGGAAGAACCAACTTTGTTTTTGTTTTTCTCCAATCCATTCTTGTACATACTTTTGTAAAATGCAATAAAAATCATTACAAAATAAAATGAAAAAAAAAAAAAGACATACAAAAATACAAATTCAAGTTTTTATTATTAAACAGATATAAAACTACTCTATCAAACTGTAATGAGGTTTCTAAACTCTCGCTTTCGGCCTCTGGACTTAGCTTGTCGCTAACGGGTAACTGACAGTTGGTGGCACGCAGACTACATTTTGAGCAGCACTGTGCCATGTGCAACTTATTTAATTGTCCAAAGTAGAATAACTTTTCAAAGTCTCCGTGCTCTCGGCAATGACCACAAGAGGCAAAAGGAACTCAGCGTCTTCTGAGAAAAGAAGGGGCTGTATTAAATGATCTCAAGGTTCTTTTCAGCCCCACAAGTTCTATAAGCATGAGAGCCGAAGAGACGATGTGACTGCTAAGTAAAACCCTCGTTGCCTAAAAATGACAAGCTGTTTTTGTCACACTGACAGAGTGGCTGAAAGAGGAAAGGAGATAAAAAGCAGGAAAAATAAGCTCGGAGGAGAGGAATAAGAATTTAAACCAACACGGTTTAAATTTTTTAAAAACAATAAACATATTAGAAAAACGTGAGCGAATTATTTTCACATTTTAAGTACAGTGTTATATAAATACACTACTATCACTTCCACTTCAACAATGAAACTGGCGCTACAGCCCGCACTATTGCTGGCGGGAAACACACAGGGCCAGTGGTTCTCAAGGCGTGCTCTGAGAAGAGTCTGCATCAGAATCATCAGGGGTACTTTTTGAGAATGCAGACACCTGGGCCCCACACCCAGAAAAACCAAATTGGAGTCTCTGTAGTCAGGCCTGGGAACCTACATTTTAAGAAAGTCCCAGGTGATTCTTGTTTTTGTATGCTGTCCAGTCAATTCCGACTCACAGTGACCCCACATGACAGAGGAGAACTGCCCCAGGGGGTTTCCTAGGTTGTAATTTTTACAACAGCAGATCGCCAGGTCTTTCCTCTCACAGAGCCACTAGTGGGTTTGAACCATCGACCTTCCAGTTAGCAACTGAGCACTTAACCACTGTACCACCAGGGCTCCCTCAGGTGATTCTTAAAAAAAAAAAAATTTTTTTTTTTTTTTTTTTTATTCTTAGGAATGCTAAAATTTGAGAGTCACTGCTGCGGACACATCAGTGATACCTGATTCTGGTGCTATAACGTTTAACATTTCCAGGTACTTCAACTTCCTCAAGAAGAATTTTGAGTTCTTTTTTTTTTTTCTTTTTTTGTGAGTTCATTTTTTAAAATATTATTACATAAGAATATAATTTAATCTTTTCTTGAGGATCCTGAATGTCCTTCTGGATTTTAGACTTTCAGCATTAGCAAAGTCCATAATCAAGGCACTAAACTTACATCAAGAAGAATTTTGAGTTCTGTTTTTTTTTTTTCATTTTTATTATGCTTTAAGTGAAAGTTTACAAATCAAGTCAGTCTCTCACACAAAAACTTATATACACCTTGCTACATACTCCCAATTGCTCCCTCCCTCCCTCCACTCTCTCTTTACGAGTCCACTTCGCCAGCTTCTAACCCCCTCTACCCTCTCACCTCCCCTCCAGGCAGAAGAGGCCAACATAGTTTGAGCTCATTTTTTAAAATATTACTACATAAGAATATACTTTCATCTTTCCTTGAGGACCCTCGATGTCCTTCTGGATTTCAGAATCCCAGCATTAGAAAAGTCCATATCAAGGCACTAGACTTATATCAAGGATATTTTTGGTTAATAAAATATTGAAAAATAAATCAACTTTGACTACAAGACACATTGTACTTCAAAAGTATACACACGCACGTGTATATATATATATATATGTATATATATACGTGTGTGTGTATAGCCAGATTTTTTAAAAAGTTTAGGATCTGCTGCTATAATGGACTTGAGTAATAGTAACTAAAAACTCCAGATTATTAAAGGACAAAAATTGAGCATAGTATCTTTAAGGTGAGGAAACATTCAAACGCTATCCCCACCAGAAAGGCTTCTCAGATCCCTGGGACTAACTGTGTGTGGTTTTGCTAACCTCCAAACCTCCTGTTGCTCTCTACACTTTTTAAGTATAATATATCTGTAAGTGTGTTGCCTGATGGTCTCATACATGATTATGTATGAATACCATGATGAACCAAAGAAATTAGATTCAGTTCATGATCAGAGAAAGAAGACTTAAACTAACACTTCAAATTGCTATTGATGGCACCGAAAGGACTCATTCAAAACGTGTACGAAGAAAATTAATAGGAGATACCAGTTTCTTAGTTATAAATAATGCCAGAACAGCTCATAAGGCTGTAAGAGAGATTAAAAAAAAAAAAAGAAGGAAAGAAAAGACAGAGAGCCAAAGCTACACTTCCGAAAGAGAAATGATTTGTGGCACTGCCCATGTGGTAAGAAAGAAGCTTATTCGTTAAACCGTCTTATAGATTCTAGAGTATAGAGAGCAGCTAGCTACACAGTACGGTCAGTGGACCAGCAGCACCGGCATTACCTGGGAGCTGGCTGGAAATGCAATCTCAGAACCCACTTCAGAACCGCTGAATCAGACTCTACATTTTGACCAAATCCTCAGATGACTGGTATGCGCCTAAAAGTTTGAGACACCCTGCCACAGAATCCAAAGAGAATTCAGAGATGGGAATGTGCACAGGTTCAACAATTGGTTTGTCTCATTGGTGGAATAGGGATGGCCTCTGCTTTGGATGACAATCACAAGGAAAAGATGTTGCACTGATTATTTTCCTCCATATTCTGGGAAATATCTAGTGTGTTGCTGTTAGGTGCCGTCGAGTCAGTTCCGACCCATAGCAACCCTACGTACCACAGAAGGAAACACTGCCCAGTCCTGTTCCATGCTTACAATCGTCGTTATGCTTGAGCCCATTGTTGCAGCCACTGTGTCAATCCATCCTGTTAAGTGTCTTCCTCTTTTCCACTGACCCTGTACTTTACCAAGCATGATGCTCTTCTTCCGGGACTGACCCCTCCCCGACGACATGTCAAAAGTATGGAAGACACAGTCTCGCCATTCTTGCTTCTAAAGAGCGTTCTGGTTGTACTTCTTCCAAGACAGATTTGTTCGTTCTTTTGGCAGTCCATGCTATCTTATATTCAATATTCTTCACCAACGCCATAATTCAAAGGCGCCAATTCTTTTTCGGTCTTCCTTAGTCACTGTCCAGCTTTCACATGCATATGACGCAATTGAAAATACCATGGCTTCTCTTCAAGGTAACATCTTTGCTTTTCAACACTTTAAAGGGGTCCTTTGCAGTAAATTTGCCCAATGCAACGTCTTTTGTTTTCTTGATTGCTGCTTCCATGGGTGTTGACTGTGGATCCAAGTAAAATGAAATCCTTGACAACTTCAATCTTTCCTCCGTTTATCATGATGTTGCTTATTGGTCCAGTTGTGAAGGTTTTTGTTTTCTTTATGTTGCGGTGTAATCCATACTGAAGGCCGTGGTCTTTGATCTTCGTTAGTAAGTGCTTCAAGTCCTCTTCACTTTCAGCAAGCAAGGTTGTGTCATCTGCATATCACAGAGTGTTAATGAGTCTTCCTCCAATCCTGATGCCTCGTTCTTCTTCATACAGTCAAGCTTCTCAGATTATTTGTTCAGCATACAGACTGAATAGGGATGGTGAAAGGATATAACCCTGATGCACACCTTTCCTGACTTTAAACCATGCAGTATCCCTTTGTTCTGTCTGAAAAACTGCCTTTTGATCGACATACAGGTTCCTCATGAGCACAATTAAGTGTTCTGGAATTCCCATTCTTCGCAATGTTATCCATAATTTGTTATGATCCACACAGTCAAATGCCTTTGCATAGTCAAGAAAACACAGGTAAACATCTTTCTGATATTCTCTGCTTTCAGTCAGGATCCATCTGCCATCAGCAATGATATTCCTGGTTCCACGTCCTCTTCTGAATCTGGCCTGAACTCCTGGCAGTTCCCTGTTGATATACTGCTGCAGCCGCTCTTAAATGATCTTCAGCAAAATTTTGCTTGTGTGTGAAATTAAAGATATCGTTCAATAATTTCTGCATTTGGTTGGATCACCACTCTTGGGAACAGGCATAAATATGGATCTCTTCCAGTCGGTTAGCCAGGTAGCTGTCTCCCAAATTTCTTGGCATAGACAAGTGACCACTTCCAGCGCTGCAATCGCTTGCTGAAACATCTCAATTGATATTCCATCAATTCCTGAAGCCTTGTTTTTCACCAATGCCTTCAGTGAAGCTTGGACTTCTTCCTGTATTACCATTGGCTCCTGATCATATGCTACCTCTTGAAAAGGTTGAACATCAACAAATTCTTTTTGGTATAATGACTCTGTGTATTCCTTCCATCTTCTTTTGATGTTTCCTGTGTCATTTAATATTTTCCCCATAGAATCCTTCTGTATTGCAACTCAAGGCTTGAATTTTTTCTTCAGTTCTTTCAGCTTGAGAAATGTTCTTCCCTTTTGGTTTTCTATCTCCAGCTCTTTGCACATGTCATTATATTTTACTTCATCTTCTTGAGCCGCCCTTTGAAATCCTGTTCAGTTCCTTTACCTCATCATTTTTTTCTTTCCTTTAGCTGCTCGACATTCAAGAGCAAGTTTCCCAGTCTCTTCTGACATCCATTTTGGTCTTTTCTTTCTTTTTAATGTCCTCTTGCATTCTTCATGTATGATGTCCGTGATGGCATTCCAAAACTCGTCTGGTCTTTGGTCATGAGAGTTCAATGCGTCAAATCTATTTTTGAGATGGTCTCTAAATTCATGTGGGATATACTCAAGGTCATACTTTGGCTCTCGTAGACTTGTTCTAATTTTTTTCAGTTTCAACTTGAACTTGCATATGAGCAACTGATGGTCTGTTCCACAGTCAGCCCCTGGCCTTGTTCTGACTGATGATATTGAGCATTTCCATCGTCTCTTTCCACAGATGTAGTCGATTTGATTCCTGTGTGTTCCATCTGGCAAGGTCCGTATATATTTACAGTTGCCGTTTATGTTGGTGAAAAAGATTTTTACAATAAAGAAGTCATTGGTATTGAAAAATTCAATCATTTGCGATCTCCCGCATTGTTTCTATCACCAACGCCATATTTTCCAACTACTGGTCCTTTTTTGTTTCCAACTTTTGCATTCCAATCACCAATAATTATCAATGCATCCTGACTGCATGTTCAATCAACTTCGGATTGCAGAAGCTGGTAAAAATCTTCAATTTTTTCATCTTTGGCCTTAGTGGTTAGTGCATAAATTAGAATAATAGTCGTATTAACTGGTCTTCCTTGTAGACGAATGGATATTATCCTATCACTGACAGCGTTGTACTGCAGGATAGATCTTGAAATGTTCTTTTTGAAGATGAATGCAACGCCATTCCTCTTCAAGTTGTCATTCCCAGCATAGTAGACCATATGATTGTCTGATTCAAAATGGCCCAAACCAGTCCATTTCAGCTCACTAATGCCTAAAATATAGATGTCTATACGTTCCATTTCATTTTTGACGATTTCCAATTTTCCTACATTCATACTTCGTACATTCCACATTCCAACTATGAATGGATGTTTGCAGCTGTTTCTTCTCATTTTGAGTCGTGCCACATCAGCAAATGAAGGTCCCAAAAGCCCATGACATTAAAGTCGACTCTACTTTGAGGAGGCAGCTCTTCCCCAGTCGTCATTTGAGTGCCTTTCAACCTGGAGGCTCACCTTCCGACACTATATCAGACAATGTTCCATTGCTATTCATAAGGTTTTCACTGGCTAATGCTTTTCAGAAGTAGACTGCCAGGTCCTTCTTCCTAGTCTGTCTTAGTCTGAAAGCTTAGCTGAAACCTGTTGGCCATGGGTGTCCCTGCTGGTATCTAAATAGCAGTGGCATACCTTCCAGCATCACAGCAACATGCAAGCCCTCACAGTACGACAAACTGACAGACACTTGGGGGTCTAGTATAGGTTTAAACAAATAAAGATAGCAAAATACTATTTTTACCATTCACAAATGTCTCATCAGAGAATGGATATGTTCCAAACGGTACATCAAAGAAC
The DNA here is from genome assembly GCF_024166365.1 of Elephas maximus indicus. Taxonomy (NCBI): domain Eukaryota; kingdom Metazoa; phylum Chordata; class Mammalia; order Proboscidea; family Elephantidae; genus Elephas; species Elephas maximus. The sequence goes on from NC_064840.1 coordinate 10,616,334, forward strand.
GTACCAAAAAGCCTTTCTGTTTGAAGCATCCATCATCCTAAGAATTAAGTTCTCCTGAGGGATGACTCTCAAGAACTAAATACACTGACCTCGTATCTCCTAAACATTCGTAATGTTTTAAGCAAATTATGATTAACAGTCATATTATGCTAACCAGTAGACAGATTATGCTATATACCCTATTATACCACTTATGTGACAGTTCCAGTCTTCAAAGCACTGCTGCTCAATAAAAGATGGTAAACGGACACATAATACATTCACTGAAAGTCCTGACAAATCTCTACATGGAAAGGTTCAAAACAAACAGAACAGTGTTCAAGTTTACTAAACTGTAGAATAACTAAGTTAAACAAAAGTTCATTCAAATTAAGAATTTCAAAATGATGATCTTTATTTCAGAATAAAGAACGAGTAATAATGCAGGATATTTTCAACTAACTCCATCTAATCTAGCTGTTTTTGGGAATCTCTCAGGAATTCATTATTCTCTGTGCAAAACTCTATATGCTGTATACAAAATCAAAGGTCTTAACCCCCTCTTGAGAAAGTCCTGGCAATTTACTTCTGAAAACTCTATGGTGCACAATGGTTCAATCCCTTTGTGCACGGGGTCGCCACTAGTCAGGCACCCACTCGACTACAGCTAACAACAGCAGCCCATATTGCTTACCCACATTCCAGCATTAACAGCATTAATTCAACTGCTGGGATATATTCTGTCTTATCTAAAATGCAAAGTATAACTGCAATTAAAATTCCTAAAGGCTTACCTAAACTACTTTAGGTCATCAAAAATAATTATTTACTCTTACCTTAGTCTCCATTAACTATTTCCTGACCTATGTCTTCAAGCCATGATAAGTGTAGGCGGGGCTGTGTAGCTCTTATTTAAAATAGCTGCCATTTACTGTCTCAGAGCTCACAGGTTATCAAGGTCAAGTGCTACCTAAAGCAGAGGTAGAGTGGAAAATCAGTCAGAAATTATGAACTAGAGTCCTAATCCTAGCACTAACCGATTATGTGACCTTGGACACTTCTCTAAGCCTTTTTCTAAAATAATATGCCCTCTAACTTGCCTCACGGAGCCAGGAAATAAAAATAAACCAGTTGCCATTGAGTCAACTCTGAGTCATCGTGACCCCATGTGTGTCAGAGCAGAACTGTGCTCCATAGGGGTTTCAATGGCTGGTTTTTTGGAAATAGATCACAGGGCTTTCTTCCAAGGTGCCCCTGGATGGACTAGCATCTCTAACCTTTCAGTAGGCAGCCGTGTGTTAATCATTTGTACTACCCAAGGACTCCTGAAATTAAAATAGTATATAAAGCAGCCGGCACAGGGCCCCTGGAAGGATTGCAGGCCATGTGGTTTCTTGCTGCAATTTCTCAACTGTGTTGTAGCCTGAAAGCAGCCATAGACAATATGTAAATGAACAGGATGGCTGTGTTCCAATAAAACTTTATTTACAAAAAGGCAGCTGGCCAGATTTAGCCCTGAGGGCCATAGCTTGTCTACCTCTGTCTACAGCAGCACATCTAATAGAAATACAATGTGAGGCACATATATAATTTTTATATTTTTTTGTAAAAACATTTTAAAAAGTAAAAAGAAAGAGATAAAATTTATTTTATTATATTTTAATTTTAATGATATATTTTATGTAACCCATTATATTAACAATATTATCATTTTAACATCTAATAAACAGAAAATATTATTGAGATATTTCCCATTCCTTTTTTTCATACCAAGTCTTCAAAACCTGCTATGTATTTTATACTTTCAGCCCATCTCAATGGTGACTAGCCACATTTCAAGTGTTTGAAAGCCATATTTGCTTGTGGTTACTGACCGGACAGCACAGCTCTGGAGTATTTAAGTAAAACTGAACCTTGATACTATACATGTAAAATAACATTTTGAACAATAAAGGAAATCAAAAGAGTGTAACTGTATCTATAGAGAAGGTGAAAGGAAATACATTTCAGATTTTTTAAAACAATGTTTCTCTCCTGGGATAGCAACTGTTACAACTTGAGCCCACCTGTTTAAAATGATTCTTTATTGGTATTATGAAATACCAATATAAAATATATTAATAGATTTTTATTCATGTAGCTCTAGCTGACCAACATGTTTCCCCAACAAGGATGTAAAAGAAACCCCAAATTTTGGTGAGTAAAAAATTGCTCAATTTCCCTAAATTGTTTGTCACTTTTTAGCAGATTTTTAAAAATAGCATCCTTATTAATGATACCATGTTTGGCAAATGAAGAAAACTAAGATCACCCAAGTAAATCATTACCAGCTGATAGTTTTCAGTCAGTAGGTAAGGGAAAAAATTATAAGACAGCAATATTTTCTAATACAAAAATATACAGGGGCTTTAAAAAAGTGTGGTCACTTTTACTTCAGACAAACGCAAACTACGCTGGTCTTCAGCAAGCTTCAACTAAAAAGGAAGAGATGCTGGGAGACAGTCTACCTCAAGGGCCCTAAACCTTTTGCAGTTTGGTGAATAGCGTGGAGCCTTATCAGATAACATTTTCAAGTGCATAAAATAAAAGACATAGGATTACATGAAACCAATTATATTGAAATACAGTTACCAAAACACTTAAACAAATTTATGATATAAAGGTTCAATTATCAACATATTGAATAACAAGATCAAACTATGAGTCTAATAATTGTGATAATTTCTATGTGGTGGTGAGCATAAATAATATTTCAAGATATACACAACAATAGATATGAAGATATCTATTATTTCTCTTGATGACAAAGCCATAGGTACTGCCGATACTACTGGCGTTTGTTTGTTGACTATATTTATAATTGAAAAAAGTAATGAATTTCAGCTAAAGATTAGTGAAAATAAAAGTATAATTTTTCTCAACCAAATTTACATATCCTCTGAATTCTATTCATGGACCCTTTAGAGCCCATGGACTCAAAGTTCAGAGGCCCTGAAGGGAAGGAAACTTTATTACAAGTTCATCCAAAAAAAATGCTTCCTGCAAAGTTCCCCAAATGTATTTTTACTTTTCGATCCATTTTGCTCCTTTCTAGACTAAATAAACCAGTATAGCTATACTACAAATGGATGATTAGGAAGCAATCAGTATCAAAAAATAAGGACCGTAATTCTTGTATTCTGTACCATTGTTTTGATGAAAATATGTTGACACAGGTACTCCTTTAATATCCTAAATTATTTTATTTCAACCATAAGAAAAGCAAATATACCAATAGGGATAGGAGGTCCACACTTCCTAGCCTGTTCCATAAAAAGCTACATTTATTGTATTAGATTTCATTCATCTGAAATCTGTATTGCAAACTACAGACCACAAAGCACATACAGTAAACACAGAAAAGATCCATTACAAACACAAGCTGAATGTTAATATTTCGTTGGTATAATACTACTATTTGAATGATGCATCTGTGGTTATTAGTATTACTAAGCTTATAATTTGCATAAAATAGTCTGCAAAGTTAATCTAAAATCGCTACACACTGTGCTATGACCTCATAATTCAGCCAACTGCAGGTTTTGATAGAAACACTAGGGATCCAAATATGTCCACTCCAAAGTGTCCCATCGAGAAACATTAATTATTCTACAATTGTGCCTAATAGCACTTTATAAGTTCCATGCAAATATCAATCATTATTGGAAGAGGAAATACACAGTACAATTAAAAACTTCTTTAAATTATATAACTGTCAATAGTAACAAATTATAGAAACATATTTTAATAATCACCACTCATTCATAACTTATCAAACTTCATCAAATAGCACTCCAAACACTAAAAATCACTTAGCTTCCTATAAACTAGAATTGCCTTTAAAATAGCAGATTTGAAGAAATAGCAAAAATGTCTAATAAGACATTTAGTACATCCACAAATTACTATGCAGCCATCAAAATCATGTTTTTGCGGTCCCAACCCACCTGGAGCAAAAGAGAATGAAGAATAGCAAAGACACAAGGAAAATATTAGCCCAAGAGACAGAAAAGGCCACATAAACCAGAGACTCTATCAGCCTATGATCAGAAGAACTAGATGGTGCCCGGCTACCACCAATGACCACCCTGACAGGGAACACAACAGACAGTCCCTGATGGAGCAGGAGGAAAGTGAGGTGCAGAACTCAAATTCTAGTAAAAAGACCAGACTTAATGGTCTGACTGAGACTGGAGGGACCCCAGAAGACATGGCTTCCGGGCTCTCTGTTACACCAGAACTGAAATCATTCCCAAAGCCAGCTCTTCAGACAAAGATTAGACTGGACTAGAGGACACAAAATGATACTTGTGAATACAGTGCTTCTTAGCTCAAGTAGATAAAAAAAAAAAAAATTTTTTTCAAGTAGATACATTAGACTAAATGGGCAGCTCCTGTCCGGAGGCAGAGAAGGCAAAAGGGGATGGGAGATGGTTGAATGGACAGGGGGAAGTCCGGGGTGGAAAGGAGGAGTGTGCCTTCACATTATAGGGAGAGCAACTAGGGTCACATAACAATGTGTGTATAAATTTTTGTATGAGAAACTAACTTGAACTGCAAACTTTCACTTAAAGCACAATAAAAAAAATCATGTTTTTAATCTGACAAAATGCTTTCGATAAGTAATTAAAGGATATAAAATGGTATACAGCATGTAAACCCAATCCACTGCTGTCAAGTCAATTCCGACTCAGAGCAACCCTGCAGGACTGACTAGAACTGCCCCATAGGGTTTCCAAGGAGTGGCTGGTAGATTCGAACTGCTGACCTTTTGGTTAGCAGCCAAGCTCTTAACCTCTGTGCCACCAGGGCTCCCTATAACATGTAATCCCACTTCTATATATATATAAATATATGAGTTGAAGGGAATAATAAAAAATTAATTAATTATTTTAATTATTTCTGGATAAGGAGACTTGGTGGCACAACAGTTAAGCACTCGACTGCTAACCAAAAGGTTCGTGGTCAAGCCCATCTAGTGGCTCTGCAAGAGAAAGACCTGGCAATCTGTTCCTGTAAAGATTACAGCCAAGAAAACCCTATGGGGCAGTTCTACTCTGTTCCATGGAGTCCCTGTGAGTTGCAATCAACTCAACGGCACCCAACAACGACATTATTTCTGGATGAGGCGATCGCAGGGTTTTCTCTCTTACACTTTGAGGTGTTTTCTGTATTTTCTACAATGCCCATGTATTCCTTCTTTATAATCCAAAAAGTTTTACACAGCATAAAAATATAATCTGCTTTATGTCAATAATTTTTCATATAGGTTAAAAAATGTAGAGTTACTCATTATATTAGCATGGAAGACAAAAAATGTTAAGGGAATCTGAGTCCGCCTACTCTGCCTGAAAACTGCTGTGTACTCTGAACACACTTCAGAAGCCAACACGTTTCTCCCCATGCACGCAGCTCCCTGGCTCGGCTGGACTCTGGCAGCATCCCCAGACCATCTCAGAACAAGGAGCCGTGGCTCTCTCCTGCCTTTATATGGGCATGGTCTGTATTAACTGGATTACTGACCAAAATGAGTTTATGATAGGAGATGGAGGAAATCAAGCCACAAGAGAGGTCTCCTGAAGTGAAGTAGGAGCCACACAGCACTGACAGAAAACTCTGGCTTCTTTCAGCTGACTGTGGTCCGGCATGTATCTCCAAATACCCAATTACACCTACCGGACTCGTCTTTTAGGAGAACAGCCATCGGTTTAAACAAACACTAAGTTTAAACAAATCCATGAATTCTAAAGCAGCCTCTATGAGAATGCGAGGTAAAGGGGTCCTATCAAACACTATAGCTCGAGCTAAACTGTACGGTCACTTTAAAGTGCAACTGGGTAGTATCTGTCAAAAATTTTTAATGGTCACCTATGACTCAGCACTTCTAGTTGTCAGGATCCACCCTAGAGAATCACACGTGCACACAGAGATGCACAAGGATATGCGCTAAAGGACTGTATTTAACAGTGAAAACCTGAGAACTACAATAGCCACTATCGTAGCCTAAATAACGGTCCCCAAAAATACCCAGGTCGGCTTGAAGGCTAGGGACCATAACCCTGAAGGACATCTAGATCAACTGGCATAACACAGTTCATAAAGGCAACGTTCTACATCCCAGTTTTGGCGAGTAGCGTCTGGAGTCTTAAAAGCTTGTGAGCTGCCATCTAAAATACAACTGTTATGGAACACAACAGAGAACCCCTGAGGGAGCAGGAGAGCAGTGGGATGCAGATCCCAAATTCTTGTAAAAAGACCAGACTTAACGGTCTGGCTGAGACTAGAAGGACCCCAATGGTCATGGTCCCTAGACGTTCTGTTAGCCCAGGACAGGAACTATTCCCAAAGCCAACTCTTCAGACAGGGATTGGACTGGACAATGGGACAGAAAAAGATGCTGGTGAAGAATGAGCTTCTTGGATCAAGTAGACACTTGAGGCTATGTTGGCATCTCCTGTCTGAAGGGCAGATGAGAGGGCAGAGGGGTTAGAAGCTGGCGGAATGGACATGAAAAGACAGAGTGGAGAGAAGGAGCAGGTTGTCTCATTAGAGGGACAGCAATTAGGAGTATATAGCAGAGTGTATATAAATTTTTCTATGAGAGACTGACTTGATTTGTAAACTTTCACTTAAAGTACAATAAAAATTAAAAAAAAAGAAGAGCCCCCCCCCCCCCCGCCCAAAATACAACTATTGGTCTCTTTCCATCTGGAGCAAAGGAGAGTGAAGAAAACCAAAGACTCAAATAAGCAATTAGTCCAAAGGACTAACAGACCACAGGAACCACAGCCTCTACTAGCCTGAGACAAGAAAAACTAGATGGTGCCCAGCTAACACTACCAACCGTTCTGACCAGGATCACAATAGAAGATTCCGGTTACAATGGGAAAAAAATATAGAACAAAACTGAAATCATAAAAAGACCAAACTTACTGATCTAATAGAGACTGGAGGAACCTCTGAGATTGTGGTCCTTAGATACCCTTCTAACTTGGAACTGGAGCCACTCCTGGAGACCACCATTCACCCAAACAACAGACAGACGTATATAATAAAGAATAACTCCTATGAGGAAAGTGCTCCTTAGAACAACCATCTATACGAGACCAAATGGGCAACATCTGCCCAAAATCAAAGATAAGAAGGCAGGAAGGAGCAGGAAAACTGGATGAATGGGAACAGAAAACTCAGAGTGGGAAGAGCAACAGGGAGAGCGCTGACACATTGCGGGGACGGCAACCAATGTCATGGAACAATCTGCATATAAATTATTGAACAGGAAAATAATTTGCTCTGTAAACCTTCACCTAAAGCACGATAGAATGTTCAAAAAAGAATAAAAATCCAAAAACCAAACCCTTTGCCATCAAGTTGATTCAGACTCATAGTGACCTTATATGACAGAGTAGAACTGCCCCACAGGGTTTCCCAAGGAGCAGCTGGTGGATTTGAACTACGGACCTTTTGGTTAGCAGCTGAACTCTTAACCACTGTGCCACCAGGCCTCCTCAAAAAAGAATAAACACATATAAAATGCTATCAAAAAAAAAAAAATCCAGGTCCTAATCCTAGGACCTGTGAATGTTACCTTTTATGGAGAAAGGGACTTTGCAGATGTAATCAAGGTGAGGATCCTGAGATGGGAGCATTATCCTGTAGAATCTAAGCGGGCCCTAAATGAAATCACAATGTCCTTATAAGAGGGATGCAGGAAGCAGCAGAATAAGAAGAGAAGGGGATGTGATGAGAAAAGCTGAGACTGAAGTAATGCGCTTTAAAGACAGAGGGTGCAGCCAAAAGCCAAAGAATACAGGTGTCCGCAAAAGGATTCTGCTCTCAGGACCTTGGCAGGAACCAGCCCTGCCAATGCCCTGACTTTAGCCCAGTGACAGTGATTTTGTACATCTGACCTCCAGGACTGTGAGAGAATACATTTGTGTTGTTTTAAGCCACTAAATTGTAGCAATTTGTTACAGCAGCAGCAGGAAACTAAGACAACCATCAAGAGGAAAATGGCTAAATAACCTGTTGTGTAGCGCTTTAAAAGTATGAGCTAGATCTATACATAGTATAAGGATCCCTGGTGGCACAGTGGTTAAGCACTCAGCTGCTAACCAAAAAGTTGGTTTTATATGCACACACACAAATATATACACATGCACTTTTTTAAAAAAAATCTTGAAGAATATACACAAAAAATTATCACTGGTTTAACTTGGGTGTGTGGGTTGGCTGGAAACCAGGATTTGAGATAGTCCAAAAGGAATTCAGTTTTATCTGCTGTTTCCATTTTTCATAAGAATGTATTCATGTATTAGGAGCCCTGGTAGTGCAGCAGTTAAGAGCTCAGCAGCTAGCCAAAAGGTCGGCAGTTTGAATCCACCAGTCGCTCCTTGGAAACCCTACGGGCAGTTCTACTCTGTCCTATAGGGTCGCTATGAGTTGGAATCAACTCTACAACAAAGGGTTTGGTTTTGGTTTACTCATGTATTACTCATAGTTTAAAAACTTTAATGAATATGTAAGCTACGTTAAAAAAAATACAGGATCAAAGTAATAGTCATCCAACTTCTTCAGACTTCTCTCCTTTTGAAATAACTATGCATTTGTTTCATAGTTGATCACCTGCTGTTATTTACATTTGTCTACAACTATTGGCTAAACAGCTGGCAAAGCATACTTTAGTCCTTGTGTTCACCCTAAAACCACTGTTGTAAAACAAGATGGGAAGAAGGGGAGGGAGGAGAAAGTAAGGGACACTTTCAGGGATTAAGGTTCCTTTCCTAATTATCACCACAGGTACCTTATGACTTAGGAAGGAACAGGTACACGACAATCTACCAAGTAGCCCTGGCCAACAGGTGGTATTTTATGACAGTCAATACGGAAGCCAAGAAGACAAATAACCATAACTGATTTATTTAAAAAGACTTTAGGCATACAACTAAAGAAAAACTGAAATGAAGACTATCTACCTAATATGTCATCTGCCTAGTCATACTGCAAGCAAACTAGGAAGAAAGAAAATTCCAGATGTATCACTGAAAAGATGGATCATCTCTACTACCAAAAAAAAAAAAAAAACAAACCCATTGCCATCGAGTCGATTCCAACTCATAGCGACCCTATAGGACAGAGTAGAACTGCCCCATAGAGTTTCCAAGGAGTGCCTGGCAGTTTCTGAACTGCTAACCCTTTGGTTAACAGCCATAGCACTTAACCACTACACCACCAGGGTTTCCTCACCTCTACTACTAGAGAAAAAAAAAATCAGTTGATGGGACAGCTTTGCTTTCATATTTGATGGGCAGCTGATAGAATATGCATAAAATAACTTTTTAACAACACAGAACCTTTAAAGAGTCCATATACTTTAAATACATAAGCACATTCACCCTTTAAATAACCTTGAGAATCTATGATAATTGTTTTCATTTACTGAGCACTTACCATATACCAGACATTGCAGGAAAGGTACTTTACATCTAGGTTCTTACGCTAACCCTATTATTAGCCCCCTCTCATAGATGATGAGGCAGTCCAACATAATGGCTTAAGAGCATGGACACTGGGCTGTAGTCAGACAGACAGACAGATCTCCTTCAGCCTCTGCTCTGTCACCAACTATATGACCTTTGTCAAGTTACTTAATGTCTGCGTCACATTTCCCTCATGTGTAAAATAAGGATAATGACGGCATAAGGTTTTTGTGAGGATTAAATGAGATAATGGGTGTGAAGTGCTTAGCACAGAGCCTGGCACGTTTGGCAGCACGCGATATGCTGATGCTGTTGTCACGGTGGTAGCAGAGGTAGTGAAATGATGACAAAGAAGTTGCAGTGGAAGAAGAAACCAGAGCTTACTAAAGGTATGGAACTTGCCCAGGGTTACAGCTAGTAAGGGGTAGAATTGGAATTTCAATCCGATCTGACTCTAAACCTGATTTTAGGATCTAGAATGAGCCCTGGTGGCACAGTGGTTAAGCATTCGGCTGCAAGCTGAAAGGTTGGTGATTTGAATCCACCAGCTGCTCCCCGGGAGAAATACGTGACAGTCTGCTTCTGTAAAGATTTACAGCCTTGGAAATCCTATGGAGCAGCTCTACTCTGTTCTATAGGGTCACTATAAGTTAGAATCAACTCCAGACAGTGGGTTTTTAGCATCTCCTTGGAAACTCTACGGGGCAGTTCTACTCTGTCCTATAGGGTCGCTACGGGTCAGAATTGACTCGACGGCACTGGGTTTAGTCAATAAATACTGTCTCCCATACTCCCCAGGTATGGGAGGACTATGGCTAGCCAGTCAAGCCTGGGAGCTATTGAGCCACTTGCCCAAGCTCACACCAAGAGTCAGTGATTCGTATTTCAGTGCTCTGTGGACTACATGATAATTAATTCTGCTGGTGAAGAGGGCAGTTTATGTATTTTTTCCTTAATTCCTCCAAATCTAGTCTGGCAACAAAGAGAAGGTTCCAATAGTGGAACAGAATTCCATTAAAGTACATAAACACTTTCCAAAAGATTTTGCCTAAAAGATAAATAGGCTGGTATTCTCTAGGAGAAAAGATCAGTATAAATTTAAACAGTGTCTCAAAGCCTTACAGCAAGGGCCACATAAATCAGAGACTACCTCAGCCTGAGACCAGAAGAACTAGATGGTGCCTGGCTACAACGGATGACTGCCCTGACAGGGAACAAACAGAGAATCCCTGATGGAGCAGGAGAGCAGTGGGATACAGACCTCAAATTCTCATAAAAAGACCAGACTTAATGGTCTGACTGAGACTAGAGGAACCCCAGAGGTCACGGTCCCCAGATCTTTTGGCCCAAGACTGGAACCACTCCGAAAGCCAACTCTTCAGACAGGGGTTGGACTGGACTATGGGATAGAAAATGATACTAGTGAGGAGTGAGCTTCTTGGCTCAAGTGGACACATGAGGCTATGTGGGCAGCTCCTGTCTGGAGGGGAGATGAGAAGGCAGGGGGGACTGGAGCTGGCTGAATGGACGTGGGGAATACAGGGTGGAGAGAAGGAATATGCTGTCTCATTTGGGTAGGACAACTAGGAATACATAGCAATGAGTATACAAATTTTTGTATGAGAGACTGACTTGATTTGTAAACTTTCACTTAAGCACAATAAAAATAAATAGTGTCTCAAAAGATTTCACTGAGTGTATAAGTATTCAAAGCCTTGGCTATTTCATTTATTAGCTCCAAACTGAAATGTTTCCTTCTCTAAAAAAAAAAAATTTCCTTCTCTAACATGGCAAAAAACAAAAACAAAAAACTGCTGAGCTTTTTTTTTTATTATTCCCTACATATTATTAGTAAGCATTCTGAGTCTGTGTAAGGTTTTCCCATTTTTAAAAAACTGAGGTATAATTGGCATATAATAACCTCTATTACTTTATATAAGTAATTGCCCTATAACTTGATGAGTTTTTGGCGTATGTATACACCTGTGAAACCAAAACAGGGACCAAATCGGTCACCAGAAATCTTTACTCGTGCTCCTTCGTAATCTCTCCCTCCTATTCTTTCCCCTCCACCCTAATGCCCTACCCTAGCCCCTAAGCAACCACTGATCTTTACAGATTAATTCGCATTTTCTAGAATTTCGTATACATGGACGCTCACAGTATGTACTCCTGTTTGTCTGACTTCTTTCATTCAGTATAAATTCATGTTATATCAACAGTTCATTTCTTTTTGGTGCAATGGTTAAGCCATCAGCTGCTAACTAAAGAGTCAATGGTTCAGCCCACCAGCCCTCCATGGGAGAAAGGTGTGGCGGTGTGCTTCTGCAAAGAGCTCAGCCTTGGAAACTCTATGGGGCAGCTCTACCTGTCCTACAGGGTAGCTGTTTCCAGTTTTGGGAAACCACAAATAAAGTTGTTGTGCACATTTGTGGTTAAGTCTCTGTATGGTGTGAGTGTGTGTTTCATTTTAAGCAAACACAATGAAAAATGAGAAACACCGATTAAAATACCTCAGTTCAAAATTAATTTAAACTACAGGGTAAGAAGTGGCTCGGGCATCTATGACCCTGGGCCAGTCAATCAGCTTCTCTTGTCCACATCTATATTATGAAACCTGTCCCCAACAGACGTGTGTAAAGAAAAATGAGATAGGAAGCAGAAATTTTTTGTACCTTCCACAAATATGCTATTACATTTTATTTCTCTTGAATTTATATCTATCTCAACACTTAAAAACTAATTTCTTACGTGCTTCCCCTTTCTGCTAGCCACATAAAATTAAAATAAATACAGATAGCTATTTTCAAGGCCAAGGGAAAGCCATTCTGCATTTTTAATTCACTCAGAATAAAAGCCAAAGGCCTCAACCACAAGACCCTACCAGGTCAGCACACACGCCCCACTTTCATTTTCCTCTCCCCCTTTGCTTACTGGACTGGAGCTGCAAACATGCTAAGGGTGCTCCTTCTCAGAGAGTTGGCTCTTGCTGTCCTCTCTGGAATGCTCTTTCCCCAGCAGCCATATGGTACGCCCCCTCACTTCCTTCAGGTTTCTGCTCAAACGCTACCCTGGGCCTTCCTTTCCTGCCCACCCTACTTACACCACAACCTTCCCCCCATTACTGTCCTTTTGCTTTATCTAGCTGTTTGACATCGTATGTGTGCCATATTCTACATTTGGTTATTTATTGTCTATATCCTCCCACTAAAATAAAAGCTTTTTGAGGGTAAGGATTTATGTCATCCACTGCTATACCCCCACCACCCAGGACAGTGCCCAGCATACCCCTGAATTCCACAAATACTTGTTAAATGAATTTGTTGACTAAACATTATTTTTTAATTTTTTTTTTTTAAGGCCTGTTTGGAATTTACTGGAAAGAAAAACTTTAATGCAAATACTCTGCTCTGGCCGAAATTAAAATGCTAAGTCAATGTTGATCTATTTCTTAGGAGTCTTTTTCAGTTTGACATTTAACTTTGAGCAGCACTTTCAGAGTGAAAAGAACACTGGAATTTAAAGGCAGGAAAGCCAAGCTCTAGTCCTCTGCTCTCCCATAACTAGCTGTGTAATAATGACCAAGTCATAATCTCTCCAGGTCTCGGATAACTTCTCTCTCAAATGAGGGAAACAATTACCTCTAAGGTCTTTTCCTGCTCTAAAATTCTGAGGCTCTATCACAGTCTTATGCATGAAGGTTGCCAGTCATCTACTTACTGGCTGGCTTAGTCTGAGTCTCATCTTTCACAACTCAAAATTATTAACTGAAGGATTCTACATAATTAAGAAACCCTATGAAAGATGGCCATTATTCACCCAGATGTCCACTGAAGGAGAGGTTGGAAAGAGTGTACTTCATAGGGATGGCAACATTTCAAAAGGCAGCCTTTAAAAAAATTGATGAACTCCTAATCTTCCTCTAATATGAAAAAGAAAAGAGTTACTCCCAGTAAAACCCCTAGGAAGGAAAATAAAGATATCTGTTCTATGTGTATCCAGTTGGGAAAATAAAAAGTTACAAATATGAATATGATAATACAAGGACACAGTAAAGTATTATGATTAGGAGCAGATGTGTTTGAGACTGTCAGACCTGAGTTCTGCCCAAGCTCTCGTCTCTAAGTTGATGAGCTTGAGCAAGCTGCATCCCTGCTCTGCACTCGATTTGCCTCATCTGTACAATGGGTACAATATTTATCACTGTTACAACAGGTAACAATATTTAGCCCCTAAGGCCCTTTTGAGAATTTAATAAGACAATGCCTGACACACAGGAAACATTTAATCAATACTATTATTAAATAATTAAATGTGAATACACCCACACAAACACAAATTTAATAGCTGCAAAAACACTTTTAGCTATACATTTCTCCTGATGCTACTATGCAGCCTGTATAAGAAGTGAAAAAAACATTCTTCACTACTGCCAGTCACATATGCTTATCACCCATATGCATATGGATTTTTGAGAGGCCAGACCATACATTAAAGAAAAAAAATTTTTTTTTTCACCTACCAGGCCAGAGAGGTTATTTCCTTTAAAATTTTTCTTCTATAAAAATAGCTGACAAATTCATTCAATACATTTATACAGAAAACATCATAAGACAGCCAACTTAACAGCTCAGGTATTTTTAACTACTCCTATTCTTTCTAAACCTAAAAATAAATAAATATAATATGTATGTGTGCATATACGTTATATACATATATATATGTAATTTTTGGTTCTGTGAACTCAGATTAGTCTCTAAGGAACAAAGAGCATCCTCTTCCCACCTCTCACACACAACAGAACCAATTAAATAAAAGATTCCACCATCATAGCATACATACCAGTTTTCAAGCAGACAAGACAGACACAACTTGCTTTTTATAGAACAGGTCCAAATGAGGCATAACAAAACTGTGATTCAATGTAGGAATTCCCTACCAACTTATATCTTCCTTTTTTAGGTGGGCCGATTGTAAAATAAGTCAATTAAGAGTTCACAATAGGAATGCTGAGGCAACCTCAAAATCCAGACACAAAAATACAGCGGAACGAATTCGCAACTCAAGCACGTCCAAATGTCTCAGCCAACGTGATCGGATCGTTGCCGTTTCCAGAAACACACGGTAATGGGTTTTAATGCATTTTTATAAATGTTCGTTGTGCTGAACGCCAAAGGGCATGCAAAACCGAAAAACACACAGATTCCTCGCATTCTGTTTACAGCCCTAAGACAGGCCATCCTCTCTGTGCCCTACCCCGGGGAACTCTCCCTGCGACAATAAGAATTTCATGACACTCCATGCTACCTACACATCAAAATGTCATCCCACAAGGTGGGGGAGGGGGGACACTGTCAACATCTGCCGGCCTCGATGGAACCATACCGCCAGCATTCCCACCTCTGGGCACACATGAAGCCAAGTAAAGTCGGTGGAAAGTTCCCATCAGACGAGCATATTCGGTTTCCTTCTGCACCAAGCCCAGCGGCACAATTGCTGAGATTTGCTTTTGCACCTGCCAGGGCTCCTAAACCCGGACTTCTCCGCGACCCCCGAGCTCACAAAAAGGCCCTGCGGCCTAAATCGCCAGCGACCCTGAGCGGAGAGCCCACGGAGGAAAGAGGAAGCATCCCTCTCGCTTCACTGACAAAGGCCCCGTGTCACTCCGAGGCACAACACACAGAAGTTGCCGGATGCCCACTGCCAACGGGCAGCTGCCACCACCCTCCCCTGGGAGGGGAAAAAAATCCAGCACAGAACTGGAGAAGGAACGGGGGGGGGGTGCACAGCGTTAAAATAAAAATGTCTCCAAAGCTAGGCACCCTGGGTGTGCCCTGGAAGTGAGTCCAGGGGGTCAGGGGGGAGGCAGGAGAGGGCCCGACAGGCGGCGGCTGCTCCTTGGGCCATGAAGGCCGGGCCCGGGGAGAGTCTGATAAAACGCCGGGTGTCGGGACGTTCAAAAGGAAACCGCAGATGAAATCCCCGGCGACGCGAGGCCGGAGGAGCCGGGGGGCCCGCCGTCTGCAACCTGCGGCCGCCGCCCCACCTGCCCGCCCCCCGCCCACACACCTGCCGGGCAGCGACGGGGGCCGGCGGGGGCGGGGGCGACCGAGCCGCAGGAGCCGAGCCCGGGCGGACCGATGACGGCGACCGAGGGCACCCTCGCTCACCTCCAGGTCGGTGTCGGCGGCCTCCGGGGCCCCGAGGATCTCGCTGGGCAGCTCGGCCAGGTCGGTGACCCGGATCAGCCCGTCATGCAGAAAGATGGTCTCTTCCTTCACCGAGAGCCACTGCGCCGAGTCCGCGGCCGCCGCCGCCGCCGCCGCCGCGGCCGCCGACGAGCCCATGGCCCCGGCTGAGGGATTGGCGGCGAGGAGCGGACGCCCGGCCCGGAGGAGACGCGAGAGGAGCCGCCGCGATCACCAGTCCATGGCAGCGGCCGTCGCGCCCGCCCGCCCGCAGCGTTCCGCTGGCTCGCAGCCTCGTCAGTGCAGCTCCGCCCTAGGCGGCCCGAGCCGCCATCCCCCACCCCCCGGCCCCGGAGACCCCGGCCCGGCAGTCACCGCCGCGGCTGCCCTGAGGAGCAGGACCCGCCTCTGCCTCTCAGCAGCCAACTGTCAGGGAGGCGCCATGTTGGGGGCGGGGCTCCCGGCATGCCCCGCGGAGCGGACAATACAGGCCCCGCCCACCGCCGCGCGGCTCTCACGCCCGGGTCTGCGGGGCCCCTTGTGAGGCGCGGGCGGTCCATCTTGTCCGCAGACGGCCCTCCCGGGCCAGTCCGTCTCTGGCCATTCGGGGGCGCCTGCGTCTGCAGTACCCAGGGGGAGGAGGCCACCGCCTCCCATTCTCCCCCGACTCAGGTGTGCACCCCTCACTCGGGCCAGGTCCCCCACCCCGGGCAGGGCATGGAGGTTGACTCACTGCTTTCACGTTTAAATGAGATACATGCAGAAGTCTAGCGCAGGAGAGGCGCTTGTTCATAAGCACTTGGTAGTTAGCACAGTGCCTCCCCCACATCCAAACGAAACCCCTTGCCCGCGAGTCGATTCCGACTCATAGCGACCCTAACTGCCCCATGGGGTTCCCAAGGAGCACCTGGTGGATTCGAACTGCCGACCTTTTGGTTAGCAGCCGTAGCACTTAACCACTGTGCCGCCAGGGTTTCCTACCCCGCATAAGTGCCTAACATTTACTGGAAAATATCCAATATGCACTCAAAACATGGTGAATATAAAACACTTGCCACAAAGCTTGGTATTCATTCCCCAGCACTTAAAAAGTATCCCGTGAATGTCAGTTGTAACAACTATATTCCATCATTATTCAACGCTGATTGGTACACCATAAAATATTCACATCATCCCATTTCTACAAAAGTAAGAAAGGAAAAACCTTACGCGTAGAGAAAAACGTGTAGAATGCACGGCAGATTATTCATGCGAGCTGCCATGGGGGAGTGGGACTGGGCCGCAAGTCTGTTTTAGGGTATGCAACATTTTAGGCTGTGACATTATTTTATCGCTACACACATGTGGTACACACCTTGACTCTATAAATAGCAGTGCCTCCATGATGAATCATACAATTTGCTTACCTCATTAAAATGGCAATCATATAAGAAAGCCATGTTGTTCTCCAGTTTCCCCTGGATGGTATCATCAACCTCACTTTGCCACTTCTGTTCCAATTCTGCAACACTCTAATACTTTAAAATACAACAATGTGTAAATACATGGGGGGGGAGTGTAATCTGTGAATTCGGAAATTGTAGTTGTAATAAAACCCATTGCCATCAGTCGATTCTGACTCATAGCGACCCTATAGGACAGAGTAGAACTGCCCCATAGAGATTCCAAGGAGCACCTGGTGGATTCAAACTGCTAACCTTTTGCTTAATAGCCGTAGCTCTTAACCACCGCGCCAGCAGGGTTTCCTGTATGACTATAGGTGTAGAATAATAGACTGGGAAGGTATCATGCCTGTTAACATTTTGGGGAATCTGAGCAATGCATTTACAGGTGCCTGGGGGATTTGGGGAAACCCTGGTGGCCTAGTGGTTAAGTGCTACGGCTGCTAATCAAAAGGTCAGCAGTTCAAATCTACCAAGTGTTCCTTGGAAAAGCTATGGGGCAGTTCTGCTCCCTCCTGTAGGGTCACTATGAGTCGGAATCAACTCCACAGCAACAGGTTTGGTTTTAGGTTTGGAGGATTTTGTGGTTTGTGGGAAAAAAACGTTGTAAACAATTTCCAAGTTTTCTTCCTTGAGCACGTATTACTTTTGAAAAAAGCAAAAATTAAAACTAAAAATAAAATCACAGAAAGTATTTATTGAACACTTAGGAGTCAGAGTACATCCATTTATTTATCCACTGTAACACTGCACAGAGTTTTCGTTGTTGATGGGTGGCGACAAGTCAATTCCGACTTATGGTGCCCTCATGTGACAGAGTAGAACTGCCCCATGGAGTTTTCTAGGCTGTAATCTTAACAGAAGCAGATCACCAGGTCTGTCTTCTACAGAGCTGGATGGTTTTGAACCACCAACCTTTGGTTTAGAAGCCCAGCTCTTAATCATCGTGCTGCCAGGTCTCTTGAGTATATATTATTGGCCTCATTTTACCAAAAAAAAAAAAAAAAAAAATTGAGACTCAGAAGAATTGACTTGTGTATGGCTAGGAACCAATTTGAATCCATAGCTGGCTTCACCCTGCACTGTCTGCCTCCCAAATAAATAATTCTTATAACATTGCACTGTTACAATAATCTTCTGCTCCTTGCAATGATTGTTAATTTCATTTTCATGCTGTTCATTCCACCAGCATTTGTTAAGCTCCTAACCCCTTAAACTCGATGCCACCAAGTGGATTCCAACTCATAGCGACCGTATAGAACAGAGTAGAACTGCCCCATAGGGTCTCCAAGGAGCAGGTGGTGGATTTGAACTGCTAACATTTTGGTTAACAGCCGAGCTTTTAATCACTACACCACAAGGCCCCCATTAAGCCCCTGTTGTTGTTGTTAGGTGCCGTCCAGTCGGTTCCAACTCACAGCGACAGAACAGAACACTGCACCGTCCTCACAATTGCCATCAGGCTCGAGCCCATGGTTGCAGCCACTGTGTGAATCCATCTCGTTAAGGGTCTTCCTCCTTTTCACTGACCCTCTTACTTTACCAAGCATGATGTCCTTCTTCAGGGACTGATCTGTGACCGGGAAGGTATATACAATGAAGATATATATGAATATCTGAAATAATGTATGAAAAATTGACTCTCTGCTCTCAGAGAGCTGGAGAGCTATTCTAACATACATAGAAAATATCCCAAAGGGACATGGCTGTTCTTCTCTTATTCATTCAACACATACTTCTGGATTCCTGCTGTATGGCAGACATTGTTCTTGGTAAGGTTGCAGGGATGAAGAAGGCAGAAAAAGTCTTCTCTCAAGGAACAGACAATCTAGTGGGAGAAACAGTCAAGAAGCAAGGTAGACAATAAACCCAGCACATCAGACCAGATCAGTGCTGTCAAAACAATAAAACAGGCAAATGTTATACAGTGGCCATTTCAGCAAATCCTCACGAAAACCCTTGAGAGCAGTAGTATTATTATCCCTGCTTTCAACTGGGAAACTGAGGCTCATTGTCAGATAATTTTCTCAGTGTCACGAAGTCAGTAAATATCAAAGCTCAAGATAGCAATAAAGGTTGCACAAAGTGAAGAATGTAATCAATGTCACTGAATTGAACCTGTCAAAGTCACTGAACTGGTGAAGGTTTTTTTCACCACAGTAAAAAATAGTTTCACCACCCTGAAACTATTGCCCTGAGATAATCTTTAAAACTTAACTCCAAAACATCCCCTGAAGTCTCCTTAAAACCAAACAATGGTTTAGCTTAAAGTAAAAACGGCTGGGGGCGGAGGGTGCACCTGACCTCTGACTTCAGAAAAAAAAGAAAATCATTATCAAAACCCAAGGCTGATTGCTATGAGGCAGAGGTCAAACATATCTCCACCCTCCAATCTTTTTATCAGTTCTGAGGTCAATATCCCACAGCACTCTCTACTCTTCTGCTGGGTTCAGTAATTCATTACAATGGCCACACAGAATTCACAGACCATACTCACAGTTATGGGATTTATTCGGGAAGTAACAGGTTACAATTCAGGGTCAGGAAATACTCAGGATACAGTTCTTCTCAGCTATGTTCAGGACAGTTTCTTCTCAGCTATGTTCACAGGCAGGCCTCTCTCTGGCCAGGAAGCCCACAGCGCCATCTCCTCCCAGTCTCCTGCTTCTTGCTCTTCCTACTGCTTTGCCGCCGTCTTGCGCTGTCTTCTGTGTTTCAGCTCTTCTGTCTCCTGGGTCTAGGAGACTCCCAGTGCAGGGATCCCAGCTCCAAAGGACTCACTCTACTCTGGGCTCTTCTTTCTTGATGGTCACGAGGTCTCCTCTTGCTCTGGAATTGGCTCTCAGTTAAGCCTATCGGGGTGGCAAAACTGATCAATCCCCTCATTAGGGTTCCATACACTATATTTGCATGGTCCCACCCCCACAAAGGTGCCATCCACCTTATTTACATTATTAGCAAGCTATCCAATCCCCTTGGTAAGCCACAAACACCTCATTTGCATAGCCCCACCCAGTCTTTTGGTGGGAGTTACAAGACCAAGGTGAGAAAGGCCATATAAAAGTGATCCAGACAGGGCGGGGCCAAGATGGCGGACTAGGTACACGCTACCTCGGATCCCTCTTGCAACAAAGACTCGGAAAAACAAGTGAATCGATCACATACATAACAATCTAGGAACCCTGAACAACAAACACAGATTTAGAGATGGAAAACACTCATAACAGGGAATCACTGAAGTCAATATGTAAAAGATCACAATAATCAAAAAGAGGGACTAAATACAGGTGGCATAGAACTGCCATATGGAGAGTGATACAAGGCGATATAGAACAATACAAGTTAGGTTTTTACTTAGAAAAATAGGGGTAAATAATAAGGTAACCACAAAGAGGTATAACAACTCCATAACTCAAGATAAAAGCCAAGAAAAACATAACGACTCAACAAACATAAAGTCAAACACTGCGAAAATGAGGATCTCACAATTTACAAAGAAAAATGTCTCAGCACAAAAAAGTATGTGGAAAAATGAAATTGTCAACAACACACATAAAAAGGCATCAAAATGACAACACTAAACACTTATTTATCTATAATTACTCTGAATGTAAATGGACTAAATGCACCAATAAAGAGACAGAGAGTCTCGGACTGGATAAAGAAACACGATCCGTCTATATGCTGCCTACAAGAGACACACCTTAGACTTAGAGACACAAACAAACTAAAACTCAAAGGATGGAAAAAAATATATCAAGCAAACAATAAGCAAAAAAGAAGAGGAGTAGCAATATTAATTTCTGACAAAATAGACTTGAGACTTAAATCCACCACAAAGGATAAAGAAGGACATTACATAATGATAAAAGGGACAATTGATCAGGAAGACATAACCATATTAAATATTTATGCACCCAATGACAGGGCTGCAAGATACATAAATCAAATTTTAACAGAACTGAAAAGTGAGATAGACAACTCCACAATTATAGTAGGAGACTTCAACACACCACTTTCGGAGAAGGACAGGACATCCAGTAGAAAGCTCAATAGAGACACTGAAGACCTAATTACAACAATCAACCAACTTGACCTCATTGACTTATACAGAACTCTCCACCCAACTGCTGCAAAGTATACTTTTTTTTCTAGCGCACATGGAACATTCTCTAGAATAGACCACATATTAGGTCATAAAACAAACCTTTGCAGAGTCCAAAACATCGAAATATTACAAAGCATCTTCTCAGACCACAAGGCAATAAAACTAGAAATCAATAACAGAAAAACTAGGGAAAAGAAATCAAATACTTGGAAAATGAACAATACCCTCCTGAAAAAAGACTGGGTTATAGAAGACATCAAGGAGGGAATAAGGAAATTCATAGAATGCAATGAGAATGAAAATACTTCCTATCAAAACTTCTGGGACACAGCAAAAGCAGTGTTCAGAGGCCAATTTATATCGATAAATGCACACATACAAAAAGAAGAAAGAGCCAAAATCAGAGAACTGTCCCTACAACTTGAACAAATAGAAACTGAGCAACAAAAGAATCCATCAGGCACCAGAAGAAAACAAATAATAAAAATTAGAGCTGAACTAAATGAATTAGAGAACAGAAAAACAATTGAAAGAATTAACAAAGCCAAAAGCTGGTTCTTTGAAAAAAATAACAAAATTGATAAACCAGTGGCTAGACTGACTAAAGAAATACAGGAAAGGAAACAAATAACCCGAATAAGAAATGAGAAGGGCCACATCACAACAGACCCAACTGAAATTAAAAGAATCATATCAGATTATTACGAAAAACTGTACTCTAACAAATTTGCAAACCTAGAAGAAATGGATGAATTCCTGGAAAAACACTACCTACCTAAACTAACACATTCAGAAGTAGAACAACTAAATAGACCCATAACAAAAAAAGAGATTGAAACGGTAATCAAAAAACTCCCAACAAAAAAAAGCCCTGGCCCGGACGGTTTCACTGCAGAGTTCTACCAAACTTTCAGAGAAGAGTTAACACCACTACTACTAAAGGTATTTCAAAGCATAGAAAATGACGGAATACTACCCAACTCATTCTATGAAGCCACCATCTCCCTGATACCAAAACCAGGTAAAGACATCACAAAAAAAGAAAATTTTAGACCTATATCCCTCATGAACATAGATGCAAAAATCCTCAACAAAATTCTAGCCAATAGAATTCAACAACATATCAAAAAAATAATTCACCACGACCAAGTGGGATTTATACCAGGTATGCAAGGCTGGTTTAATATTAGAAAAACCATTAATGTAATCCACCACATAAATAAAACAAAAGACAAAAACCACATGATCTTATCAATTGATGCAGAAAAGGCATTTGACAAAGTCCAACACCCATTTATGATAAAAACTCTCACCAAAATAGGAATTGAAGGAAAATTCCTCAACATAATAAAGGGCATCTATGCAAAGCCAACAGCCAATATCACTCTAAATGGAGAGAGCCTGAAAGCATTTCCCTTGAGAACGGGAACCAGACAAGGATGCCCTTTATCACCGCTCTTATTCAACATTGTGCTAGAAGTCCTAGTCAGAGCAATTAGGCTAGACAAAGAAATAAAGGGCATCCGGATTGGCAAAGAGGAAGTAAAAGTATCTCTATTTGCGGATGACATGATCTTATACACAGAAAACCCTAAGGAATCCTCCAGAAAACTACTGAAACTAATAGAAGAGTTTGGCAGAGTCGAAACTAATAGAAGAGTTTGGCAGAGTCTCAGGTTATAAGATAAACATACAAAAATCACTGGGATTCCTCCTCATCAACAAAAAGAACATCGAAGAGGAAATCACCAAATCAATACCATTCACAGTAGCCCCCAAGAAGATAAAATACTTAGGAATAAATCTTACCAAGGATGTAAAAGACCTATACAAAGAAAACTACAAAGCTCTACTACAAGAAATTAAAAAGGACATAAGTGGAAAAACATACCTTGCTTGGATAGGAAGACTTAACATAGTAAAAATGTCTATTCTACCAAAAGCCATCTATACATACAATGCACTTCCGATCCAAATTCCAATGTCACTTTTTAAGGTGATAGAGAAACAAATCACCAACTTCATATGGAAGGGAAAGAAGCCTCGGATAAGCAAAGCATTATTACTGAAAAAGAAGAAGAAAGTTGGAGGCCTCACTCTACCTGATTTCAGAACCTATTATACAGCCACAGTAGTCAAAACAGCCTGGTATTGGTACAACAACAGGCACATAGACCAATGGAACAGAATTGAGAACCCAGATATAAATCCATCCACATATGAGCAGCTGATATTTGACAAAGGCCCAGTGTCAGTTAATTGGGGAAAAGATAGTCTTTTTAACAAATGGTGCTGGCATAATTGGATATCCATTTGCAAAAAAATGAAACAGGACCCATACCTCACACCAAGCACAAAAACTAACTCCAAGTGGACCAAAAACCTAAACATAAAGACTAAAACGATAAAGATCATGGAAGAAAAAATAGGGACAACCCTAGGAGCCCTAATACAAGGCATAAACAGAATACAAAACATTACCAAAAATGACGAAGAGAAACCAGATAACTGGGAGCTCCTAAAAATCAAACACCTATGCTCATCTAAAGACTTCACCAAAAGGGTAAAAAGACCACCTACGGACTGCGAAAGAATTTTCAGCTATGACATCTCCGACCAGCGCCTGATCTTTAAAATCTATATGATTCTGTCAAAACTCAACCACAAAAAGACAAACAACCCAATCAAGAAGTGAGCAAAGGATATGAACACACACTTCACTAAAGAAGATATTCAGGCAGCTAACAGATACATGAGAAAATGCTCTCGATCATTAGCCATTAGAGAAATGCAAATTAAAACTACGATGAGATTCCATCTCACTCCAACAAGGCTGGCATTAATCCAAAAAACACAAAATAATAAATGTTGGAGAGGCTGCGGAGAGACTGGAACTCTTATACGCTGCTGGTGGGAATGTAAAATGGTACAACCACTTTGGAAATCTATCTGGCGTTATCTTAAACAGTTAGAAATAGAACTACCATACAACCCAGAAATCCCACTCCTTGGAATATACCCTAGAGAAACAAGAGCCTTCACACAAACAGATATATGCACACCCATGTTTATTGCAGCTCTGTTTACAATAGCAAAAAGCTGGAAGCAACCAAGGTGTCCATCAACGGATGAATGGGTAAATAAATTGTGGTATATTCACACAATGGAATACTACGCATCGATAAAGAACAGTGACGAATCTGTGAAACATTTCATAACATGGAGGAACCTGGAAGGCATTATGCTGAGCAAAATTAGTCAGAGGCAAAAGGACAAATATTGTATAAGACCACTATTATAAGATCTTTAGAAATAGTATAAACTGAGAAGAACACATACTTTTGTGGTTACGAGGAGGGGAGGGAGGGAGGGAGGGAGAGGGTTTTTTACTGATTAATTAGCAGATAAGAACTGCTTTAGGTGAAGGGAAGGACAACACTCAATACATGGAAGGTCAGCTCAACTGAACTGGACTGGACCAAAAGCAAAGAAGTTGCCGGGATAAAATGAATACTTCAAAGGTCAGTGGAGCAAGGGCGGGGGGTTGCGAACCATGGTTTAAGGGGACTTCTAAGTCAATTGGCAAAATAATTCTATTATGAAAACATTCTGCATCCCACTTTGAAATGTGGCGTCTGGGGTCTTAAATGCTAACAAGCGGCCATCTAAGGTGCATCAATTGGTCTCAACCCACCTGGATCAAAGGAGAATGAAGAACACCAAGGCCACACGACAACTAAGAGCCCAAGAGACAGAAAGGGCCACATGAACCAGAGACCTACATCATCCTGAGACCGGAAGAACTAGTTGGTGCCCGGCCACAATCTATGACTGCCCTGACAGGGAGCACAACAGAGAACCCCTGAGGGAGCAGGAGATCAGTGGGATGCAGACCCCAAATTCTCACAAAAAGACCATACTTAATGGTGACTGAGACTAGAGGAATCCCAGTGGTCATGGTCCCCAAACCCTCTGTTGGCCCAGGACAGGAACCATTCCCGAAGACAACTCATCAGACATGAAAGGGACTGGACAGTGGGTGGGAGAGAGATGCTGATGAAGAGTGAGCTAATTATATCAGGTGGACACTTGAGACTGTGTTGGCATCTCCTGTCTGGAGGGGGGATTGGAGGATAGAGAGAGTTGGAGGCTGGCAAAGTTTTCACGAAAGGAGAGACTGAAAGGGCTGACTCATTAGGGGGAGAGCAAGTGGGAGTAAGGAGTAAGATGTATATTAACTTATATGTGACAGACTGACTTGATTTGTAAACGTTCACTTGAAGCTCAATAAAAGTTAATAATAAAAAAAAAATTACTTACATTAAAAAAAAAGTGATCCATTGTACCACATTTGGGATCTAAATAACCATCTTCAGTAGCTCAGAGAATGTTTCTCCTGACCAGGAGTCAAGATACCCAGGAACTATTGTCCTTCACCCCATGAAAATGAAAACAGTGCAGATCTGGGGCGTAAAGTCTTTAGTCTGCATAATGAATAGTTATTTAATATTTTAGCAACAATAATTAATTAGTCATAGGGCTGCATGGCTGCCACTGTACCACGATGAGACAGCTGATGAATTAATACTTACAGAACCCCCTCTGGAAAGAAGACCATTTAGTGGGCATTTCTAGCATGGATCAGCAAGATAAAGAAAGTCCCTGGCCAAAAGAACTTTATCCTTGAAGCCTGGAGGCAGAGAATCCATATTTAGTCAGGACAACACACATGGACACGCACACTACACACACACACACACATACACTACACACTCGTACCTGAGAAAGAAACATCCATTCACAGAAAGAAAAGTTTTGTGGTATATGACTTTTTTTTTTTTTTTTTTTTGGAATTGTCTTTTTCACTTACCATTTAAGAATGGGAGGTAGATAGAAATGGGGAAAGGAGCAAGAGAAAGTCTTGGCTGGGCAACCCTAAGTTGGAAGCAAAGATGAAGGATGAGAAAAGCCTTAAGAACAGTTATTAATAGGTTGGGCCTCAGTTCCCCCCTGGGAAGTATACCCCCAGGAGGGAGCGAGCTTGTTGATGGAGACCATCTCCCTGCTGCCCCAGCTGCTGACGTGATGGTGATGTTCACTGGCCTTGACTCGAGCTGGGGCCCCTCTGGGATTTTGCAATCTCTCATTCTGCTGGCTTTTCTGCACCAGCTGACTGTCTAAAATGAGTCTGTAATCCTTACTGCGCCCACAGAAATGGGAGTGTGGCGTGAAGATAAGTGGTAAGCCTTAATAAAGCTCAAAGATAGTTTTAGGCAAAGTGGCCATATTAATTACAAGGCCTCTCTAAACACCAGGGAAAAGAACACACATAGGTATCTGCTAACTAGAGATGGACACATGGCCAGAACCTGTGGGGAAGATTGATTATTTCCATCTCACTAATCACAGTCTCAAAGAGGAAACACACATACCTACTCAAAATCTTTTTTCCAAGTGATCTGCTAGGCCTCGTTCATTTTTCTTCTGTCAGGGAAGCTTATTTCAGTTCACGGGTGGATCCGTGAAGCAGCGGGGACAGGATATCAGAGGAAAGGGATATTTGAAAACAAGGAGGGAGAAATTCTCCTTGGAGCGTCACTGGATTATGGTAACTAAGGGACAGGACTCCACATTGATAAAGCGCCCAAAGATGAAGCACCATTCAATGCAGCACTCCTCGTTGCAGAAATCAGCACCCTGGAGCTCAGAAAGACAACCGAGTCCTCTTGCGCCCCCTGGTGGGGATCTGATGCTTCCTTGCACCAGAATTTTCAATTCTGACTTGTAAATTTGCAAGCACTCCCATCTGCATAAACTTAATGAGTAGCCGCCCAAGGCAGAGTGGGCAAAAGACATGATTGCAGAGTTTGAACAAGAAAAAAAGCAATCACTGTATGTTTTCATTCATTCCATATTCACTGAATGCCTACTTTGTGCCTGGCAGTGTCAGGTTCAACTCTCAAGAAGTCAGACAAGTGCCCTCTCTTGTGAAGCTTAAGATGGGGAAAAGCAACTTGGAACTAGTAACCCCAAAGGGGACAAGAAATCCAGGGACCTGGTCTGAGGGTTGGGGAGGCTTCTTGAGGATGTCGTGTTTAAAGCCAGTAACTGCTGTAACGTGTGTTTTCTACATGAACAGGGAGGCTATGGGGAAAACTTCAACAGCCCTAGTAGCCAAAGAAAAATATTTACATGAAATGTAGCATATGTAGTGCTGGGATCATGAATTGCCTGAGTTTGGGTCCCAGTTCCTTCATGTGTCACCTTGAACAAATTATTCCACCTGTCTCTGCCTCAGTCTTCCATCTTAAAATGGGGATGACAGTAATGTACCGACCTCATAGGGTTTTTGTGATTGAATAATTAATATGAGTGCCATGGATTGAATTGTGACCCCCCATAATATCTGTCAACTTGGCTAGGCCATGATTCCCAGTATTCTGTGAGTGACCACCATTTTGTCATCTGATAAACGATTTTCCTGTGTATCGTAAATCCTCTCTATGACATTAATGAGATAGCAGCAGTTATTCTGATGAGGCAGGAGTCAATCTGCAGAATCAGGTTGTGTCTTAAGTCAATCTCTTTTGAGATATAAAAGGGAGAAGGGATCCGAGAGACATGGGGACCTCATACCACCAGGCATCAAGAGCCAGGAGAGCAGTGAGTCCTTTGGACCTGGGATCCCTGCATTAAGAAGCTCCTCAGCCAAGGGAGACTGATGACAAGGACCTCTCCCCAGAGCTGACAGAGAGAGAAAGCCTTCCCTTGGAGCTGGCACCCTGAATTCAGACTTGTAGCCCTATAGACTGTGAGAGAATAAACTTCTGTTTGTTACAGCCATCCACTTGTGATATTTCTGTTATAGCAGCACTAGATAACCAACACAATGAGCAAGACCACTAGCACCATGCCTAGAATGCTGGAAGCTCTCAGTGTTAGCTGTTACACATGGGGTCACCACAAGGCAGCATACACTTGACGGCACAGGGCAACATTATTACACGTGACGCCATTTTCACCTAATAAGTCAAGTAAGATTTTAATTTGTACTCAGGGATGGTAAAGCTCTGGGGTTAGCCTATCATCTAATGCTAGCGGCACTTTAGGTCAGCACAGCCTTTGCTTGAAAGCACTTCGGCTGCACATATTCCAAAACGATAGAAGGACCATGCTTTTTACCCATCATTCTTCGACTCCTAGAAATGCACCTGTGGAAATCTTTCATCCAACAAGTAGTTACGAAGTTCCTACTCTGCTGGGCTCTTACAAAGAAGTCATAGTCCTTATCGTCAAGAAGCTTCAAATCTAATGAAGGAGGAAAACAACTAATCAGGGCATTAGACTGCAGTGCCAGAGGTCTGTCTGTGATGGGGGAAATTGAGAATACCAAGCAGAAGCACCTAACCTATATTCGGGGTGACGTTTGAGGGGCCAGGAGATCTAGAGTAGTGACAAGAGTTGATTTTGCCCACCGGGAACAGCTGGCAATGTCTTGAGATGATTTTTATTCTCATGATTGGTGGGGGAGGGTGGGAGGAGGAGTGCTACTGGCATCTAATGGGTACAGACCAGGGATGCTGCCGAACATCCTACAAAGTACAGGACAGCCTCCACAACAGAGAATTATGCAGCCCCAAATGTCAATAGTGCCAGGACTGAAAACCCTGATCTAGAGGGATGACTAAAGTTAGTTAAATGTGCATGTTTTGTTTTTTTGGAGGGGGGGAAAGGGTAGCAGCAGAGGGAAATGTTTGAGGTGTTCAGAATAGCATGTGCAAAGGCCGGGAGGTGAGAGAAAAGGGTAGATTAGAGATCAGAATAATAGAAGTTAATATTTATTGCTATCTGCCAGGGATCTTCTCAGTAGTTTTCATATATTCACCACACCCAATGGTGCAGCACTACTCTTTATCCCCATTTTACAGATGGAAACATGAAGGCACAGAAAGGTGAAGATCTCACAGATGCCAAGTGGCGGAGCTGGAATCTAAACCAAGAAGCTAGTTCAGGAGCCCGAGCTCTTAACGACAAATCACCATCAGTAGAAGCCCCGTCAGGCTGGAGAATTGGGGGGCAGAGATTGGAATTGGAGCAGATATTGGAGAGAAATGAGGCTTGAGAGAAAAACAGGGGTCTCTTTCAGAAGCTAAGTGAAAGGAATTTCTCCCAGAGGGCAGTGAGGAGTCACTGGCGAAATGTGTGCAGGGGAATGGCAGGATTGGATTTGCATTTCAAAAAGAGCAGTCTGGCTGCCTTATGGAGAATGGCTCAGACGATAGGCTGGGCAACTACTTATGGCTGTCGTGGGAACTCAGAAGAGAAATGGTGTGGTCTTGAACTGGGTGTGTGGCTAGAGGCATGGAGTGAAGCGGGTAAATACTAAAGCAATGAAGGAAGTAGAATTGACTGAATAGTCTTAGTACTTGAGAAGCTGTGAGGGAATAGAGAGGTTGAGGGGGGCTATGAGGATTCAGGATTGGGCACCTGCCTGGGAGATGAGCTGATTCTCTGAGACAGGACGTATAAGGGAAGCAACACGTTGAGGGTTGCGGAACAGGGCCAGAGAATGTATCATTCAAAGGAAATCAGCTCCATGGAAAAGGATATTTATGAAGCTTTGATGGCAACTAGAAAGTGGTAAGAAAATCAAAACACGGAAGCTTATGTCCATTGATAGAACTACATTTGTGCGCAAGTTTTTTTGGTTTTTGTTTAATCACCTCAAGGAAACACTGAGAAGTAAACAGTTGTGTTAGTAAGTGAACACATGGATAAAAGTTTTCAATATCCTTGTCATGAAGGAATTCAATCTGCAGCAAGACTAAGACTCGAGGGTTGCACACCTCGGTTTTTCACAATTCTAGGATTGTTCCAGGCTCTACCTTGGAAGTTACCTATTATATCAACTTGTTTTTCATAAATATTCCCATTGAATATCTCTCAGATCTTTTTCACTGTGCATGTACACACACACACACACACACACACACAATTAAGTCAAAAAAATCAAAACCAAACCAGTCACCATTGAGTCAATTCCGACTCATAGCAACCCTATAGATCAGAGTAGAATGGCCCCATCGAGTTTCCAAGGAGTGCCTGGTGGATTTGAACTTCCAACCTTTTGGTTAGCAGCCATAGCACTTCACCACTGTGCCACCAGGGTTTCCATTAAGTGAAAGAGTGACTTTGAACAACCACTATTTGTTTTATACGCTAAAAGGAGCCCTGGTCATGCAGCAGAGTTAAGCATTTGGTTACTGCTAACCAGAAGTAACCAGTTGCTCAGCGGGAGAAGGATGTGGCCCAGTTCTACTCTGTCCTACAGGGTCGCTCTGAGTTGGAATCAACTTGACAGCAATCGGGTGGGATTTTATGTGCTTACAACTCTGGGCAGCTCTTGCTGGGGGTTCACTCACGTGGCTGTAGGCAGCTCAGCTGGGGCTGGATGGCCTCAGGCGACCTCACTCACACTCACGTATCTGGTGACTGGAGCTGGCTCTCTACCTCTTGGCCTGGCCTCTTGTCCCACATGGTCTCTATTCTCAGGGAGGCTAGCTGGGGCTTTTTCACATGGCTGCAGCAGTGTCCCAAGAGGACAAGCATGGAAGCTGCAGGGCCTAGGCAACAACACTTATGCTACAATGTATTGGCCAGAACAAGTCACAAGGGGTAGGGAATGAGACTCCACTTCCTGATGGAACATTGCCAAGGGGCTAGCACAATGATTCTCAAAGATGTTCCTGGGATCCTTAGGCACTCCTGACATCCTTAAAGAGGAGTCCTTGAAGTCAAAACACAAATTTGTCAGAATACGAAGATGTTGTCTTTCCGCTGTCATTCTCTCCTGAGTGTAGGATGGGGTCTTCCTGAGGCTGTAGTACATGCGCTATCGTAACAAACTGAATGCAGCAGATGAGAATTCAAGTGTCTTCTATAAAACCAGACATTAAAATCAGTTTTGCAAAAACGTAAAATAATGCCATTCTTCCTATTGTTTTGGAAGTTACTTTCATAAAAAAATATTATTTATATTAACATATTGGCATCTTAAATATTCGAATTTCTTGGTTTTAATATATCAAGACAGGACACCCACATGAACAAAAAACTTTTAGATCTTCAGTAATTTAAGACCAAAACGGTTTGAGAATTGCTGGCCTAATGCAAAGATTTCTTATGCGTATTTCTGCAGACTTTACCACTTATTTTTTTTTGAGATACCATACATTCTACCTTGTGACCTTTCATTTCATTGAATGCTTACCATCTCTTTGTCATCAAGTTTTCGTCTTACCTAACAGCCTGTTCTTATTCAAATGTCCCTGATTATCCCAAAATTCCTTTATAGTTGGTTTGTCAAAACAGCATCAACCCAGGGCCTTGTATCACATCGGGTTACGTCCCCAACTTGTTTTTTCCACTCAACATGTCTTGTTGGTCTCTTCCTAACGGTTCAGATTGAGCTGCCTCATTCTTTTAAATCACGTTATACCCCAGCACTATGGATGGGAAATACTTTATCAATCCCCTACTGATGGAATCTTTAGTGTTGCAATGGACACCCTTGCACACATAACTGAGAACTTGTGCAAATCTGCAGGAAAAATGAGAAACCTAATCTTTGAACACACCCTAAGCTCACACCAATTCAATCACGCCGTATTTTCCTATATTATGATGAATGTACGTCAAGTGGACCAGATGCTTCCATTGGCCTAACACTTTTCTTGCTTCTGGCCAAGCCACCTGGGAAGTCAAATTATCTATAATTTAATTCTACTCAGCACAATAGGAGCCAGTGAAGTGGTGGGCCAGGAGGCTGAGAGGATAGGAAGAACAGGCAGGCCAGTGTAGCAAGGAGCACATGCAAAGGTTCTGAGGCAGGAAAAAACAGCCCATTTTGACAACTAAAAGAAACGCAGTAAAGTGGCTGGGAAACTAGATTTATGAAAATAGACCAACCAGAAAGGAAATAAGAATGTCCAAACATTGTGAAGACTGTAACCGATGTCACTGAACTTGTGTAGAAATTGAATGAGAACCAAAACTGCTATGTAAACCTTCACTGAGGACACAGAATATTAAAAAAAAAAAACAAACCTTAGTATGGCAATTACAAAATCGGGGCGGAATGGAACGCACAGGCAGGAGAAATGGGCATTGTGACCGTGACCATTTTGGAACTGATCCTAAGGGAAACTGGAAGCCATAAAGGATTGTAGACAGATGAGTGACATGTCCACATTTGTTTTAACAAATGCATCAGTCTATCACTACGTGTTTATCTGAATGGCTAAAACTGAAAATACCAAGTGCTGACAAAAATGTGGCAAATTCTCACTGATGGCTGGAGGGAATGCAAAATCGAAGTTTATCTGTTTCTTATGGAGTTAAACACCAACCCAGTAATCACCGTTAGGAATCTAACCAAGAGAAATGAAAACGTGTGTTCACACAAAAACCTGTACGCAAAAGTGGCTTTTATTCATAACGGAGTCCCCCAGACAGTGCAAACTGTTTACATACAGCAAAATTCATGCATTTTAGTGTGCAAATCCATATAAATAAGCCTGATTTAGAATCAGACCTGTTTTCGCTGTTCTAACGGCAAAAACCCAAGTTTTAAGACCTGTTCAGCAAGTCTAGGGGGATAATAGGCACTCTTGTACGGTCATGAGTATGAACCAGTACAACCCCTACAGGGGACCACTTGGCACTAGCTACGCTAAAATAAAAATGTACGTAATCCTTTAAACCAGTGACAACCAATTCTTACTTGGGTATTTTTCCCACAGGTACTTGTGCAAGTTCAAAATTATGTCCAAGGTTATTAACTGCAACATTACGTATGACTGTCAACAACAGAAAGTGAAAACATCCCTAGAATACGCAGCTCTAAAAAGGGACACTCTGTATGGAACGATCAAGAGACAGTAAGTGTATAGTACACAGACTTTTTGGTTAAAAAAGGAGATTATATTCATATGCTTAAATCCTTAGAAACGAACAGCAGTGATCACGGGGGTGGAGCAGAAGAGAGTAAGAAATGGATGTTAGGGAGGAAAGTGTTTGTGGTCTGCGGAGCCCACAGTGGTTTCTCATCTATGTGTGATTTAGCTTTGCCTTGTTCAGGAATCATTGGGGAAATGTCACTGTTTTACATGGGGAGATGGAGACAGTAGGCGGAAAAGCCAAGGAGCCAGACACAAAGAAATCTGAAGTCGAAAACCCGGATGCCAGTGGCAAAGTTCAAGGTGACCCCAGGGCCAAAAGCCCATGACAAGGAATCCCCATGGCAGCTGTAACCATGTGCCACTCCCATTTAGAGGCAAAAATCCCATTAACTCAGCCAGGCTGGACACTTAGGAATCAAGTTAACTTACTAAAAGAAAAAACAAAGCACACAAGTTAAATGTATCAATTATTTAATTCAATTCTTTGAGAGAAATCTAGAACACCAACTTGTGAGGGTACATTCCATTTGTGAGAGCGAACAAAGAACGCAGGTAGCCTTGGAGCTGGGGAATGGCTTTGATTTTTGGCATAATTTGCGAGTCTACAGCTTTCTGATCAACCTTCCGCTGCTCTGTTATCTCGTATTTCTAAAGAAACAGAAAAGTTAACATTTAATAAGCAGGTCACAAGTGCCAAACTCCTTTGTCAACTAAAAAATCCTATCTCACAAGTACTCATTTCCAGGAATATTTATAAGGCCCTTAGAGGCGATTTTTATTCTTTCCTTCGAAGGCTGCAAAATAAAACCTACTTCTTACATAATAAAAACAGCAGCTCTTATCCTTTCGTCTACTTGAATATACATTCAGGATACATCAAGGCACATTCCCAATAAGTCAGTGGCAGCAATTCCTAGAAAGTTCCACCAAAACCTCAGGATTCTGTTGAGAGAGCCCACATTCCATTATAAGCTACTGAATTTAGAAGAATCTGGAAAAATACTATTTCCCAGACATGTCTCATTATTTACACTTTTCTTTTTTGTGTATAAGAATGCTTAAACCTATTTATTTTCACTTCCAACTAGAGGTGCCAGTGATATCACAGGATATGACAGAAACAACTCACCTCTTTCTCTGTGTCGAAGATCTCGCCTTCTTGGTGTCTGGGCTTACGCAGCTTCTTCTTCTTAAAGTAAGTGTCCGTGAGATGTTTTGGAATTTTCACACCACTGATATCAATTTTGGTGGAGGTGGCAATGACAAATTTCTGGTGTGTTCTACGCAGAGGAACTCGATTGAGGGAAAGAGGTCCTAAGGGGAAAAATTAATTTGGTAAGGGAAAGGGGAAACAAATATTTAAGAACTGACTTTGAGTAGGCACATTAAGGACGCATTTGGATAAACCTAGGGAGTTAAATTTGGACTCCCCACCTCCCCCCCCTAGATTTGAAGAAATTCCAAACCGTTCTTTCTACTGTCAGCATAGAGAATTTTTCAAAAATTCAAATTTGTCCAAGGCTTTTCTCCCTCCGATTTCTAAAAGTCACCCAGGTTAAGAAAGAGCAGTCACTTCCTTACACAGGTGGGTCAGGACCTTCACAGGCCACTCACAATAAATTTAGGCACATGATTCTGTTGCCAAATGACAGACCACTCATAAGTCTTACGCAGGATGCATTCCCAGCACCATTCCACATTTTAGGTGACAGTTACTTGGCGATGCTGACACACGAAATCTGAACACCTGCCTCCATTTAACGATATGTACACAGGAAGCTCAAAATTTCCTGACACTGAGGAAGTTCCATGCAGGTGGGAGCAACTGGGTGCATCGCAAACACATAAAAATTAAAGTTGGAGAGCCTATGAAATCCAAAGATTTTCTTACCCGTCACAAGTAGCAAGCCACTGTCCAGCTGCTTCAGGAAAATCACTCTCTGTAAGGTAAATAAAACGCTAAGGCGTACTGGTCTCTGCAATTAGAAGCTGACTTTTGAATACATCAAGCCACGTGTCTAAATTTGGTAAAGGAAATGTCTACATACGTATACCATCAGCAGTTCCAGAATGCAAACACCCCAAATTCTTAACAGGAATGACCCCAGGATATCAGCGTTTGAGGTTTTTTTTTAATTAGGTGTTTAAAAAAAATTTTTTTATTGTGCTTTAAATTTACGAATCAAGTCAGTCTCTCATAAAAAATCTGATACACACCTTGCTTTGTACTCCTAGTTGCTCTCCCCCTAACAGAGCAGCACACTCCTCTCCCCCCCGTGTTCCCCGTGTCCGTTCAGCCAGCTCCCATCCCCCCTGCCCTCTCATCTCCCCTCCAGACAGGAGCTGCCCACATAGTCTCACACGTCTACTTGAGCGAAGAAGCTCACTCCTCACCAGTATCATCTTCTATAGTCCAGTCCAATCCCTGCCTGAAGAGTTGGCTTTGGGAATGGTTCCTGTCTTGGGCTAACAGGAGGTCTGGGGACCATGACCTCTGGGCTCCTTCTAGTCTCAATCAGACCATTAAGTCTGGTCTTTTTACGAGACTTTGAGGTCTGCATCCCACTGCTCTCCTGCTCCATCAGAGATTCTGTGTTGTGTTCGCGGGCATTACTTTTAATAAAAAAACTAACACCCTTTAACTCAGTTAATTCCATTACTGTAGATCTATCCTAAAGAAATAACTCAAATAGAGAAATATCTTTCCCCAAAAGGACACCTGAATCATCTCTAACAAGTGGAATGATCAACAACAGGAAATGTTTAAATAAAGTGCTGTATATTACAAGTTATAAACATTATTTTTAAAAGGAAAATGTTTATGCTAGGTGAAGAAAGAACATGAAAAATTACATAGGACATATGACCATTTCTACACTAAAACGCTCTACTACCTATATGACGCCCTGCCAGCTGAGGTGCGCGGCTCACCTTGCCTCTGTGGCGCCCAGTGAGGATGATGAGAACGGTCCCAGGAGTGATGCTAGACCGCAGCTTTCTCACATGCTGACTGAAGGGTTTTTTGCCGTGGCTCAAAAGCTTCCGAGGCACATCTTCAGTAGGGTAATACCTAGGCTGGAGACAGTCCGTGGTTCCAATTTATTTAAATAAGCCTTCCAGATTAGCCGAAAGCTGAGTTCAACTTTTGTCAGTTAAACCTTTGCTACAGATTTCTTATATGAAACTTAAACCCTTATTTGCACTATTGCATTTTTGTCTAAAGTACATTTTTAAATTTGGAAAAGGTCAACATTATGCTTCTGTATCCTCCCTGTGCAAACCTAGGATGGAAACCATTTAACGAAGGAGCTGTGTTCAAGCAAAGGTGGAAAGGGTTGAGCGGGGTTATTTTTGTAAACTTGAGGTTAAAATAAACTTTAGATTACGTGCAAGCCATCTTTATATACTCTCAGGTGGCAGCGATTCCAAACTTTTCTGAGTTCCCTGACCTCCAATGTAAACTACAGCCCTTAAGAAAACACGTAACACATTCTGCGTAATGTAACGGAGAGAGAGGCAGAGCTTGGTTCTCAATTTCAATAAAAAAACAACCCATTTCCAACTACACTGTATCATTTTAGTGGACAGTGTTCGCAAATGTGAACACCTAATAGAAAAAACAGCTCACAAAAACCATGACAAGAAAGGAAATCAAAGTCCCATCTCGCCTCTGGTGTGGCAATTTTCATCCTGAGGGTGTAGCACACCTGGGAAATGTTTCCACAGTAATAAGCAGAGAGAAAACTTTGGGTCTTGCGTGTGGTAAGAGGGGGATGCTGAAACAATGTTCTCTTGGCCAGGCAACATTCTACGCTCTATTCTATTTTTTTTTTTCCAGTTAACCCTCACAACCACCCTGTGTGGTAACTTCTAGTTCCACTTTACGAGGAGGAAAAAAAAAAAACACACAGAAAAGTAACAACTTACTTAAGGTCAAACACTGAGTGGTGGAGCTAAGTTGTAAACCCGGAACCCATTACCTTAGATGAACAACTCTGGTAAACATAAATTTCTAAAAACTCAGTACACAGTCCTCTTCAGAGTATTCAAACGTAACCTAAACACATTCAACTTGCTGTCTCCTCCAGATCTTACCATTTTGCGAAGTTTAACCACTCGGGTACCACCATTCTTGTCACCACCAACTGGTTTTGTGACAGTAGCAAGAACCTTCTCCTTCTTCTTCTTTTCAACCTATAAAGAAACAAAGGCACCAAAGAGTCATGAAACAGATAAAACTTTTTTAAGATTAAAACCTAACTGTCAGCAGTGTCCTTCTCATTCCTTACCCTGGATTTAGCTGCTGAATACTTCCTCTTGTACATGGCCTTTCTGGAATACATGGCTGACCGGGAATATCTGCCAATTCCTCTGACTAGGACGGGATTTCGGCTGCAGTGGGGCTTCCCCTTCTTGGGCTTTTTGCCCTTGAGATTACCATCCTTAGCCTTGCCACTGGCATCTGCTTTCTTGACTTCAGGCTTATTCTCCTTAGTGTCCGGCTTCTCAGCCTTTTCACTCGCCATCTACCAATATTAAAGGGGAAAAAAAAGACAGAATTTCATCAACGATCCTTAAAAAGGCAATACTTGAACCGCACAATGAGGGCTCCCCAGACCAGAAGTCCTCACCATCCCCTCCAAACAGGTAACACCCATTTCATCTCCCAACTCCCAAGAGAGACAGGCCTTCCTCCAAAATCCACCTCTACTCCAGTCCTGTATTACGGTTGTCTCTTCAACATAGTATAAACTTAAGGATCCGGAGATATCAGACCGTCGTTAGATTTTTTCCTAAATATTTGGTGTTCAAGTCTCTACACTATTATCACTCCTATTTTACGAGTTAAATACC
This sequence comes from Elephas maximus indicus, assembly GCF_024166365.1. Classification (NCBI taxonomy): domain Eukaryota; kingdom Metazoa; phylum Chordata; class Mammalia; order Proboscidea; family Elephantidae; genus Elephas; species Elephas maximus. Next base: position 10,654,383 of record NC_064840.1, read on the forward strand.
TAGGCAGAGACTTTAACAAAGCTCCACAAGCAATAACAACGAACCTGGAACATGAAACCATCTGCTTTTAAAGTCTTTGCTCATAAGTTTTAAGACTATTACCTTTCTCAAAAAACTCAGTTTAAAAGATCAGGGCACATACACATATTAGCCCACGCCCAGCCCAAACTTAAAAAAGCTCAGCGCCCAAGACTTCCGGCCGCAGACATGGGGAATACGGGAAAGCAGGATTTGTCCTCAGTCCTAAACCCCAACGTGGCTGAGACTAGCCCAGCGGCGTCTTCTGGAACCTGGGCCGTGGATTCCAGAGCGCGCACCGCCGGCCGGGTCCCTCCATCCCCACCAACCCACTACGAATCCTCGCAGGGGTCCCGTGCCCCCAGCCCGGGAAGGTGGTAAACTGTTGCAGCCTCCGTGGCATTCCACCTCACCCGCTTCGTGCCCCGCCGCCATCCCAAGCGAAACAAATGAAACGTCTGGGAGGCCTCTTAGTTGGCCCCGAGCATTTTCGGCCCTTCTAGGTGTCAACTTGATGCCCTCCTGCTTCGGATGGCGAAGGATTGGGGTCCTGAAGTAAACTCCAGCACAGCCACCCCGCCATTCTTACCTTGCAAGATGGGAAAAAGAACTAAGGGCCCAACTTCCGGTCTATAAGGAATCACGGGAAGATGTCAGTCCCACTTCCTTCCGGATCTGGGGCATTATGGGAAATGTAGTTTTTCTTCCCTTGACGAAAGAGTGGGGAAGGCAAGACTGTTTTGTCTTGAAGTGTTTTATTTTGTGTTATTGTTAGATGCTGGTGACCGCCCGGACTCATGGCGACCCCGGGCACAACAGAAGGAAACGCTACCCAGTCCTGTGCCCTTCCATGATGGGTTACGGATCAGAGCAATGTGATCCACAGAATTTTCATTGGCTGATTCTCAGAAGTAGATTGCCAGTCCTTTCTTCCTAGTCCATCTTAGTCTGGAAGCTCCAGAGAAATCTGTTCAGCATCCTAGCAACACACAAGCGTCCACTGACAGACAGGTGGTGGCTGTGCACGAGGTGCATTGGCTGGGAATCGAGCCCTGGTCTCTAATGTAGAAAGCAATATTTCCACCACTGAACCACCAATGCCCCCAACAGAGTACTTCCGGAGACTGAAATAGGGTTGTCAGCTTTTTATTTTGCCTAGCAAAGACATTAGAAAACAACTATCATTTTTAGTGTAAGAATGGATAAATACATGCATAACCCTCAAGTAAAGTGAAATCTTTCCTATGAAAGGCTAGTTGGAAACTTTCCATGGATATTTTCTGCACAGCTGGTTTAATGCTATCTCTCCTAATCAGACTGTAAACTATGCTTAATGGTGAAGGGTTAGAGAACCTAGAATCGAAAATGAATAAAATATATTCCTTGCTCTGGAAGGATACACAGTGGAAGAAAAGCAAACCAAAAAACAATTACAAGTTTTCCCTCCTGGGAGATTTAGGAAAGCTTTGGAGAAGAATTGAATTGGTTTTTGTGTTGGGTTTGGATGAATAAAGACATGTTTGGTGGATGATAAAGGCAATTAGAACAATAAATGCGAAAGGTATGGAGGCATGGTCATTTATTCCTTCTACAAGCATTTACTAACCACTTTGTACTCTGCTTCTTCATTTCTAAAATGGAGATAACAATCATACCTAGCTCATAGAGTTGTTGGGAAGATCATATAGATATTCACAAAAGCACTTACAACAGTATCAGATACATGGTAAGTAGTCTAAAAATGTTAGCTCTTGTTACGATCACCATCATCATCATCAGAGTTGTTGATGAGATCTCAGTATATACCAAGTGTTCTGCTAACGTTTATACACCATGGGTAACAAAAGCTAGTATTGCATGCTATGTGCCTGGAACTGTGCTCTGTACCTTTATCTCATTTAATCATCCCAGCAACCTATGTAGTTGTAAGGTGTTGTCGAGTGGATTTCGACTCATAGGGACCCCATGTGACAGAGTAGAACTGCCCTGTAGGGTTTTCTTGGCTGTAATCTTTATGAAGAAGGAGCCCTGGTGGTGCAGTGGCTAAGCACTCAGTTGCTAACTGAAATGTCAGCAATTCCAACCCACCAGCTGTTCCACAGGAGGAAGATGTGGCAGTCTACATCTGCAAAGATTGCAACCTCAGAAACCCTATGGAGCAGATCTGCTCTGTCCAACAGAGTTATTGTGAGTCAACAGTACACAACAATACTCCATCAAAGCCCCTAAACCAAAATGTGCACATTTGTGATATCTTCTGGCTTGAATTTTCTATTCTTTCACATGTTTGTTGCTCATGGCTAGAGCTCGTTACCTTGATTTTCTTCAGATCCAAACCACCTGCTCAGTGGCTTTGTCCCTGGAAATCACATAGCCTTTATCTGGCTGTGGTTGACTGAGGACACAACATAGGGATCTGATGCCTCCAAAGGCTTCAGAAATTTCCCTGGAGCCCTTCAGACTACAGCGAAGGCAGAGTTGCCAGGCCTGCTGAAACATGTGGTTTCCCAATGTGAGTGCCTTCCACGCAGATTAAGGATGAGTGTGGTCCTAATAGCCAGCATTTTATGCCAATTTAGGATTACTCATTGGCCAGGGAGGTGATATTCTCAAGGAAATGCTTAGGCACTGCTCTTTTTTGAGAATGGGAGTGTCAGCAGCTTTATTTGTTCAGCTTCCTGAGCAAAATACCTCTTAGAAACTACCATTTGAAATAAATCTATCACAACAAAGCACAGTGATGCTTCTTTGAGCCCTTCAAAAAGTCTGACCATTTCAGAGACTTTCGCTGGCATTGAAATAAAATAAAAGCATAAATGAACCCATCTTGTGGTTTGTTGTGGTATTGCAAAATTTATGGTTCTTTTTTTTTTTTTTACCAGTCCATTTCAACAAGTGAGGACAGTTCATTGCTGTTAGGTGCCGTGGAGCCTATTTTCCATTCACAGAGACCCCACGTGACAGAGTAGAACTTCCCTGTAGGGTTTCCTATGCTGTAATCTTTATGGGAGCAGATTGCTAGGTCTTTCTCCTGAGGAGCTGCTGGGAGGGTTTGAATTGCCAACTTTTTGGTTAGCAGCCAAGCGCTTAACCATTGCTCCATCAGGGCTCTTTGGCAGTTCATTAGTTGGGTAAAATATCACAAATAATAATGATATAATGATACTAGTGTTGGTTATAAAGTAAACCTTATTATTAAGTCCCTGGTTTTACCATACACAAAGTATTCTTAAATTTATACAGTGCATTCTTATTTGCAAATAATAAACATGTCTGGAGACACTAGGAGCCCTGATGTCTCAGTGGTTAAGAGCTTGGCTGCTAACCAAAAGGTGGGCAGTTCCAATCCACCAACCTCTCCTTGGAAACCCTATGGGGCATTTCTACTCTATCCTATAGGGTTGCTTTGAGTCAGAATCTACTCAATGGCAATGGGTTTGGTTTTTTGGGTTTTGAAGACACCAAGGAGCCCTAGTGGAGCAGTGGTTAAAGCGATTGACTGCTAACCAAAAGGTCAGCAGTTTGACACCAGTGGCAGCTCCTAGAGAGAAAAATATGGCAGTTGACCTCCATAGAGATTTACTTTACACCCTTGGAAACCCTATGAGGTCACTATGAGTTGGAATTGACTTGACAGCAGTAGGGTTTTTTCTTTTTTTTTTTTTTTTGGTTTTGGAGACACTCATTTTTAACCTCATCACAACCTCCACGTGAGGTAGGAATTTTAGATGAAAGAACTTAGGCTCTATTAGTATAAACGAATTAATTACCCAAGGTCACCATCTAGTTACCTTGGTTCATATCTCTTTGTGGCACAGAAAGACAGAAAACCACGAGACAGTTGTGCTGCAGAAAGGGCATTGTCCTTGTAGCCCAGAGGCCACTTTGTGTATGACCCCAGGGCAAGCCCCTGCACATCAGTTTTCTTATAAAATGGGGATGATATTGATAATATTGATAATACTTCCCTGAGTGTTAATACTAAGGCCAACCTAGTGATTCACTCACTTGCTGAGTCAATGATTTCCCCATAAGGAAGTTCATGGAAGCATTATTTTTAGTGGCAAAAAAAAAAAAAAACCCAAAATGGAAATAATTTGAATGTCCATCAACACAGCACTAGTTGACTAAGTAGCACGCATCCATATGATGGAATGTTTTGCAGCACTGGAAATGAATGAACTGTTCAGTATGGTAGCTTCTAGCCAGATGTGGCTACTGATCACTTCAAATGTACATAATTTAACTTAAGATATTCTGTAAGTGTAAAATACACACTTGTTTTGAAGTTTTAGTAAGAAGAAGCGAATGTAAAATATCTCATTAAGAACGTTTCATATTCATGAAAGGAGAGACTGGAAGGAGGAAGCGGGCTGACTCATTAGGGGGAGAGTAAATGGGAGTATGTGGTAAGGTGTATATAAGCTTATATGTGAGAGACTGACTTGATTTGTAAACTTTCACTTAAAGCACAATAAAAAGTATTTTAAAAAAAAAGAATGTTTCATATTGATTACATGTTGAATGATAATATTTTGGTGTATTGGTGTTATGGATTGAATTGTGTTCCCCAAAATTTGTATTGTAAATCCTAACCTCTTTGTTTCTGGTGGCACAGTGGTTGAGAGCTTGGCTGCTAGCCAAAAGGTCAGCAGTTCAAATCCACCAGTTACTCCTTGGAAACCCTGTGGGCCAATTCTACTCTGTTCTATAGGGTTGCTATGAGTTGGAATCCACTGACTGACAATGGGTTTGTTTTGCTTTGTTTTTATGCTTGTAGTTATAATTCTATTTGGCAATGGGTTTTCTTTGTTATGTTAAGAGGCCATATCAGTGTAGGGTGTGTTTTAAGCCAATTACTTTTGAGATATAAAAACAACAGATTAGTACAGAGAAGCAAAGAGATATAGGAGAAGACAGACACCATGCCAAATAAAGATCAGGAAGGAGCAAAGGAATAGAAGCCGAAGAGGCAAGGACCTTCTCTCAGTGCTGACAGAGACAGAAAGCCTTCCCCTAGAGCCAGTGCCCTAACTTGGGGCCTCTGCTTCCAAAATTGTGAGAAAATAAATTTCTGTTCATTAAAGCCACTCACTTGTGTTATTTTTGTTATAGTAGCACTAGATAACTAAAACAATTGGGTTAAATAAAACATATTATTCAAATTAATTCCACTTGTTTAAGTGTGACTAATAGGAACTTTTTTGAGTTGGAATTGACGGCAGTGGGTTTGTTTTTTTAATAGGAACTTTATAATTATGTATGTGGCCCACATTATATTTGTATTGGAAAACCATTGCTAATCTAGAGGGATGTCCGTTGTGTATTACATAAATCACACAAACATCTAATGAACTCAGTTTAAAAAATAAAATAGAAAAAAACTCTATGTTGTGTATGTGAGTGAATGTGGGTGTGGAATGTGTGTGTCGATATAGGCATAGTGAAAAGTGTGAAAGGATATACACCAAGCCTTTAATGTTGATGAGGGTTGAAGAAGATAGAATGTACACTGAGGAGCAGGGCCAATTACTGTTTCTTTGGCTTGTTGCAAGGACTTTGCATTGCCTTTCCAACTGAGAGAGAAATTCAAATAAAGCATCTCTAAATAAGTAATAAGTAAATTTTAAGCTTGTTGTATACCAGGTACTGTGCCAGGCTCTGAGGTTATAAAGACGAAGAAGACAATGACTTTGTCTAAAAAGCTCATAATATGGGGGAAGACAGAGAAGCATCGATCAACAATGACTTTGAAGTATGTTAGGTGCTGACAGAGGCACAAACAGGCTGCCCCAAGTGCATAGGAAGGGGGTGTCCATTTTATCTTCAGTTAGTGGTCAAGGGGTGAGTGCAGAGAATGTTTCCTGGAGGGGCTGCATGAATGTTTCCTGGAGGGGCTGCATGAGGTGGAGCTAAACCTTCCATGACACTTAGTTCTCCAGATGTGGAAGAGTTCAAAGGGTATTCCAGGCAAAAGGAAGTCAATTTTCGAAAGCCGGGAAGTAAGAAACAGCAACAAGCCTTTAGGAATAGCTAGAATATGTGAGGGGGTGGGAGCAAATGAGGCTGAACAGGTAGGCACAGGCCGTACAGTGATGAGTTTTAGGTGCTAATGGAAGGATTTTAATTTACTGCTAAAAGCTTTGATCTCACTCATAGACCAGTGGAATGACATGACTAGATTTGCATCATAGAAAGATCACTGTAGCAGCAGAGTGTACAGAATTATAGGAATGATTAGGGAGGCACAGTTTCTGCACTCAAGGAACTTACAGTCTACTTGGGAAAAGAGACAAATGATAATTGGCATTTATCAAATTCTTACTTGGCCAGTCACTGTTCTAAGCACTTCACAAATATTAACCCTCTTAATCCCCATTTTTGATCCCCATTTCACAGAGAAGGAAGCTGAGACACAGAGGAGTCAAGTGACTTGGTTACGGACTTGCAGGCAGGCAGGCAGGCAGGCTGGGTTTTGGAGGTCAAGAACTTCATTTCCATATGATACTTCCTCTTAGATTTATAATGGAGCATGTTTGGTTCTAAGCTAGGATAGGAGCCTTGGGGGGCTATCTAATCTGGACTAGAAGAATCAGCCATGGCTTCCTATTACAGAGGAGGTGACTTCTACTTTGAGGTTTGAAGCCTAAACTAGAATTCATGGTGGGGGGTGGGCAGGAAGAAACTTCCAGGGAGACAGAGATTGTTTAAAGACCTTGATCTAGGAAAAAGCACGGCATATTGAGGAGAACCAAAAGTCACTCCATACAGCTGGGCCATGAAGAATGGAGGCAAGTGGTGGAGAGCAAAGGAGCTGATGATGTGGGCAGGGGCCAGACCAGGCTGGAGTCTTGTACACCATGTTAAATGTTTTTGGATTTCATCCTAAAAGCAATGAGAAACCACTGAAGCATTCAAGGCAGGGAATGAGTAGTTTTGCATTTTAGATCACTCTGACTGTTACGTGGAGAATGGATTGGAACTGGGTAAACCTATAGGTCTAAGATCAGTTAGGATGCTGTTCGAGTGATCTAGGTGAGATGTAATTTAGGTGGCCAGAATTTAGGATGATGGAGAGAAACAGGGCTGGGCAACTGCTTGTTGAACAGCTACTACCTAAATGAAATCAACATATATTGAAGACAATTTTTGCAAGGAGCAGAACAATGTCAAAGCAGTTATCACCTTCTATGAGAGTTCTTTGCATAGGAGTGAGAAGGGAAGCAATGGGACAAAAATGAGGATTTTGGAGCTATGTGGATGTTGGCTGAAATCCTAGCTCTGCTACTTACTAGCTGTATTGCCTTAAGTCAATATATGTTTAATCATAATGATAATAACAGGTAACAATTATAACCACAGCAATTAAAAAAACTAAATTCACTGCCGTCAAGCCTATCTCGACTCATAGCCACCCTACAGGACAGAGTAGAACTACCCCGTAGGGTTTCCAAGGCTGTAAATCTGACAGAAACAGACTGCCACCTTTTCCTCCCGTGGAGCAGCTGACTGGTTCGATCTACCAACCTTCTGGTTAGCAGCCGAACGCTTTAACCACCGTGCCACCAGGGCTCCTGTAATAATTGTAAAGCACTTATTAGGTAGGCTGGAGTCCTGGTAGCGCAGTTGTTAAGAGCCTGGCTGCTAATCAGAAGGTTGGCTGTTCCAATCCACAGCCACTCCTTGGAAACCTATGGGGCAGTTCCACTCTCTCCTACAGGGTCCCTGAGTCGGAGTGGACTCGACGGCAACGAGTTTTTTGGACTATATAAAAAAAAAAAAAAAAAAAAAAATTTTTTTTTTTTTATAGGACAGGCCCAGTCTAAGCACGTTATATATTTAATCTTCACAGTAACCCTAAGAAGAAAATGTATTTTACAATGAGGAAACTGAAGGACAGAAAAATTAAGAAACTTTCTCTAGATTACAAAGCCAGTAAGTGGAGTAGCGATTTGTGGAATAAAATGAATGAATTTCGATTTCGCAGTGAGCGCAGGGATGGAAATTGACACAGTAGGAGAGGATGTGATAGGTCCGAGGGAGTGTGTACAACAGCAAACGCGCAGCTCAAGCACAGATTTAAAGGAGAGAGCGAGGGCGCTTTGGGAACTACGCAGCAGCGTATACCAGAAGCAAGCAAGCGGCCATTAACGATCACCTCTCATTCCCCCACAGACTGGAAGCAGGAAGTGGCGGCGGGCGTCGCGCGGGGTGACGTCACGGTGGCGCCGGCAGGGAAGGGCGGGGGAGGAGGAGGAGCGAGCCGGGCTGGAAGGGGGGGTGGCTGCACAGTCTCCGGGATCCCCAGGCCTGGAGGGGGGTCTGCGCGAGGCCGGCTGGCTCTGCCCCCCGTCCGGTCCCGAGCGGGGCCTCCCTCGGGCCAGCCTGATGTGACCCGGCCCAGCGGAGCCTGAGCAAGGAGCGGGTCCGTCGCGGAGCCGGAGGGCGGGAGGAACATGACATCGCGGAGGTGAGGAGCCCCGGGGGCCCCGGCTCTGGCCTCCGCCGGGCCCCCGCCTCGGTCGCCCTGCCCCACCCGGGAGGGGGCGCCGCCGTCGGGCCCCCCCCCGGGTGGGCGGGCAGGTTACCTCTTAACCCCCTCGATCTCCCGGGACCGGGGGCCTGGTCCTTCCGCGCCCCCACCCCTCGGGTCCCCATTCATTTCCTGCCTCCCGGAGTTCCGGCTCGCGCAGCCCGGGGATGTCGGTCTGGACGAGGGCAGGTAGAACCGCCGGGGGAGTCGCGGACGCCAGCGGCCCGGCTCGGCGCCGCATTCCTGACCCATTGCCTCATGAGAATTGCCTCATGGTGATTCCGAAATAACCCCGCTCACTTGGGGAGGCTCCTCGGCCCGGGACGCGGGAGGGGAATGAAGGGAGTTGCGCAGGATCGGGCCCCTGAGGGTCGAGCCGCTCTGGGTCAACCTGCCTCTCGCGCTCTTCTTGGGACTTCACCCAGAACCCCTATCCCTACGTATCCCTTTGCATCACCATTTCCCCCACTTCTCACGTGCCAGAAATGGAAAAACTGACTGTATCTGCAGCTATTAGAAGTATTTCCTTCCTCTGCGATCTTCTCTTTGGGAGATTGCAAGGGAAGGGAGCTATATCAAGTTATTTAATCCTTTATCATAACCTGAAAAGTCAGGTAACTTTAATCATCCCCATTTTACGGAGGTGGAGACCGAGGCTCATAGGTAAGTGGCAGGATTTGAACCTAAGCCTGTCACAATCCAGGGCCAGAAGGATTAGTGAGATCCATTGAAAGTTGAGGGTGATAACACTATTACTAGCTAACATTTATTTAGCTCTTGCTCTAAGCCTAATACGTTTAATCCTCACAACAACCCTGTGAGGTAGGTACTGTTATCCTGAGTTTCAGATGTTAGGCAACTTGGCTAAGGTCACACAACTAATAATTTGGTGGAGCCATAATCCCTACTGTTAATCACGGGGCTGCTATTATTATAGCTATCGCTAATCATTAAAAAAAAAAAAAAAATCATTATTCAGCCTTAATTCTGTTGTTAAACAGTAGTGTGACCTATTGTCTTCAGGTAGCAGTCCTGGTAGTTTGTACTGGCACTCTATATACCACTGACACATAAAATCCATTGTTTATTCTTCTCCTTGGTTGTCTAGTTATGGTCACTGTCTTAGATGTTTGAAAAACAGTTTCAAGTTGCTGGGGTTATTTGAATGAGAGACTTCTCAAAATATTAGAGATAGCTATTTGAAACACACCTGAACGTCACACATTCATGGACCTGGAAAGAAAGTTGGAGAAAAGAGAAGATGGAACTCTCCTAGGAAGTGGGCAGGTCTGTGGGCAAGAGTTTACAGATCTGGGTCATATATAACTATTTCATCAGAACAGTGTATAGCCTCAAATGGTCTAATTCTTTAGGGATCTTTTAAATAAAACAGTAGTCTATTCTTTTAATCTGTCAAATAGTCATTGAGTCTTTTGTTCTTTGTGTCTGCTCTTCCAGACAAGGAAGGATCTGCTTCTTTAGAAGACAAAAAGACTGGGGGTCTTTCTCTATCTATCCCTAGATGGAGAAAGGGGCCGGGTAGTAATAGACCCTACATTGTCCAACTTGTTAGTTTAGAAGCATAGAAGTATGGGCATAGCTAAATCAGCAAGAGGTAAAGATGACACTTTGAAATAGAGTAATTTCTTCTCCCCTCCAGTCCTGATATTTATTATCCACCTACTGTGGATACAGAGGAAACCCTGGTGGCATAGTGGTTAAGTGCTATAGCTGCTAACCAAGAGGTCGGCAGTTCAAATCCGCCAGGTGCTCCTTGGAAACTCTATCGGGCAGTTCTACTCTGTCCTATAGGGTCGCTATGAGTCAGAATCGACTTGACGGCAGTGGGCTTGGTTTTTGGTTTTTAGGTGGATATAGAAAGGAAATGTGAGCCACCTAAAAATTCGTTTATGAACACAATACACATAACTGGGAATCATTTATTACTGTTTTCTGGATTGTAAGTCTCTTATTTGAGCAGTTTTATTCAAGTATACTTGACATGCAGGAAATTGCACATATTTAAAATATACAGTTTGGTAAGTTTTGACATGTATACACTTGTGAAACCAGCACCATAATCAATATAATGGAAAATATCCATCACCCCTCCTGATATTTCCTGGTGGCCCTAAATAATCCCTCCCTTGTTCTTCAGGCAGCCACTGTTTTGCTTTGTGTCACTGTATGTAAGTTTCAGTTTTTTTTGAATTTTATGTAAGTAGATTTAATATTCTTTTTCTTTTTGGTCTGGTTTCTTACGCTCGGCATAATTATCTTGAGATTCATCCATGCTGTAGTGTGTGTCAGTAGGTCATTCCTTTTTATCGTTCAGCAATATTCCATTGTATGGATGTACCACAGTTTGTTTATCCATTCATCTGTTGATGGGCATTGGGTTGTTGCCAGCTTATGGCTATCACAGACAACCTCTGGACATTGGTATACAAGTCTTTGTAGGGACATATGCTTTCGTTTCTCTTGGGGAAGTAGGAATGGAATGGCTGGATCAGATAGTGGGTGCATATTTAATTTTTTCAGAAATTACCAATCTGTTTTCCAGAGCGATTATACCATTTACGTTCTTACCAGCAGTATATGAAAGTTTCTGTTTCATCCACATCCTTACCAACACGTAGTATTACCTGTTATCCGTTGCCGTCGAGTTGATTCTGACTCATAGCGACCCCATAGGACAGAGTAGAACGGCCCCATAGAGTTTCCGAGGAACGGCTGGTGCATTCGAACCGCTGACCTTTCTGGTTAGCAGCTGTAGCACTTAACCACATGCCACCAGGGTTTCCGCACTTGGTATGGTCAGTCTTTTTTTTTTTTAGTCAGTCTAGTCGACAGCATTGGGTTTAGTAGAGATCTCACTGTGGTTTACTTTGTGTTTCCCTAATGACTAATAATGTCGAACATCATTTTTTCATGTGCTTATTTGGCATCTGTATGTCTTCTTTAAGTGGTGGTTAAGATCTCGGCTGTTAACCAAAAACTGTAAGATAGGCAGAAGCTCTTCTCCTGGCTGAGAGAGTAGACACACACATGGATGAACAAAATAACTCCAGGTGGTAAGTGGTAATAAGGCCTGGGAGGACCATAAAACAGGAGAATGTGACTGACAGGGAGAATGTTGTTACTTTTGATAGGGCATTTAGGAAAGGTCTCTCTGAGGAGGCGATAATATGAACAGAGACTGGAATTCAGTATTCTGAATTTTGTTTTGCTTAATTATCACAATAATTCTTTTTGACTAGCGTATTTAGGGTTTAGATTTTATTTTTTTTTATGTGACCATGTGGCGACAGGGAAAACCCCAGTGGCAAAAGGTCAAGCAGTTCAAATCTACCAGGTGCTCCTTGGAAACCCTATGGGGCTGTTCTGCTCTGTCCTTTAGGGTTGCTATGAGTTGGAATTGACTCAAGCGCAACAGGTTTGGTTTCGTTATGTGGCAATAGGTGACGGTGTGAGTATCCCTTGTTGTTTTGTGCCTCCTGTTGATTCCAACTCATTGTGACCCTATAGGACAGAGTAGAATGGCCCCATAGGGTTTTCTAGGCTGTAAATCTTTGTGGGAACAGATTGCCAGATTTTTTCTCCATGGAGCAGCTGGTGGGTTCGCACTGCTAGCCTTTTGGTTAGCAGTGGAGCGCTTAACCATTGTGCCACCAGGGCTCCTTAGGTTTTAGATTTCGTATGCATTCATTAAATAAAATGTCAGTATATTCAGTGTACTGATTCCTGTCACATTGTAGGTAGGGAAACTGAGGCACTGAACATTTAAGTGACTTTCCCCCAGGCAATTTCAGGGGCTTTGTTTTGGTATAGTACAGTGCTGAATTTAGACCCCGAGAATGCTCATCTGCCCCACTCTGCCTGTTCAGCCAACAAAACTGCTCCCATTCTCCAAGCCTTCCTTCTGCATGCGGTGCATCCTTCACGTTGGCGTTTGTCCCTCTGACAGGTATGTACCGTGCATTGAGCTGAGAGGAGCCAAACGTTCAGCTTATTCTCAGACTCTCAGCTTTCGGTTTATCTCTTGCAGGTCAAGTACATTTTGTCCCAGGCTCTCCCAGGTGGCCATGTTTGTTTATCTCCTGTGGGAGTAAATAAACTTGCCTTACTGAAAAAAAAACAAAAAACAAAAACACAGTTCCGTGACTTTCCATTTGAAACTGAGATGTCTTTATTAATGTTATGTCTGGATTTAAGGTCAGGTTTTTGGCCAGAGCTGCTCCAGTGCAGGGGCCACTGCTAAGATTACTTACCCTTTTTGCACACGGTTCACGTGGAGACTGCTACAGAGTCGCACAAGAGCCTGCAAAAGCAGAGCTGGACGTGTTTGTAATTGTTACTCTCAGGCCCGGCTGTACTTTGTGAGGCAGCTACAGAACAATAGGGGACACTGTGCTGATTTCTGCCTTCCCTTTGGAAACACAGACAGCAGTTGCCATCCGTTACTGATGTTTTTAAGGAAAGGAGAAGCAAATACTGATGCTTGGTTGACTCTGTGGGAGTTGTGGACAGCAACCGTGAGTTTGAGATACCTGAAATGGATTCAAACTCCTTAAAATACAGCCCAGTTCATTACTATGCATTTTGGAGGGTTGTGTGGATTTAGCAAATGTATTCTTTTTATATGCTAGGGTCCTTGGCAACACTGAGATATGAAAGACACTATCCATGTTTGCAAAGAGCATTCAGTTTAGAGGAGATAGACTTGTATGCCAGCATCGAATGGATTTGATAGAGGCAGTACTGAATTGAAATTTATCTACGTAGAAATCTTTTCTTGCACGCTCTCTTTATCTCTGTCTTTGTGGGTGTGTATATAGTTGTTAGCTGCCATTGAGTTGGCTCCCAACTTATGGTGACCTCATGCACAATAGTATAGGGCTGTTGTGATCCTAGGGTTTTCATGGGCTGATTTTTCAGAAGGAACCAACCCAAACCAAACCTACTGCTGCTGAGACAACACTGACTCATAGCCATCTTGTAGGACAGTCTTGTAGAACTGCCCCATAGGGTTTTCAAGGCTGTAATATTTATGGAAGCAGACTGTCCTATCTTCCTCCCACGGAGCGGCTGGTAGGCTTCAACTGCTGACCGTTTGATTAGCAGCAGAGTGCTTAACCACTGCCTCACTAGAGCTGCTTTTCAGAAGTAAATCACCAGGCTTCTCTTCCTAGTCTTTCTTCGTCTGGACACTCCAGTGAAACCTGTTCACTATCACAGCAACACTTAAGCCTCCATCGATAGGTAAGTGGTGGCTACGCTTGGGATTCTTTGGATGGGAATTGAACCAGGGTCTTCTGCATGGAATATGAGAATTCTACCACTGAACCACCATTGCTCACTGTTGTTCGTAGATTCACTCTCTCTATGTACACACACACACACATATATACCCACTGCCATCAAGTCAGCTCCGACTCATGGTAACCCTATAGGGCAGAGCAGAACTGCCCCATAGGGTTTCCAGGGAGTGGCGGTGGATTCAGACTGCCAGCATTTTATAGTTAGCAGCTGAATGCTTAATCACTGCGCCACCAGGGCTCCCATTAGCCGTTGAAAACCAAACCAAACCCATTGCCATTGGGTCAATTCCGACTCATAGCGACCCTATAGGACAGAGTAGAACTGCCCCATGGAGTTTCCAAGGAGTGCCTGGTGGATTTGAACTGCCAACTTTTTGGTTTAGCAGCCATAGCTCTTAACCACTATGCCAGCAGGGTTTCCCTATTAGCAGTGCAAATGCAAATCAGAACTACAATGTGATACCATGTCATGGTGACAATACTGGCACTAATCAACAAATGTTCGAGAGGTTGCGGGGAGATTGAAACTCTTAGGGAATGTAAAATGGTACAACCACTGTGGAAAAAGATTTGGCGCTAAAAAGCTAGAAATAGAAATATATGATACAGCAGTCTCACTCCTAGGAATATATCCTAGAGAAATAAGAGCTGTCACGTGAATAGACATCTGCACACCCATGTTCGTTGCAGCATTGTTCACAACAGCAAAAATATGGAAACAACCTGAGCGCCCATCAACAGATGAGTGGATGAACAAATTATGGTACGAACACATAATGGAATACTATACAATGATAAAGAACAATGATGAATCCATGAAACATCTCACAGGATGGATGAATCTGGAGGGCATTATGCTGAGTGAAATAAGTCAATCACAAAATGACAAGTACTATATGAGACCACTATTATAAAAACTCAAGAAAAGGTTTTACATACAGAAAGAAATAATCTTTGATGGTTATGAGGGAGGGGAAGGGTGGGGAGGGGAAATCGCTAACTAGATAGGAGATAAGTGGTAACTTTGGTGAAGGGAAATATAGTACACATTATAGGGGAAGTCAACACATTGTGACCAAGACAGTCATAGAAACTTCATAGACACATCTAGACACCCTGAGGGACTGAGTTGCTGGGCTGAGGGCTAGGGACCATAGTGTCGGGGGACATCTAGGTCAATTGTCATAACATAGTTCATAAAGAAAATGTTCTGCATCCGACTTTGGTGTGTAGTGTCTTGGTTCTTATAAGCTTGTAGGTGGCCATCTAAGATACGTCTATTGATCCTATCCCGTCCGGAGCAAAGAATGAAGAAAACCAAAGACACGAGGGAAATGTTAGTCCAAAGGACTAATGGACCACAAGTGCCATCGTGTCCACCAGCCTGAGCCCAGGACAAGTAGATAGTGCTCAGCTACCACCACCGACTGCTCTGACAGGGATCACGATAGAGGGTCCTGGACAGAGTGGGAGAAAAATGTAGAATGAAATTCAAGTTCACAAAAAAAAAAAAAAGATCAGACTTAACTTGTCTGACAGAGACTGGAGGAACCCTGAGGTTATGGCCCCCGGACACCCTTGTAACTCAGAACTGAAGTCACTCCCAAAGTTCACCCTTCAGCCAAAGGTTAACCTGTTGGCATTGAGTCGATTCCAACTCATAGTGACCACATAGGGCAGAGTAGAACTGTTCCATAGGGTTTCCAAGAAGCGGCTGGTGTATTCAAACTGCCAATCTTTTGGTTACCAGCCAAGCTCTTAACCACTGTGCCACCAGGGGTCCACAGCCAAAGATTACACAGGTCTATAAAACAAACAGTAACACACTCGAGGAACGTGCTTCTTAGTTGTCATGTGAATAAGACCAAATGGGGAACATCTGCCCAAAAGCAAGGAGGAGAAGGCAGGAAGGGACAGGAAAACAGGATGAATGGACACAGGGAACCTGGGGTAGAGAAGGGGAGATTGTTAACACATCTCAGGGATTGCAACCAATGTCACAAAACAATTCGTGTGTAAGTTGTTGAATGAGAAACTAATTTGCTCTGTCAACTTTCACCTAAAGCACAATTAAAAAAAAAAAAAGCACCAGGGAAATGGGTAGGGACTAGACCACACAGGGATTTTAAAGATCTTCAGTGTTGTGTGGACCCTGGATTGTATTTTCAGAGCAAAGCAAACCCATAGAAGGATGTGCTCAGGGAGCGGCATGAGCTGATCTATTTAAAAATAAACCTCTGGCTACTGTGTGAAGGAAGGAGGCAAGAGTGGACTCAGGGAAGGCAGCAAGCGATGAGTGGGACTCTGAACTCGGGTAGAAGCAATTTGTGGAAGGATTTTTTTGGAAGCAGTTTCCTTGGATTGCCTTGTCATCAGAGCAGAGATGCTGACCGGTGAGACTCCATGACAGGATAGTGATTTATGGACAGAGCCATCCACTGCCATTAAAAAGCTGCTGGGACAACTTTTTTTCCTAGCCTTCTGTTATTTAGAAGGCTTGTCCCTATTGGCGGCCTGTTCTCATACTTTTCCTACAGAATATTAAAATGTAATTAGAAGAGAGGGATTTTTTTTTTTTAATTTTTATTGTGCTTTAAGTGCAAGTTTACAAATCAAGTCAGTCTCTCACACAAAAACCTTACTACATACTCCCAATTACTCTCCCCCTAATGAGACAGCCTGGTCCCTCCCTCCACTCTCTCTTTTTGTGTCAATTTCACCAGCTTCTAACCCCCTCCACCCTCTCATCTCCCCTCCAGGCAGGAGATGCCAACATAATCTCAAGTGTCCAACTGATCCGAGAAGCTCACTCCTCACCAGCATCCAGAGGGATATTCTTGTAGGCTGCAGAAAGTACCGAACTGTAAACTTTCTCCCCAAGGACAAAGATAATGATTTTTCTGAAGGAGTGGTTAAGAAAGATATACCCAGTTTCACTTTGTTTAGGCAAGAAACTGAAATTAGGCTTTGGATTCCTAGTTAAACTTTCTTTTTAGAGTAGCAGCCTTGAGAATAAGTTCCTGAAATTGCCCGCCTGCTTGGCAGTTTCCCCACATCATTGGGGGAAGGGGATGGAGAGATACAGCAAAATGTTCAGCATCATTGTATTTTCTTTTTGGTTCATCAGCATTTTTTTTTTTTTTTTGAAACTCACTTGACATAAATAAGTTCCTAGCCTCGGAGAGCTAAGCCTTTGCAGAGTGTGCAGTCACCAATGAGGGATTTAGATTTCTAGTCGGGGTTTGTAAACTCCCTACAGGCAGGGATCATGTCTTCCATCTCCTCAAGCCCACTCAGCACAGGGCTCACATGTAGTAGAGACTGAAGCCTGTTCAGGAGGCATTGATTTGAGTCTGGTATTATGTGTGAAGGAGCCTGGTGGCGCAGTGGTTAAGCACTCGGCTGCTAACCGAAAGGTCGGCGGTTCGAACATAGCAGCCATTCCGAGAAAGATGTGGCGGTCTGCTTCCATAAAGGTTACAGCCCTGGAAGCCCTATGGGGCAGTTCTACTCTGTCCTTTAGGACTGCTATGGGTCAGAATGGATTCCAGCACAACAAAGATTGTGTGTGAGTGTGTGTTATTTGTGTTCATTTGACTCGTTCTGTAAGACGGCTGGTACCAATTGGGGTCCTTTTATTACTTGAGCCGTTAATAAATAATAGATAATGCCAGCAGATGATAGGTTAGAGGGGATAGTCAGGGGCTGGCAGCTCTAGCAGGTTTTAGAATGAGCTAGAGGAGGTGCTCATACCTGCCTTTCCCTCCGCCCCATGTGAGTACCACCCCCAGGATATTTTATCCCACCTGGTTTTTCTTCACTTTCCTCAAATGTGGAGCCGTCGTGGCACAGTGGTTAAGACCTTGGCTGCTAACCAAAAGTCGGCAGTTCAAATCCGCCAGCCGCACCTTGGAAACCCTATGGGGCAGTTCTCTTCTGTCCTATAGGGTGGCTATGAGTTGGAATTGACACAATGGTCCCCCCAGTGCATTCAGTCAACACCCGTTTATCAAGTGCCTACTGTATACTTCTCATCCTGTATTAATTACCTTCCTGATAAACTCAAATGCAGCTATACTAATTAGCCTTTGCCACTACTTTCAGGTAATAAAGATGTGACATTACAGGTTTTTTTTTTTTTTATTACTTGAACTAACCCCTACTGTATTGAATTCATGCTAGTTGGCAGGTGAGGGGCTAGAGATTTGTGCTTTCTTCTTCTTTTTTTTTTTTACCTCAGTACCCAGTATTACAAGTGCTTATAATCCTTGAGGCCAACCCTATAAATACAGATTCCCATGCATCCCACCGTTCTCCTTTACCCCCCCCCCCACTATGATCTCAGGAGCTGAATCAACTCTGCCAGCTGCTTATTAGTAAATACGCTGCAGATCACCAAGTCACCAGTGATTGAAAACAAATGTTAAAAAAATATAACTGGGGAAAAATTGTTTTGGTACATAGTTACAAATGCTTTTGGTAAAATAGCTAATGGAGAGTTTAGACAATATTAAAGTTCAAACAGATGGGTTGTGGAATAGACGTGGCACTTTCTAATTATCATTTGAAATAATAGACAGTCAGCCCCGAGCCATGTAGAAGTTTCTGAAAAGGCAATGTCACGTAGATTATGTGTGTCAAAACGGCATACAAGAAACTAACGTAATTATGCAGGAGCAGCATCTGTCGTGCATATCTTTTATGACAATAATAATGATGATGATAAGAACAGTGATAAGTGATGTTTATTAAGCCCTTACTCTGTCCGAGCTCTGTGCTACATGCGGGTTACTAGGTTTCCCCTGTAAACATCACTCTCATCTGTTCACTCTCAGCAATACGACAGGTATAATTACAAGTCATAAATGCAGTCTTACAATGTAGTTAATAAAAAAGGTAAGGAGGACCACCTGCCTTACTTATCTCTTGTTGCTCATCTACCTGATGGTGTAGGTGGTATTTACCCAGACTCACCTGCAGCAGTGGAAGCCACTTGTATAATGGCTTCCCTGCTGCCAGAGTCAGCAGGACACTGTTAAGTGTTACTTCTTTAACAGATGCCAAGATGAGGACTATGGTTACAGTAGGAAACCATTGGGAATCAGAGTCTCACTTTAGACATTTTTTAAAGAAATAAATGGCAGAATGAAATGGTTAAAAACAAGCTTGAATTCTTAAGTTTACTTTGCATACTGGCACATGGCAAACACTCAGCAAAAGTAGCTACAATTTATTTTTTATTGTGCTTTAAGTGAAAGTTTACAGTTAAGTCAGTTTCTCATACAAAATCTTGTACACACGTTGTTGGGTGACCCTTCTTGCTGTCCCTATAATGTGACAGCATACTCCTTCTCTCCACCCGGTGTTTCCTGTGTGTATTCCACCAGCTCTTGTCTCCCTCTACCTTCTCATCTCGCCTCTGGACAGGAGCGGCCCACATAGTCCCGTGGGCCTACTTGTGTAGCTGTGATTTTAACCAGCCATAAAGTCTCATAAGCCAATCTATTATTTTTTTCTTCCTATTAGAGGTAGTTCATAATTGCTGAAAAAAGTGTTTGCAGTAATATAAACATAGAAAACCATCCTTTTTATTTTGTAATCTGTAAAGTTTTATTTAAATATAATTTTTACCAGTAATAGTAACTTTAGTTATATGAGGATAAATATAAAGTTTTATTGCTTTAAATGAGGCTGTTAAATGGGCTACAACAGTGTGGTCTACTCCACCTGGTTTTCCTGTAGAAGCGACTGTTTGGGTAGCCCAGCCCCGAGCAGCTGCTTTTCATCTGTGTTTGTTACACTATAGTTACCAGCATCTGCAAGTATACAGGTATGGGCCACAGAACACAACTGGGTGAAGTGCTGAAAGGGTACCAGTGTTGAAAAGAAGTAGGCGCAAACTTCTTCTCCCCTCTGACATGAACTTAGGTAAATACCAAAATTTGGTGTTTGCACATGCACTGGGAGGCTTTGGCTTATGTACAGTGCCCTTGACACTCAATTTCCAAATTCTTACTAAAATTACTATCATAGCATTCAGATAGAGGATAATCTCCTCAACACCTCACATCACGGGTAAGAATTGACCAGCTTTTAGAAACAATAAGAGCTGGTGGGGCCAATTTGAAGAGAGCCTTTGCCAGCTGGTGTCTGTGCCCCTTCCTGTCCATGTGCCCAAAAGGAAGTTGGGACCATCTTTGACAGCCTCCCATTGATAACTGTGTGGATGTGGGATGGGGCTCACCCCAAGGCTCTTCCTTCCTTCCCTTCTGTCCACAAATACTTATCAAGGAACTGCTGTGTGTGAGCCCCTCCCTCAGGGCTGGGGATGCAGTGGGAGAGATCTGCTTGTCCACATGGCCACCTTGAATCATGCACACTTTAAACCCCTTCCTTGTAAACAGGGCTCTGATCTGCCATGACACTTCGTCAGTATTTTCACGCTTAGGGTAGACTTTCTGGAGGTGGATTTAGAGCAATTTTAGGTCTGCCACTAGCTCCTCTCTTCTCTCATCTGTGAAGTTTTTCTCCGAATGCCTTTGTTGGCATAAAGGCTCACAGCAGGAGAGGGAGAGATCTCTCATCGGGATTTGGCGTGTTGTCTTTTTTTTTTTTTTTGCTTGTAGGTAATTTGTAAGTCTGGGCATTGTCTGTCTTCTAGTTATGTTGAGGGTGTGGTGTTTGTGTAGTTTTACTTGTTCTTCTTATTCTGTATTGTTTTTGGAAGATATGTAGGGAGCTGTGGAGTTAGGCAGGCACCACTGACCTTGGCTATCTGCAGGTACTATTCTAGACACTTTGTAAATATTGACTGACTTTTCCCTCTCAACAATCTTACGAGATAGGTACTATTATTGTCCCCATTTTAGAAACGAGTTAACGGAGGTTAAATAACTAGCCAGGGTCACACAGCTGGGATTGAAACAGGGCGAACTGGTTCTAGGGTCCATGCCCCAATCCACAAGGCTTTGCTACCACAGGCCAGTGATCCCCAGCCATTTCACCCCTCGGCTTTTTTTTTTTAAAGCCACAAACCCAATATTCTTAAAGATTTGGTCTCCAAGCTTACATTTGTTATATTATAATTGGTTTTCTCTCTCTCTCGCTTTATTTTTTTGGCTAAGGGCATAGATCCCACTCAGTACTTCAGACTACCGTGAGCTAATCATGTTACCACGCCAAGTTGACATAATTTCTTTGCAGCCAAAAGCAAAAGAGATTGGACATTTTAATTAGCTTCTGTAGGTAGACAAACTGAGGGTTAATGTGAGATTTCCATTATACTTTTTGAAAAGTTATAAATAGCTAGAAGCCCTCTGTTACTACTTTCTGATTCCCTAGCACTCTTGGGATGCAGATGGGAACCTCAGATCAAAGAAGCTGCAGACAAGGTTTGTTTGTTTATTTTTTTAATTGGCTAGTTTAAGTACCCATACTGAATGCAAAAGTATTGGTTGCTGGAATGATAGGTATCAAATAAATGGAGGTTGAGGTTTCCCTGGGCAGAAGTCCATCTTGATCTTCTGAAAAGCTCCTAGTGGGAGTAGAGGGCAAACCAGTGTTTTATCCTTTTGATCAGAGCCATGTGACTTTTCTCTCGGGCAATTAATCAGAGTGATGTTTAGGATCACCATAAAAGCTAATAAGATGCTATAGGAAAAAATAAAAATAAATTTTAGTTAATATAAAGGAGTATTGATAATCAGGAACCCTGGTGGCGTAGTGGTTAAGTGCTACTGCTGCTAACCAAAAGGTTGGCAGTTCGAATCCGCCAGGCGCTCCTTGGAAACCTCATGAGGCGGTTCTACTCTGTCCGATAGGGTTGCTATGAGTCAGAATTGACTCGATGGCAATGGGTTTGGTTTTTTGGTTTGGTTGATAATCATGCTACATCTGGATTCTTGCCTTTTCTGATTACTTTCGGTCACAGCAATCTTACATTTATTGTTAGATTGTCTATAATATCTAACATGTGTGCTTATGTGTACCAAACACTGGGGTGACAAGTAGGCATTTCACATTTCACATGTACCAAATCTACTGTTTGATTTTTCCCCTCTCCTATTCTTTCTGCATCTCTGTACATGGTACCTCCAGCCTTCTAGTTGCTCAGGCCCAAAATCTTGGAGTCATTGTTTCTCTTATCTCTCTCCCCCATCCCATATATAATCCATTAGCAAATCCTGTTGGCTGTCTTTAAGATTGGAGCCCTGGTGGCGCAGTGGTTAAAGTGCTCAGCTGCTAACTGAAATATCGATGGTTCAAACCTACCAGTGGCTCCATGGGAGAAAAGACCTGGCAATCTGCTTCCATAAAGATTACAGCCTAGGAAACCTTATGGGGCAGTTCCTCTGTGTCACATGGGGTTACTATGAGTTGGAATTGACTCAAGAGCACACAACAGCAACTTTAAACTATTCCTAGGAAGACTACTTGTCACTACTTCTGCTGCTACCCCCTTGGCCCGTGGCACCATGGTCTCTTGCCTTAGATTATCACAGTAGCATTTTCACTGATCTCTGTACTTCTATCCTTGCTCTCATGCAGTAGCCTGAAGGATCACTTAAAAATATACGTCAGATCGTGCTGCTCCCCTGCTTAAAACCCTCCAGTCCTTTCCTGTTTCATAAAAAAAAAAAAGGTTAAAGTTCTTACGGTATCCTCTGAGGCCCCACACGACCTGGCCTTTCACTACCTCTCTGGCCTTATCTCCTGTCCCTCTCTTCCCTTGCCCACTCGGCTGCAGCCACACGGGCCTCCTACATGCTTGAGCATGCTAAATGTGGTGCCAGCCCTGTGCCCTTGATCCTGTTGTTCTCCTGTATCAGCTTGTTGCTGCCTCACCTCTTCCAGGTCTCTGATCAAATGTTCTCTTCTCACTGAAGCCCTCCTCAGTCACCCTGTAGAAATGGTGTCCACCTCACTCCCTACCAACTTTCTAGTCCCCTGACCCTACTTCAGACCACTTGTAGCATTTATCACCATCTGACAGTTGATCTCTTTATTCACTTGTTATGTCTTTATTTTCTGTCTGCTTCCATTATAAAGAGAGCCTCACAAGGGAGGGACTTTGTTTTACTAATTGCCATGTCCCCAGTACCTTGATGCCTTGTCTATGCAAGGTGCTCAATAAATATTTGTTGAATGAATGAATTTAGTAAGCCCTTTTCGTTTTTTGTATTATTTTTGGTGAAAATATATACAACGAAACATATACTTGTTGAGCAATTTTTACACGCACAGTTCATCAACAGTGGGTACGGTCTCCACATCGTGTGGTTGTTCTCACCAGCTCTGCCCCTCTGCTTTCACTGCCCTTTATTTATACTCTCTGCCCCTCAAAGTTCTCATCTGTGCTTTAGAGTCACTAGTAAGCCCTTTTCTTTTACTATCTCAGTTTATTCTGAAAATGAACCTGTGAGGTAAGAACTATCGGCTCCATCTTGCAGCTAAGGACTGTGAGGCTGAGAGAGAAGAACCAAGTCTCCCAGCTCACAGCTAGGGAGTGGTAGAGCCCAGATGTGCGCCAGGTGTGTCTGATCAGCAACTCCTGGCCGGAATACAGTGCAGCTTCCAACCTTTTTTTTTCTTTCAGGTTACCTTTGAAACCATGTTATGATGTATTTATTACAATTTATTTTTTTTGTTATTGAGACTATACGCAGCAAAACATGGTATATTCTTACTGGCCTTTAAACCAGACAGCTCTTCAGCTCCCTGTCTTCTCCTCCCTGTTTCATGGCTTTGAATTTTGAGAGTACAGGCCAGTTACGTTGTAGAATGCCACTCAGTGTGAGTTTGATGTTCCTCATCAGTAGGGTTAAGTAATGCATTTTTGGCATGACTCACACAAGTGACACACTTCTCAGTGCATCACATAAGGAGCACGAGATGGTGATTTTAACTTTCCTTAGTTGGTTAAGATGGTATCTGTCAACTTTCTTAGATGTAAAGTTCATTAGTATTTTTTTCCCTCTTAACAAATAATAAGCATTTAGTGGGAAGAAAGGAGCCCTTGTGGCGCAGTGATTACAGCACTTTGGTGCCAAACAAAAGGTCGGTGGTTTGAACCCACCAGGTCACTCCACGGAAGAAAGATGTGGCAGCCTGCTTCCATGAAGATTACAGCCTTGAAAACCCTATGAGGCAGTTCTGCTCTGTCCTGTAGGGTCACTATGAGTCAAACTCAACTTGACAGCAGTGGGTTTGGTTCAGTTTTGTGGGGAGGTGCTTTGAGTCTCTGTAAATATCCTGTCCCTCCTTAAACTTTCACCCACTAGCTTTAGAGCCCATTGATGGTACTTGCCTGTTACTATGATGGTTGCCAAATGGTGATTTTCTCATTTTAGTATTCCTTCTACATTTCATTATTTGTGATTCTACTGCAAGGAGTGTTTTCCTTTTCCCTATGTATTTTTTAAGTAGTTAAAAAAATTAATATGTGTATGGACTCTTAGTTTTCTGTTTTATTCAATGGATTATAATCTGTTAATCATTTATTCTGAGGTTCAAATTGCCCCCAGTTTGGCCAGTGGAAACCCTTAAACCTGGCTCCTGTATCCTTTTGACACATCCTCATTGTTGTTGAAACTCTTTCTTGCTCTGGTACAATAAGGTATTCCAAGCCCATCTTCTTTGACTCTCCCAGCCCAGGAATCAACCATTTCTCCAAGGAGCCCGGATTCCATCTAGTGGAGAATGGTATTTAGAAACCAAAGTAAGGGTGCTAGGTGTGCTGATTGCTACTGGGGTGTCATTCCTTCCAGTTCCTTTCAGAAGAGAGAGCTAAGAAATATATTTGTGTGTGTGTATACACATATGTATATGTACACACATACACATACATATATTTTTTATGTCTGTCTACACATGTATATTTAGAGTTCACGCTGTTACCTCCAATTCAGCCCAATATCACAAGGTTTATTCTGGCATTCTTCCTTTCCATATTTGTATCTCCCTCTCCAGCAGTGAGGAACCTGGCTCCCATTATCCTCAGTATGTTTGTTTATTTATAAATTAGAGAATTATTTACCTATTTGCTCAATCCTGTTCCATGTCCTCAGTCTCCTGACCATGTGGACTGCCTTTTTGGGTCTGGCCCCACCGAGTGCACTGGCTTAATACCCCCAGCACTAGCTGCCACCAGCCATGTCCCCAGCCCCTCCTGCTGTGCTGGCAGAATCCCAGGTCTCTACTAAGGAGAAGGTGAGAGGAGATGTCCACCAAGGAGAAGAGCAGGAATGTCTTGATTTGTATTTTATCAGCTACTTAACATACGGCATTTTAGCTATGATGGTCTCAAAGGTAGTGCTGACAAAGTCCTGTGGTTTTCATTCTTCTTTCTCTGTCTTTTCAGATGGTTTCACCCAAATATCACTGGCGTGGAGGCAGAAAACCTATTGTTGACAAGAGGAGTTGATGGCAGTTTTTTGGCAAGACCCAGTAAAAGTAACCCTGGAGACTTCACACTTTCCGTTAGGTAAGTTGGAAGTAGAAGAGAGAACCTTGAGCGTGTTTGCCAGGTAGGAAATGGTGAAATCAGACATGTACAACTGGCGGCCCTCATGTCAAGTTTGAAGGCCTGTCTGCTGCCCTGCTGTGAGGCCCTTCCCAAGCACTGGCCACAGGTCAGACGTGAGTCAGCCTGCTGTCAGGGTTCGTGGAGCGGCCTCCTGAGAGGGAGAGGCCTGGGAGGGAACTTAGAAAGGGGCATGATGGTGGATGGTGGGGCATCATCTCCCCCAAGAGACCATGGAGGATGAGTTGGAGTGGTCCGTATGCATTTTCAATAATATTTTATTGTGTTTTTGGTGAAGGTTTATACAGCAGTTTAGGTTTCTGTTCAACAATTTCTACACAGGTTGTTTGGTGACATTGGTTACATTCTTCACAATGCGTAAACATTCTCGTTATGTCTGTTCTGGTTGTTGTTTCCATTCATCCAGTTTCCCTGCTTCCTTACATTCTCATCTTTGTTTTCAAGTAACTGTTGATTGTTTGGTCTCATATAGGAGCACAGTACTTACAGGTGATACTCATTATTTTTTGAGCCAATTTTTTGTTTAGCTACGAGGTGACCTCTGGTTAGTTTTGATTCAAGGTTTGAACAGTATCTCAGGCCAGTAGACTCGGGGAGTCCTCCAGTCTCAACCAGTCCTGTAAGTTTTTTTTTTTTTTTTTTATTAAAGGCATTTGAGATTCCGGTCCACATTTTTCTCCCGTTCTATCAGGGTCCATCTATTGTGGCCGTTCCCTATGCGTTCTTAAGCCTGCTAGTACTAGATCCTGATTCCACTCCTCTTGAACCTGGTTCCCTCATTTTTCTTGTCCCTTCTGCCTGTTTACTTTTATTGAGGTTAATATATATGTAAGAAAGTATCTGACATTTAGACAATCGCCACGTGCTCAGTTCAGTGATATTAATTATGTTCCTCACGTCGTTCAACCACCATCCTTCCTCATTCCCAAATTACACCTTCAGTTGATTTCTTAATGGGAAAAATATATTTTAAGAGTCTTTCTTCATGTCACTTTTCTTTTTCAAGAAACAAAGCATTACAGAGGAAGCTGTGGTCCCCTTTGTTCCCGTGCCCAGTCCCAGTCCCCTCCCTCTGTCCCCAGAGGAAACCACCACTGGGAGGTTGGCATACATCCTTCCCGAACATGCTTTTCTGCTTGTACTACATCTGTATGGCCTAACACTGTATAGTCATTTTGTGTGTTTTAAAAATTCTCACCTTTATAAACGGTATCATCATGTCAGTATCATTCTGGAAATTGCTTTTTTCAGTTTTTGAGTTCTATATTATTAATTGGAGCCCGGGTGGTACAGCAGTTAAGAGTTCGGCTGCTAACCAAAAAGTCAATAGTTTGAAACCCTATGGGGCAGTTCTGCTGTGTCCTGTAGGGTTGCTAGGAGTTGGAATTGAGTTGGTGGCAACGGGTATATTATCAATTGCAGTGGCTATGTAGTGTAACAATAGTGTGAACATACAAAGTTTACTCAATCTCCTATTGATGGACATTAGGCTGTTTTTCACTTTTTAAATTTTTCAGAATAGTATGGCAGTAAAGAGGAGCCCTGGTGGTGCAGTGGTTAAGTGCTCGGCTGCTAACTAAAAGGTTTGTGGTTCAAACCCACCAGCTGCTCCACGGGAGAGAGATGTGACAGTCTGCTTCCATAAAGATTACAGCCTTGGAAACCCTGTGGGGCAATTCTACTCTGTCCTATAGGGTCACTATGAGTTGAAATCCACTCAATGGCATTGGGTTTTGTTTTTCTTTTTTGTTTGGTTTATGGCAGTTACCTGTCTCTATGAGCCTGTGTGGCAGAGTCTTTCTAGAATTTGACTACTCTCTTATCCTGTTCTTTAAGCTAACTCACTCCAGGAGCTAGAACTGAACTACTTTCTGAATGTACTTTTATTATTGTTTTTTTAAACAGAGAGGTAAGTTAAACATGTTCTTGATGATATATTTAGAATCTCTCTGAAACTTGGGAATTCCCTTTTTGGGGTGGATCAGTTTTTTGAGGAGTCTGTCGTTGGTTTTTACTTCCCTTTTGCTGCAAGGAACGGGTGGAGTCTTTGTAAGTCTCTCAGGCTTATCACAGCACAGACTTCTAACCTACTGTTGTGTAACATTTGAGCTGTAAGGATTTGGATGGAGATTATATAATAATGCGACAGTGATGATATACCAAGTCTTGCCATATACTAAGCTACTGTGCTAAGTACTTTAAACATATTATTTTTTTAATTAATATTTTATTGTGTTTTTGGTACAGGTTTACGCAGCAGTTTTAGGTTCTCATTCAACAATTTCTACACAAGTTGTTCAGTGACGTTGCGTGAACATTCTCATTTTTGTTCTGGCTGTTCCATTTCCGTAATCTAGTTTCTCCGCCCCCTTACATTCTCATCTTTGTTTCAAGGTCATTGTTGACTATTTGGTCTCATGTAGGTGTTTTTTTTTTAAAGAAGTACTTATGGATGATGTCATTATTTTTGAGGCATTTGTTATTTAGTTACAAGGTGACCTTGGCAGTTAGTTCTGGTTCTGAGTTCGAAGAATATCTCAGGGCAGTAGTCTTGGGGAGTCTGCCAGTCTCAACCAGTCCGGTGGGTCTGTTTTGTTTTTTTTTTTTTCATAAGGAATTTGAGGCTCTGTTCTACATTTTTCTCCAGTTCTATACAGATTCATCTTTTGTGGCCCTGATCAGAATGGTTAGTAGTGGTAGCCGGGCACCATCTAGTTCTTCTGGTCTCAGGGTAAATGAGGCTGTACATGTTAGATGTAGACTACTTGTCCTATAGCCTAGTTTCCTCTTTGAGTCTTTGGTTTCCTTCTTTCTCTTTTGCTCTGAATAAGTAGAGACCAATAGTTGTATCTGCACATATTATTTTATTCCCACAGACTTATGAGTAAGTACCATTATTGTCTTCATTTCATAGGTGAGGAACCTGAGGCATGGAGGTGAAGTTACCTGTCCAAGTTCTCATAGCTATTAAGTTGCAGAGCTAGGACTCCAGAAACTGTGTGTTTTGGTTTTTTTTTTTGTTTGTTTGTTTGTTTTCTTCTTTTCCCCAACTTTTTAATGTGAAAAATTTTCAGACCTATAGAAAAATGAAAGATGAATAAGTGAACACCCATATTCCCTTCCCCTACCAATTATTAACATTTTGCCATATTTGCTTTTTCTCTTTAAAAGTGTGTTTGTTTGTATGTATATACTTTTTTTGGTGAACCTTTTGAAAGTAAGTTGCAGGCACTGCATTCATTTTTACCTCTAAATACTTAACATGTCTCCTTTGAATAAGGACATTTCTGTCTATAACCATAACGTCATTATTATATACAAGAACTTTTGTACTTCTACCAGCGATGAACGAGAGTGCCAGTTTTTCCACAGCCTCTCCATTTGAGGGCGTTGCCAAGCTTTTCATTTTCGCCAATCGGATAGGTGAGAAATGGTATCTCAGTGAATTTTAATTTGCGTTTCTCTTGTGATTAGAGCTGAACATCTTTTCCTAAGTTTAAAGGCCAATTTAGATAT
This sequence comes from Elephas maximus indicus, assembly GCF_024166365.1. Taxonomy (NCBI): domain Eukaryota; kingdom Metazoa; phylum Chordata; class Mammalia; order Proboscidea; family Elephantidae; genus Elephas; species Elephas maximus. Next base: position 10,683,313 of record NC_064840.1, read on the forward strand.
CTTTTGTTCGTGAATTGTCTTAGAACCAATGGTTTTAACAGCTATGCAACGCTGCCTCTATGTTTCACTTGTTACCCATTCTCATGTATGTTATAGACACCGTTATATGTGTGTGTATATGCCTGTATGATAAGTTCACTGGTCTGGCTCTTTGTGGGTGACCTCACTTTTTTCTTCTATTCACAGGATGAAAAATTGATGATTATGTTGCCTTATGAAGAGCCTTTTTTATTTTGAGGAGGAATAAAGTATAGAAAAAAAAAAAAAAGTAGCACTCACCCATGTCATAATTATTGTTTTTTTTCCCTTCAAAATGAAATATAAAAATAAAACAGAATTTTCCTTCAAACACCACCCTCGGTTCTGGTCTCCCCTTTGCCCAGAGGCAGCTATTGTCATGAGTTATGGTGTATCGGTCGCTAGTTCATTAAATTAACATGTATGTATCACGAATGTTGTTGTTATTAGGTGCCGTTGCATTGATTCTGACTCATCGTGTCCCTGGGTGTAACAGAATGAAATACTGCCTGGTCCTGTGCCGCCCCCACAATTGTTGCTGTGTTTGAGCCCATTGATCATGAATAATATATAGTATTATTTGGGTGTGTTTAAATGTACAAAAAAGGTTCATATTAAGCATATCATTCTGCACTGTGCTTCTTTCATGTAGTATCATGTTTTTGAGATCCATGTGTGTTGTTATTTATTGATCTAGACAATACCTGAAAGATCTGTTTTTTTGTATTATGCCATTAAGTAAAGACTAGAAAGCCCAGGTGTTAAAATAGATATAGCAGAATGTGACCTGAGTCTTTTTGAACCAATGGGAAAGATTGTCACCAAGAACTAGCCCATTTTCATTGATTCTATTCCGACCCATGGTGACCCTAGAGGAAAGAGTAGAACTGCCCCATAGGGTTTCCAAGGCTGTAATCTTTGTGGAAGCAGACGGCCACATCTTTGTCCTGTGGAGCGACTGGTGGGTTTGAACCACTGATCTTCTGGTTAGCAGCCAACCGCTTAACCACTGCTCCTTTTATCAAGAATTAGAAGTAAATATTGTCAGTAACATTAGGGACAGTTTTTTTTTTTTTGTCCTTAGTTCCTGTTTCCCCTATTCTTTGGTATAAATGTATTTATATTTTCCAAAAGCTTCATTAATAATGTGACAGGGTCAAACTAAAAATAAATAGAGGTCAGTGGTTACTGTTTTGGGGTTGCTAGACACCTTGGGGTTCACAAGGGTGGTTGTGGGTGTCCTTGAGATGTATTCAGTAGGTCAGAAAACCAAATGGAAATCATAATAACACTTCTCAGGAAAACTAAAATGGCCAGTTTGCAAATTTTTGGTTAATATTATGTGAACTCAGTGGGATAACACATTAGCCCTCTTATGCTAGAGACTGTTAATTATATGTGTCTTTAAAATGATTTTTAAAGATATAATTGTGGACAGTACCTTAAATATACAATGAAATGAGTTTTGACAAACATTTATTTATGTAACCAACACGTTAATCAAAATACAGAACATTTCCATCATCCTAAAAAGTTTCCTTGTGTATCTTTCCAATCCCTCTGCCCCCGGAAGCACCCATTCTTTTCATTTCTCACCCTATAAATCAGTTTTTCTTATTCTTGCATTTCATATAAATGAAGCCATACAATATATACTCTTTTGTGCCTATTCTTTCTCTTAGCCTATTGTTTTTGAGCTTTATCCATGTTGTCATATATACATAAAAACAACATTTCTTTCTCTCTCTCTCTATATATCTCAGTGTTTCTTTTTTTAAATGCTGAGCAGTATTTTATTGCATGAATTTGCTACTATTTGTTTATCAGTTCTGGTTGATGGACATTTGTGTTTTCAATTTTTTTGCTGTTGTGAGTAAAGCCCCAATGAACATTCATGTACAATTCTTTTGGTGGCCGTACATTTCTTTTGGGCAAAATACTTACGAGTAGCTTTACTGGATCCTAAGTTAGGTGTATGTTTAACTTTAATTACATGGTTCTTTGATTAATTAACAACGGGAAAAGTTATTATCACTTCATATATGCAATTTGGCAGCCACATTCTTTCAAAATGGGAGATGCATAGGAGAAAGGGACTAATAAATAGGGCCCTTATGTTGAAATGGCTGAATGTGCGTCATTTTCACCCATTGCATTTGTACAGGGAAGGTATAAACTCTTCCCTTGAGTTTGTTTCAACATTCAGGTGAAATCTAATACTGAACATTAGCGCCGTCTTTATTAGCATAGCTCTTTATTTTCTTTTCCCCCTTCCAATGGACTATTTTAGAAGAAATGGAGCTGTCACCCACATCAAGATTCAGAACACTGGTGATTACTATGACCTGTACGGAGGGGAGAAGTTTGCCACTTTGGCTGAGCTGGTCCAGTATTACATGGAACATCACGGGCAATTGAAAGAGAAGAATGGAGACGTTATTGAGCTCAAATATCCTCTGAACTGTGCAGACCCTACCTCTGAAAGGTCAGTGACACTTAGTAACCATAAAGTCTCAGGCATCTGTGCGTTTTCCCTGGGCCATGTCTGTGACACACACGCATTACAGGGGTTTGGTTTGTATCTGTTTCTCAAGCTGTAATCTTTAAAGCTTCACTAAAGTAAAAATGACAGGATCAGCTTATTCTCAGAGGATTCTTTTCTTGGAAAAGTTTCTATTAGTGTTACTTACACTCCTTTTACAGCATGCTTGGACTGTTCCTGAATATACTTGGTCCTGAAGTAATTTTGAGATTTATTGAACTTCAGTTAATAATCTTTGCGCATTAGAGGAGAACATGGTAATGGAGACTCCAGGGTAACAGCTGTTCTCTATGGTAGCTCTTCAGCAGTTATTCAGCAGCTCCACCAACAGATGTCAGCTTAAGCTCAGGAGTGGAAAAGCAGAGAACTCCGAGAACTTTCATCGGTTCTTTGGTGCTATGTCCACAAATATGTGAAAATGACCTTGCAGGGATGGAATAGTATTTTTTTCAGGGATCTGTCCTCTGCCCCCGTGTTGGAACTAAGCTGACAAAAGCTGGGACTTGATGTGTTTGTGTTGATTTAACGGATTTTCTTATTTGCAGTCTCTCTCTGATTCGATACACGTTCAGGGTCTCTTAATTAAGTCAGTATGTTTTGTATTTTCAGGTATGTTTCTTCATACACATTTATTTCAAACCTGTCATGTGCTGATAATTTATTTTTCTAGCTACCCTTGTAGCTTCAAGCGGAAGGCTGTCAGCCAGTTCTGCATAGCTTATTTCTAAATTTTCCTCTGTTCAGTTCAGCGTGGATGAAAATAACTCAAAGTATATTCCTTTGGTGATGAGCCCTTAGCATTATGTGCCATGACAGCACCTTGCTTTCTTACGAAAATCCTGAGAGAAGGAAGCCACATCATTAACAGGGCTATGTTAGGGTGTTTTCCGTAGTTCCATAGTTGACTCAGACTCAGTCCTTGGATGGCCCTACATCAGGTTGATCTGGTGTGCTGGTTAAAAATGCAGATTTCAGGGCCCTATCCTGACTTAGTGTATCAGTACCTCTCGTTTTGGGGCCTCAGAACCCACATCTTTAGCAAAATCCCTCACACCTACTCTAAGTCTTACATGCATTAAAGTTTGAGATGATAACCCAGTATACAATCCAAAGGTGTTGATAGCAAATTTGGAGGCTGCTGAAGTATAGGTTGGAAATAGGGAAAATTTAGGATGTTCGAATTAATTTATGATGAACATCTTTCTTTATGTAGTGTTCACAGGCCAAAGCAAGGGCCAAATAAAAAAAAAAAAAACCAAACCTGTTGCCGTCGAGTCAGTTCTGACGCACAGCGACCCCATAGGGTTGCCAAGGTCTTTCTACCGTGGAGCCACTGGTATTTTTGAGCTGCTGACCTTTTGGTTAGCAGTTGAGCATTTTAACTACTGCATTACCAGGGCTCCTTAAAGCAAGGGCAAACATTCAAAATGATTGTCCATCTCTACCTTAACTTTCTATTAGAATTTCTTTAAATGGGTGTGATTGAATAGTTGGTCTTTTTTTGGCTTGGGCAATCTGAAAAATGATAAATTGTATTTTTTTAAAAGACGAGAGATTTAAAAGAAAATGAAAATGATGAGAACATGTCTCCAAATGATGGTGGGCTCCTTTAAGAAGTTTTTATTGTCGTTCTTCAGATATCTGCCACTTTTCCTGCCTGTTTGGAATGTAAATTTTGCCTCAGGAGGAAGCACTCAGTCCCTTGAAGGAGGGATGTGTCTGTTTTAATTGTGTTTAGGAGTGCTGACTCTAAATGGTAGTCTCGTGAATGAACGTTGGGAACTCTTGGTGGGACAACAGTTCATTTTTATTTTTAAAAATTTAGGTGGTTTCATGGACACCTGTCTGGGAAAGAAGCCGAGAAATTACTGACAGAGAAAGGAAAACACGGCAGCTTTCTTGTGCGTGAGAGCCAGAGCCACCCTGGAGATTTTGTTCTCTCTGTCCGCACTGGAGATGACAAAGGGGAGAGCAATGATGGCAAGTCTAAAGTGACCCACGTCATGATTCGCTGTCAGGTAAAGGCCCAGCTGTGCTCCGGGCGTGGCACAGTGTCGTCTTCCGGTGATTTCCCCGCTGGGAGAAGATGCACACTATCGTGTCCAAAGTCAGATTTTCCTTTGCGCCTTTAGTCAAGGGCTTCTGCACTTTTAGCTCATTGTTTATTATGATTGCTTCATCATTTCCAAACTGCACGGAATTATTTATTTCTGGTCTGTCTCTGGCAGGTTAAGTCATGTCTCAGGGCATCACCTTGTGCCCTGCAGAATCAAGTCTATAGCCTGTTTGTTTGCAGCTGAAGTTGGCCTCAAAGTCTGTTTCTAAAGTGATGGCCTCAGTTCCTTCTTAAGATTGCCACAGTCTAGCCTGTGACTGCATTGCCTTCGTATTGCAGGATTACTGCATTGAGGCTGAGAGAGTTGAATGCGGTATTTCTTGTTTTTAACGTGGTGGCTAGACCAAGGAGGTCATAGTCTCCTATGTTTGTTTGTTTAACAGAGTTTCCTAAACAGATACTGCCTATCCACTTAATGCTTCAGTTTTTTTACTTAAACGTTTTTTAACAATAGTTTTTTCAAGATATAATTCACACACCATACAATGGATTTACTTTAAGTGTACAATTCAGTGGTTTTTAGTATATTCACAAAGTTGTGCAACTGTTAACATGATCTAATTCCGGAACGTTTCATCATCCCAAAAAGTTATATTCATATTAGTAGTCACTCCTCATTTCCCCTCTCTCGTCAGCCCCTGGCAACCACAAATCCACTTTCTGACTCTATGGATTTGCCTATTCGGGACATTTTCTATATACGAAGTCATACAGTATGTGGATTTTAGTGTCTAGTTTCTTTCACTTAGTATGTTTTCAAGGTTAATCCATGTAGCATGTGTCAGTACTTCATTACTGTTGTAAGTTCTTAGTTAATTTCCAGAATTCTGAAAAAGTTGATTTTGACAATTTTTTCCAGTGTTCTTGCTTTTATGGAGGACTGGATTTTCAGAGGTCCTTACTTTGTCATTCTGCAAGTGCTTCCCCTTTATAGTTTGACTTTAAATAAAGGTTGGTACCTATATATCTTCCTAGGACTTTGTGTTTTCTGAGCTTATTTTTCTGTTGTTCTCCTTAAGTAGCCTACTCTGATCTCTGTCAGAAATAATTTCCTGGTCTCTGTTAATAATTTCCCTTTTAAATTGCCATTAGAGGATGAAATTAAAGATGTGTATACTAGCCTTCAGTGCTGTCTCACCAGCCTTAGAGTCCATTGTGTTCAGAGAGAAATAGTTATTTTCCTTCTATTCAGCAGCCTTATGTATAGGCATTTAGCCTGAGTATAGTAAAGAATAACTCCTTTTCCTTTCTCTAACTATTTGGTTAACTCATGAGGGAGAAACTTTTTTGTGGACTAGGAAACATGGGATTCCCATTTAGCGCTTCTCACGCACCCCACAGTGATACGTTCTTTCACATTGAATCAGACTCTCCATTTTCATCATCCTTGTTGGCTTCCATTCCTTTATACCAGTACAGCTGTTTGATCTTCACATTCCTGGGGGAAGAGTCAGCTTCTGTACTTGAGTTGGGAAGAACAATAGCTTGACATAAAGATAACAAAACATCATTGTTTTGTCTTGGAAGGAACTGAAATATGATGTTGGTGGAGGAGAGCGGTTTGATTCTTTGACAGATCTCGTGGAGCATTACAAGAAGAACCCTATGGTAGAAACATTGGGCACCGTTCTACAACTCAAGCAGGTGAGCATTTGGGAAGCTAAAACTCCATCTCTTTATAGAGTGTTTTAAATCCAAACCTGCAGAAGTAGAATAGCATCCTGAATCCCATGTCCCCACCACCCAGCTTCAAACATGGCCAACTCATCAAATTTTGTTTCATTTATACATCCACCCACTGCCCACCTCCAGATGGTATATCAACTCTGTAGGTATCTGTTTGACATTATAGAATTCTTAAAGCAAGTTTTCACCAAGTTCTCATTGAACATCCACCTTTCGTTACTTTGAGGTGACCACACTCGTTTTGGAATTGTTATTTCAAAATTCACCCTTATGACTTAGTGGTAAATGATGCCATCTCTTGAAATAATTTTGTGTTATATTTGTAAAGGAAAATAGGTTTGAATTTATATCGACAGAGTAAAGTATGTGTGGAAATTGAAGAAAGATATATTTCCTGACCAAACAGAAAAGAAAGTGAAACTGTGTTTGAAAATGTTCAATGTGAATGACTGTGTCCTGTAAATCCCCTGTCTTTGCTTTTATGATTACCAAGATAGAAGTCTTTTTTTTTTTTGCATTAATACCTTTTTCTTTAATATTTTGTTTGTTTCACACCAATCGCTGAACTTGATTAGCCCCTCAATACAACTCGTATCAATGCTGCTGAGATAGAAAGCCGTGTTCGAGAACTAAGCAAATTAGCTGAGACCACAGATAAAGTCAAACAAGGCTTTTGGGAAGAATTTGAGGTAAGCTATTAAAAAAATTTTTTTAGAAGAGTTATTAGATCCTGTTTCTAATGGAAGAGAAGTTGGAATTGGGTTGAATCACTTGAATCTGCCATCCTTTCTTAGTTTGGCCATTGATTGGCATGAAGGAAGTTGCTGGAGGGGCTTCTTTTAAATAGAAGGGCCCTGTGTTCCAGGAGAAGGGAGTTGGCCGTTAATATTAATAGATCAGCTGGTAGTTCTGTTTGACTCTTTTGGTTTGGACTGCTAGCCAAAAGCCCAGAGAAACAAAAGAATCTGTAACCCTTTTGGAAGGTATCTAGCATTTGCTGTGATCTTTAAAAGAATGTATAACCTCACTGCAGTAAGTAAAAGAGAAGTACCTCATGGTGGCTTTGATTTGGAAGTTCAGATTTATAGCTTTGGGAAGTTAAGTGAATGGGTTTCGTTCCTGAAACCAACTTGGGTAGGAGAATGTCACATGGGAATATCCTCTTTCGGTTGCACTCTGGTATGTCACTTACCAGTTGATATTGTCATCTTTATCTCCCACTCTCTTTCATTGATAGAAGACTTCCTCAGAAACAAGGATTATGGTGTTTTACCTTCACGGTTAATCCTTGTACATCGCACAGTGCCTAGGACATAATAGGAACTCCATAAATGTCTGTTGAATGAATATTTACATTTGACTAACATTAAACTGCATTATTTTATTATTACTGCCCCATTTATGGGAATGATTATTCCATATTTTTCATAGGACTTGAAAATTTACAAGTATTTGCTGCATGAATGAATGGGCAAATGAAGTCCTTTCAGTCACATTATATCAAACCAAATTGGTGAGATAGACATTATCTCCATTTTGCAGATGAGGAGTGTGAGGCTCAGCAAGGTTAAGTAAACTGTCCAGCCTCCATGCAACAAACTGACTGAATTTCGGCTCTAGAGATGAGTACAAATAGAACGTTCACAGTCAGCTTTGCTCAACAGGAACTTGAACTCGGGCTTACTCTTTCACTCAAACATTATTTCTTAAGCTGCATACTAGGCGTGGAGAACAAGATGGACAGGGTGTCTGCCTTCAAGGAGCTTTTAGTTGAGAGAGGGAATAAACTGATGAAAAGCATCACTGGAAAAGCAATGGTATTTCACTGTTCTCTTCACTCTCCTCGCTGCCTAGATAATGCAGGGCAGCGTTTCAGTAGTCATTCCCTCCATCGCACTGGTTTCATGCAGTCTTCAGAAAGCCTGGTGAGGTAAGGTGGGTAGGTACAGAGGTTTTAGAAACCGTACATCAAAATTTGCATAAAAAAGTAATTATTTAAAACATTTATTATGGAAAATTTCGTGTGTATACAAAAACAAAGAATAGTTTAGTTACAACAATTTACCTGTCACTGAAAATCAACAATTTTTGCTAATGGCCAATCTTTTTTAGCTTTACCCTACTCGCTCCCCGAGGCCTGCTTACCTTGAGCCAAATCCCAGATGTCATTTTATTTGAAAACATTTCATTATCTCTAAAAGATAAGGGCTCTTTAAAACAAACAAAGAAACAAACAACTGAAATACCATTTTCATACCTAAAAATATTAACAATAATTCTTTAATATTACACATAGTGACTGTTTCACATTTTTCTCACACTCACATACACACACATATGTACCATATTTTCAAAAATAATGCACCCCTGTAAATAACGCGCCCACACATATAACAACCAGCGTAGCGCTCTTTTGAAAATAGTGCAGGGGTGGGGGTTGCATGGTTGGCAAAAAAAATCATATATTTTTATTTGTGTAAAAATATGGTTATGAATTTATAATTTGTTTGAATTGGAAAGGGCTACTTTTTTTTCACTTTGTTATGGAAAATTTTAAAATATAAATGCACGTAAAGAACCTCAATGTTCTATTACCAATTTTATAATTTATCCCAAACACCGTATCTTTTATTCATAAATATTTCCAAAAGATAAAAAATTCTTAAAAATTAACCAAAATACTACTACTGCATCTAGAAAAGATAAAATTTATTCAAGCACCCATTCATTGTTCAGATTATACTAGTTGTCTTTAAGTTTGAAAAAATTTGTTGAATCATGATTTAAATAAGCTCCACACATTGTGGTTGATTGATGCATTTCCTAGGCATCTCTGTTTTTTAAAAATCTTAAACCTCTTTGATCTTTTGGTTACCGCTTCTCTCTCTCTCTGGCTTTCTTTTGCTTTTGTTGTTGAAAAAAACAGGTCCTTTGTCATGTGAGACCTACTAATGGTCTGATTTTGCTGATTACATCTCTGTGGTAGAGTTTAACCTGTTCTTCATCCCTTGTATTTGTATTTCTTGTAAGTTGATACATCTAGAGGCTTTATCAGATATAGATTTTTTTTTTTTTTTGGCAAGACTGCGTATGTGGTGGTATCAGGAAGTACATATATCCTGTTGTTTCTCTTTTTGTTTTGTTAGCAGACAATGAAAATTATTCCCTAGATCCATTCCTTCATAAGAAGTTGTAAGATAGAGATATTCTCATTTTATCACTCCTTCATTTATTAGAGGGATATTTCTATAAGAGAAACTGTCTATCGCCAAGGCAAGATAAATGATGGATTTCTTTTTACTAAGTGGTTTTCAAAATAGGATTCTCCAGTTTTTTTTTTTTTAATGTATAATTAGTTTTCTCACTTTCTCGTGTGGTGAATTTTTACAGGGGTATATGTTTCCATGTCAAAACTGGAATCAGCCATTTCTCCAAGGAGTTAGCTTCTCTTATTCTTTCCTCCCTCCCTTCTCTTAGTTCCTTTAGTGAGTGGTGGTATTTAGAAACTGTAGTCTGGACACCAGAGGTGCTCAATTCTAGTAGTTTGGTTGTTGCTTCTAGGCCTTCTCAGGTATGAAAGCTAGAAATGGACGGATAGAACTGGAAACATTTTTTTTCTCCCTTGAAATAAAATACATTATGAGTCAAACTGAAAATTCCATTTCAAATTCAGGACTTCAGGGTTTTTATTAACTTCATTGATATTACTTTTTTATCTCCTTTCTTCTCTGACAAAAAAATCCCACTTCTCAAAGCCATTCATGTGGTTACTTATTTGGTTCATTCCTTTTTCTGCATAGTACTCCATTGTGTGAATATACCATAGTTTAGTCAGTCTATTGATGGGCATTTGGGTAGTTACAAAGAGAATTGCAGTGAGTAGCCTTGTGTATACATCTTTTTGTAATCTTGCTGATTAACTATTGTTAATAACATTTTTAGGGTCCATATTTAAAAAAATGTTTTTTTTAAACATTTTTGTTCATCTTTAACATTTATATCATACATGATTTTGGTTAGCATATATAAAATCTGCAAAATACTCTTTTTAATTAAAATGGGAAGATGCCGAACCTCTTTGGTCAAATATAAGAAATAGTGAGCTATTTTGCAATCTAGACCCATTTTAATTTTATACTTCCTTTTAAAATGGTAGCTGAGGTGCTCATTTGCATAAATGACTTTTCTTTTAAAGTGACTTTATAGACTTTAAAAATACATCCGTGAGGTGGGGATCTGGTACAGCAGTGGATTGTCTACCATGAGGTTCACTTGGGACAGTGCTTAGAGGACAAAGTCAAACCTTCCCAAAGAGTTTGTGGCAGTTGGGGTGTTTTTCATGATCCCATTCGTGGGGTCAAGATGTAAACTTTGAAAGAACTCCTAGCCTGACTTTTCTGGCCATGGGGAGAGGGTTAATGCTAAATGCTGACGTGATGGTTTCACTCTGTAGCAGCTCATGTTCAAGTCGTCTCTTACACACTATTAACCAAAAGGGGAAAAATTGGAGTTGACTTTAGGGGGAAATGGAAAAAACCGAGATCACATTTGTACTCTACAAGTTCTTCTTAGAGGCCAAGCTGAGATGGTAAAATGCACTAAATCATGTAAACCAAAGGGATATCTAAATAGCTGATTGTCTGCCTCCTAGATCTCTTATGGACCTCTGTCTCGAATTCAGTCAGTTTCCAAACTGGTTGGGGTCAGGGGAATAAGGCTGAGAACAGAATAAACCATTTATGGAAAAAATGAGCTACTTGGAGGCAGGTGCTCATTATAATCTAAATCCTCAGAAAATAAGTTTGAGCCACAACAGTAAGGCAGTTGTAGTTTAGTAATTGCACCTTAGTTTCTCAGAAGATGATAAATTTGGGATTAGTTTCCAGTGTGTTCCAATGGTCTTTAAGATGGGCCAGAGTTCTAAATTGCAGTGCCATTGGCAAGTCAGCTTTGACAGCCATTGTTCGTCTCTGCTTGACTTCCTGGTTTTCTATAAAACTCCATGTGTCATTTTATAAGAAGACACTTGTAAATAAAAAATTTATAAGAAATTCATAAATTACTTTGGCTTTCAACACATCTTAAACTATGAAGTCTCTTGTGACGGTATGGTTCATTTTCTCCTTTGCTGCTGAGATACATGCAGGCTGATGCTATTTTTCTAGGATATGTTCTATGGCCAGGAGGTTGCAAATCCAAGTCTTTGGTGTCTCCTAGCGATTGCCTGTATATAAACATCTGCCCTTCCTGCGTATCTCTGCTCATGAATGTAGAGAGGCAGATCATATTTCCAGATTTGTTTGGAGGAAGTAAAGATCTACTCAGATGAGACTGACACTGAATAAATGAAAAGGCAGGCTACGATTTTAGAGTTTTGTGTCTATGAAATGCTTGTTACCTGAAACCTGAATCAACCCTTGTGGTTCATGGCAGGTACATATTGTGTGGCTGTGTGTAAAGGATGTTTACCCTCTCTGTGCCTGTTCCCCACTTTGGATTCCTGTACACCCGAGCTGCCAGGGGGCTGTGGGGTGAGTCTGGCCGCTGCATCTGACCTCAGGGTGCTGCGGGACCCAAGTTGGGGGTGGAGATCTTGCTGTTGGCAGTCTGCTGGCCCTCACCCCTTCCCTTTACCCTCCTCTCTCATCTCACCATCCTGTCTGTATCCAGTCTGTCTGTCCTCCACTCAACCTGCTTCATTCTGCTTTTTTTTCAGACTGATTGCTCTGCTCCTTAACTCACAAACCTTACTTCTAGCCCCTTTCAGGTATTTAAACCAGCAGCTTTCAGTCTTTGTACCAAAGTTTCAGAGAAATTCTCATTGGCTTGGATGCCATCCATCCTGGGTCCAGAGATCACATACAACAAATCTGTCTCCAGAGATCACCTTGTCTGGGGGAAGAATAGTTCTCAGAGGTGAGGAGGAAGGAGTTGGGCAGACATCCCAATAATATCTGTCACAATCAATAGATGCCGATGGTGCCAATGACTTGTTCTGTCATTCACCCAGCAGATATTTATTGAACACAGACTGTATGCCAGGTTCTGTTTTTGGCTCTGGGGATGCAGCAGTGAGCGAGTCAAAGTCTTTGTCTTTATGGGGCTTATAGTCAATTGGGGAGATAGATAGTAAACCAAGGAGCAGGTAAATAAATACTCAATATGTGAGATGGTGTGAGTGTTGAGGAGAAAAATAAAGTAACCAAAAAAAACCAAACCCACTGCAGTCGAGTCGATTCTGACTCATAGCAACCCTATAGGATGGAGTAGAACTGTCCTGTAGGATTGCCAAGGCTGTGGGTAACATAAAATGGGAGTGCTCTACACTCAATGAAGAACAGCTTTCTGATGGTAAAAAAGTGTAGAGGAATGTTCCAGGCCTTGCTTTGTAATATTCTGCTTTACTATCTGTCTTAGTCATCTAGTGCTGCTATAACAGAAATATTACAAGTGGGTGGTTTTAACACAGAAGTTTATGCTCTCACAGTCTAGTAGGCTAGAAGTCTGCATTCAGGGTGCCGGCTCCAGGGGAGTCTCTCTTTGTCAGCTCTGGAGGAAGGTCTTTGTCATCAGTCTTCCCTTGGTCTGGGAGCATCTTAGTGCAGGGACCTCAGGTCCAAAGGATACATACTGCTCCCAGCACTGCTTTCTTGGTGGGATGAGGTTCCTGTGTCTCTCTGCTGGCTTCTCTCTTTTTTTTTTAATCTCAAAAGAGATTGGTTTTAGACACCATCTAATCTTTTAGATCTCATCAGTATAACTGCCAGTAATCCATCTTATTACATCATATGATAGGATTTACAACACATAGGGAAATCACATCAGAAGATAAAATGGTAGACAATCAGACAGTCATACAAGGAAATGATGACCTAGCCAAGCTGACAGATATTTTGGGGGGTCACAATTCAATCTATGACGCTATCATACAGTTTATTTTCATTTGGAGCCCTAGTTGAAGCTTGGTGGGTATGCATTTTAGTCTTTGAGATCCTGTACCCACATGCCTGAGAGGATCTAATTCAGGTTTGCAGTGCTGAATTTCAGAAAAGGTTTTGGTTTTTGAACCTTCTGTTTCTGATTAAGAAAAACAGCAACAAAAACTATTAAACTGGAGTTTTTTCCTAGTCCTTTAGAACTTGTTTTCCTGGGTAATTTGATTTTTTTTTTTTTTTTAAAGAAAAAGCCCAGCCTCCTTCTGTTACACAAGCCTCTCTTCTCTGTAATGGTCTGAAGCTGTTTCCAGTTTGCACAGGCATTGCAGTCATGCCACCGACAGCATGACAGACGTCCTAGATCGACCAGCAGCTCTGCTAACCTCCATGTCTCTAGGAGAAGCTAGTACCTATCTTCAGACCCACAGCCCATTTTGATTTCTTTAAAGTGATTACGTCCTCCTTAGGGGAGCTATAAATTCTCTCTTGAGATGGTTAAGTTCTATGGAAACAAGCCTTTCACGGCACCCCAAAGCTGTGTCTAGAATAATAAGTCTTGTTGGTGATCTCTAGCGGAAATCTTCCCCTGTGACTAAGCAACACCACAGTGAACAACGGCCCCCACAAACCTCCAACCTAATACTTAAAAATGCCCCAGCAATGTAAGCTTGAGCTGGAACCAGGACTTTCCATCCTAGGCCTGTGCTCGGAGTTGCTTAACCAAAAAGCCGCTGCCTTCCTGTGGGCAGAGTGTTTTAGCCATTAGGGGTTTTATCCACAAGCTGAATGTTCCACTCTGAGACATTCCCTGGTTTCCTCGGGAATATTTCTTTTACAGCGGCCATCTCTTTCTTTTGTTCTTTTCCCTACAGTGGTAACATTTTCTCCTTAGGGTCGTTTTTATTTGCAGAAGCTGCTTGACGTTTGTATAGAAAATGTTAAGAACTGAGGTGTTTTTATGTTCTTTAACATCTCTGCCGAGCCTTTCCCCTTTGCCTTTAGTTGACTTTGCTACTTTCTGTACCTGCCATTGTCCTTGTATCCTCGTCACTGAATGGACCTGTGCTGTGGCCTTCGTTTCTTCTCAGTTCCCTCCTTCTTTAACCTTGTAGTATGACTTCCAATATAGTGAAACGATACTTTCAGAGGACACCAATGGCAAGATGTCTATTTATAGTCTGGAGGCAGAATACAATCTAGGGAAAACTCCCCTCTTGCTCTGAGGGCCTTCATCTGATTGGATGAGGCCCACCCACATCATGCAGCATAATCTGCTTTACTTAAGGCCAACTGATTTCATCATGTGTACCTACTTCATACCAGCAGCTAGCCTAGTATTTGACCAAACAACTGGGCACCATAGCCTAGCCAAGTTGGCACATAAAATTAACCATCAGAGATGGAAACTAGCATCGATTGTCTGTTTTGTGCTGCATGTTGGACTAGGGACTTTCATAAAGTCATCTCATTGCATCCCCAGATCTTACAAGGTAGAAGGAGTTATCCCCGTTTCTAGAGACAAGGAAATAGATGCTCTGAGAGATGAAGGTCGTTGTCCAGGACCACTCAGGTGGCTAGCGGCAGAGACTGGTATCTAGCCTGATGCCTGGGTTCAGGCCCTCATCACCTCAGAAGACATGAGCCGCTCTTTTGCTCTGGCCTTTCTGCCTCTTGCCTCTCCATTCACCTTCATCTGTTCTCAGTATTTCTCAGTTCACTTTTCTGCTCAAAAACCTTCAGTGGCTCCCTGTTCCCTTTAAGAGGCACAGGATTTTCAGCAGTACAGGACACCTGTTCAGACCTCCATTTTGAAGACAAAGAAATGGAAACCCCAGGTGTGTGACTGGAAGACGGTTGGCCAAGGTTGGAACTTGCAGGACTTCTGACTCTAAGTCTTTACCACAGCACGCTTCCTTTCACTTAACCATTGAGAGTCTTCTGCCCAACTTTCAAGGCCCTGCGCCATTTCTTTCTCTCTCCTTCTAATCCATTTCCCACCACTTCCTAGCTCATAGCTTCTGGACTCCTTCAGCCTCCCACAAACTTGCTGGCCTCTTCAGTTACTGGGGTGCCTTCCTTTCTTACTAGTATCCATCTAAATCCTTTGCCTGCATCAAGTCTCAACTCCTCCCAGAAACCTCCTTCACTTACTTTTCATGGATCTCACTCCCAAATTCCATACCACATCATTAATTACACACTTAATTATAGATACCGTTTGCTGCTGTTTCGTATCTCAGAACTTGCTCTCCAGGGGCCATGTCTTTTTAATTTGCTTTCCTGCTTATATTTCACCTTGTTGGAGGAAAGGATGTGAGTTGGCTCACAACAAGCACCTGGAAGGAAACCATATCTTATGTTGCTTTAATCTGTCATGGTGCTTTGTAGGTGCTTATCGGTCAATTGGGACCTTCTTTGGTGTGTAGGCGGGGCACTATTCCAGCCTTTTCTTGCACTAAAGTAAGGCTAAGTGAGAACCATGTGCACCTCAGGAATGGATCTTTTTTGTAACCCGGGGACTGCTTGTTCAGTGGTAGAATTCTTCACTTTTGTGTGAGAGATCTTGGTTCAGTTCCTGGGCAACACGCCTGTCTGTCACTGGAGGCTTGCCTGTTGCTATGATGCTAAACAGGTTTCAGTGGAGCTTCTAGACTAAGACGGACTAAAAAGAAAGCCCTGGTGATCTCTTTTCAAAAATCAGCCAATGAAAACCCTGTGGAGCGTAACGGTCTGATCCTGTTGTACATGGGGTTGCTATGAGTTGGGGGCCAACTCGATGGCAGCTCACAAAAGCAAATGGTGATCAGAGTTTCCAGCTGCCCCTTCATTTCCTGGATGGACTCGTTCAGGAAGCACTGCCCCAGTCTACTGCAGAGACGTGGTGACAGGCCGTGCTGCGTGGTGTCAGGAAGTGGGTGCTGTCACTCGTCTGTGGTGCCGGGTAATGCTGCAGAGTTCGCAGAGAAGAGAACTGAGTTAAAAATTGCAGTGTTCCTCCGCAGAGAGGACAGATGCCAAAGGAAAACAGAAGTCCATTCAGACCAGCTAGAGGCCTGGTTTGGGAGCCTGCCCAGGCGGTTACCGCTGTCTTAATAATTATTCATGGCATCGAAACCAGCGCAACCATCTGCCTGACAGCCTTTCTCAGCCTCCTTTCTCTCCTTCAGGAGGCGAAAGCCATGAGTGGGGCGTGATACTGTTAGGAGGAACTTTTACATTTTTATTAATTTCTTTTTTTAAAACTATTTTATTGGAATTTTCAAACATCCCCCAAAGTAGAGAGAATAGTATGATGAACTCCCTTTAACAACTAGCTTGAACACTTATTGCAAATCTTATTTGCTCCATCTCCATCCCCTCTGCCATCCCACCCAATACATCCATCCTTGGAGGTTTGTTTCTAAAAGTAAAGTACAGGCAGTCCCTGGGCTCCAAATGAGATCCCTTCCTAAGGCTCATACGGTTCTCGCTTAGCCTCACTTTAGTGCAAGGGATTTAAAAGCTGCACATTCTTCAGCGAAGGTGACTGCAATGAAGAATTTGTTGGCAGTAGGGGTTGGTTCAGTCCTTTCAGTGAAGGCAAATTTACGTAACATTAAAGGGCAAGTAGGATCAGATGTCTGTAACCCCGGGACTGCCTGTAATCGTACATCTTGGTCTGGCCTTCATGGTCAGTGGCATTATTTTTTTTTTTTTCTCCTGCAGTGATGTGGCCCTGCTCCTCAGAGCAGTGCAGAGAAATGGCCACTAGGTCATGGTCATGGTCATGGTGCCTGGGGATCCTGGCCCTCCCGATTCCTACACTGCCTGCCTCTGTCCTTGACCCTGTGCCTTAACTTTCATTCACGAGATTATAGTCGAGAGCCAGGCCCGGCGATCTTCACTCAGAGGACCTTAGAATCTTGCGGTGGTCTTTTCTGTTATTGGGTCACAGTGACTTAGCATTTAGACCAGCAGGGGGCCGGGGGATGGGGAGCAGGGATGTTGAATGGCCATAAATGTAGGGATGGTTCCGCACAGTGAAAGATTATCCCCTCCACAGTGTTAGCAGTGCAGTCACTCCTAAATGTGTAACATAGATCGGAGGGTTAACTTTCTGTTGGTGCCCTTTAAGGGTTATAGTTTGATACAATCCCTTTGGCTCTAGGTCCGATTTGACTCATGCATTCAGTTTACAATAAGCACCTGGAAGGGGACCATTGCTTGTGTTGGTTTAGTCCCTCGTGGTGCTTTATAAGTGCTTGGTGATCAGTTGGGACCTTCTGGTGACCAGCATTTCCAGCAGTCCCTCCATATTCCTGGGTGCCCCTGGTCCTTTTTTTTTTTTTTTAATAATTTTTATTGAGCTTTAAGTGAACGTTTACAAATCAAGTCAGTCTGTCACGTATAAGCTTAATATACACCTTACTCCATACTCCCACTTACTCTCCCCCTAATGAGTCAGCCCTTCCGGTCTCTCCTTTCGTAACAATTTTGCCAGTTTCTAACCCTCTCTACCCTCCCATCTCCCCTCCAGACAGGAGATGCCAACACAGTCTCAAGTGTCCACCTGATACAAGTAGCTCACTCTTCATCGACATCTGTCTCCAACCCATTGTCCAGTCCCTTCCATGTCTGATGAGTTGTCTTTGGGAATGGTTCCTGACCTGGGCCAACAGAAGGTTTGGGGACCATGACCGCCGGGATTCCTCTAGTCTCAGTCAGACCATTAAGTGTGGTCTTTTTATGAGAATTTGGGGTCTGCATCCCACTGATCTCCTGCTCCCTCAGGGGTTCTCTGTTGTGCTCCCTGTCAGGGCAGTCATCAGTTGTGGCCGGACACCATCTAGTTCTTCTGGTCTCAGGATGATGTAAGTCTCTGGTTCATGTGGCCCTTTCTGTCTCTTGGGCTCATAGTTGTCGTGTGACCTTGGTGTTCTTCATTCTCCTTTGATCCAGGTGGGTTGAGACCAATTGATGCATCTTAGATGGCCGCTTGTTAGCATTTAAGCCCTGGTCCTTTTTGAGGGCTCATAGATTAGGTTGTATTACTCGAGAAAATTAGGCATCTTGCATCGTCTGCCCAGCTCTGCATCATCCTTTTGCTGTCAAGGCCCATGGAGAATGGGATGGAGACACAGTGACATTCATCCTGATGGGGCATTAGCAGCTTTTTGTACCCCAGGGTCTGCTGGCGAGAGGGAGGTTCAGAAGATCACCACGACAAGATGGTAACCTCCTCCAGGCCAGGGGCTGTGGGCTATTCTTCTGGCTCTTTGAACCATCAGCCTGGTGCCAGGTGGGAAGCATCCCTTAGCAGATGATAGTTGATGATCCCAGGGGCAGGGGGTAGTTGGGGAGTTTCTATGGGCAGAGCACGGAGAGTCACCACTTCTCGGTTCTTTTTATTTTCATTCTGACTCTAGATGGATGTCAGCCTTCCTCTGTGTGAAATGAAATGTGTTGAGACAACTTGGGCTCCAGGCGCAGATTAGGCTAATGGGCACTAAGGAAGGAACTGGGAGGAGAGATGCACTGTTAGTCATTATTAATCCATGACAGCTGCCAGCCAGCGCCCGACTGAGCCTGGGGCACAGCTCTGGAAAGCTCTGGGCCACTCCTTTGTGGAAGCTCCTGGGCTCAGAGACTGTGAACTGTTCAAGCCTCATATCCACAAGGAAGAGGCCATTAGGAATTTCAAGCAGGATAAAGGAAGCTTCTGGCAGACCTGAGTGAATGGCCCAGCCAAATGCCATGGTTATGGAGGATTTCCCTGGGCCAGAACTCTGGGGTTCATTGTGACCAGTGTACCCATAGAGGAAGGTACTAGGGACAGTGGGCTCAGTACTGCTTCACACTGAGTGGGTCAGGAAATGCTTCTCAGAGGAAGGAAGTATTTGAGATGGGTCTAAAGAATATATAAAACTTACTAGTCACTGGAGCCCTGGTGGCGCAGTGCTTAAGAGCCTGGCTGCTAACCAAAAGGTCAGCAGTTTGAGTCTACCAGCCACTCCTTGGAAACCCTATGGGGCAGTTCTACTCTGTCCTGTAGGGTCGCTATAAGTCAGAATCAACTTGACGGCAATGGATTTAGTTTTTTTAGTCACTAGGTGAGCAAGGCCAGTAAAAGGAACTCTAGGCAGAGGGAATAGTATGTAGGCATGAAGAAATATGGTGAATTCAAGACCTTTGAGCATATTTTAGTATGGCTGGAGTAGAGAGAGTGCTTCTTGAGCTTCAGTGTGAGTTGGGGTGTCTTGGGGATGTTGCTAGTATGCAGATTCTGATCCAGTAGGTCTGGGGTGGGACCTGAGCCTCTGAGTTTCTAATCAGCTCCCAGGTGACGCTGCTGCTCTGCAGACCACACTTGGAGTAGTCAGAGCATAGAGCTCATGTAACAATTAAAATTTTATAGCAAATGCCAGCCTCTCCTACACACAAAGCCATATTCCACGCATTGTGACATACTTTACCTGTATCTCCTTTAATCCTGGCACCAACCCTGTGAGGTAGGTATTAGGATTATCCCTCTTTTACATTTGAGGAAACTGAGCCACAGGCAGGTTAAGTAACTTGGCCAAGGCTATAAGCTAATAACAAAGAGCAGGGTCGGATTCCGGCTCAGGGCCGCCTGACTTCAGCTATTACTCTGTTCCGTGGCCTGCAGGGAAGCAGAGGGCTGAGGTCAGAGCCAGGCCTCGAAGGCAGGACCCATTAGCTCCTGTGTGGTACTGAAATGCTTGGACTTGATCTTGAAGGCAGAGGAAGCCATTGAAGGATAATTAAATTGGCAAATCTGACAGGATTTGACTTGCCTTTGGTATAGATAGTGCTGGCCACGTGCCCACCACAAGTGAAGCATCAGGGAAAGTTTGGTTCATCAGTGAAGGCCTGAAGGCTTTGCTGCCAAGTTTGTTTTAAATCAAGAAGCGAATTATTTCCTAGCCAACAAAACAAACCAAAAAAAACCCATAGAACTCTTTATTGTTGTTGTTTCTATTCACTTGGTTGATTTTTAAGTGAATGATTCAGTTCGTAGCGTTTGAACTTCATTTTGAACCTCACCATAATGACCTGTCTCAGATCCAAGACTGAACCTTCCTCTTAACACAGCAGATTGGTTGGGTAAGACTGGCTCACAGTGCAGAGGAAACACCAGCTCTGAGAAGGCACACGGCTTTAATGACTTAATCAGAGATCAGTTTTTAATTTGATCATTTTTTAACTTCACTGTCAGAGCTCTACATAAGTTGTATTTTGCTATTGTTCCAGGTTTCTGCTAGCTAAACACTTTTGTTACAAACTCTGTGTCAAGGCTGAACATTGTGTTTTGAAACTGATAGTTAAACCAATTTAAAATCCTGACGTTTTTGTCTGTCTGTGAAATTCAGATAAATGAAAAGGAAACGTAACAGGGCTGCCATGTTGTGTGAAATATTGACTCTGTCTCTCCTTGTAGAAATCTTTAAGGGGTAGCCATTTTGGCATTTTATGTGTGTGTGTGTGTGTGTGTATATATATATGTTTTTTTTAGGCTACCTTTCACTTTCTTGATTTGCCTATTTTGATTTCCCATTATTGATTCAGCTTAAAAATCAGGCTCGCTTGAGACTAGTGATCCCTTGAAGAGGTACTTTTGTAATTTTCAAAATGAAACCTCCCTGTGAATATACTTCAGCCTGGCTCGTTGTCCACCTTCCTGTCTGACTCTGCAGCTGGCCCTTCTCTCGACTTGCCCAAACCCCTTCTTCCTTTGGGGGCAGTCCTGTCTGTAGCTGTCTGGTCAAGAATCTCTTCTTTCCTGGATCTTGCTCCTTACCTCCTTTCCCTACCAAGATGCCTTTCTGGCTGCTTGCTTCAGGAGCCCAGGCGTGCTCTTCCACACATTGACTTCTGGTCAGGTTTTGCCAGGGGAGGGCATAGTGTGTGTGTGTGTGTGCGTGTCGACTCAGACATGGGTCTCTGTCTGTGGCACTGACATGGGTTTTTGGTCTAGGAGGACTCGAAAGCCTTGCCTGGATCCCACGATCCAGTGGCACCAAAAACACCTCCCACTGTCCTCCAGTGTCCAAACTGGGAAACTGTTGTTTGCTCTGAATAAGTCAACAGTAAAAGCAAGCAGACTGTAAACTCCTCAAAAACACGGGTCACATCTCTTATTTGTATATTCTATACCGATATTTGTTGACTTTCATTTGTAAAATAACGGTTACTTAAAAATTTTTTTTTAAATAAATATTCTATTTATTCCTTGTAGGAAATTTAGGAAAAAAAAAAAAAAAAAAACAGGTAATAAAGAGAAGGAAGAAAAATCCTTCATAATCCCACTGCTCTGAAAAAAAAAAAATCACCGTCACTTCTTTGGTGTATACCCTTCTGCCGTTTCTTACATACATAGATGATTGCAAACATGGTTTACAGCATAGAGTTCTGAAAGTTTGACCTTTTTTTTTTCCACTCAACACTTAGTTGTGAGCATCTTTCCAAGGCATTAAATATTCTCCTAGGACATCTTTTTACATGGCTGTAGAGCATTCCTTTGTATGAATGAGTGATAGTTTGATTTAGGCAGTCCTTCCCCGTTGGACATTTACGTTGTCTCTAACGTACTGGCACTGTCAACACTGTTAAGGTGAACATCCTTGTAACTACTGCATACAGCTCTGAACATCTACTAGGATGAATTCCTTGTGGCAAATGCTGAGCCAGGGCTTTTTCCTTTCTCTTTTTTAAGCTTTTGACACAGGATCGTATTTACTTTTGTTTCTCCTAGACACTGCAACAACAGGAGTGCAAACTTCTCTACAGCCGCAAAGAGGGCCAAAGGCAAGAAAATAAAAACAAAAATAGATATAAAAACATCCTGCCTTGTAAGTATCAGTATCCTGCTCAGTGATTTTTGATCCCAGTACCCCCATAACTTTTTCTGGGGGCCATGTGCCCTTCTCCGCAGACCCATGACAGTGAATGGGCAATGCGTACATAACGTGTATATATTTCAGCGTGCAAAAGCTTTTTGTTGTTGGCGTGTATGATCAGATTTGAAGAGCATTATGCTCTAATGTCTTATAAGATCAGAGCCATCCATTCCATCAGTTCGTGTAAACCCATGCCGTGTGAATGTCTGCAAAAAAAAATAAACCAAACCCATTGCCATCGAGTTGATTCTGACTCATAGTGACCCTATAGATCTGAGTAGAACTGCCCCATAGAGTTTCCAAGGCTGTAAATCTTTACGGAAGCAGGCTCCCACATCTCTCTCTTGCAGAGCAGCTGCTGAGTTCGAACTGCCAAACTTTCGGTTAGCCCCCAAGCGCTTAGCTACTGCATCACCAAGGCTCTTCTTTTGCCACACACATATGTATATATACATGATGGTCTACACATATCACTTCTGTATGTGTATTTGTAACTCATTAGGTGAGAATGGGAGGAGGGAGAGACATAATGCTAAGGGGGGGGCGGCAACAACGAATTTGTAGAGAAGCAGTTGGAGCCACAGTGTGGTCCCAACAACCTGGGAGAAGCCTCTTCCTTTTTATATGTAGGTTTTCACTTCCACTCAGGGGGTCTAATGGTACTCATTCATAAGATGTAGGGATGTAGGAAAAGATGAAAGAAACAATAGTGTGCAGTGTGTTATAGGATATTGCTTCTCCTACCCCCTTAAAGATTCCAAGCAGATGTTTCCCCTAATTAACATCTCATGTCTTTAAAGGTGGGGCATCTGAGGCAAAGGAGCAGTATTCTGTTAAGATAGACAACTATATTGCTAAGTCCCATTGTGAAATATGTTGCCTAGGTTGAGCACTTAGATTCTTACACCAATAATGCACTTGTGTATAGAATTTGGTCAGTCAATACTATCAGAATTTTTGTCTTCTAGGTTGCTTGTCTCTTAGTTAGATACCATATTAGCCATCTATTGCTGTGCAACAAATTACCTGAAAATGTAGCAGCTTAAAACAACAAATATTTATTATCACAATTTCTGTGGGTCTGGAATTCAGGCGGCGCTTAGGTGAGTGGTTCTGGCTCAGGGTCTCTTACGAGGCTGCAGTCAGCATGTCAGCTGGAACTGTGGTTCTTTGGAGGTTCGACTGGGGAAGGGTTGGAACCCGGCTCACTCGGTTGTTGGCAGGGCTCTGTTTCTTCGCAAATGGGTTGCCTCACTAGCTCCCTCAGAGCACTTGCTCCGAGAGAAAGAGAGCGAGTGGGTGTGCACACCCAAGACAGAAGCTGCAGTCTTTTTGTCACTTGATTTTGGAAGTGACTTCTGTTGTTCTTGTTAGGTGCCGTCGAGTCATTTCCGACTCGTGGTGACCCTACGTACAACAGAGTGATACACTGTCTGGTTCTGAACTATCCTCACAGTCATTGTTAACTTGAGCCCATTGTTGCAGCCACTGTGTCAGTCAACCTGGTTGAGGGTCTTCCTCTTTTTCGCTGTCCCTCTACTCTACCAAGCATGAATGATATCCTTTAACCGCGTTCTATTTGTTAGCAGGGAGTCACTGAATCCAGCCCACCCTCGAGAGGAGAATTAAACTCTTAACTTTTGAGGGAAAAAATAGCAAAAAATTTGCAGACATATCTTTAAAACCACTACAGATACTGTATTTCATTCTGCTTAAAACTTTTAAGACTTTTTATTATAGAAATTTTTAAAGATAGGTAAAAGTGTATAGAATAGTATTAAGAACCCTGGTGGTGTAGTGGTTAAGTGCTACGGCTGCTAACCAAGAGGTCGTCAGCCGTTCAATATCTGCCAGGCACTCCTTGGAAACTCTATCGGGCAGCTCTACTCTGTTCTATGGGGTTGCTATGAGTCGGAATTGACTCGGTGGCAGTGGGTCTTGGTGGGTACGCCCCCGTTACTCAAGTTTCAACAATTATTGACTCATCTATACTCTGATCTACTTCCCCCCTTTCCCCAGATTATTTTAAAGCGAATTTCAGACATTATGTCATTTTATTTGTGTTTTGTTCTTCTTTTTAACAATTTGTTTAGAAATTTTGTTCTTCTTTTTAACAATTTATTTAGAAATGATTTTCGACTCACAAGAAGTTACAAAAATAGTACAGAGAATTTCTGTGTACCCTTCACCCAGCTTCCCCCAATCATAATATCTTACGTAATCAAAACATTATCAAAGTCAGGAAGTTGACGTTGGTGCAGTGCTGTTAACTGACTTATTCAGTGCTTTATTCTTCTTAAAGTATCATGGAGGCATCATGTTCAGCTTCTTGTTTGGTCATTTGGATTTTAATTTTTTATGTGATTTTAGCGTGCAGTAAACAGAATTTGGGAGAGGCTGAGGATTAACTGGTTTGAACTGATTTTCCCTGAAGTGGTGTACTTCTATGACTGTAGTCTCTCTCTCTTCCAGTTGATCACACCAGGGTTGTCCTACACGATGGCGATCCCAACGAGCCTGTTTCAGATTATATCAATGCAAATATTATAATGGTAAACTCTGTTTTTCACAATCTTTTCCGACTGTACAATGCTCGCCTATTTTTGTATCGTAAGCCGCCCTTCCTTGTGTCCCAAAAGCAACTTTGAAATGTTTGAAGGAATTTTTCTTCCTATATTTCTAGCCTGAATTTGAAACCAAGTGCAACAATTCAAAACCCAAGAAGAGTTACATTGCCACCCAAGGCTGCCTGCAAAACACGGTGAACGACTTCTGGCGGATGGTGTTCCGGGAGAACTCCCGAGTGATTGTCATGACAACGAAAGAAGTGGAGAGAGGAAAGGTACGGTACTTAATGCTCTTCTCTTCTGACAGAATATCTTAAAACATTGGATGTGTCAGGTTGGCTGTGTTAGGAATTGAATGAACAAAGAGCTTATTCGAACTTACTCTCTGGTGAAAAGGGAGTAAGAGAAACCTGATTGTGATATATCTTGGTATACTTTGTTTCTTCAACTTGGGGTTTGTTGAGCTTCTTGGATCTGTGGATTTATAGATTTCTTCAAATTTGGATATTTTTCAGCTGATATTTCTTCAAATATGTTCTCTCTCGCTCTGTCTTACACACACACTCTCTCTCACACACACACACACTCTCTCACACTCACTCTCTGTCTCTGTCTCTCTCCCACTCCATCCTGGGACTCCAGCTCATGGAGGCTTCATTCATTTTTTTTCATTCTTATTTTCTCCTATGCTTTATTTTGGATAGTTTCTTTTGCTTTGTCTTTCAATGAATCTTTCTTCTGCAATGTGTAATCTGTTGTTAATCCTATCCAGTAT
Organism: Elephas maximus indicus; assembly: GCF_024166365.1. Classification (NCBI taxonomy): domain Eukaryota; kingdom Metazoa; phylum Chordata; class Mammalia; order Proboscidea; family Elephantidae; genus Elephas; species Elephas maximus. The sequence goes on from NC_064840.1 coordinate 10,708,849, forward strand.
ATTTTTTGTTGTAGATATTTTTCATCCCTACAAGTTTTATTTGGGTCTTTTTTATATCTTAATATGTCTCTCCTTAACATGTGCATGGTTTCCTATCCCTCTTGAACATAGGAAAAAAAACCAAAAAAACCAAACCAAACCTGTTGCCATTAAGTCGATTCTGACTCATAGAGACCCTGTAGAGTAGAACTGCCCACCTTTTGGCTAGCAGCTGAGCTGTTAACAACTGCGCCACCAGGGCTCCCTTTTGAACATATGAAGTACATTTATAATAACTTTTAATGAATGTGCTTGTCTACTAATTCTGTTATATATGTCGTTTCTGGGCCTTCATTATGGGTCACATTTTCCTGCTTGTTTGCATGCTGGATAATTTTTTATTTGATACCATACTTTGAAAATTTTCTGTTAGGTGTTAAATGTTTTGCTTTTTATTTTTCTCTTAAATGATTTTGACATTGTTCTGGGATGTAGTTATTTGGAAGTAGTTTGATCCTTTCAAGGCTTGAATTTAAGCTTTGTTAGGTGGGATTGTCACGGCCTTCAGTCTAGGGCTAATTGGGCCCACTTTTGGGTACTTAACCCGGTGCCTGTGTATTACAAGCTTTCTTGACTCTGTCTGTGGGGAACATGAACTATTTTTGAGAACTCTTCCTCCTGTTCCTTTTGCCTGTTTTTTCCCTAGTTTCAGGTAGTTTCCTTACATGTACGCATTTGATCAGTACTCGGCTGAAGACTTGTGGGAACCGTCTACAGATCTTCAGAGCACTCTCTGTTCAGCTCTCCTCTCTCTGGGGTTCTGCTCTGTGAATTCTAACTGCCTTGACTTCACTGAATTCTCAACTCTTGTCTCCTCAACTTGGAGATCACTGGGCTGTTTTGGTTCCCCCTCTCTGTGTTACAGCCTGGGGACTTTTCTTTAGACAACAAGTCAGGCTGTCATAGGGCTCACCTCATTTGCTTCCCTTCTCTGAGGGATCACTGTCCTGAGCTGCATGTTGTCCACTGTCTGAAAACCATTGTCCTGTGTATTTTCCAGTTGTCTAAGGTGGGAGGGTAAATCTGGCCCCTGTTGACTCCATTGTGCCCAGAAGCAAAAGTCGGAAAGGGAGTATACGAAGGCCTACCTAGTTCCTTCAGGTGATGAGAGTACTGTTTAAAAAGCATTGATCTCACTGGTCATGCAAATTATAATTATATCATGACTTTTAAGCATTTGAAACAATTAATTTGAAATATCCAAATGATTACATTCACGTAAATATTCAAGCACATTACAGTTGAGGTAAAAGTTGCCTGTAATGACATCCCTGGCCTCCCATTTTAGTCTCCTCCTCCAAAGTGAAAGCTCTGTTACCAGCTTGATGTGTGTTCTTCTACACTGTTTTCTCAGCATTTACATACGTGTTTATCTGGATAAGGGCCCTGGTGGCACAGCGGCTAAGTACTTGGCTGCTAACTGAAAGGTTGGTGGTTAAAACCCACCAGCTATTTTGCAGGAGAGGAGACCTGGCAATCTGCTTCCATAAAGATTAAAAACCAAAAACTCAAAACCATTGCTGCCGAGTTGATTCTGACTCATAGCGACGCTACAGGACAGAGTAGAGCTGCCCCATACGGTTTCCAAAGCTGTAATCTTTACAGAAGCAGATTGCCACATCTTTCTCCCACGGAGTGACTGGTGGGTTCAAACTCCTGGCCTGTTGGTTAACAGCCTAGTGCTTAACCACTGTACCACCAGGGCTCCTTCCTGTAAAAATTGCAGCCTAGAAAACCCTGTCTACGGTCTGTTCTACTGTCATATGGGGTTGCAATCAGCAATGTACTGTATATCCATGTATAAATTGCACGTACACAATATGTACTATAGAAATATATAGTACTGTTTTCTGTTTGGATTTTATCCTGCATCTTGTCCCTTCCCCCATGCAGCAATATATGTTCTGACTTCCTCTGTTAGCACATACCGGCCTATCTCACTCTTCTCAGCAACTGGGTAGCGTTCCACGGGGTGGATGTACCATCATTTCCGGAACCGTTTCTGCCCTGGATGAATGTTTATGTTCCCAGTTTTTATTCTTACAAACAGTGCTGAAATGAGCAGTCTGATCTTGGTCTTGCCCTTGTGTCCTGGTGATGAGTGTTTCTCTAGGTTAGATGTCAAGAATAAGCATTGCTGGACTGTGGGGGGACACATGCCTTACATGTTAATAAGTCTGACAGACTGCCCTCCAGTAGTACCCATCTCTCCTCCCTCTTTACAACATTGCAGTTTTTTAAAAATTGAAACACACCACACCTAGAGAAAAGTAAACAAGTCTCATGGAGTGTACAGTTATCCCAAAATCTGTTTTCCCAAAACCAGCCCATCCAGGTGGATTTTTTTTTAATATGGAAGCATTACATGTTTTTGTTCGTGTTCTAGTTCAAGTTCATTTTAAGATATGCTTTAATCGGTGTATGTAAGAATCACATGGAATGTAGCAGTCACCCCTGTAAATTAAACCTAAGACGGGTCAGCTTTTGGATTTGTGAAGGACAGTGTGATTTTTGTAAGATTTTTTTTGTTGTGCTCCCAGTTAGTATTCTTTGAAAAAAAATTTTTTTTTCTTTTTTTGTGGTAGAACATAACAAAACACTTGCCATTTCAATCTTTGTTATGTGTACAAACCAGTGACATTAATTATATTCAGCACGTTATGCAACCATCACCACTGTGTGTCTCCAGATTTTCTTGGAATACTTTTGAGGCCAGACCTAGTTGTTGTGAAACAAAGCCTTCACCCAGCAGCTGTCTGCAGTAGCATTGAGTGTTCTTGAATTACTGGGCAAGTTAAAATGTTCTCATAGTTTGTGCTTCAGGTGGGTGTTCCCTTCTCTAAGCATGGGAAAGAAAACTGGAGCCCTCTGTCCTGGTCAGTGCCTGACAATTTGCAGGCGGCTGCCAGTTCTCAGAGAACTTGATGGCTGTGAAGAAAGGGTTCTTATGTCATTTCGCCTCTGAAATGGTGAAGAAAGAGTTCTCATGTCATCTCAGAGAAATCAATATCGGTCCCTTTCAGAGGAGCTGTGGGAAGCGCTTAGAACAGACAGACATTGGGCCAGACCACCCGCCATACCCCTCGCCACTCATGTCTGCCCGCTTTCCCATTCTTCTTCACTCTTCGGGGAGGATGATACGATGGGCTTTTATTCCCTCTACAGGCTTTTCTGAAAATTTACTCTTGGTATCCCCAGTGCACAGAAGAAAATCCAGCCCATAGGCTCCCTTTGCTCCCTGGGCTGTCATGTGAAAGCTTCAGTATCAGTGTGCACATATTAGGATTTGCTTGGAAAGCTGGGAGGAGGGCTCCAGCAACTTGCACATGTTTGAAGCCAGCTCGAACATTCTTTTCGAAGTCATGATTTAACTTTTTGTCCTCTTTTAAGTTTTCTGGAGTGACTGGGAGCAGTGCTTAGAATTGATTGGCCAGTAACAGCATTGAATTCAATGACTATTAGAAGTGTTCATTTGGGGAACATAACAATTCTGTCAAATCTGTCAAAAAAGTATTTGGATCTCAAACAATGCTTCAAAGGTCAGCGGAGCAAGGGTGGGGGTTTGGGGACTATGGCTTAAGGGGACTCCTAAGTCAATTGGCAAAATAATTCTATTATGAAAACATTCTGCATCCCACTTTGAAATGTGGCGTCTGGGGTCTTAAATGCTAACAAGCAGCCATCTAAGATGCATCAATTGGTCTCAACCCACCTGGATCAAAGGAGAATGAAGAACACCAAGGTCACACGATAACTATGAGCCCAAGAGACAGAAAAGGCCACATGAACCAGAGACTTACATCATCCTGAGACCAGAAGAACTAGATGGTGCCCGGCCACCACCGATGACTGCCCTGACAGGGAGCACAACAGAGAACCCCTGAGCGAGCAGGAGAATAGTGGGATGCAGACCCCAAATTCTCATAAAAAGACCAGACTTATTGGTGTGACTGAGACTAGAAGAATCCCGGGAGTCATGGTCCCCAACCTTCTGTTGGCCCAGGACAGGAACCATTCCCAAAGACAACTCATCAGACATGGAAGGGACTGGACAGTGGGTGGGAGAGAGATGCTGATGAAGAGTGAGCTACTTGTATCAGGTGGACACTTGAAACTGTGTTGGCATCTCCTGTCTGGAGGGGAGATAGGAGGGTAGAGAGGGTTAGAAACTGGCAAAATCGTCACAAAAGGAGAGACTGGAAGCAGGGAGCGGGCTGACTCATTAGGGGGAGAGTAAGTGGGAGTATGGAGTAAGGTGTATATAAGCTTGTATGTGACAGACTGACTTGATTTGTAAATTTTCACTTAAAGCACAATAAAAATTATTAAAAAAAAAGTATTTGGATCTAAAAGCATTAGAGAAAAAGCTTAATTCCGAATTATAATAAATAAAAGACCACATAAATAATTCCAAGTAAAAAAGTGGCACTACCCATTAACCCGTCCTCTGAGCTGCCTTCTGCCCTGCTTTTTTTCCTTCAATTAATTATTAAACGGTGACGGCATCTGTGGCTGCTCTCTCATGTCTCATTTCATAACTGTCAATTTCTCTGTCTTCCTAACATATAAGGTAAGCTTCTCTTGGTGCTCTTTCTATCTTGGTGGTTGTGGAAAGGGAGTGTTATAGGTGACTGCTCCCAGGGGCGGGAAGAGGGAAAGCATTGTCTGCCCAGGTCACATCGCAAAATGTATGCAAGCTCATCTCTCATTTAGCAAAATCCCATCCTTGTTGCAGCAAGAATGATTTTCCTGGTGCCGTATTTTTCCATCCCCTGGTCTCGAAGCCAGCAGCTATTATTGCAGGCTTGGCGTTCCCAGGCACCCAGTTAAGGGAAGGTGACGTGTGCAGTAGGTATCAGATGGATCTGGATATAGAAAAAGCAGCTGGTTCAGAACCCCAAAGGCTGCCTCGCTGTGAGAGTCGTTCACACTTGGGCAGATAAGGCACAGCGTCCTCCTACACTGGCGCGGAAAGGAACCAGACAGTCTGGCTCGCTGGGCGCCTCGTCCACCTCCAGAGTCCTCGCTTGCCTTCTCTACAGAGTGACGGGCAGATCTCTAGAATTCAGAACTCGGTGGTTGCCAGACAGCACCCTCACTGGTTGGTACCGCTCTCTATGAACCTTGGGTGCTTTAGATGGAAATAAAGCAGCACTGAGTCTCCTTTGAGCCGTGGCTTGGGTCGGACCACTCTGCAAGAGCTGCCTTTCTCTTCCTACTTATCCCAGAGTCTCCGAGCATCATCTTTTCTTATTTGAACTCTTCTCTCTTTGTCTTTGGAAATTCAACAGTGAGATGCTAGACCGACTGTTCTCCACGCTAGCAGTCATTACTATGGGTCGGAATCAGCCGATGGCGAGGGGTTTTTGGTATTCACGCAGCAAGACTGGAACATTTGCTTTCTGCTGGTGTAGGCTGCTGCTGCTGCTGCTTTTTTTTTTTTTTTTTCTCATTTATTAAGATGAAATTCACATAATGAATCCTTTTAAAGTGAACAATTCAGTGGCATTTAGTACCTTCACAGTGTTGTACAGCCACCACCTCTGTCTAGTTTCAAAACATTTCCATCACCCCACAAGGAAACCCCGTGCCCATTAAGCAGTCTCTCCCCTCCCCCAGGCCCTGGCAACCACCAGTCTGCTTTCTCTCTCTAGGGATTTGTCTATTCTAGAAATTTCGTATAAAGGGAATTATATGACATGTGGCCTTTTGTGTCTGGTTTCTTTCACTGAGCATGTTTTTAAGGTCCATCCACATTATAGTATGTATCAGTATTTCATTCCTTTTTATGGGTGAATAATATTCCATGGGTTAGGCTTTTATTTCACAGCTCACAGAGAGTAACTGTCTTTTCTCTGATCCCTTCCAGAGTAAATGTGTCAAATACTGGCCTGATGAGTATGCCCTCAAAGAATATGGGGTCATGCGTGTTAGGAACGTCAAAGAAAGTGCCGCTCATGACTATACCTTAAGAGAACTTAAACTTTCGAAGGTTGGGCAAGTAAGTATATTGTCTTATTTTAGAGAGCTTGGTAACCGTTTGTGGTTAGCAGTCATCCAGAGTCATGCAGTAGTCATATTCTCATGCATTCTTGCATTCATTCACTCATTTATTGCATCACCATTTATTGGGGTGCCTTCTGTCTTCTGTGTGTCAGGTACAGTCCCAGGCACTAGGTACATTGTGGACAGGACAACGCACAGTTGCTGCCTTAAAGGTCCTAGGGAGGTAGAAGATTTAAGAAGTTAATAACCAAGTAAGCTTTTTAATTGTGCTCAGTGATGTGCAGGCCACAGGGTGATGTGTTAGAGAGAGAGGGGTACTTGAGGTTGTAGGGAGAGCCTCTCTGAGGAGGTGAAACTTGGGCTGAGTCCTAAAGGTGGAGCAGCCAGGCATCCAAACAGTCAGGAGAGGATTGGTCCAAACAGTGGGAGCAGCAAGCGCGAAGGCCCCGTGGCTTATTTAATGATCGAATTCCATTTCATCAGATTCATCGCGGCACGTAGCTCACGATTGGTCCTGGGGTGACTAACTTTGCAAAGCAGGGTTAGATTTGGATTCACTTTAATTTTGTGTTTACTATTTGTGCTTACTATTCAAGATCTCTGGGGGACACAGAGATAAATGAAATAGTGTTTGTCCTGACCAAACAGATCTAGTCCCCACCCTCTTGGAGTTTGCACTCTGCTGGCAAGAAGTACATTAGCTCATTGATGATATACGTCAATATGTCATTACAGACTGTAATGAGGCCTCGAAAGGAAAAAACGCAGGGCTCAGGAGGGCCTGATTTAGAGCAGGAGCGAAGGTCCTCAGGGCGTAGTGAACAGTGCGCTTGCAGGACCTGAGTCAGGTTGGGGGCTTTTATCCTACATGTGCTGGGCGGCCACAGTTGGAGTTGAGCTTCTGAAATGTGGAGACTGTTGGAGTTGGTGGATTCAGGGATGCTGATTAGGAGGGAGGCTACTGCAGTTGTCCAGCAGGTAGAAGACAGTGGGGCTTGCTGAACTAGCATGGTGGCAGGGACAGTGGAAAGAAGTGGACCAACTGAGATGACTGGGCCAGTCGGCTTTAAAGGATTTGATGATGAGGTGTACTAGGGGTGAGGAGGAGGAAGTGTTAAGGATGACTGCTGGTTGTATAGCTTGAGAAGCAGAGTGACTGGTGAGGAGGAGGGCGGCGTTAAGGATGACTGCCGGTTGTCTAGCTTAAGAAGCGGAGGGAATGGCTGTGGATTTGAGGAAGGAGAGGAACAGAATCCTCTTTGGGACACATAAGATACTCTTTGGGACACATGAGATGCTTTTGAGACACTGAAGTGAAGGTGTCAGGGAGGCAGGCATGGAGGTTGGACAAGGAGGAGAGTCGGGATCCAGAGCATTGTGGATGGATGGGTTGAGGGGCATTTCCTCTGGGGTAACAGGAAGGAAGGAGGAGACGGTGGCCACAGGTGCAGTAGGTGAGCGGATATGTGGTGGGCAGAGGGTTTTCTGTGAGGTGTGGGGCAAGGCCATTAGTTGACGTTTGATGGGAAGAAGAGATGAAATATTTGAGGAAACTGGGAGAAGTATGAGAGAGTAATTGTGCAGAAGCGGACAAGAAATCCAGGAGGTTTCCAGGCTGTGCTGGGTGCCCAGTCATGGTGGTGAACGTGACTGTTGAGTGACATCAGTCTACCTGGCTGTGTGATTTCCCTCCAAGGACACTCTGTTCCTTGGTACAGAACAGAGAGAGTGGTGGCTGGGTTCGTCCAGGGTTCGGGCTTTGGCAGGTGGGTGCCGTGGATGGAGAGGGGGCCGAGGGAGTAGAGGTAGCTATGGAGAGTGAGTGTCACGACAGTGCATGGGCTCTGAGCTGGCTGAGGAGGGAAGTGAGGGTGAGAGGGTGCTGGCGGGAAGTGGAGGGAGGAGTGGGCAGCCGTGGTGAGCCCCAAGGGGCAGGGGGATGACAGTGAGCTGGGAGTCTGTGCGGTTGCTGTCCAGAGTGGAATGTTTGGATTTCCGCTTTCAGAAGGGTGCGGCTCTAGTGATGACGGGGAGGGGGCAGAGGCTTAGTCTGTCTGAGAGACTGAGAAGAACTGGAAAAATGCAGCTGCTAAGCAGAAATGAGTGCAGAATTTAGAGGCCATTGGACAAAGGGTCCAGATAGATTTTTCTTCAGTTTTAGTGATGAACTGCCCATCCTGTCATTATCAGATGTTTGAGCAGCAGGTAGATTTTTCTTCACTGTAGTGATAAACTACCCATGTTCTCACTCAGATTTCTAAGTCTCATGTTGGGGAGACGTGGGTATTGAGTTTGTGATTTGCACCCTGGATGAGGGTGTTAACATGGGAACGACAGTTTCTCCAGAACTGCTGATGGCATATTACCCGCTTTTTGCATACTGTTCTACGTTTGTTCTGGAGTGCGTCCCGTGATCTCATTCCTCATGGCCTCCTGGGAAGGAGTTAGGCAGAGACCTCAGTGACCACGTACCAAGGCCGAGGAACAGAGAGGCACAGTGAGACAGGGCCAGATTTCTCCTTCCCGACTGTCCTTTCTGTTACCCGTGTAGCTGCCTGGTCTTTAGGTTACTCGATAACATCCAGGAAATTTGTTTTGTGACACCAGCGAATCTAAATCCACACAATTCAGGGAAAGATCTTAATTGTGGTTCAGGTTCCTTGGAGGTGCACCTTGTAACCTAAAGGTCACTGGTGTGGATGCTGGTATAGTGACCTTTTTTTTTTTAAAACTCCTTTTTCAAATGATGTTACTTAGCATGCATTGTCTCCAGCTACAGAGGAAGAAGATGTAGCAGTGAATGGTGCTGCCACAATTACCTATCTGGGCAGACCCAGGAACATAATACTCTTTGATTTTTGCAGTCTTGGTGCCATTGTGACCTTTATTATCACTGTCCTCACAATAGCTACAGTGTGCTGAGTGGCTTGCTGTTTACTGAGCACTGGCTGTGCTCTTGAGTGACCTCATTTAATCCTCACAGTGGTGCCGTGAGAGCAGTAGTATTATTCCCATTTTGCAGATGAAGAAGTTGAGGCTTAGAGATGCCCAAGGTCCATAGTGAGTGTGAGTGCTGGGATTTGAGCCAAAATCTAACCATCTAATTACAGAGTCTTCTTACCTACTTTATACTAAACAGAAGTTTAAAGTATAAGGATAATATGATAAGTGTGTATGGGGTGGGGAGCACGTTGGGTGTAAAAAGACAAAGAGGATCAAGTGTTTTGAGAGAATACCTGTGTTCTCGTCTGGTGGGCGCCTCCCAGATTGGGCTGTAGGCACCTAGATGAGGAGGAATGGGGGCATTACCCACTAGGGATGACTCAGATAGATGAGTTTCCTGAAGAACAAGTTGCCATTAAGAAGCGTCTTGGGTTTTCTGACAGAGGCAGAGAGGTGCCCCCAGCAGAGCTCAGCCAGAGCCACCAGGGAGAGCTCTGAGAAGCTCCTGAGGAGGGCTTTTCACAGGAGCCTGAGGAGATTCTGTGCCTGCTAGCTCCGTGGGTTCATGTAGGCTCCAGGAAAGATCATAACTGGGCGATTCCTCAACCCTTGGTTTATTTAATTCGTTTCTGGCCTTTCTTGGTTCTACTCCAGGGCAATACGGAGAGGACCGTCTGGCAATACCACTTTCGGACCTGGCCGGACCATGGCGTGCCCAGTGACCCTGGGGGTGTGCTGGACTTCTTGGAGGAGGTGCACCACAAGCAGGAGAGCATCATGGATGCGGGGCCTGTGGTGGTTCACTGCAGGTAACCAGCCCCTATGCCTCTCTGGGCTGTAGCCAACCCCGTCCCCTACCACCTGGGGCTTGTTTTTATCACCCCTATCCTCAGCTCTTCAACTGTAGGAGAAAATTCATTGTATTTGAGGATAAACTGCATTAAGGGACATCGTGACCCCAAAGTATATTTCTCATAGATCCTACAGGGCTCCCAGGCCAGGGGGAGAGACAGTCTATAGTCTCAAGATACAGTCCTCAAGCATCCCTAATCGAGCATTTTTTGCTTGGTTTTCTTTTTTAATATAGTAATTTAGGATTTATCCCTTTGATTGTGAGTCTATCCTCTTCTACCATGGAAATCACTTACATTTTCCCCCTGTCACTACACTTGTTTGCTTGGACTGCTTCTCACCCAGGACTTCAATGGACACTGCGATCGTGGCTCGCATCAGGGTTATTGGCCTGCTGGTGCCCATTTGAGCATCCTGGCTATACTGGCGAGAGTTTGGTTTCTTAAATCTCATTCGTATGTTGGGCAAGGAGATGTGTGTGAATCTTGATTGGTTCAGTTGTTTTTTTTAAGTTATCTATTGAGGAGTCCCTTGGTGATACAGAGGGTTCCAGGAAATTTGTTTTGACCTCTGCTAATTGAGAGGTTGGAGATTGGAGTCCACCCAGAGGTGCCGCACAAGAAAGGCCTGCTGATCTACTTCCCCCAAAACCAGCCATTGAAAACCCTGTGGAGCACAGTTCTCCTCTGCCACACGTGGGGTCACCATGAGCCAGAGTCAACTCCACGGCAACAGTTTTTTTAGACTTTCTCTATTGAGCACTTGAAGAGCCCTGGTGGCACAGTGGGTAGGTGCTTGGCTGCTAACCAAAAGGTCGGCAACTCAAACCCATCAGTGGTTCTGCAGGAGAAAGATGTGGCAGTCTGCCTCCATAAAGGTTACAGCCTTGGAAACCCTATGGGCGGTTTTGCTCTGTCCTGTAGGGTCTCTATGAGTCAGAATCAACTTGACGGCAACGGGGGCTGTCGAGCACTTACTGTGTGCCAGTCTCTGAGCTCAGTGTTTTTCATTCATTGTTCATATTTGTTCCTCACAACAGTCCTGTCAGGTGTGTACTGTCATCCCCATTTTACAGATAAGGAAACTGAGAGTCAGAGAGGTTAAGGAACTTGTGCCAGAGAAGCTTAGCTCTAGTTGCAGGTTTGGCTGATCCCAAAGTCCTAAATTCTTTGCTGGTGTATTTTCAAATATATTTATAAAATATAAATTTTCAAACATTGTTTCTGTTAATACTCATAGCTTGGTTTTGAGTGTAAAACCTCTGTAAATAGGTCTGTCATCACTGCTTTTTGTCCTTGTGCCCACAGTGCTGGAATTGGCCGAACAGGGACATTCATTGTGATTGATATCCTCATTGACATCATCAGAGAGAAAGGTAGGTCCTTTGGAGGGCAAGAAGCTACAGCTCCTGTTTTTAGATTATGGAAGGAAAGTGCTGGCAAAAATAGCCTGGGGAAGAGAATTTCAATGTTAAGAAATTTTCACCCAAATCTGGGCTGAAGACTTCAACTTTCAGTATGTTTGGCAGAGAACAGACGTGATGTTGTTTGAACTCTTGGCATCAGATGAACGAAGCCTGGGAGCTCTGGCCTTTTGTTGAACGTGCAGTGGTGGTCTCTACTCAGCTTCCTAATCCTTGCTGGAAGTGGAGGAGGGCAGTTAGAGAGTGCAGGAATCCTGACCTCTGACCTTTCTCCTGGCACCTTCTGGGATCGCTGGTCTGAAGCCCAGTGCTGTAGCTCTTGGAACATGTTCTGTTAGAACGTTAAAGACTAAATCCACCTTATTTCTGAGTCTGCTAAAAGTTGTGCTTTAAACAGCCTCATCCTGGCTCTGCAGTTTCCCCTGATGCTTCCTGTGGTTTGCGTTGTAGGCGTCGACTGCGACATCGATGTTCCCAAAACCATCCAGATGGTGCGGTCTCAGAGGTCAGGGATGGTCCAGACAGAAGCACAATACCGGTTCATCTATATGGCTGTCCAGCACTATATTGAAACACTACAGCGCAGGATCGAAGAAGAACAGGTGCAAGCCTGGGGGGCTGCACGTCTGTGCCGTAAGAGAGCACATGTAGCCCAGGTCACCCTTCACTGCCCTCGTTTTGAGCAGGAGGGCATGGTCTGGTAGACGGCTATCTTTACTTGGGAATGGGAAACAAGGTCCCAGCCAGGAGGGCCCTCTCTAGAAACTGTAATTATCTACTACTTCACAGTTCTGAGTTTCAGGCCGCAAGAACTCAGGGAGGGGCTCCATGTTATCATCCTTGATGGGCAGGTTGGAGAACTGCCATGCAGAAAGGGTATGATTTTCCCAGGCTTGCATGGCCGGCTTAGAACGCAAAGCCTCCAAGTTCCCAGCCTGTTCCAGCTTTGATCCAGGCCACATTTATCCTGATTCCATCTCTTAAAATGAATGCCTCACTCTAATAGCAGTTTGAACCGCCAATGTGGTCTAGTTGGAAACAGTGAAATTTCAATTTTAATAAGCCATGCGTGATGAAGAATGTAGAATTGGAGCCCTTCCATTCGAAGCTATTCATACCAGACACAAAGCTGAGTTAATTAGGAATACGCTGAGACAAGGGAAATGAGGAGAGCTGCTCTTTTGGGGAGCTCTGCTTACCCCCGTCCTCCCGCCACATTTTGCTATGCTGCAGATGGGGTAGTGTATAAACATCAGTGACGTTTGCCTGCTTTATCCTGTTTATTGCCTTCCAAATAACTCAGCTTCTCAAAATGGGACCTGCCACCTAACTGAAAGATTCTCATCCTAGCAGAATGGCAGCCACATTATCAAGGCTTGGTGAGCCAAAGTAAGGTACCTGTTAATTGGTTCAGTAGGTCCTCAGTCCACACAAAAATAATTACATGGTTTCATTATACAAAAACATCTGCAGAAGCCGTGTATATATAGAGGTGTAAGGTTACATAATTAACAAGCTACCGGATTTGAACTTCAGTGCTCTAGATCTGCGTATTTATGATTGTCAGTGTTATGAGAGGGCTAGGAAACATTTAGTTTCTTACTGTAGGTTATTTAACGTTTGTCTTTCAGCTGTACTTAATTGGGACCAGGAGTAGTCTAAGCATGAAGCTGCCTAAAGAGAAGGACTCCTAATACATGAAGGGAGAATGCAGCCCAGTTGCTGCAGGCTGAGAAATGTCCAAGCTGAAGCATGCCATGTAGTCTGGCTTTGAAAAGCTGGAGAGAAAGCCATCTTCATTTCACTTTCCAGCTTTGGTTTTGATTCTTGTTTTGGACAATTTAGGGTCTTCTCCTCCCAACCCTTAATAGCACCTTAGACCTTCTCATGGCCATATATGGTCTCTCTGACCCTAACTCTGATTTAGAAACTACTTTAAAAAGAAAAAGTCTTTATTGCTGTCCTCTCCTTTTTTTTTTTTGGCAAAAGCAAAACATGTTCCTAATTTACGTGTCACAGAACATAGAATACAGTAAGTGAACGCCCCTGTAATCCCAGTCCTAAGAGCACTTGCATTCATTCATTCAGCCAGTATATTTTTGGTGCCAGTATGTACCAGCACCATCCTAAGCACCATTAACTGTCTGCTATATGGGCCTTCTGATTCTTTAAAAATGTGTAGGCTAACAGAGATGATTTCTTTTAAAAAGTGAGATTCTGTAATACATAGTTTTCTTCATTGCACTGTTGGATCCCACATAGGAACCTGCCACCTGACCGCATGGTAAAGTAAGTACTTTCGTTTAGTAGAGTATTAAGTAGGGGAGTGACATAAATGGTCCCCATTTACAAACATGGCCCTGGCTTGAGAGGGGAGAATGGGTTGGCACCTGGTTGAGCAGCTGCAGGGGACAGAGAGGAGGCAGTCACCGTGGTGTGGGTGAGAACAGACTATGGCTTGGGCAGAGTGGGTGGAGGGCACAGAGGTGGAGAGAAGTAGAGTCAGACAGGTTTGTGATCAGGTGTGGAAGGAGTCATACTATCTGATGCTGTCATTTGATCCCACAGCACACTGGACAAGTAGTCTCAGCAGTCTCCTTGCTCCGTAACCTAGGCAAGAGCTTTCTCTTTTACTCCGTCTTCCTGCGGTGGGCTTTTTGTAACTTCAGCTTTAAGGATGCGATCAGTTATTTTCACATGGAAAGATATTTAATACCAGAGGATTTTAGAGTCTCATCATGGTGGTCCCTCCTCTCGACCGGGCTGTGCATCAATTGGCAAGGCCCTAAGATTTATTACAAACATTGCTAAAGGCTTGGTAGCAATGCTATGTCACTGAACGCAGGTGGTGGGTAAATCAATTTCAGATTATTTTCTAGGTCTCAGAAACACATTGCCCGCCAACCACCCAACGCAAAACAAAACAACCTATAAAAAAAACTCTGTAGGACAGCCTGGGCTGCCACAGGACTGTAAGACAAGCTTGTCTGGTTTGTGAGTCAATTTTATTTCTTGTTTGTCTTAAGTCAGCTAAAAAGCTTCTCCAGCAGTTTTACGCTTTTCTTTGGACTACTTTGGTTCCTTGAAATAATACCTGTCTCTTTGGTCTCAGTTATTCCTCATTAGAAAATTCCCCTTTTTAAATCACTTCAGAGAGAAATACTGATTTTGATTTTCAAGGAAGTATAGAGTAAAAGAGCAGGTTTACTTTGCAATTTTTAGTCACTATGTATTTTTATTTTTATGTCAAATAATGAGTTAAAAGTTTTAAACTTTAGAATAAACTTTAAAATAAGTAATGTTCTCTGCCAATTCTCCTATTTAATATTAATATATAATTATCCTTTTTTTTAAAGAATGCTTCTTATATAGAAGCCAAGATTTCAGTGCTAAAAATGTATGGGCACCATTCAGAAGTGGATATTCCCAAGGGTTTTCCTCGAAAATTCATATCCTCACATATAAGCAAGTTACTTTAAAAACTAATTTTTATCTTGAATATGAGTTCTCCAGATTTAAAAAAAAAAAAGTTGAACAATTTAGGTTCCCATCCAACAATGTCTACACAAGTTGTTCAGTGAGGCTGGCTGCATTCTTCACACTACGTGAACATTCTCATTATTTCCTTTCTGACTCTTCCGTTTCCATTAACCTAGTTTCCCTGCCCCTTTACCTTCTCATCTTTGTTTTGAAGTCTTTGTTGACTGTTTGGCCTCATATTGGGATTTTTTTTTAAAGGAGCACAGTACTTACAAGTGATATTCATTATTTTTTGAGCCAATTTATTACTGAAATCTCCAAATTTTTTAAAAACAGTTGTTTTAAAAAAGTAAAATACTCTGTGGACTAAACAAAACATTTTCTCTTTGGATGTCTTTTTTGCAACTCCTTCGCTAGACTGTAAGTTCACTGCTTTATTCGTTAACTGGTTTGGCTGCTTTTTAACAGAGGCTAAAGAATAGTGGCTTAAACAAGATAGAAGTTTATTTCTCTCCCATGTGAAAGTCTGAACTGGCAGATGATTTGAGGGTGAGGGAGTTTTATGGCCCTTCCTCCACAGGGACGTCCAGGGACGCAGGTACATTGTGTCTTGTAGCGCTACTGTCCTTCAGGATGTTTTGGCTGCAGACAGCACAAGGTAGTGGAGGGCAAGCAGCTGTCTCATTAATGCTGGGGTCAACAAGGCATCATCTGTGAAGGTCTAGATACTATTTTAGGCTTTGCAGGCCACGTCATTCTCTGTTGCTTGTCTTCCTCTTTCACAGGCTATGCAAAACAGGCTTCGGGCTCCATTTGTCCCATAGGCCATTAGTTGGCCAACCCCTTTTTTAAGGGCATGACCCAGAAATTGTATACTTCCTCCATAAAATAGGATTAATACAGGATCTATTTCAAAAGGTGGTTATGAGGATTAAAATGAGATAATATATTCAAAACAGTGCCTGGCACAAAGTAAGTACTCAGAAAATATCATTAAAACTGATATCCATTTAATTCTGTGAAAGAGAATTCACACATTTGTCTTTTAACATCTGATTTTTCATATGATTTATGAAATTTTTAGCTATCATCCCCACAGTTCAGTGTTAGCATTATATTTATTATTATTATTTTTTAACATTTTATTGTTTTTTTTTTGGTGAAAGTTTACCCAGGAAACTAGGTTCTCATTTAACAATTTCTGCACATACTGTTCCGTGACCTCGATTACATTTTTCACAGTATATCAGCATTCTTGTTATTTCTATTTTGATTGTAGTGTTAGCATTATATTTAAATCAATGCTTACTACTACTACTTTTATCATGATTTCTATTTCTCTGAATTCTTTATTTTGATGTTGATTTACCTCTATTAGTTGGATTTTATTGTTTTTGCATGCTTGGAAATATCTGATCATTGGTTTTATATCTAAAGAATAATTTAGCAGGGTGTAAGATTCTCGGGCCATTTTTCTGTCCCGTGGGATTTTTTTTAGAATGAGGTGGTTGTGTTAAAGTCTAAAGTTAGTTTGATTATAACCCCTATATGTGACTTGCTTTTTCTGCTGGGAGACCCATATGATTCTTTATCACGGATGGTTGCGAGATGGTACAGTTGCCCACCCACACCCCTAGGTGTCATCACTTTAACAGGGGCCAATAGCCTTTTACTTTCCAGGTTCTGTTTCCTGTTTGAAATCTGAGTGGTCACGCGTCAGTTCTCAGCTTCCTCCCTCTGTCCCACCCATCTCTCCAGTATTATGGCAGAGATGCTTTACAGTTTGTAAACTGGAGTGGAGTGTCCCCTTGTTTTATGGGTAATGAGATTTTCCACTGTTGATTAGCTGTTGTTTTTGGTGGGTTTTGAGTGAGGGGAAGAAGAAGACACCTTACTGATGGATTTAAATTTCTTTTATGTTTTTGTTTCTTTGGGGAGCTTAATACAGATAGCTTTAATACTGAGTTATCACATGGTTTGATACAGGTTTTTAAAAACTGTGTTAAATATGTGTGTAACAAATGCCATTCCAGCAGTTTTCACATGTACAGTTGAGTGACGTTGATTACATTCATCATGCTGTTTGACCATCACTCTTATCTATTCCTAAATTTATTTTATGTTTTAGAACTTCTTTTGGAAAACTTACAAAAAAAAAAAAAAAATACAGTACCACAACCCATAATTAAGGAGACCTGGTGGTGCAACGGTTAAGTGCTTGGCTGCTAACCAAAAGGTTGGTGGCTCAAATCCACCTAGTGGCTCCACAGGAGAAAGACCAGGTGATTTGCTCCTGTAAAAATCACGGCATAGGAAACCTTACAGGGCAGATCTACTCTTGTCACACGGGGTTGCTATGAGTTGAAAATCTGACTGGACAGCACCTAGCAACACCAACCAAACACCTGTTGCCGTCGAGTCAGTTGCAAGTCATAGAACCTTACAGGACAGGGAGGAACTCCTGATAGGGTTTCCGAGGCTGTAAATCTTTATGGGAGCAGACTTCCACATCTTTCTCCCGTGGAGTGGCTGGTGGGCTCAAACCGCTGACCTTTTGGTTAGCAGCTGACTGCTTAATCACTGCGCCACCAGGGCTCGTTTTAGCAACAACAACCCAATATTGACCATTTTGTTTTGCCGCATTTCCTTCCACTCTTTTCTTTTATAAAAGAAATAAAGTGTAACATCCAGCTGAGGTTCCCTTTGATGCCCATCGCCTGCTCCATCCCACATCTCCACCCCCTTCGCCCCAAGATAATAACTAGCCTTCCGGTCTCTTTTTGTATTTCAAAGTCCAATACAGATATCTGTAACTGATACATAACATTATTTTATGTTTATCCAAATAGTATCATACTGTTTCATTATTCTGCAATTTGCCTTTTTTCCAGTCGACATTGTCTGTGAAATCTGTTTTGAGATATATGTGCATTTTTTTGTTGTACCTCTTCTCTGTTGTGTATCTTTTCATGATGTTAACATATCACATTCATTCGTTTTCCACTGGACACCCTCTTACAGGCCTTTGAGGTTTATGTGCAAGAGTTTCTCAGGAAGTAGATGCGTTCAGGGTTGCAGGACATGTGTCTTTTCATTTTTACTAGGCACTAACTAGTAGTAGTAATTGCTCACCAAAGTGATGGTGCCATTGCCCTTGCACCTGCAGGAGCGCAAGTTCTCCACCGCTGAGGATATTCTTCGCAGTATTTGCCATTTTCTGAGCAATCCCATAATGAAGAACATTATATAACGATAACTTGATGGATTAGATTTTCAGAACTGGTTGTTTCTAGGTAAATTTAGGAGCAGAGAAGGGTGGTAAAAATCAGCTAACTGGGAGCCCTACCAAATGCAGTTCACTCTGTATCTGAGATGAGTTTACATTCCCGTGGGGTTTTTTTTTGCAAAAAATTTTCAGAGTACCATTAGAGCCAAAAATAAAGTTTGAAAAATCCTGATAAGAGCACCAGCATCCTATAGACCTGTGTGCCATTTCTACTTGAAGTGAATTTATCTCTGGATCTCCTTTCCCACCTGTTTACCTGAAAACCGCTGATGTGTTGCAGAAATGATGAGATGGTAATGCTAACGTGGCAAAGACAACGTGAATGCTCTGTTAGCTCGGGAATAGTAAACCGTTAACGCGTGGCTCTGACCTTTGGCGTTAGATGGTTCAAAAGTACTTCTCACCCAAACGGTGTATTTACACTGAGAAGGTGAATTTTCCCACCATTGCACATCATGTCAATACCCATCTATCTATCTATCTGTCTCTCCTTTTTTTTTTTGCTTCTTTATTCTTGTAAAAAAAACCTCACATGTCCTTATATGTGATCTTCAACTTTCAGAAAAGCAAGAGGAAAGGGCATGAATATACAAATATTAAGTATTCCCTAGCGGACCAGACCAGTGGAGATCAGAGTCCCCTTCCACCTTGTACCCCAACACCATCCTGTACAGAGTAAGTAGTAGTGAAAGCGATGCTTTTTTACCTGAACATGGTTCCACAGACAGGCCTAAACACAAAACCAGTGCTCGTAGCGTGTGCATTTCATGGGTGCTCATTGTTGTCATCCGATTAGTGTGTCAAGACTAGCAGTTTCTCTGGATTGTGCTGATGCTGCTATCTAAGCTAAATTTTAATTTACCTAAACTGAAGGCTCATTGCCACACTACCTAGGATTATCCGGGAGAAAGACCTGGAGATCTGCTTCAGTGAAGGTTACAGCCAAGAGAACCCTATGGGGCAGCTCTGCTGTGTCACATGGGGTGCTGTGAGTCAAAAACGACCCAGTGGCACCTAACAACAACAACAACCAACAATCAGTGGGTCTCCAAGAAGAATTTAATTTTTCTTTTCATGGAAAATTAAGAGAGTTGTTGCAGAGATAATACCCCCTGTGATGTGTTAAGACTATTTGTGAAATATAAGTAAATTGACCATTAACGGGTCAACATAACCCTGATCTGCTAATTTTCTAGTAGTCAGCAGAAGTCTACTTTGGGCATTTAAACCAGGGGTCAGCGAACTACAGTCTGCAGGCCAAATCTGAGCCGGGGCCTGTTTTTGTTTGGCCCATGAACTAAGAATGATTTTTCAAAGGTTGTAAAAAAAAAAAAAAAAACAGCAACAAAGAAGAATATATGACAGATACCACATGTGCCCTGAAGAGCTGAGAATGTTTATTATCTGGTCTTCGCAGAAGAACTTTGCAGACTCCTTGTTTAAACTAAAACATGCTAGGAAAACGTTTGTTAAATCGATTATGGGAATAGCAATTGTAAGGCACAACTTTTCTATATATTGTAAAGTCACTCTCTAGCATAACATTTACTTTTTATTTTCCCCTAAGAGTCTTACATCTATTTGCTTCTGATGTGGATTTTTAAACCTCCGCTGACTTTAATATTCTGTATAAACAGTTTAGATCGCATATATGAGGCTTGTATTTACACTCACTTCCTATTTAACATTGAAATGAAATTATAAACCCGAAGTATTCTCTCCACCAGTGTGCCCCTTCCTCTGCCTGCTTTGTTCTTTCCCAGTGGGCTGACTGGGAGAGTTGGTATTTTAAATTGCCAGCTGTAGGCATTTGCCAAGGAACCAGAAACTCATGGCTCTGACTCCTTGCCAGAGAGCTTTCCCCACATGTTAGCGCAATAGGGTCAGCCCTGAGGACTCCCTTCCTACCAATGGCATGCCTGTGACCAGCAGGCTTTCTGCCTCATCA
The DNA here is from genome assembly GCF_024166365.1 of Elephas maximus indicus. Taxonomy (NCBI): domain Eukaryota; kingdom Metazoa; phylum Chordata; class Mammalia; order Proboscidea; family Elephantidae; genus Elephas; species Elephas maximus. The sequence continues at coordinate 10,728,826 of NC_064840.1, forward strand.
TTCCTGCTGTCCCCTTTGGAGGGTACAGGCCCAGAATAACCTGGGTGCCTCCTGACAGTCCCCCACAGCTGTTGATATCCTCGTCCTGCTCAGCCAAAAAGAATCTGGGCTCATTTAATGCACTGGCCCTCCATCCTAAGATCCCAAACCACAGCTTCATGTTCCCCATTCTCCTTCCTGTTGCCTGAGCTGAAGCTAAAGGCATCTATAGTCACTGCTGACTGCCCCTGTGCTTGGCTTTTTGCAGCTTCTGCCTATTCAGATCCCCTGACTTGATATTAAGGAGCCCTGGTGGCTCAGTGGTTAAGGGCTCAGCTGCTAACTGAAAGGTCATTGGTCCAAACCCACCAGCCATTCTGCAGGAGAAAGATGTGGCCATCTGCTTCCCTAAAGGTTTACAACCTTGGAAACCCTTTGGGGCAGTTCTGCTCTGTCCTATAGGGTTGCTGTGAGTTGGGATTCAACTCATTGACAATGGACTTGACATTAATACTAGTTCTTTCTATTTATACACATCCTACATCCTTTAATGTCTATCTCAAATGCATCATTCTATAGGCTTCCCTTGCTTGGCCCACTTGGAAAAGAGCTTGCTTTTCTCCAAATCCCAGAGAGCTGAGTGACTCAAGACTGATTACACTTTTAAGTTCATAATTTTATTATGCTGTAAACTTATGCCTTATCTCCCTTTTAGAATGTCAGCTTCTTGGGGCAGGAACTATGTCTGAACCATGTCTGGTCCCCAAAGAATTTATAGGATGTGCTTTATAAATATGTGAGTTTAAACAGCATGGTCTGCATTTCTGTAAATATGCCTTCTTTTCTTTTCAGAATGAGAGAAGATAATGCCAGAGTCTATGAAAACGTGGGTCTGATGCAGCAGCAGAAAAGTTTCAGATGAGAAGACCTGCTAAAACTTCAGCACAGGAATAGGTATTTAAGTGCTAAATGCTCTGTTGCTTAATTGTTTCTATGAACTGTGGCTTTTTTTTTAAGCAAGGCAAATAAATTGTTTCAGCAAAGTGTACCATAATTAAGTTTTACAAACCAGCTTATTTCCTGTCCCTGCACTTCTTTTTCCAGGCTGGATTTACTTTAGAATTCATTAAGCGTTAGATCACACGCGGAATTAATTCTGCAAGGGGCAAGATGAACACTTACCACTGAGAAATGGTTGATGTTGGTGATGAAGGGCAGGTGTCATCCATCCAGCAATTTTTATCAGAGTGGGTGAACTGAGCTGGGCTGAGAGATAATCTGCAGGGCTCTGGCTCTGGGAAGCATCGAGACATGGCCCTGATGGTTAGGAGGCAGGACGCCCACATTCTTGGCCCAGTTGGCCTCCGACCTACTGTGTGACTCGGGGTGCTGGACTCCCTGGCCTCCAACTGCATCAGCTGTACATCCTCCAGCTCCGTTGTTGGGAGTTCATCTCCCTGGTACTCTTCCTCCCTGTCAATCCCCTTTATTAGTGTCCCAGGGGTGCGATGGATGTTGTAACGATAATCAGTATCTCATGTTGAAATTCCCATTTCAATGGGTAGTACACTTAAAAGCTTTACATCTACTTTAAAGTAGCTTAATACTTGGCTGAGTGTTTAGATTTACATTCCTTAAAAATTGTCACTTATTTCTTCCCCAGAGACGGACTTTCACCCTCTCTCAAAAAAGATCAAGAAAAGATGCAAGAAAGCTTATGTGAAGAGTGAATTTGAATTTGGAAGGTTTGCATTATTACGTGGTTGACTACCTTTTGATAAGCAAAATTTGAAACCATTTAAAGACCACTGTACTCTAACTCAACAGTACCAGATTTCCAATTACTCGTTTTCTCAAATAAGAAGAAATCATCTCTACAATGTAGACAGTGTTCTATTTTATAGAATTTTGTTTTAAATTGAGGAAGCAGTTGAATCGTTCTCTATATTTTGCAGATGATGATGATTCAAATTCTAGTTATCAGCATTTTTTCTTTTTATAACCTTAACGATTTTTTTTTTTTTCCTTTATTGGGGATGATAGGGCACTTGTAAGAGGAGAAATGGTGTGGGAGAATTGAGTAACAATATCCTAGAGAAGTGGGAACAGTTTCATTTACCATCAGTTATCCTGTGGAGGATAATTCATTTTGATGGCCTCTTTCTTTAGGCTAAATGATATTTAAGCCAGTGCCCCAGACTGTCAGAAGTTGACTGTCTACTTCTGCATTGCTATTAAAAAATCATGGAAACGTATACATTAGGGTAAGAGGTGTTTTTCTTCTTAGCAGATGACCAACTACCATTCAGCCTGTTAACTGTGAAGGTTGTGGTAGGAAAACATTGGCCACATTTCCTTTGCATTGAGTAACTGTCTTATGTTTAGAAAAATGGCATCTTTGAATGACCAGTGTTTTGGTTATCAGTTGTTGCTGACAGACCACTCCAAAACTTGTGGCTTCAAACAACTACTTTTTTTTTTTTTTTGCTTATTATTCTTCAATCTGGGCTGGGCTCAGCTGAGCTGTTCTTCTGCTAGTCTGGCTGGTAGGCACTCATGTGGCTGGCAGGTTGGCTGAGACGCTGGGACAGGAAGGCTTCTTTCACTCTCTGTGTGTAGTTCTCAGGGTTTCTCCTCCACGTGGCCTCTCCAGCAATTGGGCCTCTTACATGGCAGCTCAGAGCTCCCAAGAGTGCAGAAGCAGAAGTGGCCAGGCCTTCTTAAGACATAGGCCTGGAACTGCCACTGTATCACTTCTATGGTCAGGCCCAGACCAGGTTCAAGAGGAGGGCACTCCACAAGGGACATGTGGTCTACTGGGTGCCCCAGTATAACAGACTGCTATTATCAGTGCCATGGAAAACTAGAGGTAGCAAAAGTAGAAGCTGCTAGTGACACCGGGAAGCTAAAGCTGCTTACGATAATGTGTAAGCTGCAAGTCAGTCTGAGGAATAGAGGGCCTTGAAGAGGCTTCCTGAAACAGTTGTGCTAGCTCTGACCCTATTTTTTGAACTATCACCTGGGAAAACTGGTCTTATAAGGATAGATGTGTTTAGGGGGACAGAGCATACGAAAGCAGAACCACCCATCACCACGGTCCCCGCAGAGTGGCGTGAATGTGTCACTCTCTAGTGCCCCTGGTGTCCAGTCAGGCTGGCCTCTAACCCAATTTAATCAGCAGTAGCTCATTTTTGTTTTAACCAAGCAGTAGTATTTCCTAATGTTTGACCTTAAGTGCCTTTTCCAAAGACATCCCTTTTTGACCTGTGTGTTGAATCATGATTCAGTGAGTGTATTTCAATTAAGGTATCATTGGTTGTCTTTGTAAAGATAATAAATTGCTACAGCAACTTTGCTATTCAGTTATTCTGGTCTCCTACTCAGATCTGTCTCGCTTTGGTTCCTGAAAGGAGGACTAGGCCCAGCCCTGGTAGTTCTTCTCTGAGGTCTTTAGCTTCCTTGGGGAGAGCCATGGCTGCCTTTTTCACTGACAAAATGCACACTGATCTCCTCCTTCCTCTCTGGCCCTCCCCCACCACTCTCCAGTGAACTTAGAATTGCTTCAGAGAAGGTAATTAGGGGAATGTAAATGACTGCTGTCTTCTTGTCAAGCCTGTAAAGAAAGAGATCCCAGTTCAGTATTTGTCACGAGCATCTGACGAAAGCCTTGTTTTACTGCATCGTCACATCGAATAGCTCCCCACTTTTGCCTCAGTGTTGTGGTAGTGCTTTGGCTCTGGACTTCGGGGGCAGAGTCTTTCACCAGCATACAAGGTTTTGCTTCAAATACATCTATTGCATTAACATCTGTGACTGTAGCTTAAGGTCAGTTGTTTTTGCACTTGGAACTGAAATGCCTGATCTGGGCCAGCTGTATTTGTTACAGGACATTGATTTAATTTAGATTCCCCTCCACAAAGTAAGCAAGGAGCCCTGGTGGCATAGTGGTTAAGAGCTCAAGCTACTAACCAAAAGGTTGGCAGTTTGAATCCACCAGCCACTCCTTGGAAACCCTATGGGGCAATTCTGTCCTGTCCTGTAGAGTCACTACTACTCGACCAGTGGGTTTTAATGGGTTAAGTAAGCAAACAATCATGTTGTTATATAAACTTCTGCCAAGACAAGATTTCTGATGGTCCCTAGTGTGCTCAGGTGTGCCTAGTGGGTTTGGGAAAAGGTGACTTGCAGGTTTTCTGAGGAGATTACATGGATGGGATCAGGCGGAGCAGCTGTGAAGATGGGAGGAGCTCAAGGTAATGGTTTAAAGATAAAGATAGTGGCAATGAATGTTCCAAGGAGGTGGTTGATGAGGATGTGGAAGGGCCCAGGGCCAGAGCAGTCAGTGATGGGTGAATCAGGCTACCTGGAGAAGAGTTGTGACAGATACGTATCTGGAATTGGCAGCCAGGGAGTCACTCTGGGTTGTTGGTGGACTTTAAGTGTGTGTAGTAGCCCACAGCTGGCTGAGTATTCAGTGAAGATTATGATCTGATGCAGGGTATTGAGGTAAAATGAATAAAGAAATAAGCCAAATTTCAGTGTCTTAATAGTGTTTTTAAAAAAAAAAAAAAAAAAAGACACCTCATAATCAGTGCATGGCCCTCTTGAAAGTCACGGTCATCTCTCCCATTCAAGCCAGGAACTTGTCAGATGTGGCTAATTGGGAGTGAGAAAACGGATGTGTGAATATCCTGCGTCTCGGTATTCTCTGCAGTCTCATTGCTTTGGTAGAGCCAAGAAAATGGTCACGGTTATCTTTAGGGGTCTTTTACTGGGGATTTTAGAACTTATTTAACATCCTGGGGGTATTTCTGGTTCAGGGGAACGTGGAAAGGGATGCGATTGTGAAGTGTTTTGTTGATTATGAGTCCCTAAGGCAAATGTTAGACTGTAGACCTAAGTCCAAGCCCGCTGCCATTTTTGTTTTCTGTATGTTGTCAGGAGAATGAAGTTTTATCTAGCAGGCACATGGCCTCCCTGATTTCCAGAAAAAATCTTTATTAGGATCTGTGTTAGCCCTTAGTTTTGTTGAAATCCTTTTCCCTCTTCCTCTTGAAAAATAAGTTCCAAAATAATAAGTTTGTCATATCTTCCATCACTAAAAAGTTTGTTCGTTTCTCACTATGGGCAGTTCACACAAGGCAAAAATATTAAACAGTTGGTTTTCGTGTGTTGTATAACTTGCTGTATATCAAAACTAATTTTTACAAGTTTTCATCCTAAACCTCAAAACATGTAATTAATAATTTTGCCTGTTATTTATGACCTAATTGTGATACTTTTATTAATAAAAGCTAATGAAAAAGGATCCTTTATTAAGCTGATGACTAGACCTACATTTGATTTTCCTGCAGTATATGAAGAAGTATTGTACCAGAGTATTAAAAGGTATGTAATATTTTATTGATAAATCTATCCTTTAAAAGGAATACGTTTTAGGATGTCATCATTTTGATGTGAATCATGTAAATGTTGATAATATGCACTGTTTATTATACATTTAGTGTTTCTAGAGATTCACTGATTTGCCTTTTTGCCCACCTATATTATGTAGCCTATTTGCAACTGTTTAAAAAAATGACATTAATAGTTTATGTAGAGAAACATTAGCGGATGTTAATTGTCTCCCCGCCTGTATTTATGGGTGTTAGCTCAACTGCTTTGCTAGTTGCAAAGCTGTATTATCAGAGTAAAAGTGTATTTGTAAACTGTATGGGAACTAAAAATTAGGAATAAAACCATTTTCTTATATTATGGTATCTGTCATTTACTTTATTAGAAATGTCCAGGTAAAAACGGGATTATAGGTCACTGAACCTCTTAGCTGGCAGAATGGTGATGTTCAGCACCTCTTACCCAGAAGGTAGACTGGGATGTAGGATAAATGAATTGGTTCCTAAAGCACTGAGTTTCTACTATATGAATAGCTTTGGGAGACAGAAAAGGAATTATTTGGAAGCACTTATGAGTAAGAATAAAAAATATGCTGTGTAAAATATACAGGAATTGGTTAGAGAACGCAGAACAGAATGCAAGTGGTTTGGGGGCTAGGAAGTAAGGGTACAATAAGGAGGCTTGTAGGAGAGGCGAATTACGTGCTATAGAACTTCAGCTCTGCCTTAGAGTTGGTTTAGGCCTTATACAAGCAAGGCCACTTTGCTTCTTCTGACAGCAATGTGGATTAACATTGGCAGAAAGAAGGGATATTATTTTATAAATATCAATACAGATAGTTATTTGTTCTCTACTGTAATATAAGGAGTGATTTGGGTTACTTATTTTACCATGTAAAATGCTATTTATTGCTCGCACTCAGGCTCAATGCTTTCTTAGTTGTGTAATGCGCATAATCAAGGGCGCTGGTCTGGCCGGTTAGCACAGTCATCTATCCAGGCAAAAATGCTGCAGCCCCTAAGAAATGCCAGGCACCATCCCTGTGTGAGGCACTGGGGAAACCGCAGTGAACACAACAGATGTGGTGGCTATCCTCAAGAGCTGCCATTCTAACAGGGAAGACAGGCTTACACAGGTAAGAGGGCCGTTCATTATACTTGTGATAGGCACTACAGAAGATGCAAGGTGCTAAGACAAAGCAAGGAAGACAGTAAACTAGACAACTAATTCTAAATGTGATGCTTGTTATAGAGAGGAGCTAAGGGTGAGGGCCCCAGGGAGGTATAACCTTCCATACATGGAGGATCTCGGCCAAGTTTTCCGGTCGTGGCTTTAGCCTCTGGGATTTTAGAAGGGGTACTGCATACAGTGTTTGTCTGGAGAGGGCTTGTTCCCCATAATCCTTCCTGCGATCCTGGATTGCACAGCTGAGGGCAGTGGCAATATCTTGTCCTTTGACCTGTCACGAAAGGCCCATCTAATTCTATAGATCCTATTCACAAGAGAAATCCCTAGAAAGTGTGTAGGTTAAAAGCAGAGCAGGAATCCTCATAACCTGTTGCTGTTGAGTCAATTCCAACTCACAGGGACCCTGTAGGACACAGTAGAACTGCCCTATAGGGTTTCCAAGGCTGTAATCTTTATGAAAGCAGATTGATATATCTTTGTCCCATGGAGTGGCTGGTGGGTTCAAATCACCCACCTTTCGGTTAGCAGTTGAGTGCTTAACCACTGTGCCACGAGGGCTCCTTCAAATCCTCATAACAAACAAATCAATTTTATTGACAGAGAATGAAGGGTTTATTCTGCTTAGTCATCTTGTAAATGAAAAAAAAAAAAAACTAAATGAAAGCACCTACTTATTATTGGATCACATGACATGTAGACTGCACCCACCCATTCTCTTGGATTCCATAAGGTGGTAAAAAGGGGACCGTGACCTCAGCTGAATGGTTTTATTGCAGGTGCTGTTCCTCCTTCCTTCTCCCCCGCCCGCAACCTACTGTCCCAGAACTAGCTAAGTTTCCAGACACGGAATTTGCAAAATGAAAATGAGCCAGAAATAGAGATTTACTATTTTACCAACAGGGGAACAAGTTACCAACGAACTGCTATTATGTGATTTGAGGCTGAACAACTTAAAATTCCCCAAGTATCATCATGATGCAAAATCTAGTCACTACAATAAGGGCTATAAGACAGCAGTACCCTACTGCAAGACCTGTGGGTCGTTTACACACAAAGGAATTTTAAGTGATGCTCAGATTTGAAGTCATTTCTACCTGGTCCTCCCATAGTTATACTGAACTGGAAAAAATTTGTTTTGAGTTTAGATTCTCTTCCATTCAGCAAAGATTTATTAAGTCCCTACTAAGGACCAGACATGGAGCTTTGGTGGTGCAGTGGTTAAGTGCACAACTGCTAACAGAAGGGTCAGCTGTTTGAACCCACCAGGCACTCTGTAGGAGAAAAGACCTGATGATCTGCTCCCGTAAAGATTACAGGCTAGGAAACCCTATGGGGCAGATCTACTCTGTCCTATAGGGTCACTATGAGCTGCATGGCACCCAACAACAAGAAGGGGCCAGACCCTGAAGAAGAGATGAATGAAACAATGCCTGCCTCCCAGGAACTCAGTATAGTCAGGGCGACAGATGTATATTCACATGTTCAGTTAGAAGTAGGCAGTAATGAGGGCATCAACCTAAACTGATGGTTGCTTAGAGGAGCGAATTACAGCAGAGTTAGATTTCAGAGGAGGGATCGCTCGAGCTTATCCTTGACCGGTGGGGGATGTGTGCATGTGAACATGTGTGCAGAGACAGTGAAAGAAAAAGAGAGATTGAGAGAGAGATGCAGGCTGGAGTATAGTTCCTTTTAATGTGTTGTGAGTTTGGTCAGGGTCAGTTTCTTTCTGGATCTTGTTCTAGAAATGAACTTGCAAGGAAACAGTGGTTTCTCTGTTCAACTCTTCCCCACTTATCAATGATTCTTCTTTCTATGACCTATACCAGTGGCCTTTCCAACACTATTTTGGACACATTTTGCAATAATGTGGTACGTATTTGAGTGTTTCCATTCTTGATACGTGCATCTATTCATTGCATTAACCTCTTGATGAAATTTATTGAACAAATTCACTATCTTGGGTAATCCAGGCCAGTTTTTCCAGGATTCCCTAGTATAATTTAGTATAAAAAAGATTATACTAAATTATAATACTGGGAATGAGCCATTTCATTCAGAATATAATCATTATTGAGATCACATTTTTTAAGGAAAAATCAGGCTCATGTATTTAGATGAAGGATCCCCTCCCCGATCATGCATTCATATAAATACACAACGGCATAAAAGTTAAATTGCAATTTAGTTTTGCATTTAAAATATTACCTTTATTTTAAAAAGATAAGATTATATCTAATCAGGATTATCCTAAAAAATTCAGGGGATCTAGTCCCCCAAGTTTTAGCCACGTCAGCAAGTGATAATGCTTGAATGTGGCCTCCTGGTTCAGTCATTTGTGTTTGTTTTTAAAGTTTTTCATCACCTTAGACTTAAAATTTTTCTGATTTTTAAAATTTTGCATATTTCCCAAGTAGGCAGTACATTCACTTAGAACAAAACGTAAAAACTACAAGAGAGCATACAGCGGCAAGTCTCCTCTGGCCTTTGTCTCTCACCTGCAATATTTCCCATCATCCCTAAGTACCACGAGTAACTTTGGACATAACGTTCCATCATAAAAGTGCTGGTTCCGAGGGTATTTGCACTTGTCATCTGGATAGATAATGCCACACTGTCCCCCAGTGAGGCTGAACTGAGCTATATCCCTGCCAGCAATGTACAAACAGGCCTGTTTGGCGCCGCCTTTACCGCCTTAGCACGCTGCCAAACTTTTGTATCCCTGTCAGTCTGATAGGTGAAACATCATAGTTCAGTGCAATTAAATTTGCATTTTGTTAAAAGTGAGGCTGAGCATTTTTCATATGCTTTCAATATGTTTTTCTGTGAGCTCTTTATGTTGTTTGACTTTTCTATTGAGTTCTGGGTCTTTTTTTTTTTCTTTAATTGAATAAATTTTAGTTTCACAACTAAAAGAGAAAAAAAAATTTTTCTTGCACCCATCACTGCTATTTCTAGACTGTCATCACCCCAAACAGGAACTCTGTACCCTGTCAGTACTAGCTCTCCATTTCCCCTCCCTCCAGCCTCCCGTAGCCTCTGATCCACTTTCTGTTTCTATGCATTTGCCTCTCCCAGAGATTTCATATAAGCGGGATCACCCAATCTTTGTCCTTTTGTGTCGGCCTTATTTCACTTAGGACAATGTTTCCGAGCTTCGTTCATGTTGTAGCATGGATCAGAGCTTTATTTCTCTCTATGATTGAATAACAATTTCATCGCATGGATAGGCCACATTTTGTTTATCCGCTCATCTGTTGGTGGACACTTGGGTTGTTTCCACCTTTTGGCTGTTGTCAGTAATACTGCAAAAACATTGGTGTACAAGTATCTGTTTCAGTCCCAGCATTCAGTCTTTTGGGTATATACCTGTCTTTCTTGTTTTGAGTTTAGGAATAAAGACAATTAATTCTACCTGACATGACTGGAAATGTTAAGTCACCAGGATCAATTTCTATAAAATCCTCTTATTTAGAAACACAGGAGATACTCCTGTGTGTGTGTTGTAGCTTTGGCCTTGCTGTGATTGGAATTCTCAGTGGGGACGAGGAGAACAGCCTGGGAAATACAGCCTCAGCACTCCTAGGATGCCGAAGCTCTGCCAGTCACCACGTGAGACCAGTCTTAATTATCCTGGCTAGTGAGTTGAGAATGATTACAGCTTTTCTTTCAGAGTCGAAAGCACCAAACACGATGCACACATGCATTCATTCAACCCCTTTTTAATGTGCATAGTGAGCCCACCATTGGACTAGCTGCTGTGGGGAATACAAAATAAACATCTGTTTTAATTCCTGTCTTAAAGGGCTTCATGGCCCATTTAGGGAAAGAAAACACACACAGGGTGAATACAAGATGGAAAGTAACTGCTATACATGAGGTCTGGATCAAGACTAAGGGGGTAGGGTGCTGCTTATACATTAACAGAGACAAGAGCACAGAAAAGCCACAGTCAGGGCAACTTCTTCGACATAACCCAGCACCTCGTGGGACGAAGTTCCTAGGCTCAGAGGTGAAGGACATAGACTTGGGGGACATCTATGTCAACTGGCACAACATAGTTCATAAAGACAAAGTCCTACTTTGGTGAGTAGCATCAGGGGTCTTAAAAGCTTTTAATCAGCCATTTAAGATACAACTATTGGTTTCTTCCTGTCTGGAGCAAAGGAGAGTGAAGAAAACCAAAGACTCAAGGGAGCAATTAGTCCAAAGGACTAACGGACCACACGAACCACAGCCTACAGGATACTGAGACCAGAAGAACTAGATGGTGCTCAGCTACCACTACTGACCACTCTGACTGGGTTCACAACAGAGGGTCTAGACAGAGTGGGAGAAAAATCGTAGAACAAAAAATCAAAGTCACAAAAAAGACCAGACTTACTAGCCAAACAGACACTGGAGGAACCCCCCCCCCCCCCCGCCCAAACTATGTCCCTAAGACATCTTTCTGAACTGGAACTACAGTCATTCCTGGAGACCACCTTTCAGCCAAGCCATAGACAGGCCCATAAAATAAACAATACCCGAGAGGAACATGCTCCTTAGAGCAATCAATTATAGGAGATCAAAAGGGCAGCATTTGCCCAAAACCAAAGATGGGAAGGCAGGGAGGGGTAGAAAATCAGGACAAAAGGAAATGGGGAAACTAGGATGGAAATGGGGCAAGTGCTGACACATTGTGGGGAATGGCACTAATGTCATGGAACACTTTATGTACAAACTATTGAATGGGAAACTAATTTGCTCTGTAAACTTTCACCGAATGCACGATAAAAATGAAACAAAAAAAATCTTTGTGACTTTGGGATAGACAAAGATCTCTCTCAGGTGAGACCCAAAAAGCACAAACCATTAAAAAATGATGAGCTGGGCTTGATCAAACTTCGAAACTTCTGTTGTTTTAAAGAGACTGTTAAGGAAATGAAAAGGCAAGCCACAGATGGAGAGAAAATATGTGCAATAAACGTATCTGAACTTGTATCCAGAATATATGAAGAGATTTTACAACTCAATAAGCAGACAAACCACCTAACTAAAAAATGAGCAAAAGATATGGATGGACACTTCAGAAGATATATTATCAATAAACGCATGAAAAGACGGTCAACATCATTAGCTGTTAAATAACCAAAAACCAAACCCATTGCCATCGAGTAGATTGCAACTCATAGTGACCCTGTAAAACCCATTGCCATCGAGTAGATTCCAACTCATAGTGACCCTATAGGACAGGGTAAAACTGCCCTGTAGGGTTGCCAGGGTCAGTGGAAAAGGGAAGATCCTTAATGAGATGGACTGACAAAGTGGCTGCAACAATGGGCTCAAGCATAGCAATGACTGTGAGGGTGGCGCAGGACCAGGCAGTGTTTGGTTCTGTTGTACACAGGGTCACTAGAGTCAGAACCGACTCTACGGCACCTAACAACGACAATCTGCGGAGGCAGACGGCTGCACTTTTCTCCCACGGAGCCGCTCTGATGGGTTCAAACTGCTGACCTTTTTGGTTAGCAGCTGAGCACTTGACCCCTGCACCACCAGGGCTCCTTTTATTAGTCATTAGGGAAACACAAATTAAAACCACAGAGAGCTACCACTACACACCCATTAGAATGGCTAGAATTAAAAAGACTGACACTGCCTAGACACATCCAAACTCCCTGAGGGATGAAATTACTGTGCTGAGGGCTGGGGACCATGGTCTTGGTGGACATCTGGCTCAACTGGCATAACAAAGTTTGTAAAGAAGATATTCTACATCCTACTTTGATGGGTAGCGTCTGGGGTCTTAAAAGCTTGTGAGTGGCCATCTAGGATACTGCACAGGTCCCACCCCATCTGAAGCAAGGGAGATTGAAGAAAACCAACGACGCAAGGGAAAGGACAAATGGACCACAACTACCACAGCCTCCACCCATACTGAGTCCAGCACAGCTAGGTGGTGCCTGGCTACCACCACCCACTGCTCTGACAGGGATCACAACAGAGGGTCCTGGACAGAGCTGGAGAAAAATGTAGAACAAAATTCTAACACACAAAAAAGACCAAACTTACTGTCTGACAGAGACTGAAGAAACCCTGAGAGTATGGCCCCTGGACACCCTTTTAACTTAGTACTGAGTCTCTCCTGAGGTTCACCCTTCAGCCAAAGATTAGATAGGACTTAAAGATTAGACTGGGTTATGAGACAGAAAGTGATACTGGTGAGGAGTGTGCTTTTTAGCTCAAGTAGACACACGAGACTATGTGGGCAGCTCCCGTCCAGAGGTGAGATGAGAAGGCAGAAGGGGACAGAAGTCGGTTGAATAGACATGGGAATAACAGGGTGGAGAGAAGGAGTGTGCTGTCTGTAGGGAGAGCAGCTAGGGTCATATAACAGCATGCATATAAATTTTTGTATGAGCAACTGACTTGAACTGTAAACTTTCACTTAAAGCTCAATTAAAAAAAAAAAAAAGGCCTATAAAACAAGACTAAAGGGGCACATCAGCCCGGGGGCAAGGACGAGAAGGCAGGAGGGGACAGGAAAGCTGGTAATAGGAACACAAGGTTGAGAAGGGGAGAGCGTTGACATGTCGTGGGGTTGGCAACCAATGTCATAAAATATGTGTATTAATTGTTTAATGAGAAATTAATTTGCTCTGTAAACCTTCATCTAAAGCACAATAAAAAAAAAAAAAGACTGATGCTATGAAGTATTGGCAAGGATGGAGAGAAACTGGAACTCTCATACATTGCTGTTTGGAAGGTAAAATAGTCTTTGTTTAACAGTTTGGAACTTTCTCAAAATGTTCAACATACACTTGGCATACAACCCAGAAATTTCACTCTTAGGTATCCACCCAAGAGAAATGAAGACATACGTCACACAAAAGATTTGTACACAAATGTTCATAGAAGCTTTATTGATAATAGTCCAAAGCTGGAAAGAACCCGAATGTCCATCAATAAGCGAATGGGTAAACAATTTATGCCATATCCATTTGAATACTACTCAGCAAATAAAATGGAATGAACTACAACATGAATAAATCTCAGAAACCTTATGCTGAGTAAAAAAAAAAAGCCAGAACTCAAAAGCATATATATGGTATGTTTCCATTTATGTGAAATTCTAGAAAAGACTATCCTATAGAGACAGAAATCGAATCACTGGTTGGCTAAAGTGGGGCTACTGGGCTGCGAAGAAGCTCAAGGGAACTTAGCAGTTGTGGAACTGAACTGTTCCACACCTTGCTTGTGGTAGTGGTGACATGGGTGGACAGGTATACGTTTTTCAAAAATCATCAAGCTCTTCACTTAATATACATTTTGCTCTATGTAAATTATGCCTCAATAAAGTTGATTTTTAAAAATCTTAAAAAAAAAAAAAAAAAGACCAAGGGGGTGGGAGGAAATGCTAACACCCCGCATTTACTAAACGCCAGTTATGTGCTACACACTAGCAGAGGCCTGCTGCAGATTATTTGTACATCGGCGAGGGAGGCGACCTCCACTGTCTGTTTTGCTCACCACCACGTGCCCACTGCCTCGCGCGGCGCCTGACACAGCAGGTGCTCAGTGGCTGTGGGATGAATGGCCGATCTCCATCCCGTAGATGCATGAACTGAGGTTCACGGACACTCATTAACTTATCTAATGTCCCACTCACCTCATAAATGGGGAGCTAGGATTTGTGCCCAGGTAGGTCTGTCTGACTCCAAATTCCATGCCCTCTCCCTTTCACCAAACTGCTCCTCTGAGGAATCAAGGGAGAAAGAGAGGACCTGAGTGAGGACATCACACTTGAGCAGGGTTGAGAAGATGGTTAACTTAATCACATCTGTAACTCCCTTTTGCTATGTAAGGTAACAGTCACAGGCTGCAGGGATTAGGATGTGAACATCTTTGGGGCCCCTTTATTCTGCTGACCACAGCACTCTTAGGTCTGAAGAACACGCGGTAGAGGAGCAGTGATCCTGGAACCTAGTGCCATCTGCAGCCTTGGGGGAAGACTCCTTGGCAGGAGCCAGGAGCAGCAGGCATGGAGGAGCTCAGCAGGGAGGGAGCAGAGGAAGAAATACCTTGAGCAGTCTCTCCTCCCACCCTCCTATTTCCTGTCGCTGCCTCCCATTAGTCCAGCCCATCTGTAAGCTAGAAGGCCAAGTTGCCTGGGTAGTGCGGTCCACAGGGCTCAGACTCCTGGGCCCACAGCTGGACAGGGAAGGGATCTGAAGGGGTGAATGGAGACTAACAAGCCCCCTGGAGCTTCGCCAATCAAGGTGTGGTCTGTAGACCAACAGCATCAGCCTCACCTGGGACTTATTGGAAATTCAGACTCTCAGGCTCCACTATGCCCCACTGAACCTGAATCTGAAGTTTTTTACAAGACCACTGGAGGGTTTGTAAGCATGTTTGTAGTTTGAGAAGCAGTGCATATTGAGGAATTCCCATGGGGATATAAAAGTCACTGGAGAATATATCTGTATTGGGTCAGAAGACACAGGTTTTAGAGTCATTTAACATCACTAGTGTAGCCATGATGTCTAGCTTATAGAGTTAAAAAAAAAAAAAAGACCCTAAGACAGAATCTCAACAAGACAAGCACTATCATAAAATGTTGAAAACAATTTCAGATATTCTTAGGTATCACACCTACCAAAGTTTGTGAAATCCCAAGCATATGTTAAATCCAACTAACTATGGGAAAAGAAGGAAAAAAAAAAAATTAAAGGAAGCAAACTCTAAACTTAAAGTCTGCTTGGGAAGTGACAGATGTCTGAATCTTGACAGATTCCTAGACTTGTAAAAAGTAGTTTTTTTTTTTTTTGTCTTCATTCATACATGTTTGACTTCCTTTCCATATTACCATTATATTTTTTTTTTCACTCCTACTAAAATCAATTTCCTTCTTTCTAAAGGGTTGATTCTGCCAAGTGCTGCTTTGTATGAAGACTTAAGAAAATGTTTAACAAAAGGCTTGGGTTATGGACAGAGAAAAGCCCTGAGCTCCAGCCATACAGATTACCACCTAGCGGTGTGTCCTTCTACGAATCGATTATTGTGTTTAATACCTTTTCCACATTTGAAAATGGACTAAAATCCTTGTTTGGGACCATATGATTCCTATCTTTAGATTTAAGAATAAACCATCAGGGTGAGTTAAAATACGTGTTTTGGTTTAAGATACTAAATATATTTGAGTTTTAGTTTAGCTACCGGGGATGACAAAGCATTCCATTCTCAGCTTGTCGATTTTGTGGTCCTGTTAGTGGGAAAATCAGGGCTTTGGAACCCCATGGGCTTGGGTTTGGGTCCTGATTTTGCTACTTACTAGCTATGTGACCATGAACTAGTCAGTTAAGGCCTTCCATCCTCCGTGTCCTTTGGAAGATGAAGATAACGGTACCTACCTTCTTGTGAAGGGTTGTTGAGAAGTTTAATGGTAATGGATGACCTGGCACATAGTAGGTGCTCAATAAAGATGTGTCCTTCCTATAGAGATTGGGAATGTCTTGCAGGCCATTGACATAGACTGTTCCTGTGTCGTTTCAATTTACCAGCTAATAGCACACAGCAGGAAGGATCATGGATTGTATCAGAGTTTACCCAGACCTTTTCTGTCTTAATCTCCTAAGGCTGCCATAAAATATTCCTAAGTGGGCAGCGTTAACACAGTTCTGGAGGCTGGAAGTCCAAATCGGGGTGTCAACTGTGTCAGTTCCTCCGGAGGGCTTGGAGAGAGGAACTGTGCCAGGCCTCGCCTCCTCTCTGGTGGCTGCCGGCAGTCCTTGGCATCGCTTTGCTGCATATAGTTGCATCTGCCTCTGTCCTCACAGGGCATCTGTCTTTCCTGTGTATGACTGTTTCCGTATCTGTTCTCCCCTTTTATCAGACGCCGCTCAGAAGGGATTCGGACTAGGACCCACCCTACTCCGGTTTGACTTGAGTGTGTTACGCGTCCTTACGCAAAACAGAACGAAAAGCTGCCTGGACTGTTGTGATCCATAGGGTTTTCTTTGTCTGGTTTGCAGAAGGAGATCTCCAGATAACTGCCAGTAGTTACTGTTTACTGAGGACATGCTTCTCTTATTAAACCCACAGGGTAGGTGCTATTATCTTCATTTCTCAAATGAGTAAATTGAGGCAGCCAGCCAACACACATGGATTAAGCACGCTTATTAAGTGCTAGACACTACATTGCTATAAATACGCTCTTATTTTATCTTTCACTAAACTGAGAAACAACTTTAGACCAGAGGTCGGCAGACTTTTTCTACAAAGGGCCCGGCCGTCAATATTTTATGCTGTGTGGGCCACAAAATTTCTGTCGTGACTGTGGAATTCTGCCATTGTAGCACAGAAGCAGCCATAGATAATACACATGAGTGAGTGTGGCTGCGTGGCAGTGGCTGTAACACTTTTTTGGGGAACATGACACAAAAATTTGAATCTCATGGAACTTTCCCCTTCAATGAAATAGCATTTTACTTCTGATTTTTTCCAGTCATTTAAAAATATAAAATCATCCTCAGCCCGAGGGCCATACAAGAACAGGCAGCTGGCCCACTGTTTGCCCACCCTGCTGCAGACTGTCAGCTCGGTGAGGGCAGGGATCTTGCTGGCTTTGTTCATCATTGCAAACCCAGCTTCTGGCGCATGCCTGGTGCACATTCGTTGCGTGAATGAGTGAATATAAGCTGATGTCTTACAAGTCAGATGAAGGGGACATTTTCTCTCCCCTTTAGGCAACCACCCTGCATCTAAATAGAGTGAGCATTTTTTTAGGGGGCATTATTAATAATGGTGTTGGGATTACAGCTGTAAATTGAGGCTCTCCCAGGAAAACCAGGAGCTCTGGTGGTGCAATGGTTAAGCGCTCAGCTGCGAACCAAAAGGTTGGCGGTTTGAATGCCTCCAGCGGCTATGCGAGAGAAAGACCTGGTGATCTGCTTCCATAAAGGTTACAGCCTAGGAAACCCTATGGGGCAGTTCTTCTCTGTCATGTGGGGTCCCCGTGAGTCAGAATCAGCTCAACACAGCACCCAACAACACGAGCATGGTCCTCCTGATCGTCTCCACTAGGGAGACGATTCTTATGGTGGCAGGACACTGGTCTGTGTGTGTAGATGTGTGTGTGCACGTGCGTGAGTGCACACATTCACTTGTGAGTGTTGAACCAGTTCCTGATTTTTTCACAATTTTTTAATTTGGAACGTTTCAAGGCTGCAGAAGAGTTGCAGGAATAGTAGGCTAGTGCAGTGAACGCCCACACATCCTTCACCCAGATGCAGCCATTGTTGACGTGTTTTGTATTTGTGCTCAAGAGATCTATCTATGTGTCTGTCTGTCTATCATCTCTCCATCCATCCATCTATATTATTATTTTTTCTGAGGACTAGGTGCAGAGAGCACGACACTTCACCTTCAGTACTGCAGTGTGCATCTCTTAAAAACATGGACGCCCTTCACAAACAATATCATTTTCACACTCTGGAAATTTAACACTGATACGATACTATTCTCTGACGTACAGTCAATATTTAACTTCCCGCATTGTCCCAATAAGGTCCTTTATAGCTGTTTTTTGTTTTAAATCAGGACCCAATCAAGGATCATGCACTGCATTTAGTAGTCATTTTTCTTTGGTTTCCTGTGGTCTGGAACAGTTCCCCTGCCTGTTTTGGTCTTCCCTGGCTTCAGTAACTGAAGAGCACAGACCAGTTTTGTACCATGTCTCTCAATTTGGATTGGTTTGATTGTTTCCTTGCGATTGGATTCAAGTTAAATACTTTTGGCAAAACTACTGCCGAGTAAAATTTTGCTTAAGGTAAATAAAAAAAGGTTGCAGCAGTGCGTCAGCAGGGAACTGCCAAAAAATCAAGCCAGATTCAGAAGAGGATGTAGAATGGGGGATATCATTGCTGATTTCATATGGATCTTGGCTGAAAGCAGAGAATACCACAAGGATGTTTACCTGTGTTTTATTGACTATGCAAAGGCATTTGACTGTGTGATCATAACAAATTATAGATAACATTGCAAAGAATGGGAATTCCAGAACACTTAATTGTGCTCATGAGGAACCTTTACATAGATCAAGAGGCAGTCTTTCAAAAAGAACAAGGGGATACTGTGTGGTTTAAAATCAGGACAGGTGTGTGTCAGGGTTGTATTGTTTCACCATACTTACTCAATCTGTATATGCTGAGCAAATAATCTGAGAAGCTGGACTACATGAAGAAGAACGCGGCATCAGGATTGGTAGAAGACTTATTAACAACCTGCATTATGCAGATGACACAACCTTGCTTGCTGAAAGTGAAGAGGACTTGGGGCACTTCCTGATGAAGATAAAAGACCACAGCTTTCAGTATGGATTACACCTCAACATTAAGAAAACAAAAATCCTCACAACTGGACCAATAAGCAACATCATGATAAACAGAGAAAAGACTGAAGTTGTCAAGGATTTCATTTTACTTGGATCCACAATCAACAGCCATGGAAGCAGCAGTCAAGAAATCAAAAGATGCATTGCATTGGGCAAATCTACTGCAAAAGACCTCTTTAAAGTATTAAAAACCAAAGATGTCACTTTGAGGAATAAGGTGCGCCTGACGCAAGCCATGGTATTTTCAATTGCCTCATATGCTTGTGAAAGCTGGACAATGAATAAGAGAGACCAAAGAAGAATTGATCCCTTTAAATTATGGTGTTGGCGGAGAATATTGAATGAATCTACCACGGACTGCCAGAAGAAAGAACAAGTCCGTACTGGAAGAAATACAGCCAGGATACTCCTTGGAAGCAAGGATGGCGAGAGTTTGTCTCATACACTTAGGACATGTTATCAGGAAGGACCAGTAGGGACCCTCTACTTGGCTGCAACAATGGGCTCAAGCATAGCAACGATCATGAGGATGGCGCAGGGCCAGGCAGTGTTTTGTTCTGTTGTATACAGGGTCAGTCACTATGAGTCGGAACTGACTCGCCGGCACCTAACAACAACTGCCCGGGTGACGTTATGTCCTTCTCCATCAGGAGGCCTGTGATGTCATTTGTCTCATTACTGATGACGTTAGCCTTGATCATTTGGTGAAGGTGATGCCCAGTTTCTCCTCTGTAAAGGAAACTTTTCCCTTCATAATTAACATCTGCCATTTTTTTAACTCAAGGAAAATATTCAGAATAAATTACTGAAACATGTATAACAGGAAGATACAAACGAACAGGTACAAAGGGCCCTGTCTGGTAGACAGAGTTTGCCCAGCTTCCAGGTTCTTCTAAGCTTAAGGGTGACTGTGAATTCAACCAGTGAAATAGCTCAGGGCTCCTTGCTTAGTGGCCATCTGTATGCAAAGCAGCGCTCCCGCTCAGTGACTGCAGATTTATTGACTGTGTTCACTGTCCATGATTCGCTGGCTGGGGCGGCCTGCTGGCATGCGGCAAAGCTTGCCTCGGCAGTCGCATTGGTTCTCACACTGTGTCGCTACAAAGGCAGATGTGGCCAGCTTCCCTCGCTTCGTACGGTCTTTCCAAGGGCAGCAGTTTGCATGTGTGGCACTCTGTCTCAGGCTGTTGTTCCTCTCGCCCGCTCATTACAATAGTCCCCCAATGATCTACCCAACATCCCTCCTGCTTGCCTCCTTACCCTAGCTCTTCAAAGCAGCCCCAGTGAGATTTGCAGAATTCACATCAGATGATTAATCCTCCCTTCCTGAAACCCTTCCCATTCCCCTTAGAATAAAGGTCTGGATCCTTACTGTGGTTTACCCTGCATGGTCTGGCACCCGCCTTTCTCTGAGAACTCATTTTCTTCCACTCTCGCTTATCAGTGCTCTCTGAGCCCCAGCCACGATGGCTTTCTTTCTGTTTCACCAAAATGCTTGTTTCAGGGCCTTTCCATGTGCTTCACTGTCTAGCCTGAGACACTCTCTTCTTGTTCTGTCACTAAGATAGCTGTGTGTGTTCCACGCTCATTAGAGATTGGTTCAATTTCAGGAATGGCTGGATCCAGGGGCTCTGATAATGTTAGTAGTAATTTATCTCTTGCTCATTGTTGGCTTTATTTTGGCCATCTCCCTCTTCATGGTGGCAAGACGGCTGCCAGTATCTCTGAGCTTACCTTCCCCTTTCTCAGTAACTCCTATGAAAGAGCGCACCTCTTTCCTAATAGTTCTTATAAAAAATATGGGATTGGATCACCACAGGTCCCGTGCCCATTCCTGAGCCAATTCCTATGGCCAGGGGAATGGAATACATACACTCACTGGTCAGGCCTGGGTCGCTGACTACCGTTTGAAAGAGGGTATAGGTTGGCCTTACCTAAGCTACATGGACAGAGATTGGGGAAGGGGTGGTACCCCTGAGGAAAACAGGGGTGCTGTTACCAGAAAGAGGGGGAGTGGGTGCTGGGCAGCAAAATAAAAGATTCCATTCTAATTGTTGTAAAGAGTTAAGGAGATAATGCTTAAAGCATTCCTAGCCCATTTTTTAAAAAGATAATAAGCATTATATAAATAAAAGCAAAAAAATGATAGAATCAGCAAGATTTGGTGTGATGACTTGGTTGTGTGTGATGAAGGAGAGATGGAGCTCAAAGGTCTCAAGTCTGGGTGACTGGCAGGATGGGCTGCATTCTACTAAGGAATTACGTGGGGAAGAGCAGGTGTTACAGATTGAATTGTTTTCTTCCAAAAGAAATGCGGAAGTCCTAACCCCTGTACCTGTAAATATGATCCTGTTTGGAAATACAGGTTTTCTTTGGTCACCTGGTCATGCCAGGGTAGTGTGAGTCCTAAACCTAATCACTTCTGAGAGGTAGCTTATAAAAAGAACAGAAAAGACATGGGGTAAGACAGATGCCACACAAGGACCTGTCTGCAAGCAAAGGAACGGCAAGGATTGCCAGAAGACACCGGAAACTAGGAGAGAGGCCCACAGAAGGAATCCACTTGGTTGAGACCCTGATTGGATGTTTAGTCTGCAGAACTGTGAGAAAATAAGTTTCTGTTCTTTAAAGCCACTCATTATATATATATATATATATATTTTTTAAGATAATTTAAAAAATAATATTGTGTTTTCTGTGAAGGTTTGCACAGCAGTTTAGGTTCCCATTCAACAACTTCTACACAAGTTGTTCAGTGACACTGGTTACATTCTTCACAATGTGTGAACATTCTCATTGTTTCCATTCTGCTTGTTCTGTTCCAATTAATCCAGTTTCCCTGCCCCCTTAACCTTCTCATCTTTGTTTTAAAGTTAACTGCTGACCCTTTGGTCTCACATAGGTGATTTTTTAAAGAAGCACAGTTCTCATGGGTGATAATCATTACTTTGTGAGACATTCTATCATTTAGCTACAAGGTGATCTCAGGGGTTAGTTTCAGTTCGTTTGAAGAGTATCTCAGGGCAGTAGTCTCGGGGAGTCCTCCAGTCTCAACCAGTCCAGCAGGTCTGGTTTTTCATTTTGTTTTGTTTTTGAGTTTGAGGTTCTGTTCCATATTTTTCTCGCATTCTCTCAGGGTCCATTTATTATTGTAGCCCTGGTTAGAACAGTCGATAGTGGTATGGTAGCTAGGCACCATATTTTTTAGATCATTTATTTTTGTTGTTGAGAATATACACAGCAGAACAAACAAGTCAACAATTTCTACGTGTACAATTCAGTGACATTGATTACATTCTTCAGGTTGTACAGGCAGTTTTACCCTGCTTTTCTGAATTCTTCCTCCCCCTGTTCACTTGTGATATTTTTTGCAGCCCTAGGTATCTGAGGCAGCAGGGTTAGAAGAAGGAGCGGGTAGTTGTGTCTCTGTGAGTGTGTGTGTGCCTGCACCGAAGTGGTAGGTGCTAAAAGACCATTTGTTTCCCTTACCCGTTTTACCACGAGAGGAACTCAGACCCTGAGAGAGGGGAAGTAATCGGCCCACCCTCCCACAGTGGCAAATCCTATCATCTAATCTTACTCCCTCCAGCTTGGCATTTTAATTTTTACATATTTTTTTTATTTTTTCTCTGTCTTTAGGAATGCACATTGGAATTAATCTCAAACACTAAAGGAGAATATTGCAGGCGTTTTTAGTGGCACAAAAAAAAAGTTTCCTGAGGCTAACTACTACACTGATTCAATACACCACTGTTTGCGACCCCAGGGAGAACAGCTAAAACCCTCACGTTTACCGTGGGTCTTTTCCATAAAGGTAGCTTGGAGAAGATGAAAATATTCAAGGCTTCCGCAAATCATCTTGTGTAATGACCACTACTGCTTCTCAAGTTTTTATATAATTTTATAAAAGCTTTTCTTTACATTTCAGGGCACCTCTTCTTGGATGCCTGAGATATAAACCCGTTTAACAGAGTGCTAGGCTGAGGCTCTCAGTTATTCATTTCTGGGATAAGAGTCTTTATGCCAAGAGAACCTCCAGGTGGGCTGAGGGGGATGTCTGTATTAATTTGCTCTGTGTCCACAAGCAGGTGTCATCTGTCTTCTGGACCCCTGTCTCTCACTGTGATTGGAGGGGGAAACCCGAGTGTGATACAGGGTATGGTAGGAAGGATGACTTTAGACAATACAAGGAGAAGTTCTAGATACCACAGAATCATGTGGTTAAAAGGTTCTTTTTCAATTCCCTTAGTCTTTCTGATTACCTTATGAAGAAAAATTCAGCTTTGTGCTAACAGCTTTGTTGTTGTTAGCTGCTGTCCAGTCGACTCCCACTCTAGCAACCTTATGAACAGCAGAACGAAACGTTTCCCCCTCCTGCATCATCGTCAGGATGGCTGGCATGTTTGAGCACATTGTTGCGGCTATTGTGCCCATTCGTTGCACCGAGGGTCCCCCTTGCCCTCGCCGGCCCTCTGCTTCACCAAACACCATGTCTTCCTCCAGCAATTGATCCCTCTTGATGATGTATCCAAACCAAGGGAGTTGGACAGCATTCTGTTGTGATCCATAGGTTTCACTGGCTAATTTTTGACCAGATCACTTCCTCCTAGTCTGTCCTAGTCTGGTAAATCTGCGGAAACCTGTCCCCCACGGTGACCCTACTGGTATTTGAAGTATCCTTGGCACAGCTTCCAGCATCACAGCAACACGTAAGGCACCGCAGAGAACAGAAGGGTAGTGAAATATAGCTTTAACACCTGGTATCTGCTAATCTCTCTTACAAAGAAAATGTAATAACATTGTTTTTTATTTCGTATTTATTTCTTCCCCTGGTTTTCCATTTATAACATCAACCACCACCACAATTATATAGTGCTTACTGTTTTTTTTTTTTAATCCTCTCCTGTTTAAAAAAATTTTTTTTAATACACTTTACTTTTCAGAGACGTGTTAGGTTTACAGAAAAATTGCACGGAAAGTACAGAGAATGCCCATATACAGTTGCTAACATGTTGCATTCCTGTGGTACATTTTTACAACTGATGAGCCAATACCAATACGTTATTATTAACTGAAGTCCACTGTTTACAGTAGGATTCACTTTTTTTTTTTTTTAATGTCGTTTAATTCTCATCCTTTTATTTAAAGGAGCCCTGATGGGACAGTGGTCAAGCACTTGGGTTGCTAACCACTCCAAGGAGAAAGATGTGGTGGTCTGCTTCTGAAAAGATTACAAGACCAAGCCTATTGTCATCGAGTTGATTCCAACTTACAGCAACCCCATAGGAAAGTAGAACTGCCCCATAGGATCTCCAAGGAACAGCTGGGGGATTCAAAGTGCTGACTGTTTGGTTAGCAGCCATAGCTCTTAACCACCGCGCCACCCAGGCTCCTTGTGAAGATTATGGCCTTAGGATCCCTACGGGGCAGTTTTATTCTGTCCTATAGGGTCTCTGTGTTGGAATTGACTCTATGGCAACAGGTTTTTTTTTTTTGTAATCCTCTTACCTTAGTTATCTAGTGCCGCTATAACAGAAATACCACAAGTGGGTGGCTTTAACAAACAGAAATGTAGTTTTGTGAAACAGAGTTCAGGAGGCTAGAAGACCAAATTCAGGGTGCCAACTCTAGAGGAAGGCTCTCTCTCTGTCAGCTCTGGAGGAAGGTCCTTGTCTCTTCTGAGCTTTTGTTCCTGGGCAGTCTTCATGTGGCTTGGCATCTCTTTCCCCATCTCTGCTTCCTAGCTTGCTTGTTTAATTTCTTTTATATCTTCAGAGATTGATTCAAGACATACTGTATACTAATCCTGCCTCAATAACATAACAAAGACAACCCTTCCCAAACGGGATTATAACCACAGGCATAAAGGTTAGGATTTACAACACATATTTTGGGGGAACATAATTCAGTCTGTAATACCTTTTAAGACCTTAAAAGATATGATACTATTATTATTCCACTTTATAGATGAGAAAACCAAATCACAGAGAGGTTAAAGCTCTTGCCCATGGTCACACAGCCTGCAGGTACCAGAGCCAGGATTTGAACCCAAGAAGCCTGGCTCTAGAGCCTGTGTTCTTAACCATTCTACTATGCTGGTGGGTGACATAATGTTTCCTTTAAAAATTTATTTAAAGAAAAAAAAAAAGGAGGGAGGAAATGTGCTGGATGAGAGTCTAAAGAAAATGCTAAATAAATAATAAAGCAGGTAGAATGGGGATATGGCAACATAGTGACTGGTTTTGAAAAACTGAAACTTGGGCAACACTGGACACACTAAGAATGGAGAATTCTCTAAGTTACCAAATGCCTGCATTGGAGGCAAGAAGAACCAGATGGGAGCTCCTGCAAATATTCTAAGCAGCAGCACTTACAAGCTTCAGACGCTGCCTGTCTCGAGTGAAAAATGTCTTCCTTTCACAGCCTTGGAGTCTGGGCTATGATTCCCTGAAGGTCTCCAGGCATCCCGGACTCCTCTGATTTGACCTTCCTCAAGGCTCGGCTCTAGTGTCCTTTAGTCACAACGCCTGGCCACTTGTGAAGGGCCATCGTTTTTACATCTGGTGGTATAATGGACTGTCTGTGGACTGGAGTGAGGGTGTGCCAGCTGACCTTCGGCCACTGGAATGAACAGGCTTTTGCATAGTCGGGTCACCTCGAGTTCCCTTGGGCAGTGCAGACAGGGTAGAAGAGTCTTCCAACACGATATCCGATAGCTGTGCGCAGCTTGCCTAGCCTTCTCTGTCATCCTATCTCTCTGCTTTGCAAACAAACCCTTACCCTAACACCATCCTCATACATACTCTAATCTTAGCCCTTACTCTAACCCTGACCCTAACTCTTCCCCTAACCCTAATCTTTACCCTCACCCCAATCTTAACCTTTACCTTAACCACAATTCTTACTCTAACCTAACATCCTTACCCTGACCTTAACCTTGACCCTAATGCTTACCATAATCCTGTTTCTCCTCTTTCTCCACCCATTCTTCGACTTATTCATTCATTTATTTTTTCACACGTACTTATTGAACAGCTACTGTATCAGGGTTTCAGGAGCAAAGAAAGGTACACAACTGGGTAATTTGGAGAGTTCAATAAAAGGACTATTTATTGTGCAACAGAACTCAAATTCTTAAAAAGTCCAGACTTACTGGACTGGTTGAGACCAGAGGATTGCCCTGAGAAACATTTCAAACATAAAACTGAAATTATCTCTTGAGGACACCTGTTAGCTAAATAACAGATTAGCTCATAAAATAATATCACCCGTGAGTAATGAGCTTCTTAAAAAAAAAAAATCAACTGTAGGAGACTAAATGGTCAAAAATTACTCTACGCAAAGATGAGAAAGTAAGGGGGCAGGGAGACTAAAGTACTGGAAATGGTACAACCAGAACGGAATGAATGAGAATGATGATACACTGTGAAAACGTAACCAATATCAATGAATCATTTGTGTAGAAATTGTTAGACGGGAACCTAATTTGCTGTGTAAACATTCACCTTAAACACAATAAAATATTAAAAAAAAAAAAGATTCAATTAAAAAAAAAACTTTATGAGTGGAGCCATGGGTACTAAAGGGTATATTGAGGCACAGTGGGCAAAGGGAGGGAATGAGTTTGGGGAACCCAGCCACTGGTGGCACCTTGGAGGAGGGGCCACCTGACAGGAGCTGTCATCATGGAGGTGCACAGCCATTGCCAGAGAACAGCGTCTTGGAGAGAGGGAGCAGGAGGAAGGATCTTGACCTCTTCCTCCTCCTACCTTCCTGTCTCCATCACTACTGGTTGGACCTGCCTCAAAGCCAGACGGCAGAAGGCAGTGGGTCAGCCCCCAACCCAGGGCCTAGAGTAGGGCAGAAGATGAGGGGGAGAGCAGGCAGATAGCTGGGACCAAGTGTAACCAGAACACCTACCATGTGCCAGGCACTGCTTTAGGCACTAGAGACACAGCAAGTGAACAAGACATGCTAAAATCTCTGCCCTTATGAAGTTTGCATTGGGCTGAGACCTGATGGCCAAATTGGGAAGTTAACAAATGATAAGACAATTTCAAATAGTGGGAAATGCCTTGAAGGAAGAAACAAGGCAGGATAATGGGCTAGTGTGGGGGTCAGCACACTTTCCCTGTAAAATTGTAAAAGTTTCTGTTGCAGCTATTCAACTCTGCCTTCGTAGCATGAAAGCAGCCACAGACAGTGCGTCAATGGACAGGCATATCTGTGTTCCAATAAAACTTCATTTACAAAAACAGGCAGTGGGCCAGACTTGGAGTGTGGGTCATGATTTGCTGACCCCTGGGCTAGAGAATGACTGGAGTAGGGAGTGTTGGGTAGGGTGGTCAGGGAAGGCCTCTCTGAGGAGGTGACATGGACCTGAAACGTGAAGTAGAACCAGCCAGCCAGCCAAAGATTTGGTTCTAGTCTTCCAGGACAGGGAACAGCAGTCCTTAATTCTGCAGATATTTATGGAGCCCCAACTATGTGCTAGGCACTGTTTTAGGCAAAAGTGCCTGCTCTTGTGGAGGTGACAGTCCAGACAGAGGCCCTGCGGGTGGGATAGAGGTTTCAGGCAGGACACCACAGGAGTTGAGAATCTTCCGGTGTTTAATAGAGCACAAGAGACCAGAAGCCAGTAGGCAACGAAGATGGCAAAGGCGCACAGTTCTACTCTGACACACGTAGGGTTGCCATCAGTCAGAATCGACTCAAATGGCAACGCGTTCTGGTGGCTACAGAAGGCGAGTGAGGAGGCAAGAAGCCTGAGAAGATGCTGCAAGAGTAGGAAGGAGCCAGCTCAGGCAGGGCGAGGGAGGCCTCCACGTGAGGGCTTTGGATATGTTTCTAGTAGAATGGGAAGCTGCAAAAAGGCTTTAAGCAGAAGGGTGTCACAATCCAATTTCCTTAAAAAAAAAACAAACTGGCAAATGAATGGGTTTATCATTAGTGTTGTCAACACCCACAGTAATAACGGATACCAGTCTCTGTTTTGCAAAACATTCCATCCTTTTCCCATTTTCCCTGAAAACGAACATTTTTTCCAGGTTGTATGTACAAGATACCCTGCTGGGTGGGAATTCTATCCTTCCAGATCTCTCGGAATATCTGGAGCTGCTGTCACAAGTCTTCTTGATTTAGAGCCACAACACTCACTGAGGGCTCATTTCCGTGTGATCTGCCAGTGGGATGACTCAGATTTTTGCATATTTTGAATGAGAGAGCCATGCACACTTGAACTTGGCTTAAAAGGCTTGATTTCTCCCGTGGACCATTCCCAGCTCTCTGTACTCTCTCCCAGTCTTCTTACTACTGTCCTGGTAATCTCACTTCCTCCCTCTTGCCCCTGCCCCCAGTGAGTGGGCTGCCCCCAGCTGGAGCAAGTTCACTGGGGCGAAGAGGACAGTGTTTGCAGAATTTGAATAATAATTTTGCATAAAAGAGGCTCTCATTTAAATGATGTAAATGTCCTCAGTCCTCTCTCTAGATTATTATTCATCCATTCGGTGAGATCACTTGTAGGGCATGGGATATATTTACAAAAGACAGAGAATCAAGTGTGGAGGCTTTGATGATTTCTAGCTAAAAGTTAAAAAAAAAATTTGTTCAGTACATTTAAGGATGGAGGCTGAAACTGAGTGCATATACACTTTTCACACAGCTTAGTGGATCTTGATGCACAATTTGCCCCAGGGCAGTGGTGCAGATGCGGAGGGCAAGATGGGAGGCTAAGACTTAGGTCTCCGGTTAGGGAGGAGAGTGCCAGGAAGCAGTGGACCCAATTCAGTTCCTGGATCCTTCCTTCTGAGATGTGCCTGAGAATAACCTCCTCCATTCCTCTCCCACCCTCTCTGTATCTTCCTTGTTACAGACCTGGTGTGTATTTGTCTCCTTTCTAATGGAAAGAACGATGAACTTAGGGTTGGCCAGACCTGGTGTATCTGTCAGGGTTCTTTGGTTGCAAGGAACAGAAACCAACTCTGGGTCAGTTAAGTCAAAGGCTTTAATCAGGAGGCTCAGGATACAGACTATAGGAATGTGACATCCAGCTGGTCCGGCTTGGGTTACATGCCTGCTCCTTGCCCTGGGGTTTAGTGAGGTCACCTTGCAGGCCCATCCCTAACATTTGCAGGACCCAGGGCAAGAATATAAAAACCAAAAAACCAAACTCACTGCTGTCAAGTGGATTCTGACTCACAGCGACCCTATAGGACAGAGTAGAACTGCCCAAGAGGGTTTTCAAGGAACGCCTGGTGGATTCCAACTGCCGACATTTTGGTTAGCAGTCGTAGCTCTTAACCACTGTGCCACCAGGGTTTCCAAGGGAGGCCCATATATCATTTGTCTAAATACTTACAAGTTATAAATCAAGCTAATAAGCTGTTAAATAAGATATGATCTATCCTCTTACCTTGGTACATGTACCTGAATAAGGACCTGGAAGGCCAAGTTTGAGTTTAGAAAATCTCAAACCCCTCAGAGATATAGACAGAATGTGAGAATGTGGTGACTGGGGAAGAGCTGACTCTTGGCCCATGGCCCACCCCTCCTTATCTTCCAGCCCTTAGTCCTGCTTCTTTCCACAAGAGCCCTCGGGTAGACCTCCAGCTCATGTGTCCAAGCTTGATTCGACAGCCTCCAACAAACAACTACCCCTTGGCCACCCCTTGGGCCTAGAGGGGCCCACAGTGGTGGCATGGTTCACCCTTAAGGGACAACCCAGAGAAAAGGCCCAAGCAGACCCTGGAAGCAGGAGTCCTGGGTACCTAGAATGAGGTCTAGAAGGTGGGGCATGGACTCCAGATGGGCACATCCCTTTGGCCCCATAAACTCCTCACCCATGGGAAGAGGCATGGCCAGAGGAGCAGGGTCTTTTCAAGAACAGTCCCCAGGCCAGGGTGGTATGAGCACCTAAATGGATAGCCCCTCCACTGATGTAAAAGGAGTCAGGTAATTCCCCAAATCAAAAAGGAAACGGATGCTGGGTAGTGAGAAGATGACAAAGGCCCACCTGACCTGGGGTCTTATCCAGGCTCTTCTGCAGTTAGGGATCATTTCGTAGCAAGAGAAACCTACTCCCGCACTAGTTCAAGCATGGGGGGGTGGGGCTCTGTGGTGGCAGTGGTGGTGGGGAGCCGTAGGGTGGCTCACAGGCCCTGAGGGTGGAAGTATGGCCAGTCCTCTCCAGGGACAGGAAGAAACCAGGAACTTGGAAGCTGCTGAAGACCCAGGCAGCCTCGCTCTTCTTTCTTCTTCCGTCTCTCTTCTCTCTGTCTCTTTCTGGGGCACCTAGTCTCTTCCCTGCTCCTCTCTGCACTTCCGCTTTCTTCTCTCTCTTGGATTTCCCATGCACCTAACAACAGAAACATTTTATGTCCTTTCCCAGTTCAAGGGCCCAAGAGAGATACTATATTTGGGGTCTCAAACCAGAATCTTCAGGGGCCAGGCAGGTGATGTCAGTGACAGCAATGGTTACAGAAAAAATGATATGCCTTCATGGTTTACCTTTCACACCGTCACCCCTGAGAGATCTGTCAGCTCCCATCAGGAGACAGGTGCTCACCCACCTTAGGATGACTGAGGAGGGTTTAGTAAAGGTAGGCTATAGGAACCCACAAGGGCTAGTACAGCACCCCAGCGCGAGGAATAGCAGAGCTGTTGCTGCTCCTAAGCCCAGAAGGACTAGAGGAGGGAGGAGTTCTAGAATCTAGAAGAAGAGAGTGGTGTGGAGAGGGCCAACCGTCCAGGAGTTTATGGCCCTTAGTGGAGAGTTACAGTCAGCCCTCAGTGACCCCACAGGGAGGGAGCCAGCAAAATAAATAACCCAACAGCACACTCTTCCTGCCCCTCCATCTCCTCTTGGCAACTCCCATTGGCCATGCTCAGCTGAAAACCAGAGGGCTTTTTATTTTCAGATGAGGGAAGAAATAATAAATAATAGCTCTATAATCATAATTTCATATAGTAATACCCAAAAAACTCAATGCTGTCGAGTCGATTCCAACTCGTAGCGACCCTACAGGCCAGAGTAGAACTGCCCCATATAGTAACACATGCAAGACAAATAAAGTAGGGCGAGAAAACAAAGAATGATGGAGGAGGTTGTGGTGGGAGCAATCAGATGCTATTTTAAATATAGAAGTCAGAAAAAAGCATGGCTGAGTGACACATGAAATGACAGCAAATGTTTGATTGACTGAATGATGTTATGCTGATTTCCTGCCGATGATGGCAGAAATGGATCAGCTGATCATTGGTAATCAGTGTGAATCATATCAGATGCCTTCTACAAACATTCTAAGGGTTTCTGGGTTCCTTGCTCTGCGCTGGATTTTTACCATCTTTTAAAGAAGTGGCCCAAAGGGCAGATTCTTCTGTCCTTGCAGAACGGGGTGGACATTGCTCTGTATTAGCTCATCTTCCTCCCAGAGGGCTCTCAGGGCAGCAGCAAAGACTCTGACAGCCCTGTCTCAGGCTCTGTCTGTGATCTTCTCCCTAATGCTTGGCTGCTGGGAGAGTCAGCGGCCTCATTAATGTTGGAAAAGTTCTTTGGGTCCCCAGCTGAAAGATGCCAGGACAGGAAGGGCATCATTATTTTGTCTTCTCCACATCATCAGTGCGCAGAAAGGTCATCCGAGGCAGCACGAACCTCCTCCATCAAGGATGAGAGGCTGCAGTTAATGGAGGGAGGAGGGGAGACAGGCAGAGGCAGAGGGAGAGGCTGAGGCTGGAGAGAGGGAAGGCAGGCCTGGGACAGTGAGGGCTCCTGGCCTCTGCCGAGGACAGGTCACCTGTAGGTCAGTCCCCTCCCATGCCTGTGACCAGCCATATTCTGTGTTGCTGGTGACATCAGCACCTTCAGACACAATTCTAATCTAATCCAATTCCCTTTTCCACACCTGAACGTTGCTCCTCGATCCCCAGTGGCCTCCTCAGGCTGTACGGGCTGGTCAGCAGACCCAGGAGAGGATGGACATGGGTTGGAGCAGATGATAATAATAGCTGTGATCTCCTGTGCACCAGCTCACTGACCCCTCACCCCAGCTCTAATGGGAATGGCCATCCCCATTTTAAAGATGATAAAACTGAGGCTCAGAGATTAAGTGATGTGCCCAAAAAAGTGGCTGAGGTGGGATGTGAACTCTGTTTGGATTCAGCATGTTCTGTTGGTTCTACTTTCAAAATCTATCCGGAGCTTGCCTACCTTTCCCCACCCCTTCTGCTACCACCTGGTCCAGCCACCAGCACCTGGACTATTGCAGTAGACTTTTCCTGATCTCCCTGCTTATGTCCTTGCCACCCCTGCAGTCTATTTTCACCCCAGCAGCCCCGGGGATGCCAAGTGCCTCCTGTGCTCAAAACTCTTCCATGGCTCCCATTTTACCCACAGTAAAAGCCAAAGCCAAAATCCTTACCCTAGCTTACAAACCCCCACATGTTCCCTCTCTGTTCCAATTTCCTGCCATTCATCTTGCTCACTTTCCGTGTCACATGGGCCTCCTTGCTCTTCCTGCATTATCAGGCACACTTCTGCCTCAGGGCCTTTGCACTGGCTGTTTCTTCTGCCTAGGATGCTCTTCCTCAGGCAACCACATAGACTGTCTCCTTCCAAGCCTTTACTCAAAAGTCACCCTTCCCTGGCCACTTTTTTAAAATTGCAATTCTTTCCCCATACCCGCTTCCTCCCCCTTTCCTTTTCTCCCTAGCACTCATAACTATCTAATATGCTCTATTACTTATTTTGTTTGTGCTTCCCCATTAGAATGTTTCCTTAATGAAGACAGGGCTTTTCTGTGTCTTGCTTTCTGTGCCTGGAACAGTGCCTGGCACAAAGTAGGTGTTCAGTAATATTTGTTGAAGGAATGACTCCAAGCGTTCATTCAGTCCACTGCACATACTGCTTCCTGGCCTGGCTTCGTGTTTATAAAAATTCCACCTCCTTGCCAACACTTGCCATAGTCATACATTTCAGTTTTCTCCAATACGGTGGGTATAAAATGGTATCTAACGGTGGGTTTTTTTTTTTTTTTTTTTGTATTGTGCTGTAGGTGAAAGTTTACAGTGCGAATTAGTTTCTCATTCAAAAATTTACATACAAGTTGTTCTGTGACACTGGTTGCAATCCTGGCAATGTGTCAGCACTCTCCCCCTTTCCCTTTCTACCCCGGGTTCCCTGTGTCCATTCATCCAGCTTGCCTGTTCCTTCCTGCCTTCTGGTCTTTGGTTTTGGCCAGGTGTTGCCAGTTGGTCTCATATACTTGAACTAAGAAGCACATTCCTAACGTGTGTTATTCATTGTTTTACATGCCTGTCTAATCTTTGGCTGAAAGGTGGACTTTGGGAGTGGCTTCAGTTCTGAGTTAGCAGGGTGTCTGGGGGCCATAGTCCCGGGGTTCCTCCACTCACCATCAGACCAGTAAGTCTGGTCCTTTTCTTGTAAATTTGGTTTTTGCTCTACATTTTTCTCCCGCTCTGCCCAGGACCCTCTATTGAGATCCCCATCAGCGCAGCTGGTGGTGCTAGCCAGGCACCATCTAGTTCTTCTCAGCTCAGGCTGGCAGAGGCTGTGGTTCACGTGGTCCACTAGTCCTCTGGACTAGAATTTTCCTTGTGTCTTTTGCATTTTTCATTCTCCTTTGCTTTGAACAGGTTGGGACCAATAGATGTACCTTGGATGGTCACTGACGAGCTTTTAAGACTCCAGACACCACTCACTAAAGTAGGATGTAGAACATTTTCTTTAAGAACTATGTTATGCAAATTGATCTAGATGTCCCCCAAGACTATAGTCCCCAGCCCTTGGCCCTGTAACTCAGTCCCTCAAGGTGTCTGGATGTGTCTAGGAAGCTTCTATGACTTTGCCTTGGTCAAGTTGTGCTGACTTCCCCAATATGTGTGTTGTCTTTCCCTTCACTGAAGTTAATACTTGTATACCATCTAGTTAGTGATTTCTCCTCCCCATCCCTCTCCTTCCCTTCCTCATAACCATCAAAGATTGTTTTTTTGTTTTTCTGTGTATAAATAATGTGTATTTCTTGATGTGTCT
This sequence comes from Elephas maximus indicus, assembly GCF_024166365.1. Classification (NCBI taxonomy): domain Eukaryota; kingdom Metazoa; phylum Chordata; class Mammalia; order Proboscidea; family Elephantidae; genus Elephas; species Elephas maximus. The sequence continues at coordinate 10,762,803 of NC_064840.1, forward strand.
GGACACTCAGGTGTTGACATGTCTGAGGCTCAGTGGGACTGTGTCACCATCTGGCTGGAGGTCCCAAGCTCCGAGTTGTACTATCTCCTAACATTCCTTGAGAAAATGGGAAATGGATCTTTGTTTTGGGTTATGATAATTCAGCAACTCATGTAAAACAAAAGTTAGCATCTGCTCCGCACACCAGGTTTAATACTTAGGGATAATTTAAAACCAAGGAAAAGGCAGAGTTATTAATAAACAGTTGGGGAGAAGTGTGAAGGCACAGTATGAAAATCTTCAATTGGAAAAAGGTACTGTAGTTAGCATCCAAAATAAGACCCTACTTAGCATTCCATTCTGCTCATTTGCAAATTAAGAGATGCATTGTTTTAAAAATAATTGTCTAATTTTGCATATTTGGGAGATGGATCTCCACTGGCTTAACGATCTTTATTTATTTGCAACGCTCTGAATACAGATTAATCTCCATCACTAAGCTAAGCATTTGCTGTTTTATATACTCTCAAAGGCTCACCAAGGGGTTGAGGTTTGTGGAGGAGGCAAGAGCAAGAGGTGGAAGGAAGGGGAAGAGGAAAAAGCAAAGGTGGGTAAGTTGGTTCTATTTTTCACTCAAGAGGGAGTGGCTGGGACTGCTGGTTGTCTCCCAATATTGGTTTTTCCCTTAGCCCATAATAATAATAATAATAACAATAATAATAATAAAACCTGTACTTTTTTAGCAGGCAATTGGCCACCCGGAAAAAAGAATATTTTCCCTAGCCTCCTTTGCAGCTAGGTGAGGTCCTGTAGCAGATGATATGTAAGGGGAAGTGTCAGATAGCTGCTTTCTGGAGTCTTCTGTAAAAAATAGCTGTTTGGGCCTTTTGCTTTTATTTCTGCAACTCTTTTTCTTTCCTGTTGGCTGGAATTTGGATGTGATGGGTGGAATCAGGCAGCCCTTATGGATCAAGAGGTGACCATGAGAATGGAGTCTACATAAGGTGGAGCAGCAAGATACAGGGAGTCTAGCTCCATGAGTCTCCGGGTTTATTTATTTTTTGGGGGGGAGGGGGTAAACTTCCATCTTGTTGAAGTCCCTGTTAGGTTTGGTCTTTGCTGTTCATAGCCAAACTTCATTCTAATATAAAAGGAGAACAAGTGAACTCTGGGTTAGGAATCAGAAGGGTCCTAGTCCCATGTCTTCAACTTACATCCCATGTGAGTTTGGGGATGAAACAAGAAACAGAAATAGCCCATGCTTTGCAATCCTCACTACCTATTTTCAGCTTCCAGTGAGGCTGGCCTCTTGGAAACTCCCAGTTCTGTTCAGAGTCCCATGCATTTTTCTATTCTGAAGCAGCTGAGGGTGGGGGCAGGGTGCCCAGGGAAGGGGCAGGGTAGGGGCTGGTTTCTGCCTGAGTTTATCTCAGGTTTTTTTTTTTTTTTGCCACCCACAGGTGTGAGAGCATTCTGTGTTAGAAGGATCGCAGTCTTTGAGAACTACTAAATAGCATCATACAGGGCGCATGTCTGTCCTTAAACTGCCTTATCTGGTTCCTTCCCAACCACGCCAAGCACAAATGCATAAAAGAGCAAACGGCCCATTCCTCTCTTCCCTTCATAACATCCTCAGCAGCTGCACAGTTGTTATGTATTTTAAATAAAGCATTTAAAACCTCTCAGAATTTAGCAACAATCACCATGGATACTCATCACTGAAATCCTTTGTTACCATGGCAACATTCCACCCTTTACCCCCTAACCCCGGCCCCCCATCCCTATCTTGCCTGTTTACCCTGAACTGACACACTGGTTATAGTGAATGATAGGAAAAAATTTGAGAGGAACTTCCAAGGGCATAGAAGCATGAAATATCTTTCTAGAAAATAGATATTTTTTCATTATTGTAATAAGTATGGTTCACTCTCCTATTTTATCAAGAATAGATGACTGTTATTACAGGGGGGAAGGAGGAGGATCAATGATGAATTAAAGCCAAAACAATCCTTTTGTCACATCCTGTAGGTGATTTTTAATAGCACTCTTGCTGCATTGAAAATGTGATCAGTTGCAATTCAAGAGTATTAAACCGCTGGTACCATTTGACCCACTTCTTGCACTTCTCGAAAACACTCCAATAAAATAACCCTTTAGGAGGCAAAAACAATCTGTACCAAGGTGCTCCTAGCAGCCTTGTTGGAAATGGGAAGAAACACCGTGTGTCTGATATCCGGGGTGGGGTGAGGCTTTGTGTAGTGATTAGAGTGAGCACCAGTGCAATCTGCTGTGGCATTTACAAATGACAAGCAGGACATGGACAGAAGCTTACTAGGTCAGAGAAATACTGTTAAGTCAATCAAGCAAAATATAGTTTGTTTCAACGATCACAGCCCTGTCCTCTGAAAATGTCTGCAGGCACCTTAAGCAAGATAAGAGAGAACCTGGTGATTCTGAACTCTTTTTGGGTCAACGGCCTTTTTAAGAATCTGAGAATGCCATGGGTCTTCTCTCTAGAAAAAAATCCCCTGACACACAATATTTTGCATATAATTCTAGAGATTCATGGCTCCCCTGATGCCCGTTCAAAGGCCACCCTTCCCCTCAAGGGGTCCATCAACTCCAAGTTTAAAGCATAATATTCATTTAGTTTAATTTTGATCTGTAAGTAATTGAATTCCATTAAAAAACCCAAACTCAAACTAAAACAGGATCAGAGATTGTTGGGTGCATGACTCGTTTGCTGTGTCTCCCATGAGACTGTAAACTCCACGAGGGCAAGGATTTTAATCAGTCGTATTTACTGCCTGGCACATGGCAACTATTCAATAAATATTTCCTGGATGAAGGAATTAGTAGCATGTCCAGATATAAGGTATTATTATTAGAACTATGACTTTGTACGTCAAGAGTCACTGATATGTGTCATAGGCAGGTCCGTCAACTGACTGAAGCATGTTACTAATTAATAATTACACTTCTCATTGCAATCAAGTCAATTTCCACTCATAGCGATCCCACAGGACAGAGGACGGCTCCATAGGGTTTCTAAGGCTGTAATCTTTACAGAAGCAAACTGCCACATCTTTCTCCCACAGAGTGGCTGATGGGTTTGAACTGCCAACCTTTTGATGAGCAGCCAAACACTTTAACCACTGCGCCACCAGGGCTCCATAGTAATTATAATAACAACAATAATAGTTGACATTTCTTGAGGACTTAATTATGGTTCAGGCCATTGCACTGAGTATATCACATCACGCAGGTTTCTAGGAGGTACATACAAGAATGATTGTTGCTGAGGGTGGCAGGAGTTAAAGCAATCTATTTGTCCACACTAGGGGAGTAAACCCCCCACGTGTCTGTCAGTTTGTCGTACTGTGGGGGCTTGTGTGTTGCTGTGATGCTAGAAGCTATGCCACTGGTATTCAGATACCAGCAGGATCACCCATGAAGGACAGGTTTCAGCTGAACTTCCAGACTAAGACAGACTAGAAGAAGGACCCGACAGTCTACTTCTGAAAAGCATTAGCCAGTGAAAACCTTATGAATAGCAGCGGAACATTGTCTGATATAGTACTGGAAGATGAGCCCCCCAGGTTGGAAGGCACTCAAAAGATGACTGGGGAAGAGCTGCCTCCCCAAAGTAGAGTCAACCTTAATGACGTGAATGGAGTAAAGCTTTTGGGACCTTCATTTGCTGATGTGGCACAACTCAAAATGAGAAGAAACAGCTGCAAACATCCATTAATAATCGGAACCCAGAATGTACGAAGTATGAATCTAGGAAAATTGGAAATTGTCAAAAATGAAATGGATGGAATGCATAAACATCGATATCCTAGGCATTAGTGAACTGAAATGGACTGGTGTTGGCCATTTTGAATTGGACAATCATATTGTCTACTATGCTGGGAATGACAACTTGAAGAGGAATGGTGTTGCATTCATTGTCAAAAAGAATGTGTCAAGATCTATCCTGAAGCACAATGCTGTCAGTGACAGGATAACATCCATATGCCTACAAGGAAGACCAGTTAATATGACTATTATTTAAATTTACACACCAACCACTAGGGCCAAAGATGAAGAAATAGAAGATTTTTATCAGCTACTGCAGTCTGAAATTGATCGAACATGCAATCAAGATGCAGTGATAATTACTGGTGATTGGAACGCGAAAGTTGGAAGCAAAGAAGAAGGATTGGGAGTTGGAAAACATGGGCTTGGTGACAGAAACAATGCTGGAGATCGAATGATAGAATTTTGCAAGACCAACGACTTCTTCATTGCAAATACCTTCTTTTACCAACATAAACGGCGACTATACACATGGATCTTGCCAGATGGAACACACAGAAATCAAATTGACTACATCTGTGGAAAGAGATGGTGGAAAAGCTCAATATCATCAGTCAGAACAAGGCCAGGGGCCAACTGTGGAACAGACCATCAGTTGCTCATATGCAAGTTCAAGCTGGAACTGAAGAAAATCAGAGCAAGTCCACGAGAGCCAAAATATGACCTTGAGTACATCCCACCTGAATTTAGAGACCATCTGAAGAATAGATTTGATGCATTGAAAACTAGTGACCAAAGACCAGATGAGTTGTGGAATGACATCAAAGACATCATCCGTGAAGAAAGCAAGAAGTCACTGAAAAGACAGGAAAGATGGATGTCAGGGGAGACTCTGAAACTTGCTCTAGAACGTTGAGCAGCTAAAGGAAAAGGAAGAATTGATGAAGTAAAAGAACTGAACAGAAGATTTCAAAGGGCACCGCGAGAAGACAAAGTAAAGTATTATAATGACATGTGCAAAGAGCTGGAGATGGAAAACCAAAAGGGAAGAGCACGCTTAGCGTTTCTCAAGCTGAAAGAACGGAAGAAAAAATTCAAGCCTTGAGTTGCAATAGTAAAGGATTCTGGGGGGAAAATATTAAAACGACGCAGGGAGCATCAAAAGAAGATGGGAAGGAATACACAGAGTCATTATACCAAAAAGAATTAGTCAATGTTCAACCATTTCAAGAGATAGCATATGATCAGGAACCGATGGTACTGAAGGAAGAAGGCCAAGCTGCTCTGAAGGCAGTGGCGAAAAACAAGGCTCCAGGAATTGATGGAATATCAATTGAGATGTTTCAACAAACAGATGCAGTGCTGCAGGTGCTCACTCGTCTATGCCAAGAAATATGGAAGGTAGCTTCCTGGCCAACTGAGTGGAATATATCCATATTTATGCCTATTCCCAAGAAAGGTGATCTAAACAAATGTGGAAACTATAGAACAATATCATTAATATCACACACAAGCAAAGTTTTGCTGAAGATCATTCGAAAATGGCTGCAGCAGTATATCGACAGGGAACTGCCAGAAATTCAGGCCGGTTTCAGAAGAGGACGTGGAACCAGGGATATCATTGCTGATGTCAGATGGATCCTGGCTGAAAACAGAGAATACCAGAAGGATGTTTACCTGTATTTTATTGTCTGTGCAAAGGCATTCGACTGTGTGGATCATAACAAATCATGGATAACATTGCGAAGAACAGGAATTCCAGAACACTTAATTGTGCTCATGAGGAACCTTTACATAGATCTAGAGGCAGTTGTTCAGATAGAACAAGGGGATACCGATTGGTTTAAAGTCAGGAAAGGTGTGCGTCAGGGTTGTATTCTTTCACCATACCTATTCAATCTGTATGCTGAGCAGATAATACGAGAAGCTGGACTATATGCAGAAGAACGCGGCATCAGGATTGGAGGAAGACTCATTAACAACCTGCATTATGCAGATGACACAACCTTGCTTGCTGAAAGTGAAGAAGACTTGGGGCACTTACTGATGAAGATAAAAGACCACAGCCTTCAGTATGGATTGCACCTCAACATAAGGAAAACAAAAATCCTCAGAACTGGACCAATGAGCAACATCATGATAAATGGAGACAAGATTGAAATTGTCAAGGATTTCATTTTACTTGGATCCACAATCAACAGCCATGGAAGCAGCAGTCAAGAAATCAAAAGATGCGTTGCACTGGGTAAATCTGCTGCAAAGGACCTCTTTAAAGTGTTGAAGAGCAAAGCTGTCACTCTGAAGACTAACATGCACCTGACCCAAGCCATGGTGTTTTCAGTCGCATCATATGCACGTGAAAGCTGGACAATGAATAAGGAAGACTGAAGAAGAATTGATGCCTTTGAATTTTGGTGTTGGCAAAGAATATTGAATATACCATGGACTGCCAAAAGAACGAACAAATGTCTTAGAAGTACAGCCAGGATGCTCCTTGGAGGCAAGGATGGCAAGGCTGCATCTTACATACTTTGGACATGTTGTCAGGTGGGATCAGTCCCTGGAGAAGGACATCATACTTGGCAGAGTACAGGGGCAGCGGGAAAAAGGAAGACCGCCAACGAGGTGGATTGACACAGTGGCTGCAACAATGAGCTCAAGCATAACGATTGTAAGGATGGCTCAGGACCGGGCAGTGTTTCGTTCTGTTGTGCACAGGGTCGCTATGAGTCGGAACCGACTCGACGGCACCTAACAACGACAACAGGGGAGTAAACGGGTAAAACAAGGTGGATGTAGGGCTTTGCACACAGTAGGTGCTCAGGTAATTCCCCCTCCCCCAATTTTAACTTTATTGAAGTAAAACCTTCATTCATATTTCAGTTTCATTTCCAAAAAGGGTACCAAAAACCAAACCCAGTGCCATTGGGTTGATCCTGACTCATAGCGACCCTACAGGACAGAGTAGAACTGCCCCACAGAGTTTCCAAGGAGCACCTGGAAGATTCAAACTGCCGATCTTTTGGTTAGCAGCTATAGCACTTAACCACTACGCCATCAGGGTTTCCAACAAAAAAGCGCAACCTTGTTAATTATATACTCCTTATTGTTTGTGCATATAAGTGGTTAATTATCATAAACTGAACACACCTGTGTAACATACCCATGTCCTCTTCCAATCACTACCCCTCAACAAGCAAACTACTATCCTGACTTCTAATGACATATATTAGTTTAGCCTATGTCTGTACTTTCTGTAAATGAAATCATACCATGTGTACTCTTCTTTCACTCAACACTACATTTGTGGAATTATCCACATTGTCGCTAATCATTCATTCTCACTGCTATATGGTATTCCATTGTGTAGATATACTACAATTTATTTACCCATTCTACTGCTGGTGGGCATTTGGGTTGCTTCCAATTTTTTTTGTTTTGTTTTTTGCTGTTATGAACCGTACTGCTTTGATCATTCTTTGATCATGTCTTTTAGTGAACAAATGCATGCATTTCAACTTGGAAGATGCACAGGAATGAAATTAGATTATAGTGTATAAATATGTTCGCTTGTAGTAACTCGTTGCCATCGGGTTGATTCTGATTCATAGCGACCCTATAGAACAGAGTAGTACTGCCCCATAGGGTTTCCAGGGCTGTAATCTTTACAGAAGCAGATTGCTGCCTCCTCCTCCGGCAGAGCAGCTGGTGGTTTGAAACCACTGACCTTTCAGTTAGCAGTTGAACGCTTAACCACTGCACCACCAGGGCTTGTCTCTTACTTGTAGTAGATACTGCCCAACAGTTTTCCAGACTGTACCAATTACACTCCCTGTCCAGGTCATTCCGAATGTCCCTTTCTCTGTCTCTAAGTCTGCCACATCCTTCCAAGGCCGTCCATTCCTGTAAAGGCGCTTCTGGACATCATCACCCCTGAGTGCAGTTTTTCTCTTGTTTGTGAGCTATTTAATCTCTGCCCATATGATTTAGCTCCTTGAGAAAGCTCCTCTCTTTCCACCAGTTGCCTTGATAACATTGGATGCTAATATCTGGTGAATACATGAGTGACTGGATCAATTTTTCTGTAACAAATCCCGAATGTTTGCTTTCTCATTTTTGTTTTTGGGCCTTGCTTCCAGAGGACAAATCTGAGCGGTTTTAAAACACCGAATTAAAAGCACACCGCTAGCTGACAATGACCCCATTGCTGTAGTGCTCTGCTTATGCCACAATCACTGCAAGCCAGGAAAAAGGTTCACCCTTCATACAGCAGGGTCGAAGGTAATTTCTGGAATTTGATTCCAGAATTGGGCTGGAATGCCATGTGCAGTTGCCAGAAACGTGCCAAGATGGGCTGTGAGGCTTCCTTCTATTGTGTGTTATTTCCTAGGCATTAAATGCTTAAAACTTATCTGTCACGGGGCCCTGGCAGGCCTTGGTCTTGTCTTCCAAGAACGTGGGAAGGGAAAGGAAAACAGAGGACCATGTTGAGTGCCTAGCACAGGGCAGGCCCTGGGCTAAGCGTGGTCTCAGAGAATAGGTCATTTAATTTAATTGAGTTCCACAATAACACTAGCGTCTTCTTCTCCCATCTTTCCCTCCATCTTCATCCATCTAGTCACTAAAGCCAGAAATTAAGGAGCTATCTTTGACAGCCTCCTCTCCTTCGTCCCCACATCGATTCATCATGAAGTCCTGTGGATCATACTTCTAAATGTTTCTCAAACCTCCCACTTCTCTCTACTCCTACTCCCACCATCCTAGTCCAACCTTGCAAACATGATGCTAAGTGAAAGAAGCCAGACACAAAGGGTCACATGCTGTATGACTCCACTTACGTAAAATGCCCAGAATAGGCAAATCCATAGAGAAAGCAGGTTAGTGTTGGCCAGGGGCTGGGGAGTGGGGAAATGGGGAGTGACTGCTTAACAGGTATGAGGTTTCCTTTTGGGATGGTGAGGACATTTTGGAGCTAGACAGAGGTGATGGCTGAACACCAGTTTGAATTACTGCATGCCACTCTATCGTGCACTTTAAAATGGTCACTTTTACGTTATGTGAATTTTACCTCAGTAAAAGAAAAAGGTGCCGGTAAACCGAAAAATGAGTCCTCAAGGGATGCTTCTAGTTAAAGCCAGAGACTTGCAGCTGTGCACAGTTCCAGGCTGCCTGCCTGGCTGCCTGCTGCACAGCATTCTACATGCATGGCGCCCCCTAGAGTCGTGCAGTGAGGCGCTGAGAAATCCACCTGACTTGCTAAAATGTCAGGGCCTATATGTCACTGGAGGCCTGGTGGCACAGTAGTTAAGAGCTCAGCTGCTAACCAAAGGTAGGCAATTCAAATCCACCAGCTGCTCCTTGGGAACCCTATAGAGCAGTACAATGGGTTTGGCTTTTTGGCTTTTTTGAACCTGTGGTTTTCTTCCCTTTCTAAAGGCTCAGGAACACTGAACATGGCCCTGATGACTCTGAGTCCAATTAGGGAAACTGTATTGGAGGCTGGAGCAGGGGAGTGCACACTTGGCTGCTAAGAATCCCCAGATGGCCTGAGGGCACTCCTGCCCGCTCCTTACATAATCTCCATCTCAGTGTTTGTTCGGCTGGTTCAAGGGGCAGAGTGAGGAGTGCTTGGTAATTGCATTGAGCCGGGATGCTCGCTTCCCAATTACCGGCCATTTGAAGTTATCTGATGTGGGAAAAACGTCTGCACTGCTGAACTGCCTCCAAGCTGCAGTGGGAACACAGGCTCAGCGCTGACAAGACTGACTGAATGCCCGGGGAGGCCTCTGTCCCTTCCTGTCTTGGCGATCTTCTCCACGGCACAGCTGGACCAGGGCAGGTATTTACAAACCATCAGCTTTATGGAATGTGATTTACGTGCAACAGCCCACCCATTTTAAGTGGACAGTCGGATGGGTTTTGGCACATGTATACACCTGTATAACCACCACCCCGGTAAAGACATGGAATATTTCTACCACCGCAGAAAGTTCCTCATTCTCCTTTGTCATTAATCAGCAACTCCCAGCCCCAAATAACCACTGATCTGCTTTCTGTCACTATGTTGTTATTGTTTTGTTGATAGCTGCTGTTGAGCTGGCTTCTGACTCATAGCAACCCCATGCTCAAAGAGATGGGACCATTGTGATCCACAGGGCTTCTGTTGGCTGATTTTTTGGAAGTAGATTGCCAGGCCTTACTTATTAGCCTGTCTTAGTCTGGAAGCTCCGCTGAAACCTGTTCAGCATCCTAGCAACCCGCAAGTGTCCACTGAAGGTGCACTGGCCACGAACTGAACCCAGTCTTCGGCACGGAAGAAGAGAATTCTACCACTGAACCATTGCCTTCTATCACTATAAAAAAAAAATAGATTCATAGAATTTCATATAAATGGGATCATACAGTATGGACTCTTTTGTGTCTGGCTTCTTTTGCTCAGCATAGAGTTTTTGAGATTATCTACGTTGCTGCATGTATCAGTAGTCCCTTCCTTTTCATTGCTGAGCTTGGTGCCTGCAGGGATGGATTACCCAATAAGCAGGTACTCTTGGGCTTACTTGTGCTTACTTACCTGAGATTAGTAAATATGCACAAGCAAACCTGTGCATACCTTGCTTACTTGTTAATCAGCCCCTGCCTGGTACATACAGGTGCTTGTTTCTTTCCATCATCAGATTTTGCTGGATGAAAATGGCCCCACCGAAAATGTCAACAGGTTAGCCCTAAGCCTATGTTTGTTGCTGTTGTTGCTGCATTCAAAATCAGAGTCATTTTAGTTTTTCATGTTTATGATCATTATTGCCGTAATAATAGTAATAATGATGGTATTATTAGTAATAATGACAGCAACCATACATGCCATTTATTGAGGGATTATTATGCACCAGGTACTTCACATATGTTATTTTACTGAAACCTCACAACTCTAGGAGGTGGGTGTTATTATTAACCCCATTTCATACATAGGAAAAGTAAGGCTCCAAGAGAAGAGGCCACTTGCTCAGGGTCAAGTGCTAGAGCCAGGATTTGAACCCAGGTTTGTCTGATTCCAGACTTTGATCTTAACCACCAATGAATTATCACTCACATACACTATCAAATTTATCCTATAATATTTCAGATACCCACAGTTAACCTTGTAGTGGGACTTTCCAAAGAACCCTTATGTTCAAACAATTATGCCACTGGAGAGTTTTTGAACTAATTCTCCCCTTCATTGGCTTTCTCTGGAAGAGGCTGGACTGGTGCTGAATTTCTCTCTGTGGTCCCCTGAAGTCAGATATGGGCTGTATTAGTTTTCTCTTGCTACCAACCCAAGTGTCTTCAGCAGAGAAACAGACACATGTCAGAGACATTTGTTGTCACTTTGCATAGCATCAATTCCCCCCTTCTTCTTCATGTGTCCCAGGTCTAAGCCAATCAGTGCTTCCCATTCCACTAGCCTCACTAACTGGTTCAGGAGTGGGCATTAAAGTCCAGCCACATTATTGTCAAAATTCCAGACATCATGTAATTTCATCTGTAAATATTTCATATCTTTAAAAGACAAGGATTCTTTAAAAAATATAACCAGCAATAATGACAATAATATAGGATAATTTTTCCCTTTAAAATTAAAAAAAATTATTATTGTGGTAAGATACACATATCATAAAATTGACCATTTTAACCATTTTTAAATGTACCATTCAGTCACGTAAAGTACATTTACAATGTTGTACAACCATCACCAATGTCTATGTCTAGATCTATTAAGATATTGTGGAGATCTTTCCGTATTAATGGAGCCCCTGGGTGGTGTGCATGGTTAACGCACTTGGCTGCTAACCAAAACGTTGGAAGTTTGAGTCCACACAAAGGCACCTCAGAAGAAAGGCCTGTCAATCTTCTTCCAAAAAATCAGCCATTGAAAACCCTGCGGAGCCCAGTTCTACTCTGACACACACGGGGTCGACACGAGCTGGAGCTGACCCAACGGCAACTGGTTGGTTTAGAATCATCCGTACGGCTAACTGTTGTCATCGAACTCTTCTAAAACCTTTAGGTGCAAGCTATACTCATGCTTATTAAAAAACTGTCAGTGGCTCTGGTATTTGAGTTTAAGATCTATGAATACATTTTGAGACGAGACCTGGAGAGACAACAATACACCAATGAGACCTGGAGAGACACGTACACTCACCCATATCTTCTTATATGTGTGTTTATCAAGTCAAAAGACTGCAGAACCCTAATTCAAAACGGAACCGTAAGGACATTTTGATTTTGTAAGCAGCTGGTAAGAGGGAATTTACAAACTACAAAGAGTACAATATAAATAAGCTAAAAAGAAGAAAAGGAAAGAACACTTAGTACAGTTGCCAGTAACTAGGGATGGACAAAATAAGAAACATTTGCTTTTTTAATCAAAACTTTAGAATTTTTCAAAGTGCTTAAATGAGAAAAATAAGGAGGTGGAATGAGTGTGGGAGAGGGCACTTCCAATTTAGATGAAGTTAAAAATGTAAGCTCTTGTTAAGCAATCCCAATAAATTGGCTTTCAAAGTGTGCTATTAATAATTCTTCTTTGAAAAGGATGGTTTGGTATGAACTATTTTTTCCCGTTATACTTCCCCTTACCATGTTAAGGCATTTGGGTACAAAGACTGGGTTTGAATCTCGGTTCTGGTTTTTTAGCTGTGTGACCTTGGACAATTTACTAGACCTCTCTGATCCTCGGTTTCCTTACCTGTAAAACGGGGATGATGATAGCTACTTCTCGGCGAAACTGGAAATAACTCATCATTAGGCCTTAGAACAAACTCAGTAAGGCCTACAAGGACCAGGAAGACACTGTAAATGAGTTGAATCTGTGATCAATGGAGAGGAATCATGTCTTTAAAGAGCCCCACTGCTCTATAGCTCTAGCTCCATTACACTGGGCTCAGTGTAACTCAAACTTTTGATTTTCTCAAAGAGTAATTGGAAATCCCCATATTTAGGTGCTTTCTCAGTTTTTAAGTGTTGACAATTAATTCACATTTTTCTAAAATCACTGATCAAAACAAACCAAACCAAATAGGCCACATGTGGCCACAATCCACTGGTTTATATCACTTGCCTTAAAGACAAAGAGAATGAGAGGATTTTATCTTAAAAAAAAAAAAATTTTTTTTTTGAGGATGAGATAATTTTGACAGTACAAAGGTGCTCTGTTCCATTTCAGCTTTGGGGCTGGTTGGGTGTTATCTTAGTTATCTAGTGCTGCTATAATAGAAATACCACAAGTGGGTGGCTTTCACAAACAGAAATTTATTTTCTCACAGTTTAGGAGGCTTTAAGAAGTCTGAATTCAGGGTGCCGGCTCAAGGGGAAGGCTTTCTCTCTCTGTGGGCTCTGAGGGAAGGTCCTTATCTCTTTGAGCTTCTGCTCCTGGGCGATCTTATGTGGCTTGGTATCTCTTTACTCCCGTCTCTGCTTGCTTGCTTGTTTGCAGCAATCTCTTTTATATCTCAAAAGAGGTTGACTCAAGATATACCCTACACTAATCCTGTCTCATTACCATAACAAAGACAGCCCATTCCCAAATGGGATTATAACCACAGGCATAAAATTTAGCATTTACAACACATGTTTTTGGGGGACACAATTCAATCCATAACACGTGTCGTGCTGAATGCTAGTCGGCAATGATAACAGCTACCATTATTAAGTGCCTACTATGGGCCAGACATTGTTCTAAGCGCTTTACATAAACTAATTCATGTAATACTTCCCACAACAACCCCATTTTACTTGGGTCACATAAAGGTAAAATGAAAGTCATTTTGGCACCATCCGAGCCACTGATGAAAACCGTTTTTTTTTTTTTGCAGTAAAAGGATCAGATTAAAAAAAAAAAATTTGGTGGCAGTATACACAACTAAACATACATCCATTCACAATTGCTACATGTACAGTTCAATGACGTTGGTCACGTACTTCACATTGTGTCACTGTTCTTACTACCTCTATTCATATGGTTTTATCACCATTTAGATCCTTGGCCCCTTGAAGTTCTCATCTGTGCTTTAGATTAACTGTTGTCACTTTGAACTCATCTAGATAATTCCTTATAACAGCTCAATGCTCAGGGCAAACAATCTTTATTAACTGCGCTAAACTGTTGTTTAATTTAATAGTAGCTTCATGGAATTGTTTTGGCTCAAGATTTAAAGCCTATTTCTGGGCAGTAGATCTGGGGGTTCTCCTGATCTCAAGAGGTCTAGTAGGTCTGGTTTCCATACGAATTTGAAGTTCTGTTCCACACTTTGCCTTTTGATCAGGATCCATCTATGGGCTGATCAAAATGAACATTGATCAAAATGTTCAGTAATGGTAGCTGGGCACCATCCCTCTCTTCTGGTCTTGTGATAAGGAGGCAGTAGTTCCTGGAGGCTATTAAACCTGCAGTCCATTTCCTTCTCTTCTGTTCCAGGCCAGCAGAGCCCAATTATTGTATCTTGGGTGGCTAAAACCCAGTTCTTTTGAAGCAACGGTTCAGGCTGACTCCCCTGGCCCAACCCAGTCCCTTTGATTGTCCTCTGGGGACCCTTAGAAGAGGGCATGAGTGTTCCTGGCATAGGTAACAGCCAGCAAGTGCAAAAACTCTGGGGGTGCAAAGACCATGGTATATCTGAGAAACAGCAAAACCAATGAATGAACAGGGAGGTAGGGGTGTGTGAATGGGTTCTGCCAGCAGGAAAAACCCAACTGCAGACAACTTTCTCTTTTGGTGGTGGTGGTGGAGGAAGGAAAGGGGGTGAGGTGGCGGTCCTAACCCTTGCACTGGGCTCATTAACTCTTTAAGAGTTTCTCCCTGTTGGGGGTGTGAGTGAGGATCATTCGCTGCTCCCACATCTAAGGGCAGTGCGTGTGTGTGTGTGTGCGCGAGCGCGCGCGCGCGCGCGCGGGGGGAAGCCGGTGATCGCGGATCACGCGCGGGTGGCCTTGCCCGCGGCGGTGGCAGTGGCCGCAGAGGCGACACCGCTGGAGGCCGAGGAGGGGCCGCCTACTCACCGAGGCTGCGGGCAGGTAAGGTGCGCAGGCAGCGGCTGCAGGGAAGGGGGCGGGCACCGCAGGTCCTGCCTTCCGGGGCTGCAGCCTGCGCCTGCCGGGTGTCGGGGGGTGTGTCTGGGCGCGGAGGGGGACGCAGAACACTGTCCCCAGAAATGGGGCTGCTGGTGCGAGAGGATGAGCTGGAACTGGGGGTGGGGCGACGAGGGAATTGGGCGGCGGGGAGAACGCACGGGACCCGCGGGATCGACGTGGGGTGGGGGGCGGGTCAGTACAGGGGTGTGCGAGTCCGGCGAGCAGAAAACAGGTGGTCGCGGGGTGAGGGCTGTCCCTCCGGGCACGGCGGCCGTGTGCCTGCAGCCGCCTCCCTCTTCCGGGCTAACACTCCCCTGGGGTAGCTAAGGGTGCTGGATGTGCGCCTTCCCCAGGGGCTCCCCGGGATGTGTAGGGGCACCAGGGGCCGCTCATCAGGCCTGGTCAGGCTGCACCTTTTTTAAGCTGGTAATAAGAGTGGGAGATACTCAGCAGTTCCTACACCTGGACACTTGAGAGAGGGTGGGCGCCTGTCGGTGTGGGCCAGACTTTACCTCCCACCCCCTCCTAACGGGGCATGTAATCTTTCAGGGATTAAGGTTTCCACAGCTGGTAGGAGAGCTTCTTCAAGTGGCCTCACAATAGCTTTTTTACATTTAAAAAAATCGTAGTAAAATATTAACATTAACATTTGCTATTTTAATGGTTTTTAAGTGTGTAGTTCAGTGGCATTACTTACATTTACAATGTTGTGCAGCCGCCACCACCATCTCTTTCTAAAACTTTTGGATCATAGCAAACAGCAACTCTGCATTTACCCCATCCTCCCGACTTCTAATTGACTTTCTGTCTCCATGCATTTGTCTATTCTAGATATTTCATAAGGGGCCCTGGTGACATAGTGGTTAAGTGCTATGGTTGCTAACCAAAAGGTCAGAAGTTCGAACGCAACAGCCGCTCCTTGGAAACCCTGCGGGGCAGGTCTACTTGCCCTATAGGGTCACTATGAGTCAGAACCGACTTGATGGCAATGGTTTCAGGTTCTAATTGACTTTCTGTCTCTGAGCATTTGCATATTCCAGATATTTCATATAAATCATGCAATATTTGTCCTTTTGTGTCTGATTTATTTTACTCAGTGTAATGTTTCTGAGGTTCACCCATGTTGTAACATGTGTCAGAATCTTATTTCTTTTCGTGGTTGAATAATATTCCATTGTACGGACTGGCCGTATTTTGTTTCTCCAGTCTTCTGCTGGTCGACAGCTGGGTTGTTTCCACCTTTTGGCTGTTGTGAATAATGCTGCACTGAACGCTGGTGTACGAGTGTCTGACTGACTCCCTGCCTTCAATTCTTTTGGGTACATATCTAGGACTGGAGTGCTCAGGGCCCAGTGACCCTGAGTATCTGTTTTATTTCACGTCCTAAACCAGGGGTTGCAAACTCAGATGCTTCCAAAGACCAGACAGACAAAAAATGATTCCCAGCCCTCACCTGGTCCCACCTATATGCCTGACACTGTCTAAAGAGCCTTATACATATTATTTTATCCTTACCACCACTCCCTGAGTTTGTTCCTTGTTACTACAGGTTTCCTCCACTATCTGAAAGTAAAGCATTCCTGTGAAACCTTTTGTAAGCCGAAATGGCGGAAAATGAAGAAGCAATTACCATTAATTTATATGGGAAAAAATTTTGAGTGTTCTCAGACTCAAAAAATAGCCTATTAAATCATACCATAAAACCTAAAATAACACTAACATATAGTGAAAGCAGGAATAAGACAAATAAATGGGGATAAAGCCCAGGTACTCGCAGTTCAAAGCTATGATGGCTTGATGCTGAGATGTGGTGTAGTTCCTGGAGAAGCAGCTTGGCCACGACAGACAGTCCCTAACTGGGACACAGGCCCTGAGTGCCATCCCCTTCCCGGGTTAAGGGTGCCACCCTCCCCCCTCCCTGTTACCTCCCTTCCCAGCTCATGAGAGTGTCCAGCATCTCAGCCTTCCAGGAGGGACTGGGAGCTGCCCCCTGCAGCCCAGGGATGGCTGGGCTAGGTGGAGAGGAGCCTGGGAAAAAGCCAGGAAGGAGGGGCTGAACCCTACCCTCACGGGCACCTGGGATGGAGGCCCAAAGAGAGCAGATGACAGGAGGCAGATGGCATCCACTGGAGGAGAGGGGTGACTGGTCTTGGCTCTGCGGCGCCTGGGCCACAGGCACCTAGGGAGGCTTCTAGAGGGAGGGGGCAGAGACAGTCCCTGGCCGCCTGCCCAGGCTCTCTGGGAGGCTGGACACTAGATTATGCCCTGCAGGGCAGCTGGAGAGAAGGGTAGACAAAAGAGGCACAGTGGGGAAGGAGTGTGCTGGAGGAAAGGAGGGGATCATGAAGCAGGGAGGCTGGCTGGAGACCCATGGTGCTGCCCTTTCCCACCCTCAGGGAGCTGCAGAAAGCCCTGAAGGCCCCGAGATGAGGGGAGACGCTGCCACTCTCTGCTGTTGGGGTGCGTGCTGCCTCTTTAACCATCAGCTGCAAAACAAACACCGCTATTTTCACTTTTCATCTTTTTCGTAAAAGCGAGTATCTTCAGATTTCTCTCATTAGCTAAAACAGGTACTAATGTCGGTCTTTCATAAAGGAGAAGTAGTGCAAAGTGAACTTTTGAAAAGCAGGGGATACATGTATTCTCATTTTACAGATAAGAAAAATTGAGGCACAGAAGGGTAAAGTTACTTACCCAACATCACAGGATGGGGACCCAGGCAGGGTGGCTCCAGGGTGCCTGCCGAGTGGATGGACCGTGGGGCTCAGCAGAGAGCCATCAGGGGCCAGACCCTGCTTAACTTCAACCCTGGGCTGACAGGCAGGATTGTGGGCTCAGGGTGGCCAGATGTCCGATTTCTTTAGAAGTCAGAAAACAGAACATTAAGTGAAATCATCTTTAGATTTTGGCAATTAAAGTTTTTATAACAAAAAGTTTTAAACATACACTAAAACAGAGAAACTAATTATGATACAGTTTTTAAATTTTTTAAAACACTACATGAGCCAAATAAAATGTGTTCAGTTGCCACCTCTGTCCTAGACACCTCTGGCTGTTCGCGGCCCTAGCCTAAGCCCTGGCTCCTCAAAGTGTGGGCCTGGTCCAGCAGCATCTACAACCCCACTGCTGTGGACTCACAGCGACCCTACAGGACGTGGCAGAGCTACCCATAAGGTTTCCAAGGCTGCAGTCTTTACAGGAGCAGACTGCCACATCGTTCTCCTTTGGAGCGGCTGATGGGTTCAAACCTCTGACTTTTGGTTAGTTGTTGAGCACTGAAGCACTGAGCCACCAGGGATCTTGGGAGCAGGTGAGATATGCTGATTCTTAGGCCCCCCCCGCCCCCGCAAAAGATTCCAACTCATAGACGCCCTATAGGGCAGACTGAATTAGCCTCTGCAGCTTAACAAGCTTCCCAGCTGATCCATAAAACCAAAACTGTTGCCATCAAATCAATTAGAACTGCCCATAGGGTTTTCAAGGAGCAGCTGGTGGATCTGAACTGCTGGCCTTTTGGTTAGCAGCCAGATGCTTAACCGCTGTGCCACCAGGGCCTCAGCTGACCCATTGGCATGTTAAAGTTTGAGTGATGCTACTCTAGCCCTCTTTGCCTGGACGAGTTTCATCAGCCTCATTCCTGGTAGGTCTTCCTGCCTGCAGGCATTCATCTATTGAGTCGTATGTTAACACTCGTCAAGTTCCGATCTGGCCCCAGGTAATTTGGTGGAGGAAAGGGTTTTCTTTAGGAAGGCTTGACTACACAATAAAACCAATAGTGTCCATACTGGCTTTACCTCTTCAGGGCCCTGAGCTGTTCCCTCTTGTAGATCTTACAGGATTCTTTTGAAGATGAAATGAGGTATATATACTAGTTAGGACTCTTCAGTTAAAAGAGATAACTTAAACCAGTTAAGGCAAAAAAGGGCGTCTTTAGATTCAAATGAGCCCTGAAACCTTGGTGCTTTGTTGCTAAGCAAAAGGTCAATTGTTCAAACCCATCAGCAGCTTTGTGGGAGAAAGATGTGGCAGTCTGCTTCTGTAAAGATTTCAGTCTAAAAGGAAACGCTATGGGGCAGATCTAATCTGTCCTATAGGGTTGCTAAGAGTTGGAATCAACTCCACGGCAACAGGCTTATAGCTTCAAAAATTGGGAAAGACTAAGGGGGAGGGCTTCAGGCATGGCTAGATCCAGGGACTCAAACAATGTTACTGGAACTTGGTCTACCTCTTGGGAGGCAGGCGGGGCAGTGGAGGTCACTTTACCTGGACTAAACACAGACTGAGAGTGGGAGGATGGTGGTATTTACAGAAAAAAAAAGTAGGAATAAATGCTTGGCTGGAAGTATCAGAAGTCCCTTACAAGAGTCGAATAGCTCTATTTGTTATCATTCTTTGTGTTTTTGTCTGATCCTCTCCTATTAGACTTCAAGTTCCTTGCACGTAGCGTCTCTATCTTCCCATCTTTGCATCCCCACACACAGGAAATACTGCGTTTCACACAGTGATGCCCCAGAAGTACTGACTCACATGGAATTGAGTAAAGGAGAGATTCAGTCTTCTAGACACTGGCCTCAGGCAAGAAATCTCTCTCCGTCTCTGAGTTATAGTGGAAGTCACTGTTCTCACGCTTGTAGCATAAAGAACATCACAGACTCTGCTGTTGGATGCCTTTGTTTTCCTCACTGCCACCCCTCAATTCAAAGTCATTTTGTCCCTTTGCAGGTGCTGAGCAGCTAGGAAAATGGACCCAGCAGGAGACAACTTCAAACAGTGCAGGATTTTATTATGCAAAGTATCAGGGTTTTTCTCAGCATGACCCCAGCAATAGTGGCTGTCTGTGATTGTTACCTCTAAGCTGGGGAGGAAAACAGAAGCTTTCAAAAGTAGGAGTCCGTTAAAGGGAGCTGCTGATTTCCATTTTGTTTGGGGCCAAGACTCTTTTCAAAGGCAAAAAAAAAAATCAGTAGCTAATCAAAAAAAAAAAAAAAAAACCCAAACCCGTTGCAGTTGAGTCAATTCCAACTCATAGTGACCCTACAGGACAGAGTAGAACAGCCCCATATGGTTTCCAAGGAGCACCTGGTGGATTCCAACTGCTGACCTTTTGGTTAGCAGCTGTTGCTCTTTTTTTTTTTTTTTTAATTGTACTCTGGATGAAGGTTTACAGAACAAACAAGTTTCTCATCAGTTTGTACACACATTTTTCTATGACATTGGTTAACAACCCCACAACATGTCAACACTCTCCCTTTTCAACCCTGGGTTCCCTATTACCAGCTTTCCTGTTCCCTCCTGCCTTCCAGTCCCTGCCCCAGGGCTGGTGCGCCCCTTTAGTTTTGTTTTGTTCCATGGGCCTGTTCAATCTTTGGCTGAAGGGTGAACCTCAGGAGTGACCTCATTACTGACCTGAAAGGGTGTCTGGGGGCCATACTCTCAGGGTTTCTCCAGTCACTGTCAGGCCAACAAGTCTGGTCTTTCTTTATGAGTTAGAATTTTGTTCTACATTTTTTTCCAGCTCTGTTCAGGACCCTCTATTGTGATCCCTGTCAGAGCAGTCAGTGGTGGTAGCTAGGCACCATCTAGTTTTACTGGACTCAGTCTGGTGGAGGCTGTGGTAGATGTGGTCCATTTGTCCTTTGGACTAATTTGTATCTTTAGTTTTCTTCATTCTTCCTTGCTCCTGAAGGGGTGAGACTTATGGAGTATCCTAGATGAGCTGCCGTAGCTCTTAACCACTACACCACCAGGATTTCCAGTAGCTAATCAGGATTCTTAAAAAAGGAAAATAAACAAAACCCAAAAACCTCAATGCACAGAAATCTGGGAAGGACTACAGAGGGTTAGAGGTCTTTCAGAGGTAGAATACATGGAACTGGATTTCTGTTCTTGGTTCAACCTGAGAAGCCTTCGTGGCACAGTGGTTAAGTGCTTGGCTGCTAACCGAAAGGTTGGCGGTTTGAACCTACCAGCCACTTCATGGGAGAAAGATGTGGCAGTTTGCTTCCATAAAGATTTCAGCCTTGTAAACCCTATGGGGCAGTTCTACTCCGTCCTATAGGGTGGCTATGAGTTGGCAATGGATTTTTGGTCCAACCTAAATGCGGAAGAGAGGGGGGAGTGTAGGCAAGATCTGAGAGGGCCTCTGAAACATTTCTCCTATGGATCTCATCATTAGAGATTGATGGGTTCAATAAACTCCTATTTAAAAATGCAAATATATCATCCACTCACATTTTAGTCTGAACTAGCCACTTTCCAACAGCTGGGAGTTGCAAACTCAGCTTCTTACTCAACTTCTTACTTGTAAACAAGTAAAGCAGGCTAGGCCAAGAAGTACAGGCATAGTGGGGATACGATGAATTGGAGAGTACATAGTCCATCTACAGGGAGTAACTGCAATTTAGCTCTAGGCAATTAGCACAAGAAATTACAGGCTCTGTGCTACTACATTTGGTGTAGGGGGGTGGGATCCCATAAAAACCCACTGCCGTCGAGTCGAATCCGACTCATAGCAACCCTATAGGACAGAGTAGAACTGCCCCTATAGAGTTTCCAAGGAGCGCCTGGTGGATTCGAACTGCCCACCCTTTGGTTAGCAGCAGTAGCACTTAACTACTACGCCACCAGGATTTCAGGGTGGCGGGGGTGGGATAGAAGTTGGAAATCTAGATCTTTATATGAAATCTTCCAATTAAAAAAAAATTATCAAAAATTTCACCTTGTTCATCTACTAGCTCTTAACTTTTCTTCATTACAGGTTGCCAATCTAATGAAAGCTATGAAAAATCAAACCCATTGCCATGAAGCTGATTCTGACTCACAGTGACCCCATGGGACAGAGCAGAACTGCCCATATAGGGTTTCTAAGGAGTTGCTGGTGGATTCAAACTACTGACCTTTCATTAGCACCTGAGCTCTTAACCACTGAGCCACCAGGGCTCCGTGAAAGATATACAGCCAGGGAAATTCGTACATTATTATTGTACTTTAGATGAAAGTTTATAGAACTAGCTTCTCATTAAACAATTAGTACACATACTGTTTCGCAACATTAGTTACCAACCCCAAGACACGTCAACAGTCTCCCCTTCTCGACCTTGGGTTCCCTATTACCAGCTTTCCTGTTCCCTCCTACCTTCTTGTCTTTGCCCTGTGTGCCCCTTTAGTCCCGTTCTGTTTTGCGGGTCTGCTAATCTTTGGCTGAAGGGTGAACCTCAGGAGCGACTTCATTACTGGGTCAAAAGTTAAAATCCAGAGGCAATGCTCTCAGGGTTTCTCGTCTCTCTCCAGTAAGTCTGGGTTTTTTTTTTTTGTGGATAAGAATTTTGTTCTACATTTTTCTCCAGCTCTGTTGGGGACCGTCTATTGTGATCCCTGTCAGGGCAGCCTGTGGTGGTAGCCGGGCACCATCTAGTTGTGCTGGATTCAGCCCAGTGGAGGCTGTAGAACTTGTTGCACATTATTTTGTATACAATTTCAAAAAGTTCAGAGAGGATGGCTCCAGTTCCATTGTGTGTCTCAAGGTCTGAACTGACCCCTGCCCTGGTATTTAAATTTCCCGAGAGTCTGTGATTCGCTGGATTTGCCACATCCAACATGCAGCACTACTATTGGGCAGGGTTTCATTCACGCTCTCGCTTTCTGTTGTGATTGGTTACCTTTAGTTCTGCACTAGTTCTGGGTACAATCAGCTGCACCCAGGGCAGCAGGGCAGGCTTTACCCAACACACAGACTCAAACCACTATGATTTTTTAATTTTTATTGTGCTTTACGTGAAAGTTTACAAATCAAGTCAGTCTCTCATACAAAAATTTATATATACCTTGCTATATATTCCTAATTGCTCTCCCCCTAATGAGACAGCCTGCTTCTTCCCTCCATTCTCTCTTTTCGTGTCCATTCCACCACCTTCTGACCCCCTCTGCCCTCTCATCTCCCCTCCAGACAGGAGATGCCAACATAGTCTCAAGTGCGTACTTGATCCAAGAAGCTCATTCTTCACCAGCATCTTTTTTCTATTCCGTTGTCCAGTTCAATCTCTGTCTGAAGAGTTGGCTTTGGGAATGGTTCCTGTCTTGAGCTAACAAAAGGTCTGGGGGCCATGATCACCAGGGTCCTTCTAGTCTCAGACCATTAAGTCTGGTCTTTTTATGAGAACTTGGGGTCTGCATCCCACTGCTCTCCTGCTCCCTCAGGGGGTCTCTGTTGTGTTCGCTGTCAGGGCAGTCATCAGTTGTAGCTGGGTACCGTCTAGTTCTTCTGGTCTCAGGCTGATGTAGTCTCTGGAAATCACTGTGATTTTTAACAAAGTATCTCAGGGGTTTGTTTTCTCAGAAGTAAACTGTGAGCATAAAGGATCCTTTGAACTTTCCAGAATGCCTCCTCACTGACATTTTTTTCCTGATTCTCTCTCCATTTTGAAAACAACTTCTCTCCCTCCCTTCTTCTTTCCTTTTCTATTTTTACTTTTTTTAAAAAAAAATCTGGTAGTTACTTTTAATTTTTATAATCTTTAAAAAAATTAGGTTTCTTGTATACAAGTAATACAAGTACATAGTTTAAAATTGAATTTATAACATATTTATAACAAAGTATTAGCTTCCTCACCTTCAATTCCATTCCACAGAGGCAACTACTTTCAACTCCCCTAGCTGTTTCTTATGGAATTTACCCATCTCCATATTTTTAATCTTGATTTCGACATTTATTTCTAGTTATTTCATTTATTCTCTCACTAATGAATGAATGAATAAATGAAACACATATGGCTCTCCCAGATAGTGTGGATACACAGGTGAGCAAAACACAGAAGCAGTTCCTCCTTCCTAGAATTCCTGACTAGGAAGGGGAGCCAGACATTAATCAAAGAATCACACAAAAATATGTTTAAACTGCAATTGTGATAAATGAACCCAAGAAGGAGAGACTATAATGAGAGGATTTGACCTGGTTAAGGAAATCAGGGCAGGTGTCCCTGAGAAGTGATGATCTGAGGTCTAAAAAATGAGCAGGACTTAAAAGGCTAAAGTGGGGGATAGGATAGAGTAGATGGGTGGAAGGAGGAAGGGAAGAGCATTCTTGGCAGAAGGAACAGCATATGCAAAGCCCTGTGGAGGGAAGGAGCATGGTGAATTTCAGATACTATTTCCCTGACTGCTTGGAACTACAATCTCACTAAACGAACCTTCATGGTAGGGACTTGAAGAGAGGTATTGTCCTTAAGAGCTGGGCTGTGGGTTCAAATTCTGCCTCCTTGACCTGTTAGCAGTGTTATCTTGGACAAGACACTAATCTCTCTGAGTCTCAATTTTCTCATCTAAAAGTTGCCACAGAGAGCATGAAACAACCTAATTCTTGTAAAGTTTCTGCCCAGGGCCTGGCAAACATTAAGTGCTCAAAAAACACTTGTCGATATTATCGCTATCTTTTTTTTTTTTTTTAAATATGAGCTGACAGAAAGCAAACCTAGGCCAAATCCTGAGGTTGTGAAGGCCAGCATAGTCAGGAAGGCAAACAAAGCTTTGATTTGCACTGATGACCACTTCTGATGTCTTCAGATGATCGTGGAGAAAGTATGGGCTTTAAAAGTTACCCTGAACTTGGCATTTCCTGGATCTGCAGCCATTAGCCTTGAGAACCTAAAGTGCTTCAGAGCTGTGTGAAATTTCAATCTCACTCTCTATTAGGACAGTCTGGGCACAAGGTAGAAAATGGATGCTTTATTCAGGACTAGCCTGCTTAGAATGTACCAGAAGGCTCTGCCTCCATGTCCAAGGCACAGAATCCTGAGATTCTAGATTTCCACCAGAGAGGTGTTGCTCATTCTCTTTCTATCTTGCTCAGGATCCTCAACCCACTTTATTTTGACCTTGCTTTAGTTTCCAGTTGGTGAACACCCTGAATCTAGGTGACAGGCCATTTATGGTTTGGTTTGTTACGACATAGGCATTAGAGTTGAAGGAAGTACAACCTCTTTCTCTGTCTGTCTCTATCTTTCTGTCTGCCTTTTAACCTGTTTTTATCTCTCTTTGCCTCTATATGTCTCTTTGTCTATCTCTGTCTTTTTTGTCTCTGGTTCCTCTCCATTTCTCCATTTCTCTCTGGACCTAACATTAAATTCTTTCTTTCTCTTTATCTCTCTGTTTCTTCCTGTCTTCTGCAGTCCCCATCTTTCCCATCTTCCAAGCCCTTCTTTTACATTTGACGACTATGACATAGTCCCCTTCAGATGAGGTTGCTTTTAACCAAGGACTTAGCTAACATCTACTTGCTCTCAGTTGTTAACCTAAAGTTTGGCAGTTCAAGTTCACCTAGCACCATGCAAGAAAGGCCTGGCAACCTGCCTCTGTGAAGATTACAGCCAAGAAAACCCTATGGAGGAGTTATACTCTGTAACACATAGGGTCTCCAAGAGTAAAAACTGACTGAAAGACAATGGGTTATCAATGGGTTAAAAAAAAAAAAAAGGTTAGCTAACATAATTTCATATTTAAGGATAGATGAGGGGTGGTAGCTGGTTTGCACTTTGATGTAGTTTAGTCAAGATAGCCTTTTTATTAGCAAATTTGTGCAGATTGGTTTACAAGACGTGAGATGTGACTAAAATACTAAGTTACTACACTGTCAAAGCACTAATGGATCGGGAAGGTAAATTATAGAAGCGCGTTCCCCCGTAGGAATTACACTGACATTCAAAATTAACTTTTCTTGATACTACGTTTGCTGCGTTATGCACTGGCTTTGGGGGTGAACATTTAAATCCAAGTTTTTGGTGAGCGCTTTAATAGACGAGAACAAAAAAAAATTACAGCAGTAATTAAATTAGGAGGCAAAATTGTTCTTTGGTTACTTCCTGCAATTTTGCTTACCTTGGGGAGTATTAGTGAGAGGAAACGTTTTGTAGAGTCTTGACAAAATTAAGATTATCAGCCTTTATGGAAATGAGCAGGTCTACAGATAATTCAAAATGTCTGGGGGAAAAAAATCATAGGTAGCTTAGTAAGAGTGTCAAGGTTTTCCTTTCTCCCTTTTTCTTTTTGTTTAGTTTTCCTTCCCCTCTATATCATGCCTGGGTCATTTGCCCGCAGTGGTTGAGCCAAACGTGAACTGACATTCAAAATAAACCCATTGCTGTTAAGTCGATTCCAACTCATAGTGACCCTAGAGGAGAGAATAGAACTGCCCCATACGGCTTCCAAGGCTATAATTTTGACAGCAGACTGCCACATCTTTCTCCCACAGAGCAGCTGGTACGTATGAACTGCTGACCTTCTGGTTAGCAGCCGAGCACTTTAAACCACTGCGCCACCAGGTCTCCTTGACATTCAAGATACTGGGGTTCAATACTAGTTTTGCTGCTTACCAGCTGTGTGACCTTGGACAAGTTATTCAACCTCTCTGGTCTTCCTTTTCTTCATCTGTTGAGTGACAGGGTTGGACTAAAAAAAAAAAAAGATGACCTCTGAAGTTTTTTTTGCAGGTCTAAAATTCTTTGACACACACCAACAAATGCTTAATTTTTTAATATGCATTTTCTCCTGTAACGATGAGGACAAACTCACTAAAGAATCTGGAAAAAAAGAACAGATGAAAATTATCCATAGTCCTATCACCCAAAGAGCCACTGTGAACCTTTTGGTACATTTCCTTTCAGTCTTTTCTTTTTTGATATATAGTTAAAAAAAAATCTTGGTTGCTTATATTGTACATAAGTTTTGTATTTCTCTCCACTTTTTTTTTTTTAATTTTGGTTTACTAATTTTTTCTAAGCATTTCTCTATGCCCTGCAGGTCTTTATGAACAACATTTCTAAAGGATGCGTATGTAATATTTCTCTGGCAGCCATATCTTGATTTAGGTAACCATTTCTTACCTGTTTAGTGGGCATTTTGGTTGATGCCAGTTGTTCTCTTTTATGGCTGTGATACACATCTTTGTTCATGAATCCTTCTCCACGTTTTGATTTTCCTTGTGTTTATGACTCTCCAATGGCTCTATTTGTATTCCTTGGGAAAACATAGAAAAATCGTCCAGAAACCACCTGAGTGGCTTTGAGAATTCTACCCGGAAGTAAAACTTACTTTACTCTGCATAACTGAGTTGACTGTGTGTCAGAGGAGGAGCTCTGGTGGTATAGTGGTTAAGCACTCGGTTACTGCTAACTGAAAGGTCAGCACTCCAAACCCACCAGCTGCTCTAGAGGAGAAAGATGTAGCAGTCTGCTTGCATCAAGATTACCGCGTTGGAAACCTTATGGGGCAGTTCTACTGTGTCCTATAGGGTCCCTAAGAGTCAGAATCAACTCAGCTGCAATGGATGGATGTGTGTGTGTCAGAGAGCTGTGAGTAGCTGGGAAGTGACTGCCTTTCACCATTTATTATAACCCGCACTTACCGGCAGCCTCACGTTAGGCATGACCTAATTTTCATTCCCTTCTTTTGTCTGCCTAGCTAATAACAATGACAACAACAATAATAGCAGTTACTGTTAAATGCACTCTATCTGCCAGGCACTGTGCATGATCTCATTTCATTCTCACAATAGCCCCTCTGAGGTCTGTGCTATTATTTCCCACATTTTGCAGAAGAGGAAGCTGTGGCAGAGAGAGGTTAAGTTCATTTCTCAAGATTACCTGGGAAATAGGATTTGCACTCAGTTTTTTCTTATCCCAGTTTAACCTTTTAGCCACTTTTAAACCATTCCCCAAGCGACTCTCCCAGCAACTAAAAAAAGGAGGAGGGAAAGAAGGAAGGAGATCAAGAAGGGGAAAGAAGGGAGGAGGAATAATCCTTTGTGTCTCTCTAATGTCTAGAGAAAGCTCTGCATTAAGAGGTAGGGGACTCAGGTTCAAGTTCTAGCCTGGCTATTCAACAACGGTGTGGCCTTGAGCCAGTCTCGTCTCATCTCTGTGCTTCAGTTTATCATCTACAAAATTAACGGGCTAACGCACCGCATCTTAAGGGGCCTCTCAGACTCTATCAACCCGGGGTTGGTAGGAGTGGATTCAGGGAGAGATCATAGCTGGTGAAAATGGGGAAAACCAAGGCTAAGCAGGTACCTGCTGGGTCTTGTCACATGAAAATATCCGAGCCTTCGCATTTTGGGGTCTCATTGGAAATGGATTAAAGCTTGGGTACAAAAGGAGAACTGAGTGTGAAAGTACTGGACGCCTCGGGAACCCAAGGGAGTACCTCCGTTTCCCAGTCAAAGGACCAGTACCAGTTGCCATCAGTGGACTCCGACTCATGGTGACCCCTGTATGTCACAGTAGAAATGTGTTCCACAGGGTTTTCAATTCTTCCTCAAGTAGACTGTCAGGCTTTTCTTCTGAGGCGTCTCTGGGTGAACTTGAGCCTCCGGCCTACCGGTAAGCAGCCAAACGGGTTAGCTGTTTAACTAGTCCAAGGAGACCACGGGTTTTCACGTCCTTGTGCCTGAACTAACATCCACTACCTAGGAGAAAGAATCTGATTGGCCCAGGCAGGATCACATGTCCACCTCTGATCCAATGAACGGTGAGTGCTGGTGGCGAGGTTCAAAGATGGCGCCCCAGGGTCCACGCAGACGTGCTGGACACCCCAAAGGTGTGAATCACAGATTGGTTGTTCAGAAATCCAAGGACAGAATTCTTTCCTCTGGTGGTACGCCCTTGGTTCCCACATAGTGCGGGTAAGAACCCAGGCAGTTGTTAACAGACGATAGAACTTTAAGTTCGCTATTTCTCATTTTGTGTGAAGTGGCTCTTCCCAGAAGGAATAAACACAACTGAAGATGCTCAGAGGGGTCAATTATTGTGCAAGACTTTGAGGTGTGTGTGTAGGGATGGTGATAATAATGCGTTTCAGCCAAGTTTTATTTGATAATTTCCCACAGAGTGATATTTTTTAAGGAATAATTCGCACGTGAAAACCTGAATGGCCTCATCTCTCCATGTTGAAACTCATGAAGCACTCACTATCCCAAATGTGGGTAAAATGGTGGGGGATTCACTTGCGAGGCAAAAGAGAGTTGGCACACCTCGAGTCCTGATTTCAGGATTCGGTAAGGCCCAAGCGTCCTCTAAATAAGTATAACTCAAACTTCAAATTGTTTGTGAATTGCCTAGAGTGGTTACTGAGATGCAGATTCCTAGTTCTCCTTAAAAAAATAAAAAAATAAAAATTTTTTTAATTTTTTTAAGATTCAATTAATCCGAGGAGGGGCCAGGGAACCTGCTTTTTTAGTAAGTGCACCAAGCTAGGCGTGATGTTGGTAGTCTGATCCATTTTGTTGCTTTCCAAAAAAAAAAAAAATAAAATAATACTGTGAATCTGTTCCCCAGTTTAATCTTCAAAAAACCAAGCCCGTTGCTGTCCAGTTGATTCTGACTCATAGAGGTTCTATAGGGACAGTAGAACTGCCCTACACGGTTTCCAAGGCTGTATCTTTATGAAGCAGAATGCCACATCTTTCTCCCTCAGAGCAGTTGGTGGGTACGTGTCATATAAAGGTTAAGCTGCCTTAGTTGAAGTGAGGGGGTGAGGGGCTCAGCGCCCTGCTTGTTCAGCCTTTGTTCCCCTCCACCCTTGTGATAATAGTGGCGATTTATTGATTAGCAGCTTGAGGTACTGGCAACAAAGTAATGAGTAAGGTAAACCAAATTCCAGCCCTTATGGAGTTTTTATTCCTGCAGAGGAGGCAGACAATAAGTAAGTAAACCAATAAATAAATGAGATAATTGCAGGTTGTGGTGTTTTGAAGGCAAATATAACCAGGGGGAAGTGCACAGAGAAGCCAGAGGGCAAATGTGTTCCTAAAACAATCTAAATGTTCAGCAACAACGGATGAATGGATAAACAAAATGCAGTACATACATAAAATGGAATATTATTCAGTTATAAAGCAAACTCGGATGTGGATGAACCTTGAAAACATCATGCTGAGCAAACTAAGTCAGTCACAAAAGGACAAATATTATATGATTCCACTTAGATGAAATATTGAGAATAGGCAAGTGTGTAGAGACCAAAGTTTATCAGTGGTTACAAGGGACAGGCAGAAGGGGGTTCATTGCTTAGGGGTTACTGAGCTTCTGTTAAAGGTGATGGAAAAATTTGGAGATGGATAATGGTGATGGTTGCATAACATGACGAACACAATGTCACTGAATTGTACATGTGAAGAATGTTGACATGGCAAATGTTTTTTTAAAAAAGAAAAAAGGACAAGGAAAGCCTCTCTGAAAAGGCATTTGGGCAAAGGTCTGAATGCACTGAGGGAGTTAGCCCTGGGAAGATTTGCGTGGACAGTGTTCTAGGTAGAGGGATTGGTAAGGTCAAAGGCTATGAGAATGGTATGAGCTTTATGTATTCCAAGATCAAGTAGATGATGAGGCTAGTGATCTGGGAGAGGGTGGTCAGAGACATAGGTAGAGACCAGGTCATGTAGGGCCTTGCCCATGACCTCTTATGAGGCCTTGTATATGATAAGGTATTTGAATTTTATTTTAAGTATAATGGCAGCCATCCTTTCATTTAATCCTCACAGTAATCCTATGAGGAAAATCCTTATTTTACAGTTAGGGAAGTCGAAGGCATTTACCACTTGTAAGTGGGAGAGTGAGGATTTGAACCCAGAGTGGATGATTTCAGAATCCTGCTGCTTACTACCACATGATACTACCTCTCAGATATTTCAAGAGCCTAGCATCAAATTCCTCCCGGCAGATCCTTCATGGAGTGGCAACAGGGTGTAGTGAAAAGCTGTTCCAGCCACTTGTTAGCTATGTCTTTCTGGGTTAAGACTTCACATTTCTGAGCTTTGTAGAATGGGAAGGCTGTCTTCCTTGCCTAGCTCATCTCATAGCATTCTGAAAACCAAAGAATAAAATTGCTTTGTCAACTGTAAATGCAACATAAATGTTATGAATTGTTATTTCATCTCCCCTCAATTTGACTTAATCTCTATTTCACTTGAGGAAACTACAACAACAACAAAACCTTATGACTTCTGGACATTTAAAGCCTCATTTATCCCACTCTTGGATCAAAGAAGAATTCAACCTGAAATTACAAAAATATTTAGAAATAGTGATCATAACAGTATTATTTATCTGTATTTTTAAGATATAGCTAGTGCATCATGCAAAGACATATTCATAGTCAATACTTTTGATACTTCTGGGAGTGACAAAGATCATGAACTTTGGAGTCAGACTTGGGTTCAAATCTCAGTTCGGTCGCTTCTGAGTTGTATGACCATTGATAAATGACTTAACATCTCTGAGTCTTAGTTCCGTCTCCTGTAAAATGGCAACAATAGCACCTACCGCACAGGATTTTATACTTGCTCTCCCTCTGCCTGGAGTGTTTGTCTCCCAGATACTTGCACGGTTGGCTTTCTTATTTCATTCAGGTTTTTGTACAAATGCTGCATTGCAGAGACCCCCATTCCCTTACACTTTATTTTTCTTTATATCGTTTATTACTTCCTGACTTTATATCGTGTACTTATATTTTGACTGTTTGTTTCCTTCAATAGAAGGTCATCTGCATGATGGCAGAGTTTGTCTGCTTTTGTCACTGCTGAATTGCTGGGATCTCGAGCAGTATCTGGTACCCAGTAGTATTTAATGCATACATGTTGAACGAATGTGTGGTGCATGGTGTGGCTGAGCCAAAGGCTAAGAGGGCCAGCGTAAGGGCCTCAGCAGAAAGCCTCTCTCACAGTAAGCCCTCAATGAATGTTGAAGGTTTGTTCTTCCTTCACATCTTCTTCAAACCATTGTTTTAGTCTTGAGCCCTTATTACAAGGTATTCTCTTCCTGATTCTAGATTATAATCTTCTTGAGGTCAGGGATGGTGTCTTTCAGGGTTCTGTAGTCCCTGCCTCCCCCAGCTCAGTGCTGGGTGCATTGAGGAGGTTGAGACAGGGTTCTTTGAGAGAACTGAGCTTTATAGAAGTGAGATTCTGGGCCTCTGTGACTTCTGCCATGCCCTTTTATTGCTAGGCACAAAGAAGTTGCTCAATAAATATTTGCCAAACAAATGAAAACGGTCCTTTTACACACACCATTAAATGGGGCAGACTGTGAGCGTTGGTAAAGTTGGATTCTGAGAGAAGCTCGGTGCTTGAATGCACCATTTAGACCCTGTAGGGTCCTCCTGCCTCGCTCTTTCTGTCTCCCCACCACTCTCAGAAGCTGCGCTTTGACTTTTCAGAGGCTCAGTTGAGATCCTTTCTGTTGTGTGAGGTCTGCATCTGTAGAGGTGAATTCAGACCCCTTCCCCCCAGCATCACCAAGAAATTGTGGGGTCTGGGTAGACAGACAGGTAATTGGCAATGATACCAGAGTGTGATACGTCATTTGGGGAGTGGTACAGGGGCTGCAGGAACATTCAGCTGGAGTCCCTGAGTGGTGCAAACAGTTAAGGGGCTTAGCTGCTAACCAGAAGGTTGGAGGTTCAAGCCCAGAGGTACCTCGGAAGAAAGGCCTGGTGACCTGCTTCCAAAAATCAGCCATTGAAAACCCTATGGAGCACACATGGGGTCACCATGAGCTGGAGTTGACAGCAACCTTTTTTTTTTTTTAAGTAATTTGACCAGGCCAACCTGGAAAGGCCATTTCTCCTGCATTCCCTACCATATTTTAACATCTTGCACAAACACAGTACAATTATTGAAACCAGGAAATTAACATTGATGCAATACAATTAACTAACTACAGACTGATGTAGTCCCTTCTCTCACAGAGTTTACACAGCCTAGGCAAAATGTCTGCTTTGTAGTCAAGCCTTACATCTATCATCTTGGATAATTTTCACATTTGATGCTTCTTAGTCCTTTTTTACAGATGGAAAAGTTAAGGCTCAGAGGGGTTAAGTAACTTACTCAAGATCACACAATTTGCAAGTGGTGATTTAAATTCAAACAGTCTCACTCTAGACCCTGGAGTCTCCAGGCTGCCCTTTCAACCACTGTGCTCCCTCTCTAATTTATTTAATCATTCCCCTGTTGTTGAACGTCAAAGACCTCCTGGTTTCTACCTGTGATAAATACCATTGCAGTGAACATCTTTGGGTCTGCCTTTGTCATTCTCTACAGGGAGGTGTCCTGGCTTGGGAAGAGGGTCCCTGCTGCTTCAGCCCTTCGGGTTTCTGTTTATTGTCCCCGTGGACATTGGTTACTTTGTCCAGCTGCTCAAAGATTCTACACCCCTCTGGTGAGAAGGGGGATTATACCTCAGTTTCCCCAGGCGTAAAACATTGGCATTACATTAGAGTAGTGATTACAATTGGCAGGGCTAATGGATGAATTTGGACAGCAGATATGTTTTGTTCAACTCAAAGAGTGTTTTTAATAATTTAATTCCCACCTTTAAAAATGAAGGTATTTCATGTAAAGTTTCAATTTTCAACTTCTTGTAGAAATTTAAAAATAATCCCCAGGTAGCAATAATTAGGGGGTTGCTAATTTTTTTAAGGTGCAACTAGTGGCGTAGTGGTTAAGTGCTGTGGATGCCAATCAAAAGGTCAGCGGTTCAAATCCACCAGTTGCTCCTTGGAAACTCTATGGGGCAGATCTACTCTGTCCTGTAGGGTCTGCCATGAGTCGGAATCAACTCGACGGCAATGGATTTGACTTTTTTTTGAAAGGTGCAACTGCCCCTTTAAATGGGCACGTGCCCCTTTGTTTGCCCTGGTCCCACAGGACCACTTAGTTAGTGGTCCCCATAGGCCTTTGAGTTTGAGACCCCTGGCGAATTTTATTTTATTTGCACTGAAACTTGGTGCCAGTTAGGAACAGACTGTGAGGTGCTGAACTTTTTGCACTCAGAACAGGACCCATTAAATAAATTCTGGGTTGTGTGTCACATCGGTCTGTTTTTATAGGTGGTGTGGGAATTGTGTAGCTGGATTTCAGTGCTCCATGTTGTTTTTGCTGATTTGTACTTAGAAATGAAATCATCGCTTGGATGCTGCCAGTCCTCAGGGACAGATAACTCGGCAACACTCCTCACCTGGTGTTGAGAACTCAGGCCTGTGATGCACTGTCACTTATTTCTTTTTATCTGTTGTTTTATGTGTGTGCCTGCTGCGTTCTGAAGTCTTAATTCAGGAGTCTCCACCGGGTTACCCAGAGTTAGACTCTTCCTGGCACATATCACAATTGTAATTATATCCTTATTTTTTTGTGTGTGTATATTGTGCATGTGTGTGTCTCCCTTGTGGCACAGACAGTAATACTCATCAAATAGCCCTTGTGCTCCTTGATGTTCCCAGACCCCTTGCAGTTTTGTGGGTCATGTGACTAGCTCCAGCCAATGGGCTGTGAGCAGAAGGGATATATAAATACACACACATGTATATGTATGTATATGTCACTTCCAGGACTAATCATAGCAAAGTGGTGCAAATTCTCTGTGTGCTTTTTTCTGCTGTGTGGGTTGTGAAGGCCTCATGTTGAAAATGTGCAATCAGAGTATCATTTTGGCCTGGATTTTCAAGTTAGCTGAACCCAAGGCAGACTGTGTGAGGGAGGAGTAAACTTTGGTTCTGTTAAGCCACTAAGATTTTGGTGTGTTTGTTACTGCAGCATAATCTAACCTAACCTGACTAATACATTCTCTATTAGAATAGATGAGTAGGGACTACACTTCCACGTCTAGAATAGCTTTTGACAAATAGCCAGTGCTCCATAAATTATAGGACAAATAAACGGACAAAAATTGTTTGTGTTTCCAGTCTATACATATACCCAACTCCTTTTTCCTCATGAGATGGCATGTTAGATTGGAAGGAGTCCTTCTAGGGGAAGAAAGGGAAACTAACATTTTTTGACTGCCGTCTATTGTGTCAATCATTGTGAGGAAAATGAGGTCCAGGGAGATTAAGAAATAAAAATTTCCTAAGGGTTTGTCTTAGTCATCTAGTGCTGCCATAACAGAAATACCACAAGTGGATGGCTTTAACACAGAGAAATTTATTTTCTCACAGCCTAGCAGGTTACAAGTCCAAATTCAGGGCGTTGCCTCCTGGGGAAGGCTTTCTCTCCCTTTTGGCTCTGGAGGAAGGTCCTTGTCCTCAATCTTCCCCTGGCCGAGGAGCTTCTCAGGCGCAGGGACCCCATGTCCAAAGGACACACTCTGCTCCTGGTGCTGCCTTCTTGGTGGCGTGGGGTCCCTAGCTCTTTGCTTGCTTCCCTTTCCTTTTATCTCGTGTAAGATAAAAGGTAGTGCAGGCCACACCCCAGGGAAACTCCCTGTACTTTGGATCAGGGAGGTGACCAGAGCAAGAGTATTGCATTCTACCCTAATCCTTTTAACAGAGGCAGAGATTATGATTTATAACACATAGGAAAATCACAAAATGGAGGACAACCACACACAGCCTAAGCAAGCTGACACATTTTGGGGGAACACAATTCAATCCATTACAGGGTCATGGAGTTACTTAATACATGGTTCTGCCAGATTCCCTCCTATCATCTTTTCAGTTGTCTTTAGGTCTTAAACTTTAATGCTACCTTCTCAGGGAAGCCTTCTTTGATCACCAGACTAGGTTAGTGCTCACTGTTATATGTTCTCCTAACTTCTGGTACTTTCCGCCATAACACCTATCACTTTCCATTAGACTTTAAGTCTCGGAGGGTAGGTCTTGCGTTCGTGTTGCTCAGTGCTGTACCTCCAGCACCTAGTATAGTGCCTGACACATAGTAGGTGTTCAGCGTGCATTTGTTGAACGAATAAAAAGGAGTCAGAAAACCTGGCTTCTTAACTTAGTCTCACCGCTAATCAGCTATGTGACCTTGGACAAGTAATTTTACCTCGGAATCCCGGTGTTCCCATTTGTAGAAGGAGGGTGCTGGATTAAATGAGTTCCTTTTGCCTCAAAAAAAAAAACAAAAACAAAAAACAAAAACCAGTTGCCACTGAATCGATTCCAACTCACGGCAACCTCAAATGCTGAATAGTAGAGCTACGCTCCATACTGTTTTCAAGGTTGTGAGCTTTCAGAAGCAGATCTCCAGGCCTTTCTCCCGAGGCACCTAGGGATGGGTTTGCACCACTGACATTTCAGTTAGTAGTTAAGTGCTTAACTGTTTGCA
Organism: Elephas maximus indicus; assembly: GCF_024166365.1. NCBI lineage: Eukaryota > Metazoa > Chordata > Mammalia > Proboscidea > Elephantidae > Elephas > Elephas maximus. Next base: position 10,798,777 of record NC_064840.1, read on the forward strand.
CCACCAAAGAACTCCTTTTGACATTAGTATTTCATAATTATTTCTTTAACAAATTACCCTCTTCTTCCTTCTCAGGATCTAATTTGACGTCACTTTCTGGTACATTTTAAATTGACTTTTTCTATTGTTTGTTGATAGTGTAGCCTATACCACTTATGTTAACCTCTCCCTTATACTTTTTCCGTGATTAACGTATTTGTGTAGATTAGTAGGGAATAGCCTGGAACTATACACACCAAACCGACCACAGTGGTTACTTTTGGGGATGAGGAGAAGGGAGTAGGATTCATGGGGAGAGGTGGTACCCAAGAGGGACCTTAGCCTTCTCTGTTGTGTTTTAATTCTTATACAAAGGAGAATGTTTTAATGTATTACCTGTGTAATTAAAAGTCTGTTTAAAAAAGGGTATGCGCTGTGAGTATGTGCGTGATTGATGAGTTTGGGATGCACAGAAACTCCCCCCTGCTTCAGGAAGTTGCTTGGAATAGGATTGTAATTAAAAGCATGAAAATCTGATCAATTGGATTGTCCTCTGGAAAGAGGCTGTGTTAACTGAGAATAGATAGAAGGGAGTCCAAGGAGGCCAGGGTGGTCAGTGGGTGAGTCTAGAACTGCCCTGAAAAGAGAGCTCCTAGACCTACAGACAACAGTACTTGGCCCATGCATCAGGCATATTCCCCGAATGGAGGGACTACAACCTCAGCCATGATTGCCCAGCTGACTCTGCGATTCTGGGATCACCAGTAACTTCAGTCTTAGGCTAGGTTCCCTGGAAGCAAACCCTGAGACAATGATTTGAGTGCAAGGAACTTATTTATTAGATGATTCTAAGAAATACTAGTAGAGAGTAGAGGAGTGAGACAAGGAGGAGAAATCAGCCAGCATAAGGGGCAGTAATGAGCAGGCTTTTGCTGAGGGCGTGTGGGGTTCAGTCCTGCAGAGGACCTCTGGGGCAATGGGTAGAACACTCTCCAAATTGTCTCACTTAAGAGATGAGGGCGTATTTATCTTGCAGCTCCCTCCAGTCTTCTGTGTTGTCCCACATAATGGCTGAGCACACTTTGGCAGCCCGAGGAAGTCCTGGTAAAGAATCACCGGTATTTACAGAAACTGTCAAGTCAGTGTGTGAGGAATTCTGATGGGGGCACCAGTCCTGTGAGCTATGGCTTCCTGTGTAGAACTGTAACAGGAAGAAAATGTGCTGAGTGGAGAAGATAAGTTTTTGTCCCCTAAGTGCTTCTCATTGTCAACAGAGCTCAATAAATTGGCACTCCAATTTATACATTGCTCTCTTGTAAGTTTGGCTGGTGTGAGTCTAGAGAGACTTCCCCTTTTGAGGAGTATTTGGCAAAACTCAGCTTCTCAGACTAAGACCAGGTTTAGAGACTGAAAGCTAAAAATTGCACCAGGTGGGGACCAGGAATAAGTGAAGTGGGCAGGAGAAGGGGATAATATACCCAAAGTGCTTGGCACTGTGCCTAGCATGTAGTACGTGCTCAATAAAAGTTATCTGTAACAACTGCTACTACCACAACAGCCCCAGGCACTATTTCTGGGCACGGCCTTAAGAAGGAAGTGGAATCTGAATACAGTTTACTGAAAGGATGTCAAAGAAATCAGAAATCTAATTTAACCAGGAAGAGGTTAAAAAAGAAGTTTCCTTGCCTAACGCTAGGTTCTTGTATAGACCTTGTAATTAGGATGACAGTCGTTTTCTATTAATTGCAGGGCTTATGATATTTTGGATGTGAGGTTAATTGGTAATATAGGTGTGCAACATCTTTCCCTCAGATATTTTAGATGCCAGTAATTAACCTCTGTGTTACGGAAGCAGCCATGAATCATTTGTCTTCTTGGTGTTCCGCTGTCAGCATCCTTTTCGCACCGCCTGCTGTGTTGGCTGGGACACGTTATCAGGACCAAAGTGGATGAATATGAGGCTGAGTTGGAGTGTTCGTGTATCAAGACGAAGTTGACTTTCTGTTCAGGTGGCTGAGATGACAAAGCTGGTTTACCCATTGGGCACCATGGAGCCCAGAGCTGAGTGCTCTTGAGCTCTACAGGGCCTGTGCGGATGTTTTGGTTGGATGAGTGGTAGAATTCTCACCTTCTACCCAGGAGACCCAGGTTCCATTCCCAGCCAGTGTACCTCATGTGCATCTATCATCTGTCTGTCAGCGGAGGTTTGCATGTTATTGAGGTGCCAAACAGGTTTCAGTGGAGCTTCCAGACTAAGATGGACTAGGAAGAGAGGCCTGGTGATCTGCTTCGGAAAATCAGCCAGTGAAAACCACATTGAGCACAAGGATCTGATCTGCAACTGATCTCAGGGGATAGAGCAGGACCAAGAAGCGTTTCGTCCCATTCATTGTGCATGGTGTTGCCTTGAGTTGGGGACAGATTTGATGGCAGCTTACAACAACATTGGAGCCCTAGTGGCGCAGTAGTTAAGAGCTATGGCTGCTCTCAAAGGGTTGGCAGTTCAAATCCACCAGCTACTCCTTGGAAACCCTATGGGGCATTTTTACGCTGTCCTGTGGGGTCGCTATGAGTTGGAATTGACTCCACGACAACAACAACATGGGAACATTTGCATCCTGAAAAAAAGGTGTGGCCCCTGAACTATATATTAAAAAAAAGAAAAAAACGGTTGCCATGGAGGTGATTCTGACTCGTGGTGACCCCATGTGTTTTTCAGAGTAGAACTGTGCTTCATGGATTTCAACTGCCAACCTCTCAGTTAGTAGCCAAGGGCTTAACCATTTGTACCACCCAGGACATACGAAGAGAAAACTGTAACATTGACATTAATATGTGCATCATTTCGTACCACTAGTTAATGGTAACACAACTCAACTCATAGCTATATACCTTATATTTCACAGTACTTGAGGTGAGGACCTCCAAGCTGAGGCTACCCAAAGGTTAAAAGTGGCCGTGCCCTTGGCACAGGCTGCCGATCAGAACTTGATTTGTAGGAGAACTCCGAATAAATGGGTTGGTTGTAGCTTGGAATATCACGGACCTTTTCAAATTGTTGACCTGATTTTTTTTTTCTCTTTTTGATTTTTTTTAGAACTTAAAAATTGTTTTTGTTTTAAAATAATATTGTATGTAAGGTGAAAGTTTACACAGCAAGGTATGTTCCCATTTAACAATTTCTACGCAAGTTATTCAGTGATACTGGTGACGTTTTTCACAATGTGTTATCCTTCTCGTTCATTCCGTCTGGTTATAGCATTTCCAGTAATCTAGTTTCCCTGCCTCTTTACCTTCTCATCTTTGCTTTAGAGTAATTTTTGATTATTCGGTCTCATGTAGATGATTTTTTAAAAATAGGAGCTTATTACTCATAGAACTTAAAAGTTTTAATTGCAAAAATAAATTTGTTTGTTGGAATAGCATAATAAATACAGTCATGTTTGAAGTGAGATATGACTAGCGTCCCATCACCCTTCTCCTCTCCCTGTTTTTTAAAGAAATTTATTTGAATACAGTGTTTCCTAAACTTTCCTAGGGATTGGAGAGATTGGGCTCAGACCTGTCCTGCTCCTTCCCCCTGCGTAGTGGGTAACAGCCAGGCACTCTGTGTCTGCCAGTAGCTGTCCAGTGGCTTTAGGTAAGTGGCTTCACCCTCTTGCACCTCAGCCTTCTCGTGTGTACCAAGGGAGGATGACAGTTCCTGCCTCGAGGGCTGCCATGAGGGCTGAGTGAGTTGATACCCGTAGAACATTCAGCTGCGTCCAGGCACAACGTTACGTGCTCAATAAGGGCTGCATTCTGATCCGAACAAGAAGGGGTTGCATAATGCATCTTTCTGAATCATGGTGGTCCAGTTTCCCAGTGTTTGAGGATTTAGGGAACTCTCAGGGGTATAATTAGGATCAGATTTTGGAAAAGGTTGAGCTGCTTAGTCATCTGTTCTCTTCCTCCTTCTCTGCCTTTTTTTCACTTAATATAAATACAGGTATACCTCCAGCCACTCTCCCCCATTGAGTTGAATAATTAATGCCAGCTTTGATAATCCAGGAACCCCTGGGTGGTACAAATGGTAACCCAAAGGTTGGAGGTTTGAGTCTACCCAGAGGCACCTTGGAAGAAAGGCTTGGCAATCCACTTCTGAAAAACCAGTCATTGAAAACTCAGGGCCACAGTTCTACTCTGACACACATGGGGTTGCCAGGAGTTGAAATCAACTCAACTGCAACTGGTTTGATAATCCGGCCTGGCTTAAAATGGCTCATTATTACCGATACATATCTGCCACTTACTCAGTGCTCACTGCGGGCCAGACCTTGCCCGTTGTCCTTTCCTAACACAGGGTCTAAAGTTAAACAGGTAGTGTCGGGAGACAGGGAATCTGAGTTCACGTCCCACTTGCACCACTTACGAGCACTGTGTCCTCAGGCAAGTTACCCATAGCCAGCTAGTTGATTTTGACTCATAGCAACCCTGTAAGACAGAGTAGAACTGCCCCGTAGGGCTTCCAAGGCTGTAATCTTTACAGAAGCAGACAGCCACAGCTTTCTCCTGCAGAGTGGCAGGTGGATTCGAGCTGCCAGCCTTTTGGTTAGCAGCCCAGCACTTAACCACTGCACCGCCAGGGCTCCTTTTCAGGTACATTTTATTTCCCCACTGTCTAAGCCTCAGTTTCCTCATCTGCAAAGTGGGGACAATATTTGCTGCTCCTTCAACAGGTTGTGCTAAGGATTAAATGGCATAGTTAATGCAAAGCTCTTAGCCTGCAGGTAGGCGGGCCTTAAGCACTTGATACGTGTTAACTTTTATTATCATTATCCTATTCTTTTCTCTTTATAGCAGTCCTTTGAGGTAGGTATTAAAAATGTTTGGCCCATTTCAAATGGGAAGACCTCAAAAAATCAGGAGTCTTCAATATTTAATTCCCTTTTCCTTTATAATCTTTTCCACAACGTATCTGGGATTGGGGATGTAAACTTGCCCCTTATCAACAGGAAAGTGGATACATACGTTTTGCTCATGCCAGTGGAAATGAATGAGCTCAGGCTTTGTAACCCAACATGGCTACATCCTCCAAAAAACACAACGTCCAGAGAAATACAGGCAAGCTGCTGCTGTACGTGGAGAATATTTACATAAAGTTAAAAATTATGCAAAGCATTTATATTAAGTCATTAGTTGCCTTGGAGTTGATCCCAACTCTTGGGGACCTCATGAGTACAGAGTAGGACTGCTCCATAGGGTTTTCAAGGCTGCGACCTTTTGGAAGCAGATTGTCAGGCCTGTCTTCCGAGGCACCTTTGGGTGGGTTCAAACCATCTACCTTCTGGCTAGTGGTTTAGTGCTTAACTGTTCGCATCATCCAAGGATTCCTTGTATAAAATTAGGGATATAAACCAAAAAATCAGAACCATAGCCATCGAGTTGATTCCAACTCATAGAGACCCTATAGGACAGAGTAGAACTGCTCCACAGGGTTTCCAAGGAGCGGCTGGCGGATTCGAACTGCTGACATTTTGGTTAGAAGCTCTAGCTCACTGTAGTTTTTAACCACTGTGCCACCAGGGCTCCTATATATGTTACATATATATGTAGTAAAAGTACAAAGTCACGCATGAGACTGAACAACAATTCAGGGTAGAAGTTCCCTCTGTAGAGGCAGAGGGAGGTGTGATTGACGAGGAGCGCACAGAGCCTTCAGGTGTATGGATATGGACATGTTTATTTCCTTATCTGCCGGTGGGGACATTTATTTTTCTTTATGCCTTTTTTTGGGTTGGGATGCCTTTTTTTAAAAAAAAATTTTTATTGTGTTTTTGGTGAAGGTTTACACAGCAAATTGTTGTTGTTGTTAGGTGCTGTTGAGTCGATTCCGACTAGTAGCGACCCTTTGTACCACAGAACAAAACACTGCCTGGCGCTGCGCCATGCTCACAATCGTTGTTATGCTTGAGCCCATTGTTGCAGCCACTGTGTTAATCCATCTTGTTGAGGGTCTGCCTCTTTTCTGCTGACCCTGTACTCTACCAAGGGTGATGTTCTTCTCCAGGGTCTGATCCCTCCTGATAACATGTCCAAAGTATGTGGGAGGTAGTCTGCCATCCTTGCTTCTAAGGAGCATTCTGGCTGTACTTCTTCTAAGACAGATCTGTTTGTTCAACACCACAGTTCAAAATTAGCAAATTAGGTTCCCATTTATCAACTTTCTGCACAGATTGTTCAGTGACATTGATTACATTTTTCACATTGATCAGCATTCTCCTTGTTTTCGTTCTGGTTCCATTTCCAGTTACCTAGTTTCCCTGCCCCCTTGCCTTCTTATCTTTGCTTTAGAGTAAATGTTGACCATTTGGTCTCATACAGGTTATTTTTTAAAGGAGCACAGTACATATACCTTTTAAGACAGGCCTCAAGTAACCAAAAACCAGACCCATTGCCATGGAGTCAATTTCGACTCATAGCAACCCTGTAGGAAAGAGTAGAACTGTCCCATAGGGTATCCAAGGCTATAATCTTTACGGAAGCAGACTGCCACATATTTCTCCTGTGGTGTGGCTGGTGGGTTCGAACCACCAACCTTTCAGTTAGCGCTGAGCATTTAACCACTGTGCCACCAAGGGTCATGTCTGAAGTAGGTAATAACAACAAAAAAATTGCATCCCAGTCATGGGGAAAGGGCTTTGAGGGGGGGCTCCTGTTGTCTTGCCTAAGTCTCTCTTCCCCAAACCAGCTTCTTGAACCCTCCCGAATCCATACTTCCTCTTCACCCCCTCCAGGTCTTCATAGCTCCTCACTAACAAGGCTCCTGTTCCGGTTCATCTGGCTCAGAATGGGGCTTCCAGGCTGCCAGGTTGCAATTTGCATGTTACAGGAGCCTTTGCTTTGTTCACCTGCATCTTAATTCCATCTCCCCTCCCTGGCTTCAACCTGCCTGCCTCCAAACACTCCCCTGTGCCTGGTGACTCTTTCTAGTGGGGAGAGGGAAGGGTGCTCTCGTCATTACAGACATGGGGCCAATCCTAAATCATGATATGTTTTGGGGCTTCCCTGCCCCCATCCCAACATCTTTATAAAAATGAAGCTTTATTAAAACAAGTAGCAAAAGCACTCTTGAAGGGAAAAGGGGGTTTGATATAATCCCCCCACCCCAAGCATCCTGCCTAGTTTGTGCGTGTGTGTGTGTTGGTTGTGGAAGAAAGGAGGGGACCCATGTGCAAGGCAACTACCTCTGGTCTTTCCTCAATAGCTGACCTTTTTATCTAGAACCCCAAGGTAGGAAGAGTTCTAAATTAGTAAATTCCCCAGGTGACTGAAACATACAACCTTGAGGCCATCTATATTTATGCACAGAACTTGAGGTTCAAAGAGGTTAAGTGATTTTTCCCAAGGGTGCACAGTTGATAAAGTGGCAGAGACCTAATACCTGGAATCTAGGTGTCTAAGTCAAGATTGTGTCCTTAACTACCATGTTAGGATGCTGAGCAAACTTGACTGTTTCACTGAGGCTGATTTGGATGGCAGTCACTCCTAGAATTATCTTTTAAAAATCGCTTTGCTTTTTTAAAGAGCCTATTGTTCTCAATGACTCAAGAGTCACCCTGATGAAAGTCAGTTATCTTCCCATTTTGAAGTGATGCTCTCAGGTGTGCTTGAGAAGATGAGAATGGAAACTGACACATATTCATCAACCGGCATGGGCCAGGCATCTGCCTTCATCTTACTTTCAGGCTTTATTTTTCTCTTTCTGTCTCTGCTCTTCTAAATGGGAATTCGAATCTTCTCTGGAATTGGGAAACCTGGTAACCCGCAGTGTGAATTGTGCATAAACCAAGAGTCACTTGGCTCTGAATGAATAGCTGAGGGTTTTCCTTGAACAGATGGATTTTGTAACATGTCAGAGGGCTCTTCATGATACTTGGGGACTGCCCACATCATTGAGGCTGTTGAATGACTTTTGGATGAAACAATAATAATTGTAATAATAATAGTACATTTAATTTATCCTTTGTATAACTCTTAATAGCTTCTATAAAAAGAAGAACACAAACCCACTGCCATCGAATCAATTCCAACTCACAGTAACCCTATAGAACAGAGTAGAACTGCCCCATAGTGTTTCCAAGGCTGTAAATCTTTACGGAAGCAGACTGCCACATCTTTCTCCCTCGTAGTGGCTGGTGAGTTTGAACCGCCGACCTTTTGGTTAGCAGCTGAACGCTTAACCACTGCGCCACCAGGGCTCCTTACTTTGTATATAATCTAGTGAAAAGAGCATGGGCTTGTGCTAGACTCAGGATCAAATTCTCGCTAGCTGTGGAGCCTTGGGAAAATGACGTCACTTCTTTGAGACTCAGTTACCTCACCTGTAAAACAGGAATAAAAACAATATCTATTTCACAGAGCTGTGGTGAAGATCAAATAAGATAATACATAACACTTAACACTCAGAGGTACCTTACATCTGTTTACACCTGCCTTCATAGATTCCGTTTCCAAATATACCAAGCTCCAGCTTGCTGTACATCTTGGGCGCATTGCTTGGCCTCTCCAGGCTACTTTCATATGTAAAACGAGCACATCATTTCTGAGGATCCCTCCAGCTCTAACGGTTCACCACCCTCAGCTTGCCTATACAGCATATTCGTACTACGTTTTAAAATCTTTTCGTTACATCCCGCTTGCCTTTCTTAGCTGTAATAATTTTAGATAATAGTTGCACAGAATTAAGAGAAGCCAGAAGAATCGTTCAGAATGTTTTTTAAATGCAGAGATTGTGCAATATATACATAATTACCTCTCTTTTTTCAATCTAAGAGGGCATATGAAAAAAATGAAAAAACGAGCAGTGATTTCTTTCCCCTCCAGTTGGCTCAAGGAACCGGCTAATACAGTTTTGTTAATCTGAAGACATACTAAATAGCACAGCTAAAAAGAAAGAGAAGCACTCAATTGTGAAAAGTGCTTTTTAATCACCTACCTGAATTTGAGTGTCTGCAGAGTTGGCAGCAACTCTATAGCCTCCTGAGGGAATCCTTTTACTGTCCTCACTACACTGTTGATGAATAAAGTGTTCCCTGAGTGTAGCTCTTGGTGAATTCCCAAACATAAGTGAACCAGATTTTTCCTGGCTTCTGTCTCCAGTTTCTCCTCCCCCTAAATGCCTAGCTGTGATTTTGGCCAGGTCTCTTGTCCTTTAAATGCACCGATCTTTGCTTGGCACATAGTGTGTTTTTTGGCTAACTGGAAAATCAGTTTGCTTTGTTATCACTTTCTTGCCCTAAAACCTTCAGTGGCTCCCTATTAACTATGACACTGAATACAGATTCCTTAGCCCAGTACCTGGCCTTACCTTTCATGGAGAGCCAAAGTGGATGACTTGCTGTTCCCCGCGCATGCCCTGGGATTTTAAAATTTGCCTCTGTATGTTCATTCATTCTGTTCCCTTGATCTTCTATGCCTTTCCCAACCCCCCTTCTCTTTTCTTCCTACCAGCATCAATCCCAAACTTCCAGGATCCATAGACAAAAGGTTTCTCTTCCAGGGAGACTTTCAATTCCCTGTCTCTCCCCTGAATCACTGTTAAATTTAACATCAAGAACTCAGTATATAGTCAGGAGGTAAAGAGCACGGGCTTTGTAATCAGACATACTTGGGATTGAATCCATCACTTGCTGTGTGATCTTGGCAAAGCCATTTTCCCTCTCTGAGCTTCATTTTTAACATTCGTAAAATGGGCATAATGATGTCTACATTATTGTGTTGTTGGGTAGTGTAAATGAAATGATGGGCATAAAACAACATACTGTATGGTTCATGCTATTCTCAGAGATGGAGGCCATAATAATGTGTTCATGCACTTGTTATTTGTGTTTCTTTATGGCACATGCCATAATCCGTCCTTCCACACCCCAACTCTCCAACAAGGCTGTAAACCCTTGAATGTTTGTGTCTGTATCCTCGTATGATAAATTGCATCACCGACCTTATTAATTCTTTGTTCTTTCTTGTATCCATGCCCTTGGCCATGTGACTTTGAAATGACTCGTTTGTGAGTTTATAGAAAGGTTGGTAGTAAGAACCCACCCAGCAGCTCCATGGGAGAAAGACCTGGCAATCTAGAATATTTTACGGGTTAGTTCTTTTCTGTTACATGGCCTCACTATGAGTTGGAACTGACTCGATGGCACCTAACAATAGCAACAACAAACTTCTGAAGGTATCAAAGCTTCAACCTGCACTAAAGCTTTTGGGGCACTCCGTATTTCCTTGTCCCTTTACTTTGGGTTCGGCCTTATGTCTTGCTTTGGCACAAAAAGTGAAGAGGAAGTGATGGTACCACTGAGCCAAAGAGAATAAGAGCCATGTGCAGCAGAGCTGCCCCCTAATCTTGATTAGCTGTCTGCATGTACTTGAGAAATAAATGATTAATTGGTTGGAACGACTGAGACTTGGGCCAGTTTGTTACACAGCAACAGTGAGTGCACACTGTTAAGTAGCGTGCTGCCGTGGTAGGTTCTTAGTAGATATTGCATTAAATTAGCCAAGTCATGTATTGTGCTTTTGTCCTCAAGGTTAATTATTTGTTTAGTTATTAGGGACTTCTGCTTTCATTTGAGATGTTAACTTATTAGCGTATTTGGGGGAACTGGCTTCTAAGACTCCAGGACTTAAGACTTGGGGAATCCAAATATTTTGTAAAAGGCAAGTAGCTGACAATTTCAGGGGCTTCAATCTCTATTTTAAATACACAGTAAGCTTTGAAAAGCGGTGAAAACAGAAACACAATTCTTTTTTAAAACTAAGTCTTTAAAATCTGGCATGTGTTTTACAGTGCAGACATTTCAATTTGGATGCTAAATTTCCATCAGAAATATTTGATCCGTATTTCGAGTTCATAAAATTGAAAATTAAACATAACGTAAATGTTTTCCAGTAGCTGAATTGTGTCTTGGTTTTAACATTAAAATTAAAACATAAAATTAAAAATGCAATTCTTTTTTTTAATTGTGCTTTAAATGAAAGTTTTCATTTCAGGTCAGTTTCTCATACAAAAACCTAAACACATATTGTTACGTGACCCTAGTTGCTCTGCCCACAATGTGACAGCACACTCCTTCCCTCCACCTGGTTTCCTGTGTCCGTTCAACCAGCTCCTGTGCCCCTCTGCCTTCTCATCTCGCCTCCAGACAGGGTCTCTCTACAGCCTGCAAAGTCCTGAGTGATCTGACCCTGCCCACCTCTCCTACCTTGTGCCTCCCACCTGCCCTTGTCTACCCCGTGGCTCCCTTGGCCCCAGCCACACTGTTCTTATTTCTGTTCCTACCTCAAGACCTTTGCATTTGTTAGTCTTTCTGGCTGGCCCCCCTCTCTTCCCTCTAGTTCAAAGGACTCCTCCGAGAAGCCCTCCTGGATCTATCTAAAGTAGCCTCTTGCCCAGCCCCACTGCATTCCATCATCCCATTTGATCTTCTTCATAGCCCTTGGACTTGTCTGAAATAATTTTGTGTATTTACTGTCTTGCTTGCAGCTTGTCTCTCCCCACTTGAACGTAAATTCCTCGAGGACAGGGATTCTGCCCTCTCATTCACTGCCGTTTCCCAGCGCCTAGAACAGTGCCTTGAACATAGTAGGTGCTCACTAAATTCTCCTTCAGTGAAGGAGCGAATTAAGCCTTTTAGGAAGCAAAACACTTCCCTGGACCAGTTCTAGCCTGAACGGGAGCATTCATTCTTTCTTACTTTTTTAGTTTGTTGTTGATCACCTGCAGTTACACCTTTTCATTTCTACATGATAGATCTGGTCCCATGGTCCCACAGTTCTGTGAGTTTAGCCAGATGCATGTGGTCCTGTTACCACCACCACAATCTGGATACAGAACAGCTGAGCACTCTTTTTACCACCCCAGGAAAGGTGTAAGAGTTCTGCTTTCTGGGAATCGTTCTAGCGACTTGTCTGTAAATGTGTTTACCCTGTCTGGACCCTTACACTTCCTATCCTAATCAATTGGGATTATCGTTATTGTTATTTACTTGAATATTTAGTTCTAGCAAATAGAAGTATTCTTCTGTAATTGGCATTATTCTGTCCAGGAAGGGGTAAAAAGGAAAAATAATGAGAGTTCCCTCAATGAAATTAGCAGCGTGCAGTTGGGTAACTGTCCCTTCTACTCCTTAAGTTAAATGGATGTGCCTGTGGCTAGTGGTGGAAGCATTTGTCAAATATGGGTGCACCTGCCAGTACCGTGGCTGTCGCTTCAGCATTTTCCCCTGCTCTGCAGTGTGGCATTCCTGGAACTGTGATGAATTCCTAACTATAAAGACTTCAGCGAAGAAATAAAGTGGGAACAAAACAGCCTCTTGCCAACCCACGCTCTGCTTAAATAAGGAGCCACGTCTATTTAATAATTTAGCCCAGCCTGTCAAAATATTTTTTTGGAGGACGGGCTATTCTTTTGGAAATACTCCAGGGGGCTTTTAATTACAGACTTTAGTACACTTCCAGCACCGAACCGAGCCTGTGTGCTTTTTATTTTCTACATTACGTACCTAGCTTTTGAGAGGTTCTCCCAGCGTGATTGAGGTTAAGTGTACTGCTACCCTGGTTCTGAGAATGTACACCAGCCTAACAATTCCCTGGGAATCTTATAATTTTTCCCTATCTGGAAGTTGCTATATTATATTACCATCAAGTCAGTTCTGACTCATAGCGACCCCATGTGTCCGAGTAGAACTGCCCCGTAGGGTTTTCTGGGCTGTAACCTTTATGGAAGCAGGTCACCAGCTCTTTCTGTTGTAGAGCTGCTGGGTAGGTTCAAACCGCCAACCTTTTGGTTAGCAGACAAGTGCCTAACTGTTGTACTGCCAGGACTCCATGTTTGTGTCCTAGGAAAGAGTTTAGTTTTTAAACTCCAGGATCTTTAAGGTGAGATCTAAGGAGAGCATCCAGAGTATAAAGGAGATTAATCAAGAAGAGCTGGCAGGTGATCAAGTTCTACTTTTCAATCAACAGCAACTCCTATCTGTTGAATTCTAACCCTGTGCCAGGTACTGTGTTAAACCCTTTCTCTGTATAACCTTATTTAACCTATGCAACAGCCCTATTAGGTGGATCTAATTATGCCCACTTTACAGATGGGGAAACTGAGACTCAGAGAGGACAAAGTGTATGCCCAAGGTCATAGGACTGGTAGGAATCATTGTGGAGATTGAAGCCTTGTTACGCTGGATTGAGGGTACTAATCCTGGAAGCTGGCCACCTTGCTGACTTCAGTTGGAGCCTGGCTTTATGGAATTCCTCCAATGTACTGACCACAGAGCCCAGGTCACCCTTTCTCTGGGACTAAGGTGTCAGAAATGATCTATCTTTCTGCCTTCATGTATCAGAGAACGGACTCTGAAGGCAGATGAACCTGGGGGTTTGGATCCTGGCTCTACCACTTATCAGCTGAGTTCAGCTGAATAATGCCCCCGCCCCTCCATGTCCACGTCCTGGTCCCTGGAACCTGTGAATACGTTACCTTATATGGGAAGAGGGACTTTGCAGATGTGATCAAGGATCCTGAGATAGAGAGATTACCCTGGATTATCTGGATGGGCCCAGTATGACCACAGGGACCTTATAAGAGGGAGGCAGCAGGGTCAGAGTCAGAGAGATTGGAAGATGCTACGCTGCTGGCTTTGAAGGTGGAGAAAGGGCTCTGAGCCAGGGAATGCAGGCAAGTCTCTAAAAGCTGGAAAAGGCAAGAAAACAGATTCTCCCCCAGAGCCTCTGGGAGGAATGCAGCCCTGCCAACACCTTGATTTTAGCTCAGTGAGACCCATTTTGGACTTCTGACTTGCAGAACTGTAAGATAATAAACTTGTGTTGTTTGAAGCCACTGTGTTTTTCACAGCAGCAATAGGCAACTAATACACCAACTGTTTGTCCTTGGGCTAGTGAGTGAACCTCTCTGAGCCTCAGTTTCCTCATCTGTGAAATGGAGATAATAAGAACCATGTCCACATCATAGCCTGATGGTGAGGGCGAAAGGAGTGGATATATATAAGATTGTACTTGGCACATAGTATATGCTGCTCAGATGTTGGCTTTTATTGTTATTAATTCTAATATGAAAGTAAGTATGGCAATTAAAGAACCCTAAAATTAAAAACAACCCAGGAACAACTTCTTGTTGAGCTAATCCATATCCTCCATATTGGGGGTTCTCCAGCTGGGGTCCAGGTACCCAAAATAGGGGACTCGAGGATGAGTTTCAGGGTGTCTGTGCATCCTTATAATTAGATCCCAATCCCTGCATAGTATCTGGCACATAGTAGCATAGTAGGTGCTTCTCTTAGTTATCTAGTGCTGCTATAATAGAAACACCAGGAGGCTAGAAGGCTAGAGGAAACCCTGGTGGTGTAGTGGTTAAGTGCTACGGCTGCTAACTAAAGGGTCAGCAGTTCGAATCCACCGGGCGCTCCTTGGAAACTCTATGGGGCAGTTCTACTCCGTCCTATAGGGTCGCTATGAGTCCAAATCAACTCAACGGCACTGGGTTTGGTTTTGGATTTTGATTTAGAAGGCTAGAAGCTCAAATTCAGAGTGCCAGCTCCAGGGGAATGCTTTCCCTCTGTGTTGGCTCTGAGAGGGAAAGTCCTTGTCATCAATCTTCCCCTGGGCCTAGAAGTTTCTCAGCACAGGGACGCCAGGTCCCAAATATGTGCTCCTTTCCCGGCTCTTCATCCTTGGTGATATAAAGTCCCTCTCCTCTCTGCTCGCTTCTCTCTTTTATATCTCAAAAGAGATTGACTCAAGATGCATTCTAATCCTGTAGATTGAGTCCTGCCCCATTAACATAACTGCCTCTGATCCTGCCTCTTTAACATCATAGAGGTAGGATTTATAACACATAGGAAAATTACCTCAGATGACAAAATGGTGGCCAATCACACAATACTGGGGATCATGGCCTAGCTAAATTGACACATATTTTTGGGGGGACACAGTTCAGTCCATGACAGTACTGCACAAATATCTAAAGACTGATTAAAGACAGAAATGTTATGCTTCCATGTATGCTTTGGGTTTTTTTGGTAGAAGCTCAGTAGCTTTGAGGAGGGTTTTACAGACTCCAGCACAACTAACGAAGGACCTGCCCTATAGAGATGGACAAGCCTCTTGCCCCCAGCCATCTGGTAGACCCTGGTACCACCTCCCCAGGGCCTCGAGTGCTCACTCGCCAGACCCACTGCCAACCCTTTCCCCCAGCATCCTGCCACTCAGCCCCAGCTCCCTGGCTCTGGCCACTCAGAGAAGTGGTCTCCATGGCAACAGTTTTTTTGGGGGAACATTGGGCCAATTGGAACCTGTGGGAGCGAAGGAGGGAAGCATGTCCCTGCCAGCCAGCTCTTGTTGGGGACCCACTCAAACCAGGATGCTAATTCCTGTGACTCCGAGAGACATCTTAGGCTGCAGGTCGTGGCAGGTGCGGGAGAAATTGGGGAGTAGCTGGGACCTGTTAATCGGTGACTTCTTTTTTTTTTTTATTAACTTTTATTGAGCTTCAAGTGAACCTTTACAAATCAAGTCAGACTGTCACATATGAGTTTATATACACCTTACTCCATACTCCCACTTACTCTCCCCCTAATGAGTCAGCCCTTCCAGTCTCTCCTTTCCTGACAATTTTGCCAGCTTCCAACTCTCTCCATCCTCCCATCCCCCCCCAGACAGGAGATGCCAACACAGTCTCAAGTGTTCACCTGATATAATTAGCTCACTCTTCATCAGCATCTCTCTCCCACCCACTGTCCAGTCCCTTTCATGTCTGATGAGTTGTCTTCGGGAATGGTTCCTGTCCTGGGCCAACAGAGGGTTTGGGGACCATGACCACTGGGATTCCTCTAGTCTCAGTCACCATTAAGTATGGTCTTTTTGTGAGAATTTGGGGTCTGCATCCCACTGATCTCCTGCTCCCTCAGGGGTTCTCTGTTGTGCTCCCTGTCAGGGCAGTCATAGATTGTGGCCGGGCACCAACTAGTTCTTCCGGTCTCAGGATGATGTAGGTCTCTGGTTCATGTGGCCCTTTCTGTCTCTTGGGCTCTTAGTTATCATGTGACCTTGGTGTTCTTCATTCTCCTTTGATTCAGGTGGGTTGAGACCAATTGATGCATCTTAGATGGCCGCTTGTTAGCATTTAAGACCCCAGACGCCACATTTCAAAGTGGGATGCAGAATGTTTTCATAATAGAATTATTTTGCCAATTGACTTAGAAGTCCCCTTAAGCCATAGTCCCCAAACCCCCGCCCTTGCTCCACTGACCTTTGAAGCATTCAGTTTATCCCGGAAACTTCTTTGCTTTTGGTCCAGTCCAGTTGAGCTGACCTTCCATGTAGAGTACAATCCTTCCCTTCACCTAAAGCAGTTCTTATCTACTAATTAATCAGTAAAAAACCCTCTCCCACCCTCCCTCCCTCTCCCCCTCGTAACCACAAAAGTATGTGTTCTTCTCAGTTTATACTATTTCTCAGGATCTTATAATAGTGGTCTTATACAATATTTGTCCTTTTGCCTCTAATTTTGCTCAGCATAATGCCTTCCAGGTTCCTCCATGTTATGAAATGTTTCACAGATTCGTCACTGTTCTTTAACGATGCGTAGTATTCCATTGTATGGATATACCACAATTTATTTACCCATTCATGCGTTGATGGACACCTTGGTTGCTTCCAGCTTTTTGCTGTTGTAAACAGAGCTGCAATAAACATGGGTGTGCATATATCTGTTTGTGTGAAGGCTCTTATTTCTCTAGGGTATATTCCTAGGAGTGGGATTTCTGGGTTGTATGGTAGTTCTATTTCTAACTGTTTAAGATAACGCCAGATCGATTTCCAAAGTGGTTGTACCATTTTACATTCCCACCAGCAGTGTATAAGAGTTCCAATCTCTCCGCAGCCTCTCCAACATTTATTATTTTGTGTTTTTTGGATTAATGCCAGCCTTGTTGGAGTGAGATGGAATCTCATCGTAGTTTTAATTTGCATTTCTCTAATGGCTAATGATCGAGAGCATTTTCTCATGTATCTGTTAGCTGCCTGAATATCTTCTTTAGTGAAGTGTGTGTTCATATCCTTTGCCCACTTCTTGATTGGGTTGTTTGTCTTTTTGTGGTTGAGTTTTGACAGAATCATATAGATTTTAAAGATCAGGCGCTGGTCGGAGATGTCATAGCTGAAAATTCTTTCGCAGTCCGTAGGTGGTCTTTTTACCCTTTTGGTGAAGTCTTTAGATGAGCATAGGTGTTTGATTTTTAGGAGCTCCCAGTTATCTGGTTTCTCTTCGTCATTTTTAGTAATATTTTGTATTCTGTTTATGCCTTGTGTTAGGGCTCCTAAGGTTGTCCCTGTTTTTTCTTCCATGATCTTTATCGTTTTAGTCTTTATGTTTAGGTTTTTGATCCACTTGGAGTTAGTTTTTGTGCTTGGTGTGTGGTATGGGTCCTGTTTCATTTTTTTGCAGATGGATATCCAGTTATGCCAGCACCATTTGTTAAAAAGACTATCTTTTCCCCAATTAACTGACACTGGGCCTTTGTCAAATATCAGCTGCTCATATGTGGATGGATTTATATCTTGGTTCTCAATTCTGTTCCATTGGTCTATGTGCCTGTTGTTGTACCAGTACCAGGCTGTTTTGACTACTGTGGCTGTATAATAGGTTCTGAAATCAGGTAGAGTGAGGCCTCCCACTTTCTTCTTCTTTTTCAGTAATGCTTTGCTTATCCGAGGCTTCTTTCCCTTCCGTATGAAGTTGGTGATTTGTTTCTCTATCACCTTAAAAAGTGACATTGGAATTTGGATCGGAAGTGCATTGTATGTATAGATGGCTTTTGGTAGAATAGACATTTTTACTATGTTAAGTCTTCCTATCCATGAGCAAGGTATGTTTTTCCACTTAAGTATGTCCTTTTGAATTTCTTGTAGTAGAGCCTTGTAGTTTTCTTTGTATAGGTCTTTTACATCCTTGGTAAGATTTATTCCTAAGTATTTTATCTTCTTGGGGGCTACTGTGAATGGTATTGATTTGGTGATTTCCTCTTCGATGTTCTTTTTGTTGATGTAGAGGAATCCCAGTGATTTTTGTATGTTTATCTTATAACCTGAGACTCTGCCAAACTCTTCTATTAGTTTCAGTAGTTTTCTGGAGGATTCCTTAGGGTTTTCTGTGTATAAGATCATGTCATCCGCAAATAGAGATAATTTTACTTCCTCTTTGCCAATCCGGATGCCCTTTATTTGTTTGTCTAGCCTAATTGCTCTGACTAGGACTTCTAGCACAATGTTGAATAAGAGTGGTGATAAAGGGCATCCTTGTCTGGTTCCCGTTCTCAAGGGAAATGCTTTCAGGCTCTCTCCATTTAGAGTGATGTTGGCTGTTGGCTTTGCATAGGTGCCCTTTATTATGTTGAGGAATTTTCCTTCAATTCCTATTTTGCTGAGAGTTTTTATCATAAATGGGTGTTGGACTTTGTCAGATGCCTTTTCTGCATCAATTGATAAGATCATGTGGTTTTTGTCTTTTGTTTTATTTATGTGGTGGATTACATTAATGGTTTTTCTAATATTAAACCAGCCTTGCATACCTGGTATAAATCCGACTTGATCGTGGTGAATTATTTTTTTGATATGTTGTTGAATTCTATTGGCTAGAATTTTGTTGAGGATTTTTGCATCTATATTCATGAGGGATATAGGTCTGTAATTTTCTTTTTTTGTAATGTCTTTACCTGGTTTTGGTATCAGGGAGATGGTGGCTTCATAGAATGAGTTGGATAGTATTCCGTCATTTTCTATGCTTTGAAATACCTTTAGTAGTAGTGGTGTTAACTCTTCTCCGAAAGTTTGGTAGAACTCTGCAGTGAAACCGTCCGGCCCAGGGCTTTTTTTTGTTGGGAGTTTTTTGATTCCCGTTTCAATCTCTTTTTTTGTTATGGGTCTATTTAGTTTTTCTACTTCTGAATGTGTTAGTTTAGGTATGTAGTGTTTTTCCAGGAATTCATCCATTTCTTCTAGGTTTTCAAATTTGTTAGAGTACAATTTTTCGTAATAATCTGATACGATTTTAATTTCAGTTGGGTCTGTTGTGATGTGGCCCTTCTCGTTTCTTATTCGGGTTATTTGTTTCCTTTCCTGTATTTCTTTAGTCAGTCTAGCCACTGGTTTATCAATTTCGTTAATTTTTTCAAAGAACCAGCTTTTGGCTTTGTTAATTCTTTCAATTGTTTTTCTGTTCTCTAATTCATTTAGTTCAGCTCTAATTTTTATTATTTGTTTTCTTCTGCTGCCTGATGGATTGTTTTGTTGCTCAGTTTCTATTTGTTCAAGTTGTAGGGACAGTTCTCTGATTTTGGCTCTTTCTTCTTTTTGTATGTGTGCATTTATCGATATAAATTGGCCTCTGAGCACTGCTTTTGCTGTGTCCCAGAGGTTTTGATAGGAAGTATTTTCATTCTCGTTGCATTCTATGATTTTCCTTATTCCCTCCTTGATGTCTTCTATAACCCAGTCTTTTTTCAGCAGGGTATTGTTCAGTTTCCAAGTATTTGATTTCTTTTCCCTAGTTTTTCTGTTATTGATCTCTAGTTTTATTGCCTTGTGGTCTGAGAAGATGCTTTGTAATATTTCGATGTTTTGGACTCTGCAAAGGTTTGTTTTATGACCTAATATGTGGTCTATTCTAGAGAATGTTCCATGTGCGCTAGAAAAAAAAGTATATTTGCAGCAGTTGGGTGGAGAGTTCTGTATAAGTCAATGAGGTCAAGTTGGTTGATTGTTGTAATTAGGTCTTCCGTGTCTCTATTGAGCTTTTTACTGGATGTCCTGTCCTTCTCCGAAAGTGGTGTGTTGAAGTCTCCTACTATAATTGTGGAGGTGTCTATCTCACTTTTCAGTTCTGTTAAAATTTGATTTATGTATTTTGCAGCCCTGTCATTGGGTGCATAAATATTTAATATGGTTATATCTTCCTGATCAATTGTCCCTTTTATCATTATGTAGTGTCCTTTATCCTTTGTGGTGGATTTAAGTTTAAAGTCTATTTTGTCAGAAATTAACACTGCTACTCCTCTTCTTTTTTGCTTATTGTTTGCATGATATATTTTTTTCCATCCTTTGAGTTTTAGCTTATTTGCGTCTCTAAGTCTAAGGTGTGTCTCTTGTAGGCAGCATATAGATGGATCGTGTTTCTTTATCCAGTCTGAGACTCTCTGTCTCTTTATTGGTGCATTTAGTCCATTTACATTCAGCGTAATTATAGATAAGTGTTTACTGTTGTCATTTTGATGCCTTTTTATGTGTGTTGTTGACAATTTCATTTTTCCACTTACTTTTTTGTGCTGAGACGTTTTTCTTTGTAAATTGTGAGATCCTCATTTTCATAGTATTTGACTTTATGTTTGTTGAGTCATTACGTTTTTCTTGGCTTTTATTTTGAGTTATGGAGTTGTTATACCTCTTTGTGGTTACCTTAATATTTACCCCTGTTTTTCTAAGTAAAAACCTAACTTGTTTTGTCTTATATTGCCTTGTATCCCTCTCCATGTGGCAGTTCTATGCCACCTGTATTTAGTCCCTCTTTTTGATTATTGTGATCTTTTACATATTGACGTCAATGATTCCCTGTTTTGAGCATTTTTTTTTTTAATTAATCTTAATTTGTTTTTGTGATTTCCCTATTTGAGTTGATATCAGGATGTTCTGTTCTGTGACCTTGTGTTGTGCTGGTATCTGGTATTATTGGTTTTCTGACCAAACAATTTCCTTTAGTATTTCTTGTAGCTTTGGTTTGGTTTTTGCAAATTCTCTAAGCTTGCGTTTATCTGTAAATATCTTAATTTCGCCTTCATATTTCAGAGAGAGTTTTGCTGGATATATGATCCTCGGCTGGCAGTTTTTCTCCTTCAGTGCTCTGTACATGTCATCCCATTGCCTTCTTGCCTGCATGGTTTCTACTGAGTAGTCTGAACTTATTCTTATTGATTCTCCCTTGAAGGAGACCTTTCTTTTCTCCCTGGCTGCTTTTAAAATTTTCTCTTTATCTTTGGTTTTGGCAAGTTTGATGATAATATGTCTTGGTGTTTTTCTTTTTGGATCAATCTTAAACGGGGTTCGATGAGCATCTTGGATAGTTATCCTTTCGTCTTTCATGATGTCAGGGAAGTTTTCTGTCAGCAGATCTTCAACTATTTTCTCTGTGTTTTCTGTCCTCCCTCCCTGTTCTGGGACTCCAATCACACGCAAGTTATTCTTCTTGATAGAGTCCCACATGATTCTTAGGGTTTCTTCATTTTTTTTAATTCTTTTATCTGATTTTTTTTCAGCTATGTTGGTGTTAATTCCCTGGTCCTCCAGATTTCCCACTCTGCATTCTAATTGCTCGAGTCTGCCCCTCTGACTTCCTATTGCGTTGTCTAATTCTGTAATTTTATTGTTAATCTTTTGGATTTCTGCATGCTGTCTCTCTATGGATTCTTGCAACTTATTAATTTTTCCACTATGTTCTTGAATAATCTTTTTGAGTTCTTCAACTGTTTTATCAGTGTGTTCCTTGGCTTTTTCTGCAGTTTGCCTTATTTCATTTCTGAGGTCATCCCTGATGTTTTGAAGCATTCTGTAAATTAGTTTTTTATATTCTGTATCTGATAATTCATTTGGGAAAGATTTTGATTCTTTTGTTTGGGGGGTTGTAGAAGCTGTCATGGTCTGCTTCTTTATGTGGTTTGATATCTACTGCTGTCTCTGAGCCATCACTAAGATATTGTAGTGGTTTATTCTATATTTGCTCACTGAGTCTTATTTTGTTTTGTTTTCTTTCAGTATACGTGGATGGGCTACTAGATTGTGCTGTCTTGATTGTTGTAGCCCTTGACTTACTTATGACCTATTATCAGCTGGTTTGGGCTGTAGCCAGATATATATGCCTAAGTCTATTCACTATTCTTCAGTAGAATCTGATTTTGGGTCATCAAGTGTGTGCTGCACCCTAACACCTATCCACCTTGAGAAGTAGTGGTGATAGTTGTGTGCACCAGATTCTATTAGCAGGTGGGGTTCACACTCCAGGGGGGGCAAGATGCTGACAGGCTTCCCCCAAGTGTCAGTGAGGTAGGTGTGCCTCTATTCCTAAAGCACCTTGGTGGGAGGGCTCTGCAGCTGTACCTTAGGTCCCCAATGCAAGTACCTCTACTGATTGGTAGGTGTCACCCTCCTTAGACCCCTAAGGCAAGAGGCTAGGTGGTCTGGGGGGAGCTTCAGCCCTCAGCTCCCTGTTGTGGGTCAGTTAGGGCTCTGTTGAATAAGCAGAGATATCAGACCTGGGAAACTTGTTTTTCCAGTAAATCCGCTAAAAAAAAAAAAAATGCAGTCAAATCCCTATCAGAACTGCCTTTGCATTATAACAGCCACCTTGTTCCCTGTAAGGATGAAAGCCCGAGATTTGGATCATATATGCTTGGCTGGAGCTGGTTCTGTGTTTTTAGTCCATCTAGGGAAGGATTTTTGGTCCCTGGGTTTTTTGTGGTTGCTTCTCTCAGGCCGGAAGAATGGGTTAGGAAAAGACCCAAAAAAAAAAGGGAAAAGCAAAGCTGCGGAGCCAGAGCTGTTCTCCCTCTGGCTCAGGAAATTCCAATGTTAATGAAGCTGCCTGGGAAGGGGAGGGGAGGGTTCAGAAAAACAGGAGAGAGTAGCATCCCAGAATATAGCCAAAGTTGCTTATCTTGCTTGGGATGACTATTTTATCTGAGATTCCTGAGGGGCGTGTCGCCTATGTGTGGTGGCTGTGTGGAGATTGCCCCTGAGGGTCTGGTCTGCTGAAGCCGTGGTCAGATCCTCCGCTGCCAGTCCAAAGCCCAGCATCAAGGTTCCCCTGCTGGGACGCTTTACTCCCGGCTCCAAAATCAGTCGCTGCCTCCCGGGGACTTCTTGTCCCGCCAGCCGCGTCGCCGCGCTGCCCCCGTGGACCAGCCGGGCCCCCTCCCGGGGTTAGTTCAGGGGAGCAGGGCTGCGCCCCGTGTTTGCGCCATGACCGGATGCCATGTTCAGCTCCCCTGTGCCCAGTCCAAAGCCCGGTGCCAAGGTTCCCCGGCTGGGATGCTGCACTCCTGGCTCCAAAACCAGTCACTGCCTCCCGGGGACTTCTCCTCCCACCAGCCGTGTCGCCACACCACCCACGCGGACCGGCTGGGCCCCCTCCCGGGGTCAGTTCAGTGGGGTAGGGCTGCGCCCCGTGTTTGCGCCATCACAAGATTTTGTGTTCAGCTCCCCTGCGCCAAGTCCTAAGCCCGATGCCAAGGTAACCTGACTGGGACGCTGGCTCCAGGCTCCAAAAACAGTCGCTGCTTCCCCGTAGTTGTTCGTTCTCCGTCTCTGTCACTCAGGTCAACTCTTTAAGTCTGTGTTTGTTGTTCAGGGTTCGTAGATTGTCATGTATGTGATCGATTCACTTGGTTTTCTGAGTCTTTGTTGCAAGAGGGATCCAAGGTAGCGTCTACCTAGTCAGCCATCTTGGCCCTCGGTGACTTCTTTTTGTACCTTGCTCCCTCCTTTTGCCATGCCCTCCACTCCCCAACCACATTCAAGGATCCCTCCTCCCCCAAAGAGCCAAAAGATATTTATTGTTGTCAACTAAAAGCCCTGGAATTTTAATCCTGGCTCCCCCACTTATAGGCAGTGTGACCTCGAGTAAGTTTCTTACCTTCCCTGGGCCTTGGTTTCATCATCTGTAAAATAGAATTTTTATAAACATGAAGGAAGAATCTGTGAAGCTCTTAGCATGATGCCTCACAGCTGGTAAGTGCTCACTGAGGTTTACTGTATAGTCCCTGTTGTTTTAGAGGCAGGGGAACTGAGGCTTGGATTCTGTCCCCGGGACCCTCTATGACATCAACCCTCTTCTCCCTTCCTTTGGCATCAACTTCTGGAAACTTCTTCCTTTTCCTTTTCTCCAATCAAAACTTACCTGTCCAGAGAATGAAGAACGCCAGGGACACAAGGCGATTATGAGCCAAAGAGAAAGGGCCACATGAACCAGCAACTACATCATCCTAAGACCAGAAGAACTAGATGGTGCCCGGCTACAACCGATGACTGCCCTGACAGGGAACACGACAGAGAACCCCTGAGGGAGCAGGAGAGCAGTGGGATGCAGATCCCAAATTCTCATAAGACCAGACTTAATGGTCTGACAGAGACTAGAAGGACCCCAGTGGTCATGGCCCCCACACCTTCTGTTGGCCCAGGACAGGAACCATTCCCAAAGCCAATTCTTCAGACATGGATTGGACTGGACAACGGGTTGGAGAGGGATGCTGGTGAGGAGTGAGCTTCTTGGATCAGGTGGACACTTGAGACTATGTTAGCATCTCCTGCCTGGAGGGGAGATGAGAGGGTGGAAGAGGTTAGAAGCTAGCGAAATGGACATGAAAAGAAAGAGGGGAGGGAGAGTGTGGGCTGTGTCATTAGGGAGAGAGTAATTAAAAAAAATTTTTTTTGAGGTACCAGTAGGTCTGAGGAGATTTCAGAACTAAAATTAAGCACTCCATTTAGAAATTAAACTGAGGGTTTTACTTCTACACTGCTGATAACCATTAGGCTTCTGTTAAAGTTTGCCGTTTGAAAAATAAAGCTCAGTTGTGCTTGTTAAGAGTGTTCCCACAACTGGCCTGAGAAAACACTGCACTGAGTTGTTAAATTATTAGAACCTGTAGATAAACACGCTGTCTAACTACCTTAAGAAGTTCTCCAGCAAGCTCCCAGGCATTACCTCTTTTCTCTCAGCTAAGTAAGCAGAGTTTATTTACACTTTCCTAACCTATAGGGTCACTATGAGTTGGAATCGACTCTATGGCAATGGCTTTGGTTCTTCTTGTTTTAATAGTTCTGATCCAAAGATTCCAATTAAGTTGGCCTAGATGCAAATATATCACTAAACTTCCATGTCAAAATTGTTTATACTTTTTATTTTAGAAATATTGCTTTAGGTAAACTGTATCAAGTATGAGAGATTTGTGTTAGTCTAGAAACTAATGTAAAGAAAGCTTCACAGTTAATTGCCATCCTTGTAAATCTCACCTCCTTTCCTGTCATGGCTTAAATGTGAAATTGTTATCTGTACTCACTCTACTTGTTAAATATCTGTTTTGCCTGTAATGCAGAGCATACCGTTAGAGCCAAGCTGAACGCATGCTCTCCTATGATTCATTCCTTCAATAAATTTTATTTGGTTAAATAAAAAAAAAAAAACTTACCCGTCCATTGTCTCCGTCATCCAACCAAACCTGCTGCCATCGAGTCGATTCCGACTCATAGCAACCCTAGGACCATGCTAAGCAATGGGTGTGTTTATCTCTGATATAAACAGCTCCATCCTCAGATGTTCATGGCTGTTGGAGGCTTTTCAAGAGGGTTTTGCATTTTACCAGAGGCTTCCCAGAGATGATAATGCCTTAATTCAAGACATTGGAACGGAGGGGAAAATTTCCAGGCACTAGGCCTGGTCAAAAAGTGGTGGAGGAGTTATTTTTTTAATAGATGCTATCTCTGAAGTCCAGAGAAGTTAAGCAATTTGTTCAGAGTCACATAGCTGGTAAGTGGCAAACCTGGGATTTGAACCCAGGCCTGCACTTCAATTGAGCTCACGAAACATGCTCCTTCCTTTTCTCCCTTGGTTTCTTAATTATTCACCCAGAGTGATGCATATCGGTGGTGGTGTTGGGTGCCATGGAATTGATTTTGACTCATAGTGACCTCATGTGACAGAGAACTGCCCCATATGGTTTTCTTTCTTTTTTCCCATACGGTTTTTCATGTGGTCTTTCTCCTGTGGAGCTGCTGGGTGGATTTGAACCATCAAACTTTTGATGAACAGCCAAGCGCTTAACCATTTGTGCCACCAGGTTTCCTTCAGAGTGTTGCATACCCATTGCCACTGAATCAATTCCAACTCATAGTGAGCCTATAGGACAGAGCAGAACTGCCCCATAGAGTTTCCAGGGAGCGCCTGGTGGATTTGAACTGCCGACCTTTTGGTTAGCAGCTGTAGCACTTAACCACTACACCACCAGGGTTTCTGGAGTGTTGCGTAGAGGTGAGTTAATCTCTGCCACATGCCCTAAAACCAGTAGTCAAATGATGGGTTGTCCAAGAGTTGGAACTGGGGAGGCTGCAGCCTCTTGGCAGGAGACAAACATGGCTCTAGTTCCTCTCAGCTCAGCTGGGAGAACAGACCTTATCAGAAACATCCCGTGGTCCTGGGGTGGATTTGAGAGGCAGTAGTAATGCAGATCTCCACTCTGGGCGAGGACCCAGCGACCCACCACCACCCCTGGCCAAGCCATTTCCTAAAAATGAAGGAGGCATTTTCTTCCCTCACGAGCCCTGAGGTCTGAAGGTGGAGGTAGAAGAGCACCCTGCAGCCAAGCCGTTTCTCCCTCCCGGTCTGAAGCGCTTCTCCGTCTTTGTCCCTTTTTCCTTAGGGAGCTGGAGGCATCAGGAATAGAAGAGAAAAGGGGCAAAGAAAGCACTCGAGGCTCTGGGGCCAGAGTGAGCAAAGGAGCAGTCCTGCTGATCCCCTGCATGTAATTAAGACTTGCAGATCCACACTGCTGAGGTGTTGGCAGGGGTGTAGTTAATCTTGGGCACCTGCAGGTGGCCCAGCATCCCCAAATGGCCCCTGTGTCATTCAGCCAGTCTCAATAGGATGAGCTTGGGCAAAGGCTGGTGGGATTCATTGTTGCCAGTGGGCATTGCTAAACTTCATTCACTCATTCATTCCTCAGATATGTACTGCGTTCCTTTTATACATTAAATATCAGACAAAATAAACAGCCTCTCCCCTCCAGGGCTCCTAGAACAGCTAATTCTGTCGTGTGGCAAGTGCTGAACTAGGCCAATGAACAAGATTTAATTGGAACGTTGATAAAGAGCCTTTACCTCTGCCTGAAAGGCTTCCTGGAGGAGGCGACACTTGAGCTGTCTTTTTCACCTCTTAAAAATGACAAAATCATTCATGCTCATGGTGATAAATCCAAACAATGCAGAAGTATGCAAAACAAACAAATGAAAGTCTCCTTGCTCCTCGCTCTCAAGCCCACCTCTAGAGGTAGCTGCTGTTAATGATGTGGCATTTATCCTTTCGGAGGTTTTTCTGTATTTGCATATGTATGTATGTACATGTCCAGGTGTCAGCTTCCAAGTATTGGCATGATTTTGTGGTTTTCCCCTCACCAACCCAGAGGCAGAATCTAGTAAGTCTTTGAGTTCTCTCGAAAGAATCCTCTTCTTGCACAAAAGTCCTAGTGAACAATATGGAGTTTAAAACCAGCTTCCGTCAAGTTGACTCTGACTCATGGTGACCTCATGTATGTCAGAGTAGAACTGTGCTCCATAGAGTTTTCAATGGGTGATTTTTCAGAAGTCCATCTCCAGGCCTTTCTTCCAAGGTACCTCTGGGTAGATTTCAACCTCCAACCTTTCAGTTAGCAGCTGGGTGCTTCAAGCCCCTCCCTTGGCCCTGCCACTGCTGGGTCTTCTCCCTGTCAGTCTCTTCTCTCCTGCCTTGTCTGCTCCTCCTCTTCTCCGAAATCTCCCCTACAGTTTCTAAGTCCCCCTCCTCCTGTTATGCAGAGCAATTCCTCTGTGCCCAGGCTCCCCTCCACCTTTGTATACCCAGCTCATCACAGGGCTACACCTAACACAGGATCCTCAGTTAACAGGACCCACCCCTTGGAAGGCAGTTTAGGGACCATGGCTAGTTGTTTGGTTGTGCTTTGGTGTCCCACCCCCTTCATGACATTCATCAAAATGTTCTTCTTTGCAAATACATTGTTCATCTCAAGAGGAATTCTGGGGAAGTGAATATTCTCCATCTTATAACATAAAAACATACAGACTCATAATTAACACATTATACAATTCACCCAGTTAAACTATATGATTTAATGCTTTTTAGTATATTCACAAGGTTGTGCAGCTGTCACTACAGTCTAATTTTAGAATGTTTTCATTCCCTTAAAAGAAACTCATGCCCAGACTAAAATATGCTTATTCTGGATATTCCATATAGGTGGAGTCATACAGCATGTGACGTTTTGTGTCTGGCTTCTTTCACTTAGCATAATTTTTTCAAGGCCCGTCTGTGTTGCAGCATGTATCATAACATCTTTTTATGAATGGATAATATTTCACTGTACGGATATATCACATTTTGGTCATACAGTCATCATACATTTGGATTGTTTCCACTTTTTGGCTATTACGAATAATGCTGCCAAGTTTTTATGTGAACACATATTTTTAACTCTCTTGGATATATACTTAGGAGTAGAATTGCTAGGTCATATGGTAATTCTGTGTTTAGCATTTGAGGAACTCCCAAATTGTTTCCCAAAGTGGCTGTGCCATTTTACATTCCCACCAGCAATAAATGGAGCTTCTCATTTCTCCATATTGTTGCCAACACTTGTTATTGTCTGTCTTTTCGATTATAGCAATCTCTAGTGAATGTGAAATACAATTTGCTTTTTTTTTTTTACTTGATAGCTATCATGGACATATTTCCAGGTCAAGAGGTACAAATATACCTAATTCTTTTCAGTGGCATAATATTTTATAGGATGAATACATCGTAATATTTTTTATTCATGTTCTTGCTGAATTAGTCAGAATTATTTTATATAAGTTACTAAAAAAAAAAAAAATCCAACCCAAACTGGCATAAGCCAAAAAACTCACAAAACTAAAAGAGTGTATGAGGCTTCAGGTGTGGCTTGATCCAGGTGTGAACTGAAGTCAGCAGCATCCACTTTTTCCATTTTTAGATTCTGCTTACTTTGTGTGGACCCCATTCACAGGTAGGCTGTCCCTGTGGTGGTAAGACAGCTGCCAGTAGCATCTTGAAATATAGGTAGTACCTGCCGATTGGTACCATAACATTTCTTGGGTGGATCTAGCTGGTGGTAGCTTCTTGGCACAAAATGTAGTGCTTAAACCCATGCATATCTTATCCACTAATCCTAATTAGATGGCCATCAAAGTTAATGAAATCCTACACGATAAATAAGATGAAGGCTCCCATCTATAATCAATCCCTAATCTAGTGGTTGCCAAACTATTTCGTGCAACACTAATTTCTAAATGGATCTTGATAATTGATAATGCAAAAGGGTTTCAGGGTCAAAAAACGTCTGGAAAACATTGGGTTAAATAGGGTAGCTTACTGCAGAACTTCTCAGAGCCTTTAATACGCTAATGATGTTGCCAGGCTCCAAGACGGGGCTAGCAAATCCAGAATTGCCCTAATTTATTTCACCCCAGAACTATTTTTTTTACACCACATCTCATGGGATCAGTGTTTTCAGGGCTGGTCCTCTGGAAAGACTTCATTAAGCATTTACTGAAGTGTTTTGAGGTAGAAGATGATGTTGAATGTTGCCACGTTGCCCTGTGTTGAGATGAGGAAATCAGAGATGTTAGAGAAAGTGTAACCTTTCATTGGTGTAATAAGGAGAAGGAGAATATGGCCAGGGTTGTTGTCCTCTTCCATTTAATGTGAGGCCCAGGAAAAATGGCCCTGATTGGTAACTCTCTCCCTCCGCTAAGTACTTAGCTATCATTAGCTCTAGGGAGACCATATGGTAAGTGAACATTATCTTTAGGGAATGAACCAGATCTAGGTCATCTCCCCCTCCTCTATTTAATAGCTGTGTGGCCTGGGGCAGTTGCCTCAACCTCTCTGAGCTTAAGTTTCCCTTTAGGTTCTGTGAGAAACAGAGTGAGACAAGGATTCACGTGCAGAGTGAGGGGCGATACAGGAAAGGGACAGGAAAATGGGCAACACAGGTGCATCCTTAGCTGCCCCCAGAGGGGGCAAGGGAGTGGTTGGATGAGGGCTACCTCCTGGGTGGGGGTGGGCGGGTTAATGGTGTGGAATTGCCAGCTTTTGCTTGCATGGTCAGAGAGGACCTCTGTGGTTCTGTGAAGAGCCCCACAAAGATGCAGATGTTGGAGGCAGGAGATGGCCAGAGGACTCTGAAGGGCTAAAGCCTGAGCATCCACTCCAGCCCCATATTCTGATCTGTACACGTTGGACTAAAACCCATGTTGCGGGCTGAGGTGAGAATGACTTGTAGAAGCTCTCAGCATGGTGCCTAGTAATAGTGGTTGCATCTACCAGTTGTTGGGTACAGACTAATATGCCAGGTAGACGATGGAAGCAGCACAACAAATCAAGCAGGTGTCATTAATTATCTCCATTTGCTGAATGAGGAAATGGAAGCTCAGTGAGGTTAGGGAACGCATCAGGGTTCACACAGCTGAGGAATAGTGGGGCCAGGGTCAAAATGCAGCTTTGGCTGACATTGGAGTCAAAGACCTTAACCACTGCATGACACAGCCTCTCGTGAGTAGCCCTTAAGCACTGCACCACATAGCCTCTGATGACTAGGTGCTCATTAATTGCACCTCTCCTCTCCATTCTCTCTCTTCTCCCTCTCCCCTTGTTTGTCTCCTTCCCTTTCATTTTCTTCCCTTGTCTTTAGAAGGGCGGAAGAGAACAGTTACTCTGGGACACTCAGTACCCAATAACTAGTTTTGAATTAAGTAATATTTCAGTTCAGAGCAATAGATGCTTAGTTCACTAAATTTTGATTGAACCAACTGTCAAAGAAACCTGAGTGCGGGCAAGTTGTGCGGATGCGGGGGATTGTGCCTATGGAATTTAATACCCTTTGCAAAACTCAGTAACTTTCCGAAATCCTCTCAGGTAGATGGAGTGGAGGGGCATGAAAAATGACGAACACAAGTGGAAATCCTGTTGTCTGTGTTCTCTCTTCAACGCTCTAGATTTTGTCCTCTCCTTTTCTTCGCCAGCTCTTTCCCCCTCTTTAGCACCCTCTCCACAGCAGAGATGGTGACAAAAATAACTGCAGTGTAAATGCAGTCATTCTTAACGGGACATTTGTGTGCTGGGGCATGGAAAGTGGCTGGGTCACATCGAACCGCCAAACACGAAGGAGCTTGGTTAAGAAAGAAGGCTGCGCACAGTTGAATTAGGTCGTGTTTCCATTTTTGTGCTTTTGGAATGGTTTGACCATAAATCTACTAATCAGGCATGATAAATGTCTGGTTGCAGCCGTAAGCTAACATTTGCATTGGAGAAAGCAAATTTTGAAAAGGTCAGCATTTAATTTCTGCCTCTTGCAACCAATTTGCGTCTTGGCTTTATTGAATTCAAAGCTAGGCAGGAAGAATCTCTGGGTGTTTGCTTGCTTTACTCTCGTGAGCATAACTAACTCACCTTTCTAGTTAAGGCTTTGAATGGGGGGCTTTATGCTACCTGGATCAGAGAGACGTGTTAGATGGTGCTGCGGTTGAATGTGGACTTTGGATTCTTGACCTCAGAGAGGTGTTAGAAAGTGTGGAGATTTGTGACTACATTGTTGTTGTTGTGTGCTGTTGAGTCAATTCCGAATCCCAGTGAATCCATAGGACAGAGTAGAACTGCTCCGTAAGGTTTTCTGGACTGTAATCTTTACAGAAGCAAAACACTAGCCCTTTCTGCTGCAGAGCCACCGGTGGGTTTGAACCACTGACCATTTCGTTAGCAGCCAAGCACTTAACCGTTGCGCCACCAGGAATCCACAAATAGCCTAGAATAATAGAATTTTAAGCTGAAATGAGTGTTTAGCTGGATTTTAAGCCCCACGTGGCAGAAATTATGTTTTGTCTCTGTACCTCCACTGCACAGGAAGAGGCAGGCACATAGAAAGTTGGTGGTAAATGCTGGCTGAATGAATGGATGAACAAAACACTTTAAACTCTATTTGGAATATAACACAAACATGCAAATGCTTAATTTCAGTTTAACCTAATATGAGTTAAATTTCTGTATTGGCAGTAAAACCAAAAAACCAAACCCATTGCCATCGAGTCAATTCCGACTCATAGTGACCCAATAGGATACGGTAGAACTGCCCCGTAGAATTTCCAAAGAGCACCTGGTGGATTCAAACTGCCAACCCTTTTGGTTAGCAGCCGTACGCTTAATCACTGAGCCACCAGGGCTGGCATGAAGGGTTACTGGCTAGGAAATTATGGCAGTCATGGTGGGGGAGAGTTAATGAATTAGGAACCAAGATACATGGGTTGTGCTTCCATCCTTGCTACCAATTTATTGTAGAACTTTGGGTGGGTGATCTAACCTTCCTGATCCTCTCCATCCTCACCTGCATATTGGGTACAACATGGTGGTTAGGTGTACAGATCACAGAGTCGGGCTGCCTAGGTTCAGATCTCACCTGGACCACTGTCTTAGTTATCTAGGGCTGCCATAACAGAAATACCACAAGCGATGGGTTTAACAAAGAAACATTTATTTTCTCAGTCTAGTAGGCTAAAAGTCTGAATTCAGAGCAATAGCTCCAGGGGATGGCTTTCTCTCTCCGTTGGCTCTGGAGGAAGGTCCTCGTCATTAATCTTCCCCTGGTCTAGGAACTTCTCAATGCAGGGACCCCAGGTCCAAAGGATGCGCTATTCTCCTGGCACTGCTTTCTTGGTGATATGAGGTCCCCGTGTCTCTCTGCTTGTTTCTGTCTGTTATATCTCAGAAGAGATTGGCTCAAGATACAACCCGATCCTTTAGATTGAGTCCTGTCTCATTAACATAACTGGCACCTATCCCTTCTCATTAACATCATAAAGAGAGAATTTACAATACATAGGAAAATCTTATCAGACAACAAAATGGTGGACAGTCACACAATACTGGAAATCATGGCCTAGCCAAGTTGACAGACATTTTTGGGAGACGCAGTTCAATCACACTAACAAGCTGTGTGAGTTTTGCCATGTTACCCAACCTGTCTGTGCCTCGAGATCCTCTAGTACGAGGTTTTTCAACCTTGGCAGTATTAACATTTTGGGTCAGATATTCCTTTAGTGTGGAGGCTATCTAGTGCATTTTAGGATGTTGGACAGCATCCCTGGTCCCTACTGAGTGTAATGAAACCCATCTTAAAAGTAGCCCCAGCTATTCAGGGTAACATCATAGTTTTAGGTGTCTACCCTAGTAGAATTAGAGTTTCTCTTCCACTTCTTCAAGTTTTTTGTTGCTATCAGCCTCACCTACGTGGCACTCAAAAATGAGGATGAGTGAGGGCTGGGAAAAAGCTGTTGGAAATGGTGATTTGAGGATATTTTGTGGTGTTCAAGAGAGGAGAAGAGTGACCTAACATGCAAAAGTACTTAGCATAGAGTAGATGCTCAGCAAGTGTTGGCTACGGGAGCAGAGACTGTTGCTGCCCCATTCATATTCCCTAGGTACTCATTGGATGGCATACACCTGTGACCCTCGACCTGAGGGCTTTCTCTTCACCCATGTGCAGAGCAGGTTGGAAGTGCCAGGGAGAAGATGTCTTCAGAAGTAGCCCTCAGTCAACCAGAGGTGGGTATTGGGGGATAAATACCCCAGCTTCCTTGTCCTTCAGATGGGCTGACTCAGGCTTGTGTTCTATGCCGTCTCCCAGAGTTCCCTAGCAGGACTGAACTCCAATTGCCCACAGTGGTAACAGGCTCAGTAATGCACCCTTTGTTGCTTCTTTCCCTTCCCTGTCTCACTTCCCACCTCCCCAACCTGTGTTTCCTGAGATCGCTTCCCAAATAAACCACTTGCCCCCAAATCCTCATCTAAGGGTTTGCTTCTGAGAAAACCCAGCCTAAGACAAACATGAATACAAATAGCCTGTTGTTGTTCTTGGGTGACATTGAGTAGTTTCTGGTTCATCATGACCCTGTGTGACAGAGCATAACTGCCCCATAGGATTTACTTGGATGTTACCTTTATGGAAGCAGATTGCCAGGCCTTTCTCCTGCAGAGCCACTGGGTGGGTTTGAACTGCCAACCTTTTGGCTTTTAAGCTGAGTATTTACCGTGTTTAATAAGTCAAGCGTGGAGTTACAGAAATGAAGTTTCTGAAAGATCCAGAGCTTGAAATGATCATTGCTACATCAAACCACAAGGTGTCATTTATCTGAATATCACATGGTGTATTTTACCACCTCTGATTCTTCAGACCCCACAAGGAAGGGTCCTATTTTCCAACATCAGCGTGTATGATTTTCTACCTCTCTTTGGAAGTATTCCGCTTGGTCTCATTAAACATCTGCTTGTTTCTCTGGTTTTGTGCAACAACGCCCTGATGTCTGTGGCTTTTTCTAGTTTTTTTTTTTTTTTTTTCTGAGTATAGATCATGCAGGCACTTCACGGAACTGCTTAGTTTATCTCCGGGAGACCTTGTTGTTCTCTGAAAGATGTGCTTTAAACACTCAAGCAAAGCACTTGAACTGTGCTTTAAGACTGTTTTCACCACTGGGAAAAATTCTGCAAGCAGTGCTTGGACAAAATCGGAATCTCGCTTTTAGGAAGTCAGGTGTAGGGTGTTTCAAAGTAGAGAGAGCTTTCCTCTGCAAATTTCCTCTCTCCGCTCCAGCTGCGACTTGAATTGGCATGCTCGGGGGGTGGGGGGCGTAAACCACATCTGGTCTGGATTTCACAGGACGGCTGTTACGTATCTTCACAGAATTGTTTAAAGATTGCAATTGCATCCAGTGAGTCTGGTTCCTAAGTTCCTGGGTGTGACAGTTGCTCTCAGAATCAGTTTGTAGAGATGAATGGGGCTTTGAGTGGAGGGGGAAGGGCACAGATAGCCTGAGGACAGTCACGGGAGGCAGTTCTATAGAAGTGGTTAAACACATGGG
This sequence comes from Elephas maximus indicus, assembly GCF_024166365.1. Taxonomy (NCBI): domain Eukaryota; kingdom Metazoa; phylum Chordata; class Mammalia; order Proboscidea; family Elephantidae; genus Elephas; species Elephas maximus. Next base: position 10,833,544 of record NC_064840.1, read on the forward strand.
CTTCTACCCCAGGTTCAAATCCCAGCCTTGCCACTGGCTGTGGGACCCTGAGCAGTTTTCGTATTGCCTCTGAGCTTTAGTTTCCTCATCTATAAAAAGAGGTTAAACACTGTGCGTGCCTCATGGGATGCTGTGCGGGTCACATGTGATAATGAACATACAACACTTAGCCTAGTAGCACATAGTAAGTGCTCAAGAAATGATAGCTGTCTCCGATAGGATGCCTCTGTTGTGACAGAAAATGCTGATATCACTGCCCGAACAGTAAGGAAAATTTATTATCTCAAGTCACAGTGACTCCAGGAGTGAATGTGAATGTTTCCAGAACAAGGATACATAGTACGTGCACAGGAAACGCCAGATTCCTTTCCCTTGGAGGAGTGCAGCTCGAGTACCTGGCAGATTCACTTATTTGGGACATTTAATTCTCCGACGGTGGTGCAATGGTTAAGCACTCGGCTAATAACCGAAAGGTTGACCGTTTGAACCCACCCAGTGGCTCCATGGGAAAAAAGACCCGGCGACCTGCTTCCATAAAGATTACAGTGAGGAAAACCCTGTGGGGCCGGTCTAGTCTGTCACATGGGGCCACTATGAGTCAAAATCTGCTCTACGGCACCCAACAACCACAACAGTTCCTCGATGAGAGTAGGCAAATGTAGTATAATTTGCTGTCAAGGGATGCAGACATTGGAAAGGAGAAAGGGTGGCAAAGGACAGACAAGAAGAAATCGTGTTTTTTTAATTCACTAGATTAGTTCGCCCTTCCCCCTCCCACTCTCACCGAACCCAACCAAACCAACTGCTGCTGAGGCTATTCCAACTGATAGTGACCCTACTGGACACAGCAGAACTTCCCCATAGGGTTTCCAAGGCTCTAAATCTCTAAGACTGCCACATCTCTCTCCTGTGGAGTGGCTGGTGGGTTCAAACTGCTGACCTTTTGGTTAGCAGTCCGGCACTTAACCACTGTGCCACCAGGGCTCTTTCCCACTTTCACCCCAAAGAAAACCATTGCTGTCAAGTCGATTCTGACTCGTAATGACCCTATAGGACAGAGTAGAACTGCCCCATAGGGTTTCTAAGGAGTGGCTTGTGAATTTGAACTGCCAACCTTTTGGTTAGCAACTGAGCTCTTAACCACCGTGCCACCAGGGCTCCCCCGCTCTCACAGTTGCTCATAATTTCTCGTTGAGACTCTTCACACTTGTAATTTTCCCATTCAATATTGGTCTGCCTTCTGGATAGGGAGCCCTAGTGGTGCAAGGGTTAAGCACTCGGCAGCTAACCAAAAGTTTGGAGATTGAAACCCACGCAGTGTCCACAGGAGAAAGACCTGGTGATCTGCTACCATAAAGATTACAGCCTAGGAAACCCTATGGGGCAGTTCAGCTCTGTAACGTGGGGTCACCATGAGTCAAAATCAACTTAGTGACATCTAACGGCAACAAAAGCATTCTGGACAGAACACTCTGTAAAGGCAGAGGATACTCTCCTTCTTGGCCACCACTCCCTCCCTGAAGCCCAGCACCAGGCTGGGCATGTAGTTGGTGCTCAGCAAATATTTGCCAAAATGATGAATGAATGCAGGACCAGGAGAGATGGGAGGCTAGGTGATCAGGTAGATAGCTCTTTTAGAAGTCTGTGTGTGAAGACTAAAGAGTCTACACTAGTCTGCGTGGTGGGCTGGGAGTGGAGGTGGCGAATGGGAAGGACTCCCTGAAACCTCAGGGTCTGCACTTCCTGTGCTTTGTGCCAGCACAGAATGTCTTGGGGGAACTAAGAGCGGAGCATGAGCAAGGCATAGGTTTTTTTCTCCAGACTCACAAGATGAGCCCACAGTGCTTTAAAAGCACATGCAGGGAGCCAGCACAGCCAGGGATCTCAGCAGGGATTCAGAATTAAATTTCATTTTTATTTGATATTCTAGAGGTGGAAAGATCCAAAAAACAATTACTGGCTATTTCCCTGGAAAATCAGAGAACTCATGAGTAAAACATGTGGGGCTTCTGAACCGAGTGATCGAGGGTCCCCAATTTTATAGCTGGGCGGATGTGGGCTGAAATCTCATTGGGCAGTTTACCAGCTGTGTGCCTGTAGGGTCATGTCAGCTCTCTGACCCTGCCTTTGCTCATCTTTAACAAAGCCTAAAACATTTACCATCTGGCCCTTATAGAAAAATAACCACACTGTCCCGTGCTGGAGGGTGGCCTGGCACGTGGCAGAATCTAGATATCTATTTGTGGAATGAGTGAACCAAACTAATGAGTATTCTAGAGACTGCTTCTCCCATTGAGACTTTTCTTGGCCTTTGTTAGGTGCTGGTCACTCTTTTAGCCCCTCTACAACCTTGCTTACACTTGCAGGAACTGTTGAGTCAGGTGTGATCAGCCCCCCATTATTCTGGGAAAGAAATGGAGGCTCAGGAGTGACAGATGACTTGTTTAAGGTCTCCCAGCTAATAAATCATGGCAGAGTCAGGATGTGAAGCCAGGACTGCACCCTGGCCTTCACTCTGGAAGTGTAAGCGGATACATCACTCTCTGGGGGCCCGATGGCCACAAATAACCCAAACAAATCATGAGCACTTTCATCCACCCTGCCAGAGGCACTTATTCATCTGTCTGAGAGGGCTAAAACAAACACTTTAATCACAATATGATATGTTTTGAACAGCAGCATCACTGAAATATGGCCTATTTAAGGATGCCTTAAGGATAGGGCATCATAGGATTGGGGGCCTTGGTTTAAGGTCATGTGACAGTCCGGCAATTCCACTTATACTTCAGTATTGATTTCCTTCTGTTGCTGTAAGAAATCACCACAAAGTTAGTGGTTTTAAACAATCCACATTTATCCTCTTACATTCCTGGAAGTCAGAAGTTCAAAATGAGTCATACAGGGCTAAAATCAAGGTGTCAGCAGGATTGGTTCCTTCTGGAGGCTTCTGGGGAGGAAATCTGTTCCTTGCATTTTTCAGCTTCTAGAGGCTGGCTGAGGAGCCCTGGTGATGCCATGGTTAAGTGCATGGCTACTAACTGAAAGGTTGGCGGTTCAAACCCACCCAGCAGCTCCATGGGAGAAAACACCTTCCAGTCTGCTCCGTAAAGAGGAATTGACTTGACGGCATACCACATCAACAACAGAGGCTGCCTACACTCCTTGGCTTGTGACCCCTTTCTCTGTCTTTAAATCCAGTAGTGTAGCATCTTCAAATCAGTCTTTCTGTCTCTCTCTCTGACCTCTGCTTCCATCATCATATTTCCTTCTCTGACCCTTCTGCATCCGTTTTACGTTGTTGTTCTGTGCTGTTGAGTCAATTCCGACTCATAGCGACCCTATGGGACAGTGTAGAACTACCCCATAGGGCTTCCTAGGCTGTAATCTTTATGGGAGTGTAACTTGCACTTGGCAGGCGACTGCTTAGCCATTGTACCACCAGGGCTCCTTCCTCCCTCTCATAACCAAAAACAAACCAAACCTGTTGCTATCAAGTCAATCTAACACTATAGGACAGAGTACAACTGTCCTGTATGGTTTCCAAAGAGTGGCTGGTGAATTTGAACTGCCGACCTTTGGTGAGCAGCTGTAGATCTTAAGAAGTGTGTCACCAGGGTTCCCCTCCCTCTTACAAGGACCCTAAAATAGATGTGATTCTTGCCCTTGTGAAGCTTCCAATCTGCAGGATTTTTCTTAAAAACAAACAAAAAACAGTTAACTTCTTTGCTGCATCATCAAGCCAGTATAGTGATTCCATGAGTCCCACCCAGATAATCCCAGATAATCTCCCCGTATCAAGATCCTTAACTTAATCACATCTGCAAAGCCCAACTTGCCAGGTAAGGTAGCATAGTCACAGGTTTCAGAGAGTAGGATTTGGACATCTTTGGGAGACATTATTCAACTGACCATAATTACCCAGAATCCTTTACAAGCCTGTTGGATGGATCACGTTTCCATTGGAGAATCCATCTGTGCCAGCTCAGATCCTCCAGGAAGTAGATATTAGTAGAGAGTTATGGAGGTGAGTACTTGTGAAGGATAAAAGAGAGAGGGAACAACAGGCCCAGTGCCTGTGACAAGGGAGGAGGAAGGAAGGTGGCTTGGGCAGGAGGAGCTTGAGAAAATTTCAGCCTGGCCAATGAGGAGTCCAGAGCAAGGATTACGTGTTCCAACATTGCGCAGGAGGAGCCCAGCTCTCCCACCCATGCCATGTTCAGCCCTTGGCTGGGGGCAGCTAGTGGAGGGTGTGGTTTAGGCGTGAATGCCAGGAGATCTTGGAGGTACAGCAGCTGGAAGCTGTCAGCCAGTCACACTCCTTGCAGCAGGGAGCTCTTAGCTGTGCCCTTCCATGACCACCACACCATCCAAACAGGCCAGGAGACTTCCTTCTTCTCTACCTTAAAATCGTCAAGTGCACTGTGAGGTTTGACAGTTTGCATTATCCTTGTTCTGGTGGAAGAAACAACATCCCTCGGGTAGTTGAAGAGTCAAAGGAGCCAGCTGCCTATTAGCTGTGTGACTTTGAAAAAGCAGCATTCCTTCCCTGAGCCTCCATTTTCTCATCCCTCAAATTCTTTCTGCTTTTGATACTCATCGTTTGCTGTGCAGAAGCCTTAAGATAGGAGCCTTCCTTGTGTGCTCAGGAAACACTGTGGCTGGGGCAGAGTGAGTGAGGGGGCCTGGGAGGAGACAAGATTATGGGGGGCAGACCGTGTAGGGCTTCATAGGCCACCATGAGGTCATTGGCTTCCATTCTGAGCCAAGTAGGAACATTTTGACCAGAGCAGTGACAGGATCTGACTTTCATTTTTTAAAAAGCAGGATCACTCTGGCCACTGTGTTGAGAGTAGTCTGCAGGGGACAAAGGCAAAAGCAGGGAGAACAACTAGGAGGCAGTTACAATGATGCAGGTGAGAGAGGACGAGGGTTCGTGCCCAGGTGTTCACCGTGGGGGTAATGAGAAGCGTTTGGATTCTGGGTCTATTTTGGAGGCTAGAGCCAATGGGATTTGCAGATAGATTACATGGCTCGTAGTTACTAAAATGTTCTAAAGAAAACAAATGTTTTGCTGCATCCGTAGGAATGGCTGCTAAGTGTTTGATTTCGTGGGGCGAGATCAATTCGTTGGTAGATAATGGTTGCTGCTGGGCTGGCGCCCAGATTGTCAGATTAACTGACCTCCACCTGCTTGCACTTCCTGGTCCATCTCCTTGGGTTTGGAGGAGAGAGAGGAAGATGCTGATAATGATAACAGCTAACGTCGACTGAGAACTTCCTTTATGTCAGGCACTGTTCTTAGCACTTTACCCATATTTTCACATCTACTAGATGGATACTTTTTTAGAATATTTTAGGAAGAATTTTGAAACAATCACAAGTTTACAGAAAAGCTGGGAGTACAATACCAAAAACATTTCCCCCCCTGAATCATTCCAGTATAAGTTGACGCTTGCTGCCCTATCAATCACCCAGGAATACTTTAGTGTGCGTTTTCTACAAACAAGGGTGTCCTCCTACCTAACCACAAAATCAAGAAAGCAAAAGGATCCAGGATCCAGTTCCGAGTTAGACATCACGTAGACTTATCATGCCTCTTCGGTCTCCTTCATCTGGGACAGCTTCTCAGCCTTCCCTTGACTTTCATATCCCTGACACTTTTGAAAATTACAGGCTAGTTTTCTGTAGAGTGTCCCTCAGTTTGGGTTTTTCTGACATTTTCTGATAATTAAAGTCAGGTTTTGCTTCTTTAGTAGGAGTGTCTCAGAAGTGATGCTGTGTTCTTGTATCCTGTTGGGTGGGGACACAATTTTGAGTTGTCTGATCACTGATGATGTTCACTTTTTTTTTTACTGATGATGTTCACTTTTTTTTTTTTTTAAATAAAATTGTGATTTAGGTAAAAGTTTACAGAACAAATTAGTTTCTCATTAAACAATTAATACACATATTGTTTGGTGACATTGGTTGCCCACCCTGTGACGTGTCAACACTTTACTTTTCTCGACCTTGGGTTCCCCATTCCATCCATCCAGCTTTCCTGTCTCCTCCTGGCTTCTCATCCTTGTCCCCAGGCTGGTGTGTCCATTTAGTCTCGTGTATGTGGTTGAGCTACGTGTATTACTGTTTGTTTTATGGGCCTGTCTATTCTTTGGCTGAAGGGTGAGCCTCAGGAGTGACTTCAGTACTGAGTTAAAAGGGTGTCCCGGGGCCATACTCTCGGTGTTTCTCTAGTTTCTGTCAGACCAGTAAGTCTGGTCTTTTTTTTGTTTGTGAGTTAGAAATTTGTTTTACGTTTTTCTCCAGCTCTGTCCGGGACTCTCTATTATGATCTCTGTCAGAGTAGTCTGTTGTGGTAGCTGGCACCATCTAATTGTGCTGGACTCAGTCTGGTGGAGGTGATGATGTTCACTTTGACTACTTGATTAAGGTAGTGCCTGCCGGGTTTGTCCAAGTAAAGTTACTCCTTCCCCTTTTGTAATGAATATGTATATTTTGGGGTGGTACTTTGAGACTATGTAAATATCCCATTTTTTACCTAACTTTCTGTTTTTTAAATTTGCATATCTACATATCCACTATTCATAAGGTTTTCACTGGCTAATGCTTTTCAGAAATAGACTGCTGGGTCCTTCCCCTAGTCTGTCTTAGCCTGGAAGCTCAGTTGAAAACTATCCTCCGTGGATGACCCTGGTGGTATCTGAATACCGGTGGCATAGCTTCCAGCAGAGTACGACAAACTGCGTCTTACATACTTTGGACATGTTGTCAGGAGGGATCAGTCCCTGGAGAAGAACATCATGCTTGGCAAAGCACAGGGTTGGCGGAAAAGAGGAAGACCCTCAATGAGGTGGATTGACACAGTGGCTGCAAAATGAGCCCAACCATAACAAGGATTATAAGGATGGCCCAGGACCGGGCAGCGTTTTGTTCTGTCATGCATACGGTTGCTATGAGTTAGAACTGACTCAACGGCACCTAACAACAACAGCATATCCACATATTCATATTTATATATATATTTTTATCTGTGTGGACTCATCACTGCCTATTTTATACCTGGCAGTGATATAAAATTACAGAAGATAGTAACTTGATCCCAGATGGGGACAGATTTTTTCACTCAATTGGTAGGGAAGGAGAAGAACAAAGGGAAGCCCTTATGTGGATATATGATATATACAGATAGAGAAAGAAATACAGATTTAAGCATATAATCTGTTACTATCATTGTCCCCAGTTTGGCCAGTAGGAAACTGGCTCCTACGTCCTTTTGACATATTTCTATAACCCTTTGAGCACATCTTTGCTTTCTGGTACAAGATATTTCAGGTTCATCTTGTGCTTTTCCTGCCCCAGCCCTAGAATCAGCCATTTCTCCAAGAAGCCCCAGGCTCTTTTTAGTAGAGAATGGTTTGTAGAAAACAATATCTGGGCACTAAGTGTGCTCATTGCTATTGGGATGTTGATGTTCCCAGGCCCTCTAAATGAACAGATGTAGGAAATATATATGTGCATACATATGCACCTGCTTACATCTGTGTATATTTCTCCATCTATGTATATCGTATTTCCATATAAGGTCTTCCCTCTGTTCTTCCCCTTCCCTACCAATTGAATGAAAAACATCTTGTCCCCATCTGGGATCAAGTTACTGCCTTCTGTAAGCAGTCACATTGTAGGGAAAGTCAAGAATGAGTCTCCCCAAACTGGTGTAAAGAATCTGTTCTCTAGGGTCTGAGAAGTTTGGCCTGGGACCCATTTTGAAGTATCTTGGAAGGAGTAGCTTAGAACTTGCTATCATTTGGGAGCTTTGTGACAGCATCTCTCTGTGTCAGGATGGGACATTACTTGCCTTGTGTCCTGGTGGATGCCGTGTGGCTAGTAGATTCGCCTAGGATTTTCCAGTCAGTTCTCAAACACCACGTTTCAAGGGACATGGGTTTGGGTAACTGTAACTCACTGTTGATCTCATCAGCCATACTTTTTCTCTAAAATTAAAAGGCGATATGGTGCTATGTAGAGTGTGTCATCTTTTATTTATTTTTAATAATATTTTATACAACAAGTTAGGTTCCCATTTGGCAGGTCCCACACGCATTGTTCAGTGACATGTGTCAGCATGCTCTTTAATTGTGTTTTGTTTGCTCCCTTTCCGGTACTCTGGTTTCCCTGCCCCTTATCATCTCGTATTTGCTTTTGAGTAACTGTCGACCTTTTTGGTCTGATACTGTTGGTTTTTAAGTAAAATACCAATTTTCTGGGTAATAGCCTTTATTTTGTGTGCCACTCTGCTATTTTGCTGAAAGGTGATTTCAGGGCGTAGGCTTGGTTCTAGGTTTAAAGAGTGTCTCAGAGTGATAGTCTGTCTCTGTCCTCTACTGTTCCAGCTTGTCTGCTTTTTTTTTAAATAAGAATTTGAGTTCTGCTCCACGTATTTCTCCCATTCTATGTGGGGCCAACTATTGTGACCTCAGTCAGAACGGTCAGTGGTGGTAGTCAGGTACCATCTTGTTCTTCTGGTCTCAGTGTGGATGAGGTTGTGGCTCCAGAAGACTTGTTTCTTCTCTGAGCTTTTGGTTACCTTCTTACTGTTTTGCTCTTGGTGAGTAGAGACCCATAGTTGTGTCTTAGATGGTGACTCACAAGCTTTTAAGACCCCAGATACTGTGAAGTATGCTTCATCTTGAAAAAAGCTCAGCAAAGAAACGAAACTTCTCTTAGTGTAGTTCACTTTTTTTAGTGTATTATACCGATTAATTGGACTGAGTAAATTCTATTGAACTATCCTCGAGTACACTGATTCTGTCCTCTCATCTCCATTCTACTCTTGAGTCCAACCGGTAAGCTTTTTGTTTCGGTTATTATATTTTTCTGTTCTATCATCTCCTTTTGGTTCTTTTTTATGAGTTCCATTTTCCCTGAACCTCAGGCTCATGCTGTACCCACTGTTGTGGAATATAGACTGGTGGCTGGGAGCAGGCTAAGACCTCAGGCACCTGCCTCAGTTTCCTCAAGTATAAAATGGTTAGGAATGTGGGATGTAAAGTCAGACAGATCCCAGTTCAAATCATAGATCTGTCACAGATTTACTGACCTTGGGCAAGGCTCAGCAACTTGATGAGCCTCAGTTTCTCCATCTGAAAAAGGAGATAATTGCAGCACCTGATTTCTCAGGTGGGTATGTGCAGTCCATGGGAGAAATGCATGTAGAGTACCTGGCAGAGAACCCGGCTCATGGTTAGTTGCTATTGAGTCAATTCTGGCTCATGGTGACCCCATGTGTAAGTGGTTGTAAACTGGCTTCTGGGATTACTGTTTAAGTTTCAGGAAATAGTGTGTTTAATTCAAAAGGGGAAAGTTGTTGGTTTATACCCATGAAAGAGATCTTCATAGAAGTGAAGAGTTGTCTTCCCATTTTACAGATGAGGCAGCTGAGTCCCAGAAAGAGTAAGAGGCTTTTGCCAGGAAGCAGGTGTGGTGTTCAGAGTTTTGTCTCTCTGTCCAGCCTTCAGAATGTTCTGTTAAAAGTGGGTGTGCTGTGAGCAATTAAGGGAGAGTGATTTTGGAAGCACTCAGCTGATTAAAATGAAAACATTTTGTTCCCACAGCAGCTCTGAACAAACTCCTCCCCAACCTCTCCACAAACAGGCAACCTGGGCATTCTGGGTAGCTGGCCACCTGCAGCTGTACCTGAATGTCGTGAAGTGTTTGGACACCAAAGCAAGAACCATCCTGTCCTCTCTACAGAATGGGGACAAAATTGCTTTCTTCTGACTGAGACATAATTGCACCGGGATCTCAGTAGGGAAGAGGGAGGACAAGACGTCTGAAAGTCCTTCTGTATCTTCACAAAATTATTTACTCTGCCCTCATTCAGTGGGGCATCCTTGCTTTCTTTGAGTTTCCATTAATTTTTTTTTTTTGTCTACCCTGTATTAGTGCTTGCTGTGTGCTTGCCTCTGTATTAAGTCTTTTATTTATTGTAGTGGAGCATCTCTCTGACATGTGTCCCATTTGGTGTATTCCAGATTAATCATTTCTCCAATTGAATCTCACTCCAAAGGAATACGATGCTGGACAAAGAAGTTTTAGCATGAGATCTGACTGTATAGCCACCCATCCACCCATCCACCCACCCACCCACGCACCCTGTATTGTTACTTCCATCTCATAGATGAGGAATCTGAGGATGAAGGAGGTTGTGACATGCCTAAGGTTACACAGTCAAGAAGAAGCAGTGCTGGTTTTTGCTCAAAGCAAAGGGAAAATTTACTTCTCTTCCATTTTCTATGGCAGGGGTCAGCAAACATTTTCTGTAAAGGGCCAGATGGTGACTATTTTAGGTTTTACAGGTCACATGGTTTCTGTCATAACTACTGCACTCTGCCATTGTAGCACAAAAGCACCTGTAGACAATACATAAATGGACTGACATGATTGTGTTCCAATAAAACTTTATTTACAAAAACAGATGGCAGACAAGATTTGACTTGTGGCCCACAGTTTGCCAGCTCCTTCTCTGTGTTCTGATGGTTTCCAACCATGATACTTCATTCTTCCTGAAGCCCTAGCTACAGGGATGGGCACATGACCCCGGCTAGCCCAATCAGAGACTTCCATGAGACTGATCAATTTGATGACAAAAGAGAGAAATATGCTTTCCACCAAGGTTGTTAAGCTAGAAGAATGGTACGGCCGGCCATCATGCGGGATGAAGGCAGGCATGGGGTAGGGTGGGGGGCGGGAAGAGAGAGAGAATGAGAATTGGTTAAGCTTCTGGATCCAGCAGTCCCTGAGCTGAGTTGAGCACATACTCCTAGATTTCCTAGTAATGTGAGCAAAAAAAAAAAAAAAAATTTATTTATTTACTGAGTAAGGCTTTAAAATTTAAAAGTTGCGCTTCTGCCACTTGCAGTGAAGAATCCAGACCAATACACCCCTCAGTGTTTTGGCTTCATTGTTGCCTATTACAGACTCATTTCTTCTTCCACATGACTGGAAATACAGCTTCCAACAGCCCAGAGTCCTATCTTTCCAGCATCATGAGCCCAGGGACAAGAGGTTGTCTTCCTCACTAGTTTTAACAGAAAATCCCAACCAAGGCCTGTGATTGGCCAAGCTTGGGTCACATGTCTGTACTTAACAACCCATTTTGTTCAGAAGCTGGCAGACTCTCAATGAGTGATTGGCTAGGCTTGGGTCAAAGACCCACTCCTTGGTTGGGTGTGGATGGAGAAAGAAGTGTGTGTGGGCAGGGGGCATATTCTGAGAAGTCAAAACCAGTAGTTCCCAAAGGAAATAATTCTTGAGCTAAACCTTGAAGGACATAAGGAGATCTATGGGGAGGTAGAAATATTCCAGGCAGAGGGAACAGAATGTGCAAAGGCAGGGAGGTATAAGGGAAATGCTGGAAGTTCAAGAGGTTTAAGCATGGAGCATAGTGGAGAGGTTGGGAATAAATGGGGTTGCAGGTAGGAAACGGTAGAGGCCAGACATGAAGGAAGAAAGTAGGGCTTTGTATGCCATGACATGGAGTTTGGATTGTGATGAAGACAGTGTGGACATATTAGGGGTATTTGGGACGATTTAAGCAGGAGATGGCTGGTCAGATTCTCTCCAGAAAGCAGCATTTGGCTGTAGAATGATGAACGAGAAAGACTGGAGGCAGGGAGACCAGTAAGGGATCTTCATAGTTACCCAAGTAGATAGAAGTAGATATGAAATGTGGGGAATATGTCTTCGGGGTGTGGTAGCTGAAAAAACTCCTTCATATAATTTAATAGAGGCCCAGAGGATTTAACCGGGCAGTTGTTGCTGCTCTACTGGTGCTGTGAGAGTTTGGGTTTAAGTGAATTATTCTTGTCGTCATTACAAGGACAAGACAGAGATGCATAAACCAGCATCAGGGGAGGACATCTTTCAGTTTTGGATTGATGGTAGCAAGACAGATTGCCTGTTGGTCTCTGTAGCAGATACTTTTTTGTGCTCTGGTGTACATCTGCTCTGTGCACCTGATCTCAGCACCACTGTGATGGACAGCTCCACACCCCTGTAAACATCCCAGCTCCAGTGCTTATCTGCTTGTTTGCCTCAGAGCTCTCTTCCTTACTGCAGGCCATTCAGTCCATGCACAGGTCAGAAGGGCTGGGAGTTAACACCCCCAGGAGTAATCCTCAATCAGTGAGGGACAAGAGTTGGTAGTAAGTACTCCAGAAACTCTTGCAAAGGGACACAATGTGACATGTATTCTACATGATTCCTTGAGGTTCCCCAGCAAGACTGAGCTCCAGTTGCCATAGCTTACTAACACAACTTTGCTGGCATTTCCTCCTTCCCTGTCTCATTTTCCCCACTCTCTCAATCCTGATTTGCAGAATCACCTCCCAAATGAACTGTCTTCACCCAAGTCCACCTCTCAGGCTCTGATGGCCTCAAACTTAGAATCCAGGAGTAAATAATGCCTCTGCCCACGTGAGAAAGGTAAATGGCTCCTTATGACTACTATACACCGGGAATGTCAGCAATGAAAGGGGTCTTAGAAACTTTCTAAACTACCCGAATTCTTGGACCTCATGTGTCAAAAAGGCCATATTTTCCAACTGATCCATAGGATTCAGACTGCTCAGGTTTGATTCCTAGCTCTTCTATTTACTAAAAAAAAAAAAAAAAACTAGAACCGGACAAATCACTTAACTTCCCTGTGCCTCAGTATTCTCACCTATAGAATGAGGATAATACTTTAAATACATTAGATTTACTGAAAGTGAGGCGATCAAGACCTTCTTGAGCCACATGTGGCCTTCATAGGGGGTGCCAAACCCATTGCCATCAGGTTGATTCCAACTCACTGCAACCCTATAGGACAGAATAGAATGACCCCATAGGGCTTCCTAGGCTATAATCTTTATGGAAGCCGACTGCCACATCTTTCTCCTGCAGAACAGCTGGTGGGTTCAAACGGCCGACCTTTCCGTTAGCAGCCTAGCGCTTAACCACTGTGCCACCAGGGCTCCTCTCAGTTGGGGGTGCAGTAACTGTAAAAGCACAAAGCGACTTCCTGGTAAGGTGAAACTAAATGAAATTAGAGTCAAAAGCATCAGGTTCAAGACCAGGACACCAGGCACCTCGATACTGACTTGGAACCAGCGTGGATACATCTGGCGACTCTAATGTCTTGCATTTACCTGAGCTGGGAGTCAGGTTCTGCAGATTCAGCCATGGCTGCAATCACAATGTAGGTCACGGATGGGGGATTATCTTGCCGTTGTTTAAGCAGAAACGGAACTTGATAGCTATGTGTTTTTTTTTCTTTGCTGTTAATGGTTCAGGGCAGTGGGGAATATGTCTGAAAGCCTTGCCTTTTAGGCTCGTGTTTTATCCACTAGATTAGTAACCACATTCTAGATTTTCTCCCCTGGCTAGTCTTCAGCCCTCATCACCACCGTGTCTCCCTGCCTTTGGAACCAGCCTGTGCCTCCAGGCTCTGACACGTCGAGTTGATGTGGGCCCGCCCTGAAACTGCTCCTGCTTCACTGCTGCGGTCCACACAGGCAGTGAGGGGTCTGAAAACTGGGATGCTCTAGCTTCCCTCTTCATACTTGGAACTTGGAGGGTAAGAGGCAGGAGGACCTTTTTCAAACGCAAGCTTCTTTTTCATCAAAGGGGACTGAGTGGGGAAGCGGTGGCTATAGGGTTGTGAAGAGACGCTTGAGTCAGGGAGCTTGCGGGGCTGAGGAGGAGGGAAGGAGAGATGCCAGCACCACATGGTAGGCTTTTTAAACGGGAGAGGGGAGGGCTCTGCCCCTAAATGTCTTCCACTACTGCCCTCTACCACATCTTTTTTGCCCAGAAACAAAGGAAAACTGTAAACTACCTTCCTGGAACTCAAATATTAGTATCATTGTCATATTACGTTCAGATGTGCTTTATCTTCATTTATGATTCATTTCTAGTCAGCAGGGACTTAACCTCAGCCCATTCTCCAGACATCAGCTGGCATCATCTTCTATAAATGCTGACCTGATCATGTCATTCCTCTACCTAAAACGTTTCGATCCCTCCCAAGGCTCTTAAGATGAGGACCTGAATCCTCACCACGGGCCTCTGCAGCCTCATCCCAAGCTACTCCATGACTCTCTGCTCCAGCCACATAGGTTTTTTCCTAAGTTCCTTGAAAGCAGAGAGCCTGTCTCCCTTCTGTCACAGGGCCTTTGCACATGCTGTTCCTTCTCTGCCTTACCTGCCTCCCTTCCTAGGTGATCTCTTCCACTCTTAAGGTTCTAAATACCACTGACATATGGGCAATTCCCAGATTTGTGTATCCAGCCCCAACCTCTGCCCTGCAATGCAGAATTTTACATGTACTTAGATGTTACCGCAACATCTTCACTTGGATGTCTATTAGGAAGCTCAAATAACATGTCAACAAAATAGCTTTTGATTTCCCCTCCCACCCTGGATCATCTTTTTCAAGTCCTTGTCTCTGCAAATTGTATCACTCTTCACCTGGTTCCTCAGGCAGGAAATCCAGGAGTCATTTGTGATTTCTCTCTGTATCTGTCAGGGTCTCACCACGAAGCAAAGCACACTCAAATCAGGAAAATTTAATAAGGGTTACTTATAAAGAGACCCATGGAAAAGGGGTGATGGGACGAAGGGAAGCCTGAGGGATAATGCAGGGACCTGGGCTAGAAGCAGAAGTGCTGTTATTGTCCTTGATATGAGTGAAGGAAGAAACCTGAAACCTGGAAGGAAAGAATTGTGCAGAGCAGGCCACCTTGGAGGATCACTGAGATCGGGGACACAGCCAGCCTGAGGCAACTTTGCAAGGAAGGAACTGGAGATAAAGACTCTGTCCTCACTCTCCTGCCTTCCTCTTATCTTATTCTGGGGCTGCCTGTTGGAACAGTGCTTGGCCTGAGTAAGAACTTAAAACGTGTTGTGGAATGAATGGATGGTAAGCCTTCCCTTCCTCCCTTTGCCTAGTTAAGCCCTATACATTCTTCAGACCTCAGCTTAAATGTCCCTTCCTCCAGGAAGCCTTCCCTGATTCCCCCAAACCAGATCATCGCCCCATTACACACTTCCATGGCTTCATTCACTCATCACATACTGTAATTATACATTTGTGTGATTACTTAATAAGTATCTCTCTTCTTGGCCCAGACCATAAGATGTATAATGGCAGCAGCCCAATTGTCTTATTCATTCCATGCACCCAGCATAATACTTGGCACACAGGTGATCCACGAAAAATGTTTGTGGAATGAATAATAGACTTATCTTTAAGACTGCCTCTCTAACAGGTAGATAATGATCTACTGAGAGCCCTTAAAGTGACCAGCGATGCTTCAGCTACCCCCTAATTTGACTGCTCTGTCAACTGGGTTTCCTACTGGTTCATTTTTTAAAGCAGGTAGGCTTGGGCAGAGAATGAATTAGAAGTGCAACATCCTTACCGCTGCCCTGATTTCACACTCTCAGAAATCCTTATGGCTTTTATTCTCTTGGGCCCAAAGCAGAATACCAACATGATTTTATATGCAGATATTTTTCTTCCCAGTAGCTTTCTGAGCAATGAAAAGTAAATAAGACTCTTTATCCTTCTTCTCTGGATCTCAAATCCCAACTCCATCTAAATTCAACAAAGTCAGCAGTACATCAATGATAATCAGAGTTTCTGGCTATGGTTATGCAGTTGTGCACTGCTTAAAGGAGCCCTGGTGGCGCAGTGGTTAAAGCAATCAATTCCTAACCAAAAGGTCAGTGGTATGAAACCATCAGCTGCTCTGTGGGAGAAGATGTGGCAGTCTGCTTCCACAGAGATTTACAGCCTTGGAAACCCCGCGGGGTCGCTGTGAGTCAGAATTGACTGGATGGCAGTGGGTGGGCATTGCTTAAGAATGAGGGGTAAGTGGGGTTTTGAAGTCCAGTCTACAGCCTGCTTACCACCTGGGGTGGAGCTGGAGGAAGGGAGTTCTTTTCTTAATTTGCACAAAAACCTATATGAGCTCACACTGGCCCTGAAAATAACACTTAAGAACAAAGCTGGCTTGTAGTCAAAGGAATATTGGCCAAAAAGCCTGCTAAGTGCATTGACACCAGCCCATTTGGGCCATTGATGCTTAAAAGTTTTCCCTCTGATCTTTTTTTTTTTCCAATTACAAAGGTAATACCCATTTTTAAAAATAAACTCAAGTCACAAAGAAATAGAGTAAAAAGTGAAAGAGCCTCATATCAAACTTCACAAAGCCAGTCACCAGTACTGAGAGTTTGCTTGGTCTACTTCCATTTTTTAAACATGTTCCTATAAACATATTTTTCTAGAATGTCTACACATGGGTTCAACATCCATCATTTATGTAAATGGGATCCTACTATGCATATTGTTCTGCAGCTTGTTTGCTTCACTAATATATCCTGAACACTTTTCTATGTCAGTCCATAAGGGTCTTCTTCATTCTTTTTCATGGACGCATAGTATTGCCTGGCATGGATATAGTTTCATTTATTTAACCAGTCTCCAACTGATGAATATTTTGGTTGTTTCCAGTGTTTTGTCATTATAAACAATGTTGTCATGTTCATCTTTGATTATATATCTTTTAGTACATGCACAAATATTCTGTAGGATTGATGCTCAAAATGCAATTGCTGAATTAAAGGGTGTTGATAGATATTTCCAGGAATGCTTTTCAAGAGGTTATACTTATTTATCCATCAACAGGGAACCCAGAGCTTTTAGCTCTTTGCTTCTGAACTCTTGAACAGCGCATAGAGGAAGAGGGTTAGTGATTACTGTGTAAGAAACCACCCAAGAATTCAGTGGCTTAAAACAAATACCATTTATTTAGCTCATGAATCTGCAGGTTGGCAATTTAAGCTGGGCTCAGCCGAGTGGTTTTTTCCTGGCCTGGGCTGGGTTCATCTGATTTTGGCTGGGTTCCCTCATCTGTCTGTGGTCACCCGGTAGTCAGCTGGGGGCTAGATGATTTAGGATGACCTTGGCTGGGATGAATCAGCTCTGTTTCAACTAGTTTTTAATTCTCCATTCCAACCTTGTTCTCATGGTAATAGGTCCTGAAAGAGAGAGAGAGAGAGTGTAGAAGCACACAGTGCCCCTTGCGGTATAGGCTTGGAACTGGCTCACCGTCACTTTCACCACATTCTGTTGGCCAAGCAAGTCACAGGCCAGCCAAGGTTTAAGGGATTTAAGGGGTGGATAAATAGGCCCCACCTCTTGATGCGAGGCGCTTCAAAGTCACATTGCAGAGGATATGGATACAGGAAGGACATTAACTGGGGCCATGAGTGCAATTTATCAACCTCAGGGGGGAGATGCTCAAGTCTAGCTCATTAAAAAAAATCTTGGTATTAAGACGCTGTTCTAATTTCTGAGCCACCAGGCCATGAGTCATTTACTTTAATGATTAGAAGATTAAAAAGGTAGTGGGTGGTTGTGTCCGACTTTGAGAAATGGACGTGGAAACAATTGGCAGGGGGAAATTCTACTCTGACTGTATTAGTTTGGATGTACATTTGGCTGCCGTAATAAGATTAAAGTTTGTTTATTTCTCAGTAAAAGTCTGGGAAGGTAATCCAGGGCTGATGTAGTTTTTCTTCAGTCAGTAGGGTCCCAGTTATCTTGTATTTTGTTGTTTTGTCATGCTCAACTCGTGGTTATCATTTCATGGTCTAAAATGCCTACTACAGTTCCTGCCATTACATCTGCATTCCAGTAGGAAAGAAGGGGAAGTGGAGGTATGTCTCTTCCCTTTAAAAGAAACACTAAAAAATCCCCCACTTTTACTCACATCTCATTGTTCAGAATTTATCCTCATGGCTACAGCTAGCTGCAAGAGAAAGGTAATATTTAGTTTGGTTGACCATATACCCAGTTAAAATTCAAGGAATCTGTCGCCAAAGGAAGAAGGGGAGAATGGATATTGAGGAACAATGTCTGTGTTCCCTTTTGCATTTTCCCTAGGCAGATTAGAGCTTTATGAAGAATTTTCACAACTCAGACCTGTAGCATGGGAGTGAGAGGCACTTTACAAATTACCAGGTAGTACAGAGTATAAGACACAGTCTTTGGAGGCCTACAGACTGGGGCTTTGAAACCAATTCTGCTGCTGCCTCATTGGGTTATTTTCTGTGCCTCAGTTGCCTCATATGTAAAGTGAGGAGAATAATCCTACCCTCACAGAATTATGGTGAGATTAAATGAAATACGTGTACAGTGCTCAGAACAGTGCTTGGCTCACAGCATGCAACAGGTACTGTCACTGTCCTCCCAGCATCCTCTCAGCACTCACCTTACACTGTGAAGGCTATTTACTGCAAACACCTGTGACTCTCTGCCTGTTGGCTTTTGTCTGACTTTGCGGGTATGTCTTTCTGTCCTCAAGGCAAGCTGGAAGTGCCATAGAGTTAATGTCCCTGGAAGCAGCCCACAGGAATTAGCTCAAGGGTGACCAGCTCTCCCCGTGTGCCCAGGACTGTCCCAGTTTTAACAATGAGACTCCTCCATCCCAAGAAAATCCCCAGTCCCAGGCATCCCAGCTAAGATGCATATTCCACACTGGCTCCCACGATTCCTCAGTAGGGTTAGGATTAAGCCCCAGTTGCCCAAACATCAGGCCAGCTAGAAGTACAAGAGAGTCAGTACTTCCATAGTCCGCCCTCAGCAATGACAGACGGGTAGTTAGTAAATATCCAGCTCACGCGCTCCTTGGTTGGGGTTTCTTTGAGGTATGTTCTACACCATCTTCCAGAGTTCCCCAGCAGGAGTTAGCTCGACTTGCCCACAGCTCATTACGTGTCTTTTCCTGGCTTCTTTCCCTTCCGTGTCTTACCTCCTATCCCTTACAGGTGCTTCCTGGGGTTACCTCCCAAAGAAAACACCTGCCTTCCCATCCTTGTCTCAGGCTTTCCTTCTGGAAAAACTCAATCTCAGACAATACATTTCAACAATTGTTATTACCGAACACTTTCTCTCCATTCTCTCCTTTGGTATTTACAGTAATGCTGTGAAGGAGATAGACCAGCAATTATTATTGTTGTTAGGAGTATTACTGTTTCTATATAGCACCTGAGAAAACTCAGCTCAGAGACCCAGAGGCAAGAGACTTGCAAACAACTGCTTAGTGAAAAAGAGGAGTCGCTGAGATCTGAGCCAAGGCCTTCTAGCTCCATGTGTCATCACCCCTTCATGTCACTACTTGCCTCTTGCACATTTAATGAGTTTTGGTGCATTGCGTGGTACATGTAGGTGTCTGATAATCCAGGAAATCTCTTTTGTTGGATTTGCAACAGCTCTAAGTGGTGGGGGTTTGGGTTCTGCCACCCTCTGGATTAATTTCTGTCTAAAGGGGCCCCTGACATAGCTGAGTGAAGGATTGATTCAAGTATCCTGAGTTACCCCAAGCCTCCCAGGAGGTAGAGACTGTATAGATTTGTTATCTCTGACCTTTCCCAGGAATCCATCAAGATATCGGGATAAGAGTTTTCATCCCACACTTCTGAGGATCAGATATCTGAGTTTTTTTCCTTAAGAAGCTGCTGCAAACGAGGTACAAAAAGCAGCTGGATAATCCCTTATCTGATGGGCAATAGAAGCTATAAGCAGGGGTTTGTTTGGAAAAAAAAAGAAAGAACCCATCTACATTCTCGCTTGAGGCTTTACTTCCTTGGTCTATTTTAAACATCACGAGAGAAAGTCAGAGCTGGCTTTTCAGTTTTGTTGCAGCAATCACAGACTAAAGAATCCTGAACAGTAACGTCCCACGGGGCAGCTTCCAAACCTGTGAAACAGTAGGAATCTCTCCCTGGCTCCAAAGGGATGGCATTTGCAGAAGTGTCTTAACCAAATCCCTCTTTCGTCTCTGTCAGAGCTAAAACCACACTGGGCAGGTTTCATGTGTCAAAAGTTCATTCGGCCCGGAACTTGCTACTTCCCTCAACCGGAGATAATTTTTTTCTTTTTCTGATGACACATCTCTAAATTTTAACGAGACATACCATGGTTTTTCGGAGGGGCTGAGGGCATTCTTTTGTGTTTCTTGAAAGTTCACGAGAGACCAAAAATGTGAAAGCAAGTGTTCGAGGCTGACTACACACCCACAGAATGTGCTTCTGGCAACTGCAAACTTGATGCAGGTCAAGGGAACCAACATTTTAAAAAACATCTTATTTTATTTGTTGTTGTTGAGAATATATAAACCCAAGAATATATACAGCAGAACCTTTACCAGTTCAACAATTTCTACATGTACATTTCGGTGACATTGATTACATTCTTCAAGTTGTGTAACTATTCTCATCTTCCTTTTTGGAGTTGTTCCTCCCCCATTCACATAAACTTAAAACCTGTTGCTGTCGAGTCAATTCTGACTCACGCGACTCGTATGATAGAGTAGAACTACCCCATAGGGTTTCCAAGGCTGTAATCTTTATGGAAGCAGAGTACCACATTTTTCTTCTGCAGAGCGGCTGGTGGGTTTGTACTGCCAACCTTTCAGTTAGCAGCTGAGCACTTAACCACTGTGCCACCAGGGTTCCTTAACATAAACTTACAGCTCCCTAAGTTTCCTGTCTGATCTTTCGAGTTGCTGTTGTCAATTTGATCCCATGTAAAGAGATCCTAAAAGAGTGCCATGCTCAAAGCAGACATTCTTTGCTAGTTAAACTATTGTTTGGTTTAAATAGGACTTCTGGGATGTTTTTGGTTTAAGGTTTAAAGATTATCTCAAGGCAGTAGTTTTGGGGGTTTATCTAGCCTCAATGGCTCCAGAAAGCCTGAATTTCATGAAAATTTGAAATTCTATGCTTTATTTTCCCCTTTGGATCCTTGATTAAAACGAAGAAAAGCAGCATTTATGGAATAGTCAACTCGGTGCAAGGAACTTGCTCTCTGCATTTACAGGGCAATCATGTAAAATACAGATAGTGTTCTGTCCTTGCAGGTAAGAAAACTGAGGCTCAAGGGGGTTAAGTGACCTGTTCAGGGTCCTTCAGCTGATAAAAGGCCAAGCTGGGGCTCAAATACAGATCAACTTGATTCCAAAACCCATTCTTTTTATTTTCACATTATCACCCTGAACAGGGAAAAAGTTTGGCTGGAAAGCTTTTTTTTTTTTTTGAATCCTGGACACTAGGAGGCTTTGCATACATCTGAAAGGTTGAACTGTTGGTGCAGGCTTACATTACTTTCTGTGAAAAATTGCATTCCTGAAAATCTTACATCTTCATGGTGGTATCAGTCAGTATTGGGGTTGTATCAGTCAGGGTTCAACTAGAAAAACAGAATTAAACCAGAATTTGGTTACACAGGGGATGGTGAGGAAACCTAAACGTTAGCAACTACAGGAAGCCACCACCACCCTAGGCTCGGGGGACAGAGAAGGGAGGGGGTGTTAACAGAGTCGGAAGCTGAGATCTCTTGGTAGGACCTGGGACAAGGGCAAATGCGCCAAGCAGTTGTTAAAGCTGTAGAGGAGATTAACTCCTTCCAGAGAAGCTGCCTGACTGAGGCAGACAAAACCAACCGAACCCATTGCCGTCCAGTCAATTCTGACTCACAGCGATCCTACAGGACAGAGTAGAACCGCCCCACAGGGTTTCCAAGGAGTGCCTGGGGAACAAAAAAGGAGGGAGAAATTCCCTGACTTCTCCCTTCCTCCTGCCCTCTGACCTCTACTAATGCCTCCCATTGGCTGGACCAATCCTTAAGTCAGTTAGCAAGGAATCAGGAAAGTATAGAGTAGGTGGGGCCCTCTGTGACACAGAGCATGGTGCTGAAAAACGGCTTCAAGGCCAACTCAGAGGGCCTGTTAATTTTACAAATCAAATTCCTTATCCTACTGACTTGCCTTACTACAGCTTCACCAAGGCTGTGTGTTTTTTCCTGGTTTTTCCTTCATAGCCATCAATGCTTTTAGCGCAAGGATTCTTGGCTGAGTTGTCGACTCTCCAAGCCTGCCTCTGCCTTTCTCACAAAGTCTCTTCCCTGCTTCTCTCCCCAGCAGGGCTAAACTCTCAGGTGAAACCAGCATTTTGGTGGACTTTATTTGACTTCAAGATTTGATTCAGGCTCCAAGTAATCACTTTGGATGCCAATAAGGATGCGGCTGGACCTTCCTTTCAAATGCCACTTTATTCCCTCCTGTCTGCTGACAGGAGCTCTTTGGAGTAAATCTGGAGGTGTGGGAGGAAGTGGTGCAGGGGGAAGGCCCTTTTTCTGGGGGTGGTCAATTATTCAGGTGCTCTAATGGCTTGGGGAACGCCAGGCCTGTCTTTTTGGGAGAGAACACCATCGGTGGTGTTGATGATGGCTGGGGGAAAAGAACTGCTCCGTGGATATACCAGAGGAGACATCCTGGTGTCAGTGGCGAGCTTGGACAGAAACAGGGGCAGCTGGAAAGAACATGAGGATATTAGGGAGGAGAGAAAAGGATGAAGGTGGGGAGAAGGTGGCAGTAGCTCCTCTGCCCTGCTGAGGTAGATGCTCCCTGCTGGCCTGGGCCTTTCTTCCTCTCCTGCGTGGAGGCCTCTAGCTCAGTTATTATTGCTGGCCACAGTGAGATCTGATTTTCTTTGATAGGACCTTGTTCATAAAAGGGCAGTCCCACTCTGCTGAAGCGCCCAGGAAGTCAAGCAGTTGGAAAAAGCAGAATGACTCCTAGCAAAGTAACCCCACGATTTCTGGACACTGACCTATCACAGCCCTCCTGTGAAGCAGGCCTGGCTTATGAATGTGTGTTGGGGGGTGGGGGTCACAGCCCACCTCTTCCCAAGGATAACGATGAAAACCAAACCAAACCTAAGCAAGCACAGTCGGGCCTCACGTGAGAGTACTGCCTTCGGTCTTACATAGGCTCAGGATCTGCCATTTTCTCCGACTTTGCACAGGCTGCTTAATCCCCCTGAGCCTCAGTTTCTTCTTCTGTAAAATGGGAATAAAAATAATAACCACTTCTCAGAGTCCTGGCTAAGATATGATGTATGCAAGATACTTAGCACGAGGCCTGGCACACAGTCAAGTAGCTATACGTGGCAGCCATTGTTACTGTTACTAATTAAACAAACCCAAGCACCAGGTTTTCTCTACAGGTGATAAAGTCTGTACTTGAGTTTTTTCTAAGTTCAGGACCCAGAACTAGAAATTGAAAATACAAGTGCACTTATAAGAGCAATAGGACAGGATCTTGGAAACTTACCTGCCTTGGATGTCTACAGCCTTTGTCCATTCTGCTTGCCCGCAATCCTGAGATAACAAAATAAATGTTGTCACCATCATCAGCACAAAAAATCAATGCCCACAAAGGGCTAAGAGGACAAACACCTTCATTCCTCTAGGTCTGGCATCATCTCCTGTTAAAATCTGTATGGATCTGGAGACAGCCAATTGTTCTGCAGAACAGGCTGGGAAGTAGGGAAGAAAGATATAAGGTTGAATAGCCTTTCTACAAGTAATACTCGGGTGTCGACACTGTGTCAGGCACTGTGCTTAGAGCACAGTGCTTAGGGATGCAGAGAACACAGCGTCGTCATGCCTCCCCTTCAGAGCTCACATCTACTCAAGGAAGAAGGCAGACCCCAGTTCTGTGTGGCAGCTTAGCTAGAGCCTGAAGCCCATGGTAAGGAGTCTGCAGTCTGGTCCTGTGATCTTCTTCAAAGGACCCCTGGTGGCACAAAGGTAAAGCACTTGGCTGCTAACCAAAAGGTTGGCAATTTGAACCCACACAGCAGTACCTTGGAAGAAAGGCCTAGTGATCTGCTTTCATAAAGATTACAGCCAAGAAAACCCAATGGGGCAGTTCTACTTGGGGGTCACTTGGTGTTGCTAAGAGTCAGTACTGACTTGATGGCACCCAACAACAAAAACAATAACAATATTCTTCTACTATTTCTTTTTGTTCTTTTCTTTTCCTTCCCTGGGCAGCAAGCTGCTCCACTTCCATTTTTTTTTTTCTTGTTTTGCAAACATCAGGATGCTAACTTAATTTCCATGGTGAAGCCTGGCTTCTCTCCTGCAGGCTGGAACGCGCTCGCCCTGCTGTGACAGGCCCCCTTCTATCTGGGAAGACAGAGCTTCACGGGAAGCCAAATTATGGTGAGAAGGTCCCTTAGCGAGGCTGGCATTCATCCACTTGTTAAACACCAGGGACTTGGAATACAAGGGCGAGGGTGAAACAGACATGGTCCCGCCTCCCGAAGCTCACAGTTAGTGGGAGTGAAGAGTTGGACAGAAACCACTTAAACAAATAGGCAACAAGGAATGTGCTGTGTCCTGGAGGAAACCAAAAGAGTGTTTGATAGAGACTGACAGTGGGAAGCCTGGGACATTTCAGCCGACATGGGTAGGACAATGGGACAGCAGGCAAGTGAAGAGCAGGGGAGGGTGTCCCAGGTGAAGGGCACAGCCTGGGCAAAGAGCTAAGTTGGGAGATGGTGGCGCAGGATGCTGTGGGGGTGCAGGGAAGTGAACGGGGAAGGGGGGGATCAGGTGAGGCGGGGTGGGGGTGGGGCAAGGGCCCAATCATGCAGGGCTTCCAAGCCTGTTGTTAGAAGTTTGGATTTAATTAAAAAAAAATAATACCATGTTTTCGGTGAAGGTTTACACAGTAGTTTCGGCTTCCATTCAACGATTTCAATCCAAATTGTTAAGTGACATTGGTTACACTGTTCACAGTGCGTGAACATTCTCATTATTTCTGTTCTGGTTGTTCCATTTTTGTTAATCTAGTTTCCCTGCCCCCTTACAGTCTCACCTTTGTTTTAAAGTAATTGTTGACCTTTTGGTCTCGTGTAGGTGATTTTTTAAAGGACCACAATACTCACATTATTTTTTGAGCCAATTTGTTGTTTAGCTATAAGGTTACCTCAGGGGTTAGTTTTGGTTCAGAGTTTGAAGAGTATCTCAGGGTAGTAGTCTCGGGGAGTTCTCCAGTCTCAATCAGTCCAGGAAGTCTTTTTTTTTTTTTTAAGGAGTTTGTGGTTCTGTTCAACATATTCTCCCATTCTGTCAGGGTCCATCTATTGTGGCCCAGATTAGAACGGTGGATAATGGTAGTCAAGCACCGTCTAGTTCTTCTGGTCTCAGGGTAGATGAGGCTGTGGTTCATGTAGACTATTTGTCCTGTAGACTTGCTTCTTCCTTGAGACTTTAGTTGCCTTCTTTCTTTTTTGCTCCGGACAAGTAGAGACCAACAGTTGTACTTTGAATTTAATTTTTATTAGAGGGTTTTGGTTGAGTAACATGGTCAATGTTATGGGTTAAATTGTGTCCCCTGCCTACCCAAATATATGTTGAAGTCCTAACACACACTCCCCTGCCCCACCCGTGAACATGACTTGTTTGGAAAAAGGGTCTTTGAAGATGCTGTCAGTTAACATGAGGTCATACCAGAGTAGGATGGGTTCTAATTGCTTCTGAGTGGTGTCCTTATGAAAGAGAGGAGACACAGACAGAGAGACAGAGGAAGGGCACCAAGTAAAGCAGCCACTGTAAGCTAAGAAATGCCTGGAGCTATGAGAAGCTGGGAGAGAGACTCAGGACAGGTTCTCCCTCAAAACCTCAGAAGGAATAAACACAGCCGATACCCTGATCTCAGACTTCCAAGCTCCAGAACTGTGAGACAGTACATTTCTGTTGCTTAAAGCCACCTACTTTGTGGTACTTTATTATGACAGTCCTAGGAAACTAGGAAACCCTGGTGACGTAGTGGTTAAGTACTATAGCTGCTAACCAAAGGGTCGGCAGTTTGAATCCACCAGGCGCTCCTTGGAAACTCCATGGGGCAGTTCTACTCTGTCCTATAGGGTCGCTATGAGTTGGAATCGACTTGACGGCACTGGGTTTGGTTTTGGTTTGGTTTAGGAAACTAATATACTTGGCTTTGGTTGTGGCTGCAGGGTGGAAAATTTCCCCCTGCAGGGTTTAGGTGGTTGGAAAAAAGTGCCCCCAGCTATTAACAGCAGTGGCAGGCACTGCTTATTCATTTAGCCATGAATTTTTGTGCACTTACCATGTGCCAAGTGCTGTGCTAAGGGCTTTGCACACACTGCCTCATGGCATCCTCCCAGCCACCCGAAGAGATAGGTACAATATTATCACCCCCGCTTTACAGATTAGAACGCCAAGGTCCAGAGAGTTCAAGCCACCTGCCCCAGGTTACACAGCTTGCAAGCAGCAGAACTGGGATTTGAACCCAGTCTGGCTCCACCATCTCTGTTCTTACCATTCCCACTCCACTGCCTTTCTCAATCCTCCCTTGATAATGAGTCCTCACCTCTTCCCACCACCTCCCCTTTCCCACAGGACTTCATTTAAATTGTTTCTTGTTAAGACCAAAACACAGTACTGGGGTGTTGATAGCTCCCCTTTTGTTCTCCACTGGCTTTCGAGTTTCACCCTCAATGGTCACTTCCCACCCCAGCTCAGTCAATTTCCTGCACCATCACCTGCAAATGAAATGAAGGTGGAATGTGCTTCATGTTGGATTTTTTAGGCTGGTAGCCCATTTGGTTTTGCTTCTTATTCCTCTTCTTCCTCCTTCTTCAGCTTCACCTTTTTCCCTTCCTCCCCATCCTCCCACTCCTCCTCCACTTTTCTTTCTCCTTATCCTTTTTCTTAAGTCAAGGCAGGCTTCTAGCCTTGCTCCCAAGTGCATGGTATTTGGTGTGACAAGAAATGCCTACTCCCCTCCTGCCCCCCCACCCCCGCCCCAAGGGCGAAGAAGAGATTCTTCCAAGTTCCTTTCAGTCTGCTCCCGCCAGCTCTGGGGCTGGGTCCCTAACTGAACCACTACCCTCCCCTGCAAACCTCTTCCTCCTCTGGGGCCCTGAATCTTAGTCAACACCTCCGTCTCTTGTTTCTGGCCAGGCCAGAAACCCAATGTCATCCCTGTCACCTCTTTCTCCCTCACCCCTTCTCACTTCCAATCAATCTCCAAGCCGCGCCCACTCTGCTTTCTAGAGAGCTCCCCAGCCTCCAGGTCGGGCTGACTTTAGTGGTATTGTTACAGGTTTCTCTGCTTCAGTCTTGCCCCTGCAATCCATTCTCCACCCACAGCCCATTACAGCCGGAAAGCTTAAAATCAAAAATCAGAATGTATCACTCCCATGCCTAAACCCTCCAGTGGCTTCAATGACCTTTTATGCCGACCTCTTTCCACACTTCTGCCATAGCCCGACTCTAAGCCACCACCATCTCTCCCTGAATGCTTCCTACCCTCCTAACTGCCCTCTCTAGCCCATTGTCCCCATTGCGATACTTGTTGCTGCCGAGTCGATGCCGACTCATAGCAACCCTATAGGACAGAGTAGAACTGCCCCATAGGGTTTCCAAGGCTGTAATCTTACAGAAGCAGATCACCACCACATCTTCCTGTGGAGCAGCTGGTAGGCTTGAACCTCCAACTTTTCGGTTAGCAGCTGAGCGCTTAACCACTGCACCACCAGGGCTCCTTACATTGCAGAGAGTGATTCCTTTGTACTTTGACTTTTATTGAATAATGCCTTTTTTTTTTTGCAAGATGATATGTATTAATCACAAGATATTGAAGCGGTACAAAAAGGTTCAAAGAGGACGGTAAAAGAAAATAACCTAGCATCCCACCGCTGGGAGACAACAAAGGCTAACATTCGGTAATCAGAAAAAAACTGGCCTTTAAAAATACACATCTGATTACGCTTCTCTCCTAACTAAAACTTTAAAGAGTGGCTCCCTGTTCAGGATCAATACTGCCATTCTCAGCCTGGCTTGGAAGATTTTGTGAGCACTAGACCCTGCTCATCTAGTCACACTTTCTCCCTCATCCTTTTTGTTCTCTTGTTCCACAAATGCTGTTTGCGTTAGTCAGAACTATATCAGGTGCTGTAACAAAGAAGCCTGTAAGTTTCAGTGCCTTAATACATCACCTTTCTGTTCCTTTGACATTATTAATAAAAAATGCTTCGAATGGGCAAAGGACTTTAGATTTCCCAAAGCCTGCTCCCATGTAGCATCAGTTTCATAATGTCAATAGTCCTCCCTCATTGCTGTTGAGTTGATTCAGACTCATGCTGATCCCATGTGTTACAGAGTAGAACTGCTCCATAGAGTTTTCTTGGCTGTAATCTTAACACAAGCAGATCACCAGGCCTTTTTTTCCACAGTACCACTGGGTGGGTTCAAACCACCAACCTTTAGGTTAGCATTCGAGTGCAAACTGTAATAATGGTGGTGACCATTTAATAATTAGCAGCTACTAAGTATATGTACACTGTTTAGATACAGCATCTCTATCCAATCCTACAGATGAGGAACTGGAAGCTCAGAGGTGTTTAGTCACTTGTCCAGGGTCACACAGAAAATTAGTGGCAGAGCTGGGATTAGATTTTAGGTTGTTCAAATCTGAAACCCATGGCCTTAGCCACTGGAAAACACTGCTACTTTATAGGCTATAAGGCAAGGCTACTTTTTCTATCTGACCTTTGGTTCCATCCTCCCACCCCTCATATTCCAGGCCACTGCAGATCCTTTCGTAGTCACAGACATACCATGGATGCCCATGCCCCTGGGCATTTGTTATGCTTTTTCCAACAAGCGTTCTCCACCTGCTGAAATGCCACTTCACCCTCCAAGGCATGGCTGAAATGCCCACCTCCTTTATGACCTTTCCCGGTTAGAATTAATTGCCCTTTCTCTTTGCTCACAGGCTCATTGGCTGCATTTCCATCACCTACTTCATCCGTCCTGATATTTCAGTGAGCTCTACAGTTTGGGCCCATGCTTTCAAATTGGGGTTCGCAGACTCACAGGGGAGCATGGTATTGGGCCGGGGCTAACCAGAACCAAAGATTAAGCATGGAGCATTTTCCCAGAACCTCGGTTTTATCTGATGGCAAGCAATTGTTTTGTGGGGCACAACATGTGAAGTTCTTAAGTCTTTTTTAAATAAAATATGCAACTTCAAAAAAAACTTTATGCTTATGGTTGGCCACTTTAGTTCATGCCACCAAATCCCTAGTGACCCAAGGCACACACTTTACTGTTTGTGGCATCTCAGAGGAAGATGGTACAAGGGTGGGGGGGGCACTAGAATTGAAGTGCTTGGATACCATATCTGGTTTTGCCACTTACAGGTTTCGTGACCTCAGGTCAGTTACTTAGCCTTTTTTGCTTCAATGTAATTGTTGGAAAATGAGGCACGTAATAGAAGCTATGTGCTAGGATTGTTGTGAAAATTACGTGGGGTAATAGATGCTTTAAAGGAGCTTATCAAAGTGTCTGGCACTTAGTGCCCAGTAAATATTAGCTATGATAATTATGCGCCACAAAATTTTAAGTTCCTGTTTGGGTTATCTATTGCTCTGTAATAAATTGCCCCAGAGCTTAAGTGGCATAAAATGACAACTGTTTTTATTATGCTCACAGTTTTTGTGAGTCAGGAATTCAAACAGAGCACAGCAGAGGTTGCTTGGCTCTACTTCATGATGTTTGAGGGCTCAGCTGGTGGGTGACTTGAATGGCTGAGGGCTGGAGTTACCTGGAGATTTGTTCCTTCACGTGTCTGGTGCCTGGGCTGGAATGACTCACATGCTGGGCTCAGCTGTTGATCAGGGCACCTACAAGTGGCCACACCGTGTAGCTAGGCTTTTTCACAGCATGGAGGTCTCAGGGGATTGGATTCTGTCTTAGGCCGGGTTCTCTAAAGAAGCAGAGCTGGTAAAGCATATACATATATATGTAGAGATTTATATCAAGGAAACAGCTCATGCAGTTGTAGGGTTGGAACGCCCCAAGTCCTTGGATCAGGATAGAGTCCTTTCCCAATTCATGGGGCTGCAGAAGCTGGGGAACTCAAGATGAGCAGGTCAGAGAGCAGGGCTCCCACTCACAGGCTGTGACAGGTCGAGGAATCCCTAAGGTTGGCAGGCAAAACCGCAAGGTTCCTCCTGAGTCATGTAGCTTCAGGGGCTGGCAAACCAGGTCGGGGAGCAGGACTCTTGCTTGTAGGCTGTGAAAACCGGCAAATCCCAAGATGAATAGATAAGCTACTAGCTCAAGTCCCAAGAGCCAGAGGTCAGACAAAAGACAGCTGCTGGATCCAGAACAAGCCAGCAGCGTTTGCAAGGTGAGCAGGAAGGATGTAGGTGGCCAAAGGCAGAGAGATGAAGGCTAAGGGGGTGGTGAGCCACCACAGGCCCCAACCCTGCCGGTACCACTCAGCAGATTCCATCATGGGGGTGATCATATATCAAATTTCGACAGGGAAGTGATCACAACATACAACTGCCAAAACA
This sequence comes from Elephas maximus indicus, assembly GCF_024166365.1. Lineage (NCBI taxonomy): Eukaryota > Metazoa > Chordata > Mammalia > Proboscidea > Elephantidae > Elephas > Elephas maximus. Next base: position 10,863,835 of record NC_064840.1, read on the forward strand.
CTGAGAATCATGGCCCAGCCAAGTTGACACACAATCTCAACCATCACAGACTCTTATGTGATGGTTCTGAGCTCCAAGAATGAGTGTTCCAATGAACAACGTGAAAGCCTCATGGCTTTTATGACCTAGCCTTAGAATTAAATAGATTCTTTCTGCCATTGGTCAAAACATTCACAAGCCCTCACAGATTCAAGGGGAGGAGACATAAACCCCTTCTTTTGTTGGAAAACTGTCAAAGCATTTATAGCCATGCTTTGAAGTCAGCACAGCTCCAACATGTAATCCATCTTTCCATTCCTTCCTAGCATTAAACAAACAAACAAAAAAAACCCAGTTGCCTTCCAGTCAGTTGTGACTCATGGAGACCCCATTTGTTTCAGAGTAAAATTACTCCATTGGTTTTCAGTGGTTGTGCTCTTTCAGAAGTATTTCATCAGGCCTTTCTTCCGAGGTACCTCTTGGTGGATTCGAACCACCAATCTTTCTGTTACTGCAACATGTTAAAAAAAGAAATTGGCATAGCAGTGCTTATGAAAATACCTTGCAGGGGGAGAGTATGGTTGGCAAACAAACATAGAAGGTGTGCGTTATTTGCGTAAATATACGGTAGTAGCCGAGTGCTTAGTCATTAGTGCCATCCAGGCAATCCTCCAAACCAATTGCCATTGAGTCAGACGCACTGAGGCTGCCTTCCTAGCTTAATGCCTTGAATGTAGGAATGCTTGTAAATGTTCATTAATTTAAAATTTACAAGTGGAGAAGCTGAGCCCCAGAGAGAGGATATATTTTATTCAAGGGCCCCCAGCTAGCAAATGGTTGAATAAGGACTAAAATTTTAAGCCTTTGTACACCCTGTCTGATTCTTTACCATTCACTCCACACAACTTTCCTTTCTTCACACATCTAGAAGCATAAATGCAATTTTGTAAGAGCAAATAAAACTGTGTTTCTGAATGTGTTCTATTTGGCTCAGACAGATGAGAAGTTGTAAACTCAGATGTCTACAGAAGCCTGGCAGGCCACCTAAATGAGTAAAGTGATTCAGGTATAAGAAGATAAATGTCAGTGGAAACTTGGTCTTGGGAGACAGTAGGGAGTGGTAGGGATTGTGGCTAACAGTGGAGTCTGTGATGGTTAAGATTGCGTGTCCACTTGGCTGGGCCATGATTCTCAGTGTTTATATATGGTCACTCCCATGATGGAATCTGCTGTGAGTAGCCAATCAGTTGAAGGGGAGTTTCCTTGGAAGCATGGCCTACACCCGAATATAAGCAGATGTTCTGGCTTTTTGCTCGCTCTGGATCTTGTGGCTACCTCCTCTTTATCTAACCTCCAGTTCTTGGGACTTGAGCTATCAGCTTATCTGCGGATCTCAGGATTTGTTGATCTTCACAACCTGTGAGCAGAAGCCCTGCCCTTCGACCTGCCGATCTTGGGTTCTCCAGGCCCCGCAGCTACGTGAATCAGAATAAGCTTTGCGGTCTTGCCTGCCAATCTTGAGATTCGTGGATCTCACAGCCTGTGAGCAGGAGCCCTGCTCTCCAACCTGCTGGTGTTGGGTTCGCCAGCCCCTGTGGCTAGGTAAATTGAGAGACGCCTCTATCCTGATCCACAGACTTGGGATGTTCCAGCCTTTACAATCACATGAGCTGTTTCCTTGATATAAATCTCTCTGTCTATATATTTATACACTTTACTGGTTTTGCTTCTCTAGAGAACCCAGCCTAAGACAGAGCCCATGCCCTGTTACTTTGCTCCAAGCTGAGGCTGCCAAGTGGCTGTATGGACCCAGAGCTGCCATATTTTTCAAGAGAAGCTGGCAACCTGGATTTTAGAGTAAAATCCCTGGATTTGTAAATCTTGGCAACTGATTCCAATTTAAAGCACTATGCAGGCTATATACACTAGAAGCTAAATAAAACACTCGTGGGTGCCAAATTCAGCCATGTGGTCTGCTGGTTTGTAAGCTCTGATTGGGAGTTTTGGCTTTTCATAGGGACATTTCATGATTTTCAGTTGCAAGATGGAAACCTGCACTACTTTGGGCCAGACAACCATTAGCTTCATTTTTTACTCCAATTTGAAAATCAGGCAGGACAAAGCTAAGAAAATAAAATGGTCTTTTAAACTCGGGCAGCACGTCCACCTTTAGACCAGGCTGGTTTCCACCCTGGGCCTTTCAAAGGCACTTTGGGACTGGGAGAAGGCAGGCAGGGGGAGAAGGGCGGAGAATTGATCACTCTTGTTGCTGAAAATAAACATCTTTACAACAGAGCTGTAAAAGCAAATAAAGTCATAAAACATGGAGCTGAAAGGTCAGGGTTTTTGGGGAGAAGGTTATGTTCTGTTCTGTGAACACTTAGAGTATGGAGAAGCCCAGATTTTAAATCACAGATGTCATGCTTTTTGTAAAAGATGAGACCTGTGCCTTTCTGGAAAGTGAGGAGGGACTGTTTTCTTTTAGAATATTTCAGTTTTCTTCCAAGAATATGAGAAGCACTTAGAACACAAGGGGATGGTCCTACTGAATAGGACAAAAGTAGCATCCTTGCTATTTTATTTATTTTTGCTGTTCAAGTCACAAATATTATATTTGTAGAAAAGTTGGCAGATATGGTTAAGCATAAAAAGATAGTACAAACCGTTCATAATCTTACTCCCAAGATGTATCTTTTTTTTTTTTTTTTTTTAGTAGTTTGAAATATATCTTTCTAGATTTCTTCTATGCATGTTAGGGGCCATTGTGAGCTCAGGATGCTTTAGATGGTATCTGGTTAGGGGACCCAGGAGCATCTAAATCCAGCCTTGGTTCAGCCACCCCTTTTCTTCCAAGGTCCCAAGGGGACATAGGTGTACGCAGATGGGAAGAAGGTACCATTTAGTCATGAGCTGGACTTGTGCTGAAACCCCAGTGCTGCTCTCTTTGGTAAGCTGGGCTGGAGCACAGGGCTAAAATATCATGAACATCTTTCATTGTCAAGAAGTCCATGAATCCCTTGGGGATGATTGAGGAGGGGGAAATAGGAGAGGGGTGAAGTCATTTATCACAATGCATGTGTATACCTATAGAATGTGATCCTACTGAGCACATTAGAACTTGCTTTTCTTTTAATTAAAACCATTATGAACATCTTTCCGTGTCAAAATGTGCTATACCCTGTACAACCACTGGGGAAAACGATATGGCACATCCTTAAAAAGCTAGAAATAGAAACAACATATCATCCAGCGATCCCACTTCTAGGTGTATATCCTAGAGAAATAAGAGCTGTGACATGAATAGACATGCATACCCATGTTCATTGCAGCATTATTCACAACAGCAAAAAGATGGAAACCACCTAAGTGTCCATTACAGAAGAATGGGTAAACAAACTGGTATGTACATACAATGGAATGCTATATGATGATAAAGAATAATGATGATGAATCTGCAAAACATCTCACAATATGGATGAATCTGGAGGACATTATGCTGAGTGAAGTAAGTCAATCACAAAAGGACAAATATTGTAGGAGACCACGATTATAAAAAGTCAAGAGTAGGTTTACACACAGAAAGAATCATGCTTTGATAGTTACCAGGGAAGGGTGAGGGAGGGAGGCAGAATCACTAAGTAGATTGTAAACATGTATTACTTCTGGTGAAGGGAAAGGAAGTACACAACATGGGGGAAGTCAGCACAATGTGACCAAGGCAAAAGAAGACACTTAGAGGTACGCAAGGATAAAGGACGACTGTGGCAAATAGTATAACATATACAATCCTGCAACAACAGTAATAACAAATAATAATTTGTGAGTGGATACATAGGTAGATATGCTAAATAGGTGTGAGAGGTCGTACGGGAGTTCACTTGAGTGTACATGGAGGTATCCAGAACCCAAAACCAAACCCATTGCTGTTGGGTAGATTCTGACTTAGAGTGAGCCTATAGGATAGAGTAGAACTGCCCCATAGGGTTTCCAAACAGCTGATGGATTCCAACTGCTGACCTTTTGGTTAGCAGCCGTAGCTCTTAACAGCTGCGCCACCAGGGCTCCATATATAGGTATACATATTTGTAAGTGCTGCATGTATTTTCATACGCATAATAGGGCATATGGGGGCATAGTTACGGAAACTTCTTAGACATAACCAAACTCCTCAGGCGCTGAGTTACTGGACTTGAGGGCTAAGGACCACAGTGTTGAGGGGACATCTAGGCCAATTGGCATAACATAGCTCATAAAGATAATGTCTTACATCCTAGTTTGAGTAGCATCTGGGATCTTAAAAGTTTGTGAGTGGCCATCTAAGATACAACTATTGGTCTCTTCCCATCTGGAGCAAAGGAGGGTGAAGAAAACCAAAGATTCAAGGAAGCAATCAGCCCACAGGACTAATGGCCCATGCAAACCACAGCCTTCTCTAGCCTGAGACCAGAAAAACTAGATGGTACCCATCTACCACTACTGACTGCTCTGACCAGGATCATAATAGAAGGTCCTGGTTAGAATGGGATAAAAATGTAGACCAAAATTCAAATTCGTAAAAAAAAAGACCAGAGTTACTTGTCTGATAGAGACTGGAGGATCCCCTGAGGCTATTGCCCTAAGACACCCTTCTAACTTGGAACTGAAATCACTCCCGGAGGTTGCCTTTCAGCTAAATGATAGACCGTCCTGTAAAACAAACAATAGCATGTGAAGACTGTGCTCCTTAGAACAATTAACTATATGAAACCAAAAGGACAACATTGGCCCAAATGCAAAGATGAAAAGTCAAGGAGGGGCAGGGAAACCAGACAAATGGAAAAGGGGAACCCGGCGTGAAAATGGGGAAAGTGCTGACACATTATGGGTACCGCAACCAATGTTAACTGGAACAATATATGTTTGAATTATTGAATGGGAAACTAATTTGCTGTGTAAACTTTCACTAAAAGCATGACATAATGTTAAAAAAAAAAGTCCTATACCTTGTATACCTCATAATGTTTTTTAACCCTATTATTTTTAACATCTGTAATTGTTTTCTTGTGAATCCTGACTTAGTCAAATACTATGTAACTTTGGACAAATTATGTTTCCTTATTTATTTTTTTATCCTTAGTGTCTTTACCCATAAAATAGGACTAATTTTACCTGCCTTAAAGGGCTGTTTTAAAGATTAAATTTAAGGATTTTTGCCTGATAGCTAAAAAGAGTAATAGAGTAGATTCCATTTCTGCCTGCTTACTGAGCTCCAGGTATTCTGCTTTAAATACACTATCTCATTTAATTCTCAAAACACTTTCAATTGGTGGGCGCCATCTTTTCATTTTAGAGGTGAGAAGGAGGTTCAGCAAGGTTAAGGCATACGTAATTTTGAATTGTCAAGTAGCCCCATTAAAAAATGTAAAAAGAAACAGATGAAATTTTAAAAATAATTTTTAACATGATATATCAAAAATATTATCATTTAAACATGTAATCAATATGAAATTATTACTAGCTAGTTTACATTCCATTTTTCATACAAAGTCTTCAAAAGCCGGTATATATTTTGCCCTTACTGCACGTCTTTGACAGATCAACCATATTTTAAGGGCTCAATAGCCACATGTGCCTATCCCACTGCCGTCAATTCTGACTCATAGTGACCCTGTAGGATGGAGTAGAACTGCTCCATAGGGTTTCCAAGGAGCAGCTGGAGGATTTGAACAACGACCTTTTGGTTAGCAGCCGAACGCTTAACCATTGCGCCACCAGTGCAAGACAAAAGAGGCTTGGTTAAGGTCATGCAGCAAGTGACAAAGCCTGGGTTTGAACACCAAGTTGTCTGATTTCAAATGCCTCTGCGCCTCCTTTGAGGAGCCGTGGTGGCACAGTGGTTAAGTGCTCGGTTTCTAACCAAAAGATCGATGGCTCGAACCACCAGGCGCTCTGTGGGAGAAAGATCGGGCAGTCTGCTTCCGTAAAGATTTACAGCCTTGGAAACCCTATGGGGCAGTTCTACCTTGTCCTATAGAGTCGCTGTGAGTCGAAATTGACTTGACAGCAATGGGTTTGGCTTTGGGTTGATGCTTCCTTTCAAAGCCATGCCACATTATCTCACTTTCTATTGCACACTTTCACCAGGTGGATAGAATTGCCAATTGAATCTGAGTTGGAAGGAAATAATAGGGAGGTCAGTGGTGTTCCCTGGTCACACTTTAACCTGCTTTTCCATCTGCAACCTCTTTGCTGCAGTTTGTTTCTATCCTACTGTTTCTTCAGTCTGGGCTACCATGTTCTCCGTTAACCACAACCTTTGGTCACTAGTTGGTTTTGTAGAGCATGAGGACAGGTTGATGTGCTGAGTGTGTCCACCCATTCAGGTATTGTTGTGTCCCCTCCCTGCCCCTGAGGCTGAGGTGGAGTCATTTGAGTTCTACCAAACATGAGAAACAATGCCCAACGATACTGGGCAGTCGGACAGGAGAGTTCACTTTGGTGAGAAGCCCAGAATATATTGCAAAACATAAATAATGCTCTGCCCCCAGGTCTTTGCATGGCTGGTTCCTTCTGATCTCTCATCTTTCAACCAGAGTTTGGTAATAACAAGACCAGGAGAACTTTGGACACCATTATGTTTGGCTTCCGTTCATGTGTCTAATGCAGGATATTCCTTTGCCTGTTCAGAAAAGATAAAGCAATGTGGTTTTTGACTCTGCTCAGAGTTTGAAAATAAGTGCTAAACTCCATCTGCACAGGGATCAACTTTTAAGAAATTTTTTATTGTAGTAAAAAAAAAATACATATGTATATATAACAAAACGTTTGCCAGTTCAACAACTTTTACATGTACAATTCAGTGACATTGATTATATTCATTACGTTGTGCAACCATCACTACTATCCTTTTCCAGATTATTCTACCACCCTTAACAGAAACTCAGTGCCCCCTAAGCAATAATGCCCCTTTCCCCCTCTCTCCCATCCATGGTAACCGCTAATAAGCTTTGGTCTCGATACATTTGCCTGTTTCATGGAAGTGGGATCATACAATATTTGTACGGGGATTAACTTTTGAATCTGCTGTCCACATTTTATTAAGGAACTTCAGGTTTGTACTTACAGTGGTTCTGTGACCGGTTTCATGGTATTAACCTTGACTTTATATTGGTTTTAACATCAGAGGCAGAGAGTACGAGATGACACAGCCATCAGTCTGACTGGAAGACATGGGGTCACTTTGACTTAAACTTCTCTTATGTCCTTCACCTCCCATGTGGTATAAAGCCCCAACTTCTCCACTTTTGAAGGACCTCTATGACCTTTCCTCCCTGCTGCCATCACTCATTACTTTATCCAATGACGTGCCCTTGCATTTGGGATAAAATTCATGTTTCTTACCGTGACTTACAAGACCGTACGTGAGTCAGCCTTTCCCCTCTCCCCATCACTTGCCCTGCTGCAGCCACGTAGCCTGTCTTTTCTCCCTTTCATTTGCTGTTTCCTTTGTTTCGAATGCTCTCCTCCCAGGTCTTTGGATGGCTGATTCCTTCTGATCTCTCAGCTCTCAACCCAAGCCCGAGACACCGCCCCTGACCATCTTCTCTAATGATGCCCCCCGACATCAGAGCACAGACTGCCAGCTGACATGGTCTTACTGATTTACTTGTTTATTGCTAATTGTCTCCCCACTGGAATGTGAGCCCCGGGAGGATAGGGAGTATGTCTGCCTTGGTCTTCGCTGCATCCCTCAGCATTGGAATAGTGCTTGGCACCACTCCTCAGCAATTAGAAGATGCCCAGTAAATATTTGTTGATTGCAGGTCCAGACTCCTGCAGTGGCCTGCTAGCTGGTATGCCATCCACCCTGCACACTCTTACAGGAAAATTCCTCCTGAAGCTGAAAATGTTTCATCAGCTGGGCAACACGCTTTTGTTAGCATCTTGGCCCCTCTCAGCCCTGCCGCTGCCTTGTTCAGACACTTAAGTGGCTCTTCTCTGCCTGCACTGTTATTCCGTGGCTCTCTGCCATCATCCTCGCCAACACTCCCGCTCATTCACCAAAGTAACCCTTATCTCTGACTGACTGTGCAGTATTGCTGGGCATTATTTCTCTTGTTTGGTAGAATTTGGTGGGAGGACCCAGAGAGTGCCTGAATCCTGACTGGCCCAGCCACTCTGTCTCCTGGCTGAGGTTTTATGCATACAAGGGGTGGTGGCAAGTGGGAAATCAAAGTTCCATTTGGTTATTTACTGGCCAGTGCTCCATACCTCCATGCATATTTCTCTGAGGCAAGTGACTTAATCTCAAGGTCCAAGCAGGACCTGTTCTTTGCTCCAAATGCTAGTCTTACCACCAACCACCAAGCCAAGATGATTGTGCTGCAGCATGGGAAAGGGAGAGGTGGGAGAGAGGGAGAGGGGAAGAGAGAGAGACAGAGGGGCAGACAGAGAGAGAGAGAGCATGTAAGATGGCTGGCCTTCCCTAACAGGCAAGCCCCTGAGTCCACCAACCCAAAAGGATCGAGAGTGAGAGAGCACTACACCACAAGAGCGAGTGATCTGAGAACAGTGAACCAGTCCACTGGTAAAAGGCCCAGGCAACATCCTGGGGTCTGGCGAGTCCTCAGATCAGGCCAGGCCTCTCTGGGTGGGGTTGGGGATGTGGCCTCTTTCCTACACTCAGTATCCCCAGGGCAAGCCATTCATACTCCTGGATTCTCTTCTTTTACTCATTCTTTTTGCTTGAAATGGTCTTTCTTTCCATGAAGCTTTCATAGACAATTTAGGTTTAAGACAAACTACTTGATCTTTCCCAGCCTCAATTTCTTTACCTGTAAAATGGGAGATAATGCCAACCCATAGGGCTTAAGAAAAAGTTTGTATGAAGGTTGAATGAGGGACAGTATGGAAAATGCCTAGCACCATCAGAAGTTACTCCATCTGTTTCTTCCTTCGATCCGAGTTCTCACACCTTTTAGCAGTTTGTTAGAAATTTTCTATGCAGCCTGGAAATGAAATCGACAGTAGAGTTGTCAGATAAAATACAAGACTCCTAGTTACATTTGAATTTCAGATACACAATGAATAGTTTTTTAGTATAAGTATGTCCCAAATATTGCATGGGACATACTTACATAAAAATGTATTCATTGTTCATCAGAAATTCAAATGCAACTGGGTGTTCTGTGTGTGTTCCTTTCTTTTATGACTTTATTTTTTTGGAGCAGTTTTAGGTTTATAGAACAATTGTGCAGGAAGTACATAGAGTCCCCATAACCCTGATAACCCCCCTTCTCTTGCACACAGTTTCTCCTGTTGTTAACATCTGGCCACCCCTGTGGTACGTTTGTTACCGTCAATGAGCCAATGTTGATACGTTATCAAGTAAAATTCATAGTTTACATTAGGGCTCACAATTGTTGTTGTATGTCCTGTTTTTGTATTTGCTAAATTGGATAATCCTAATCCATAGACAAAAGAGCCCTGGTGGAGCTGTGGTTAAGCACTTGGCTGCTAACCTAAACGTTGGCAGTTTGAGCCCACCAGCTGCTTTGCAGGAGAAAGATGTGGCAGTCTGCTTCCATAAAGATTACAGCTTGGAAACACTATGGGGCCTTCAATCCAATGACTGGTGTCCTTATAAGAGAAAGCAGGGGGGATATTTGAGGCACAGGGACAGAGAGGGGAAGGCCATGTGAAGACAGAGGCAGAGAGTGGAGTGATGTGTCTACAAGCCCAGGAATGCCAAGGATTGTCGGCAGCTACCAGAAGCAGGGGCCTGTCTTCACATTTCCTATTTTGACGGTGTCCACCCAGAAACGTGCATCAGGGTCTGAATTCCTGCAATTATGATTTCAACTAATTTGGGCTATGCATACATGAACTGCAGGGAAAGTATCAGAAATGAGCTCCCCCTCTCCCATTGCTGGGATTAAGAGCAAAGGAGAAGGAGTTAGGGGACTCCACCCGGGACAGATGCTGGACGCTTTAGCAAGCACGGCTGCCATGTGAATACCAACGAAGCTGCCTGCACGTCTGGAAGAGTTTAGAGGACAGAAATTGCTGTTGGATGCGGATGAGCTGGCTCGGTTTCAGCATTATGCTGTGCTTGTATTCCTTTCCACTTTCTTGACAGAAGCCACATGAAGACTCTCACAGCACCAGGTGCCCACAGAGGGAACCTTGTTGTGAACGCCTCATTTGCTGGCTTTCTTCCCTTCCCTCCCCACCTCCCCACTTCCTTGCTGATGCTTGCTGGGATCACCTCCCATATAAACTACAGGTGCTCGTATCCTAATCTTCGGGTCTACTTCTGGGAAAAACCTTCCCAAGTCAGGGACTTATCCTAGTCCAGTGAGAAGGGCTTTTTTTGTTGTTAGCTACCGTTGAGTCAACCCCCGACTTGTGGTGACCCTGTGCACAGTAGAAGGAAATGCTACCCTGTCCTATGCCATCCCCATGATCAGTTGTGGATCAGACTGTTGTGATCCATAGGATTTTCATTGGCTGATTTTCAGAAGTAGATGGCCAGGTCTTTCTTCCTAGTCCATCTTACTCTGAAGGTCCTGCTGAAACCTGTTCAGCATCATAGCAACACACAAGCTTCCATCAACAGCTCAGACGGGTGGTGACGGGTGGATTAACCAGTAAGCAAAGTATACACGGGCTTACTTGTGCTTACTTAACATCTGCAGTGCACAATTTCACCTGTTTAAATCCGTCCCTGGGTGGTGGCTGTGCACGGGGAGCCCCTTTGGGAGGTGGCATTTACACTGACCCTTGAATGACTAGTAGAAGTTTAGCTAGGTGAAGACAGTGGGTGTCTGTTCCAGAGTGTCTCACTCAGGATTCTCGTTTGCAAGCAGCAGAAGATAAATCAGAATAGCTTAAGCCAGGTGGAGGAGAGCTGAATAGCCGCAAATAATAATACCCACCCTTTCCATCTGGAGGGAGTCCTGGTGACACAATGGTTCAGTGCTTGGCTGCTAACTGAAAGGTTGGTGGTTCAAACTCATCAACTGCTCCAAGGGAGAAAAGACCTGGCGATCTGCTCCTGTAAAGATTAGAGCCTAGGAAACCCTATGGGGCAGCTCCACTCTGTCCTATAGAGTTGCTGTGAGTCGGAATTGACTCCATGGCACACAGAGACAACTTTTATCTGGAGAGCAGCTGGGCAGGCCCCAGGTGGGAAGGAGTCTGGCTCCTGTGGAGAAAAGACTGTCCTGGAGCAGAGCACTGAGATGAAGTTGGAGGGGAAGGCTGGGGCCATGGGACCTTGCCAGCTTCTTGGTTTACTTTTTAGTGAAAGAAAATCTTCAAAAATAACTTTGAGGCGTTCAGTTTCATGGAAGGAGAAATCAGGGATTGTAGGCTGGAAGATGCCCTCTCCTCCTGAGATCTGAGCAGAGCCAGACCTAAGCTTTCTCGTGCACAAGTTTAGAGGCCTTCAGGGAGCACAAAATTTATGGCTGACCAGCTTGAAGCAGACGTGCTTCCTGACTTAGAGAAGCTGCGGCAGCTGGCTCCTCCTGAGAAGCTGGAGGAAGCCAACAGGCCACGTCCTATGTCGCTGATACTCTGTGAGGGCTTTGCATCCCCAGGAGACAGTGGAGTGTGGAGGAATTCTCAAACGGTATTCTCTGGCACCCTGTGGGTTCCTTTGAGCTTCCTCTGAGTGGGGCTGTACAGAAGGTGGGAGGTGAATGCTCAGAGTCATGAGATGTTTGAAGAGAGTCTTTTTGTGCCAAAAAGCATTTGAAAATGAGCTCAACCTGGCTTTGAATCCTCCACCTTCACTGATTAGCTGTGTGACTTTAGGCAAGTTAGTCAGCCTCTCTGAACTGAACTTTCTCCCCCACTCCTCAAATATCATCATTAATACAGTTACCTAAAGGGTGACGGTAACAATTGATTTAGATCCATTCTGCCGTTGACTCCTCACAGCAATCCTTTTACTTTACAGGTGAGGAAATAGGCCTAGGAAGATTTAAGTCACTTGTTCAAGGTTACCCAGGAGGCTGCAGATCTAGGATTTAAACTCAGATCTGTCTGACTTCAAAGCCTGTGGTTTTAACCACTAAGAGAGTGCTTGTCAGGATAAATGAGAATCTATGTATATTGCTTAGCTCTGTGCCTGGCATGTAATTGGCACTTAATAAATTGTAGCAATTGTGATATTCACCTTGGTTACATTATTGGGCATTTGAAAGCCCAGAATGTAACCAGGTCTTTGGGGACACTTACATAGCAGAAGGAGATTTTATATATTCAAGAAGAAGTGCAGACAGTCCTAACTTTATTTATTCTTCTTTCCCAGGTATAGTCAAGATGTATAATAGTATAGTCTTCCAGGGGCACATAACCTCATTGGGCTGCCCAGGCGGATGGCAGTATCTCCAGGGCTGCTGAGAGGAGAAATGGGGCCAGCACTGGAATTAGCCTCAAAGATGGCGGGCTGCTGGTCATTAATCAAAGGGGTGTGACTAGATCTATCCAATGAGCAAGTGTTCATGGAGAGCCAGTACTGTGTCAGGCCCAGTAGGGGTGGAGGGCAGTGAAGGAGTGGAGTTGTGGGTCCATTTGCTTATGAGCCCAAAGGAACACTCTCCAGGTGATAGCCAGTGCCTTCTGTAGTGGAGAACAGGTTGGCACATCTGTGCTTGGGGGTAGTTCTGTTTATACCTAAAAGACTCTATTGATAGATGAACTTCTGAGTATCTAATCTTCACAACTTTCAGGAAATATCAAGCAGTCCAAGGGACAAGACCCTGACATGGAAATAGAAGTATTTTTTTTTTTTTTTTAAGGGAACCAGAGAGGGCAGTGGTAGTTCAGTGGTAGAATTCTCACCTTCCATGCGGGAGACCTGGGTTCGATTCCTGGCCAATACACCTCAAGCACAACTACCACTTGTCTGATAGTGGAGGCTTGCATAGTTGCTGTGATGCGCAATATGTTTCATTAGAGCTTCCAGACTAAGACAGATTAGGAAGAAAGGCCTGGCTATCGTCTGTAGTGTGCATATTCTCCAGTTACAGGTAACACATACCTGGACCTTCCATCTTCAAGAAAAAATAAAAAGGATCCAGGTATATTCACAGAAAGATATGTAAAGTAGTCATTATAAATTGCATACTATACCTCCACAGTGGGCTGCCTAGTGATTTTTAAAACCCTTTTGTTTCCCTTGCCTCTTTTCTCTCTGCTTATCTGTTTTTTTTTTTAACCTTTCCTCCCTCCTTCCTTCTTTACTAAACATCCTTCTTCTTCCCTTCCCTCCCGTCTTCCTCTCCATCCCTTCCCCTTTCCTCCCTCCCCTTCTTTTCCTTTTCACCCTCCCTTCCTCCTCTTCCACCTTGAACGTGAATCTCTTGTAACTAACACAGCGCCTGGCACATAGTTGGTGTTCAATAAATATTTGTCCAGGGAATAAGTGAATGAAAACAATTCTGTAGGCTGGCAAATGCAATATATATTCAAATGCTTTCTTAAGCTCAGAATGAACTCTAGACAGGCAGCAGCACCACTCTTTGTCTGAGCAGCGGTGTTTGGGGGAATTCAGATCCGTTTTTTGGTGCCCAAGCCCTCCTACCGCAATGATTCTCCCCTGGAGAGGTCTGCGGACGCCCTCACCTCACTCACCCGGGATGCTTGTTACAAACACACAGTTCTGGGCCTCACGGCTGGAGCTACTGAGTCAGAACCTGGGCGGGGACAGGAATTTGCATTTCTAATAAGCTCTGGGTATGTTTCTTATGCTTGCTCAAGTTTGAAAACCCAAATTGCCATATATACAAATAGTTTGCTTTGATGGTTTGTGCTGCAATCTCAGGCCTCTCTCCTCATCTCTGCTAAAAGTTTTTTTGTTTGTTTCTTCTCTAGAAGTCTTGAGAAGGGAAAAAAAGGAGCACATCTCTTTGCGGACAACTCTCAGTTGAAAAGAATTGAAAAGAGAGTGAAATAATAGCAATGCGATATAGTTTTCTCATTCTTCCTCTGTTCTTGGAGTGAGTTCCATTACCTGACATAAATAGACTTTGTTTTTTTTGGTATAAGATAATGGAAATCTATTCAAGTACCTTAAAAATGAGTGGTCTGTTTTATACTTCCAATAAAGACCCTCTTGTGGTTTTCATGGCCATGTATTTGTCTCACTGGACTTCAGGTTGTTGGGAAATGAGAATGGACGTTTAGTCTAGGCACCTCGCTGTGTGGGCTCTGTTGCCCAGTGCAGGCCAGATGAGTGAGAATCCACATGGTGGCTGGGCAAATGCTCTTTGTCCACTTTTACTGCAATTTCTCTTTCCCCATACTCTGCCCGTCTTAGCTCCTGGACTAGTTTTAGTTATGTCCCCTGCAACCTGTGGTTAGAGTTCCGGAAACACACGTATACATACGTACACGATCGACCCAGAGCACCGTTGTCAACTCTTAATTATGCATAACTGAGGTTTATTAGAAAGGCTGAATTTGGGTGACTTGGTTTGGACAAATTGTAGCTTTGTATTCTGCAAATGAACATATGAAATTGCTCCCATTTAGGTCAAAAATGGTTAAATGGCAGCAATTTCTTATGGTCCAGCCTAATAGAAACCACCTAGTTTATCCGGGTGTATATTCTTAAATTGTTATAAATGTGTAGAATATTCAAGGGTACAAAAAAAGGTGTAAAGAATAATATAATGGACCTCCGCACACTCACCATCAAGCTTACGAAATACTGCACTTCTAAGACAGTTGGAGTTCCCTCCCCAATCGCATGCCTTTCATCCCCCCACCAGGGGTTAACTTACCCCCTCGAGTCAGTGCTTATAACTCACAGCCATGTGTTTATATTTTTCTGATGTATTTATCCCCAGACAAAAATATATTCTTTTGCACATTATTTAAATGGCATCAGAGTACACCCATCCTTCTGCAACCAGCTTTTCTCACCAGCGTCATGGTTGAGATTCATTCACGTTGAGCAGTGTAGCTCTAGTTTCATGTTATTTTCAAAAATCAAGAAGCTGAAAGGATTTGCAGTAAAATGAACAGTGCATGGAAAGGAAGCACATTTCTTTCTTTCCTTTTTTTACAATCTCTGCCCCGTTATCAACGCAGGCTTGTTTCAGTCCATATTTTTGGAAAAAATATTTGTACTGAAAAAGAATCCAGAAGTTTTGCAGAAAAAAAATGCAGGCTAACAAAAACAATGGAGCCACGTCACCAGTTTGGGAGTCATATTTTTGCAGGAAGAGAATTTCCTGGTAAAAAGTCAGAAAAAAATCCCGCCAACTGGCAGTGCCTGGCATATGGTAGATGTTCAATAAATATTTGTTGCATGAATAAATTAAAGGAGACAGGCACCCAATTTGAAAGAACTCAAGTGACCAGAGTTAAAATCAGTTTTGTCCTTTGTTTTGAATTAAGCTGTTATGGGATGGAGCCCCTGGGTAGTGAAAATGGTTAACGTACTTGACTGCTAATCAGAAGGTTGGAGGTCCACCCAGAGGCAACTTGGAAGAAAGGCCTAACTGTCTACTTCTGAAAAATCAGCTGTTGAAACCACTATGGAACACAATTCTATTCTGACCCCCACGGGGTCACCATGAGTCGAAGATGGCAACTTTCTTTTTTCTTTTTAATAGAATGATGTAGGGGATGTAGATGAGAAATAAGAGTCCAGTTAGTGAGGCAGGACAGCTGGCTTTAGTTGCTGAGACCTGCTTTCAATCCCTGGCATTTTTCAAGTGACTGTAGGCAAGTTGCCTAACCTTCCTGTGTGCCTCAGTTTTCTCATTTGTAAAATGGGGATTATAAGAGTGACTTCCTCATGGGTTTAATACAAAGATTGAGAAAGGTTGGCATGTTGAGCACTTGGCACAGGCTCTGCCACCTAGTAAGTGCTTAGCCAATATCACTAACATTAAGGTCCTGTCCAACTGTGCCCCCTCTCAAGGGGCCCAAATGGCTAGACAGGGCCCGAGCAGCCCCAGCACTTTGGACCCCTGGGGGCAGCTGTAACCTAGGAGTGTGCTTGTGCCTGGAAATTCGGTCTCTCAGGCACGGCAGTGCATCTTGAGACAGGGCCTTAAATGTCGAAGAAAATAATTTAGATCATCTTCTGTGAGGCGAGAGCTGTTACACACAGGGAGATGTGAGAACCCACTAGTGTTATGAAGAAGGACTTGGTGAGTAGGAGCCGAAGCTGGCTCTGATCAGACGAATTCAGCTTGCATAAGCCTCACCATTGCAGGCCAACAGGAGAACAGAAAGGGCAAAGTCTTGTTTTAGTGTTGGGTGTACGTCCCTGTGTTGTGCAGGGCTTCAGGGAGATGGGCATCTGCATGTTGCTGAATAAGAGGCTCTTGATTGAATTCCTTGTGAGAAAATATAAAAGTCCAATTATGTTATTTTAAAGTGTGAGACTTTCTCCTTCTATCTTTTCTTGGACAATAAGGGCATCTTTAAAGTAACTCAGGGATGACTCAAAGGTTTTGCCTTATATGCCACTTGGTTGGAAGTGATGGATGGGTGAGGATTTGAAGCCACACTCAACTCTATAGGAAATGTGCTGTGCTTGATTAGCAATGTCTGCCATGGGTAAGGAAGTGGAAAGTAATGGAATGTATGCCATTTATCTGCCAACCACATATCCATTTAAAATATAGCAGGTCCATTTTTGCTTCCATACTTTGCTCACTTTTCTTTCTCCATTTCTAAAATTACTTCTTACTGATTCAAATCCTCCTCCTGCTCTATCTAGCTTAAATCTCACCTCCTCCAGGAAGTCTTCTCTGATGAATCTAATCCTCACTGGTTTCACTCATAATTCTTAGTGTTTGTACTATTTAATGAATGTTTCATGAATTACTCTCTCTCCCTCCCTCTTTTACCACAGTGGCCTTAGCTCTCAATTTAAAGCTTGTCAGGTTTGCTCCTGCCTTAGGGCCTTTGCACTGGCTGATCCTTCTATCTAGAAATGCTTTCTCACATCTTCACATGACTCGCTCCTTCTCATCATTCAGGTCTCCTTTAAATGTTACCTTCTCTGGGAGCCTTTTTTGACCACTCTATATAGATTTTTTTTTTTTTTTTTATATAGATTAGTCCCCAAGTCCCTCTTTGTCTGTCACATCACATTGTTTTATTTTCATCAAGGCACTTACTGCTGCTGGTTTTAGCTTCTTTCATTTAGGATAATACGTTCACCATTCATACTAGTTGTTGCTCCTATCGGTAGTTCATTCCTTTTTTTTTTTTTAAATAACATTTTATTGTGTTTTCAGTGAAGGTTTATACAGCAGTTTAGGTTCCCATTCAGCAGGTTCTATACAAGCTGTTCTGTGACATTGGTTTTATTCTTGACAATGCAGGACCATTCTTATTGTTTCAGTTCTGGTTGTTCTGTTTCCATTAACCCAGTTTCCCTGCCCGCTTATATTCTTATTTTTATTTTAAACTGATTTGTTGACTCTTTGGTCTCATATAGGTGATTTTTTTTTCTAAAGGGACACAATACTTATGGGTGATATTCATTATTTTTTTTTAAGCCACTTTGTTATTTAGTTACAAGGTGACCTCGGGGGGTTAGTTTCAGTTCAAGGTTTGAAGAGTATCTCAGGGCAGTAGTCTCAGGGAGTCCTACAGTCTGAACCAGTCCAGTAGGTCTTTTTTTTTTTAGGAATTTGAGGTTCTGTTCCCCATTTTTCTCCCTTTCTATCAGAATCCATCTATTGTGGCCCTGATCAGATTGGTTGGTAGTGGTAGCTGGGCACCATCTAGTTCTTCTCGTGTCAGTATAGACGAGAAGACTGTTTGTAGACTATTTGTCCTGTGTATTAGTATCTTTTTGAGTCTTTGGTTTCCTTCTTTCTCTTTTGCTCTGGATAAGTAGAGACCAATTGTTGTATCTTAGATGGCCTCTCACAAGCTTTTAAGACCTCAAGCACTGCTTACCAAACTAGGATGTAGAACATAACTTTATGGACTATATTATGTCAATTGACTGAGACAGCCCACGAGACTATGGTCTTAATCCTTCAAACTCAGAAAACCAATCCCATGAGAGGTTTAGTTATGCAGTTCATTCCTGTTTATTGTTCACTGGTATTCTACTGTATGGATGTACCACAGTTTGTTTAACCATTCTTCGGTTGAGGGACAGTTTGGTTGTTTCCAGTTTTGGGCAATTATGGATAAAGCTGCAAAAAAAAAAATTCACGTACAGGTTTTTTTGTGAACATAGGTTTTCATTTCGTTTGGGTAAATACCTAGGAGTGGGATTGCTGTGTTGAATGGTAAATGTAGATTTTACTTTATAAGTAATTGTCAAACTGTTTTCCAGGGTATCTGTACCATTTTGCATTTCTTCTAGTAATGTATGAGAGTTCCAGTTGCTCCATATCCACGCTAGCCCTTGACAGTCATGTTTTTTTGTTTTGTTTTTAGTCATTCTAATAGATGTGCAGTATTATCATTTTGGAAGGCATTTTGGGCCTGCTTTTAAGCATGACCTTTCTCCTTCAAGCACAATTCATTTTACAGAATTGTGCACCAGCGTAGATTCTCACCATAAAATTGAGCACTTCGTCTCAGCTACCCATTCAAGTAACAGGAAAGGGGATTTTTTTTTTTTCCTCCCATCTGTGCCTGGCTAATGTAACTCTTAGCTTTTCAGAGGGAGGAATGCTGTGAGAAAGAACTTTATTCTAGCCCAGAGCTGGAGAAAGATCTGCCTTCAATTAGCCCATAGTAGTATATGCTGACCTATTCAAACTGAACAGCCAGGATTCCGGTTGCATTATCTTAAAAACTACTGAAATCTATATTTAGATTATTAAAGAAAATTGAGTGTACTAAGGCCTCCGTGAATAAGCAACATTCTCATGTTTTCTTAAAAGACAAATGTAAAGAAGGAAAGACATTTTTCTTCTTAAGAAACTATGTCTATAATTTATATATATATAAAACAGTGATTCCCAGTGGGAAAGGGGAAAGGATCACGGCTATCAGAATTAGTTGAGGAAGAACTAATGGACCGCATCTACCACAGCCTCCACTAGACTGAGTCCAGTACAACTAGGTGGTGCCTGGCTACCACCACTAACTGCTCTGACAGGGATCATAATAGAGGGTCCCGAACAGAGCTGGAGAAAAATGTAGAACAAAATTCTAACTCAAAAAGAAAGACCAGACTTGCTGGCCTGACAGAGACTGGAGAAACCCTGAGAGTATGGCCCCCAGACACCCCTTCTACCCAGTAGTGCGGTCACTCCTGAGGTTCACTCTTCAGTCAAAGATTGAACAGGCCCATGGAACAAAACAAGACTAAAGGGGCACACCAGCCTTGGGTCAGGGACAGGAAGGCAGGAGGGAACAGGAAAGCTGGTAATAGGGAACCCAGGGTAGAGAAGGGAGAGTGTTGACATGTTGTGGGGTTGTTAACCAATGTCATAGAACAATGTATGTACTAACTGTTTGATGAGAAACAAGTTTGTTCCGTAAACCTTCATCTAAAGTTCAATTAAAAAAAAAAAATTAGGTGAGGAAGAGGTTCCATTACACATGCACGCATACCCACCATCCCTGAAATACTGATGCCTTTTCGTAGGAGGGTGTGTGCCCCCTACCTCAGTTGAGAAGTAAAGAGCTGCTGCCATTGTGCAGTGCTGAGGGGTATAGGTTGCATCTTTTAGCTGTGTTGGGGCAGAAAGAAGTTGGAGACCTTTCTCTAACAATGTTCTTCAGTGCAGGGATGGCAAAGAGCAATAGAATAGAACATGTGATTCTCATGTGCCAACTTCAGTTGATTGGTAATGGCTGCCTGCAGTGCCACACAGAGAAAGATAGAGGTCTTACTGAGGCTTAGAAGGAAAGACGGCAGTGTCTTAGTCATCTAGTGCTGCTGTAACAGAAATACCACAAGTGGGTGGCTTCAACAAGCAGAAGTTTATTCTCTCACAGTCTAAATAGGCTACAAATCCAAATTCAGGGCGTCGGCTTCAGGGAAGGGCTTTCGCTGTTGGCTCTGGAGGAATGTCCTTGTTATTAGTCTTCCGTTGGCCTGGTTGCTTCCCGGCGCAGGAACCCTGGGTCCAAAGGATGCACTCTGCTCCCGGCACTGCTTTCTTGGTGATATGAGGTCCCCAATTCTCTGCTTGCTTCCCTTTCCTTTTATCTCTTGTAAGATAAAAGGTGGTGCAGGCCACACTCCAGGGAAATTCCCTTTACATTGGATCAGGGATGTGACCTTAGTAAGGGTGTTACAATCCCACCTTAATCCCCTTTAACATAAAATCACAATCTCAAAATGTAGGACAACCATACAATACTGGGCATCATGGCCTAATCAAGTTGACACGTATTTTGGGGGGACACAATTCAATCCATGACGGGCATCATTTGATTGGCAATGTCTACCATGGGCATAACCCAGTGATTTGCAGATCTGTCTGTACCATATATTTGCTCTCCTTGAAGTAAGAATCTGCCAAAGATTTTTGGTTTCATTCTGTACATAGAATTTTTTGGTTCTGCCTTGATGTTGGTAAGGTTTCATCTTGGAGATTGTTTTCCACAGTTGGAGACAAATTTGTAATGTTCTATCCCAGCGGTTCTCAACTGGAGGCAGTTTTGCCCCCTAAGGGTCGTTCGGTAATGTCATTTTTGGTTGTCACAACTGGGAGTGGTGGTGCTACTGGCATCTCTTGGGTACAGGGATGCTGATAAATATCCTACAAGGCACAGGACAGCTCCCCACAATAAAGAACTATCATCCCTAAATGTCAATAGAAGTTAACAAGCCCTGCTCTGTCCCCTCTCTCATATGCAGTCCTCCCTGTGACCAGTGTAGGGCATTTCCTGCTTAGATAACTGGGATAGGCTGGTTGGAGTCTTTGGATTACAATGAAGTAACCTGATCTTTTGGGCGGATTAAATCTATCTAGTTTTGGGTAACATTGTGAAATAACTAAGGGATGACTGTGTAGGCACAAAGGACTTTTCTAAGAACAGAGTGGTCAGACCAACGAAGAGGATATGCTGCCATCGGGGTTCCTGAGGATTGTGAACTTTTTCTTCTTTGTGGGCATAGAATAGGAAGATGGGTAAGAATAAGACCCTAGATGCATTAACACTGAGTCCTCTCAGAAAAGCCACTGTGGTTGAGTAATCCTCAGGCTCAAATCTTTGGTTGGACGAGGAGTGGTTTTCTCAACACCATTTCCTCCACAGCCCATATGCCTACCCCGATTTTCTCAAACCTGCCTCCACTTTTGCCACTTTCTGGTCCATTCTCCACATGATAGACATATGAGCACATTGTCACCTCCCCCACTACTTTTAAAACCTTTGTGTGGCTGGGTTAGAGTTCCAGATCTGCCACTCTCTTACTATGTGACTTTGGATAAGTAACTTCTCTGTGCTTCAGTTCCTTCGGATATACAATGGCGATATTAATTGTACCTGTCTCATAGGTACAGTAGTTGTTGTGGGATTAAATTAAATAGTACATACATGGTACCTAGGCAGTGCCCAGAACAGAGTAAGCAGTGACTCATAATTTATATTGTATTATTAATATACCTTACTTATAATATAAATTATACTATTAATATACCTTACTTGGAAACCCTGGTGGCAAAGTCGTTAAGTGCTACAGCTGCTAACCAAAGGGTCAGCAGTTTGAATCCTCCACGTGCTCCTTGGAAACTCTATGGGGTAGTTCTACTCTGTCCTATAGGGTTGCTATGAGTCGGAATCGACTTGACATCATTGGGTATACCTTACTTGGCTCTATATAACCTGGTTTCTGTTTTCATATCTAGCCTTATCTCATCATTATCCCCCTTATTGCCTCCACCCCAACCATACTGATCTCCTTCAGCCCTTAAGGCCTCCATGCTCTTTTGCACCCTTAGGCCTTTGTGTACAATTGTTTGTTCTTTCTGGAACATTCTTTCCTTCATATTTCTTCTTGTCTTTGGCTAACTCTTGCTCATTATTTAAGCTTCACTTAGACATCACCTCCTCTGAACCCCCAAGCCTGGCCTGTTTCCTCCTGTAGCATACGCTGCTGGTGCCTCCCCCGTAATGCCTCGTCATTTCTACCTCAGCACACACTAGCCCAACTTCCAACCACCAAGTCCTTCATTTCTTTGCCTCAGGCCTCTTTTTGGCTACCAGAACTCACCTTTCCAAACCTGCAGCAGACTAGTGCTGGAGAATTAAAGCCCTCTGGGAGGAATCCTCAACAAATGAATGTGGGGGTTCGTGTATAAATACCCCAGCTCCCTCAGCCCTTAGACAGAAAAGCTCTGAGGTGAGTTCTACACTGACTGCTCGAGTTCTCTGGCAGAATTAATTTCTGGTGGGTAGTTTGCTAATGGGCCCTTTGTTGGCTGCCTTCCCTTTTCTGTCTCATTTCCCCATTTTTCTACTACTGTTTCCTGGGATCACCTCCTAAATAAATATCTCATGGTCTGCTCTGGAGGAACCCAGCCTGACACTTCCTTCTTGCTTCTAGAGCATCATTAACTCTCTGATAATAGCATGCATCACATTCTACACCAATAGCTTGTCTAATTGTCTCCTGTACTAGACAGGAAACTCTCTGAGGGCAGAGATCATGTCTGTCTTGTTCATATCTGTCTGGTTTACCATTGTAGCTCCAGCGTGTGGCAGACACTCAATAAAGGTTTGTAGAATGAATGAAGTACTCTTTGGGATCAAATGGTCTGCATGCAAGAATGTCATGCAATAAATTAGGGTCCCTTGATGGATACATTATGACTGTTGGGTAGGATGTTATAACAGGGAAAATGGAAGCAGCTGACCAATATGTTTGAGAAGGGATTGCCCATCTTGTCCGGCTGATAGAAGCTATGGTAGAAATTGCTCCAGAACTTGTGTAAAACAGCAGCTTCGATTCCTGTATAACTTGAATTGAGCACTTCCCTGGCACCAAGGACACTGAGAATCTTTTAGCATCCTAGTTGCGGAATCTGATCACTACCTTGTTTATCTTTCTTTCTTCGTTGGTTTTTCCCTTATGCATCATCTGCTTTCTGCCCTGAAGCAACTTCCCCTTGAGTCTGGAGCTTTTTCCTCATTGCACCAAAAGACTCTCTGAATAAAGGAAATGTCAGAATTACTGTCCCCATAACATATTTCAGGCTCATTCCTCCCTCAGCTTGTTTCCTGAATATTTTTTCAGTGGCAGAGAAACAGGTTGAAGTTGAAGATTGCCAACTACCCGCTTGATTGAAGGAGGGAGAGCTGTATGTGTAGGTGCAGGGTGTGTGTGTGTGTCTTTGGGGATTTCTGGATGAAGTGATTAAATTCTGCAGAGTTCAATGTCAGACTCAAAGGTTTCATGTGAACTAATCAAGCCAAGCATCTGAACATAATGATGAATGACACGAGGCCAACAAGTATTAGGACATCAGACTGTGGCAGGCAGGTGATGTCCCCTACATGTTGGTGGCTGTATAGCTTCATAGTGGTTAATGCTGAATTAAAAGAACAGGATTTCCCTCCCAGTTGCAATGAAGATCTCTGATACTCAAGAGACAGTAAAATTTTGTGTTTGTATCGGTTAGCTATAGCTGTATAACAAACAACCTCAAAATCTCAGTAGCATACAACAAACATTTAGTTCTTACTCACAGGTTTGCCGGTTGGCTGGGGTAGCTCTGTTCCATGTCTCTCATCTTTCTCCTGGGACTGGCAGGCCATCAGAGGCGTGTTCTTTCCTTGGCAGTGGCAGAATTTCATGAGGGCAAGCCCAACTCCTCAAGCACGTTTTTAAGCCCATGCTTGTGTCATATCTGTACACATCCCATTGCCAAAGCTATTCACATGGCCGTGCCAAAAGTCAGGGGCCAGAGAAGTACACTCCATCTTTTATGAGAGTAACTGTAAAGTTACATGGCAAAGGGCATCCTTTCAGCAGCAGGATAGGGTGAAGAGCTGTGGGCAATAGTTTAATCTAACACCATGTGTGGAGATTGGGTTATGGAGTTACATAGACCTGGATTTGAACCCCTGCTCTACCATTTTCTAATTATGACTTGAGCAAATGGCTTAGCCCCTCTGAGCTTTGGTTTCTCCTCCATCTGTCAAATGAGTGTAAGAACGATACCCACACCTTGGGGTTGTTGTGAAGATGAAATGAAATGATACATACAAGCCACTTGGCATAGTTTCTGGCATGTAGCAAGGGCTTAAGAAATCGTAGCTGAAAACAAAAGCTCTGAATAGTGGAATAAACTCTGCAGGGTATGGATATGGACTAGGCATCTAGTCTTGCCATTAAGCACCAGGAAAATTACTGCCTCATTGCTGTTACTGGAACTTCAGTGCCCTGAAGGAAGGAGTCTCTGAGTCTCCTGATGTGCCCACTTGGGTCACAGTGGATGATCTTAAAGGATGTGACCCTTGGAATAGAGAGAGTGTTAAACTTCAAATTGATCAGCAGGAAAATAAACAATAGCAGTCGCTCAGGATAGCAATATTTCAGAGAGAGAAACAGATGGGAGAGCAGATTGAGACTGTACTAGACTCCAAGGAATATATTAGAAAACATTAATGTATTTGTTATAGTTAAATATTTTAAATTTGTTGGGCTAACAATTGTAAGCAAAATGATATCCTTTTATAAAAAATTGAAGTAGCCTGCCATGCTAAAATAGCTTTTGCAGTATAAATGAATAATAAAATTAGATAATGAATTTTTTTTTCTAGCGGTGGTCTACCTTATTTAGATATTTCAGCTCGTTGGCAAGAGCTGCTAATCTCAGTAATGCATACTCATGGAACCCAGCCACAGGAACAGTAATTGCATTCGAGATATGGCCATATTAGATGTTGTAATCCCAAATTACATATGACCCAATGAAATGGAGATGATACGGCAGCTGGGAAGTAGAGCTTTTAATACTTTTCATCCAGGAGTTTATGTCTCCAATTCTCACGCATTTCCAAGTTCCATTAACAAAAGAAAAGAAGAAAAAAAAAAAGCTCTTATTAAGTGGAATTGAAATGGATTTTTAAAAACAGTGGTGAGTCTCCCTTTTTCCAAACTCTTTCGAAATAAAAATCTATCTGCATGTGTGATGATCTCACAAATAGACTTGACAAAGTAGCTGTAGTATGTCAGGGATGGAAGACCCAGAGAGCTCTTCCTGTCCCCCTTTCCCTTGTTTATAGACCAGAAGAATCCTTGCCCTAGAAATGAATTTGAGGCTGATTTAGAGAATTTTTGCTCATTATGCTTGGATTTCTTTCTTTTTTATGATTTTTATTGTGCTTTAAGTGAAAGTTTACAAATCAAGTCAGTCTCTCACATAAAAACTTATATACACCTTGCTACATACTCCCAATTACTCTCCACTTAATGAGACAGCCCACTGTCTCCCTCTACCCTCTCTTTTCCTGTCCATTTCACCAGCTTCTAACCCCCTCCACCCTCTCATCTCCCCTCCAGGCAGGAGATGCCAACATAGTCTCAAGTGTCCACCTGATCCAAGAAGCTCACTCCTCACCAGCATCCCTCTCCAACCCGTTGTCCAGTCCAATCCATGTCTGAAGAGTTGGCTTCGGGAATGGTTCCTGTCCTGGGGCAACAGAGAGTCTGGGGGCCATGACCACCAGGATCCCTCTAGTCTCAGTCAGACCATTAAGTCTGGTCTTTTTATGAGAATTTGGGGTCTGCATCCCACTGCTCTCCTGCTCCCTCAGGGGTTCTCTGTTGTGTTCCCTGTCAGGGCAGTCATCGGTTGTAGCCAGGCACCATCTAGTTCTTCTGGTCTCAGGATGATGTAGTCGTTGGTTCGTGTGGCCCTTTCTGTCTCTTGGGCTCATAATTACCTTGTGTCCTTGGTGTTTTTCATTCTCCTTTGATCCAGGTGGGTTGAGACCAATTGATGCATCTTAGATGGCTGTTTGCTAGCGTTTAAGACCCCAGACTATGCTTGGATTTCTTTATGGCAAGCTCTCCTACCTCCTATTGTCTCTCACTTGGAGAAGACATGACAATTGGTTACAGGAACCATCTCCTCTAGAAGGGGATGCATAGCTCTCCAGAGATGGTGCTCCTGGTCCTCAAGTGGGACCAAATATGCATGGACCAAAAAGAAATTCTAGCTCAGGGATGAAGAATTCAGACTATAAAAAGACTATATAAGTAAGTGGTTTAATAAAGTTGAAAATACAAGTTCTGGCATTTGTACCTTCTGTGGAATACTCTGCTCATTGTCTAATATCCATATCCATTCTTCACTTCTTAATCAGAAAGAGACTTCTGTATTGTTTGGGCAGCAATACACTCAGTTAAAAAATTATACTTCTCAACTTCCCTTGTGGATAGGAATGGCCAGTGAAATGTAAGTGAAAGTGATGGGTGGTGCTTCTGGGAAAAGTCTTTAAAGGAGCATGAGCCAAATGGGAGACAGGAGCCCTCTGGACATTTCCTTTTCTTCAGTCCTTCCTGCCTGGGATGTGGATATTATGGATGGAGCTCCAGCAGCCATTTTGTGACCATGAAGCAATCCTGAGGATGAAAGTCACATGCTAAGGGTAGCCAGAGAAGAAAGATAGAAGGAGCTTGTGTTGTTGTTGATTTTATAGGACTACCACAATAGTCCTGGACTCTCTACCTCTGGATTTATTTTACACAAGAGATATATAACCTGACTGTCTTGTTTGAGCCCTAATTATTTTGGTCGTCTGTTAATATGCAGCTAAAGCTAACCTCACTGATGCAAATGCTGAGGAGCACTTACTAGACACCAAGAGGAAGATTGTGAGACTCAAGATGGAGGAGGGAGAGGTAGAGAAGGAGAAATAATAATAACTTTACAATTTGTTGAATTCTTTCATGTTATCTTACTTCTCTTATTTTCTCTGACAACCCTGATATATATATATGTGGTTTTTTTTTTTTTATTCCCATTTACAGATGAGAAAGCTGGGGCTCAGAGATTTTAAGTGCTTGTTCAAAGTCACCAACCTGTAAGTAAGAGAATTTTTCTGTTTTTGTTGTTGTTATAGTTGTTCACTGCCATGTCCCCAGTGTGTCCCCAGCACAGTGCCTGGCATATAATAAAAAAAAGGTGAGCAATAAATATCTTTTTTGATACATAAATGCATCTTCTGCTTTCAAGGGGCACTCTTTCCATGGCCTCATCATACCACTTTTTTGACTTCCTAGACAGATGATGAAGGGAGAAGAAGGGAGAAAGGAAAGATGTTTTGTGATGCTGAGTAATAAAGAGGCCCCGTCAGGTTCCTCAAAGCCACTGCCATGCTTGGCTGAGGCAGTGTGAGAAGTGCTAGACTCCTGGTGTTTTTGCTCCCAGCATCCCTTCACCTTTCCTCCAGCAGCAGCACTTTGATTTTTCTCCTGGTGATGCTTCCGGTGACATTGGCTGCCTCCTTGGCTCAGGTGTGGCCAGCTGGAGGCTTATATATGCTCTGGCCTCAACGACTGGCTCAGGGATGGACATGTGGTCAGATGCGAGCTACCGGGATCCACTGACAATTGTAAACCAACCAAAAAGCAGAGAGATAGTACATATATACAAGCCCACACACCCATCGTCCAGTTTTAACAATTATCAACGTGTGACCACAGTTGCTTCACCTTTCCCTTATTTCTTGGTTTATTTTTGCTGAAGTGTTTTCAAGCAAACCTAGATATTGTGCCATTGTATCTCTTATGGCAGGGGTAATATCAGCCTGAGCATAATGCATGGGCAACGTATGAGTGTACCTGGCACAGCCTTTCATACATGACAGTCTGCCGGAAGCCAATCCCGGTGGAAGCAGAATCTGACTATCCCCTGGCCATTCTCACTCCCATGCCACTGAAGAAGGAAAGGAGAGCCGAGAAAAGGGTTTCCGGCACCGAGAGAAAAGCACACTGGGAAATGAGGCCAGTCAGTTGTAGGGACAGTTTTACTGGACACACTGGGGTGCTGAAGCACTCCAATCTGCTGGGTCTGTAGCTGCTACAACCCCCTGGTGATATGCTGAACAGGAAGGCTTGCACTGCAGTGCTATGAAAAGTCTTTGCGGTTTCCTACAAGAAAACAGTTAAGCAGTGTTCCACAGTGGATCCTGGCCTGTCGTTAATCCTCTGTAAGAGCAGCTCCGGGTTGTGTTTTGAGATGCTAAATATTGAGGGTCGGGAAATGATGAAGTGGTTTTCACTTTGCAGGGAGAAAAGTTCTATGTTCTATGGTTCATTTCATTTTATATATATATAGAGAGAATATGTGTGTGTGTGTGCGACAGAGAGAGAGAGAGATGCCAGTGAATGCATGTGTGAGTTTTCATCACTGTCTTTCTAAAAATTCACTGCCTCTTAGGCAGTTAGATAGTGACAGTTATTTTCTCCATCTCCCAATGCATCCTAAAAAATGCCAATCAAGTACAAAATATATGTACCGTTTGAGAAAATATTGAAGTTGTCAAGGATTCATTTACTTGGACCCACAATCAATACCCATGGTAGCAGCAGTCAAGAAATCAAATGACATATTGCATTGGGAAAATCTGCTGCAAAAGACCTCTTTAAAGTGTTGAAAAGCAAAGATGTCATTTTGAGGACTAAGATGTGCCTGACGCAAGCCATGTTATTTTCAATCACCTCATCTGCATGCAAAAGCTGGACAGTGAATAAGGAAGATCAAAGAAGAATTGGTGCATTTGAATTATGATGTTGGCGAAGAATATTGAATATACCATGGACCACCAGAAGAATGAACAAATCTGTCTTGGAAGAAGTACATCCAGAATGCTCCTTAGAAGGGAGGGTAATGTTATCAGGAGGGACCAGTCCCTGGAGGAGGACATCATGCTTGGTAAGGTAGACGGTCAGTGAAAAAGAGGAAGACCCATTCGAGATGGACTGACACAGTGGCTGCAACAATGGGAGCAAACATAGCAATGATTGTGAAGATGGCGCAGGACCGGGCAGTGTTTTGTTCTGTTGTACACGGGGTCGCTATGAGTTGGAACCTACTCAACAGCACGTGACAGCAACAAAAATTTGAGCTTCAATAAATGTCCAGCTTTCTATTCCTATTAAATTTGGAGGAAATGGCTGTCTTCTAGAAGCTTAATCACCTGTGGTTGT
Source organism: Elephas maximus indicus (assembly GCF_024166365.1). Lineage (NCBI taxonomy): Eukaryota > Metazoa > Chordata > Mammalia > Proboscidea > Elephantidae > Elephas > Elephas maximus. Next base: position 10,892,918 of record NC_064840.1, read on the forward strand.
CCTTTGAAGACTTCATAACAAATGGTGAATCTAGAATAGTTTTTTATATTCCCTTTTCCCAATCTCTCTTCTGTCGACAGTCTCTTGGGTTTCTCCTGGTCTGTGTGGTATGTACCACCTCCCCTCCCTCCCTTCTAGTTTAGCATACCCGTTTGGGGGATTCCTCCCTTGAAGTTTTTCTAATTAAGTCTTCTAGAAAAACGACATTTAATTATGGGGAGAGGTTTTCTTTTGGTCCCAAAGACAGCAGATATTTCAATCAAATGGGCAGCATCCTTGTATTCTTTTCCTCTCTCCCTTTTTCTTGCCCAGTGAGATAGTAAAAAAACAAAGTCCAAAAAATCCGTAGAGAAGCTGTCTATTATGTGGGTTTACTGGATTATTTTGACAGGCTTCCAGCGGGCCATGAAACATCTCAAACTCATTTCTAAAGTTCGGGCTTCTATCAGATAAATGTGATTGATTAAACATCCTTTTAAACTCATTATCAGCTCAGCAAAGACTCCTTTCAAGATGACCTTTTTGCTGATCTCCCCATCTCAAATAAGTGATTTTAGCAACACGACCTTTAGTGTTATCTGATTGCTGTTCTTGGCTCATGGTGGGTCCCTCGGAGGCCCCTCAGTATGACATTGCAAGAGGAAAGCTGGGTTCTGGCTTTTGGGGAGTTATACAGCTTTGGTTATTGCCTGGGCTACTTAGAGCTGGTCTCAACTTTTTTTTTTTTTCTTTTAAAGAACATTTTTTTGTGTGCCAAAATATATATAACAAAAATGTTGCCATTTCAGCCATTTTTAATTGTGCAATTCAGTCATATTAATCACATTCCCCATGTTGTGCGGCCATCACCACTGTCTATTTCCGAAAGTTTTACATCACCCCAAATAGAAAGTCAGTGCCCCTTAAGCTATAACTCCCCATTGCCCCCAGCCCCCGGTAACCACTAATCAACCTCTGTCTCTGTGCATTAGCCTATTGTAGATATTTTGTATACCTGGCATCATGTAATCCTTGTCCTTTTGTGTTTGGCTAATTTCACTCAGCAAAATGTTTTCAAGGTTCACACATGTCATAGCATGTATCCAAACTTGATTTCTCTTTATGGTTGAGTAATATTCTAGTGTGTGTATGTACCATATTTTGTTCATCCATTCATCCATTGATGGATACTTGGTTGTTTGTACCTTTTGGTTCTTTGTGAACAGTGCTGCAGCGAACACTGGTGTACAAGTATCTGTTTGAGTCCCTGCTTTCAAGTCTTTTGGGTATACACCCAGGAGTGGAATTGCTGGATCATATGGTCATTCTTTCTTTCACTTGTTGTGGAACTTGGGCTTGATTTTGATAATCGGTTTGCAGTTGGAGGGTAGAAACGTACACTTCCAAAGATTTAAAATCTGAGGCTTTGAAGTCTGACTCACTGGGGTTGAATCCCAGATCTCCATTTGCTAGAAGTGTGACCTCTTTGAAACTCAGATTTGCCATCTCTAATGTGGACTTAATGATTTCTCCCCCACCTAGTTGTGGTGAGAATGAAATGGGTTAATGCATGTAAATGCTCTTAGAATTAACCCTTGGAATAGGCTGGCTTCCTTGGGAAGCAGACCCTGAGACAGAGATGAGCATGCAGGAGGTTTATTATGGAGTGTCCTTGGATTCAGCACCAGTGGAGGGAGGGGAAAGGAGAGGAGTGGGAAGAGAGAGAGGTGGAGCTGCAATGTGGGCTTAATGGTCACTTCAGCTGACCCCACAAGGAGCTCTGGAGCCAGAATAACTCTTCAGAGGTGTCCTAAGATCTGACCAAGATGGCTGGGCCTTTATATACTCCAGCGTTCAGTCATGGTAACCTTGGGTGAGGCAGTTCTGCAGTCCAGGCTGTCACGAGAGGCTGCAGCTGATGTTTGTCTGCCTTCAGCACCATAGCAGCTGGGTTAGCACGTTCGTCCTTAAAAGGGGATCTGGATGGTGCATTCCCACAGCCACCCCAACTCCCAGTAGATGTGGCTGCTGTTGTTATTACTAGGTCTGGGTTAAAAGGAGATTTCTGAATGGTATCTCTTCTGTAAGATGCAGAGCGCTACCCTAGCTGAACACTGCATTGCATCTATTGGTTTAGTCATTTGTTCAACAAATATATATTGAGTAGCTCCTGCATTGTGCCAGGCACTGTGCCAGGACTGGAGATACCTCTCTTGATCTCAGGTATCTCACATTTTAGATGAGGACCTTATCTCTGCTGAAATTCTCACAGACTTTACCTCTTATGATGAGCAGATGAGAATATTCCATCACGCTCAAACACACAGATGCACACACACATGTAGCATCAAAGGTTTTGTGGGGTGTGTCAGTTGGGTTCTTTTCCAAGGTAGAGTTAGGGGTACAGGAGGCTTATAGAGGTTGATGCCTGTGAAAGATAAAAGGGTAGAAAGCAGGATTGGGCAGGGGAAGCCTTCAGACCATGATTCAGATCTTGGAAAGTCTTGGCCAGCACAATGGGGGGGCTCCCAAGTAAAGATCACGCATTAGGAATCCCATGTTGGGCAGAAATGGCTAAACCCTGGTCCCCTGGCTCCAGTGCCCTGGTAGATCCAGAAGGTGCTCCTCACAGATAAACAGGAAGTACATTCTTGAAGAACGAGCAGAGCAGTGCAACTTCACAGCTGCCACATGAAGATTAAAGCAGAGTGTCTCTACAAGCAGGGACCCAGCACATAGTAAGCATGGCAGACAGCAGACACGTTAGAAGGATGTGGACAACTTTTCGTCCTCTTCCCTCTTTTTCTGTTGTGGATTCAGAATTTCAGCAAGGAATAGGAGAGTGTGAAAGGTCACGTCACATTAGGTTGCTCTGGTAACAATAATAACATCGTTCTATTAAATTGTTGTTATTAGGTGCCGTTGAGTCGGTTCTGACTCATGGCGACCCTGTGTACAATGGGACGAAACATCGCCTATTCTTATGCCATCCTCACAATCGTTGCTATGAATGAGCCCGTTGTTGCAGCCATTGTGTCAGTCCATCTCTTTGAGGGTCTTCCTCTTTTCTGCTGACCCTCTACCTTACCAAGCAGGATGTCCTTTTCCAGGGATTAGTCCCTACTGACATGTCTAAAGTAAGTGAGATAAAGTCTCGCCATCCTCACTTCTAAGGAGCATTCTTGCTAAACTTCTTCCAAGACAGATTTGTTCATTCTTCACCATCACTGTAACTCAAATGCATTAATTCTTCTTCAGTTTTCCTTATTCACTGTCCAGCTTTCAGATGTATACGAGGCAATTGAAACTACCATGGCTTGGGTCAGGCACACCTTAGTCCTAAAAGTGGCTATTATTAATCTACTACTAGTTACATGTCAACCGCTGTACTAAGTAGTTTACTACACGCGTGATCTCTGTGTATCCTTACACAACTCTTTGAATTAAGTACCTCATTATTCCCATTATACAGATGATGAAAATGAGGCCCAAATGGGAAAGGTCCCTTGCCTGAGTCTCACAGCAAATATGAGTCAGAGCTCTCTATCTGGAAGCCCTACCCTGATCACCCAATTGCAGCCCTGGCAATAAATAAAGGCCCTGAGGAAAATTGCCCAAGGAGAAAACAAGATTTGAGAGCACAGTATCGATTATCTGGACATATGGCAAAATGGCGAACAGCCTGATTGGCTGAGAGATGAAGGCCCTCCATGGCCTAGGGGAGGCTGTCAGGCTGACCAGTGTTCCAATGAGACCCTAAACCACTTTGCAGACAAAGTCCATAGAAACAAAGGGAAAAAGGAATGGAGAGGTGTTGGGGACAGAACCTTACAAACTTCTTGTGTTCCTGAGAGCCTCTGAGGAGAACTCAAATTAGACTGTCTTCTTACCTCCTGAGAAACCCTAGTGGAGTAGTGATTAAGGGCTACGGCTGTTAACCAAAGTGCCGGCAGTTCAAATCCACCAGGCGCTCCTTGGAAACTCTATGGGGCAGTTCTACCCTGTCCTATAGGGTCGCTCTAAGTCAGAGTTGACTCGACGGCACTGGGTTTTCTTACCTCCTGAGTTAAACTGAGAGGTGAAAAATTCTTTTCCAGATAAAAATGCGTAGAAATGTCTTTGGGGCTGGGGTTTGGGAAACTGTGCTTTCCTGGTGGAGCTATGATTTCACAGAGAGGGCACGCCTTTGTCATGGCCGTGTCAGCGGATGCTAAGTGCTTTTTTTTAAAATAATTTTTATCGTGCTTTAAGTGAAAGTTTGGCACACAAAAACCCATATACACCTTGATACACATTCCCAATTACTCTCCCCCTAATGAGACAGCCCACTCTCTCCCTCCACTCTCTCTTTTCGTGTCCATTTCACCAGCTTCTAACCCCCTCTACCCTCTCATCTCCCCTCCAGGCAGGAGATGCCAACATAGTCTCAAGTGTCCACCTGATCCAAGAAGCTCACTTCTCACCAGCATCCCTCTCCAACCCATTGTCCAGTCCAATCCATGTCTGAAGAGTTGGCTTCGGGAATGGATCCTCTCCTGGGCCAACAGAAGGTGTGGGGGCCATGACCACCGGGATCCTTCTAGCCTCAGTCAGACCATTAAGTCTGGTGTTTTTATGAGAAATTGAGGTCTGCAACCCACTGCTCTCCTGCTCCCTCAGGGGTCCTCTGTTGTGTTCCCTGTCAGGGCAGTCATCGGTTGTAGCCAGGCACCATCTAGTTCTTCTTGTCTCAGGATGATGTAGTCACTAGTTCATGTGGCCCTTTCTGTTTCTTGGGCTCGTAATTACCTTGTGGCCTTGGTGTTCTTCATTCTCCTTTGATCCAGGTGTGTTGAGACCAATTGATGCATCTTAGGTGGCTGCTTGCTAGCATTTAAGACCCCAGACGCCACTCTTCAAAGTAGGATGCAGAGTGTTTTCTTAATAGATTTTATTATGCCAGTTGACTTAGCTGTCCCCTGAAACCATGATCCCCAGACCCCTGCCTCTGCTACGCTGGCCTTCGAAGCATTCAGTTTATTCAGCAAACTTCTTTGCTTTTGGTTTAGTCCAATTGTGCTGACCTCCCCCGTATTGTGTGCTGTCTTTCCCTTCATCTAAAGTTCTTATCTGCTATCTAATTAGTGAATGCCCCTCTTCCACCCTCCCTCCTTCTCCCCTCTCGTAACCACAAAAGAATGTTTTCTTCTCAGTTTAAACTATTTCTCAGGTTCTTATAATAGTGGTCTTATACAATATTTGTCCTTTTGCAACTGACTAATTTCACTCAGCATAATGCCTTCCAGGTTCCTACATGTTATGAAATGTTTCACAGATTCCTCAGTGTTCTTTATCGATGTGTAGTATTCCATTGTGTGAATATACCATAATTTATTTATCCATTCATCCATTGATGGGCACCTTGGTTGCTTCCATCTTTTTGCTATTGTAAACAGTGCTGCAATGAACATGGGTGTGCATATATCTGTTCGTGTAAAGGCTCTTATTTCTCTAGGATATATTCCAAGGAGTGGGATTGCTGGATCGTATGGTAGTTCTATTTCTAGCTTTTGGAGGAAGTGCCAAATCGACTTCCAAAGTGGTTGTACCATTTGACATTCCCAGTGTTCCAGTCTCTCCACAGCGTCTCCAAGATTTCTTCTTTTGTGTTTTTTGGATTAATGCCAGCCTTGTTGGAGTGAGATGAAATCTCATTGTAGTTTTGATCTGCATTTCTCTAATGGCTAATGATTGTGAACATTTCCTCATACATCTGTTAGCTACCTGAATGTCTTCTTTAGTGAAGTGTCTATTCATATCTTTTGCCCATTTTTTAATTGGGTTATTTGTCTTTTTGCAGTTGAGTTTTTGCAGTATCATATAGATTTTAGAGATCAGGCGCTGATCAGAAATGTCATACCTAAAAACTTTTTCCCAGTCTTTAGGTAGTCTTTTTACTCTTTTGGTGAAGTCTTTGGATGAGCATAGGTGTTTGATTTTTAGAAGCTCCCAGTTATCTGGTTTTTCTTCTGTATTGTTAGTAATGTTTTGTATACTGTTTATGCCATGTATTAGGGCTCCTAACGTTGTCCCTAGTTTTTCTTCCATGATCTTTATCGTTTTAGATTTTATATTTAGGTCTTTGATCCATTTTGAGTTAGTTTTTGTGCATGGAATGAGGTATGGGTCTTGTTTCATTTTTTTGCAGATGGATGTCCAGTTATGCCAGCACCATTTGTTAAAAAGACTGTCTTTTCCCCATTTAGCTATTTTGGGGCCTTTGTCAAATATCAGCTGCTCATATGTGGATGGATTTATGTCTGGATTCTCAATTCTTTTCCATTGGTCTATGTATCTGTTGTTGTACCAGTACCAGGCTGTTTTGACTGCTGTGGTGGTATAAGCGGTTCTAAAATCAGGTAAAGGAAGGCCTCCCACTTTGTTCTTCTTTTTCAGTAATGCCTTCTTTATCCGGGCCCTCTTTCCCTTCCATATGAAGTTGGTGATTTGTTTCTCCATCTCATTAAAGAATGTCCTTGGGATTTGGATCAGAATTGCATTAAATGTATACATCGCTTTTGGTAGGAAAGACATTTTTATAATGTTAAGTCTTCCGATCCACGAGCAAGGTATGTTCTTCCACTTACGTTAGTCTCTTTTGGTTTCTTGCAGAAGTGTACTGTAGTTTTCTTTGTATAAGTCTTTTACATCTCTGGTAAGATTTATTCCTAAGTATTTTATCTTCTTGGGGGCTACTGTAAACGGCATTGATTTGGTGATTTGCTATTCGATGTTCTTTTTGTTGGTGTAGAGGAATCCAACTGATTTTTGTATGTTTATCTTGTATCCCAATACTCTGCTGAACTCTTCTACTAGTTTCAGTAGTTTTCTGGAGGATTCCTTAGGGTTTTCTGTGTATAAGATCATGTCATCTGCAAATAGAGATACTTTTACTTCTTCCTTGCCAATCTGGATGCCCTTTATTTCTTTATCTAGCCTAATTGCTTTGGCTAGGACTTCCAGCACAATGTTGAATAAGAGTGGTGATAAAGGGCATCCTTGTCTGGTTTCCGATCTCAATGGGAATGTTTTCAGGCTTTCTCCATTTAGGGTGATGTTGGCTGTTGGCTTTGTATAAATGCCCTTTGTTATGTTGAGAAATTTTCCTTCTATTCCTATTTTGGTGAGAGTTTTTATCATGAATGAGTGTTGAACTTTGTCAAATGCCTTTTCTGCATCAATTGATAAAATCACGTGATTCTTGTGTTTTGTTTTATTTATGTGGTGGATTACATTAATTGTTTTTCTAATGTTGAACCATCCCTGCATAGCTGGTATGAATCCCACTTGGTCGTGGTGAATTATTTTTTTGATATGTTCTTGAATTCTATTGGCTAGAATTTTGTTGAGGATTTTTGCATCTACGTTCATGACGGATATAGGTCTATAATTTTCTTTTCTTGTGGTGTCTTTACCTGGTTTTTGTATCAGGGATATGGTGGCTTCATAGAATGAGTCTGGTAGTGTTCCGTCCTTTTCTATGCTCTAAAATACCTTTAGTAGTAGTGGTGTTAACTCATCTCTGAAAGTTTGGTAGAACTCTGCAGTGAAGCCGTCCGGCCCAGGGTTTTTTTTTTGTTGGGAGTTTTTCGATTACCTATTCAATCTCTTCTTTTGTTCTGGGTCTATTTAGTTGTTCTACCTCTGTTTGTGTTAGTTTAGATAGGTAGTGTGTTTCTAGGAATTCATCCATTTCTTCTAGGTTTTCAAATTTGTTTGAGTATAGTTTTTCATAGTAATCTGATACGATTCTTTTAATTTCAGTTGGGTCTGTTGTAATATCACCCATCTCATTTCTTATTCGGGTTATTTGCTTCCTCTCCTGTTTTTCTTTTGTCAGTTTGGCCAGTGGTTTATCAATTTTGTTGAGTTTTTCAGAAAAACAGCTTTTGGTCTTGTTAATTCTTTCAATTGTTTTTCTGTTTTCTATTTCATTTAGTTCAGCTCTAATTTTTATTATTTGTTTTCTTCTGGTGCCTATGGGTTTCTTTTGTTGCTCGCTTTCTATTTGTTCAAGTTGTAGGGATAATTCTTTGATTTTGGCCCTTTCTTCTTTTTGGATGTGTGCATTTATCGATTTAAATTGGCCTCTGAGCACCACTTTTGCTGTGTTCCAAAGGTTCTGATAGGAAGTGTTTTCATTCTCATTGGATTCTATGAATTTCTTTATTCCATCCTTAATATCTTCTATAATCCAGTCTTTTTTGAGCAGGGTATTGTTCAGTTTCCAAGTGTTTGATTTCTTTTCCCTGCTTTTCCTGTTATTGATTTCCACTTTTATGGCCTTATGGTCAGAGAAGATGCTTTGTAATATTTCAGTGTTTTGGATTCTGCTAAGGCTTGCTTTATGACCTAATATGTGGTCTATTCTAGAGAATGTTCCATGTGCACTAGAAAAGAAAGTATAGTTGGCTGCTGTTGGGTGGAGTGTTCTGTATATGTTTACGAGGTCAAGTTGGTTGATTGTGGCATTTAGATCTTCCATGTCTTTATTGAGCTTCTTTCTGGATGTCCTGTCCTTCACTGAAAGTGGTGTGTTGAAGTCTCCTACTATTGTTGTGGAGCTGTCTATCTCACTTCTCAATGCTGATAGAGTTTGTTTTATGTATCTTGCAGCCCTGTCATTTGGTGCATAAATATTTAATATGGTTATATCTTCTTGCTGTATTGTCCGTTTAATCATTATATAGTGTCCTTCCTTATCCTTTCTGATGGATTTAACTTTAAAGTCTATTTTGTCAGAAATTAATATTGCCACCCCTGCTCTTTTTTGATTGTTGTTTGCTTGATACATTTTTTTCCATCCTTTGAGTTTTAGTTTGTGTCTCTAAGTCGAAGGTGTGTCTCTTGTAGGCAGCATATAGATGGATCTTGTTTTTTAATCCATTCTGCCACTCTCTGTTTATTGGTGCATTTAGTCCATTTACATTCAAGGTAATTATGGCTAGGTATGAACTTAGTGCTGTCATTTTGATGTCTTTTTTTTGTGTGTTGACAGTTTCTTTTTCCTACTTGATTTTATGTGCTGAGTAGATTTTCTTTATATATTGTCCTTTCCTCATATTTGTTGTTGTTGATTTTGTTTCTCCTGAGTCTGTGTTTTTCCCTTGTATTTTATTTTGATGAGTAGGATAGTTTGTCTCCTTTGTGGTTACCTTATTATGTACCCCTATTTTTCTAAATTTAAAACTAACTTTTATTTCTTTGTATCACCGTGTCGTCCTCTCCATATGGAAGGTGTATGATTACATTTCTTAGTCCCTCTTTATTATTTTAATGTTGTCTTCTTTTATATAATAACATCGCCGTTACACTGTGTTAAGCTTTTTTTTTTTTTTTTTTAATCTCGCTTTGTTTTTTTGATTTCCCTGTCTGGGTTGACTTCTGGTTGCTCTGCCCAGTGTTCTAGTCTTGGGTCGATACCTGATATTATTGATTTTCTAACCAAAGAACTCCCTTTAGTATTTCTTGTAGTTTTGGTTTGGTTTTTACGAATTTCCTCAACTTGTGTTTATCTGGAAATGTCTTAATTTCACCTTCATATTTAAGAGACAGTTTTGATGGATATATGACTCTTGGCAGGCAATTTTTTTTTCTTTCAATTTTTTAAAATATGTCATCCCATTGCCTTCTTGCCTACATGGTTTCTGCCGAGTAGTCCGAGCTTATTCTTATTGGTTCTCCTTTGTAGGTGACTTTTCTTTTCTCTTTCGCTGCTCTTATAATTGTCTCTTTATCTTTGGTTTTGGCAAGCTTGATTATAATATGTCTTGGTGACTTTCTTTTAAGATCTACCTTATGTGGAGTTCGATGAGCATCTTGAATAGATATCTCCTCATCTTTCACAATATCAGGGAAGTTTTCTGCCAACAATTCTTCAACAATTTTCTCTTATCCCTCCCTGTTCTGGTACTGCAATCACTCGTGGGTTATTTCTCTTGATAGAGTCCCACATGATTCTTAAGGTTTCTTCACTTTTTTAAAATTCTTTTATCTGATTTTTCTTCAAATATATTAGCGCCAAGTGATTTATCTTCGAGTTCAGAAATTCTGGCTTCTACTTACTCAATTCTGCTCCTCTTTCTATTAAGTTATCTAATTCTGTAATTTTATTGTTAATCTTCTGAATTTCTGATTGCTGTCTGTCTATGGATTTTTCCAGCTTATTAAACTTTTCATTATGTTCCTGAATAATCTTTCTAATTTCTTCAGTTGCTTTATCTGTGCGTACCTTGGCTTGTTCTGCGTATTGCCTCATTTCCTTCTTGATGTCTTGTAGGGCTCTGTATATTAAACTTTTGTATTCTGCATCTGGTAATTCTAGGAATGCACTTTCATCTAGAAGATCCCTGGATTCTTTGTTTTGAGAGCCTGTTGAGGTGATCATGGTCTGTTTCTTTATGTGACTTGATATTGACTGTTGTCTCCGAGCCGTCTATAAGTTATTGTATCAGTTTATGCTTGCTTACTGTGTCATAGCTACTTGATTTGTTTTGTTTTGGTATACCTGTATGGGTTGCTTGAATGAGCTAGCTTGATTATTCTCGCCTTTGGAGCTCTGGTGTCCTGTCCCCAGCTGGCTAGAGCTGTTATCATGCATATCAGTCTAGGAGTCCATTCAGTTTTCTTGTATGAATTCAGCTCAGGTTTCCAGGTAGCTGATATCAAGTGTGTGGTACAGGCTCTGTCCTACAGTCTTAGAGGGGCAGGGGTGATTGGCGTATATACCGGTATCTGATTGCAGCAGGAGGTCACGCTCTGAACAAGGCAGGGGGTTGAGAACCAACGCCCAAGTGTCTCTGAGGAAAACACGTCTCTGTTCCTTAGAGCATGCTGGTGGGTGGGTTCTGCAGAGGGACCATGGGCACCCAAAGTTTTTGGTTGTAAGGACTGGGAGGTACCAGTTATGTTTGGACCCTGTGGCGGGTGGCTGGGTGACCTGACTGGAGCTACCAGTCCTTAGGTCCCTGATGTGGGTAGGTGAGGACCTTGTTTAATAGGCAAAGCAATGTCAAACGTCAAATACCCACCTCTCCACCGCACAGCTGAAATGGTTGGAGTTTGCCTACAAGGGCGTATTCTCCCGAAATAGGCCCACACAGGTCCATGCAGAAGGGAAAGGTGCTCAGGGTCCATGGACGGTTTATGCCTGGACAGGAGCCACTTCTGTCCTGAGCTCCCCCGGTTGATGGAGCTAGCAAATTATCTTTTCCCACCAATTGCAAATTTTTTCCTTCCCCACGGTTGGGAGGATGGCTCTAGGTGCTCACCAGCATTTATCTCAGGCCCAGGGGTTCAGCCACTGAAGCCGGCTTGGCGGGGGGTGCGTGGTAAAATATACATAAGTACTTAGCTTTTGCCGAGAGCGCCATTCTCCTCAGGTTCCTGAGGTGTGAGTGGGCTGTGTGGCTGGCTGCTTCTCCCTGAGGAAACTGCGGCTGAACGCTAGGACCAGCCTGCTGCCACCGCTGCCACTGCCCCAGCTCGGGAATGGTGCCTGAGGGCTCCCAGCGATTCAGGCCCGGCAACTCCTCTCCGCTTCTGAATGGTCTCTTCCTTCCCCTGCCCCTCAGTTCGTTGTCTAAGCTTGCCTTTGATGCTCAGGGCTCCCAGCTTGTCACAAATATACTCGTTTCACTTGTTTTTTCGGGTCTTTGTTGTAAAGAGGGCTCAATGGAGGCGTCTGTCTATTCCGGCATCTTGGCTCCACCTCGCTAATTGCTTTTTGAATCTGTCTGGCAGAGTCTTGAATGAGAACGACCATTAACAATTGGTCCTGCCAGAGACTGTTAGGTGCTGTCAGGTCAGTTCTGACTTGTAGTGACCCTGCGTACAGCAGAACGAAACACTGCCTGGTCCTGCACCATCCTCAATATTGTTGCTATGTTTGAGCCCATTGTTGCAGCCACTGTGTCAGTCCATCTTGTTGAGGGTCTTCCTCTTTTACGCTGACCCTCTCCCTTGCCAAGCTTGGTTTCCTTCTTCAGGATTGGTACCTTCTGATAATATGTTCAAAGTACATGAGACGATGTCTCACCATCTTCCCCTCTAAGAAGTATTCCGGCTGTACTTCTTCCAAGACAGATTTGCTCATTCTTCTGGCAGTCTGTGGTATTCAATATTCTTTGCCAACACCATATTTCAAATGCATCAATTCTTCTTTGGTCTTCCTTATTCATTGCCCAGCTTTTGCATGCGTATGAGGTGATTGAAAATACCATGGCTTGGGTCAGATGCACCTTAGTTCTCAAAGTGACATCTTTGGTTTTTAACACTTTAAAGAGGTCTTTTGCAGCAGATTTGCCTGATGCAATATGTCATTTGATTTCTTAACTGCAGCTTCCATGGACATTGATTATAGACCCAAGTAAAGTAAAATCCTTGACAACTTCAATATTTTCTCCATTTAAGAGAAAATAAGAATGAACAAATCTGTCTTGGAAGAAGTACAGCCAGAATGTTCCTTAGAAGTGAGGATGGCAAGACTTCATTTCACGTGCTTTGGCCATGTATCAGGAGGGACTGATCACTGGGAAAGGACATCATGCTTGGTACGGTAGAGGGTCATCAAAAAAAAGGAAGACCCTCAGTGAGATGGATCAGCACAGTGGCTGCAACAGTGGGCTCAAACATAGCAATGATTGTGAGACTGGCACAGGACTGGGCAATGTTTTGTTGTGCTGTACATGGGGTTGCAATGAGTCGGAACCGACTTGACAGCGCCTAACTACAACAACATCATGATGCTGCTTATTGATCCAGTTGTGAGGATTTTTTTTATGTTAAGGTATAATCCATACTGAAGGCTGTAGTCTTTGATCTTCACCGGTAAGTGCTTCAAGTCCTCTTCACTTTCAGCAAGGAAGATTGTGTCATCTGTATATCACAGGTTGTTAATGAGTCTTCCTCCAATCCTGATGCCATGTTTTATTTTCATGTACTCCAGCTTCTAGGATTATTTGATTAACATACGTATTGAATAAGTATGGTGAAAGAATACAGCCCTGACACACGCCTTTCCTGATTTTAAACCATGCAATATTCACTTGTTCTGTTTAACTGACTGCCTCTTGGTCTATGTACATGTTTCTCATGAGCACAATGAAGTGTTCTGGAATTCCCGTTCTTTGCAAAGTTATCCATAATTTGTTACGATCCACACAGTCGAATGCCGTTGCATAGTCAACGAAACACAGGTAAACATCTTTCAGATATTCTCTGCTTTCAGCCAAGATTCATCTGACATCAGAAATGATAGCCCTCGTTCTGTGTCCTCTTCTGGATCGGCTTGAATTTCTGGTAGTTCCCTGTCATTGTAGTGCTGAAACTGGTTTTGAAGGATCTTTAGCAAAATTTTAGTTATGTGTAGTATTAATGATATTGTTTGATAATTTCTGCATTATGTTGGATCACCTTTCTTTGGAATGTGTACAAGTATGGGTCATTTCCAGTTGGTAGGCCAGGTAGCTCAGGGAACTTCCAAATTTCTTGGCATAGACAAGTGAGCATTTCCAGCATTGCATCCATTTGTGGAAACATCTCAGTTGGTATTCCGTCAATTCCTGGAGCCTCCTGAAATGACTGAACGTCCACCAGTTCTTTTTGGTACAATGCCAGATTAGGTGCCAGGATTTAGGCTTAACTAGAAGCTGGGGCTGAGATAGCACGAGGAACCAGGGTGGCTTCATGGCCTTGCTGCCTGGTCTTGCCTGCCTTCCCTCAGTCCTTCATATAAGGTTATCTCTCCATTCTAACCTGCTCACTGCTCACTGTCCACATCTCATTTCAATCCCAGGGAGACATGACTAGTCAATCATGCCGTTCACTGAGCTTTAGAATCGTCCCCCGTGTAGAAATAGATTGCTGTGTACCCAGAATATGAAACCTCTGCCTCAATGACCCTTGGGATCTCCATTAGGTATGAAGTTCTGCAGGGGGCGGTAGACCATGGGGTCACTGATATGAAGAATAGCTCAGTTTAGTTTCCATGGCCCTCAGAGTTGAATTTGCTACTAATCTACACCCCCCACCCTCATTGTACCTGGGTCACTGATACTGAAAACCTCTCCAAAATATTAGTGCCAGGTCCCAGAGAAGCCAACATGACAAGCCGCCCTTGGGGAATGCAACAGATGGAGAGAGACAGAGCACAGATCCCCATCCATAATGCCTTAGATCAGTGCTTCTCAAAGTGTGGTCCGTGGACCAGTGCTGGTCCACCAACTGTTTGTGATGAGACAAGTACAGAAATTGAGAGTAAGCATTTTCTAGACCACACTTTATGTAGCACTCCTTGGATGAATCCACTTTCTGCCTCCTCAACTGCATGCCTGTTGTCGTTGTTGTTAGCTGCCGTCGAGTTGGCCCCCTCCTTATGGCAACTCCATGTCCAATGGAACAAAATGCTTCCAGATTCTGTGTGAACCATTATCATCCATAGGGTTTTCACTGGCTGATTTTTCAGAGGTAGATCACCAGGCCTTTCTTTCCAGTCCGTCAGAGTCTGGAAGCTCCACTGAAACCTGTTCACGCAAGCCTCCACTGACAGATGGGGTGGTTGCGCATGACATGCACCGACCAGGAATTGAGCCCAAGTCTCCCACGTGGAAGGCAAGAATTCTACTACCGACCACCAATGCCCTCCAAACCAGTTGCTGTCCGGTCAGTTCTGACTCATGGTGACCCCATGTGTATCAGAACTATGCTCCATAGGGTTTTCAGTGGCTGAGCTTTTGGAAGTAGATTGCCAAGGCTTTCTTTTGAGGCACCTTTGGATGGACTCAAACCACCAACATTTTGTTAACAGTGGAGTGCATTCACTATTTACACTGCACGCGCGTAGAGGGGGAGAAAAGAGTTCCTCGTGGAAGTGAGTGGTGGAGTTGGCTGAGGAGTCATACTACCTCCAGCCCAATCAAAAGGAACCAGTGATTCACCTGGATAGTTGCACGCTGAGCAAATTAAACCCATCCCACCAAAGCAGAGCAGCTCAGCCCGTTTCGTGCTGAATGTGTGCCTGTATCCATATGTTTAATAATCCTAACGATGGCTTGCATTTCCTTGATGCCTTCCAAACCGAAGCTTCATAACAGATCTACAAGCTCTGTGAGTTGAGTTTGTTTGCTTAGGTGGTTGGTTTTCTCTCTCTCTCTCTCTTTTTTTTTTTCCCTAATGAACAGTTCTCTAAGGAAAGCAAAGTAGGGACCCAGCATGAGGTAAATGCACGCATTAAGGAGAAGTCAGAATAAACAGAATCCACAGCATCCCTGGGTATTCTTTCCAGAAGCAGCTCATAACTGTTAGTGAACTCGAACAGGTTCACTTGACAGCATAGGGGTCTCAGAGTGAATGCCCAGGACAGCTTTGTAGACATGACTGAGAAATCCCTATTTCTTCTCTGCCAAACCTGTTTCCTCATGAGGGTACCCAGCATGGAAGCAAAATGATGATTCTGGGAGTAAAATGAGAAATCTCGGAGTTACATAATGTTATTGATGGAGGTGGTAATAATTAGGTTCATTTTTTGAGCACCTACTGTGAGCCAAATGCTTCCTAGATTTTAAATAAACTTTGCAAGATGTGTATTTCAGTCATCTTTTTTCCAGATGAGAAAACTGAGGCTCAGAGAGGTGAAGTAGTTTGTTTAAAGTCACACCAATGAGCCGTGAAGTAAGCCAGGGTTGGAACTCAGGCCTGCAAGTGACTCCCTTTTGTCTGCCCTTAACAGGGAGCACTCCCCAGAACCTGGGAAGGTCGCTTGAATTCTCTCAGCCTCCCCTGTTTCTACATGGGGCTACAGGCTCCACCCTGAAGAGATTTAGAGTTGGTTACTGTGCTCTTCCATGAAAGGAGCTGTGTTTTACTGGGCTTTAGATTCAGACCTGGGTTCAAATTCAGTAAGCCGCTTACTGACTGTCCTGGTCCTGGGCCTATTTGCCTGTCCTCTGTTCTGTCCTTAACATGGGGTTGGAGGGGGGGGGGCTCTCCTCCACCAGCTGTATTTCCTAGGTCACCTCGTTGACTGGCTTCCTGTTGGGTTTGACCAGTGGGAGATACTGGTGTTAGACTGGAAGGCGGGATGAGGGTATTTCTCCCCCTCTCTGCTTTGGACAGCTTCATTGACTGTTTCATGGTTCCAGTTTTTACCAGATGAGCCTGGCAACTGGGCTGCAGGAACACCATTTCTCCCTCCATCCTTTCAACCTAAGGATAATAATAGCTTTCTGCCGTTCCTACTCTCCAGGTGGTTTTACCATCCTCTGTCGATGGCACTGGGTTGTGTTATTGACCTTTTAGCAACCTTATCACCTATATAACTAATCTCCTGCATTAAATTCTCTCTGTTGTAAATACTTGGAATGGTTTCTCATTTCTTCATTAACCCTGACCGAGATACTACCTAAATGACTTCATTTCTCTGCTCTTTGATTTCCTCATCTGTAAAATGTGGATAATAATAGTACTACCTACCACCCAAGGTATTTGTGAGGATTAAATGAGATCATTTTAGTAAAACCTTTGGTTCAGTTTCCAGCATGTAATAAAAATGGTTTTCCCAGCTTGGAGATCCTAGGCATGAGTTTCCCACAACAATTTAAGCAGCATAATTAATTCTGTAGTTAGCCACAGAGCCTTTTTGTGCTTTACTTTTCTGGGTATGCATATTAATGAGCATCACCAGAAAAACACATTCCAGGGACTAAGATTGGGGGCTCAGCCTAACAGCTTCTGCCTCTCTCTCTTCCTTCCCCTTTCTACCTCAAGGAGCAGAGGAGCCAGCATCTTTTCTCAATCCTAAAAAAAAAAAAAAAAAATTTTTTTTTTTTTAATGCATAGCCCGGTAGATGCAGAGAAAATGTTGAACTTTCAGGATTTGTTGGGGCTTCTGAAAGCTTGTGTGTCATCACGAAATATAAGCTCATCTTATAAAGCTGTCTTTCGTAGAAGCTTCAGTTACTGATGCCAAATGTCAACATATCAGATTGTTGGCTAATTTTAGCCTTTCTGCTGACGGTCTTACACTATGTAATTAGACCCAATTTCAGAAGACATTCAGACATACCTCTGTTTCGTGTTATGATTGTAAGGCTTTGACCATTAGTGCTAAGGTTCAAAGTTTGAAAGTGCCACCTACAAATGCCATTTGGATGTTTCACATTCTTCCATACTTCCAGGGCCATGTGTCACTTTAAAATCAAAATAAAAATGGTCCTAGCTCCCATTCCATTTATTATGGGAAGTCCAGTGTCTTTTTGAATATATATGAGAATTCTCAGAGGGCTTTTACACTCCTATCCACTTCTTGTTTGGCGTTCTAAATGACCTCATGTGTTGTTTTACTCCCTGAAACTGCTCTCTTTGCCTTGTTTTGAACACAGCACCTCTCTCCTATTCCTCAAAGTGTCAGCAATATCGGTGAGTTGGGTGTAGCAGATTTTATTAAAGTCTGGGGATGGCTGAGCTGGACCATGGCTCAAGGCAGAAGAGAAAACAATGTAAAGTTGAATATTCAACACTGCAAATTACCTTAGCCAGTCCTACTACTGAGACTTTCTCATCAATTGCTTTTCTTTTTGGGGCTTGGCGATCTACTTCTGAAAAATCAACCAATGACAACCGTGTGAATCGCAACCGTCTGATCTGGTTGTACGTGGGGTTGCCGTGAGTTGAGGGCCAACTCAGTGGCAGCTAACAACAACAGCAACTAGGAGCTGGAAAAGGCAAGGAAACAGATTCTTTCCTACAGCTTCCAAATGGAATGCAGCCTGTCAAAACCTTGATTTTAGCCCATTAAGAACCATTTCAGATTTCTTACTTCTATGACTGTAAGATAATGTATTTGCATTGTGTTAAGTCACCAAGTTTGTGGTAGTTTG
This sequence comes from Elephas maximus indicus, assembly GCF_024166365.1. Taxonomy (NCBI): domain Eukaryota; kingdom Metazoa; phylum Chordata; class Mammalia; order Proboscidea; family Elephantidae; genus Elephas; species Elephas maximus. The sequence goes on from NC_064840.1 coordinate 10,910,812, forward strand.
TTATAGCAGTAACAGGAAACTAATACACACTCATCATGCCACAGCACTACTCCCTTGATCCTCACAACAGTTGTGATGTCAGGAACAGTATTTACCTAACAAAGAACCTCATTTCAGCAATGTTAAGTTACCCACCTAAGGCCACACAGCTGGGACTTAAATCCAGTCCTATCTGACTCTCCCATTGCAGCAGATTCTACACGAGGAGTCCTCTAACATTAACGGGCATCAGAATTGTTTAAAATGAAAATTCCCAGGCACTCTACCCCTAAGATTCAGAGTTACAAAGTCCAGGCCAGTGTCTGGGAATCTATATTTTTATTCTAGCTCCTGGAATGATTGGGACACAGTTGTTGGCTAAATTATAAACTGTCAGCACTAAAGGCAACAAGCTCTTCTTTGGATCCTTCCAGCACCCTTGCAGGGGCTCACACATAATAGGTGCCCAATAAATTTTTGCGGCTTGTCAGTCTGTTCACAGGGCTGTTCTGAGTAGTTAGGCTGAAGTACGTCTTGAAAAAGAGTTTGGAATTTATCCCAAGGGCAGTAGGGAGCCATGGAAGGTGTTAAGAGCATGACAAGATTTATAGAGAGAAACGAGGGAGCGCATGCCATTCCAGAAAGACAACAAGGCTTTGAGCAAAGACATGGAAATGGGAATTTTAAAAGAGCAGATTTGGAGACTGGTGAGGTTTCACGGGGAGATGTAGGAAAGATGTCCATCTGGTTTGCATTCATCACCACTTTATAATAACTGCACGCACACTCTCTCACACCGAGTCTTCTAGGCTGATTATCTTTGTAACCCCCACAGTGCTGTGGTCTTGTGCATAGTAGGTGTTAATTAAATCTTTGATGAGTCAGACTGAACTTGGCAAGCCACTTGACCACTCTAAGGCTTCAGTTTCCCCATTTGTAAAACAAAAGTGTTAGACTAAAGGCCCTGGAAACACCCTCTCAGTGGTATTTAAAATCCTGCTTCTTTTCTTGGAGAATGTTTCCCAGAAAGACCCCTATTTGGAAGGAAGGTTGGGTTGGAAGACTTCAGGAACTCACCCAACTCCGAGACTCCATATGTGACAGAAGCTGTTCTTAGGCTTTGTAGTGGGTTATCTCATCAAATCTTTGCAGTAATTCCATGTGGAAATGCACCACGAGCAGCCCCATTCTACAAATAAGGAAACCGAGGCTCAGAGAATTAGATAGCTCGCTCAAGGTAATACAGCCAGAGAATAGCTGAGCTGAGATTGAACATAGTTCCCTCAACTCTGGACCAACTGTTACCCTTTATTTTGATGTTTAAACTCTTCTGCCAGTATTTTTTCCCCTAAATACCTCTGTGTGCATATTCCATGAAAAAGAACATTCTCTTACATAACCACAGTCCAGTTTCCAAAATCAGGAAACTTAACATCTCTGTAACATTTTTATCTAATCCACTGTCCACTTTCAGATTTTGCCAGTTGTCCCAGTAATATCTTTTTTATTCTCTGTCCAGAATCCAATTCAGGATTCCACATTGCATTGAGTTATTCTGTCTCTTTAGTCTCGACAGCATCTCAACCTTTCTTCGCTTTCTTGACTTTGACATCTTTGAAGCGTTCAGGCCTGTTATGTGCAGAATGTCCCTCGATTTGGGTTTTCCTGACAGTTTCTCATGATTAGATTCAGGTTGTGCATTTTTGGCAGGAATAACACAGAAGTGGTGCTGCATTCTTCTCGGCATCACAGGAGGAGGCACATGCTGCCCCTTCGTCCCATTGCTGTCCCCTCCTTCCTTTAGCGCCCATTCCTGATGAAGTTAATCTTCATCACGTCCCTCCCTCCTTCCTTCCTCCTTACCTTCCTTCCTCCTTTTCTCCCTCCTTCTCTCCCTCTCTTCCTTCCTTCCTTCCTTCTTTGCTTCCTTCTTCCTTTCCTCTCTCCCTTCCTTTCCTCCTTCCTCCTTCCTTCCTTCCCTCCCTCTCTTCCTTCTTCCTTTCCTCCCTCCTTCCCTTCTTTCCTTCCCTCCCTCTTTTCTTTCCTTCCTTCCTCCTTTCCTCCCTCCCTCACCCCTCCTCTCCTTCTTTCTTTCTTCCCTTCCTTCCTTCTCTCCCTCTCTTCTTCCCTTTTTCCCTTCCTTTAACAAACTAATACTCTTGAACACATACTATATGTCCATCAGTGAATGAGACAGATACAACCTGCCCTTGAGGTCTCCTGTGGGAGATAGACAATTTCATGAATAATATATGATTCAAACTTTGGAAAGCCCTGTGACAGAATTTCAGACTTGGAAAGTACACACTCATTATATAATTGAAGAAACTGAGGTACAGACCCCTCAGAGGTGGTGCGGACCAAGAATCCGGGTCTTGCAGTGCTCACTGCCCGCGCAGTCACTCACCTGGAAGCCCCAGATGTTGAATTAAGGAGCCTCACGCTGGGCTGGGCCCAGCCAAGCATGGGGCTGCTCTCTGACCAATTAAGGATGCCCTTCTTATGTAGGAGAGATGCTGGGAGTTTCAGGAAAAGCCAATATTTACCTTCTCAACAAACCAAAGAGTCAAGTTAAGTAAAATGATACCTGACTCCAGTATAAAATTAAAAAAAAATTTTTTTTTTTTTAAGGTCTGTGTAAAGTCCATGCCAGAGCAGACTAGGGAGGGGGAGTCTTCCCCTCAGCCACCCTGCAGGGTCTGTCTCCTAGTCTTTGTCAGATCTCTCTGCTCTCTCTTTCCCTGTTTCTGTCTTTGACTCTCTGCTTCTGTCTCTGACCTTTTCTCTGTCTTTCTCTCTGTTGCTGCCGGTTCCTGTCTTTCAGTCTCTTTCTCTATCTGTCTCTGTCTCTCTCTTTTTAAAAAATAGACTTTCTTTTTTTAGAGCAGCTTTAGGTTTACAGAAATAATGTGCAGAAAGTACAGAGAACTCCCATGTGCCCTCTCTCCCCCTGCACGCTGCTCTCCTACTATTAACATCTTGCATTAGTGTGATACATTTGTTACAGCTGATGAACCAATACTGATACATTACTGTTAACTAAAATCCATCGTATTCATTGAAGTTCACTCTGTGTTGCACAGTTGTATGGGTTTTGACAAATGCGTAATGTCATGTGTCCACCATGACAGTATCATGCAGAATAGTTTCACTGCCGTAAAAATGCCCTGTGCTCCGCCTAGATATCCCATCCTCTGCCCCAAGCCCCTGGCAATCAGTGGTCTTTTTACTTCTCTGTGTTGTTGTTAGGTGACTTCTAGTCAGTTTCAACTCATAGTGACTCCATGTGACAGAATAGCACTACCCCATAGGGTTTTCTAGGCTGTAATCTTTACGGGAGCAGATAGCCAGGTCTTTTTCCCTCCCAGAGCCACTGGGTGGGTTTGAAGCACTAACCTTTTGGTTAGCTGCTGAGCACTTAACCGTTGCGCTACCAGTTTTGCCTTTTATCTCTGTATCTCTTGCTCCATCTCTCTGTATCTCTGTTTTATCTCTCATTGCCCCCAGCCTCCTACTCTGTGCTCCAGCCAGACTCAGTTACTTGAAGCTTCCCAAAGCGCCCCATCCCCCATCTCACAGTCTTTGCACATGCTGTTCCTCTTCCCTGGAGCAATGATATCTGTGGCCCCCTCCTCAAATTTCTGCCTTCTTTATTCATCCTTCAGGAGATAAGCTTCAATGTCACTTTATATTTTAAATACCATAAACTACATTAAAGATTTTTTAATCTCTTCTTCATGGTGATTCCGTGTTTTTGTTGTGTGCCATTGAGTTGATTTTTGACCAGCAGTGACCCCATGTAACACAGTAGAACTGCCCCATAGGGTTTCCTAGGCTGTAATCTTCATGGAAATCTTTATAGGAGCAGATCATCAGGTCTTTTTTCCCACAGAACTGCTGGGTGGGCTCAAACTGCAGACCTTTCAGTTAGCAGCTGAGTGCCAAACCATTGCACTGCCAGGGCTCCTATCTAGGGCTCCTGTTGTTGTTGTTAGGTGCCATCAAGTCATAGCAACCCTGTGTACAACAGAGTGAAACACTGCCTGGTTCTGTACCACCCTCACAATCGTTGTTATGCTTGAGCCCATCCTTGTAGCCACTGTGTCAATCCATCTCTCGAGGGTCTTCCTCTTTTTTGCTGACGCTCTGCTTTGCCAAGCATGATGTCCATCTCTAGGGACTGGTCCCTTGTGATAACTTGTCCAAAGTATGTGAGGCGAAGTCTTGCCATCCTTGCTTCTAAAGTAGCATTCTGTCTGTACTTCTCTAAGACAGACTTGTTCATTTTTCTGGCAGTCCGTGGTATATTCAATATTCTTCACCTACACCGTAATTCAAAGGCATCAATTTTTCTTCAGTTTTTCTTATTCATTGTCAAACTGGCACATGCATACGAAATGATTGAAAATACCATGGCTTGGGTCAGGCGCACCTTAGTCCTCAACATGACATCTTTGCTTTTTATCACTTTGAAGAGGGCTCCACGGGCCTTTTAATGGGATTTGTATGACACTAACTGATTCACTGCTTTAATCAGTTGCATCTAGAACGGTGCCTGGTGCATAAGCTGTGCTCAGGAAATGTTGGTTGAATGAATGTGTAAGTGAATAAATAGGAGGCTCTCCCTGATTCCTTCCCTGCAGGCTCATCTTGTGTCCCTACAGCATCTGGCACTACTTCTGTCATTGTCCTCATCATCCTTTGCTATAATTGTCCCATGTGTTGGGCAGACCTCAGTGATAATTCAGAGGCATGAGGATTACGGAAGTTAATTTATCTTATATGTAACAGTCCAGAGGGAGTGTTCCAGGTCAATCGGTGGTCCTCAGTGTTATTTGTGGACCCCAGCTGAGAGCAGCTCAGCCATCCTCAACACCTGACTTCCAGGTTCCTCTTCTTATCTCCGTTTCAGTCAGCAGGAGGGGTTAAATAAGATAGAGGTGCCAACAGGAAGGGTTTCATGGCCTCCCCTGGAAGTGACCACATGACTTCTGCTGACATTCTATTAGCCAGAATTCAGACACAGGACTGCATCTAACTGCAAGGGAGGCTGGGAAATGTAGTCCAGCCGCTGTGTGCCCTGGAAGATGGAGAGAGCAGGTTTGGGTCCCTATAGCTGACAGCCTCGGCCACATCTGGTTGCCTGTTCGAATCCCCCACTGGGCTGTAAGCTCTTTGAGGACAGAGAGTGTGTTTGTCCTGATCACCTTTGTGTCCCTAGCACCCAACACACAGCCTGATTCATTATAAACCAGTAGTTCCCAAAGTGGGCTTCTCATTGGAATCATCTGGGGGTCTTTAAAACACCCTGATGCCTGGTTCCCACCTCCAGATAGTCTGATGTAATTGGTATGAGGTGTGGCCTGGGCACTGGGATTTTTAAGCTTCCTAGGTAATTCTAATGTATATGAAAATGTAGGGACCATTGCCATAGAACCTAAAAAAAATGAATGAACATTTGAGTGAATAGATCTAGCATCAAGTGTTGTTACCCAATGCCAGAGGTTTCAAGCTGATGTCTCGGGAGAAGATAACATGTTTTGTTTGGCTTGCATGGACACTTAAGATTTTTTTTTTTAATTGTATCAATCGCTAAGAATTAAAAGCTGGAAGATGTGACATGACATGGTTTTTTCTTCACATAACAGTTTGGGCTTTTAGTCTCTCTTACAAAAGTTTAGATGATCTGGGAACACTGGGCTGCTTGAGATGGGCAAATGCTCTCATGTTTGTCCCAGTCTCTACTTTTCCCTTATGCACACCTCCCACCCAGTCACCATTTGTTGCCTACCTGACTCATAAAGGCATTTAGATTTGATTCTTTTGGTCTAAGTAACCTGCTGGCTATCTCCAGAATTTCGGTTTTTCCCAGAGTTTGCTTGGAGAGATAAAGTGATATGTTCCCAAGGGCATCCTTAGCTGGGCATTTTCCCTGCCTCTGCCTTTAATTCATTTGATCCAGAAGCCCTGCCCCAGCCTACTGAGAACAGAAATATATTTGAGCTACTTCATCAGTGCTCTGGGGTGTTGGCAGAGGGTATAGTGGGATGAGCACTGAGCTGGGAGTCAGGATGCCCGGGCCCTTTCCTTGGCTTGCACGAATTTAATAATCTCAGAGCATTTCTCATTCCTCAGCTTTAGCTCTGTTATCTGTAAAAGGAGGCTGTTGAACTCAGTGATCTTCCAGTTCCCTCCCTACCCTCAGACTTGGGAAATCAGGCCCTATTCTAAAAAGTCCAGAAGTTTCTCTCTTTGAAAAGGGCCATTTCCGAGGTAGGAATCTGCTTAGTGTATGGCTTGTCCCTGAAATGAAGCTGCTCGCACATCTTTTCCTGATAGAAATCAGCCATTTGCCAGTGCTGCATCCAGCCATGCAAAGCTATATGGCAATTAATTAAGTTAGTAAATAAATTATTGTCATAGAAATTCCATTAGCAGGCACAAAAAAGGACGATTACATCTTTTAGGAGCAGACTTAAAAATTAATGCGGGCCATCTTTTGAGGAAAGGTTTCTTTTTATCTCTCAACCAGACTAATAGTTTGTTTATAGCAAAGATTCTCAGAAAGAGATATATTGAATATCCTGATTCACCGTGGCCTGAGTCGGTCTTTAGAGTTCTGTCTGTTTTTCCTAAAGGTGCCTCGCCAAGAAGTCCAGATGTCCACACCTCCAGCACAGTCTCGCTATGGGGTGCTTAATAATGCATTCTTGTCTGGTCACTGTCGAGGTGGTTGTGCATGCAAAGTGGTTTCTGAAGGAAGGGGACATCTTTCCTCCTTCACACTGAAGGTGAAGGAGATAGCTTGGAGGTAGACATTGTTCTTTCATCACCGTGGAGAGTTCCTGCATGAATGTCTATCATTAGCCTCACCATACTGCAATTTGATATTTTTAGAATGTGCCTAAACTAGACAAGGCCCAAAAAGAATAAGGTAGCGGACTTCATAGTTGCATCACTGTCTTAGTTTAGGTTTCCCAGAAGTAGACCCTGAGTCAGGGATTCAAGTGCAATTGGGTCATTTGGGAGGTGGTCCCAGGAAACACTGGAAGCAGAGTGGGGAAGTGAGAGGGGAAGAGAAGAGAACCAAATAAGGGTAAGTCACCAAGCCAGTTACCGGGCAACTGGAGGTTCATCTGACTGAGGAACTCTGGAAGCCACTGTAGAGTGTGCATCCCAGTCATCCCAGCTACAGGGTGAGAGACCTGGGCTACTTATACACTTATTGGATCATCATTGTTTGGTGCTGCTCCCTGGGGATGTTAATTCCCTGGTACTTCTCCCTGCTAGGAGCAAGGGTGGAGTAGGCTGTAGTGTGCACTACAATGGTAAGGCCCAAGGCATATTAATAGAAGGCTGTTATGGTTATGAACTTGCCCTTTGGGGGCCGATGGACCTGGGCTTTATTCTTGGCCCTGTTTGGTTTTGGCTATGTGACACTGAGAGCTTATATACTGAGCCTCAGTTTACCTGCCGATAAAATGAAAAGTAATAGTAAAACCAGCCTCATTGGATTTTTCAGAAGGTAAAGAAGCTCAAGACCTGGCCCAATTCCGTGCTCAATAAACACTAGTGATTAGTAGAGAGAAAATTTGGTCATATGGATCAAAACCCTTAAGAAAATGCAAGCTCCTTGACCTAGCCAATTGGACTTCTAGGAACTTATCCTCGGTAAATAATCAGACAAGTACCTAAACATGTATGTACGAGAATTTCTTTGTACTATTGTTTAAGTTGGCAAAGAAAATGGAAAGAATATAAATGTTCACCAGTAGGGTCTCTGCTATACCAGTTATGTATAGCTATATGATATAATATATTGTAGTCATTAAAATGATGATATACATTGTAACATTATTGACATACAAAGATGTTCTTTGTATATTAAAAAAACCAAAGCCAAACGCGTTTTCATCAAGTTGATTCACACTCATATATTAAATGGGACAAAATCAGGTTTTAGAAGAGTTTATAAGGACTGCTGTTGTTTTTATAAGTAAGTGTAGGTACCCCAGCATTAAGATTTCCTCTTCTTGGGGACAGAGTTTGGGACTATGGGTGATATTCAGTGTCTGCTTTCCATGTTGTTGAGGTGTTTAATTTTATAATGAGTACACATTACTTTTATAATTGGAAAACAGCAAATACAAAGCTGTTTGTAAAACACAGATGAAGTTCAACCTTGTAAACTGTCAAATGCCCCTCTGACATTCCTCATTTTCCCAAATGGTGGGAAAAGGTGGGTTTTCATTATTTCTCACAAAAGGTATGGCTCACAGAAAGATTTTTTCCTGAACCTTTGTTTCTCATTCCTGAAGTAATCTGTGTTCCTAGTAACAAATTCAATTATGGAAATGTATTACTTTGTTTCTGTACTTTCCACCCTCACCCCTTTGTTTCCCTCCTAAACTCAGAGTATGTCTATTTTTAGACATTTTCTATGCATATACATATCTCCTGTGTTTATTTTCTGTGTGTATGCTAATATATATCTCCTGTACTTCTCCTATGCTAAGCCACATTTTTGTCTTATCAAAACAATGGCCACACATAAAACCCTGCACTATATGAAAAGACAAGTCTGAATTTTAAAAATAATATGAAAAAATTTGTTTCCTAAATCAAAGAACCAGTATATATACATGTATTGTTTTTATTTCTTTATTGAGGTACGCTTTACATACAGTAAAATGTGCAAATTTTTAAATGGGCAGTTGGGTGGATTCTGACATATATTTTCTTTAAACATAGGCTCATACTTTATAAACTTTCCTGCAACTTGCTTTTTTCTCTTAGCCATGTGTTTTGGACATCTTTCTCCATCCGTAGCACTTTTTTAAGGAGCTGCGTAGATTTCTATCATGTGACTATATGATCATTTGTTTTCCCAATCCCCCCCTACCGATAGCCGTTTGGATTGGGTCCAATTTTTTGGGCTGTTACAGACCCTGTAGTGAATTTCCTTGTACATCTATCTTTGTGTCCTTGTGGGGGAATTTTTCATAGGTGGATTGTTATTGATGTGTAAGCCCGATCGATTCAGAATATTTCACATACAATGTTCAAGAGATGCAATCTCTGTTCTCAGGAGGGAACGAGTGAGACAAGCACCATCTTGCTCATATCTCCCCCATTATGGCCCTGACCAGGGACCTCAGCCTTCACGTGAAACCCTCGTGTGAGAAATTCAGGGCACAGAACTCTCAGCTTCCTTTCTCATCTTTAAAATTTTGTTCCCAGGTGAAATCCTATCCCCTTGACTAGAGGTGGCTTTGAGATTGGCATTTATCCATAGAATTCCAGCTCTGTGCAGGATATTTTGAAATATGGCTCACTGTGGTAAACATGACAGACACGGCCCCTGCCTTCGTGGGGCTGCCGTTCTCGTGGAAGAGGCAGCAGACAAGGAGACAAATGACTAATGCAGAAAACTCAAATTGGCCACTTTTTCAGGTCCCACCTGGCAGGCAGCAGGAGGTGGTGGGAAATGATCCTTCGGTGCCCGACCTTACAAATAGCCCTGCCAGCTCCAACGGGAAAGGGGGAAAATCTTAATTTAATTTCTCAATATTATAAAAGATTTGAGGTGCCTTGGTAAGAACACAAACTATTAACCAATGACAAAGTAGAAATAGAGATTTGGGATCAAAGAAAAAATAAGTAAAGGCAAAAATCAGAAAAAGACCACATATGTGTAGGCGACATGGTTCCAAGGAGTTACTTTGATTGGGCTTCAAATCTGGCGTTGTGCTTCCTGGCTGCCACAGTGAAAAGGGAGATATGCGTGGCAAGTTTTATACTTTGTAATAACAAAGAGAAGGAAGAATCTATTTACTTAAGGAAAGCACAATTTTTCTTAGTACTATAAAAAGTCTTTCCCTATATTTTTGCTTTGGAGCACTTAGCACACGTACCATCAATTAATTGTGTGATTACCTGTTTAAATCTGTCTCTGCTTACTAGGCTAGTTATTCTCAATCCTGCCTTCACATAGTAAAATCACCTGGGAGCTTCTAAAGACACCTATTCCTGGTCCGACCCCAAACTAATGACATTAGAGTTTCTGGGAGTAGAACTGGACATCAATATTTTTTAACAGTTACCCAGGTGGTTCTGGTGACAGCCAAGATTGAGAACCACTGACTGTACTGTTAGCTCCCTGGAGGCAGGAATCAGGTCTGTCTTATTTATAGATTTGTCCCTACACCTAACCCAGTGCCTGGCACTTGGGAGGAACTCAATGCATACTTTTAATTTATTTTTTGCACAGATAAACCATCCATCTGATCAAAAAATACCAAAGGTATGCAGTAAAATGCCTGCCTCCTTACCTCTCCTCTGTTCACCCAATTCTCTCCTCCCCTTAGCTCCCCATTGTTACAATTTCTTCCAGAATATCTTTATGCAAAGATAAGTAAAATTGAATATATGTATGTATATGTGAATATAAATATGAATGTATAAAATCAAATATATATATCATATACATATCATATACACACACACACACACATATATATATATATACTGCTGACCTTTTATTTAGCAGCCAAATGCTTAACCACTGCACCACCAAGGCCCCATAAGGTCCCTAGGTGGAGGAAATGGTTTGCACTCAATGGCTAACCTAAAGTTTGGTAGTTCGAATCCACCCAACGGTACCATGGAATAAGAGTCCTGGCCATCTGCTTCCATTAAGATTACAACCAAGAAAACCCTATGGATCAGTTCTACTCTGATACGCATGGGGTCATCATGAGTTGGAATCAACTTGATGGCAACTAACAACAATAACATACATATATAAAACTAACCAAACCCATTGCCGTCAAGTTGATTTGGACTCATAGCGACCCTACAGGACAGAGTAGAACTGCCCCATAAAGTTTCCAAGGAGCACCTGGTGGATTCGAACTGCTGATCTTTTGGTTAGTGGCCGTAGCACTTAACCACTACACCACCAGGGTTTCCAACATATGTATATATAACATATATATTTGTGTGAATGTGTATACATGCATAATATATGTATATGTGTTTATGTAATATTAGATTGAGTAATTTATCCCAATTCTTACTCCCATGTGGTGATACTACACATCCACACTCCTGCTATGGCCTCATGGTGGGTGGAGTGTTCTTCATCTCTTGATTTGAGCTTGGCCATGTGACTTGTTTTGGCCAAGGAGATGTTAGTGGATAAGATGTGAGAGACTTGACATATTCTTGTGTAACTGGCCTTGCCCTCTTTTGCTCCACAATCTACCGTGAGAAGAACATGCCCTTGTTAACTATTGCCCCTTCATCCTGGGCCCTAGAATTAGCAATATGAGACTAACTCAAAGAGAACCTGTAGCTTGGATCCCAAAGCCAAGCCGCCTTGCTGAGTCCAGCTGAGATCAGTGGACCCACAACCAACTCTCAGATGCATGACTATGAGAATGAACAATGATTTTTTTTAAGTGTTGGGGTGGTTTTTAAGGCAGCATTATTGTGGGAATGGGATATCTATGTTCCTCTGTGCCTTTTTTGCCAACATATCATGGAGCTCTTTCTATATCAGTGAATATAGACATATCACATTCTATTTTTGTTTTTATCTGTATAGAATGTCATTGGTTAGCTATGCCCTCATTCTTTAACTAGTTTCCTATTCAAAGGTATCTAGGTTGTTCCCAATCTTCTGCTTTTACAATTCTGTAATGAATAACCTTGTACATATATCATTTTGTACCAACTATCTCTGTTTTCTTATCTCTGTAGGATAAATTTCCAAAAGGGGGATTGCTGCACCAAAGAATATGTGCATTCATAACTTTGACAGATATTGTCAAATGACCCTCCATAGGGACACTCCTACCAGCAGTGTTTGAGAGTACCTGACTCCCCACATTCTTGTCGACAAAGTGTGTTATTAACCTCTCGGATTTTTGCCAATCTAATGTGGAAGACGGTATCTCACTGTAGTTTTAATTTGTGTTTCCCTTATTTGAGTGAGATTGAGCATCTTTTTAAATGCTTACAAGCCATTCGTGTTTTCTTTTCTGTGAACTGCCTATTCATTACCCCTTAGCCATTTTCCTATTAGACTGTCTTCCTCTTATCGATTCCATCAATACATATTTACTGAATAAATGAATGAATGAAATCAAATGAATTTAAATAGGGAGAACTGAATACCATGCTTCAATGTCCCTGATAAAACCTGGCAGAAGCAAGAATATGTTTGGCATGGCTGTGGTTTTTCATTGTGCTCTTTGATAAAAAGCCCAGGATCTCACATTGAAATGCCACTCCTGATGGACAGCTTGCAAAGAGGCTGAGGTACCAAAGCCCAAATAAGCAGCCTTCTCAAGCAGAGCTAAGAATATCAAGAGGAGTGGCAGTTCTCAGCCTGATACAAGTGAAGCAACGTGGGATTGAACCTTCTCCCAGATTCCAGAAGGCTGGTTTCCCAAGTTGGGTGGCGTCTCTGTTATCTAGTGCTGCTATAACAGAAATACCACAAGTGGATGGCTTTAACAAAGAGAAATTTATTTTCTCACAGTCTGCTAGGCTAGAAGTCCAAATTCAGGGCATCAGATCCAGGGGAAGGCTTTCTCCCTCTGTCGGCTTTTGAGGAAGGTCCTTGTCATCAATCTACCCCTGGACTAGGAGCTTCTCCGTGCAGGAACCCCCCGATCCAAAGGATGTGCTCTGCTCCCAGCACTGCTTTCTTGGTGGTGTGAGGTCCCTATGTCTCTCTGCTGCCTTCTCTCTTTTATATCTCAAAAGAGATTGGCTTAAGACACTATCTAATCTTGTAGATCTCATCAGTATAACTACCACTGATCTATCTCATTACATCATAGCGATAGGATTTACAACACATAGGGAAATCACGTCAGGTGACAAAATGGTAGACAACCATACAATAGTGGAAATCATGACCTAGCCAAGTTGACAGATATTTTGGGGGGACACAATTCAATCCATGACAGGTGGTCAGGAGTGGATCTATGTACTTTAGACATCAGATAAGAAGGTGGTAGGTTGACATCCTACGGTGAAAATGAAGGAGGCAAATCTGGGCCTTCCCCTGGATGGAAGGTGTATCAGATCCAGCTGACATCCCTTTCATGAACCAGGCACCTACCTTACTTTCTAGCCAAAGTGGCCCTAGCATCAGCTCAGGCTGGTCTCATGGTTTTAGAGACGATGGCCACCACTCTCTCTGTTGTCACCCCCGCTGCTGCAGCTGCCCTGGTCCCTTATGTCACTAGTGCAAGTGACCTGGAAGCAGCTCTCCACATGCCTGTGCTGTGCACCTCTCCCTCCTGCCCTGGGGTTTCCCTGTTGCCAGAGGCATGGGGCATTGTGGAGTCTAGTTGGTACCTGCCCATATGAAACTAAGAAGTGCAGGAGAGGTGACACCCCACTGGTGGGGACTTTTGACCAGTGGGAGATGGCAGCTGGTGGATATTCTCCATGTTTCACACTTGTCCCAGATGAAGCCTCTCTGAAGATGGCTGTGATACTGAAAAACCATCCTGTTCCAAGCTGTGGCCAGCTCCTTGACGCACTTCCTTTTTTTATTATAGTATATCTTTTTTGTTGTAGTGAAAATATACATACAAAACATTTGCCATTTCAGCATTCCGTACATGTACAATGCAGTGACAGTAATTACATTCATGATGTTGTACAATGATCGCCACTATCAATGCACTTCCTTTCATTTGTCTCCCTCCTTTCCAGGGTCACCCTCCTTTGCCCTGGGATTGCACTCCCTAACATGGTGTTAGCATATATGCTTTGCCCCAGACTCTGTTTTCTAGGGAACCCAGGCAAAGACAGAAAGTAAACTCAGTTACATCTAGAAGCAGGGGCTTCTCTAGATTGTACATGTCTCTATACATTTGCCTGTTCTACAGAAGCCAGAGTTTATTCATGGTTAACAGGGATGGGTGGGAGGGGGGAGATGGGGGAGGTATTGCTTAGGGAGCTCTGAGCTTTTATTAAGGTGATGGAAAAATCTGGAAACAGATAGTGGTGATTGTTATACAACATGGTGAATGTAATTAAAGTCACTGAACTATACATGTACAAAATGTGACAATGGCGAATTTATATATGTATATATATCACACATAAAAAAAAAAGCTTCAGAGAAAAAAAATTGTATTATGTGGCACCTAGATCTTAAATGGCTTGTGGTATAGCTGTCAGAAAGGTTTAAGAGAAAAATCACACTATTTATTGAGCACTTACTGGGTGGTAACTCTATGCTGAATTGTTTATATCATTTAATTCTTAAAATATCCCTATTGAATATCACCACTGCTATTTTGCTGGTAAAGGAACTGAGGCTTTGGGTATTTAAGTAGCTCATCCAAGGTAGTAAATGATTGAGCTGGGTTTCAACGCCTTTCTGCTCAACTCCAAACTGGTACTCTTGACTACGAAGTCATGTGATTCAAAAGTCACATGAAAGGCTATAGTGTTTAACAGAAGTTTACCTTGCTTGTCGAGTTGATTCTGACTCGTACGACCCTGTGAGACAGAGTAGAACTGCCCCATAGGGTTTCCAAGGAGCAGCTAGTAGATTCGAACTGCTGACCTTTTGGTGAGCAGCCAAACTCTTAACCGCTGCACCACCAAGGTTCCTTGACAGACGTAGTTACCTAAATTTATCCAGCTGACCCTTTATATATTCACTTTTCTGTTTCACAGGACTGAGGGACTAGGAATAACAGTTCCTTAACAACAACAACAACCACAGCTCTGCTCTTACTTCCGCATTAGTGTGAGTATTGTTCTTGGACACATGCATTAGTGAAAATTCAAGCAAAACAGTATAGAGTAAAAAATGTTTCTAATCCTCCATTCCCCAGAGGCACCACTACTGCCAGGGGTGTGTGTGTGCCCTTTCAGAGCTTTTCTCTGAGTGTTCTGGCATACAGGTATACACAGGACATCGTTTAACACACACAGATGACAGCACGTTGTCCCACACCTCACTGGGACATGATTCCATTTTAGTGCATGTCAACTGCCTCTCTCATCTGAGTAGCATCCATCCCGTAGTATGAATGCCTGATCCTCCACTGGGAGCAGTCAGGTCATCTTCTGCCTCCTGTCAGGCATTTGTAATTAGAGAGAATTGCTTGACGGATGAGAGGTTAGGAAAGCCGAGGACTTGCCCAAGGTCGCACAGCTCTTTGGTGGCAAAGCTGGGATGTGAACATAGGCCTCCTGATCCCAGCCCACCCTACAGTTCTTCACGGTTACTCAGTACAGCTGCAGGGGCTGGTGGGGAGGGGCCAGTTTGGGATGATGGCTGTGGACAAATGGGGAGCCTTGGCCTCTCAGAGTCAGGGGCTAGAAGTGAGTTGCTCACCCCCGGATGGTTGCTGGGGTGGTGTATCGCCCCACCAAGCTCTTAACTCTTAACACATCCGCCACCAGCCCTCCCCACTGCCCCTGTGTCCCCTGCTCCACAGCAGCTCTACAAGCCCCAGGAAGCCCCCCTTGGCTCCCTTCGGTGGATGCCTGTGATGACAGGTAAGTCATCCATCAACCCTGAGAACCAGTGGAGAGCAGCGTCTATTTAAAGAAGCACACGTTTCCAGGTGCTGAGTCACATCAGGCTGGACCAGCCGGCCGAGCCTGGCGGACGGATGTGAGTTGTTGGGCATAGCGGCTACTGCAGCCTTGCTCAGACTTTGACTAAGCCCTCAAGAGGCTCTGAGCTGCAGTGCCATGTTGAATGAGATGACACACGATACCTTGAGCCCCACCTCAGGTTCAAATTTTAAATGTGGCTGTTTTCATTGCCCCCCACCCCGCTCTGGCCACTAGTCTTTCTTATAATGGTGTCAGTTAGCCAAATTGCAGTCACAGAGACCTGGATTTAAATCCCAGCTCCACTGCTTACTAGTTGTGCATGTGACCTTGGGCAAGTTGAATAAGTTCTTTGGGCCTCAGTGTCCTCCTTTGTAAAATGGGGTTAGTAGCTACTTTGTAGGGTTTGTTCTGACTCACAGTGGCCCCATAGGATGGAGTAGACCTGCCCCATAGGATTTCCAAGGAGCGGCTAGTGGATTCACATCGCCAACCTTTTGGTTAGCAGCCATAGCTCTTAACCACCACGCCACCAGGGCTCACTTGTAGGGTTTAGGGGAGAAATAAATATGGTGATATATGTAAAGCCCATTATCACGGCGCCTGGCATGTGGTAAGTGGTCAACAACTGATGGAAGATGAAATGACAGTGTTCAGCACAGTACTAGGCAAGGAAGGTAATCCTGGCTTCATCCTGTAGAGGGAGCCCTGGAGACATGGTAGTCACACCTGAGAGTTATCCCTATTGGGGGCGGGGAGAGGGAGCTGGGCTGTTCATACCGCCCCCCCACCTGTCAGTCATTGGTTAGGGGAATTCCCAGGGGAAGTATCAGGCTCTGTGTCTCGCCCCAAGAGGCAGCCAGCAGACATGAAGGAAAATGGCAGAGTATCCAAGGGGATCTGGATCAAGCACTCCCAGCATTTGCCACTCCTCTCGTAGAATATAGCCAGGTCTTTGTATCCGAAATTCAAATCCCCAGCTGCAGAAATCTGATGACACTGCATGGGTGAGGTAGCACCTCCGCCCCTTTCCCAAACGGGTGTGGCTGGAAGATTGGATAGCATGTAAAATGGCCCATTTGAAGAAAGGCTTGAAGTGAAAGAGCATGAAGAAAGGGCTGAGAGGCTGGGGAGGGGAATGAATGACATCTCAAGTACAGAGCTGCTCCTCAGCAAATGTCTGTTGGAAGAATACTGTGCACCCAGCACCATGCCAGGATCCTAGGTGATGCAAAGATGGCAAAGACAGGAACGCCACAGCCTCTTTTAGATAACATTGGGAGAGCGGTTTCCCCAACTGCCCTGGGAACTTTTTAAGGGTAAGGATCACATCTTATTGAGCCTTCTGTTCCTAGAACTCAGCACAGTAGCTAGCACAGACTAGGTGCTTCATAAATGTTTGTCGAGTGGAACTGATGTTTGTTGAGTTCTGCTGTGGGTGAAGCCAACACCGTTGGCATTCCCCTCCCTGTCCTGTGCCGTGCTTGCTCTCACCCCCCAGCAGGTCCACTCTCCCCCATCCAATCTGACACCGCCCAGAGGATGAGAGGGGCCCGGTATGCCAGTGCATCCAGGAGATGCAAGATGCTAGAGTGATACCCACACTGGGCAGGATGTCATAACATTTGAGTTTCCGTTATAGCCCTGCCCAGGCTGTGTATGAAATCAGGGCCTCTGTTTATGCAGTCCAGTGAGGGGACTGGCTAAGGACCTTATTGACTCCAGCATTCAGTGAGGCAGTTAACAAAGTGGCCAAGTGGGCAAGCATTGGAGTCAAACTTCCGAATTCAAATCCCAGTGTCTTGGTTATCTAGTGCTGCTATACCACCGGTGGATGGCTTTAACAAACAGAAATGTATTCTCTCACAGTCTAGTAGGCTAGAAGTCTAAATTCAGGGCGCCAGGTCCAGGGGAAGGCTTTCTTCCTCTGTCAGCTCTGGAGAAAGGTGCTTGTCATCAATCTTCCCCTACTCAGTGCAGAGACCCTGAGTCCAAAGGACGCACTCTGCTCCTGGCACTACTTTCTTGGTTGTATGAGGTCCCCCTATCTGTTTGCTAGCTTCTCTCTTTTATATCTCAAAAGAGGTTAAGACACAACCTAATCTTGTGGATTGAGTCCTGCCTCATTAACGTAACTGCCTCTAATCCTGCCTCATTCACATGAAGCAGGATTTACAACACATAGGAAAATTGCATCAGATGATAAAATGGTGGACAGTCACACAATACTGGGAATCATGGCCTAGCCAAGTGGATACACGTTTTTGGGGAACACAGTTCAATCCATGACACCCAGCTTTTCCACCTTCTAGCTTGTCCTTGGGCAAGTTACTTGACCTGTCTGTGCTGTAGTTTCCTCATTCGAAAACTGGGCGTGATAATAGTAGTATGTTACCATAGGATTCTTGTAGGAATTTATATTATTCAGGCATAAAAAGGAATGAAGTACTGATATATCATATAATATGGATGAACCTTGAAAACATTATGCTAAGTGAAAGAAGTCAGACACAAAAGGCAACATACTATATGATTTCATTATATGAAATGTGCAGGAGAGGGAAATCCACAGAGACAGAAAGTAGATGAGTGGTTGCCTAGTGCTGGGGATGGAGTGGGGGAAGTGGGGAGTGACTACCAATGGGTGTAGGGCATCTTTTGGGGCTGATAAAATTATTCCTGAATTAGATAGTTTTTAATTGTTGCATAAACAACTTTATATGAATTGTATCCTAATTTAAAAAGTAAAAATAAAAAGATATGGCATATAAAGTCAATAGTTCACAGTAGGTATTTGATAAACCATCTTTCCCCTAGATAATTGTAGTGACCTCCTAACTGGTCTCCCCACCTCTCCCCTTGCTCCCCAATCAGAGTATTCAAAGGTACATGACTTTATGTCACTCTTGCTCTCTAAACTCTCTCATGGCTCCTGTTTCTCCATAAGCCCGAGTCATTACAGTGGCCTGCAGGGTCCTGCGTCATCTGGCTTCTGCTTCCTCTCTCATCCTATCATCTGGGATTCCCCGCAACCCTGCTCTCTCTGGTCCAGCCACATTGGCCTTTGCTGCTCCTCAAACATAAGCTGGACATGTCTCTACCTCAGGACCTTTGTACTTGCTGTTCCTTCCACCTGAAACAAATGTCCCTTGAATATCTGCTGGGCTTGCTCTTTTGCCTCCTTCATGTCTTTCCTCAAATGTCACCTTCTCAGTGAAGCCTTCCCTGACCACTCACTGTATTTAAAATAGAAACTTCCTACCTTGGGACTCCGTATTCATCTTCCCAGATTATTGTTCTCCATAACACTTACGTTTATTGTCAGCATGTCAGCTCCACAAGGGCAGGGTTTATGTGTGTCTTGTTCACTGCTGTATCCCCAGTGCATAGAATAGTGTCTGGCACAGTCAACACTCAAACAACATTTTTTGACTAAATAAATAAATGCTAGCTCTTACTATTATTGGTAATAAACATTATGAGATTTTTAGTCTTTGTATTTTCTTCTCACTGATGTCCCTGTGGATTTCAACCTGACACTTCTTTGAGACTTCTTTCTTCCTCCCAGCTCATCCCCACTGGGTGTTGGTTTTAGAGGTAAACATCATCCTTGTGGTATAATTATGAAGTTGCTCTAGAAAATAGTTTTGTCTCACTTTGAAGTGAACTCTCTTTTTCTTTAAAAGACACCAGAACCCCTTACTGAATTCTTCACTATAATGAAATTAGTTTTCTAAAGCTGATGCGGAAGCTAATTTGGGTATAGCTGTCAGTGGGAAGGCTTTGAAATTAATTGTCTTAGCTAACCTTGTTGAGATCTAAGCATGTTACGTTTAGCGCATAAAAACGTTATCTCCTCATTGGTATCTGCTGGGATTGAACGTCCTGGTTTATTCCCTCTTGAATAGGATAATGTAATTTTCATTGGCTTCAAAATTAAGATGGAGAACTAAGTGGTAGTGGAAAGAACTCTTGGACTGGGAGTCAGGATACTTGGGTTCTAGAACTAGCTCTGAACGTGCCCGACCATATGACCTGGGACCGGGCTTTTCTCTCTGAGTCTCAGCTTCCTCATTTGGGGGTACCTTTTGAAATAATTTTAAATCCCACAAGTAAATACATTGTTATAAAAGATTAGAATTTACAAATAAGGCTAAAACCTCTTTAACCATGACTTCCCCATGCCCCAAAGTATCCTCTTATTTGTTAGGTGTTTGTATTTCCAGGTTGTTTTCTATGCATTTGTTTATAAATACGTAGTATTGTTTTATGAGTGAGTGTTATACATAATACTATAATATTGTGCTGTAACTTGTTTTTTCCACCCAGCGTGTGTTGCAGTTCTTTCCATGTCATAATGTATATATTTGTCTCATACTTTTAAGTAGCTTCATAGTATTCCATTACATGGATGCAGCATTACTTATTTAGCGATTTTCTTATTGATGAATGTTTAGACTATTTCATTTCTTCTCTACTACAAACCATGCTGTAATTGACATTCTTGTTTGGGCCTCCTCTCTCTGGTAGACACTGAGAAACCAAGCGGCTGGATCATAATTCTGTCATTTTTCAAGTGAGGGAACCGAACAAGTTAAATTTTAGCTCCTTCTCAGTGTAACGTGGATATAATTGGGATTCCACGTGGTCCAGTCTTTGTTCTGTGTCAATTCAAAGAACCACAGTTTGACGGAAAATGTAACTGAACACGATTCCATTTTTTTACTCGTTTGCTTGAGAAACCTCCAAAGATAGTGTGGTAATGGGAAGTAGGGGAAGTATCAAAGTGAGGAGTACATTCTTTTTACTGAATTAGTTTGTTTTCAGGTATTTTTTTTTTTAATAACTTTTATTAAGCTTCAAGTGAACGTTTACAAATCCAATCAGTCTGTCACATATAAGTTTACATACATCTCACTCCCTACTCCCACTTGCTCTCCCCCTCTTGAGTCAGCCCTTTCAGTCTCTCCTTTCTTGACACTTTTGCCGGCTTCCCTCTCTCTCTATCCTCACATCCCCCCTCCAGACAAGAGTTGCCAACACAATCTCAAGTGTCCACCTGATATAATTAGCTCACTCTTCATCAGCGTCTCTCTCCCACCCGCTGACCAGTCCCTTTCATTTCTGATGAGTTGTCTTCGGGGATGGTTCCTGTCCTGTGTCAACTGAAGGTCTGGGGAGCATGGCCGCCGGGGTTCCTCCAGTCTCAGTCAGACCATTAAGTTTGGTCTTTTTATGAGAATTTGGGGTCTGCATCCCACTGATCTCCTGCTCCCTCAGGGGTCCTCTGCTGTGCTCCCTGTCAGGGCAATCATCGATTGTGGCCGGGCACCAACTAGTTCTTCTGGTCTCAGGATGATGTAGGTCTCTGGTTCATGTGGCCCTTTCTGTCTCTTGGGCTCTTAGTTGTCGTGTGACCTTGGTGTTCTTCATTTTCCTTTGCTCCAGGTGGGTTGAGACCAATTGCTGCATCTTAGATGGCCGCTTGTTAGCATTTAAGACCCCAGACGCCACATTTCAAAGTGGGATGCAGAATGATTTCATAATAGAATTATTTTGCCAATTGACTTAGAAGTCCCCGCAAACCATGTTCCCCAGACCCCCACCCTTGCTCCGCTGACCTTTGAAGCATTCATTTTATCCCGGAAACTTCCTTGCTTTTGGTCCAGTCCAATTGAGCTGACCTTCCATGTATTGAGTGTTGTCTTTCCCTTCACCTAAAGCAGTTCTTATCTACTGATTAATCAATAAAAAACCCTCTCCCACCCTCCCTCCCTCCCCCCCTCGTAACCACAAAAGTATGTGTTCTTCTCAGGTTTACTATTTCTCAAGATCTTATAATAGTGGTCTTATACAATATCTGTCCTTTTGCCTCTGACTCATTTCGCTCAGCATAATGCCTTCCAGGTTCCTCCATGTTATGAAATGTTTCAGAGATTCGTCACTGTTCTTTATCGATGCGTAGTATTCCATTGTGTGAATATACCACAATTTATTTACCCATTCATCCGTTGATGGACACCTTGGTTGCTTCCAACTTTTTGCTATTGTAAACAGAGCTGCAATAAACATGGGTGTGCATGTATCTGTTTGTATGAAGGCTCTTGTATCTCTAGGGTATATTCCTAGGAGTGGGATTTCTGGGTTGTATGGTAGTTCTATTTCTAACTGTTTAAGATAACGCCAGATAGATTTCCAAAGTGGTTGTACCATTTTACATTCCCACCAGCAGTGTATGAGAGTTCCAATCTCTCCGCAGCCTCTCCAACATTTATTATTTTGTGTTTTTTGGATTAATGCCAGCCTTGCTGGTGTGAGATGGAATCTCATCGTAGTTTTAATTTGCATTTCTCTAATGGCTAATGATCGAGAGCATTTTCTCATGTATCTGTTGGCTGCCTGAATATCTTCTTTAGTGAAATGTGTGTTCATATCCTTTGCCCACTTCTTGATTGGGTTGTTTGTCTTTTTGTGGTTGAGTTTTGACAGAATCATGTAGATTTTAGAGATCAGGCGCTGGTCGGAGATGTCATAGCTGAAAATTCTTTCCCAGTCTGTAGGTGGTCTTTTTACTCTTTTGGAGAAGTCTTTAGATGAGCGTAGGTGTTTGATTTTTAGGAGCTCCCAGTTATCGGGTTTCTCTTCATCATTTTTGGTAATGTTTTGTATTCTGTTTATACCTTGTATTAGGGCTCCTAGGGTTGTCCCAATTTTTTCTTCCATGATCTTTATCGTTTTAGTCTTTATGTTTAGGTCTTTGATCCACTTGGAGTTAGTTTTTGTGCATGGTGTGAGGTATGGGTCCTGTTTCATTTTTTTGCAAAGGGATATCCAGTTATGCCAGCACCATTTGTTAAAAAGGCTATCTTTTCCCCAGTTAATTGACACTGGTCCTTTGTCAAATATCAGCTGCTCATACGTGGATGGATCTATGTCTGGGTTCTCAATTCTGTTCCATTGGTCTATGTGTCTGTTGTTGTACCAATACCAGGCTGTTTTGACTACTGTGGCTGTATAATAGGTTCTGAAGTCAGGTAAGGTGAGGCCTCCCACTTTCTTCTTATTTTTCAGTAGTGCTTTGCTTATCCGGGGGTTCTTTCCCTTCCATATGAAATTGGTGATTTGTTTGTGTATCCCCTTAAAATATGACATTGGAATTTGGATCGGAAGTGCGTTAAGTGTATAGATGGCTTTTGGTAGAATAGACATTTTTACTATGTTAAGTCTTCCTATCCATGAGCAGGGTATGTTTTTCCACTTACGTATGGCCTTTTGAATTTCTTGTAGTAGAGCTTTGTAGTTTTCTTTGTATAGGTCTTTTACATCCTTGGTAAGATTTATTCCTAAGTATCTTATCTTCTTGGGGGCTACTGTGAATGGTATTAATTTGGTTATTTCCTCTTCGGTGTTCTTTTTGTTGATGTAGAGGAATCCAAGTGATTTTTGTATGTTTATTTTATAACCTGAGACTCTGCCAAACTCTTCTATTAGTTTCAGTAGTTTTCTGGAGGATTCCTTAGGGTTTTCTGTGTATATAATCATGTCATCTGCAAATAGTGATAACTTTACTTCTTCCTTGCCAATCCGGATACCTTTTATTTCTTTGTCTAGCCTAATTGCCCTGGCTAAGACTTCCAACACGATGTTGAATAAGAGCGGTGATAAAGGGCATCCTTGTCTGGTTCCCGTTCTCAAGGGAAATGCTTTCAGGTTCTCTCCATTTAGAGTGATATTGGCTGTTGGCTTAGATGCCCTTTATTATGTTGAGGAATTTTCCTTCAATTCCTATTTTGGTAAGAGTTTTTATCATAAATGGGTGTTGGACTTTGTCAAATGCCTTTTCTGCATCAATTGATAAGATCATGTGGTTTTTGTCTTTTGTTTTATTTATGTGATGGATTACATTAATGGTTTTTCTGATATTAAACCAGCCTTGCATACCTGGTATAAATCCCACTTGATCAGGGTGAATTATTTTTTTGATGTGTTGTTGGATTCTATTGGCTAGAATTTTGTTGAGGATTTTTGCATCAATGTTCATGAGGGATATAGGTCTATAATTTTCTTTTTTTGTAATGTCTTTACCTGGTTTTGGTATCAGGGAGATGGTGGCTTCATAGAATGAGTTGGGTAGTATTCCGTCATTTTCTATGCTTTGAAATAGCTTTAGTAGTAGTGGTGTTAACTCTTCTCTGAAAGTTTGGTAGAACTCTACAGTGAAGCCGTCCGGGCCAGGGCTTTTTTTTGTTGGGAGTTTTTTGATTACCGTTTCAATCTCTTTTTTTGTTATGGGTCTATTTAGTTGTTCTACTTCTGAATGTGTTAGTTTAGGTAGGTAGTGTTTTTCCAGGAATTCATCCATTTCTTCTAGGTTTTCAAATTTGTTAGAGTACAATTTTTCATAATAATCTGAAATGATTCTTTTAATTTCATTTGGTTCTGTTGTGATGTGGTCCTTCTCATTTCTTATTTGGGTTATTTGTTTCCTTTCCTGTATTTCTTTAGTCAGTCTAGCCAATGGTTTATCAATTTTGTTATTTTTTTCAAAGAACCAGCTTTTGGCTTTGTTAATTCTTTCAATTGTTTTTCTGTTCCCTAATTCATTTAGTTCAGCTCTAATTTTTATTATTTGTTTTCTTCTGGTGCCTGATGGATTCTTTTGTTGCTCAGTTTCTATTTGTTCAAGTTGTAGGGACAGTTCTCTGATTTTGGCTCGCTCTTCTTTTTGTATGTGTGCATTTATTGATATAAATTGACCTCTGAGCACTGCTTTTGCTGTGTCCCAGAGGTTTTGATAGGAAGTATTTTCATTCTCGTTGCTTTCTATGAATTTCCTTATTCCCTCCTTAATGTCTTCTATAACCCAGTCTTTTTTCAGAAGGGTGTTGTTCATTTTCCAAGTATTTGATTTCTTTTCCCTAGTTTTTCTGTTATTGATCTCTAGTTTTATTGCCTTGTGATCTGAGAAGATGCTTTGTAATATTTCGATGTTTTGGACTCTGCAAAGGTTTGTTTTATGACCTAATATGTGGTCTATTCTAGAGAATGTTCCATGTGCGCTAGAAAAAAAAGTATACTTTGCAGCAGTTGGGTGGAGAGTTCTGTATAAGTCAATGAGGTCAAGTTGGTTGATTGTTGTAATTAGATCTTCCGTGTCTCTGTTGAGCTTCTTACTGGATGTCCTGTCCTTCTCCGAAAGTGGTGTGTTGAAGTCTCCTACTATAATTGTGGAGGTATCTATCTCGCTTTTCAATTCTGTTAAAATTTGATTTATGTATCTTGCAGCCCTGTCATTGGGTGCATAAATATTTAATATGGTTATGTCTTCCTGATCAATTGTCCCTTTTATCATTATATAGTGTCCTTCTTTATCCTTTGTGGTGGATTTAAGTCTAAAGTCTATTTTGTCAGAAATTGATATTGCTACTCCTCTTCTTTTTTGCTTATTGTTTGCTTGATATATTTTTTTCCATCCTTTGAGTTTTAGTTTGTTTGTGTCTCTAAGTCTAAGGTGTGTCTCTTGTAGGCAGCACATAGATGGATCGTGTTTCTTTATCCAGTCTGTGACTCTCTGTCTCTTTATTGGTGCATTTAGTCCATTTACATTCAGGGTAATTATAGATAAATAAATTTTTAGCGCTGTCATTTTGATGCCTTTTTATGTGTGTTGTTGACAATTTCATTTTTCCACATACTTTTTTGTGCTGAGGCATTTTTCTTAGTAAATTGTGAGATCCTCATTTTCATAGTGCTTGACTTTATGTTAGTTGAGTCGTTACGTTTTTCTTGGTTTTTATCTTGAGTTATAGAGTTGTTATACCTTTTTGTGGTTACCTTATTATTTACCCCTATTTTTCTAAGTAAAAACCTAACTTGTATTGTTCTATATCGCCTTGTATCACTCTCCATATGGCAGTTCAATGCCTCCAGTATTTAGTCCCTCTTTTTGATTATCGTGATCTTTTACCTATTGACTTCCATGATTCCCTATTATGTGTATTTTTTTTTTAATTAATCTTAATTTGTTTTTGTGATTTCCCTATTTGAGTTGATATCAGGACGTTCTGTTTTGTGACCTTGTGTTGTGCTGATATCTGATATTATTGGTTCTCTGACCAAACAATATCCTTTAGTATTTTTTGTAGCTTTGGTTTGGTTTTTGCAAATTCTCTAAACTTGTGTTTGTCTGTAAATATCTTAATTTCGCCTTCATATTTCAGAGAGAGTTTTGCTGGATATATGATCCTTGGCTGGCAGTTTTTCTCCTTCAGTGTTCTGTATATGTGGTCCCATTCCCTTCTTGCCTGCATGGTTTCTGCTGAGTAGTCAGAACATATTCTTACTGATTCTCCCTTGAAGGAAACCTTTCTTTTCTCCCTGGCTGCTTTTAAAATTTTCTGTTTATCTTTGGTTTTGGTGAGTTTGATGATAATATGTCTTGGTGTTTTTCTTTTTGGATCAATCTTAAATGGGGTTCGATGAGCATCTTGGATAGATATCCTTTCGTCTTTCATAATGTCAGGGAAGTTTTGTGTCAGGAGTTCTTCAACTATTTTCTCTGTGTTTTCTGTCCCCACTCCCTGTTCTGGGACTCCAATCACCCGCAGGTTATCCTTCTTGATAGAGTCCCACATAATTCTTAGGGTTTCTTCATTTTTTTTAATTCTTTTATCTGATTTTTTTTCAGCTATGTTGGTGTGGATTCCCTGGTCCTCCAGATGTCCCAGTCTGCATTCTAATTGCTCAAGTCTGCTCCTCTGAGTTCCTAGTGTGTTGTCTAATTCTGTTATTTTATTGTTAATCTTTTGGATTTCTACATGTTGTCTCTCTATGGATTCTTGCAACTTATTAATTTTTCCAGTATGTTCTTGAATAATCTTTTTGAGTTCTTCAACAGTTTTATCAGTGTGTTCCTTGGCTTTTTCTGCAGTTATCCTAATTTCATTTGTGATATCTTTAAGCATTCTGTAAATTAGTTTTTTATATTCTGTATCTGAATTCCAAGATTGTATCTTCATTTGGGAAAGATTTTGATTCTTTTGTTTGGGGGGTTGGAGAAGCTGTCATGGTCTGCTTCTTTAAGTGGTTTGATATGGATTGTTGTCTCCGAGCCATCACTGGGAAACTAGTTTTTCCAGAAAATCCGCTAAAAAAAAAATGCAGTCAGATCCCTATCAGAGTTCTCCCTCTGGCTCAGGCTATTCAGATGTTAATGAAGCCACCTGGGGAGGGTGGGGGAGGGAACAGAGAGATAGGAGAGTAGCACCTCAGAATATAGCCAGAGTTGCTTGTCTTGCTTGGAATGACTATTATATCTGAGACTCCCACGGGGCGTGTCGCCTATGTGTGCTGGCTGTGTGGAGATTGCCCGGGGGGGGGGGGTCTGGCCCGCTGGAGTCACGGTCAGATCCTCCGCTTCCAGCCCCACGCCCAGCGTCAAGGCTCCCCTACTGGGACGGTGCACTCTCGACTCCAAAATCAGTCGCTGCCTCCCGGGGACTTCTCGTCCCTCCAGCCACGTGGTCGTGCCGCCCCCGAGAACCAGTTGGGCCCCCTCCCAGGGTTAGTTCAGATGGGTGGAGCAGGTCCCCGTGCTTGTGCCGTGACCGAGTGTTCCGGCTGGGACGCTGTTCTCCCCGCTCCAATACCAGTCGCTGCCTCCCAGGGACTTCTCCTACCGGCTGCGTCCCACGCCGCCCACGCGACCCGGCTGGTCCCCTTCCCAGGGTTAGTTCAGGGGGGTGGAACAACTCTCCGTGTTTATGCCGTACCTGCGTCCAGTCCAAATCCCTGCGGGACGGTTCCCCGGCTCGAACGCTGCTCTTTCTGCTCCAAGACCAGTCACTGCCTCCCGGGGACTTCTCCTACCGGCTGCGTCCCACGCCGCCCGTGGAACTGGCTGGTCCCCCTCCTGGGGTAAGTTCAGGGGGGTGGAGCCGCTCTCTGTGCTTGTGCCGTACCTGACTGGTACGCTGGCTCCAGGCTCTGGAAACAATCGCTGCTTCCCCGTATTAGTTCATTCTCCGTCTCTAAATCTGTGTTTGTTGTTCAGGGTTCGTAGATTGTTATGTATGTGATCAATTCACTTGTTTTTCCGTGTCTTTGTTGTAAGAGGGATCCGAGGTAGCGTCTGCCTAGTCTGCCATCTTGGCTTCCCCTCAGGTATTATTTTTATTTCAGGTATTTCTCCTTTTTGAGATGGTCAAACCAGTTTTGTTTCTTTTTTTTAATTACATGCATATATGCATAGATAAAAGATACACGTGGTTAAAAATTAAAAGAGTACAAAAGGATATAAGGCTAAAGCCTCCCTCTCACATCTGTTCCATAATTCTCTTGCCCTTAGGTCTTAATTCTCTTGCTGTTAGGTGCCATTGTGTTGATTCTGACTCGTAGTGACCCTATGTACAACAAAACGAAACACTGCCCAGTCCTGCATCATCCTCACAATTGTTGCCATTGTGTCAGTCCATCTCATTGAAGGTATTTTTCTTTTTCACTGACCCTCTACTTTACCAAACCTGATGTCCTTCTGCAGGGACTGGTCCTTCTTGATAACATGTCCAAAGTACACGAGGCAAAGTCTCACCATCCTCACTTCTGAGGAGCATTCTGCCTGAACTTCTTCCAAGACATATTTGTTCATTCTTCTGGGAGTCCATAGTATATTCAGTGTTTTTCACCAACACCATACTTCAAAGGCATCAATTCTTCTTCAGTCTTCCTTATTCTTTGTCGAGCTTTCCCATGCATATGAGGCAATTGAAAAATATCATGGCTTGGGTCAGGCACACCTTAGTCCTCAAAGTGATATCTTTTTAACACTTTAAACAGGTGTTTTGCAGCAGATTTTCCCAATGCAATACACATTTGATTTCTGGACTGCTGCTTCCATGGGCGTTGACTGTGGATCCAAATAAAATAAAATCCTTGACAATGTCAGTATTTTCTCCGTTTATCATGATGTTGCTTATTGGTCCAGTTGTGAGGATTTTTGTTTTCTTTATGTTGAGGTGTAGTCCATACTGAAGGTTATAGTCTTTGATCTTCATCAGTAAGTGCTTCAAGTCCTCTTTGCTTTCAGCAAGCAAGGTTGTATCATCTGCATATCGCAGGTTGTTAATGAGTCTTCCTCCAATCCTGATGCCCCATTCTTCTTCATGTAGTCCAGCTTCTCAGATTATTTGCTCAGCATACAGGTCAAATAAGTATGATGAAAGGATACAACTCTGATGTACACCTTTCCTGATTTTAAACAGTGCAGTATCCCCTTGTTCTGTTCAAATAACTGCCTCTTGGTCTATGTACAGGTTCCTCAAGAGCACAAGTAAGTGTTCTGGAACTCCCATTCTTTGCAATGTTATCCATGATTTGTTATGATTCACACAGTCAAATGCCTTGGCATAGTCACTAAAACACAGCAAACACCTGTCTGGTATTCACTGCTTTTACCCAATCCACCTGACATCAGCAATGATATTCCTCTGTCTTAGCTATCTAGTGCTGCTATAACAGAAATACCACAAATAGATGGCTTTAGCAAAGAGAAATTTATTTTCTCACAGTTTAGGAGGCTAGAAGTCCAAATTCAAGGTGCCAGCTCCAGGGGAAGACTTTCTGTTGGCTCTGGGGGAAGGTCCTTGTCATCAGTCTTGCCCTGGTCTAGGAGTTTCTTAGCTCAGGGACCCCGTGTCCAAAGGATATGCTTCCCTCCTGGTTCTTCATTCTTGGTGGTAGGAGGTCCCTTCTTTATTTCTTGAATTCCCAATCTCTTATCCCCTGAGCTGACATCTCCACTCTGGGACAAGGAGGCACAGAGCTTTCCTGTCCCCAAGAGGCATGCTTACCCCTCTCCCGAGAGCCAAATGCTCACACTTTTCAACTGGGACACCATCATTCCACGTTCTCTTCTGAATCCAGCTTGAATTTCTGGCAGTTCCCTGTCGATGTACTTCTGCAACTACTTTTGAATGATCTTCAGCAAAATTTTACTTACACGTAATATTAATGATATTGTTTGATAACTTCTGCATTTGGTTGGGTCACCTTTTTTGGGAATAGGCATAAATATGGGTCTCTTCCAGTCGGTTAGCCAGGTAACTGTCTTCCAGATTTCTTGGCGTAGATCCTTGAGCACCTGTAGCATTGCATCCATTTGTTGAAACATCTGAACATTTGTTGAAAAAGGCTCTGTCAATTCCTGGAGCCTTGTTTTTCACCAATGCCTTCAGGACCATCCATTCTTGACCGTATGCTACCTCCTGAAATAATTGAATGTTGACCAGTTCTTTGTGGTACAGTGATTCTGTGTATTCCTTTCATCTTCCCTTGATGCTTTGTACGTTGTTCAGTCTCTTGCCCATAAAATTCTTCAGTATTGCAACGCAGGGCTTGAATTTTTTTCTTTAGTTCTTTCAGCTTGAGAAACGCTGAGCATGTTCTTCCCTTTTGGTTTTCTAACTCCAGGTCTTTGCACATTTCATGATAATACTTTACCCTGTCTTCTCAAGCTGTCCTTTGAAATCTTCTTTTCAACTCTTCTAGTCATCATTGCCAGAGGCACCCACTATTTAAGGTCTTTTATGCATCCTCCTGCCCCTTAAAGCATATCTGCTTTAACACAATCTCAGGGGAAAATACTGGTGTGACCTTGAGGGGTTGTGGAGTAGACTGGTTAAGAACATAGGTGCCAGAGCCAGCGTTCCTGTACTTAAATCCTGGCTCTTCTACTCTCCAGGTAACTTTACCTCTCTGTGCTTCAGTTCCCTTATCTGTAAAATAGGAGTAATTATAATGACCAGCGCATAGAGTTGTGTGAGCATTGGATGTGTTATATAACATGTCAAGTGCTTAGACTAGTGACTGGTGCACAGTAAGCTGTTGGTATTAGTATTGTCATTTGGGACATCGTTCTCCTAGCTAGGCTGTACAGAAATTTTGATACGAGGAGAAAATGAATAAGACCTTTTGTTGAGGGAAGGGGCTTTGTAGAAGAAAAAAGAAGTAGAATTTAAAGACAGTGGAATTGGTTCCCTGGTGTGGAAAAGATCTCCTTCTTCTTTTCCATTATGAGGCCTGACCCCAGCTTTTGAAATTTTGATTGCTAGTACTAATTTATTTTTTTCTCACTTTCAGCACTGTCATCTTTTTTTTTTTTTTTTTTTAATAACCTATAGGCTGATGGCAGATATTTGAATGGAGAGATTAAATGAGTTTTCATTTGCCACTTTGAAATGTTTTAATCCCCTGAAGAGAGAGATTAAAGCTCTTTATATAAGGTAGGGGGTGTTCTTTTTTTTGTAGGTTAATATTGATATTCAGCATTCCACAGAGCCTCCCTTCATTTCCTGGTGTCAGCAAATAGAATCATTTCCTTTCCCACATCACTACCAGGCCACAGTGAAAGAAGAGGTGGAGGGACATGGCTAAGGATGCTAGAAAGGAAAAATTAACTAACAAATTTACTTTGTAAAGAAAGGAACCAAGGATAGGAACGATACCAGGAATATGTACAAAGCATGCCCTGACAAAGGGACTAGCCACATTGTGTGTGTGTGTGTGTGTGTGTGTGAAAGAGACAGAGACACACGCACAGATATACTCTGCATTAAAATTTTTAATAAGGGCAAAGAGTTTGGAGTAACAGAGAAGAACTCATTAGAGACAAGTTCTCAGACTCAAAGACACCCAATTTGTTACGACAATTAAATTTTAATGAAATATTTATAAGAGGAAGCTCTAAACCTCATCCAGCTGCCGATGTCCTGTAGACTGTTGAGAGCACTGGGTTGAGAGTCTGGGCAATTGGGTTCGCCCCCAGCGTTGCCCACTCTCTGGTTTGTGGCCCTTCAAAGACCCTGAGCTTCTCAGCCTCATGTCCTCATAGTATAGCCACTGCTTCCTTGAAAGCTTTGGGTTGGTGGATGTGAACATCCTTTGAAGAATATAAAATTGTATGGAAGAACATGTCATATGTTTAAAGTGTGTTAATAAGCAAATGATGAGTATCCATTTATTCAACAAGTAGGAGCCCTGGTGGTACCACAGTTAAGTTCTCAGCTGCTAACTGAAAGGTTGGCAGTTCAAACCCACCCAGTGGCTCCGAGGAGGACAGACCTGGCTATCTGTTTCTGTAAAGATTACAGCCTAGAAAACCCTATGGGAAAGTTCTCCTCTGTTACACACGATCTCTATGTGTCAAAAATTGGCAGCACCCAAGAACAACAATTCAAGTGTATACTGTGCAGATGCAGTATGACAGTGGAGCTCTGGTGGCACAGTGGTTAGGAGCTCAGCTGTTAACCTAAAGGTTGGCAGTTTGAATTCACCAGCTGCTCCTTAGAAACCCTATGGGGCAGTTCTGCTCTGTCCTATAGGGTCGCTATGAGCTGGAATTGACTCAACGGCACACAACAACAACAGTGTGACAGGCACTATACTAGGCCCTGGGGACACAAGGGTGACTATTTTAGGGGAGAGAATAAAACAATACTAGATGTTTAAGACAGTAGAGAAGGATCAGAATTAAACTCTTTAACGTCTTTATATTGTTTTGGAGAAGGATATAGAAATTGATTAATTTTAGATTAAATCACATAAGCATGGTAAAAAGTTGTGGGTAACATTGAAAAAATGGAGAATGTAACTTCCAAAGTAGCAGTGGTGGGGGACAGTGCATAGCAAATAGGAAAAGCAGTGAGGAGGACTACTGAGAAACCAGGGTAAACAGAACGCATAAAATAAGATGGTCAAATGAAATTTACATGTATCAGTAATCATAATAAATGTAAATGACTTAAATTTGCCAGTTAAAATATAGAGATGAAAGACTGGGGGAGAGGGTAGAATCCAGCTATATCTAACACAGAAGAACAGAAAAAGTTTGAACTTAAACATAAGCTTTTCCCAGGAATGGATAATAATTATATCAAACACATCTTTTACCACTACTTATACTTCTCCTTTTCTTTAGGGACTTTGCAATAAAGCAGGGATTGAGTTAAATCTGCTGGGGTGAAATCAAGGATGGGTGAGAAAGGAAAGGAAAGAGCATTTATTGAGGCAGGCACAGTGCTGGGTGGTTTCAAACGGAAGAAAACACGCATTAGGGTAGAACTGAGCATCCTAGTATATCTTGTTGGTCAAAGGTTCAGACTGTGGGGTCCAACAGACTGGACTTGGTTTCCTACTCATTCATTCATTCGTTTAGTATTTATTGAATTCCTACTATGTGCTAAGCAATTTGCTAGTAACTCACTTTAATCTATTTATGACTTAGTTTCCTCATTTTATCTGTTACCTATTGCTACAATAATGCTGTGTAAGAAACAACCACAAAACTTCAGTGGCGTGTAACAGTAAACACTTATTAACACTCACTAGTCTGTGGGTCGGCTGAGAGCAGTGCTGATCTGGGCAGGGCTTGGCTGATCTGGGCAGGGCTTGGCTGATCTGGGCTGGGTTTGCTCATGAGTTGCAGGTCTCTGGGAGCTGGCTGGCCTAGGATGTTCCAGTTCTGTCTCATGTGGCTTCTCTTCTTCCAGCAGGCTAGCTTGGGCCTATTATTATGATAGAGACAGGAGCTCAAGAGAGAAAGCAGAAGTGTGAAGTCCAGGTTCATAGCATTCTCTTGGCCAAAGCTAGTCACAAGTCCACCCCTGGTTTAAGTAGTGGAGAAATAGACTCCATCTCTTGATGGACAGAGCTGCAAAATCACATTGCAATACATAGTCACATTGCAAGGGGCATGGGTACAGAGAAAGGGAGAATTAGGGTACAGAGAAAGGGAGAATTAGGGCCATTTTTGCAACCAATCTACCACACTCATCTAGCCATGCAGAGCTAATATTAGCACCTACCTCTGAGAATTATTGTGAGAATTCAGTGAGATCATGCATATAGAGCAGTGATTTTGAGCGTGGCTTGCAGGAGGCACTCTGTAAATATTAGCCATTGCTGCTGCTGTTGTAATCACTAATGTTATTACTATCATTGCTGATTTGAGTCCTCCTTATCCCTGGGCATCTGCTCAGTGCAGTTTGGCAGTTCAGATCCCCTAGTGAGCTCTGCTCCTGCATGCCTGATTGCTTTGCCTCTTAATAAAGGAGCAAGTCAGTTGATGGAAAACTTCCTTGATTTTGTGAACACAGATGCCACTGTGTGTTAGCATCCTTTGGCCATTAGCTGTCAAGGCAGCCAGAGTGGAGATCTATTTAAAGAACATGTAGGTGCCTTTGCCTTCCGCCATCAAAGCCTTGCCAGCGATGGAGACACATCTGAAATGGGGGCAGAAGGGTCCTGGCATGAGCCAGAGCCTCCATTTGCCATCTGCATTTACCCAGGAAAGGGGAATTAATTGCCTAGTGAAGTTTAGTCTCCTCATGTTCATTGATGATACTGGCAGCCTGGTGTTAATAGTTTGCTATTTATTTTTATTTCCAAAAGCGAGAGATTGAGCCTTGAGTCAGAAATGCCAAACAGGTTGCAATTTTGCTATATTCTGGAGCCCTGCTTACAATGCCTCAGGAGGATGGGTGCCCTTAATGTTGAGTTAGGAGAAAAGGCATCAGTGAGTCTTGGCTTTGTTGAGGCTCCTGCTTACTGCCAAGCAAAGAATCATCAAGATGCTTTTTACCATGTAGGATAAACCTCAGCAGTGATTGCTATTATGGGCCTGACATTAGCTTCTCTTTCAAATGGGAAGTAGCAGCACCTGTAAAAAGAATCCACATTTAGGGAGATCAGAATGAATTTATTGATAGAAATCTCCGTTGAATCTTAATTTTTTAAAAGAAGGGAGACACCTTTTGAGTTCCCTTCTCAAACAGAAGAAGAGCCAGAGATGAAATGTGTTTGTGATTCATCATAAAACAGACAGATTTTAGTTTCTCTTATTTTTAGGAGTAGCTGTCTAGGTACTGCGTTCTGTGGAATGAGAGAGGGATTATATTTGGAATCCTAATTGTGGAGATGCTTGCTTTCTTTAAAAAGCAGCCTAAAGCCAAACTGGCTCCCACTGCTGCTTCTTTGGTTTCTTCTTCTCTTTAATCTTTCTGACACCCTAAAAGTAGTTCACACGTAGATTTAAAAGAATCCATTTTGCCCATCCTTGACGTTTACTGTTGGCTCTATAGCTCCTCTCCAGAAGCCACTACCTCTTGCCCTTATTTTCAGAAACAATGTCAGGAAAATTGTGAATTAATCTTTTTTACTTGGAACATTCAACTCAAATAAGCTCAAGCAAAAAAAAGAAGGAAGAATATATTGACTGACATTATGGAAAAGTGCATGAGCTTCAGGCATGGCTCGATCCAGGTACTCAAATAATGTCAACAGGAATCAGTTTTTCACATCTTTTTCTCTTCTGCATAGACTTCAGTATCTCTCTTCTGCAGACATTTCAGGCTGGAGGGCAACAGGCAACTCCAGGCTTGTAGTCTACCAGCTTAGCAACCCCAGTGAAAAGGTGTATGCTTCCTTCCTAAGAGCACCAATGAAAGTTCCAGACTGCCTCGCATCATGCCACATGCCCTTCTCTGTACTGATCGCTGTGACCAGGAGGATGAAATAGATGAGTGGCCAAGCCTGGGCATGTGCCATTCTCTGGAGTAGAGGGAGGTCCCAGCGCCACCCAAATCTCATTGACCAGCTGTAGGGGAAAGGAGGATTTACCCGGAGGACAATAGGGAGCAGGAAAATGGGTGCTGACCAGTCAAAGGTAATAGATGTCCTATGGGATAATGTGCCAGCTTGGGTTCTCTAGGAAGCAGATGCCAGGATTAGACTAACCATGTAAGGGCTTAGTTAGGGGAACTACCTGTGGGAGCAAATAGGGAGGGAGCTGAGGAAGGCTAGGAGCAAAGGTTGGGCAGGAGCATTCTAGACTCCTGTGCAGACCAAAGAAGGTTCAGCAAGGCATTAAGGAGTCCTCCAGCCGAAGCTGGCTGTCAGAGGAGTCCTGCATCTTCCAGGAACAGGCCCGGTTTCGCATCCCTGCTGCACGCAGTTATTGGCTGGGAGCAGCCAATGGGAAGCATGGCCTCATTTATACTGATGGCTCTAAGAGCGCAGAAGCTGGGACCCTCAATCAGTTATTCTCCCTGTATCCGAAATTCTGCAGGCACCTTCTTGTGGCTGCCACAGATAATAGCTCATGATTATAAAGTGGCTCACGGTTTTGAAGGTCCTTTCATAGCTCTTAGATTAGTGCATTCCCTGTGATACAAGTAATATTGTCATCATCCCCTCCCATTTTACAGATGGGAAAGGTGAGGCAGGAGAGGTTTTGATTTGTCCAAGGCTGCTTCATTAGTCAGTGGAAAGCTCGGACTTGTATCTTGAGCGTTGCCTCCCTGCCCACCATGCCCCTCCTAAGCGAATTTGCCCTCCTCCAGTTCTCTCTGTCTGTGCTGCTGACCCCTCACTCTGTCCTATGGACCTGGCTAGTTGGATAAACCCAAAGCCTGGGCTGAGCCACAGAGTACACAGTCACATAATGGAGGCAATGGAATTGTTGGGCCAAGAAGATTTGGGCCATGTGCAAGTCTGAGGAAAGTGGCTGAGAAAAGAGACATAGTCATGTTGAATGTCATGTACCCTCCGACGTGATGTGATGAGAAGGGCACTTCACCTCTTCACTTCTTCCTAAAAAGCTGTAACTCCAATCTGATCATGAGAATCACCAGGCACACCCAAATTGGGGGACATTCTACAAAATATCTGACCCATATTGTCTTAGTCATCTAGTGCTGCTGCAAGAGAAATACCACAAGTGGATGGCTTTAACGAACAGAAGTTTATTCTCTCAATCTTCCCCTGATCTAGGAGCTTCTCTGCATAGGAACACCGGGCCTAAAGGATACGCTTTGTGCCCGGCGCTACTTTCTTGGTGGTATGAGGTCCACCTGTCTGTCTACTCGCTTCTCTTTTTTGTATCTCAAAAGAAATCGGCTCAAGACGCAATCCAATCTTGTAGATCGAGCCCTGCCTCATTAACATAACTGCTGCCTCTCCTGCCTCACTAACGTCAAAGAGGTAAGGTTTACAACACATAGGAAAATCACATCAGATGACAAAATGGTGGACTATCACACAACACTGGAAGTCATGGCCAACCAAAATGATACGCGTATTTTGCGGGGACACAATTCAATCCATGACACATCCAAAAGTGTCAGGTCGTGAAAAACAAGGAAAGACTGAGATGAGGAACAGCCCCAGATTTGGAGGAGACTAAGGACAGAGGACAATTAAATGTGATGTGGTGTCCTGGATGAGATCCTAGAACAGAACTACATCAGTGGAAAAACCGGTGAAATCCAAAGGAAGTCAGACGTTTAGTTGAGAGTATCATATCCATGCTCATTTCTTAGTTTTGACAAATGTACCATGGTAATATAAGATGTTAACATTAGGGCAAGCAGAGTGAAGAGTATATGGAAACTTGTACTATCTTTGCAGCTTTTCTATAAATCTGAAATCATTCCAGGTTTAAAAAGAGAGACAGAGAAGCAAAGCAAATAAATATTCTGTGGCTGCACAGAGACAGGGAGCAACCTTGGTTTCTGACTTTCTTCCAAATTATAGGAGGTCTGGCTAAATTTCATACCCCTTGGATTCATCTATTCATCCAACAAATATTTATTGAGCATCTGTTACATATTAGACACTGTTCTAGGCTCTGGGGATATAGCTGTGGACAGACCATTAGGTCTCTGATCTCATGGAACTTATACCAAGGGATGTAGACTCTGTCTCTCTAACCATCCATCCGTCTGTCCGCCCGTCCATCCATCCATCCATCCCTCTGTCTACCTCCCTACCCATCCCTCCCTCCCTCCCTCCCTCCCTCCCTCCCTCCCTCCCTCCCTCCCTCCCTCCATCCCTCCATCCCTCCATCCCTCTGTCTACCTCCCTACCCATCCATCCATCCATCTCTCCATCTGTCTGTCCATCCATCCATCCATCTCTATCTACCTGCCTACCTGTCTGCCTGCCTACCTACCTAGCCATCCATCCATCCACCCATCCACCCATACACCCATCCACCCACCCATCCACCCATCCCCTCATCCGTCCATCCATCCGCTCGCCCACTCAACTACCTTTCCATCCAGCCAGCCATCCATTGATCCATCCATCCATTTGTTCATTTAATCATCCATCCATCTAATCATTCATCTATCTATTCATTCATTTAATTATTCATTCATAAACTATTTGGTATTTGCTCAGTGCCAGACATTGTCTTAGGTACACAAGACAGACTTTGTCTCTTGTTCTTAAGGAGCTGATGTCTTGATATACCCAGAGTTTCTGGCGTTTACTTGGGATGATAATGTAGCCCAGGTTCTCCTAAATCCATTCAGAGAGCAGCATCCAAAAGATGTGGTGCCCCTTGCAGAATTTCATGAACTACTAACATATTCCATTTATGATAAGCAAACATGTGATTTAGGGTAGTCAGATGCTCTGCCCCCACATACATGTACACCGGGGATCAAAACGGAAAGAGACAGGCTGTTGTGGAGCCTACATTCTGTACATTTGGGGTAGAAAAGAGGAGAGTCCAACCATGTTGGGAAGAGTTGGGAAAGGCTCTTGGGGACAGCTGACAGGTACCCTGTTCCTGGCCCTGCAGAACTTTCAGTGTTTGTTCAACATGAACGCAGTACTTAAGAGCATGGGCTCTGACATCAAGCAGATGTGGGCTGAGCCCCTGTTTGGTTACTTACTAATTTGTGAGTTTGTACAAATGTCTTACCCTCTCTGAGCCCCTGACTTCTCATCTGAGAAATGGGAATCACCCTTAGTATCTATAGGGTTGTTGTAAATATTAAACAAGATCCCATATGTAAAGAGCTTAGCCAAGATCTTGGGAAATTGCTGTCATCCTTCATAAATTCTGGAGGTACTACCAGGGATCAGTAAAGAGGACTCCAATCTGGACGAGTGTAATCAGGGAGGTCTCCCTGGGGGAAGTGACCTTTGAACCCCTAAACTTGGCAAGAGCAAGAAGGATATTTGTCTTGCTTCCTTCTGTATCCCTAGCACCTGACATATAAGTCAGCCCTCAGTATGTTTGTTGAGTTAATAAATGAATGACTGGTCGGGATCTTGAAGGAGGAATAGGATGTTCATTTGGAAGGCCTTTTAGGCATTTCTCTCTTCCTAGGGACAATATAAGGAGCCCTGGTGGCACAGTGGTTAAATGTTGGACCGTTAACCAAAAAGATTGGCAATTTGATCCCTCCAGCTGCTCCATGGGAGAAAGATGTGGCAATCTGCTTCAGTAAAGATTTACAGCTTTTGAAACCCTATGGGGGCAGTTCTGTTCTGTCTTATAGGGTCACTATGAGTCTGAATCAACTCGATGACAACAGGTTTTTTTTTTTTTTTTTTAGGGACTGTATATATATATTTTTATATATATATATATTTTAAATATATATACATATATATATATATGAATGGGGTCAAACCATAATACCTTTTGTAACCTTTTTCTTTTCTTTTTTTAATATGGAAAGTACACCGTTTCAGAGTCACACCAACACTATCATGGCGTGGGGCTGTTTCATTTTCCCCACAATTTATTTAAGTGATGCCCTCCCTACCATTGGACATTTAGGTTGTTTTCAATAGCAATGATAGTCTTTGTACATACATCTAATTATTTTCTTAGGTTAAATTCCTACAGGGAGTCTCATGGGTCCAAGGGTAGGTACATATAATTTTTAAGGTTTTGGGGACACATAGTGCTAGATCGCCCTGCAGAAAGGCCGTGCCAGTTTACATGACCACCTACCATGTGTGAAAAGGTCTTTGTCCCCACACGAGTGCCCGTCCTGGGCACTAGCCAGCAGCTAGTCTGACTGCTCGTGTGCTGCCTGGGAGATAGTCTGTCCTGGGTTCTGCAGCCTTTGCTCTGTCTCCCTGCTTGGGCAAGTGGGACTCATGGGGAGCACAAGTCTCTCCCATTTTCAGGCCTGCTGGGTATCTGTCATGTCATGTTAGGATTACATAAGTGTGATGTTGAAAATCTCCTTGGAGGAAAGACGTCCCCCAGATGTTGGGCACGTCCCAGAGTAGGGAGGGAGAAGTGCTCAGGGCATGGAGAGGCATGGCCCCCACTGCCCCACCCCCAACTCCCTGGTCTCCTGTGGGGTGCAGCCTTGTGCAGCCTCACCCCCGCAACACAACAGAAATAAGTGGGTGCTATAGTGTGCCTCCCTCAGCTCTCGAATAGCACTAATTACACTATTTTATAATTTGGGGCTCTTCTCTGTCTTTCCTGTTGGCCTGTAGGGTGGAGGGATGGAGTCTTAGTTATTTCAGTACCCCCAGTATCTGGCAGAGGGTAATGATAACAACGGTAGTAAAACGGGGATAATAATAATAATAGCTGATGTGTTGAGCACTTACTAAGTGCCAAATACTTTACATACTATATTGTATTAACTAATTTTTTTTTTTTTAATACTAATATTGGAGCACTGGTGGCATAGTGGTTAAGAGCTTGGCTGCTAACCAAAAGGTCGGCAGTTCAAATCCACCAGGCGCTCCTTGGAAACCCTATGGGGCAGTTCTACTCTGTCCTATAGGGTCGCTATGGGTCGAAATGGACTCAACGGCAGTAGGTTTAATACTAATACCACACACTAGGTGGATTAAAAGGGCATAAATCTATTGTCTCACAGTTCGGAAGAGT
This sequence comes from Elephas maximus indicus, assembly GCF_024166365.1. Classification (NCBI taxonomy): domain Eukaryota; kingdom Metazoa; phylum Chordata; class Mammalia; order Proboscidea; family Elephantidae; genus Elephas; species Elephas maximus. The sequence continues at coordinate 10,951,103 of NC_064840.1, forward strand.
AGAATTCCAGATCAAGACGTCAGCCAGGCCGTACTCCCTCCAAAGTCCCTAGGGGAAGAGCCTTTCTAGTCTCTCCCAGGCTTTGGTAGCCCCAGATGTTCCTTGGCTTGAGATGCATCTTCACATGGCCATTCTTCCTCTACCTCTCTGCGTCCCTTCTACTCTTTTATGAGGACGTCACTCAGGCTCGGTTATACTCACCCTACTCTGGTATGACCTCATGTTACCTTAACTGACGTTATTGTTAGGTGCTGTTGAGTCAATTTCCAACTGGTAGCGACCCCATGTGACAGAGTAGAACTGTCCCATATGGTTTTCTAGGCTGTAGTCTTTACGGGAACAGATTGCCAGGTCTTTCTCCAGCTGAGCCACTGGGTGGTTGAAACTGCCTACTTTATGGTTAGCAGTCAAGTGCTTAACCATTGCAGAAAGACCTATTTCCAGACAAGGTCACATTCATAGATACCAGGATTAAGGACTTCAACATATCTTTTGGGGATGGGCACAATTCAATTCATAACATATTCCAAGTGCTTTAGGTATTTTATCACATTGAATTATCTCAATAAACTAAAGAAGTAGGTATTACTGTTACCTTCATTTTATAGGTGAGGATACTGAGGCTCAGCGAGGTGAAGTGACTTGCCCAAGGTCACATAGCCAATGAATGGAAGAGGCTGGACTTGAAGCCAGGTTTCTGTCAGTCATTCTCCTAGGTGTTTGGTGAACATCTAAGCCACTAACTGAGTAGCCGGCTTCCCCTCTGCTCCCTCCCCTATACAAGCTAAGTACTGGGAGACTTTGACAGGTATCTGTTCAGCAGCGACAAGGGATCTGGTTCACTCATGTCCAGGGAAAAGCCAGACAGGGGCTTTGAGAGGTTCTTGAAGGAGTGCCTTGAAAGATCTAACCTGAAACAGCTTTCCTGCTCATGACTCCCCACCTCCAGCCACAGTTCCTGGAATGTCTCATCAGGGAGTCATTCCTTTTCCATCAGAGTTTAACTGCTTTTTTTTGAAAATGTAGGTTCCTCCAGCAAATGTCAGCCCCCTCCATCCTCAATGCCTCGGTGGGCGTGAGGACATTTGAGCGTTTTTCTCAAGCTGTTGTTCCTCACCCTATACTCTCCTTGCCACGTGTTTACTGTCCTAAGTGTTTTGGCAGATATTAGCTTGTATGATCGTAATGACAGCCGTATGAGGAGGTGCTATTATTATCCCCACTTTACAGGTGGGGAAACTGGGATACAGAGAGGCTTAGTAGCTTTGCCAAGGTCACACAGTTTGTATGTGATAGAGCCAAATTTAAACCCTGGCAGCCTTGCTCTAAAATCTAGCCGCTAACCTTTTCATTATACTGTCTCAGTCTCTAGCACCTAAAGTAGTTTTGGGCTGGGTGCTTAACTAGATTCCTTGAGGGTGAAAAAGGAGTCTAGTTAAGGACCCAGCACAGAGTAGGTGCTTAATAAATTGTAACTGTTATTAGTTATTTAGAGTATATAGCATTTCTTCACATCCATTAGCTCAATGAAACATCCTGGGTAGGTGGGAGTCAGGTATCGTAGCCCCATTTTACAGTTGTGGAAACTGAACCTCAGAGCATGCAAGTGACATGCCCAAGGTCACAGAGCTGGTGAGTGGTGGAGCCAAGAATCAAGACCACCAGACAGCAAGTCCAAGTTTTCTTTCCCCTTGCAGTACCTTGCCTGATATAACGCCGAATTGACTGATTAATAAATAATATTTGTTGACTTGACTTAAAAGCTTGTCTCACCAAGTGCTGCTGCATCTTCTCTGTAATTACCGTATTTTCTCCTAAAGGGGCTAATAGGCTTTCCCAAGACTTGCCCCTTTTCCAGTGGGGAGGCATCTGTCAGAGTGCGCAGGCCAATCTCAGGGACTCAGCAATTCTTTCTCTCTTGCTCTCCTGTCTCTCTGCTCCATTTACTTGTTTTTTTTCTTTGACTGATCCCCTGTGATGAGTTGTGCTCCTGGAAAGCTGCCCTGTGACATTTCTTTGCTTTTGTGTTCCTGATGATAGTGTTTCCCTGGAGGCTTTCAAAAAAAGGAGGAGGAGGGAGCGAATAAGGCCAGGAGATCGCTGGCAGTGCCATCCAGCAGCAGAGCCTGGTGGTCAGGCTAAAGCTTTGAGCCTGAGCCCTTTGCCTCGCAGGGCTCCCTCCGCAGGAACTTGTGTGCAGGTGTGTGCACATGTGTGCACGCACACACACACGCCGCATTATTCAGAACATGCTGTAATATGATTGAAGTATTGGGCCCTTTGGCCAAGAGAGAGCTCAGTCATGATTCCTAAGGTTGAGCTACTCTAGGATTTTCACCGTAGGGTCCTCTGGCAGACTTGCTGTATGAGTTTCCTACTGCTGCTGTAACAAATTGGTGTAAACTTAGTGGCTTAAAATAGCACAAATTTATTATCTTACCGTTTCAGAGGTCAGAACCCCTAAAACCAAGGTGGCAACAGGGTAGTGCTTATTCTGGTGGTTCTGGGGGAGAATCAGTTTACTACTGCTTTTATAGCTTCTAGAGGTGGCTCAGTGGTTAAGTGCTCAGCTGCTAACCAAAAGTTCGGCAGTTTGCCAGCCTGGTGCTGGTACAATGACAGACACATTGACCAATGGAACAGAATTAAGAACGCAGATGTAAATCTATCCATCTGCGGTCACCTGGTCTTCGACAAGGGCCCAAAGTCCATCAAATGGGGAAAAGACAGTCTTTTTAACAAATGGTGCTGGCAAAACTGGGTGCCTATCTGCAAAAAAATGAAACAGTACCCATATCTCACGCCATATACAAAAACTAATTCAAAATGGACCAAAGACCTAAATATAAAGCCAAAAACTATAAAGTTCATAGAAGAAAAAATAGGGTCAACGCTAGAGGCCCTAATACATGGCATTAACAGGATACGAACCATAACCAACAACACATAAACTCCAGAAGATAAGCTAGATAACTGGGATCTTCTAAAAATTAAATGCTTAATGCTCATCAAAAGACTTCACCAAAAAAGTAAAAAGAGAACCTACAGACTGGGAAAAAATTTTTGGCTACTACAAATCAGACAAAGGCCTGATCTCTAAAATCTACAAGAAACAGACAAATAACCCAATTAAAAAATGGCTAAAAGAAATGTACAGACACTTCATCAAAGAAGATATTCAAGCAGCCAACAGACACATGAGGAGTTGCTCTTGACCACTAGCCATTAGAGAAATGCAAATTAAAACATCAGTGAGATACCATCTCACCCCTGCATTACTGGTAAAAAAAAAAAAAAAAAAAACAGGAAGTAACAAATGTTGGAGAGGCTGCAAGGAGATCGGAACTCTCATGCACTGCTGGTGGGAATGCAAAATGATACAACCATTTTGGAAAACGATGTGGTGCTTCCTTACAAAGCTAGAAATAGAAATACCATATCATCCAGCAATCCCACTCTTAGGAATATATCCTAGAAAAATAAGAGCCATCACATAAATAGACATATGCACACCCATGTTCACTGCAGCATTGTTCACAATAACAAAAAGATAGAAACAACCTAGATGCCCATCAACGGATGAATGGATAAACAAACTATGGTACGTACACACAATGGAATACTATGCAATGATAAAGAACAATGATGAATCTGAGAAACATCTCACAACATGAATGAATCTGGAGGGCATTATGCTGAGTGAAATAAGTCAATCACAAAAGGACAAATATTTTATGAGACCAATACTATAAAAACTCATGAAAAGGTTTATACGCAAAAAGAAACAGTCTTTGATGGTTGTGAGGGAGGGAAGGAGTGAGGATGGAAAAACACTAGATAGACAATAGATAAGTGGTGACTTTGGTGAAGGGTAGGATAGTACACAGTGCTGGGGAACCAGCACAACTTGTTCAAGGCAAAGTCATGGGAGCTCCATAGACATATCCAAACTCCCTGAGGGGCCGAATTGCTGAGCTAAGGGCTATGGGGACCGTGGTCTTGGGGAACATCTAGCTCAATTGGCATAACATAGTTTATAAAGAAAACGTTGTACATTCTACTTTGGTGAATAGCATCTGGGGTCTTAAAAGCCTGTGAGTGGCCATCTAAGATACAACACTGGTCTCATCCCATAGAGAGCAAGGGAGAATGAAGAAAACTAGAGATACAGGGGTAAGATTAGTCCAAAGGATTAATGTACCACATCTACCATGGCCTCCACCAGGCTGGGTCCAGTATAACTAGGTGGTGCTCAGCTACACCACTGAGTGCTCTGACAGGGATCACAATAGAGGGTCCCAGACAGAGCTGGGGAAAGTGTAGAACAAAATTCTAACTCACAAAAAAAAGACCAGACTTACTTATCTGACAGAGACTGGAGAAACCCCGAGAGCATGGCCCCCAGATACTCTTTTAGCTCAGTAATGAAGCCACTCCCAAGGTTCAACCTTCAGCCAAAGATTAGACATGTCCATAAAACAAAACAAGACTAAAAGGGCACTCCAGCCCAGGGGTAAGGACTAGAAGACAGGAAGGAACAGGAAGGCTGGTAAAAGGGAACCCAAGGTTGAAAAGGGAGAGTGTTGACATATCGTGGGGTTGTTAACCAGTGTCATAAAACGATATGTGTACTAACTGTCTGATGAGAAACTAGTTTGTTCTGTAAACCTTCATCTAAAGTACAATTAAAAAAAGTGTTCATCCCCAAAAATAAAAAAAAAGTTCAGCAGTTTGAACCCACCAGCTGCTTTGCTTTGCAGGAGAGGAGACCTGGCAATCTGCTTCCATAAAGATTACGGCCTCAGAAACCCTATGGGAGCAGTTCTACTCTGTCATGTGGGCTCTAGGGGTCAGAATCAATTCAAGGGCATACGACAACAGAGGTCGTCTGCATTCTTTGGCTTGTGGCCTCTTTCTCTGTCTTCAAGGCCAGTGGTGTGGCATCTTCAAATCGCTCTGTTTCTATTTTCTTTCATCTGTGCTTCCATTGTTGCATCTCCTTCTCACACTCTGACCATTCTACCTCCGTCTTTCCCTTCGAAGGACCTTTATGTTACATTGGGCCCACACAGGTAATCCAGGATAATCTTCTGATCCTAAGGTCCTTGACTTAGTCACATCTGCAAAGCTCCTTACTACACTGTCTAAGGTAACATACATATTCATAGGTTCTGGGGATTAGGACATGGACATGTTTGAGGGTCATTATTCTGTTTGCCACACTTGCTGAGTGAAATGGGAACATTCTTTCCTTCTGGGCTGTCTCAGCACCCATCTCCCTGGGAGACAGTAGTGCACAGGGAGCCCTGAGACTAACTATTGAGATTCACATCCTACACCCCCCTTCCTCACTGTGTTAACCTTGGATAAGTCACTAGTCCTCTCCACGTCTAACTTACCCACCTCTAAGACAGGTAAGGTGCCCCGGTGGTGGAATTATTAAGAACTATGGCTGCTAACCAAAAGGTTGGCAGTTCAAATCCACCAGCTGCTACTTGGAAACCCTATGGGGCAGTTCTACTCTGTCCTGTGGGGTTGCTATGAGTCGGAATTAACTTGATGGCAACAGGTTTGGTTTTTTTTTTTTTTTTTTTTTGGTAAAGTGGGTAAATAATGTAACAACTTTATAGTACTGTTCTAAGTCATTAGGGACACTGGGGTGATAAAATATAGCACCTGGTGAATAATAAACCCGAAACACCAAACCTGTTGCCATCCAGTCAGTTATGATTCATAGCGACCCTGTAGGACAAAGTAGAACTGACCCATAGGGTTTCCAAGGCTATAATTTTTTGGAAGCAGATCACCACATCTTTCTCCATGGAGAGGCTGGTAGGTTCAAACCATTGACCTTTCAGTTAGCAGCTGAGAGCTTAACCTCTTTGCAACCAGGGCTCCTTTCCTGGTGAATAATAACCTGTTGCCATCAATTTGATTCCAACTCATAGTGACCCTATACAGAGTAGAACTGCCCCATAGAGTTTCCAAGGGGCGCCTGGTGGATTGTAATTGCTGACCCTTTGGTAGCTCTTAACCACTACACCACCAGGGTTTCCGTTGAATAATAGGCACTAAAATGGGAGTGACTATTATAATTAGAAATATGGCATCTAGCGCAATGGTTACAGGCTCAGAGGGTATTGGTTCAAATCTCAATCGCACCACTTTTGAAGTAGCTTTGGGCTAGTGGCTTTAGGCATCTGAGCCTCAGTTTTCTCATTTGACCACTGGAAATAAAACTATAACCATCCTAACATACTGGATGCTTGTGAGGATAAAATAATAACATGATGCACACGAATCTCCCAGGACATAGTGGGCAGCTTTTATTGTTGTAGTTATCAGCATCATCATCATCCTGCTCTTCCTGGGGGTGATGGAGCGTTGTAATGGGCTACCTATGGCCTCAACAGAACAAGGGCAGGACATGGCAGCTTGCTGAGGCCGGGGCCCTGAGGCATCTCTTTGCAGTGCTCCATCTTCTAACAAAGCCTCTGGGAGAATCAGGGCCTGGCCAGGCTCAGCCTTGGGAGCCTGGTTCGGAGGTATCTCCCTGCTGCAGTGCCACGAGGCTGCCTGAGCTTATGACAACAGCTGGTTCTGTGAGCAGCATCCTTTCCAGGAGCTCTCAGGACAGAGGGAGGGTGACCAGGGAGGTGGAGAGGTTGGGGCAAGGTTCCCTGAGAAGGTGAAACTGGTCCCTAGATGGCTGGTCACCAGGAAGAGTACAGAGCTCTGGTTTCAGCTCTTATTATTTTTAAATTTTGCTGCAAAGCCCTTTCTTCAATGAAGGCTTGAGCACATGCCCAGTATATAAAACAGTTAAAATTACAATTGCTCTACTTGAAACCAAGGTGGGGTCAACTCGGGCCTCCCCTTCACTCCCACAGGGGCCTTTGGGGTGCACAGTTTGAGAAAAACTGACAGGGTGGTGAAAACACAGGCTCTGGGGTCAGACACACCAGGGTTTGCATCCCTGCCCCTGCCTCTCCCTATGTGAGCTTAGGGATTTCACGTCACCTGGTTGAACCTGTCTTCTCATCTGAAAATGGACAATAAGAGCACCTACCTCACGTAGTTGTGGAGACTGGAGATAATAACTGTAAAGTACTTATTATAGAGCTTGACACATGGTAGGTGTCTAGGCATTTAGTGGGTAGTAGCCATTTTCATTTCCCAGTAGAGAACTCTGAATCATACCGTCCCTCCTAGAACACGTACTTAATGGCCAGGGAAGCTTTTAGGTGTGGTGGAAATTCCTTGGGAATGGGAGCCAAGAGGCTTGACAGCTATGTTGGTTCTTATTCTATCAGCAGCATTCCATGTGACTTTAGTTCCTCTCTGGGCTTCTGATCATTTCCCACATGTTCATTGAGTGCCTATTATATGGCTGGCACTGTTCTAGGCACTAGAACATAGGAATGGCCTCTGAAAGTCCTGAGTTCCAGACTCAACTCTGCAACTTTCTAGGCCTTTGACTATGGGCAAGTCACTGCCCCTCTCTGGTCCTCAGTTTACCCATCTGTAAAGCGAGGGGACTCAACTTGTATCATAAGGTCTTCCCAGAAAAACATCAATGATTTCTTGACCCCACCCAAATTCCAGTGTGTCTTAACTTTACTCTGATAGACATTCTGAAGCATAGGCTTTGGAATCATACAGCCTTGGGTTTGAATCGTCTCTGCTACTTACTGTGTAACCTTGAGTAAGGAACTTAATTTCTTGAGTATCAATTTCTTCATCTGCAGTGGGGATGACAATAGTATCCTCAGAGGATCATAGTGAGGATTCAAGGAGATGATGTATACAAAGGTCTTAGCAGAATGAGTGGCACATGATTAAGTCTCAATAAATGATAACTGCCATCATTGTCGTTACCATCAACACCATCAGTATCATCACCACTGCCATCATCATTACCACCAACACCGTCACAATCATCACCACCTTCATTGTCACCAGAATCATTATCAACACCATCACCAGAATCATTATCACCACCATTATCACCATCACCATCAAGACTATCGCTGTCACCACCATCATCATCATCATCATCATCATCATGTATAAAGTGAAGGCCTAAATGATCTCTAAGATCCTGACATTTTAAGTCATAGCTTTCAAGGGAGGAATTAACTGCCAAATGTGGCAGCTCACCTTGAGCCATCCGGGTGGGGACACTTGATATGAGAATTTGCAATAGAGAGTGTTCTCCTTCACTTTGCAGAGAAGTTATGAAAGCTCTTGGTCTGTCTGATATTTACTGCCCTTTCTCCAACACGAGCCCTTTTCCACAGTGAACAGGAATAGGACCCTGAGATCTGGAACACTGGGAGCTATGGAAACACTTCCTCTTTGTACATGTCTGCTTTTAATGATTTTTTTTTCTATGTCCAAGATTTTGTGTCAGAAGGCTTGTCTGGATTTTTCAGGATGAGTCTTTGGCCAAGGCTCCCTTGTCTGATTTAAACCACCTAAAAAATTTCCCAGCTTCATCCCACTCAAGACACATGCTGAAGAGTAAGATTGGTCCATGCCATCCTGGGTTGGCTATCAATTCCCTTGGTCCTCTGTCAAAGCATTAGAATTGTAGAACAGGTTATAGCTCATGAAATCATAGCAGCCCACAACTCGGGTATTCTTAAATTTGCTTTCTAAACCCTTGCATCCTGTTTTTAGGAAAATAAGATAGTCTTATCCTCATTTTACTGATGGAACTTGGAGACGTTCAATAACTTTTCCAAAGTTGTATGGGGGACTATACCTGGATCCCAGCAGCTTGTCAAGTGCTTCTTCAGCTAAGCTATCCTTCCCCTTACAAGTTTCAGTTTTGTGAGCCCCATCTTTCCTGCTCTGAGTTCCCAGGAACCAGAGGCACAGTCAGAAATCTGCAGCAGTGTGGGTGAGGGCAAATCAGTCGGGCTAAGCTTTGAGGGGAGGGGCCGAACTCTTGGCAGAGAAGGCAGTGCAGGTCTGGGGGTGTGTGTGGGAGAGGGGCTGTGGAAGTTATAGCTTCTTTGCCCTGGGAGTGAGCGACAAGATTAGAACAAGTGTATGGTGGGTAGGCTGTCCCTGACTTCACTGTGTGAAGTCGAGAAGTCCCGTCCCCCACCTCTCTGAACTCCCCCTTCTCTGCTCTAACGATCCAATAACTTAACTTCTCCGCCTGGGGTTCGCTTCCTGCCCATCCCCTCCTCCGCCGGTATCGTAGCGCTGTCCACGGTGCTGACCACCAATCCCTTGGCAGCAAGCCGTTTCGACCGGCTGGGATCTCTGGTGTGCCCAGCCTCCCCTCCTGGCCTCCCACCTCGCTTTCTCCAGGAACCTCACACATAAATCACGGGTGGGAGGCAGGCTTGATTCCCCTGCGCCGGGAAGCTGCTGCCTCCCATCCTTGCTCACACAGGGTTTTGCAGCAGTGGTGGCAGCAGCCGCCACCGCCAATTAGGGCACTCGGGAAGCAATTGATTCGTCTACTGCTAGCAGCCTGGAGTTGCCTATGCGGACGGGAGAGAGAGAGAGAGAGAGAGAAGCTAACAGAGCGAAAACCTTCATCCATGTGGAGGGCAGTCTGTGGGAACACTGTCTGCCTTGTCCACTGATGGCTCTGAGTTTTCTCCTCTTCTAGCTGTGGTATTTCTATTTGTCTTGGTCCTGCATGATTTAGGGGTAGTTTTGTGTGTGTGTGTGTGTGTGTGTGTGTGTGTGTGTGTGTGCATGCCGGAGCCTTGATTTTATTTTGGGAGGAGTAGGAGAGTCAAATGAACAATTTTCTTTCAGGCACCTCCGCTGAGCTTTCAAACAAAGTCATCAGGACTTTGCCTCTTCCCACCCGGCACGGAAGAGAGGAGTTGGCAAGAATTTGGATCATCCATTCCCCCTTCAGTCCTCTGGTGTTGTGGTAAGTGATATTCTTCTTGGTTGTGCAAATGGGCTCTGGGTATTGGAATCCCAATTGCAGTGAGGTGTGTGCATGAGCTGGTGGGGTAGAGGGTGGTTGGGAAGGGAGAGATGTTGATGAATGACCACCTTTATTTGCCCACATTCTGCAGTCATTTCTGCCCTAAGCGGTACCCCAAACCCACATAAAATTCTGGCTCCATGCCCAGGGAGGGGGTAAATGTGCTCATGTTTTAGGCAATGTGATCAAAATTGTGACTTCTGCCCAGTTTGCCCTCTCCCCTGCCAGAAGCCATTGAAAGTAGCCAGCAGTTCTCTGAGTGAATTAACCCTTTCTGGGGTTGGCCAGGCTGGCACAGAGGGTCTCTGGGTGTTCTGATCTTGTGGGTGAGCCCCTTGGCCCTAGGCAGGAGAGGGTCACTTGAGGCTGGAAGGTTAACCCTTGCGTGGGCACACAAGGTAAAGCCGGTACAAGTCAGAGCTCAGATTGTACCATCTTCCAGGGACAGCTGAGTAATTTAATTTTGCTGGTTTTTGCAAGCTTGGCTGTTCTAGCTTTCCTGAGATGGGGGACCAGGGGACCATGAAAGGACCATATTTTGCCTGAAGGGAGTAGTCAGGCAGGTCAGAGGGGAGCAGCCAGATGCCTGCTGGGTGGATGATGCTTTATTCTCACAGGTGGTGTAACCTGCAAGTGTGTGTATGGGGGGGTGCGTCCTGGCACCAGCCTGTCTCAGGGTAGGAAAGGAGGGGGACAGGACTAGCTCAGATTCTGGGAAAGGGTTCCAGGCTCCGGCTTCAGATCTGTCTGAAGGCAGACATTCCCCAGTTTCTTTTTCTGACTGAGATCCTGGTGGGGTAAGCCTGCACCAACCTGTTAGTGAGTGGAAAGTGGAGGTCCCTTGTAACTGAATCCAAAAGCTCACATTTAATTTTAAAATGTCTTTGCCGCTAATCTGAGACCTATCAAAAGGGGATTTCTCTTTGCTTTCCTCATTGATTGCATCCACCTTTTTGGAAATGAATGTTCTTATTTTTAGCATCTTCCCTATTATCTCTGGGGCCACTTCAGCCTTCTGCTCCCCCAAGCATTTCCACTTTAGATTCTTATTCTTGGAGGTGGGAGGAATGAAACATCAGCCCCAGAGACTGGCAAGGCTGAACATAAGCAGGGTGCACTCAGTCATTCTCTCCAGCCCCAGGGCCAAACGAGTAAGCTGAGATCCTGGGGCGTGTGTCTGCTCAAGCAGAACTTGTGGCAGAGGGGAGGGTTTCTTGGTGGTTAGTGCCAAGGATTTGGTCTTATAAATCCCTGCTTTCTCTTCCGGGTTTTCCCTGCTGGATGACCTTGAGGAGAAAGTTTGCCTTGGTTTCCTCCCTGTGAAGGCTCAAGGGCTCAAGTGAAGAGCTACAGATCTGGCCAGGGGTGGTATTTAAAATCTTGAACCTTGGCACTAACTGATCAGAATAGACTATGGCTCCAATCTGGGAGGTCTGGGATGGGGGATCTCCCGTCTTGTGCTGTTAATCCTTTGGTTTCTGGATTATAGGAACGTTTTGGGGCAGCTGGAGGGGAGGGACCAGGAAATCCACAGGGGCCTCAGGACAGCATGACCATCGGGTGCAGGAGTATTTTACTATCTTAACAACCTGTTCGGCCATGCAGTGCCTGTCAGCTGAGGTTGTCCAGATGTGGATGCTTCTCAAACATCTCCTTGCTGCCTCCCAGCCTTACTTCCTTGGGGGTGGCTAAGATCCAAGAGGCTGCCCTCTCTCCTCCCCCATCACATTTGAAGTGGTGCATTGTGGTGCACCAGGAAGAAGGAAACAGAATCCTCTGGAAGGAGCTTTACACTTGGATCAGGAGACCTGGGCTCCAGCCCCAGCTCTGCCTCCCTTTTTGCACCTCAGTTTTCTCACCTATGCAATGAGGTGGTTGGTCTAGGTGACCCCAAGGCCCCTTCCAGCTCTGAGGTTCTGTGACTGTATGATAGGGGTGTGTGTGTGTGTGTGCACGTACATGTAAATACTTCTAGGAAGGGTTAGTGCTGTGTTTGGGAACTTACGTTTGTTGGGGAGGCCCTGTTGGGGTGAATTAGGATAGGGGTCTCTTGTGAGAACTCTTCCATGTTTCTATAACTCTGTGCTTGGCTGGAAAGGGACCTGCTTTGCTTGTGGCTTTGATGCATACACAAACAGATTTTGCAGTATTTCAAGGCCCCGTAGAGACTTTCCTCAGGGGAGGTGAGAGCCTCCTCTCCGAAAATATGTATATAGACGTAAATACACAACATCAGGGGGTTTATGGACCCTCTCTAAAGCCCATCTGAGCAGCCAGGTTCAGAACCCCTGGCCTAGTCTAACTCCTTCAGGGGGCCCAGAGAGGGGAAGCAACTTGCCCAAGACTACACAGTAAGTCAGGGCACAGCAACGTAAGAACCCACCATCATGATCTCCAGTCCAGTGTGTGGGCCTCCGCCCCAGCTAAGGAGAGAAGACCGCGGCTTTGTCTCCTCACTCCTGGTCCCAGAAGTCCCCACTCCTCCCCCTCAGCCTGGTTCCAAGGGAAGCCAGCCAGCACACCCTCTGCAGTCATGCTTAAGGTTGCCAGAGATTCTGGAATTCCAAAAGGGTGGCCTAGAAAGCCAGTCCCTGTGGCTGGCTCTGCCTTTTCTCTTTGCTTCTGCCCAGAGCACATCCCGGCTGCCTGGTCTGAGGAAGGGCATCTGGCCACGGTGGGTGCTCTGGGGTTTGCTTGTAGAATGTGCTATTTACTCTTTATTTAACACTCTCTGTCTTTTCATGTGGGCAGTGGGGAGGTTTGCGTCTTTCTAATAAAAACCACCACAACAAGTGGCCTTGTCTTCTGCTCTTTATCCCCGTCTAGTGGGGAGCTGGTCATAAACACAGACAAGTCAAGAGTTGGCTCCAAGGTGACGAGAAGCAAAGAGCGTGGTTTACTTCTGTTGAGAGCTCTGCCTGTAACCTGGGATAAAAATAAAGCTGGGACCCAGTGGTGGTGGGCTGGAGCTGACGAGTTTAAATTATTCAGCTGCCACCCAGAATGGAGAGTAGTTTGACGTGCTGAGAGATTGAAGAAGGCAGACATAGCCCCTCTCCTTCCTCTTCCTACCCTGGTTCAGCCTCTGGGGGCTGTAAGGTGGGAACAGCCAGAGCTGAGTTCACGTTCTGACTCTGCTACTCCCTTGCTGTGTGACTCCAGGCCAGTCCCTTAACCTCTCTGAGCTTCAGTTTTCTCAATTAGTGTATTAAGGTAGTACAGTGTAGTTAGTAGTTAAGAGCACAGGCTCTGGAAATAGATTTTCATTTGGACCCTGGCCCTAGCACTTCCTGGTTGTGACTTGAACTCCTCTGTGCCTCAATTTTCCATTTTTGTAAAGTGGGGAGAATAGTGGCGTTATTGTCAGAATTTTAAGAGTTGATGCTCACAAAGGAGTACCTGTCCAATAAATGTCAGCCATGCGGAAGAAGTTGGCGATGGGAACAGTAAAATCACCCCTGACCAAAACAGGATCGGGGTGGGGTGGAGAAAGGCAGATCCTTTGGGGCAGCTGTGGGACCCAGGAGAGAGAAGATGAGGCTTGGAGACAAACTTCCAGTCCCACTTATTCCTACTGGGGTCCATTTGGAGTTGCTGGAGATCTCGGGACTTTGGTTTCTTCATCATGGGTGATATGGGCATAATGACCCCCTTTCCCTAAGGCTTATAAGGCTCAGAGCAGCTAACAGGGGAGTTGTGAGTGTGGAGGGAAGCCCTCAGAGGAAGGGGTCCAGAAAGAGAAGCCCTCCTGACTATTCATAGTCTCTTGTTCCTCCAAATCCCTGGGAGGCTTTTGCGGAATCATCCTGACCCACAAGCCCATGGATTTTCTCTGGGAAACTCTAAAGCTTTCCCTCCCTTCCCTGGGAAGTGCTTTTCCTGTCACAGGGCTCCTGTGCAGGGGTCCTGTGGTACTACAGGGGGGCCCTTAAGGACCAAGGCTGTGCTGTCGTCATCTTTGGAGGCAGGGTCAGCACACTGCTGGTGCTCAGCAGTGGCTTCCTGAATGAATGAATGGGACTTCAACTGACTGATTACTAGATGAGCGAATTTGGGGAGGTGCCTCTGCCCCATGGGTAGGAGCTTAGTCAGTGTTTGTTTATTATGATGAGTCATTGGTGAAGGGTTGGGAAGGACTTGGTTTCCTCTCAGATCTGCCACAGGCAAAGGACAGGCCTCTCCTGCCAGAGTGCCTTTTGCCACTCATTCATGCTTCAGATGTTTTTTGAGCACCTATAGTATGTATGGCACCGTGGAGGCCTGTACCTGTTGCCATTGAGTTGATTCTGACTTATAGTGACCCTGTAGGACAGATAGAATAAATAGGATAAAACTGCCCCATAGGGTTTCCAAGGAGCAGCTGGTGAATTCAAACTGTTGACTTTTTGGTTAGCTGCAGAGCTCCAAACCACTGTGCCACCAGGGCTCCATGGTGGGCAGTGGGAAAAATATGGTAAAAAAACACAATAGCTTTTGGGGCTTAGATACAGTAAGTGGCCACTTACAAAATGTGTTTTTTGTGGGGGGGGGTACCCTTAGTCATCCTGAAACATTCCGTTCTACCAGCTTACTGATAGCTGAAATTCTGTCGTTGAAGTTTTATTATTTGTTTTAAGGATTTGCCCTTGGTTAAAGGGCAGATGCTTTTACATGGGCTAATGTGGCCTTGTTAGTCAGTTACACCTTAGTGAGAATGAGTTTTAAGATCCTTTCCTAAAAATGAGGTGGGTTTTGTGTGTGTCTGTGTGTCCGTGTGTGTATGTGGGAGGAGTGGAGTTTGCACATACTAGGGTTGCAGGCAGAGTCCCTGGGTGGTACAAATGGTTAACGTGCTTAACTGCTAATCAAAAGGTTAGGAGTTTGAGTCCACCCAGAGGTGCCTGAGAAGACAGGCCTGGAGACCTGCTTCTGAAAAAGCAGCCATTGGAACGGCTATGGCGCAGAGTTCTACTCTGACACACATGGGGTTACCAGGAGTTGGGAACAGCTCTATGGCGACTGGTTGCAGGTGACAGAGGGGACACAGGGCAGAGAAAGGCCAACCTCACTGGGTTCACATTCTGCTGGGAAATAGAAAGCTGTAGGTGCTCAAGGGAACCTGATTAGCCTGAACCAGGTGGTTCCTTTCCTTCAGCGGTTCTCGAAGTGTGGTCCTCCCCACTTCACCATCCATCAGCTGAAAACTTCTTCTCGTTGTGTACTGTCAAGTCCATTCCGACTCATCGGACCCAATGTGACAGAGTAGAACCCCATGGGGTTCCCTGGCTGTGGTTTTTATGCGAGCAGATCGCCAGGTCGTTTCTCCTGTGAAGCTGTTGATGGGTTTGAACCGCCGACTTTTGTTGTTGTTGTTGTTGTTGTTGAGAATATACACAGCAAAACATATACTAATTCAACCATTCTACACATACAATTCAGTGACATTGACTACATTCTTCAAGTTGCGCAACCGTTCTCACCCCGTTTCTGAGTTGTTCCTCCTCCCTTAACATAAACTCACTATGCTGTAAGGTTCCTGTCTAATCTTACGAGTTGCTCTTGTCACTTTGATCCCATATAGATAGTTCTTAAAAGAGCACAGTGCTTAAGACAGACATTTTTTACTACTTAAGCTAGATTATTCGATTTTAGGAAAAGTTCAGGGGATATTTTTGGTTTAAAATGTAAAGATTATCTCAGGACAGTAGTTTTAGGGGTTCATCCAGCCTCCATGGCTCCAGAAAGTCTAGAGTTCATGAGAATTTGAAATTCTGTTCTACATTTTCTCCCTTTTAATGAGGATTCTTCTGTAGAATCTTTGATCAAAATGTTCAGTAATGGTAGCTGGGCACCATCCAGTTCTTCTGGTCTCATAGAATAGGAGGCAGTTTTTCATGGAGGCAATTAGCCACACATGCCATTTCCTCCTCCTATTCCTGACTCTCCTTCTTCCTCTCAAACCATCAACCTTTCGATTAGAAGCTGAGTGCTTAACCATTGTGCCACCGTGGTTCCTTCTAGAAACTTGTTACAAAGGCAGAATCTTGGATTCTCTCAAAACCTGCTGCGTCAGAAACTTTGAGTGAGGGGCTCAGGCATCTGTTTTCAGAAGCCCTCTGCTGCTAATAGATAAAAGGGTCTTAGGAAATGCAAAACACACTTATAGATGTTGGTGTAGCAGTTCTATATGTTGTGATGTTGTGAGTTCTGATATTGTGAGCATGAGACTTTTTGCCAACATTCCCCAACCCCCAAGGGGCTGAGCAGGACAAGAACTAGGCCCACTGGCTTCCCACACCGTTTACTTCCTGCTACCAAATCCCTGGCCTCCACCTCCCCCAGGAGCATGAGTTAGGCCTACAGTGTTAGCCCCATTCCCTGCTAACCTCAGAAAACTCCAGAGGGGCTCATCTTTCTCAGGCAGCACCCCAGACTTTGATGATTGGACAACTCAGAGGCAGGGGAGCCATGATCAGACCTCCAGCCGTCTGGTTTGCAGCCTGAGGGAACAAAGCTGATTCTTTCTAGCCCAGCTCTGCTCCCCATCTGGGCCAGGGAAATGTGGGAGTCACCAGAAGGCACCAGGCAGCCTTATGCAATGTCACCGTGGCTTCCTCGAAGTAATTGTCTTACTGTCATTAGGTTTAATGATATAATACACGCTTAAATCTCATTGTAATGGAGCCGTGTCAGGCTTTGGTTTGGCAATCCAGCGAGTGAGCAAGATCTCTTGCCTCAGGAAGCTGGGGTTAGTGCCCACCCCCCACAATTCATCAGCCAGAGGAAACTCATCTGACAGCATCCTAACGAGGTTTGGTTTCTGAAGGATTTATTTGGAGAGTGGAGGAAAAAAAAATCTCTCCTCATCTCTCAATATAATCTAAGTTCATTCAGCTGCTGTTCTCTTTTTCTTTTCTTTCTCCCTCCCCCCGCCCCTTAATGCACCTACACAATGACAAGCAGAGACTTGTGAATGGAAGCAGCTCTTGGTAGGGAGCATATTACATAAGCAGGTTTTGGTGCCAGCCGTTGATGGCGGGTGGTGTTCTGGGGCTGCTGAGAAGAGAGGTAATTTCTCGAAGTTTGTCAGGAAGCTCTGTATGCAGGATGCTGCCAGAAAGCATCCGTGTGGTCCATTCCGTCCCACAGCCTTCCTCCTGCCCGCCAGCCCCTCTGCCTCTGTCTCTTAGTCTCTGTTTTTGTCTCTCACTGGTTCTCTCCCATTTTCTCTGCCCCTGTCCCTTTTCCTGGAGTCCAGGGTGGCGCAGATGGTTAAGCGCGTGTCTACTAACCAAAAGGTTGGCAGTATGAACCCACTCAGAGGCATCGCAGAAGACAGGCCTGGTGATCTGCTTCTGAAGAATCACAGCCTTGAAAACCCTATGGAGCACTTCTACTTTGTACACATGGCATTGCCATAAGTTGAAACTGACTTGATGGCAACGGGTTTGGTTTTTGGTCTTGTCCTGTTTCCCAACTTTCCCACCCTCTAAAAATCTCCCGTCTTCTTCTCTCCCCTTCCTTTCTGTCCCTCACCTCCTCACCTGTCTCCCTGCCCCCTTTCCTTTCCTCACACTCTTCTCCTGTCTTTCCTCTCACAACTCCTTCTGCCCCTCCCATTCCCATCTGAGTCTCATCTGGTGCTTACGTACAGAAGTGATATGTGAAGGGTGAGTCCCCAAGGCCCCAGGTGAGGCCTCCACTGTCTTGGTTTGCCTGGGTCGAGGGGTCTCCAGGACTTTTCAGTCCCAAACCAGGATGAGGTGGTCGCCTTACCTCCAAGTCAAATGCTTGGAATTTTGTAGAGCTTGCAAAAGGCCAGAGATAGCTTTTTGAGTGAGTTGCCACCTTCTTGCCCATGGGAACGGACACAGCGGGCTCTGAAGCCCACCCTGGCCTTGGCGTTCTCTGTGTGGCTCTCTGGCGTGAAGACTCTAAGGTAAGCAGAGGCCTGTCCGTGGAGCCCTGTGGCTGGTCAAAGGCAGGGGAGCTGACTCCCTCTACCTGCTGACAGCACTGACCACTTAGCCAGTTCATTGCTCACAGGAGGGGAACAAGTGAGAGACTGCATGTGGTTCTATGCAAGAGGTTCTCAAATTTGGGCCTCCATGAGAATCCCCTGGAGGGATTGTTCAAACACAGAGTCTGATTTGGTAGGACTGGGGTGGTCCTAAGAATTTGCATTTCTAACAAGCTCACAGGTGATGCTAATGCTGTGGGTCCAGGGACCACACGGTTTGAGAACCACTCCTCTCTCTCTGCTCATTCCTCCATTCATTCATTCCCAAATATGTATCGTATACCACTATGTGCCAGGCCAAAAGGTCAGCAGTTCGAATCCACCAGCCAAATGATGGCAGCAGGTTTAGTTTTGGTTTGATATGTGCCAGGCACTGTTCTAGGCACTGGGGACTCAGCAGTGAATGAGACAGAATCCCCTGCCCTCCTAGAGCTTACAGTCTTGTAAATAATAAACAAGTGAACACATAAACCAAAAACCGAGCCCATTGCCATCGAGTCAATTCTGACAGGGTAGGACAGGGTAGAACTGCCACATAGGGTTTCCAAGGTTGTAAATCTTTACAGAAGCAGACTGCCACATCTTTCTCCTGCGGTGGGTTCTAACCACAAACCTTTCCTTCACCAGCCAGGTGCTTAACCACTGTGTCCCCATGACTCCTTAATTAAACCCATGAACAAGGTAATTTTGGATCATGGTAAGTGCTGTGAAGGAAGGGGATAATAACATGACATGCTGGAGAATGGCAAGTGGTGGGAGGGGGAAGGGAGCTAATTTTTGGTTATAAAATGGTCAGGAAGGGGTTTCAGGGATGGTAATGTTTGAACTGAGAGCTGAGTTTCTAGAGGAGGGGCGTGGGTGGGCATGGGTGGGGTTGGGGGCCGTGGAGAAGGTGGGTGGGGTTGGGGAGTATTTTGGAATAGCGCTGACAGGCCTTACTGATGGATCAGCTAAGGGCGTGAGGGCAGGGAGGAGGCAGGGCACTCCGCAAATGCCGTTCCACGCTGGCCGAACTGCGTGGTCCCCCTCTGCCAGGAAGGAAAGGCAGCCACTCAGGGATTTTTTCCTCCCATGAATAGTGGCAAGATTAATCCATCAGCGTAAGCAGGGTCTTATAATTTGGTGACGGTCCTGGAGCACCATTAGTGGCTGCTGCTGCCATGTCCAGCTGGGGCTTATGGCCAAGTCTTTCTACCAAAGGTTTAGGGCTCAGGGGCTTGTGGGAAGGCTGTGAACATGATGCAAAATGGTGCTTCTGGCATCCGCATCTTCCTATCTGATCACCAGAGACCTACTTGTTGTTTCCCTGTTGAAAAAACCCATTGCTGTTGAGTTAGTTCCGACTCATAGTGACCTTGTAGGACAGAGTAGCACTGCCCCATAGGGTTTCCTGGGCTGTAATTTTTACAGAAGCAGATTGCCACGTCTTTCTCCCATGAAGCAGGTGGTGGATTCAAACCACTGGCTTTCAGTTAGCCGCCAAGCACCTAACCACTGTGCCACCAGGGCTCCTTGTTGCCCCAGAGCCAGCAAAACCCTCCCAGAAGGGAATCACCAGCCATGGTGATGCCCCAGGGAACAAAAATGAGTCAGGACTCTCATTCCCAAGCAGGTCCCTGTCCCCGAAGGGCAACAGGAGTCTGCGTGTGGACTGCTAGGGCACCACCTCTGCCTTTCAGAATGGGACCTGCTGTTGTTTCTTTAGATTTGATTTTTTTTTGGATTTTCTCCTTTTTCTTTGGAAGGATTTATCTTACAGGGGCATGTTCTGTAGCCTGCCTTGGCATCATATCTGCAGAGGGGTCTGGGTGGGTGTTCCCTTCTGAATAACAGGCAAACACCTAGAGAGAAAATCCCAAGGGAAAATTAAATGGTGCGCACATGCTGGTGGCCAGGAGGGGGATTTGACTTCTGATTACAATGCGAGGGGAGCTGGCCAAGCAATAAGGACACCCACCTCTCAGTTACCCACGGGGCACTCTGCTTTGCAGATCAACACAGATTTTTCATTTTGGCTCCAAGTACAGAGAGTCGAGTTCTTCTCTCTCATTTCCTAGTGCATGGGCATCCTCGATTCTCACTGGCCCCTTTTCATCCCGGAGTTATTTATTCTCTTTTATCTCCATACGCCATCCCCCCCCCCTTCAGTAATCCTACTATTCTGTTTAATAAGCATCTTCTTTGTAGATGCACCTTCAAGACATGTGTTTTTATGTAACTGTCTTGTGCTGTTGTTGTTGTTGTTAGGTGCCACCGAGTCGGTTCTGACTCATAGCGACCCTATGCACAACAGAACAAAACACTGCCCGGTCCTGAGCCATCCTCACAATCGTTGTTATGCTCGAGCTCATTGTTGCAGCCACTGTGTCAGTCCACCTCGTTGGGGTCTTCCTCTTTTCCGCTGACCCTGTACTCTGCCAAGCATGATGTCCTTCTCCAGGGACTGAACCCTCCTGACAACACATCCAAAGTATGTAAGACGCAGTCTCGCCATCCTTGCTTCTAAGGAGCATTCTGGTTGTACTTCTTCTAAGACGGATTTGTTCGTTCTTTTGGCAGTCCATGATATATTCAATATTCTTCGCCAACACCGCAATTCAAAGGCATCAATTCTTCTTCGGTCTTCCTTATTCACTGTCCAACTTTCACATGCAGATGACGTGATTGAAAATACCATGACTTGGGTCAGGCGCACCTTAGTCTTCAAGGTGACATCTTTGCTCTTCAACACTTTAAAGAGGTCCACACTGGGTTTTTTTTTTTTTTTTTTGCAGCAGATTTAACCATGTTCTATGTTATCTTGTGCTAGATCTCATTATTTCTCGCTTCTTCGTTCAGCACTATGTTCGAAGAACCATCTATGTTGTTACGTGTGCATCTAATCCTTTACTTCTAATATTGCTGTATTCCAACTTGTACATCCCTCATATTGTACCCATTTTCTTCAATTACGTTAGTTTCCCTCCAACTACCCAGGTTATTTCTGGGATTTTTCCCTGTGCTGGCCAACTGGGATTCTTTCAGGTTATGGAACTCATTTTAACCAAGATTTTATAGTCATTGGAAATGGAAGCAGATACCTCAAGGTTTCACTTTTGATAATTCGCTCAACAAACACTGAGTGCCACCCTGAGGTCAGGCACCTTGCAGGTAGCAGGAGGCAGAAAGTGCAGCGGTCGAGTAGGCGAGGTCTGGAGCCAGTGCGTCTGGGTGTTAATCCTGACTCAGATGCTCATTGGCTGTGTGACCTTCAGTGAAGTGAGTTAGCCTCCCTGAACCTCAGTTTCTTCTTCTGTAAAATGGGAATAATGACAGTATTCATTTTGTAAGGTCGCTTGGGCACGAAATGAGATGATACCTGACATGCTTTGTGTAATAAGGCTTGTTTAAAAAGTGGAACTCCCAGGGGATGGACAAATAGATATTTATATTCCCTCCATGTCTTGCTGGATCTACCCTCTGTGTGTGTGTGAGAAAGTATGTGTGAGTGTGTGAATGTGTGTAGGGGGTATCTGTGAGAGTGTGTGGGGGTGTGTATGAGTATACTTGTGGCACGTATGTGGGGGGGTATGTGTGGCATATGTGTGGGAGTGTGTGAGTGTGGGTGTGTGAGTGTGTGTGAGTATATGTGAGAGAGGTTGTGTATGTGTGTGTTTGAGTGTGTGAGGGGCATGTGTGTGGTGTCTGTGTGACTGTGGTGTGTGAGCGTGTGTGGGGCATGTGTGTCTGAATGTGTGGTTGTATAGTGTGTGTAAGTACATGTGTGTGGTGTGTAGGGTATGTGTGGCGTGTGTGGGGGGCAGTGTTTTGGTTATCTAATGCTGCTATAACAGAAATACCACAAATGGGTGGCTTTAACAAACAGAAATTTATTTTCTCACAGTTTAGGAGGCTAGAAGTCCCAAATCAGGGTAGTGGCTCTAGGGGAAGGCTTTCTCTCTCTGTCCATTCTGGAGGAAGGTCTTTGTCTCTTTGAGCTTCTGCTCCTGGGTGATCTTCACGTGTTCTCTCTTCTCCCATCTCTGCTTGCTAACTTGCTTGTTTAATCTCTTTTATATTGCAAAAGAGGTTGATTCAAGATACATCCCACACTTATCCTGTCTTATTAACATAACAAAGACTGCCCGTTCCCAAATGGGATTATAACCACAGGGATAGAGGCTAGAGGATTTACAACGCATTATTTTCGGGGAGCACAATCCAATCCATTACAGGGTAACATGTGTCTGAATATGTGTGGTATGTGTAGTGTATATGTGGTATGTGAGTGTGTGTGGGTGTGTGAATGCATGTGAGCATGTGTGAGAGAGGTGTGTGTGTAAGTGCAGTGTGTATGTGAGTGTGTATGGCATGAGTGTGTGGGTGTGTGAGTGTGGTGTGTGGGGTATGCGTGTGTAGTGGTTTCCTGGCTACACTGCTGTGGGGTGGCCATCTCCCCGTTTACGTGAAGAGACCCTGCCCCATCTGGACTTAGCCACAAGAGCTGCCTCTGTGCACTCTCAGGGCTGGGCTGCCTCCTCTAACACTGGTGTTGCCTCTGGGATGGGCTGGTGGCAGCAGAAAGTTCATCTTGACCCTGAACATGCTCAGAGGGTAAAATGCTATGGAGGCTGGTAGTTGGAGTCCTGTAGTGGCCAGAGAGGCCCCCAGAGGCACCAGAGGCCCTGAGATTGAGCAGACTCAAGATCTGGAAAACTTCCCCCTCTAGTTGTCATGGTAGCAGGTCTGGGATGGGAGCCCTTTGTCTCAATAGGAAACCAGGGGCTGTTGTTTCTGGTTAAAACAGACCATATATGTGAGTAGTCTCAGGTCTCCACCACAGGGTGGCCTGAGGGGCACCCCTCCTCCTTCCTCTTGCTAAGAGCACAGAGCACAGAGATAAGAGCCAGTCCACTAGGGTTAAAGTCTCAGCTGTACCACATAGCTATACCCTTGAGCTGTAGTTTCAGTACAGGAAGCAAATATATTGGGGGCCAGGCTTGTTCTTTAGACCACAAAGCACTGGGTGCCAGGCCCTGTGCTTTACATTTGCGTGAGTGACCTCCTTTAATCCTTGCAAAGCCGTGGGCAGGAGACATTTATTATCACGCCCATTTTGTAGATGAAGACACTGAGGCTACAGGTACAACAAGGCCTCGTTTCGCCCAAATTCACACTGTCACTAAAGGTAGATTCAGGGACTCAAACTCAGATCTTTTTGGCGTCAAAATCAAATACTGAATTTTCATAGCAACGACATGAACCTTCCAGGGCCTCATTCTTCTAACTGTATAAAATGGGATAATAATCAATCATTACTGTGCTTACCGTTGAGAGTTGTTATGGTCAAGCGACTTAGAAGTGTTTTAAAAAATACAAAGCTCTGCAGAAATGGATTCTCTACTTCTCCTGGCTTGGATCCAAAGCACCAACGTCATTCTGATAAAGGATTGCGCCACCCTGGCCGATAGGAGGCAGTATGCACGGTGGGTAGAAGCATAGCCACTGGCATCAGACCACCTGGGTTGGAATCCTGGCTGTGTGACTTGCCAGCCTGTGACCTTGGGCAGGCTACGTGACTTCTCTGGCCTCAGTTTACTCACCTTGAAGATGGAAATAATAACAGCACTTCCATCATAGAGTTGTGAGGATTGCATGTGTTAACATATATGAAGCATTTGGTATAGTGCCTAGCATATTGTAAACTACGTAAATGTTAGCTGTTTATTATTGTATAGAACTTAAACATTAAAAAAAAAAAATACTTCTAGAGTCAATGAAGCTTCATAATAGCCTTTAGAAGAGGGGGAATTGGAATTCTTACCTTTGTTTTACAGATGAAGGAACTAAGCCCCATAGAGGTGAACCTATTTCCCAAGGTCATAAGGTGAGTTAGAGGCTAGAACCAAGTTCACTCTCCAGGGATGACAGTGGCCAAGTGCAAAGCTCTGAAACATCACACGTCCCCAGGCCAGTGACAGTCACAAATATACCCGGGATCACCTCCCAATGAGACAGGCTGGAAAATAAAGCAGGTGGTTAATTTGGTGGCCTCAGGATGGTTCCTGGTGAGCCCCAACAGGTGCAGCTGTGAGCACCCCAGGTGGGTGTAAGTGGAGATCACACCTGCTCCAAGTTGTGGGACATCTGGCCACGCAGCAGCATTTTCTCTCCTGGGGGTGGGCAACCGGCCAATAGCTGATGCCCTTCTGGGTAGCTGGGAGCTCCAGAGTAAATAGGGTCCCACAGGCTATTTCTAAGGCGCCTTAGTGATCCAGTGGTTAAGTGGTCAGCTGCTAACTGAAGGGTTGGTGGTTCAAACCTGCCCAGTGGCTCCATGGGAGAAAGACCTGGTAATCTGCTCCCATAAAGACTAAACCAAACCGAACACACGGCCGTGGAGTCAATTCTAATTCATAGAAACCTAATTAGACAGAGCAGAACCGCTCCATAGGGTTTCCAAGGCTATAAATCTTTATGGAAGCAGAGTGCTGCATCATTCCCCCGCGGAGCAGCTGGTGGGTTCAAACCTCCGACCTTTTGGTTAGAAATGCAGCACTTAACCACTGTGCCACCAGAGCTCATCTGTAAAGATTACAGCCTAGAAAGCCCTATGGGGCAGTTCTACTGTGTTACAAGCGGTTGCTATGAGTCAAAATCAATTCAACGTCACCTGACAACAACATGGCTACTTCGAGACTCTCCCAGCTTCTAGCCTCTGTTCTCACTCTGACCCCCTGCATGTGCCATGAGCAAACCCTTGCCCTCTGCTCTTTAGCCCCATCAATTGGTTGGCTCCAGCCCAGGATGGACGAGTACCCAGTTCACCGGTGGTATAGCACAGCAGTTAGAAACTAGGCATCAGGAGCCAGACTCCCTGGACTCCCATCTCAGATTCACTTCCTCTTAGCTGTGCAGACTTCCAGTTACTAAAGGTCACTAGGGACGCTATTACTAATCGTACATATTCTGTAGGGTCCTCATGAAGATCAAATGGGTTCATGCAGGCAGAGCTCCCAGGACACCACCATCATCTTCATTGTCATCATCGTCATTGTTGTTATTTCTCAGCAGGCAGGGCAAACTCATTCTCAGACCTCTGGATCTTCCTAATTCCAGAAGGCTCTTGGAGGTCATCTACTTACACTAATGGTTTCCAGACCCAGATGTGGTCATGATGAATTTTCCACTGACCGTGGTGAAAAGAAAAAAAAAATACAGGGATGAAATGTTGCCAACTAAAATTTCCTAGAAAGAATTTTGCTCAGCCTGACATTATGCTCTCTCTGCTTGTTTAATGTTAAAATATACTTTTAAAAAATGAAACATTTGCAATAGTTGGTGGTAGTTTCTTTAAACAAATTTTAGTTCCCTTCCTTGGCAAATAAAACAACCACTACCACTACAATGAAGTTGACAATCCTAGGGCCTGCTGCTGTTGAGTTGGTTCAAACTCATAGCACCCTCTAGGACAGAGTGGAATTGCCTGCCCCACAGAGCTTTCAAAGCTGTAATTTTTTACAGAAACAGACTTCCAAATCTTGGTCTTACAGAGCTGCTAATGGGTTTGAACCACTGACCTTTCAGTTAGCAGCTGAGTGCTTAACCACTGTACCACCAGGGCTTCTCAAGCCCAGGGAGGCCCTCTTAAATTAGGGAAAGAATTTTACTCGTTTTAGAAATCCAAATGTCTGGGAGCTAATTTTTTCCAATCATTAACTTCAGGGATTATCAAATTCTATTGCAAGAACCTCCTGGGGTATTACTGTTTTTTTTTTAAAATGCAGATTCTCAAGATCCATCTCCAGAAATCAGGGCTTTGAACACGTTCTTCCCAGTTCAATCATGGCCAAGGGAGCGACACTGGAACAGACCCAACTTTTTAAAAATTTGGGTGACGCGGAAGCCTAACTGGGAAGGGAAAAATTACTGGTAGAAGCCCTGCTAGAAACTTAATCTCCCTCTTAGAAAACAAGGGCACAGCTACCAAACCTCTTCCCCATCAGATTTCCTGCAGAATCAGAAACAGCAACGCCTCGCTCAAAGATGGGCTCAGATCTCAGATTTTAAAATTTGGGCCTGTTGCAGTTTTGCATCGCCAACCACGACTGAATCGATTCGAACGGGTTTGAAGCCCTGCTAGAAATTTTGATAGAGAAGGTTTGGGGTGATGTGCAGGAATCTGAGTGAGCCTGTTGCAGCTGGCCTGTGCGTCCTGGTTGGAGGAATGCTGCTCCTTCTGGTGGGTGAACCCTTATTTTAACTCCCTGGGCAGTGGGCTTGATGCCTCCAGTGACACGGACTCAGCACCTGCCAGAGCGTTCTGTGCATCGTCGGGCTGGTCCAGGTAGACAGGTTGTTCTTTCTGACGCCGCGTTAAGCCTGACTCCTGTTGTTCCTGATCAGTTTGCTTCTGGAGCCAAACTGAAGGGAAAAAAAAAAATCTCTACGACAGTGTGAGATGAGGCTGGTGGTGCCTTTAGGGCCGTGATTTGTCTTTGTTCCCAGAGCAATAGGGAGTCCCTGCAGGTCTCACAGGCAGAAGGGTGACCTGATGGATCTGGGTTGTGAGAGCCACCCTGGCTACAGTGCAGGACTCACATGCAGGTGAGGAACCTGGGGAGACTTGACAGATCTCTCAAACCAGCCCAGCATGGGCTGCGTGTCTTGGCCGAGCCCCCACATCCTACCTCCCTGCACAGGAGGGCAATGGGACTGCCACAGGGAGAGATTTTGTCCTACGGTTGTCCAAGAGCCTGGGGCCCCTCCCTGGACGTATGCGATGTGAGAGTGGAGGAAGGAAGTAGGGATAGTTGCCAGGCTACTGGGTTTAAGTCCAAGCTCAGCTTCTGAACGACCTTGACAAGTTTTTAAATCTCTCTGCACCTCAGTTTCTTCATCTTAAAAAATGGGAGTGACAGTAACATCTACCTCATTGGGTTGTCTTGGGAACTTAACGAGTCAATACATAATCTTTGCTTGGGGCAGGGCTTGGCACATAATAGGTGCTCAATATACATTAGTTATTATTGTTTTGGTGGTGATGATGGTACAATCTCAGAGCTCAACATTCTAGAAGGGATCCTATTAATCCTCTCCACCCTTCTATCCACTACCTCACCTCCTTTTGGCCTTTACTCAAATGTCACATTCTCCCTGAAGCCTTTTCTAATCACCTTATTTAAAATTGCACCACCCATCCCTCTACCCAGAAGTGCCTTGGAAGAAAGGCCTGGCAAACTACCCCCCATCATCCCTCTCCCTAACACTTAGCTCCATCTGACACACTATCTGTTTACTTATTTCCTTTTTTCATTGTCTGCCTCCCCCACTAGAATGTCAGCTCTACCAGAGCACGGATGTTTAACTGTTTTTATTCTTACCTGTGTCCCCAGTGCCCAGCACAGTGCCTGGCACACAGTAGGCACTGAATCGATATTTGCTGGATACACAAACACTAACAGTGTCAACCTCATGCTCCTTGTTCTTGTCTGAAACCTCACCCACGCTGCTCTAACTAACCCAGTGGTTCATTAAACAGCAGCAGCAGCAAAAGGAAAAAAATCTCCAAGTATTAGAAGGGGTGGGGGGGGTGAGGAGGGTGGGGGGAGTGGGGAGGGTGGGGGGGAGTGGGGAGGGTGGGGGGGAGTGGGGAGGGTGGGGGGGAGTGGGGAGGGTGGGGGGGAGTGGGGAGGGTGGGGGGGAGTGGGGAAGGTGCGGGTGAGTAGGGGAACGGGCAGGGAAGTGTTGATGCACCAGAAATTTTGGTGATGGGGAAGAAAGTGAAGGTCTTTTCTAAACCCAGCTCAGCAGCATGATGTTTTTAACCTGAAGGATGGCGTTGAGCCTTTGTCAACAGCAACATTACTGCAGCTCTGGCCAGGCAGCTGGCGGAACAGCAGACTTATTCAATATTTAACAAGACCTGCATTGCAGGCCGAGGGTTGGGGCCGTTGGTGGAAGAAGAGTCAGCAAATGCTCAGGGACAGTCTCTTAAGTGGTGGATTATTTTTAAAAGGAGAAAAACAAGAGATGGAAAAGCCAAAAAGCCCTCAGCCTCGTTTCCGGTGGCCATGGAATTGCACACCCAGGGTTATTTGTTCATAGAAGGGAAGCTGTGGCCCAGGGAACTTGGTCTCCTGGGTTCCGTTTTTTTAGCATTGCAAAAAGCAGAGGTTGTCAGGGTGTGGTTCGCAGATCAGCTGTATGAGCATCACCTGGAACTTATTAGAAATGCCAATTCTTGGGCCCTGCCTCCTAGGGGCTGGGCGGTGGGCCTCGGTCTGTGCTTTAATGAGTTCTCCAGGTGATTCAGGGGTCCCTGAATGGCACAAATGGCTAGAAGCTTGGCTACTAACCAAAAGGTTCATGGTTCAAGTTCACCCAGAGGTGCCTTGGAAGAAAGGCCTGGTGATCTTCTTCCAAAAAACCAACCACTGAAAATCCTGTGGAGCACATTTCTACTCTGACACACACAGGGTCACTGAGTCAGAACTGATTCAACAGCAACTGGTTTGGTTTTTGGGTCCAGGTGATTCTGATACGTGTTCAAGTTTGAGAATTGCCTGCATGAAGGAGGGAAGCCCAGTGTGGGCGGGGATTGGAGGCAGGTGTTTCTGAACCAGTGGCTCTCCGTCCTGGCTGCACATTACAGTCACAGAGGGTCTTTTGAAAAGTACCGATGCTGAGGTCCACTCCAGAGTTTCTTCTTTAGTTGGTTTGGGGCAAGGGTCCTGACACTGGCACATCTTAACCACCACCCTCCATGATTCCAGGGGCAGCCAGGGAAGTGGCCCTTTCTTCTGAGGCAAGCCCTCTATTTACCACCAGCACAACTTTGGTGACTCATCTTGTCTCATGTGTCCTCAATTTTGGCATCTGTAGAGTGGCTTCTGGGGTGGTGCAAACAATTAACACACTTGGCTGCTAACTGCAAAGTTAGAGGTTCAAGTCTACCTATTAGAGGGGCCTCAGAAGAAAGGCCTGGTGATTTATTTCTGAAAAATCAGCCGCTGAAAACCCTATGGAGTACAGTTCTGCTCTGACAAACATTGGGTTACCATGAGTCAGAATCAAGTTGACAGCAACTGGTTTTAAAGTGGGCCCTAAACTTCCCATCTCAGGGGACCAGCAAGGCCCTGTGAAGCTTTTAAGGGAGGTGCTATTGTGAAATCTTGGTGGGATGCCAAAGTACTGTGCAGATGGGGAGCTGATGGCAGTGTCCCGGAGTGTGTTAGTATCTTTTGGCAGTTCTTGACCATTTCCTTCTGGTTACCCCATCTGCCCCCTCTCCTCATCCTGGGGAACTAGGGCCTCAATTCCACTCACCCCCAAGAATTTTTAGAAGGGCACTCGAGGCTCTCCAGTCTGGAGATACCACACTTGGGAGAGGAAAGGTTGACATGAAGGTGTAGGTGACTGAAAAAAAACAAGAGGAGCTGGACATCAGTTCAAACCTTACAGGCTGTGCTTGGCAACAAGGACTTCATACTAGGGTTTTCCTTATTCTATAACCAGAACTAACAGTTACTGACCTTTTAATATGGGCCAGCGCTATGCTAGGTGCTCTACCTGCCTCATTTCATCCAATTCCCCCATCAGCTCTGGAAGGAAGGTAAGCTTATGATCGTCGTTTTCCTGAAAAGGAAAGCGAGGCGCAGAGGGGATAAGTAACTTGTGCAAGTAACCAGCTAGCAAGTGACAGAGCCAGGCTTGTCCCAGTGAAGGGTCTGGATTCAGCCATTTCATGTCAAACAGGTCCCTAAGATGAGCACAGGTTGGCTTCCTGGGAGGGGTCATTATTGACAGGAGATGCTGGAGATGTTTCCAGAAGCACCAAGCGAAATGACTCCAGGAGCTGAGTGACATCTCCCTCCTCTCGCTTCCAGATTCAGACCCTAACACAAGAGCCTTCTGCTGCTGCCTTCAGCCCAGTTTCACAAGAGCTTGGTTTTCCCTTCAAGACTTCTGCATCCCCAGGCCCCACCACTAGCAAGAACTAAGGAGGTAAGAGAGCTTGCTGGGAACCCTTTGGTTCCCTTTCTTGATTTTCATATGGCAGCTTGGCCAGGCAAAACCAAAACAGTTCTGCAAAGCTTCAACTCCTCTTTTAGAGAAAAACGACCTTCAAGCTTTCCTTTCTTTCTTCAAGAAAGCACTGGAAATCAGGGCTGAGGGAGGGAACTCAATCCTCACTTGGCCTTGGCTTTGAAAGGTGGGGAACCTTCCTAAACCCTCAAATGGCAGCCCCTATCAGTTGCCCGTTTTATTGTCTGCAACCACGATGGCTCATCCCTAGCTCACTGCAAACCTTTAGCCTCTGAGCATGTTCTGCAGAAGCCAGAGATTCAAAATACGCTTCTAAACCCATTTGCTCCCCAGCCCTGGTTCCTTATCTGGTCAGGCTCCAGAAAGGCAGGGCACGAGATGATTCCTGTCAGTTTCCTGTCCCTGGTGAATCTCAAGCCAATATGCTCGCCCTTGGCAGGTTTCCCTTTTTCCGCTTCACCTCGTTCTGCCCCCAGAAAGGTGATGTGGAGGGAGGGGGTAGAAATGTACCTTTCGTTTCTTGTGGGAGAAGTTGGCCAGGGAACAAGCCCTAATGATGGCACTTGGCCTGTCTCTGGCACTTTTCCTCCTAAATGGACTCTTTGCATCAATTATCTCATTATCTGCCCCATGCCTCTACCATGCTCTGAAAAAATAAAATAGAAAACAGACCAAACTACTGAACATCTGTCCTACTTAGTATTCCTAATTCTAAGAGGGGGGCTGGAAAAATTGGGGCACTTGCTGGTTGTTCTAGTATATGTGTGTGTATATGTATTTAATATATCATAATATATATTATATAATATATAATGTTATCTATTTTACATATATACATACATGTATATATGTGTGTGTGTGTGTGCTGTTGCTATTCAGTGCCTCCAGTTGGTTCCATCTCTAGTGACTCTGTGTATAACAGAACAAAATGCTGCCTGGTCCTATGCCATCCTCACAATAGTAGGTATGTTTGACCCCATTGTTACAGCCACTGTATCAGTCCATTTCATTAAAAGTCTTCCTCTTTTTTGCTGACCCTCTACTTTACCAAGCATGATGTCCTTCTCCAGGGATTGGCCCTCCTGATCACATGTCCAAAGAAAGCGAGACGGAGCCATCTCGCTTCTAAGGAGCATTCTGACTGTACTTCTTCCAAGACAGAAGGAATGCACAGAGTCACAGTAACAAAAAGAACTGGTTGATGTTTAACCATTTCAGGAGGTAGCTTGATGGTCAAGAACCAGTGGTACTGAAGGAAGAAGCCCAAGCTGCACTGAAAGCATGTATATATGTATCAGCGCTACATTGATTGTAAACAGGCATTTATTTATTTTTTTGTGCTTTAAGGGAAAGTTTACAATTCAAGTCAGTTTCTCATGCAGAAACTTATACACACATTGTTATGTGACCCTAGTTGCTCTTCCTACAATGTGACAGCCTACTTCTTCTCTCTACCATGTATTTCCATGTCCATTCAACCAGCTCCTGTCCCCCTCTGCCTTTTCATCTCGGCTCCAGACCATGAACTGACCACATAGTCTCATGTGTCTACTTGAGCTAAGAAGTACACTCCTCACCAGTATTATTTTGTCTAATAGTCCAGTCTAATCTTTGTCTGAAGAGTTGGCTTCAGGAATAGTTTTAGTTTTGGGCTAACAGAGAGTCTGGGGGCCATGACCTCTGGGGTCCCTCCAGTCTCAGACCGTTAAGTCTGGTCTTTATGCTAGAATTTGAGGTCTGCTTCCCACTTTTCTCCTGCTCCATTAGGGATTCTCTGTTGTGTTCCCTGTCAGGGCGGCCGTTGGTGGTAGCTGGGCACCATCTAGTTCTGCCAGTCTCAGGCCGATAGAATCTCTGGTTTATGTGGCCCTTTCTGTCTCTTGGGCTCCTGTTTTTCTGTGTCTTTTTTGTTCTTCAGTCTCCTTTGCTCCAGGTGAGTTGAAACCAATTGATGCATCTTAGATGGCCGCTTCCTAGCTTTTAAGACCCCAGACGCCCAGTGGGGTACAGTATGTTTTCTTAATACACTTTGTTATGCCATAAAGGGACATTTATCGGCCTATGTAACCAGAGTCCATAGCATTTGGCTCAGTCGTGGCTGGACCCAGTGGCTCAACGATATCACTAAGACAGAGTTCTCATCATTTCTTAGTTCCACTTTCTTCTGGGTTGGTCTCATTCTCAGCCAGGCTTTCTCCACCTGGTAGAATCCTACGAAGTCCAAGTTCACCTCACCCAAGCTTCAGCAGAAAAAAAAGGAGAACCCCCTTCCTAAGATTCCATCAAAGTCCCAGAATTCAGTTTAATTGGCCTACATCAGGTAGCTTATTCAACTTTGAATCAGTTACATGTAGCCAGAGGAGGGGCTATGCTGATTGGCCAGGCCAGGGTCACGTAACCACACTGGGCACTGGGAGTGGAGACCAATCCTATCAGGGATTTTGGGCCTCCAAAAGAAGATGGGAGTATTGGTACCAGGAGAAGGAGAATGAAATATGTACTCTCCCATTTCCCCAAGGACTTTCAGTCTTGGGGAGGATGATTTCTGTGACTCTTGGGAAGCTAAGCTCTGAGATTCTGAATTCCAAGTGCATTAAAAATTCAGATAAGAAAAGGCTCAGGTGGCTAGAGAAGGCATTATGGAACAGGTGAGAGTTGAGCTTGGATTCCAGAGGTAAAATAGTGGGGAGAGAACATTTCAGGGTGTGAGGAAGGGCTTCACATGGCATTCCATACCATCCTGGTGCCTTCTGCTATGTAAACCTCACCCAGGTAGAAAAGTCTTAGTCAAGTCGTAGATGGTTTTCCAACTTTTAGGGGTATTTATCTCTGAACAAACACACACACCCCTTCATGTGCTATTAAAATTAGGGAGAGGGAAAATGAAGTACATTAAGGGGCGGTGGTGGCTCAGTGGTAGAATTCTCGCCTTCCGTGCAGGAGACCTGGTTTCAGTTCCCGGCTGTTGCACCTCATGTGCGGCTACCACCCGTCTGTCTGTGGAGGCTTGCGTGTTGCTATGATGCTTACAAGTATTGTCGTTGTTAGGTGCCCTCCAGCCAGTTCCGACTCCTGGCTCCTGCACCATTCTCACAGTTGTTGTTATGCTAGAGCCCATTGTTGAAACCACTTGGTGAAGGTCTTCCTCTTTTTCACTGACCCTCTACTTTACCAAGCATGATGTCCTTCACCAGGGATTGATCCCTCCTGATCACGTGTTCAAAGTGCGTGAGACAAAGTCTCACTGTCTTCGCTTCTAAGGAGCATTCTGGCTGTACTCCTTCCAAGACAGATTTGTTCTTTCTTGTGGCAGCCTGTGGTATATTCGATATTCTTTGTGAACACTGTAATTCAAAGGTGTCAATTCTTCTTTGGTCGTTCTTGTTCATTGTCCAGCTTTCACATGCATATGAGGCGATTTGAAAACATCATGGCTTGGGTCAGGTACACCTTAGTCCTTAAGTGACATCTTTGCTTTTTTTTTTTTTATATAACAAGTATTAACTCGTTTAATCCTTCAACATCGCTATTATCAGTCTTGTTTTTCACGTGAAGAAACTGAGGCATAGAGAGAGTAACTGCCCTGACATCATACAACTAGAAAGAGACAGAGTTGGAATTCGAACCCTAGCACCTCTTAACCTGTTCATTCCCTGCCTCCGAGGGCAAGGCTCATAGCTCCCTGCCTCTGAGGGTGAGGGTCGTAGTAATTGCCTGCCAGGGTGGTTGTGAAGACCAAGGGCTTTGTAAATTGCAGAGCCCCCCATCAACGACACTTGCTGTTCTGTTGGCTGTTTTCATGGGGCAGGCGAAGAGGAAGAACATCGTGGCTCATTGACCTTCTCCTGTCACCAGAGGGTCCAGGATGACACTCGTGGGCTCTGTCGCCTGATGAGATTTAGGCTTACAGGTAAATCAGCTCAGGCTGAGTAGTAATCAGAATGAGTTTCATCGCAGCCCAGGCCTGAGTGGCAGCCAGGGGCCATTAAGCTAAATGACTTGTTTTGATACGCAGACCTGTCTAATCACATTTTCCTGTTCGGAGCCGTGTGTGTCTGTGTGTACATGTGCAAGTACAGAAATGAGTCCTGAGTTTTTCCTCGCTCTCCAGTGTGGCTGGGGCAGAGATAAGGTTAGTTAATGACACGATAAAAGCACATTTCCGCTTTATCAGGGAACGGCATCATTAGCTGTACCATGCACAGAACCCTGAAGAGTGTTGTGTTAAGGGTGTCTCCAGTGTTTGGGGTTTTAGACTCAGAGGGATTCCGTAGCCCAAGGGAGCCCCAAAGAACAGTTTGGGGTCTCCCGCCCAGCAGGAGACATTCTCCTTGGAAGATCAGTTTGGGGTGCTCTGTGCTGCCATCAGCGTGAGTCATGTGTTCCCTTTGTGGACTCATTTTGAATGCACCCCCTGTTGTGACTTACTGGCTGTGTGACCTTGGGTAAATGACTTCACCTCTCTGGGCTTCAGTTCCCTATCTGTAAAACTGAGTAATAAAAGAACCTGTTCTCTAGGATTGTCATGAAGGTCAAACGAGATGTTGCATGGGAGACAGTGCAGATCCCAGCCCAGACAGGATGGGCAAGGCCATGTTGTGATGACAGATAACCTCCAGCCTTAGTGGCTGGAAACAACAAAGATTTGTGTCTCATCCATGCCACCCGATGTGGTGGGTTAGCAGGGGGTCTCTACTCTCCATTGTTCTTACTCTGAGACACAGACTGAGGGAGGCGGGATCTTCATGAAGCCATGATTGTCAAGGTAGGAAGAGCAGGATGTGGTGAGGTATGCCCTGCCTTTAAAGTTTCCACCTGGAAATTCTCATTGGCCAAAACAGGTCGTGTGATGACTCCCGGCTTCCTCAGGGAGAGGAAAAGGGCAGTCTTACCATGTACCTGGAAGGTGGAGAGCCAGACACATTAGTTGTCAGCACTAACAGCAACCACAGAGCTCAATAAATGACCCTGGCTTTAGTTTGTTGTTATTATTTATTATTGTTATTATCGTAATCATCATCCTCCATGTAGTCACTCTAGCATCAAGAAGCCTGAGACATATCCTAGTGGCAAAGCCAGGCTCCCATCTCTTCCTGCTTGCCCTCCAACTTCCCCAGACTTCTGTTGTTGGGTAAAAAATCACAAAGTTTAGTAAAGCAAAAAGAAAGTTTTATTTGGCATATATTCAAAAAGACAAAAGTGGGAAGCAGACAAGCGTGCTGCCAGAGCTAATGTCTGCCTGAATCCGAGGAAGGCTACAGAATCATCGGGGTATATTAACATCACAGAAATGGGTAGAATCATTGAAAGCTTCACCTTTTCACGGATTGGCTAGACACCGTGGTCTTAACATTTTGAATTTCTTTTTTTAACAATCATTGGTATAGGTTTTAGTAATAGTTAGGATCCAACAAGTTTCTATTCACTAAATGTTAATAGAAAAAGATAGGAGTGGAGAGTCTTTTGTGTTCTGTTTGATTGGCTTTATGTGAAAAGTTCGCTAAAAAGTATTTTTCTTCCCTAGAAGATAATTTCTAAGATTGTCCCATCTGTCATCTTTATCTCAGGGCCCAGTTGATGTGTCCTTGTGAGTCCTTATGGGTTCAGTTTCGACTGGGTCACGTTGTCTTTGCTCAAGGACAGGGAATAATAATTCTAATATTATTTTCTAAGTCACTCCATCCCCATGAAGTTCTCCCACCCCTAAATACCCATATTTTTTGAAGCCCCTGAGCCCTTGCTCACTGTGTTCCTTCATTCTTTCCTTGCGCACTCCATGTCTTGCACACTCCAACTCATCCTTCAAGGCCCAG
Organism: Elephas maximus indicus; assembly: GCF_024166365.1. Classification (NCBI taxonomy): domain Eukaryota; kingdom Metazoa; phylum Chordata; class Mammalia; order Proboscidea; family Elephantidae; genus Elephas; species Elephas maximus. The sequence goes on from NC_064840.1 coordinate 10,986,906, forward strand.
CTCAGACGTTCTCTCCTCTGTGAAGACTCCCTCCTCTAGCTCCTACCTCTAGGCAGAACCAACCCCACAATTCCTCTGCTCCAGAAATTGTATAGCATTTTATACATTAACAACGCCTAAACTTTTTCCAGAAAAGCACACACCCATACGTTCACACATACACACACATACAAAGCCATTTTAGAGGAGGGAAGAAATTAGTCTTTGTTTTTTTAATTAATGCTGGCTCTCTCATCCCAACTGTTAATACCACCACCTCATTTGTCTTACTAAGTACTTAGTTTTGCTTTTAATTAGTGTTTATTGTCACTGAATTTTAATTGTCGGTGCACTGGCTCTGCAGACCTTGGCAAGAATGCATTGTAGACGTAAGAATGCATTGCAGACATTTCCTGTCTTCATGCACTGTCTGAGCTTGGGTGGCAATGCCTGTGAGGTGGGGCGGTGCCAGGGGTGGCAGAAAGCTGGAATATTGCTCTCCAGGCCTCAGCAAATTCTGGTTGCCTTGGGATCTCTGTTTGCTTCAAGGAGGTGGATCTCACCCTGGAGACACAAAGGGAGCGCTCAGGAAGGTTATAACAGCAGAAATCCAATTCAAATTGACTTAAGCAGAAATAAATAGAATATACTGGCTCATGGTAGCCAAAAAGGCCATGATAGATTCAGGCATGGCTGAATTGAGCACTCCAACAGGGTTATCAGTCAGGAATCAGTCTCTCTCCATCTCTCATTCTTTGGCAGGATTTCCCCCTATGTGGCAAAGTGACCAATAGCAGCTTAAAGCTTCTGTTCTAGCAGCTTAGCAACTCTAATGGAAAGAGAATGCTTTTTTCCACATAGTTCCAGCAAAAGTCTTAGAGCAGGCCTTCATTGGACCATATCGGGTCATGTGCCTATCCCTGAACCAATCACTGTAGCCCAAGGAGTGTCGTACACTGATTGGCCAGACATAGGTCATTGGTCCTCTAGAGACCATGTTTTGTGTGCCCCACCTGAAGGACACAGATTGAGACGAAGAGAAAGGAGGTTTTAAAAAGGAAAATTGGGTTGCTGTTACACAAAGAAGGAGATAAATGCTGGACAGGCAAATGCAAGAGATATCTACCCCGATACCCACTGCAGTGTCTCACTCAGGCCTAAAGGAGCATCTGAGCTTTAACCTTTGTTTTCCTCCCTGGCCCCATCCTCAAATAACATTAACCATGGCGCCACCAGGGCTCCTTTACAGATAGCACTTAGTCCAGTGCTGGGCACATTTTAAGTTACCATTATTATGAAGTAGGTAGCCCCATGATTACCACTATAATTTTCTTAATGAGGAAACAAGCCCACAGATGTTAAATACCTGCCCAAGTCCGTACAGTTCATAAATTTCAGAGCAGTGGGGGATGGACTCCGTGCCTGACTTAAAAATGGTGACTTCCCTGTGGGATTATTTGAGGGCTCATGGCAGAAACCATCTCTTCTGGGTATACAGCAATGGGAGGACCGTATGGAGGACATGGTGAGTTTGCTTTGTTTCAAGGCTAGGAGCACAAACGGTTTCTGAGTCATCTTCTCCTCTAGTGCCTTGAAGGCCTGTCTCTGTCTTTGTTTCTGGCACCAGCTCACCATGGGAGGACCCAAGCCTTTGTCATTCCAGGCTTGGCCAGGTTCAGGGAAAGCTGGGCATGTCCTAGCTGGCCCTAGGAAAAAGGAGAATCCAACTGTAGCCTGTGCCCTGTGGACATGGCTGGAGGTTTAAGGAACGGCAGGACTCTGAGAGAGGAGGCTGGAAGGGCAAGGCCACAGGTAAGTGGGAGCATCAGCTCTGCCAAGTGTAGGAGGCAAGACAGGAATCTGCCTTCTTTCTCATTGGTGGCCCCAGTGTCCACAATGCCTTGGCAAAAGTGTGTAGGGACCCTAAATGCCCAGCGAAATCCCTAGCAAAGAGTCAAAGCTAGATGTACGTTTGAGACAGATCATAACACATTCAGCCTATGTCATTTTCAAAGACCATTTTTATGACTCCCCGTCTATGAGTTCCCTAGGGCCAGCATAACAAATACCACAAACTGGGTGGCTTAGAACAACAGAATTTTATTCGCTCACAGTTCTGGAGACCAGAAATCTGAAATCAAAGTGTTGACAGTGTTGGCTCCTTCTAAGGGCTCTGAGGGAGAATCTGTTCCATGCCTCTCTCCTAGCTTCTGGTGGTTGCCAGCAATCCTTGGCGTTTCTTGGCTTGTGGACTTTTCATTCTGATCTCTGCCTCTGTTTTCACATGACCTTCTTCTCTGCATTTCTGTGTCCTTTAGTGTTTCTTACAAGGACCCTATCATTGGATTTAGGGTGCATCCTAATCCAGTATGATCTCATCTCAATCCTTACCTTAGTTCCATCTGCAAAGACCTTATTTCCAAACACAGTCACATTCTGAGGTCCCAGGTGGACATAAATTTGGGGGGGAAATTTTTCAGCTCACTACCCCATCTCACTCATAGTGGAAGCCTGCATGGTCTTTGTGATCTGACACCCCTCCACTACCACTCTGATCTCAGCTCCCATCATCCCCCTGCCCCCACCTTGCTGACTCTACTCCAGCCTCTCTGCCCTCTTTGCAGCAACTGGCCAAACACATGCCAACCCCAGGGCCTTTGCACTTATTTTCCCCCTGCCTGGAATACCATGCCCCAGATAGCCACATGGCTCAGTCCATTACCCACTTCAGGTCTTTGCTCAGATACCGTCTCTCAAGCCAGGCTCTCTCAGGTCACCTATTTAAAACCAAACTTTCTCTCCAGCTCCCAATCCCACTTCCCTGCTTTATTTTTCTCTAAAGCACTTGTCACCAGCTGGTACATTTTATATTTGACTTGTTTGTTTATTGTCTGTCCTACCCTGCTAGAAGGTAAGCTCCGTGAAGACAAGAATTTTCATCTTTTGTGGTGGTTGTTTAAATGCCGTACCCCCAGTGCTTAACAGTGTCTGGCATGGTAGATATTCTATAAATATTTTTTTGATTCTTCCAATTTCTCGAGAGAAGCCGGCCATCTGAATTTTAAATGAAATTCCCTGACTTTAAAATATTGGCTTGATTTTATTTTTTTAAACACTGCATGGGCCAAACAAAGCATATTTTCAGGCTTGTTTCTGCTCCTGGACCCCTCACTTGAGGCCCTTTGTGTAAATGGTATTTCCCACCCCACCAGATAGTCTGAGTAAGTTTTTCCAGACCCCTAATTGAGTGGTGATGGATTGGACTCAGGGGGAGAGAGGAGGGGTACGAAAAGACCAAACAAGATAGAACTGAGGGGGCACCATTCAAGTTGGTAGCTGCAGGCTCTGCTGCAAAGCGTCTGGTTTAATTCCAACTCTGTGGGCTGGGAGGCTGACCATGGCATTCAACTCCAAGCAGACAGCCGCAGCTCACACCGGTTCCCCGCAGTCCCTGAGTGCCAGTAAAGCCCTTGCCAGCCCAACCCCACCATGCCACATTTAGATACCTGCCACAGCCCTGGAAACTAAATGGGCTTTAAGAGTTTTTTTTCAGTTCAACTGTAACCAGCAGAAGGCCTCAGAAATTCTGGGGGATGAGCCACTGTTCCTTAGCAAACAATGCTAAGGGGAGCCAGGGGAGAAACAGGCAAAACAAAATGCAAAGGAGAGAGAGAGGAAGGTTCTGGAATCTGGCTTTTCTGGGGCTCGGACAGGGTCTTCTTAGTATTCTAAGATGAGGGGTAGCAAAAGGGTTAGCGCCAGGTTGCGGAAGAGGCAGACCTGGGGCACAGCCTGGATCTGCCACTTACATGCAGATTTATTGACTGCTTGGTGCACACACTGAGCTCGATGACTTACATGAAGATTTATTGAGCACCTACGGTATACCATACTGAGGACTAGCTGCAAAATGAAAATGCGGGGCCTCTTGTTAAAAAATTATTATGAATTTCAAGATGACAGCAGAGCATTAAGCCTCCCGGGGGGTCCCAGGGAAGCCTCGCTTTGGCTCTTGGCAGAGGCAGTAAGGAAACATTAAGGTCCTTTTCAGTAGATTTCCAATGCGACAGGACCCAGCCCTCCTTTCTTTCTGTGTCTGAAGTGAGAACAATGGAATGGTCATTTTAATCTCGGAAGGTTATTTTAACCGCACAGGAGCAGATGAGATAGCTTTTCTGTAAGGGGCCTTCTCTCTATGCGGCCAACCAGCAGCCCCCCTCCGACTCCTCCCATGTGAAGATTAATTACCCCAACGGCTACAGGATAGGAAGGGAGTTCATTCCATCACCTCCCGACTTCCCATCTACTCCACAGGAAAGGAGACAGTGTTGTAACAAAGCCTTCAAGGTGATAAGGGCCTGCTGGACACAATGATCTACTTTATATTTGTTTTTCAAATAATTAAATGTAACCTCCGTGGTCTCTTTCCCCTTACTCTTTGGCTAGCCTGCGTGTGTGTGTGTGTGTGTGCGTGTGTGTAGGGGGTGGTTCAGAGAGGATATAAGATAAGAAGACATGGATAATTTCAGCTGAGCTTTTGTAGTGCTGGGAGCCCTGGTGGTGCAGTGGTTAACAGCTTGGCTGCCAACCAAAAGGTTGGCAGTTCAAATCCACTAGCCGCTCCTTAAAAACTCTATGAGTCGGAATCGACTCGATGGCAACAGGTTTGGGTTTTGGTTTTATGTAGCGTTGATGGGAACTTATTTACTTGTTCCAAAACTGTTGATTAAAAAAAAAAAAAAATTTTTTTTTTTTTTTTTTTTTTTATGTGCCAGGCACTGTGATAGGTGCTGGAGATTAAGCAGGGAACAAAACAGAAACAAGTTCCACAAGGAGCGTCCGTTTTAGCAGGGGGATTCAAACTCTAAGCAAATAAACAAATATAAGAAATATTATAAATATGGGTAGTGATAAAAGCTATGAAGAAAAACTAGTCAGAGTACAGGGAACCAGAGTGGAAAAGGAGCCATTTTATAACAAGTGGTCAGGGCATCCTCTTTGAGGAGGTGACATTGGATAATAGCCCTGAGTAAAGGGAGAGAGTGAGCTGAGCAGCAGCTTCAGGAAGAGTTCCAGGCAGAGGAAAGAGGAAAGGGCAAGCGAGAATGTGACTGGTATGGTCAAGGAGCAGCCAGAAGACCTGTGGGGCTGGAGAGGAGTGTGTGAGTGGCAAAAGGTAGGCAAAGAGAAGCGGGAGGCCAAGGTGGTGCTAAAGAGTTTCTGTTTTATCCTGGAAGCAATGGGAGCAATTGAAGACTCTTGAGCAAAAGTGTCATGAGTTGACTTCTCTTGGGTTGGAGGAAACTGGTTTTATTATTATTATTGAGGTAATAAACACTGTAAAGTGCACGTATCTTAAGCGTTTAGCTTTATGGACCTTTACACATGTATACACCTGAGTAACCACCACACTCTCACCTTGCAGAGGCCCTCTCACGTCGCTCCCCAATCACTGCCCTCCCCAAAGATAACAATTGATTTGGTCTGATTTCTTTCACATGGAATAGCTTTAGCTGTTCCTCAGCTTCATGTACCTGCCATCACTCGGTGTATATTTTTTTGTATCTGGGTTCTATCACTAAATGTAATTTCTGTGAGACCCATCCATGTTGGTATGCTTACCAGCAGTTTGCCTTTTATTTTCGATTAGTATTTCATTATACGAATATGCCACAGTATATTTATACACTCTCCCTTTGAAGAACATTTGGGTTGTTTCTGGGTTTTGACTATTGTGAGTCAAGCTGCCATGAGCATTTTTGTACGTGTCTTAGAACATAAGCACTTTTCTTTTGGGTGTATACCTAAGAGTAGAATCCCTGGGTCATAGGGTAGGTGAGTGTTTAGGTTTAGTAGACACTACCAAACAGTTTTCCAAAGTGGTAGTACCAATTTTTAAAGCAATCTCATTGAGACGTAATTCACATACCATACAGTTCACTAACTAAAAGTGGAAAGCGTATTCACAGAGTTGCGTGTTCATCATCATAATCAATTTTAGAACATTTCCATTACCCCCCCAAAAACCCTTGTACTCCTTAGTTAAGGAGCCCTAGTGGTGCAATAGTTAAGCTCTTGGCTGCTAACTGAAAGGCTGGCAGTTCATACCCACTCAGTGGCTCCCTGGGAGAAAGGCCTGGCAAAATGCTTCCATAAAGATTACAGCCTAGGAAACCCTATGGGACGGTTTTACTGAGTCAGAATATGAGGGGTCGCTATGAGTCATAATCGACTCGATGGCACCCAGGCACGCAGCAGCAGCAGCAGCAGCAGCAATAACAACAACCCCTTAGTTGTCATCTCCAATCCTCCCCATATCCCCAGTCCTAGGCAACCACTAGTCTACTTTCTGTCTCTAAGGGCTTGTCCATTCTTGGTATTTCATATAAATGGAATTATACAATATGTAGTCTTTTGTGTCTGGCTTCATTCACTGAGCATGTTTTCACGGTCCATCCATGTTGTAGCATGAATCAGCACTTCACTTACTTTTATTGTTGAGTAATATTCCATTGTATGGATAGACTGCATCTTATTTATCTGTTCATCAGTTGATGGACATTTGGGGCTATTATGGGTAATGCTGTAAACATCTGTGTCCAAATTTTTGTGCGACGTATGTTTTCATTTCTCTTGGATATACACCTAGGAGTGAAATTGCTGGTGACTCTAGGTTTAACTGTGGTGGTACCATCTTTACGTACTGTGATTTAGATTTGTAAAGATCCTCGACTGAAGCAGGTCAAGGGTAGATGCAGGGAAACCAGTGAGGATGATGCTACTGCAGTAAGCTGGGCAGAGATAGTTGTGATTTGGACCAGGATAGTAGCAGTGCAGGCAGGAAGAAGTGGGCAGATTCCAAATCTATTTTGAAGATCAAGACAATGGGATTTTTTGATGGCTTACGTGTAGAGAATTAGAAAAAGAAAAGGAGCCAGGGACGACTCTGCAGTTTGTGAACTTAACAACTCTGAGGTTCTGTAGGCTTGACCAGGGCCAAGGTGTTTGGTAAATGAGGCAGATGACATGCTCTAGCAGAAAGAGTCCTGGCTGGCTTTGAGTTGAGAACTCTGACCTAGCCCCTGCTGGCTATGTGCCCTTGGGTCAACAGTGAAATGGGAAGAATCTGAGTTTGAGGGAAGACGCTGTCTTGCCTGGACTAGTTCTACCACTAGGTAGCTGTGACTTCCAACAGGACACTTTCCCTCTTGGGTCCCGAGTTTCCACATCTGGAAGACAGAAAAGCTAGATAAAGTTCCCTTTCTTCTGTTCTCTATATCCCCCAGAGTGCTTGGCGCATAGTAGGGGCTCAAGAAATAAAGAGTGGCCAAATGACTGGGTGATCTTTTCTGGGTTGATGTCTTTCAGGAGCACTGGACTTCCACCATGACTGACACTGTGCTCAGCAACAGCTCCAACCGTTGGATGTGTCCCAGTGACCGACCCCTTCAATCAAAGTAAGTCTCTAGGTCTTCCTGGGAGTGACTTGTTTTGGGTCAGTGATAACCTGACCATTCTATACTTAAAAGAGGAAAGGAATTTTCTTTCCTGGAGTGGGAGAAAAGAAACCTAGTGGGAGTTTTGTCATGGGAACTTCTATACTGATTGTGCTACCTTGAAAGGTAGTATAACGTGGTTAAATACTAAGTTCCATGTTCCACGTTAGAGGTGCCCTGGTGGAATGAAAAGAGCATTGGCCTCGTGGTCAACAGACCAGTGTTCTAGTTTTGGTTTGAACTAATTCACTACGTGACCATAGGTAAATCTTTTCTTCTCCCTGGGCCTCAGTTTCCTTGTTAGTCAAATGAGAGAGTTGGACTAGCTCAGAGGTTGCAGACTGGCAGGCCACAGGCTGACTGTGACTTGCAGAAGTGGGTTTTTTATTTATATTTTTGCCCTGATCATTTAAACATTGAGAGATTTTCCATAAAAGCCCAGATTCCTGGCTCTTTTTGAAAAATCAAATCTGAGCCAGAATTTTACTGTACCAACAATTCAGTAGGAGCTGAGTAGCAGCTGGTATCTTTACACTGGGCAAGAGCTTTTTAATTTTCCACAGTCCCCACCACTCCCTATCATCTCTCCAATGATCTCATCTATTTTTCTCATTTATGTTACCAACCTATCCCTGTTGACATCCCTGGATTAAATGACATCCAGTGTTCTTTAATTATGACCTTACGTGATTTTAGTATAGGGTAATATTTGGGGGCCAGTTTCAGAGTTTAAATTCTTGGTGAAACAATTGAGGATATAGTCATTTTTGTGAAAGGAATTCATGCCTGAGTATGGCTATTTGCCAATGACTGTGGCTTACTCAAGGAATGTGGAAAAGGCTTTTTTTTTTTTTTTTTTTAACAAAGATTCCTTCCTTATTGGAACCAGTGTTTCCCTAACCTTTGTCATTTGAGCACCTCCTTCACAGTGCTGGTGGCACAGTGGTTAAAGTGCTCATCTGCTAACCATAAGGTCAGTGGTTTGAACCTACCAGCTGTTCCACGGGCAAAAGCTGTGGCAGTCTGCTTTTGTAAAGATGACAGCCTTGGAAACCCGATGAGGCAGTTCTACCCTGTCCTATAGGGTCTCTATGAGTCAGAATTGACTCAACACCAATGGGTTTGGTTTGGGTTTTTTCTAATGAAACATCAGTAATATTCTTTTCCTTAAATAGACCTAAAAAAAAAAAAAACATTTATTTAACAGGGAAATTTTAGATGACAGTGTAAGTGGAAAACCAGTTCATGCTTTCCATAAACAAAGATAACTGTAAAAAATAAACGTAATTAAAAGAAAACATTATTGAGTTGCAGCTGTATACTGCAGCTCCCCAAGGCTGAGCCTGAGACCTGCTCTCCACTTGTTATAAACGCAGCTCAGCAAGTGATAGGTGTTAAAGACCGATTGGCACCAAACTGAGACTTTGAGATAATCAGAAGGTTGGAAAAAAGATTGAAGAGAGAGTATCTTTCTTTGTCTGTTATTCAATATTCTTTAATGCCCGGTTGTTTCCTATTTTCTGCTCTTTATTAGATTGTTGTACATAGGGTTGCTTTGAGTTGGAACGGACTTGACAGCACCTAACAACAACAAATTGGATTGTTCTTTCCTCATTTCTGGAGTTCGTTCTGTTACTCTCTAACTTCTTGGGTTATATTTTTACCTCATTAATATAAGCCTCCTTTCTTTTCTAATATCACCAATGAGACATATGAATTCCCCACAAAATATCACATTCAAAACATCTCACGAGCTTCAATGTATATGTAGCATTTTCATTATCTCTGAGTTCTGTGTATTTTTAAATTTTCCTTATGAATTGTTCTTTATCCTAAGAGTTGTTTAAAGCTGTGTTTTTAAATTTCTGAATGTGTGGGGAGTCTTAAATTTTTGTTGTTGTTGTTGTTATTGATTTCTGACTTAATTGCATTGTAGTCATATGCTTTTATTTCTCTTGAGTAAACACCTAGGAGTGGAATGTCTTAGCCATGTGATTGGTATATATTTAACCTTTTAAGGGACTGCCCAACTGATTTCCAAGCTGATTGCACCATTTTACATTTCAACCAGAAGTTGGTATGCAGTTGGTATACTGAATACACTTGGTATTCAGTCCTTTCTTAGGTGCCTTGGTGGTACAGTGGTTGAAGCGATCAACTGCTAACCAAAAGGTCAGCGGTTTGAAACCACAAGCGACTCCATGGGAGAAAGATGTGGCAGTCTGCTTCCGTAGAGATTTACAGCCTTGAAAACCACCTGGAGTTGCTATGAGTCAGAATCGACTGGACAGCAGTGGGTTTGGTTTTGTTTCGTTTTGGTGTATGTGTAATAGCATTTCATTGTGGTTTAAATTTGTATTTCCCTAATGTCTAATGATGTTGATAATCTTCTCATGTGCTTTTTGCCATTCATATAACCTCTTTGGTGAAGTGTCTGTTCAAATCTTTTGCCCATTTTAAATTAAATAATTTATGTTCTTATTCGTGTACAAATTTTTACTACAGATACAAGCCCTTGTTGAGCATACATTTTGCAAATATTTTCTTCCCATCTGTGTCTCGCCTTTTCTTTTTTCATGGGTCTTTTGAAGAGAAGTTTTTTGTTTTTTTTTTTTGATGAAGTCCATTATACTGACTTTTCGTTTATTTGTTTTGCAAGGGAGAGAGGAATCTTGGAAAGTTCCCTTACTTTCTAGCAATTTCAGACTTCCTTTAAAAATGTTTGTTTTAACTTATCTAGAACCTAATTATATACTGGTGAAGAGCCTTTCTGAATATGGTGTCTACACGTATTCTCCGAAGCAAAAGTCCCTTTTCTGTTTACTACTTCTAAAATTTCCACCAGTTTATCCCTTTTAGGTTTTTTTCCTCTTATATTCTAAAATCAGAAGGCTTCACTCTCTTTCCATCTCTTTATTAGTTAAATAATATTAAATACATACATATATATTTCAAACTCCCCATCACCTCCTGAGTTTTACGATTTCGAAGACACTTTGTGGGTTTCCTTTTCAAAAGCAAACTCCTGTTTCTGAAGCCCTTCCCATAATGTCCTCCTGGAGCCAAACTTACTTTGCAGAGAATATTTCATTAGCTGAAAAGTGTGTCTCTGTAAGATAAACAGTTGCCTGAAGAGTGGATGGGGGGAAATATTTATTTTATTTAAGAAGTGTCAGTTAATTAAAATTCCATCCATCAGAGTTTACTTTAGTCAATGGAAAGCCGAACAATTTGCCTTAGAATTATCCAGACAGTCTGGACACTCTTTCATTAAAGTGCTCCTGGGCGCCCATGAAACATCTTTGCATTCTGAATGTGTCGGGATTGTCTTGATTGTTACTGCATTTTCTTCAGATATTAAAATGATTTCCCAATAAATGCTAATGGACGAATTATAGTCATCGCACATGCTGTCTAGTCTGTGGCAGTGGCGATGTGTTAATGCAGACACCTCTAATGTCTTTCTCCAGTAAATTAAGAAATTTGCTCTTAATTAACTGCTAGCTAGCCAGATGCATTTACTGCTTTTGTGATTTTCAAATGTCTTCCTCCCTCAACCTCCTTGAATCTAATAATCGTGTTTGGAACCAGCAAAGGGATATTAAAGAAGTGAATCCACCTGCTTCTTGTTTACTAGTTAGGGCAGTGGCTTACCTCTCTGTGTTGGGAATCCATCGGGGGAAATGCTGGTTTCGGACAGCTGATATTTCTAGATAGCTTTTAAGTCCATGAGCCTGAGAGTGCCAGAGATGGGAGGCAGAAACTGAGGCACCAGGAGGAGCTAGGCTGCCCATGGTCGCATACCTTGTAAATGGAAATGCTGGTCTTCTTCCTAGAATGGAAGGACTTAGTGCCCCGATTTGGGGAAGTAACAGTTCTATTTTTGGCTAATCCAGTCACAGTTCAAGGCTTATTGCTCTGCCTCCATGTGGTCCTATTCCCAGTGTTTGAACCACTGGAAACCAAGAATGGTGGTGATTAATATTGTCATTAAGTGATTTCTAGCTAGTGACCAAAAAACCATTATTCATATACATAAATGATCAACTCAGTTAATTAATATGTTGAACTAATTTGTCAATTTAATCAAAGCTGTGAATTTGACAATCCCACATTAAATAGCCTCATTTTAGATATACTGAAATGAGATAATAATGAAAAAAAAGGAAGTAGTAGGTCATCATAGTTCAAACTTTGTGGTTGTTGCATCCAAACAACATTGGTATTGTCGTACTATTTCTTTCCTAACTTTATTCATTTTTTCCTTCTCTGCTTTCTTCGCCTTCCTTCAGTGATAAAGAACAGTGAGTATTCTATGCCACTTTTATTTTCCTACATACTCGATTTTACCTCTTTTTTTTTTTTTTTCTGACCTAGGTGGCTTGTCCCTAAAGAGAGTTGGTTAAAAAAGGAATTACCAAATATACATATCTAAAAAAATTCCAAATTATTAAAAAAAAATGCCCATCTTGAGAAAAAAATTATGAAATTAAAACAAACAAAGAACTTGATAAAAGGATTAAAACTGTTCCTTAGGAAATCCCAAATTCAATTCTGGTTGGGAACTTGTGGGACTGCAGCAAGTGTATTGACCACTCTGTGACTTTGTTTCTGCAGCATCTTGCTGGGAAACACTGTCCTTAGACAAAGAAAATGTTACCTCGAATAAATGCTATCATTAATAAAAGTCGGTGATGAACAGAACAGAACTTCTGGGTTGCTCTGAGCTGTACACACAATCTCTGTCACCTCATCGGAGGTCAACCTGACGTCCCAGTAAAACGCCCTCGACTCGGAGGCCCCATCTTTGCTCACAGCTTTGGTGCTTTTAATTGGATTCATTCTCTACATATGCATGACAGATTGGATGCTGCGCCCAGTAAATGAGCAGCTAAATGGCAAAGTAGATCGGTCTTCCCGTTGCATGCACACTTTCAACACTATGGAAAGCTATTGCCACCCTCCCCGTGACTGGAAGGCTGTCACAGAGCCACAGGTGCTGCACTGGGGTCAGGAGACTCAGGTCTGAGTCCTGCTTTCGTACCCACTATCAACGTGGCTTTGGGCACTGCCTTCATTTCTTTGAGCCCTGGGTCTCTCATTTGTGAAATGGGTATGATAACCCCTGCCCTTCCCCACTCACAGGGTGGTGATGGGATCAAGTGAGATTCACAGGAAAGCTTTGTAAACTCTAAAGTGCCAAGCAAAGTCAGGTGCAGGTGTAAATGGCAACCAGGTCTTACCCTGGTATTTACATATGTAGCCCTTTCATAATTTGTTCAGCTTTTTTGGGACCCAAATAACTACATCTTCAGGCCCAGAATCTTCTGGAGGTTTACTTAACACTGACAAACACATAACTAGATGACCTGGGGAAATTCTCCCTGCTCTGTGCCTCAGTTTCTCCAACTATCAAATGGGAACCCTGAACAAGCTGACTGCTAAAAATCATTTGAATGCTCTACAATGTCTGTTGTTGACTGATAAGACCCTGGCCAGGCAAGATCTGCTTTTGTTGAATACCGTGAATATATTATTCAGATACACCAGAGAGAGAGAGATGCTGAGATGTTGTCAGATTAGAGATATGAACATCACAAGAGAGCAGTTTGTGAGTCCAGGAGGCTCTTAGAGGCTTCCTAAATGCTGAAGGTTGAAGAGTATGCTGCATGTCAATCTTCCTTCGCTCCCTCTCTCCCTCCTCCCCTTCTTTCTTTCTTTCCTTCTTTTACTAACAAATACTCGGCGAGTGCCTACTAGGTACTAAGCACTGTGTCAAGTACCAGGGATACAGCGATAGCCGAAGTACGAGGGGGAGGAAAACCAGGAGAGGGTGTGTTGAGTGGGGTCTATAAACAAATAAACAGCCAGTCACCAACAAACAGTCCAGTGTGTTAGGAGCTGTAACAGTAGAACTACAGTGGACTATGGGAGCACAAAGACAGGCATCTAGCCCAGACTTGGGGGTCACGACGGGAGGGCTTACTGGAAGAAGTGACATGTCATCTGAGACCAGGTGAAGGAGGAGTGAGGTGGGGAAGAGACCAAGGAGTTCCAGTAGGGGGAACGGCGTGTGCAAAGTCCAAGTGTGAGAGAGAGCATGGGATTTTAGAAGAGCTGAATGGAACTCAGTGTGGCTGAAAAGGTTAGCAGAAGCCCGAGGTCCTCTTGGCATTCTGGGGGTGTGTGTGGGAACCCCAGCATCCATTATGTACTCCTGTATCCTGGTTGGGATAAATGTTACTGAAAAAGGCCTTGGCACCAGCTGGGCACGTGTGAAATATTTGGTGGTGTGGCTGCCCCTCCCTTCCTCGCCTTTCCTCCAGGATTCATTAAAACCTCATTCACTGGGCTGTAAAGAGACTTCCTGCTGACACCTGCCTGTGTTGGCATCCTGGGGGAAGAGGGGAGGGTGGAGAAGAAGAAAAGCAAGAAAAAGGATTAATTTTCTGCACTCTGCTGCTGTTTAATGCTTCAGAGCCTCCGTGCCCCTACAGCACTTCCATCATCCCACTCCTTTTGGGAATTATAATTTATTAATAGAGACATCTGGTGGGGTATTTATTATGTGACTATTGTGCACATGAAATGAAGAATCAAGGTGGGAGGCAGGAAGGAGGTGGCAGTCTGCCCTTTGTAGTTTTTTAGGGAGAAACATCTGTGAGGGGTTTCCACCTGGAGCCAGGACTCATTTCCTTTTGTCGTGGGGGCCACTGTGATGCTGGCTTTGGTGGGAGGGTGCCTTCTGACCCTCCCAAGATGTACCTAATCAGGTACATTCAGGTAGCAGATGAAGCATGTCTCGAAGGTTGATTTCCTGAGTCCCTGACCGTACCCTCTCCACACGTTTCTCGGCAATTCCTTTCCTTCTTCTGAGCCTCAGACATCTGGAAAATGAGCAAGTCAACTACAGTGATCTTTAGACTTCTTTTGTTAGCAGCAAATTTTTGCATAAAATTGTACTCAGAAGCTAAATATATAAGGCAAGAGTGGAGCTGGGTAAAGATTGTTAGTAGATGAAAGCATTAAAAATCTCATGGTGAACTTTATGACGCTGTGGTTTAAAATAACACCAAGCTGTAAAATGAGTGTACAGACTCAGCAAGCTTCAGTTTTTTGTTTTGTTTTGATTTGATTTGTTTTTTGCCATAATGGGTACTGTACTGGGTGGCTTTTGCAGTGTGATAAACCATATTAAAACTCAGTGGCTTGGAACAAGTTATTTATTCTCAGGGATCTGGGCTTGGCTGGTGGCTCTGCTGATCTTGGCTGGGCATGCTCCTGCCTCAGAGGATTGGCTGAGCTAGGATGGCCCTGGCTGGAGTGACTCAGTTCTGCTCCACATGTCTCTCGTCCTCCAACAGGCTGTCCTGGGCATGTTCTTGGAGTGATAGCAGAGGTGTAAGGGAGTAAGCAGAGACACTGGCACAACGTCACTTCCCTGCATTATTGGCTAACGCAAGTCACAAGTTCAGATTAGATTCAAAGGGTAGGGAAATAGATGCTGACTTTTTGGTGAGAGGAATGTCAAAGGCACGTGTCAAAGGGTATGGATAAGAGAAGGGTGAAGTATCGGAGCCATCACTGCTATTTCATCCCTTTATTGAAATGTCAAATATTGAATCCAGTTTCTGCAGGTAGAGTCCAGAAATCTGTGTTTCAACAAGCTCTCCAAGTGATTCTTAGGCACACTGAAGTTTGGGTCACCGCACTGCCTGGAGTCATTTACAGATTGAGGACCAGTGCCCAGATTTGGTTAGCATTATCCTTCCCTAGTAAAGATTTAGTAAAGGAGTTTTGGTTCTAGGGTGGGAACTAAAATGCCCTCAAAAATGGTAACAGATGTTTCATGTAAGGGGCCTACAACCAACTCCCCTCTCCCCTACAGTTTCACTCCCTCCCTCTACCTCAAAGCTGCCTCTTAACATTTCATCCTGTGCAGCAAACCAAAAAAACAAACCCATTGCCATCGAGTCAATTCTGACTCATAGTGACCCTATAGGACAGAGTAGAACTGCCCCATAGGGTTTCTAAGAGCACCTAGTAGATTTGAACTGCTGACCTTTGGTTAACCGCCGTGTCACCAGAGCTCCATCCTGTGCACAGGGCATGGCAAATAGCTCTCTGCAGGTATGCCAGGTGTAGCCAGGCCCTACAGAACCCCAATCTCTTCATCGTCTGCGGAAATATGCTAGTTTCCATTCCCATCCACAATTGGCATTTTTTAAACTGTTGTTGAAAATATACACAGAAAAACATACACCAATCCAACAGTTTCTACACGTACAATTCAGGGACATTGAGTACGTTCTTCCCCCATTGATGTAAACTCACTGTCCCCTAAGCTTCTTAAGGACTCTTGGTGTCCACTGTGGTGCTGAAGATGAAGCCCAGTTAGAAGAAGAAAAAAAAAAGATGTTTGGAAGCAACAGTCAGAAGCTCCTGAGATTTGCATAGATAATCAGCATCTTCTAAGTTCAGGAGCCACATACAGCTATCAAGGTGAAGGTGGGGATGGGCCTGGGACAGCTCACAGATGAAGGCTCAGGGGAAAGAATGTGAGATTGAACCAGCTGGCTGCCTTTCAGAGAGGCAGGAGAGCATGGCAGTTCTGAGCACAGGCTTTTTCCCCAGGGTTGGCTTTGCTACTTTAAGCTGTGTGACCTTGGGCAAGTAATTAACCTCTCTGAGCCTTGGTATTCTAGAAAGGAGAATAACACCCACCTCATAGAATATAGTTAGAATTCAATGAGACAGTGTGTGTAAACCCTATGAGATAAAACTTAACTTCACTTGACAGATGAAAAATGGGAGTTCAGAGAGATGAAGTGCTTTTCTCAAAGTCACACATTCCCAGGAGTTGAACCGAGGCCTGTCTGAAATCAATGCTAATTCTGTTTTCCATTGCATTCTAATGTCCTGTCAGTTCTGGGTGTGAGTTCAATGTTCCAGGCCGAGATAGCAAATTTGGGGGCTGCAGGAAGAAAAAGAACTGGCCCAGGAAGGGTATTTCTGAAAGCTCTTTTTCAACATTGCTTCCACTTCAAGTCGTATTAGGTTGCCTGGGAAATTTCCATTTCATACTCATTCTCTCTGACTCTCTACTGGATAGCTAAGTCAGCTAGATTCATCTGTGTGCAAATGGGCAGGAGATTGAAATCGGACAGTCCCACCACCGTGGCATTGGAGGCATCTGTAAGTGTTCAAAGAAATTTCTGATTTTAAATTATCAAGTACCAGTTGATGGTCCAGGCTGCACATTTTGTTTGATTCCATTTGGTCCTCCTTCCTCCCCAGAGTCAGTGGCTCACTATTCCTCCCATCAAAGCATCTCATTCATTCATTCAAAGAACATTGATTGAGTGCCCACTATATGTGCCCCTCTGTTAGATAATCTTCCACTGAATTTTCACAATGGCAAGGGTCTGAGACACACTTTCACTCCAAAGTGTTTAATAATAACAGCAATATACAAGCTAACCTGTTCTGAGTACTTACCAAGTTCCAGACTCCAGGCTAAGAACCTATATGCATGTTTATCCACATGAGCTCTCTGAGACCACTATTAACCCCTTTGACAGATGAGCAAATTAAGTCTCAGAGACACCAAGTAACTTTCCTAAGGCCACACATCCAGCCAGGGCAGAGCCAGGAAAGGAGTCGAGGCTGTGTGACTCCAAAGCCTACTCCTGGCCGCTCTCTTCGGTTATTTGCATCTTCACAGGAGCCAAGGTAATGGGTTTTCAATGGTATAATAGTAGCCGGCTGATGTGTCTGCTTAGGTTGACGGTCTACCTTGCCAGCAGCTAGTTAGTAGGAGTCAGTCTGGAAAACTCCAACACTCACCTGGAGAGGCAGCCCCAAGGAATTCTGCAGGCTGGTCTGACATCTTAATGTCCTCCCAAAGCTCCTGTTATATAATAGGTCTTCAGCTCATCGATTAGATTCCTTCATCCTCTCTAAAAGATTAGGGCATTTCTTAGATTAAGAGGATGGTCACAATAGTAAGAGCTACCTGCCGTTTATTGGGTCTTTGCCATGTGCTAGGCACTTCGCATGCATTTTCACATTTAAACCTTCCAATGGCCCTACAAGCTATATCCTGTTAATATTCCTACTTAAAAAATGAAGAGACTGAGGTTCAGAGAGGTGCAGGGCTCCAGTACATGCTGCTACGAAATGGTAGACCCAGGATTCCAATCATGAACTCAACCAAGCCAAAGAGGGCTCAAGCTCACACATAATGGCCTCTCTGGTTAGTTTCTGGATTGGACACAGTGCTCGGAATAACTTGTCCAAGGAAAGCAATACTTTGGTCTCTAACAAGATCCAAATGCTGGACCCTGGTTTTAAGGACATGGGGCTGGAATTCAGAGTCCAGAGGCCCTTGGCAAAGGAGCCACTGTCCTGTGACAAGGAGCCATTCTCAGGTTCCCCATGATCACGTGCTCCCCATACCATGGGAGGCCTAGACAGGCCCATCTCTGAGAGCAGAGGCTTTGGTTTGAGAAAGCGATCTAGCTTCCCTATGTTTGCTCTTGGAATTAAAACATGAAAATCCACAGGAGGCTGGCAAGTCCCCACTGAGACCAATCGGTGACATTTTCAAACACTGGATGAGCTGTTTGTCAACAGCGTGGTTTGGAGCAGAGAATGGGGGAAGGATTTGGAGCAGTGCTGGCAGCCTCCAGCAGGCCTTCTGCTTGTCTGCAGATGGAGGCAGTTCTCCTAGCAGGCCTTCTCAGGGACCCCATCCCCTTGGAAACATCCTGCCTGTGTCTCTGGAGCCATGCCTGTCCAGGAGCCTATGCACACTGACCCCAGCCAGTTGAGAGGCATCAACTTGAGGTCTGGCTCATGGCTGACCATGTCCATGACCAGACTGTGAGCTGCAGGAGTGTGTCCTTGGAGGGCTCTCCACTGGATACTTGGCCCAGCATCTCACCCATGTCCAATTTTCATCATTGAGCTGCTGTATAAATGGAGGAAATTGATCGAGGGAGATCAGAACAATCAAGGGATTAGGAAAGAAAGAAGGAAGAAAGAAAACAATTGCGACCTCGGTTCCCAGAAAACCAAAGGGACCTGGGGAGGTAGTTGAATTGTGTTATGACTGAGGTCTCTACCTTCCATGACTGTCTGCCCTCCTGGAATGATCAGTGGTCATCGTTATGCAGGAGTCCACTGTATCCTTTAAAAATGATGGGAAGGAACATCAGGCTAAGGGATATTAGCACACCGTAAGGAGGACCTTTCCAACAGAACAATTTAGTGATGAAAGCGACTCCTTATGAGAGAGTGAGGCTTCCATCACAAGGAGTATTCGAGCAGGGCTGGAAGGAAACCTGCTAGCCTCTCAGGTGCACCCCCACCCACATGATCCCCTTGAGTGTGGATGGGACCTGTGACTTGCTTGTAACCTGTAGAATATGGCAAAGGTGATAGGGTATCACTCCTGTGATTATGTTATATAGGACTCACTCTTTCTTAGCAGACAGGAGCTAGATACTCTCCTTGTGGGCTTGATCAGATAAGCAGCCCACATGAAGCTGCAGAAGTCCACACAGTTAGTAACTACAGGCAACCTCTAGGACCTGGGAATGACACCACCTACAGCTAGCCAAAAACCAGGACCCTCAGTCATACAGCTGCAAAGAAGTGAACTCTGCCAACTACTTGAGTTTGCTTGGAAGCAGATTCTTCCCTAGGCGAGCCTCCAGATGAGAATGCAGCCTGGCCAACAACTTGACTGTGGCCTTGGAGACCCTGAGCAGAGGACCCAGCTAAGCCGTGCCTCTCACCCATGGAAACTGAGATAATAAATGTGTGTTGTTTTAAGCTGCTAAATTTGGGGTAATTTGTTGTGCAACAACAGGGAATGAGTACAGATGCTGTAGATTGGGCTTTGTGGCACTCCCTCTATCCTCCAGCTGGACTGGAATTTCCAGTTACCTACTGCTGTATAACAATCCCCCAAACTTCGTGGCTTAAGACAACAAAATCATTTATTATCTTTCACAGTTTTTGTTAGTAGGAATTTGAGAGTGGCCTGGCTGGGCAGTTCTGGCACAGGGTTACTCATGCAGTTGTAGTCAAATGTCATCTGAGGCTACAGTCATCCATCTGAAGCTTTGATTGATGGAATCTGTTTATGTGGCTGGTGAGTTTGTGCTGGCTATAGGCTGGGGGGCCTCAGTTCCTTTCTGTATGGGCCTCTCCACAGAGATGTTGAGTATCTGCACAGTGTGGCATCTGGCTTGCTCTAGAGCAAGGGATCTAAGAGACCAAGGTGGAAGCTACAATATCTTTTTTGACCTAGGGTTGGAAGTCACACTGCTGCTTCTGCTGCGTTTTCTTGGCCACGTAGGATCACCCCAGATTCAGTACTGGGGAGGGGATGACACACTGTTGTATCAGGAGGCCATTTTCGAGGCTGTTAATACTGGTGTTCTTTCACCTCCCCAGTCTTGTCTCTCACTCTCTCTACTCCAGGCCTTTGCAAAGACTCTCTGCCAGATACAATCTCTTCCTCTCCCTTCCCCTGCCAACTCCAGCTTATCTTTCAAGTCTCAACACAGGGACCAGCCCTGGCTTTAGGAGCCCTCTTCAAGAAGAAAAACATAAAAATATCTTGTATTTTCAAAGTTTACAAACAACATAATAACAAATAACATAAGGATTACTAGGACCTTCCTAGGGCCTTGAAAGGTCCCTGTGCAAGGGGTGGGTGGGGGAAGAGCCTGAAGTTTAAGCTCCACAGCACGACTTCTCTTCTGAGCCTCAGCGTTGATGTCACTTCTTCAGGGAGCACTCCCTGACCACAGACTTAGTAATGTTCATTGCTTTAGTCTCCCCGTGCATCACACGATTAGACGTGTAACGTTCTTTTTTCACCACAAGAGACTGTGTCTTATTCAAAAATGTTTTTTATGTGTTTACTCTGTGCTGGACACTGTTCTAAAGGCCATGGGCACACCAGTGAACCAGATGGAATAACGTCCCTGCCCTCCTGGAATCTACATTCTGGAGGGTGGAGAGAGGCAGTAAGCAGGTAAACAAGAAAATAAAAAGGATCATTTCAGTTAGTGGTGGGTGCAGTGAAGAAAGTGGACCTGGGTGATGAGAGGCCAGGAAGCAGCTGCCATCTGAGCTGAGACCTGAGTGAAGAGGAGGCACAGCCTTGGAGATCTGTGGGGATAAATGTTCTTGGCTGAGAGAACAGCAAGTGCAAAGGCCCTGAGGCAAAAACCAAGGTTTGGTTGTTCAAGCGAAAGTGGACAGGCCAGGGGAGTTTGAGCACAGTGACCAGGGGGAGAAGGGGATGATGAGGACAGAGAGGCAAGCAAGGACCAGATCGTGTAGGAATTTGCAGAATGGGCAAGAAAACCATTTTTGTTTATTTTCTATTCAAGTCAAATTCATGTAACATAAAATTTGCCATTTTAAAGAGTACATTTCCATGGCATTTTGTATACTCCCAATGTTTCATAGCCGTCACCTCTGTGTAGTTCTGGGTTTTATTTTAAGCCAGTGAGAAGCCACTGGAGGTTCTGAGCAGGGGGCTCTGAGGGCGTTCAAAGCAATTGCTCACCCCACAGGCCCCTGTTCTACAGCTATCCCCCACCCAAGGCACGTTTCCTTTCCTTAGGCCAAACCCTCCTTCCTTCCTTTTCTCACGAGACTTGCCTCAAGACCCCAGCTCCCTTCCTTACAAGCTCTTTCTTTTCTGCTGTTCTGAACAAACCAGCTAAGGTGGGAGGATGGCAGAGGAGCAGGGAGGTGGGAGTAAGATGGGGCTTTTAATTTCCAACTTCGAGTATCAAAAGGCAGTTTCATGCCTGCTGACAAGCTTAGAGTGGTGGAAGTCATAGAGGCTGGCAGCTAACGGGGTACTGGCTCCTGAGGACTCGCAGCTACTGCTTTTTCTCCTATCAGAGACAAGAATTTCTGGTGGTGTTTAACCTGTATTCCACTCGTAGCTGGTGCACCTCAGTGCCCTGTGGCACGGACCACGTGATTAGTGGAGATGACAACAGTTTACTGTAGACCACAGCGTTAACTCTGCATCCGGCATCCTCTGATCCTCTGGTCTGCCACCGGCGCCACTCAAGGCTGGCATTCAGTTCTCTACGTATTGTGGAGGATAAGTGTGCTGGCCACCTGGGTCTGAATCCCACTTTGGCCACTTCCCAGCCACGTGACCTTGGGCAAGTGGCCTAATTTCTCTGTGTGGGCACACGGTAGGGGCAGTGTGAGGAATGACTGAGGTAACATGGGCACACGGTAGGATGCTGTGAGGACTGAATGAGGTAAGACAGGCACACAGTAGAGACAGTGTGAGGACTGAATAAGGTAAAGTGGGCACATGGTAGGATGGTGTGAGGACTGAATGAGGTAAGGCGGGTACATGGTAGGGTGGTGTGAGGACTGAATGAGGTAAAGTGGGCACACAGTAGAGACAGTGTGAGCACTGAGTGAGGTAAGGCAGGTACATGGTAGAGATGGTGTGAGGACTGAATGAGGTAAGGTGTGCACACAGTAGAGACAGTGTGAGGACTGAGTGAGGTAAGGCTGGCACATGGTAGAATGGTGTGAGGACTGAATGAGGTAATGCCAGCACACAGTAGGCACTATGTCAGGGTTTGCTTTAAAGTAAAAAAGCTAAGAGGATTAGGGGCCGGAACTCCAAATACTACAGAAGCCTTTGCTAGATGCCCATGTAAAATCAAGTGATTTTTATAAACCTACTTGGCAATTAGTTTAAATTTCTGAAACACATTGTATGGTTCAAACAAAATGTCTTTGTGCCCGGGAAGGCCTGGGGCCACCCGAGACCCAGAGCTTCAAATCACCTACCCAGAATTGTTTCCACTCCAGTTAGAGAAGCCTACCATTCTGGACTCTTTTCTTGAGAACACCATTACCCTCCAGATTTGCACAATGATTCTGCAAATGCCTCTTACAGATTGTCTGTCGAGTGCTAAGCACTTAATAGGAATAAACTCATCAGAACCCTATGAGCAAGGTATACATGTCCCATTATACAGATAAGCAGACTGAGGCTCTGAGAGACATGACTCTCTTGCTCATAATCTCCCATCCAATGAGTTTCCCAGCAGGGCTTTGAACTGCCTAATGACTACACTGTTTACTGGGTTATCTGTCCATGCTCACACCTTACCAAATTACTTTTCAGGCTCCAGGCAGGCTGGTCCGTCCACCCCAGTGGCCAGCCTGACAGACAGAGGAAGCAGGAAGAGCTGACAGATGAGGAGAAGGAAATCATCAATAGGGTAATTGCTCGAGCTGAGAAGATGGAAGAGATGGAGCAGGAGCGAATCGGGTGAGGCCTGACACTTCCCATTCATTCTGAGAGTCACTGGGGCACGAGGACCAGGCCCTGGGGCCCCTTGTCAGGACCTGTGCTGTCAGTGTGCTGGGTGGCGCAGCCCTGCATTTGGGGCTTGTCATCTGTGACTTGCCAGGCCACCTACCCAGGCAGAACTGGAATCCTTGTCCAAGGAGGTAGGAGAGCTGGAAGAGAACAGGGAATAGAGGAGAGAGCAGGCTGGGGGTTGGCTGGGCAGAAGGTTCTCTGCGGGGATGGCTTAAAGATGGGGAAGGGGTACGGTCTTCTGAAAGGGAAATGGGAGCTTGTCACCAGAGGCTGGGGAAGGGAGTGTGAGCAGAGGGTGTCACAGTTGCTTACAGCTTCCTATAGGTTTGTTCTAGAAACACTGGCCCTGTAGATGCCAGATGCACAGCTGAGGGTGGGGTGAGGAGGAAATAGAGTTGGTTTAAAAGAGAGAGCAGAAGATAGCACCTTTGAAATGAATTCTGTAAGAGTATTGGAGAAGCTGATCTGCCGGTGAGGCAGCAGAGGTTAACCCGGTGGGTCTGCACTCGAAGAGACTGAGGTTCCATCTAGTTCCCCGCTTGCCTGCTGTGGCTCTTGGGCACTTTGCTTCACCTCTCGGAGCCTCAGTTTGCTCCCTGGCAGAAAGAGGACGATGACAGTAATCATCCCACAAGGTTGTTGTAAGGATTTACCGAGGTGATGAATGTACGGACAATATTAAGTGTTTCCGAATAGTAGGAAGGAGGAAGAAGGTAGGCAGAGAAAATGAAAAAAGGGCTGTTAGAAGGCTGTGTCATGGATGTGTAAGAGAGTGACACAATCGAGCAGAGACAGTGATAGAGGGAAAGGGATGTGGATGGGCTTGAGAAGGAGGAGTGGGGGAAAGTGTGGGTGATGGTCAGAGTGAAGAAAGTGAGGGGGAGTTACTGGGAAGAAAGGAGAGTGAGTGTGTGTGTCCAAGGGAGCTCTTGGCACAGGTGGAAACGGGCGATTCCCTAGCCAGCAGCTCCACATGCTGGGAGACAGGAGGCCAACAGGGTGGCCCTCCAAGATTGCAGCCTCAACCTGGAAATGAGAGAGGGTGCTGGGACCTCCACCTCCATCCCCAGGTCCCTCCTGAAGGCCCTCCTGCCAGGAGCAGCCTTTGCCACCTGCTTACACCCTCCCCACACACTTGAACGAGGTAAAAGTAATGCTAGGAATACACAGCAAGTGGGTACCTTTGATTTGAGCCCCTGCAGATAATTTCACTCAGAGGTGCTATTGACAAATAAATACCTTCCAGAGGTTGTGTCAGCTTCATGCTCAACCCTCTCTCAGCTTCCCTGGGCATTTGCTGAGGAGAGGTGTCTTGAGGGGCTTGCTTGTAGGGTTGGGTTTTTGTCTTGCTGTCTTAAAGATATATCAGGAGTGGAGAATTTTCCAGGGTTGGATGTGTGACTGTGTGTGTGTGTGAGTGCCTGTGTGTTCACGTCACACGACAATGGGCCTCAAGCCTTGCAGGAGGGAGGAGTATGGATTTTCAGGGTAAAAGCCTGATTTTGGAAGCAAACCCCCCCCCCATCTTTTTTTCCCCTACATAGCACTTACCACCAGTTAACATCTTTTGTGTTTTACATATTTTTTTGATTATCATATGTCTCCCCCCACTAGATTATAAGATTCCCGAGGGCAAAGGGTTTTGCCTGTTTAGTTCACTGCTGTGTCCTCAATATCGGGTAGTAAAATATTCGTTAAATGAATGAGTAAACAACATGGCAGACAATGGCTACCCCCCACCACCATCACTTCCTTTCCACATCTCCTGTTGCCAAGAGACTGGAGAGTTTAGAATCTTGTAATTCAGAGTCCAGATTCCCAGGGAAGAGACTGACTGGCTGGCTTATGTCAGGTGCCCCCCTCATTCAATCACCTGTAGCTATATCAGGCCATGTTGTATAAATACGGCTGCCTCTAAGTTTGTACAGAGTTAAGGTGGTCTCTGTGGGCTGGGAAGATCTCAGCTTGAATATTCTGGACCAGGGTAGATAGGGTCCCTGACTCATCCTCTATGTCCTGCCAAATTCCCTGGATTAACTTGGTGACATAGTTGGATAGCATGGTGGATGAGAGCTGGGGTCCCAAAGTCAGAAAGACCTGGCTTTAAATTCCAGCTCTGCCACTTACTGCCTGTATAACCTCAGGTACGCCATTTTAACCTCTCTGTGCCTCCATTTCCACATCTGCAAACTGAAGATAACATTAGTACATACTTCTTGGTGTTTAATTAGCTTGCAAATGATTATCATGGTAGCTGGCACAGAGCAAATGCCCAATGAAAGGAAGCAATTACTTAACGATGAGTTTGCTGAGGAAGCTCTATTGTTGACATTGGCCAAGGCCTCTGTTCTAGAATTATGTCCCATGATTCCTGTTTGGCAAGTCCTGGAATTCCAGCAGCCTCTGGCTTCCCCTGGAGAGTTGAGAGGCTTCCAGGGAAGCTTGGCCAAGCCTTTGGTGACTAAATGTACCTGTGCTGGCTGGTGTGTTTTCTGCCTGATTTCCCAGAGAGGGGAGAGTGCCTGGGAAGATTCTGACAGTGGCTGTTTCGTGGTACCCTCCAGCAGCCAGCCCTCGCTGGTAGCATCGCCAGAGGCAAACTCCATGCTGTTTGTGTCTTATTAGCCCCAAACTGCCCTAATTCCTGCTCTACCCATGCTTCCAGGGAGGTGATCAGAGTGGAGCCAGATGAAAGGGAAGCCAAACACCAGACATGGGGCAAGACAAGAACAGGATGCCATTTAGGTCTCCCCCTTCAGAACCTGAGGCTGTCAGTTAATGAACATTTGGGGCCTCAGTTTCCCCACCTGTCAAATGAAACAGATCAGTCTGACTCTCAGACTCATCCCTGCCCAGCTCTATAGTATTTGGTGTCTGGTGGGGGACCTCACACAGTGCTCCGGTGGCTGCTCTCTCAGAGCAGATGTCGTTGTTGCTATTGTTGTTAGGTGCCATCAGGTTAGTTCTGACGCATAGCGACCCCCTGTATAACAGGACAAAACATTGCCCGGTCCAGTGCCATCCTCATGCCAACTCTGTGAGGCTGAATTTCCTTTTCTGTGACCTGAGTGGAGGCCATCTGGGAGAGGTGTGAAATTGTTGTAATACACATGATAAATAAACATCATAGCTGGTGCCATTAATGAGCACTTACTATATGCCAAACACTGTACCTAAAAACTTTTTATGGATGAGCTCATTAACTGCTCCTCTCCGCCCTATGAAGCATGTGCTATTATTATCCCCATTTTGCCAGTGAGGAAACTAAGGCTTATGGACACTAGGTCACTTGCTCACGGTCACATAGAGCCAAGATGCTCAACTCTGGCTGGCCGACTCTCTGGACGGTGCTCTTAACTGTTAGATATGTTGTTCCTGAAGGCCCATCCCTGAATTCCTAGTCTCTGCAGAGCCCGGGAATTTTTTTTTTTTTAATTGTGCTTTAAGTAAAAGTTTACAAACCAAGTCAGCCTCTCATACAAAAACTTATATACACCTTGCTATATACTCCCAGTTGCTCTCCCTCTAATGAGACAGCACACTCCTTCCCTCCACTCTCTATTTTATTGTCCATTCGGCCAGCTTCTGACCCCCTTCTGCCCTCTCATCTCCTCTCCAGACAGGAGCTGCCCACATAGTCTCATGTGTCTACTTGATCCAAGAAGCTCCTTCTTCACTAGTATCATTTTCTATCCCATAGTCCAGTCCAATCCCTGTCTGAAGAGTTGGCTGTGGGAATGAGAACCCGGGAATTTTAATAGCTCAGGTTTAGGGGGAGGTTTTGGAAGCTGGACCCCCTTCAGTGCTGGCTCAGTGATTCTTTCCAGCTCTTAGTGACTTGTCTGCACCTCCAAAGCTGCCAGAGCTGATCTCCATGCTGCCCTGGCTCTGAGAGTCTTCTAGAGGACAACGGCCCTCAGACTACCAGGAGGCACTGCCTCCCTAGGTTACTTCTGCTAGAGTTAGCTGCCCCGGAAAGCCCCTGGGGAACCCCAGGTCACACAGCAAACCAGGGCTGATTCCCTCCCTGGAGTCCCTTTCCTTCTGCTCAAGGGGTGTCTAAACCTTCCATCACTCCTCAGCCCCCAGCTCTGCTCTCCTCAGCATCCCCAGAGACAAAAGCCTAAAGGGAAAGTGGTCTCATTTTGCCCCCTCATTCCTTATTCAAGCGCTTCGCCAAGTGGGATCTCACAGTTTATTTTGAATGCCTTGACTATGGCTGTTGTCGTTAGTTGCCAACTGATGGCGACCTTGTTATAACAGAAAACACTGCTGATTCTGACTGTGGCAGGTTTTCTTAGTTAGGATACTTTGCTTGCAAGAAAGAAAATGAATTCCAGCTAGGTTGTTTCAGTTACCTATTGCTGTATAACAAGCCACCTAAACTTGGTGACTTCAAGCAACAACAATTCATTATTTTTTCTTGATTCTGTGCGTTAAGAATTCAGGGCTCAGCTGGGTGGTTTTTCTGCTTCAAGTGGTGGTAGCTGAGGTCGCTCACTCAGCTGCATTCAGCTGGTGGTCAGGCTGGGCTGGATGATCCAAGACAACTTCACTGTCATGTCTGGTACCTTGGTGTTGTCCATGTGGCCTCTCTCTCTCCTTGTGATCTTTCCTTACTCAGTAGTCCAGCCTGAGATCCTTTGCAGGGTAGCTGGATCCCAGGACAGGAAAGGTAGAAGCTGCCAGGCCTCTTAAAAGCCAAGTCTGGAACTGGGAGGGCATCACCTCTACCACATTCTGTTGGGGGAGGGAAATAGATCCCATCTCCCAATGTGAACGGTGGCGTGTGTGTACAGGGAAGGAAGGCATTGATGATGGCCATCTCTGGAGACTTTACCACATTATGCAAGAAGGAGAATTTAATATGGATTCAAAGATGTCTCAAGGGATCTGAGAGCAGGAACATAGCTTAGCTGCAAGACAGAGCTGCTTTTCATCCCTTGTATCAGAAAAGATAGTCATACTATGACTCCCCAGTTTTTACAGCTCCTCTTAGTCCTAATTCCAAATTCTCAGGGAAGGGGCTCCTATTGGCCCAGCTCTTGCTGGATGCTGGCCCCTTGGCCAATCCAGTCTGGCCAGAGGTACCAGGCTGTACAAACATGGCAACTGACTGTTGCTGAGTGTGAAAGGGGTCTTTGAGGACAGAGTGTCATCAGCACTTGTAGGACATACTAAGTCTGGAATTCAACAATTTGCCTAGGAAAGTTTGTATTTCAGTTGGTTTTTTTCTTTCCCGTGGATAGGTCCCCTACATCCTCATTGTGCTTCTGTCCAGACCCTCAGCATCACAAGACCTTCTCAAAGGCATTTGCTTACATATCCTGCCTGCAAAGGG
Source organism: Elephas maximus indicus (assembly GCF_024166365.1). Lineage (NCBI taxonomy): Eukaryota > Metazoa > Chordata > Mammalia > Proboscidea > Elephantidae > Elephas > Elephas maximus. The sequence goes on from NC_064840.1 coordinate 11,015,119, forward strand.
ACAGGCAGCTGTGTGGCTTCCATTCGAGGTCAGCTCCCCTAGACAGATGGGCCCCAAAAAGTAATTAGAATGTGTCATTAACCTTGGTGTCCAGACACTGTGATGGAGGAGGAAGTCAGAGAGACACAGGGAGGCCTGTATTTGACAGAATCTGTTGTATTCCTGTCACCACCCCAGCCCCCATCCGGCTTCCTTCATCCCCATCTCTTTTAGCACAGAATTTTCCTGAAATGTGGACAGAGAGAGAAGTGAGCAATAACACTTGGGACCTGTGACATCTAATTTGGTAGGCATCATTCCTGTGGGGTGACAGATTGACACCAAGCCAGGTCTTTAATACTCTTCTCTTTCTAAAAGAGGGCTTTTCTTTTTTAACCTGGAGTCCGGGGTGTTCTGTGGATGAGATTTGGGGGTTTGGAGGCATCTTCATATTATAAGCACATTTATGCATGCATTTATGTGCATTTTTTGAGAAATACTATTTTTAGCTTTTGTCTGATTTGGGGGGTACTGTGAACCCCTCTACAATGTTAAGAACTACTAAGTCATACTTCAGTTTTCCTAGGGGTTGGGCCAGTGTTTTCTAGTGTCCATCCAGCCTTACTACTTCATGCAAGGTTTATATAAGATGAAAATGGAAGCTTTCTCAATCAGCCCAGTGCCTGCCATAAAAGAGAGAACTAATAACTACACGTTGAATTAATGAACCAGTAATCAAGCTGACTAAGCCTCTCATTGAATCACTTTAACCTCATGGACCTCCCTCTTCTCATCTGTAAAATGGGGACTTGGACCAGATGGTCTCCAAGTCTGTTTAGCCCAGGGTTTCTCAACCTTGGAGTTACTGACATTTTGGGACAGATGATTCTTTGTTGTGGGGGATTGTCCTGAGCATTGTAGGATGTTTAGCAGTATTTCTGGCCTCTGCTCACTAAATATCGGTAGCATTTTTACCCCCAGTTATGGCAAGAAAAAATGTCTCCAGACGTTGCCAAATGATCTCTTTGGAGAATCACTGTTCTAGCCCTTCTGCTGGGCGATTCCCAAGGGGGAAAAGAATCAAACAGAATTTTCTTGCAACTTCTGGGAAAATGGCAACAATAGCCCACTCTTGAAAAGCACCACATACCAGTACTGTGCTCACAGCTTCAGATAGGTTCATTTGTGTAATCCTCACCACAGCCTATGCAGTAAAAAAAAAAAAAAAGTCTGTCTTAATATCACCCCTATCTTACAGATGGGGAAGCTGAAGCACAGGGAGCTTAAGCAACTTGCCCAGGGTCACACAGTGAATAAGTAATGAAACTGGGACTGTGAACCTGGTCTGGCTGGCTGCAGGGTTAAAGCACTTCTCTGTTCTTCTGTATAGAAAGAAACATTTATCACCATGCACTGTGCTGTTATTGTGTAGTTTTTGTGTGCTGTTGAGTTGATCCCACTCATAGCAACCCGGTATGACAGAGTAGAACTGCCCCATAGGGTTTCCTAGCCTGTAATCTTTACAGGAGCAGATCGCTGTGTCTTCTCCTGCAGAGTGGCTGCCGGTTTCTAATAGCAGACCTTTTGGTTACCAGCCAAGCACTTAACTATTGCGCCGCCAGGGCTGCTTCACACTGTGCTGAGAACTTTCAAATACGTTATATTTCATTTAATCCTCATTATGTCCTCACCAAGAGAGACTTATTTCTGCTTACAGCCAGGAGAACTGAAGTTCAGAGAAGTTAATACCCAGCCTTTATATAGCCAAAGCACGTTCTGAACATGAATCTGTCTTTCCACTTTACCCCACTGGCTTTTGGGAGTGTAGGTGGGGAAGGAAAATGACAAGTGATTTCAGGGATTTAGGGAATCCAGTAATTTACAGGGTATGTCAGATGTCCAGCTTGGCTAACTGGTTCAGTCTCCCACGATTTTTCTATCAATGGGATGGTTCATTCCTCCCCACCATGGTGACCCTTGTTCCCTGCGGGCCTCAGCATGACATTCATTTAACTCTGTTTTTCGAAGACAAGAAAGGGTGGGCAGAGATGCTAGAGCCCCCAACCATAGGCACTGAAATGAAGCTAAGATTTCACTCTTTTCAAGGGGGTAACAGCCTCTGGGCAGCTGGACCTAGCTTCCTGTCCCACCTCTGCCATTCATGGCTGTGTGCCCTTAAGCAAGTGACTCCCACTCTGGGTGCCTCGGTTTCCCCATCTGAAAAATGGGAGTGAATAATAGAGCTGATCTCATGGGTTGTGGGTGAATTAAGGGAAACAGTACCTGCAAAGTGCTTAGCACAGCACCTGGTATAGGTAGCGATCATAAACAATAACTATTACTATTATTGGAGCCCTGGTTTTTTTAATTATTTTTTGGTGGCACTGTGGTTAAGAGCTAATCAAAAAGTCAGCAGTTCAAATCCACAAGTTGCTCTTTGGAAACCCTATGGGGCAGTTTTACTCTGTCCCATAGGGTTACTATGAGTTGGGTCAACTCGACAGCAACGGATATTACTGAGTCAGTAATGGCCCAGCTTCTTGCCTGGTGTTGTACTGGGCCAGCTGAACCTGCTAGCTATCTCTTTCTCCCTATGCTCCCCAACTGTGAGCCAGGATGCTCCCCCCACCAAAGTGCTGAAGCCCAAGCAGGAATCCTACTCACCAATCCATCAAGGAGAGAGATTGGGATCTACGAGTCCCCAGGGGGTGACAGTCACAAATGACTGTGAGAATTAATGAGTCTGAAATGCTAGCACATGGCTTCCTGACAGCGGTTCAGTCATTTAAGGGCAAGTTCCTGAGAGACCCCAGCGCTAAACCCTCAGGCCCGGCCCCCATCACAGCAGTCATTTCCTTTAGAAAGCACCAAGTTTAATAAACTCACGGTAGTCTCCCCCACTAGGCAATTAGGGTGACCCGAAGAACAGCATGAGCCTGGAATGGGTGATTGTGTGTGCGTGTGTGTGCACACATGTGTGCACAAGAGAGACAGAGAGACCACATGGCATCCGCTCTTCCACTTTGCTGCATTTTTATGAATCATTGCATAACCACAGTCAACCATTACTTCTAAAGACAGCTGCTCCGGCGCCATCTTTTCGTTTGGTGGAACCCATTTTCCCCACTGATCAGGACTCGGCACATAAACTCATCACACCTTGGCGGGCAGTGTCGTCCTCGGGCTCCGTGGCATGCCGCAGGAAGCCTACTTCCTGGAGCAGTGCTCCGTCCCTTAGCCTTCTCCTCCACTAGACCCTGCAACTGTACTGGTATGTATGAAAGCTCGAAAGCAGTTGCCTGAACATTTCTGAGGCCAGTTTGGACTTCCGAAGGGAGCCTGAGCTTAACAAACATTGACAGGTAGCCCCTCACTTGGCTAATATCTTTGTCTGTGGAAAACAGCCGATTGGGGCTGGGTGTGGACAGCCACGTATATGAAGGTGTTTTCCTGCCTGTAGATCTTAATCGTGCACGTGTGTGCTCCCGTGTGCATATGGACCTGCACCTCTCCCGGTGTGCACTTCCTTATGTGAGCACGTGTCCTCCCAGGTGTGTGTTTAAGATGGACACATGAGTCCTATCAATTTCTAGTCACTGTAGCCCTTTTGAAAGCCCTTTGAGAAAATGGATTTCATGGGCAGATTATAACATCCTGGTTACAAAGAAACAATGTGAGTACAGAGAGTTACAAAGTTACATATTTCCAGGAGAAATAATTAACCGCCACTGTACTGAGCAGTTGCCATGTTCTGGGCATTTTGTAAACACTCATTTTATGTTCACAACAATTCTAGGAGGTAAGGACTTTGTTTTCCCTAATTTATAGATTAAAAAATGGGCACAGAAAGGTTATGTAACTTTCTTGGGATCACAGAGTTAAGAGGTGGCCAAGCCCAGGTTTGGACCCAGGCAACCTCACTCAAGAATTGGCACCCAGTCCCTGCATCGTAACAGCCTCCTATGTCTAAATTCTGAAATTGTGTGTGTGTGTGTGTGTGTGTGTGTGTGTGTGTGTGCAGGCTGTGCATGTGGGTTAGGAGCCCACACATCCCTGGGCATAACTGCCTCTGTGTCTAAATTCTCAAAATGTGTGTGTGTGTGTGTGTTTATGTGTTTTGTGTATGTGTACAGGCATGCATGTGGGTTAGGAGCCCACACATCCCTGGGTATAACTGCCTCTATGTCTAAATTCAGAAAGAGTATGCGTGTGTCTGCAGGCGTGCATGTGGGTTAGGAGTCTACATGTCCCTGGGCTTGAGCATGCTCACCTGGAAAAGGTGATTAGAACCTCACAGAGTCCAAAGCTTGGTTTGTCTGGCATCTGTAGCCAGGCAGGTAGGAGTGGCCCAAACCTTGCTCTGGAGAGGAAGGCTAAAACCCGACTCAGACTGAAGCCAGTGGAAATAGAGCCTGGGTGGCAGATGGGCAGAATAATGCCCCCCAAAGATGGCCACATCCTAATCCCCAAAATCTGGGAATATGTATCCTTACCTAGCAACAGGGACTTCGCAGGTATAATTAAATTAAAGCTTTTGACAGGAAGAGATTGTTCTGGGTTATTCAGATGGGCCCAGTGTAATCATAGGATCTTTGTAAGAGGGAGGCAGGAGGGTCAAACTGAAGAGAATTTGGAAGATATTATGCTTCAGGCTTTGAAGATGGGGAAGGATCCCTGAGCCAAGGAATGCAGGCAGCTTCTAAAAGCTGGAAGAGGCAAGGGAATGCATTCTCCCCTGGAGACCTTAGAAGGAACAGAGCCCTGCCAACACCCTAATTTTAGCCTAATGAAACCTGTGTCATATTTCTACCCTCTAGAATTATAAGCTAATACATCTGTGATACTTGGAGCAACTAAGTCTGTGATAATTTGTTAGAGCAGTGATGGTAAGCTCATACGCTCAAGACACTTTGGCCCTGCCCGTGATGGCATTTCAAGCCCTTCTTTCCACTGCACTTTATCATCATTGAGTTAGACCCATTCAGGCCAGCCTTGTAGGTTCAAAGGACCTGGCGCTTCCTCTTGTGTAGACGAAGTCTGGAGACCGGCTCGTCTCCTTCTACCTGGAGTTGCTGCAGCATCTGAAACTCCCACTGCTCTGAGCCTCCCCGGGCTCCATTCACATGTCTATGTGTCAGCTCCAAAATGGGGGGAAGAGTGGAGTCTCCTCTACTTAAACCCCTTGAATGCTGCCCCATCACTCTTAGACTAAAGACCTGCATGGTGTGGCCCCTGCACACCTCTCCAACCTCATCTGCCTCCGCTCAGCCCACCAGCCACGCTGACTGTGCCTCACGTCCTTCACACATGCTGTTCCCTCTCTGTGCAGTGCTCTTCCTTCCTTCTTTCCTGGGCCAACTTCTCCTGATCCTCAGGTCTCAGCTCCATGGTCACTTCCTCTGAGAGCCCTTCTTAACTAGTCATGTCCCTCTGTTGTGACTTCTCATGCCTGCCCATACTGGTTCTTCAGAGCACTCATTACAAGTGTAATTATGTTACCTGGATGATTATTTAAATGATGTCTGAATCCCTCATTGGAATATCAGGACCTCGTCTGTTTTATTCACCATTGGATTCTTAATGTCTACTTGGCACATAGTTAGTGCTCCACAAATATTTGTCACGTGCATGAACAGTCCATCTGCATCCATTCGGTCAGACCAAGTCGGGAATCTACTTCCCATTACCTCCAGAGGTCATTCCTTGGTGCCCAGAGGAGGGGAGATACCCCTTCTGGGGCCTCTGGGAGCGTTCCGGAAAATGGGAGGTGTCCACCAGACTTAGTAACCAGCGGCTCCCCAGCCTGGTGACGGGTGTGTTCCCTGAATGCCAAGCATGAGCAGCAGTCGTAAAGTTAATCAGGCATGGAAACACATAACTAGAGAGTGACAGCCACTTAGAGTGTCTGGCTAATTGGGCACTTAATGTTGGGGGACCAGAGACGTTAGACAGGCAGACAACACCAGGCCCGCCAATGCACAAGTGTCTTCTTTTCAGTGAAGGTCCCATTGGGCCCAAGTACAAGGGGGAAATCTTAGTGTTTCAGCCTCAGGAACAGAAAATCCCTACATGTTGCCCTCAGGAGGAACCCTGCCCCTCATATTATAGTCTGGGGAAGGGACATCCAGGAAGCAATGGCTTCTCAAAAGTCGTAGACCTGGTAAGAGGTAGAATTCAAACCCAAGTCTTTTCCCTCTAGGCCTAATATGTTCTCTGTCTTCAAAAATGTACCTTCTTCTCTAATGTACAGGTTGTTGATGTTGTGTGCCGTTGAGTTAATTCCGACTCATAGTGACCCTGTAGGACAGAGTAAAACTGCCCCATAGGGTCTCTTAGGCTGTAATCTTTACAGAAGCAGATCGCCTGGTATTTTCTCCCTCAGATCAGCTGGTGGGTCCCAACCACCAACCTTTTGGTTAGGAGCCAAGCTCTTTAACCACTATGCCACCAGGGCTATGTAGTATAAAGGTAATATATGTTAACTGTAGTAAGTTAAAACACATATTGAGGAATCCAACTAATTGGGTGCTTCATGTGGAGAGGCTGGAGACATTAGAAGAAGGAAATTAAAGTGACCCGCAATCCCACCACCTGGCGACAATTGCTGTGAACATTCCAGTGTCTCCTTCCCGATGTTTTTGTCCATCACACCCAAAGAAGCTATTCAGAGGAGCGTGTTCCAAACCTGAACTCACACCCTGACGATGATCTGCATCCTAGGGTCCCCCCACCCCCACTTAATAAAAGGAGACTTGGTGACACAGTGGTTAAAGCACTTGGCTACTAACCGAAGGTCCACGGTTCAAACCCACCAGCTGCTCCGCGGAAGAAAGACGTGGCAGGCTGCTTCCGTAAAGTTTACAGCCTTGGAAACTGTATGGGGCAGTTCTCCTCTGTCCTGTAGGGTCGCTATGGGTCGGAATCAACTCAACAGCAACGGGTTTAACATCATAAGGAGATCATTTTACCAAGCGACACAAGAATTTCCATGAATGTGTTTTCAGTAATATTGTGTGTTGCATTCTTACCCCGAATGACAGTTTTCTGCCTCACCCCATTCTTCCTGACTGCAGTGCTTCTTAAAGTGTGGCCAGGGGTCAGCAGCATCAGAATGAAGAGGGAAGCCGCTTTAAAATGCAGGTTCCCAGGCCCCTCCCCAGCCCCGCAGGGTCATTCTCTGAATTTTGAACACCTTCCCCAGGTGACTGAGGTACACCACAAATGCTGGGAATATCCCCGCATGCACTGGTTCCAAGCAGGGCTGCGTGTTTAATTACTGACATTCAGATCCACGAGAACCAGCCGCAGAAAAGTTTTAGAGTTGAGGTTCCAGACGTTGGTCTTTTTTTCGATGTTCTCTGGGTGATTGTGTCAGGCAATGAGGGTTGAGAACAGCTCCCATAATGCACATCGAGCTGTCCTCCACAACCCATAGAAACAAACATTTCTTCCGGGCACTTAATGAAGAAGGTGAAATGTGTTTTGTCACCAGAAGGAAGACTCACATGTAGCTCATGGTCTTGCGTGACACAGTTTGGCTTTTCTTCTTGCAGAATTTTATTTCCAAGCTTAAAATCTTTGACCATTCAGGCCCTTCCATGTTGTGGCGACAAGATTTGGAGCTACAGAGAGGGTGCCAAATGGGCAGCTTACAGGGGCCCCTGCCCTTTCCCCATCTCTGAGCAGAGAAGGAGTATCTGCCCAGGCCCACCCCCACCCATCTCTCTAGATCAGTCGGGACTGGATTTGTGAATAACTAGGGGGCCTGAGCTGAGACATCTGACTAATCGTCTTAAATCTGTTGTATTTCCATGCCATTTGCTGCCACTGATAGAAGCTAATGAGCGCTCTGAGTACAATGTGTGTTAATGGGGTCTTTTGGCATTTAGGACTGAATGGTAGAAGGAGTTGGCATCCCGGTGAGGAGGCTGCTGTGTGTGTTTGCAGATGGTGGGCAAATCTACAGCTCTTATTTTTCAAGAGGAGGCAGGAAAAGCTTCTAAGTTTCCTTAACAAAACTGCAGTTTGCATTTGGATCATCTACCCCACGTTGTCGTCCTGAGCCGAGTTGCAAAGCAGGACTTGAGGCGGGAGGCCCTAGGGACTTCACGGAAAGTAAAGATGATTTACTGACACAAGTCGGGAGGTCCTAGGGACTTCACGGAAAGTAAAGATGATTTACTGAAGCCGAGGACTAGATTCTAGCCTTGGCTGAGTGACCCCAGGCAAGCCTCTCAGTCTCTCTGTGCCTCAGGACCCCAGTGGCAGAATGAGAAGAACAAAATCTGACCATTTCTGGCAAAGGCAGTGAATAAAGGAGAAAATAGGCAAAAGCAAGGGTGTGAACAGAAAAAATGCCACCATGGAGTCACCAGCCACTGCCTCCTTTAGCTCACCTCATTGTCTCTTGTTTTTATTCCGTAGCATTGACACCAAAAACCAAACCATTGCCATCAAGTCGATTCTGATTCATAGCGACCCTATAGGACAAAGTAGAACTGCCACATAAGGTTTCCTAGGAGCGGCTGGTGGATTCCAGCTACCAACCATTTGGTTAGCAGCCGAGCTCTTAGCTGCTGCGCCGGCAGGGCTTCATGGTGTTGGAAGGCACCCCAAAGTTTATCTGCTCCCGTCGATTTCCAACTGCGTTTTTGAACCATGAAACCAACTTTCCAAAGGAACACTAGTGCCCATGAAAGACATAAATGCAGACATACTCTGGATGAAATGGGGTACAGAGGCCCCTCAGAATCAATACCCCCATGCCACTAAATTGGGCGGCCCCTGAACGGACTCTATGGAACCACTGGGGTTCCACGAAGCACATTTTGACAACCACTGGTCTAGCTTAACATCTCCTATCTTACACATGAAGAAACTGAAGCTCAGAGAGGGAGAAGCCAGGGCTAAAATCCAGATTTCCTAACCCCATATTAAAGATTCTTTGGGGAAGCAAGGTGGTGGGGCTGCTGCCGGTTGTCTTGTCCCAACCTCAGGGAAGGGAGAGCAGGTGAGAGAGAACAAACAGGAGTGACTGTGAGTGTGTGCGCACTTTGATATTTGCCAATAAATGGGGGTCCTTTGGTGTGGGAAAGGTCGGGGGATCAACCAGGGTAGAGATCAGACTGATCAAGAAGACCCCACGGGTCTGCCTGACGCATAGCTAAGTGGGTGGCTGTGTGGTGTAGCAGTTAGGACTTGGGAGCCAGCTAACAGGACCTGAATCCTGGCTTTAACCACTTCCTAGCTATGTGGCTCAGGTAAACCACTTAACTCCCTGTGCCTCAGTTTCCTCATCTGGGAAATTGGGACAAGAGTCATCCTTAGCTTATAGTGCTGCTGGAAGGATGCATTAAGAAAGTCCATGTGGAGTGCTTGCCTCTGTACCTGGCACATAGTAAGTACTCAATAACATCAGCTACTATGATTCTAGGAGCCCAGGTGGCACAATGGCTAAGCGCTCAGCAGCTAACTGAAAGGTCGGCAGTTAGAACCCACCAGCAGCTCTGTGGGAAAAAAGTCCTGGCCATCTGCTCCTGTAAAGATTACAGCCTAGGAAGCCCTATGGGGCAGTTCTACTCTGTCACATTGGGTCACTATAAGTTGGAATTGGGATGGCAAATAACAATAACTGATTCTAGGTTGCTGAGAGCATGGACTGGGGGCTGTCTCCTGGTGTCTACCTCCTCCCATCACCCTACAGGCACAATTTCTAGGGAAGACAAGGGGAGGAGGGGGAGGCTGCGGAGGGGAAGAGGCAGGCAGGCTGCCTTTAGCTCTGCACATCCGGCCTCCCTAAGCAGTTCTGTCCAATCTGGGTCACAGCGGAGGCTCTGGATCCCACAGGCTGCTTTCAGCGCTTCCTTTGCCAAAGCAATTCCTCTCCTGAATGGCACACAAGAGGAGAAGCTGCTATTTATAACACTGCAAGTCAGAGTGCCTTTGACGGAATGGTGGGAGCAGGAGGACTTGTGGGGAGAGCTAGCCTCAGGTGGCTGACAGTCAAGGCTGTCAGGGACCCAGGGGAGAGGGTAAGCCCAAGCCTCATCGCATCAAGTCTCCTACCCTGATACCTATAGCTGGGCCGGAGACCCTGGAGGTGGGGACAGATTCTGTTCCATCTGGGTCTACTGGCTGGCCTGGAATGGGAATGACAGGTCTCCTTGGAGGGAAGGGCAAGGAGAGGATTTCAAACTGGCAGAGAGTGTCTAAAACAAAACAAAGCAGAACACCTGAGATCTAAATAGGCTGCCACACAGGCAAAATTATTGCATACACTTGCTACTCAGAGTGTGGCCCTGGAAGAGCAGCATCTCATGGTATCACCTGGGAGCTTCTTAGAGGGCAGCAGCTCAGGCCCCACCCCAGAGTGGCTGCTTCAGAATTTGCATTTTCACAAGATCCCCATGTGATTTGTGTGCGCATTAACCAAGACCCCATGGCGCTGGTGGTATAGAGGGGGAACCAGAGGTGGTCTCACACAGCTAATTACGTGATTAAGGTAATCTCACAATGACTTACAAATGTGGCAAGTTCTCCGAAGCTATTACAGTAAATAGAATGGATGGTCAAGGAAGGCTTCCAAGAGGAAGTGATATTTCAACTGGGATTTGAAGGATGAGGGGAATTTAGCCAGGAAAATTATAAAATGGATGTGTGTGAGTGAGTGAGTGTGTGTGAGAGAGAGAAGGAGGTCACAAATATGTGGGGTATGAGAATGGGGGAAAGTGTACTCCAGGCACAAAGAACAGAATGTGTAAAAGTACTGAGGCAGCTAGGAGAACTGGGACTGAAAGAAGACCAGTGTAACTAGAACAGTGGTTCTCATCAGAATCACCTGGAGGGTTTGTTAAAACACAAATTTCTGGGCCCCACTCCCCAGAGCTTATAATTCAGCTGGTCTGCAGCGGGGCCCTAGAATTTGTATTTCTAACAAGTTCCCAGGTGATGCTGATGCTGCTCTCTGGAGAACCACTGAACAAGAGCACTGAAAGCAAGACCAAGAGGGAGAAGAGATTTGAGGTTTCAGCTGAGACCAGACCACATAGAGACACTGAGGCCCCGTGTAATGGGAACCAACTAAAGGTTTTAATGGGAAGGGGGTTATATGATCAGATCTAGGTTTTAGAAATCACCACAGCTGTGGAGCGAAGAACAGATTGTAGAAGGACATGAATGAAGCAGGGAGACCTATTAGGAGATTATTACAGTCAACCAAGAGAGAGATGATTGTGGCTTGGTTGAGTTGGAGATGAAGAGAAATGGATGGATTCCAGAAATGCCAGGGAGGTAGACTCAATAGAATTTGATGATTTGGTTTGATCACTGAGTGTCAGGAGAAGAGGGAGTCAAGGAAGATGTTGGCTTTCTGGCTTGGGCAAGTTAGTGGATGGTAGTGGCATTTACTGAGAATGGGGATCAGGTTTGTGGGGGTAGGGATAGAGAGAAGTCAAGATGAAGAGTTTAGTTTGAGAACCTAAGTCTGAAATGCCTATAAAGACACCCAAGTGAAGACACCATGTAAACAATTAGATAACAGATCAGGCAGCTTCCTTGGAGGAGGTGAGAAGAGATAGAAAGGACTAGATAAGGTTCTTAATCTTAACTCAATAGAATAGATGGGCTTTTACTTTGGTGAGTGGCGTCTAGGGTCTTAAAAGCTAGCAAGCAGCCATCTAAGATGCATCAATTGGTCCCAACCCACCTAGAGCAAAGGAGAATGAAGAACACCAAAGACACAAGACAAATATGAGCCCAAGAGACAGAAAGGTCCACATAAACCAGAGACTCCATCAGCATGAGACCAGAAGAACTAGATGGTGCCCGGCTATCACCAATGGCCACCCTGACAGAACACAACAGAGAGTCTCTGATGGAGCAGGAGAAAAGTGGGGTGCAGAACTCAAATTCTAGTAAAAAGACCAGACTTAATGGTCTGACCGAGACTGGAGGGACCCCAGAAAACATGGCCCCTGGGCTTTCAGTTAGCCCAAAACTAAAACCGTTCCCAAAGCGAACTCTTCAGACAAAGATTAGACTCGACTAAGATATAAAGTGATACTTATGAAGATCATGCTTCTTAGCTCAAGTAGATACATGACACTAAATGGGCAGCACATGACTGGAGGGCAGATGAGAAGGCAGAAAGGGACAGGAGCTGGTTGAATGGTCATGGGAAATACAGGGTGGAAAGGAGGAATGTGCTGTCACATTATGGGGAGAGCAACTAGGGTCACATAACAATGTGTGTATAAATTTTTGTATGAGAAACTAACTTGAACTGTAAACTTTCACTTAAAGGACAATAAAAAATAAATAAATTTAAAGAAAAAAATGGTGAGAGAAAAATAATAGATGAGCTTTGAGTGGTGTGAGAGGGAGTCTGTGATGCTCTGGAAAATGTATCAGAATGTCATGTGGGGAAGGGTCCCCAACCATCATCAGATACTCAAGAGTCTATGACTCAAAGACGATTAAGACCCTCTGATACTATAGGAAATGCTGGTGGCCCCCGTTCTATGAGGTCCTTATTACCCCATCTCTGTTTCCAGGCGCCTGGTGGACCGCCTGGAGAACATGAGGAAGAATGTGGCTGGGGATGGGGTGAACCGCTGCATACTGTGTGGAGAACAGCTGGGGATGCTGGGCTCTGCCTGTGTCGTGTGTGAGGACTGTAAGAAGGTACCATTGCCCTTCCCTCCCACCCTCCTACTCCATACCTGCAGGGGGGCCAGAGTCTGAGCTTGAGCCTTGAGGGGTCCTAGGTCCTGGAGATGGAGCTGGGACCAGAATAATTGCCAGAATATGATTCCTTCTAGAATGTCCCCATGCCCAGCTGTCCTCAAAGGTAACCCGGATGCTGGCTCCTCCCCTGGAAGTCACTCTGCACCTCTGTTCCTCTGGAGCTGAGCTCTATCCAGGATGAACTTGGGAATGTGAGATAGGACATGAGCCATACTTAAGTCTGCAAGTATCCTGGTTGTGGCTTAGCAAGTTGGGCATGTTTGCACACTTGGGTAGGTGGCAGGCTTCCCCAGCATTCCCTTGCCTTGGGTTACGGTACAGGAGACTGAGAAAGCCCTTCTCTAGCCTAGTTGAAATGATTGAGCTTCAAGAACTTGTGTTCTGGAGAAGGATTCTCCTTGTGCTCTCTCACCCTCTCCCCCTCCTCCCTTCCCTTCAGCAGTCTTCTCTTGACAATTCCAGGAAAGGAATACAACTGTCCTTGGGTCTGCTGAATTCCCCAGAAAGGAGTTCAGAGGAGCAACCCATTTGGAGACATCCATAATGTCACTTGGCATTTCCTGTTGGGCGTCCCACTTAGCCTTTAGAATTGAATATCAGGAAAAGTTTATCTGTTCTGAAAAGCATATCCCTTGTAGTCAACCAAATAGTTAGAATTTTGTAACCTATTAGATTTCCCTATTTGTCTTGACTGCCAGGAAACTCAGCCAAAAATATCATGTTCCAGCACACAGTCATGGCATTTACTCAGATAACTTCCTTCTCCTTGGGGTTTTGAACTTCTAGTTATAGTCTGTGTTGCCTCAGATCCATTTTGGAGAGAAAGAAGGGATAAATTAATAAACAAAATCCTTTTAAAAGATCATGTCAGTGCTTCTTGTGTGTGGATGCTGAAAGCTCAGACTGACCCCACGAGGACTCTTGAAGAATTCCTTCACCCAGCGCTTGGGGATGATTCAAGTTCTTGTTTTTGGAAATCAAGACTCAAAAGGGAACTTTATTATTTGGTGATTTGGTTGGGTCATTGAGTGTCAGGAGGGGAGGGAGTCAAACTTAAACTTTATTCTAACTGGCCGTGCTCATAGAACGAAGTGTGAGGAAAGGGTGAGAGTTCTAGCCCTTTCCATACTCCAAGAGGGAATGGGGCTCCACTGTCACTGTACCCAACCTCTGTGCCCAACCCCTGGCAGCTCAGAGTGTACGCTGGGCTGTGTTTTGTCCACAGAACGTTTGCACCAAGTGCGGGGTGGAGACCTCCAACAACCGCCTGCATCCTGTGTGGCTCTGCAGAATCTGCATCGAGCAGAGAGAGGTGAGTAGCCTGGTCCCACCTGATTCTGGGGCACCCTCCCGTCTTTGCCCGGCTCCCCACTCCCACCCCTCCCCAGAATCAAGAAAGCAGGGTGGCAGTTAGGGGCTGGGAGACCTGGTCGGGTCTTCTGTCTTAAAGGGTTGGTATGAAGGGAACCAGGTCACTGTGGACACTGGTGGAATGGCCCCGAAATGTTTGGATGAATTTCTTTCCCCCTCTTCTGATGACTTTCCCTTCCTTCTTTCCTCCCTTCTTCTGGACTCTGTTCTTCCCCATTTCTCTACTTCTGAATCTTCCTCTTCCACCATCTTTTCTTTATCTTTCCCTCTATTCCACTTCTGGTCTCCTTTTTTTGTTTGTTTTTGCTTTCCTCACACTCTCTCTCATTGAAGTTCATTTCTCCCTCTCATCCTTATCTCCTCCTATTTCTCATTCTCTACCTGTATTTTACTTGTCACACTTCTTTCTCTGCACTGTCTTTCTCTTTACTTTGTCTCTGTTTCTTTGTCCCATGGAATCCTTCTGTTCCCCAGCCCTGCAATTGATTTTTACTATTCATTTTATCCAAGTTAAGTCCTTTCTAAGCATCCCTGGTGGCATGGTGGTTAAAGTGCTCAGTTGGTAACTGGGAGGTCAGCAGTTTGAACCACCAGCCGCTCCACAGGAGAAAGATAAGACAATCTACCTCTGTAAAGATTCCAGCCTTGGAAACTCTATGGGGCAGTTCTACTCTGTCCTGTAGGGTAGCTATGAGTCGAAATCAACTCTACAGCAATGAGTTTGTTTAAATCCTTTCTTCTTCCCCCAGTTTCCTCACCAGTCACCTGTGTAGTAACTTCCTACCTTCAAGACCATCCCAATGACACAGCCAGTATCAGTCAGGGTCCTATCAGGAAACAGATGACATGCTTCAATAGGACAGTCAAGAAGAGACCAATAAACTTGTAGTTCACAAAGGGCTAAGGGAAATCAGCAAGGAATGCTGACATACCCAGGAGTAGAGGAGGGAAGACTGGAAGACAGGTGTAGCCTAACAGGTACTGTGTTTGGTAGAGGAATGCCATCACTGCCACCTGGCAAGAGGGGAACCAGGGGAATAAGTACCCTGACCTCGCTTTCCTCCTGTCTTCCAATCTCCTGCTGGTACTTTCCTTGACCACATCCACCTGGGAAATAGAGGTCAGCGAAATCCAGTGACTACAGTCCACACTGGTCAGCCCCTTGGGTCCCAGAGCAGGGTGGAGAAAGGTGGAAAAGTGATTTTAAGGGGCAATAGAAGATGTCTAGCACACTATCCTAGGTGGAACACTAACCCACAAGGCAGGGATGAAAGCCAGATGTCTTGAGGGTGTGGTGGGTAGATTATCTACTTTAGAGAAGCTAGTGCAGTACAGAGCACACCAGATTGGAGAGATGGAAGTCTTAGTGCCTAGTTCTTGTTCTTCTACTCACTG
The DNA here is from genome assembly GCF_024166365.1 of Elephas maximus indicus. Taxonomy (NCBI): domain Eukaryota; kingdom Metazoa; phylum Chordata; class Mammalia; order Proboscidea; family Elephantidae; genus Elephas; species Elephas maximus. The sequence goes on from NC_064840.1 coordinate 11,030,608, forward strand.
GCTGTGTAACCTTGGGCCAGTCCTTAACCTTTCTGACATTCAACTTTCTCCATCAAGAAAATGAACCTATTTAGGTATCTCTATTGAGGTTTTTTTTTTATGTATTTATTTGTGTTGAAGTAAATATATATGTGACAAAATAGTTGCCATTTCAACATTCTTCACAGGTACAATTCAGCAACATTAACTGTGTTCATCGATCTATGCAACCATTACCATTATACGTTTCTAAATTTTTTCTATTGAGTTTTCAGGGCTGTTGTGCAAAAATTAAGTCTGAATCGTGAAAGGCTTTGTGATAACCATTGTATCACTATGCTGAGGACAGGGAGCAAAGTTAAAAATTGGCACTCATGAAGGCAGGAGCAATAGTGCTTGACTGCCACGTCCTCATCTCCCTACTTCTCCCCCAGGTGTGGAAGCGTTCTGGAGCATGGTTCTTCAAGGGCTTCCCCAAACAGGTCCTCCCACAGCCCATGCCTATAAAGAAGACCAAACCCCAGCAACCTGTCAGCGAGCCTGCAGCTCTTGAGCAGCCCACCCCTGAGCCCAAGCACACTGCCCGGGCTCTGGCTCGAGGTAAGACAGCACAACTTCTCATTTCAGAACCAAGGACAGTTCTTAGCTAACAGGTCTACCTGAAGAATGTTCTGACATCTTGTCTGTGTTCCACCCAGTTGATGGGCAGTCAACCTCTTAGTTTGGTCTAGGACTCCTATGTCCTCCTTTACAGCTCACAATGAACCCTTACCAGAAGAGTAGCACGGGGACTCGCCACGCTGCCAAGAGGATTTGTTTTTATCCCTAGAGGTACAACAGAGAGGGGAATTAAGACTGAGAGAGACTCCACCACCACTCATATACACACTGGAGCTGAGCCTGGGGGTATTTGGGTCCTGCCAAGAAGGCCTTCCTGGCCCCTAATGTTTCTTCTATTATCCATCAGCAAACTTGAAATTGAACTAATTAAATGTTGAAAGATAAATAAAAAGGAAATTAGTTTAAGAACATTACCACTACTATTATATTATTATACTCATTCAAGCATTATTATTAATTATTAAAATTATGATTAAAAGGGAGAGGCAAACAGTAATGGTAATAATAAGTAAAACCATACAGTAAAAACACATTGTAATTGCACTAGATCACTAGGACTGACCAGATAAGGCCCTTTCAATAATTTCAGTTAACACTAAGAAATAAAATCTGGCCTGGATTATAATTCTGAAGTTGAGTGCAGGCAGTGCTTCAGAAAGGAAGATTATAATTGAAGGTCTCAAAAATTGAAGTGCCCAACTGTGTCTCCCGTAAGATTACTACTCACGGTATGCAACACAGTGCTTGGCACTCAAGAGGCATTCAACAAATGCTTTATTCTTGACAAGGCATAAGCAATTTCTACCTTGCCAAGAATAGCCAATTGTCAACATCCACCACATCCCTAAGGAGTCCCCGCCTTCCACCCCTAGAGCATCCTTATTCCTGGTTAAGCATTATTGCTTCTAGGCCGAGAAGACGGTTTAACATAACTATCAGGATCCTGGCTATCTGACACATGAGGACCTGAGTTTGAATGCCAGTTCTGCCACTTACTGGCTACGTGAGCTTGAAAAAGTGGCCTCACTTCTCTGAGACACTGTTTAGTCATTAATAGTATGAGTTTAACAACTCATTTGGTTATTTTGAGAATGAATGAGATACTGCATGTAAAATGCATTGTAGAGTGCAGCCCTTATAAATGTGGACTAATATTATATAATGTTACCCGCTTATACACAAACATACAAACAGAAATGGTATGAATTAGCTTAGCAGAGAAACTCGACAAAGCAAATAGCTATGCAAATATGGTTTATCTAGTACCTATCCCTCTCACTAGCAAGAAGCAACAGTATCAGCACTGTGTAGTGACACCAAAAAAAAATCATTGGTAATAACATTCAGTGCTGGCAAGTGTGTGAGGAAAGGGTTATTCTGTAATTTTCAGTAGGACAGTAAATCATCTCAGCCTTTTTGGAAATTAACAAGGCAGAATTTATTAAAATTTGAAGTGTATATACCATTTGATCCAGCAGTTCCTCTCGGGGAACATATCTGACATCAATAAAAGTACCAGTGTAAAAAGATACATATAAGCACACTTATGGCAGCATTTATAATAGCAAAAGCGCCGGAATAACCTAAACGTCCGTTAACAGAGAAACCATTGAATGGAATGTGATATATCCACACCATGATGTATTCAGCACCTTTTAAAATGGAAATGATGTAAAGGTATGTTACTGATTTGCAATGAGGTTCATGATATGATCCTTCAATATTCTTTTAACAGACATTTACTCAGCCACATAGTGAGTTCCAGGCCCTATTCTATGCCCTAGGGATACAGTGATGAGTAAAACAGTCAAAATCCCTGTCCACATGCAGCTAAAATTCTAGTGGGGGAAACAAATCCTCAGTAAACAACAAATATAAATATAAAGTCAGGTATTACTACATGCTGGGAAGAAAAACGAAGCAGGGAAAAAGGGATAGATCGCAATAGGAAGCTCCATTTTGGATAGAATGGCCAGAGAAGGCTTGTCTGAGGAGGTGATATTTGAAGAAATACCTGACTAAAGTGAGAGGGGAGAAACCAAAACCAATCCCATTGCGGTCAAGTTGATTCCAACTCATGGCAACCCTGTAGGACACAGTAGAACTGCCCCCATAGGCTGTAAATCTTTACGGAATTAGACTGCTGTATTAGTGGGTTTGAACTGCTGACCTTTTGGTTAACACCCGAGCGTTTTAGCCCCTGCATCACCAGCACTCCTTGGTAGAGAGGACCAGCTGAATATTTGGGAATATCATGCGCAAAGGGCCTGAGGTTGAGCATGTTTGTTGAGCCCTGGGAAAAATCCAATTGAGTGAACAAAGCTCATGCTAGCACAATACGTAGCCAGTTGATCCCATCTTGTTCTTTTTTGAGTCTATATATGTTCATATGTGGTCACCATGGGTCGGAATGGACCTGACGGCAGTGGGTTTGGTTTTGGTTTTGGTGTTTGTGTATGCAAGGTAAATAGTATGAAATTGTAAATGGATGCTACAGCAGAGGGACTGTTGGGAGGGGAAAATTTTAATTAAAAAAAAATGGTACTGGGAGTAGTGGATGGGCCCCTTTGTGCGTTCCTTGAGTAATGGCTTCCAGACACCAGAAAACCAGTATTCCTCATCATTTTTCTCTCTCTCCAGGTGACACTGAAGACAGGAGAGGCCCAGGTCAGAAGACAGGTGGGTTCTGCTGACTGTGTCTTCAACTTTGGGACAGGAGTCCTTTGACCCCATTCCTTCCTTCCCTTGTCTTCATTCAATTCGTGCTTCTCCTTCCAGGCCCTGACCTGGCCTCTGCTCCTGGGCGGGGAAGCTATGGGCCTCCTGTACGCAGGGCCTCCGAGGCACGAATGAGCTCAGCTGGCCGGGATTCAGAGAGCTGGGACCATGGGCATGGTGGGGCTGCCGGTGACTCCAGCCGGAGCCCAGCAGGTAAGAGAGGTGGGCAAATCTAGACAGTCCTCCAGGAAGAGGAAAACCAGAAGGAGAAGGGTGGGGTTTTTGTCATTTATTCATTCAGTATTTATTGAGAGCTGTCTGTGTGGCATATTCTGTTCTAGATGCTGGTTCTAGTCTATGGTAGAAGAAAGACAGGGTTCAGAAACAATTCTGACTCCAGACGTCCATAGTTTTGGTTATGCCCTGTTCTTGCTGTAGTGCGGTATGCAAGAAAAATACCTGGAATTCTTGCCCTCCTCCCAAGAAACCACCTGGGGGAAATGCCCTTTGGCTGTGAGCAAAGCAGGAATGTGTCCCTCTCAGATCTGACTAAGCTCTTTCTTCCCTTGGCAAGTGGCCTCTGGTGTCCTGAGATCTGGTGGGTCGGTGTGGCCAGGACGTCAGTCACAGGTACTCATCAGGTGCCCATCTCTTCCGGCTTCACTCCCAGTGGATTTATTTGACAAGAGTGCCCACTGGTGGGAGTTCTTGATTTCTGAACTTTGAAAGAAATGTCTACCAGATAGGAGCTTTATACCCATAGCCCCTTGTGTGAGACCTCAAAGCAGCTTCATGTCTTCTTTTATAGAGGGGATGGATTCAAGTCAGATAGGCTGAATATTTAGGTCCCACGTTGACCTCTTGCCTTCTCTTCCTGATTTGTAGGTTTATATATCTTAGCACCTCAGTTCCTTTTCTTCCTGGTGAGAAGGCCTGGGCACGTTCCTTGTGCTTAACTTGCTGTTTAGACCCCCTAATTCACCTAGGGCTCTGATGGACAGAGAAAGATGGATCTTGTTGACCTGCAACATCAAAGAATGTGTATTGTGTGTGTACTGTATGCCAGGTGGTGTCCCAAACTCTTCATGTACATTGTCTCATTTAATCCTTGTCACAACCCTTAAATCCACGTATTAGACTTTATTCTCCACATTTTACAGATGAAGAAACTGAGGCTTGAAAAGTGAAACCACTCGCTCTAGGTCACACAGCCAATAATTGGTCAAAATGGAAGTAAAACCCATGTCTGTCCAACTCCAATGCCTATACTCTTAGCCTCTATATTATTTTACTTCCTGAGGAAAAGGACAGTCACACAACATCCATGAATGAGATTTGGATCTCTTGCCCATCTAGGCTCAATGTAATGTTTCCCTCATCCACGAAGCTTCTAGCATCCACCTTTTCCATCCAGGGCTGAGTTAACTGCTTCTCTGAGTTTCGGAGTACTGACACACAGCCCTAATGCAGCACTTATCACGTCTAACACAAAGGGCAGCCTGAATCTCTCTTCCTGGTCTAATATCAGGGACATGGCTCACTCTGTTAATCCATCATGTCTCCAAATATTTACTGAGTGCCTTAGACATAATTTTAGCTCTTTCTGCTCATTTCCCAGCCTGTAATAAGGTTCCCAGTTGATTGTAGTCTCTTATAAGTTTACAGATTTCAATTAATGGTTAATAACAATGATAGTAGCTCAAGTTTATTGAGCACTTGCTTTGCTCCAGGCACTGTGGTTAAACCCTTAGCATATGTTACCTCGTGTAACCCTCATGACAGCTCTTTGGGGGTAAAAACCAAAAAAACCAAACCCACTGCCATCGAGGCAATTCTGATTCATAGTGACCCTACAGGACAGAGCAGAACTGCCCCACAGAGTTTCCAAGGAGTGCCTGGCGGATTCAAACTGCTGACCTTTTGGTTAGCAGCCGTAGCACTTAACCATACGCCATCAGGGGGTAATTACTATCATAATCATCCTCATTTAATAGCTGCATGTTATGTGCCGTCAAGGTGATTCTGACTCAAAGTGACCCTATATGATAGGGTAGAACCACTCCATAGAGTTTCCTAGACTGTAATCTGTGTGGGAGCAGATCACCAGGTCTTTTCTCCTAAGAGCTGCTGGGTGGCTTTGAATCACAAGCCTTTTAGTTAGCAGCTGAGTACTTAACCACTGCAGCACCAGGGCTCCAGATGAGGCATAACCCACTGCTGTTGAATCAATTTCTGGTTTATAGTAACCCTATAGGACGGAGTAGAACTGCCCCATAGGGCTTCTAGGCTGTAATCTTTACAGGAGCAGACAGCCAGGTCTTTCTGCCACGGAGCCGCTTGGTAGGTTCAAACTGCCAACCTCTCAGCAGCTGAGCACTTAGCAATTGCGCCAATAGGACTCCTTAGATGAGGCATAGATAGGTTTAAAAAAACTTGCTCAAGGTCAGATGGAGGTTATAGCAGGGCTGGTATTTGAACCCAGGTAGTCCGTGAACAAAGTCGGTGCTCCCAGCTGGTCTGCTGTAACTCCCACTTGGAGGGCTGAGAGCAGCTCAGTGTAACAAATTCCCAGTAAGAGCCCTTTGTCTTAGGGCCTAATCCTGGAATCACACACAATGCAGAAACCCCTACAGACCTTCTCTGAGAGGAGCTTGCTGACCCTCTGCTCACACACTCTCTGAAACGGGGCACTCACTGCCTCACCAAACAGCCCATCCTATTGCTGATGGGCTCCAGCTGTCACTTACACATTGCTCACTGAACAAGTACTTACTAAACACCTACTACATTGCCAAGTCTCACATTAACTGCTGGAGATAAAGCCCCGACTATTTGCCTGCATGTGGTGGAGGCAGGATCACAGAAGCTGAGTTTTTAGCACGCAAGCCACTGCTGTGATTTGCCCAGGATGTCTGAGTACTGAAAAGAGAGAATTCACAGAGGGGAGGAGAAGAGTGTCCGAAAGAGCTGAGAAGATACAGTGGCTGCCGCCTCCCGTCCTCATCCCAGCTGATGGGTCCTAGGCTCGTTTCTGCTTCTCTCTGCCTGAAACATGACGAGCTGTTTCCTTTCTTTCCCCCTACAGGTTTGAGACGGGCCAACTCAGCCCAGGCCTCCAGACCTGCCCCTGCCTCAGTGCAGAGCCCAGCGCCTCCTCAGCCTGGGCAGCCAGGTACCTGGGATTCAACCCTTTGCATGTATTATCTCATGGAGCCCTCACAACAAGTCTTTAGATATAAGCACTATCACAATCATCCTCATTTAATAAATGAGGCATGTTGTTGTGTGCCGTCAAGGCGATCCTGACTCATAGCGACCCTACAGGACAGAGTAGAACTGCCCCATAGGGTCTCCAAAGCTGTAGTCTTTACAGGAGCAGATCACCAGGTCTTTTCTCCCATGGACCTGCTGGGTGGGTTTAAACCCATCCAGGTCGTCACTCAGCTGTGACCTCAATACCTCCATCCCTGTTGCAGAGCCCTGGGGGCTTTCTGTAAAGCTGTAGCCATCACTAAATCCTAAGCTCTGACAGGGCCCTCCAGATGACCAGTTCTCGGGCTTGGAAGCTTAGATGTGTGTCTTAGCTACCAAAATGCAAGCAGTGACAGTTCTTCATTGGTCAGTGTTCCCACCTTTAGCCATTGTCATTCCACATCCACAATCTGTAGCCATATGCACAAACCCTCTTACTTCTTATCATTGCTCTTCAGGTTGACTCACTTTAACAAATGCAACTGAGAGAAGTTGCTATCATAAGCTCTCTCTCAAGAAAATTTTAAGGACATTGGACTTGAGTAAAAAGACAAATGTTTCCAGAAGGGTAGTGTGAGATTCAAGAAGTGGTGAGCAAAGAAATTGGTAACAACACAAGGAGAATCTAAGCAAGTGTGGATTGTGTAAAACAATAAAAACAATGCCAAATCTGTACAGTTATAACTGCATTAACTTATTTTAAAAGAAACCTGTAATGGTGGCATAAATAGGAAACCAGTATTCCTTGGCATAAAGAGGGGGTAATTATAAAAATAAATGTAACAAAAACAAGACAATATAAAGGAATGCTAGGTACTCTGGGCTGCTAGGTTCTAGGTTCCAGGCCTGAGACCTGCTCTCTCTTTGTTCGAAAAGGGAAATTTGCAAAGGTGAGAGAGGCGTCAAAGACAAGGTAGCATCCAAATGAGACTTTCTCCGTGAAGAGTCAGTCTTGAAAGGCAACGGAAACCCAAACGACTTTCTCACTGCGTAATTAAATGTTATTTAATGCCCATCCCTGTGGCTCCCCCACGTCCCATGCTTTGGGAAGTGTAGCTGTAAAGAATCCAGCTGGACCAGTGATGACCCTGCAGCCGTGGTGAACCCAAAGCATAAACTTGCCCATCATTTCATAGGCAGTCAATTCCTACTCCATTTGTTCATCAACCTCATAGCTCCCAGTGAGACATGAAGAGCAGGCGTTGCCATCCGCATTTCACAGATGAGGAGGCTGAGGCTCAGGAAGATCCCACAGTGCGGGGGCCTGCACCTAGACCTTTTTGACCCCAGAATTGTCAAATAGGCTGTCCTCACAGGCCCAGCTACCTCTGCACATCTCCTGTTGCTGCGGGCCTGTGCCCACACCCAGGAAATGAGGGGAGAGAGTGGTGAACACCCACTGATGTCACTTCCTCTCCTCCAGCCATCTTTCCATCTTTTTCCACTCAGGACCTCCAGGAGGCAGCAAACCCGGCCCTGGGCCAGCAGGACGCTTTCCAGATCAGAGACCAGGCAAGTGTTCACTTCTTCCCACCCCAGCATAGGCGACCACTTCTCTCCCTCTTCTAGAGAGAACAGGGGGCAGCCAGAACTCAGCCTGGTCTGCACCCTGAGCTGACCTCGTGAGCTCTAAGGGCCCCCGTCATTCCAAAACTCCAGATGGCCTATGGATTTGATAGAAAATGCCCACTCACATAGTGGCTAAGAGCACAGGTGCTAGAGCCAAACTGCCTGGGTTCAAGTTCTAGCACCTTCATTTTCTAGCTATGTGACCCTGGGCAAGTCATATTACTTCTCTGAGCCTCACTTTCCTCATCTGTAAGATGGGAGTAACACTAGGACCTACCTGACACGATTGTTGGGAGGATTAATCTAAGAAATACATATTAAACTTTGGCATACTACCCGGACTGTTAAGTTCACGCTAAGTGACAGTGATTAATACATATGATACACATGCATGGTTATCACGTTCATCATCACTACTCATATCTGTAATTTATTCAGTGCTTTGTAATGCACCAGGCACTTTTCTAAGTGCTGTACATATGTTAGATCTTTTTTTTAATAGCTACTGTTACTTGCGCATGGAGTCCTGGTGTGCAGTGTTTAAGAGCTCCGGCTGCTAACCAAAAGGCTGGTGGTTCGAATGCACCAGCTGCTCCTTGGAAACACTATGGGGTGATTCTATTCTGTCTTGTAGTATCACTGTGACTCAGAATGGACTCAACAGCAATGGGTTTGGTTTTGTGCACCTTCAGGTATTATAATTCCCATTTTGCAGGTAGGAAAACTGAGGCTCAGAGACATTAAGTAACTTGCCCCAGGTCACACAGCCAAGATTCAAACCCACACGGTTTGGCTCCAGAGCCCACACCCAGTGAGGCCTGTCTTGCCTACATCTCAGCCAGATCCTCGGCTTGTTGTAAAACACAGATTCTAAGGCCCTACTGCCCTGCCCCAGTAGGGCCAGGTGGGGCCCAGGAACCTGCATTTTTACAAGCTTCCCTAGGTGCCGTTGACCAGGGCAGTGTTCTGAGAACCAGTGAAGGACAGGACGCACCTTCCTGGCAAGTGGAGGTGGTGACCGTCCCTGCAGGGCTGGGGGCGATCCCGGTGTCCTGTCTGCAGAGCCTGGCACACGGCAGGTGCTCGTAGCTCGTGGTGAAGCTAGGGCAGTTGCCACCACTGTTGTTTGGCGGCAGCTCTTCACCTGCTGTTCTCCTGTCCTCTCCCCGTACCCCGCAGAGGTGACGCCGAGTGACCCTGGCTATCCTCGGGAGGAGAGAGCAGGGGCGGCTGGGGGGTACCCAGCAGTCGCCACCAGGGAGGACCGAGTGGGCCACCCCCCCGGCTCCTATTCCCAAGCCGCTGCTGCTGTCCCTCTGCCTGCTGCAGTGCCTGCCCGCCAGCCTGCACCCCCGGAGGAAGAGGAGGAAGAAGCCAACAGCTACGATTCGGATGAAGCAAGTAGGAGGCACATAGCTGCGCAGTGTCAGGAAAAGGAGCTCCAGGGGCCACCCCAGCCAAGCAGGAATGGCTCCAGGCACATCCCCATACACCCCAGACCCCCAGTGCACTATCCCAATAAATGTATTGACAGAACCCTGGTGGTACGATGGTTAAGTGCTCAGCTGCTGACCGAAAAGTCGGCAGTTCAAACCCACCAGCCACTCCACAGGAGAAAGATGTGGCAGATTGCTCTGGTAAAGATTGTAGCGTTGGCAACTCTTCGGGCCAGTTCTGCCCTCTCCCACAGGGCCGCAATGAGTCGGAATCAACGGCAACGAGTTTTAATGAATGTATTGCCTACATTACAAAAATACACATTTACACCACTAAACTCACAAGATGATGTCAGCTTTCTAAAGAACAGATGCTGGTTTTTATTGGGGTTAAATACGCCTAACATAAAATTGACCATTTTAACCATGTTAAAGCGTACAATTCAGTGGCATCGAGTACATCCATGATGCTCAGTCTCTCGCTTCTTCACATGAAACACAGAGTTACCAAATGACCAGGCAATTCCGCTTCTAGGTATCTGTATTTTAATAGTTTTCCCAAAACTCTTCCAATTATGTCTTCAAAAATAATTTGTAATCCTGATTTTTAAATTGCTGGACGTTTCCTCTTGCACCCCTCCTTTCAGTGACTCAGTAAGTGCCACTCTGTGCCTCTTCCACCCTGAGTCTCATGATCCAGGGAAGCAGCTGCCAGTCTGCCACACATATGTGTATACAGACAACGTACACAAGCATACGCACACACACACATGCACACACACACAGCTTACGCAAGCACACGTGTACTTGCACACGCATACACTCAAATGCACACTTGCACGCATACCTATGCATATGCATGCATGTAAACACGCACTTGTACACACTGACATGCCTGTGCACATGCATGTAGGCATGCAAACACATACAAGCACACACATAAACACACATGCATTCATTTGCACACACTTGTACGTGCATGCACACACATATACATGCACACATGCCTATGCACGTGTGCATGCATGTGCACACTCACATGCGTGCACACAAGCACACACATAAACACATACATGCATGTGTGCACACACAAACATAATACACACACAGCCTAGTGGCACCTCTCCTGGTATGTCTGAGAGCCTCAGAGGAGAGCTGGGGTGGCCTTTGTGAGCTGGAGGGAGGCAGGGATGGGCAAGTGGATCCGGTATGTGTTACAAGGGTTGTGCTGGGGTCTCTAAGAGCTCCCGGTCAAGTGGGGAGACTGGACCTGCACAGAAGAAATGGACCAAAGGCCATGGCCAATGGCATGGCCTTGACCCATTGTGCCACCTCTCCTCATTGTAAAGTGGGAAGCAGAGCATGGCATCCCATGCAGGATTGAGGGGAGAGCTAACTGAGATCCCTTTTGAGAAAGTACTTTGTAAACTGGAACTTATTACGTAGTGCCAAGCACACATGAGAAATTTCTGTTATGTGATATGGACATCAGAGGTGATATGAGCCAAGACCTATTGAGCACTTACTGTGTGCTCAGCAGTATTCTAGGTGTGTTATGTGCATTCGATCATTTAGTCTCCTCGACAACCCTATGAATAGCCGCTTTTACTGTTCCTGCTTTACAGACAGGGAGGCCAAGGCTCCGAGAGGTTTAGGGACTTGTCCAAGCTCCTACACGAGGGAGTGGAGGGGCTGACCGCCAGTCACTCTGCTGGAGCTGATCAGAGGCAGATCTGGGGAAAATATCCAGCTGCCTCTCTCTCCCCGTGCTCTCCCACGGGTCATGTGTCCGTCGTCCCAAGGGAAAAGCATGGGATCCACCCCAGCCTTGTCAACTATGGGCCTTTCTGCTGTGGAAATGCCCTGTGTCTGGCCCATCTCCCTGCCTTTCCTCATGCTTGTCCTCCCCCTGGACCACCGGCCACTGCTCCTTGCATCTGTCTTAAATGCCCCATTTACCGACCCACCAAGCATAGACGATGCCCTCCCAGCTTCGTACTTGTCCTTGTTATTAGCTTACCCCAGCGGTTTATCATAAGTCAGTCTTTATACTCAGATCTAAACTCCTCACTCACTCATCTATATATTTGAAAAGTGTTTATTGAGCACCCACTGGGTGTCTCAAGTCCCTGGTGCAAATAGTTAACGTACTCAGCTGCTAACTGAAAGGTTGGAGGTTCAAGTCCACGCAGCAGTACCTCAGAAGAAAGGCCTGGATATCTACTTCTGAAAAATCAGCCATGAAAACCCTATGGAACACAGTTCTACTCTGACACACATGGGGTCGCCCTGAGTTGGAACTGACTTGACAGCAGTTGGTACTTCACAGGGCACACTGGTAGATGACTCACCGTTCTAAGTGCTAGGAGTGCCACAGCAAACAAAGGTAAACAGGACGGCTGACCTAATGGAGTGAGACAGGCAACATACCAGTGAGTTAATTTCAAATACCAGGTAGAGCACCATGAAGGAAATAAAATAGGAAAAGTGACTATAAGGGTGTCTGTTTTAGATGCACCAGAGAGGGGTATTATTGAGGTGGTAATATTTAAGCTGAGACATGGAGAATGAGAAAGTGGCAGCCCCGTGGGAATCTAGAGGGAGAGCATTCCAGGCAGAGGGAGCCACAGATGCTAAGACTCATTTATCCCTTCAGCAAATAAATGAACAACCACTATGTGTCCTGTTGGCACAGGGGTTAAGAACTTGGCTGCTAACCGAAAGGTCAGCAGTTCAAATCCACCAGCCATTCCTTGGAAACCCTATGGGGCAGTTCTGCTCTGTCCTGTGGGGTCACTAAAAGTCGGAATCAACTCAACAGCAATGTTTGTTTTTTTTTTTTGGCAGGGTAGGGGAGGAATTTACATGCCCTGTGCTGCTCACAGTGGGGACACAACAGTGCACATGACAGCCACAGCCCTGTGGTGCTCTCAACCTGGCAGGACAGGAAGTCCTTAACTAGGCAATTGCACAACTGATTAAATGATCACTGATGTACAGATGGCTTCAAAGAAGAGGGGTGTCTACGAGGATGGGGTATCCCGAGTCTTCCTGTCCTCTCTAAGATCAATGCCTAGCCCAGACTGGGCACATAGTAAGAGCTCTGGAAATGTTTGTTGACTGACTGAATGTACATTCTCTGGGTTCTTGTCTCTGCTCGCTTCAGCCACCCTGGGTACCCTGGAATTCAGCCTTCACTACAACCAGGATAACAGCTCTCTGCAGTGCACCATTATAAAGGCCAAGGTAGGTGAGGGGCCACACTGGGGCCACTCAGACTGTCTCATCATTCTAGGGGACTCGAAGAGGGGGGGGTTGCCTGGCCTGTCTCATGCTGTTGATGAGTCCATCTGTGATGGCGACGGTGAGGAGAAGAGTGCAAGAATTGGCCATGTCATCTTCCTTTGGGGGAGGCCTTCCTCCAGGGACCGTCCAAGAGGGTCTCGCTGAACTGCAGCCGCCTCTTGGGAGCTGCAGCAGCCAGGCTCCTAGGACGAGTCAGGATCTGCCCAGGCCCATCCATGTCATCTCTGGAGGGTCCGCGAGGCACTGCCGGGGGGTTATGACAGCTCGACTTGATGGCAGACCTGGCTGCAAACGGCCCCATCCTGTGCACAAACTCACACATGCATGTATACATACATGCCCACACACTTGCACACATATATGCCCACACACACACATGCACGCAATGCACATGTACGTGCACACACGTGCCCCCCACACACACACATGCACGCACATGTACACATCGTGCCCACACACACACATGCACACGCGCACATCCCAGGTGCTTGTCTGGTTCCTTCTGCTGGTACAGCCATCAAACTGGAGCGGCAGCCAAGCTGGGGGCCTGTTGATGCAGACACCGAGAAGACCACCGTGGGTTTCTTGGGGTTCGGGGAAGGCAAACAAGGGTGCCAATGCCTCTGCTCATCCAGGCTTCAGTGAGCCAATCATCCCCAGACCCTGAGAAAGCTGGGTGAAGGCAGTAATGACCAGGATCCCACTGCCCCAAGTCTGGTCCACATGGAAGAACAAGCAAGGACTCAGGCACCAGACCTCCTGGGTTCAAAGACCTGCTCTGCCACTTCCCAGCTATGTGATATGGGTGAAGTTATTTCACCCCTGTGTGCCTTGGTGTGTCTAGCCTCGCCTTCTCCCCCACCCTTACTATCCTAGCAATAACAATTGCACATTTATGGAGTGCTTACTACGTGCCGGGCACTATGCCAAGCACCGTACTGGGGGTATCACATCTAAATCTCACCACCCCATGAAGTAGGTAATGTTCTCACCCTCATTTGACAGGTGAGAAAACCGAGGCTCAGAGAGGTTAAGAAACTTACCCAAGGTCACACAGCCCAGAAGTGGCACGGCCAGGCTTTGAACCCTGCCTGCCTGATTCCAGGCCTCCTTCCATGATGCTGCTGTTCCTTCTCTCTCCTTGGAAGAGGAAGCCCACAGGGAACGGATGGGCCGGACAGGTGCCAGGGGCTGTGCCCATTGCCTGTGGCAGCTGAAGCCCCCTCGCCATTGCCTCCTTCTCTTGCAGGGACTGAAGCCCATGGATTCCAATGGCTTGGCCGATCCCTACGTTAAGCTGCACCTCCTGCCGGGAGCCAGCAAGGTACCATATGGCCCAAGCCTTCTGCAAACTAGGCACACAGGTCCTGGCAGGCACCTAAGGCTTTCAGCTCACAGCCTAAAATAGCCTCACATGCCCCCAAAGCCTCCCCATGTGTGGCAGAGTCCTTGTGAGGGGGAGAGTTGGGCCAGGAGTCACTCTTCCTTGAGGGGCTGGGGCTCTGCTCATTTCTCCAAGCCAGTTACCTGGGACCCACGAGAGAAGCAGGTACCCCGATATGCCCCTCACCTGCTCAAATACCTGCAGTGGCTCCCCAGTGCTGCCCATGGTCTACCTTCCCCACCCACTGCATGCCCCAGCCAAACCCTCCTCTTCTATCCACCAAAATGCACAACTCTCTCCGGATTTTAGGTTGGAGCACTTTAGGGGATGATCCATTACTGAGAGAAAATGTTCCCCTGCCCCTCCACCCGCTCCGAGCTTTCTTCTGCTTGGGGGAAGGAACATGGGCATGTTTCCCTCTCTTTGGATTGACCCACGCAGAGCACATGGCTGGGAGTGGAAGCATGCCTTCTTGAGTTTCTTTTTTCATCTGTTTGCTTGCTTTGCTGTGTTAATTTGACATAACCTCATTTCTGTCTAGTCTATTGTGACTCATAGTGACCCTACGTGACAGAGTAGAACTGCCCCATAGGGTTTCCAGGGCTGTAATCCTTATGGGAGCAGACTGCCACATCTTTCTCCTGTGGAGCTGCTGGTGGGTTTGAACCACCGACCTTTCAGTTAGCAGCCAAGCGCTTAACTCAACAGTTAAGTGCTGCCAGGGCTCCTTCTTGAATTTGACATAGATGTCCTAAAAGCAAGGGTGACGGACCACATGGTCTCGGGGAAAGCCTGCTGAAAATCTCTGCAAACATCAAATGCTCCATAAGAGAATGAGAATGTGTACACACACACACACACACACACAGCCTCACTATTTGTTTGGGTCAAAGAAAGACCATCACCCGGCCAAATTGTGAACTGTTTGGTCACCACTCCTTCTAACTCCCCAGTGACATTTGCTTCCCCTTGCTGCTCCCCTTTGCCCGCTCCTAAATCCAAGCCCGCTATGCCAAAAAGTCAGATGTGAGTTATTTACTTGTTAGTGTACATTAATTTTCTCACCAGACTGCCAATTCTGGGTATAGCTGCATTTCCAGCCTTCTCTTTTAGAAGAAAATGAAAAACTTTGCCTCCTTTAAGGAATTTCAGGTTTAGGAGGGTGATACTTGGGGGAACAATATCCCCTAATGCCCCAGAAATTATACCTTCACTGCCTAGGAGTGGGTGACTTTCGTGGTCTGTAAATATTTTTTCTCAAAAGAAGCTATTTTTGATTTCTTATCTTAATTGTGAGTTCAAGGAGGGGGACCAGAGAGGGGGTGGGCAGGGCCAAACATTAATACCTTTGTAGCCTTTGCCCTAGAGGTCACCCCCTCCCTGAGAACATGCATTTGGAGCGACTGACCCCCTGGACACTCCAAGGGGAAAGCAGTCCACTCACCCCAATCAGCCCAAAAGATGGGCTTCAGTGCTCGCTCCCTGCTGAGGCAGGTGTCTCTCTGTCCTTCTCTCTGGGCTGTAGTCCAACAAGCTTCGTACAAAAACCCTGCGGAACACGCGGAACCCCGTCTGGAATGAGACCCTCGTCTATCATGGCATCACAGACGAGGACATGCAGAGGAAGACCCTCAGGTACCGCTGGGCAGGGACTGAGCTAGAAGGACTGAGACAGGGCGCAGCCCCAGGGGCCCGGGCTTTAAAAAGGCCTCTGCTTCGTTGTCTTTTTTCTTTTTCCTTCTACAAGAACAATGTATGTTTCTGGTAGGAATTTCTGAAAATTCAGATAAGAGAAACTGTTAACTGTTAACATCTTGATGCCTGGACATCTAGTTTGTGTATGGGAGTGTGTGTATGTGCACACGTATGTGTGTGTATGTATGTGTGTGTGTATGTAATTTCTTAACTTGAGTGTTTATAAAAATGGAGTATCCTTTTAAGTAACCTTTCTCACCTGACAATATATTACTTGCATCTTATAGTCATTTATAATGTTGTATTAAATTGCACTTTAAATTATATATATAATTAATGAATACATTCTTATTGTAAAAATTTATGAAAAAAGGCTAACCTCCTTTTAAATGTGCGTCCCCTTTCCCCAGCCTGGGTTTCCTTTCTCCTTCCATGAGTGTATACATATATTTACAGTTGGCCCTCCATATCCATGGGTCCCGAATCTGCAGATTCAACCAACCACAGATCGAAAATATTCAGAAAAACGAAAGACTTTTTTTCTTGTCGTTATTCCCTACACAATGCAGTATAACAACCATTTACATAGCATTTACATTGTACTAGGTATTATAAGTAACCTAGAGCTGATATATATAGGTTACATGCAAATACTAAGCCATTTTATACAAGGGCTTCTATTTTATATGAGGGCCTTCAGCATCTGTGGATTTTGGTATCTGTGGGTGTCCTGGAACCAATCCCCCATGGATACCGAAGGATGACTGTATGTGCACATCCCAACAGGATATGTATATGTGTGTATACACACACACACACATACACATGCACACATACATACACACACATATATACACACACGTATATATATACACACGTACATATAACACATATATACACACACACGTACATACACACATATATACACACACGTACACATACACACACATAATATATACACACGCATATATATAAAACCCAAACTCATTGCCATCGAGTTGATTCAGACTCATAGCAAACCTATAGGACCAGTAGAACTACTCCATAGGGTTTCCAAAGAGTGGCAGGTGCATTAGAACTGCCGACCTTTTTGTTTGCCGCTGAGATCTTAACCATTGTGCCACCAGGGCTCTGTACACATATATATACACACGCATATATACATATGTTTCTATGATATGTGTATATATTTACAGGTATACTATTTAAAACAGAGAGAGTATTATACTGTATGTATCTGAAACTTGCTTTTTTTCATAACAATATATCTTGGAGTTATAGCCGTAAGAAGATATTTAGATCTATTTTTTTTTAAGTTTTAACTGCTTCAGAGTATTCCACAGAATGGCTTTATCATTTTATTATTAAATATCAGGAATAAACAGAAAAGTACAGAATATAACAAACATCCATGAGCCAAATACTCAGCCTTAAAAAATCTTAGTAGTTTGCTGTGTTTGCTTCAGGTCTTTTTTTAAATAAATCGAGCCCTTGAGATGCAAGTTGCAGCACTCCGATCCTGTCTTCTTCCTTCTCTTTCCAAGGCTAAACGCTATCCTGAATTCTATGGTTATCATTCCCAAGCATGTTTTATATTTCAGCTGCATAATTATGCATCAATAAAAAATATATGATATTGTTTTGCATCTTTTTAAATTTCATGTAAACGTTTACCCGTTTACTTAGCCAGTTCCCTGTGGATAGAGATTTAGATTATTTTTAGCTTTCCTCTATTGCAGGCAAGGTTGCAGCAAGCATCCTCCTGCCTCCTTGTGTTATATGAGTATTTCCTTAGGATAGAAATCAGGGGGGAATAGTGCTGGATCATCGGGTATGTGGGTTTGGTTGTTTTTTTTTCAATCTCTACAAGACGTGCAAACTGCTTTCCAAATTGACTATTCCAAAGATATCCCCACCAGCTATAACATTAAGTAAAAATTTTTGTTGGCAGTGTAACATCTATTTGGAAAAGTGCACATATCGTAAGTGGTATGTATCTGTTTACACAACAGAAGTCTATGCGGCAATAAAAAGGACACATGGCTGCATATCTGGTGAATCTCACAGACATAACATTGAACGAAAGTCGCCAGACATAAAACAGTGGGTACTGTGTGCTTCCATTAATATGAAGGACAAAAACAAGGCGAATGAATCTGTCGGACTAGAGGGATAAATGACGGTTTTCAGGAGGCTGGAATGTTCTATATCTTGATCTGAGTGGTGGTCCCGTGGGTGTAAACATATGTAAAAAATTCATAGAGCTATATACTTAAAATGTGTGCACTTTACCACATGTAATACTGCAATTAAAAAAAAAAAGTACCTGTCTCAAAAAAACCAAACCAAACTTGTTGGTGTTGCGTTGATCCTGACTCACAGTGACCCTATAGGTCACTGCCCCACAGAACTGTCCCATAGGGTTTCCAAGGCTGTAATCTTTACAGAAGCAGATGGCCACATCTTTCTCCCACGGTGCAGCTGGTGGGTTCAAACCACTGACCTTTCAGTTAGCCGCCGAGCACTTAACCACTGTGCCACCAGGGCTCCTTCCTGTACCTGGCCCAGTGCTCAGTAAATAGGAAATCATATTATTCCTGTGCACATTACACTCTTCTTACCAGCACCAACCACAGTGGTACCCTTTCTGTTCTCCACAGGATCTCCGTCTGCGATGAGGACAAATTTGGCCACAATGAGTTTATCGGTGAGACCAGATTCTCGCTCAAGAAGCTGAAGCCCAACCAGAGGAAGAATTTCAATATCTGTCTGGAGCGGGTCATCCCGGTGAGTGCCTTTGCCCCAGGACTCGTGCGGGCAGGGGAGCTGGGGATGCTGCCTTCCTCTGCGTCGGCAGAGAGGCGAGTAGCACAGGCTCCTCAGCAACAAACATGTAGTGACAGCTTCAAGCCAGAACGTCTGAGGTTGCCTCCTGGCTCTGCCTTTTACCAGCCCTGTGCTACCATCATCTCTCCAAATGTCAGTTTCCTCCTTGGTGAAACTGGGAAGGGCGGTGTGGCCAGTCTGGGTTCAAAGCCCGGCTCGTGGCGTTGGCCAAGGGCATGAATGTCTCTGAGCCTCAGCTTTCTTGTCTGTAAATGGGCATTGTTGTAGTACCTGCCTCATAGGAGGGTTGTGTGAAATAAAATATGAAATCAGAACGGAGCCTAGAGAGTAATAACCAGGCATGAATTGATAAGTGTTGTTATTACAGGAATAACTCTGTCTTGCCCGCCTGTCCGTCATGAAGTTGTAAAGCATCAAACAGATAAGCAGAAGGCAGTTTAGCATCATGCTGAGGAGCATGGGCTGTGGAGCCAGACTGCCTGGGTTTGAATCCCGACTCTGCCATTTACTGTATAATCTGAGGCACATTACTTAACCTCTCTGGGCCTCAGTTTTCTTGCTATAAAATGGGGATAATATAGTACCAAGTGCACAGGGGCTTATAAGGATTAAGTGTGATAGTAGGTATAAAGCACTAGAACCATTCTTGCCGTTGTCCTCATCATTTGAGAAAGAGCAAGGACCAGATCGGGGTTCAGAATCACCTGTGGGTTCTGAAAGCAGAGCTTTGCAAACTAAGATTTGTGGGCATCTCTCTTGGAGATTCGGACTTACGGGGTAAAGTGAAACCCCAAAATAGGTATTTTTGAGATCAGCCAGCAAGAGCTTGCTTTACAAATGGGACAAATTAGCCCCTGAATGGGGAAAAGCTGCCCAAGGTCACACACAAGGCAGGGGCTGTGTGAGAGACCAGCCCTCCTCCGCTCCCACAATCTGCATCCTGGGCGGGAGGGCTACCTCCCCTCAGGGAAGCCTTGGGGGCAGGAGGGGGAGTCCTGCCACGTCCTCCCATCAGATGGCTGACTCAAGGATGGAATATCCGTGTGCAATGCCATGTTTTTATAGTGCAGGCCAGGGAACCAGACACAACAAGGAAAATTGCAAGGAAGCATTTACACCAAATGCCAGGCCCCAAACAGATCATCAGGGAAAACCTGGGACATGAAGCACTTCATTTGGGGCTTTGCCTGGTAACGGCTGGCTCTTTGGGCTTCTGTTCCTTTCCTCCTTCAATACGCCAAGTTGCTCAGGACAGGGGCAGGACCCTGCCCAGGTCCTCAGTTCCTGGGTCTACCCATCTTGCTGTGGTGGACGCTGGCAGTCACTGAGCCACAGGGGCACAGGGCAGGAGAGGCTGCCTCAGATCCATGGGGGAAGCAGGATAGGAGGGGTGCATCAGAGCCACAGGAGTTCAGGGCAGGAGGGGCTGTGGGAGAGCCACAGGGGGCGCAGGGCAGGAGGGGCTGTGGGAGAGCCACAGGGGGCACAGGGCAGGAGGGGCTGCATCGGAGCCACAGGGGTTCAGGGCAGCAAAGGCCGCAGCAGAGCCATGAGGGGTGCAGGACAGGACAGACCACAGGAGAGCCTTGTGGGGGGGGCACAGGGCAGGACAGGCTGCGGGAGAGCCACAGGGGTGCAGGGCAGGAGAGGCTGCATTGGAGCAACGGGGGACACAGGGCAGGAGAGGCTTCAGCAGCCACAGGACTTGCTGATCTTCTTCTGCTCTTTGCTCTCCACCCTCCCACCACCAACTGCCCCCACTGTGCCCCACTAAAGACTGGGACCTCGTAAGCACTGTCCCCTACTCCCTGGACCTCAGTTTTCCTCTTCTGTAAAGTGGGTAGATTGAGTTTAACCAGTGGTTTTCAAACCGAGTCCCCCAGACCCTTAGAATCCAGCAAAAGAACCTCAAGAGCCTTGGGGCAAGAAGGCACCTTGTGGGTCAGATCCCAACCCCTGTGGCGCTTCAACCAGAGCAGATGGAATGCTATCTGTTTTATGTATGGGGGTGCTCTGCCCCTTACTGGCTGTGGGACCTTGAGCAAGTGGCTTAACCACTCTGAGCCTCAGTGTCCTTGTCTGTAAAAGGGGGTAGTAATAGAATCTACATCATAGGTGGTTATTAGTTACCGTGGTCTGCCACATGGCTTGTGTTATAGAGTCTAGCTGAAAGGGGGAAGCAAGGGGTCCACAGGAGCTTGGAGAAACCATCATCAGGGTGCTGGGTGCTAATGGGGAGTGAAGGACTTCTGGTCCTTCTCATTCAGGGAGGTGACCCTGTAGACAATGTTACCTTTCTTTTCTGTTTCCTTCCTCGAAGATAAAGCGTGCTGGGACCACCGGGTCAGCCCGAGGCATGGCCCTGTATGAGGAGGAGGTGAGCTCTGAGGGTACTGAAGGCCACAGGAGGGGTGGACACTGCCTCTTGCCTGGCCTGGAAGCTCCCTTCTCCCCCTCCCTGCCCCTTCCTCCACTCTCTCCCATACTCACCTGCCCATTGGTTCACCATGAGAGCTGCCCTTTGCTTCAAGGCTCTAGAACATGAGACCAGTATGGACCCTCTTCACCCTGAATGAAGCCACTGAGGTGGGGGAGCCCCCTGCTCTCACACCTGAGATGCACCCTGAGTTCCTCAGCCTTGCTGGCAGACTCTCCGCTGACAATTCCATGTCACTGGAGTGGTGGTGTGCCCCCACCTGGGAGTGTGGGGGTGTAAGGCGGCCTCTCAAAGCTGTGACTGGCAGGGGATGGGGTTGAACCAAACATCCAGGCCCTCTGCCAGGCCCTTCTTGTGACCCCAGGGACTGTGCTCATGATGAAACTAGTTGGCTCAGGGAAGCCTGAGAGCAGTCAGTGATCAGCCAGGGACCGGGGTCAAGGCTCAGTCCTGGGTCAGAGCTACAGTCATTCATTGTCCAGGATCAGATCAACCTGTGATCAATGTCAGTCTCAATCTGTGTCCAAGTTGAAGTAAAGCCAACTGCCTCTACCCGCCTCACACTGGCCCCCTTGGCTTTCCCATCCGACTGCCTCGCAAGTGCCCTAACCATTTGTCTCTCCCTGGAGACAGGGCTGCAGCTGCTGTCCATGATGCTGACCCCACTTTAGCCAGCCAGGCTCCTCCCGCCCACACCAGCCTCTTCCCTAATGCCTGCTGCCCAAAGTCCCCTCCCCTTCCAGGCTAACACGTCCTCTTCCCCACCCCCCGCAGCAAGTGGAACGTATTGGTGACATCGAGGAACGTGGCAAGATCCTGGTGTCCCTCATGTACAGCACTCAGCAGGGAGGCCTTATTGTGGGCATCATTCGCTGTGTCCACCTGGCTGCCATGGATGCCAATGGCTACTCAGACCCGTTCGTCAAGCTGTGAGTCAATGCCTTGGGGCCTTGAGTGGCCCCTAATGGGGAACCCAGATACTTGGAAAGGGAGAACCAGAGACCTCCCCAAGATCATTGTCCACTGAGGCCCAGAGAGCGGAAGAAATCTGCCCAAGGTCACACAGGGAGACAGAGGCCCAGAACTGGCTGGAGTGAGGCTGGAGTCTCCAGCAGTCAGATTGGCGTGTCACTTGTCTGTAGGAGAAGCTTTGTGGCTCTGTCGCCTCCTGTGGAGGAGGGGTGATCGGCATGGTTGTGATACCCCAGCTGTGCCACCCAAGAGTCAGCTTCACACCCGTCCAGCAGCTCAGAGCCCCACCGCCAAAGAAGCAATCTGGCTTCTTCCAGATTCAGTCTGAAAAGGCTCAAAAAAATAAAAAGACCTTAGGCTTTGGGGCTATTCCAGTAGTCTCTGTCACAGGGAATCAAACAGACTTGGTTATCTGTATTAGTCCAGCTGCTCTGAGAAGAAGGTGCTGGGGGATTACATATCCAAGAGTTTTATTTAGAGGGAATGCCTTCGCGAGGGAAAGTAGGAAAGGGTGTAGGGGGACTAGGAGAGCTGTTGGATAGCAGTGCAATTCTGACCCTGAGAGAAGGGAAGAGGAGGGAAGCTGGATGGAAGCATCCTTGATACAAGGTCGGCAGGGAGTCCTCAAGATGAAATTGGCTGTCCGGTCGGCCCCAGGTCCCTAGGAGCAGGCCTGCCTGGGTACCTCTGCTGTGTTCAGTCATTGGCCGGTAGCATGGCCTTGGCCCAAACATGGCATGGATGTCAGAACACTGAGCCCTGAACTTGGAGGTCTCAAGGTGCGTTCTCTCATGGTCACCGTTGTATCAGCCTGGGATTCAACTTCCCTCTCTGCTAGTTGCGAGCCGTATGACAACAAGAAAGTTATGTGGCCTCTCTGAGCCTCAGTTTCGTCACTGATGAAATGGAAACAATAGTTCTGCTTATCCCCAAGAGGGGACATATGGTTCACGTGAGATATCATATATAGAGCAGTTATAGTTGTGCCTGGGATAGAAATCGATCTCCTCGCCATAGAATTCTTCCTTGCCTTTGGATAGCAGAATGTGTGTTTCCCCAGATAGGCTTGAGAGCATGGACTCTGGATCAAGACCTCTTGGGCTTGGATCCCAGCTCTGATACCCATTGCCATCAGGTTGGTTCCAACTCATGGCGACCCCACGTGTATTAGACTTGTGCTCCACAGGGTTTTCATGGCTGATTGTTGGAAGTAGATCACCAGGACTTCTTCTGAAGCACCTCTAGGTGGACTCAGATTTCCAGCCTTTCACTTAACAGCCACGTGTGTCAACCACTTGCACCTCCCAAGGATAGTCTCTAATATTCTCTAGCTGTATTACTTGGGAAACCCTGGTGGCATAGTGGATAAGAGCGACAGCTGCTAGCCAAAAGGTTGGCAGTTCAAATCCCCCAGGCGCTCCTTGGAAACTCTATGGGGGCAGTTCTGCTCTGTCCTATAGGGTTGCTATGAGTCAGAATCGACTCGATGGCAGAGGGTTTGGGTTTGGTTTTGGTATTACTCTGGGCTCTTGGCTTAACCTCTCTGGGCCTCAGTGTCCTCCTCTGTAAAATGGGGAGAGTGATATTTTACATTAGTTCAGGTCCTCCAAAAAGCAGACACCAAGAAAGGATTAGACATGCAAGAGATTTATTGGGAAAATGCCTGTGAGGGGGAACTGGGAGGACGCCAGAGGAGGCTGGTAGAGCCCACAGACTGACACCCTGTAAGGAGAGGGGGAAGGAAGAAAGAATGAGGAAGAAGAGTCTTGGATGTCAGTGCAGTTTTAAGGAAGTTTCAACCAGGGCCATGTGGAATCCTGGAGTGCAAAGTCACCCATTAGAGGAACTTTACATCTCCCAGGAATGGGCCTGCCTCAGCACCCCTGCTGGCTAAGTTGCTGGCCAGGAGCAGCCCATGGGAAGCATGGCCTTGGCCAGAGCATGGGGGTAAATTCGGAATCCAGCAGCTCAGTCAGTTTCTCCTCTTTTCATGGTGCCTGGTATATAGTAAGTGCTCAATAAATGCTTGCCATTGTGATCATCGGTAATGGCCATCACTAATATTACTCATGGCAAAGAGTACTTATTAATGTTCTCTCCAGCCTGGGAGACACCCCACTCCCACCAGAGCCTCTGACAGCAGAAAGCAATACTTCCCCCAAGCCCTTGGCTGAAAGGCAGGAGAGCGTGGACGTTCCTCCAGACTTTCTTCGAATGAGGATTTAGTTAACAAAAGACACACATGTCAGGGCTGAATTTGATTTCCAAGATTAATTTGGTTTTGTCCTCAGATGGCCCGAGAAAGAAAATTAGCTTATGGATGCCATCCTACATGCAATTAAATCCCAGCCACATGCAAACTGGTTTGCTTGAATCATTCTCCCCATTACCCTCTTTCTCATCCAGCATCTTTCCAGGACTCAGTGGCAGCCTAAGGGGTACTAGATGGTGGGTGACCAGGAGCCACCAGCCATGGCTCTCAATTTGACCCATTGGGAGGAAGTGGTGACTGAGAACACAGATTCTAGAAGAAGCAGAGCTGGGTTCAGATTCCAAATTCATCATTTCTCAGCTGTGTGACCTGGAGCACATGTCTCAATGTCTCTGGACCCTCAGTTTCCTTATATGTAAAATGGGATGATCATAGTTCTAAAACCTAGGCTTTGTGTGAGGGTTCAATACACCTACAGTTCATATTGGGCATTATCAGTGTTGACTCACTTTCTGGTTTGTCCATCAGAACACTGGGAGGGGCCTCTGGGGTCTTCACAGGGCTTTCCTTATTCATTAAACTTCATCCAAACAGCCTTTTCTGTCTCCTCTCAGCTGGCTGAAACCGGATATGGGAAAGAAGGCCAAACACAAGACTCAAATTAAGAAGAAAACCTTGAACCCAGAATTTAATGAGGTAAGGCTGCCCATTTCTTGTCATGTCCTAGGATAGTGCCCAGGTGTGAGGGAGACACAGACTCCCTACTAAAATGTTTTAAATCACATTAGGAAAAACAAAAACTCTCTCATAAATCAACCCAATTTATTTAAAGGAGAAGTAATGAGTTCCTTGTCACTGGAGACAACCAAGCCTAAACCAAATGCCCACAGATTAGGAATGCCATAGGGAGAAAGCTGAGTTTGGAGAGATATTGAATTCTTTCATCCCCAAGGTCTTTACCAATTCTAGTCTCCTAGTCTTTATCAATTCTAATAAATAGGGGCAGCAGTGGCCTTGACTATCCACCCAGCTGGCATTGCCCTCTCCCTCTCCCTTATTCCCCACATCCATCCAGTGCTTCGAGTCCTACTGAAGCTACTGTCTATATACCTGTTGACCATGCTCCTCCCTCTGTGTTCTCACTGTCACTGCCTTGGTCCAGTCCCTGGCATCCTACACTTGGACCATTGCAACAGACGCCTGACTTGCTTCCCTGTGTTTAGTACATCCTACATGTAAGTGTGAGCTTTCTAAAACACAAATCTGAGTTTGTCACTCCCTTTGCTAAATAACCCAACAGTGGGTCTAACTCACCTCCCACCCTTCCCCTGTCTCAGACACCCCATCCTCAAGTCATTCTAAACTCCATGCAGGTCTCTGATACACCTCTCAGCCTTTGTACCTGCTGGTCTCTTGTCCTGAACGTCCCTCCTTTTTCTCTCTGGCAAACTCCTAGTCATCCCTTAAGACCCAGCTTAAGTGGTACTTCCTACAGATACCCCTCATCCATTCATTGTGCATCTTTCCACCTTGTGCTGTCCCTCTGGACTTCAGTCATCTGTTGGCAAGCCTGTCAGATAACGGGGGCCTGTAAACATCTTTTGACTTAACAGAGGATTAAAGGGAGCAAAGAGTGGAAACAAGTATAAGGTGTAATCTAAACCACCACCACCCATCTGTCAGTTTGTCACACTGTGGTGGCTTATGTGTTGCTATGATGTTGGAAGCTATGCCATCGGTATTTCAAATACCAGCTGGGTCACCTGTGGTGAACAGGTTTCAGTGGAGCTTCCAGACTAAGACCAACTGGGAAGAAAGGCCTGGTGATCCACTTGTAAAAATGAGCCAATGAAAACCTTATAGATCACACCAGAACATTGTCTGATACAGTGCTACAATCTTGAAGATGGCACAGAACCAGACAGCATTTCATTCTGTTGTACGCAAGGTCACCATGAGTTGGAGCTGACTCAATGGCAACTAACAACAACAACGATGGTAGTATTCACACACACACAGGGAATGTAGTATGTAAATAGGCAGAGCCCAGAGAAATCACTCCACCAGTTAATTGACCCCTTCATGTTCCCCAGCTGTCTTTGGGCTGGTCCCCTGACCTTAGACTCATGAACTTGAAGTAATGGGCCAATTCCTGCTGTCCTGCCCTGCCCTTTCCTGGAGTCTGAACAAGTCAGAAGATGAAAAAAACCTCAAATGGCCTATACGTATAACAATGATAACACATCAGCAATAAAGAAAACATAAATCAAGACCAAACCCCATGGCGTATAACAAACTGGTGCAAAACTCTTTTTAATGTTGGCCCCCACCGTGGTCTCAGGGAACATCTAGCTCAATTGGCATAACATAGTTTATAAAGAAAATGTTCTGCGTTGTATTTTGAGTAGTGTCTGGGGTCTTAAAAGCTCATGAGCAGCCATCTAAGATACCCTACTGGTCTCACTCCATCTGGAGCAAGGGAGAATGAAGAAAACCAAAGACACAAGGGCAAGATTAGTCCAAAGGACTAATGGTCCACATCTACCATGGCCTCCACCAGACTGAGTCCAGTACAACTAGATGGTGCCCAGCTACCACCACCGACAGCTCGGGCAGGGATTACAATAGAGGGCCCCGGACAGAGATGGAGAAAAATGTACAACAAAATTCTAACTCACACACACAAAAAAAGAGCAGACTTACCGGTCTGACAGACTGGAGAAACCTGTGAGAGTATAGCCCCCAGATACCCTTTTAACTCAGTACTGCAGTCTCTCCTGAGGTTCATCCTTCAGCCAAAGATTAGACAGGCCCATACCACAAAACATGACTAAAGGTGCACACTACTCAGGGACAAGGACAAGAAGGTAGGAGGGGACAAGAAAACTGCTAACAGGGAACCCAAGGTCAGGAAGGAAGAGTGTCGACGTATCGTGGGGTTGGCAACCAATATCATAAAACAATAAGTGTATTAATTGTTAACGAGACACTAGTTTGCTCTGTAAACCTTCATCTAAAGTACAATAAAATAATAAAAAATGTTGGTCCCCAGTGTTGGTGAGCATGTGGGGAAATGCACACACTACTGATGAGAAAGTGCAAGTGCAGTGAAAGAACGTTTGTCAAAATACTCCAAAACCTTTATAATTTTTTAATTTAAATTTTATTTATTTTTGGAAGAGGTAGTCACATATTTCCAAATTCAAAAAAGAACAAACGGGTATCCAGTTCCAAATCACCTGCTTCACCACCCCAGCTCCCAGCCACCTTCTTCTTTTTCTTCTAAAGCAAAAATATTATCCGTTCCTGGGACTTATGCATATACCGAGCAAATATGGAGTCCCTAGGTGGTGCAAACGGTTAACGCTCTTGGCTGCTAACTCAAAGCTTGCAAGTTCGAGTCCACCCAGAGGCACCTCGGAAGAAAGCCCTGGTGATCTGTCGCCTCCTGAAAAATCAGCCCCTGAGAATGGTGTGGAGCACGGTCCTACTCTGACCCATGTGGGGGCACAGCGAGTTGGAACAGATGCCATGGCAACTGGTTAAAACAAACATCTGCACGATCGGTTTTCTTTAGGTGCACAGATGGTGTACAGCATCCCCCTCTGTCCTCCATCTGAAGATTTTACAAACTCAGTGACTCGCTTCTCAGGATTTATCTAAATAAGTTATCGTAGATGTGCACAATGACTCAGCTGCAAGGTTTCCATTTACAATACCACTCATGACAGAAACTGGAAGCGGCCTAAACACCCAACAGTCGGAAACCGGGTTAGGTACCGTCACACAGCCATTAAATCCAGCCATTACAACAGTGGTGCGGAAAAATATTTGTTACCACAATGAGTTGGCTTTTACCATATGTTGTGACATGGAAAAAGGAAGCTACACCACAGTATGTTCAGTGCTATTTCATTTAAAAACACATACATTTCTATGGGCCTGGGTGATTGGCTTCTGAAAGGCCACAGCCTTGAAAACGTTATGGAACGCAGTCCTGCACCTTTGGCGTCGCCGTGAGTTGGAATCGACCCCACGGCAGCTAACAACAACAGCATATGCACACACGTGGGCATGTCGACGGTGGTTATTCTTGGGTGGGTGAACTGCAAACTTCCTTGTTTGTTCTAACAAAGAACATGTAATCAGAAAGAAATGTTATTTTTTAAAAATCAGATTGCCTGGGGACGTAGGCACTGATCCTGGTCACAGTTTCATTCTGGCAAAGCCACCCCGCTTGGCAGACTCCATCCTCTCCTCTCTCCTTATTCCCTAAACAGGGGAGAGAGGGAGAAACCCACTTCAGAAGCTACCAGGACGGAAGGAGTGAGTTCTTGGTCATCTGCCTTGAAAGGAGCTTGAGCAGAACCAGCTCTATCACACAAACCTCCACTGGCCTTCCCCAATTTCTAACAGAGAGTCCACTGAAAAGAAGATTACAAGGCTTGAGGCACTCTGTTGTACGGAGTGTTTGTTGAAAGGGGACTGCCGGGCCTGGGGTAGAGGCTCAGAGTGGAAGCCCCCGCTGCATCCAGACTGCAGGGCTCAGGGGGCTCCCTTTGGCTAATGAGCTCAGCCTCTTAGCTCAGGGCCCCTCTCATGCATGTGTCTCCCTCTGTTGCTTACAGGAGTTTTTCTATGACATCAAACACAGTGACCTGGCGAAGAAGTCACTGGACATCTCTGTCTGGGACTATGACATTGGCAAATCCAACGATTACATAGGTGAGTGCCCTCCAGAGAAAACCACGCTGTGTCCCGCCCGGGAGGGAGGAGCCTGACCCAGGCTGCAGAGGGCAACTGCATTGTCCAAACGCCAAGTCAGGCCCAAGGTCATGTTCTTGGTTCAATTTGGGAATGCCTTCACAGGAAAGTGCTTACAAAGATAGGGAGGCAGAGTCGTGTCAGTAACTTGCTAAAAAATTCACATCCGGTTGAATATTAAATCACAGGTGAGGGGGGGCTGTGTTCTCTGCAAAGAAGAGGGGGCAAAGGAGGTCTCCTTCATTGACTTGCAAGTCCAGGGTGGAGGTTTTCATTTTCCCAGTCCTCCTCCAAATGATGAGGAAGGAAAACAAAGACAGCTGGAGCAGAGAGGGAGCTCCAGGCAGGAACACAGCCTGTGCAAAGGTGTGGTGGCAGGACTGGGCAGGCCAGTGACGCTGACTCTGCAAACAGCCAGTGAGTGTCCAGAAGTAGTGGGAGATCCATTCAGCCAGTGGGGTGATGGTTAGTGGTGGTGGTTGTTTGTTGCTCTCAAGTCAGCGAGACATAACCTGGTCCTGTCCCACCTTCATGATCATGGGTATATTTGAGCCACTCTTGTGGCTATTGGGTCAATCCATCTCACTGAGGGTTTTGGTTGGCTGTTGTTGGATGCCATTGAGTCAATTTCGATTCATAGCAACCCCTTGGAACAGAGTAGAACTGCCCCATAAGAGACTGTAACCTTTACAGGAGCAGATCATAAGGTCTTTCTCCCACAGAGCTGCTGGATGAGTTCAAACTTCCAACCTTTCAGTTAGCAGCCGAGCGATTACTGTTATACCACCAGGGCTCCTTTTCCATTGGTAGAAGGTCTTAAAAACAGACAGTGAGGTTATGACTTGATGCTACAGTTGGAGGCATTACACGGTCTTGAGTAGGTCGCTTCTGGGCAGAGAGGGCCAACAGTCACAACGATAACAATAATAATGACAGACATCGTAACTAATCCTCTATAGAGAGTCATTTATACTGCCATGTCGCTGAGGGGGTCACTGCTTGGTGGCAGTTTTCCCCAGTAAGAAATATGGGTCCAGAATGAGAGTCTCATGCGTCCCACGACTGTGACCCTGCTGTCTCCCTCCCTCTCTTGTCCTCCAGGAGGCTGCCACCTGGGCATCTCAGCCAAGGGCGAGCGCTTAAAACACTGGTACGAGTGTCTGAAAAACAAGGACAAGAAAATTGAGCGCTGGCACCAGCTCCAGAACGAGAACCACGTGTCAAGCGATTAGGGTGATGCCCAGGTCCCCGACTCCATGCCCCCCATGCCCAGGCCCCCCTCCGCCTGCCCCTGCTGCCCTCTGCACTCTGGTCTCTCTCTTTATGCCCACCTCCCCCATGCTTCCTCCACCCTCCCTGAGCCTGCCTTGAAGGTCTCCCCTCAACCTTGGCATGGCTGCCAAAGACCGTCTCCTCGCCCTGATCCGGGCTTCAGGCTCTGAGAGCAGCTCCCCACCCCCACCGGTCCCTGCAGGATAGAGCAGCGAGGGTGGGAAGGAGGTCTTTACACAGAAGGTGTTCCTTTAATAACCTCTCCGTCAGGCTAAATTACCAAGGTTCTTTGGGGCTGTTTTGAGACCCTCCTGGCCTGGAACAACCTTTCAGTTTCCCAGGTCATGTCTGTCCGCCCTCAGTTATGAGCACACACGGACAAGGCTTTGAGGGTGAGCCCAGGGCAGACATAGAGCACCCTGGCTCCCACCGCTCCTCTGGAACAAACAAACAAGTTGCTGCCGAGTCGACTGTGACTCATGGCAACCCAGTATATGTCAGAGTAGAGCTGCACTCCCTAGGGTTTTCAGTGGGTGATTTTTTTGGCACTAGATTGCCAGGCCTTCCTTCTGAGGCACCTCTGGGTGACTGGAACCTTCAGCCTCCAGTTAGCAGCCCAACACCTTAACGTTTTGCACCACCCAGGGACTCCGCCCTCCAAAACAGGCACCCCAATTGCCAGGAAAAGAGACCCCAGTGTTTAAACTACCTGGTGACTAGGAACCCATGTTCCTTGTTCCTAACACATCAAGTAAGGGACACAGAATATGCAAAAGGACTTTGTACCCTCTCCCTGCCTCTTAAGAGGCCACTTGTTTACTTCCTAGCAAAAAAAAAAAAAACACTTCCTGTCTATCACCTTTCATCTTCTCTCTTTTCCTCCTCTCCTCGCTTTCCCTCCCACATTCGATTCTCCCTTCCTCAGCCTCTCGCCTCTTCTCTCTTTTTTCCCCACCTCTCTCCCCCCTCCTTTTTTTTTTTTTTTAAGGGAGGATACTAGCAAAAAAAAAAAAGTGTATCTTAACACAGCCTCACCCCCTCACCACCTCTCACCAGCCTGACCACAAACTCAGAGAAACTGGCAAAGGCCCAAAGCCTCCTAGCCATGTGCTTCTTCAAAACCACCCACTTCTCCTGGGGGCAGAGCCTGGTACCCTCCGGGCCTGGGCCAGCCTCTGGCACTGCCCAGCCACATGGCAGCCTCCCCTGAGCGGTGTAGATGCCCCCATAGACCTCCCCAAGTGGGCACAGGAGGCATTTAGAAGACTCCAGAGCTATGGGCCCAAGGGGGGCTCCTCCAAAGCCCCATCCTGCCTCCTTCCTCGCCTTTATTTAACTGAACCAACGTTCACCCCCGCTACTCTCTTTGACTTTCTCGTACTTTGTGTCTTACTTGGAAGCACCCTGTGTCTCTCTTAGTCTCGCTCTCTGTCTCAGTCTCTTTCTGCCTTTTACACTCTCTTTACCAAGAATCAAATACCATCATGGATATAAAACTTTAGAGAGTGGCAGATCTTGACACCAAGGCTTTTCCATCATAATCAATCTTTCTTCCTCAAATAAAGAAGGAAAAGGTGATGAGGACCAGTGTTATAAATTTGAGGACAGTGAGAAACGCTGGGGTTTCCCAAGTTCCATCAAGTCTTCCACCCTGAAAACTCTTCCACTATATCCAAGCCACCACCATTCTCTGTAAGTCACCAGACAGATAGTAAAACTCTCGCTTCTGCCAACCTCGTGCAGTTCAGCGTGCCCTTCAGCGCCCTCCACTCCGGCTGCCTGCATAATTCACTGAAAGACACTCATTTCTTGCCTTGAATAAGCATTTTTCTACACATCAAGCTCTTCGCCATCCCCAAGGTGGCCCACACCTCTGGCCATTATCTTTCCTCTTGATCCCTTTCTCTCCCCATGAGTCCCTCTCTGACCCTCACTCTCAGCCCCCCTCCCTCTCGCAGTTTCACCCTAAGAGAAAAGCATGCTGGCTGTGTCGCCCAAGTCTGACGTGCGGCGTTGGCGCTGGAATGAGCGTGCAGCAAGCTCTCAGCGCCCTAGCGGGGCACGTTCTCCCGACAAATGTAACCGCATCCCTGCCTAGAATACACAAACCCGCCGGTGCATGCAGAGCCGGCCACCGCCTTTCTTTGTGATGATGTAGCCACAAATAAAGTAGGAATACCCAGGACGACTGGTGGTCTGTGTTTGTCCTTTCTGGTTTCTAGAAGGTCTTCCTCCCTGCCAGGGCACATGCCTACTCAGATATTCAGAGTTTAATGAGCATCTGGCCCGAAAGTGCTTAAGCAGTTTATCAGAAATGTTGGTTACTTCCCAGAAGGAATGCAAATTAGATCCCACAGAAAATTCTCTTCCAGGTCAAGTTGGAGACAGTGTCCATTTCTCGTCCTGAAAAGGGCAGGAAGCCAAAGTCAGCACATTAGAATCACTTGGGGAGATTTTTTTCAAACTACCCAAATTCAGCTATGCCCTGGGGACAGGGTGTGCATTTTTAAATATTTGAAAGTACTTCCTAGTTGATGCCTTGTGCTCTCCACCCCTCTTCATGATTGGAAAAACACTGCCATAATGTTGATGTCATATTGATGACTAAGCTGGCCCCCAGGCTGTTTTAATTGTCTCATATGCGTGGGCAAGCTGGACAATGAAAAAGGAAGACAGAAGAATAATTGATGCATTCCAATTACTGTGTTGGTGAAGAATATTGAATACATGGTGGACTGTCAGAAGAACGAACGAGTCAGTCTTAGAAGAAATACAACCAGGGTGCTGCTTAGAATCGAGATCGGTGAGACTTTGTCTTGTTTGCTTTGGACACACCATCAGGAAAGACCAATGGCTAGAAAAGGACATCGTGGTTGATAAAGTAGAAATGAGGGGAACCCTCAGTAAGATAGATGGATGCAATAGCTGTAACAATGGACTCGAACATGGCAACGATCATGAAGACGGTGCAGGTCCGGGCAACGTTTCATTCTGTTATCCTTAAGCAGTGGCATCACTAAGGGGATGGGGGGCGGAGACCACACTGGGCGATACTGTCAGGGGTGACACCAAAATGAGTGTCTATAAAATTTTTGTACGGCGTTTCAGTGGAAATTTATTATTTTTTATAAAAATATCCCTATAGTTATGAAAAACATTTTTTGTGAGCTCAGCTCACGTGTATCAATATGCCCATAAGGCTACAACTCTATGCTAATTTACGTTTTGAGCCTTCTAATGCCCTCCAGTCAGAGCTGTCATTATTACCCAATTACAGTGACGCGTCGAATCACACGGTTTCAGCCGCAGAAGCTACAAGCACGGGTTTTGTTTTCATTGCTGCCGGTGTTTTTATAGTTGCCGATTTTGTCAAAATTTCTGATGTGTTACCTACAATATTGTGGTAATTAGGATTTGTGAACCTGCATCAGTAACTTTTCAAGGATGAAGTAGTAATTAATGGAAAAGAAGGGGTGATATATGGGAATTAACCATTTAAGGGTCACATTAATACAAAAAACATGACTAAGAATTCTGTATGGTCTGGTACAGGAGGCGGTTCTTGGGCGGGGATGACACCATGAGTTACCGCACTGGGTGACACCACCCTTAGTGACACTACTGACTTAAGGTCACTATGAGTTGCAGCTGACTATACAACAACTAACAACAAAAATGGATCAGTTTTTCCTACAATTCAGCCAGCTACCACCAGGTGGACAGAGGTACCAATTAGGGCCACACAGGCCTCATGGAAACGGGAGGAGATACGTGTCGTCACTCTCTTCCTGTGCTCGTGACAGACATCAGTAGTCAATACAGCATCTTTCTGACAGAGCCTAGAAGTGACTTCTGAATCCTCAGTGCAGCGTCCCGAGCAGCCACCACCAGTCACTCATGAGTGGCATCGAAAAGACACCTGTTTCCATCCCTACAATGACTGACCTCCTTCTCCGGCTGTCTTAGTTATCTCCTGCTGCTACAACAGAAGTACCACAAGTAGATGGCTTTAACAAACGGAAATTTATTCTCTCACAGTCTAGGAGGCTAGAAGTCCGAATTCAGGGTGCCGGCTCCCAGAAAAGGCTCCCTCTCTGTCGGTTCTGGGGGGAAGGTCCTTGTCATCAATCTTCCCATAACCTAGAAGTTTCTCAGCACAGGGACCTCGGGTCCGAAGGACGTGCTCTGCTCCCAGAACTTCTTTCTTGGTGGCATGAGGTCTCCTGTCTCTCTGCTCGATTCTCTCTCCTTTTATCTCTTGTAAGATAAAAAGGTGATGCAGGCCACACCCCAGGGAAACTCCTCTTACATTGGATCAGGGATGTGACTTGAATAATGGTTTACATCCCACCCTAATCCTCTTTAACATGGCCTAATCTTGCCTCTGTCTTATAGGGTCTCTATGAATTGGAATCAACTCCATGGCAGCGGGGCTTTTTTTTTTTCCTTTAATCTCGCCTCGTTAACTACAGGCAGAGATTAGGATTTACAACACGTAGGAAAATCACAGCAGATCACAAAATGGAGGACAACCACACAATCCTGGGAATCATGGCCTAGCCAAGTTGACACATATTTTGGGGGGACACAATTCAATCCATGATACCAGGCACAGGAGACAAGCCTATCAGGCTGATATTCATACACGTGGCGAAAGCTGAGGTAAATATTGGCGTATCTGACCTGGCGTATTATGCTTTTGTTTCCCCCATTGAGATAAAACACTTTTTAAGAAGCAACATGGTGTGGAAGAAAGCACCTACCCGGAAGAGTGCAGTAGCTTTTTAACCAATTCAGCCCAGCATTCAGATCTTGACTCCGTCCCGCTCCAGCTGGGGAGACTTAGACAAGTCATTTTACCTCTCTGAGTGTCTGCTTCCTTGTCTGAAAAAACGGGGACAATAGTAACTGCTTCATAGAGTTACTGAGAGATTTCAATGACATAATAAATGGAGAGTTCCTGATAGTTAAAAAAAAAAAAGCAGTTGGCCTTGAATTGATTCCGACTCATGGCAACCCCATGTGTGCCAGAGTAGAGCTGTGCTCCACAGGGTTTTCAATGGCTGATTTTTCAGAAGCAGATCCCCAGGACTTTCTTCCAAGGGGCGTATGGGTGGATTCAAAGTACCACTTTTTAAATTAGTAGCTGTTTGTGTTACCCTGCGACTCCTCTAATACCTACTAGGGGCTCAGTAAATGTCACTTCAACTTGCTGACCCCTAAGTTGGGCTTCCTCCACAGGCCACGTCAGGGAAAGATCCTTTGAGCTAGTGTTGATGATAAACACAGGGCATCAAAGCTGAAAGCAGGAGAGGCTCAAATGGGGCAGAAAACAGATCTCTGAGGCCTCGGCACAGATTTCAAGCAGAGTCCCCAGCTGGTGCCCGCAGAAACTCAACCAACAGTTCAAGATGTTTATTCTGATGAGACCAAGTCACAGAGGTTTGGTCTTCCAGCAGGAATGACAAAGAAGAGGCCAGGGAAAAGGGGAGACCAGGCGCTGGTCGTTCCTGGAGAAAACAAAACAGGCCCAGTTGTGGTTGGACACAAGGGCAACAGGAATAAACAGTCCTCTGAAGCCCACCTGCATCAGCCCCTCCTCAGCCCAATCAAATTTGCCAGGAGTGTGTTATAGAGAAGAATTTGAACACTGTTTCAAGGTAAAACAGAAGTTTATTAAGGGTTTAAAACAATTACCTTTGGGGAGCTACATAGCCCATTGAAAAGGGAACCAGGTAGTGTAGGGCAGGTTCATCATACAAGTATTCTTACGGGGTAAAAAGAGAATATTGACTATACCATGGACTCCCAGAAGAATGAACAAATCTCTCTTGGAAGAAGTACAGCCAGGATGCTCCTTAGAAGCAAAGATGGTGAGACTTCATCTCACGTACTTTGGACTTGTTATCAGGAGGGACCAGTTCCTGGAGAAGGACATCAAGCTTGGTAAAGTGGAGGGTCAGCGAAAAAGAGCAAGACCGTTGATGAGATGGATTGACACACTGGCTGAAACAATGGGCTCAAGCACAGCAACAATTGTGAAGATGGTACAAGCCCTGGCAGTGCTTCATTCTCTTGTACATAGGGTCACTATGAGCAGAACTGACTTGATGGCACCCAACAACCACAACAAAAAAAAGAACCAAACCATAGGCAATTACTGGAAAATCAATGAACTTGTAATAATCACACCCTGATTGTTTACGGATTATTAATAGCTACAGTGATTACAGACAGTTTTACAGGATGCTCACATCATGGTCACAGGAAGCTTACATGTATTTTCTTTGTCTATCTTGCAAAAATATCTTGTTGGCAGCAGCACCCAGACAGCACTCTTCCTGAGTCCGTGTGTTTGGAGGGGTGCAGATGGTCACTCGGGGAAGACCCCTCGGGGCATGTGGTTTCACGTTCTGGTTTTGAACACAGAGCAAAAACATGTTTTTCTCAAAAACATAGCTGTTAGTGTAGAAATTCCAATGAAAATTAGATAGCACGGTCTCACGGACTGCACTGAAAGGTTTCTGGTTCCTGAGGTAGGCGTTGGCTTGATAAGATTAAACAATACATCGGCATACCATGAAAAATACAAAGAACCATTTCCGTGGTGTAAGACCCATATTTTGCTTGGCTTTGGCCCAAATTTGCTGTGTGACCTTGATTTGAGCAAGTCACTTTCTGTCTCAGGGCCTTAGATACACCTTTGCTAAAATAGAGATCTTCCACTAGCACATCAAAGTGTCACGATTCTTTACCTCGATTGCCAAGAGAAACCTCGGCCCACCACACCAAAACTCGGCCCTCAAGTCAACTGCAACTCAGGGCAATGCCATGGGTGTCAGAGTAGAACTGTGCTCCGTAGGGTTGTCAATGGCTGATTTTTCAAAAGCAGATTGCCAGGCCTTTCTTCCTAGGCACCTGTGGGTAGACTCAAACCTCCAGTCTTTCACACACCGTTTGCACCATCCGGGGACTCCTGGTCCGCCCCAGAGGTATGTAAACGTGCCTTCATTTCCCAGTCCTTCAGTAAAAACCAAGGCCTTTCTGCTGAGGGCCAGCCACCTGACTGGACACACCTCGTGTCATCTTTCTTGCATGAAACAGACAGGATTGCGTCATCTATAATTTCCTGTTTCTGTTTCACCGCCTACAAAGGCCTGTGGTCATAATCCTAGATGTTTACAGTGATTTCCTCAATAATTCCCCATTGTCTCCCACTTATCTAATTCTAACCATCGTTTCAAGCAGCTTGCTTTTCTTGCATATTTCCAAAGAATTCAATGTCAGTTTTCTAAGCGCGGGTCTCTTTTGCACTCATATTTTAAAAATAAAAATGTCATCAAAAGAATGTGTTTCAGTAACAAGCACGATTGCGATAAAGAGGCTTGGGAAGTTCGGTAAACACACAATCTAACAGGTGAGAGAAGATGCCAGTATTGTATAGACAGAGGTTCGCCCCCTTCTCAGTGACATCTTGCCTTGGGCACAAGTCACCATGTTTTAGGGAGGGAGGGAAGAGTGCCAATTAACTGACCAGCTGGTTAGGAGGAAGTCAGGTAAGATAGTTGACATGTATTTGTGTTGATCTATTCCCTCTTTTTTTTTTTAAATGGCTTTGAAACTATATTCATGGAAATATATTTTGACGTAAAAAGTATACTATGATGCCATTTAAAAATAAAAAGAGAACCCTGTGCGTGCGTGCGTGCGTGCGTGCGTGCGTGTGTGTGTGTGCATAGAAAAACCTGAAAGGATCTGTGTCAAGATGTCTGTAACAGTAGACCTAGTTTTCGATTATGGGTGATCGTCCTATGCATGCATTGCTGTAAAAACCATAAGAAACTATGAAGCAATTTTGTCAGCAACAAAAAAGACAAAGAAAGAAAACAAAAATCTGTTTTTAGGGATGATTTTTCACAGCTGAGGCCTTGCTGTAAGCTGATGGTAGGAGAGGAAGTTTCAGAGGGTGGAGGAGCGAGCAGGGAGGGCTGGTAAGAGTCCAATCAGAGGGCAGAGGAGGATCCTTTGGAGGCTTTAATTTGCTAAGGGGAGGTGCCAGGACCAGAGGTTCTTCCTTTCCCGGGAAACGAAAGTAACGGAGTCCACACTCAGCCTGCAGAGCAAAAAGACTAACAGGTCCCAGGCGCCAGCTCCA
Organism: Elephas maximus indicus; assembly: GCF_024166365.1. NCBI lineage: Eukaryota > Metazoa > Chordata > Mammalia > Proboscidea > Elephantidae > Elephas > Elephas maximus. The sequence continues at coordinate 11,069,227 of NC_064840.1, forward strand.
CCATCACTGGCTCTCCTGCCCACCCCCGAGCGTCATGGGGGAACTCAGATACACCCCGGCCAGGAATCTGGACAAGTTCATCGAAGACCATCTCCTGCCAGACACACTGTTCCGCATGCAGGTCAGAGAAGCCGTTGACACCATCTGTAGCTTCCTGAAGGAAAGGTGCTTCATCGGATCTGTGCGGGTGTCCAAGGTTGTGAAGGTAAGCCCAGGCCTGCCCGCCTGCCTGGGGAAGGGGTGGCTGAATGGACAAGAGTGCCCGTGGAGAGAAAACAAAAATGTAGAACGGGGGGTATGAAAGTTAGAAGGAAGGGGTGAGGTCTTTGGGGCTGGTGGTTTCTCATTTATCTACACCAAAGTTATAACCATAGCTGTTTCAAAGAGATTCTGGGGTGAGGTCCTCCACCTGAATTTTAAACAAGTGCCCCAGATGAAAGTGATGAACCACTGTCCTAGGCCACGGCCATTTTAGAGATAGGGAAACTGAGGCCCAGCTCCGGTAAACAACTTGCGAATTAGTGGCTATGGAGTCCTTGAGTGGTGCAAACAGTTAAGGGCTAGACTCCTAGCCAAGAGGTTGGTGGTTGGAACCCACCCAGAGGCTCCTCAGAAGATAGGCCTGGCTATCTGCTTCCAAAAGCTCACAGCCTTGAAAACCCTATGGAGCAGTTCTACTCTGCACACATGGGGTCGCCACGAGTCAGGATAGACCGGATGGCAACTAACAAGAACAGCAGCAACTAGTGGCCAGCCTGCGACTCACATTTCTGCAGTGTCATGAGCCGGCTGAGTCTAAGTTTTGAAGGTAGATAGCACCCACTGGCTGGAGGATCTTGGCAAGTCACTTAGCCTTTCTGTGCTGCAATTTCCTTCTTCATAAAGTGGGGATTATAATTCCTGACCCCTCATAAGGCTATGTGGATTACGTAAGATAATGTGTGTAAACACTCAGCCTGGGCCAGTCTGGGGTATATGTTATAAGATAGTAAAGGTCCGGGAAGAAGAACATGGACTCTGGAAAAAGGAAGCCAAGTCGGTCCCACCTCTGGCACCAACTAGCTGTGTGATTGGAGTGGTTATATGATCTCTCCGAGCATCTGTTTCCCCATCTGTAAAATCGGAATGAATAATAATACCTAAATCATAGAGTCATTATGAGGTTTACAGGAGTTAAGACTTGCAATGGCCTGAGAACAGTAAAAAAAAAAAAAAAGCACTAAGCAATGTTAGTGATTGTCCTGGTCATTGTATTTAGGGAGGCTCTTCTCAATTAGTGTCGGTCATTATTCTCATGATCTTATTTAGGGTGGCTCCTCCGGCAAAGGCACCGCTCTCAGAGGCCGATCTGACGCTGACCTCGTGGTCTTCCTCAGCAATCTCACAAGTTTTCAGCAGCAGCTAAAGCGCCGGGGAATATTCATTGAGGAAATCAGAAAACAGTTGGAAGCCTGCCAAAGGGAAGAAGAGTTTGACGTGGAATTTGAGGTCCAGAGTAAATGGGAAAACCCCCGCGTGCTTAGCTTCATGCTAAGTTCCCACTACCAAAACAAGTGTGTGAACTTTGATGTGCTGCCTGCCTTTGACGCCCTGGGTGAGTGCTCCCAGCCACAAGAGGTCTCAGCCCTTGACCTCTGACACGGCCTCCTTTTTTTTCTCTGTTCCTGAGCAGATGTCTCACACAATATGAAAGCTTTATCAAACCAGGACATCCCTTCAAAGTGGAAGGTGATGTTATAGCCTCTCCAGGGGCAAGAATGGAAATGCTGGTGGCGTAGTGGTTAAGAGCTATGGGTGCTGACAAAAAGGTCGGGAGTTTGAATCCACCAGGCGTTCCTTGGAAACCCTACGGGGTAGTTCTACTCCGTCTTATAGGGTCACTATGAGTCGGAATCGACTCAACAGCAACAGGTTTGGTTTCTGTTTTGGGGGGCAAGAATGAAAAAGATCATAATCAGTCATGGGACACACATTAAGCAGCAAATTAACACAATTTGATTAAGTGCTTGGCTGCTAACTAAAAGATTGGCAGTTTGAATCTACCCAAAGGACCCTTGGAAGAAAGGCCTGGCGATCTACTTCCAAAAGTCCAAAGCCATTGAAAACCCTGTGGAGCAACAGTTGTACTCGGCACACGTGGGGTCCCCAGGAGTGGGAATTGACTCACGGCAACTGGTTTGGGTTTTTGTTGTTTGTTTGTTTGTCTGTTTGTGGACAAAGACGTTTCTTACAGAACATCCGCAAGGCTTACCAGTTCTGCGTGTGGCAAGGTGTGTACATTTTCTTTCTAAAAATGGGGGCAGCATAGAACTGGCTTAAAGTCAGTAGCAGGGGCCAGATCATACCAGGTGTTGTAGGCCACTGTGGTGACTTAGGATTTTATTCTAGCTCTGATGGGAAGCAAAAAGTGGAGTCATCAGATTTTAGAAGACCCCTTGGTGCTAGGTGGAGCACGGGCTGTGGGAACCAGTGAGGAGGCGATGGTGGCTTGGGCAGGGCAGTGGCACTGGAAATGGGAGAAGGGGGTTTGGGGACTGGACCTCAGACGTTTCAGCTGTGGGCCTGCTGCCCCTTTCACTGTACCCCATAGCCAGCGAGTTTGTCTCCCCAGAGAGACAGAAGGAACCTCAGAGAAGAGCTGACATCCTAAAGTGATGGATTCATCCCTAACAGGTCAGGTGACTAAAGACTACAAACCTGACCCCCAAATCTACGTCCAGCTCATCCGTGAGTGCTCCCGGGGGGGCGAGTTCTCCACCTGCTTCACAGAGCTTCAGCGAGCCTTCCTGAAGCAGCGTCCCACCAAGCTGAAGAGCCTCATCCGCCTGGTCAAGTACTGGTACCAAGAGGTACAGCCCTCCCGCCAGGCCCCTGTGGGCCCTATGCAGGCAGGGAGCAAGGGAGGAGTGAAGGGAGGGAGAGAAGAGAGGAGAGGAGAGGAGAAGGAGGGGAGGAGAGAGAGAAAAGAGAGTAGGAGGGGAAAGAAGAAGGGAAAGAGAAGGAGAGAGCTGAGGGGAGAAGAAGAGAGGAAAAAGGAGAGGGGGTGAAGGGAAGAGGAAAAAGAGTAAGGAAGAGGGAAAAAGGAGGAGGGGAGAGGACAGGAAGAAGGGAAAGGGGAGGAAGAAGAAGAAGGGAGGGAGGGTGGGGACTGGGGTGGGTCCCAGGGGACCTCATTCCTTTCAGGAGACTTCCCCATCTCTGCAAATGGCAACCCAGTCATTCCAGACTCCTGCCAAAGTCCTTGGACCTTTCTCGACACCCCTCTTTTTCATACCTCAGCCCCGTCTAGCAAATTATTTCAGTCCTGTATTCATATATGCATAGTTCATCAGTTGCCGCCACGTCTCTCACACGTCTCCTGGTCTAAGTCATCACGGGAGGCTCTCGGGCCGCCCTCTGCCTCTCTGAGCCCCCCGCTCCCTCCCCCTTCCTCCCTCCACACCAGCCACGCTGTCCTCCTCGCTGTCCTCCTCGTCGTCCCTCCAGTAGGGCAGATCTGCTCCAGCCTCAGGGCCTTTGCATTTGCCATTACCCTTCCTGGAAAGCTCACCCCCCACCTTGGCCACCTGGCTCCTCTCTCTCGTTTCTTTTAAATCTTAGCTCAAATGTCACCACCTCTGAGAAATCTTCCCTGACTGCCACTGCTGTCGAGTGGATTCCAACTCATAGCAACCCTGCAGGACAAAGCAGAACTGCCCCATAGGGTTTCTCAGGCTGCATTCTTTACAGAAACAGGCTGCCCCATCTTTCTCCTGCGTGGCCGCTGGTGGGTTCCAACCGCCGGCTTTTCAGTTGGCAGCCAAGCACTTAACCACTGTCCTATCAGGGCTAAAATAGCCCACCCACCCACCCACCACTCCCTTTATGCAACTTTATTTTTCCTCACAGCATTCATCAAAACTGAGCTAGTTTATGGTTGGTTATTTACTGTCTCCCAGCAAATAAAGGAACATGAAGTAAGGGGATTTTGTTCACTGCTCTATCCCAAGACTCCTGAACAGTGCCTGACACTTAATAGGTGCTCAATAAATAACTGTTGAGTGAATGAATGTTAGAACTACACACACACACTCACAGACTCCTCCACACTCTTCAGAGGGTAGATCAGGCAAAGGCTTCGAACAAGTATGCCTTCAGGTTTCCCTTCCACCCGCTTCTAGGCTGTCTGACCTTGAACAAGCAACTTAACCTCTCTGTGCTTCTGTCTCATCTGCAAAAGGAGTAGCGTGGTAGTTGTATTTGAAAAAGAGTTACGAAATAATCTGAGGTTCTGAACGACGTATCTCCCACCAGAGAGGATTTTCTTTGCTTCCTTGAGTCTCTTAGGGCCACTACCAGTCCTTCATCTCAGTGCATTTCCACCTCCGCCTTAGGAGGCGGCTGCCATTATTACCACTCACTTGGAAGACGAGAAAACTGGGACCCCAAGAGTGTAAGCTGCCCTGCCCAGGATCAGACAGTAGTGGGACTGGGATGCCAACCCACATAGGTCAGAATCCAAAGCTCACGGTCTTAACCAGGGATTGGCAACATTTTTCTGTAAAGGGCTCTGGTTGACTCGATTCTGACTCACGGAGACTCTACAGGACAGAGTAGATCTGCCCCATAGGGTTTCCAAGCAGCAGCTGACGGATTCAAATTGCGGACCTTTTGGTTAGCAGCCAGAGCTCTTAACCACTGCACCACCAGGGCTCCTGTAAAGGGCTAGATAGTAAATATTTTAGGCTTTGTGATCCACGTGGTCACTGTCACAGCTAGTCTCTGTAGTGTGAAAGCTGCCATAGACTGTACATAGATGAATGGGCATGGCTTTGTTCCAACAAAACTTCCTTTTCAAAACCATGTCTTGGGCTCTGAGAGGGATCACAATAGAGGGTCCTGGATGGAGCTAACGAAAAACATACAGCAAAATTCTAACTCCCACAAAAAAGACTGGACTTATTGGTCTGATGGAGACTGGAGAAACCCCGAGAGAATGGCCCCTGGACACCGTTTTAACTCAGTACTGCAGTCACTCCTGAGGTTCACCCTTTAGCCAAAGATTAGACAGGCACATAAAACAAACAATAATACACATAGCTCAACCATGTATACGAGACTAAATAGGCACACCAGCCCAGGGGCAAGGACGAGAAGGCAGGAGGACACAGGGAAGCTGGATGAATGGAAATGGGGAACCCAAGGTCGAGAAGGGGAAAATGTTGACATGTCGCGGGGTTGGCAACTAATGTCACAAAACAATAATATGTGTATTAATTGTTTAATGAGAAACTAATTTGCTCTGTAAACCTTCATCTAAAGCACAATTAAAAAAAAAAGTGGTAGGCTGGACCTGCTGACCCCCGCTCTTCACCGTGGCACCATACCATGTATCAAGCCCTGTGCTTCACACAAATGTGGGACAAACACATTTTTCTGATCCTTTTTCATCTTCTCAGTGTAAGAAGAACCTGGGGAAGCCACTGCCAGCACAATACGCCCTTGAGCTCCTGACTGTCTACGCTTGGGAGCGTGGGAGCAACAAAACAGACTTCAACACAGCACAGGGGTTCCGGACTGTCTTGGAATTAGTCCTGGACTACAGACTGCTTTGCATCTACTGGACAAAGTATTACGACTTTGAAAACCCCGTTATTGAACAATATCTGATCAATCAGCTGCAGAAACCCAGGTACCCTATCCCCCACGTGGCTTGTTGTCATTGCTGGGTGCCATAGAGTCAACTCGGCAATCCCATGGGACAGAGTAGAACTACCCCATAGGGTTCCCTAGGCTGTAACCTTTACAGGAGCAGATTGCCAGGTCTTTCTTGACAGCTGCTTAGAGAGGTCAAATGACTTGCCCAATGGCACACCATTAATAAAGGGTGACATGCAAGTCAAACCCAGGCTTATCAGCTCCCAAATTCCAGGTGTCTCTCCTCATGTTCACTGCCCATCGTCAGGCAGGCCACTCCACAAGCCCCGAAGAGCAGTGCCCTGCTGGGCCCTTCCTGGTGCCCAAGTTGTAGCCTGTCCCAGCCTGGTGCTTTGCTCTTCCAGGGCCACCTAGTCTTTCCAGATCCAGCCCCAACCCCTCACTTGTCCCTCTCTGACCCTTGTCTCCAGGCCTGTGATTCTAGACCCGGCGGACCCTACAGGAAATTTGGGTGACGGACACCCAGACAGTTGGCGGAGGCTGGCCGGGGAGGCTTTAGTCTGGCTGAGCTACCCCTGCTTTCAGAATTGGGATGGGTCTCTCGTGGGCTCCTGGAATGTGCCGGTAAGACCTCGTACCTCTTCCCTGCCCTCCACTCCCCCCAGCCCCCTGCACACAGCTTGGGGCCTGAAGCTGGAGACCATTCTTCCCTAAGAAATTATCTCCTATTCCTATAGTCACAGGCTCTGCTCCATATTTTACAGTCATTTTGGCCCCAAGCAGAGGGTTCCTGGAATTCTCAGGTTCCTTGTCCAGAGCACATTCTTTAATTAATGCCTCCTTGGCCTGAGGTAACTTTTCTGACAGCTTCAATCAGCTCACAGAAAGAAGAATAAATCATGACAATCACCACAGAGTGAGCACCTGCTGTGGGCTCGGGCTCCATCCTAAACCTTCTAATAGATATTATCTCATCGAATCCTCATAGCCACCCTATGAGCTATGTTTTCTATCATCCCCATCTGACAGATGAGGAAACTGAGACCCAGAGAGGGGAAATCACTGGCTTAAGGACACTCAGCTAGGAAGTGGTGGCACTGGGATTCAAACTCTGGGGACTCCAAAACCAGTGCTCACTGCACTGTGCTAAACGGTCTGCCTTACAGCATCCCCACCTATGATCTAACAAACGGGAAACTCAGAGCACCTCAGTGACCTGAGCCATGTCACACAGCTAAACAGGTGCAGAAGGATATGATCTTGGGTCTTTCCACTCCCAGAGGAGGGGTCTTTCTGTGAGACCACTCTGAGGTCGGGGATTGACGATGTTGCAGGCTGGTTCCCCCTGAAGCAGCCCCTGGGATGGAGTGTAGCATGCAGAATGTTTATGGGGGGAGTGAACTTGGAACCAGTGCATTTGGGAAGGGAAACAGGACTGGTCAGAGGGAGACGTGGAGCCGTGATGCAGCCCCAGTGACACGGCGACCCCACGGAGAGCCTAGGAGCTCAAATGACACTTCAGAGCGGTCCCACAGTAGACCCAGGTGGTCAGGCCTTTACCCCCAACAGGGATCATGTGAGCAACTCAGGAAGTGGCGTGGCCTCAAGCAGCATTCATCAAAGCTGAGCTAGTTTCTTTGATTGTTTATTGTCTGTCTTCCCCTGCCAACACACACACACACACAAAGGCACGTGACGGGAGTTTTGTTTTGTTCATTGCTGTGTCCCAAGAACCACTCTCTGAAGCTGACCAGTTACCAGTTGCCAACTCTGACTTACTGCGACCCCATGTGTGTCAGAGTAGAACTGTGCTCCTTTTCAATAGCTGATTTTTTGGAAACAGATCGCCAGACCTTTCTTCAGAGGCACCTCTGGGTGGACTCAAACTTCCAACCTTTCAGTTATCCTGAACCTTTTGCACCACCCAAGGACTCCTTCTCTGCAGCTCAGGCACCCTCGAAAGGGGCTGACATCTCAAGGCCATCTGCCAGCCGCCTTCCCAGCAGCTAGGAACAAGTCTTCTTTGAAAAGGGGATCCAGGTGGCACATCACAATGTTCACCAAAAAGGGCCACTGAGACCCAGTGCCACCCCCTGATGCGATCATGTGTTTTACTCTTCCAGCCTGAAAAAGACTACATGGGTGGGGCCTTCCGGAGTTACGTGCAGAGCCGTAGACACATCACGCACGAGACAGTGTCCACTCCACAGGCAGAAGAGGAATGGACGTGCACCATCCTGTGAAGGCAGTGTAGCCTCAGGAAACTGGGCTCCAGAGTCATCCCCATCCAGGGCCAACCCCTCATTCCCAGATGGGCCCCTCGGTCCTCAGTGAATTGGTGTCAGATCCAGAACCAGGATCCAGGTCCCCTCACCCCACCCTCCCACTATTCTGTGTTTTCTCTTCCATCATAGATCATACTTCCAGCCTCTCACTAACAATCGAAATCTCTCAGAAGAGATTTAGACAAGACATCAGGGTCCCAGCCTCCTTGACTTCCTTCTGTGTTCCTGGTGAGAGGGTTATGGTCCAATTTATTATCATAACAATAAAAATAATAGCAAATACCATTTATTGAATGTTTATCAACTGCAAGTCACCTAGCCAAGAAGTGTGCTTGTGCACGTGTGTGTGTTCATTGATTCAATTAGAAATATTTACGGAGCAGCTACTGTGTATTCAATAAATCTTTCTGTTGTTCTAAGTATTGGGGACACAGCAATGGAACAATGCAGACAAAAACCTCTGCCTGCCTGTACAGGCACGAATCAAAAACACAGAAAATAACCAATGTTGGAGAGGCTGTGGGGAGATTGGAACCCTTATGCACTGCTGGTGGGAATGTAAAATGGTACAACCATTTTGGAAAACAATATGGCACTTCCTTAGAAAGCTAGAAATAGAAATACCATAAGATCAAGCAATTCCACTCCTAGGAATATGTCCTAGAGAAATAAGAGCCGTCACATGAATAGATATATCCACACCGTGTTCACTGCAGCATGGTTCACAACAGCAAAAAGATGGAAACAACCTAGATGTCCATCAATACATGAATGGATAAATAAACTATAGTACATACATACAATGGAGTATTATGCAAAGATAAAGAACATTGATGAATCTGTGAAGCATCTCACAACCTGGATGAATCTGGAGGGCATTATGCTGAGTGAAATAAGTCAATCACGAAGGGCAAATATTGTATGAGACCACTACTATAAAAACTCATGAAAAGGTTTACACACAAAAAGAAACAATCTTTGATGGTTACAAGGGAGGGGACAAGTGGGGATGGAAAAACACTAAACGGACAATAGACAAGCAGTTAACTTTGGTGAAGGGTAAGACAGTGCACAATACTGGGGAAGCCAGCACAACTTGTCCAAGGCAAAGTCATGGAAGCTCCATAGACACATCCAGACTCCCTGAGGGACTGAATTGCTAGGCTGAGGGCCGTGGGGACCATGGTCTCGGGGAACATCTAGCTCAATTGGCATAATACAGTTTACAAAGAAAATGTTCTACATTCTACTTTGGTGAGTAGCGTCTGGGGTCTTAAAACTCTGTGAGGGGCCATCTAAGATACTCCACTGGTCTCATCCCTAGGGAGCAAGGGAGAATGAAGAAAACTAAAGACACAATGCAAAGATTAGTCCAAAGGACTAATGGACCACAACTACCACAGCCTCTACCAGGCTGAGTCCAGTACAACTAGGTGGTGCTCAGCTACCACCACTGACTGCTCTGACAGGGATCACAATAGAGGGTCCCAGACAGAGCTGGAGAAAAATGTAGAATAAAATTCTAACTCACAAAAAAGACCAGACTTCCTAGCCAGAGCAATTAGGCTAGATAAAGAAATAAAGGCATCCAGATTGGTAAAGAAGAAGTAAAAGTATCTCTATTTGCAGACGACATGATCTTATACACAGAAAACCCTAAAGAATCCACAAAAAAACATTGAAACTAATAGAAGAGTTCAGCAGAGTATCAGGATACAAAATAAACACACAAAAATCAGTTGGATTCTTCTACACCAACAAAAAACATCAAAGAGGGAATCACCAGATCAATACCGTTTACAGTAGCCCCCAAGAAGATAAAATACTTAGGAATAAATCTCACCAGAGATGTAAAAGACCTATACAAAGGAAACTACAAGACACTATTGCAAGAAACCAAAAGAGACCTACGTAAGTGGAAAAACATACCTTGCTCATGGATAGGAAGACTTAACATTGTAGAAATGTCTATTCTACCAAAAGTGATCTATAGATACAATGCAATTCCGATCCAAATTCCAAGGACATTTTTAATGAGATGGAGAAACATCACCAAATTCATATGGAAGGGCAAGAGACGCATTACTGAAAAGAACAACAAAGTGGGAGGCCTCACTCTAGCTGATTTTATAACTTATTGTACCGCCACAGTAGTCAAAACAGCCTGGTACTGGTACAACAACAGATACATGGACCAATGGAACAGAATTGAGAATCCAGACATAAATCCATCCACATATGAGCAGCTGATATTTGACAAAGGCCCAAAGTCAGTTAATTGGGGAAAAGACAGTCTTTTTAACAAATGGTGCTGGCATAACTGGATATCCATCTGCAAAAAAAGAAAACAAGACCCGTACCTCATGCCATGCACAAAAACGAACTCAAAATGGTTCAAAGACCTAAACATAAAATCTAAAATGATAACCATCATGGAAGAAAAAATAGGAGCCCGAAAACATGGCATAACAGCATACAAAACGTTACTAACAATGCAGGAGAAAAACTAGATAACTGGGAGCTCCTAAAAATCAAATACCTATGCTCATCCAAAGACTTCGCCAAAAGAGTAAAAAGATTACCTACAGACAGGGAAAAAGTTTTTAGCTATCTCATTTCTGATCAGTGCCTGATCTCTAAAATCTACATGATACTGCAAAAACTCAACTGCAAAAAGACAAATGACCCTATTAAAAAATGGGCAAAAGATATGAATAGACACTTCACTGAAGAAGACATTCAGGTAGCTAACAGATATATGAGGAAATGTTCACGATCATTAGCCATTAGAGAAATGCAGATCAAAACTACAATGAGATTTCATCTCACTCCAACAAGGCTGGCATTAATCCAAAAAACACAAAATGATAAATGTTGGAGAGGCTGTGGAGAGATTTTCACACTTCTACACTGCTGGTGGGAATGTCAGATGGTACAACCACTTTGGAAATCGATTTAGTGCTTCCTTAAAAAGCTAGAAAAAAAAAAAAGCTAGAAATAGAACTACCATATGATCCAGCAATCCCACTCCTTGGAATATATCCTAGAGAAATAAGAGCCTTTACACGAACAGATATATGCACACCCATGTTCACTGCAGCACTGTGTACAATAGCAAAAAGTTGGAAGCAACCAAGGTGCCCATCAACAGATGAATGGATAAATAAATAACGGTATATTCACACAATGGAATACTATGCATCAATAAAGAACGATGATGAATCCATGAAACATTTCATAACACCGAGAAATCTGGAAGACATTATGCTGAGTGAAATTATTCAGTTGCAAAAGGACAAATATCGTATGAGACCACTATTATAAGAACTCGAGAAATAGTTTAAACAGAGAAGAAAATATTCTTTGACGATTACCAGAAGGGGGAGGGAGGGAGGTAGGGTGGGAGAGGGGTTTTCACTAACTAGATAGTAGATAAGCTTTATTTCAGGTGAAGGGAAAGACAACACACAATACAGGAGAGGTCAACACAACTGGACTAAACCAAAAGGAAAGAAGTTTCCTGAATAAACTGAATGCTTCGAAGGCCAGCGTACCGGGGCAGGGGTTTGGGGACCATGGTTTCAGGGGACATCTAAGTCAATTGCCATAGTGAAATCTATTAAGATTCTGCATCCCGCTTTGGACAGTGGCGTCTGGGGTCTTAAACGCTAGCAAGTGGCCATCTAAGATGCATCAATTGGTCTCAACCCACCTGGAGCAAGGAAGCATGAAAAACACCAAAGACGTAAGGTAATCATGAGCCCAAGAGACAGAAAGGGCTGCATAAACCAGAGACTACATCAGCCTGAGACCAGAAGAACTAGATGGTGCCTGGCCACAACCGATGACTGCCCTGACAGGGAACACAACAGAGAACCCCTGAGGGAGCAGGAGAGCAGTGGGATGCAGACCCCAAATTCTCGTGAAAAGACCAGACTTAATGGTCAGACTGGGACTAGAAAGACCGCGGAGGCCATGGTCCCCAGATCTTCTGTTAGCCCAAGACAGGAACCATTCCCAAAGCCAACTCTTCAGACAGGGATTGGACTGGTCTATGGGATGGAAAATGACACTGGTGAAGAACGAGCCTCTTGGATCAAGTAGACACATGAGACTATGTTGGCATCTCCTGTCTGGAGGGGAGATGAGAGGGCAGAGGGGCCAGAAGCTGGCCAAATAGACACGTGGAGGGAAGGACTGTCCTATCTCATTAGGGGGAGAGCAATTAGGAATGTACAGCAAGGTATATGTAAATTTTTGTATGAGAGACTGAGTTGATTTGTAAACTTTTAAAGCACAATAAAAATTAATTTAAAAAAAAGACCAGACTTACTGGCCTGACAGAGACTGGAGAAACCCCAAAAGTATGGCCCCCAGACATCATTTTAGCTCAGTCATGAGGTCATTCCTGAGGTACACCCTTCAGCCAAAGATTAGACAGAGCCATAAAACAGAGTGAGACTAAAGGGGCACACCAGCACAGAGGCAAGGACGAGAAGGCAGGAGGGGACAGGAAAGCTGGTAATAGGGAGCCCAAGGTCAAGAAGGGAGAGTGTTGACATGTCATGGGGTTGGTAATGAATGTCACAAAACAATGTGTGTACTAACTGTTTAATGAGAAGCTAGTTTGTTCTGTAAACCTTCATCCAAAATACAAAGAAAAAAAAATCCCTGTCTTCAAAGAGCTGGCATTTAAGAGGAATATTTTCATGGTGGACAGTTTAGAATCCTTCCATTTTGCTATTGCAAATAAGCCTGAGACAAATGCCCCTAGTTCATAAATCACTGTCCACAACACTGGTTATTTCTCTAGGGAAAAATCTAGACCAGACCTGCCCTGACTAATACAGGAGCCACTAGCCACATGTGACTACTGAGCACTTGAAATGTGACTAATCCAAATTGAGACGTGTCATAAGGGTTAAGCACATGCTGGGTTTCAAAGATCGGGTACAAGAGAGAATGTCAAATTCTTGATAACATAATGTTTTATATTGACTGCATGTTGAAATGACAATTTTTTGCATTCTGTTGAGTTAAATCAAAATTAATTTCACCTGTTTCTTTGTACTTTTTTAATGTGGCAGTGGGTTTTATGAGAAAATGTTAAATTACATATGTAGCTTGCATTATATTTCTATTAGACAGTTCTACTCTAGAATGTGTATCACTGGATTAAAGGGTACGCATCACTCTTTGTCCCTGAATAGATTCCGACTCATAGCGACCCTATAGAGCAAAGTAAAACTGCCCCATAGGGCTTCCAAGGCTGTAATTTTTATGGAAGCTGACTGCCACATCTTTTTCCCTCGGAGCACCAGTGGGTTCAAACCACCAACCTTTTAGTTAGCAGCCAACCGCTTTAATCACTTCATCACCAGGGCTCTACCAGTTTACAAGGTCCCTAACCAAAACCAAACCCATTGCCATCAAGTCAATTCCAACTCAAAGCAACCCTGTAGGGCAGAGTAGAACTGGCCCGTAGGGCTTCCAGTGGCACAAATGGTTTGTGCTTGGCTACTAATCTAAAGGTTGGTGGTTCGAACCCACCCAGTGGCACCTCAGAAGAAGACCTGTACATAAGGATTACAGCCAAGAAGACCTCATGGAGTGGTTCGTAGGGTCGCCATGAGTTGGAATTGACTCCATGGCAGCAGGTTTGGTTTTTTGGTATACCAACTCACATTGCCACATTGTCCTCAGTTCCAAGAGAGAGCATTTCATAAGACTCCAAAATATACAAACTTCCATAGGCACTCACAAAGGAGTCATGCATGTTCCTTTCAGATGGTCACCTGAGTGGCCATGTAATCCTCTCTTTAACCATCCAGCATCTCCAGAAGTGGGTTTGATTATTCTCATAAAAATAAACCAAGGGAAAATGATACTGGTGAAGAACGAGCTTCTTGGATCAAGGAGACACATGAGACTATGTTGGCATCTCCTGTCTGGAGGGGAGATGAGAGGGCGGAGGGGGCCAGAAGCTGCCCAGTGGACATGAGGTGAGAAAATGGAGGGAAGGAGCGTGCTGTCTCATTACGGGGAGAGCATTTAGGAGTGTATAGCAAGATGTATATAAATTTTTGTACGAGAGACTGACTTGATTTGTAAACTTTCATTAAAGCACAATAAAAATTAATTTAAAAAAACAAATAAACTAAGGAACTTGAGGTTTTGAAAGGTTTGGGCACTTGCTCAGACTCACCCACCGTAGAGTCTGGACTTGGCTCCTAATCCTTCCCGCTCTAAAGATCTTGCTCTTAACCACTACCAAACCCAAAACCAAACCAGCTGCGGCGGAGTGGGCTCCAACACATGGTGACCCCATGTGTGTCAGAGTAGACCTGTGTTCCTTAGGGTTTTCAGTGGTTGATTTTTTGAAAGTAGATCTCCAGGCTTTTCTTTTGAGGCGCCTCTGAGTGGAGTAGAACCACCAAACTTTTGGTCAGCAGCGGAGCTCGTTAACCGCTTGCACCAGCCAGACTTGGTGCCAGTCTCCGTGTTTGGCGGACCTGCTGCCCTAGAAGGCGTTCTGTCTGGTCTTGTTTTGTTTATTGGAGCTAGGCGCGGGAAGATCAAGAAGAGGCGACTGGGACAGGGACCAGAAAGTGAATGCCAGCGCCTACACCCGCTGGAAAGAAACGAAACTGAAAGCGGGAAAGAAGGACCGCGGGTACTCCTGCAAGGAAACGAAACTGGACACGCCTGAGCCTACGGAAGCCCTGCGCTGCTGAGCCGGCAGTGCGGGGCCGCCTCTGCTCATACTGCGGGCGACCATGGACGTGTACAGCACCCCGGCCGCCGCGCTGGACAGGTTGGTGGCTCGCAGCCTACAGCCACCAGCGGAGTTCGTGGGGGCGGCGCGGCGCGCCCTGGGCGCCCTGGGCGCCACCCTACGAGAGCGCGGGGGGCGCCCCGGAGCCACCGGCCTGGAGCCGCGGGTGCTGAAAATTATCAAGGTGAGGCGCCCGAGCTGCTGGGGTCAGGGTAGGGTGGGGGCAGACCTCAGAGTCGTCATTTGTAAGTGGGTGCAATCCTCGGAAGACACTGAGACTGAAGATGGACGGGCTGCGGGGTTTGGTTTGATCAGCTTTATCCTTTTTTCATTCATTTCTTTAACAAACACTTATAAAACCCACTGACTATGTGTTAGTGTTCTAAATGCCCTGAAAATATAATGCTCACATTTAATCATTTAATGTGCACAACAGCCCTGCGAAGTAACCCCCACTTGACGGACGGGGAAACTGAGGCACAGAGAAGAAGTGAGTTGTCCAAGCTGGTAAGAGAGAAGTTGAGCCAGGGATTTATTATGGAGCAAATGTGGCAAAGGGCTTTTGTAAAATACTCTCTTCATTTGTGTACGTTTGAAAACTTTCACAATAAAAACCACCTTTAAGTAAATTAATCTAGAGGACAGAAGAGAATGTAGGTTTGAGAGCCTGGCTGCCTGGATTCAAATCCTGGCCCTGCTTCTACTGGCTGAGGGGTCTTCAGCAAGTGACAAGCTCCCTGTTCTTTTCTAAAGTGAGTGCCGTAATAGTACCTTCCTCCTACCTTTGTTTGGAAGTTTAAATGAGCTTGTTGTGTGTAAAATGCCTGTTGTTGGTGCTGGGTGCCATGGAGTCCATTCCGACGTAAGAGTGACCCTGTACACAGAGTAGAACTTCCCCACAGGGTTTTCTAGGGTGTCATCTTTATGGGAGCAAATTGCCAGGTCTTTCTCCAAGGGAGTCACTGCGTGGGTTCAAACCACCAACCTTTCAGTTAGCGGCTGAGCACTTAACCATTGCGCCACCAGGTTTCCTTATAAAATCCCTAACGCATGAGAGATGCTCAAAACCCAAACGCATTTCAAAAAATAAACCCATTGCCGTTGAGTCGATTCTGACTCGCAGCAACCCATAGGACAGAGTAGAAATGCCCCGTAAGGCTTCCAGGGAGCGACTGGTGGATTCAAACTGCTGGCCTTTTGGTTAGCCCCCGAATGCTTCCTTAAGCAGTATACCACCAGGGCCCCAAGAGATGCTCAGTTAGTAATATTTCTCTGTGTTCTGCCCTGTACTCCCTTTTGCAGCAGCCCCAACGTGAGTCCCTTGGTGGCGAAGTGGTTAAGCATTCAGCTGCTGACCAAAAGGTCGGCAGTTCAAATCCTCCAGGCGCTCCCTGGAAACCCTATGGGGCAGTTCTACTCTGTCTTAAATAGGGTCACTATGAGTGGAAATCGACTTGATAGCAATGGGTTTGTTTTTTGTTTGTTTTTTGAATGCGAACCCCTAGCGGTAAAGGAGCTAGCAAGCCATTGAGTAATGAGGAGTCCCAGTTTGAGGGGAGGGTTTTCCTGAAGGCCTGAGTCCTGGCCCTTGCCATTTACTGGCTGGGTAGTTCACTTTACCACTCTGAGCCTCGCTCCTCATATCTGTAACCATGTCAGGGTTTTTGTGTGTTTGGAAGTGAGATTTCACCTGTCAGACATGCGTAAGGTGAGGCTCTGACAAATGGGCCTCCTTCTCAGATCGTCAGGCTGGAAGCTTTGCAGCAAGATACACTGCTCAGAAAGGCCTCAGAAATTCAGCGAATCATATCGTGGTTTTGTACCGATTCCAGGCAAAGGTCACAAACATGCGTTCTGCAAACCAGAATTTATTTCACCTAGTATTAATTTTGTTGAAGTTAGCGGATGACATTTAAAAATCATGGATTCACACAGAGAAGTTGCTTCTTTTAAACCTCAGATGTGGCCGGCATTCCCGCGTAGCTTCAGTGGCCGGGAGCTGTGCTGCCACGGTCACCGCCCAGCCCGCTTGCCTCACCCAAGTTGCCTGCCAGGCTGCACGAGCACAAGAACTGGAGAGCGCAGAATCCTGAGTGATTTTTCTCTTCACAGGGAGGCTCCTCTGGCCGGGGCACGGCTCTGAGGGGCGGCTGTGATTCTGAACTTGTCGTCTTCCTGAACTGCTTCAAGACTTATGAGGACCAGGCCCCCCGCCGTGCAGAAATCCTCAGTGAGATGAGGGCACAGCTGGAATCCTGGCAGATGGACCCTATCCCTGGCCTGAGCCTGGAGTTTCCTGAGCAGGACACGTCTGGGTTGCTGCAGTTCCGACTGGTGTTTGAGGACCTTGAAAACTGGATGGACGTCCGCCTGGTGCCCGCTTTTGATGCCCTGGGTGAGAGGTGCCACACCTATGTTGTGGGGAGGGAAGGGGCAGTATCACCCTGGGATTCTTGGGAGTGAAACAGTCCTTCCATTTCTGGCCCTGCCACCGACTAGCTATGTGACCTGGGCAAGCCTCTACCCCTCTCTGGGCTTCTATTTCTTAACTAAACGTATTGGGCGTGGACCAGACAGAGGCCTAGAAAACGTAGTTCCTTCTGGATCTGTGGTCCTGGTGTTTGGATGCTTGGTCCTCTACCAAGTATCTCGGGAAAATTTCCTTCAGCCACTGCCTAGAGTAGTCTGCCCAGACCTTCCACAGATACCCCAGAGGCAGAGGCAAAGGGACACGTGCCCAGCAGCAGGGGTCTGGGGACGAGGCCAAAATTCTGCAGAATCTTGTATTTCATCTTGAAAACATTAATTTGATTTTTGCATTCCCCTCCATGATAAACCCATGCTTGATTTAAAATAAAAATGTACCTCAGTGCCCTCATCTGTAAAATGGGAATAATAATAGTCTGCCTTATACAGTTGTGGGAAGGATTAAATGTGTTAATATACGGAATGAACTGAGAACAGGGCTCAGCATGTAATAAGGACTATGTATGTAAGTATTTGCTATTATTATTTCTGTTATTATTCCTATTGTCTCTATTATTATAATTTACTCTGGTATTCCAGGGGAGAGCTATCTCGAGTTTATCCTGGGTTATGACGTGCTGGCACACAGCCCACATCCCTCTGCACCTAGTATGCCCACTCTCTGTGTGCACATATGTTAGTCGTAAAAAACCAGCTGCCATGGAGTCAACTCCACGTGGGTCATAGTGACCCCATATGTGTCAGAGTGGAACTGTGCTCCGCGGGGTTTTCAATGGCTGATTTTTCCAAATTAGATTGCCAGGCCTTTCTTCAAAGGACCTCTGGGTGGACTCGAACCTCTAATCTTAGGGTTAGCAGCTGAGCATGTGAACCAGCTGCACCACCCAGGGACTCCATTAATAACTACGACTTTTTAAATCCTTAACTATTTCAAGCACTTGATGTGGATCATCATCTCTTTACTCTTAAAATAAGCCCGTGAGGTCTGTATTGTTTTATCTTCCATTTTACCAGTGGGGAAACTGAGGCACCGGGATGTACAGTAAGTCACCCAAAGTCACACCGTAAGAAAGTGGGGGAAGGTTTTTAGCTATGGCATTTCCGATCAGCGCCTGATCTCTAAAATCTACATGATACTGCAAAAACTCAACTACAAAAAGACAATCCAGTGAAAAAATGGGCAAAAGATATGAACAGGCACTTCACTAAAGAAGACATTCAGGTAGCTAACAGATGCATGAGGAAATGCTCACGATCATTAGCCATTAGAGAAATGGAAATCAAAACTGCAATGAGATTCCATCTCATGCCAACAAGGCTGGCATTAATCCAAAAAACACGAAATAATAAATGTTGGAGAGGTTGTGAGAGACTGGAACACTTATACGCAATGGAATACTATACATCGATAAAGAACAGTGATGAATCTGTGAAACATTTCATAACATGGAAGAATCTGGAAGGCATTATGCCGAGTGAAATTAGTCAGTTGCAAAAGGGCAAATATTATATAAGACCACTATTAAAAGAACTCAAGAAATAGTTTAAACAGGGAAGAAACTGTTCTTTGATGGTTACGAGAAAGGGGAGGGAGGGAGGGAGGGAGAGGGGCATTCACTAATTAGATAGTACGTAAGAACTATTTTGGGTGAAGGAAAAGACAACACACAATACAGGAGAGGTCAGCACAACTGGATTAAACCAAAAGCAAAGAAGTTTCCTGAATAAACTGAATGCTTTGAAGGCCAGCATAGCAGGGGCAGGGGTTTGGGGACCATGGTTTCAGGGGACATCTAAGTCAATTGGCATAATAAAATCTATTAAGAAAAGATTCTGCATCCCACTTTGGACAGTGGCATCTGGGGTCTTAAACGCTAGCAAGCAGCCATCTAAGATGCATCAATTGGGCTCAACGCCCCTAGAGCAAAGAAGAATGAAGAAACCAAAGACACAAGGTAATTATGAGCCCAAGAGACAGAAGGGGCCACATAAACCAGAGACTACATCAGCCTGAGACCTGAAGAACTAGATGGTGCTCCCTACAACCGATGACTGCCCTGACAGGGAACACAACAGAGTACCCGAGGGAGCAGGAGAGCAGTGGGATGCAGACCCCAAATTCTCGTGAAAAGACCGGACTTAATGGTCTGACTGAGACTAGAAGGACCCCAGAAGTCATAATCCCCAGACATTCTGTTAGCCCAAGACAGGAACCATTCCTAAAGCCAACTCTTCAGACAGGGATTTGGCTGGACAATGGGATAGAAGATGATACTGGTGAAGAAGGAGCTTCTTGGATCAAGTAGACACATGAGACTATGTTGGCATCTCCTGTCTGGAGGGGAGATGAGAGGGCAGAGGGGGTCAGCAGCTGGCCAAGTGGACACGAAAAGAGAGAGTGGAGGGAAGGAATGTGCTGTCTCATTAGGGGGAGAGCAATTAGGAGTATATAGCAAGGTATATATAAGTTTTTTTATATAAGTTTTTGTATGAGAGACTGACTTGATTTGTAAACTTCCACTTAAAGCACAATAAAAAGAAAATAAAAAAAAGAAAGTGGGGGCAGAGATGTAGGGAATTATGGAGACTGTTTACTTTCCCCAAGCCATGCCCATGAGAAGTGGAGGAAAAGGCACACATGCTGTAAGGTCAGATGGCCCTGAGTTCGAATCCTGCTTCTGTTGTTTGCCAGTTATGTAATCTCGGGCAAAGCACTGAATTTCTCTGTGGCTCACTATAGAATGGGGTGAATGAAGAGTTTTACTTTCTTACATGATTGTGATGGGGATGCAATGAGGGGGATTCATGTAAAGCTTTCAGCACAGCGCCAGCACACAGGAAATGCTCAAGAAATACCAGCAATCGCTGCTAAGGAATCAGGACCCCTTGCCTCATTTTCTCTTTCACTATTTCTGCTGTTTCCACCGCCGATGGCACCAGGGAGTGTGTGGCCAATTAATTAAAGGTGTGTACAGTGATGTTTAGGAGCCCTGGTGGTGCAGTGGTTAAAGCACCCAGCTGCTAACCAAAAGGCCGGAGCTTCGAACCCTCCGGCTGCTCCACAGGAGAAAGATGTGGCAGTCTCCTTCCATAAAGATTTACAGCCTTGGAAACCCTATGGGGCAGTTCTACTCTGTCCTGTAGGGCTGCTATGAGTTACAATCGACTCAGCAGTGATGAGTTTGGTTTGGTGATAGTGGTGTTTTAGTATTGCCTGAGGGAGTAATCGAAAGGTTGGAGGTTCAAGTCTACCCAGAAGCACCACGGAAAAAAGGCCTGGTGATCTACTTCCAAAAAATCAGCCACCGAAAACCCCGTGGAGCACAGTTCTACTCTGACACACATGGGGTTGCTAGGAGTCAGAGCTGACTTGACAACGGGTTACTGGAGGGAGTTTCAGGGAGGAGTGAATTGTACTTGTGACTCAGCTGAAGGCATCCTCCCTGTTTAACCACACGACTGGTCTTCCTCAGGCCCCGCCCACTAGCGGCTGCTTAGCTATTTGGGAGGGGAGACTCCTTTCTAGTCTGGAGCACAACTCTTCCTCCTTGTCTCCTGAGCTGCTCGGGGGAAACTGAGGCACAGTCCACCAAGCCCCGACTCCACTACATTGTTGGATTCTCCTTTCCAAATTCCCCCCAGTCTCTTCCAGTGCGCCAAGCTGGGCTCAGTGCCAACACTGCCCTCTATATCCACAGGTCAGCTGAGCCCTGGTATGAAACCCAAGCCCCAGGTCTATTCTGCCCTCCTCAACAGTGGCTGCCAGGGGGGCGAGCATGCCGCCTGCTTTGCAGAGCTGCAGAGGGACTTCGTGAACATTCGCCCAGCCAAACTGAAGAACCTGATTCTGCTGGTGAAGCACTGGTACCGCCAGGTAAGGACATGTGTGAGACCCCTTCCTCCAGGCATATGACTGTTTGAATCTGTGCCTTCAAGAATCTTTTGCTGTAGAGGCTTTCATGTTTGTCTTTCTAGGAATTGTCTGTTCATTCCCTTTGTCCGGAAACCCTGGCGGCGTAATGGTTAAGTGCTACAGCTGCTAACCAAAGCATCAGCAGTTCGAATCTGCCAGGCGCTCCTTGGAAACTCTATGGGGCAGTTCTACTCTGTCCTATAGGGTCGCTATGAGTCGGAATCGACTCGACAGCACTGGGTTTGGGTTTTTTTTTTTTTTTTTTTTTTAATCCTTTGTCCATTATTTTCTTTTGGGCTAGCTGTCTTCTTGCTATTGATTTCTTGGTGCTCTTTATATATACTTTTTTTCTTTATATATTCTGGGCACTCGTTCTGAGTTAATATAATGCAAATATCTTCTCCCAGTCTGGAGCTTGTACTTTCACTTTGTGGGTCTTTTGTCATAGAAGATACTTGAATTTTAATGTAATCAGATGTATTAATCTTTTTCGTGTATGGTTTGTGCTTTGCGTGTCTTGTTTAAGAAATCTTTCCCTATCCTGTCTTTCTAAAATTATTCTCCTATGTTTTTCTCCAAAAAGTTTTAAGTTTTGCTTTTTCATGTTTAGGACTTTGCCCTAACTGGAGTATTCTGTACATGGTTTGAGGTGATTTGAAGTTTGCACACCCCTTGCCCCAGCGTGCGTCCATGCTTGTTGACAGACTTGTGCACTGGGAGAGGGGTGCCCAGCTAGTGCCTAGGGATGGGGAAACAGGCCTCCTAAAATCTTGGGACACATAGCCTGGTCCTTCTGTTGGACTCATTTGTCATAAAGCAGGTCTGAGTAGGAAGAAATCTTGGATTCCAATTCTGACTCAGCCATCACATGCTGTGTGACCCCAGGCAAATTCCTACCCTTCTCTGGGCCTGTTTCCACCACTGGGTATAGAGGAGAATATGGGTTTCTAAGTCTTTCCCAGCTAAATAAGCCTCTCCAGGGGCAAGAAATGCTGGCTAATAGCCTGGTACCTATTAAAAGGTCAGACTCTGGATCCAGTCTGCCAGGGGGACGAGTCCTGGATCTGCTACTTAACCGGCTGTGTGACCTTAGTCAAGTTACATCACCCCGGTGCCTCAGTTTCCTCACCTGTAAAGGGGTGGTTTGCTAGCTGGAGGTATATATTTAAGTGCCAGCTTTTTTTTTTTTTTTTTTTTTAGTGATACCGCTCAGGTAATGTACTAGGCGTTGGGGGTGTGGCAAAGAGGCCCCCCAAAATAAGACACCTGAGGGCTGTCTTAGTTATCTAGTGCTGCAATAACAGAAATGACACAAGCGGATGGCTTTAACAAAGAGAAATTTATTCTCTCACGGTTTAGTAGGCTAGAAGTCCGAATTCGGGGCGCCAGCATCAGGGGAGGGCTTTGTCTATCTCTTGACTCAGGGGAAGGATCCTTGTCATCAATCCTCCCCAGTCGAGGAGCTTCTGAGCACAGGGACCCCAGGTCCAAAGGACATGCGATTCTCCTGGCTCTTGTTTCTTGGTGGTCTGAGGCCCCCATATCTGTCTGCTCACTTGTCTCTTTTACGTCTCAAAAGAAACTGATTTAAGACACAACCTCATTTTGTAGATTGGGCCCTGCCTCAGTAACATAACTGCCTCTAATCCTGCCTCATTAACATCATAGAGGTAGGATTTACAACACATAGAAAAATCACATCAGATCACAAAATGGTGGATAAATCCCACAACACAATACTGGGAATCATGGCCTAGCCAAGTTGACACACATTTTGGGGGGACTCAATTCAGTCCATAACTGCTGACAAAAGGTGACAAGAATTACCCTAAGAGAAGGTACTGTGAAATCAGATATCTAGGGTGGGTGGGAGGGTCATGTCAGAGTCAAGCTGGGCCTCGAGGAATGAGGAGGGGTCGGCCAAGTTAAGGGGAGATGAAAAGTGTTCTAGGCCGAGGGAACAGCATGTGCAAAGACCTGGAGGTAGGAGAGAACTTGGGGACCAGTGAGCGATATGATAGGAACAGACATGACAGGCGGCGGGGTGTGGAGGAGGAGAGGAAGCTGGCGAGGTGGACAGAGGTCAGACCAAGCAGCACTTTGCAGGCAAATTGAGAATCACTCCAAGGGCAATAAGAGCTGTGGATGGTGCTTTATCTGCAGGGGAAGGGGGAGTGATGTGGTTAAATATGTGCCTGCTTCAGTCAGCGGACAATGGATTGGTGAGAGGCAGACTGAGGACCACGAGGAGGCTGGGGCGGTTGTCCAGGTGAGAGGCTGACAGCTGGACTGAGATAGACCAGAGCATGGGAAAGACATGGAGAGATGGAGCGCTTGTGAGGCAGCCACATGGGTGAAGCCCCGACAGTGAGAACAGGAGAGACCATCCAGGCTGCTCCCAGAACAGGCTTGGAGCACAGCTGCTTGTCCCAGGCTGGAACTGTAGGTCCCCACCTGGAGACTGCGATACTCAGGGAAGTTCTGCGAGAGCTTGCTGTCTTCCTTCCCCTTTGTCCTCTGAGCCCCTCCTCTCGCCCATTACAGGTGTGCCCACAAGAGGCGGGGAGGGGGATGCTGCCCCCAGTTTACGCCCTGGAGCTGCTGACCATCTTCGCCTGGGAGCAGGGCTGCCAGAAGGACGCCTTCAGCCTGTCCCAAGGCCTCCGAACCGTCCTGGGCCTGATCCACCAGTACCAGCACCTGTGTATTTTCTGGACCGTCAACTATGGCTTTGAGGACCCTGCAGTTGGGCAGTTCTTACGGGGCCAGCTGAAAAGACCCAGGTATGACCTCACTCCTCCTCGTCATCGGCTCCCCTGCGGCTGAGCATGGGAGATAATTAACCACCGTGAAACAGGTCATATTGACCAAGGGCTTGGTTGGGATCAAGGTGAAACGCTATACTTGCATTTTCTAAATCAGTGGTTCCAGCCTCGGGTGCATATTTGAATCACTCAGGGAGTTTTGAGCGTGGTACAAACAGTTCACACCAACTGAAGGGTTCACCCAGAGGCACCTCAGAAGAAAGGCCTGGCAATCTGCTTCAGAAAGTTCTGCTCAGATGTACATGGGGTCGCCATGAGATGGAATCAGCTCAGCAGTAGCTGGTACTAGTGGGAGTTTTAAGAAATATACCAGTGCCTCATTACTGCGGTGTAACATACACATCTTAAATGCATATTTTGATGATTTTCTCTGAAGTTGAACACATACCTGTGAAACCAGCACCCAGATCAAGGTGGGATATTTCCCAGCACCTCAGAAGCTTCCCTTGTGCACTTCCCAGAACCCCCAAAATTAACCCCATTCTGACTTCTTTCATTATGCTTTTGCCTGTTTTTAAACTTTATTTAAATAGAATCATACCACACTTTTTCGTGTGTGGCTTTGCTTTCTCAACTCTAAGCCTTCAAGATTCATCCATATTGTTGTGTGGAGCTGCGGTCCGTTCTTTTTCATTGCTGTATAGCATTCCACTGTGTGCATTTATTATAATGTAGTTTCCATTCTATTGATGATGAACATTTGGGTTGTTTCCAGTTTGGGGCTTGTCAAAGAGAAAAATTAATACAGACATCTTACTTTTTGAAGGTTTTTCTTACCCACAAAACAAAATGTTAACCGTAAAAAAAATTCCTGACCCCAAATTAATCCGGCCAGCAGTGTTTTGGGTTGGTTGGTTTGTTTTTTACCCAAAATTGTGAATCATTTTTTTCCTGATGGAAGCCGGGTTTACTTAATTTGAATTTCTAAAGGTATCATAGCTGCAGGTGGGTGGAGGGCCAGAGACCACCTCGTGACCTGATGTCAGTGGATCTCAGTAAAAGGGGGAGGGCACGGTTCAATCAGTTAAGCTTAGCGAATGGCCGATTGTCTGTTCTCCTCTTGTCTTTACAAGCTTCATGGTAACTAGCCCACTTTGAGCCATTTGCCTTTTTTGCCTTGAAATCAGAATGGTTTCCCTATATGCATACAGGATAATTGCTAAGAATTACCCTTATGTTTCAATTTCTTTGAGTTTTGAGTTATAACAGCCTCGGTGGCACAGTGGTTAAGAGCTATGGCGAGCTACGGCTGCTAACCAAAAGGTCGGCAGTTTGAATTCAGCACCTGCTCCTTGGAAACCCTATGGGGCAGTTCTACTCTGTCCTGTACGGTCCCTATGTTACCAGAATAAGGTTCTTGCCTCTCACTGGTCAAGACTGAGCAGGTAAGGCACATAGTTTTCCACATGAGCAAAGCTTTATTGAAGAGGCTTGCAAACAGAGAGGAGGGCCTAGAGCAGCACTTACCTTCATCTTGTTACCGGAATAAGGCTTTTGCCTCTCACTGGTCGAGAATGAGCTGGTAAGGCACGTAGTTTTCCACGGGAACAAAGCTTTATTGAAGAGGCTTGCAAGTGGAGACGAGGAGGGCCTAGAGCAACACTTACCCTCATCTCACAGAATAAAAGACAGGCCAGAGTTTTTAAAAGTTCTTGGGTGGGAAAAGATTCATGTTTACTCATAGGCACAGGCAGGGATATGTTAACTAAGGTGTGCGCACAGCACCTTTCCAAGATGGCTCCTGTCCCAGAGGCCTCTGGGATTCGTAGCAGGACTTATTATGGGGTGTCGCGCCTGCTCAGTCACTCATTCCCTGGGTTCGATTCCCCGGCTAGGACTGTAGCCCCTCACTGCCCCTGGTGGAAGGTCACACAGTGGTCACAGATGGATGTTCTGCGCATGTCCCTGGGCCTGGTTTTCTCCAGCTGCTTCTGAAAGGCAACTTTAAAGAAGTTTGCGTCTATTTTCAGATAGCCTGTCCCATTGTTCTGGGGAGTGGCTTTGTTTCTGCGCCCTGGCCTATTTCTTGTTACTTTGTTTGCAGATTTGAGGGTCCCTCTGTTCCCTGTCTTACTAAGTCTCTAGGTTCCACACTCAACCCCCTATTACCTCCCTGATATAGTATAGTCTATTTCTCTTTTACTTGCTTCTCCTCTAACCACACCAGTCTCTTCACTGTTTCTCAAACAGGCACCCTCCGATCTCAGGGCCTTTGCTCCCTGTCTTACCTATGAGTTGGAATCAACTCGACGGCAATGGATTTGGTTTGATTTATTACAAATAAGGTTGTTATAAACATTCTTGATCCTGTTTTCAGTGCCTGTGCTTATCTGTAGGGTATATATCTGGGAGTGAAATTGCCGGCTCATAAGATATAAATCAGAATCCCCAGGGCAACTGTGGTGTCTTGTGATTTTAATGTGCAGCCAGCATTGAGGGTCATTGCTCCAATTTAATCCCTGCAACACCGCATCAAAGCAGGCACTGTCGTTATACCCATTTTGCAGATGAGGAAACTGAGGCTCAGAGAGGTTGAGTCATCTGGTCCAGGTCACACAGCTGGAAAGGAGCAGAGTTGGGATTGGAACCAGGTCCGTTTGACTCCAGAGCCCCTGATCTTGACCATCTTGCTAACCAGAACCTTCTTATTGCAGACCCGTGATCCTTGACCCGGCAGACCCAACGTGGGACGTAGGGAATGGGGCAGCCTGGCGCTGGGACGTGCTGGCCCAAAAGGCAGGGTCCTGCTATGACCACCCGTGCTTTCTTCAGGCACCTGGGAGGCCTGTGCAGCCCTGGGAAGGGCTGGTGAGTGAGGGGTCCCCAGGATCCTTAGATTTCAGGCATGATTTTCTAACCAGTGTTTCCTAAGCATCTGCTGTGTGTCACAGGCTGTGTGGATGGAGAATACAGAATTGAAAAAGGAGAGGCAGCCACATGTAAAACGATCTAATTGACAGTCAGCTTGGAGGAAGGCCTTTATTTTGCATAGTTACTGTCTGCTGAACAAGCTGTGTCCACCCAAAGGGAGCATCTTTTGTAACTTATTCCCCCAGGAGGGGAACCATTTTCTATGCACAAAGTGCCACAAGGGCTAGCAGTGACCTCCCACTTCCCCTCTCTGAGTCTCAGTCACTCTGGCTGTACAATGGGCTGGTGAGAGAACGGGTTGGTTGGAAGCAGAAACCTCTGGCCCTGGGTAAAGCAGCTCCTTCCACAACTTCCAGGGCCTTCCACGTGCTGGGTGCTCAGATTTGGGCCACCCCATCCAGAGAGACCCTGACCAGAGCATCCCCGAGGACAGCAGGAGCAACAGTGCCGTGTGCCCCAGAGCAGGAAGCAAGAAACACTCGTACCCAGCTCCCAGCCCCTTGGGGACGAGCAGCAGCACCCCCTCTATACCAGGGACAGTCTTGGATCTGTCTCAGATCCCCACCAAGGAGCTGGACCGCTTCATCCAGGACCACCTGAAGCCGAGCCCTCAATTCCAGGAGCAGGTGAACAGGGCCATCGACAGCATCTTGCGCTGCCTCCGTGAGAACTGTGTCCACAAGGCCTCGAGAGTCAGCAAGGTGAGTGGGGCAGGTGGGGACACTGAGAAACCAGAGTGGGGAGCAGAAGGAGTCCCAGCAACAGAGCTGAGGTTGGGCAGGGGGACCAGACCGCCACGGAGGGCTGGTTTGCTGGATGGAGGTCTGTATTTTAGTGCCAGCTTTTGAAAACAAAAAAGATAACAGTTTTTGTTTGTTTTTTATTTGTGGTAAAAGTATATATAACAAAACATTTGCCAATTCATGGAATCCAGAATATTTGGAGCTATTGAGGCTGGATGAACCCCCAAAACTATTGCCCCAAGATAGTCTTCAAACCTTGAACCAGAAATAGCCCCGGTAGCCTTCTTTAAACCAAACAGTGGGGAAAGAAAAAAAATTTTTTTTTTTTTTTTTTTGGTAAAGAATGCTTTCCTTGAACATGGTGCTCTTCTGAAGAGCTATCTCTTGTTGTTAGTTTCCAGGTTGTATAGGGTTTCCAAGGCTGTAATCTTTACAGAAGCAGAATGCCACATCCTTCTCCCATAGAGCAGCTGGTGGGTTGGAACTGGCCACCTTTTGGTTGGCAGCCGAGCGCTCGACCACTGCACCACCAGGGCTCCCACTCAAACCTCCAGTCTTTCACACACCGTTTGCACCATCCGGGGACTCCTGGTCCGCCCCAGAGGTATGTAAACGTGCCTTCATTTCCCAGTCCTTCAGTAAAAACCAAGGCCTTTCTGCTGAGGGCCAGCCACCTGACTGGACACACCTCGTGTCATCTTTCTTGCATGAAACAGACAGGATTGCGTCATCTATAATTTCCTGTTTCTGTTTCACCGCCTACAAAGGCCTGTGGTCATAATTCTAGATGTTTACAGTGATTTCCTCAATAATTCCCCATTGTCTCGCACTTATCTAATTCTAACCATTGTTTCAAGCAGCTTGCTTTTCTTGCATATTTCCAAAGAATTCAATGTCAGTTTTCTAAGCGCGGGTCTCTTTTGCACTCATATTTTAAAATAAAAATGTCATCAAAAGAATGTGTTTCAGTAACAAGCACGATTGCCATAAAGAGGCTTGGGAAGTTTGGTAAACACACAATCTAACAGGTGAGAGAAGATGCCAGTATTGTATAGACAGAGGTTCGCCCCCTTCTCAGTGACATCTTGCCTTGGGCACAAGTCACCGTGTTTTAGGGAGGGAGGGAAGAGTGCCAATTAACTGACCAGCTGGTTAGGAGGAAGTCAGGTAAGATAGTTGACATGTATTTGTGTTGATCTATTCCCTCTTTTTTTTTAAAAATGGCTTTGAAACTATATTCATGGAAATATATTTTGACGTAAAAAGTATAGTATGATGCCATTTAAAAATAAAAAGAGAACCCTGTGCGTGCGTGCGTGTGTGTGCGTGTGTGTGTGTGTGTGTGTGTGTGCATAGAAAAACCTGAAAGGATCTGTGTCAAGATGTCTGTAACAGTAGACCTAGTTTTCGATTATGGGTGATCGTCCTATGCATGCATTGCTGTAAAAACCATAAGAAACTATGAAGCAATTTTGTCAGCAACAAAAAAGACAAAGAAAGAAAACAAAAATCTGTTTTTAGGGATGATTTTTCACAGCTGAGGCCTTGCTGTAAGCTGATGGTAGGAGAGGAAGTTTCAGAGGGTGGAGGAGCGAGCAGGGAGGGCTGGTAAGAGTCCAATCAGAGGGCAGAGGAGGATCCTTTGGAGGCTTTAATTTGCTAAGGGGAGGTCCCAGGACCAGAGGTTCTTCCTTTCCTGGGAAACGAAAGTAACAGAGTCCACACTCAGCCTGCAGAGCAAAAAGACTAACAGGTCCCAGGCGCCAGCTCCACCATCACTGGCTCTCCTGCCCACCCCCGAGCATCATGGGGGAACTCAGAAATACCCCGGCCAGGAATCTGGACAAGTTCATCGAAGACCATCTCCTGCCAGACACAGTGTTCCGCACGCAGGTCAGAGAAGCCGTTGACACCATCTGTAGCTTCCTGAAGGAAAGGTGCTTCATCGGATCTGTGCGGGTGTCCAAGGTTGTGAAGGTAAGCCCAGGCCTGCCCGCCTGCCTGGGGAAGGGGTGGCTGAATGGACAAGAGTGCCTGTGGAGAGAAAACAAAAATGTAGAACGGGGGGTATGAAAGTTAGAAGGAAGGGGTGAGGTCTTCGGGGCTGGTGGTTTCTCATTTATCTACACCAAAGTTATAACCATAGCTGTTTCAAAGAGATTCTGGGGTGAGGTCCTCCACCTGAATTTTAAACAAGTGCCCCAGATGAAAGTGATGAACCACTGTCCCATTTTAGAGATAGGGAAACTGAGGCCCAGCTCCGGCAAACAACTTGCGAATTAGTGGCTATGGAGTCCTTGAGTGGTGCGAACAGTTAAGGGCTAGACTCCTAGCCAAGAGGTTGGTGGTTGGAACCCACCCAGAGGCTCCTCAGAAGATAGGCCTGGCTATCTGCTTCCAAAAGCTCACAGCCTTGAAAACCCTATGGAGCAGTTCTACTCTGCACACATGGGGTCGCCACGAGTCAGGATAGACCGGATGGCAACTAACAAGAACAGCGGCAACTAGTGGCCAGCCTGCGACTCACATTTCTGCAGTGTCATGAGCCGGCTGAGTCTAAGTTTTGAAGGTAGATAGCACCCACTGGCTGGAGGATCTTGGCAAGTCACTTAGCCTTTCTGTGCTGCAATTTCCTTCTTCATAAAGTGGGAATTATAATTCCTGACCCCTCCCAAGGCTATGTGGATTACGTAAGATAATGTGTGTAAACACTCAGCCTGGGCCAGTCTGGGGTATATGTTATAAGATAGTAAAGGTCCGGGAAGAAGAACATGGACTCTGGAAAAAGGAAGCCAAGTCGGTCCCACCTCTGGCACCAACTAGCTGTGTGATTGGAGTGGTTATATGATCTCTCCGAGCATCTGTTTCCCCATCTGTAAAATCGGAATGAATAATAATACCTAAATCATAGAGTCATTATGAGGTTTACAGGAGTTAAGACTTGCAATGGCCTGAGAACAGTAAAGCACTAAGCAATGTTAGTGATTGTCCTGGTCATTGTATTTAGGGAGGCTCTTCTCAATTAGTGTCGGTCATTATTCTCATCATCTTATTTAGGGTGGCTCCTCCGGCAAAGGCACCGCTCTCAGAGGCCGATCTGACGCTGACCTCGTGGTCTTCCTCAGCAATCTCACAAGTTTTCAGGAGCAGCTAAAGCACCGGGGAATATTCATTGAGGAAATCAGAAAACAGTTGGAAGCCTGTCAAAAGGAGGAAAAGTTTGACGTGAAATTTGAGGTCCAGCGTAAACGGAAAAAACCCCGCGTGCTTAGCTTCATGCTAAGTTCCCACTACCAAAACAAGTGTGTGAACTTTGATGTGCTGCCTGCCTTTGACGCCCTGGGTGAGTGCTCCCAGCCACAAGGGGTCTCAGCCCTTGACCTCTGACACGGCCTCCTTTTTTTTCTCTGTTCCTGAGCAGATGTCTCACACAATATGAAAGCTTTATCAAACCAGGACATCCCTTCAAAGTGGAAGGCGATGTTATAGCCTCTCCAGGGGCAAGAATGGAAATGCTGGTGGCGTAGTGGTTAAGAGCTATGGCTGCTGACCAAAAGGTCGGGAGTTTGAATCCACCAGGCGTTCCTTGGAAACCCTACGGGGTAGTTCTACTCCGTCTTATAGGGTCACTATGAGTCGGAATTGCCTCAACAGCAACAGGTTTGGTTTCTGTTTTGGGGGGCAAGAACGAAAAAGATCATAATCAGTCATGGGAGACACATTAAGCAGCAAATTAACACAATTTGATTAAGTGCTTGGCTGCTAACTAAAAGATTGGCAGTTCGAATCTACCCAAAGGACCCTTGGAAGAAAGGCCTGGCGATCTACTTCCAAAAGTCCAAAGCCATTGAAAACCCTGTGGAGCAACAGTTGTACTCGGCACACGTGGGGTCCCCAGGAGTGGGAATTGACTCACGGCAACTGGTTGGGGTTTTTGTTGTTTGTCTGTTTGTGGACAAAGACGTTTCTTATAGAACATCCGCAAGGCTTACCAGTTCTGCGTGTGGCAAGGTGTGTACATTTTCTTTCTAAAAATGGGGGCAGCATAGAACTGGCTTAAAGTCAGTAGCAGGGGCCAGATCATACCAAGTGTTGTAGGCCACTGTGGTGACTTAGGATTTTATTCTAGCTCTGATGGGAAGCAAAAAGTGGAGTCATCAGATTTTAGAAGACCCCTTGGTGCTAGGTGGAGCACGGGCTGTGGGAACCAGTGAGGAGGCGATGGTGGCTTGGGCAGGGCAGTGGCACTGGAAATGGGAGAAGGGGGTTTGGGGACTGGACCTCAGACGTTTCAGCTGTGGGCCTGCTGCCCCTTTCACTGTACCCCATAGCCAGCGAGTTTGTCTCCCCAGAGAGACAGAAGGAACCTCAGAGAAGAGCTGACATCCTAAAGTGATGGATTCATCCCTAACAGGTCAGGTGACTAAAGACTACAAACCTGACCCCCAAATCTACGTCCAGCTCATCCGTGAGTGCTCCCGGGGGGGCGAGTTCTCCACCTGCTTCACAGAGCTTCAGCGAGCCTTCCTGAAGCAGCGTCCCACCAAGCTGAAGAGCCTCATCCGCCTGGTCAAGTACTGGTACCAAGAGGTACAGCCCTCCCGCCAGGCCCCTGTGGGCCCTATGCAGGCAGGGAGCAAGGGAGGAGTGAAGGGAGGGAGAGAAGAGAGGAGAGGAGAGGAGAAGGAGGGGAGGAGAGAGAGAAAAGAGAGTAGGAGGGGAAAGAAGAAGGGAAAGAGAAGGAGAGAGCTGAGGGGAGAAGAAGAGAGGAAAAAGGAGAGGGGGTGAAGGGAAGAGGAAAAAGAGTAAGGAAGAGGGAAAAAGGAGGAGGGGAGAGGACAGGAAGAAGGGAAAGGGGAGGAAGAAGAAGAAGGGAGGGAGGGTGGGGACTGGGGTGGGTCCCAGGGGACCTCATTCCTTTCAGGAGACTTCCCCATCTCTGCAAATGGCAACCCAGTCATTCCAGACTCCTGCCAAAGTCCTTGGACCTTTCTCGACACCCCTCTTTTTCATACCTCAGCCCCGTCTAGCAAATTATTTCAGTCCTGTATTCATATATGCATAGTTCATCAGTTGCCGCCACGTCTCTCACACGTCTCCTGGTCTAAGTCATCACGGGAGGCTCTCGGGCCGCCCTCTGCCTCTCTGAGCCCCCCGCTCCCTCCCCCTTCCTCCCTCCACACCAGCCACGCTGTCCTCCTCGCTGTCCTCCTCGTCGTCCCTCCAGTAGGGCAGATCTGCTCCAGCCTCAGGGCCTTTGCATTTGCCGTTACCCTTCCTGGAAAGCTCACCCCCCACTTGGCCACCTGGCTCCTCTCTCTCGTTTCTTTTAAATCTTAGCTCAAATGTCACCACCTCTGAGAAATCTTCCCTGACTGCCACTGCTGTCGAGTGGATTCCAACTCATAGCAACCCTGCAGGACAAAGCAGAACTGCCCCATAGGGTTTCTCAGGCTGCATTCTTTACAGAAACAGGCTGCCCCATCTTTCTCCTGCGTGGCCGCTGGTGGGTTCCAACCGCCGGCTTTTCAGTTGGCAGCCAAGCACTTAACCACTGTCCTATCAGGGCTAAAATAGCCCACCCACCCACCCTCCACTCCCTTTATGCAACTTTATTTTTCCTCACAGCATTCATCAAAACTGAGCTAGTTTATGGTTGGTTATTTACTGTCTCCCAGCAAATAAAGGAACATGAAGTAAGGGGATTTTGTTCACTGCTCTATCCCAAGACTCCTGAACAGTGCCTGACACACTCCTGAACAGTGCCTGACACTTAATAGGTGCTCAATAAATAACTGTTGAGTGAATGAATGTTAGAACTACACACACACACTCACAGACTCCTCCACACTCTTCAGAGGGTAGATCAGGCAAAGGCTTCGAACAAGTATGCCTTCAGGTTTCCCTTCCACCCGCTTCTAGGCTGTCTGACCTTGAACAAGCAACTTAACCTCTCTGTGCTTCTGTCTCATCTGCAAAAGGAGTAGCGTGGTAGTTGTATTTGAAAAAGAGTTACGAAATAATCTGAGGTTCTGAACGACGTATCTCCCACCAGAGAGGATTTTCTTTGCTTCCTTGAGTCTCTTAGGGCCACTACCAGTCCTTCATCTCAGTGCATTTCCACCTTCGCCTTAGGAGGTGGCTGCCATTATTACCACTCACTTGGAAGACGAGAAAACTGGGACCCCAAGAGTGTAAGCTGCCCTGCCCAGGATCAGACAGTAGTGGGACTGGGATGCCAACCCACATAGGTCAGAATCCAAAGCTCACGGTCTTAACCAGGGATTGGCAACATTTTTCTGTAAAGGGCTCTGGTTGACTCGATTCTGACTCACGGAGACTCTACAGGACAGGGTAGATCTGCCCCATAGGGTTTCCAAGCAGCAGCTGACGGATTCAAATTGCGGACCTTTTGGTTAGCAGCCAGAGCTCTTAACCACTGCACCACCAGGGCTCCTGTAAAGGGCTAGATAGTAAATATTTTAGGCTTTGTGATCCACGTGGTCACTGTCACAGCTAGTCTCTGTAGTGTGAAAGCTGCCATAGACTGTACATAGATGAATGGGCATGGCTTTGTTCCAACAAAACTTCCTTTTCAAAACCATGTCTTGGGCTCTGACAGGGATCACAATAGAGGGTCCTGGATGGAGCTAATGAAAAACATACAGCAAAATTTTAACTCCCACAAAAAAGACTGGACTTATTGGTCTGATGGAGACTGGAGAAACGCCAAGAGAATGGCCCCTGGACACCGTTTTAACTCAGTACTGCAGTCACTCCTGGGGTTCACCCTTTAGCCAAAGATTAGACAGGCCCATAAAACAAACAATAACACACATAGCTCAACCATGTAATGGGCACACCAGCCCAGGGGCAAGGACGAGAAGGCAGGAGGACACAGGGAAGCTGGATGAATGGAAATGGGGAACCCAAGGTCGAGAAGGGGGAAATGTTGACATGCCGCAGGGTTGGCAACCAATGTCACAAAACAATAATATGTGTATTAATTGTTTAATGAGAAACTAATTTGCTCTGTAAACCTTCATCTAAAGCACAATTAACAAAAAAAGTGGTAGGCTGGACTTGCTGACCCCCGCTCTTCACCGTGGCACCATACCATGTATCAAGCCCTGTGCTTCACACAAATGTGGGACAAACACATTTTTCTGATCCTTTTTCATCTTCTCAGTGTAAGGAGAACCTGGGGAAGCCACTGCCAGCACAATACGCCCTCGAGCTCTTGACTGTCTACGCTTGGGAGCGTGGGAGCAACCAAACAGACTTCAACACAGCACAGGGGTTCCGGACCGTCTTGGAATTAGTCCGGGACTACAGACTGCTTTGCATCTACTGGACAAAGTATTACGACTTTGAAAACCCCGTTATTGAACAATATCTGATCAATCAGCTGCAGAAACCCAGGTACCCTATCCCCCACGTGGCTTGTTGTCATTGTTGGGTGCCATACAGTCAACTTGGCAATCCCATGGGACAGAGTAGAACTACCCCATAGGGTTCCCTAGGCTGTAACCTTTACAGGAGCAGATTGCCAGGTCTTTCTTGACAGCTGCTTAGAGAGGTCAAATGACCCGCCCAATGGCACACCACTAATAAAGGGTGACATGCAAGTCAAACCCAGGCTTATCAGCTCCCAAATTCCAGGTGTCTCTCCTCATGTTCACTGCCCATCGTCAGGCAGGCCACTCCACAAGCCCCGAAGAACAGTGCCCTGCTGGGCCCTTCCTGGTGCCCAAGTTCTAGCCTGTCCCAGCCTGGTGCTTTGCTCTTCCAGGGCCACCTAGTCTTTCCAGATCCAGCCCCAACCCCTCACTTGTCCCTCTCTGACCCTTGTCTCCAGGCCTGTGATTCTAGACCCGGCGGACCCTACAGGAAATTTGGGTGACGGACACCCAGACAGTTGGCGGAGGCTGGCCGGGGAGGCTTCAGTCTGGCTGAGCTACCCCTGCTTTCAGAATCAGGATGAGTCTCTCGTGGGCCCCTGGAATGTGCCGGTAAGACCTCGTACCTCTTCCCTGCCCTCCACTCCCCCCAGCCCCCTGCACACAGCTTGGGGCCTGAAGCTGGAGACCATTCTTCCCTAAGAAATTATCTCCTATTCCTATAGTCACAGGCTCTGCTCCATATTTTTTAGTCATTTTGGCCCCAAGCAGAGGGTTCCTGGAATTCTCAGGTTCCTTGTCCAGAGCACATTCCTTAATTAATGTCTCCTTGGCCTGAGGTAACTTTTCTGACAGCTTCAATCAGCTCATCCCACAAAGAAGAAGAATAAATCATGACAATCACCACGGAGTGAGCACCTGCTGTGGGCTCGGGCTCCATCCTAAACCTTCTAATAGACATTATCTCATCGAATCCTCATAGCCACCCTATGAGCTATGTTTTCTATCATCCCCATCTGACAGATGAGGAAACTGAGACCCAGAGAGGGGAAATCACTGGCTCAAGGACACTCAGCTAGGAAGTGGTGGCACTGGGATTCAAACTCAGTGGACTCCAAAACCAGTGCTCACTGCACTGTGCTAAACGGTCTGCCTTACAGCATCCCCACCTATGATCTAACAAACGGGAAACTCAGAGCACCTCAGTGACCTGAGCCATGTCACACAGCTAAACAGGTGCAGAAGGACATGATCTTGGGTCTTTCCACTCCCAGAGGAGGGGTCTTTCTGTGAGACCACTCTGAGGTCGGGGATTGACGATGTTGCAGGCTGGTTCCCCCCGAAGCAGCCCCTGGGATGGAGTGTAGCATGCAGAATGTTTATAGGGGAGTGAACTTGGAACCAGTGCCTTTGGGAAGGGAAACAGGACTGGTCAGAGGGAGAAGTGGAGCCGTGATGCAGCCCCAGTGACACGGCGACCCCACGGAGAGCCTAGGAGCTCAAATGACACTTCAGAGCGGTCCCACAGTGGACCCAGGTGGTCGGGCCTTTACCCCCAACAGGGATCATGTGAGCAACTCAGGAAGGGGCGCGGCCTCGAGCAGCATTCATCAAAGCTGAGCTAGTTTCTTTGTTTATTGTCTGTCTTCCCCTTCCCCTGCCAACACACACACACACAAAGGCACGTGAAGGGAGTTTTGTTTTGTTCATTGCTGTGTCCCAAGAACCACTCTCTGAAGCTGACCAGTTACCAGTTGCCAACTCTGACTTACTGCGACCCCATGTGTGTCAGAGTAGAACTGTGCTCCTTTTCAATAGCTGATTTTTTGGAAACAGATCGCCAGACCTTTCTTCAGAGGCACCTCTGGGTGGACTCAAACTTCCAACCTTTCAGTTATCCTGAACCTTTTGCACCACCCAAGGACTCCTTCTCTGCAGCTCAGGCACCCTCGAAAGGGGCTGACATCTCAAGGCCATCTGCCAGCCGCCTTCCCAGCAGCTAGGAACAAGTCTTCCTTGAAAAGGGGATCCAGGTGGCACATCACAATGTTCACCAAAAAGGGCCACTGAGACCCAGTGCCACCCCCTGATGCGATCATGTGTTTTACTCTTCCAGCCTGAAAAAGACTACATGGGTGGGGCCTTCCGGAGTTATGTGCAGAGCCGTGGACACATCACGCACGAGACAGTGTCCACAGGCAGAAGAGGAATGGACGTGCACCATCCTGTGTAGGCAGTGTAGCCTCAGGAAACTGGGCTCCAGAGTCGTCCCCATCCAGGGCCAACCCCTCATTCCCAGATGGGCCCCTCGGTCCTCAGTGAATTGGTGTCAGATCCAGAACCAGGATCCAGGTCCCCTCACCCCACCCTCCCACTATTCTGTGTTTTCTCTTCCATCATAGATCATACTTCCAGCCTCTCACTAACAATCGAAATCTCTCAGAAGAGATTTAGACAAGACATCAGGGTCCCAGCCTCCTTGACTTCCTTCTGTGTTCCTGGTGGGAGGGTTATGGTCCAATTTATTATCATAACAATAAAAATAATAGCAAATACCATTTATTGAATGTTTATCAACTGCAAGTCATCTAGCCAAGAAGTGTGCTTGTGCACGTGTGTGTGTTCATTGATTCAATTAGAAATATTTACGGAGCAGCTACTGTGTATTCAATAAATCTTTCTGTTGTTCTAAGTACTGGGGACACAGCAATGGAACAATGCAGACAAAAACCTCTGCCTGCCTGTACAGGCACGAATCAAAAACACAGAAAATAACCAATGTTGGAGAGGCTGTGGGGAGATTGGAACCCTTATGCACTGCTGGTGGGAATGTAAAATGGTACAACCATTTTGGAAAACAATATGGCACTTCCTTAGAAAGCTAGAAATAGAAATACCATAAGATCAAGCAATTCCACTCCTAGGAATATGTCCTAGAGAAATAAGAGCCGTCACATGAATAGATATATCCACACCGTGTTCACTGCAGCATGGTTCACAACAGCAAAAAGATGGAAACAACCTAGATGTCCATCAATACATGAATGGATAAATAAACTATAGTACATACATACAATGGAGTATTATGCAAAGATAAAGAACATTGATGAATCTGTGAAGCATCTCACAACCTGGATGAATCTGGGGGGCATTATGCTGAGTGAAATAAGTCAATCACGAAGGGCAAATATTGTATGAGACCACTACTATAAAAACTCATGAAAAGGTTTACACACAAAAAGAAACAATCTTTGATGGTTACAAGGGAGGGCACAAGTGGGGATGGAAAAACACTAAACGGACAATAGACAAGCAGTTAACTTTGGTGAAGGGTAAGACAGTGGACAATACTGGGGAAGCCAGCACAACTTGTCCAAGGCAAAGTCATGGAAGCTCCATAGACACATCCAGACTCCCTGAGGGACTGAATTGCTAGGCTGAGGGCCGTGGGGACCATGGTCTCGGGGAACATCTAGCTCAATTGGCATAATACAGTTTACAAAGAAAATGTTCTACATTCTACTTTGGTGAGTAGCGTCTGGGGTCTTAAAACTCTGTGAGGGGCCATCTAAGATACTCCACTGGTCTCATCCCTAGGGAGCAAGGGAGAATGAAGAAAACTAAAGACACAATGCAAAGATTAGTCCAAAGGACTAATGGACCACAACTACCACAGCCTCTACCAGGCTGAGTCCAGTACAACTAGGTGGTGCCCGGCTACCACCACTGACTGCTCTGACAGGGATCACAATAGAGGGTCCCAGACAGAGCTGGAGAAAAATGTAGAATAAAATTCTAACTCACAAAAAAGACCAGACTTCCTAGCCAGAGCAATTAGGCTAGATAAAGAAATAAAGGCATCCAGATTGGTAAAGAAGAAGTAAAAGTATCTCTATTTGCAGACGACATGATCTTATACACAGAAAACCCTAAAGAATCCACAAAAAAACATTGAAACTAATAGAAGAGTTCAGCAGAGTATCAGGATACAAAATAAACACACAAAAATCAGTTGGATTCTTCTACACCAACAAAAAGAACATCAAAGAGGGAATCACCAGATCAATACCGTTTACAGTAGCCCCCAAGAAGATAAAATACTTAGGAATAAATCTTACCAGAGATGTAAAAGACCTATACAAAGGAAACTACAAGACACTATTGCAAGAAACCAAAAGAGACCTACGTAAGTGGAAAAACATACCTTGCTCATGGATAGGAAGACTTAACATTGTAAAAATGTCTATTCTACCAAAAGTGATCTATAGATACAACGCAATTCCGATCCAAATTCCAAGGACATTTTTAATGAGATGGAGAAACATCACCAAATTCATATGGAAGGGCAAGAGACGCATTACTGAAAAAGAACAACAAAGTGGGAGGCCTCACTCTAGCTGATTTTATAACCTATTGTACCGCCACAGTAGTCAAAACAGCCTGGTACTGGTACAACAACAGATACATGGACCAATGGAACAGAATTGACAATCCAGACATAAATCCATCCACATATGAGCAGCTGATATTTGACAAAGGCCCAAAGTCAGTTAATTGGGGAAAAGACAGTCTTTTTAACAAATGGTGCTGGCATAACTGGATATCCATCTGCAAAAAAAGAAAACAAGACCCGTACCTCATGCCATGCACAAAAACGAACTCAAAATGGTTCAAAGACCTAAACATAAAATCTAAAATGATAACCATCATGGAAGAAAAAATAGGAGCCTGAAAACATGGCATAACACTATACAAAACATTACTAACAATGCAGAAGAAAAACTAGATAACTGGGAGCTCCTAAAAATCAAATACCTATGCTCATCCAAAGACTTCACCAAAAGAGTAAAAAGATTACCTACAGACAGGGAAAAAGTTTTTAGCTATCTCATTTCTGATTAGTGCCTGATCTCTAAAATCTACATGATACTGCAAAAACTCAACTGCAAAAAGACAAATAACCCTATTAAAAAATGGGCAAAAGATATGACTAGACACTTCACTAAAGAAGACATTCAGGTAGCTAACAGATATATAAGGAAATGTTCACGATCATTAGCCATTAGAGAAATGCAGATCAAAACTACAATGAGATTTCATCTCACTCCAACAAGGCTGGCATTAATCCAAAAAACACAAAATGATAAATGTTGGAGAGGCTGTAGAGAGATTTTAACACTTCTATACTGCTGGTGAGAATGTCAGATGGTACAACCACTTTGGAAATCGATTTGGTGCTTCTTAAAAAGCTAGAAAAAAAAAAAAAGCTAGACATAGAACTACCATACGATCCAGCAATCCCACTCCTTGGAATATATCCTAGAGAAATAAGAGCCTTTACACGAACAGATATATGCACACCCATGTTCACTGCAGCACTGTGTACAATAGCAAAAAGTTGGAAGCAACCAAGGTGCCCATCAACAGATGAATGGATAAATAAATAACGGTATATTCACACAATGGAATACTATGCATCAATAAAGAACGATGATGAATCCACGAAACATTTCATAACACCGAGAAATCTGGAAGACATTATGCTGAGTGAAATTATTCAGTTGCAAAAGGACAAATATTGTATGAGACCACTATTGTAAGAACTCGAGAAATAGTTTAAACAGAGAAGAAAATATTCTTTGACGATTACCAGAAGGGGGAGGGAGGGAGGTAGGGTGGAAGAGGGGTTTTCACTAACTAGATAGTAGATAAGCTTTATTTCAGGTGAAGGGAAAGACAACACACAATACAGGAGAGGTCAACACAACTGGACTAAACCAAAAGCAAAGAAGTTTCCTGAATAAACTGAATGCTTCGAAGGCCAGTGTACCAGGGGCAGGGGTTTGGGGACCATGGTTTCAGGGGACATCTAAGTCAATTGCCATAGTGAAACCTATTAAGAAAAGATTCTGCATCCCACTTTGGACAGTGGCGTCTGGGGTCTTAAACGCTAGCAGGTGGCCATCTAAGATGCATCAATTGGTCTCAACCCACCTGGAGCAAGGAAGCATGAAAAACACCAAAGACATAAGGTAATCATGAGCCCAAGAGACAGAAAGGGCTGCATAAACCAGAGACTACATCAGCCTGAGACCAGAAGAACTAGATGGTGCCTGGCCACAACCGATGACTGCCCTGACAGGGAACACAACAGAGAACCCCTGAGGGAGCAGGAGAGCAGTGGGATGCAGACCCCAAATTCTCGTGAAAAGACCAGACTTAATGGTCAGACTGGGACTAGAAAGACCGCGGAGGCCATGGTCCCCAGATCTTCTGTTAGCCCAAGACAGGAACCATTCCCAAAGCCAACTCTTCAGACAGGGATTGGACTGGTCTATGGGATGGAAAATGACACTGGTGAAGAACGAGCCTCTTGGATCAAGTAGACACATGAGACTATGTTGGCATCTCCTGTCTGGAGGGGAGATGAGAGGGCAGAGGGGCCAGAAGCTGGCCAAATGGACACGAGGAGAGAGAGTGGAGGGAAGGACTGTCCTATCTCATCTCATTAGGGGGAGAGCAATTAGGAGTATACAGCAAGGTATATGTAAATTTTTGTATGAGAGACTGAGTTGATTTGTAAACTTTTAAAGCACAATAAAAATTAATTAAAAAAAAAAAGACCAGACTTACTGGCCTGACAGAGACTGGAGAAACCCCAAAAGTATGGCCCCCAGACATCATTTTAGCTCAGTAATGAAGTCATTCCTGAGGTACACCGTTCAGCCAAAGATTAGACAGAGCCATAAAACAGAGCGAGACTAAAGGGGCACACCAGCACAGAGGCAAGGACGAGAAGGCAGGAGGGGACAGGAAAGCTGGTAATAGGGAGCCCAAGGTCAAGAAGGGAGAGTGTTGACATGTCACGGGGTTGGTAATGAATGTCACAAAACAATGTGTGTACTAACTGTTTAATGAGAAGCTAGTTTGTTCTGTAAACCTTCATCCAAAATACAAAGAAAAAAAAAAATCCCTGTCTTCAAAGAGCTGGCATTTAAGAGGAATATTTTCATGGTGGACAGTTTAGAATCCTTCCATTTTGCTATTGCAAATAAGCCTGAGACAAATGCCCCTAGTTCATAAATCACTGTCCACAACACTGGTTATTTCTCTAGGGAAAAATCTAGACCAGACCTGCCCTGACTAATACAGGAGCCACTAGCCACATGTGACTACTGAGCACTTGAAATGTGACTAATCCAAATTGAGACGTGTCATAAGGGTTAAGCACATGCTGGGTTTCAAAGATCGGGTACAAGAGAGAATGTCAAATTCTTGATAACATAATGTTTTATATTGACTGCATGTTGAAATGACAATTTTTTGCATTCTGTTGAGTTAAATCAAAATTAATTTCACCTGTTTCTTTGTACTTTTTTAATGTGGCAGTGGGTTTTATGAGAAAATGTTAAATTACATATGTAGCTTGCATTATATTTCTATTAGACAGTTCTACTCTAGAATGTGTATCACTGGATTAAAGGGTACGCATCACTCTTTGTCCCTGAATAGATTCCGACTCATAGCGACCCTATAGAGCAAAGTAAAACTGCCCCATAGGGCTTCCAAGGCTGTAATTTTTATGGAAGCTGACTGCCACATCTTTTTCCCTCGGAGCACCAGTGGGTTCAAACCACCAACCTTTTAGTTAGCAGCCAACCGCTTTAATCACTTCATCACCAGGGCTCTACCAGTTTACAAGGTCCCTAACCAAAACCAAACCCATTGCCATCAAGTCAATTCCAACTCAAAGCAACCCTGTAGGGCAGAGTAGAACTGGCCCGTAGGGCTTCCAGTGACACAAATGGTTTGTGCTTGGCTACTAATCTAAAGGTTGGTGGTTCGAACCCACCCAGTGGCACCTCAGAAGAAGACCTGTACATAAGGATTACAGCCAAGAAGACCTCATGGAGTGGTTCGTGGGGTCGCCATGAGTTGGAATTGACTCCATGGCAGCAGGTTTGGTTTTTTGGTATACCAACTCACATTGCCACATTGTCCTCAGTTCCAAGAGAGAGCGTTTCATAAGACTCCAAAATATACAAACTTCCATAGGCACTCACAAAGGAGTCATGCATGTTCCTTTCAGATGGTCACCTGAGTGGCCATGTAATCCTCTCTTTAACCATCCAGCATCTCCAGAAGTGGGTTTGATTATTCTCATAAAAATAAACCAAGGGAAAATGATACTGGTGAAGAACGAGCTTCTTGGATCAAGGAGACACATGAGACTATGTTGGCATCTCCTGTCTGGAGAGGAGATGAGAGGGCGGAGGGGGCCAGAAGCTGCCCAGTGGACATGAGGTGAGAAAATGGAGGGAAGGAGTGTGCTGTCTCATTACAGGGAGAGCATTTAGGAGTGTATAGCAAGGTGTATATATATTTTTGTACGAGAGACTGACTTGATTTGTAAACTTTCATTAAAGCACAATAAAAATTAATTAAAAAAAACAAATAAACTAAGGAACTTGAGGTTTTGAAAGGTTTGGGCACTTGCTCAGACTCACCCACCGTAGAGTCTGGACTTGGCTCCCAATCCTTCCCGCTCTAAAGATCTTGCTCTTAACCACTACCAAACCCAAAACCAAACCAGCTGCGGCGGAGTGGGCTCCAACACATGGTGACCCCATGTGTGTCAGAGTAGACCTGTGTTCCTTAGGGTTTTCAGTGGTTGATTTTTTGAAAGTAGATCTCCAGGCTTTTCTTTTGAGGCGCCTCTGAGTGGAGTAGAACCACCAAACTTTTGGTCAGCAGCGGAGCTCGTTAACCGCTTGCACCAGCCAGACTTGGTGCCAGTCTCCGTGTTTGGCGGACCTGCTGCCCTAGAAGGCGTTCTGTCTGGTCTTGTCTTGTTTATTGGAGCTAAGCGCGGGAAGATCAAGAAGAGGCGACTGGGACAGGGACCAGAAAGTGAATGCCAGCGCCTACACCCGCTGGAAAGAAACGAAACTGAAAGCGCGGGAAAGAAGGACCGCGAGTACTCCTGCAAGGAAACGAAACTGGACACGCCTGAGCCTACGGAAGCCCTGCGC
Source organism: Elephas maximus indicus (assembly GCF_024166365.1). Classification (NCBI taxonomy): domain Eukaryota; kingdom Metazoa; phylum Chordata; class Mammalia; order Proboscidea; family Elephantidae; genus Elephas; species Elephas maximus. Next base: position 11,113,195 of record NC_064840.1, read on the forward strand.
TGCTGAGCCGGCAGTGCGGGGCCGCCTCTGCTCATACTGCGGGCGACCATGGACGTGTACAGCACCCCGGCCGCCGCGCTGGACAGGTTGGTGGCTCGCAGCCTACAGCCACCAGCGGAGTTCGTGGGGGCGGCGCGGCGCGCCCTGGGCGCCCTGGGCGCCACCCTACGAGAGCGCGGGGGGCGCCCCGGAGCCACCGGCCTGGAGCCGCGGGTGCTGAAAATTATCAAGGTGAGGCGCCCGGGCTGCTGGGGTCAGGGTAGGGTGGGGGCAGACCTCAGAGTCGTCATTTGTAAGTGGGTGCAATCCTCGGAAGACACTGAGACTGAAGATGGACGGGCTGCGGGGTTTGGTTTGATCAGCTTTATCCTTTTTTCATTCATTTCTTTAACAAACACTTATAAAACCCACTGACTATGTGTTAGTGTTCTAAATGCCCTGAAAATATAATGCTCGCATTTAATCATTTAATGTGCACAACAGCCCTGCGAAGTAACCCCCACTTGACAGACGGGGAAACTGAGGCACAGAGAAGAAGTGAGTTGTCCAAGCTGGTAAGAGAGAAGTTGAGCCAGGGATTTATTATGGAGCAAATGTGGCAAAGGGCTTTTGTAAAATACTCTCTTCATTTGTGTACGTTTGAAAACTTTCACAATAAAAACCACCTTTAAGTAAATTAATCTAGAGAACAGAAGAGAATGTGGGTTTGAGAGCCTGGCTGCCTGGATTCAAATCCTGGCCCTGCTTCTACTGGGTGAGGGGTCTTAAGCAAGTGACAAGCTCCCTGTTCTTTTCTAAAGTGAGTGCTGTAATAGTACCTTCCTCCTACCTTTGTTTGGAAGTTTAAATGAGCTTGTTGTGTGTAAAATGCCTGTTGTTGGTGCTGGGTGCCATGGAGTCCATTCCGACGTAAGAGTGACCCTGTACACAGAGTAGAACTTCCCCGCAGGGTTTTCTAGGGTGTCATCTTTATGGGAGCAAATTGCCAGGTCTTTCTCCAAGGGAGTCACTGCGTGGGTTCAAACCACCAACCTTTCAGTTAGCGGCTGAGCACTTAACCATTGCGCCACCAGGTTTCCTTATAAAATCCCTAACGCATGAGAGATGCTCAAAACCCAAACGCATTTCAAAAAATTAACCCATTGCCGTTGAGTCGATTCTGACTCGCAGCAACCCATAGGACAGAGTAGAAATGCCCCGTAAGGCTTCCAAGGAGCGACTGGTGGATTCAAACTGCTGGCCTTTTGGTTAGCAGCCAAATGCTTCCTTAACCAGTATACCACCAGGGCCCCAAGAGATGCTCAGTTAGTAATATTTCTCTGTGTTCTGCCCTGTACTCCCTTTTTCAGCAGCCCCAATGTGAGTCCCTTGGTGGCGAAGTGGTTAAGCATTCAGCTGCTGACCAAAAGGTCGGCAGTTCAAATCCTCCAGGCGCTCCCTGGAAACCCTATGGGGCAGTTCTACTCTGTCTTAAATAGGGTCACTATGAGTGGAAATCGACTTGATAGCAATGGGTTTGTTTTTTGTTTGTTTTTTGAATGCGAACCCCTAGCGGTAAAGGAGCTAGCAAGCCATTGAGTAATGAGGAGTCCCAGTTTGAGGGGAGGGTTTTCCTGAAGGCCTGAGTCCTGGCCCTTGCCATTTACTGGCTGGGTAGTTCACTTTACCACTCTGAGCCTCGCTCCTCATATCTGTAACCATGTCAGGGTTTTTGTGTGTTTGGAAGTGAGATTTCACCTGTCAGACATGCGTAAGGTGAGGCTCTGACAAATGGGCCTCCTTCTCAGATCGTCAGGCTGGAAGCTTTGCAGCAAGATACACTGCTCAGAAAGGCCTCAGAAATTCAGCGAATCATATCGTGGTTTTGTACCGATTCCAGGCAAAGGTCACAAACATGCGTTCTGCAAACCAGAATTTATTTCACCTAGTATTAATTTTGTTGAAGTTAGCGGATGACATTTAAAAATCATGGATTCACACAGAGAAGTTGCTTCTTTTAAACCTCAGATGTGGCCGGCATTCCCGCGTAGCTTCAGTGGCCTGGAGCTGTGCTGCCACGGTCACCGCCCAGCCCGCTTGCCTCACCCAAGTTGCCTGCCAGGCTGCACGAGCACAAGAACTGGAGAGCGCAGAATCCTGAGTGATTTTTCTCTTCACAGGGAGGCTCCTCTGGCCGGGGCACGGCTCTGAGGGGCGGCTGTGATTCTGAACTTGTCGTCTTCCTGAACTGCTTCAAGACTTATGAGGACCAGGCCCCCCGCCGTGCAGAAATCCTCAGTGAGATGAGGGCACAGCTGGAATCCTGGCGGATGGACCCTATCCCTGGCCTGAGCCTGGAGTTTCCTGAGCAGGACACGTCTGGGTTGCTGCAGTTCCGACTGGTGTTTGAGGACCTTGAAAACTGGATGGACGTCCGCCTGGTGCCCGCTTTTGATGCCCTGGGTGAGAGGTGCCACACCTATGTTGTGGGGAGGGAAGGGGCAGTGTCACCCTGGGATTCTTGGGAGTGAAACAGGGCTTCCATTTCTGGCCCTGCCACCGACTAGCTGTGTGACCTGGGCAAGCCTCTACCCCTCTCTGGGCTTCTGTTTTTTAACTAAACATATTGGGCGTGGACCAGACAGAGGCCTAGAAAACGTAGTTCCTTCTGGATCTGTGGTCCTGGTGTTTGGATGCTTGGCCCTCTACCAAGTATCTCGGGAAAATTTCCTTCAGCCACTGCCTAGAGTAGTCTGCCCAAACCTTCCACAGATACCCCAGAGGCAGAGGCAAAGGGACAAGTGCCCAGCAGCAGGGGTCTGGGGACGAGGCCAAAATTCTGCAGAATCTTGTATTTCATCTTGAAAACATTAATTTGATTTTTGCATTCCCCTCCATGATAAACCCATGCTTGATTTAAAATAAAAATGTACCTCAGTGCCCTCATCTGTAAAATGGGAATAATAATAGTCTGCCTTATACAGTTGTGGGAAGGATTAAATGTGTTAATATACGGAATGAACTGAGAACAGGGCTCAGCATGTAATAAGGACTATGTATGTAAGTATTTGCTATTATTATTTCTGTTATTATTCCTATTGTCTCTATTATTATAATTTACTCTGGTATTCCAGGGGAGAGCTATCTCGAGTTTATCCTGGGTTATGACGTGCTGGCACACAGCCCACATTCCTCTACACCTAGTATGCCCACTCTCTGTGTGCACATATATTAGTCGTAAAAAACCAGCTGCCATGGAGTCAACTCCACGTGGGTCATAGTGACCCCATATGTGTCAGAGTAGAACTGTGCTCCGCGGGGTTTTCAATGGCTGATTTTTCCAAAGTAGGTTGCCAGGCCTTTCTTCAAAGGACTCGAACCTCTAATCTTAGGGTTAGCAACTGAGCACGTGAACCAGCTGCACCACCCAGGGACTCCATTAATAACTACGACTTATTAAATCCTTAACTATTTCAAGCGCTTGATGTGGATCATCATCTCTTTACTCTCAAAATAAGCCCGTGAGGTCTGTATTGTTTTATCTTCCATTTTACCAGTGGGGAAACTGAGGCACCGGGATGTACAGTAAGTCACCCAAAGTCACACCGTAAGAAAGTGGGGGAAGGTTTTTAGCTATGGCATTTCCGATCAGCGCCTGATCTCTAAAATCTACATGATACTGCAAAAACTCAACTACAAAAAGACAATCCAGTGAAAAAATGGGCAAAAGATATGAACAGGCACTTCACTAAAGAAGACGTTCAGGTAGCTAACAGATGCATGAGGAAATGCTCACGATCATTAGCCATTAGAGAAATGGAAATCAAAACTGCAGTGAGATTCCATCTCATGCCAACAAGGCTGGCATTAATCCAAAAAACACGAAATAATAAATGTTGGAGAGGTTGTGAGAGACTGGAACACTTATACGCAATGGAATACTATACATCGATAAAGAACAGTGATGAATCTGTGAAACATTTCATAACATGGAAGAATCTGGAAGGCATTATGCCGAGTGAAATTAGTCAGTTGCAAAAGGGCAAATATTATATAAGACCACTATTAAAAGAACTCAAGAAATAGTTTAAACAGGGAAGAAACTGTTCTTTGATGGTTACGAGAAAGGGGAGGGAGGGAGGGAGGGAGGGAGAGGGGCATTCACTAATTAGATAGTACGTAAGAACTATTTTGGGTGAAGGAAAAGACAACACACAATACAGGAGAGGTCAGCACAACTGGATTAAACCAAAAGCAAAGAAGTTTCCTGAATAAACTGAATGCTTTGAAGGCCAGCATAGCAGGGGCAGGGGTTTGGGGACCATGGTTTCAGGGGACATCTAAGTCAATTGGCATAATAAAATCTATTAAGAAAAGATTCTGCATCCCACTTTGGACAGTGGCATCTGGGGTCTTAAACGCTAGCAAGCAGCCATCTAAGATGCATCAATTGGGCTCAACGCCCCTAGAGCAAAGAAGAATGAAGAAACCAAAGACACAAGGTAATTATGAGCCCAAGAGACAGAAGGGGCCACATAAACCAGAGACTACATCAGCCTGAGACCTGAAGAACTAGATGGTGCTCCCTACAACCGATGACTGCCCTGACAGGGAACACAACAGAGTACCCGAGGGAGCAGGAGAGCAGTGGGATGCAGACCCCAAATTCTCGTGAAAAGACCGGACTTAATGGTCTGACTGAGACTAGAAGGACCCCAGAAGTCATAATCCCCAGACATTCTGTTAGCCCAAGACAGGAACCATTCCTAAAGCCAACTCTTCAGACTGGGATTTGGCTGGACAATGGGATAGAAGATGATACTGGTGAAGAAGGAGCTTCTTGGATCAAGTAGACACATGAGACTATGTTGGCATCTCCTGTCTGGAGGGGAGATGAGAGGGCAGAGGGGGTCAGCAGCTGGCCAAGTGGACACGAAAAGAGAGAGTGGAGGGAAGGAATGTGCTGTCTCATTAGGGGGAGAGCAATTAGGAGTATATAGCAAGGTATATATAAGTTTTTTTATATAAGTTTTTGTATGAGAGACTGACTTGATTTGTAAACTTCCACTTAAAGCACAATAAAAAGAAAATAAAAAAAAGAAAGTGGGGGCAGAGATGTAGGGAATTATGGAGACTGTTTACTTTCCCCAAGCCATGCCCATGAGAAGTGGAGGAAAAGGCACACATGCTGTAAGGTCAGATGGCCCTGAGTTCGAATCCTGCTTCTGTTGTTTGCCAGTTATGTAATCTCGGGCAAAGCACTGAATTTCTCTGTGGCTCACTATAGAATGGGGTGAATGAAGAGTTTTACTTTCTTACATGATTGTGATGGGGATGCAATGAGGGGGATTCATGTAAAGCTTTCAGCACAGCGCCAGCACACAGGAAATGCTCAAGAAATACCAGCAATCGCTGCTAAGGAATCAGGACCCCTTGCCTCATTTTCTCTTTCACTATTTCTGCTGTTTCCACCGCCGATGGCACCAGGGAGTGTGTGGCCAATTAATTAAAGGTGTGTACAGTGATGTTTAGGAGCCCTGGTGGTGCAGTGGTTAAAGCACCCAGCTGCTAACCAAAAGGCCGGAGCTTCGAACCCTCCGGCTGCTCCACAGGAGAAAGATGTGGCAGTCTCCTTCCATAAAGATTTACAGCCTTGGAAACCCTATGGGGCAGTTCTACTCTGTCCTGTAGGGCTGCTATGAGTTACAATCGACTCAGCAGTGATGAGTTTGGTTTGGTGATAGTGGTGTTTTAGTATTGCCTGAGGGAGTAATCGAAAGGTTGGAGGTTCAAGTCTACCCAGAAGCACCACGGAAAAAAGGCCTGGTGATCTACTTCCAAAAAATCAGCCACCGAAAACCCCGTGGAGCACAGTTCTACTCTGACACACATGGGGTTGCTAGGAGTCAGAGCTGACTTGACAACGGGTTACTGGAGGGAGTTTCAGGGAGGAGTGAATTGTACTTGTGACTCAGCTGAAGGCATCCTCCCTGTTTAACCACACGACTGGTCTTCCTCAGGCCCCGCCCACTAGCGGCTGCTTAGCTATTTGGGAGGGGAGACTCCTTTCTAGTCTGGAGCACAACTCTTCCTCCTTGTCTCCTGAGCTGCTCGGGGGAAACTGAGGCACAGTCCACCAAGCCCCGACTCCACTACATTGTTGGATTCTCCTTTCCAAATTCCCCCCAGTCTCTTCCAGTGCGCCAAGCTGGGCTCAGTGCCAACACTGCCCTCTATATCCACAGGTCAGCTGAGCCCTGGTATGAAACCCAAGCCCCAGGTCTATTCTGCCCTCCTCAACAGTGGCTGCCAGGGGGGCGAGCATGCCGCCTGCTTTGCAGAGCTGCAGAGGGACTTCGTGAACATTCGCCCAGCCAAACTGAAGAACCTGATTCTGCTGGTGAAGCACTGGTACCGCCAGGTAAGGACATGTGTGAGACCCCTTCCTCCAGGCATATGACTGTTTGAATCTGTGCCTTCAAGAATCTTTTGCTGTAGAGGCTTTCATGTTTGTCTTTCTAGGAATTGTCTGTTCATTCCCTTTGTCCGGAAACCCTGGCGGCGTAATGGTTAAGTGCTACAGCTGCTAACCAAAGCATCAGCAGTTCGAATCTGCCAGGCGCTCCTTGGAAACTCTATGGGGCAGTTCTACTCTGTCCTATAGGGTCGCTATGAGTCGGAATCGACTCGACAGCACTGGGTTTGGGTTTTTTTTTTTTTTTTTTTTTTAATCCTTTGTCCATTATTTTCTTTTGGGCTAGCTGTCTTCTTGCTATTGATTTCTTGGTGCTCTTTATATATACTTTTTTTCTTTATATATTCTGGGCACTCGTTCTGAGTTAATATAATGCAAATATCTTCTCCCAGTCTGGAGCTTGTACTTTCACTTTGTGGGTCTTTTGTCATAGAAGATACTTGAATTTTAATGTAATCAGATGTATTAATCTTTTTCGTGTATGGTTTGTGCTTTGCGTGTCTTGTTTAAGAAATCTTTCCCTATCCTGTCTTTCTAAAATTATTCTCCTATGTTTTTCTCCAAAAAGTTTTAAGTTTTGCTTTTTCATGTTTAGGACTTTGCCCTAACTGGAGTATTCTGTACATGGTTTGAGGTAATTTGAAGTTTGCATACCCCTTGCCCCAGCGTGCGTCCATGCTTGTTGACAGACTTGTGCACTGGGAGAGGGGTGCCCAGCTAGTGCCTAGGGATGGGGAAACAGGCCTCCTAAAATCTTGGGACACATAGCCTGGTCCTTCTGTTGGACTCATTTGTCATAAAGCAGGTCTGAGTAGGAAGAAATCTTGGATTCCAATTCTGACTCAGCCATCACATGCTGTGTGACCCCAGGCAAATTCCTACCCTTCTCTGGGCCTGTTTCCACCACTGGGTATAGAGGAGAATATGGGTTTCTAAGTCTTTCCCAGCTAAATAAGCCTCTCCAGGGGCAAGAAATGCTGGCTAATAGCCTGGTACCTATTAAAAGGTCAGACTCTGGATCCAGTCTGCCAGGGGGACGAGTCCTGGATCTGCTACTTAATCTTCTGTGTGACCTTAGTCAAGTTACATCACCCCGGTGCCTCAGTTTCCTCACCTGTAAAGGGGTGGTTTGCTAGCTGGAGGTATATATTTAAGTGCCAGCTTTTTTTTTTTTTTTTTTTTTTAGTGATACCGCTCAGGTAATGTACTAGGCGTTGGGGGTGTGGCAAAGAGGCCCCCCAAAATAAGACACCTGAGGGCTGTCTTAGTTATCTAGTGCTGCAATAACAGAAATGACACAAGCGGATGGCTTTAACAAAGAGAAATTTATTCTCTCACGGTTTAGTAGGCTAGAAGTCCGAATTCGGGGCGCCAGCATCAGGGGAGGGCTTTGTCTATCTCTTGACTCAGGGGAAGGATCCTTGTCATCAATCCTCCCCAGTCGAGGAGCTTCTGAGCACAGGGACCCCAGGTCCAAAGGACATGCGATTCTCCTGGCTCTTGTTTCTTGGTGGTCTGAGGCCCCCATATCTGTCTGCTCACTTGTCTCTTTTACGTCTCAAAAGAAACTGATTTAAGACACAACCTCATTTTGTAGATTGGGCCCTGCCTCAGTAACATAACTGCCTCTAATCCTGCCTCATTAACATCATAGAGGTAGGATTTACAACACATAGAAAAATCACATCAGATCACAAAATGGTGGATAAATCCCACAACACAATACTGGGAATCATGGCCTAGCCAAGTTGACACACATTTTGGGGGGACTCAATTCAGTCCATAACTGCTGACAAAAGGTGACAAGAATTACCCTAAGAGAAGGTACTGTGAAATCAGATATCTAGGGTGGGTGGGAGGGTCATGTCAGAGTCAAGCTGGGCCTCGAGGAATGAGGAGGGGTCGGCCAAGTTAAGGGGAGATGAAAAGTGTTCTAGGCCGAGGGAACAGCATGTGCAAAGACCTGGAGGTAGGAGAGAACTTGGGGACCAGTGAGCGATATGATAGGAACAGACATGACAGGCGGCGGGGTGTGGAGGAGGAGAGGAAGCTGGCGAGGTGGACAGAGGTCAGACCAAGCAGCACTTTGCAGGCAAATTGAGAATCACTCCAAGGGCAATAAGAGCTGTGGATGGTGCTTTATCTGCAGGGGAAGGGGGAGTGATGTGGTTAAATATGTGCCTGCTTCAGTCAGCGGACAATGGATTGGTGAGAGGCAGACTGAGGACCACGAGGAGGCTGGGGCGGTTGTCCAGGTGAGAGGCTGACAGCTGGACTGAGATAGACCAGAGCATGGGAAAGACATGGAGAGATGGAGCGCTTGTGAGGCAGCCACATGGGTGAAGCCCCGACAGTGAGAACAGGAGAGACCATCCAGGCTGCTCCCAGAACAGGCTTGGAGCACAGCTGCTTGTCCCAGGCTGGAACTGTAGGTCCCCACCTGGAGACTGCGATACTCAGGGAAGTTCTGCGAGAGCTTGCTGTCTTCCTTCCCCTTTGTCCTCTGAGCCCCTCCTCTCGCCCATTACAGGTGTGCCCACAAGAGGCGGGGAGGGGGATGCTGCCCCCAGTTTACGCCCTGGAGCTGCTGACCATCTTCGCCTGGGAGCAGGGCTGCCAGAAGGACGCCTTCAGCCTGTCCCAAGGCCTCCGAACCGTCCTGGGCCTGATCCACCAGTACCAGCACCTGTGTATTTTCTGGACCGTCAACTATGGCTTTGAGGACCCTGCAGTTGGGCAGTTCTTACGGGGCCAGCTGAAAAGACCCAGGTATGACCTCACTCCTCCTCGTCATCGGCTCCCCTGCGGCTGAGCATGGGAGATAATTAACCACCGTGAAACAGGTCATATTGACCAAGGGCTTGGTTGGGATCAAGGTGAAACGCTATACTTGCATTTTCTAAATCAGTGGTTCCAGCCTCGGGTGCATATTTGAATCACTCAGGGAGTTTTGAGCGTGGTACAAACAGTTCACACCAACTGAAGGGTTCACCCAGAGGCACCTCAGAAGAAAGGCCTGGCAATCTGCTTCAGAAAGTTCTGCTCAGATGTACATGGGGTCGCCATGAGATGGAATCAGCTCAGCAGTAGCTGGTACTAGTGGGAGTTTTAAGAAATATACCAGTGCCTCATTACTGCGGTGTAACATACACATCTTAAATGCATATTTTGATGATTTTCTCTGAAGTTGAACACATACCTGTGAAACCAGCACCCAGATCAAGGTGGGATATTTCCCAGCACCTCAGAAGCTTCCCTTGTGCACTTCCCAGAACCCCCAAAATTAACCCCATTCTGACTTCTTTCATTATGCTTTTGCCTGTTTTTAAACTTTATTTAAATAGAATCATACCACACTTTTTCGTGTGTGGCTTTGCTTTCTCAACTCTAAGCCTTCAAGATTCATCCATATTGTTGTGTGGAGCTGCGGTCCGTTCTTTTTCATTGCTGTATAGCATTCCACTGTGTGCATTTATTATAATGTAGTTTCCATTCTATTGATGATGAACATTTGGGTTGTTTCCAGTTTGGGGCTTGTCAAAGAGAAAAATTAATACAGACATCTTACTTTTTGAAGGTTTTTCTTACCCACAAAACAAAATGTTAACCGTAAAAAAAATTCCTGACCCCAAATTAATCCGGCCAGCAGTGTTTTGGGTTGGTTGGTTTGTTTTTTACCCAAAATTGTGAATCATTTTTTTCCTGATGGAAGCCGGGTTTACTTAATTTGAATTTCTAAAGGTATCATGGCTGCAGGTGGGTGGAGGGCCAGAGACCACCTCGTGAGCTGATGTCAGTGGATCTCAGTAAAAGGGGGAGGGCACGGTTCAATCAGTTAAGCTTAGCGAATGGCCGATTGTCTGTTCTCCTCTTGTCTTTACAAGCTTCATGGTAACTAGCCCACTTTGAGCCATTTGCCTTTTTTGCCTTGAAATCAGAATGGTTTCCCTATATGCATACAGGATAATTGCTAAGAATTACCCTTATGTTTCAATTTCTTTGAGTTTTGAGTTATAACAGCCTCGGTGGCACAGTGGTTAAGAGCTATGGCGAGCTACGGCTGCTAACCAAAAGGTCGGCAGTTTGAATTCAGCACCTGCTCCTTGGAAACCCTATGGGGCAGTTCTACTCTGTCCTGTACGGTCCCTATGTTACCAGAATAAGGTTCTTGCCTCTCACTGGTCAAGACTGAGCAGGTAAGGCACATAGTTTTCCACATGAGCAAAGCTTTATTGAAGAGGCTTGCAAACAGAGAGGAGGGCCTAGAGCAGCACTTACCTTCATCTTGTTACCGGAATAAGGCTTTTGCCTCTCACTGGTCGAGAATGAGCTGGTAAGGCACGTAGTTTTCCACGGGAACAAAGCTTTATTGAAGAGGCTTGCAAGTGGAGACGAGGAGGGCCTAGAGCAACACTTACCCTCATCTCACAGAATAAAAGACAGGCCAGAGTTTTTAAAAGTTCTTGGGTGGGAAAAGATTCATGTTTACTCATAGGCACAGGCAGGGATATGTTAACTAAGGTGTGCGCACAGCACCTTTCCAAGATGGCTCCTGTCCCAGAGGCCTCTGGGATTCGTAGCAGGACTTATTATGGGGTGTCGCGCCTGCTCAGTCACTCATTCCCTGGGTTCGATTCCCCGGCTAGGACTGTAGCCCCTCACTGCCCCTGGTGGAAGGTCACACAGTGGTCACAGATGGATGTTCTGCGCATGTCCCTGGGCCTGGTTTTCTCCAGCTGCTTCTGAAAGGCAACTTTAAAGAAGTTTGCGTCTATTTTCAGATAGCCTGTCCCATTGTTCTGGGGAGTGGCTTTGTTTCTGCGCCCTGGCCTATTTCTTGTTACTTTGTTTGCAGATTTGAGGGTCCCTCTGTTCCCTGTCTTACTAAGTCTCTAGGTTCCACACTCAACCCCCTATTACCTCCCTGATATAGTATAGTCTATTTCTCTTTTACTTGCTTCTCCTCTAACCACACCAGTCTCTTCACTGTTTCTCAAACAGGCACCCTCCGATCTCAGGGCCTTTGCTCCCTGTCTTACCTATGAGTTGGAATCAACTCGACGGCAATGGATTTGGTTTGATTTATTACAAATAAGGTTGTTATAAACATTCTTGATCCTGTTTTCAGTGCCTGTGCTTATCTGTAGGGTATATATCTGGGAGTGAAATTGCCGGCTCATAAGATATAAATCAGAATCCCCAGGGCAACTGTGGTGTCTTGTGATTTTAATGTGCAGCCAGCATTGAGGGTCATTGCTCCAATTTAATCCCTGCAACACCGCATCAAAGCAGGCACTGTCGTTATACCCATTTTGCAGATGAGGAAACTGAGGCTCAGAGAGGTTGAGTCATCTGGTCCAGGTCACACAGCTGGAAAGGAGCAGAGTTGGGATTGGAACCAGGTCCGTTTGACTCCAGAGCCCCTGATCTTGACCATCTTGCTAACCAGAACCTTCTTATTGCAGACCCGTGATCCTTGACCCGGCAGACCCAACGTGGGACGTAGGGAATGGGGCAGCCTGGCGCTGGGACGTGCTGGCCCAAAAGGCAGGGTCCTGCTATGACCACCCGTGCTTTCTTCAGGCACCTGGGAGGCCTGTGCAGCCCTGGGAAGGGCTGGTGAGTGAGGGGTCCCCAGGATCCTTAGATTTCAGGCATGATTTTCTAACCAGTGTTTCCTAAGCATCTGCTGTGTGTCACAGGCTGTGTGGATGGAGAATACAGAATTGAAAAAGGAGAGGCAGCCACATGTAAAACGATCTAATTGACAGTCAGCTTGGAGGAAGGCCTTTATTTTGCATAGTTACTGTCTGCTGAACAAGCTGTGTCCACCCAAAGGGAGCATCTTTTGTAACTTATTCCCCCAGGAGGGGAACCATTTTCTATGCACAAAGTGCCACAAGGGCTAGCAGTGACCTCCCACTTCCCCTCTCTGAGTCTCAGTCACTCTGGCTGTACAATGGGCTGGTGAGAGAACGGGTTGGTTGGAAGCAGAAACCTCTGGCCCTGGGTAAAGCAGCTCCTTCCACAACTTCCAGGGCCTTCCACGTGCTGGGTGCTCAGATTTGGGCCACCCCATCCAGAGAGACCCTGACCAGAGCATCCCCGAGGACAGCAGGAGCAACAGTGCCGTGTGCCCCAGAGCAGGAAGCAAGAAACACTCGTACCCAGCTCCCAGCCCCTTGGGGACGAGCAGCAGCACCCCCTCTATACCAGGGACAGTCTTGGATCTGTCTCAGATCCCCACCAAGGAGCTGGACCGCTTCATCCAGGACCACCTGAAGCCGAGCCCTCAATTCCAGGAGCAGGTGAACAGGGCCATCGACAGCATCTTGCGCTGCCTCCGTGAGAACTGTGTCCACAAGGCCTCGAGAGTCAGCAAGGTGAGTGGGGCAGGTGGGGACACTGAGAAACCAGAGTGGGGAGCAGAAGGAGTCCCAGCAACAGAGCTGAGGTTGGGCAGGGGGACCAGACCGCCACGGAGGGCTGGTTTGCTGGATGGAGGTCTGTATTTTAGTGCCAGCTTTTGAAAACAAAAAAGATAACAGTTTTTGTTTGTTTTTTATTTGTGGTAAAAGTATATATAACAAAACATTTGCCAATTCATGGAATCCAGAATATTTGGAGCTATTGAGGCTGGATGAACCCCCAAAACTATTGCCCCAAGATAGTCTTCAAACCTTGAACCAGAAATAGCCCCGGTAGCCTTCTTTAAACCAAACAGTGGGGAAAGAAAAAAAATTTTTTTTTTTTTTTTTTTGGTAAAGAATGCTTTCCTTGAACATGGTGCTCTTCTGAAGAGCTATCTCTTGTTGTTAGTTTCCAGGTTGTATAGGGTTTCCAAGGCTGTAATCTTTACAGAAGCAGAATGCCACATCCTTCTCCCATAGAGCAGCTGGTGGGTTGGAACTGGCCACCTTTTGGTTGGCAGCCGAGCGCTCGACCACTGCACCACCAGGGCTCCCACTCAAACCTCCAGTCTTTCACACACCGTTTGCACCATCCGGGGACTCCTGGTCCGCCCCAGAGGTATGTAAACGTGCCTTCATTTCCCAGTCCTTCAGTAAAAACCAAGGCCTTTCTGCTGAGGGCCAGCCACCTGACTGGACACACCTCGTGTCATCTTTCTTGCATGAAACAGACAGGATTGCGTCATCTATAATTTCCTGTTTCTGTTTCACCGCCTACAAAGGCCTGTGGTCATAATTCTAGATGTTTACAGTGATTTCCTCAATAATTCCCCATTGTCTCGCACTTATCTAATTCTAACCATTGTTTCAAGCAGCTTGCTTTTCTTGCATATTTCCAAAGAATTCAATGTCAGTTTTCTAAGCGCGGGTCTCTTTTGCACTCATATTTTAAAATAAAAATGTCATCAAAAGAATGTGTTTCAGTAACAAGCACGATTGCCATAAAGAGGCTTGGGAAGTTTGGTAAACACACAATCTAACAGGTGAGAGAAGATGCCAGTATTGTATAGACAGAGGTTCGCCCCCTTCTCAGTGACATCTTGCCTTGGGCACAAGTCACCGTGTTTTAGGGAGGGAGGGAAGAGTGCCAATTAACTGACCAGCTGGTTAGGAGGAAGTCAGGTAAGATAGTTGACATGTATTTGTGTTGATCTATTCCCTCTTTTTTTTTAAAAATGGCTTTGAAACTATATTCATGGAAATATATTTTGACGTAAAAAGTATAGTATGATGCCATTTAAAAATAAAAAGAGAACCCTGTGCGTGCGTGCGTGTGTGTGCGTGTGTGTGTGTGTGTGTGTGTGTGCATAGAAAAACCTGAAAGGATCTGTGTCAAGATGTCTGTAACAGTAGACCTAGTTTTCGATTATGGGTGATCGTCCTATGCATGCATTGCTGTAAAAACCATAAGAAACTATGAAGCAATTTTGTCAGCAACAAAAAAGACAAAGAAAGAAAACAAAAATCTGTTTTTAGGGATGATTTTTCACAGCTGAGGCCTTGCTGTAAGCTGATGGTAGGAGAGGAAGTTTCAGAGGGTGGAGGAGCGAGCAGGGAGGGCTGGTAAGAGTCCAATCAGAGGGCAGAGGAGGATCCTTTGGAGGCTTTAATTTGCTAAGGGGAGGTCCCAGGACCAGAGGTTCTTCCTTTCCTGGGAAACGAAAGTAACAGAGTCCACACTCAGCCTGCAGAGCAAAAAGACTAACAGGTCCCAGGCGCCAGCTCCACCATCACTGGCTCTCCTGCCCACCCCCGAGCATCATGGGGGAACTCAGAAATACCCCGGCCAGGAATCTGGACAAGTTCATCGAAGACCATCTCCTGCCAGACACAGTGTTCCGCACGCAGGTCAGAGAAGCCGTTGACACCATCTGTAGCTTCCTGAAGGAAAGGTGCTTCATCGGATCTGTGCGGGTGTCCAAGGTTGTGAAGGTAAGCCCAGGCCTGCCCGCCTGCCTGGGGAAGGGGTGGCTGAATGGACAAGAGTGCCTGTGGAGAGAAAACAAAAATGTAGAACGGGGGGTATGAAAGTTAGAAGGAAGGGGTGAGGTCTTCGGGGCTGGTGGTTTCTCATTTATCTACACCAAAGTTATAACCATAGCTGTTTCAAAGAGATTCTGGGGTGAGGTCCTCCACCTGAATTTTAAACAAGTGCCCCAGATGAAAGTGATGAACCACTGTCCCATTTTAGAGATAGGGAAACTGAGGCCCAGCTCCGGCAAACAACTTGCGAATTAGTGGCTATGGAGTCCTTGAGTGGTGCGAACAGTTAAGGGCTAGACTCCTAGCCAAGAGGTTGGTGGTTGGAACCCACCCAGAGGCTCCTCAGAAGATAGGCCTGGCTATCTGCTTCCAAAAGCTCACAGCCTTGAAAACCCTATGGAGCAGTTCTACTCTGCACACATGGGGTCGCCACGAGTCAGGATAGACCGGATGGCAACTAACAAGAACAGCGGCAACTAGTGGCCAGCCTGCGACTCACATTTCTGCAGTGTCATGAGCCGGCTGAGTCTAAGTTTTGAAGGTAGATAGCACCCACTGGCTGGAGGATCTTGGCAAGTCACTTAGCCTTTCTGTGCTGCAATTTCCTTCTTCATAAAGTGGGAATTATAATTCCTGACCCCTCCCAAGGCTATGTGGATTACGTAAGATAATGTGTGTAAACACTCAGCCTGGGCCAGTCTGGGGTATATGTTATAAGATAGTAAAGGTCCGGGAAGAAGAACATGGACTCTGGAAAAAGGAAGCCAAGTCGGTCCCACCTCTGGCACCAACTAGCTGTGTGATTGGAGTGGTTATATGATCTCTCCGAGCATCTGTTTCCCCATCTGTAAAATCGGAATGAATAATAATACCTAAATCATAGAGTCATTATGAGGTTTACAGGAGTTAAGACTTGCAATGGCCTGAGAACAGTAAAGCACTAAGCAATGTTAGTGATTGTCCTGGTCATTGTATTTAGGGAGGCTCTTCTCAATTAGTGTCGGTCATTATTCTCATCATCTTATTTAGGGTGGCTCCTCCGGCAAAGGCACCGCTCTCAGAGGCCGATCTGACGCTGACCTCGTGGTCTTCCTCAGCAATCTCACAAGTTTTCAGGAGCAGCTAAAGCACCGGGGAATATTCATTGAGGAAATCAGAAAACAGTTGGAAGCCTGTCAAAAGGAGGAAAAGTTTGACGTGAAATTTGAGGTCCAGCGTAAACGGAAAAAACCCCGCGTGCTTAGCTTCATGCTAAGTTCCCACTACCAAAACAAGTGTGTGAACTTTGATGTGCTGCCTGCCTTTGACGCCCTGGGTGAGTGCTCCCAGCCACAAGGGGTCTCAGCCCTTGACCTCTGACACGGCCTCCTTTTTTTTCTCTGTTCCTGAGCAGATGTCTCACACAATATGAAAGCTTTATCAAACCAGGACATCCCTTCAAAGTGGAAGGCGATGTTATAGCCTCTCCAGGGGCAAGAATGGAAATGCTGGTGGCGTAGTGGTTAAGAGCTATGGCTGCTGACCAAAAGGTCGGGAGTTTGAATCCACCAGGCGTTCCTTGGAAACCCTACGGGGTAGTTCTACTCCGTCTTATAGGGTCACTATGAGTCGGAATTGCCTCAACAGCAACAGGTTTGGTTTCTGTTTTGGGGGGCAAGAACGAAAAAGATCATAATCAGTCATGGGAGACACATTAAGCAGCAAATTAACACAATTTGATTAAGTGCTTGGCTGCTAACTAAAAGATTGGCAGTTCGAATCTACCCAAAGGACCCTTGGAAGAAAGGCCTGGCGATCTACTTCCAAAAGTCCAAAGCCATTGAAAACCCTGTGGAGCAACAGTTGTACTCGGCACACGTGGGGTCCCCAGGAGTGGGAATTGACTCACGGCAACTGGTTGGGGTTTTTGTTGTTTGTCTGTTTGTGGACAAAGACGTTTCTTATAGAACATCCGCAAGGCTTACCAGTTCTGCGTGTGGCAAGGTGTGTACATTTTCTTTCTAAAAATGGGGGCAGCATAGAACTGGCTTAAAGTCAGTAGCAGGGGCCAGATCATACCAAGTGTTGTAGGCCACTGTGGTGACTTAGGATTTTATTCTAGCTCTGATGGGAAGCAAAAAGTGGAGTCATCAGATTTTAGAAGACCCCTTGGTGCTAGGTGGAGCACGGGCTGTGGGAACCAGTGAGGAGGCGATGGTGGCTTGGGCAGGGCAGTGGCACTGGAAATGGGAGAAGGGGGTTTGGGGACTGGACCTCAGACGTTTCAGCTGTGGGCCTGCTGCCCCTTTCACTGTACCCCATAGCCAGCGAGTTTGTCTCCCCAGAGAGACAGAAGGAACCTCAGAGAAGAGCTGACATCCTAAAGTGATGGATTCATCCCTAACAGGTCAGGTGACTAAAGACTACAAACCTGACCCCCAAATCTACGTCCAGCTCATCCGTGAGTGCTCCCGGGGGGGCGAGTTCTCCACCTGCTTCACAGAGCTTCAGCGAGCCTTCCTGAAGCAGCGTCCCACCAAGCTGAAGAGCCTCATCCGCCTGGTCAAGTACTGGTACCAAGAGGTACAGCCCTCCCGCCAGGCCCCTGTGGGCCCTATGCAGGCAGGGAGCAAGGGAGGAGTGAAGGGAGGGAGAGAAGAGAGGAGAGGAGAGGAGAAGGAGGGGAGGAGAGAGAGAAAAGAGAGTAGGAGGGGAAAGAAGAAGGGAAAGAGAAGGAGAGAGCTGAGGGGAGAAGAAGAGAGGAAAAAGGAGAGGGGGTGAAGGGAAGAGGAAAAAGAGTAAGGAAGAGGGAAAAAGGAGGAGGGGAGAGGACAGGAAGAAGGGAAAGGGGAGGAAGAAGAAGAAGGGAGGGAGGGTGGGGACTGGGGTGGGTCCCAGGGGACCTCATTCCTTTCAGGAGACTTCCCCATCTCTGCAAATGGCAACCCAGTCATTCCAGACTCCTGCCAAAGTCCTTGGACCTTTCTCGACACCCCTCTTTTTCATACCTCAGCCCCGTCTAGCAAATTATTTCAGTCCTGTATTCATATATGCATAGTTCATCAGTTGCCGCCACGTCTCTCACACGTCTCCTGGTCTAAGTCATCACGGGAGGCTCTCGGGCCGCCCTCTGCCTCTCTGAGCCCCCCGCTCCCTCCCCCTTCCTCCCTCCACACCAGCCACGCTGTCCTCCTCGCTGTCCTCCTCGTCGTCCCTCCAGTAGGGCAGATCTGCTCCAGCCTCAGGGCCTTTGCATTTGCCGTTACCCTTCCTGGAAAGCTCACCCCCCACTTGGCCACCTGGCTCCTCTCTCTCGTTTCTTTTAAATCTTAGCTCAAATGTCACCACCTCTGAGAAATCTTCCCTGACTGCCACTGCTGTCGAGTGGATTCCAACTCATAGCAACCCTGCAGGACAAAGCAGAACTGCCCCATAGGGTTTCTCAGGCTGCATTCTTTACAGAAACAGGCTGCCCCATCTTTCTCCTGCGTGGCCGCTGGTGGGTTCCAACCGCCGGCTTTTCAGTTGGCAGCCAAGCACTTAACCACTGTCCTATCAGGGCTAAAATAGCCCACCCACCCACCCTCCACTCCCTTTATGCAACTTTATTTTTCCTCACAGCATTCATCAAAACTGAGCTAGTTTATGGTTGGTTATTTACTGTCTCCCAGCAAATAAAGGAACATGAAGTAAGGGGATTTTGTTCACTGCTCTATCCCAAGACTCCTGAACAGTGCCTGACACACTCCTGAACAGTGCCTGACACTTAATAGGTGCTCAATAAATAACTGTTGAGTGAATGAATGTTAGAACTACACACACACACTCACAGACTCCTCCACACTCTTCAGAGGGTAGATCAGGCAAAGGCTTCGAACAAGTATGCCTTCAGGTTTCCCTTCCACCCGCTTCTAGGCTGTCTGACCTTGAACAAGCAACTTAACCTCTCTGTGCTTCTGTCTCATCTGCAAAAGGAGTAGCGTGGTAGTTGTATTTGAAAAAGAGTTACGAAATAATCTGAGGTTCTGAACGACGTATCTCCCACCAGAGAGGATTTTCTTTGCTTCCTTGAGTCTCTTAGGGCCACTACCAGTCCTTCATCTCAGTGCATTTCCACCTTCGCCTTAGGAGGTGGCTGCCATTATTACCACTCACTTGGAAGACGAGAAAACTGGGACCCCAAGAGTGTAAGCTGCCCTGCCCAGGATCAGACAGTAGTGGGACTGGGATGCCAACCCACATAGGTCAGAATCCAAAGCTCACGGTCTTAACCAGGGATTGGCAACATTTTTCTGTAAAGGGCTCTGGTTGACTCGATTCTGACTCACGGAGACTCTACAGGACAGGGTAGATCTGCCCCATAGGGTTTCCAAGCAGCAGCTGACGGATTCAAATTGCGGACCTTTTGGTTAGCAGCCAGAGCTCTTAACCACTGCACCACCAGGGCTCCTGTAAAGGGCTAGATAGTAAATATTTTAGGCTTTGTGATCCACGTGGTCACTGTCACAGCTAGTCTCTGTAGTGTGAAAGCTGCCATAGACTGTACATAGATGAATGGGCATGGCTTTGTTCCAACAAAACTTCCTTTTCAAAACCATGTCTTGGGCTCTGACAGGGATCACAATAGAGGGTCCTGGATGGAGCTAATGAAAAACATACAGCAAAATTTTAACTCCCACAAAAAAGACTGGACTTATTGGTCTGATGGAGACTGGAGAAACGCCAAGAGAATGGCCCCTGGACACCGTTTTAACTCAGTACTGCAGTCACTCCTGGGGTTCACCCTTTAGCCAAAGATTAGACAGGCCCATAAAACAAACAATAACACACATAGCTCAACCATGTAATGGGCACACCAGCCCAGGGGCAAGGACGAGAAGGCAGGAGGACACAGGGAAGCTGGATGAATGGAAATGGGGAACCCAAGGTCGAGAAGGGGGAAATGTTGACATGCCGCAGGGTTGGCAACCAATGTCACAAAACAATAATATGTGTATTAATTGTTTAATGAGAAACTAATTTGCTCTGTAAACCTTCATCTAAAGCACAATTAACAAAAAAAGTGGTAGGCTGGACTTGCTGACCCCCGCTCTTCACCGTGGCACCATACCATGTATCAAGCCCTGTGCTTCACACAAATGTGGGACAAACACATTTTTCTGATCCTTTTTCATCTTCTCAGTGTAAGGAGAACCTGGGGAAGCCACTGCCAGCACAATACGCCCTCGAGCTCTTGACTGTCTACGCTTGGGAGCGTGGGAGCAACCAAACAGACTTCAACACAGCACAGGGGTTCCGGACCGTCTTGGAATTAGTCCGGGACTACAGACTGCTTTGCATCTACTGGACAAAGTATTACGACTTTGAAAACCCCGTTATTGAACAATATCTGATCAATCAGCTGCAGAAACCCAGGTACCCTATCCCCCACGTGGCTTGTTGTCATTGTTGGGTGCCATACAGTCAACTTGGCAATCCCATGGGACAGAGTAGAACTACCCCATAGGGTTCCCTAGGCTGTAACCTTTACAGGAGCAGATTGCCAGGTCTTTCTTGACAGCTGCTTAGAGAGGTCAAATGACCCGCCCAATGGCACACCACTAATAAAGGGTGACATGCAAGTCAAACCCAGGCTTATCAGCTCCCAAATTCCAGGTGTCTCTCCTCATGTTCACTGCCCATCGTCAGGCAGGCCACTCCACAAGCCCCGAAGAACAGTGCCCTGCTGGGCCCTTCCTGGTGCCCAAGTTCTAGCCTGTCCCAGCCTGGTGCTTTGCTCTTCCAGGGCCACCTAGTCTTTCCAGATCCAGCCCCAACCCCTCACTTGTCCCTCTCTGACCCTTGTCTCCAGGCCTGTGATTCTAGACCCGGCGGACCCTACAGGAAATTTGGGTGACGGACACCCAGACAGTTGGCGGAGGCTGGCCGGGGAGGCTTCAGTCTGGCTGAGCTACCCCTGCTTTCAGAATCAGGATGAGTCTCTCGTGGGCCCCTGGAATGTGCCGGTAAGACCTCGTACCTCTTCCCTGCCCTCCACTCCCCCCAGCCCCCTGCACACAGCTTGGGGCCTGAAGCTGGAGACCATTCTTCCCTAAGAAATTATCTCCTATTCCTATAGTCACAGGCTCTGCTCCATATTTTATAGTCATTTTGGCCCCAAGCAGAGGGTTCCTGGAATTCTCAGGTTCCTTGTCCAGAGCACATTCCTTAATTAATGTCTCCTTGGCCTGAGGTAACTTTTCTGACAGCTTCAATCAGCTCATCCCACAAAGAAGAAGAATAAATCATGACAATCACCACGGAGTGAGCACCTGCTGTGGGCTCGGGCTCCATCCTAAACCTTCTAATAGACATTATCTCATCGAATCCTCATAGCCACCCTATGAGCTATGTTTTCTATCATCCCCATCTGACAGATGAGGAAACTGAGACCCAGAGAGGGGAAATCACTGGCTCAAGGACACTCAGCTAGGAAGTGGTGGCACTGGGATTCAAACTCAGTGGACTCCAAAACCAGTGCTCACTGCACTGTGCTAAACGGTCTGCCTTACAGCATCCCCACCTATGATCTAACAAACGGGAAACTCAGAGCACCTCAGTGACCTGAGCCATGTCACACAGCTAAACAGGTGCAGAAGGACATGATCTTGGGTCTTTCCACTCCCAGAGGAGGGGTCTTTCTGTGAGACCACTCTGAGGTCGGGGATTGACGATGTTGCAGGCTGGTTCCCCCCGAAGCAGCCCCTGGGATGGAGTGTAGCATGCAGAATGTTTATAGGGGAGTGAACTTGGAACCAGTGCCTTTGGGAAGGGAAACAGGACTGGTCAGAGGGAGAAGTGGAGCCGTGATGCAGCCCCAGTGACACGGCGACCCCACGGAGAGCCTAGGAGCTCAAATGACACTTCAGAGCGGTCCCACAGTGGACCCAGGTGGTCGGGCCTTTACCCCCAACAGGGATCATGTGAGCAACTCAGGAAGGGGCGCGGCCTCGAGCAGCATTCATCAAAGCTGAGCTAGTTTCTTTGTTTATTGTCTGTCTTCCCCTTCCCCTGCCAACACACACACACACAAAGGCACGTGAAGGGAGTTTTGTTTTGTTCATTGCTGTGTCCCAAGAACCACTCTCTGAAGCTGACCAGTTACCAGTTGCCAACTCTGACTTACTGCGACCCCATGTGTGTCAGAGTAGAACTGTGCTCCTTTTCAATAGCTGATTTTTTGGAAACAGATCGCCAGACCTTTCTTCAGAGGCACCTCTGGGTGGACTCAAACTTCCAACCTTTCAGTTATCCTGAACCTTTTGCACCACCCAAGGACTCCTTCTCTGCAGCTCAGGCACCCTCGAAAGGGGCTGACATCTCAAGGCCATCTGCCAGCCGCCTTCCCAGCAGCTAGGAACAAGTCTTCCTTGAAAAGGGGATCCAGGTGGCACATCACAATGTTCACCAAAAAGGGCCACTGAGACCCAGTGCCACCCCCTGATGCGATCATGTGTTTTACTCTTCCAGCCTGAAAAAGACTACATGGGTGGGGCCTTCCGGAGTTATGTGCAGAGCCGTGGACACATCACGCACGAGACAGTGTCCACAGGCAGAAGAGGAATGGACGTGCACCATCCTGTGTAGGCAGTGTAGCCTCAGGAAACTGGGCTCCAGAGTCGTCCCCATCCAGGGCCAACCCCTCATTCCCAGATGGGCCCCTCGGTCCTCAGTGAATTGGTGTCAGATCCAGAACCAGGATCCAGGTCCCCTCACCCCACCCTCCCACTATTCTGTGTT
Organism: Elephas maximus indicus; assembly: GCF_024166365.1. Taxonomy (NCBI): domain Eukaryota; kingdom Metazoa; phylum Chordata; class Mammalia; order Proboscidea; family Elephantidae; genus Elephas; species Elephas maximus. The sequence goes on from NC_064840.1 coordinate 11,135,860, forward strand.
TTCTCTTCCATCATAGATCATACTTCCAGCCTCTCACTAACAATCGAAATCTCTCAGAAGAGATTTAGACAAGACATCAGGGTCCCAGCCTCCTTGACTTCCTTCTGTGTTCCTGGTGGGAGGGTTATGGTCCAATTTATTATCATAACAATAAAAATAATAGCAAATACCATTTATTGAATGTTTATCAACTGCAAGTCATCTAGCCAAGAAGTGTGCTTGTGCACGTGTGTGTGTTCATTGATTCAATTAGAAATATTTACGGAGCAGCTACTGTGTATTCAATAAATCTTTCTGTTGTTCTAAGTACTGGGGACACAGCAATGGAACAATGCAGACAAAAACCTCTGCCTGCCTGTACAGGCACGAATCAAAAACACAGAAAATAACCAATGTTGGAGAGGCTGTGGGGAGATTGGAACCCTTATGCACTGCTGGTGGGAATGTAAAATGGTACAACCATTTTGGAAAACAATATGGCACTTCCTTAGAAAGCTAGAAATAGAAATACCATAAGATCAAGCAATTCCACTCCTAGGAATATGTCCTAGAGAAATAAGAGCCGTCACATGAATAGATATATCCACACCGTGTTCACTGCAGCATGGTTCACAACAGCAAAAAGATGGAAACAACCTAGATGTCCATCAATACATGAATGGATAAATAAACTATAGTACATACATACAATGGAGTATTATGCAAAGATAAAGAACATTGATGAATCTGTGAAGCATCTCACAACCTGGATGAATCTGGGGGGCATTATGCTGAGTGAAATAAGTCAATCACGAAGGGCAAATATTGTATGAGACCACTACTATAAAAACTCATGAAAAGGTTTACACACAAAAAGAAACAATCTTTGATGGTTACAAGGGAGGGCACAAGTGGGGATGGAAAAACACTAAACGGACAATAGACAAGCAGTTAACTTTGGTGAAGGGTAAGACAGTGGACAATACTGGGGAAGCCAGCACAACTTGTCCAAGGCAAAGTCATGGAAGCTCCATAGACACATCCAGACTCCCTGAGGGACTGAATTGCTAGGCTGAGGGCCGTGGGGACCATGGTCTCGGGGAACATCTAGCTCAATTGGCATAATACAGTTTACAAAGAAAATGTTCTACATTCTACTTTGGTGAGTAGCGTCTGGGGTCTTAAAACTCTGTGAGGGGCCATCTAAGATACTCCACTGGTCTCATCCCTAGGGAGCAAGGGAGAATGAAGAAAACTAAAGACACAATGCAAAGATTAGTCCAAAGGACTAATGGACCACAACTACCACAGCCTCTACCAGGCTGAGTCCAGTACAACTAGGTGGTGCCCGGCTACCACCACTGACTGCTCTGACAGGGATCACAATAGAGGGTCCCAGACAGAGCTGGAGAAAAATGTAGAATAAAATTCTAACTCACAAAAAAGACCAGACTTCCTAGCCAGAGCAATTAGGCTAGATAAAGAAATAAAGGCATCCAGATTGGTAAAGAAGAAGTAAAAGTATCTCTATTTGCAGACGACATGATCTTATACACAGAAAACCCTAAAGAATCCACAAAAAAACATTGAAACTAATAGAAGAGTTCAGCAGAGTATCAGGATACAAAATAAACACACAAAAATCAGTTGGATTCTTCTACACCAACAAAAAGAACATCAAAGAGGGAATCACCAGATCAATACCGTTTACAGTAGCCCCCAAGAAGATAAAATACTTAGGAATAAATCTTACCAGAGATGTAAAAGACCTATACAAAGGAAACTACAAGACACTATTGCAAGAAACCAAAAGAGACCTACGTAAGTGGAAAAACATACCTTGCTCATGGATAGGAAGACTTAACATTGTAAAAATGTCTATTCTACCAAAAGTGATCTATAGATACAACGCAATTCCGATCCAAATTCCAAGGACATTTTTAATGAGATGGAGAAACATCACCAAATTCATATGGAAGGGCAAGAGACGCATTACTGAAAAAGAACAACAAAGTGGGAGGCCTCACTCTAGCTGATTTTATAACCTATTGTACCGCCACAGTAGTCAAAACAGCCTGGTACTGGTACAACAACAGATACATGGACCAATGGAACAGAATTGACAATCCAGACATAAATCCATCCACATATGAGCAGCTGATATTTGACAAAGGCCCAAAGTCAGTTAATTGGGGAAAAGACAGTCTTTTTAACAAATGGTGCTGGCATAACTGGATATCCATCTGCAAAAAAAGAAAACAAGACCCGTACCTCATGCCATGCACAAAAACGAACTCAAAATGGTTCAAAGACCTAAACATAAAATCTAAAATGATAACCATCATGGAAGAAAAAATAGGAGCCTGAAAACATGGCATAACACTATACAAAACATTACTAACAATGCAGAAGAAAAACTAGATAACTGGGAGCTCCTAAAAATCAAATACCTATGCTCATCCAAAGACTTCACCAAAAGAGTAAAAAGATTACCTACAGACAGGGAAAAAGTTTTTAGCTATCTCATTTCTGATTAGTGCCTGATCTCTAAAATCTACATGATACTGCAAAAACTCAACTGCAAAAAGACAAATAACCCTATTAAAAAATGGGCAAAAGATATGACTAGACACTTCACTAAAGAAGACATTCAGGTAGCTAACAGATATATAAGGAAATGTTCACGATCATTAGCCATTAGAGAAATGCAGATCAAAACTACAATGAGATTTCATCTCACTCCAACAAGGCTGGCATTAATCCAAAAAACACAAAATGATAAATGTTGGAGAGGCTGTAGAGAGATTTTAACACTTCTATACTGCTGGTGAGAATGTCAGATGGTACAACCACTTTGGAAATCGATTTGGTGCTTCTTAAAAAGCTAGAAAAAAAAAAAAAGCTAGACATAGAACTACCATACGATCCAGCAATCCCACTCCTTGGAATATATCCTAGAGAAATAAGAGCCTTTACACGAACAGATATATGCACACCCATGTTCACTGCAGCACTGTGTACAATAGCAAAAAGTTGGAAGCAACCAAGGTGCCCATCAACAGATGAATGGATAAATAAATAACGGTATATTCACACAATGGAATACTATGCATCAATAAAGAACGATGATGAATCCACGAAACATTTCATAACACCGAGAAATCTGGAAGACATTATGCTGAGTGAAATTATTCAGTTGCAAAAGGACAAATATTGTATGAGACCACTATTGTAAGAACTCGAGAAATAGTTTAAACAGAGAAGAAAATATTCTTTGACGATTACCAGAAGGGGGAGGGAGGGAGGTAGGGTGGAAGAGGGGTTTTCACTAACTAGATAGTAGATAAGCTTTATTTCAGGTGAAGGGAAAGACAACACACAATACAGGAGAGGTCAACACAACTGGACTAAACCAAAAGCAAAGAAGTTTCCTGAATAAACTGAATGCTTCGAAGGCCAGTGTACCAGGGGCAGGGGTTTGGGGACCATGGTTTCAGGGGACATCTAAGTCAATTGCCATAGTGAAACCTATTAAGAAAAGATTCTGCATCCCACTTTGGACAGTGGCGTCTGGGGTCTTAAACGCTAGCAGGTGGCCATCTAAGATGCATCAATTGGTCTCAACCCACCTGGAGCAAGGAAGCATGAAAAACACCAAAGACATAAGGTAATCATGAGCCCAAGAGACAGAAAGGGCTGCATAAACCAGAGACTACATCAGCCTGAGACCAGAAGAACTAGATGGTGCCTGGCCACAACCGATGACTGCCCTGACAGGGAACACAACAGAGAACCCCTGAGGGAGCAGGAGAGCAGTGGGATGCAGACCCCAAATTCTCGTGAAAAGACCAGACTTAATGGTCAGACTGGGACTAGAAAGACCGCGGAGGCCATGGTCCCCAGATCTTCTGTTAGCCCAAGACAGGAACCATTCCCAAAGCCAACTCTTCAGACAGGGATTGGACTGGTCTATGGGATGGAAAATGACACTGGTGAAGAACGAGCCTCTTGGATCAAGTAGACACATGAGACTATGTTGGCATCTCCTGTCTGGAGGGGAGATGAGAGGGCAGAGGGGCCAGAAGCTGGCCAAATGGACACGAGGAGAGAGAGTGGAGGGAAGGACTGTCCTATCTCATCTCATTAGGGGGAGAGCAATTAGGAGTATACAGCAAGGTATATGTAAATTTTTGTATGAGAGACTGAGTTGATTTGTAAACTTTTAAAGCACAATAAAAATTAATTAAAAAAAAAAAGACCAGACTTACTGGCCTGACAGAGACTGGAGAAACCCCAAAAGTATGGCCCCCAGACATCATTTTAGCTCAGTAATGAAGTCATTCCTGAGGTACACCGTTCAGCCAAAGATTAGACAGAGCCATAAAACAGAGCGAGACTAAAGGGGCACACCAGCACAGAGGCAAGGACGAGAAGGCAGGAGGGGACAGGAAAGCTGGTAATAGGGAGCCCAAGGTCAAGAAGGGAGAGTGTTGACATGTCACGGGGTTGGTAATGAATGTCACAAAACAATGTGTGTACTAACTGTTTAATGAGAAGCTAGTTTGTTCTGTAAACCTTCATCCAAAATACAAAGAAAAAAAAAAATCCCTGTCTTCAAAGAGCTGGCATTTAAGAGGAATATTTTCATGGTGGACAGTTTAGAATCCTTCCATTTTGCTATTGCAAATAAGCCTGAGACAAATGCCCCTAGTTCATAAATCACTGTCCACAACACTGGTTATTTCTCTAGGGAAAAATCTAGACCAGACCTGCCCTGACTAATACAGGAGCCACTAGCCACATGTGACTACTGAGCACTTGAAATGTGACTAATCCAAATTGAGACGTGTCATAAGGGTTAAGCACATGCTGGGTTTCAAAGATCGGGTACAAGAGAGAATGTCAAATTCTTGATAACATAATGTTTTATATTGACTGCATGTTGAAATGACAATTTTTTGCATTCTGTTGAGTTAAATCAAAATTAATTTCACCTGTTTCTTTGTACTTTTTTAATGTGGCAGTGGGTTTTATGAGAAAATGTTAAATTACATATGTAGCTTGCATTATATTTCTATTAGACAGTTCTACTCTAGAATGTGTATCACTGGATTAAAGGGTACGCATCACTCTTTGTCCCTGAATAGATTCCGACTCATAGCGACCCTATAGAGCAAAGTAAAACTGCCCCATAGGGCTTCCAAGGCTGTAATTTTTATGGAAGCTGACTGCCACATCTTTTTCCCTCGGAGCACCAGTGGGTTCAAACCACCAACCTTTTAGTTAGCAGCCAACCGCTTTAATCACTTCATCACCAGGGCTCTACCAGTTTACAAGGTCCCTAACCAAAACCAAACCCATTGCCATCAAGTCAATTCCAACTCAAAGCAACCCTGTAGGGCAGAGTAGAACTGGCCCGTAGGGCTTCCAGTGGCACAAATGGTTTGTGCTTGGCTACTAATCTAAAGGTTGGTGGTTCGAACCCACCCAGTGGCACCTCAGAAGAAGACCTGTACATAAGGATTACAGCCAAGAAGACCTCATGGAGTGGTTCGTGGGGTCGCCATGAGTTGGAATTGACTCCATGGCAGCAGGTTTGGTTTTTTGGTATACCAACTCACATTGCCACATTGTCCTCAGTTCCAAGAGAGAGCGTTTCATAAGACTCCAAAATATACAAACTTCCATAGGCACTCACAAAGGAGTCATGCATGTTCCTTTCAGATGGTCACCTGAGTGGCCATGTAATCCTCTCTTTAACCATCCAGCATCTCCAGAAGTGGGTTTGATTATTCTCATAAAAATAAACCAAGGGAAAATGATACTGGTGAAGAACGAGCTTCTTGGATCAAGGAGACACATGAGACTATGTTGGCATCTCCTGTCTGGAGAGGAGATGAGAGGGCGGAGGGGGCCAGAAGCTGCCCAGTGGACATGAGGTGAGAAAATGGAGGGAAGGAGTGTGCTGTCTCATTACAGGGAGAGCATTTAGGAGTGTATAGCAAGGTGTATATATATTTTTGTACGAGAGACTGACTTGATTTGTAAACTTTCATTAAAGCACAATAAAAATTAATTAAAAAAAACAAATAAACTAAGGAACTTGAGGTTTTGAAAGGTTTGGGCACTTGCTCAGACTCACCCACCGTAGAGTCTGGACTTCGCTCCCAATCCTTCCCGCTCTAAAGATCTTGCTCTTAACCACTACCAAACCCAAAACCAAACCAGCTGCGGCGGAGTGGGCTCCAACACATGGTGACCCCATGTGTGTCAGAGTAGACCTGTGTTCCTTAGGGTTTTCAGTGGTTGATTTTTTGAAAGTAGATCTCCAGGCTTTTCTTTTGAGGCGCCTCTGAGTGGAGTAGAACCACCAAACTTTTGGTCAGCAGCGGAGCTCGTTAACCGCTTGCACCAGCCAGACTTGGTGCCAGTCTCCGTGTTTGGCGGACCTGCTGCCCTAGAAGGCGTTCTGTCTGGTCTTGTCTTGTTTATTGGAGCTAAGCGCGGGAAGATCAAGAAGAGGCGACTGGGACAGGGACCAGAAAGTGAATGCCAGCGCCTACACCCGCTGGAAAGAAACGAAACTGAAAGCGCGGGAAAGAAGGACCGCGAGTACTCCTGCAAGGAAACGAAACTGGACACGCCTGAGCCTACGGAAGCCCTGCGCTGCTGAGCCGGCAGTGCGGGGCCGCCTCTGCTCATACTGCGGGCGACCATGGACGTGTACAGCACCCCGGCCGCCGCGCTGGACAGGTTGGTGGCTCGCAGCCTACAGCCACCAGCGGAGTTCGTGGGGGCGGCGCGGCGCGCCCTGGGCGCCCTGGGCGCCACCCTACGAGAGCGCGGGGGGCGCCCCGGAGCCACCGGCCTGGAGCCGCGGGTGCTGAAAATTATCAAGGTGAGGCGCCCGGGCTGCTGGGGTCAGGGTAGGGTGGGGGCAGACCTCAGAGTCGTCATTTGTAAGTGGGTGCAATCCTCGGAAGACACTGAGACTGAAGATGGACGGGCTGCGGGGTTTGGTTTGATCAGCTTTATCCTTTTTTCATTCATTTCTTTAACAAACACTTATAAAACCCACTGACTATGTGTTAGTGTTCTAAATGCCCTGAAAATATAATGCTCGCATTTAATCATTTAATGTGCACAACAGCCCTGCGAAGTAACCCCCACTTGACAGACGGGGAAACTGAGGCACAGAGAAGAAGTGAGTTGTCCAAGCTGGTAAGAGAGAAGTTGAGCCAGGGATTTATTATGGAGCAAATGTGGCAAAGGGCTTTTGTAAAATACTCTCTTCATTTGTGTACGTTTGAAAACTTTCACAATAAAAACCACCTTTAAGTAAATTAATCTAGAGAACAGAAGAGAATGTGGGTTTGAGAGCCTGGCTGCCTGGATTCAAATCCTGGCCCTGCTTCTACTGGGTGAGGGGTCTTAAGCAAGTGACAAGCTCCCTGTTCTTTTCTAAAGTGAGTGCTGTAATAGTACCTTCCTCCTACCTTTGTTTGGAAGTTTAAATGAGCTTGTTGTGTGTAAAATGCCTGTTGTTGGTGCTGGGTGCCATGGAGTCCATTCCGACGTAAGAGTGACCCTGTACACAGAGTAGAACTTCCCCACAGGGTTTTCTAGGGTGTCATCTTTATGGGAGCAAATTGCCAGGTCTTTCTCCAAGGGAGTCACTGCGTGGGTTCAAACCACCAACCTTTCAGTTAGCGGCTGAGCACTTAACCATTGCGCCACCAGGTTTCCTTATAAAATCCCTAACGCATGAGAGATGCTCAAAACCCAAACGCATTTCAAAAAATTAACCCATTGCCGTTGAGTCGATTCTGACTCGCAGCAACCCATAGGACAGAGTAGAAATGCCCCGTAAGGCTTCCAAGGAGCGACTGGTGGATTCAAACTGCTGGCCTTTTGGTTAGCAGCCAAATGCTTCCTTAACCAGTATACCACCAGGGCCCCAAGAGATGCTCAGTTAGTAATATTTCTCTGTGTTCTGCCCTGTACTCCCTTTTTCAGCAGCCCCAATGTGAGTCCCTTGGTGGCGAAGTGGTTAAGCATTCAGCTGCTGACCAAAAGGTCGGCAGTTCAAATCCTCCAGGCGCTCCCTGGAAACCCTATGGGGCAGTTCTACTCTGTCTTAAATAGGGTCACTATGAGTGGAAATCGACTTGATAGCAATGGGTTTGTTTTTTGTTTGTTTTTTGAATGCGAACCCCTAGCGGTAAAGGAGCTAGCAAGCCATTGAGTAATGAGGAGTCCCAGTTTGAGGGGAGGGTTTTCCTGAAGGCCTGAGTCCTGGCCCTTGCCATTTACTGGCTGGGTAGTTCACTTTACCACTCTGAGCCTCGCTCCTCATATCTGTAACCATGTCAGGGTTTTTGTGTGTTTGGAAGTGAGATTTCACCTGTCAGACATGCGTAAGGTGAGGCTCTGACAAATGGGCCTCCTTCTCAGATCGTCAGGCTGGAAGCTTTGCAGCAAGATACACTGCTCAGAAAGGCCTCAGAAATTCAGCGAATCATATCGTGGTTTTGTACCGATTCCAGGCAAAGGTCACAAACATGCGTTCTGCAAACCAGAATTTATTTCACCTAGTATTAATTTTGTTGAAGTTAGCGGATGACATTTAAAAATCATGGATTCACACAGAGAAGTTGCTTCTTTTAAACCTCAGATGTGGCCGGCATTCCCGCGTAGCTTCAGTGGCCTGGAGCTGTGCTGCCACGGTCCCCGCCCAGCCCGCTTGCCTCACCCAAGTTGCCTGCCAGGCTGCACGAGCACAAGAACTGGAGAGCGCAGAATCCTGAGTGATTTTTCTCTTCACAGGGAGGCTCCTCTGGCCGGGGCACGGCTCTGAGGGGCGGCTGTGATTCTGAACTTGTCGTCTTCCTGAACTGCTTCAAGACTTATGAGGACCAGGCCCCCCGCCGTGCAGAAATCCTCAGTGAGATGAGGGCACAGCTGGAATCCTGGCGGATGGACCCTATCCCTGGCCTGAGCCTGGAGTTTCCTGAGCAGGACACGTCTGGGTTGCTGCAGTTCCGACTGGTGTTTGAGGACCTTGAAAACTGGATGGACGTCCGCCTGGTGCCCGCTTTTGATGCCCTGGGTGAGAGGTGCCACACCTATGTTGTGGGGAGGGAAGGGGCAGTGTCACCCTGGGATTCTTGGGAGTGAAACAGGGCTTCCATTTCTGGCCCTGCCACCGACTAGCTGTGTGACCTGGGCAAGCCTCTACCCCTCTCTGGGCTTCTGTTTTTTAACTAAACATATTGGGCGTGGACCAGACAGAGGCCTAGAAAACGTAGTTCCTTCTGGATCTGTGGTCCTGGTGTTTGGATGCTTGGCCCTCTACCAAGTATCTCGGGAAAATTTCCTTCAGCCACTGCCTAGAGTAGTCTGCCCAAACCTTCCACAGATACCCCAGAGGCAGAGGCAAAGGGACAAGTGCCCAGCAGCAGGGGTCTGGGGACGAGGCCAAAATTCTGCAGAATCTTGTATTTCATCTTGAAAACATTAATTTGATTTTTGCATTCCCCTCCATGATAAACCCATGCTTGATTTAAAATAAAAATGTACCTCAGTGCCCTCATCTGTAAAATGGGAATAATAATAGTCTGCCTTATACAGTTGTGGGAAGGATTAAATGTGTTAATATACGGAATGAACTGAGAACAGGGCTCAGCATGTAATAAGGACTATGTATGTAAGTATTTGCTATTATTATTTCTGTTATTATTCCTATTGTCTCTATTATTATAATTTACTCTGGTATTCCAGGGGAGAGCTATCTCGAGTTTATCCTGGGTTATGACGTGCTGGCACACAGCCCACATTCCTCTACACCTAGTATGCCCACTCTCTGTGTGCACATATATTAGTCGTAAAAAACCAGCTGCCATGGAGTCAACTCCACGTGGGTCATAGTGACCCCATATGTGTCAGAGTAGAACTGTGCTCCGCGGGGTTTTCAATGGCTGATTTTTCCAAAGTAGGTTGCCAGGCCTTTCTTCAAAGGACTCGAACCTCTAATCTTAGGGTTAGCAACTGAGCACGTGAACCAGCTGCACCACCCAGGGACTCCATTAATAACTACGACTTATTAAATCCTTAACTATTTCAAGCGCTTGATGTGGATCATCATCTCTTTACTCTCAAAATAAGCCCGTGAGGTCTGTATTGTTTTATCTTCCATTTTACCAGTGGGGAAACTGAGGCACCGGGATGTACAGTAAGTCACCCAAAGTCACACCGTAAGAAAGTGGGGGAAGGTTTTTAGCTATGGCATTTCCGATCAGCGCCTGATCTCTAAAATCTACATGATGCTGCAAAAACTCAACTACGAAAAGACAATCCAGTGAAAAAATGGGCAAAAGATATGAACAGGCACTTCACTAAAGAAGACGTTCAGGTAGCTAACAGATGCATGAGGAAATGCTCACGATCATTAGCCATTAGAGAAATGGAAATCAAAACTGCAGTGAGATTCCATCTCATGCCAACAAGGCTGGCATTAATCCAAAAAACACGAAATAATAAATGTTGGAGAGGTTGTGAGAGACTGGAACACTTATACGCAATGGAATACTATACATCGATAAAGAACAGTGATGAATCTGTGAAACATTTCATAACATGGAAGAATCTGGAAGGCATTATGCCGAGTGAAATTAGTCAGTTGCAAAAGGGCAAATATTATATAAGACCACTATTAAAAGAACTCAAGAAATAGTTTAAACAGGGAAGAAACTGTTCTTTGATGGTTACGAGAAAGGGGAGGGAGGGAGGGAGGGAGGGAGAGGGGCATTCACTAATTAGATAGTACGTAAGAACTATTTTGGGTGAAGGAAAAGACAACACACAATACAGGAGAGGTCAGCACAACTGGATTAAACCAAAAGCAAAGAAGTTTCCTGAATAAACTGAATGCTTTGAAGGCCAGCATAGCAGGGGCAGGGGTTTGGGGACCATGGTTTCAGGGGACATCTAAGTCAATTGGCATAATAAAATCTATTAAGAAAAGATTCTGCATCCCACTTTGGACAGTGGCATCTGGGGTCTTAAACGCTAGCAAGCAGCCATCTAAGATGCATCAATTGGGCTCAACGCCCCTAGAGCAAAGAAGAATGAAGAAACCAAAGACACAAGGTAATTATGAGCCCAAGAGACAGAAGGGGCCACATAAACCAGAGACTACATCAGCCTGAGACCTGAAGAACTAGATGGTGCTCCCTACAACCGATGACTGCCCTGACAGGGAACACAACAGAGTACCCGAGGGAGCAGGAGAGCAGTGGGATGCAGACCCCAAATTCTCGTGAAAAGACCGGACTTAATGGTCTGACTGAGACTAGAAGGACCCCAGAAGTCATAATCCCCAGACATTCTGTTAGCCCAAGACAGGAACCATTCCTAAAGCCAACTCTTCAGACAGGGATTTGGCTGGACAATGGGATAGAAGATGATACTGGTGAAGAAGGAGCTTCTTGGATCAAGTAGACACATGAGACTATGTTGGCATCTCCTGTCTGGAGGGGAGATGAGAGGGCAGAGGGGGTCAGCAGCTGGCCAAGTGGACACGAAAAGAGAGAGTGGAGGGAAGGAATGTGCTGTCTCATTAGGGGGAGAGCAATTAGGAGTATATAGCAAGGTATATATAAGTTTTTTTATATAAGTTTTTGTATGAGAGACTGACTTGATTTGTAAACTTCCACTTAAAGCACAATAAAAAGAAAATAAAAAAAAGAAAGTGGGGGCAGAGATGTAGGGAATTATGGAGACTGTTTACTTTCCCCAAGCCATGCCCATGAGAAGTGGAGGAAAAGGCACACATGCTGTAAGGTCAGATGGCCCTGAGTTCGAATCCTGCTTCTGTTGTTTGCCAGTTATGTAATCTCGGGCAAAGCACTGAATTTCTCTGTGGCTCACTATAGAATGGGGTGAATGAAGAGTTTTACTTTCTTACATGATTGTGATGGGGATGCAATGAGGGGGATTCATGTAAAGCTTTCAGCACAGCGCCAGCACACAGGAAATGCTCAAGAAATACCAGCAATCGCTGCTAAGGAATCAGGACCCCTTGCCTCATTTTCTCTTTCACTATTTCTGCTGTTTCCACCGCCGATGGCACCAGGGAGTGTGTGGCCAATTAATTAAAGGTGTGTACAGTGATGTTTAGGAGCCCTGGTGGTGCAGTGGTTAAAGCACCCAGCTGCTAACCAAAAGGCCGGAGCTTCGAACCCTCCGGCTGCTCCACAGGAGAAAGATGTGGCAGTCTCCTTCCATAAAGATTTACAGCCTTGGAAACCCTATGGGGCAGTTCTACTCTGTCCTGTAGGGTTGCTATGAGTTACAATCGACTCAGCAGTGATGAGTTTGGTTTGGTGATAGTGGTGTTTTAGTATTGCCTGAGGGAGTAATCGAAAGGTTGGAGGTTCAAGTCTACCCAGAAGCACCACGGAAAAAAGGCCTGGTGATCTACTTCCAAAAAATCAGCCACCGAAAACCCCGTGGAGCACAGTTCTACTCTGACACACATGGGGTTGCTAGGAGTCAGAGCTGACTTGACAACGGGTTACTGGAGGGAGTTTCAGGGAGGAGTGAATTGTACTTGTGACTCAGCTGAAGGCATCCTCCCTGTTTAACCACACGACTGGTCTTCCTCAGGCCCCGCCCACTAGCGGCTGCTTAGCTATTTGGGAGGGGAGACTCCTTTCTAGTCTGGAGCACAACTCTTCCTCCTTGTCTCCTGAGCTGCTCGGGGGAAACTGAGGCACAGTCCACCAAGCCCCGACTCCACTACATTGTTGGATTCTCCTTTCCAAATTCCCCCCAGTCTCTTCCAGTGCGCCAAGCTGGGCTCAGTGCCAACACTGCCCTCTATATCCACAGGTCAGCTGAGCCCTGGTATGAAACCCAAGCCCCAGGTCTATTCTGCCCTCCTCAACAGTGGCTGCCAGGGGGGCGAGCATGCCGCCTGCTTTGCAGAGCTGCAGAGGGACTTCGTGAACATTCGCCCAGCCAAACTGAAGAACCTGATCCTGCTGGTGAAGCACTGGTACCGCCAGGTAAGGACATGTGTGAGACCCCTTCCTCCAGGCATATGACTGTTTGAATCTGTGCCTTCAAGAATCTTTTGCTGTAGAGGCTTTCATGTTTGTCTTTCTAGGAATTGTCTGTTCATTCCCTTTGTCCGGAAACCCTGGCGGCGTAATGGTTAAGTGCTACAGCTGCTAACCAAAGCATCAGCAGTTCGAATCTGCCAGGCGCTCCTTGGAAACTCTATGGGGCAGTTCTACTCTGTCCTATAGGGTCGCTATGAGTCGGAATCGACTCGACAGCACTGGGTTTGGGTTTTTTTTTTTTTTTTTTTTTTAATCCTTTGTCCATTATTTTCTTTTGGGCTAGCTGTCTTCTTGCTATTGATTTCTTGGTGCTCTTTATATATACTTTTTTTCTTTATATATTCTGGGCACTCGTTCTGAGTTAATATAATGCAAATATCTTCTCCCAGTCTGGAGCTTGTACTTTCACTTTGTGGGTCTTTTGTCATAGAAGATACTTGAATTTTAATGTAATCAGATGTATTAATCTTTTTCGTGTATGGTTTGTGCTTTGCGTGTCTTGTTTAAGAAATCTTTCCCTATCCTGTCTTTCTAAAATTATTCTCCTATGTTTTTCTCCAAAAAGTTTTAAGTTTTGCTTTTTCATGTTTAGGACTTTGCCCTAACTGGAGTATTCTGTACATGGTTTGAGGTAATTTGAAGTTTGCACACCCCTTGCCCCAGCGTGCGTCCATGCTTGTTGACAGACTTGTGCACTGGGAGAGGGGTGCCCAGCTAGTGCCTAGGGATGGGGAAACAGGCCTCCTAAAATCTTGGGACACATAGCCTGGTCCTTCTGTTGGACTCATTTGTCATAAAGCAGGTCTGAGTAGGAAGAAATCTTGGATTCCAATTCTGACTCAGCCATCACATGCTGTGTGACCCCAGGCAAATTCCTACCCTTCTCTGGGCCTGTTTCCACCACTGGGTATAGAGGAGAATATGGGTTTCTAAGTCTTTCCCAGCTAAATAAGCCTCTCCAGGGGCAAGAAATGCTGGCTAATAGCCTGGTACCTATTAAAAGGTCAGACTCTGGATCCAGTCTGCCAGGGGGACGAGTCCTGGATCTGCTACTTAATCTTCTGTGTGACCTTAGTCAAGTTACATCACCCCGGTGCCTCAGTTTCCTCACCTGTAAAGGGGTGGTTTGCTAGCTGGAGGTATATATTTAAGTGCCAGCTTTTTTTTTTTTTTTTTTTTTAGTGATACCGCTCAGGTAATGTACTAGGCGTTGGGGGTGTGGCAAAGAGGCCCCCCAAAATAAGACACCTGAGGGCTGTCTTAGTTATCTAGTGCTGCAATAACAGAAATGACACAAGCGGATGGCTTTAACAAAGAGAAATTTATTCTCTCACGGTTTAGTAGGCTAGAAGTCCGAATTCGGGGCGCCAGCATCAGGGGAGGGCTTTGTCTATCTCTTGACTCAGGGGAAGGATCCTTGTCATCAATCCTCCCCAGTCGAGGAGCTTCTGAGCACAGGGACCCCAGGTCCAAAGGACATGCGATTCTCCTGGCTCTTGTTTCTTGGTGGTCTGAGGCCCCCATATCTGTCTGCTCACTTGTCTCTTTTACGTCTCAAAAGAAACTGATTTAAGACACAACCTCATTTTGTAGATTGGGCCCTGCCTCAGTAACATAACTGCCTCTAATCCTGCCTCATTAACATCATAGAGGTAGGATTTACAACACATAGAAAAATCACATCAGATCACAAAATGGTGGATAAATCCCACAACACAATACTGGGAATCATGGCCTAGCCAAGTTGACACACATTTTGGGGGGACTCAATTCAGTCCATAACTGCTGACAAAAGGTGACAAGAATTACCCTAAGAGAAGGTACTGTGAAATCAGATATCTAGGGTGGGTGGGAGGGTCATGTCAGAGTCAAGCTGGGCCTCGAGGAATGAGGAGGGGTCGGCCAAGTTAAGGGGAGATGAAAAGTGTTCTAGGCCGAGGGAACAGCATGTGCAAAGACCTGGAGGTAGGAGAGAACTTGGGGACCAGTGAGCGATATGATAGGAACAGACATGACAGGCGGCGGGGTGTGGAGGAGGAGAGGAAGCTGGCGAGGTGGACAGAGGTCAGACCAAGCAGCACTTTGCAGGCAAATTGAGAATCACTCCAAGGGCAATAAGAGCTGTGGATGGTGCTTTATCTGCAGGGGAAGGGGGAGTGATGTGGTTAAATATGTGCCTGCTTCAGTCAGCGGACAATGGATTGGTGAGAGGCAGACTGAGGACCACGAGGAGGCTGGGGCGGTTGTCCAGGTGCGAGGCTGACAGCTGGACTGAGATAGACCAGAGCATGGGAAAGACATGGAGAGATGGAGCGCTTGTGAGGCAGCCACATGGGTGAAGCCCCGACAGTGAGAACAGGAGAGACCATCCAGGCTGCTCCCAGAACAGGCTTGGAGCACAGCTGCTTGTCCCAGGCTGGAACTGTAGGTCCCCACCTGGAGACTGCGATACTCAGGGAAGTTCTGCGAGAGCTTGCTGTCTTCCTTCCCCTTTGTCCTCTGAGCCCCTCCTCTCGCCCATTACAGGTGTGCCCACAAGAGGCGGGGAGGGGGATGCTGCCCCCAGTTTACGCCCTGGAGCTGCTGACCATCTTCGCCTGGGAGCAGGGCTGCCAGAAGGACGCCTTCAGCCTGTCCCAAGGCCTCCGAACCGTCCTGGGCCTGATCCACCAGTACCAGCACCTGTGTATTTTCTGGACCGTCAACTATGGCTTTGAGGACCCTGCAGTTGGGCAGTTCTTACGGGGCCAGCTGAAAAGACCCAGGTATGACCTCACTCCTCCTCGTCATCGGCTCCCCTGCGGCTGAGCATGGGAGATAATTAACCACCGTGAAACAGGTCATATTGACCAAGGGCTTGGTTGGGATCAAGGTGAAACGCTATACTTGCATTTTCTAAATCAGTGGTTCCAGCCTCGGGTGCATATTTGAATCACTCAGGGAGTTTTGAGCGTGGTACAAACAGTTCACACCAACTGAAGGGTTCACCCAGAGGCACCTCAGAAGAAAGGCCTGGCAATCTGCTTCAGAAAGTTCTGCTCAGATGTACATGGGGTCGCCATGAGATGGAATCAGCTCAGCAGTAGCTGGTACTAGTGGGAGTTTTAAGAAATATACCAGTGCCTCATTACTGCGGTGTAACATACACATCTTAAATGCATATTTTGATGATTTTCTCTGAAGTTGAACACATACCTGTGAAACCAGCACCCAGATCAAGGTGGGATATTTCCCAGCACCTCAGAAGCTTCCCTTGTGCACTTCCCAGAACCCCCAAAATTAACCCCATTCTGACTTCTTTCATAATGCTTTTGCCTGTTTTTAAACTTTATTTAAATAGAATCATACCACACTTTTTCGTGTGTGGCTTTGCTTTCTCAACTCTAAGCCTTCAAGATTCATCCATATTGTTGTGTGGAGCTGCGGTCCGTTCTTTTTCATTGCTGTATAGCATTCCACTGTGTGCATTTATTATAATGTAGTTTCCATTCTATTGATGATGAACATTTGGGTTGTTTCCAGTTTGGGGCTTGTCAAAGAGAAAAATTAATACAGACATCTTACTTTTTGAAGGTTTTTCTTACCCACAAAACAAAATGTTAACCGTAAAAAAAATTCCTGACCCCAAATTAATCCGGCCAGCAGTGTTTTGGGTTGGTTGGTTTGTTTTTTACCCAAAATTGTGAATCATTTTTTTCCTGATGGAAGCCGGGTTTACTTAATTTGAATTTCTAAAGGTATCATAGCTGCAGGTGGGTGGAGGGCCAGAGACCACCTCGTGAGCTGATGTCAGTGGATCTCAGTAAAAGGGGGAGGGCACGGTTCAATCAGTTAAGCTTAGCGAATGGCCGATTGTCTGTTCTCCTCTTGTCTTTACAAGCTTCATGGTAACTAGCCCACTTTGAGCCATTTGCCTT
Organism: Elephas maximus indicus; assembly: GCF_024166365.1. Lineage (NCBI taxonomy): Eukaryota > Metazoa > Chordata > Mammalia > Proboscidea > Elephantidae > Elephas > Elephas maximus. The sequence goes on from NC_064840.1 coordinate 11,152,880, forward strand.
TTTTGCCTTGAAATCAGAATGGTTTCCCTATATGCATACAGGATAATTGCTAAGAATTACCCTTATGTTTCAATTTCTTTGAGTTTTGAGTTATAACAGCCTCGGTGGCACAGTGGTTAAGAGCTATGGCGAGCTACGGCTGCTAACCAAAAGGTCGGCAGTTTGAATTCAGCACCTGCTCCTTGGAAACCCTATGGGGCAGTTCTACTCTGTCCTGTACGGTCCCTATGTTACCAGAATAAGGTTCTTGCCTCTCACTGGTCAAGACTGAGCAGGTAAGGCACATAGTTTTCCACATGAGCAAAGCTTTATTGAAGAGGCTTGCAAACAGAGAGGAGGGCCTAGAGCAGCACTTACCTTCATCTTGTTACCGGAATAAGGCTTTTGCCTCTCACTGGTCGAGAATGAGCTGGTAAGGCACGTAGTTTTCCACGGGAACAAAGCTTTATTGAAGAGGCTTGCAAGTGGAGACGAGGAGGGCCTAGAGCAACACTTACCCTCATCTCACAGAATAAAAGACAGGCCAGAGTTTTTAAAAGTTCTTGGGTGGGAAAAGATTCATGTTTACTCATAGGCACAGGCAGGGATATGTTAACTAAGGTGTGCGCACAGCACCTTTCCAAGATGGCTCCTGTCCCAGAGGCCTCTGGGATTCGTAGCAGGACTTATTATGGGGTGTCGCGCCTGCTCAGTCACTCATTCCCTGGGTTCGATTCCCCGGCTAGGACTGTAGCCCCTCACTGCCCCTGGTGGAAGGTCACACAGTGGTCACAGATGGATGTTCTGCGCATGTCCCTGGGCCTGGTTTTCTCCAGCTGCTTCTGAAAGGCAACTTTAAAGAAGTTTGCGTCTATTTTCAGATAGCCTGTCCCATTGTTCTGGGGAGTGGCTTTGTTTCTGCGCCCTGGCCTATTTCTTGTTACTTTGTTTGCAGATTTGAGGGTCCCTCTGTTCCCTGTCTTACTAAGTCTCTAGGTTCCACACTCAACCCCCTATTACCTCCCTGATATAGTATAGTCTATTTCTCTTTTACTTGCTTCTCCTCTAACCACACCAGTCTCTTCACTGTTTCTCAAACAGGCACCCTCCGATCTCAGGGCCTTTGCTCCCTGTCTTACCTATGAGTTGGAATCAACTCGACGGCAATGGATTTGGTTTGATTTATTACAAATAAGGTTGTTATAAACATTCTTGATCCTGTTTTCAGTGCCTGTGCTTATCTGTAGGGTATATATCTGGGAGTGAAATTGCCGGCTCATAAGATATAAATCAGAATCCCCAGGGCAACTGTGGTGTCTTGTGATTTTAATGTGCAGCCAGCATTGAGGGTCATTGCTCCAATTTAATCCCTGCAACACCGCATCAAAGCAGGCACTGTCGTTATACCCATTTTGCAGATGAGGAAACTGAGGCTCAGAGAGGTTGAGTCATCTGGTCCAGGTCACACAGCTGGAAAGGAGCAGAGTTGGGATTGGAACCAGGTCCGTTTGACTCCAGAGCCCCTGATCTTGACCATCTTGCTAACCAGAACCTTCTTATTGCAGACCCGTGATCCTTGACCCGGCAGACCCAACGTGGGACGTAGGGAATGGGGCAGCCTGGCGCTGGGACGTGCTGGCCCAAAAGGCAGGGTCCTGCTATGACCACCCGTGCTTTCTTCAGGCACCTGGGAGGCCTGTGCAGCCCTGGGAAGGGCTGGTGAGTGAGGGGTCCCCAGGATCCTTAGATTTCAGGCATGATTTTCTAACCAGTGTTTCCTAAGCATCTGCTGTGTGTCACAGGCTGTGTGGATGGAGAATACAGAATTGAAAAAGGAGAGGCAGCCACATGTAAAACGATCTAATTGACAGTCAGCTTGGAGGAAGGCCTTTATTTTGCATAGTTACTGTCTGCTGAACAAGCTGTGTCCACCCAAAGGGAGCATCTTTTGTAACTTATTCCCCCAGGAGGGGAACCATTTTCTATGCACAAAGTGCCACAAGGGCTAGCAGTGACCTCCCACTTCCCCTCTCTGAGTCTCAGTCACTCTGGCTGTACAATGGGCTGGTGAGAGAACGGGTTGGTTGGAAGCAGAAACCTCTGGCCCTGGGTAAAGCAGCTCCTTCCACAACTTCCAGGGCCTTCCACGTGCTGGGTGCTCAGATTTGGGCCACCCCATCCAGAGAGACCCTGACCAGAGCATCCCCGAGGACAGCAGGAGCAACAGTGCCGTGTGCCCCAGAGCAGGAAGCAAGAAACACTCGTACCCAGCTCCCAGCCCCTTGGGGACGAGCAGCAGCACCCCCTCTATACCAGGGACAGTCTTGGATCTGTCTCAGATCCCCACCAAGGAGCTGGACCGCTTCATCCAGGACCACCTGAAGCCGAGCCCTCAATTCCAGGAGCAGGTGAACAGGGCCATCGACAGCATCTTGCGCTGCCTCCGTGAGAACTGTGTCCACAAGGCCTCGAGAGTCAGCAAGGTGAGTGGGGCAGGTGGGGACACTGAGAAACCAGAGTGGGGAGCAGAAGGAGTCCCAGCAACAGAGCTGAGGTTGGGCAGGGGGACCAGACCGCCACGGAGGGCTGGTTTGCTGGATGGAGGTCTGTATTTTAGTGCCAGCTTTTGAAAACAAAAAAGATAACAGTTTTTGTTTGTTTTTTATTTGTGGTAAAAGTATATATAACAAAACATTTGCCAATTCATGGAATCCAGAATATTTGGAGCTATTGAGGCTGGATGAACCCCCAAAACTATTGCCCCAAGATAGTCTTCAAACCTTGAACCAGAAATAGCCCCGGTAGCCTTCTTTAAACCAAACAGTGGGGAAAAAAAAAAATTTTTTTTTTTTTTTTTTTAGTAAAGAATGCTTTCCTTGAACATGGTGCTCTTCTGAAGAACTATCTACTGTTGTTAGTTTCCAGGTTGTATAGGGTTTCCAAGGCTGTAATCTTTACAGAAGCAGAATGCCACATCCTTCTCCCATAGAGCAGCTGGTGGGTTGGAACTGCCCACCTTTTGGTTGGCAGCCGAGCGCTCGACCACTGCACCACCAGGGCTCCCACTCACATATCCTGGTACATGTGTGCTCAGTGGATATTTATTGAATGAATGAATGAATTGATCAGAAAAGCCAGATGTGCAGTTAGTAAGTGCTGGAGATGTTGGACTAGGATGTTCGTCATTGCCCCACTCCACCCACCCCAGTTACCTGTTGCCGTGTGTTGGTGTGACATTGCCCAGGTTTCGTGGGTCAGAAGGCAAGTATAGGCAGACGTAGCCTGGCTCTCTGCCAGGCTTCTAAGGGATGTAGGTCAGAGGGCTCGTGTAGTCTGCCTCTGTCCTGATGCCCCCAGACCCAGCAGCAGCCAAAGAGCAGTTTCAGGGGTGCAGATAGGGTGCAGCTGGTGGGGTTATAGTCTGACTCCTGGGCTTGGAGAGGGTCACTTCTCTGTGCTGTTCTTCCCTCCACAGGGGGGCTCTTTTGGCCGGGGTACAGCCCTAAGGGGTGGCTGTGATGTACAACTTGTCATCTTCCTCAACTGCTTCAAGAACTACCAGGACCAGAGGGCCTACCAGGCAGAAATCCTTGATGACATGTGGGCGCTGCTGGAATCCTGGTCCCAGGACCCAGTCCCCAACTTGAGCCTCAAGTTTCCTGAACAGAAGGCACGTGGGACTCTACAGTTCAGACTGATTTCCACGGCCTTGGAAAGCTGGATAGACGTTAGCCTGCTACCTGCCTTCGATGCCGTAGGTGAGAGCCCAGCCTGTGCTGTGGAGACTGATGGGAACCAGAGGGCCAGAGTACGTCTAACAGAGGGGCCTACCACCCTCCTTATGGTTGTAATTTCTTCTATATCACCAAGCATTGCAAACTACTTTGAGATACCTAATCATCGTATTATATAACTATTTAGTGCTTTTAATTTTATAAAGGTTTTAATTATGATATGTTTCAAGTAAATAGAAGACTACAGACATTACATATCCATGTACCCTAATTGAAATTTAAAACATATTTTAACAAAAACCTACTTGGGCTTTTTAAGAAATAACATGTTATAATTCCTCCCTTATTTGTAGGGGTTTACTTTGTAGTTCTTTTTCTAACTCTGGGGGGTGAATCTTAGTTTAGTAATTGTCAATCTTAATAAATGCAATTAAGGCTATACATTTCCCTCAAAGTACTACTTTAGCTGCATGGCACAAGGTTCATTATGTTTAATTTTTATTATCTCTCAGGTCTATTTCGTACTTTTAATTTGATATTATGATTTGTTCTTTGACTCATGAGTATTTGGAAGTGAGTTTCCAAATGAATGTGCTGAGGTTTTATTCCTCCGTTTGCTTTAGGCATTTGGTATTTTTTCAAAATGTGTCAGAGAATGTAGCTTATGTGGAATTTGTTGAGACTTCCTAGGTTGCCTTTGATTGAAAAAAAACGCATTGTTAAATGCAGGCTTTCACATAGTAGGTCCTTTGGATCTAGCTTATTATTTAATTTGCTCTGTTCTGTATTACTTGCTAATTTTTGCTTGTTTGATCAGTCAATTTCTGAGTGGAATATCTTAAAATCTGCTGTTCTGAATGTAGATTTGTCGATGTCTCTATAATTTTGGCAAGTTTTCTCTTAATATTTTTAAGCATTGTTATTAGGAACATATAAGTACATAACATATATTTGTTAGGTTGCTCCTTTTATCATTAAGTAATAATCCTTTTTATTCCTGAAAGCTCTATGTGTCTTAAAGCCTTTTATCTGGTATTAATAGGACTGTACTAATCTTCAAGTAGAGTTGTACACTCAGAGTGTTTCAAACTTCCACAGGGCAGCACAGCTCTGGCACCAAACCCAAGCCCCAGGTCTACTCCACCCTCCTCAACAGCAGCTGCCAGGAGGGCGAGCACGCACCCTGCTTTACAGAGCTACGCAGGAACTTTGTGAACACTCGCCCAGCCAAGCTGAAGAACTTGATCCTACTGGTGAAGCACTGGTACCACCAGGTGAGTCGTCAGGTACACCCGAGCACCTCCCAGGAAGTAGCTACTGTTATGGCAGCTGCCTCAGCCAATCATTTCCTCCCTTACACAGATACATCTCCTCCTTCACTTCTTATTGGCCATCCCAAGTGAAAGGACCACCTCCTCCCTCTTCCATTTCCTGCCCAGACCTTGGAGCCACTAACTGGGAGAAAATGTTTTCTCCATCAAGTCCAAAGCTCACATTTCTTGTAGTTGGGGTTCACTATCTCTCTCTAGCCTATGTTTCCCCTCTCTTTTCATACTACCAGGGTCCTTTCCCTGTTCTTTGCCACCTGCAAGCCTTTGCTTATGCTGTTCACCCAATCACCATCTTCTTTGCAAGTTATGCTAAATCCTTCAGAGCTCCTTTCTTAATCACTTTTCTGAGTGCCCATTCACATCCATGAACTCATTTGTTCAACACACATCTCCTGAGCTCCCTCTATTGCTAACTCTTGTAAGGGATGCTGGGATACCAAGATTAATATATCACAGCCTTGCTCAAGTCTGTGCAACCACCTCAGACACACCTTCCAGGGAGACTCCAGGCAGACTAGACTCAAGTTCTAGTCTGAGCTCTTTAGTCTCAGTGTGTGACCTTGGATAAGTCACACCCCTCTTTCGACCTCAGTTTACCCACCTATAAAATGAGAAGGGTGAGCCTGGCCATCACCAAGGTTCTATTCTTTCTGTAGCTTTACCTTTAATATCTCCCACCTTTCCCCAAGTGTCTAGGGCCATGCTCAGCACTCAGCAGGTGCTCACACCCACTATTCTTTGGTTGACCTTGGGTGATACAGGTTGCAGCCCAGGACAGAGGTGGACGGCCAGCCTGTGCTTCTCTGCCTTCAGCCTATGCAATGGAGCTCCTGACCATCTTTGCCTGGGAGCAGGGCTGCAGGAAGGACAGTTTCAGCATGGCCCAAGGCCTCCGAACTGTCCTGGGGCTCGTCCAGCAGCATCAGCACCTCTGTGTCTACTGGACTGTCAACTACGACCTTGAAGACCCAGCTCTCAGAACACACCTGCTTGGCCAGCTCCAGAAACCCAGGTGCGGACCCACTGCCCATCCTGCGTCCTTCTCATCCCCAACCCTCACCCTGGAAGTCATTGCATCTGGGAGGGGTCCCCTCGCTTGTGTTTCCTTCTGGATTCCTTGCTAAGCCCCAAAGGAAATGAGGGCCAGTTTTATTAATATGATAAAAGACCATTTCTTAAATTATGGGGCGGGGGATTGGAACTGAAGGAGGGCACTGATGGTCTCCAAAGCAGAGCAGCTCTGAAAACCTGGGGCATGAGGTTTAGGCCTAGAAACCTACTCGCTTGACCCTGGAATTGCAGAGACTGTGGAACAGATTCCAAGCCCACCTGTCCAGTCAGCCTGCCTGACCAAACAGAAACAGGACAGAGTGATGCTAGGCCTTACATTCTAGGACCAGGCCCTCTCCAGGGCAAAAATTGGAAGCAAGCCCTCCAGACAGCTGCTGAATGTGCCTATAAGGCCTGCTGGTATCGTAGCCCATTGAATGTCCCAGCCTCTGGCAAATAAATATTAGATTACTAACTCTGTCTCTTAATAATGAGCTAATTGCAGATAGCAGTGGGGCCAAGGGATCCCCCAGGGACAGATTACCAATAAGCAAGGTACACAGGGGCTTAACTGTGCTTATTTACTAATCCGTAGTGCAGTTTCGCCTGGTTTTCACCACATCAAAGCTGGTGTGTACTGTCCTTACTGGTAAATCCGCCCCTGGGTCCCACAAGCCCTCTCTTGAGTCTTCCCCGTTATAATACCATTCATTCTCGAGCTTAAGAAGCCTCAAAGCAGAGTGTCTGTTGCAGATAGCTGCAAGCCAACCACAGAATCATTCCACCAACACATCCATTAGTGTGACTTTATCTATCACTTTTCAAATCAAGCACTTAAAACACAAAGGAACACTGCCCATACGCATCCTAGTTTTCTTCCCTACAGGGCAGGTGTGGCTGGCAAGGAATCAGTGTGAGGAATCCCCCAGGTCACCTCCCCTACTGTCAGTAACAGGAACAATGTAGGTAACCCATATTGAGTATTGCCCTGTGCCAGATATTGTCCTAAGTTTTTTGTATGTATTAATTTACTTAATCTTTTTGAGAAAAAAAAAAAAAAACCTACTCTTGTCAAGTCGATTCTGACTCACAGCGACCCTATAGGACAGAGCAGAACTGTCCCATAGGGTTTCCAAGGCTGTCATCTTTACAGAAGCAGAATGCCACATCTTTCTCCCACAGAGCAGCTGATAGGTTCGAACCACCAATCTTTCAGTTAGCAGCCAAGTGTTTAACCACTGTGTGACCGAGTCTTCTTTCTTCATCTTCATAACAACCCTGTTTTATTATTATGCCCATTTTACAGATGAGGAGAGTGAGACCAGGAGACTGTAACTTGCCTAGCGGACAGAGTTGAGATTTACGCAGGCAGTTAGCCCCAGAGCCCATGCTCCAAGCCAGTACACTACATGGCTCTCGCGTGTTGGGCTTTTTTAGGGGAACGATCTTCCATCCCCAATCCCACCCCACTGTTATTCAAAACAGAGCTCGGCCCACCATCCCAGAGCAGGGGGCTCATTCTCTCTGGTGGAGGCCCACTCAGAGGTGAGACTTTTTTTATGGAAAAATTTTTAAAAACCTTATATAGGCCTCCATAGGAGTCCACACACTTGTCTCGTGGGGGTAGAATGTAGGGGCTGAAGGCCCAGACTCTGGAGCCCAACAGCCTGAGTTTAAATCCTAGCTCTGCCACTTTCTTGCTCTGCGACCTCAGGCAGGGGACTTTCCCTCTCTGAGCCTGTAGATCTGGAATAGTGGTAGTCGTCCTGACCTCAGAGGGCTGATGAGAGGATTAAATGATGTCATTCATAAGGACACAAAGAATGGGCCTGGTTTAGTAAACGCTCTGGAAGCTGGTGTGTGCACAAGCCTTAGGGCCGTAGTTTAGCCTGAATGGATGACCCATCTCCTCACCTTCCAGCAGGTTCTGCAGCCAGCAACCCCCCCAAAAAGGATGTGACACACACACACCCACCTACCACACACACCCTGATAGCTTCATGACTGAGGGCCCCGCTTGTGGACGATGGACTGACCCTGAGGTTCTGACGCTCTTTTCCCTCTTCCCAGCCCCCATGCTCCTTCCCAGACCCTCGCACCCCCCTGCTCCTTCACTGATTCCCACTTTTCGCACCCACCTGCCTACCCATTTTGCTCCCAGACCCCTGGTGCTAGACCCCGCTGACCCCACCTGGAATGTGGGCCAGGGCAGCTGGGAGCTGTTGGCCCAGGAAGCGGCAGCCCTGGAGAAACAAGCCGGTTTTGTGAATGGAGACGGGACGTCTGTGCTGCCCTGGGACGTGATGGTAAGAGGCAGAGCTCGGGCAGTGGATGCTATTGGTGCCCCCATCCCTTTTACCTGCCTATGCCCCATCCCCACTGCTGGGGGTGTTAACTGCTCATGGCTCACAGCTGTCTTTTCTCTGGAGACACCCTCCACAGATTGTTACACCCCGGTTGGTGCCTGAGTGACCGAACCCATTGCTGTCAAGTCAATTCTGACTCATAGAGATCCTATAGGACAAAGTAGAACTACCCCTTACTGTTTCCTAGGCTGTAATCTTTAGGGAAGCAGATCACCAGGTCTTTTCTCCATGGAGCTGCTGATGTGTTGGAACTCTGGGATGCAGTTAATGCCCCTGAGCTCCCGTGGGGTCAGACCAAAGCCCATCTCCAGCTGAGACCTGTCTTTGCTTAGCTCCTTCCCTGCCCTCTTCTGCTTCCCACACTCCCCTGCTCTTGAGAGCACACCCCCAAATAATCACGTGCCCAAGAATCCTCATCTCAGGCTCTGCTTCTAAGGAATCTGACTGAAGACCTGAGCCACTTGCAGCTCCAGAAGGGATCTGCCTTCACTGCACCTGCTGCTTTGCAGAGGAATCCTACTACTCAGACGAGTCCATTGAGACCTGGGCTCATTGTTGCCCCCATTTAAAGACGGGGAAACTGAGGCTATATGTTGGTGGTGGAACCAGAACTTGAATTCAGGTCCCTCTGATGCTGCCTTAAGGACCTGCCAACCCACTGAGAGGGAAGAGAGGAGGTGGGAGGGAGCAGAGGCTTGTCTCCGTAGGACATCGGGGGCAGGCCAGGGGTGATCTTGGGGAGTCCAGTCTCGAGCCCCAGGATTCTCTTTGCAGCCCGCCCTCCTTGACCAGACCCCAGCCAGGGACCTAGACAAGTTCATCAGTGAGTTCCTCCAGCCCACCCGGCAGTTCCTGGAGCAGGTGAACAAGGCGGTCGATACCATCTGCTCCTTCCTGAGGGAGAACTGTTTCCGGAATTCTCCCATCAAAGTGCTCAAGGTGGTCAAGGTGAGTGTTACGAATTCAATTGTGTCCCCCAAAAATATGGGTTGTAAATCCTAACGTCTATAGTGGTTAGGCGCGCTGATGGCGCAGTGGTTAAAGCCATCAACGGCTAACCGAAAGGTCAGTGGTCCTAAACCACCAGCGGCTCTGGGGGGGAAGATGTGGCAATCTGCTTCTGTAGAGTTTCGTAGCCCTGGAAACCCTATGGGGCCTCTGTGACTCAGAATCAACTCGACAACAGTGGGTTTGGAGTTTTTTATAGTGGTTATTGGAGCCCTGGTGGTGCAGTGCTTAAAAGCTCAGGTGCTAACCAAAAGGTCAGCAGTTCGAATCCTCCTTGGAAATCATCTGGGGCAGTTCCTGTGTCCTATAGGATCACTGTGAGTCAGAATTGACTCAATGGCAACGGGTTTGGTTTTGGGTTTTGGTATAGTGGTTGTAGTCCTATTTGGGAATGGGTTTCCTTTGTTATGTCAGCGAGACAGTATTAGTGTAGGGTGTGTCTTAAGTCAGTCTCTTTTAAGATGTAATAGAGTAAATCGAGCAAGCATCCAGGCAAGCAAGCAGAGATGGGGGAAGATTAGATGCCAGGCCACATGAAGATCACCAGACAGCCAAGAAATAGAAGCTGAAAAGAGACCAGGACCTTCCCCCAAAACCAAAAGAGAAAGAAAACCTTTCCCTAGAGCCTGTGCCCTGAATTTAGACTTCTAGCATCCTAAACTGTGAGAAAATAAATTCTGTTTATTAAAGCCCCCCACTTGTGGTATTTCGCACTAGACAGCTAGGACAGGGGTTCTGCAGAGAGCTGTGGGCAGAGGGTCCTGCAGGCTGGTGATCTTTCCGGGGCCAGGGCCAAGCAGGTGGTATTGCCCCCATATTAAAAGATGTAAGCCAGAGAGTTTAGGTTACTTGCCCAAGGTCACACAGCAGGCCCATAACCCACAGTGCAAAGCCCACAGCCTATGGCAAGAGGACATCAAGCGTACATCGAGGGTTAAGCCACCCGCCATGTCTCCCCAGGGTGGCTCTTCAGCCAAAGGCACAGGTCTGCGAGGCCGCTCGGACGCCGACCTGGTGGTCTTTCTCAGCTGCTTCACACAGTTCACTGACCAGGGGAACAACCGGGCCGAGATCATCTCAGAGATCCGAGCCCAGCTGGAGGCGTGCCAGCGGGAACAGCAGTTTAAGGTGAAGTTCGAAATCTCCAAATGGGAGAACCCCCGTGTGCTGAGCTTCTCCCTGACGTCCCTCACGACACTGGACCAGAGCGTGGACTTTGACGTGCTGCCAGCCTTTGATGCCCTAGGTGAGGTGTCCAGGCACCAGGAAGGGAAAGAGCAGAGACAGGGTGGCCACCGACAGTTGTAGAGGTTGTAGACTGCACAACAAGGCTGCATCTGTTTACACAGGCAGTGTAGACGTGTATGTTTATCACAACTTTCCTGCAGATGGCAGCAAAGTGTCTCGAGAAAAGAGCACCTTTTTCTTCTTCACACAAAGACATTATATGGACAACCGGTGGCCCTGAGCTGGGTTCCAATCCCAGCAATTCCATTACCATGCTGGGTGACCTTGAACAACTGGCTTCCCCCACTCTGAGCCCCAGTGTCTTCATCTGACAATGTGGAAATTGAAGTATCTCAGCACATCCCCAGCTTTGGGTATTTGTACACCTCCGCCCTGCCCTAGGTGTAGCCCATCATTTCATTCAATAAATGCACCTACTATGTGTCTGATACTCTTCTAGGCACCAAGGATAAAGGCCTGAACCAAACAGATGCAAATACAATTTGTATGTGTATTCAGGCCTGGGTTTGCATAGGAGAGTGAGGAAACTCTCTGCATCTGAATCTGTTTGATTCCTGAGTTTTGGAGAGCAAGTAGCAAGAGAGGAATTCATCCAAACATTTATCAGAGTCTTTTCCATTTCTGAGAGTTTGGATTTTAAGGAATGCCTTTAAATGTAATGAAACCAGAAAAGCAATGTCAGCTTCTCCCCGCATACAGTTCTGCTACCTGCAGGAGGCTTTAAGCCTGAAGCCTGCTCTCCCTTTGTTAGAGCAAGAGCTAGAGGTGTTAAAGACATGCTAGCTCCAAACTGAGACTTTCTTCATGATGGGTAATGAGGTGGGTTGAGAGGGGATGGAGAAAGGAGTAAGATTCTCAACAGGGATTTAATGTTGGGTCATGCCACATCTGTGTTCCACCTTTAAACACCCCGAAGCCTCCCCGTGGGTCTAGACCACCCTTAGGGAAATGCTCAGGAAGGAGAATGCAGAAGTCCTTTCTAAGTCACCCCCACTGGGACTCTGGGAAATGAAATAATGGCAACTTTCTTTCCATCTCCAGGCCAGCTGGGCTCTGGCGGCCGGCCCAGCCCTCAAGTCTACGTGGACCTCATCCACAGCTACAACAATGCAGGCGAGTACTCCACCTGCTTCACGGAGCTGCAGCGGGACTTCATCATCTCCCGCCCCACCAAGCTGAAGAGTCTAATCCGACTGGTGAAGCACTGGTACCGGCAGGTTCGTCACTACCTTTGGTGGCCAGGGCCCTGGGTTGGTGGAACAATAGGAGGGTTATCCATTTCCTAGCTATGGGACCTTGGTTTTCTCAGGGCAGTCGGGGTGATGTAACTATGTGCCAGGATTTGATGGGATAATGCGTGGCAAGCCATCTGGCACATTTGAGGATGGGTTTTCCAGCTCCAGAAGGGTCTGTCCTGCATCTCATCTTTGCCAAGATGGACTGACACCTCTTCTTTCTCCTCTTCCCCAAGTGTAACAAGATGCCTAAGGGCAGAGGCTCCCTGCCCCCCCAGCACGGGCTGGAACTCCTGACAGTGTACGCCTGGGAGCAGGGCAGTCAGGAGCCTCAGTTCAACATGGCTGAGGGCTTCCGCACCGTCCTGGAGCTGGTCAGCCAGTACCGCCAGCTCTGCATCTACTGGACTGTCAACTACGATGCTGAGGACAAGACCATTGGAGACTTCCTGAAACGGCAGCTGCAGAAGCCCAGGTTCAGACTCACCCCAGTGTCCCAGAGTCCCAGGCCCGGGGTCACTCCCTGTCTTCCCAGCACAGGCAGGAGCGTCTTGTGTCTAGAATTCAGTTCCTTTCTAGACATGATATCCTTAGCACCTGAGGACAGGTGGCCAGCTACCTAAAGAAAAAACCTGTGAATAGGACTGCCAGATAAAATACAAGACGCCAAGTGAAATTTGAATTTCAGATAAGCAATGAATCATTTTTAGTATAAGTATGGCCCATGCAATACCTGGGATATACTTATGCTAAAAAAAATTTATTCATTGTCTATTCGAAACTAAAATTCAACTGGGCATCCTGTATTTGTAGTTGTTAAATCTGCAAACCCTACCTGTGAACCTAACAGGTAACATAAGCATGTCTTACTCTTTGGGATTTCGCCTACCTCTCAAATGGGTACAGACCCAGCACAGAGGCCTTCGCAAGCTCACAGTGCCTCTCTAGTTGGGGGGTAGTAGTAACTAATGTGGTGAGAAGGACTCTGAGATTGTGATTTGGCTCAGCTGGGAAGAGTAACCTAGTCAGGTAGTGACATTTGCCATAGATGCAGGAAGGGAAAGTGGTGGAGACAGTGCTCTGATTGATTAATAATGCCTGCTTTACATGCAGTAAGTGGCGGCATGAGCCCTGTGATTGATTAGTGATGTCTGCCCTGGATACAGAAAGAAGTGACCCGTGTGTAGTTTCTTTTGTATACTTGCCCTCAGGTGTGTGCCTGGAGCGTGGAGGAGGCTCTGAGCCCTGCCCCTGGCCCCTGCAGAGTGTTAGGTGAGGGAGGAGCATGGTCCAACCAATCCCACAGGTGGATACCAGATGTTGCAGGGAATAAGACTGACCTTGGATGGAAATTACAGGCCCATCATCCTGGATCCAGCTGACCCAACGGGCAACCTGGGCCACAATGCCCGCTGGGACCTGTTGGCCAAGGAAGCTGCAACTTGTGTGTCTGCCCTGTGCTGCATGGGCAAGGACGGCACCCCCGTCCAGCCCTGGCCAGTGGAGGTGAGCCGCCTGCAAAAAGGAAGAACATACCTTTTGTGGGAGGGAGGGGGCAGTGTGGGCAGGGGAGAGTCTGGCTCCACACAAAGGGACGGGGCCAATCATGGCTCCACTGTGCCCTGTGCCTCCACTTCCTGTCTATCCATGTGGTCCCAGCTTCTCCAGGAAGGTTAGGGGTAACCGACATCTGTACTCCCCCCACCAGGCTGCTGTGTGAAGCCCAGGAAACCAGTGGTCGTACTGGATGGACGGATGGACACCAGCCCTCCATGTGGGGAGACTGAGGATTGCCTGCCAGATGAGCCTCTGTGTGTGTGTGTGTGTGCGCGCGCATACGCGTGCATGCGTGTGGAGGTATATGTGCATATGTGTATGCGTGTGCATGCATAAGTGTGCATGGGTGGGTGTAGGCACGGGTGTGCATGTGGGTGTGTGTGTGGGCACATGCGTGTGCATAAGTGGGGTTGTGCATGTGTGGGTGGGTGTGTGTTTCAGCAAATCCTCTCTCCTCCCCAGTCCAGCCCTCCAGCTGACCTCCCTGCCTTCCAGCTCTCCCCTTTCATGTAGCTGGATTGACCTTCATTAAATACCACCAAGTAGCCAGTGGGCAGTCCCCAGCTTACACACACCCTTGCCTCCCACGGCCTGAACACTGGAGTCCAGACTACATGGTTGAGTACCAGCCTGAGTTTTCAGCTTCTCCACTGCCCCCATGACCCAACACCATGTATCCTCAGGCCAACCTCCACGCCCGCTAGGGATGCAGGAGGGTGGGAAGAGCCTTCCCCTCACAACCAGCACTCTTGGAGGGAGAAGAGCAACAAAGAGCCGTTCTTCTGCCTACACCTGGAGCCTGTTCTCACCCCTCTTTGGCTCTAGCCTATGAGACTGGGCTGAGGGGTCGGCATGCAGGACCCTCTTAGAACCAGGGCTGTGTTTACAGCTCCCATGCCTGTGCCCTCTGCTCTTGGTGCTGAACCAATGCTGAGGGCACTGTGGGTGTGATGAAGTCTTCTTAAACTCATTTTGCTAACTGTTTGGCCAGAAGCTCTCAGGACACCCAAATTACACCTCTAAGGTTGGTGCTGGCTGTTGACACACACGTTTCCAAGAACTTGGGACAGCAGAGACCTGACCTGCCAAGTCACCCAGCAGAGAGGGGCCTGGCTTGTGCATCATGAGCCTTGGTTCTCCTCCTGGGTGGACAAGGTGTCTGGTTCCAGCTCTCTGCCTTCCAACTCCATTACGTGGACTCTGTTATGGATTGAATTGTGTCTCCAGAAAATGTGTGTCAACTTGACTAGGCCATGATTCCCAGTATTGTGTGATTGTCTGCCATTTTGTCATCTGACGTGATTTTCCTATGTGTTGTAAATTCTACCTCTATGATGTTAATGAGACAGGACTCAGTCTACAAGATGAGGTTGTATTTTGAGTCAATCTCTTTGAGATATGAAAGAGAGAAGCAAGCAGAGAGACAGGGGACCTCATTACTACCAAGCAAGAAGAGCCAGGAACACTGACCTAGGGTCCTGAGCTGAGAAGCTCTTAGACCAAGGAAAGATTGATGACAAGAACCTTCTGCCGGAACCAACAGAGAAAGCCTTCCCCTAGAGCTGGTGCCCTGAATCTGGACTTCTAGCCTCCTAAATTGTGAGATAATAAACTTCTGTTTGTTAAAGCGATCCCCTTGTGGTATTTCTGTTACAGCAGCACTAGATAACTAAGACAATACACACATGAGTATTTCTCTGGAGCCAGACAAGGCAGTACTAACATTCTTATAGAAGAATACACATGCAAGAATACCTAAGAAAATGAAAAAAGAAGAGCTCTCAGGGGAGACTAGCTCTACCAGATATTAAAACATACTATAAAGCCTCTATGATTTAAACAGCATGGTACCGGAACATAAACAGGCCAGTGGAATTGGACAACTATTACTAACACTCTGGAAGAAAGTAACAAAAAGTGTAATCAATCAGCAATTGAAAGCTAAGTGTGATAACTGTTACCAAACACAGTAAAAGGGAAGTTATACATATTCATTGGATTTCTAGGAAATAACGCATTTTCAAAAAAGGGGTTGGGACAGTCTTTTGGCAAGAAGTGGCTGATGGACCTCTCGCTTCTGAAATGGGTCTGAATACTACAGATGATGGAAATCTGGTGATTTTAGTTCCTTGGCGTGAGTCTTTTGGTTCCTAGGCAGGACTCACTATGGAACGGGGACATCCAGCCATCAACCGAATCATTTCTTTGCCTGCTCAGGATTCTGGTTTTAGTTGGTTTGCCTGAAAAGTAATCCTAAAAGGAAGTGTTAGGGGAAATCTGGTTACTTATCATTTAGAATTTAGCCTCAGGTTGAGATACTGGTTTCCTCGAGTCAGGCCTAGCCGTATCTTGTTTGCTTTGGAATATTTTTTTACAGCCTCTGTTGACAAGAGCAGCGGAAACCCTGGTGGCATAGTGGTTAAGTGCTGTGGCTGCTAACCAAGAGGTCGGCAGTTCGAATCCGCCAGACGCTCCTTGGAAACTCTATCGGGCAGTCCTTCTCTGTCCTATAGGGTCACTATGAGTCAGAACCAACTCGACGGCAGTGGATTTTGGTTGACAAGAGGGTTAATTTTACCTCAGGACTCCATACTTGTCTCAAAACCAGCAGGCCTCCTTGGTAACATATGAAGAAGCCCTCATCTGCAGCCAGGAGACAAAAGTGAAGACCAAGTCTAGGATTTTAAAGAAAACTTTTAATTAAAAAAAATTTTTTTTTACTGATACGACTTTTTTCTTGAGATATAATTCACATACCATAAAATTCACCATTTCCAAGGGCATAATCCAGTGGTTTTTAGTATATTCACAAGGTTCAATAATAACACCCATACAATCTATGGAGAGAAAGATATGGCCAATGTGGTCAAGTGTTCCGGGTGAAGGATATTAGGGAGTTTATTTGCACTTTTTCTCAACATTTCAAGTTCTTTCAAAATAAAATGTTTAAAAAATAATAATGAAGGATGGGTTTTGGAATCAGGCATCATGAAGGGAGAACCTAGCTTGTTAGCAGCTTGCTACCTGTGTGACAGGCAAATCTCTCAATGTCCCAGAGCCTCCATATTTTCCTCCGGAAAGTGGCCTTCTGCCCCCAGCCCAGTCTACCTGTCAATATTGCAGTAAAAGGTAAGCTAATGAGCAGGGCAGGGCCCTTTGCCTACCACACTCAGGGATTTTTACCTGCCACTGGGAACCCTGGTGGTGTAGTGTTTAAGAGCTGCAGCTGCTAACCAAAAGGTCGGCAGTTAGAATCCACCAGTGCTCCTCGGAAACTCTATGGGGCAGTTCTACTCTGTCCTATAGGGTTGCTATGAATCAGAATTAATGGCAAAGGTTTTTTTTATATTACATACTAATTACATACTATAGAGGAGCCCTGGTGGCATAGTGGTTAAGCACTCTGCAGTTAACCAAAAGGTCAGCAGTTCGAACCCACCAGCCATTCTGCAGGAGAAAGATGTGGCAGTCTGCTTCTACAAAGATTTACAGCCTATGTGGGGACCATGGTCTCAGGGAACATCTAGCTCAGTTGGCATAATACAATTTATAAAGAAAATGTTCTACATTCTACTTCGGTGAGTAGTGTCTGGGGCCTTAAAAGCTTGTGAGTGGCCATCTAAGATACTCCACTAATCTCACCCTGTCGAGCAAGGGAGAATGAAGAAAACCAAAGGCACAAGAGAAAGATTAGTCTGAAGGACTAATGGACCACAACTCTGTCTCCGTCTCAATGCTGTTTGCCTCCTTTCTGTGTGTGTGTGTGTGTGTGTGTGTGTGTGTGTGTGTGTGTACGTTTCAAGGATTGGACCCAACGTTCATCAGATTACCCAAGACATCCATGACTCCAGAAAGGTTTTATTTTTTGAACAATTCCTGCATGTACAATTCAGTGACATTGATGACATTCTTCAAATTGTGCAACCATTCTTATGATCCCAAATGGGTTTTGAACTCCTAGGTTAAGAGGTTATCCCTTTTCAAGGGCCAGTGGTGCTCGTATTCACCAGGATATGTATAAGATTGTACATGGCAACACTGCTACTAATAAACCAAAAATTGAAGTAATCAAAATACCCATCAAGAAGCTCTGGTGGCAGTGGCTAAAGTGCCTGGCTGCTAACCGAAAGGTCAGCAGTTCGAATCCACCAGCTGCTACCACAGAAGAAAGATGTGGCAGTCTGCTTTCATAACGATTACAGCTTGGAAACCCTATGTGGCAGTTCTACTCTAGCCTATGGGGCCTCTGTGAGTTGGAACCGACTCAACAGTAATGGGCTTGGAAACCCTATGTGGCAGTTCTACTCTATCCTATAGGGCCTCTATGAGTTGGAATCAACAGTAACAGGCTTGGGTTTTTTTGTTTTTTTTTAAGTATCCATCTATAGTGGAACAGGTAAATCCATTCTGGCAAATTCATAAGGTGGAATACTATACTGCAGTGAAAAGCAATGAACTACAGCCTCATGCAAAAATGTATATGAATCTCTCAAGCATAACAGTATGTGAAAGAAGCAAGACACAAAACCATCATAATGATTCCTATTGCTGCCTCATGTTATACCTGATGAACCCGGCTGAACCATGAACCATGGTATATCTCACCCTTTTAAACTGTTGAGGGCCAAACTCTTTAAACCATTCTGCTATGAGTAGTGTTGGAAAGATCCACAAGATCTGGGGTCTTAAAAGCTTGTGAGCAGCCATCTAAGATACTCCACTGGTCCCAGCTCGTCTGGAGCAAGGGAAAATGAAGAAGGGGGCCGGAGCACCTGTGTGCCCAGTCCTTCTTGCACGCGTGTGTGTATATGTACATAATGTATACACATGTATATACATGCACACACAGACAGAGCCTCATCTGTACTTGCCCCACCCAGCAATAGGGAAAAACAGAAGTTTCCAAGGGAAACAGAAACCACTTTGGCCGCCAGAAACGAAACTCACAGAGGGCCCCTAGGGGCTGCCTCTGTCCAGCATAAAAAGTTAACACCAAACCAAACCAAACCCACGGCCATTCAGTGGATTTCAGCTCATAGCGATGCTACAGGACAGGGTAGACCTGCCCCATAGGGTTTCCTGGGCTGTAAATCTTTTTTTTATAAATCATAGCCTCCACCAGACTGAGTCCAGCATGACTAGATGGGGCCTGACTACCACCAGTGACTGCTCTGACAGGGATCACAATAGAGGGTCCCAGATAGAGCTGGAGAAAAATGTAGAATAAAACTCTAACTCATAAAAAAAAAAAGACCAGACTTAACTGGCCTGACAGAGACTGGAGAAACCCCAAGAGTATGGCCCCCAGACACCCTTTTAGCTCAGTAATGAAGTCACTCCTGAGGATCACCCTTCATTCAAAGATTAGACAGGCCCATAAAACGGGACAAAAGGAGCACACCAGCCCAGGAGCAAGGAGTAGAAGGCAGCAGGGGACAGGAAAACAGGTAATAGGGAACCCAAGTTCAAGGAAGGACATGTCGTGGGGTTGGTAACCAGTGTTACAAAGTAATATGTGTACTAATTGTTTAATGAGAAGCTAGTTTGTGAACTTTCATCTACAATACAATAACAAGAAAGAAAGAAAAAATGATGGGAAAGCAATAAAAATTGTAATTTCTAAGTAAAAAAAAAAAAAGATTTACAGACCAGGAAACCCTATGGGGCAGGTCTACCCTGTCCTGTAGCGTCGCTATGAGCTGAAATCCACTGAATGGCGGTGGGTTTGGTTTGGTTTGGTGTTAACTTTTTATGCTGGACAGAGGCAGCCCCTAGGAGCCCTCTGTGAGTTTCGTTTCTGGCGGCCAAATTGGTTTCTGTTTCCCTTGGAAACTTCTGTTTTCCCCTATTGCTGGGTGGGGCAAGTACAGGTGAGGCTCTGTCTGTGTGTGCATGTGTATACATGTGTATACATTATGTACATATACACACATGCGTGCAAGAAGGACTGGGCACACAGGTGCTCCAGCCCCCTGACCCACTCTAGGACCTGTGTTTGCCAAGTGGCCGGCCTGAGCCCTGAGTCTGGCCTGGTGCCTACTTACTGTGTGTCCCTGGGCAATTCAGGCGCCACTCTGGATCTCTTTCTCCTCTCTGCTCTCACTGAGTCTGAGTTCCCAGGCCACTGGAATCAGGGAGGAAGAGAAAGAGCTTCAAAGAAACACCTCTGTCAGGGCAGTTGGTGGCAGTAGCCAAGCACCATCTAGTTGTGCTGGGCTCAGTCTGGTGGAGGCTGTGGCAGTATGTAAAATTTTATTTACTTACAAACACTTGTATGGCATTTATCATGTGCCAGCTCCTGCTAAACACTCTCTAGGTATTATTTAATCCTCATATTAACCCTACAAGAGGTACCACTGTCATCCCTATTCAACTGCAATCGAGGCACAAAGACGGCAGGTGATTTGTTTAAGGGCACAAGTCTAGCAAGTAGCAGGCACTCACAATTGGGCTCTGGAGACTATGTGCTGAACAGCCAGGGGGCAGGGGGGCGGAGCAGAGCCTCTGGGCAGGGGCAGCCCCACCGCCACCACCGGAAAAGCTCTCTGAGTTTCAGTTTCCTGGCTCCAGGGCTCGGGAGCTTACTCCTTCTCTGCCTCCTGCACTGCTCTTCACTCCGGCACCGCACCGGCACCAGTAGTAGCCAGCAGGGAGCCCCAGCAGCCAGCAGGGAGCCCCAGCAGCCAGCAGGGAGCCCCAGCAGCCGGCAGGGAGCTATGGGAAGCTGGTGGTCACAACAGAACTCCATTCCTGCTGAGAACCTGGAAATGTATATCCAGCTCTTTCTACAGCCCCAGGGAGACTGTCAGAAGCTGATCGACCATGCCGTGAACACCATCTGCGCAGTCTTGCAGGATGCCAAAGACTTCCCCCTGGTAAAGGATGTGGCCAAAGTGAGTCCAGGGCTAGGGTCAGGGTTTCGGGGAGCCAGGAGAGTCCACGGTCCCAGGGTCACATGCTAAGTACCTACTCTGCCCCAGGTTCTGGGCTAGACGTCGTTTTGTCTTCCCCACACCGGGGTGAGACGGAGGAGTATGCTGTAGTGGTTAGGAGCCAGCTCTGCCCCTTACCAGGTGTGTGACCCTGGGCAGGTATCTCTTATAGGGTTCACCTTCACCTCTCTGTGCCTCAGTTTTCAAATCTATAAAACGGGGAGAGGAATAATACCCACCTCAGAGTGTTGTGAGGCTTAGGAATATAAAGTTCTTGGCACAGAGCCCAGCACATAGTTACCAAAAAAACCCACGTGGTAGCGTAGCACATAGTTAAAAAAAATTAGCACTCAACAAATAAGCTGGGATTACTCGCTATTATTATTTCTATTTTCTATTATTATTTTTACCCTTATTATAGAGGGATAGACTGAGGCTCGAGGACCTCGGTAAAATCACACGAGGTTGCTCTGTGGTTTCACAACAGTGGGGGAGTGGGTAGAGGGAGGCTCCCTTCAGCTGGAAATGTTCGATGTTGTGGGAGGCAGGGGCGATGGGAAGGTGCCAGGTCACTAGGGCAGGAGGAGGGCTCTGAGGGTCCCCTCCATCACCATTCTCTTTAGCCCTGGCCTGCCACTTCTCTGCTGTTATGCGCTTCTCGGCTCCTCCCTCTGTTGTTGTTGGTGATGGTTGCTGTCGAGTTGGCAACTCACGACAGCCTTATGTATAATAGAACAAAACATTGCCTGGTCCTGCGCCATCTTCATAATCATTGCTATGTTTCAGTTCATTGTTTCAGCCCTTGTGTCCATCCATCTCATTGAGCATTTCCTTCATTTCCATTGGCCCTCTACTTTACCAAACACGATGCCCTTTTCCAGCAATTGGTCTTTCCTGACGACATGCCCAAAGTAAGCAAACCAAAGTCTCGCCATCCTCTAGGGAACGTTCTGATTGTATTTTGTCTAAGGCTGATCTGCTCATTCTTCTGGCAGTCCACAATATAGTCGATATTCTTCACCAACACCACAGTTCAAACGCATCAATTCTTGTCCAGTCTTTCTTTTTCACTATCCAACATTCACACACATATGAGACAATTGAAGAGACCACGGCTTGGGTCACGTGCATCGTAGTCATCAAAGTGACATCTTCACTTTTAAAAATTTTAAAGAGTTCTTTTGCAGCAGATTTGCCCAATGCAATACGTTGTTTGATTTTTTTGATTGGTGCTTCCATGGATGTTGATTGTTGATCCACCTTTACACACCCACTAAGCTCAACAGAAAAGAAACCTGGACACCTGGTGTCACCTGGTGCTACCTAGCCCAGGTGAGGAAACAGAGACACAGAGAAGTTAAGTGAGTGCAGTTACGTAACAGCTGGGGTCAGAGCTGGGGTTTAAATCCAGGCAATCTGCTGAGAGCCTCCATGCTGAGCCACTCTGCTATCCTGCCTCTCAAAATTAACATTTAAAAAAAAGTAAAATATGCAAAAAGAAAAGGGCAGAGATCTAAGTGCATAGCTTAACAGGCTTTCACAAACAGCATACCTGTGTAACCCACATCCAGATTGAGAAACAAAACACCCAGCCCCCCAGGATCTTCGGACACCCTCTAGCCAGTCTCTACCTCTACTCCAGGGCAACCTACTCCTAGGACTTCTAACAGAACAGCCGGGTTTGCCTGTTTTTTGAACTTGGTGTAAATGTAGGGTGGTTTGCCCATTGCTAAAACTGTGTCATGGATTGAATAGTTTACCCCCAAAATGTGTCAACTTGGCTAGGCCATGATTCCCAGTATTATGTGGTTGTCCGCCATTCTGTGATCTGATGTGATTTTCCTACATGTTGTAAATCTTAATCCCTGCCTGTGGTTAATGAGGCAAGATTGGGTTATGTTAAAGAGGCTTAGGGTGGAATTCACAGCCCTGCTCCTGTGTAAGGGGAGTTACCCTGGGTTGTGGCCTGCATCACCTTTTACCTTACAAGAGATAAAAGGAAAGAGAAGCAAGGAGAGAGATAGGAACTTCCTACCACCAAGAAAAGAGAGCCGGGAGTGGAGCGTGTCCTTTGCACCCTGGGCTCCTGTGCTGAGAAGCTCCTAGACTCAGGGGAAGATTGATGACAAAGACTTTCCCCCAGAGCTGACAGAAAAATCCTTCCCCTAGATCTGGTTCCCTGAATTCAGACTTCTAGCCTCCTAGACTGTGAGAGAGGGCTAAGCCCCTCCCTCCCCTTTTGGTATTTCTGTTATAGCAGCACTAGATAACTAAGACAAACTGGGAATGTTTCTGGCAAACCAGGACTGACTGGCCACCCTACGTAAATGGCATCGGGCACTTTGTGCACTTGGTATGTGGTTTCCTTGACCCACAGGGGTTCTGAGGTTCATGTTGCTGTGTGCAGTTGTTGTTTATCACTGTCATTGTTGTATAGTATTCTGCTTTGTGAATCTACCACATCTGACCATTCTATTGTTAATGGAATTTGAGTTGACCCCAGTTTTTGGCCAGTATGAAAAATGCTGCTGTGAACAGCCTGACTCAGGCCTCATGGTGAACAAACAAATGTCTGCTTCACAGCTTTAAGACCATGGTGACTTTTTTGGCTTTTGCTCGCTGTTGAGAAATACCACTGTCTGCTGGATGCCCAGTGGGTCTAGAACTTCACATCCGCTTCCCTGTCGCCGGCAGGGTGGCTCCTATGGCCGGGAAACTGTCCTCAGAGGCACATCCGATGGTACTCTCGTCATCTACCTCAGTGAATTCAAACAATTTTTGGATCAGAAGACAAGCGAACGTGAAATAATCCTCAAAGAAATCTGGAAGCGCCTAGAAGCCTCACAGCACTTAAAGGAAATGGCAGCCAAGTTGGAGGTCCAGCAGTCCCAAGGCCAGCTCATACTCTGGCTGTCCACAAAGGGGCAAAGCATCATCTTTGAGGTACTGCCTGCCTTCAACGCCCTGGGTGAGTATTCCTGGGTCAGTGTGCAGGGCGGGTCTGCGGGGGCATGTTGGAGGATCAAAGCCAAAAAATGGGGTGTCAGACAGCAACGTGGGTCCTCTAGGCTAAGGATGGGATGTCTAGGCCAGCTAGCATCACTAATGCTTTCCAAAATGGCAGGCTATACTCTGGGCCTCCTCTCTTCTCTGGAACTTCTTCCCCCATCTCCTAGTTGATTTTGGAGCAAATGTTCTAGACTTTATTGTCTAGAGCAGGGGTTCTCAAACTGTAACGTGTGCATAAATCACCTGTGAACCTTGCTGAAATGCAGATTCTGATTCAGGAGATTTGAGGCGAGGCCCCAGGATTCTGTATTTCTAATCATATCTGGGATGAATTATGGTTTTGGCAAAGAATATTGAATATACCATGGACTGCCAGAGGAGCAAACAAACCTGTCTTGGTAGCGGTACAGCCAGAATGCTTCCTGGAATCAGGGAGGGCTAGGCTTTGTCTCATATGCTTCGGATGTGTTATCAGGAGGGGCCAGTCCCTAGAGAAGGACATCATGCTTGGTAAAGTAAAGGGCCAACAAAAGAGCTGAAGACCCTCAAAGAGATGGATTGACACAGTGGCTGTAACAATGGGCTCAAATACAGCAACGGTTGTGAGGATGGTGCAGGACTGGGCAGTGTTTCATTCTGTTGTACACAGAATCGCTATGAGTCAGAGCCAACTTGACAGCACCTAACAACAACAACTGGGATGATGCTGAGGCTACTGGTCTGCAGACCACACTTTGAGGGTTTAGACTACAAAAAAAAAAATTTTTTTTTTTTTTTTTTTTTAGACTACAGTCAGTGTTAATTAGAGGAGGAGGATGGGGCAAGCACCTGGAAAAGTCCAGCTGGGATAGGCATTTGGAATCTGCCTTCCTACAAGGTCAACATCAAGGCAACGACCTTCCATGGACAATTGTCTACCAGGGCTTGAGGGGCACCTCAAACATAAGCCATATCTCCCCAAGACTTGTCTACTTCCTGTGTCCCATGTCAGCAAATGTCCCCACAGTTCTGCCTGTTGCCCAAGCCCAGTTTACATCTCTGACTCCCTCACTCCTCACCCACAGCCCACCACTAAGCCTTGCCAGTTCTGCCTAACTAGTCCCTATATCCACTGCTACTTCCCTAGTCGAGGCCACCATCTGGGCTAGCCTGGATATGGCAATGGCCTCCTAATCACTTCCCTGCCTTCTGTCTCACTCCCTACAGCAGCCAGGTGTCACCCTTTCTACATTAAACCCTCTTCTGGCTTTTCTTTGCACTTAGGATCAGGGCCAAGCTCCTCAGCAGGACTGACAAAACTTTAATGATCTAGTGGTCCCGCTTACTTACCTCTTCAGCCCTACTAACTACCACCAGCTCACTCTCTGCCCCAGCCACTCTGAACTTCATTAAGTTCCTCAAGCCCCCATGCTCACTCAACTTGAGATTTGGTCCATGCTGTTCTTTGCCAAGAACATTTTTCCCCTGGCCCTTTATTTTCTGATCGCTCCAAATTTAACTTCCCTGGATCCCCAAGTCTGGGTTAGATCCACCTTCTATGTGCTCCAAAGCAACTTATGCTTTCTCTATCATGGAATTTATCACCAATATTGAAATGATTTGTTTAGTTTTCCCCTCTGCTAGACTATAAGCTCTGAAAGAACAGGTACCATGATGGTCTTGTTATTTTCCTGTCTGTGGTACAATGTTCATGCTGAATAATAGTGAATGGATGAATGGATGGATGAGTGAATAGATGATTGGATGGAGGGATGGATGGATGGATATTTGGATGGGTGTTTAGGTGGCTAGACAGATGATTGATTGGAGGGATAGATGGATAAGATTCAGTATAGTTATAGCTTAGTCTCAATCACAGGTACACATATAATCACAGACTTAAAGAATGCCAGAGCTGGGATCCAGTCCCTCATTAGACAAATGGTGAAACCAAAGGAAAGAAAAGTGCCAGGCCACACAGCTGGTTACCGACAGAACTAGGATAAAAGCCCAGGCTTTCTATGCTCCAAGCCAGGGTGCCTTCCATCCTCCATAATTTCATGGTGTTTCCAGGTTACACAAAATCTTGAAGAACAATTAATCCAATGATCAACTGATAAAGTGGAGACAACCACACCCAACCCCCTGATGACTCACGTTCACAAAAAAGAAGCCTGGTGCAGAGCCAAGTGCGTCCATTTGGGAGGAGGCAGTGCTGTGTTCTTATCCTGGCCTACTATTTACTCACTTTTGCCAACTGCAAGATCAGGCTAGAAACACCTAACTTGCAAGGCTGTTGAGACGCTAAGGTTGTCAGCAAATACCTGTCTCAAATAATGAAAAAAGGGGTATTCCAAATTAATAAGGGAAGGATGCTTTCTTTAAACAAGGATGTTGGTCAATTCGCTCTCATCTGGAAGAAAATCACATTTATTATCACATACAATATATTTCTGCCCTTGACTCCATCCAGTGAATGTTTTATTTCAGAGTCTAGGGTACCGGGACTTTGAGGAGGCAGACAAGGTGAAGGCAGGGTCATGGAGGTCAGGTTCAGAGCTGTGGATGGACCCAGGCCAGAGCGCCGTCTGCTTTCACCTCATCGTGCAAGGACAGCGTGAGAGCCAGAAATAAGCTCTTCTTTCCAGGTAGTGGAAACCTTGGTGGTGTAGTGGTTAAGAGCTGTGGCTACTAACCAAAAGGTCAGCAGTTCAAATCCACCAGGCGCTCCTTGGAAACTCTATGGGGCAGTTCTACTCTGTCCTATAGGGTCACTATGAGTCTGAATAGACTCGAAGGCAATGTTTTTTTTTTTTTTTTTTCCAGGTAGTATTCCAGAAGCCACCACCAGGTAGTGATAAAGCAGTACATTCCCTGTTCTAGAAGGAAAAAATAATGATTGCTTTTGGAGAAAAGTGACCTACAGGGACATTTATAAATTGCTTTCTTTACCAAATATTAGCTAACAAATCTGACCTGGAATCCCTGGGTAGTGGAAACTGTTAACACACTCAGCTGCTAACGTAAAGGTTGGAGGTTCGAGCCCACCCAGAGGTGCCTCACAACAAAGGCCTGGCTATCTACTTCTGAAAAACCAGCCATTGAAAACTCTATGGAGCACAGTTCTACACTGACAAACATGGAGTCATGGAGTCGCCATGAATTGGAATCAACTCCACACAACTGGTTTTTTAACCTCACATAATTTTTTTTTTTTTTTAATTTTTGCACTAGGTCCAGTCAGGCTTCCTTCAATTCTATGCCTCTTTCCATAGCTCCATGCCCCCCATCTTTCCATATCTCTCGCATCAACCTCCCACCCAATCCCCAACCCCCACTTTTGCCCCAGGGCCTTTGACCCAAAGTAGAACACTTACTTACTTCCTTGTGTTTCAGTTTCCTCCTATGACAATCACACTGACCACTTAAGAGTTTTATGAAACCCTTGTAGAGTTCATAGTACATAAAGGGCTGAAACTGTGCCTGGCCTAACAGTAAGCGCTCAATAAATGTTAGCTTTATTATTTTTTTTTTTATCATTATTGAAGACAGAAGGCTCTTTCCCTCAACCTCCCTGCATGCCAAGTGTGCAGAACCATGCCTGGCACAGAGTAGGGGGTCAGTTTCATGTTTGCTTCAAGCCTGGGATATTGACATCTCCCTCACTGCATTTGTTTGTTTCTTGACCCCACACCAGTGGTTCTCAAACTTCAATGGTTTTCAGAATCACCCGGGGAACTTAGTTAAAAAAAAAAAAATACAGAAGCCAGGCTGTCTCCCAACTGTGTATCAGAACCCCCCACCCTCACCCCACCGTGTACGAATCTGAAGCATACAGGCCCAGAATTATGGTCGTGGGAAGATCCTGGGCATCTGTGTTCCAGATGAGCTCCGCAGGGGGTTCCAACGTGCACCCCAGTTTGAGAACCACTGTCATGCACCACCCTACCTCACAGGGTTTAGCCCTGAGACAACTCAGCTGTCCCATTGGCCTCGGTTCCCAGACTTCTAAGGCCCTGGCTTCCTTTTCCTGCCTCCTCCAAGAACCTGTACCCTACCAAAAACCAAACCAAACCCACTGCTGTCAAGTCAATTCCTACTCATAGTGACCCTATAGGACAGACTAGAACTACCTCATAGGGCTTCCAAGACCGTAAATCTTTACGGAAGCAGACTGCCACATCTTTCTCCCGCAGAGCAGCTGCTAAGTTCAAATTGTGAAGCTTTTTGGTCAGCAGCGGAGCTCTTTAATCGTTGTACCACCAGGGCTCCTTCCCTGTATCCCAGACTTCCTGAAATAAAACAGTCACTGGATGGACTCAATAAACCAAACCAAACCCACTACCGTTGAGTCAACTCCGACTCATAGCGAATATATCACAGCTCTGGGTTTGGGTGGGTGGCACAGTGGCTAAGAGCTGTGGCTGCTAATTAAAAGGCTGGCAGTTCAAATGTACCAGCTGCTCCTTGGATATCCTACTACTCTGTCCTGTAGGATCACTATGAGTCGAAGTCAACTCGATGGCAATGGGTTTTTCAGGTACATGATATATAAACATTATTTTCTTCCAGATGAAAAGCCAACTTGACCAACATCATTTTTTAAAGAAAGAATCCTTTCCTTACTGAATACCCGCTTTTTCACTTATAATTGTGTGTCTTGTCCCTCTCTTTGGTTCTGCTGATTGCCTTAAGACCAATACCATGCTGTTTTTATTATAGTCATTTTAGAATGCATTTTATTATTGAGTAGGGCAAACCACTCCTCGCCATTATCCTTTACGTAAATATGAATCCTCTTAAGAGATTAATTTTTTAAGAGATTAAGCAATTGACCTGTGCTATCAGAATTTTTTTTTTTTTTATGGAAATATGACTGACCTTCTCTGTTGAGCAGTCCTGCTCTGAGGCCACATAATTACCAAAACGCCCATGTTTCTCTTTCCCACCAGGCTTTAGTAAGAAGCCCAGCCCCGAGATCTATCGAGAACTCAAAAGAGTCTCAGATGCGACAGCAGCTTCTCCCGGTGAGTTCTCAACCTGCTTCATGAAGCTCCAGCAGAAGTTTTTTAACGACCGTCC
Organism: Elephas maximus indicus; assembly: GCF_024166365.1. Lineage (NCBI taxonomy): Eukaryota > Metazoa > Chordata > Mammalia > Proboscidea > Elephantidae > Elephas > Elephas maximus. The sequence goes on from NC_064840.1 coordinate 11,181,390, forward strand.
CAGAAAACTGAAGGATTTGATCCTCTTGGTAAAGTACTGGTATCAACAGGTAATTTTCAAATGTTGCCTATTGTTAGCATTCATTTCCTTTTCGTTGAGATAATTTACAGTTAATAAAGTACAACAATCTTAAGTGTACAGCTCAATGCATTTTTTACCTTCAGAAGGCTTCCTTGAGTCCAGTCAATGCTTCCCAAAAGCAAACCATTATTCTAACATTTGTCACCATAGATTAAACTTGTTTTTAAACTTGATATAAATGGAATTATACTATGTGTACTTTATGTCAGCCTTCTTCTGCTCAACATTATGTCTGAGAGATTTGTCCACGTTGTTGCGAGTATCGGTAGTTTTCCATTGTTTCGTAGTATTTCTTTGCATTAATATACCACACATTTATCCATTAGACTATTGATGGACATTTGGGTTGTTTCCAAGGTGGGGCTGTTATGAATTAGGTTATTATATTCTCCTACATGTCTCTTGGTGAGTTTAAGCAGTTATTTCTCTTGGGTAAATATGTAGGAGTGGAATTGCTGGGTTATAATATACCTGTATATGTGTGTATACATGTGTATGAATATGTATGTGTATATATGCATATGGTGTATGTATGTATAGGGAATATATATATCTATATTTAGCTTTAGTAAATACTGCCAGTTTTCCAAAATACTTGCACAAAATCACATCCCATCAGCAATGTATGAGTGTTCCGGTTGCTCTATTTCCTTGTCAACACTTGGTATTGTCAGTCCATTTAACTTTAGGCATTCTGGTAGGCGATAGTGGCTTCTTATAGACTTCTGGTTTCTTGACTTCAGACACTTGACATGGGAGTCCTGGGTCCCCAAATTTGCTGCCCTCTTCTTCTCCCACAGTGCCGAAAAGAGCTGGAGAAGTCAACCCAGCTGCCTGTATATGCTCTGGAGCTGCTTACGGTTTATGCCTGGGAACAGGGGTGTGGACAACACAACTTTGATATAGCTGAAGGCATCAGAACTGTTCTGGGGCTGATCAAGCAGTATAAGCATTTGTGTGTCTACTGGACAGCCTACTACAACTTTGAGGACGAGACCATCAGGAACATCCTGCAGTCCCAGCTCCGGGCGTCGAGGTACCAAGCTCCCCATAGCCCTCTCCCTCTATACGTTTATCTGTGGACTGGGCTGTGCCACTTTAGAATGAGGTCTCAGCCCTGTCCTGACCTGGCAATGGTGTGTCAAATAATGTCAGCAGCACTGGGTGGGGAGGCAAAGAGAGGTCTGTCTGAAAGCAGGGACGCCTGACCAACACTTTTTACAATTCCCAACTTAAGTCACATTTTATATCAAAATTAGACCCTAGGAGTCCCTGGGAGGCACAAATCATTAAGCACTGGGCTACTAACCTAGAGGTTGGTGGTTCTAACCCACCCAGAGGTGCCCCAGAAGAAAGGCTTGGCAATCAGTTTCTAAAAGGTCACAGCGATGAAAAAACTATGGAGTACAGTTCTACTCTGCAAAAAAAAAAAAAATCCTGGAGAGGTGCTTCCCCTTATAGAAGGAAAGAGCTAAGAGAAAGGAGTTGGCAGGAAGGGGAGACCATTTTATTCTTCATTAATGGAACATCTCTATAAAGGAGAGACCCCCGAGTCAGAGAGGCTGGATGTCTTAGGCAAAGCCACTCACCAATTCAGAGGAACTTCAGGAGTTAAAATCCAGGTTACTAGATTCCCAACTAGGGCTATTTCCCCAAAATGGATTTCCTCTCCTGCAGTAGCTCAACTAATTTTTTTTTTTAATCTAATGGAATTCATAGGCCAGTCATCTTGGATCCAACTGACCCAATGAATAATGTGAGCCGAGATAAAAATGAGTGCTGGGAACTGCTAAACCTAAAAGCTCGAGAATGGTTGTCTTCTCTCAGCCTGAATGACAGCTCACCTGGACCATCCTGGAATATTCTGGTGAGAGGGCTTGTGTCATGCTACAGGGAGGGCCCTTCTGACATCCAGACTCCAGTCTCTTCCAAGAGTCTCCCCACCCTCCGTTGAAACGATTGGTGAAGTGCAAAAGGGAACACGAGAAAGTGGAGCACCCGCAAAGGACAGACTTAAATTAATTTCTCCAAGAGAGAAAGCAGGAGAGAAGGTGGTGATAGATAAAATGGAGCACAGCCCAAGGGAAGTGGTGGCGGTCACCCCGCGGACACCTGCATAGGCTCTGGGTGCCCTTCAAGCGGGCGTGAAGGGTGAGAGCGAGGCGTGGGGGTGGAACAAGACTAATGAAAGGGGCCTGCAACAGACACACTGGTGTTCCCCTCCGCCATCCCCAATGGAGAAAAAAGCAAATCTGTCACACGGAATTCCCTTGTACCTTCTGAGCCTGTGGTTGTTGTTAGATGCCATAGAGTCGGTTCAGACTCATAGCGACCCCCTTTGGCAGAACAGAGCTGCCTCATAGGGTTTTCCAGGCTGCAATCTTCATAGGAGCAGATCGCCAGGTCTTTCTTCTCTAGAGCCGCTGGTGGGTTCGAACTTCCCACCTTTCAGTTCAGAGCTGAGTGCTTTACTGTTGTGCCACCAGGGCTCCTCGGGACAAACCAATGAGTGCCTTCTCAGGTTGCACCACTCAGTCCACTCCGCTTTCCTGGGGATCACCAGAACCAACCAATTGCCATACAGCCAACTCCAACTCCTGGCAACCCCATGTGTGTCTGAGTAGAACTGTGCTCCATAGGGCTTTCGGAGGCTGTTTTTTCAGAAACAGATCACCAGGCCTTTCTTCCAAGGCACCTCTGAGTGGACTCCAACCTTTTGGTTGATAGTGGAGTGTTTAACCATTTGTACCACCCAGGGACACCTGGTGAGGACCACAGGGCAGTCAAATGTACCATTTGAGGCCAGATAGGCACACCAAATCACAGACGCCGTACTGATTTATTTCCAGATTGTGGAAGGTGGGCACCTACATTCCATTTGCACAGAAATTTGAGGGCCGACTGAGCAAAAATCTGGGCTGTAAATGAAGATGTAAATAAGCTTACCAAATTCATGAGTCCCTGGAGGCAAAGAAGCCTGTGAACAGGGCAAATTTCCGCAATGCATCAAGAAGGAGCCTGATGCACTGAGCAGCTGCCCCTGTAGCGCCCCCTAGCCTGCACTGGACTCCTGGTTTTTGCTCTAGCTTTTAAAAAAATTGGTCCCACCCCACCCCAATAGTCTTACATTTAACTTTGAAATCTATAGGAAAGTTGCAAAAATGGCTCAGTAAATCCTCTGTTCCCTTCACCAAGATGCACAAATGCTTAACATTTTGCCGTGTTTGCTATGTCATGTTCTCTCAGTCTGTGTGTGTGCTATGTATAAGGGTGCGTATGTGCTTGTATAGATACACACACACCTTATTGTTGTTGTTTTATTATTTACGCGGAATCATTTGGAAAGTAGGCTGCCAGGCATCACTTCTCGTTATCCCTAAATGTTTTCCTAGGTATCTCCTAAGAACAAGGGCATCCTCTTAGATAATTATTTTGCCATAATCCAGTTCAGTCAATTAGATTCATACAATACTACTGCCTGTATGAAGCCCTGGTGGTGCAGTGGTTAAGAGCTCAGCTGCTAACCAAAATGTTGGCAGTTCGAATCCTCCAGCAGCTCCTTAGAAACCCCACGGGGCAGTTCTACTGTGTCCTATAGGGTTGCTGTGAGTTCAAACCGACTCCACGGTATGTAGCAACAACGTTGCCTAAGTACAGTCCATTACAGATTTTGCCAACTATCACAAGAGTGCCCTTTATAGCGTTTTTTACCAATCTAAGACCACAGATTGTGCTTTGCTCTCATGCCAATTCTAAACCATTTTTTGATACCTGCTTTTGGCTTTTTTTGGTTTGCTACCCATCAGCCTTTATTTCCGGAAATATGAAACCACCCCTCTCGGCTACAGCTATTAGACACCATCCTGGCCCAGGAACCCCTGCATAAGGAGGTCCAAGCACTGGAGGGTGCACGGGGACACACACTCACACACATGCCCACACACATGCAATACACATGTGCACACGTACATGCACACACAGACACATTATGCACAAGCGAGTGCACACCCACACATGCATACACCCAGGGATACACACATACATACCCAATACACCCATGCACACATACATGCACGTACATGCACCTGCACACACACATACCCACCATCACAATATGATGCCCTGTGGGAGGGGAAGTACTGGCAATGAATTTGCCCCATAGCCAGAGGTCTTCAAGAGGCAAGCAGCACAGGGGGTGGCCACCAGAAGGGGAAGCGGGCATGAAAACCCCAGGAAAGAGGAAAAGTAAGGGAGGTCTTACGTGTCCCTAGATGATGTCCTCCTGCAGCAAGGTGGGGTGCCTCCGGGTCAGAGAGCTCCAAAGGACAGCAGCATCCTAGGGTCTGTCTAGAGCCAGCAGACGTTGGACACAGCTTCACTGGGTATATAAAGCAGGCAGGTTCAAAGTACAAATTTCTATGTGTACAAATTTGAGTCTGGCACCAGCAGACTTCTTGGAGGCTGTCAAGCCTCAGCTTGCTATGAAAAAGTAAACAAGTCGAGGTCTATACACAAAGACTGCCTTTGACTCATTTAGGTAACACCATTGCTAAGTTGTTGAGAGAAGGGACCAAATCTCTCCTAGGAGTTAAGGAGAGGCAACTAGGGGAATTTTTGTTTCTGAAGGCTCTTGGGTACCACCATAAACTCTCAGATATGTTTTTGGGATATGTTCAGCAAGAGGGTTGGGTAGGAGAAGTAGGAGGCAGGGTCTGCTTGAAGGAAGATGATCACAGCCCAGTTCTTATGTCTTCCTCCAGCCAGCACCACTCTATGCAACTCCAGGCCATCTTCTAGATAAGTTCATCCACGACTTTCTCCAGCCCAGCAAAAATTTCCTTGATCAGACCAACAAAGCTGTTGACATTATCTGTAGATTCCTTAGAGAAAAGTGCTTTCAACATTCAGAAGACCAGAAGATCAAGATTCAGAAGATTGTCAGGGTGAGCACTGGCTTTTCTCTTAAGGGCTATCGCTAGAAGGGAGTGGAGCAGTTACTGCAGCTCTACAGTGCTGTGTACCAGCAGAAACTTGAGGGCAAATGGATAAGGAATGGAAGCTGAGGAGCTCAGGCAACTGGGACACTGATCCTCAGCAGGGGTATTGATAGACCGTCTATGTCACCAACAACATACTTTGGATCCTGGCATTTCTTGGCTTGTAGACACATCCCTGCCATCTCTGCTTCTGTCTTCACCTGCCCTTCTCCTTCATGTGCCTTCTCCTCCATGTGCCTTCTCCTCCACGTGCCTCCTCTTCCTCTCTTCTCCTGTACGGACACTTGTCATTGAATTCAGGGCCCACCCTAATCCAGGATGGTCTCATCTTGAGATTCTTAATTTAATGACATCTACAAAGACCCTTTTTCCATATAAGATCACACTTACAGGTTCCCAGTAGACGCATCTTTTGGAAGGTGTTATAGATTGAATAGCATCCCTGAAAAATATGTGTGATAAATCCTAACCCCTGTTATAACCCCTGATTATAATCCCATTTGGGAATGGGTTTTCTTTGTTATGTTAATGATCCAGTATTAGCCTAGAGTGTCTTAAATCCATCTTTTTTGAGATATAAAAAGCAGATTAAGTGAGTAGCAAACAAGCAGAGATGGGGGAAGACAGATGCCACACCACATGTGATCTCCAAAAACCCAAGAAAAGAGACAAGGACCTTCCCCCAGGGTGGACACAGAAAAGGCCTTCCCCTAGAGCTAGCACCCTGAATTGGGACTTTCAGCATCCTAAACTGTGAGAAAATAAATTTCCGTTTGTTCAATCCATCCAGTTGTGGTATTGCCATTACAGCAGCACTAGGTAATGAAGACAGGAGGCTGCCATTCAACCCACTATAGATTCCAAGCTCAGTGTGTATTAAACCAGAAAGGGACCTCTTGTTTTAATGACCGGAGCCTGATTAACCCTATCTACTGAACTAAAGATTCAGAGCTTTGGGCCATCCTTGTCCATGGCTCAAGGCCATTGGCCGGCACACTTTGCTCTGTCTGCTAGTCACAGACTTGACAAACCTGTGCCCATGGTCACAAGAAGGAGGGGGGATATATTGATATCTGTGGAAAAACATCTGCAGTGATGGCAAAACAGCTGTGAGCACACTACACTGGAAGGAATCTGGAAAGCCCAGCAATACCCAATAGGAGAAGAGTAACTATCCCTACCCCACAGGTTCACTGGGGTGAAAGCAAGGCTGAGATAGTGACCTGTGTTAGAATTGTTGATGTGCCCGTGTTCTCCTCTGCTTCCTGAGGCCCCATTAAATGTGAGAGTAAATAAGTAAAGAAAGCTATAATGGTACATCAAGGAAGAGAAGCCATCGGCAGATAAGAAATTGCTTTCCATCTCTTGAAGTGGCTTTCCGCTGAGGTGGGGAGGAAGGTACCAACTGGAGAAAGGGAGGATAAGAAGAGGGGAGGAAGAGGAGGAGGAGAAGGGAGAGGGGAAGAAAATGGAGAAGGAGAGGAAGAGGTAAAGGGGAAGGAGGAGAAGGGGAGGGAAGGTGAGGAAGAAAAACCTGCAACAAAGACATATGTGGCCTGCAAAGTCTAAAATATTTACTATCTGCCCTTTACAGAAAAAATTTGCTGACCCCTAGACTGCAGGAGAAAAACTGACAGATCAGGGAACAGATAAAACTTTCTCAACGTCATGATTACATTTGGTTGAATTTCTCTTAGGTCACAGTAATTCAAAGAAGGCTAAGCATTCCTTAACCAACCAAACCAAACCCAATCCCGTCAAGCTGATTACGATTCGTAGCAAGTCTATAGGGCAGAGTAGAGCTGCTCCATAGAGTTTCCAAGGCTGTGATCGTTACAGAAGCGGACTGTCACATCTTTCTCCGGTGGAGCAGCTGGTGGGTTGGAACCGCTGACCTTTTGGTTAGCAGCTGAGCGCTTTAACCACTGTGCAACCAGGGCTCTTTCAGTGTTCCTTAGAAGAAAAAATTCAAACAAAACCCAAACCTATTGCCATCAAGTATATTCTGGCTCATGGCAGCCCCACATGTATCCAAGTAGATCTGTGCTCCATAAGGTTTACGATGGCTGATTTTTTGGAAGTAGATGGCCAGGACTTTCTTCCAAAGTGTCTCTGGATGGCCTCAAACCTCTAGCCTTTCAGTTAGCAGCCGAGCACTTAACTGTTTGTGTGACCCAGGGAAGCGAGTAGCTTATAATGAGCCTAACAGTTGTTTGTGTGAATAAGTACATCAAGGGGCATGAGAATAACTACTTCCTGTAACCATAGTATTCTGTTAGTTTGTGACACAAAATACTCTGCTTTGGACTTGGTCCTAAAATAGAACCTCAGCAGCCTCACTGGTCACCCGACCTAGGCCCAGCCCGTGGAGATGAGGGACTCACAGTGTAGGAGCTGCTCTAGCTCAGTTTTCCTTTCTTCACTAGGGGGGGTCAACCGCCAAAGGCACAGCACTGAAGAGTGGCTCTGACGCCGACCTCATCCTTTTCCCTAACTTGCTTAAAAGCTTTCCCTCCCAAAAACACAACCGAAGTGAAATCATCAAGGAAATCCATAAGCAGCTGGAAGCCTGTCAGCAGGAGGAGAAGTTTAAAGTGAAGGTTGAGATTGCCAAATGGAAGTCTCCCAGGGCGCTCAGCTTCTCTCTGAAATCCAAAGAGTTCAATGCAGAGCTGGAGGAAAGTGTCGAGTTTGATGTGCTACCCGCCTTCAATGTACTAGGTAAGAGTCCCCAGACCTTAGCTTCTGGAACAGGGAGACAGACTCTGGACAAGGCAGTGGAAAGGGGTGGAGAGAAAGCCACTTAGTAATTGGCTACAAAAAACATACGTTAGAAGATGAGAAGAACTAGATGGTGCCCGGCCACCACTACTGAACATTCTGATTAGCAATGTAATAGAGAAACCCTGATAAACAGGGAGAAAAATGTGGAACAGAACTACAAATTTGTTAAAGAATCCAGACCTGCTGGACCTACTGAGGCTGGGGGAGTCCCTGGGACTATGATCCTGAGTTGCCCTTCAAATTTTGAATTGAAACTATCCCCGAAGTCACCTTTAAACTAAGTAACAGTTTAGCCCAAAGAGTAAAGATTGTCACCCTTGAGTATCACGCTACTAAAAAAAGAAAAGTTATATAAGTAAGACCAAAGAGTCAACAGCTATTTTAAAGCATATGAGAAGTTGGGGGTTGGGGGCAGGGAGATTAAGTAAATGGACGTGAAACAACCAGAATGGAAATAATGAAAATGTTGACACAATGTGAAGAATTTAACCCATGTCACTGATCATTAAGTCTAGAAATGGTGGAATGGGAGTGGGTTTTGCTGTGTATATTTTCACACACACAAAAAAAAACACTAGTTGTGGGTCCAGGACTCCCATCGGTAGCATGAATGATGATAGCAATAACTTAAATCTGTGTAAGATTTCATACCCATTTCTCATTTAGTTAGCCCAAGGACCATCAAGGCCTACATCTTGTACTCAAGTATCATCCACAATATCTATCAAAGAATGGAGTACACTTAGAGTTCCACACACATTTGTTGATAAAATGCCTCAAGTGTTAGAGAGGTAATTAAAGAACAGACTGTGGAAGAATTTTTTTTTTCTTTTTTTTTAGGCAAACATTTTTTACTACATAAGCTAATGTATTGTTCGGTTAAAAAAAAAAACTGCAGGAGATATTTTTGGTTTACGGTTTAAAGATGACCTCAGGGCAACAGGTTCAGAGGGTTTATCTAGCCTCAGTGGTTCTAGAAAGTCTGAATTCCATGAGAATTTGGAATTCTGTTCTGTATTCACTGCCACCACCCCCTTTTGATCCGGATTCTTCTATAGAATCTTTGATCAAAATTTCAGTCATGGTAGCCGGGCACCATCCACTTCTTCTGGTCTTGTGGCAAAGAAGGCATTTGTTCAAGAAGACAGTGAGGCAGGCATTCCATTTCCTCCTCCTATTCCTGAATCTCCTTATTCTTCTGTTGCTCTAGGCAATTACAGACCAATTGTTTTACCTGGGATGGCTGCTTATAAGCTTTTAGGACCCTATCCATTACACAATGAACTAGGAAGCAGAACAGAAGCACTAAAAACAGTATTAGGCTAATTACCTGGAATGTCCCATGAAACCATGACCCTAAACCTCTTGGAGGATTTCTGATCTGATGCAAAGACACAAGAAATCCAGGCATTTTCCTTCACTCTTGAGCAAAATCCCCTTTAGAAATTCAGTGTAGGGGTGACAGATACATAATGATATACTAAAAATGGTGTATTAGATGCTATTTCAGGCATTTTCCAAATCGTATAAAATTCGAAATTATGAAGACCCTGGTATCTTCCCTCCGAATGGTTCTTAATGTCTCTCTGTAACAACAGTATAAATCAGGGGTCTGCAAACTTTTCCAGTAAAGGGTCAGACAGCAACAATTTTTGGCTGTGAGGTTCATACTGGTCTCTGTTACAACTACTGGACTTTGCTGTTGTAGCATGAAAACAGCTGTAGACCACACATAAACAAATGGGTATGACCATGTTCCAATAAAACTTTATTTACAAAAACAAGCAGTGGGCCAGGTTGACCCAGAGGCCATAGTTTGTAAACTCCACCTCAGCACTGTCCAAGAGGCCTTTCTGCAATGATGGAAATGCCCTATGTGTGTGTTTGTTTGAACACCTCATTATTCTAGAGATGCTGCCTGTATCTTTTTTTTTAATTAAATTTATTTTACTGTTGTTGAGAATACACATAGCAGAACATAGACGCTCCCTATATCTTAAAAACCAGTTGCCATCAAGTCGATTCCAACTCCTGGCAACCCCGTGTGTGTCAGAGTAGAACTGTGCTCCACAGGGTTTTCAATGACTGATTTTTTTGGAAGTAGATCACCAGGCCTGTCTTCTGAGGCACCTCTCAGTGGACTTGAACCAACAACCTTTTGGTTAGCAACAAGTGCCTTAATCATTTGCACCACCCAGAAATTCAAACATGCTAATACACTTCAAAATCATGTCCTAGAATTAAATTTGTCAAAAATGTTTTCCAATGTGCTCATTAGTATGCAAATGAAGGCATCGTGTAAACCTCTCCTCCTCCATGCTAGGTCAATGGGGCTCTGTCTCTCCCCCCAGCCCCAGCATCTATGCTGAGCTCATTCAACAGTACGAGTCTGGGGACTACATTGAGGGAGAGTTTTCCTCCTGTTTCACGGAGCTGCAGCGGGATTTCATCATCTCCCGTCCCACCAAGCTGAAGAGCTTAATTCGCCTGGTGAAGTACTGGTACAAACAGGTACGCTAGTCCTTGTTCTAGATGCTGGTTCTTATATACATTGATCAGTGTGCTGTGACCACTGAACCAACACCTACCAGTGCCCTGTGAGCCCACACTCTCCCATGCTGGGGACCAGTTGCTTTAGGGGATCTGCCCACTCCTTAAACACAGGGATCTTTATGGCATTCCCATCACTGTTGTTGTTGCTGGGTGCCATCAAGCCACTTCCAGCCCATAGCGACCCTATGTACAACAGAATGAAACACTGCCTGGTCCTGCGCCATCCTCACAATTATTGTTATGCTTAAGCCCATTGTTGCACCCGCTGTGTCAATCCATCTCACTGAGGGTCTTCCTCTTTTTCGCTGACCCATTACTTTACCGGGCACGATGTCCTTCTCCAGGGGTTGATTCCTCCTGACAACATGTCCAAAGTATGCGACCCATAGTCTCGCCATCCTTGCTTCCGAGGAGCATTTTGGTTGTACTTCTTCCAAGACAGATTTGTTCGTTCTTTTGGCGGTCCGTGGTGTATTCAATATTCTTCTCCAACACCACAATTCAAAGGCGTCAGTTCTTCTTCGGTCTTCTTTATTCATCGTCCATCTTTCACATGCATAAGAGGTGATTGAAAACGCCAAGGCTTAGGTCAGGTACGCCTTAGTCTTCAAGGTGACATCTTTGTATTTCAACACTTTAAAGAGGTCTTTTGCAGCAGATTTGCCCCATGCGCCTTTTGATTTCTTGACTGCTGCTTCCATGGCTGTTGATTATGGATTCAAGTAAAACGAAACCTTGACAACTTCAACCTTTCCCCTTTTTATTACTAACCCTATTAAACTGAGCCAGGCATAGAGCACCTTTTGCCATCAGGGCTGTCGCTGCTGCTGCTGTTGTTGTTAGCTGTCGTCGACTTGGCCCCGACTCATCGTAACTCCATACACAGCAGAACAGAATGCCGCCTGATGCTGTGCCATCCCCATGATTGATTGCAGACCGGACAATGTACTATTGGGATCCATAGGGTTTTCATTGGCTGATTTTTGGGAGTAGATTGCCAGGCCTTTCTTCCCAGTCCATCTTAGTCTGGAAGCTCTGCTGAAACCTGTTCAGCATCATAGCAACGCACAAGCCTCCACTGACAGACAGGCGGTGTCCGCACACAGGTGCACTGGCCGGGAATCAAACTCGGGGTCTCCTGCATGAAAGCTGAGGATTCTACCCTTGACCCACCACTGCCTCATATAAAGGCTCCTACAGTGGTTTCTTTCGCCCCTGCATGTACCAAACAATTGTGCAGGAATTCAAGTGTCTGACCTGTGTGTATGGAAGGGAAGTTGAGGTTCACAAGCCTGCAGGTCATTGGTGTGGTTTACCGTGACTCAGTGCCCATAGGTAATAGACACGGATGCCATCTCTGGGAAGGCAGGTTGAGCTACCGGCTGGAAACGGGGCCGCTTTCTTCGGTGTTGGTTAACCTCCTTCACCTGCACCAGCTGGCCTGCATACAGAGGGGTTCGGAGTATTTTCACGGGAGCAGACATCAAGCACAATATCAGCTCTTTGCTGAGCTCTCTCCTGTCTGCCTCCAGCTCCGGGAGGCCTGAGATGGAGACTGAGCTCTGTGGTTTCTCTCCTTGAAAAGCTGGAAGAGGCAGGGTGTGACAGCTCAGAGGGCTCAGGGCCACCGTGTGCCCTTGTGCCACCCATATCACTTCCTTGAGCCTCTTCCCTTCAGCTGGAATGGAGAGCCCAATGTCTGCTCTGCAAGGTTGCATTAGGGGTGATGGTGGTTAAAGGCGCCTTAATTCGCACACGGTGGGCTGTTCTTTTTTAAATATAATTTATTTTACTTTTGTTGTTGCCATTGAGAATATACACAGCAGAACATACAAATTCAACACTTTCCCCATCTACAATTCTGTGACATCAATTACATCCTCCGAGTCTTGCGGCCATTCTTACCCTCCTTTTCCAAGTTGTTCCTCCCCCATTGACACAAATGCACTGTTCCCTGAGGTTCTTATCGAATCTTTCGAGTTGCTGTTGTCAATTTGATTCCATGTAGATAGATCTTCAGAGAGTTCAGTATTCAAGGCAGACATTCTTTACTAGTTAAGTGAAACTATTGTTTGGTTTTAAGAAGACTTCAGGGGATATGTTTGGCTTGTTTAAAAATTATCTCAGGGCAATAGTTTCAGGGGTTTATCCAGCCTCCATGGATCCAGAAAGTCTGGATTCCACGAGAATTTCAATCTGTTCTGCATTTTGCCCTTACACAGTGGGTTTCTAGTAAATTGAAGGATATTATTTCCCTAGGAAGACATCTATGACCAAAAGCACAACAAAGAAACCTGTATGTGCTGCCTTTTTTCTTTTTTCTTTTTTACAGTTGCTGTCAAGTTGATTACAACTCATGGTGACTCCATGTGTGTCAGAGTAGAACCATGCTCCACAGGGTTTTCATAAGTGGGTCACCAGGCCTTTCTTCCAAGGTGCCTCTGGGTAGATTTGAAACTCCAGCCTTTGGATTAGAAGCCCAGCACATTAACTATTTGCACCACCCAGGGACTCCTTTTGCTGCCTGTTGTTGCGTACTTTCGATTCAATTCTGACTTATAACCACCCTACAGGACAGAGTAGAACTCCTCCATAGGGTTTCCTAGGCTGTAATCTTTATGGGAGTGGATTGCCAGGTCTTTTCTCCTGCGGAGCCACTGGTGGGCTCAAACCACCAACCTTTCGGTTAGCAGCCAAGCGCTTAACCATTGTGCCACCAGGGACTCCATGCACTGCCTACCAGCTCCTAAATGAACACCTGCAAATCTACACTGCATCTGGGAACACCAGCTCTCCATCTTGTGACTCAGTTTCCCTGATGTGTCCCTGGCCATCCTTAACATGCAGTTGTCTGATGTCCCCACCCTCCCTGCAGTGTGAAAGGAAACTGAAGACGAAGGGGTCTCTGCCCCCAAAGTACGCCTTGGAGCTGCTGACCGTTTATGCCTGGGAGCAGGGGAGCAGGGCGCTGGATTTTTCTACCGCTGAAGGGTTCCGGACAGTCCTGGAGCTGGTCACAAAGTATCAGCAGCTCTGCATTTTCTGGAAAGTCAACTACAACTTTGAGGACGTGATTGTGGGAAAGTTCCTACTGGCCCAGATCCAGAAAACCAGGTGCCCCAAGCCCCAACCCCCTTCTTTTCTTGACTTGCCTGCCTTCAACACAATTTCAGTGCCCGGGCCCTCCTCCCTTGGGTCACTATGCCTCCCGTGAGACTAAGGTGGGGCGGGAGGATGCTAACCAACAGAACCCTCCACAGACTCCAGGGAGCAAATCCTGGTGGAGGCAGGACAAAACGTTATCCAGAGAAAGATGGAAGAAGGCTCAAGAGCCCTGAGATGCTTTCATCTTTCTAGGTTGGAAAGAAAAGTGTAGATTCGTTAAAAGGCCTGAGAGATGTGGAAATTTGTAATGTGTCTTGGAGAAGCCAAATTATCATTCCAGGGCCAATTTGTCCTGCAAAATTTTTATTAGATCAGATTTTACCTACCCTTGTGTTTTTCAGATCTTAGTACCACAAAACCTCTACTTTCAAGAATAGTAAGGCATCTCAGGGTGTCTGTTCAATGCTACAAAAAAAAAAAAAAAAAAAAAACAGTTGCCATACGGTCAGTTCCAACTCCGTGTGTCTTAGAGTAGAACGTCTCCATTGGGTTTTCATGGCTGTGACCTTTCAGAAGGAGACAGCCAGGCTTTTCTTCCAAGGCAGCTCTGGGTGTGTTCAAACCATCAACCTCTTTGTTAGCCCAGCTAGCCCAGCACTTAATGGTTTGTACCACTCAGGGACCTTCGGCTCCACCAGCAGGAGACAAAAGCAATGGAAGCAAAGAGGAAGAGAGCAAAGAAAGGAACACCGAGAAAGAAAGGAGGAAAAGTGAGCGAGAACAAGATTCCATAGGTTACCTACCGCAGGTTGTGACCAACTTGGCTACGTTCTATTTGATTACATTTGTACATCACCTTAGTTTAGAATGCGTATTGTTGTATTGTTGAAAGCAGAATGGGCCCCAAATTCTGAAGCCACTGGGTCTCTACAGCATTCCTCTAATGCCTTCTTCTCATCTAACACTTAGGCCTGTGATCTTGGACCCAGCTGAACCTACAGGCGACGTGGGTGGAGGAGATCGCTGGTGTTGGCATCTCCTAGCCCAAGAAGCTAAGGCGTGGTTGTTGTCATCTCTCTGCTTCAAAGATGGAGTTGGAAATCCAGTTAAATCATGGAATGTTCCAGTAAGAATAAAGGAAGTGTAATCTAGAGACAGCCCTGTAATAGGTTTCCCTTCTCCCACTATACCAAAACAAAACAAACCCATTGCCGTCTACCTATAGGGTAGAATAGAACTGTCCCATGGGGTTTCCAAGGAGCAGCTGGTGGATTTGAACTGCCAACCTTTTGGTTAGCAACTATAGCTCCTAACCACTGCACCACCAGGGCTCCAAATATAGCAACTTGGAATTATTTCTGTTGCAAGTAACAGAAAACCCAACTCACAGGAGCTTAAGCAATTGTTTTTTTTTTTTTCTCACATTATAAAAAATGCTGGGACAGGCAGTCCAGGACCCATACAACAGCTCAACATTGTTTTCTCTATAAAGAGTTTCTCCACCATAGCACTATTGATGTTTGGGGTGGGGTAGTTCTTTATCACGGGGGACTACCCTGTGCATTGTAGGATGTTAAGCAGCATTCCTGATCTCCACTCACTAGATGCCAGTAGCATTCCCCCCAACTGTGACAACGAAAATTGTGTCTCAAGACATTGACAAATGTCCCCTGAGGGCACAATTGTGCCAGCTCTTTCCGGCTGTTGGCTCTACCCTCTTTAGTTGTTGACTTTGTCCTTATGGGACCACAAATGGGCTGCGGGACCTGCCGATCATGGGTTCACAATCTAGGCAAGAAGAACAAAAAGGGGGAAGATGCCCAACAGTCCAGAGCACAAGGTTTTTATTGAAAGCCTCATCCAGCAAAAGCCCCTGCACTTCATTGCCCAGAACTGTCATGGGGCTAGCCCTAGCTTAAAGGAAGCTACAAAGAAGAGGGGGATGAAGACGATGGTAGATCCGAGTTGGGTCAGCCAGCCAACAGTGCCTGCCACACCTGGCCAGAGCTCCCCCTCCTTCCTAGAGACCTGCCATTCAGGTATATTTGGTTCTCCCTGCCCAATATTTAAAGCAGGGTTTCTTAGCTTCAGCCCTACTGACATTTTGGGCCCCGTAACTCTTTGCTGTAGGGGGGCTGTTTTGCACATTATAGAATCCTCGGCACCATGCCTGGTCTGTACCCATAGATGCCACCCAGTTGTGATAATTAAAAATGTCTTCAGACATTGCTACATGTTAGCGGAGGTGGGGGAGGGATGGGCCACATAATTCCCCCATTGAGGACCACTGCTTCAAAGGAATCACCACCTTCCTCTAGAGTTATCGTGACTTGTTGAGATCTACATTACCTATAACCCGTTGACTCGTTGCCGTTGAGTCAATTCCAACTCATAGTGACCCTACAGGACAGAGTAGACCTGCCCCATAGGGTTTCCAAGGCTGTAATCTTTATGGAAGCAGATTGCCAGCTCTTTCTCATGTGTAGTAGGTGGTGGGTTCGAACCACTGATCTCTCAGTTAGCAGCCGAGCGTTTAACCACTACGCCACCAGGGTTTCCTGCATTATCTATAAAAAAAAATTTATCTATAAGTACCAAAAAATTGTCTCTGGCAATAGGTACCCTCCCAGACATAGTTCCCTCTTTCCTTTCTCATTCTTTTAACCAATTGTTTTAACTGCTTACAAAATGGTGTTTTCTCACATATATCTCTTTCTTCCTAGACAGCGCAGACACTGGAAAGATGTTGAGCTAGGATACATCCTATTGTCAATGAGATGTTCTCATCCAGAAGTCGTAGAAGCCTGGAATAACAATGCTAGAAGAAACTTCTAGAAGCCATCTGGCAATTGCTTGTGAAGAACCTGTTTGCTGTGTAAAAGAGTAACCCTGATTCATTTTCCCTTTCTGGTACCTATACTCCTTCCATCACTTCTTTGACTCCTCTTGAAATCAAGACTCTGAAGTCCTTCATCAAGTCTTACCCTCACTGCACCTTCACTCTGCATTGATCTACTTCATTAAAAATATTTGCTCTTCTCCTGCTTTATTTGCTTCGTATTTCTGTCAACTGTTCTGTGTTTTTCTGCTAAGCTCCTCCCTTTCCCGTCAAATCTAAGAAGAGGAATCTCTCTGTACCTCCAAAGTGAAGTCCTTTACTTGCACCTTGGGTCCTGTGACTCCATGGTCTTGTTCTTAGAATCCTCACCTTGTCCAGCTCAGTGTCTTTCACTCCATAAGCACAATCCTTTCTGCCCTTGGAGGTGTGTAGGTCTCCTTCTAAGTCCCTAGCCAGCCAACCCCTTCCTTAGACCCTCAAACTCTCCAAAGGCCTGAATTACAACTGTTACCTTTTCCTTCTGAGCCTTGCTTTGTCCCCCCACCTGTGAGTATCTTCTTGCCAAATCTAAAGGCTTTTTTCTCTGGTTTTAGTTTCAAAAATACTTACAGGTCTAATATTTTAACCTCATATCAATAACCAGTTATCATTGAATCGACTCTGACTCATGGTGACCCCATGTGTGTCAGAGTAGAACTGTGCCCCGTAGGGTTTTCAATGACTGATTTTTCAGAAGTAGGTCCCCAGGCTTTTTTTTCATGGCACCTCTGAGTGGACTCCAACCTCCACCCTTTCAGTTAGCAGCCCAGTGCGCTCACTATTTGAACCACCCAGCAAGTCATAACCTCATATAATCCCACTTAACGTTAAAAAAATTTTTTTTTAATTTTTTTAACGATTTATTACTGCCAAATTGCAAATACCAATACTCTTGCCCAGGATGAGAGCAAAAGAAATAGATACGTCTTGAGGTTGAAACATGAAAGAATGACCACCCTAGGTACACATCTACTCAGTCTGCAATTCCGTTACCAACCCCTCTCACCTGCTGCTTCTCCAGCTGAGTTTGGTTAAACTGAGCAGGGAAGACGTCATCACGTGTTGGTTCTGTACATTGGCTTTGGATAAACCCCCAACAGGAAAAGATGGAGGCTCTTTCTCCTGGTGCCATTGTGTAAGTTGGCCTGGGTCCACAGGGAGTGGAGTGTAAACCAAGAGGGAAGAACCTGGCATGGGAGCAGGGCATGTGAGCTCAATGTAAAGATCCTAGTAACTCTACTCAACTGAGCACACATTTCTTACATATCTCAGAGTATTCAGAACTACAAAGACAAAGTGCCCTTAACAGAAGCTCAGTGTCCCCTAAGCATACAGTCCTTTCTGCCTCCCTGTTGCCCATCCCTGGTAACTACTAATCTACTTTGATCTCTCTACACTTGCCTGTTCTAAATAGTGCATATAAATGGGATCATACAATACTTGTCCTTCTGTGACTGACTTATTTCACTCACCGTAAATGTTTTCAAGATTCCTCTATGTTGTGACATGGATCAGGGAAAAGGTTAGGAGTGGTGGGTGGGGTGGGGTGGTGGTGGCCAGTTTAGAGGTGGTCAGGAAAAGTCTTACTATGAAGGGGATGTATTTGAGCAAATGCCTGAAGGAGATGAGGGATCAAGCCATAAAGATGTTGGGGCGTGTCATGGATTAAATTACGTCCCCTCAAAAATGTGTGTATCAATTTGGTTGGGCCATGATTCCCAGTATTTTGTGGTTGTCCTCCATCTTGTGATTGTAATTTTATGTTAAAGAGGGTTAGGGTGAGATTGCAACACCCTTACTAAGGTCACATCCCTGATCCAATGTAAAGGGCGTTTCCCCGGGGGTGTGGCCTGCGTCACCTTCTGTCTTATAAGGGATAAAAGGAAAGGGAAGCAAGCAGAGAGTTGGGGACCTCATAACACCAAGAAAGCAGTGCAGGGAGCAGAGCACGTCCTTTGGATCCAGGGTCCCTGTGAAGAGAAGCTCCTAGTCCAGGGAAGATTGATGAGAAGGCCGACAGATAGAGAAAGACTTCCCCTGGAGCTGACACCCTAAATTTGGACTTTTAGTCTACACTGACTGTGAGGAAACAAATTCCTCTTTGTTAAAGCCATCCACTTGTGGTATTTCTGTTATAGCAGCACTAGATGACTAAGACAGGGTGGTGGGGAGCTCTAGGCAGAGGGAATAGCAAACGCGATGGCCCTAAGCTGAGGGAAGACCTGGCATGTCAAGGAATACCAAGAGGCCAGTCACTAGAGCTGGGAAGTGGAGGGAGGCAGGAGGTGAAGAGGTGATCCAGGGTGCAGGTCATGTACCAGGGCCCCACAGGCCACGGGATGGACTTCGGCTGTGATTCTGAGAGAGAACCCAGCTGGAGGGACCTGGGGGGAGGACTGTCGTGGTCTGACTTGTGCCTTAACAGGACGACTGTGCTGCCGTGCTGAAGGGAAGTTTGGGGGTGCAAGAATGACAAAAGGGACAGTGGTTAGGAAGCTACTCTAATCACCGAGACAAGAGGGGTAGCAGGTCAGGTTTCTCGTCCAGGTGGTAAGAACAAAAACTAAACTGATTCTGACTCATAGCAACCCTGCAGGACAGAGTAGAACTGCCTATAGAGTTTCCAAGGAGCACTTGGTGGATTTGAACTGCCAATCCTCTGGTTAGCAGCTGTAGCTCTTAACCACCACGCGACCGGGTTTTCCATGGTGGTAACAATAGAGTAGGTGATACGTGCACAGATTCAGGACGCTTTTCTGTTGCTGTTGTAAATACATATAACAGATATTTACCATTTCAACCATCTTCACGTGTACAGTTCAATGGCATTATGTTCGTCATGTTGTTCGTCCATCACCCTCATCTGTTCCTGAATTTTCCCGTCACCCTTACCAGCTCAGCATCCCCTAGGCATGGAGTGCTTTCTCCCTCCCTCTTGCCCACCCCTGGCAACCACTAATCTACTTTGGTCTCTGTACACTTACCTGTTCAAAATATCTCATGTCAGTGGGATCATACAATATTTGTTTTTTTGTGGCTGACTTACTTCACTCACCATGAGGTTTTCAATGTTCACCCATGTCGTCATAGTGTGTATCAGGACGTCATTTCTCTTTATGGCTGAGTAATATTCCACTGTATGAATATACTGCATTTGGTTTATCCAGTCATCTGTTGACGGGCAGTTAGATTGTGGATTAGGAATTGAGGACTTGCCAACATCTCTAGGAATTCTCTAGGCAATGCCTGAGAGTAAGTCCATCCCATTCTTGTTCTCCACGTTCTGCCTCTTCCCACACTGAGCGCTTTTCTCCTACAAAGAGAAGACATACTTCATTAAAAAAAGAGGCAGAGCTATGTTACTCAACACCTACTGACTAAATGCCAATGTACTAAGCACTGACATTTGATGCCCCTGACATATTCCTAATAGATTCACATTTTACACAGGCGAAAACAGACTCTGCTGTTACAGACCTGATCCGTGGTTGCAGGGCTTGTAAGGGCCGGAAATTTTATATCGGGTGTATTAGTTCCTCATTGCTACTAAAACAAATTACCACAAACTTGGTGGCTTAAAACAACAAAAATTTATTCTATTACATTTTGGGGGGTCCAAAGTTCAAAATGAGTCTCACTGGGCTAAAATCAAGGTGTCCGTAGAGCTAGCTTCTTCTGGAGGCTCTCGGGGAGAATCCATTTCCTTGTCTCTCAGCTTCTAGAGGCTGCTGGCATCCCTTGACTTGCGGCCGCATCGCTCCAATCTCTGCCTTCGTCATCACATGGTCATCTTCCCTCGTGTATCTGTGCGTCTGAATTTCCCTCTTCTTCTAAGAGTGCCAGTCATTGGATTAGGACTGACCCTAATCCAATATGACTTCATTTTAGCTAGATTACATCGCAATGACTCTATTTCCAAGTAGGGTCACATTCACAGGTACCAGGGCTTAAGATTTCAACATATCTTTTGGGTGGGGGGACACAACTCAACAGTATACAAAGCATGTGGCATGGTGCCTACCTCCTAGGAAGTGTTCAGTAACACTAGTATTAAAGACAAGCAAGCTGAACTCAGGGGTGAAGTGACTCTCCCAAAGCCACACGGCCAGAAAGGAAAGCCACGTCTCCAACTCCATTCTGTCTGACTCCAAAACCACAACTGCTCTACTCAGCTGCCTTCCTCCTTCCGTATCTTTAATGAAAACCAGTTGCCACTGAGTCAGCTCCAACTCATGGCAACCACACATGTGTCAGAGTAGAACTGTGCTCCATAGCGTTTCGAATGGTTGATTTTTCAGAAGCAGAATACCAGGCCTTTCTTCTGAAGCACCTCTTGGTGAACTTGAACCTCCAACCTTTTGGTTAGCAGCCTAGCATGTTAACCGTTTGTACCCAGGGACTCCTCATCTTTAATACCCATTGCTGTCATGTCGATTTCAACCCATAGCGACCCTAGAGGGCAGAGTAGAACTGCCCCATAGGGTTTCCAAGGAGTGGCAGGTGAATCTGAACTGCTAACCTTTTGGTTAGCAGCCAAATGCTTAACTACTGTGCCTCCAGGGCTCCCGCCATCTTTAATAGGAGACCCACAATCCCTGTCTTTGGAGCCAGTAGCCAATCCACGGTGTAAAGAATACAAACACTGCTACCTTCCAACTTCAACTGTTCAAAGCAAAGCATCTTTGACACTTAAATTTTAGGTGTTATTTTAGGACGGGGGGGAGGGGAACTAAAGTTCCTCTCATGGAAATCTTTTCCTTAATACAAAAGACAAGAAAGAAAATGTTCACTGGCTTAAAGACCCAATTCCTTGGCATTATTCAAAGATGAAACCAACATCCTACTGACTCCTGAGAGTGCCAAAACCTCTGGCTGGCTTATCTTGGCCGGCCAAGTTAGATACAGTCATGTTTAATTCTATCAAGCTCTGCTTCCCCGTTAACGCTCAAGTGTACAGCTTAACCCATCCCACTGCCAACACTGAGGTTGATTTCCGGCGAGGAGCCCCAAAAGACTCTGTATCCTCAATGGTGCCCGGCTACCACCACTGACTGCTCTGACACCAATCACAATAGAGGGTCCCAGACAGAGCTGGAAAAAAATGCAGAACAAAATTCCAACTCAAAAAGAGAGTCCAGACTTGCTGGCCTCACCGAGGCTGGAGAAACCCTAAGAGTATGGCACCCGGACACCCTTTCAGCTCAGTAATGAAGTCACTCCTGAGGTTCCCTCTCAGCCAAAGCTTGAAAAGGCCCATAAAATAAAACGAGACTAAATTTTTTTTTAAAGGGGCACACTAGCCCTGCGGCAAGGACTACAAGGCAGGAGGGGGCAGGAAAGCTGGTAATAGGGAACCTAAGGTTGAGAAGGGAGAGTGTTGACATGTCATGGGGTGGCTAACCAATGTCATAAACAATATGTGTACTAACTGTTTAATGAGAAACTGGTCTGTTCTGTAAACCTTATCTAAAGTACAATTAATAAAAAAAAAAACCAACCCCCCCCCCAAAACTCTGTATCCTCAGTTAACCTAAACACATTGTTTGGGCCACTCATGCATATACAGAGATACCCCTTAGTGGACAAGGGCGTCTGCTGAGACCTGTCTACATCCAGCCACAGATAAGGCCATTCCTGAGAGATAAAAAAACCTGCCCTCAAATGCTACAGGTCCTCTCATCCTGAGGCAGAAACCAAGCTCCAGAGTAACACAAACCAGGAGAACAGCCAATATGGCAGTTGGAGTTCCAGAACTTTCCACTGGATGGGCCTGAAGAACCAAGAAATGGTCAGGTGCAGAGAGGAGTTCTGTCCTCTCTCTGCCATGATGAGGGGTGTGAATCTTGGCCTCAGTTTTCTCATCTGTAAAGTGAGGGTGTTACATTAAAGGATAACTAAGGTCCCTCCAAGGAGCCCTGATGGTACAGTGGTTAAGTGCTTGGATGCTAATTGGAAGGTTGGTGATTTGAACCTATCCAGCAGCTCTGAAGGAGAAAGCCAAAACCAAACTCATTGCCATCAGGTCAATTCCAACTCCTAGTGACCCCGTAGGACAGGGTAGAACTGCCCCATAGGGTTTCCAAGGCTGTAAATCTTTACGGAAGCAGACTGCCACGGCTTTTTCCTCTGTCCTATGGGGTTGCTATGAGCCAAAATCAACTAGACCGCAGGGGTAAGATCCCTTCCAGCATTAAAATGTTAAGTGCACAAGAAGAGAATTGTAAAGTAATCCCTGAAAATATTTTAAAACCATCAGGCTGCCAACCAAAAGGTTAGTGGTTCGAATCCAACAGCTGTTCCTTGGAAACCCTATGTAGGGGCAGTTCTACCCTGTCCTATAGGGTCACTATGAGTCAGAATGGACTCAATAGCAACAGGTTTGGTTTTGTCACACAGTAATGACTCAGTAGGAGAATGGGCATGATTTTTTTGTTGAAATAACCGAATTAAATACCAAACAAGGCCAGATGTCGCAACATTGTTGACTCAGTGCTGAGTGACCCAACCACGCTGGGGCTTGGTGGACGACAGGCTGAGCAGGACACGCTGAGGACAGGCGAGATGGAAAGGAGCGCTCTCGGATTACAGGAAGGAGGTAACCGGTGCCTCCCTCTACCAGCACGGCCGGGCTCAGCAAGGGGGAGGAACCCTGGAGCTGAAGGGCTCCAACTTTGGGAGGCTTAAATCCTTTGTGCAAATCACTAACCCTCCTTGAGAATCAATGAAAGACTTGGTGCTAATATGGGTGAAAAAGAAAAATGAGAAATGCCTACAGCAATTCGTTTGCAACTATAGAATAAATATCTGAAAAGAAATGCAGCTCCATGAATTTTGAGCACTATCCAGCCGTGGAGGAGCCAAGGAAATGAGAGGAGAGGGACCTGATGTGATCGGCAGTTCCTAAATGCTCTAAGAAAGTGGGAAGGGCCATCTGTAACGACATTTCCTGTATGTCTACAAGCAGACGCTAATATTTGTAAAATAGGAGCTTGATGACTTTCATTTTACCTCCACCTTACTAAGCAACCAGTGGTACAAACAGTTAACATGCTCGGCTGCTAGCTGAAAGGTTGGAGGTTTGAGTCCACACAGAGGTGCTGATCTACTTCTGAAAGGTCACCCATTGAAAACCCTACAGAGCACAGTTCTACCCTGACACACGTGGGGTCACCATGAGTCAGAATCAATTCTACAGCAAGTGGTTTCAGGTTTATTTTCATTCTTTTTGGGTCTTTGACAGAACACCACAATTGTTGAGAATGCTATCATGTAAAATACTTTTTCATGGATACACACACATACACACACACGTATGTATGTATCCATGTTTGTATTGTCAGCTGCTGTCGAGTCATCTCCGACTCATGGCGACCTTATATACAACGGAATGAAACATTGCCTGGTCCTGTGTCATCCTCACTATTGCCAGCGTGTCAAGTCCATCGTTGCAGCTATCATACCAATCCATCTCACCGAGGGTCTCCCTTGCCCTCGTTCCCCCTCTACTTCACCAAACACAGTTTCCTCCTCTAGAGATTGATCCCCCTGATGACTTGCCCAAAGCAAGCGAGTCAGACAATGTTCTGTTGTGAGCTATAAGGTTTTCATTGGCTAATTTTTGGAAGTAGATTGCCAGGACTTTCCTCCTAGTCTGTCCTAGTCTGGAAGCTCTGTTGAAACCTGTCTACCAAGGGTGTCCCCGGTAGTATTTGAAATACCGGTGGCATAGCTTCCAGCATCATAGCAACATGCCAAATGCACCGTATGAAAAACTGACAGGTGGGTATGTATAGACAGAGAGAGAGGGAGTTCTTTGCTATCCTCAATTTCCCCTTGCTTCCTCCATTCCGGCTCTTAAAGGAAAAATACTGATTTCTAAACAATTTGGCATATAACTTTGAGCATGTCCACCCACCTGCATTGGATAGTTTAGCACCTTCGTCAGTGCCCCAGAGCCACCCAGTGAGCTACCATCCACACAGAGCTGTGTCTCACTCACACCCTCCATCTTTCTTCTCATCCCTTCTCCTCCCCTCTCCCATCTCCCCCTTTTTCTTTCTTTGTGCCTGACCTTTTCTTCTACCCCTTTTTCCTCTCTGCAGCCTTATTCTTGCTGCCATCTTGTGGAATTAAAGAGAAGTAAATTAGCCTGAGCCAGAAGCAGGAAAGTCTGAGACAATGGTTAAACCAAACCAAAACCGTTGCCATGGAGTCAATTTCAAGTCCTGGCAACCCAATAGAAACTCCATAGGGTTTTCAAGGCTGTAACCTTTTGGTAGCTCATCACCAGCCTTTTCTTTCAAGGCATCTCTGGCTGGGTTCGAACCGCCAAACTTTCAGTTAGTAGTCAAGCATTTAACCATTTGCACCACCCAGGGACTCCAGAAAAATGGTTAGGTATGATTAAAGTCAGTCCCTCCAGATTTCTTGCTGATTGAGAAAATGTCCCTGTAACTGAGCTGAGCACCAACATCCCTCCTCACCTCTACAACGTCCTCCCCAGGGGCCTCCTCCAGGAATTAAGGCCTGTCTCCTCACAGTGCTACAGCCACCACCTCCTACCACCCTCCCACCACCATTATCCCCCAGAGCACACACTCTGCACCTCTTCCCAGCCTTAGCTCCCACTCAACCAAACTTACCAGGCTTGGGGCAGACTCAACATGCCCTCATGACACTTCTCAAGGGCTCTTGAGGAATCCTGCTGGACTAGATACACGGTACCACATCCCTATCCCATTCTGCATCTAACCAAGGCCAGGCTAGGCTTAGCCCCATGCACCCTGCCCAAGAAGGACAGGACAGATCAGCTGACCATTACTGAGTTCTGTGGGCCTGGCACGGAACTTCTCATCCATCGTCTCATTTAATTCTTATTTGTTGTTTTGTTGTTAGTTGCTGTCTTAGTTATCTAGTGCTGCCACAACAGAAATACCACAGGTGAATGGCTTTAACAAATAGAAATTTATTTTCTCACAGTCTAGTAGGTTACAAGTCCAAATTCAGGGTGTCGGCTCCAGGGGAAGCCTTTCTCTCTCTGTCAGCTCTGGAGGAAGGTCCTTGTCCTCAATCTTCCCCTGGTTGAGGAGCTTCTCAGGTGCAGGGACCCGGTGTCCAAAGGACGCACTCTGCTCCTGGTGCCACTTTCTTGGTGGTATGTGGTCCCCAGCTCTCCGCTCACTTCCCTTTCCTTTTATCTCTTGATAGATAAACGGTGGTGCAGGCCACATCCCAGGGAAACTCTCTTTACCTTGGATCAGGGAGGTGACCTGAGTGAGGGTGGTATTACACTCCCACCCTCATCTTCTCAACATAAAATTACAATCATAAAATGGAGGACAACCACGCAATACTGGGAATCATAGCCTAACCAAGTTGATACACAAATTTTTGGAGGGACATAATTCAATCCATGATAGTTGCCATTGCGTCAGCTCCAACTCATGGCTACCTTACACACAACAGAATGAAACTTGCCTGGTCTTGAGCTGTCTTCATGATTATTGGTATGTTTGAGTCCATTCTTCCAGCTATTGTTTCAATCCATCTCATTGGGGGCTTCCCTCATTTTCACTAACCCTCTGCTTTACCAAACATGACGTCCTTTGCTAGCAATTGGTCTTTGCTGATGATGTGACTAAAGTAAGTGAGCTGAAGTCTCACCATCCTCATTTCTAAGGAGCATTGTGGTTGTATTTCTTCTAAGATTGACTTGTTCGTTCTTCTGGTGGTCTTTGGTATATCCAATATTCTTTGTTAACATCGCAATTCAAGTGCATCAATTCTTCTTCTGTCTTCTTTTTTTATTATCCCATTTTCGCTTGCATATGAGATGATTGAAAAGACCATGGCTTGATTTTTACTTACAAGATTAAGTATTTTTGTCTCCATCTTACAGACGGGGAAACTGAGGCTCAGAGAGGCTCCCTGGCCCAAGGTTACTGCTCAGGTCTTGGCCAGGAAGCATTCCCACGCTCACCCCCCAGGTCCCCACAGTAGGAGACCCTGAGGCCACCCCCAGCTGGATGCCAGTGACCTTGCCTTTACAGGGTTCTTCCAAGCAGCTGAGGCCCAAAGACTTTCTTCTCCCTCCTCCCCACACTTCATCGCCCAAATCTCCTTCAGTGAATACCCCAGACTCAGGCCCAAACAGAAACTTCGTTAGCAAAGTTCATTCCAGGAGCACTGCCTGGCCCCGCCACTCCAGAGCTGCTCTGAGTCAAAACGTCCCTGCTAATCGGCAGTTCATGCCTCAGTGCTCTGCTTGATTTAGAAGACTGGCCGTGCTTCCCTCCAGAATCCACCATTGCTGCAGGACAAATGCCAAGCAAGGAGGGACGCACAAGGGAAAGAAGGCTCCAGTCTGCCCAGGCGGAAGGACACGGTAAGAGCAGGCATCTTTCTGAGCACTCCCTCCACTTGTGCCCAGCAAATCCTCAAAACTTTCTTTAAAAAATTCAGACTTACTGGACTGGTTGAGGCTGGAGGACTCCCTGAGACTATAGCCCTGAGATAATCTTTAAACCTTGAACCAGAACTCGCTCCTGAAGTCCATTTTTAGCTAAATAACGGATTGGCTCACAAAATAAAGAATATCACCCATGAGTACGGTGCTTCTTTAAAAAGTCATCTATGTGAGACCAAATGGTCAACAATTACTTTAAAAACAAAGATAAGGAAGTGAGATTAATGGAAATGAAACAACCAGAATGGAAACAATGAGAATGTTCACGCAATGTGAAGAATGTAACCAAGGTCACTGAACAATTTGTGTAGAAATTGTTGAATGGGAACCTAAACCGCTATGCAAACCTTAACCGAAAACACAATAAAATATTACTTAAAAATTTAAAAATAAATAAATCCTCAATACCGCCCTCCAGGTTAGATACTGTCTTAGTCACCTAGAGCTGCTGTTACAAAAATACCACAAGTGTGTGGCTTTAAAGAACAGAAATGTATTGTCTCACAGTTCTGGAGACCAGAAGTCTAAATCAGCTCTAGTTGAAGGGCTTTCCTTATTGATAGCCATGGGTGTTCCTTGGTATTCCTTGGCTTATAGATGGTTCTTCAATGGTCTGTTCCCCCATGTGTGTGTATCTCTGTGTCTGTTTTCTCTTTTTAGAAGACATCACTCAGACAGGATTAGGTTTAGGACCTATCCTTCTCCAGGATGACCTCATTAATATAACATAAGAAAACCCTTTATTTCCAAACACAGTCATATTCACAGGTACAGGAGTTAGGATTTCAGCATATGTTTTAGGTGGACACAATATAATCTAAAACAGATACCATCATTTCCATTTTACAAATAAGGAAACTGAGGCCCAGCAAAGTCAATTCCCTTACCCAAGGGCCCTCGGTGAGTAAGTGGCCTGGTCACACCTCTACCCTGGGCCTCTCTGCCTCCAAAAGCCAAGCTTTTAACCCCTTAATGACACGGACTCCCGAAGATCTGGCTTTTGGTAAACCTCCACCTAGCTTGGGCTAGTTAGCCATTGTGGACGTCAGCTTGCACAGAGAAAAGGTTCCATTTTCTCCCTGGAGCAGTAAGAAACCTCTAGAACATTCCCAACCAGGCCTCCAACCTGGACTGCAGCCTCCCCACCTGGGCCAGGTTAGCCTCCTGCCTTGTGGGCCTCACAAAACCTGTTGCCATCCCACAGTTTCTAGACATAACGATCATTGGTTACATTCTTCACATTGAGTGTTTTAAGGGTTTCACTTCCGTTTCCTTAGCCTCCCTGACTCCCAGCCTTCTCTTCTATACTTTAAAATAGCTGTTGACCCTTTGGTCTTACACAGATTTTTTTTTTTTAATAAACATAATACTCGAGGGTAGCAATCTTTACTCTTCAGGCTAAATTCTTACTTAGTTTAAAGTTGACTTCAGGGGACAGTTTCAATTCAAGGTTTGAAGAGCAACTGAGGGCCATAGTCTTGGGCACTCTTCCAGCCTCAATAGGTCCAGCAAATCAGGATTCTTTAAGATAGAATGTTAGGCTTTCAATACGATCAGACGAAGAACTAACTAACCTCACAGAGGTCATTATGAACTGGGCAACCTTCTATAGAGGACTTAATATAATAAACATAAAGAAGCTTTAAAAGGGTCCTATGAATGAGAATTGAGCTTTTTAGTCCATTTCAGGGTATCCTTGACCTTTCTCTGGGTGTCAGCTTTGGAGCCAAGGGCCTCTCTCCCTTCCTCTCTCCCTCCACCCCTCTCCTGTACCTGGAGGGACTCTCCTGGTATGTCCCCCCAGGCCTCCCCTTGCAGACTCAGCTCCTAGGTGGACAGCAGATGGCTGGCCAGGCATCAGTGGCTAATCTGGAGCCGAGATTGTCAAACTGGAAGGCAGGGTCAGATTACCCAGTAAAAAACATAAACACAGGCTTATTCGTGTTCACTTACTAATCTGTAGCGCACAATTTCACATGGGTTTCACCACATCTTTGATGCGTATGGTGGGGGGAAACAGGTGAAATTGCGCACTACACTTTAGTAAGTAAGCACAAGTAAGCCCGTGCTTACCTTACTTGCTGGGTAATTCATCCCTGTCAGGGATTGTAAATGTGAAAAGAGGATTTGATTCTGTAGGAAGGTGCCGTGGGGTTGGGAGAGAGACAGACGCCATCCATACCTAGAAGAGGAATCTCTGATGTGGTGAAAAATTGTGAAATTGTTCACTACAGGTGATCTGGTAAGCAAGGTAAGTGCCATGGCCAGGTGAAGTCACTTAGCTAGCCTGTTCACCATCACGGGCATGGACAAGCCTGCCATGAAGCTAAACCTAAGGAGATCCAGTCAGCCCTCTACACACTTGCCTTCCTTTAGAGGACTCTACCAAGTTTCAGTCACCCATTTGTTCACTCTCAAATACTTAACCTGAACCAATTACATCCCAACATTGTTGATTAAAAAATACCTACCCAGAATTCATTTCTCCCTTCTTCTTACTCCCCAAATCCATCCAGTCCCCGGAGATGAGTCTTGATTGGTCTAAGCCAATTCTGTCATCCTGTTCCCCCTTACCAGTGATTGGTCTAGAGGTGGACATGTGACACAGCTCTGGCCAATCAAATAATAAGGAGAAGCCTGCTAAGGGATCTGGGAAGACTTGTCTTCCTATTAAGGTAGAGGTGAGTAAGAAAAAAACCTCTTTGTCTTCTTTCTCCCCTCATGTTTTGGGCACTGTTGTCTGAGGTAGTGATTTCTAGAGCTTTGGCAGCCATCTTGTGACCCTGAGGTAACACTATGGCTGGCGTATCAACATGTCATGGATGGGAAAGTAGAAGGATAGAAGAATCTTGAAGGCTTTGATGGTCCACTAGGCCTGCTTGTGGCTGCTGACCTCAGGACTTCTTGTTAAAGATTAAGTGGCCTAAGCAACTCTAAGTTGGGTTTTCTGTTACTTGCAGCCCAAAGCATCATGATTGATGCACCTCCTGTATCAGTTCTATTTCTACCTGAAAAAACAAAACTCCAACCCAGGTGACTTAAGGCAATGACCATTTATTATTTCTTATAAATCTGAGTCAGCTGAGCAATTTAACTGACCTTGACCAGGATCACTCACGTGTCTGCCTTAGTTGGTGGGCTGGCTGGGATGAATGCTCTACGTACCTACAGTTCTGGATTTTCTTTTGCTATCTATAGAGGACATTATTGGGACAATTGGAGAAATCTAAGTCAGGTCTGCAGATTAAATAATAGTATTGTATCAGTTTCCTGATTTTGATTTTGTACTGTTGTTAGGTAAAATATTTTGTCGTCGTTATTGGGAAATACACACTGAAGTACTTAGGGGTAAAGGGGCATCCTGTCTGCAACTTACTCTAAGATGTTTCAGGAAAATAAAGCACACATATATAAAGAGAGCACACAAACCTGACAAAATATTAACATTTTAGGAATCTGCGTAAATGGCAGTCAAAAATTCATTGTACTCTTAGCAATTTCTTTATAAGCTTAAAACTAATTTAAAATAAAAAGTTAAACAAAACAAAAAAGGGCAAAGCCAGTGTTCAAACTTGGTTTGTCTGATGCAAATGCCTGAGTCTTCCTTGGGGACCAGGGCTGGAGTATCTTGGGCGGTCATAAAAACCCATTGCCGTGGAATTGACTGACTCATAGCAACCCCATGTGACAGAGTAGAACTGCCCCATAGGGTTTTCTAGGCTGTAATCTTCAGGATGAATAAGGAAGACAGAAGATGAATTGATGCCTTTGAATTGTGGTATTGGTGAAGAATACTGAATACACCATGGACTTCCAAAAGAGCGAACAAATAGGTCTTGGGAGAAGTACAACCAGAATGCTCCTTAAAAGCAAGGATGGCAAGACTATATCTCACATACTTTGGACATGTTATCGAGAGGAATCAGTCCCTGGAGAAGGACATCATGCTTGGTAAAGTAGAGGGTCAGCGAAAAAGAGGAAGACCCTCAATGAGATGGATTGACACAGTGGCTGCAACAATGGGCTCAAGTATAACAATGATTGTGAGGATGGCGCAGGACGGGGCAGCGTTTTGTTCTTTTGTACACAGGGTCGCTATGAGTTGGAACCGACTCGACGGCATCTAACAACAGCAACAATCTTTAAGACAGCAAATTGCCAGGTCTTTCTTCTGCGGACCACCGACTTCTCAGTTAGCAGCAGAGCTGCTTAACCATTAAGCCACGAGGGCTCCTTGACAGTATATTAAACCCTGTTGCTATGGAGTGGATTCCAACTCATAACGATCCTATAGGACAGAGTAGAACTGCCCCATAGGGTTTCCAAGGCTGTAATCTTTACAGAAGCTGACTGCCTCATCTTTCTCCTGCAGAGCAACTGGTAGGTTCAAACCACAGACCTTTCAGTTAGCAGCTGTGTGCTTAACCACTGCACTACCGGGGATCCTGCAGATAATCACAGCCCCTCTCATACTCAAAAGTTTCCCTCCCTCCTCCTGAGAAGCATCACAGACAGTCAGAGGAGTCAGGGTGGTGATGTCTTATTGAAGCAATACTCACTCTGTCATTTCATTTTTGGGGGATTGAATAAATTACTTGGCTAATCCTGGAAGCTCTATGGGGCAGTTCTACTCTGTCCTATAGGGTTGCTATGAGTCGGAATCGACTCAACGGCACTGGGTTTGTTCTTTGGGTATCCCTACAGCAGTATTAGCACAGTGACCTAAAATAGAGACCACCAGGAGGCGCTATGGACTCACTGCCATTTCATTTCTACAATCCCTACCAGACTGAAGCCGGCGGCTCCTAAGGAGAAAAAACAGCACCAGGGTCTGGGAGAGAGTTAGGGCCCCTCTCTCCACCCCCGCCCTTCCCCTGATGGATCAGTTCTTCATAAGCCCCCTTCTCCTCCCCGGGTTGCACAGCACTCTGGCCACATCTCACGTCATGCGAACTCTAAGCCCTGTTCTTTCTCTGGGTCCCTTCCCTTTGTGCTGGAGGTGCTGGATCCTAGATCAGGCACCCGCCCTTCACCTAGCTGCCTGCTAGCCTCCAAGATTGTTCAAGGTCTGGGGTAGGAGGGAGAGGTGACAAGGACTCACCTGCTCCACGTCCTTTTTATCTGGTTTATTACTACATATGTATATGTGTCTATTATGTGTGCTTGTCCAGATGAATTAAAAAAAATGGATTCTGACTCATGGCGACCCCATGTGTGTCAAAATAGAATTGTGCTTCACAGGGTTTTCAATGGCTGGTTTTTCAGAAGTAGATTGCCAGGACTTTTTCCACAGGATCCCCTGGGTGGACTCGAACCACCAATCTTTCAGTTAGCAGCTGAGCAAGTCAACTTTTTGCACCACCTAGGACCTGTGAATACATAGATACGTACATAGGTAGACATGGAGATAGATGAGGAGATAGAAAGATGGATACTTAGATATGAGATTTTGGTTGACTTTATAAAAAGGGTATCATGTTTTTGTAATGGCACATTTTTCATTGACTTTTTTCAGAGATTCATCCATATTGCTGTGTGTGGCTATTAAAAAAAAAATTTCGTTCAATCAATTCTGAATCACAGTGACCCTATAGGACAGAGCAGAACTGCCCCATAGGGTTTCCAGGGGGCAGCTGGTAGATTCGAACTGCTGACCTTTTGGTCAGCAGCTGAGCTCTTAACCACTGTGCCACCAAGGCTCCCGTGTGTGGCTATAGTTTCTCCATTTTGCCTGCTGCATAACATTCCGTTGTGGGACTAAACCAGAGTTTATTCTTCTGCTGCCCTGGCATTTGGGCTGTTCCCCAGTTTGGGCCACTGTGAACATCCATCTGTGAGTACGTGTTTTAGATGGACGAGAATTTCTCCAGCGTGTGTACTCTGATGTACTTTGGAGTAGAGTTGTTGGGTCATAGGTACGTATGTGCTCAACTTGAGGAGGTAAAGCTAAACTCTTTTCCAACACGGCTGCACCGATTCACATCCCCACCGGCCATGTCTAATAGGCCTTTATTTTTCTCCACAGCACTTGTACTTTATGTTACGCTACGTATTTTACTTGTTTCCTACCCCACTAGCATGTCAGCACCAGGAGAGCAAAGATTTTCGTTTTGTTCGTTGCTGTATTCCCAGTGCCAAGAACAGTATCTGGCACATAGTAGGTGCTCAATGAACATTTTCTGATTGAATGAATAAGAGAATGGCCCAAACCACGAAACTGAGAGACCCAATGTTGTTTATTTATCGGCTCATAGTGGTTAAGAGCTCGGCTGCTAACCAAAAGTTCGGCGGTTTGAATCCACTGGCCTCTCCTTGGAAACTCTATGGGGCAGTTGTACTCTGTCCTATAGGGTTACTATGAGTCCAAATCCACTCAGTGGCAATGGGTTTTTCCATGGATTTTCAGCTACCTGGAAATGGACTGATTCAACCCTCTCTGCGTCTCCATCCCCCAAATCCAGAGAAGGAGCCTATTGGCCAAACACTATTGATGCCTGTGGGTGGGGCTTGGGCATGTGTGTTCCCTAAAGACTCCCTGGGGATTCTCACCTGCAGCCAGGGGCATCTGCGCATAGATGTCTAGACCCCACTCACGTCCTACTACATCTCCATTTCAGGGATGGGTCCCAGGAATCTGTCTGTGGTCAACAAGATGCCAGAGCAGCCTGGCTCAGCCCTGGTCTGGTAGTGGAGGAATGCCGCTCCCAGGAACCAGGACCAGACAGAGGCCACCAGCGCTGGGCCCTGCCTGGCTGCTGCTGTGCCTGCAAAGTCTGCTGGCCGACCAGGACCAGCTGTGGGCTGTTACTTTTCTCAGTTGCCAGCCAAAGACTTTTTACCACTCCCCGCCCCCCATCCTGCAGCCTGGAGAAGGTCCTCCATTTTCAGCAGAAAGTTCTGAGTTCCGGGGGCCCCATTTCAGTCCCCCAAGACACCCAAAGAGCCCTTCTCTCTCGGGCTGTTTCCTGTTTTCCACTTAAACGCTTTTTCTCTGCTGCTGAAGGGAAGGTCACAGCTGGGCCGAGCACCAGAATGTGGGGGGCTGGCGAGAAGAAGCTCAGAAAGGCCATAACTCAATTTTCTGTTCTGGATTGGGGGCTGGGGTGGCATCTCTCCCAGGGTGTGTACCCCAATTGTACAAGACCCCTGGTATATTCTTCAAGTCCACTCGTCTTGTTCTGTGTCCCCACAGAACAGTTCTCACATCTCCTCTTCCTCTCCAACCTCCCCCCCAAAAGCCAAACCCATTGCAGTTGAGCTGATTCCGACTCATAGTGACCCTATATGACAGAGTAGAACTGCCCCAGAGAGTTTCCAAGGAGCGGCTGGTGGATTCAAACTGCCAACCTTTTGGTTAGCAGCCAAACACTTATCCAATTGCACCGCCAGGGCTCTCTTCCCCTTCTAGACCCTACTGTACCTGGTCAGGGCTAGGCACAAAGAAAAACAAACAAACAAACACCAGCTGCCATTGAGTTGATTGCGATTTACGGTGACCCCGTATGTGTCAGAGTAGAACTGCACTCCATAGGGTTTTCAGTGGCTGATTTTTTGGAAGCAGATCTCCAGGCCTTTCTACCAAGGTGCCTTTAGGTAGATTTGAACCTCCAACCTTCCTGTTAACTGCTAAGATCATTAACAGTTTTTAACACCCAGGAACAGGCACACAGTAGATGCTCAATAAAGATTAGATACTTTCACATTCTTTCAAACACATCAAATCCCCTTCAGGAACTCCCCGTGGCTCTTAGGATAAAATCCCAAACCCATACCCAGATTCACAAAGCCCTCCATGGTGGTCTCCGCCCATCTCATCTTGCCCCACACTCACCGCTGCTCAATTCTCAGTGACCACTCCACCCTCCTCTTTATTCTCCTAATACACCAAGCTTTTTCCTGCCTCAGGGCCTTTGCACATCCCTGCCTGGTTCTGCACCATCCTCACAATTGTTAATACGTTTGAGCCCATTGTTGCTGCCAGTGTTAATCCATCTCGTTGAGGGTCTTTCTCTTTTTTGATGACCCTCTACTTTACCAAGCATGATGTCCTCCAGGGACTGACCCCTCCTGATAACATGTCCAAAGTACATGAGACGAAGTCTTACCTTCATTGCTTCTAAGGAACATTCTGGTTGTACTTCTTCCAAGACAGATGCATTCGTTCTTCTGGCAGTCCATGGTATATTCAGTATTTTTTGCCAACACCAGCATTCAAAGGCATCCATTCTTCTTTGGTCTTATAGTCTAATAGGGCCCCTTATTTTCCTGAAGTTTTTCTTCAAGGCTCTTGAAAAAGTCTGTAATCACACTCTGATTCTCTGATTCATGTCTGACTCTTCAACTGGATTCGGAGATCCGAAAGGGCAGGAACCTACTGCTTTGGTTATCTCTGAATCTCAGCACATAGCCCCGTGCCTGGCACATAGGAGAGCTCCAGTACTTTTTGGACGGATGGATGGATAGTTAGATGGGTAAGAAAAAAGGAAGGGAGGGAGGGAGGGAGGGAGGAAAGAAAGAGGAGTGCTTGCAAGGATGAATGTATAGATGAATGGATGGAGGATGATGAATGGGAGAACGAAAAAATGAGTTTATGATTGATTGCTTTTGTTCTCTTGGCTTTTCCATTAATGTCTGTACCATCTCCCCAGTGGACTATGGCTCCTTAAAGGCCAACTAGATCTTTCCCCTCCTTGGAATTCCTTTCTCCCAGGCTGCCCAGAACAGGGCTTTGTACTCTAAGATGTTCTACAGCCCACTTGGCTGACTGGCCCAGTTGATGGGGGCCAGTAAGGGCCACATTGCACCAGATCCTAAGCTGAATGTCATCTGTTAGTCATTCAACAAACACAGAGACAGCATGGTGCCACACAAGATGCAATAGGGTCTGGGGTTCAAATCCCACTTACTTCCTGTGGGAACTTGGGCAAACCACCTGTCTTAGTTATCTAGTGCTGCTATAACAAAAATACCACAAGTGGGTGGCTTTGTCAAACAGACATTTATTTTTCACAGCTTAGGAGATTAGAAGTCCAAATTCAGAGCACCACCTCTAGGGGAAGGCTTTCTCTGTTGGCACTTGAGGAAGGTCCCTGTCTCTTCAGCTTCTGCTTCCAAGTTCCTTGGAGATCTCCACATGTCTTGGCATCTATCTCACCCCATCTCTACTCTGCTTGTTTAATGTCTTTTATATCTCAAAAGAGATTGATTCAAGATACACGCTACAATAATTCTGCCTCATTAACATAACAAAGACAATCCATTCACAAACAGAATTATAACCAGAGGCATAGGGGTTAGGATTTATAACACATATTTTTGGGGGGGACACAATTCAATCCATAACACCACTTAATCTCTCATAACTTCGTACTATGGTAGCTTGCATGTTGCTATGATGCTAGAAGCTATGTCACCAGTATTTCAAATACCAGCAAGGTCACCCATGATGGACAGGTTTCAGCTGAATTTCCAGACTAAGACAGAGTAGGAAGAAAGGTCTGGCAATCTACTTCCAAATATCAGCCAATGAAAATCCTATGGATCACAACACAATATTGTCCAATATAGTGCCAGAAGATGAGCCCCTAGATTAGAAGGCATGCAAAACACACAGTGGCTGCAACAATGGACTTGAGCATACCAAGAATCGTGAAGATGGTGCAAGACTGGGCAATGTTTTGTTCTGTTATACATGGGGTCGCCATGAGTTGGAGCCAACTTGACAGCAACTAGTAACGACAACATGTAAGTTCCCGGCACATAACAGATTCAATAAATGATAACCATTATGTAAGGAGCACCATCCACATCACACAAAAATGAGTAGGACACAGCCCCTGATCTCATGGGTGTGTCACTCTAGCAGGGGCATGTTTAATTTAAATGGGTAATTGTGATACAGATGTCAGATCAAGGTATGGGCAAAGAAGCACAGAGGAAGATGGGGTAAGTGCAAGGAAGGCTTCCTGGGGGAGGCGATATTTAGTCAGGTCTTGAGTAGCATTAGACAGAAAGTAAGGAGGCTTGGGTTCTTCTTTCCAATGTGCTGCTAAATCCCTATGTGACCTTGAGCCAGTCTGTCCCCTACTCTGGGGTCCCTAGGTCCCCTTCTGTTACATAAGGTTGTCAAGCATCAGCTCTGAAATTCTTTGGTCCCAGCCTCCTTTGAGAATCTGCTGGAAGCCAGAGCCCTTCCTCCCAGAAAAAACGTACAGGCACACACATTTGCCTGCAGTGGAGTGGAGGACTTCATGGACTCCCTGAAAGCCATCAATGCTACATCAAGGCTACCATCCAAGAGCACGATGATGCTGTTATAACCGCGGGCCTGGCCCTGCCCTTAGACGGACCTTCTCTGTTTGGTCTGCCCTATTCTGGAAAAGCTCATCAGGCACTGGGCTGCCCTGCGGCACAGAGCAGGAGCCTGGGGAGGGGAAGCCACTCCAGCTGGCTGAGGGACTTGGGTTCTGGGAAAGGGCCCCTGAGCAACCTGTCCCTGACCTCTCCTAGTTTATGACCATCTGCCCTGGGGAGGCAGGGGAGCGTGGGCTGCTCCAGGCAGGCTCCCAAACAGACCACTGATCCCCGTCTGCCGCCCAGGCTGGAGTTCCCGGACCCATCCTTCATCTTCCCTAATCTAAACATCCGCAGGCCCCGGGTGGTCCACCCCCTCCCACTCAATATGTGTCCCCAGCTGCATCCAGCCAAGCTTCGGTGCGAGGGACAGGCCAGCCCATTAACACTGCTGCCACTATCTCCCTCCCCTTTCATCCAGCCAATGCTCACCTACCATTTATTGAGCACCTGTGGTGTGCGGGCACTGGCACACAGCTGTGAACAAGATGGAAGTGAGCCTGCCCTCTGGGAGCTTATTGCTAATAGCTTGAAGACCTTCTTCCAAGGTCCGTGCCTCCTGGTCCGGGTCCCCCTGGCTGGGAGGCATGATGCTGTCCCCATCCCACTTACCTGGGCAGGTAGGTGCTTTGGGGAAGTGGGCTCCAGGCTCGCTAACTCAGCACTGGCAGAGAATTAGATTTGAGTTCACCTCTGGGCACTGCTCTAAGCTGCTGTGTGACCCTGGGCCTGTCTCTTACGCTCTGTGGGCTTCAGTCTCCCCATCTGTACACTTTAGATTGCCTACTCTCATTTGGCTCTGAAATGGGCATTGCCAATCCATTCCACCTCCCAGAATACTGGGAGTAAAGAGGAGGCGATGCCAGGAGGCCTTAAGGTCTTTCTTTAGCCAGTCTCTAACCCTTATTCATTTATTCAAGCGTTAATTGAGCACCTATTGTGTGCCCAGCTCTGGACTAAGTGACAGGAATGCACAGATGACTAAGATTCTAGCAGATGACCCATAGACACCCCACCTCCTGCCTAGCGCCCGGCTTGGGGCCCCGGTGGGCCTAGCCCAGGATTTGGGGCGCCCCTAGACTAGAAAGTCAGTGCTGGCGGTGCTCTGGGCGTGATCTGTCTCCTCCCCTTCCTCCTCCTCCTCCCCCGCCCCCGCCCCTCCCCCGAGCGCGGCCGCTGCCACCTCCCACCCGCGGGATCCCGGCGTCCGGCCGCCTGCTCTTGCGTCCGTCGGTCGGCTGGGCAGTCTGTCGGCGCGCGGCGACCGCGATCGCGGGGCCTGCTAGGACCAGGGCGCAGAGGCGGGACTGTGGCTCCCTCCCGCTCGGGGGGAGCCCGGGAGGCTGCAGGGCTGAAGCGCGAGCCGAGAGGGAGGCAGAGCAGAGAAGAGGCGGTGAGAGCGTGGGGCGCGCGGGGACCCCACCCCCGGCTTCTGCAGGGCCCGCGCGGTTTGGGGAGGGCTGGGCTGGGGAAGGGAGCTGTCACCCTCAAAGCGGGAGGCAGCAGGCGCCGCACCTCCCGGCGTCGCCCCCTCCGTGTCGCGACCCCCGAGGGGCCCTGGGCCGTGCCTGCAGCGCCGCGCATCCCCGCGCCCTGCACCCCCGGGCTGGGCGCGGGCCCGGGGGAGGGGAGCGCACGGAGCTGAGGAGGGGGCGCCGCGGGCGGGCATCTCGGAAAACAGCGCCCCCGGCCTATCTCTCCCTTCAGGCCTCCCCCAAAGGAACGCGGGCAGGACGACCCCCTGAAGCCCCCCCGGCTGCCCCCCCCCATCGGTTCCCCATTGTTCTCAGCCGTGCGCTCTCCGGGGAAGGGGGGAGGGGGTGCTGCGCTCTCTTCTTAAAGGGCCCTCTCCCCTTCTTGTCTCGGCAGGTCTCGAGCACGAGTGGGGTGGGGCGTGCCCACGGGCCCCCGCCCCTCTCGGCCCCTAGCCCAACTCCGGAGCTGCAGCCCAGGCTCGCGGGCCGGAGGTGCACTCCGTCTCCCCACCCCAGTGCGTTCTGCGGCCACCCAGGCCTTCCAGGACGCCGTGGAAGGGGGACCGGTGCAGGGACAACCCCCTTTTGCAGGAGCCGTCGGGGGGCGGACCCAGGCACAGCGAGCAGCCCGCTGGAGCCAGGCGCAGGGTCTGGGACGCAGTTGGGAGCGCAGAGGGCTGGCTGGGCGCCACAGCAGCGAGCAGCAGACTGGGGCTGGGGCCTCCTGTGTGACAGGCCCTGCGCGGCTGGAAGAATGATCAGAGAGCAGCAGAGAAGAGGCCTGATCTAGAGTGGGGGTGGCCTCACTCCCTTACCTGAGTGAGGGGACCAAGGAATTTAGAGCAGCGTCCCCCCACCGTAAGGAAGACATTGGCTTTCCAGAGCAGCACCCTTGAACTGAGACAGCTCTGTGTGGACGGGGGTCCTTGGAGCCTGGAGTACCACCCCACTCTCCTTCCCTGAGGCTTCTAGGCCCCAGAGAGGACCCAGAGTTAGCAAGGAGGCGGGACAGCCCTTGCTGCGCCCCTGGGAAGAGAGGACGTTCCCTGTCTGCCCTCAGGTCCCAGGAGGAGCTGGGCCAAGCAACAGTGGGGACCTGGCCCCTGAGGCCACAGCGGCCATGTCTCGGCCAGGCCAGGGTGTGATGGTGCCTGTGAACGGGCTGGGCTTCCCGCCGCAGAATGTGGCTCGGGTGGTGGTATGGGAGTGGCTGAACGAGCACAGCCGCTGGCGGCCCTACACGGCCACCGTGTGCCACCACATTGAGAATGTGCTCAAGGAAGACGCCCGTGGCTCCGTGGTCCTGGGGCAG
The DNA here is from genome assembly GCF_024166365.1 of Elephas maximus indicus. Classification (NCBI taxonomy): domain Eukaryota; kingdom Metazoa; phylum Chordata; class Mammalia; order Proboscidea; family Elephantidae; genus Elephas; species Elephas maximus. The sequence goes on from NC_064840.1 coordinate 11,221,393, forward strand.
GTGGATGCTCAGCTGGTGCCCTACATCATCGACCTGCAATCCATGCACCAGTTCCGCCAGGACACAGGTGAGCAGGCTCTACCCACCCACCCACTGGGCGGGGCCAGACACAAACACCACCACCCATCACCTTTCATGGTGGGCTGCTGAAATCCCCCCAGCATCCCTGAGGTGGAGCCTGAAACTGCAGAAGGACCAATCTGCTGACCCAACTACTCCCCAAAAAGGGGGACGATCTAGCCTGGTCCAGTTTAAGACTCAGATTCCAATCCAGCATTCTTATATTAGTTGTAGGGCCTGGGGCCAGTTGTGTTACTTCTCTGAGCCTCAGTTTTCTCATCTGCAAAATGGGTGGATTCGATCTCTATCTCTCACAGCTGTGTGAAGATTAAGTAAACTTGTGCTCACTAAGCACAGAACCTAGAAGACAGCGCTAAATTACTGTAGTTTAAGCACTGTGCAGGCATCTTCTCATTTGTTTTTTCAACAGTTGCAGGCAGTAGGTCTTATTGGTGCCTCAGTGGTTAAGAGCTTGGCTGCTAACCAAAAGGTCGGCAGTTCGAATCCACCATCTGCTCCTTGGAGCCCTAAGGGCAGTTCTACTCTGTCCTGTGGGATTGCTTTGAGTTAGAATTGACTCGACGGCAACAGGTTTTGCTTTAGATCTTATTATTGTATTATCATTATTAGCCCCATTTTACAGATGAAGAAACTGAGTCTAACAGAAGTTGAATGATTTAAACTCAGAGCTGGGGTTTAAACCCAGGCAGTTGAATTCCAGAGCCAAAGCTTTTAGCTGTTGTCCTGTACTGGCTCCAAGTGTTGGTGGTGTTTGGGTGGTTGTGATGGTGGTGGTACTGATGTCGAGGTGGGGGGTACTAGTGGTTTGCTGGAGGTGGTGGGATGGTAACGATGGTGGAGATAGTAGTGATGACGTCAGTGATGACGTCAGTGGTAGTGGTGGTAGTGGGCGGTGATGGTGACAGAGAGAATGATGGTGGCTGCATCAGTAGTGATGTCAGTGGTGGTATTGACGGTGGTGGTGGTGGTGGTGTCGGGTGGTGTGAGGGAGGGGACAGTGGTGGGGACAGGGTTGGGGTTATACCAGTGATTGCGGCATTGGTGGGTTGTGGTGGTGTTGATGACTGTATGGGGGTGGTGTGATGATGGAGAGAACGGTGTTGGTGGCAGTTTTGGTGGCTACGTAGAGTGGGTGGTAGTGCCGATGGTGGTCATTGCTTGGAGGTGTTGGTGAATGTATCAGGGACACTCTGATGGTGATGTTGGTAGTGTTGGTGGTGACAGGCTGGGTGATACAACAAGATGAGGTCCCATTTTCATTATTTTCATCCTGAAGTTTGATTCAAGCTTTGCCATCACCGTGGAGATCTTTCTGAGTAGTTGGTGCCCAGTCTCTGTGACAAGCTTGCTGGCGGTAAAGAATGGTGAAATCCTGAGGTCCTGCCTCATGAAGCTACCAGAGAAGCCTTGGCATGTGTGACCCCAAAGACCAAGAACTGCAGTCACAGCCTTGGGGACTGTAGGGTAGTTGTGGCTTCTCTTCTCTCTAGAGCTGCGCCATCCACTACGGTAGCAACTAATCACATGTAGCTACTGAAATCTAGGTTAATTGAAATGAAATGAAACTAAAAATCAGTCCTTCAGTCCCACTAGACACATTCCAAGTGCTCAGTAGCCACATGTGTGTCGTGGCTACCATATTGGACAGCACAGATACAGAATATTTCCGTTGCTGCAGCAAAATCTTTTGGACAGCACCGCTCTAGAGTGCGGCTTGGTACCTACAGGTGGTCACCGAGTCTGGAAACAGATAAATTAACAACCAATAGTTTATTGATGTTGCATGTCAGTCCATCCTTGTCTCCATAGCTCCAGAGACTGACTTCAGAGCCGGGTGGTGCCCATCCTTCATGCATTCCTTTATTCATTTATTGAGCTTCTGCTGAGTGTCAGGTGCTAAGCACTGGGGCACAGCAGGTAGCAAGGCGGACAGAGGCCCCAAGGAGGTCCTGGTATATCAGGGAGACAGGCAGATAATCATACAGGTAATCAGCTTTAAAAGTACCCCCAAAGAAGACTCACAGCAGCTCCGATGGCATGAAACAGACGTGGGTTGGGGTGGTCAAGGAAGGCTAATCTGAGGAAGTGATGTTTGAGCAGAGATCAGAAGAATGAGTGAGGGGGCAGTGCTCCATGCAGGGGGAACAGCCTGTGCAAAGACCCTGAGGTGGGAAGGCTCAGAGTGTATTCAAGGCCCTTGTGGTTGCAGTGCAGAAAACAAGGGGAAGATGGTGCAAGACAAGGTTAGAGTAGGAACCAGACACACAGCTTAGACAGCCACGGAAGGGACTTTGAATTTCCTTCTGAGAACAGGGGAAGTCATTGCCGAGTCCTCGAGCCCATCCATTCTCCCAGAGCAGCTACTGAGGCCCTAATGGAGAAATGAGAGTTCCGGGCATGCCCTGCTCCGTCCTCCCATCTCCGGTGGGGGGCAGAAGTCTGACAGCAGACCAAAATCACTTGCCTTTGAGTCTCCTCTGACTCGTGGTGACCCTGTGTGTATCAGAGTAGAACGCTGTAGGGTTTTCAATGCTGATTGTTCAGAAGTAGGTTGCCAGGCCTTTCTTCTGCAGCATCTCTGAGTGGACTCAAACCTCTAGCATTTTTGCTAGTAGCCGAGTGCAAAATACAGTTTGTACTACCGAGGGAATCTTAGGTAGCAGAAGGAAGTGGACTTTCTTCTTGCCTCGGTGGTTGGGCATTTTGCAGGTTCACGGCTAATGCTGAAGTGTAGGGATGTTCCAGAGTCTGGTTTGAGGGGGAACTGAGTCCCTGGGTGATGCAAACAGTTAATACAACTCAGCTGCTAACCGAAAGGTTGGAGGTTTGAGTCCACCCAGAGGTACCTTGGAAGAAAGACCTGGCAATCTACTTCCGAAAAATCAACCATTGAAAACCCTATGGAGCTCAGTTTTACTCTGACACATATGGAGTCACCATGAGTCATAATCAACACGATGGTAACTGTTAAACTTTTGGAAGCAGGGACAGCCCCTCCTGAGGCGGCCAAGTTGGCGACTTTGCCTTTGATCACCCACCTCCCCCGCTTCAGGGCCCCTTTTCTATTCCCAGCACCCCTACCTCCATTCCTGGCTCCCCAGACTCCCAAACTCTCTTCTTTCCCCCTTCGGCAGGCCCCTTGCTCCCAGTGGCACCCTTTTATGGTTCAGCCTCTCTGCATCCCCCAGCTCAGCTTTGATCCTTTCCCCCCACCCCCTCCCCAGAGCAGTTCACTCCACACCTGTCCCCTGTTTGCCGGAAAAGGGAAAAACACTCATCCCTCACTGGGCTCCTGGGCGCCTGCCAAGACCCCCCAGCAAAGGAAACCTATTAGGGCTGGCAGGGGACCTAGGATGCCCAGAAATCCACTGGAGGGAGGCGCAAGATGCCTCCCCACCACACATGTTATAGTTTGCCACCGCCCCCGCCCCATTACAACTCGGAGCAGAAAAAAAAAATGTGTTAAGAAAGGACATCTTGTTAATGGTCCAGGGCCTGGACCAGGAAGCAGGAGACCTGAGTTCCAGACCCTCCTCTGCCACTGACCAGCTGTGTGACCGTGGGTAGGTGTCCTGACCTCTCCAGGTCTCAGTTTTCACGTCTATGAAATGGGCAAGAGGAGCGTCTCACTAGCAGGGGTGTTGGGTTGATGGAGAGAACTTAGCCTGTTTTTTTATCCCCAAGCATTGACTAATCAGTCCCTATGTGCCCACCATGTAGTAAACCCTGCAGATTATAAGAAGAATGAGTGGAGTGGAATGTGGCCCTTTAGAGGTCCTAACAGACTTAAAAACAACATAAAGTTGTAAAACACAAAACTTGCAGGTATGTATGTGCTGAAATTAACACAGCATCTGTCTAGATTTTCTAATTGTAAAATTCTTGATAAGTGAATTGAGCTGAACTTTAATATTTGTGGGAGGTAGGAGTATGTCCCACCAACTTTGTCAGTGCCCTGATACAAGAGCCAGCCGGGTTTTTCTCATAAGGCCAGATGGTAAATATTTTAGGCTTTGCAGGCCATACTGTCTCTATTGAAGCTGCTCAACTCTGCTGTTGTAGCATGAAGGCAACTGTAGACGATACATAAACAAATGAGTGTAGCTGTGTTCCAGTCAATGAGCTTTGGACATCAAAATTTGAATTTCATGTGATTTTCATGTGTCATGAAATATTTTTTTCCCCAAGCATTTAAAAATGTAACAGCCATTCTTAGCTCATGGGCTGTACAAAAACAACCAGTGAATGGATTTGGCCCATGGGTTGTAATTCACCAGCCCCTATCCTAAAACGTTCTTAATCTGCCAAGGCACACTCAGCACGTATACGCTGAAATACATGCCTCATGGTGTGTGCCAGGACACATGCACACACGTGCTGAGGCACTCTCCTTGTGGCATGTGCTGAGATGTACACGTGTGTATATCAGCTGTATACATGCTTTGTCTATATGCCTTTCATGGAGTCACAGGAAGAAAGCCCAGGTGTCAGGCTCTGCCCACAGGGGAGAGGCCCCAGCCCTGCCCCATGGGGGTGACTATTTACACAGCCGTTGCCCCCTCACCTCTCTCCTACTGGGCTGTTTTCACTGCCCCCTGCAGGGGGTGAGTTTCCCTTTGAAGGCCTCAGGTTAGAAGCCTAGGGCCTGGAATGGAAACTGGACCCTCCTACGTGGACAGCAAAACCCTGTGCCCCTGGGCCGTGTGATGGTGGCCAAGGTTCACTAATGGTATTATCCCAGGCAGAGAGCTGGAGAGGACAGCCAGAGGTAGGTGGAGGATAACGTAGCTTGCTAGCTTCAGGCTCTCTGAGCCATGCGTTTGTCCTGCGATATTGGTGATACTCTTGCTGGGCCACGTGCTTTGTCTCCCTAAAGCTTTTCTCATCTTCCTTTGTCTTGAGCCATCCCTACCACAGATAATTCCCAGTTGCACAAATGGGAGAGCCAAAGCTAAGGGACTTGACCAGGCGGGCACAGCAGCAGGTGGCTGAGCTGGGCCCAGGAGCCATCAGGGCCTTTCGCTGAGGAGGCTAGCTCCCACCGGCATGGAGGGAAGGGTTTGGGAACTGCTTTCTGCCCCTGTGGAAGACCGCAGCCTCTCTAGGAGTTATCCCCACTCCCTGCTTTTGGAGCGGTAGCCTGCACCTCCAAGGGTATCACTCAGACCCTGGATTTCCATCCATCCACACAGCTGGACAGATGTGTGACTCAGCCACTTCCCGGCATTCCCAGATTCTGGCCTGGTCTCACAGGACTGGGGGAAGGGGAGAAGTACCTTTCTGCCTGGTCTTTCCCATTCTCCTCTCCCTCTGCTGCTGGAAGGACTTGTGGCAGCCTTCTGCCCATTCTGCAGATGAACAGCTGAGGCCGGGGGAGGCCAGGCGGGGGACCATGCACAAATGCTGTGCCTCAGGGTCAGAGCCAGCTGTGTCTGGTGCTCCTAAGCCGTTGGGTTAGAGTGACATGTGGTGGCTGGTTTCAGCATCTTCCAAGCCTGCATCCCATCCCTGGAGCTTGGGCTCCTATCAGCTCTGGTCCCTGCCCTTAGGGGGTGTCCACTCGTAGGCTGTTAGAGATTGGTGGGAGCACCCAGAGAAGAGGAACAGCCTTGGGAATCCTCAGGGAAAGTATAGCCAGAATTTAGACCCCTAGGACAGGTCATTGTGCAGATGAAGAGACTGAGGCCCAGAGAGGGCAAGTGATTTGGCCAAGGTCACACAGCCAATCCGTCTTGAGCTGGGATAAGAACCCAGGCTCCTAGAGCCTAGGCAGGCCTCGGGGATGGAGAGCAAGGTGGCATTCGATGCCCTGGCTGAGAGTCTCCTCCACCCCCTCACTTTTGAGCTCTGCTGGGACCTGTTGTCAGGGTCTGTACCAAGGTAGGGACAGCCAGTGCCACCCTGGGAGGCCTCCAGGCCCCAGCTCCGTGGTTACAGGAAATGCCCAGGGGACCCCTTCGCAGCCAGTCTGGGAGGCACCTGGTGCTGGGGCTGGGCCTGACATATGGCGGGGGGGAGGGGTTCATCCTGGGGTGGTAACAAGTCCAGCTAATCCACACATGGGGTCTCCCCACTACCACCTGTCACGCTGCCTGTTTCCACCTCTGCAGACTCTTTTGGCCTCTGGTTGCTTGTCTGGCTCCAGGAGCCTCTTTTGATATCGTAAATCCATCATCACATCTATTTGAAAGTCATTGGTGCCTGCTCAGTACCAGGGGCCCTAGGGACTCAGAGAGAAGAACAGCAAGGCCCCCCCTGTCTCATGGGGACAAAGGCAAATACATATTATGAGAAGTGAACCCTCTGACTCATGAGGCCAACAGACATAGCTCTGGTTCCTTGCTGGCTGTGTGGCCATGGGCAAACCCTGTAACCTCTCTGAGCCTCAGTTTTCTCATCTGTGAAATGGGGTTAAGAAGAGTCCCTGTCTGAGAGGGTTGTCATGAGGATTTAATGAGATCATGTAGGTAAAAGCATAGAGAGTGTTACTCAGCACATAGTGAGCACTCATGTTCAAGTAGGAAAAAGATTTAAATGCCTCTTAGGAGAGGTACAGCTTACCCTTGGCCAGGTGATGAAGGTGGTGTGTGGTTGGGGGCCCTGAGAGGGATAGCTTCCTGAAAAAGGGGTCCTCCAAGAGTTTGGATAAGCAGACGATGGGAGAGCATTTCCAGGTGAAGGTGACAGCATGATCCAAGGCTTGGAGGCTGGAGGAGCTTGGAGGACAAAGGCTGAGGAGACTTTGGGCCTGGTGGCAGTGGGGACTGTCACAGGCCCCGGGAGATGTGCATCTGGCGAGAGGAGAGGCGAGGAGGGATTAAAGGAGGCCTCTTGGGCCTATCAGGGTCTGGCAGGAACCAGCTGCTGCCCTTTAGCAGCTGGACCCCGGGAACCCAGAACCACACTGCAGGATCAGTCTCATTACTCACAGGCCTGGGAGGCCAGAGCTGGGGTGGGCAGGCAGGCAGGAGCTGACCCAGGCCCTCCTCACTCTGTCTGGACCTCCTTCTACCAGCCAGCAGGCCACAACCCATTGTATACATAATAAAGGTGAAACTCAAGGGAGGGGTGTGGAGCCACCTGCCGAAACTAGGAAGAGGAGGGCAGAGATTCAGATCCAGGTGTGCTGCTGGGTGGGCAGGGCACCTGCCAGGCTCTCCTGATGCCAGGCCAAGGGCTGCCCCAGCACCTTGGACAGCACCACATCGCTGCTTCCCCTCCTTCTCACCTCCCATTCCGTCCTGCTCTCTCCCAACACCCCAGCCTCCTGCCTTTCCGAGGGAGCTGTGGAGTCTGACCTAGAGATGGGGAAGGTGATGGGAGCTGTGATGGGGGAGGTGATAGAGGGGGAGGAGAGCCAAGGCGGGGGAGGGGACGGAGACTCAATGAGGGCCTGGATGGGGGGACAAGAGGTGATGGGGGCCAGGATGGGAGAAGGGACGGAGGTGATTGGGATCAGTGCAGGAAGGGACAGGAGGCGATGGAGGTGTAATGGAGGATGTGTGAAGGGGGAGAAAACGGAGTGAAGGGGGAAGTGTAGGGGTGATAATGGGTGGTGATAGAGGGGTGATGGGAGAGTGATGAGGAGGGACCGGGATGGGGAGGTGAGAGGGGAAGCGATAGGGCAGGACTGGTCTTGGTGAAGGTACCCATTCAGGCGGGGGTAGTGGGGTCCCCTACTCCCTCCCTAGTGTGCAGTTCTTGAGGTACGAAGGGTCCCCAGGGGCCTCCCATGCCTCCCCCTCCCTGCATCTCCATCTCCCTGGGTCTTCCCAACTTCCACCCAGTTCTGGCATCAGCCCAGTGGTGGCCCCAGGACAGTCGCCCTCTGAGAGTCCACTCAGTCTCCCAGTTGGCACAGATACCCCGCCCCCGCCCCTGCTAGCCTCTAACTGCCCCTGGAGACATCAGCTGAGGATATGGACCCTGAAGCCTGGAACTGGCTGCCTTGGGGAGCCTGCTGGTGAGGACCAGGGTCCCTGTTCCCTTCCCAGCACCTCAGTGGGAATCCTGGGGAAAAAGTGGAGTTGTGACTTCAGGTAAACCACACTACCTCCCTGAGTCTCAGTTTTCTCGCCTGTAATATGGGCCCAACAACAGGGCCCATCTCATGGGGCTGTGGGCAATATTAATGCATTCGTTTACTCAACAGAAATGTAATGAACTATGTGCTGGGTTCTGTCCTAAGTGAACACAATAGGCCCAAACCCCTGCCCTCAAGAAGCTTCTCTTTAGGTGGGGAAGATAGGGTAATGCCTGAAGCCAGGCACTGGGTGGCTTCCCAAGACCTGGTGCTATGCCTGACCCAGGGGCTCCAGAAGCTGCCAGGCTGGGACTGAGCCCCTGCCAGGTTCTATGTGGCTACGTCTTGCTCTGCCACCCTGGAGAAGTGCTTCTTCCTCTCTGGGCACCTCCAATGGGCCCCTGGAGTCGCTCCAGGCCGCCTCCTCCACCTGCCCTGGCAGTAGTGGCAGGTGATGATGGGGGTGCGGGAGGGAGTCTGGCAGCAGGCCCTGTATCTGAGTGCGCTGAAATGCAGAACAAAGGATGAGGCAATCAAAGGAGGCAGTGCTGGCAGCCAGGACAGCCCTGCCAGCAGCCACAGCACAGCGCAGCGTAGCCACCTCGTCTCCCAGTGACAGGCTGGGCCTTTGTCCCCTCTCCCTCCGACTTTGAGCAAAGCACACCAGGAGAAGCTAGAGTTTGCCTGAAACTGCACCATTACGGAGCTCTCATCCGGCGGGGAGGGGCCGCATTGCCTTTGCCCAAGCGGGGTCATCATCACCCTTCCCCACGTGGGGGGTCAGCATCGCCTTCTCCAGGTTGGGGGTCAGCATGGCCCTCCCCCAGGTTCCTCTATTGCAGGGAACCCCAGCTCTAGTCGCCTAGTACTATAGAAATGGGAGTCAGGGGGCCTGGGTTCAAGATCTGTCTCTAATTTGCTATGTGTTCTTAGCCAAATCCCTTTCTCTTTCAGACTCAGTTTCCCTGTCTGCAAAGAGGTGGTAAATTCAGATGCTTTACAGGGCCTGAGTAGCCAATAGAAAAGTGTGAACCAGCTGGGAGGGCCCAGGTTTTGACCATCTTGTTCTCTGGTGCCTGGTACACAATAGGTGCTCAATAAATGCTTCTCAAAGGCATAAACGGGCAGCCTAGACAGCTTCTGCTAACCACTGCCAGGGAGGGGTGGGAATCCTCGTGGTCACAGCTTCAGACATTTGGGGATTTTTGAAATCAGAACTTTTATGGGAATCCACCTCCCAATTTTTAAATGTTGGTCACTTTTTTTTTTTTATGTAAACACTTTATAGGCCAAAACAAAACCAAATCCACCACCAGTTTCAACCCCGGCCTAGTCATGTACAGCATTCAGTTAGGTTCACTAATGTATTTATTTGGTCATTCATTCATTCCTTCATTCATTCAACTAGCATGTTCCAAGGGCCTACCTCCCTCTGCTCCTGGAGGAACGCTAAGGTGGCTGGAACCAGCCCAGCCCTGGAGGGGCTAACAATATGCTTTAATGGAGGTCCTGCAGGTGCCAGGGACTATGGGAGCACCAGGAAGGGAGTAATTCTCCCTAAGGATGGCAGAGAAGACTCCAAGAGGACAGAGTGCATGAGCTGAGCCAGAAAGATTGGATAGGAACTCCACAAGGAGACAAATGGGATGAGGTGGGCGGAAGGACATTCCAGACAGAGGGAACAGCATGTGCAAGTACAGAGAGGCATAAGCATGCATGATGTGTTCCAAGAAAAACTAGAAGTTTGATGTGGCTACAGTGTGTGCAGACAGCTTGTGATGGGCCTGGAGGGCCGAGCTAAGGCACTTAGGCTGATTGCTAAGGGCACTAGGAAGCTATTGATGGGGGTTGAGCAGGGGAGTGGCACGGTCAGATTGGAGTTTGTGGAAGATCCCGCGGGCTGCCACATGAAGAATGTGCTACAGCAAGCAAAAGGTGGAGGCTGGGACACCAGGAAGGAGGTTATGCCATAGTCCAAGTGAGCAGTTACGATGACTTGGACCAGGGTGATGGCAGAAGAAGTGGGAAGAAGTTCAGATCCTGGCTGGGCTAAATCCTGGGTTTGCCACTTCATAGCTTTGAGCAAGCTCCTTCACCTCTCTGTGCCTCAGTATTTGCAAAAGACAATGGTGCCTGCTCCATAGAGTTGTTAGGAGAGTGCCTGGCACACAGTAGACCCTCTGTGAGTGTTTGCTATTGTTGCTATTACGTCCATTTCACAGATGAGAAAAGAGCAGCTGGGAGGGGTCCGGTCAGTGGAGGACTGTCTGCCCTTTGTTCCCACCCTTCCGTTTCCCACTCTTAGCAATTGCTTCTGTGTTAGGGAGTCTAAACGCACAAGTGTGTGGAATTCTGGGTGCCCTGGAAGCCCCGAGCCCCCCACGCGAGCTGTTTGGTGTGCACAGCCAGCCTCCAGCTCCTGGTAGCCTAAGGGGCAAGAGTTTTCAAGGCCAATTCAAAGGTGGTAGCCTATGTGAGGGCCACGCAGCCCTTCAACCATCTCTGGCTGGGCTGGGGGCTGGCTCCTCTCTTGCCGTCCCCTCCCCACTGCCCTAGCCCAGCTGCCAGCACACCCTGGGGAGCCTGGGCCGACTCTAAACGTGCAGAAACCGCTAATGGGCCACAGCTTAGCTTGAAGAGTCCCCGGGGAGGGTTTGGAAGGAAACAGAACACTGCGGGATTATTGATTGCAGGGTGGGAGGGGGTAGGCGCTCTGGGTCCACAGGCTGCAGTTCAAACCTCTGCCCCGAGCCGGGGACTTCCATGTCTTCTCAAGGAGCCTCAGCTTCCTCATCTGTCAGTTGAGGCTAATAATAATAGCACACCCCTAGGGCTGTCGTGAGGCCTGGGAGATGATGCACGGAAGCCCTTAGCACAGTGGCTAGCACAGCGGAAGCGCTCAATAAACCGGAGCCATTACTGTTATTGCCGTTGCTGTTGCTGCTAGAGGGAGTTGGTCAGCCATTCAGATAATCAGCCGGAGTGAGGGGTTGGAGGCGAAGGGAGAGGGTGGTTATCCCAGAAGGTGATATAGCAGCCTGGTCACTTGCTGGCTACGTGACTTCCGTGCCTCAGTTTCCTCCTCTGGAACTTAGGCTCACGACAGTAGATGAGAGCAGTAAAAGAACTCAAGTAGAGCCAGGTGGCCTGGGTTTAACTTCTAGCTCAGTCACTTCCTGCAGATGACCTTGAGCGTGCTCCTAAAGCGCTCTGTTCCTCCATCTCCTTGCCTCTGTTGTCGTTATGTGCCGTCGAGTCAATTCCAACTCAGAGCAACCCCATGTGACAGAGTAGAACTGCCCTATGGGGTTCCCTAGACTGCAATCTTTATGGGAGCAGATCAGCAGGTCTTCCCTCCTCGGAGCTGCTGGTGTGTTTAAACTGCCAGTCTTTCGGTTAGCAGCTGAGCACTTTGCTGTCGCACCACCAGGGCTGCTTTCCTCGCCTCTACAGTAGGGTAATAGCATTCCCACCTCCGAAGGTTGTTGTGAGGGTTAAATGAGTTGGTGTGGATCTGGGCCACACAAGTGTGTTCTCCCAATGTGAACAACTGTTATTACTGCAGATGTTGGTGGAGGATTCATTAAGGTCCCTCTCTGGGGCCCGGCCCCCAGTGGGTGCCCTATTCACACTCAGCAACCCCTCACCCTACACAGGCCCCTGCCTTGGGGTCTAAGAGGCCACAACCTTCAGCAGGACTCCCCCCACCTGACAGGATGTCCTGTGACCGCCTCCCATGGGGCTTGCCTTCCTGTCATGGTCTGGGGGCCCTTGAACTGAGCTCACTTCTCCCCAGGCAGCCACTCCCAGAGAGGGGGTTCCCTGCCGGACCTTGGGGCAGGGCAGGCCTCAGGACCCCATTTCAGCCCAGGGAAGAGCCCTTTGGAGGCTGAGGGGCAGGCAAGGGGGCTCAGGGCCCTCCCCATCCTCCATGGAGTCAGCTTCCTGAAGGGCTGAGACACAGACACACCCCACCTTCAGGCAAGGAGCTCAGATCCGGGCCACAAGCTTAGGACAGGAACCTCTCACAGCTAAACAACTGAGGACAAAGCTGAGGTAGTGAATTCCCCATCCCTGGAGGGATCCTTAACTGGGCTCTCACCTGGCTGGGTTGAGCCCTTTAGAACCAGTCCAACCTGGACCTTCCATGATGGAGCATCACTTCCAGACCTCTGCTCTCATCCTCTCAAGATTTCATCTCTCCGGGCCTCAGTTTCCTCACATGTAAAATGGGAATAATCTTAATACCCCCCTGGAAGGAATGATGTGAGACTAGAATGAGTTGGTGCAAGGAAAAGTGCCCAGCACAGCATCTAGCAAGTAGTAGGTGCTCAGTAAGTGTTAGCTCCGTAGTTACCACTGTGGCTGTTTTCTACCCCATTGTCTCTGCTCTCCATTCTTCTCTCTGTCTCTTGGTCCTGGTTGCTTGTTCTCTCTGACTCTCCACAACCCCTCAGTCTTTAGGTTTCAGCCTTTCATTTCTTTCTGCTCTCAGATTCACTCTGTCTCCCTGACCCCAGCTCAGGGCCTTTCTCCTTGTGTCTGCTCAATAATTCCCATTTTGGTCTTGGCCTCTCTCTGACAGTAAATGTGTGTCTCTCTCAGTCTCTGGGTGTGTTCTCCATGTTTGTCTCTATCTGCACGTCCCTGTCACCTCCCTCGGTGCCCCAGCCTCAGTCTCTCTGTCCCTGCCTCTCTCGGTCTCCCTGTGTGTGTCTACTCCCCCTCCCTGTCTCTGCGCCAGGCACGGAGCGTCTCTGCTTACAGCTGCCCTGCCGCCCCCATGCCTGGTCTCAGGGGGCCCTCCAACCTTCCAGCTGACATTTGGCCAAAGCCCCTTTCCCCTCAGCTCGGCTGGAACAAGATTGGAATTTTTCAACTAAACATCCTTAGGAAACTGAAGGAGGGATGAAAAAAAACAGCAGACACACAAAAACAGACCCAGAAAAGCATGCGTGCTGGACACAGGTCCCTACAGCCGTGGGGACTCCAAGCCTCGTGGCCAGTGCAGCTGGCGTCCTAGAGGCCACGAGGGGGAGTGGCCTGCCCAAGGACACTTAGCAGAGTGGGTTGAGGAGAAAGGCCAGCCAGGCCTCCCAGGCTGCAGAACCTCCAGGCCCGTCTTAAAGACCCATTGTTCTGGCCGAAAATCTAGGCCAAGGCCACTGGGGAGGAGAAGGAACCCTCCCGCCGCTTGTCTGGAGATCTCAAGATCGCAGCCCAGCCAGGTCACCAGTGAACCAGTCGGCCCCCCTGGGCCTGGTCCCCAGCCAGCATGGGCCTGAGAGATGGACAATGGGCAGGCGGGCAGCAGCGGGTGCTGTGGGATGCAGGGCCCAGCAGGGAGGGCACCAGCTGCCCTAATTACTCCAGCTCTCCAGGTTCCAATTTCATTTCAAAAGGACTCCAGAGACACAGCCTTTAATAACTACTAGTAAACAGGCAGGAAAATCAATACCTGGTAAATAGAGCCTTGGAGAGCAGGATGCCTGGGCTGACTGGCTCTGACCTGGTGGGAAGAGCTCCCAGAATCCTTTGCAGGAGAGCTGACCGAGATTGACCTCTGGAAGCCTCACCTCTCCTGCTTTGGAATTCCCCCTCCCAGGGACCCAGTGTGTAGTTTGGCCTGCTAGTGGGGCTGCATCTGCTTGACTCCACTCTGTCTGCATCAAACCAACCCCTCTTCTTTCCCCACCCACCCTCTGAGCCCTGACATGTGCCAAGCAGGTTGTCCATTTCAGTTGCAGTTGCCTCCTTTGTGCCAGGCTCTGTGCCTGGTGCTGGAAATGTAGATGTGGACCTGATCCAGTCCTGACCTCACCGACCAGTGAGGGAGATTAAGAACAAATATCTAATTTAAATTGCAGTGCAAGGATAGACATGCAGTAAAAAGCTGCATGTACCACCTATAGCAACAGAACCTCCTTTCTGGAAGAGGTGGGCATGTGGAGGGTTTTGATGGATGAATAGGAGTTCACCAAATGAACAAGGCTTGAGGGTAGGGAGTGAGTGTAGATAATAATGTATGTAGCAATAGCAGCCATCCCAGCTAACATTCACTGATCACTTACTATATGCCAGGTGCTCTACTAAGCACCTTTGACATGCATTATTGTATTTTGTCCCACAGTAATCCCATGGGGTAGGTTTTAATATTCCCATTTTACAGATGAGGACACTGTAGCTATGCTTGGAGCTAGGATTTGCACAAGGTCTGTGGGACTCTTGAGTTGTTTCAACTGTTTTCTTAATACTTCCCACCCCTAACCCTCCCTGCTCAGCTCAGGACTTGGCACATGGAGGTTGTTAAATATGGTGTCCCTTCCCCTCCATCCAGTGGGTTATACCTTCTGGGTAACACAGAGCTTTAACTGTCACCAGGAGGCTAATGGTGGTACTTCAGGCAGGCCAGAACAGAAAATCAAGCACAACCCCTCATTTTGCAGATGGGACACTGAGGCCCCAGGAGGGGAAGACCAGCACCCAGGAACAGAGCAGGAACCAAGATCCAGGGTTTTCCCTCTGACGAGTCCCCTCTCAGAGCCCTGGTGGCACAATGGCTAAGCGCTCAGCTGGTAACTGAAAGGTCAGCGGTTTGAACCCACCAGCTATTCTGTAGGAGAAAAGACCTGGTGATCGGCTCCTGTAAACATTACAGCCTCGGAAACTCTATGGGGGATTTCTACTCTGTCCTGTAGGGTTGCTATGAGTCAGAATCGACTCCACAGCACCCAACAACAGTCCCCTCTCCGGTCAGCCCTGGAAGACGCACCATCTGCGAGGAGGAAATCAGTACCCACACACTCAGTTAAAGTGATAGATCAGGTAGCTGAGTGAGGCCACCCCGAGGTCTGGGGGAGTTTTTGTATGATTGGCTAGAATATTAAAGGAGCTTGCTATGGATTGAATTATGTGTCCCCCAAAATGTCAACTTGGCTCGGCCGTGATTCCCAGTATTGTGTGATTGTCTGCCATTTTCTCATCTGAGGTGATTTTCCTATGTGTTGTAAATCCTACCTCGATGATGTTAATAAGCCAGGATTAGAGGCAGTTATGTTAATAGGCAGGACTCAATCTACAAGATGAGGTTGTATCTTGAGTCAATATCTTTTGAGATATAAAAGAGAGAAGCAAGCAGAGAGGCAAGGGGACCTCCTACCACCAAGAATGAAGAACCAGGAGGGGAATGTGTCCTTTGGGCCCAGGATCCCTGCGCTGAGAATCTCCTAGACTAGGGGGAGACGGATGACAAGGACCTTCCCCCTGAGCCAACAGAGTAAGAAAGCCCTCTCCTGGAGCTGGCACCCTGAATTCAGACTTGTAGCCTCCTAGACTGTGAGAGAATAAATTTATTTGTTAAAGCCATCCACTCGTGGCATTGCTGTTACAGAAGCACTAGATGACTAAGACAGAGCCCAAACCAAAAAAACGAAACCCATTGCTGTCAAGTCCATTTTGACTCACAGCGACCCTATAGGATAGAGTAGAACTGCCCCATAGGGTTTCCAGTGCTGTAATTTTACAGAGGCAGACTGCCACATCTTTCTCCCATGGAGCAGCTGCTGGGTTCGAACCACCAACCTTTTGGTTAGCAGCTGAGTGCTTTAACAACTGTACCACCAGGGAACCTTATTTCCTGAGGCTGGGCTACCAACCCCCTCTCCATCACCTCTCTCATATCGGGGGCTACAGCTCCATGCCTCGATTTCCCCAGTGTCTGGGATCCCAACAAAGGAGGGGGCAGAGGAAAGGCTCTTTGAGCCCTGGGTAGGGATACAAGTGAGGGACAGTCAGTTTATGGTCAGGAGAGAGAAACCTGAACAAGAGGGGGTCCCCACCCATTTGGCTACAGACCCCTGGGAAACAACTTCACAGTCACCCATTTTCTAGATGGGGCCACCGAGGGCTAGGGAGACTCAAGGGACTTGCCCACAGTTGAGGAGCAGTCAGGGGTGCAGCTGTCCCACAAGTGTGCGAAAGGAACCCTGCAAAAGGATCTCTTCACCCGAGTCCCAGTGCACAGAGCCAGCTAAAGGCCCTGAGAAGTCCTGCAGCCTGGACCTTGATCTGTTTACCCAGAGCTGCCCGCAGTGCCGTGCTCTCAGGGAGCACCTAGAGCTTTGGGAACACCAGTGGTTGGGAGCAAAACTTCAGAGCCCTCACTTTTAAACTAGGAGCACTAATACCCACCCGGCCAGGGTTACCATGTGGTTATTATGTGGGTTGTGAATGAGCACTCAGCACAGAGCCTGCCAGAGAGCAGGAAGGCAGCAAATGTTTGTTGAAGGAAGAAACAAACGAACAAAGAGATAACTGAAAAAACAAATACAGGAATGGTTGAAAGAATGGACCAATGCAGGGTGAACAAAGGGAATGAAGGAATAACAAAAACCGAACCCAAAATGGATCAGTGTGTGCACTCATTCATTCATGCAAGTATCTATTGGGCATCTACTGTGTGCAGGCTCTGGGGCTATAGCAGTGAACAAAATGAAGTTCCTGCCCTTGTGACTGTGACATTTTAGTGAAGGAGACAGACAAGAAACAAGATAAACAGGTAAAATATAAGGTGCATCAGAAGGGGAAAACAGAACAGGGGAGGAGAGGAAGAAGGGGAAGTATATGGGGGGTACATAGTTTTAAATAGGATGGTTGTGAATGAAGGAGGGATTGAATGAATGGATAAAGCAGTAAGCTAACAAAGGAGCAAGCATAAATGCAGGTATGAATGGGAAAGGTAATACATGGCTGCAGGCATGAATGAATGAACCAGTGAATACATGAATGTGTGAACTGTCATGAATAAATGAATGAACTAATGAATACCTGAATGGTGAACTAAGGCCTGAATAAATGAATGAACTAATGAGAGAATTATTGAATGAATAAATAAACTAATGCTGGAATTAAGTCAACTAATGAATGGATCGACTGATGAATGAATTATTGAATGAATAAATGAACTAATGAAGGGAAAGGCTGCATGCCACCCACCTGTCTGCATGGTCTTGGCCTCCGTGGACCTCCCCCACCTGTCTAAACAACCCCACACCCCCTCTGCCTTCCTCCTGCACAGGGCTCCCCTCCATGTCCACTACATCAGTGGGGGGACGGGGGAGGCTTGACTATCCTGCCCCCTTGTTGATGCGCTCCCCCACCCTGTTTGACACCCCGTTTGTGGAACCTCCCAGTCCCCAGCCTGTATTGGCCACATCCCTGCCTCCTCCCAGCGGGAGTCCCCCTCGCCCTCACCGCAGCCTGTACTGACCTCCCATCCCTCCTCACCTACACTGACCCCTCCGCACCTCTCCAGGCCTGTGCTGTTCCCCTCCACTCTACCCCCTACCGTATCTGGACGGCCTCTGTAGCTGACCCCCGATGTCCCCTCCCTTTGTGGCCACAGGCACCATGCGGCCCGTGCGGCGCAACTTCTACGATCCGTCGTCGGCGCCGGGCAAGGGCATCGTGTGGGAGTGGGAGAACGACGGCGGCGCGTGGACGGCCTACGACATGGACATCTGCATCACCATCCAGAACGCCTACGAGAAGCAGCACCCGTGGCTCGACCTCTCGTCGCTCGGCTTCTGCTACCTCATCTACTTCAACAGCATGTCACAGATGAACCGCCAGACGCGGCGGCGCCGCCGCCTTCGCCGCCGCCTGGACCTGGCCTACCCGCTCACCGTCGGCTCCATCCCCAAGTCGCAGTCGTGGCCCGTGGGCGCCAGCTCGGGCCAGCCCTGCTCGTGCCAGCAGTGCCTGCTGGTCAACAGCACGCGTGCCGCCTCCAATGCCATCCTGGCCTCGCAGCGCCGCAAGGCACCCCCCGTCGCCCCGCCGCTGCCGCCGCCACCCGGAGGACCTCCGGGCACGCTCGCCGTGCGCCCCAGTGCCACCTTTGCCGGCGCAGCGCTCTGGGCCGCGCCCGCTGCTGGGCCGGCTGAGCCCGCGCCGCCCCCGCGGAGCCCCAGCGCCCCCAGCAGCGCGCCCACCCCGGGGCAGAACAACCTCAATCGGCCCGGGCCCCAGCGCACGACCAGCGTGAGCGCGCGCGCCTCCATCCCTCCGGGGTAAGACGGGGCCCCAGGGGCGAGGAGCGGGGGCCTCCTACAGACAGAGACCCAGCCCAGGGGTGTCTGCCTACTAGGGCCAGGATCCAAGAATGGCAATAATGATTGCGATAAGTAATATGACATCTGTTGAGTCTCTACTTTGTACCAAACATAAACCAAGTGCCCTAACGTGTTCACGTTCATTTATCTCCATGCAGGGACCGTAGGAGGTAGGTACCACCATCATCCCCAGTTGCTATGGAGTGGATTCCCACTCATGGGGACCTCGTGTGTGTCAGAGTGGGAACATGTTCCAAAGGGTTTCCAGTGGCTAATTTTTCAGAAGTAGATCACCAGGCTTTTCTAGGTGCCTCTGGGTGGCCTTGAACCTCCAACTTTTCTGTTAACAACCAAGTGCTTTAATTGTTTGCACCACCAGGGAAACTGAAGGAGCAGGAGAACAAATAACCTCTAGGATCTGACAGTTCAAAAGTGATAGGGCCATAAGTGATGGGGCACAAATTTGCCATTTGTTTATTTGTTAGCTGTTTAGTACTTGCTCAACTCTTTATCAGCATCAACTCATTTAAGCCTCCAAACAACGCTGTCATCCCCACATTACAGATGGGGTAGCTGGAAGAGGTATGGCACCTTCTGAGAGTCAACCAGGGAGGAAGCAGGGATTGGCACCCAGACCTGTAGGATTCCCAAGTTTGGGCAGTGGGATCTTAGAATTTTTAGAGGGCTTCTGTGTCAGTCTGCCAGTCTATGCCCATCATCTCATGTGGGGGCTCTAGGAAGCAGTGGCCACTTGTCCAGAGTATTGCTCCTATAGCCCCCTCCTGAAATGTCACCATTCCAAAAAAAAAAAAAAAAACCCAAACGCACTACCATCAAGTCGATTCCAACTGATAGCAACTCTATAGGAAAGAGTAGAGCTGCCCCATAGGCTTTCCAAGGTTGTAATCCTTATGGAAGGACGCGGATTGCCGTATCTTTCTCCCTCAGAGAAGCTGGTGGATTTGAACCACCAACCCTTTGGTTAGCAGCCAAACACTTAACCACTGTGCCACCAGGGTTCCTTTTGTCACTGTTACTTAGGGTTAATACTGTTGTTTTCAAACTGGGCTCCAGGGACTCCTGGGGTGATCTGGGGTAGTGGGAAGTGTTGGATAATGAGATGAGGTCAAACGAACAGGCCAGCCTCTCAGCTGTTGCTTTAACCGAGCAGTCCTTTGGGGAATCTCTTGCCAACTGGCATTTCCAGGAGGATTTCATTAAGAAAGGAATCTTGCCCATACCAAGTTTGAAAACGCCTGGATTAAGGAGCCCCAGGCCTCAGTGAGCCCTGGAGTCCAGACTTGGGTCAGTCTTAGCAGAAGACAGGCCGTGAAGGAGTGGGAATGAGAGGGAGAAGCAAAGATCTTGAGCTTGGGTGTGGTGCCCAAGAGGAAGAAGAGCAGGAGGAAGGCCAGGGGCTTGACCAGGATGATCTGAGATCAGCAAGAGTCAGATCAGATGAAGTCTGAAGCTACCACATCCAGGTCTCTCCTTTCACCATGGGAAACCGAGGCCTGGGGAAGGGAAGGGACCCTGACTAACTGCCCTGTCCACCTTCTGTCCCTTTAAGAGTCTCACTGGCTGGGTTCATATCCACTCTCAGCCACCACTGAGCTGTGTGATCTGGGGCGAGTCACTTCCCTTCACTGA
Source organism: Elephas maximus indicus (assembly GCF_024166365.1). Classification (NCBI taxonomy): domain Eukaryota; kingdom Metazoa; phylum Chordata; class Mammalia; order Proboscidea; family Elephantidae; genus Elephas; species Elephas maximus. The sequence goes on from NC_064840.1 coordinate 11,241,259, forward strand.
GGCTCAGTCTTTTCATCTGTAAAATGGGGGCAGGACTCCATTTTGTGTGGAGCCGCTTGCTGTGTGCCTGAACACAGTATCTCCACATTTCAGTGCCCCAGCAGCGGCTGTTAGGGCTACTTTTGGGATCCAGCTTCGGATCCTGGAGGAGGGGTGGTATGAGGGGGGCCAATGGAACTGGGATTTTCCAGGGAAAGGACAGCAGGAACCCCACGTGCCTGCCTCACCCTTCCCTTCTCCAGATCATCCCCTCAGAGGCCACAGGGAACAAGTGGCGGTGTGCCCCATGTGACCCCAGCCTTAGGCAGACCCATTGCCAGAGGGGACTGGGGAGGCTTCCAGGGAAATGAAGGAGGGACTCACCCATCTCATGAGCCCAGGCAGCTGGAGAATCAGCTGTGGCTCCTTGTCAATGGCACCCTAAACCTGGCTCCTAAAAGAGGGGGCTGAGAGCCCCAGAATGACAGGAAAAGTTGGGTGCCAAGCTAGAGTGGGTGTGGAAGGGGCCAGGGCACCAGGGCAATTCCAGGGACCTCCACAGCAGGAATTTGAGAACCTTCTCTCTGGGGCAATATTTCTTTAAGCTGCAAGTTGTAACCCACTAGGGGATTATGAAAGGAGCCCTGATGGCACAGCGATTAAGCGCTCGGCTGCTAACCATAAGGTCTGTGTTTCAAACCCACCATCCACTCCTTGGGAGAAAGATATGGCAGCCTACTTCGATAAAGATTACAACCTTGGAGGCCCTATGAGACAGTTTTCTCTGTCTTATAGGGTTGCTGTGAGTTGGAATCGACCCCATGACAATGGGTTTTAGCAGATTATGAAATCGGAAGGTTATAACCAGCACTTTCTTGGAATGGAATGGGATAGAAAAGAAAATATGGCATGCATCCTGTATAGGAGGAATTAGAATTATTCCATGAACCTTTTATATCATTTCTCCATGTGTTTAATGGGTTGCCAGGTAAAATGAACCTTAGTCACGGACAAATTTTTTAAGAGCCACTGTTGTAGAGCAGGCTGGGAATTACTCAGCTTTGATTGCTGGTCTTAATTCTCCAGGTATATTCTGTGAGGGTGTGTTCGCAGAGGTGAACAAGGCAGACGAACTGTCCTCAGGGAGCAGTCTGATGGAGGAGACATATTTAGCAAGTCAGGGAGTAAATGAACGAGATGGGAGTGGAGGGGGCTGCTGCGGAGGCAGCTGGGCAGGGCGGTAGGGTCGAGAGGGAGTGGGAGGTAGTCAGATCTGCAGCAGTGCTGTTCCAGGCAGAGAGGACAGCATGTGCTGCTTCCAGGGGGCTGGCGAGGGCACTGCGTATTCAGGGAAGGGCTGGAAGTGTGAAGAGGGCTGGCGTGCGGTGCCAGCGAGCAAGGGAGGGCATGCCAGGTGGGGTACCGTGAGTGCAAAGGGGTGGAGGTAGGAATGGACCCAGCAGTTTCTGGAGACCACCAGAAATGGAGGTTTCTTGGTAAGACAGTGGGGACTGAAATTTTTCCCAGGTGATGGTACAAGGTCAAACTATGGGGCTCCTCCGGGGAGCCTGGCTTTAGTGTTGATAGCAATAGGGAGCTATAGAGTGTACTTGAGCTCAAGAGGGCTATGGGGAGAAGAGAGATTTTCCCTTGGGAGTGCTGATCATTAAACATGTCCTCCTCTAATCTTCCAGAGCTTGCCCCCCCAGCCACGTGCCCTCCATCTGCATTACCTCCCCCTTCCCTCCCCCCGGGAGCTGTTTCTCACTCTGCTAGAGCCCAGACACTAGTCTCATCTGTCCTCAGCCACGCAGACCCTGCCCAGTTCCAACCTAGCCTGCCTAAGCCTCCTTCTCTAGCCAGACGAGCCTGCGTCAAGGCCCCCCAATCCTCATCTCCAAGGAATCCCAGCTAAAAATACCCCTGGCTCAGTATGGGGGTGGGGCAGGACCCACTGGAGTCTGTTGCTGGATGAGGGGGGTGGGAGGAAAGAAGGGATGGGGGTGGTAGACCCTGGTTCCTCGAGGCTGAAGCTTCTCGTTGCTGAGGCAACCGAGGCCCATGTGGAGCCTGTAAGGGGAAAGGCATGGGGGGTCTCTGAGGAGCCAGGCAGCCAGGCCTTCCCAGCCCCTTCTCGGGTCCCCAAAGCCCCTCTTAGCCCCTTAGGGGACGTGGCCTTTCCCATGGTCTCTGTGTTCTTATATCTCTTCGTATTCCTCCTTTTATATCTCTCTGTGTTCTGATCTCTGTCTCTCCGTATCTCTTTGTGACTGTGTCTCCCTGTCTTTTCATCTCCGTCTATCCACCTGTCTCTATTTCCTGCCTCTTCTCACCCACCCTCTCCTTTCTGTCAGCAGCTCTGTCTTCCTTCCCCCTATCTCATCTCCACCTTCCTGCTTTCCCTGCTGGACTCAGACAAGCCCAGGTTCACCTTGGACACACGGCTTCACATTTCTGGCCTCAGTTTCCCCAATTGCCAAATGGAACTAAAACTGTCACCAGGTGCACACATGCACAGGGCTGATAACTGGCATGGAAATGCATTAAAAATTGTCAAGTGTGATCAGTGTGCTTGGGAGAAGGGAACCCTCAGAGCGCTCTGACGCTGCTCTGTGCACCCCCTCCTCATTGCAGCCCTGGATGGGCGACAGGAAGGAGGCCCAGAGAGGGTGACTGACTTGACCAAGGTCACACAGCCAGTGGGGGCAGAGTGTTCACTTGGCCAGGGGTTTTTTCCACTCCCCAGGCAGCCTATTTGCTCCTGCAGTGGGGTGGTGAGCCAGCTGGCAGCTGGGGCCTAGGGGGCCCTGTAGGGGTGGGGAAGATCCGCCCTCTGTCCTGAGAGGTCAGCAGCCAGCACTTTGGAACACAGCTGTGGGGCAGAGGAACGGACTCAGAGTTTCCACCCCACGTGGTGGGAAGCAGGAGAGGGAGGACGAGGGGGAGGGGCAGATGCAAGCCTGTTTGAATTTACTGAGAGCTCACTAGGTCCCAGGCTCTGTACCACAACTTCTGCATGCATTGTCCCTCTTAATTCTCAAAGACCTCTAACGGGGGACAGATCCTATGATCCCCATTTTCCAAATGAGGAAACTGAGGCTGTGAGAGGCTGAGACACCTGCTTGAGACTGCATAGCTAGGAATCTGATTCCAGAAGCCGCACTGGCCATGGTACTGAGGGTGCCCCCCACCGTCCTTCCCGTGATGAAGCCCATGGTCTGAAAACCAAACCAAACCCATGACTCACGGTCACCCCGTGTGTTAAACGGTAGAACTGTGCCATAGCGTTTTCTTGGTTCTAGTCTTTATGAGAGTATTTATGCCAAGCTTTTCTTCTGCAGCACTGCTGCAAACCGCTTGCCCCACCCAGGCTCCTTCCTTGGTCTGAACCAAGTCCTGATCCCACAGAATGTTAGGGACCTCAGGGAGTGTATGGTGTGGAGTGAAGGGCCTGTGGAGACTGAGTTTGAGCTGGGCCTCAACATCTCTCACTGTGGGACCCCAGCTGAGCCCATTGTTTCCTCTTTTTTGGCATCTGTGAAATGGGACTAGCTTGAGGCCAGATGTCAGAGCCCTGCTTTTTCAAATCTGCACCCATTTAAATCCCTTCCGGTAGTGGGAGAGGGTGCTGGTTCCCTCTTATCAGCATAAGACTTTTACAACCTTGCTGATCTAACCGCTGCCAAAGGGATGCCATTGACATTTTCTTTCTCTTGCTTCTCCATCCCTTGGGCTGGTTATCACTTTCTTATTGACTTGGAAGTGCACTTTCTACATAAACAAAAAAAAATTTTTTTATAGGGTATATAAATCCTGTGCTGTCTTTTCCCAGGTTTGTGCCTCTATTTCCTTTCTTTATAGCACGTGCTCATCAGTTTTGTCGTTAGTTAACCCATATCGATTGAGCACCTGCTATGTGCCGGGCACTGAGGAGACAGCAGTGAACAAAACAGACAAAAATCCCTGCCTGCGTGGAGCTCACATTCTAGTGGGAGACAGACAAACACAAAATTAATAAATTATAACCCAAACCAGTTGACGTCAAGACAACGCTAACTCCTAGTGACCTCATATCAGAGTAGAACTGTGCTTCGTAAGGTTTTCAGTGGCTCATCTTTCGGAAGTAGATCACCAGGCTTTTTTTCCTAGGCACCTTTAGGTGGATTCAAACCTCCAACCTTTTGTTTAGCAGCTACTAAGCAAGTTAATTATTTGTTTGTACCACCCAGGGACTCCAATTAAATTATAAAAACCCGTTGCTGTCGACTTGATTCCAGCTCAGAGTGACCCTGAAACAGAGTAGAACTGCCCCATAAGGCTTCCAAGGCCATTATCTTTTCAGAAGCAGACTGCCACATCTTTCTCCTAAGGAGCAGCTGGTGGGTTTGAACCACCGACCTTTCAGTTAGCAGCCAAGAGCTTGACCACTGTGTCACCCATTACCCATTGCCTACTGGCATCGAGTTAACTCCAACTCATAGTGACCCTGCAAGACAGAGTGGAACTGCCCCCATAGGATTTCTAAGAAGTGGCTGGTGGATTGGAACTGCCAACCTTTTGGTTAGCAGCCGAGCTCTTAATCACTGCACCACCAGGGCTCCAAATAAATGATAAAAAACCAAAAACCATTGCTGTCAAGTCAATTCCGACTCATAGCAACTCTGTTGGACAGAGTAGAACTGCCCCATAGAGTTTCCAAGGAGCGCCTGGTAGATTCGAACTGCCAACATTTTGGTTAGCAGCTGTAGCTCTTAACCATTAGACCACCAGGGTCTCCAAATAAATGGTAAAAAAAAAAAAAAAATGGTAGAGTATGTTAAATGGTAGTAAGTGCTACAGAGAAAAAACAGAGCAGGGAAGGGGTGTAGGGAGTGAAGAGAGGGGTACCATCTTAAATAAAGAGGTCAGGAAAGGCCCTGCTGAGGAGATGAGATTTGAGCAAAGATTGAAGTAGGTCAAGAAGCAAGCCAGGCAGAGAACTGAGAACTAGGGGAAGCACAGCCCGGACAGGAACAGCTTGTGCAAAGGCCCTGAGGCAGGAGTGGGCCTCTTGTGTTTAAGGCCAGTGTGGCTGGATCTTTGTGAGCAAGGCGGTGAGCAGTGGGAGAGGAGGCCAGAGACGAAATGGGGCCAGGTCCTATGGAGCCTTCTAGGCCCTGGCAAAGACTTCAGCTTTTATTCTGCATTAGTTAGGTAGGAGCCAGAGGCAGCTGTGAGCAGATACTGGCGTGACTTTCTTTTAACAAGTTCGCTCTAGATGCTGAGTAGACTGCGAATTGGGAGGGGTGGGGGGAAGTGCTGAAGCAGGAGGCAGTGGGGACATGGGCTTTGTTGTGGTGGGTGTGTTTTGATTTTTCCTTTTTTTTTCTTTCTAGCTGTGATTTTATGTTTTTATTTTTTTTTAATCCACATTTTGCTTCTTTAATTCTTTCACAGGCATTACATTTCAATGGCTCAAGAATTTATAAGTATAGAAAGGCACACCATGAAAAGTCTCGGGGGCCCCCCTCCCCCCATCCCCTCTCAGACCGCTGGCTGGCCCACCCTCCTCCTTTTCCTGGCCTCCCAGGGGTGCAGTGGCAGTAATTTTGCCCCCCCACCCACCCGGCCACCTCACCACAAGGTCAAACCAAACACCCCCGGCTTACCCCCCCACCTGAAGCATTTCCTGCTGTGCTGCCTGGGAGGCCAAACCACACACTCCTGTCTGCACGTGGCCACCCCAGGCCGTGGGAACCCAACCCTGCCCTCCCATCCCCTGCCCTGCCCTGCCTGGCTCCCCCTACAGAGCACAGGGCAGGTCTGGAGACCTGGAGGGTGGGAAAGGCTGGTGCTGAGCCCCCAGGCCTCAGGATAAAGCTGAACCCCAAATGCCCAATACCCCTCTCTAGGGGACATTTGCACCCTTTGTCCCTAGGAAGTGGACAAGGGCAAGGATGAGCAGTCCCCTTTAACAGAGGGGAACTGAGCCCCATAACAGCTCAAGGCCTGGTCCAGGCAGACAGGGCACTGGAGCAAGGAAAGGGGAAGTGTGACTGGGACCTCCAGACAGCAAGCCGTTGGGCTGTAGGCTTCTGCTGGGCCCATGGGGCACCCCACCCTCCGTGTCCCCAGCCCCAGACACATACCCCTTTAGGGCTCTGCAGAGGGGGTGGGGTGGAGACTTGGCCCCGGCTGGGTTCCCAAGGACTGTGGGGGGTGGGCACAAGGTGGAGTGGGCCCCCCTGGAAGGGAAGGGAGTAGGTGACAAGAGCTGACCCAGGCCCTGGCTGGAACCTCTAGGCAGGAGAGAAGGAGAGCATGGGGGCCCCAAAGTGCTGCTCAGCTTCCTTCTCCCCGTGACATGGCATACTCCCTAATGACTGAGGCATGAGCTTGCACGCCAAGGGACTGCTGGATAAGTCCAGGTGCCCTGAGGGGGCTGGGGCCAATCTCGGTACCTGGAAACTACCATCGAGCATGTGACAAGCCTGGGGCCTAGGGTGGAGGAGGAAAGGGACTGGCAAGGAAACTAGCTGTCAGGGGAGGGATGGAAACTGAGCTGCACTGCAGGGAATGTTAACATAGCCTCCTCGTTCTCTCCGGGGTCCTGACCCACCTCTGGCATCCTAGGAAAGGGCAGGGAACAGTGTGGGGAACAGCAAGTAGGAAAATCTTCCTGAATTGTCTCATCCTGCCTGTGAACATTGCCTTCCAGTCGGCGCAGGCATGGAGCATCTGCCTCTGTGTGCTCGTCCTTGGCTAGGTGCAGGGCCAAGCAGCCCCTCCCTCTTTTCTAGACTAATCCTAGGGATAATTTTTCTCAGAGCCTTGCAAGGACTGGACAGGCTACAGAGGGTGATTCTGTGGGATGTCTGCTTCAGGGCTCACTTCAAATGCATGCACAGAGGTCCCTGGTGGCACAGTTTGCACTCTGCTAGTGACCAAAAGGTTGGTGAATTGAACCCACCCAGAGGCACTGCAAAAGTAAGGCCTGGCGATCTGCTTCCATAAAGATTTACAGCCGAGAAAACCCTGTGGGGCAGTTCTACTCTGTACACATGGGGTCTCCGAACTCACAGATCAACAACAAAAATGAAGTCAACAACCAAAAGCAATGCTTTAGAAAGTTAGCCACTGCTGAAGGACCCTAGGGCATCAAATGGACGTGTGGGGAGAGTGTGCCCCAAGTATACCCGCACAAGTCTTCTATCTGTGCAGAACAGCCCCGCAAAATTACATAATCTGTTCCTTCCTTCCTTCCGCCGTTCATGCAACAAGTATCAAATCTCTACCGTGTGCCGTATACTGCCAGTGAAGTCGGGGCCACTGCCGGCCTCTGTGATGAGGTGGCAATTCAGCAGACCCCTGGGTGAACCTCTCAGCATTGGGGGGGACGAGCCTTCCCAGTGGAGGGGACAGCCATGCGAAGGCCTTGAGGGGGAACAGTGCTCAGCCTGTTGGAGGGATGGCTGATGTGTCCAGGGTGGAGAGATGGAGGGAGGGGGCGAGAGGAGAAGGTCACAGAGGTGGGGCCTGGCCATGCTAAAGACTTTATAATGTCAGGTAGTGATTGATGCTATGGAAAAAAAAAAAAAAAAAAATGAAGTAAGGGCAAAGAGAAGGAGCCCTGGTGGTAAAACGGTTAAGTGCTCAACTGAGAACCAAAAGGTCAGCAGTTTGAACCCGCTCAACGACTCCAAGGGAGAAAGAATTGGCAATCTGCTCCCATAAAGATTAACCACCCAAAACCAAGCCCAGTGCCGTCGAGTCGATTCCGACTCATAGCGACCCTATAGGACAGAGTAGAACTGCCCCATGGAGTTTCCAAGGAGCGCCTGGCGGATTCGAACTGCCAACCCTTTGGTCAGCAGCCATAGCACTTAACCATTACACCACCGGGGTTTCCCCCCCATAAAAGATTACAGCCTAGAAAACTGTATGGGGCAGTTCTACTCTGTCACATGGAGCCACCGTGAGTCAAAATCGACTCGACAGCACCTAACAACAACAACAAGGGCAAAGACAGGTTTTCTCTAAAGTAAAGAAGTATCAGAAAGCCCCACTGATAGCGTGACATTTGAGCAGAGACCTGAATTGAGCGAGGGAGTGAATTATTCTGGGCAGAGGAATTTAAAAATTTTCACTTTCTAGTTGGCTCTTTTTTTTTTCCGGCCTGGATGTGGAAATGCAATTCATTTTTGTATGTTGACTTTGTATTCAGTAACCTTGCTGAATTCACTTATTAATTCTAATAGATTTTTTAAGATTTTTCTACAGAGAGGTAGTCCTCAACGTACGATATATCCAAGTTGCAGCAAACACATCCTTACAACTATCTGTTGCTTTTTTTTTTGGTACATCTTATTGTTAGTCATATGTTCTACATACAGTGTTTCGGTGCGTAATTTGCTGATGTTATCATTCTCAGATGCTCACTCACAGATGCTCAAAGATCACACTTATAAAGATACTGGTAATCAAAGGCAAGAATAATGAAAACTAAAAAAAAAAAAAGAGGCATTTGACTTACATCAGAAACACCTTAGGACAGAGTCGTGGGAACGGAACCCTGTCGTAAATCAAGGACTACCTGTACATAATTATGATGTCTGTAAATAAAAATCAGCAAGTGCAAAGGCCCTGAGGCAGAAATGTACCTGGTATGTTTGAGGAACAGCAGGGAAACCAGAGTGTGTGGAGGGGAAGTGAAGGGGGGAATGAAGGGGAAATGAGACTCCAGGGACAGGGAGGGCCAGATCATGTAGAGGAAAGATTGGACCCTGGGTCATGTGGGAGCCATGGGGGGACTGAGACAAGAGGAGAGACAGGAACTGACACAGGCTGGGAAAGGCAGTGGGGAGATGACCGTGGCAGCAGGATCCATCGCTGCCCTGAGGAAGCCAGGCCTGGCTTCTGCCTGAGTAGATTTCAGGGTGTCTGAGGAATCCCTGGGCCCCAGGAAGGCTGAGCAGGGGATGAGGGGCCACCCCCCCTTCCCTGAGGTCTGTGGGCAGCGGTCGCTTGTCCAGGCCAGGAGGATGTTCTCACTGATTGTGAGGAAACCGCTTGTCCCACATCAAAGGGGGCCCGGGCGGCTCCCACGCTTGGCGCGGCGTGGGAACTCTGCTACCCGGGGTTCTCGCGGGAGGCCAATGGATCACAAGGGGCTGGGGCCACCTCGGGACTGTCCCCCAGCTCGCTGACGGGTAAATAAAAAAGCAGCCCCACAGTCATGCCCCACTCACAACTCTCTTCCCACAATCAAGGCTGACTGTTTTGAACCAGAACCAGGGCTCTGTAGTTTTTAAGGGGTTCCGGAGATTCTTAGGGCAGCTGAGATCTAAAACCTCCCCTTCCTGGGGTACCCTCTGCCTGCCCCTCAGGCCAAAGGCTCAGCAAGACCAGGTGATCAGCTGGACCAGCCTTTAGCATTAGATAGAACTGGTGTAGCAAACTGGCTTTACCAATGGGTAATGGCTGCCTGGAGAGCTGTGTTAAGGATTCTGCTCAGCTTGAGAATGTGGCAATCAATTAGTGATGTCTGCCATGGTAGGAGACAAGACAGTAATGGCAACTGAGATATTTTTCTTTCCATTTATTTTACAGATAGCCCTGCCAAGGGAGAAGGGTTTTTCCTTCCCATGAGACAGAAGGGAAGGAAAGGGATGGGGAGAGACCTAGATATAGTGAGCACACTAACCAGTGTGTCTACACTGCTGTTGTTTTGTGCCGTCAAACTGATTCCAACTCATAGCGGCCCCATGTGACAGAGTAGAACTGCCCTATAGGATTTCCTAGGCTGTAATTTTTTATGAGAGCAGATCACCAGGCTTTTTCTCCCATGGAGCAGCTGTGGGTTTGAACTGCCAACCTTTCAGTTAGCAGCCAAGCACTTAATTGTTGAGCCACCAGGTCTCCTTATGTCTACACTAGAGGTGTTTTAGTGCTATCATAATTGCAGTGAAAACCTTGAGCAAGTCACTTGACTTCTATGACCCTCAGTTTCCTTATCTGCAAAATGGGGATGAATGAAGGCAGGGAAGGAGAAACTTGAGGCAAATGCCTCTGTGCTTTCTGATAAATAGGAGTATGGGGAGTGTCTGCATACCTGGTGTGGGTGTTCCCTGGACTGTGTGGCGTGTTTGTGTGGAGTTGTCCAGGTGTATGTGTGTGTCTGTGTCTGACTCTGTGTATGTGCGTGGTGGGGGAGTTGTTCCCCGAGTGCATCTGTGTGTGCCTATGTGTATATGTATGCATGCTATGTGCTCCGATGTGTGTATTTGTGGGTCTGCATGTGTACTTGTGGGGAAGGTGTTTCCCTGTTGTGTGTATGTATTTGTATGGTGTGTATCTGAATCTGTGTACGTGTGTGATGTGTTCCGCCACTAGAGTGCATTCCCCAGGGGTGTATGTTCCTTGGTGTGTGTGTATGTGTGTGTGTCTGCATGTGTGTATGTGGGGTGTTCCCTGGGTGTGTATGTGTGTGTTTGTATGATGTATGTCTGAATCTGTGTGCATGTATGTGTGATGTGTTCCCTCAGTAGCGAGTGTCCCCAAGAGTGTGTTTGCATGTGTTTCTGGACCTGAGGCTGCCAAGGATGCCATTTGCTTGTAGATACTCCCCAGCCAAGCTCTCTGGTGACAGCTGTGCCTGCCAGGAGCAGGTGACCAGGGCAGCATTGGCCAGGCTCAGACCTCAGCAGGCAGACAAAAGGGACCATGACAGCTCCTTCCTCCGCCCTGGGACACTGTGGTGTCACTGCCCCCATCCTCCACTCCCTTTGGGCTGCTGCCTGACTTTCAGCTCACTTCCTCTTCATCAAATCTTACCCATCCAGGATTCCATCCCCATCAACAGCAAGGCACCCGTTTACTCGTATCACCAAGCACTGAAGTCATGAACACTTAGACAGGTACAAGGCTGACCCCAGCACACTTTCTCATCCGGCCCTCCTAGCAACCCTGTAAGGGAGGTATTCGTACCCCCATTTTACAGATAAGGAAACTGAGAATCAAGGTGGTCACTGCAGTAGCTTTGTGGTTTCCTTTCCAAGCTGGAGAGAAGTTACAGTATGACTTAGTGTGCTGAGGTCCAGCGATGAAATCACTCAGCTGGGGTAACACAGCTGATGGTGATGATGATGATGATAACAATGACTAATACTATTAGTCTTTATTAGGTATCAGGAATCTACTCGGACCTTGACATGCAGAATGTCATTGAGTCCTCACAGCAAACAAAGAAGTTACCATATTATCTCCATTTTATAGATGGGGAAACAGGCTTCCCAGAGGTGAGATGACAGGCTCTGTGTCACCCAGTTGGCTAGAGGCTGAGCTACGAAAGCTGTTCTGGCTGGCTCCAAAAGCCAGATCTCTTTTGAGGGAGGAGAGAAGAGGGGACTTTTCCCAGCGGCTCTTCAGTTGAAGAGGGGACAATGCCTTAGTCACAGGAACTGACATTCGTAGATATTCCGGAAGGAAAAAAATGTTCCATCATAAAATAACTTTGGAACACCTGGATTGACCATTGTTAACCATATTTCCTTTTGCAGGATTTATCAGAGCAGACCCTCTACTATACTCAGCTATGTTGTGAATCTCTGAGGGAAAGATAGTGAAGTGTTTCCTGACTTATTTAATCCCTGAATCCTTCTTTCCTGAAACCTTTTACTGGAATTAGTGCTCCATATAGCAAACTTGGAGAGGCTAGAATGGCTAAATCATTAATCATTGGGTTTCAGGCACAATGGCCAATGAGGGGAAGCTGTTTGGAGCCAAGTGCATATGTGCTGAGGGTGGGTGCGGGAACAGGGAGGGTCAGCGTGAGTCCAGGGCAAGTCAGGCTGTGGCCTTGGCCACACCCCACCTTATAATAGAAGGATGTCGGAGCAGGGATGGAACTCCCTGGTGTCAGAGATAGACACAAAGGAGTCAAGGTGTGGGCAACAGGACAGCAGGAGTCCCACCCAGAAAGCGAACCAGGATCCCTGACCGCCTGGAGTTGGGGGCAGGAGTCCAGCTGCGGCCCCTTTTCTTCTCCCCACAGGGTCCCTGCACTCCCGGTGAAGAACTTGAATGGTACTGGGCCGGTCCACCCGGCCCTGGCAGGTGAGGTCCAGCCTGGGGCCCGGGGAGATGGGCGGGACCCAGAAGGAGACAGCCCACCTGTCAGCCTGTGACTCCCCCATGGCAGGGTTGGTGGGGGGGGGTCCTGGGGCTGGTGGGCAGAGTTCTGAGGCGAGGGGGTGGGGCCGCAGAGGGCTCTCCACTTGGCTTCAGCCGGGGATGAGGCTGAGTGGGAGGGACCCAGGGGAAGTAATTCACCCTGCGTGCACGCACACACATACAACTGAAGGCCTTGAGATTCCAGGACCCAACCAGGTGGGTGGGACCTAGAGGAGGAGCCCTGTCCCCGACATCGCTGCTGCAGATTGCCTTCCTGCGCATGGCTGGGGGGACAGCAGCCCCATCCGTCCACCCCAAGGGGGGTGTGTAGGGTGGGCGGGGGCCGGGGTGGATGCCCCACTCTGATGGCCCCGCACGTCCCCAGGGATGACCGGGATCCTGCTGTGTGCGGCCGGGCTGCCGGTGTGTCTGACGCGGGCCCCCAAGCCCATCCTGCACCCGCCGCCCGTGAGCAAGAGTGACGTCAAGCCCGTGCCCGGCGTGCCCGGCGTGTGCCGCAAGACCAAGAAGAAGCACCTCAAGAAGAGTATGCCTCCCGCACCCGACCTGTTCCCCTTGACCCCTGCCCCTCTGACCCCTCAACTCCAATGCTTTCTTAGGAGGAATGACTCCATCTCCATCTCTGATTCCTGCTGTCAGCTCCTCTTCCCCTTCTCCATCTCCACCAATTCCTATTATAGTCGGAGCCCCATATCTGAGTGGTCCACGTCTGCAGATTCAACCAGCCTTGATAGAAAATATGGGGAAGAAAAAATAAGTCCCAAAAAGCAAAACTTGAATTTGCCCAGCACCGAGCGCTGTGCTGAATCCATGGGAATGAAGTCAAGCGTAGGCATCCCTTTTTGTAGTCTCCGGCCATCTCACAGACCCTCAGTCTGCCTCCAGCACTCCTGGCCTGAGCTTTGTTCCTGTTTGAGCGTTGTTACCCTAGCGTCTTGTCTTCCCTAAACAGTACGGGACTGTGTAACAACTATTTACGTGGTATTTACACTGTATTAGGTATTATAAGTGGAGATGATTTAAAGTATACAGGACGATGTGTGTAGGTTATGTGGAAATACTACGCCACTTTATAAAAGGGACTTGAGCATCCGAGGATTTTGGTATCCGTGGGAGGTCCTGGAACCAATCCCCCACATATACAGAGGGACCGTACATCAGACATCCAGCAACCCCTGATATCTGACCCTGCCAATCCCTTATAGCCCCTGGCCCCACTGTCTGACCCCACCCTGAGCCAAGCCTGTCCCCCTATGTCCCTGCAGGTAAGAACCCGGAGGATGTGGTTCGAAGGTACATGCAGAAGGTGAAGAACCCCCCTGATGAGGTGAGCCTGGGAGTAGGGCCTGGGTGAGGTCTGTGGCCCAGCCCCCACCTCCCTGCGCTGTGATTTGAATTCCTGGTTGGTTCTGTTGGTGATTGGAATCCACCTAGAAGCGCCTGGGAAAAAGGCCTGATGCTCTCCAAAATGTCACAGCCACTGAAAACCCTGTGGAGCGCAGTTCCTCTCTGACACACATGGGGTCGCCATGAGTTGGCATCAACTCATGGCAACTGGTTTCGGTTTTTCTGTGTGTTACAAATCTCTCCCCATTTGCCCTCTGCCCTTCTTGAAGATGTCTTTTGATGAGTAGAAGTGCTTAGGTTTTAATATAGTAACATTTATCCATCTTTCAATGCGTAATGGTTTTGTGTCATGTCTAAGACATTCTTGTCTAAGCCAAAGTCCCAATATTGTCACCTGTATTTTCTACTAAATGTTTTAAGGTCTTGCTCTTGATATTTAAATATTTTTTAGTCCATCTAGAGGGTGGTGGGAGGTGAAGGAAAGATCTCTTCGTCATATATCCATGTTCAGTATATTGGGGGGGTCCCTTCTCCCTTTAAGGAGCCCTGGTGGTACAGTGGTTAAGCCTCAGCCACTAACAGAAGGGTCAGCGGTTTGAACCCACCCAGCAGCTCCTTGGGAGAAAAGATCTGTCAAACTGTTCCCATAAAGATTACAGCCTTGGAAACTGTATGGGGCAGTTCTACTCTGCCCCATAGGGCCACTATGAGTTGAAATCGACTTGACAGCAACGGGTTTCTCCCTTTGACAAATGGGTATGAGAAGGGGGTGGCCTGCTACCCTTGGCAGCCTGAGGATCCCGTCTCATGATGGCCTGGGGGTGTTACCGCCCTCCCCATCCTCATCCTCCTCCGTGCCCCCAGGACTGCACCATCTGCATGGAGCGACTGGTCACCGCCTCAGGCTACGAGGGCGTGCTGAGGCACAAAGGCGTGCGGCCTGAGCTTGTGGGCCGCCTGGGCCGCTGCGGCCACATGTACCATCTGCTGTGCCTTGTGGCCATGTACTCCAATGGCAACAAGGTGCGCTGGGCAGGGGAGCAGGCGGGGAGCAGGCAGGGAGGCTGGAGGGACTGGGACACCCGCGGACCTTACCACCGGCCTCCCCTACCCCAGGATGGCAGCCTGCAGTGCCCGACCTGCAAGGCCATCTATGGGGAGAAGACGGGCACCCAGCCACCCGGGAAGATGGAGTTCCACCTCATCCCCCACTCGCTGCCTGGCTTCGCAGACACCCAGACCATCCGCATCGTCTACGACATCCCCACGGGCATCCAGGTAGCCCTTACTCACCCCTGACCCCAACACCTCTACCCCTCGCCAACCTCTCCGTGGTTCAAGTCTCCACTGCAGACCTGATGGAGCCCCCTCCCCACAGGGCCCTGAGCACCCCAACCCCGGCAAGAAGTTTACCGCAAGAGGCTTCCCACGGCACTGCTATCTGCCTAACAACGAGAAGGGCCGGAAGGTGGGTGCCCGATCGTGAGGATGCAGGAGGGGGCCGGGTCTCCAATATCCCCAATCCTTGCACTCAAACCCTCCCAGCCCCAGTGGCTGGACAGCAGTAACCACAATGCCCTATGTGTCCCCAGCCCTGCCAGGCACATCACACCCTCACCTCCTTTACCAGCCTGCTGAGGTCAAGGAGTTCTGACCCCATTTTACAGATAAAGAAGCAAAGCCTCAGAGGAGGCAAGCAATTTGCGCAAGGTTGCACAGTTAGGAAGTAGTAGAGCTGGGATTTGAACCCAGGGATCCAGGTTCTTAACCACCATACTGTAGATTGTCTATTTTACTTTCATTTGTTTTTCAAGAGAAGCCAGAAGGCTAGATCTTCATATGAATTCTCCAGGTTGTGGCTTTTCAATGCAGAGCAGCAGCCAAACCAAACGCAGCTGAGGGCCATCCGTTTGATAGCCTCCCTTCATCCCAGAAGAAACAGGCAGATAATGTGGAAAGAGCCTTCACTGAGGAAGCTCAGGGGGGCAGTCAGTCCAGAAAATATAAACGGGAAGGAAATGGCTGAGCCGGGCCGTCTGAGGAGGGAATTCTTCAGAGCTTAGTAGGTGCAAATGGTTAACACACTTGGCTGCTAACGGACAGGTTGGAGGTTTGAGTCCACCCAGAGGCACCTCAGAAGAAAGGCCTAGTCATCTACTGGTGGTTAGTAGATGCTGTTGTTGTATGCCATCAAGTCAATGTTGACTCATAGTTACTCTATAGGACAGAGTAGAACTGTTCCATAGGGTTTCCTAGGCTGTCATCTTTACGGGAACAGATTGCCAAGTCTTTTCTCCTTCGGAGCTTCTGGGTGGGTTCAAACTGCTGACCTTTCTGTTAGCCACCTAGGCTTAGCCAGCACACCACCAGGGCTCCTTCTAGTAGATGCTGAGTCATCAAGTAGGTGGGGGGAAGAGAGGCGGAGCTCAAGGGTCTCAAGCCACGGGGGCAGGGCTGCCTGTGATCCCGCTCCTCCCCACCCTCCAGGTGCTTCGGTTGCTCATCACCGCCTGGGAGCGAAGACTCATCTTCACCATCGGCACGTCCAACACCACCGGCGAGTCAGACACTGTGGTGTGGAATGAGATCCACCATAAGACCGAGTTCGGATCCAACCTCACGGGCCATGGCTACCCGGACGCCAGCTACCTAGACAATGTGCTGGCAGAGCTCACAGCCCAGGGTGTGTCCGAAGCTCCGGCCAAGGCCTGAGGTTCAAGGCTGCCCACCTTCCCTCCTGCTTTGCCCCTGGTCCGGCACACGCCTTCCTCTGCCAGAGCGGAAGGCTTGATTAAGAGAGTCCTAGCGGCCCGAGTTCAGGGCTCGGGAGGAGCCTTCAGAAGGAGCTGGAAGTGTTCAGGGGATTTGGGATGTCGGGAGGACATGAGGCCAGCCAGCTCCAATCCACAGCTCCCTGAAAGGGCCTCAGAGAGAGAGTTCCAGAAACCACAGCAGCCTCCCTACCAAAAAGACAGAGACCCGCCCCCTCACACACAAACACACGTGTCCTTTTGAACACATGCACGCACACACACGTGCCTCTATTTACCCCCAAGCTGGGGGAGAAGAGACAGGAAGACCCAGTGGTACCCATTGTGGATCCCCACCTGTGTCTATGGCATCTGTACAGGCTTGTCTGCAAACAGAGGGTTCAGGGGAAGCACTTAGGACCCAGTGGGCCTTCTGGGCAAGGGGCTTGGGAAGTTCAGTCAGTCCTCCATGCCTCGCCACCCTTGTAGCATCACCCATCTCTGCCACCCACTAATGGGCACCTGTGTGCTGGTGGGGTTGGAGCCCCCAGATTACTGAACAGTTTGGCAAAGGGATGAGCCGGAGAGGGGGACTAGAGGTATCTTATTTTGTGCTTGTGTCTCGTCCTCCTTCTGGGACCTGACCTCCTTCCTCCCTGCTCCCACTTCCAGGCTTTACCTCTGTCCCAGATAAAGGCACTGTTCTCCTCCCCTCCCCACTCCATCCTCCCCACCAAATCACTCCCAACGTTGAGATCCAAAGGCTGGAGCTTCTGGCTTCAGGAGCATGATGAGAAGGCCTAGCTTAGGCCAGCGTGCTTAAAAAGCAGAGCGGACAACAAAGAGTCAATTTCCCTTTCCTTGGGAGTGGGCAGTAGGGTGGCTGATAGTCTCCGGCCAACCAGGGGCCTGTTGCCCAGGCAACTCACCAGCTCCGCCTCTGATGATTGGCTGCCACAGTGGAAGTCAGCCAAGATTTAAAGGGACTTCAGCGATTGCTCTTTTGAAAACCTACCAGTTCCACTGTGGGTGGAGAAATAAATGGTCTTTCTCCTCCTCACCCGGTCTTTTCCTGCCAGGAGGGGGTGGGTAGCTCTGTTCCTTGGGGTACTATGGAGGAGTAATAGTCTCTCTCAGCTTTGGGCAACTGGAGGTGGAGACAAAGTGGAGGGTCGACATAATTATCTCGTCCTGGGGCAAGGAGAGGGGATGACTGTGGGGGAAGCAGGCCTTCCTAGTCCCAGTCCCCAAGAGAGCAGAGGTGAAAGTGCAGTTCTCAAACACAGGGCATTGCACACAGCTGCTCTCTGAAACTCAGGCCCACAGCTGCAAAAATACAGAGGATGTGGGAGACACCATGATTAGATCACTGGGACCTCAGAGACCCAGCCCCTGCCCTTGAAAAGGAGGAGCAGATTCTAGAGGGAAACGGGCAGATCTTAGGATCTACCAGCCCCAAACTCTAGCTTCTGCAACATCCCTAGTTGCCAGGGTTACTGTAAAGGATGCTGCGGCTCCAGGCGCCCCCTACTGGCCGCTCACGGAATAGTGCCACATCACTTGTCCACTTTATCCCCTGCTGGGTAGGTGCCAGCTGTATCCAACCCTCTAGTCATGCAAATCCACAAACAAGTCCTTGGAGGCCCTTCCAGTTCTGCCAGCCAGCTGTTTTCAAACTTTTTGTCCTCTGTGGTTCGTTCTCAACCAAAACCCTAATATATAAAATTGCCCACGCCCCAGTCACCTTGTTCTATAAACAAATGGCCACCGGCCTCCCCTGAGGAACTTGTTAAAATAGTGATTCCTACCCCCTACACTCTCTCAGATTCTGGCGCATTAAGTCTCAGTGGGGTCCAGGAATTTGCATCTTCATCAGTCACCCCCCCCCATGGGCTTTGAACCACGGTCTGAGAAACTCCTTCCTGGCTCCTGAGGCACCTTGGTGGAACACATTTTGAGAACCATACAACTAAATTCACTCCTCCTTCATTTTATAGAGGGTAAACTGAAGCTCAGAGAGGGGGAAGACAGCCTGCCCCAAGATTTCCCAGGCACACTGGACTCCTGCCTCAGTTTTTCCTGAGAGTGCCTGATTCTAAAAGCTTGTGGTTTGGGGTCCTTTCCCAAGGGCAAGGTGCAGGGAGTTACAGGGATTGGCGGACATGACGGCAGGAAGGGCTGAGCCCATTTAGTGTCCAGGGAAACATGGCCACACGGGCATAAGGAATTCAGGTACAGCTGTATCCAGCAGCTCAGAGCCAGGCTGGCCTTGTTGGTGTGATTAGAGGCCAGTCAGGTGAAGGAGAGTCTTCAGGCTCAGTCACATAACTCAGGTTCCTTATCCCATCCACTCCAGTCCACTTCAGTGCAAGGCTGCCCTCTGCCTGAGGGCTTTTGTGCACCTGGTTCCAGGTTCTGAGTCTAGGCACATCTCTGAGAGACTCCAAGCCACTGTATCAAGATGGTACAGGACAGGCCACCTGGACCAGAGTATGCTGGGGAGGGTCTGACAGCTCCTTGCTCCTCCTCCCTGGCTGGGCTCTGGCTTCTCAGGGTTCAAGGGGCCTGGAAGTTGCATGGTCCCGCTCCTGCTGCTGGAACTCCTCGTGGGCTCGATCCAGGTCTTCAAGCACGTCCAGCAGGCGGGCAGCTGACATTCTCTGCTGGGCCAGGATATCAGGACAGTCACCTGGGAGAGAGAGAGGAGGGCCGTGGTGACTCAGCCAGGCCAGGGTAGACCACCATAGCCTGGACCCAGTGGGTTATTTGCATGTGCCCTGATAATCCTAAAATAGGCCAGAGGTCCCAGGCCACACACAGATCCCCCACCCATGGTGGACTGGAAACAGGAGAGGGAGGGTGGGAGGGAGGGAGAAAGGGTGTGCTTGGCAAGTTGTGAGAGAGGAGAAGGTAGCAAAGAAAAGGGGCCTCCTTAACCCCTTACCTCCCTTGACACTGGGGCCCTTCCCTGTGTCGGCCCCCAGAGTTGTATCCACGTTAGAATCCTCCAGGAATTTCATCCTGGAAGTTGAGAGGGAGAAAGACAAGGACTGGTTTTGAATCCTGCTCCCTACCTCAGGAATTGTCTGCTGGTTGCAGGAGAGATTACAGGTGTTTCCTCCCCCTCCTCCTCATTGTCTTCCTTGTTATCATCTTCTCAGCAAACATTGAGAGTGTCAGACACTGTTCTAAGCCCTTTAATTATCACAACAACCCTATTAGCTCCATTATACAAATTGAGCACTGAGACAGAGAGGTAAAGTAACTTGCCTAAGGTCACACAACATAACAGCAATGGTGCTGGGTGCCCTCGAGCAGATTCCAACTCACAGCAACCCACTGTGACCCCATGTGACAGAGTAGAACTGCTGCAGAGGGTTTTCTTGGCTGTAATCTTTACAGGAGCAGATGGTCAGGTCTTTCTCTCACAGAGCCTCTGGGTGGATTTGAACCACCAACCTTTCGGTTAGAAGCTGAGTGCTTAACCATTGCACCGCCATTTATTAAAAGCTAACTATGTGTGGATGGGCACCTATGAAGTGCTTTACCTGTATTAGTTCATTTGATCCTCAGGACAGTCTTATGAGGTAAGTACTAAGCTTATCCCCATTTCCCAGTAAGGAAAATGAAGTAGGGAATACTTAATGTCAACTTGTCCAAGATCATGCAGCCAGTAAGTAAGTGGCTGGGTCAGAATTTGAACCCAGGCAAGCCAGTTTCACTGAACAATGGTGATCCAGAGGCCAGGAAGGGGGAAAGACATGTCCAAGGTCATATAGCAAGCTCAGGAGATCAGGACTTTGTGTGAACTGTGGCCCTGTCTCTGGAGCCCTGGGTATGATTAAGCTCCCAGGATCCAGCTCCGTGCTAGGGCCAGGTCAAGGAGGTTTCCAAGCCTTGCCTTTGTGGACACCCAGTGCTTGCCCTGTACCTGGCCCCCCAGAGGCTCATGGAAAGAATGAATAAGTGAATGTGGGGGCCAGAGTAGGCAGTTGGCCCAGCTGGTCATAGGGTGATGTGAGTCAGGTGAGGGCACTCACCTGAGCTGGTCCCGCCCCAGAAGCAGCTGCCGATACACCGTCTGGGTCTCTGCATCAGGATCCAGAGGGTCACTCCAGTCCCCCAGGGTGACAGCTGAGTGTGTGCGGCTGCAGCCAGCGGCTGAGGGGGACATAGCATGGTCGGTGACTCCCCCTTCCCTCCCAGATGCCTCCATGGCCAGGTCAACTGCCAAGCCCTGCTCCTTCTGCCTCTAAAATCTTTCTCCAAACCTACTGCTTCCCTGAAGCTCCCATCACCTTGTCCCTGGACTCCAGCCATAGCCTCACCCCTCACCATCCACCTCCCACATTCTAGGCTCCTGCCACCCAGAACCTTTTCAGCCCTCCAGCCCACTCCATCTCACCTCCATGCCTTTGCTCACTCTGTCTGCTCTGCCAGAAAGACTCCTCCCTATCCCATCCCTGGCTCCAATTTTACTGCTTAGCTCCTACTCTTCTCTGGTCACATTTGAGCAGCACCTTCTCCAGGAAGCCCTCCTTGATCCCTCACCCTGGGACTGGCTCAGAGGCACCCTCTGGAGTCTCAAAGGCCTCTTCCTAGCACTTATGACACTGTATTATAATTGTCTGGTTATGCACTCATCTCCCTTAAAAACAGGCATGATGTCTGTCTGCCACTAAATGCCTGGCATATACCCACCCACTGCCGTCGAGTTGATTCTGACTCATAGTGACCCTATAGGACAGAGTAGAACTGCCTCATAGAGTTGCCAAGGAGCGCCTAGTGGATTCGAACTGCTGATCTCTTGGTTAGCAGCCATAGCACTTAACCACTACACACCACCAGGGTTTCCCTGGCATATAGTAGGTACTTAAAAATTATCTCACACTGAATGAACACTTGCTACGGGCCAAGCAGTGTTTTAAGGTTTATCACATATGAACTCATTTAATCCTCAGAACAACCCTATGAGGTAAGCAATCTTACCCAGTGCTGTGGAGTCGCTTCTGACTCACAGCAACCCTATAGGCACAGTAGAATTGCCCCATAGGGTTTCCAAGCATGTAAATCTTTATAGAAGCAGACTGCCAAGTCTTTTCTCCCATGGAGCTCCTGGATGGATTCGAACCGCTGATCTTTTGGCTAGCAGCCGAGCTCTTTAACCACTGTGCCACCAGGGTTCCTTAAATACTTTTAGCAACCCCATTTCACAGTTGTGGAGACTGAGGCATAGAGGTCAAGTAACTTCCCCCAAGCTGCACTGCTAGCCCAGGCCCGAGGCGGGCGCCCGCTGATTGACAGGTGGGGAGGCGGAGCCTGAAGCCCGCCCCGCCTCCTCACCTGAGCTCTCGGCCTGGAGGCAGCAGGTCCAGCGTGCGCTGCGGAAGGCACCCGGGTGGCAGGCGGCAAGCTTGTCTGGGTTGTGGGCACTGGCCTTGCGGAGGGCCGACAGCCATTGGTTCAGTTCGCTCACGTTCTATAGGAAATGGGGGGCGTCAGGGGATAGGGTGGGGCCCCAGGAAAGCCCCCCAAGCCCCATCTTTCCGGCGCCTCACCTTACACTGGAGGTAGGTGGTGTGCAGTGGCCCCGCGCCGTCCTGCGTCACCACCTGCATCACGTGGGGCAGCTGGAAGGCGCTCTCATCCACACGCTCCACGGCGCGAATGTGCGACACCGGGATGGAGGAGCGCTTCTGGGAAAGAGGACAGTCACTGCCGGGCGGGCTGGGGACTGGAGCCCAGGGTCAGCTTTCTGGGCTGTGTATCAGGGGGTACCCCCGAGGGTGGGACACTCAACTCGGCCTGTTTATGCTGTGTGAGCGTGTCCACTGACTGTCCATATCTGAGTCCCTCTGAGCAGGTGACAACTTCTCTGGGCATCAGTTTCCTCTTCTTTAATAACAGTAATGGTGATGATGATGATAATATTGTAGATACGGGCCCTCAAGTCGATTCGGACTCATAGCAACCCTATGTGACAAAGTATGACTGCCCTAGGGTATAATCTTTATGGGAGCAGATTGCCAGGTCTTTTCTCCCATGGAGCTGCTGAGTGGGTTGGAACCTCCAACCTTTTGGTTAGCAGCCAAGTACTTAACCACTGTGTCACCAGGGCTGCATAATGATAATACTGGCTACCACTTACATGGAGCTCAGGATGCCCTTCTAAGTGCTTTGTATTTGTCAATGCAAGTCATCATCCTAACAAACCTCAGAGGTTCAGTCTGTTACTTTCCCCAGTTTGCAGATAAGGAAACAGGCACAAGAGGATAAATGACTCTTCCAAGGTCACACAGCTGGTACGTGGTGGAGCCGGAATTGGCACCTAGGGAGTAGACTTCTAGAAGTTGTTGTTAGAGGTGCCATTGAGTAGATTTTGACTCACAGAGACCCCATGTGACAGAGTACAATTGCTCCATAGGGTTTTCTAGGCTGTCTGCTCGCATAAAAATTTTAAATACCAAAAAACCAAACCCACTGCCGTTGAGCCGATTCCTACCCAAAGCGACCTCATAGGGTTTCCAAGGCTGTACGTCTCTACAGAAGCAGACTGCCACATCTTTCTCCCTCAGAGCCAAGGATGGTTTCAAACTGCTGAACTTTCGGTTAGCAGTTGATTGCTTTAACCACTGCACCACCTTGAAAACCCTATAGGGCAGTTCTACTCTGTCACATGGGATTGCTGTGAGTCTAAATCAACTCGACGGCACCCAACAATGACAATCTTTATGGAAGCTGATTTCCAGATCTTTCTCCCGTGGACTCACTGGGTAGGTTAGAACAGCCAACCTTTCTGTTAGCAGCCCAGCGCTTAACCATTGTGCCACCAGGGATAATAAGGGTGTGCACTGTCTGCAATGTCTGCCATTACAGTTTATGAATGTGCATCTATAGGGATGGGTGCCAACCCTGAACACCAGCCTCACGGGAACAGTATATGGCAGTGAGTCGGCACTCAGTAAAGGTTTGCAGAATGAATAAATGAATGCAGGCCTGGAAATGTGTCTGCCCAGCTGGGCATGTCCCGCAAGTGAGCCCCTCAGGTTTCAGGTGAGTCTACGTAGCGTGTGGGTATAAATCTGGGTGGGGACATGTGAGGGTGGTCAAGCAGTGCCGTGCCCTGTGTGTGCCCCCACAAGGGAGGGCATGTCTGGGTCTCTCCACGCACATTCGGATGCGTGGTCAGCATGTGTAGCTGTATGCCTGCTCCTGTCCTGTGTCTACAGTTGCCCCAAGCTGTGAGCAGAGCCTAGCCTGAGAGCTGGGAGTTCCTAAGTTGCTGGGGGGCCTTAAGCAAACCCTTGGGTGTGCTCTGGGCTTCAGTTTCCTCCTAGGTACAAAGAGGAGCTCTATGAGGGGGGCTGCCACTGGAAACCCCTTCACTGTGGGCTGGGCCCCACCTGCCACTCAGGAGTCTTGGAGTAGGACAGCGTCTCCCCGCTGAGCCAGAAGTAGCGCTTCTTGAAGGCGAAACGTGTTGCCAGGCTGGCAGGCTCCTCCTTGCGCTTCAGCAGGTAGCCTTCTCGAATGGTCACTGAGGGCGGGACCAGGGCCCTGGCTGAGCCCCCAGCCTCTGGGAAATGGGGAGGGGAAAAGTCAGCCCTCCCTATCCAGGGTCCACCTGCCCCACCAGCAGACCCAGTGCCCCCATAGATGAGCTTGTTTCTCTGCCCCCTGGAGGATGAACATGATGGCCTTTGACCTCCACTTGCTCCAAAAAGAATTGAGGCCCAGGGTAGGGGCCTGGAATTTGCAGTCGGTGGTGCAGGCAGCCAGCAGGGAGAGCCACACCCCGTGGAGCCCAGTCCTGGGAAGGTCCTGGATCTCTCCACCCCCAAGGAGCAGGACACAGACCCCTCCCTACTGCCACAAAGACCCCACCATGCCACGACCAGGGCTCCACATTTCAGTAGGCGGCTCCTGTATGACTTGAATTCAACTGTGTCATAACTTGGACCCTGCATGGTGACATGGACTCAACCCCATCTCTGCATAAAACCCTCCATTGCTCCTTTTCACTCCAAGTAAAAGCCAAAATTCTTACAGTGGTCTCCAAAACCTTACATGGTCTGGGCCCTCCTCTTCCCCTCTCCCCCCATTTACTCTTCACTTGGCCTTCTCACTGTTGTCCCTACCTCAGGGCCTTTGCACTTTCTGTTCCCTCTGCCTGGAACACTCTCCCCCAGGATCCTCATGACTCATCTCTGTCCTCCTCCAGGTCTTTACTCTGATGTCACCTCCCCAAGGCCATTCCTGTTCAGCCTATCTAGAATTTTTGCCTGCCACCTCCATCCTTAGACGCGAGGATGGCAAGACTATGTCTCAAATACTTTGGACATGTTATCAAGAGGATATCAGTCCCTGGAGTAGGACATCATGCTTGGTAAAGTAGAGGGCCAGGGAAAAAGAAGAAGACCCTCAGTGAGATGGATTGACACAGTGGCTACAACAATGGGCTCAAGCATAGCAACAATTGTGAGGATGGCGCAGGACCAGGCAGTGTTTCGTTCTGTTGTGCATAGGGTCACTATGAGTTGGAATCAACTCAATGGCACCTAACAACAGCAACCACCTCCACCCATGTGCTCCCTAGCCCCCTTCCCTGCTTTATTTTTTATCCTTAGCATTTATAATTTACTTATCTGTCTTGTTTACAGCCTGTGGCCAGCTAGAGTGAAGCTTGCATTAGGGCAGGATTTTCTTCTGTCTTGCTCATTACCGCATCTCCAGCACCAGAGGTGGTGCCTGTGACGTTGTTGTTGTGTGCCATTGAGTTGATTCCGACTCATTGCAATGCCATAGGACAGAGTAGAACTGCCCCATAGAGTTTCCAAGGCTGTAATCTTTACAGAAGCAGACTGCCACATCGTTCTCCCGTGGAGCAGCTGGTGGGTTTGAACTGCCAGCCTTTCAGTTCGCGGCCTAATGCTTTACCACTGCCCCACCAGGATATTTATTGATTGAATGCACTCTGTGCCATGGTCCCACCCACATCCCCTCATTGGCTGGAATGGCCTGAAGGGTGGGACCTGGACCCTATCCATCTCCAGGACCTAGCATAGTAAAATACCAGGAAATGTTAGCTGGATCCACATTCTCAGTGCTGGGGAGGGGAGGGTGTAAGGCAGGTCCTGAGGGCCCAGCAGGTGACTAGCCCAGTGTGGCAGGGCCCGGGAACTCACCCCCCTCCCCTTCCACGTCCACCAGCCGGTCCAGGAAGTCTCTCACGCCCAAGATACTCTGCAGCAGGAAGGGATGTAGGGGGGCCATCCACAGCTCCTTGCCCTGGCCCAGCTGCTGGCCCAGGTTCCCAATGCTCTGCACAGCCTGGAGCAGAGAGGCAGGAGATGCCAGAGTCAAGGCCACTGTGGGGGGGGGGCAGGTAGAGGGCAAGAGAGGGGAAGCCCCCCGTGGACCCCAAACACAGTCCCAGAGTCCTGACTTCCAAACCATTGCTTGACAGAGAAGACCCATCGCAGAGCCTGTATTAGGAAATCTGTTGCCCCCTTCACCTTTTGCAGTCTTCACCTGTTGTCCTTACCCTATCACTCCCCACAGGCCTAGATCTCCCCACCCAGTACTGCCCAATCCTACCATGCATACTCTGGAGCCCAAAGAATCTCAAGATGTTACCACATTGTAAACGATGAGCTAATTCACACTAAAGTGTAAAGGACTGCTAGCCTGCTTCCCACTTTCCTCCTTAACAGGTAGGGACTTCATTCAAAAGAGGAGATTGAAGAGCTTAATGACTGCCTTCACACTCAGAGTGGAATGCTAATTAGTGGTGCTTCACACTTGGGTTTCTCTGGGTCTCAGGTGGGTCTTCTGAGTGTCTGGCCTCTCAGCTTTTTTCCTACCATGCTTTCCCCTGGCTGAGAGCTTTGGGGATGGGGATCTCTACTCCAGACACCTTGGCGAGGAGCACCAGCGAGCGACTGGTTTGGGGGTCTGCGTGCTGGTCCCGGAGGTCAAACAGCTTCGGAGTGAGGATGGCAGGTGCAAAGAATCGCAGGAAGAGGAAGCC
Source organism: Elephas maximus indicus (assembly GCF_024166365.1). NCBI lineage: Eukaryota > Metazoa > Chordata > Mammalia > Proboscidea > Elephantidae > Elephas > Elephas maximus. The sequence goes on from NC_064840.1 coordinate 11,267,536, forward strand.
GCTAATGGCCAGGTACTTCACGTCCTGCTGGAAGAAGTGGCAGGTGAGGGGGGGGCCCCATTGCCCATTTCCCAGCTAGGGAAACTGAGGCAGCAGGGCCTAGAGATTGGTGGTGCAAGGGAAGTGGGACGTAGACCATCAAGAAGTTCAGCCAAGGACCAGATGTGTGGACTTGGAAATCTCTTTTCCTCTTTATGCCTCAGTTTCTCCACCTGCAAAATGGAAGGCCAAGACCGGACCTGCACATTCAGATTTAGCCAATGGTCCTCAGAGTTGGCTTTGTGACAGGCACTGTCCTAAGGGCACAGGCTTATGAGGAAGGCACCATCATTAGTCCCACTTTACAAATAAGGAAGCAGAAGCTCACAGATGTCAAGTGACTGACCCAAGGTCACAGAGCTGATGAGTGGAGGAGGATTCAAACCCATATCTGTATAACCTACGGTAATAACAGCAACAGGCTAGGCACTTCTCCATACATGTGTTCATTTAATACTCAGCCTAGGAGGGATTACCATCCCCATTTTACAAAGGAGGCAACTGAGGACCAGAGAAGGAAGGTCACTTACCCAAGGTCATAAGTGGCAGAGCCAGAATTTGAACTCAGGCAGGATTTGAACTCTACTGTTAACCATGCTCCACTGCCATTGAACGCCAGCTACTGTGGAGTGCTCACTCACTGCGGGCCAGGAGCTAAGCTTAAACTGTCACATTTAACCCTCAAATAACTCTGTGGGGTAGGTCTTGTCATCCACATTGTACAGACGAGGAAACTGAGGCTAAGTAGTGAAACCAGTTCAGACAGCTCCAGAACTCATCCCATGTGCCCTCTTCAGCCCCAGGCCTCTGCCCCTTACAAACTGTAAAGTCTGGTGGCCCTCCGTGTGAGGCGGGTTCCCTCAGCTCTAGCACTAAAGGCTCCGGGAGAGGGTGTGCCTTCATCCTGGGTGCATCTGGATCCCCCAATACCAGCTCCGCACCCACCTCTCACACTCACCAGCTATATTTAGCCCGAGGCTGTGCTCCTGTGTTTTTTTAGGGGTGGTATTCACACATGAGACAGTACCTTCCTCTCGGTGTGGCCCAGCTCCCTGGGGCACCTCAGCCTTGACAACAAGCCCTGCCAGGAGCTGGGCCCCAGAGCTGCCCAGATGGAGGGTCTCTGTCTCCCGACATTCCCCCAGGCTCCCCTCGAATCCTGAGCTGCCCCCAAGGTGACCACCCCCTCCCCAGCCAGGTTCCAGTGTAAATTTAGCCTTTGACATCAGCTTCGTCCTTTCTTGAGGGGAAAAACAGGTGTCAGAGCATCAGAGAGGGGCTCCCTTGGGTTCCTCTGATCCCACCCACCCTCGTGGGCCTCAGAAAGTCCCTGCTCCCTGCCTAAGGCCACTGCCCACCTTGAGGCCAAGAACTGGGGGGGGGGCACTGGCGTGTCCCTGATACTGGCTCTCTCGCAAGGGCTGGGCTGTCTGGGGAGCTGCCCCCTTGGCGTCCCTCCTTCCAGCCACAGCTCTGCCCCACTTAGCACCTCTGCCAGCAGCTCAGGTGAGACCCCAGCAAAGTGGGGTGTCAATCAAGCCATGTCCCAGTTTAGAGCCCAGAGTGCACTCCTTGAGCAGAAGGAGGGGCTGAGGGGAGGGAGGGCTGAGGGGAAAGACATTCAGCCCGGAGTCTGGAGACCTAGGTCTAAATTCGCAACCCTTGGCCCAGGCTCTTTGCCTTTCCGGGCCTTGGGTTCCCCATCTAAAAGGAAGTGGGGAGCAATGTGGTGTAAATAACGGCTCTAGGATTGGGCCATTCCAGCTTCACCGTTCAGCAGGTTAGATCCCGGCGCGCATTTCTGCTACATCAGGGCTGTGTAAGAGTTAGTCTTCATCTTCCCCAATGTCATTTGTCCATAAGGACAATGGCAGCACCTCGGAGGCTGTGCTGAGCATTAAGCCAGGAGGTCTCAAACTGGTGGCCGCTGGGCCAGTCCAACCACAAATGTGTAATGACTGGCCCAAGATGGGTTTTTTTTAAAGGTGAATTAGTGCCAACATTTAAAAAAATTGAGAGTCCCCACATAAAATCCAGAATTTTGGCTTAAAAAAAAAAAAAAAACTCAGCTCTGGCAATATGAGACCATCTTGCTACCTGGTGGTGCAGTGGTTAAAAGCTACAGCTGCTAATCAAAAGGGCAACAATTTGAAACCACCAACTGCTCCCTGGAAACCCATGAGGCAGCTCTACTCTGTCCTGTAGATCCACTATGAGTCAGAATCGACTCGATAGCAATGGACTCTTTTTTTCTTCTTTTTGAATTCCTACGTGGTAATAATAGCCTGGAGCTGCCCCCTTTAGATAAACTGTGAGTACTGCAGTTTGCCACAGTCCTCACCACTCCCTACTGCCCCACATCTCGCCTGCTTCATTCATTTACCTCACCTGCCTGAAACCCACAGCTTCTGCGTTTTCAGCTTTGGTGTCAGGGACTTATTTTTCAATTTTATTTTTGGTGTCTCGTCCTGACTGAGCACCTACAATGTGCCAGATCTGTGTGGCTGGCTGTCTGTGTCTCTCTCTCTCAATAACAGCCGGAATTTAAGAAGCACTTACTTTGTGCCAGACTGTATTATTTGGTGGTTATGAGCAAGACTCAGAGCCAACCTGTCTGGGTTCCTAATCCAGCGCCACCGCTTTCCAGAGCTGTGACTTTACCTCTCTGGGCCTCTGTGAAATGGGCCTCGTAGGGTGGATGGAGGCAGTAATAAATGTGTAAACCACTCAGAACAAGGTCTGGCCACAGTAAGGGCTACAACCAGTGTTAGTTGTTTTCGTTGTTGTTTTTATTACTGCTGCCAGCAACGCTGTCCCGCTTCTGTTGGAAGAGTGCTTTAGCAGAGACAGCCTAGGTTCTGGTCCCACCTCTGCCTCTCCGTGCGACCCTGGACAAGTCACTGCCCCTCCTCAGCCTCAGTCTTCCCACCTGCCCAATGGGAGCACCTGGCCCACCATACCTACCTCGTGCTCCGCCTGGGGGAAGTGCTCCTCCACGCGCCGGCGCAGCTGCTTAAAGGCCAGGCGCATGGCGGGCGGACAGCGCTCCACAGAGCCCACAATGGCGTCCATGATGGGTCCCAAGTAGCCAGTCAGCAGCCCCAGGCTGGTCTCCCTCACATGCTCCTCTGAGGACGTGCCCTTGAAGGAAATCCGCCTGGAGGAGCAAGTGGGGCAGCTCATCCTTAGAGCACAGCATCTGTCTGTGCAACCTCGGGCTTCTTGTTCTTCCTCAAACACGCTGAAATCATTCCCACCTCAGAGCCTTTGCACATGCTGTTCCCTCTGCCTGGAACACTCTTACCCACACATTCGGCTTAAGTGTCTCCTCCTCGAGGAGGCTGTCCTACCCCATTGCTCATCATCACAGACCCTGGGTCATTGCATTTCCACTATGGACATGCCAAACCCATCCTCCAACCTCAGGGCCTTTGCACTTGCTCTTTCCTCTGCCTCTAACACTGTCCCACCAGGTCTTCCCATGACTCCCTCCTTCACCTCCTTCAAGTCCTTGCTCAAATGTCCCCCTCTCTTGGAGGCTGTCTGTAGGACCCCATTCCCGCCTGCTGGCACTTCCCACCCCTTCCCTGTTTTATTTCCTCTAGTCTGCTGGTCGTCTCCAATACCCTTCTCCTTTAGTTTATTATCTGTCTTTCCCAAGAAGGGGTGTGTGTGTCCATTTGCTCCAATGTATCCTCATTGTTCAGCCCAGTGCCTGGCACACAGCAGCTGCTCAAGTGTTTTGTTGAATGGAGGACGGAATAGCACTTTTCTTCCTGCAGTTATCTTCCTCCCTTCTCTAGCTACAGGTTTAGTGTCTGTCTTGTTCACCTGCAGATTGCACACTCCAGGGGAGCAAAGCATGGAGTCAGCTAGCTAACCCCTGGATGAACTGCCTTCTGGAAATTGATCCGGGGTCAGTTGGTCTTGATTATTTGATCCAAAAGGCAACCCAAATGGGTTAAGTAGCCTGATTGGTCCCATTTAACAGATGAGGGAACTGAGGTTCAGAGAAGTTACCTTGCAAATGAATGGCAGAGTTGAGATTACAACTCAGGATGGCAACAATAAGAGAATAATAAAACCATCGCCACCATAATAAAGATAATACTTCTGGGGTGCTTACCGTGTGCTGGGCTTTGCATGTATAACATTTAATTCTTACACTGGTTCATGAGCCCCATAACAACCCATGAGGTCAATGTCATGAACTTATGTTTCAGATGAAATAACAGGCATGAAAGGTAAGAGGCAGAGCTGGGATTTGAACCCAGGGAGGTGGGTTTCAGATTCCTGCCCTTAACCACTACACTACACAGCCTAAGGGACCACATGCTCACTTTCAAGACTCTGAGGTTGTCTGTGAACTCCTGGATAGCTGTCCCCCTAGCGTGGGGTGACAGTTGGCTCTGCCCACTTATCAAGGCTCAGGGGCACAGGGGCCTGAAGGAGGGTTGGGGCCCCCCTTAAGCTTTGCTCACCGGGTACGGCCCAGCTCCATTTTGCATGGGTCCAGCTCCATGTACTTCTTCTCCTCAAAGATGCGGTTCACCACTGGCTTCAGGACCTCGTGCAGGTAGGGCATGCCCACGAGCTAGGGGCAGGGAGCACCGCACGGGGCAAGGCTGAGGGTGTGGCCGGGGCATGCTCATGAGCTGGGAGCGGGGTGGGGGCATGCAGGGAGCAGCTCAAGACAAGGCTCAGCACATCCAAGAACTGGGGCAGGGGACACCCTCCAGGGCACACGAGGCAAGGCTGGGGGGCATCAGGTGGGGTACAACCAAGGGCTGGGCAGGGCTACTATGGGAGGCACAGCCCACGGCAAGGCCAGGCACCAGCCACCAACACTCCAGCCCAGCCACCCAGTGCCACCTGAGGCTGGCCAAGCCCTGTGTCCAGCTAAGCACCAGGAAGGGTGTCCTCTCCAGAAGCGGCCCCACGGCCCTGCCAGCCCTTCTCACCTTCATAAACTGTTCCATCGACTTGGATGCCAGCGAGTTAGAACGGAACAGAGTATTGGGGTCGGCTGAGAGGACAGGGGGGAAGGACTGCTGGGGTATGGGGGGCTGGACCCAGCTCACCCCAGCCGTCCAAGGTGGAAGTCATGATTCTTCCCAGCTCAGGATCAGGGAGACCCATACAGTCAACCCTTTTCATGGTGCAGAAGCCCAGACAGGATAAGTGAGTTGCCCAAGGTCACACAACTCACAAATAGCAAAACCAGGGTCTGAGCCCAGGACTGAGCTCCCAAGCTGGTTGCAGGTGCACACAGCAGGGACCCTCACACACAGGGACCCTCCTGCAGGCCCAGCCTTCTGGAGTAGTGTCTGGGAGTCCAGGGGCAACTCACTGGTCCGAGCCACCTCGCGCCGGGTGAGATAGTCCAGGAAGGGCCCGGCCAGGCCCCGGCCGAGAAAGAGCTTCACCAACTTGGTGGCAAGGTCCTGGCGGCAGTCCCCCAAGGTTAGCTCCTCCAGGATAGCCAAGGGACTAGCAGCATCCTCCTGGGTGGGGGCGAGAGGTGGGAGATGTGGTCTGAGGCCCTGGGGCTTCAATGCAGAAGAGCCCAGGTGGGGTTCCCTGAAGCAGGGAGGCCATAATCCCGACACCCCCACATCCCCAGCAGAACCATGTGCCTGGTGCACCCACCTCCGCCGGCCTCAGCACAGACTCCATCAGCATCTCCACTAGCGGCTGGTAGTACGGGGAGGGCAGGACACGATCCTCGGTCAGGCGCACCTTCAGCCGCAGAGCCCCCAGGAGCCCCCTGCCAGGGCCAGGTCACAGGTGAAGGAGCATAAGGATGTATGGCCAGGTGTGCAGGTGTGAACACAGATAAGGATATTTGCATGGATGTGGGCAAAATGGAGGAGGTATGAATAGGTATAAGCAGAAAATCAGCTGTGAGCAGGTATCAACAGGCGTGAACGGGCAAGGACAAATGTGCAGACCATATAGTTTGCGTAGGTGTGACCAGCGTGGAAAGATGTGGCCAGCATAAACAAGTGTGTACAGGAATGGTCAGTGTGAACAGGTATGGGCAGTGTAGTCAGTTGTGGATAGTGTGGACGGGTGTAGACAGGTGTGGATAGTGAGAACCCAGTAATGTGAAATGACATGTTTTTACATGAATAGGTGAGCGGGTGTAAGGTGAACTCCTTTGGATATACATAAGCCCAAATCGAGTGGCATTCAACAAACATTTGTTGAATGAATGCATGCATGCATGAATGAATGAAGTGACATGGTGATAGTGTGTGGGCTGGCTGGGCACAGTGCCCCGTATAGTTCCAGCCTGACCCCCTCCCTGGGCCCCATATTTACCCAACATCCTCTTCAGCTCTGGGAAACGGCAGGAGGCGGAACCAGCCATTGGGTGGGTTCTGCTGCAGGACCTGGGGAGGGAACTCCACCTGTGGGGCACATGGGCCCTCAGCTGAGCCATGCCCTGTCCAACCCAGACCTCCCGCCTCCAGCGTGGAAAAGGAGCTCAGACAGATCACCCAAGGAGGGCAGCCTGGCCTGCCAGGGGCCCCCTCTACCCCCACCATCTCCCACTGACACAGCATCAATTCCCCTGTTCTTGCCCCAGCCCCCAGTTATTTTCTCCTGCTAGGGGCTCAGAGAGGTGGAGAGACTGGCTCAAGGTCACACAGCTGCTAGAGACAGAGCCAGGACTCAAACATGGCTGGATTGGGTATCTTTTCAGTTCTGTTTGGGGACACATATTACATCCGTCAAAAGCCTTAAGATAAGCCAGAAGGTCCCTGAGCCCTCTCTTGCCCCCTCTCTTTTTTAAATAACAGCTTTATTGAGAGAGAATTCACGTACCATACAATTCACCTATTTGAAGTGTACAATTCAGTGGTTTCTAGGATAGTCACGGAGTTGTGAAACCATCGCCACTAATATGAGAACATTTTCATCACCTCCCACACCACAAAATCCCGAGCCAATTAGCGGGCACGTTCCATTGTATGGGAAGACCACTTTTTGGGTATCCATTCCTCAGTTGATGGGCATTTCGGTTGTTTCCACTTTTCGGCTACTATGAATTAATGCTGCTATAAACGTTTGAATACAACTTTTTGGGGAAACATATGTTTCCAACTCTCTTGGGTGCATACCTAGAAGTGGGCTGGGTCATATGGTAAATCTATATTTAACCTTCTGAGGAACTGCCAGACTGTTTTCCAAAGCAGCTGCACCATTTTAAAATCCTACCAGCAACGCATGACTGAGTCTGTCTTTGATTTGCTCTAAACCTGCCTCCTTTAAAAATTTTTACAAAAATGACAGCCCTGAGTATACAGCCATTTTCACACCCACTATTCCTGTGAAGGCAGCAGCAATCACAGCCATTTAACAGATGGGAAAGCTGAGGCTCCAGGAGGAAGGCCTTGAATCAGAGAGACTTGAACTCAGATCCCAGTTCTGTCATTTCTTAGTCATGTGACCTTGGGCAAGCTATTTGATTTCTCTGAACCTCGGTTTCCTTATCTGTAAAATGGTGATAACAACAGTCCCAGCTTCATAGGGCTGTCTGAGGGTTAAGTCAAATGAGGTCCTGCTGGAGAAGCACAAGGCATGTGCGCGGTTGTCCTGGCTGTTCTCTCCCCAGAATGAGAATCTGGGCTCACCCTGTGACCTTGGGTAAGTCCCTACCCCTTTGAGAGCCTCAGTCTCCTCACCTAAACAGTGAGGCAATGGAATGCTATCACCCAGGCCGGGCCAGTTCTGGGCTCCTGGAGAACCTGAGGAGGCAGCCTCCACATCTGCCCATCCCAGCCCCAGAAGGCTCAGCCTATCTCCCCCTTCCTTCCGCTTGGGGGCACTGGGGAGCCACAGAGGGTGTCGGGAACAGGGCGCTCACCATGCCCAAGAAGTCATTCTTGCCCACCATGTCCCAGTCCCAGAGCTCCACCCGCAGCGGGGACGGTGCTCCTGGCAGTTCCTGCAGCTTCAGCACCTCGTCCCAGTAAGGGAAGCGGGTCTTCTTGATTGTCTGGGGAGGAGTGGGTGGTCTCTGAGGGACAGCACTGGTGCCGCGACACCCCTCCCCTTCCTGGCTCCCCTCCTCCCTCCACTTACTGAGGTATCCAAGCTCTGGCTGCCCCAAAACACACGTGCAAATGGGTCAGACGTGCCAGTGATGTCACGGGGGGCCAGGTCCCTGGGGACAGATGGGGAAAGGGGTGAGGGGAGACAGGACTCTCAGGAACCAAGATTAAGTTGGTTGGGGGGGTGGGCTTCAGGGTAGATCATTCAAATGCCACTGGTTTCCAAGGTAATGACCTGCTCCACTGCAGGGGGCCAGCAAGGGGCACCCGTCATCATGTCCACCCAGACCCGGTATCTTCTTGTTGCCTCACACCTACCCTATGAGGAGGCACTAGTATGACCCTATTTTCCACATGAGGAAACTGAGGCACGGAAAAGTCAAGTCCTGCATCATGAAATCAAGGTGCAGTTGGGGAGCAGGGAGCCTCAGTTTCCCTGGAGCTCCTGGATAGGAGACTGGATGCCAGGCTGGGTCACCCTGAGAAAAATCACATCACTTCTCTAAACCTCAGTTTGCCTCATCTGTAAAATGGGAGTAATAACAGACCAAGCTTTTAGGGCCAAAGATTAAATAAGATGAGGTGTGTAAAGGGCTTAGCATAGCACCTGGCAGATAGCAGTGCTCAGCTCAGTCATTCATTCAACAAACATGTTCCTACACCCTGCCTAGGGCTCAAGCAAGGGCATGAGGCAGGAACCCCTGACTCTGGTTTCCATAACAATCCAAAAGACCCACCCCAGTCAGTCTCCCCCACTCCTCTTTCCTGAGGTCCCCCAAATCCAAGGACACCCCCTTCCCCAGGCTGCTTGCTTCCTCTTCCTGCTCCTCTCCCACCGCTCCTTGGCATCCAGAGCCTTCTTTGGTTTCCTAGGAGCCAGCCCAGTTGCTAGGCGACAGCCATCAGTCCCTCTCCTGCTTGCAAGGATGCGGCACAGCCTTGTGGCTGGGGAGGGGGCCATGACCACAGAGCAGACAGAGAGTGCCTGCCCCATCCTGAGCCTCTTCACCTGTCCCCTGCCTCCTTGGCTCTCCCTAATCCAGACTCCAGGGAGCCCCAGCTGGGGCCCAAGCTAGGAGCAGAAATCTGGAGATGATGGGAAAGGCACAGAGAGGGCAAGGAAGGGTTTTAAGGTCACACAGCAAGCTAGAAATATAGGTCCTCCCCTCCCTGGGTGACGGTTGTCCTAAAAGTGGGATCAGGGGAGTGAGGTGGGAAAATAAGGCAGAAAGACAGGAAGGGGAAATGAGAGGGAAAAAAGAAGGCATTTAAGGGGGTAGACTGATAGGCGAACTGAGGAGGAAAGGAGCGGATTGCAGAGCAGTGAGTGGGCCAGAGGGAAGATGGATATCCCATGAGCTGGTACCCCTGAAGGGGACATCTGTGGATTTTGTTGGCTCTGTATCCCTCCTCCTTCTGAGTTTTCTTTGGGGCAGTACCTACCCCTTCCCCACTCCCAGACCCCCTGACTTAGGTGAACTGACCCCACCCTCCACTCCGGGAATAGATTCATGACTCAGGCCTAACCTATTAGAGTCCATGTGATTGGTTCAGAGATGACCATGCACCCCAGACTGAGCCAATAAGAATTAGTCCCCAGGACATTGGTTAGAAATAGAAGGTATTTTTTAGTTGGAGCTGCTAAATTGGTAGGATGCCAGCTTGGGTCTGCTGGGCATCTTTGCCCCCCAACTGAGGAAAGGCTGCCTAAGAATGAAACTAACACAGAGGACAGCAGAGCCAAAAGACAGAAACAAATTGCTGATGTCACTGTTCAAGCACCTGGATCCAGCCATGCCTAAAGCACATGTCAGTCATTTGAGCAAATCAATTAGCTCTTCTGCTGAAGTCAGTATGAACTGGGTTTTTGTCACTTCCGATTTGATTAGTATACCTCCACACTCATCTATCTGGCCATCCTAAATGTCTGGCCTGTTGTTGCCGGTCAGTGGGGATCCAATAAGGAGTTCTGCTTGTGTTCTGTCCCCAGGAACTGGCAACCGATGATGTTGGAGCTGTTTGCTCACACAGGGATCCTGGTTGTGAGCCCAGAAGTGCCCCTGGAGTAAGGAGGTCCTAAAAGCAAGGGTAGCTGTGGGAACCCAGGAGATACCTGCTCATTCTCCAATATGCACTTCCCCCTTGTGACCATACCTGGCCTGGAGCACATGGCAGTGGAGGCAACGGCCCTTCACATCCTCCAGCAACTGCACCGACAGGCGGATCTCACCCTGCACCTCCGCATCCGGGTCCACACGGCTCAGGTTGATCCAGCTGTCGATCCCTGGCAGGCATTGTTGTTGTTGGGTGCCATCGAGTTGATTTTCCACTCATAGCAACCCCATGTGACAAAGTAGAACTGCCCCATAGGGTTTTCTATTTTTTTAATGTTTACAGGTGCAGATCACCAGGTCTTTTGTCTCGCAGAACCGCTGGTGGGTTTAAACTGCCGACCTTTCATTTAACAGCCAAGCACTTAACCGTTGTACCACCAGTGCTCCTTTGGCAGGCATAACCAAAAAAAACCCAAACCCATTGCCGTTGAGTCAGTCCTCACTCATGAGAACCCTGTAGGACAGAGTAGAGCTGCCCCACAGGGTTTCCGAGGCTGTAAATCTTCATGAAAGCAGATTGCCACATCTTTCTCCCGCAGACTGGCTGGTGGGTTCAAACCGCCGACCTTTCGATTAGCAGCTGAGCTCTTTAACCACTGTACCACCAAAGCTCATTGGCAGGCATAGGCACCAACATTTATTAAGCACCTACCATGTGACTAGGCATTGTATTAACTTTAAAAGTTCAATTAAAATTAAAAATGTATTAAGTCACTGACTTCTCATATCAACCTTCTAAAGTAGGGACTAAAATTATGTCCATTTGCAGATGAGAAGAATGAGGCACCCGGAGGGAAGAGCCGTGTCCGTGATCCCCCAGCTAGTAATGGCAGAGGTGGAATTTGAACACGGGCAGTATAACCCCAGGGCCCATGATATAGTGGTACAGATCACACTCTTCAGCCTGCCATATAAAGTCTGGTTCACACCTGCCTCCAGAAGAGAATCCATAGAAATGCACCTTACTGTCTTTGCCTAAGCACCGTTAAGGACCAACTCATATTCCCCTTCCTCCGGGAAGCCCTCCTTGACCACTTCAGCCCTCACCGCCCTCTCCTCCACATCCACTGCCACGCCCCACATACCCTCACCCCCACATTTCTGTCGCAGTCTGTCAAAGTCTTGTTTAAAAAATAAAAAGCACCCAACACAGTTGCAGACACACACACAGTTTCCTCCTTTTCTTGTTTCCTGTTCTATGTGAATGTGTTTTCTTTTGCAATGAGTTCCTTGAAGCCTCAGGCCTCACACTTCATTCATCTAACTCCGCCCCCTTGGGTGGATGTTCAAGGCACATTGCAGCTCAGTGGGCAGGTTAGGAACACAGACTTTTGGAGGTGGACACAACCTGGACTCAAGTCCCACCTCTGCACTGTCTAGTCATGTGACCTAGGGCAGTCACCTCACCTCTCTAAACTTTGCTTCCCATCCACTGTAAGGTAATTCGAGTGCATACCTCACTGGGGTATTGCAAGGACTAAATGTAAAGCACTTAGCATTGTGCCTAGCCCATAGTTACCAAAAGCCCCTTGCCGAGGAGTCAATTCTGACTCATAGCGACCCTCTAGGGCAGAGTAGAACTGCCCCATAGGGTTTCCAAGGCTGTAAATCTTCATGGAAGCAGACTACCAGATCTTTCTCCCACAGAGCGGCTGCTGGGTTCAAACCACTGACCTTTCAGTTAGTAGCCAAGCACTTAACCATTGCGCCACCAGGGCTCCTAGCATGTAGTAAGTCCGCATTAAATAGGAGCAATGATTATGAAGAGGATTAGCACACAGTAGGTCTCAACTAACTCCCACTGAAGAAAAAGCTAGATTATCCCATAAACGGTGTCGGGACAACTAGTAACTATCTAGACAAAAAATAATAAAATTCAATCCCTACTCTATCCCTTATGTCTGGATAAATTCCATATGGATCAAAGATTTCAATGCAAAAAATGAAACAAAATGTTGCTAGAAGAAATCATGTTAAAAAAAATTGACTACTGAAGAAGAAAAAAATTTATACATGGAAAAAATATAATAAGCAAAGTCAAAATGTAAGGCAAGAGAGAAAATCCATTTGCAGCTAATATCACAAAGTGTTTATTTCCCTAATATGTAAAGAGCTCCTACAAATCAATAAGAAAAGGCAAGCAACCCAATGAGGAAAAATGCACATACAATATGAATCGACAATAGGCAGAAAAGAAAATAAAGTGACTTTTAAATATATTAAAAGACTTTCAACCTTACTCAAAGAGAAGTGCAAAATAAACCTATACTCAAAGGCGATTTTTCACCTATCAGATACAAGATTAAAAATTTTGATAATTGTTGGCAAGAGCGCAGGTGGGTAAATTGGTACCTCCTCTCAGGGAGAGTAAATTACAAACGTGCAAATGCGGGCCGTCTTTAATCCAGCAAATTCACTTCTTGGAATTTATCTGCTGTAACTTGCATATGTGTGAAATCACGTTGTACAAGACTATTCATTACAGCATTGTTTGAACTAGAAAAAGATTGTAGGCAATGCAAGTGCCCATCAGTAAGGAGCTAGGCAAATAAATGATGGTACGTCCACATGCAGCCAAAGAATGAGGAAGCTCAATATGGAAAGATCTCCAAGATACATGGTTAAGTGAAAACGCAAGAAACAACAGTGAATGTAATAGGCTACTTACTATTCATATAAACAGGAAAAAACAAAACATATAGCACAGTGTTAAGAGCACAGACTCTGGAACTAAACAAAACAACCATGGTTCAAATCCGAGTCCAACCACTTAATAACGTGTGATCTTGGGCAAGTCATTTAAGCCTCTGTGCCTCAGTTTGTTCACCTGTAAAGTGGGGATAATAAGCGCACCTACCTCACAGGGTTATTATGATAATCGCATGAGTGGATACGTGCAAAGCACTTAGAAAGCGTTCAGCATAAAGTAAGCACCATATAAGTCTTTGCTCTTATTGTTATTTGCTTGCATATACATATTTAAAATATCTCTAGAAGGATGTACAAAAAAAAAAAACCGGCGACACTTGGGAGAGGAACGGAGTAGCTGGGGTGAGAAGGAGAGTTTCACCAATTATTGAACCTTTTGACTATTGAACAATATAAATGAATCAACTGCCCAATAAATGAACTAAATTGAAAATTAAAAGCATAAACAACAGCAGAAGTCATTCTCTACTGAAGCTCTGTGCTTCCCTGTGACACTTCCTGTGCCCCTACAGATGCCCGGTTGGCCTCCGGCACAGCCACTCTCTCCTCCCTCTGCCTGGCGGGGAGCTGGAGTCCCACACCTACCTCGGGGGTCGGCAGTAATCGCCTCCCTGCTCAGCGAGATCTTGCCAATGATGTCATCATGCCTGCAAAAGGGCCGACAGGTAAGGGCTCTAGTCGGGGACCCCTGCCCCACCATGCAGACCCCGGGGCTGGGGTGTGGATAGTGGGGTAGGCATCAAGGGCTGGGTGGTGGGCACTTGGCTGCAGGGTGTGACCCTGAGTCCTGCCTCCCCTCAGGGACCCAGTCTTGGGCCTCCAACACACACAGCCCCCTGCCCCAGTCACACACCCGACAGTGTCCTCGTCCAGCACGTAGAAGGCCAGGTGGTGGAAGTCCAGGGGCAGGTGCACCGTGTACTCCTCGCCCCAGAAGGGGTTCAGGCTCCGCCAGATGGTTGCTGTCCTGTAAGACGGGGTGCAGGGGCTGGGGGCCCTCAGACCACACAGGAACACACATGGGGACCCAGACACTCACACACACACATAGGACCTAGACACTCACACTCACACACACACGGGCAAGGACAAGGACTTCATGAGCACAGACACCCAGGACCTAGATCCATATCCACCCAGGGACACACAAACACACGCTCATGAACCCAGAGACACACACACAGACACTCACATATTCACATACTCAGAGACTAAAACACACACCCTCAAACACACACACAGCTAATCACATATGCACACCCGGGGGCCCCAATACACACCTAAGAGCCCAGACACACGCACAGAAACAAAAAAACACACATTTTGCCATAGACACAAAGAGACACATTCACACATGCATAGGCATACATAGGCATCCTCAGAAATTTCTAGAAACATACATACAGACATGCACAGACACACCCAGAGAAAACAGACACATTCACACAAAGAGACAACAGAGACAAAAGAAATACCCAGAAAATGGAGACACACACAGACCCATAGACACACTCCCATTCACACTCACATGCAGAGATGTAGATACACAGAGATTCAGGTGTACACGTACACAGAATTTCACAGATAAACACACACATATAAGCACATACACATACACAATTCCATTCATTCCTTCACTCATTCATTCCTCCACTCTGGGAACACTCACCCTCACTGTGTGAGTGTGCTGGGCTCTGGGGAGTCAGAGGATGGGACAGGTCCCTGCCCCACAGAGCCCCTCATGGGGCAGGTGCTCTCTGGACTTATGATACAGTGGTAGGAGCTGTGTGATGGGTTCCCTCAGTGGTAGCTGATTGGGTCTAGGGGTGGGAATAGGGAGGGGGATCAGGGAAGGCTTCCTGCAAGAGGTACTCAGGCAAAGCAGGGAGGGAAGATGAGGGCAAGCATTCCACGTGGCAGGAATAGCATGTGCAAAGGCCCTGAGGCAGGAATGAGCTTGGTGAGTTTGAGGAACAGGAAGGGGAAGGGGAGTATAAGGGGCTAGGAGACCCTGAGAGCACTCAGGGCCTTGGAGCACATGACAAGGTAAGTCAGGACCTCAGAAGAATTAGGGCCCCAAACCATCCAGGATCTACACACAGGCACACACAGGCACACACACACACACACACACACACACAGCATCTCCACCCCAACTCCCCTGTAGAAACACTTCCTTTACCCAAAGGGAACAAAGAACCTACTTGGCCCACTGAAGACACGCCCAAATGTCTGGCTGCAAAATTTGGTTCCTGCATCTGCCACTCCCTTCCTCCTCCCATTCACCACACTCCCCCCAACAAAGAGTGTGCACATGCCCCCACACACACACCCTGCCCTTGCACCCAGCCCATAGGCACCACCACCAGGTATACCCTCATAGCTTCTTTCCAAACACCCTCTTCCCCCACCCGGACCTTTTCCTAGCTGTGAATCTGGGAGGCTCCTCACAGCCCAGAGAGGGAGAGACAGCAGCCTGGGGTCACACAGAAATTCAAGCTGCAGGTTTGGAGACTGTGTCATGGAGTGTGGGCACAAAGAGAACAACAGGGGACCCCTGCCCCCCACAAGCTCCTCGTTCCCAGCTCCCGTCCCATCTGGACCAGAACCAGCGCCAGAAGCATCCTGAATCCTGTTGTCTCCATAGGAACCGGGGCCTTAGCCACCCCCCTTCAAGGCCTGTGGGGGCGGAGAGCTGTCCCTCGGCCTGCGGGGGTGGGAGCCGAGCACAGCCCAGCCTGATGCCCCCCCAACCCTCACTCACACTCCAGACATTCGCGCATCCTCACATGTTCACACCAGCAGCGACCATGTGCCCAAATAAGCAGGCTTCGGTGCACACATGTGTGTATGGGGCAGCCATGTGTGTACACACACTCACACTGGTATACCCACAGGGACACACACATGGTCACAGGTATTCCCACCAACACTCACACACTCACGCTCACACTCGCACACACCCGGGTGCCCGCAGTACCCAGATGGCTCAGAACCAGGCAGCCCAGCCAAGCGTGAGCTGCCTGCCCCCAGGGAGGCCACTGTGGTACAGGCTGGCAGCTGCTGAGTCAACTCCAGGGAGCCAGCAGGGACATCGTGGGGTCCAGAGGGGGAGGACGCCTGGCCGGCTGATGGGGCCAGAGCAGGACAGGAGGTGGCAGCCCTGCTGTTCAGCCCCAGAGAAGCTAGGGCACAAAGCATCCTCTTTCAGACCTGCTAGCCCCCCATAAGCATTGCTCTCCCCTGCTCCTCTTTTAAATGTGTTCCCCTCTCTCCAGGCCTGTGTCCCCACTCCTCACCTGGCCACCACTTCATCATCCACCTTCACTATGCAGTAGGGGTCACTGCTCCCAGACCTGCGGAAGGGAGGGGTTTGGAGGGGGATGTTGAGAGGGCAGCCGTGGGTGGGGTCCTAATCTACCTTCGCTATACAGATAGGGGAGATTGAAGCCCAGAGAGGGGAGGGGACTTGCTCAGGGTCACACAGCACACGCAGGTGAGAGGCAGAGCCCCAGGGGACCAGCAGAAGATGTCATGGCTGCACAACCCACCCATCGTGTGCCTGACCCACCACAAACGGCCTCTCTGGTCTTCCATGCATCAAAATGGAATGTGGAGGCAGACAGCCCAGAGTCCTGACCCTGGAAGCCCAAAGGTCAAGAGCATGTGCTTGGGAGTCATCCTTGGCCTCGCCACCCGCTAGCTTAACCTGCCTTAACTGGCATCCTCTGGGGTAAGCGTTGCCCTCCCCAGCTTTCACTTCAGTGGGAGTTTCCCTGGGGACAGGATCAGTGAGTTGCTCTCTGTCAGAAGGGATGGACCTTGGCTGACCCTCTCACTGCAGGCACAGACCAGGTGATCCAGACCTCAAAGCTCAACCAACAGGAGACATGACCTGCATTGCCTGGAGTAGCCAGTGCACCACCACATCCTCTATCCCCCCTTCATAATAATAGTTACCAGCAAACCCCAAGCCTCTGTATCCTCTAACCCCCCTTCATAATAAGAGTTACCAGCAGACCCCAAGCTATCTACTCCAGCCCCTCACCTCCTGCCCCTGCCCCATTCCATGGGCCTCGTCTGTGTTCCACCAAGCTCAGTCCAGCCTCAGGGCCTTTGCGCATGCTATTCCCTCTGCCAGGGACTCTTGATCCTCATCTTGTCACAGCCTGTTCCTTCCTGTCATTCCAATCTCTGCCGAAAAGCCACCTCCTCAGAGACGCCTCCCCTGACTACCACTGCCCTGTCTAAAGTTTGTCTCCACTCCCCCCAACTTCCAGACTGTTAGCTTCTTGGGGTAGGACCTGCCTTGGTCTCTGCTGTCTCCCCCTGTCCCCTCACTGCCCAGCATGTAATAGTAGGCCCTCCAGAGATAGTCTGAACCAATGAATGTGTTGTGCTTTCCCAGGGGGCTCAGAGAAGTGAAGACACTTGTCACACAAGGAGTAATGGAAGAGCCAGGATTCAGACCCGGCTCTGTGAGGCTTAGAGCCCATGCTCTTAACCAATGCTCCCTCTGCCTATCACCCTCCCCTCCCCTTGGCCCTCTCCCTCCATGCCCCAGCCCCCATCTCTCTACCTCCGCCACAGGTCCCCAAACTCAAACGCCTCAGGAATTCCAGGGAAGAGTCACATTGGCACCAAGAGCCTTGTATGCTAGTGAGCACTGCCCTGTGCCTCAGTTGCGCCTCTGGATTCCTTCCCTTAGCCCTCTCTGGCTGCCGCCCCAAAGCCTCTGGCTCAGGTACTAACTCTGAGCCCATCAGACTGGATGATGTTGTGTCTCCGTGTCCCTCTCTGGGTTTCATCTCTGAACCCCCTTCTGTGTAGTGCTCCTTGGCTGTCCCATTCCTCAGTTTCCCCAGCTGCAGATGGGGGGGGCAGATTGGCTGGGATTGCACTAGCAAAGGGCTGGTGGACACGCCCCTCCCGCCGATGGAGCCTGACCGCTGGGCCTCTCATGGGAGCCAAGCTCCAGACGTCAGCTCCAAGGCTGTGACGCATAAGGGCCTTATCAGGTGCCCATCAGGTATGGGCAATGGTGGCAGGGGGGCCGCCTCCTCCAGACCTTTGCTCTCTCCAGACCCTTGGCTTCTCTCCCACGGCCTGTGCCCCAGCCCAAGCGTGGGAAAGCAGGCCCCTCAGCCATCGCCTGCCCAGTCTGGTTTGTGCACTGGAAGTAGTCAGGGTTCAAGTCCCAGTGGGTGACCTTAGGCAAACAGCTTTGCCTCTCTGGGCCTCAGGTTTCCCGATTGTGAAGTGGAGACGCGAATAGGTCCATAGGAAATGTTAAGCACGAGACTTAGCCCATGGTAAGCCCTCAGTGATCTACAGCTGCTACTATTAATGATAATAATAACTCTAAAATTCTCTCCCGAGGCCTGGTGGGACCCCCTCAAACCTGGCAAGAGTCTGAGGGCCTTTCCCTTGGGAGAGGGGAGAGGGAACACATTCTGTCTAAGAGCCCCTCTGGGGCCTGGAGATCCCAGCATGCTCTGAGGAAAACCCTTAGAAGAAGGAAGCCAACAGCTAGGGAGACTGAGGCAGGTGGCAGGAACCCCAGCTGGGGCTTGGTGGCCCCTTCGTGGCCTTGCTCTAGGGCTGGGGCCACCTCAGAGCTCACTTTGGCCTAGGACCTGGGCAGGGGGTAAGTGGGGAGGGGAGGCAAGAGGTGCAGAAACCAGACATGGCCCAATTCCTCCCTCAGGCCAAGGTCAAGGGAGCCCCATAAGGCAGAATCTAGGCCTGGGGCAGCAACGACCAGCCCTCATGGCCCCTGGCCCAGGAACGGGGGGAGGGTGAGATGGGAACCCAGTTTCTGGAAAGGCCCCCTCAGGCCCCACCCCAGCCTCACTGTCCTGAGAGTCCCAGGAGCTCTGATTCTGGGGGGCTCTGAGGGGACATCTCAGAAAGAGAGTGGTGGGGGGCTTCTCCAGATGCTACATTCTTGCAGCAAGCTCTGTCCTATTTCAGGTGCATGTTTATCTGGGGTGGCTGATGAAGATAGGGGCGCTAAAACTGCTCTAAGCAGCCACCCTTGACACACCTGCAGTGTTGGGGGGGGTCATCAAATCGGAGGCAGGATACACCTGGCTGGGAGCCAGCAGGGCCTGCCTGGGGGTCAGGGTTGACCAAGCCCCACTCCAACCTGGGCAAAGGCTCTAAATCCACGTTCCTGCTCACTGTGGCCACGGGGTAAATCCTAACAGGACCCCCAGCCTCACAGCTGGAAGGGGCTTGGAGACTCCAGCCCAGAGCTCCCATGGCCTAGATGGGAAATCGAAGCCCCGAGAAGAACAGGTCCAAGGTCACACAATCAATATCCTGCCAAGGATCCCACACCTGACCCAGGTGCTGACACCCTCAGAGCCCCTTCTGGGCTCCAGGCCAAGCAAGAAGGAATTCCCTGCCCCCCTTCTGCTGATTCGGCAACTGCTGACTCAGCACTGGGGGAATCATAGCCGGGGCCATGCTGAGGGGAGCCCAGAGCCCCCACAACCCCATCATGCCTGGATAGGGAGGGGCTGCAAGGGGGAGTTGGCTCTCCAGCAGTTCAGCATCCAGGAACAGCTCCTGCTCAGCTGGGAGACCCCATATTGAGGGTTCAGCCTCTGGGTCCAAAGGACTCCAGGCTCCCCCAGGTCTGGCTGGCCAGCTATCTGGTGACACTCCACATGCAGAAACACCAGATGCACACAGAGGAATATTGGGGCCCACCTAAATTCCCGCCCTCTGGGACCCCACCCCAGGGTTGACTTGATAAGCCCCCACCCAACCCTGGGGAAGCTCCATCTCCAACATTTGCCTGGACTAAGGCAAGTCCCCCCTTCACTCCCTCCCCACCTCTGACAGAATGACCCTCTGGTCCCCTCTTTCACCCTGGAAGACGCCCTTCAATACATCCCAGGAGCAAAGACGCCCCCCTTTCCCTAGAGGGGTCGGGGGAATATCTGCTAAGTGTGGGCGCCCCCTCCCTCAGAACAGCGATGGGCATGGGGCTAGCGCCCCGCACACGCTGACTTGCCCCAATACCCGAGCTTAGACAGGATCCAACCACCCCTACCTCTCCTCACCTCCCCGCCCGGGCCTGCAGAAGGGGGACCCGCCCCACTCCATGCCCGGCGCGTCCCTCACCCCCGGCGCACCCCAGAGTACTCACACGTCCTTGGCGGGTAGCTCGCGGCCCTCCACCACGCGGACATTCAGGGAGCTGCTCTTGGCCATGGCGCCCAGCCCAAACTTTCCAGGCAGGAGGGCGCCCAGATTCCGAGGCTGGACCGGGGGCGTCTACATGTCACCAGCTGCGACTCTGGCGCCCTGCCCCGGG
Source organism: Elephas maximus indicus (assembly GCF_024166365.1). Lineage (NCBI taxonomy): Eukaryota > Metazoa > Chordata > Mammalia > Proboscidea > Elephantidae > Elephas > Elephas maximus. Next base: position 11,287,785 of record NC_064840.1, read on the forward strand.
GTCCCAGCACCACCCATCCGAGACTTGGGTAGGTGGACGGGAGGTTTCCGAAGGCGGGGAAGGGACAGGTGCCCGGGGAAGGAGCGCTCGTCGAGACTCTACAGGTAGGAGCGGGGCGCAGAGCAGACGAAGCGTGCGGGGGTCATCGCTGGCTCTTGCCTCTACGTCTGGAGCTCCTGGCGGGCGGGAGGGAGGGAGGGGGCGGCCAGGGCCCTCCTCCCAATCCCGCCTCCCGCGGGGTCCCCCGCCCACCCCGGGCCCCCTCGCGCGCCCTCTGCCGGCACCCCAGCATCGCGCGCCCAAGCGCACCGGCCGCGGAGCCCAGAGCACTGGAGGCTGGGACTGCGAGGTGGGGAGGGTCCAGTGGTCATCGAGGGCGTGGCGGTTGGCTCCTGGAGCCTTGGAATTGGGCTCAGAGGGCAGTCTGTCTCCTGCCTGCGCCCCTCCCTGAGACCCCTTCACCTCTCCCGCGTACCCTCCTGCCTACCATCCCGTGCCGCCTCCGGGGTGGGACCTGTGCGCCCTGTCCCGGAGCAGTCTCCGCGGGCGACGGGAGGAGTCGCTAGAGAGAGAGTCGCACGTTCCCTGGGGTCCGTTCCGAGTCAAGGGAGGGGCTGCGAACACCCCCTTCCCTCGCTTTTTAGTTTCCAAGTAAACCCAGACTGTGAGAGCGGCTGCTCCAACGTCACGGGCTGGTACTGCGGGGGAGGAAACCGCGGCCGGAGGGGGAGGGGAGTCTTGAAGGTAACAGCGACGACAGCGATGATGAAAGTCGTCAAGTCATCTACAGTTATTTGAACGCTTACTGTGCCCCAGGCACTGTTTTAAGTGCTTTACAATTATCTCATATTCGTCCTCACAATAACCCTATAGGCTAATAAGTATTGTTACCCCCATTTTATGGAGAGGGAAACTGAGGTTATAAAAAAAAAATTTTATGGTAAATAACTGGCCAGGTCTCACAGCTAGTAACTGGTTTGACGTCCTGGGTTTGAATCCTGGCCTCACCACTTGATAGCTGTGTGGTCTTGGACAAATCACCTAGCCTCTCTGGTTTTCTCATCTGTCCCGTGGGGATCCTATAGCATTTCAATCACCAGCTTTTGAGGGAATTAAATGAAGTAATGCAAATTCAGGTCTGGGAAAAGTGACAGGTAGATAAGATGTTCACAGAAATTGTTTGATAGTCTTGTCCTTTCAGGCATGGCTGAAATGTCTCCTCTTCTGGGAAGCCTTCTGGGATGTCTCCCACCCTGGACAGATGGTTTTCCTCCCTTTGCTCCGCTCCCACAGCTCTAGGTGGGTCCATTTTCCAAGGTTTAAATGCGATGATGTGACCAGAAGGGCCTGTCCCAGGGCATACGCTTGCGGACACTCATTTCTACCTGTGGGTTTGTTGTTTACCTGCCTGAAAGCTCTTAGAAGGATTGGCACTGAGCCTGATTCAATCAGGTCAGCCCAGGGCTGGGCACCAACAGGAAAGCACCTGCCAAATGAGTGACGGAGCCCACACCCAGACCAGCGGGACTAGGCACACCCTGCCCAGGCTCCAAGAGAGGCTCAAACTCCTGTTTCCCAGTCTCTCTCCTTGGCCCCCCACCCTGTGCTCCCACCAGGCTGGTGAGGGATTCAGAACCTGGAAACTCTCTCCTTGGCTTGCCACCGCCTGGTGTGTCCTGTGACCCAAAGAGACCTGGGCCTCAGTTTGACTATCTGGGAAATGGGTCTAGCAGGGCAGGCCCGAGGCTTAGAGGTATTATGACATCCTTCAGTGTGGAATGAGGGGTGATCCAGTGTTGGACCCAGAACAGTGGTGGCCTCAACGTTAAAACCTTCCCCCTCCCGCCTGCCCCAGTGATCTTTATCTGTTGCTGTATACCCTCCCCAAAGTAAATGTACAACCTAAGGGGGAAACAGTACTTGCTACATAGCTGTGGCTTCAGGACAGGTGTCCTGGCACCCCTCCCTCCAACTTTTTTCTCCAGGGAGTTTGCGGAGGCCTTAGGCAAGCCATTCAGCTGCACCCTACCCCCCAGGGCCCCTGGTGGAACCTGAGGGCCTACTCAGGGGGTCCCCTGGGATGCCAACCAAACTGCCACCCAGCTGTCTCGAGGCGTCTCCGGAGTTGAACAGGAAGTCACATTCCCAAACACCCCTCCCTGGGAGGAATTACCAAGGTTATCAACTGTGCCAGCCCAGCCTCCAGGGAGCCAGCTCTGTCACCTGTCAAATATCCGGTGTCTGACCCCGCAGTTTGCCTGGGGCTGCGGCCACACTGCCCATATTTTATGCCTGGCTGGGCCACTTCCTGTTGGTCTGAAAAGCGTTGACTTGAAATGTGTAGTGGGTTGAGTTCTTTGAGGACAGCCCCCCAATGAGGGAACAGAGGGGCAAGGGCTGCCCAGAGAGGGGTGTAGCCTGCTGGGACCATCCACCCAGGAGAGGGACAGGGTGCATCTATAAGTGCCATGTGGGAAGGGTCTCACCGTTCTCAAGGAGGTGACTGGAGGGTGAATCAAGAGAACAGTTTAAGGCACCTGGCATCGTTCCTGGCACAGAGACTGGCCGAGCCCCCCTTCCTCTGAGATGCTGGCCTGGAGGCCCAGGCAGCACTCACAGACTCGGAGTAGAGAAGGCTTCTCATCCCAGAGGGGTGATTGGGTCTGGGGACCCAGGCAGTGGGGTGCTCCTATCAGCTCGTGAACGCCAGTTGTGCACAGGCCTTCTCAACTCCACGTTCAGTAACACCAGTAGCTCTGCTCACAGAGTTGAAGAAGTCCTCACCAATGTGCTGGGAAGACAGCGACAAATGCCCCCTTTTTCCACCCCCCCATTCCCCCCCACCGCCGCCCTGCACACCCCGTTGGCCTTCTCTGTAACCTTAGTGTCTTCTTCCCTTGTTTTGTGGTGGTTTACATGCTCATCTTATCTCCTAAATGTCAGGGACAATGTCTGATTCATTCCAAGCCTCCCACACTGCTTGGCACATAAGTAAAACTCAAAACACACTTGCTGGGTTAAATAGAACTCAGTGGCCCTTGAGGTCTGGAATCTGGCCTCTCTCATTGTCATAATAGGTCAATATCTTTCCTTCCTCCCCCCTCACAGTGCCTAGGATAGGGACTCAAGTTATGCTAACTTACCTCCTATGGCTGTATCCCAAAACCAGGCCTGACCCCATCCTCAGGTGCCACAGACCTGCCCATCTCTAGACCTCAGTTTCCCCTCCTGAGAAATGGGCAGCATCCCTTCTGAGGCCAAGATCTGGGCAGGGTAGACAGCCTGGCCCAGGTTGGGGTGAGGAGCAGTTCTTTGTCTTGGGAACACAAAGCCCCATTTGTGATGCTGGACAGGCAAGATTCTGGGCAGGGAGCCACGTGGGCCAGGAGGCAGCGGTGGGAGGGACAGGCAGGATTTCCAAAAGCCCCTCCTTTGGGCTGGTTGCTGGGGAGCAGGGCCTGGTAAGTCCCCTCCTCCCGGGGTTGAGAAACCAGGTGTCCCTTTGTCGGTCTGCAACCCCGCTTCCTCCTTCCTCAGCCCTACCCCCCAAAATGGTCACCCTACCACCTCCTTGGAGTGGAGAAATAGGAAGAGGGAAGTCACTGGAGTGTGAGACATAAGGGGTGTGGAGAGTGGGTATTTCCAGAGCCTGTGGGTTTGCAGCCAAGGGCAAGGCCAGCTGAGAAGTCGTGTCCTGCTGTCACTCAGCAGCCAATCCAACCCACCCCCAGGAGGTGAGGACAGAGAATGTCAGGAAGCTGAACTAGCGGTGGGGAGCCCAGGAGACAGAGCCCATAAATGGGAAGCAGCCCATTTAACAGAGAGGAATACTGAGGCCTGAGGGGGTACATTGGCCTATGACAAAGCTGAAACCACAGTTCTAGCCTTCTTAAGACAAGTGTGGGGACTTTTCTAAGCCATGAGCTTCCAGGTATTCCAGTGCCCAAGGCCTTCGTGGTAGACAACCAGGCTCCACCACTTCTCAGCCAGTATCCTCAGGGAAGTCACTCAACTCCCCTGGGCCTCAGTTTCCTTGTCCACCGCTTGTAGCACAAATCTAGCCCCTTCTTGGCTCCATCCAACCCTGACCTGACCCACCAGAATACACGACTTCAGGCCTTTTTTTTCCTTCTAATGAGGGGCCATACCCTCTTGCCTCTGGGCCTTTGCACATACTGTTCCCTTCCAAGGAGCCCTGGTGGTGCTGTGGTTAAACGCTCGGCTGCTAACCGAAAGGTCGGCAGTTCGAACCCACTAGCTACTCTGTGGGAGAAAGATGTGGCAGTCGGCTTCTGTAAAGATTACAGTCTTGGAAACCCTATGGGGTAGGTCTACTCTGTCCTACAGGGTCACTATGAGTCAGAATCGACTTGACAGCAACAGGTTTTGTTTTGGTTTTGGGTTCCCTTCCAGGTGGAAGACCCACAGGTGTTTGTTAAACTATTTTGAGTATTTTTCTATAATATCACCCCCTGCACGGCTGTTTCAAGGGTTAAATTAGATACCATATCAGCTCTTTCACTCCCATCGTCCCCATGCACGTACCCGCCACCTCCAAGTCCAGATCACATGTCCCTTCCAGGCCAGTCTCCATTAGGAGGTACTGACGGCACCCCTCTATCTGCCCTAACCAGACTGGGGACCCCATGAGACATGGCCAGGTTAGCCCATCACCAGCTCAGGGCTGGATGGAATGAAGCAGGCCCTCAGCGCCTTTCCTGGGAGTGATAGCCCAGGGCTGGACCAGATTTTGGGCACTGTGAGAGGCAAATTCTTGGCCAAGAGACCCGTGTTCTTTCCACTGCACCCCAATTCAGATCCAGAATCCAAGGCTCCCCCAGAGGGGCAGACGCTGCTCCCCTCCCCACCATCCTCTCCCTCTCCTTCCGGTGTGGATTCCTCTGGCCTCAGCCAGGAAATGGAATGTTGTGTCGTTGGTTGCCCGGGCAACCAGGGCCTGCTTGGTGCTGCCTTCTGGGAGTACTGAGCAAGCAAGTGGCTGCTCCTTCCTCCATCAGAGCCCCCCAGGCCCTCCTAAGCGTGTGCAAAACCCCAGCCAGTGGAAAGAAAGACGGAAGTATGGCAGTCCCCTGGGAGGAATACTTCCGACTGGCCTTACAAGAGAAGCTGCCAAGGTGAGTGGCCAGCAGTGGCGAGAGATCAGGAGAAAGGTCAGGAGTGGGTGGGGTGGCCCAGCCCCTAATCCTCTCCCCTGAGTCCTGGCTTCCTTGGACAGTTCATGGTGGACTATCGCCCCACTTCATGAAGAAGAAACCAAGGATCAGAGAGGAACCCTGGGCTTTCTCAGAGAAGCTAGGTGCAGAGCTGGGCCAATAGCCCAGGTCACTAACCTGCTTCTGACCCCCACCCAACTGACATTCAGCTGAAGTGTAATCATTCACACCAAGCTGGGAAGGAATTTGTCTGAGGATTTTTGCCCCTGTCTTGCTTTGGGGCTTTTGAGCCACTCCTGGCTCTTCACCTCCACCTCCTCCTCACCCCCCTGCAGGAAGATACCGGCGCAGAATGTGCACCAGTTTCCCCCCGTGCTGCGGCTCCTGGAGAAGAGGCAGGAGCTGAAGGCTGCAGACCAGAGCCTGCGGGCCCAGAAGGAGGTGAGCAGCTGGTCCCCCGAGACTCTTTGGGACAGCAGACAAAAAAATGGAAGTGGGGACTGGGCAGTGAGAAGGGGGATGGGAAGTGATAAAGCCCACTTGCTAGCCACTCGCACTCAACCTTGATTTCCTCATCTGTGAAATGAGGATCAAGTGAGATCAGTCACTGATACCAATAAGCATGCACTGAGCACCTACTATGTACTAGGCACCTGCATAGGGCTCTGGAGGTCTCACCACAATGCTGTCCTCATGGGGATCATAGTTTAGAGAGGGAGATAGACAGGCATCTGGGTGGTGACTGCTAAGATGGGGGAAGCAGAAAAGCACCAGGCAGGAACTGTGGGAGCCCAGAGGAAGCCTCTAACTCCACACGGGAGTAGTCGAGGAGGGCTTCCTGGAGGAAGTGATGTCTTACCAATTGCTGAAGGGCAAGTCAGCTTATCTAGCAAAGTAGGACAGGATGAGGGGGAAGAAACAGAGGGAACATCATATGCAAAGTCTGGAAGGTGAAGACAAAGCAAAGTGGTCAAGTGCTTGGCAGAGTGTCAGAGGAGAAAGGGTAAGGTGAGCCCCAAAGGGGAGGGATCCTGGCAAGCCGGGGCTGCAGTAGAGTGCTTGGACTTCATCCTGAGGGCAATGGACACGGATAGGTTTGAGCGGGGGGGGGGGGGGGGGGGCTGCGACAAGATCAGGGACAATAGAGGGGAGGTGTTAAGTGTGAATCTAAACCCCTAACTTGACCTGAGCCTCCAGACAAACACCCCTCTTCTCACACCCAGGTGTTCCAGACCACGATGGCGGCCCTACAGCAGCGCTGGGAACAGCTGGAACAGAAGGAGCAGGAGCTAAAGGGGTCCTTTTTGCGCTTTGACAAGTTCTTGCAGGTAGGTGGAGACTGACGAGGGAGGGGATCGAAAGGGTCATAGTCAAAACCCTATTAGGGGCCGGATAGGTCACATAAATAAGTGGGTTTAGGAATACAAAAGGTAGTGGTGGGAAGTTCGCACTAACAGCCTGCAGCTGTTGAAAAAAGGGGGCGGCGTGAAGGACCCAAATCAGAGGCCCTGGCGTTTGCCATCCAGGGCAAGGGGTGCTAGCGTTGGGGAAACGTGGAAGGGGCAAGCTCCTCAAACTCTGGATCCTGAGGCTTGCCGCCTCTGTCCCCCGCCCCAGGATGCGGAGGCCCGGCGCAGCCGCGCGCTGCGCAGGGCGGCGGAGGAGCGACACTGCGCGGGCCGCCAGGAGGCGGAGGCGCGGCGGCTGTGGGCCCAGCTGGAGGAGCTACGGCGGGAGCGCGCGCGGCTGCAGCGCAGGCTGGAGCACCTGGCGCCTTGCGCGCGCCTGCTGGGACAGGTGTTGGAGCGGCTGCCCGAGGTAAGCCTCGGGCAGGAGGCGTTGGGACTCAGCGCCACCGTGCAGCGCCGGGTGGCCTCGGGGACGGCTTTGGGTGGGCACAGTACTGGAGCGCTGACTGTATGGCAGGACCCACCACTTATTGAGCCTTAACTGTATGCCAGGGACACGATTTGTGCTCCTGGATTCTTCCCCCACAGCCCAATAAAGTGAGCAGGTCCTGTTATTGTCAACCCCATTTTACAAATGGGGAAACTGAGGCTCAGAAAGTTCTTACCCAAGGTCACACAGTCAGGCAGGTGGGGAGGGGTGGGCCTAACCATCTGGTAAATATTAGTTGAACAAATTAAGGATGCATATTAGCCACAGGTGGTAAAGCTTAGTTGGTCTTGATTGGTGGGGAGTGGTAGGGCTCTCATCTCAGACCTTCTGGCTTCTGTAATACCACTTCCGGGGCAGGGGCCGTGCGATGCCCCCATTTTACAGCTGGGCTAAGTGAGGAGGTTCTGGGAGGAGCGGAGCACGCCAGCTGAGATGAGGAGGGCGGGGGGCTACTGCCCTGTGTGAGTTCCTCTCTGATCTCCACCACCCTAGTTCCAGGGGGTCCCCGAGCTGGTGGCGCGCTTCGACAGCCTGGCCGACACGCAGGCGGCGCTGAGGCGCACGGAGCGCGAGCGGCTGGCAGAGCTGGAGGCGGCGCGGGCGCGGCTGCAGCGGCTGCAGGACACCTGGCAGGACGAGGTGCTTTGGCACGGCCAAAGGCGCGCGCAGCTGCGGGAGCGACTGGAAGAGGCTCGCGAGCGCACCCTGCACTGGGTACGGCCGCCAGGGCGCGGTGGGAGCCCCCATCTCCAGCCTCACACCGCGAGGGGTGTGCGCGGAGTGATGAGAACGGAGGGGCAATGCTTAACACGGAGGGCAGCGGCACCAATGTTGGGATTTCAGGCATCTGAAAGCAATTTAGGGCACAGGCGGCCGGTCCTCTCAGAACCCGAGCGCATGTTTGCATTGACTGGGCCGGAAGTGGATGCGGATGAGACTCCAGCCATCCGGCCGTCAGTTCGATCCTTGCTCAAAAGGGTGGGGGTCTATTTACCAGGAATCCAAGTGGATTCAGATCCAGAACACAGCAGCGGAGAAGACCCTGCTCCTGGGACGGACGAGGATGGCGGCGCTCAACCTGTTCCAAGTAGTATGCCAGCATCAGAGGCAGCCGCCCAACCTGGACCTCGAGGACACTGAGGGGCAGCTGGAGCAGGTGAGGCCCCCTCTCTATTTCACTTCTAGTCCCCAAACACTTGTCAGAAACACCGTGATGCCAGAAATCTCACCATGAGCGGCAGCTTCTCCAGGTTAAGCATGGCCTCTGGTCAGGGCCCAGTGCCCCCAGTCCCACAGATGGGGGTTCCACTGCTGCCTGGGGTACTCCACCTGGCAGTCCTGGGTTCCAGTCTTGATTCTGATGGTGACTCAGTGACCTGCTTGCTACCTGAAGGAAGGTGAAGTGCCCCCACCCCGGACTTGGTGCTCTCCCCGATGAAGGGCAGGTACTGACAGACCCCCCCATACGTTATGCCACGAGCCCCTCTTTCCTCCCAAGATCCAACAGCTCAAACAAGTGGCAGCACTGATAAGAATCTAGGAGGCTGGCTTTTAGTAATCCCTGACCCTCTCACTCCCTGTATGACATGTCCAAAGCAATCGAGTTGGACAGTGTTCCATTATGATCCGTAGGGTTTCCACTGGCTGATTTTTGCAAGTAAATTGCCAGCCCTTTCTTCCTAGTTTGTCTTTGACAGGAAGCTCTGCTGAAACCTGACTACCGGGGTGACCCTGCTATTTGCAATACTGGTGACATAGCTTCCAGCAACACAATAGCAGAGTGTGACAAACTGACAGATGGCCAACTGTGCCTTTGTTGCTGTCACTGTGTGCCATCAATCCTGACTCACAGAGACCCTACAGGACAGAGTAGAGCTGCCCCGTAGGGTTTTCAAGGCTGTAATCTTTATAGAAGCAGACTGCCACATCCTTGTACCACAGAGTGGCTGATGGGTTTGAACCACTGACCTTCAGCTAGCAGCAGAGTGCTTCACTGTTACACCACCAGGGCTTCTTGACTATGCCTTTTAAAAAAAAAAAAAAAAAACCGTCACCATCGACCCTGTTGTACAGAGTAGAACTGCCCCCATAAGGTTCGCCAAGGAGTGGCTAGTGGATTTGAACTGCCGACCTTTTGGTTAACAGCCGTAGCTTTTAACCGCTGTGCCACCAGGGCTCCAACTATGCCTTTTAAAGGAAAAAAATCAAACCCATTGCTGTTGGGTCAATTCCAATTCATAGCGACCCTATAGGACAGGGTAGGACTGCCCATAGGGTTTCCAAGGAGTGGCTGGTGGATTCAAACTGCCAGCCTTTTGGTTAACTAGCCATAGCTCTTAACCACTGCACCACCAGGGCTCTCTGGTCAGCCTGAAATACTCCGGCATCTGCAGACCTGAGCCTCACACCTTCCAGCAGGGAGCAGCAGTGGCCAGAATTCAATGAACAGTTATTTCCATTGGATTATTATTTTTCCAGTTCTCCTGTTTAGGAAAACCTGTATCTTTATTGTTCTCATTTTTGGCAGAGACGAAGTTTCCTTCTCAGATGTTTATTTAAATAACAAATACAGGGGAAGGGGGAACATATAGGGACTTGTAAATTACCCATCAACTTCTTGTTCTTGGCAGTGGGTCCCTCGTGTTCCTTAAGCTCATATAAATAAGCTAATTAAAACAAAATAAAAGGGGGCCAACATAGAGAAGATGATAGGTCATAAACCAACAAACATGAGTGAATCAATTAAAAGGAAAAAAAGTAAACTTATGTGAATGAGATTCATTTTGGAACAGGTGAGTTAGCTAGAAAGCCTGCAAGATGGCTGCTAAAGAGCACCATCTGGGAGGCTTGGCCAGAGGCTTGAAAAACCCGGGACACAGGCTAGGACTTCACGGCTGCCTCTGGAAACCCCTCTGCTGGTCCTTTAACAGGGGTCTCTAGCCTCCCAACCCTGCTTGTCCACCTCCCAGGGGGTGGGGACTGGACAGTGACTCGAGGATGTGACCTTGGCTCTTGTCGGGGCCCACCAGGTCAAGCAGTTCATCCAAGACCTCTCCGGCATGCTGGCCAGCCTCCGTCAGGCTGAACCTTGACCCAGGTGAGCAGTGGGGAAGGAGGACCCCACTGGGGACCTGGCCCTGGAAAACAGCTCCCACATTTCCTATGGGATGTGGACTGTCTCCTCACCTAAAAGGTGGGCAAGATCTGAGCCTGCTAGTGTTGTTGTGGGCATAAATGACCCTGCCACACAGCAAGTACTCCATAACTGTGGCCCATGGTGACAGTGATGAGGAGTTGTGTGTGGGATGCCAGTCCCTGCTGGCCCCTCATCCACTGTGTGGCCTGGCACCAGTGACTCGTGCCTCACCTGTAAACCAGGGTCGGGACCATACCTTCCCCACCAGAACAGTTGTGGGGATTAAACTAACTAGCTTGGATCCTGACCCACAGCAAATTAAAGTAAGTAGGACCAACAGGGGAGCCCTGGTGGTGCAGTGGTGAAAGAACTATGGCTGGTAACCAAAAGACTCACAGTTCAAATCCACCAATAGCTCCTTGGAAACCCAGTGGGGAGTTCTACTCTGTCCCATAGGGTCACTATGAGTCGGAATCGACTTGATGGCAGTGGGGTTTTTCTTAGGACCAGCAGGAGGGTCACACATCAGGGGGTGTGGAAATCTGTAGGACGGTGCCTGCCCACAAGGCTCCTCCACTGTGGACTGACGGCCCCGTGCTGAAATTCCAGCCACTGGAGGTTGCCCTTGACCTTCCTAGGACCCCAAACAGGAGTGGGAAGCCTTGGAGCAAGCTGGTGGCCACCGCAGAGGGCAGGCCTGGCTCTGACCTCGGGGTGTGGTGGGCAGTGTTAACCCCTTCACAGCCAGAGGCCGGCCAGAGGGGAGCTGCTGTGCCCTCTGACCCAGACGCTGTACCCCACCCACTCCTACATCCTCCTCCAGCTACAGCCTGTCCCACAGGAAGCAGGGGAACCACCAGCATCAGGCTCCCCAACCAAGGCAACTGCCTCAGCCTCTGAGCCTCAGTTTTGTCATCTGCAAAATGGAGACACCAACACAGCCCACCCCAGCGGGCTGTGGGAGGCCAGGTAGGACCATTCTGGGCGTGTTCACACGCTCTGCAACTACCCACCACAACGTCAGCTGGGATTTTTGTATCTGTATCTCCCCCTTCCAACTCCCTGAGTAGACGCGGCACTCTCGTCCACCAGGGGTGCTCAATAAAGGTTTATTACATTTAAAATACACATCCCAGGGGCTCAGGCATTCGGGGCTAAGACCATGTGGCCATGGCCTCGGACCCCAGCACACATGGAAGCAGCAGTAGTGAAGTTGCCAATTTAGAGCCTGGCCGACCTGGCTTTGCTGGCGAACTCCTAGGCACCCTTCAAGAGCCTGCTGAAGTGACCCTACAGCACTTTTCCTGTGGACAAGGCCTCCTCAGGGAGCCCCAATCCGAGTGTCCGGCACAGGGCCAAGCATGCAGTAGGAGTCAGGAAGTGTTTCCCGACGTCCACCTTGAGCCGAGTGAGGGCCTTGGGGCCAGGTCCTTACATCCTCTTTCTCATCTTGCCTTTCTTGGAACGGGTGCCCCGGCCAAAGGCTCCCCGCTGCAGCTCCTGGGCCCGGTGGCGATTGCGGGCTGAGAGCTGCTTGAGACCCCCGCGCTGCAGGAAGCGCATCTTCTGGGCCTGGCGCCGCTGCTTCAGGATCTGCTGCTTGGTCTTGAGCTCGGAGCGCACTCGGCCTGCAGGGGGGCCTGGGCTACGGGGCTGGGACGTGCCTGTGGGAGGGACAGGGATTCCGTGAGCTCAGTCTTGGGGTCGACTCCCCACATCTCCTCTTCCCAGAAGCCCCCTGGGCTGCTCCTGTACCCCATGTGCACTGCTGTGGCCTGTGTCCAGCACACAGTGGGTGCTTAATAAGAACTAGGCAGTCTAGTGTACTGCTCAACAGCGTGGAACCTCAAGCTAGCACTGCTGGGGTTCAAATCCCAGCTGTGACCTCTTGAACCTTGAGCAAATTATTTAACTCTCTGGGCCTCACTTTCCCCACCTGTGAATTGGGAATAACAGGAGCTATTTCGTGAAGTCCTAATGAGGTGTGAACGAGCTAGTATGGGTAATGTGCTCAGAACAGGGCCTGGTCCATAGTAAGCGCCTCCTAACTATAAACCCGTTGCCAGCCAGTGAATTCCCAATCATAGCGACCCTATACGACAGAGGAGAACTGCTCCGTAGGGTTTCCAAGGCTGTAAATCTTTATGGAAGCAGACTGCCACATTAGCTTCAGCTGGTGGGTTCAAACTGCCGGCCTTTCGGTTAGCAGTGGAGTGCTTAACCACTGCACCACCAGGGCTCCTTCCTGCTAAGTATAACCCTTGTCATTATCGATCATCCAACAAAGGTTCGTTGAGCACCTACTAGTACCAGACATTGTTCTGGGAACCCCGCAGTCACGGAGTGTCTCTGTGGACTGCATGCTCTAGGCCTGTTAAATGAAAAAGGCTGTCGCTTAACCTTCCCTTTGGCAGGAGAGAGACGAGAGGAGGCTAGAGAGAGGCAGGGCCTGGCCCAAGGTCACACAGCACAGTGGCAGCGGTAAGGTCAGCAGCCCTAGCATGGCCAGCCACGCAAGTGCCAGGAAAGCCTGTTCTTCCACCTTGTGGGAGGGCAGTTGCCACATGCCTTCCTGCCACCTCACTAAGCCCTGCTTCCTCCTCCTCCTTTCTCACCAGGCCCCTTCCCACAACAGTAACCTTCCCAGGGCTCCCGGACAGATGGTCACTAGGGTGGCCCCGAATGTCTCCACTGGGCCTCAGTGCACTCACTGCCCAACAGGGACCCCACACCACCAGTAAGGATGGGTATAGGAGCAACAGCTGGTCTCCCGCAGCCAAGCCCCCTCACCTCCCGGGACCACCCTTACTGCCCACAGTTCCCTCACCCCCTGGGACCACCCTCACTGCACTCACTGCCCGCAGCCCCCTCATTTCCTGGGACCACTCTCACTGTATTCACTGCCCACAACTCCCTAACCTCCCAGGACCACCCTTACAGCCCACAGTCTACCCTCACCTCCTGGCACCGTCCTTACTGCCCATAGTCCACCCTTACTGTACTCATTGCCCACAGCTCCCCCCTCACCTCCTGGGACCACCTTCACTGCATTCACTTCCCACAGCCCTCCCCACCCGCCTCCCAGGACCACCCTCACTGTCCAGAGCACTGTGTGCTCCACAAAGGTGAGACCGGGGCTGACAAACGAGAGGACCCAGGAGAGGCAGGGCCTGCCCAGAGACGAGAAAGGGACAGACACACATCAGCACACAGAAAAGCAAAAGGAGAGAGACAAGAATAGACATAATGAGAGAAAAACATGAAAAGAAATAGCCAGAAAGAAAAGAACAGAGTAATCGAAGGAGAGAAATAGACCCAGAGAGACCTAGAGACACGGATAGAGAAAGAGATCAGATATCAAAGACAAGAGGACAGGCAGAGCTACACACAAGGGGGCAGAGAGGAGGAACCCCGGACAGGGGACTGACTTCAGGCTGAGTGACACCTGTGGGGATGTGGGTGGGGTCCAGGTACGTGTGGGCGGGTGACAAAGTACCTACATACACCGGGACGCACCCCACGCCATCACACTCAGGCTGTGTGACATTAGCACCTCTGTGCCTCAGTTTCTCCATCAACCTGTCCACCTCTACCCGGCTGTGCCCACCACAGTCCCCACCCTGCCCTTACCTCGGCCATGGCCCCACTTCCCACCTCTTCTCTCGGGGCCTCGCCGCTCAGACGGCCCCTCCTCCTCTGAGTCCCGGTCATCAATCTTCTGTTTCTGTTTCCACTTCTGGTAGCTTGGAGGCCACGTTAAGGGAGCTCATGTGGGACGGTGCATGCTGGGCTGGAAGCAGGCCCCGCCCCACAGACACAGGCCCCATCCAGTCAGGCTTCTCCCTGTCCAGCAGACACAAGCCCCTCCTCCAGCCCCCACCCCACCCCAAGGATACAGGTCCCGCTTGTAGGAACTGCTGATGTAGCGCCCACTCTCGGTCTTGATCTTCTTCTTGTCCTCCTGTCCAGGTTGCCCCACAAACCGCTTCTTCTTCCGGTCCCTGGGGGAGGAGAGTTGGGGGCTGCAGTGGAGGGGCCTGGGAAGCCTATCTCCTCTCCTGCCCCCTTCCCTGGGTGGTTGGGTTAAATGAAGGCGGGTACTCAATAAAGGCCTGTTCCCTGCATCCCCGAGTCCCATAGGGAGTGTGGGGACACGGTCCTGGCACCAGCTGGGGGACCTGCTTCAGGGGTTTCTGATCCCTGCTCTGCTACTTCTCTGGCCCCTCGGAAGAATCCTGTCACTGATCTGGGCCGCCAAGTCCTCATGGGCAAAACAGGCTCTAGACCCTGTCTGCAGAAACCAGCCAGCAAAAAAGTGGAGATGGGGTTGGGATCTCCGCTGCAGAGGGTCAAAGCAAGGCGAAAGGACAGGCGGGGTCATGCCCACGCCACGGGACCTGCTCCAGGTGGTGGGGTTGGGACATTCGGGGGTGGCATCACCAGTGCGGGCCCAAGCTCCAGCTTGCTCACCATTTGAGCTGCTGCCGGCCCCGGGTGAGGTTCTGGGCTTCGTCCCCCATCAGGTCCAGGACGGCCCCGGCCATCTGCTGCTCGAAGGCCCCACTGTCCCCGACACTCAGGCTGCAGAGGCAGGAAGGCATGAAAGGGGAGATGAAGGCCCCCCTGGCCCCCACCCAGCCCCGGGACCCAACCCCACTCACCCTCGCTCACTGTCGAAGTCCTTGGGCCGGTAGGGCACGTAGAAGTCCCGGTCCTGCTGCCGGGCCTCTGCCCGCCGCCTCTTGGCTCCCCCGTTGGGACCTAGCCGCCGCCGCTTCCGGCCCACAATCTCTGTGAAGACGTCCTGGCCACCGAGGCCCAGTGTCATGGCTGCAGCCCCAGGATGCCCTCCTGCCTTCCCACCCACCGGCCCAAGCCGAGTCTCCTGTTGGAGCCTGTTTCCTCATCTGCACACAAGGTACAGGCCCTGTCTCAAGGACAGGCAGGGACAAGGCCGAGCGGGTGAGCCACAGCTTCCAGTCCCCCAGGCTGTAAACAGGCAAGGAGCTGAGACAACCCCCAACCCCGCAACCTCGGGGCTGGCCTCCAGGGTCCTCAAGGCAGGGCCTGTACCTCCACGCTCTTTTCGGCCTCCTCTTCCTCCCCCCTGGGCTTCTCCTCCACCAGGGCAGGGTCACTCAGTGCCGGGATGCTCAGGGCCTGGGCGCTTGGGGCTGGGTTTGCCAGACCCTCCTGTCGCCCCTGCTGGAAGCTGGCGATGGCTTTGCGATCCTTCTGCCGCTTGGCGCGCATCACCTGGCTGCTCAGGTCCCGGCTGGAGGCATTGATCTCAAAGATGGTCTGCAGGGAGACACCCGAGTCCCTCAGCCATGGGTCTCCTCCGCACCGGCCCCCCTTCACCAGCTCTGTAGGTGCCTACCAGGTGCCAGATGGTGGACTGAGATCCCCAAGTCCTCTCAGCTCTACGAGGCGGGTACCCTCATCACCCCCATCCCACAACAAGAGGAGCTCAGAGAGGGCGATAACCTGCCCATGGGCACACAGCTAGGACCACCCCCAGCCCCATCCCTGACAATGGTCTCTCTCTTGTGCACCCTTCCTTAAGCATAAAATGGGTGCTGTGGGGGGGGGGGTCAAGATGAGGGAGGGAGGAGAGGCAATCGGAAGCCAGCTCGTCAGGCCTCTACACTTCCTGCCCCATGCGCCTCAGTCTATCCATTCGTAAACGGTGGGGTGGTCTCAGTTGTGCATCTGCTGGAGACCAGCAGAGATGATTCCAGAACGAGAGGCATTTCTAGAGACACTGACGGGGCCCAGGCTGCAGACTAAGAAGCTCAATCCCATGGTCTTGCCCCAGATCTGGGGTGCCCCCGAAGTACAGGCACCACAGCACCCCTGTGCCCAGGCTGCTCCGAGCCAGTGTGTGGTCCCGCCCAGGCCCTCACTCACTGCCCGTGAGCGGTACTTCTTGATACTGTCCACCAGCCGCAGCCGCAGCAGCTCCTGCTCCCCGAAGCGCGAGCCTGGTGGGGGGGAGGTGTGAGGCCAGGGCTCGGTTCTGCAGGGCCCGCCCTCCGCCTCGCTACCCATCTGCCATCCCATGCAGGGACTCACTGAAGAGTGGGTGTAGGCCCAGCCCTGCAAGGTCCAGCGCCTTGGCCCTCTTGATGGACTCCGGTGAGGGTGCTGGCCTGGAGCGCACGTACTGCTGCTGGGCGTTGTCGGCCACGCGGCCCAGGCCCCGCAGCTCCAGCGATGCCACCAGCGTGCTCTGCAGGCTGCAGTCCTCGTCGTCTACCACGCTCTGCGGCACGCGGCCCAGCACGCCGTCCACGCGAGCCGCATCTGCCACCCACACAGCGCCCGTCAGAGGCCATCCAGCCCGGCTCCCCTGCCCACACCCCTGCCTTCCCTCCCGACCCTCTCCTGGTCCCCAATTCTCAGAGAAACAGTCACAAAATCGTGACCACGTAAGAAACCACCACTTATCAGGTTGGCTCCCACTGCCAGCACTGTGCTCAGCACTTGAAAGCATTAGACCAGGGGTCAGCAAACTACAGCTTGGAGACCAGCCGCCTGCTTCTGTAAATACACGCATCCATCTGTGTATTGTCTATGGCTGCTTTTACGCCACAACGGCAGAAACGAGTAGCTGCCCAAACCTAAAATATTATCTAGCTCTGTAAGAAAATGCGTGCAGGCTCCCACATTACATCATTCAATCTCCACAGCAACCCTATTTTTCAGATGAGAAAACTGAGGCTCTGAGAGGTTAAATTACTTCCCCAGGGTTATCAAATGACTTAGGGGCAGAGGCAGGCTCAACAATATCAAGAGCCCAATTATGGAGACTTACTACGTGCCCAACACCATGCTAAATAAATACATTATCTCCTTTTTCCCTCAAACCCATGAGGAAAGTGCCTCCTGTTCTTTTTTGTGTGGTGTTTGTCGTTCTAGCTTTTTATTATGGATAATAAGCAAAGACAAAAAGAATGGAGTATGAACTACCAATGTTTTGCCAGTCTTGCAAGGCAGCACTCTGATGATCCCATTTTAGAGATGAGGAAGCTGAGGCTCCTGTGCTCATACCTGCCCCCACCTTCTCTCAGGCCAGGATGGGGTAAGCTTCACCCCTGTCCCCAACATGAACTCTATGGGGGGCCCCAGCCGGGCCCCGCTCCACTCACCTGAAGGCTCCTCGTGGGGGCGGGCGAGGGTGAGGGCACGGCCCAGGAAGAGGTGCAGGTCCAGCAGGTAGGGGACCTCGTCCGGGGCCACCAAGGAGTAGGCTGTACCACTTCGGCCAGCCCGGGCCACACGACCTGTGGGGAAGAGATGATCAAACCAAGGAGCAGAAGAACCCCACCCTCAGCCACGAGTCCCCGTGCCAAACCCCGAGGGTGTGGGCCAGGGCAAGGCCCCCGCCTAGCTGAGCCACTGGTCCCATCTACAAAAGGGAAGGGGCCTGACAGTCACATGGCACTCTGGGAAGGCTGGCAAAACCACACATGAAGCACTGCTCCAGTCAGTATCCACAGACTTTAACATCCCCACTTCTGGGGATTTTCCCAGAAGGAATAATTGAGGATGCAAAGATTCAGCCACAGGATGCTGACTGCAGGGCTGACTTCCAGAGCCCCGAACGAGAGACGGCTTAAAAGCCCGCTGACTGAGGGCTGGTTATTTAGATTACAGCCATAAGCCAGAGCAGAAAGCAAGCCCACTGCTGTCCAGTCGATCCTGACTCACGGCAACCCTGCGTGTCAGAGCACAACTGCTCCACGGGGTTTTCTTTGGCTTACTCTTTACGGAAGGAGATCACCAAGGCTTTCTTCTGCGGGGCCACTAGGTGAGTTCACGCTGCCAACCTCAGGTTAGCAGTCAGGCACAAACTGTGCCACCCAGGGGCCTTCACTACTTTAAATGTTATTTAAAAGGCTGCAAAGGTACCTAAGGAAGCAACTAAGAGAACCAGCTTCAGGGAGAGGACTGTCAGGGAGGAGGGGACCTGGGGGGCCACATGGGCAAGGACCACAGCAGGAACGTGACAGATAAAGCCCAGGCCCGGTGAACCTACAAGAGGAAGAGTCTCCTTGTCAGAGCTGTGGAACTGCCTGTTAGCATCCTGCCTGGACTGCATCCCTCAGTCTCATTTCCTGCTCCCTGCCCTGCGCCTCAGTTTCCCCATCTGTCATGGCCAAGGTTGAGTCCCGTGCCCTTGGGTCCCTCCACAGATCCACGCCTGGTCCGGGCTCTGGCCCTTACCCACGCGGTGCAGGAAGAGCTTGCCCTTGGCGGGGAAGCTGTAGTTGATGACGTTGTCCAGCAGTGGGATGTCCAGGCCACGGGCCGCCAGGTCAGTCACGATGAGGGCAGAGCACTTGCCGTGCGTGAACTTGGCCAAGTTGATCTTACGGGCCGTCTGGTCTAGGGCGCTGTAGATGTGGGCACAGCTCACTCTCTGAGTCGTCAGCAGCTGCACGGAGTGGAGGTGGGAGGGAGGGCAGGAAGTGAGGGAGAGCCTTGGAGTGGGCCACAGCAGGGGGCGCCACACGCGGTGGACAAGACCATGGGCCTGGAGCCCGGCACCCTGGCTTTCAACCCCAGCTCTGCTGGATGACTCAGTGTCTTCGTCAGTACATTTACGTCACCTCCCTGCAGGGCTGTTTGAGTCCCTTAGGAAATCTAAAGGGGCCTCCTGGGGTACGAGGCTCATCTTGTACTGTCTCAGACTATATCACTAACAAGCTCTGTGACCTGTCAAAGCTACTTAACCCCTCTGTGCTTCCACTTCCTCATCTGTAGGTTGAGGGAAACAATGGTTCTTTCTCGGCAGCGTTGTTGTGAGATTAAGTGAGTTAATATACACACAGTGCTGAGGACAAGGCCTGGGACACAGGGGGCGCTGGGCAAGTGTCACCTAGTCCTTAAAAATGACTGCTTTGGTCTGACTGGTGGGCGGCCAGAGCTGCAGAGGAACCACCATTAAATATGCGCGAGTGACTGAAGCCCAGTGAGCTGGGCTGACCCAGCTGGGAGGCACCGACAGAAGGGCCCCAGCACACCTGGATCTAGGAGGGCTCTCACAGGTATATACCAGTTACCGTGGCACTGACTCCAATTCATAGCGACCTCATGTGTAACAGAGTAGAGCTGTGCTCCGGAGGGTTTCTGGTGGCTGATTTTTTATGTCTATCTCCAGGCTTTTCTTCTAGGTCTATAAGTATGAAAAACCCATCAAGTGGCTCTCTAAGGCCAGGGCACTTTACACGGCTTACTGCATGCAGCTTGTATCTCAACTCAAATAAGTAAAACATCAAACCTACAGGCAGGATGGCTGGGATGAACCCAAAAATAGAGGGGGCAGAGCGGGAATAATCAAGATTAGCAATGAGCTGATAATTGCTGTACCTAGATAACGGGTACTTGGAAATTCACTACACTAATTTCTGTACTTTAATATGTATTCGAAATATCTCATCATAAAGTTACAATAAAAAAAAAAAAATAGAGCCCAGGTCCATGTTGCAGTCTGATGCTGCCCTCTGGTGGCGGCATACTGAACTGCAGCCCCAAGCTCAAGAGCTGGCACTCCGCCCCACAGGCTCTCGTCCTGCCTGGGAACCAGGTCAGGATCCTGCTCACCTCTGAAAGGTACTCGGCGTGGTGCTTTGTGGCCACAAACACCACAGTCTGGTCCTGCGGCCGCACCACAGTGCGCAGCAGGTGGAGTAGCACAGCAGGCTTGGTATCCTCACGCACATGGAAGAAGGCAGTCTGTGGGGACAAAGGCCGTGTGGGTTGTTGGCTCATGGGTCCTGGCAGCAGGCCTGGGTAAGGGGGGCTGGGAGAGCCTCACCTTGAGCTGCTCGTTGAGTTTGGCATCCACATCCAGCCGGATGAGCGAGGGCTCCGTGAGGCCTGAGGTGAGCACAGAGGAGGGTCAGTGAGGGAGACAAGAGGAATGAGCCCCCCAGCCCCGACCCCTGCCAGGTCCCCATTCCCCTACCCCTGGCTTACCGGCCCGCGCAAACTCCACCAGCAGTTTGGGCAGTGTGGCAGAGAACAGCACTGTCTGGTGGCCCCCAGGGAGACGGTGAATGATTTCCTGCAGCTGCTCTGCGAACCCCATTTCAAAGAGCCTGCAGGGCAGGGGGCACGGGGAAGGACGGGGTCAGGAGAGGGGCTTCCACTCCCCTGCGTCCCAGCCTCGGCCATCCCTGTCCCACCACAATATCTGCCCAGGGGACTGGCGTGGGCCTCACATGTTTCTTTCCTTCAACTCACTTTCTCTTTATTTGACAACCTCATCCTAAGCAATAAAACCAGAAAAAAAGTTTGCTGTCAAGTCGACTCTGATTCACGGCTACCCCACTTGTGTCAGAGTAGAACTGTGCTCCATAGGGTTTTCAGTGGCTGATTTTTCTGAAGCAGATCGCCAGGCCTTGATTCTGAAGTGCCTCTGGGTGGACTCAAACCTCCAACTTTTTGGTTAGCAGCTGAGTGCGTTAACTGTTTGCACCACCCAGGAACTCCTCCTAAGCAATTATAACCTTGAAATCTTGAGTCTGCTACCTTAGTTATGTTTCCTACAAATTCGTATTAGGGTAAACAATAACAGCACTCACTCTGTGCCAGACACAGTTCTAAGTACAGGCAGTCCCTGGGTTATGAACACAGGACTTACGGACAACTCGTACTTAAGAATGGACTGCCATAAAGCCTAACACATTAAAAGTTTGAGTTAAATACCATGGTCCGTAATAACGAATGCACACACTACTTTGTGACGGTTATGAAAATACTGCGCAGTCCGAAGTGTTGAAGTGTTTTACATGCATAACCAACCAAAACCATACCCATTGCCATGGAGTTGATTCCGACTCATAGTGACCCTATAGGACAGAGTAAAACTGCTCCACAGAGTTTCCAAGGAGCAGCTGGTGGATTCGAATGGCCGACCTTTTAGTTAGCTGCCATAGCTCTTAACCACGATGCCACCAGGGTTTCCTTTATATGCATAGAAAGGTAAAATATAGAGAGGCGGACCGAGATGGTAGAGTAGTCAGATGCTTTTGGTGCTCCCTCTTACAACAAAGAACCGAAAAAACAAGTGAAATGATGATATATAAGACAAGCTAGGAGCCCTGAACATCAAAGCAAAGTTAGAAAACAGAATGAGCGGCAGAGGGAGGGAAAGAAAATTCACAAGCAGCAAGGTGTTGCCAGACCTGAATTGCCGGGAACTCTCAGGCACCATTCCCTGGAGCAACCGCAGCAGGGCTGGCGGTAGCATTTCAGACGCGGTTTCCTCAGGGAGAGACAGCAGGCCCCACAGCCTACTCACACCTCCAGAACCAGAGAAGAATGGTACTCCCAGCAAAAGCTAAGTACTTGCGTTTATTTTACCACACCCCGAGCCCCCAAACTGGCTTCAATTGCTGTCGATTTCCCCGGGCCTGAGATAGGTCCTGCTGCGCGCCCTGAGCCATTCTCCCGGCCTTGCAGAAGGAATAAATTCACAATTGGGGGAAAAGATAATCTGCCAGCTCCACTAAGCTGGAGAGATCAGGACAGAAGCAGCTCCTATCCAGGCACAAACAGTCCATGGACTTTGAATACCTTTCACCCCTGCATGGACCTGTGTGGGCCTGTTTCAGGAGAACAAGCCCTTGCTGGCAGACTGCAACAGTTTCAGCTATGTGGTATAGAGGTGGGTGTTCTGAGGTTTGACACCACTTTGCCTGTTAAACAGGGTCCTGACCTACCCACATCAGGAGCCAAAGGACTGGTGGCTCTACCCATGTCACCTAGCCACCTGAGACAGGGGTCCAAGGACAAGTGGCACCTCCCAGTTCTTACAACCAAAAGCGCTGGGTGCCCACAGTCCGACTGTAGAATCCACCCACCTGAGCACTCTGGGGAACAGGGACGTGCTTTCCTCACAGACACTCAGGGGATGGTTGTCAGCCCCCTGCCTTGTTGAGAGTGTGAGCCCCTGCTGCAATAAGATATCTGTACCTACACCAATCACCCCTGCCCCTCTAAGGCTGTAGGACAGAGCCTGTACCACACACTTGATGACCAACTACCTGGACACTTGAGCTGAATCCATACAACAAAACTAAACAGACTCCTAGGCTCATATGACTGGTAACAGCTACAGCCACCTGGTGACAGGATGTTAGAGCTTCAAAGGTGAAAATAATCAAGCTAGCTCACTCAAGCAACCCATTTGGACATATTAAGACAAAACAAAAGCTAGGATACAGTAAACAAACATAAAATAAACAATAACTTATAGATGACTTGGAAACAACGGTCAATATCAAATCACATAAAGAAGCAGACCATGATCACTTCAACAAGCTCCGAAAACAAAGAATCAAGGAATCTTCCAGATGAAGGTGTCTTCCTGGAATTACCACATGCAGAATACAAAAGATTAATATACAGAACTCTTCAAGACATCAGGAATAAGATCAGGTAAAACACAGAACAAGCCAAGGAACACACAGATAAAGTAGTTGAAGAAATTAAAAAGCTTATTCAAAGATATAATGACAAATTTAATAAGCTGCAAGAATCCACAGAGAGACAGCAATCAGAAATTCAGAAGATTAACAATAAAATTACAGAATTAGACAACTCAGTACAAAGTCAGAAGAGCAGAATTGAGGAAGTGGAAGGCAGAATTAGTAAGACTGAAGATAAAACACTTGGCACAAATATATTCGAAGAAAAGTCAGATATAAGAATTTAAAAAAATGAAGAAACCCTAAGAATCAAGCGGGACTCTACCAAGAGAAATAACCTACAAGTGACTGGAGTACCAGAACAGAGAGGGATAACAGAAAATACAGAGAGAACTGCTGAAGATTTATTGGCAGAAAACTTCCCTGATATCATGAAAGGTGAGAAGATATCTATCCAAGATGCTCATTGAATGCCACATAAAGTAGATCTCAAGAGGAAGTCACCAAGACATATTATAATCAAACTTACCAAAACTAAAGATAGGAGAATTTTAAGAGCAGCTAGGGATAAACGAAAAGTCAACTACAAAGGGGAGTCAATAAGAATAAACTTGGACTACTCGGCAGAAGCCATCCAGACAAGAAGGCAATTGGATGACTTATATGAAGCACTGAAGGAAAAAAATTGCCAGCCAAGAATCATGTATACAGCAAAACTATCTCTCAAATATGAAGGCAAAATTAGGACATTTCCAGATAAACAGAAGTTTAGGGAATTCATAAAAACCAAACCAAAACTACAAGAACTACGAAAGGGAATTCTCTGGTTAGAAAATCAACAACATCAGATATCAACCCAAGACTAGAACACAGGACAGAGGAACCAGATGTGAACCCAAATAGGGAAATCAAAAAAATAGATCAAGATTAAAAAATGCTCAAAATAGGGAAACAGCCAATCATTACGTAAAAGTCAACACTAAAACAATAATGAGGGACTAAGAAATGTAGTCATAGGTCTTTCATATGGAGAGGAAGGCAAGGCAATATAAAGAAATAAAAGTTAGGTTTAAACTTAGAAAAATAGAGGGAAATATTAAGGTAACCACAAGGGAGACTAACAATCCTATTCATCAAAATAAAATACAAGAGGAAGGCGGGGCCAAGATGGCTGACTAAGGTAGCAGCTACCTCGGATCCCTCTTGCAACAAAGACTCGGAGATACAAGTGAATCGATCACATACATGACGATCTACGAACCCTAACCATCAAACACAGATCTAAAGAGTTGACCTGAGTGACAGAGACTGAGAACGAACAAACACGGGTAAGCAGCGACTGTTTTTGGCGCCTGGAGCCAGCGTTCCAGTCAGGAAACCTTGGCGCCGGGCTTTGGACTGGGCGCAGGGGAGCTGAGCACGGCATCCTGAGACAGCGCAAACACGGGGCGCAGCCCTAGCCTCCAGAAGTGACCTCAGGGGAAGCCCAGCCAGTGCACGCAGGCAGAGCAGCGACGCGGCTGACAGGAGAAGTCACCGGGAGGCAGCAACTGGTTTTGGAGCCTAGAGTGTGGCGTCCCAGCTGGGGAACCTTGGCACTGGGCTTTGGACTGGGAGAGGAGGAACTGACCATGGCTTCTGAGACAGTGCAAGCACGGGACACCGGCCTGACCCTCGGGGGCAATCTCTACCCAGCCAGCGCACGCAGTCAACGCGCCTCTCGGAAATCTCAGATAAAACAGTCATCCCAAGCAAGATAAGTAACTTTGTCTATATTCCGGGGTGCTACTCTCTATTTTTTACTCTCTATTTATCTCAACCCTCCCCTCCCCTTCCCAGGCAGCTTCATTAACATTGGAATTTTCCGAGCCAGAGAGTGAAGTACACTGCAGTTTTTTGTTTTTGTCTTTTCCTAACCCATTCTCCTGGCCCAAGAGAAGCAGCTACAAAAAACCCAGGGACCTAAAATCCTTCCCTAATTGGACTAAAAACACAGAACCAGCTCCAGCCAAGCATATGTGATCCACAGTCTTGGGCTTTCATCCCTACAGGGAACAAGGTGGCTATTATAATGCAAAGGCAATTCTGATAGGGATCTGACTGTAATTGTTTTAGCAGATTACTGGAAAGACAAGTTTCCCAGGTCCGATATCTCTGAGTATTCAACAGAGCCCTCACTGACCCACAACAGGGAACTGAGGGCTGAAGCTCCCCCCAGACCACCTAGCCTCCTGCCTTAGGGGTCTAAGGAGGGTGACACCTACCAATCTGGAGAGTACTTGCATTGGGGGCCTAAGGTACAGCTGCAGAGCCCGCCCACCAAAGTGCTTTAGGAATAGAGACACACCTACCACACTGGCACTTGGGGGAAGACTGTCAGCATCCTGCCCCTCCCTGGAGTGTGAAACCCTGCTGCTACTACAATCTGGTGCACACAACTATCACCACTACTTCTCTAGGTGGACAGGTGACAGTCTGCACCACACACTTGGTGACCCAAAATCAGATTCTACTCAAGGATAGTGAATGGTCTCTTAGGCATATATATCTGGTAATAGCCCACACCAGCTGGTAATAGGACATAAGTGATTCAAGGGCTACAACAATCAAGACAGCGCAGTCTAGTAGCCCATCTACGTATATAGAAAGAAAACAAGATAAGACTCGGTGAGCAAATATAGAATAAATCACTACAATATCTTAGAGATGGCTCGGAGACAGCAATCGATATCAAACCACATAAAGAAGCAGACCATGATTGCTTCTACAACTCCCCAAAATAAGAATCAAAATCTTTCCCAAATGAAGATACAATTCTGGAATTGCCAGATGCAGAATATAAAAAACTAATTTACAGAATGCTTCAAGACACCAGGGATGACCTCAGAAATGAAATAAGGCAATCTACAGAAAAAGCCAAGAACACACTGATAAAGCAGTTGAAGAACTCAAAAAGATTATTCAAGAACATAGTGGAAAAATTAATAAGCTGCAAGAATCCATAGAGAGACAGCATTCAGAAATCCAAAAGATTAACAGTAAAATTACAGAATTAGACAACTCAATAGGAAGTCAGAGGACCAGACTCGAGCAATTGGAATGCAAGGTGGGGGATCTGGAGAACAAGGGAATTGACACCAATATAGCTGAAAAAAAAGTCAGATAAAAGAATTTTAAAAAATGAAGAAACCCTAAGAATCATGTGGGACTCTATCAAGAAGAATAACTTGTGTGTGATTGGAGTCCCAGAACAGGGAGGGATAACAGAAAATACAGAGAGAATAGTTGAAGATCTGTTGGCAGAAAACTTCCTTGACATCATGAAAGACAAAAGGATATTTATCCAAGATGCTCATTGAACCCCATTTAAGACTGATCCAAAAAGAAAATCACCAAGACATATTATCATCAAACTTGCCAAAACCAAAGATAAAGAGAAAATTTTAAAAGCAGCCAGGGATAAAAGAAAGGTCTCCTACAAAGGAGAATCAATAAGTTCAGACTACTCAGCAGAAACCATGTAGTCAAGAAGGCAATGGGATGACATATATAGAGCACTGAAGGAGAAAAACTGCCAGCCAAGGATCATATATCCAGCAAAACTCTCTCTCAAATATGAAGGCAAAATTAAAACATTTACAGATAAACACAAGCTTAGAGAATTTGCAAAAACCAAACCAAAGCTACAAGAAATACTAAAGGAAATTGTTTGGTCAGAAAACCAATAATATCAGATACCAGCACATCACAAAGTCACAGAACAAAACATCCTGATATCAACTCAAATAGGGAAATCACAAAAACAAATTAAGATTAATTTTAAAAAGAAAAAAACGCTCAAAACGGAATCATTGAAGTCAATACATAAAAGATCACAATAATCAAAAAGAGGGACTAAATACAGGTGGCATAGAACTGCCATATGGAGAGGGAAACAAGGCGATATAGGACACTACAAGTTAGGTTTTTACTTAGAAAAATAGAGGAAAATATTAAGGTAACCACAAAGAGGTATAACAACTCCATAACTCAAAATAAAAACCAAGAAAAACATAACGACTCGTCAAACAAAGTCAAATAGTATGAAAATGAGGAACATACAATTTACAAAGAAAAATGTCTCAGCACAAAAAAGTAAGTGGAAAAATGAAACTGTCAACAACACAAATAAAAAGGCATCAAAATGACAGCACTAAACACATACTTATCTATAATTACGCTGAATGTAAACGGACTAAATGCACCAATAAAGAGACAGAGAGTCTCAGACTGGATAAAGAAACATGATCCGTCTATATGCTGCCTACGAGAGACACACCTTAGACTTAGAGACACAAACAAACTAAAACTCAAAGGATGGAAAAAAATGTATCAAGCAAACAACAAGCAAAAAAGAGCAAGAGTAGCAATATTAATTTCTGACAAAATAGACTTTAAAGTTAAATCCACCACAAAGGATAAAGAAGGACACTACATAATGATTAAAGGGACAATTGATCAGGAAGATATAACCATATTAAATATTTATGCACCCAATGACAGGGCTGCAACATACATAAAACAAACTTTAACAGAACTGAAAAGTGAGATAGACACCTCCACAATTATAGTAGGAGGCTTCAACACACCACTTTCGGAGAAGGACAGGACTTCCAGTTAGAAGCTCAATAGAGACATGGAATACCTAGTTGCTACGATCAACCAACTTGACCTCATAGACATATACAGAATACTCCACCCAACTGCTGCAAAGTATACTTTTTTTTCTAGCGCACATGGAACATTCTCTAGTATAGACCACATATTAGGTCATAAAACAAACCTTTGCAGAATCCAAAACATCGAAATATTACAAAGCATCTTCTCAGACCACAAGGCCATAAAAGTGGAAATCAATAACAGAAAAATTAGGGAAAAGAAATCAAATACTTGGAAACTGAACAATACCCTGCTGAAAAAAGACTGGGTTATAGAAGACATTAAGGAGGGAATAAAGAAATTCATAGAATGCAACGAGAATGAAAACACTTCCTATCAAAACCTCTGGGACACAGCAAAAGCAGTGTTCAGAGGTCAATTTATATTGATAAACGCACACATACAAAAAGAAGAAAGAGCCAGAATCAGAGAACTGTCCCTACAACTTCAACAAATAAAAAGTGAGCAACAAAACAATCCATCAGGCACCAGAAGAAAACAAATAATAAAAATCAGAGCTGAACTAAATGAATTAGAGAACAGAAAAACAACTGAAAGAATTAACAAAGCCAAAAGCTGGTTCTTTGAAAAAATTAACAAAATTGACAAACCATTGGCCAGACTGACTAAAGAAATACAGGAAAGGAAACAAATAACCCGAATAAGAAACGAGATGGGCCACATCACAACAGACCCAACTGAAATTAAAAGAATCATATCAGATTATTACGAAAAATTATACTCTAACAAGTTTGAAAACCTAGAAGAAATGGTTGAATTCCTAGAAAAACACTACCTACCTAAACACAATCAGAAGTAGAACAACTAAATAGACCCGTAACAAAAAAAGAGATTGAAACGGTAAGCAAAAAACTCCCAACCAAAAAAAGCCCTGGCCCGGACGGCTTTACTGCAGAGTTCTACCCAACTTTCAGAGAAGAGTTAACACCACTACTACTAAAGGTACTTCAAAGCATAGAAAATGACGGAATACCACCTAACTCATTCTATGAAGCCACCACATCCCTGATACCAAAACCAGGTAAAGACATCACAAAAAAAGAAAATTACAGACCTATATCCCTCATGAACATAGATGCAAAAATCCTCAACAAAATTCTAGCCAATAGAATTCAACAACATATCAAAAAAATAATCCACCACGACCAAGTGGGATTTATACCAGGTATGCAAGGCTGGTTTAATATTAGAAAAACCATTAATGTAATCCACCATATAAATAAAACCACATGATCTTATCAATTGATGCAGAAAAGGCATCTGACAAAGTCCAACACCCATTTATGATAAAAACTCTCAGCAAAATAGGAATTGAAGGAAAATTCCTCAACATAATAAAGGGCATTTTTTTTTTTTTTTTTTTTAATGCAAAGCCAACAGCAACATCACTCTAAATGGAGAGAGCCTGAAAGCATTTCCCTTGAGAACGGGAACCAGACAAGGATGCCCTTTATCACTGCTCTTATTCAACATTGTGCTAGAGGTCCTAGCCAGAGCAATTAGGCTAGACAAAGAAATAAAGGGCATCCGGATTGGCAAGGAGGAAGTAAAATTATCTCTATTTGCAGATGACATGATCTTATACACAAAAAACCCTAAGGAATCCTCCAGAAAACTACTGAAACTAATAGAAGAGTTTGGCAGAGTCTCAGGTTACAAGATAAACATACAAAAATCACTTGGATTCCTCTACATCAACAAAAAGAACATCGAAGAGGAAATCACCAAATCAATACCATTCACAGTAGCCCCCAAGAAGATAAAATACTTAGGAATAAATCTTACCAAAGATGTAAAAAACCTTTACAAAGAAAACTACAAAGTACTAGTGCAAGAAACTAAAAAGGACCTACATAAGTGGAAAAACATACCTTGCTCATGGATAGGAAGACTTAACATAGTGAAAATGTCTATTCTACCAAAAGCCATCTATACATACAATACACTTCCGATCCAAATTCCAATGACATTTTTCAATCACCAACTTCGTATGGAAGAGAAAGAAGCCCCGGATAAGTAAACCATTACTGAAAAAGAAGAAAGTGGGAGGCCTCACTCTACTTGATTTTAGAACATATTATACACCCACAGTAGTCAAAACAGCCTGGTACTGGTACAACAACAGGCACACAGACCGATGGAACAGAATTGAGAACCCAGATACAAATCCATCCACATAAGAGCAGCTGATAGTTGACAAAGGTCCAGTGACAGTTAATTAGGGAAAAGATAGTCTTTTTAACAAATGGTGCTGGCATAACTGGATATCCATTTGCAAAAAAATTAAACAGGACCCATACCTCACACCATGCACAAAAACTAACTCCAAGTGGATCAAAGACCTAAACATAACGACTAAAATGATAAAGATCATGGAAGAAAAAATAGGGACAATGTTAGGAGCCCTAATACAAGGCATAAACAGAACATAAAACATTACCAAAAATGATAAAGAGAAACCAGATAACTGGGAGCTCCTAAAAATCAAACACCTATGCTCATCTAAAGACTTCACCAAAAGAGCAAAAAGACTACCTACCGATTGGGAAAGAATTTTCAGCTATGACATCTCCAACCAGCGCCTGTTCTCTAAAATCTATATGATTCTGTTAAAACTCAACCACAAAAAGACAAACAACCCAATCAAGAAGTGGGCAAAAGATATGTACAGGCACTTCACTAAAGAAGATATTCAGGCAGCTAACAGATACATGAGAAAATGCTCTCGATCATTAGCCATTAGAGAAACGCAAATTAAAACTACAATGAGATTCCATCTCACTCCAACACGGCTGGCATTAATCCAAAAAACACAAAATAATAAATGTCGGAGAGGCTGCGGAGAGATTGGAACTCTTATACACTGCTGGTGGGAATGTAAAATGGTACAACCACTCTGGAAATCGATTTGGCGTTTTCTTAAAAAGTTAGAAATAGAACTACCATACAACCCAGAAATCCCACTCCTCGGAATATATCCTAGAGAAATAAGAGCCTTTACACGAACAGATATATGCACACCCATGTTTATTGCAGCTCTGTTTACAATAGCAAAAAGCTGGAAGCAACCAAGGTGTCCATCAACGGATGAATGGTTAAATAAATTGTGGTATGTACACACGATGGAATACTATGCATCAATAAAGAACAGTGACGAATCTGTGAAACATTTCATAACATGGAGGAACCTGGAAGGCATTATGCTGAGTGAAATTAGTCAGAGGCAAAAGGACAAATATTGTGTAAGACCACTATTACAGGAACTTGAAAAATAGTATAAAGTGAGAAGAACACATACTTTTGTGGTTACAGGGCGGGGGAGGGAGGGAGGGTGGGAGAGGGTTTTTTACTGATTAGTTAGTAGGTAAGAACTACTTTAGGTGAACGGAAGGACAATACGCAATACACGGAAGGTCAGCTCAACTGGACTGGACCAAAAGCAAAGAAGTTTCTGGGATAAAATGAATGCTTCGAAGGTCAGCGGAGCAAGGGCGGGGGTTTGGGGACAATGGCTTAAGGGGACTTCTAAGTCAATTGGCAAAATAATTCTATCATGAAAACATTCTGCATCCCACTTTGAACCGTGGCGTCTGGGGTCTTAAATGCTAACAAGCGGCCATCTAAGATGCATCAATTGGTCTCAACCCACCTGGATCAAAGGAGAATGAAGAACACCAAGGTCACACGATAACTATGAGCCCAAGAGACAGAAAGGGCCACAGGAACCACAGACTTACATCATCCTGAGACCAAAAGAACTAGATGGTGCCCGGCCACCACCGATGACTGCCCTGACAGGGAGCACAACAGAGAACCCCTGAGGGAGCAGGAGAACAGTGGGATGCAGACCCCAAATTCTCATAAAAAGACCAGACTTAATGGTCTGACTGAGACTAGAAGAATCCCGGCGGTCATGGTCCCCAAACCTTGTTGGCCCAGGACAGGAACCATTCCCGAAGACAACTCATCAGACATGGAGGGGACTGGACAATGGGTTGGAGAGAGATGCTGACGAAGAGTGAGCTACTTGTATCTGGTGGACACTTGAGACTGTGTTGGCATCTCCTGTCTGGAGGGGAGATAGGAGGGTAGAGAGGGTTAGAAAATGGCAAAGTCGTCATGAAAGGAGAGACTGGAAGGAGGGAGCGGGCTGACTCATGAGGGGGAGAGTAAGTGGGAGTATGGAGTAAGGTGTATATAAGCTTATATATGACCGACTGACTTGATTTGTAAACTTTCACTTAAAGCACAATAAAAATTATTAAAAATAAATAAATAAATACAAGAAAAAAATAAAGACTCAGCAAAAACAAAATCAACAACAATGAATAAGAGGAAAAGACAATACATAAACTTCTCATTACAAAAAAATTAAGTGGGAAAAGAAACAACACACTAAAAGAGACATCAAAATGACAGCGCTAAACTCATACCTATCCAAAATTACGCTGAATGTAAATAGACTAAATGCACCAATAAAGACAGAGTGGCAGAACGGACAAAAAACCATGATCCACCTGTATGCTGCCTACAAGAGACACACCTTAGACTTAGAACACAAACAAACTAAAACCCAAAGGATGGAAAAAAATATATCAAGCAAACAACAATTGAATAAGAGCAGGAGTAGCAATATTAATTTCTGACAAAATAGACTTTAAAATTAAATCCACCACAACGGATAAGGAAGGGCACTATATAATGATTAAAGGGACAATACACCAGGACGATATAACCATATTAAATATTTATGCACCCAATGACAGGGCTTCAAGATACATAAAGCAAACTCTCACAGCATTGAAAAGTGAGACAGACAGCTCCACAATAATAGTAGGAGACTTCAACACATCACTTTCAGTGAAGAACAGCACATCCAGAAAGAAGCTCAATAAAGACATTGAAGATCTAAATGTCACAATCAACCAACTTGACCTCATAGACATATACAGAACACTCCACCCAAAAGCAGCAAAATGTACTTTCTTTTCTAGTGCACATGGAACATTCTCTAGAATAGACCATATATTAGGTCATAAAGCATGCCTTAGCAGAATCCAAAACATCGAAATATTACAAAGCATCTTCTCTGACCATAGGCCATAAAAGTAGAAATAAGTAACAGAAAAAGCAGGGAAAAGAAATCAAACACTTGGAAACTGAGCAACACCCTGCTCAAAAACGACTGGGCTATGGAAGATATTAAGGATGGAATAAAGAAATTCATAGAATCCAATGAGAATGAAGACACTTTCTATCAAAACCCTTGGGACAGCGAAAGCTGTGCTCAGAGGTCAATTTGTATCAATAAATGCACACATACAAAAAGAAGGGCCAAAATCAAAGAATTATCCCTACAACTTGAACAAATAGAGAGCAACACAAGAAACCCTCAGATGCCAGAAGAAGGCAAATAATAAAAGTTAGAGCAGAATTAAATAGAGAACAGAAAAGCAACTGAAAGAGTTAACAAGACCAAAAGCTGGTTCTTTGAAAAAACTGACAAAATTGATAAACCACTGGTCAAACTGACAAAAGAAAAACAGGAGAGGAAGCAAATAACCCGGATAAGGGATGAGATGGGCGATATTACAACAGACCCAACTGAAATTAAAAGAATCATATCAGATTACTACAAAGAATTGTACTCTAACAAATTTGAAAACCTAGAAGAAATGGATGCATTTCTAGAAACACACTACCTACCCAAACTAACACAAAGAGAGGTAGAACAACTAAATAAACCCATAACAAAAGAAAAGATTGAAAAAGTAATTAAAAAACTCCCAAAGAAAAAAAGCCCTGGCCCGGACAGCTTCACTGCAGAG
Organism: Elephas maximus indicus; assembly: GCF_024166365.1. Taxonomy (NCBI): domain Eukaryota; kingdom Metazoa; phylum Chordata; class Mammalia; order Proboscidea; family Elephantidae; genus Elephas; species Elephas maximus. The sequence continues at coordinate 11,320,981 of NC_064840.1, forward strand.
TTCTACCAAACTTTCAAAGAAGAATTAACACCACCACTACTAAAGGTATTTCAGAGCGTAGAAAAGGATGAATACTCCCAAACTCATTCTATGAAGCCAGCATATCCCTGATACCAAAACCACGTAAAGACAGCACACAGACAAGAAAATTACAGACCTATATCCCTTATGAACTTAGATGCAAAAATCCTCAACAAAATTCTAGCCTACAGAATTGGACAACATATCAAAAAAATAATTCCCCATGACCATGTGGGATTCATGTCAGGTATGCAGGGATGATTCAACATCAGATAAACAATGTAATCCATCATATAAATAAAACAAAAGACAAGAACCACATGATCTTATCAATTCAAAAAAGGCATGTGACAAAGTTCAACACCCATTCATGATAAAAACTCTCAGCAAATAGGAATAGAAGGAATTTTCCTCAAAATAATAAAGGGCATTTATACAAAGCCAACAGCCCAACATCATCCTAAATGGAGAGAGTCTGAAAGCATTCCCCTTGAGAACGGGAACCAGACAAGGATGCGCTTTATCACCACTCTATATTCAACAATGTGCTGGAGGTGCTAGCCAGAGCAACTAGGCTAGATAAAGAAATAAACGGCATCCAGATTGGTAAGGAAGAAATAAAAAGTATCTTTATTTACAGATGACATTATCTTATACACAGAAAACCCTAAAGAATCCTTAAGTAACTACTGAAACTAATAGTTCAGCAGAATATCAGGATACAAGATAAACACACAAAAATCAGTTGGATTCCTCTATGTCAACAAAAAGAACATCAAAGAGGAAATCACCAAGTCAATACCATTTACAGTAGCCCCCAAGAAGATAAAATACTTAGGAATAAATCTTACCAGAAACATAAACCAAAAACCAAACCCACTGCCCTCGAGTTGATTCCGACTCATAGCGACCCTATAGGACAGAGTAGAACTGCCCCATAGGGTTTTCCAAGGAGTGCCTGATGGATTTGAACTGCTGACCTCTTGGTTAGCAGCCATAGCACTGAACCACTACGCCACCGGGGTTTCCAGAAACATGAGAGACCTATACAAATAAAACTACAAGACACTACTGCTAGAAACAAAAAGAGACCTACGTAATTGGAAAAACACCTTGCACATAGATAGGAAGACTCAACATTGTAAAAATGTCTATTCTACCAAAAGTGATGTATAGGTACAATGCAATTCCGATCCAAATTCCAACAACATTTTTTAATGAGATGGAGAAGCAAATCACCAACTTCATATGGAAGGGAAAGAGGCCCTGGAGAAGTAAAGCATTACTGAAAAAGAAGAACAAAGTGGGAGGCCTCACACTACCTAATTTTAAAGAAACTATTATACTGCCACAGTAGTCAAAACAGCCTGGTATTGGTACAACAACACATACATAGACCAATGGAACAGAATTGAGAATCCAGACATAAATCTATCCACATATGAGCAGCTGATATTTGACAAAGGCCCAAAGTCAGTTAAATGGGGAAAAGACAGTCTTTTTAACAAATGGTGCTAGCATAACTGGATATCCATCTGCGAATAAATGAAACAAGGCCCATACCTCACACCATGCACAAAAATTAACTCAAAATGGATCACAGAGCCAAATATAAAATCTATAACAATAAAGATCATGGAAGAAAAAATAGGTACAATGCTAAGAGCCCTAATACATGGCATAAACAGTATACAAAACATTACTAACAACGCACAAATATCAGAAGAGAAACTAGATAACTGGGAGCTCCTAAAAATCAAACACCTACGCTCATCCAAAGACTTCACTAAAAGAGAAAAAAGGTTACCTACAGACTGGGAAAAGTTTTTAGCTATGACACTTCCAATCGGCGTCTGATCTCTAAAATCTACACGATACTGCAAAAACTTAACTACGAAAAGACAAATAACCCAATTAAAAAATGGGCAAAGGATATGAACAGGCACTTCACTAAGAAGACATTCAGGTGTTCATGATCATTAGCCATTAGAGAAATGCAAATCAAAACTACAGTGAGATTCCATCTCACTCCAACAAGGCTGGCATTAATCCAAAAAAACACAAAATAATAAATGTTGGAGAGGTTGCAGAGAGACGGGAACACTTACACACTGCTGGTTGGGGAGGTCAAATGGTACGGCCACTTTGGAAATCGATTTGGTGTTTCCTTAAAAAACTCGAAATAGAACTACCATACGATCCAGCAATCCCACTCCTTGGAACATATCCTAGAGAAATAACAGCTTTTACACGAACAAATATATGCACACCCATGTTCACTGCAGCACTGTTTACAATGGCAAAAAGATGGAAGAAACCAAGATGCCCATCAAGAGATGAATAAATAAATTATGGTATATTCACGCAATGGAATACTATGCATCGATAAAGAACAATAATGAATCTGTGAAACATTTCATAACATGGAAGAATCTGGAAGGCATTATGCTGAGTGAAATTAGTTTTCAAAAGGACAAATACTGTATGAGAGCACTATTATAAGAACTCGAGAAATAGTTTAAACAGAGAAGAAAATATTCTTAACGGTTATGAGTATGCAGGGAGGGAGAGAGAGGGGTATTCACTCATTAGATAGTAGACAAGAAGTATTTTAGGTGAAGGGAAAGACGACATACAATACAGGAGAGGTCAGCACAACTGGACTAAACCAAAAGTAAAGAAGTTTCCTGAATAAAAACTGAACACTCTGAAGGCCAGCGTAGCAGGGGCAGAGATTGCGTTTCAGGGGACATCTAGGTCAACTGGCATAATAAAATCTATTAAGAAAACATTCTGCATCCCACTTTGGACAATGGCATCTGGGGTCTTAAACACTAGCAAGCAGCCATCTAAGATGCATGAATTGGTCTCAACCCACCTGGAGCAAAGAAGAATGAAGAACACCAAAGACACAAGGTAATCATGAGCCCAAGAGACAGAAAGGGCCACATAAACTAGAGACTATATCAGCCTGAGACCAGAAGAACTAGGTGGTGCCCAGCTATAACCGAGGACTGCCCTGATAGGAAACACAACAGAGAACCCCTGAGGGAGCAGCAGAGCAGTGGGATGCAGACTTCAAAGTCTCGTAAAAAGACTAGACTTAATGGTCTGACTGAGATTAGAAGAACCACAGAGGTCATAGTCCCCAGACCTTCTGTTAGCCCAAGACAGGAACCATTCCCAAACTGAACTCTTCAGACAGGGATTAGACTGGACTATAGGAGAGAAAATGATACTGGTAAGGAGTGAACTTCTTGGATCATGTAGACACATGAGACTATGTGGGCAGCTCCTGTCTGGAGGGGAGATGAGAAGGCAAAGAGGGTCAGAAGCTGGCTGAATGGGCATGGAAATAAGAGGGTGGAGAGGAGTTTGTGGTCTCATTAGGGAGAAAGCAACTAGGAGTATATAGGAATGTGCATATAAATATTTGTATGAGACTGACTCGATCTGCAAATTTTCACTTAGAGTACAAAATTAAAAAAAAAAAAGTAAAATATATCCTGTATACGAAGACAAACATTTGACTAACTGACGCTAACTAAGAACCGTATGTACCTGTTCCAACTTACCTACAAATTCGACTTAATTACAGAGTTAGGAATGGATCTCATTCATAACCCGGGGACTTCCTGTCCTTTACACTCATGAGTTCATTTAACCCTCACAACCAGCCTATGAGGTACAAGCTATCTTGTCCCCATTTTACAGCTGAGGCAACCAAGGCCCAGAGATCTTCAGTGATTGGGGCCCATGTTCACAGAGCTGGGAAGTAGCAGGGCTGGGATCTGATCTCGCACCTCTTTGGCTCCAGAGTCTGGGCTCTTAGCTTTGTGCTATTTTTATCACTTAAAAATCACGTGATTGCAATTTTATTATTCTTTTTGATACTCCTACAGCCTTGCCCTCACAGGTCCCTTCCGGCAGAGCTGCTTCCTCCTGCCCAACGCTGCCCCCTCTGTTTTCCCAGCTTTGGAACCAACACTGACAGGAGCACACAGGTGTACCCGCAGCCTTACCTGTCTGCCTCGTCAAATACCACGTACTCCATGCTCTGCAGCTTCAGGCTCATCTCCACAGCCACATGCACCAGCCGTCCAGGGGTAGCAATGATTCTGGAAGGGGGAACACAGACCAGGTCACCCCAGGACCAGGGCCACCACCCCCATTCCCTGGCCAGTGGCCATCTGGGGAAGGGGCCCCAGAATATCACCCCTGTTTTACAAACTCACATGTCGGGATTTTCGTGCAGGGCTGCAAACTGGTCTTCCATTCTAGGAAGGAGAGGAGGTGTTAGCTTGACAGGACAGGCCTCTTCAGTCTCTCTCCCATTCTATAACCAAATGAGTCCCCAGGTGAGTCCCCTGACCCCATCCCTACAAAGACAGACCCTGGGCTTAGAGCTGAGGAAAGGCTGCAGCTGAGATGCTAGGCAGAGGCACTGCCTCGAAGAGATACAAGTTGAAACATACAAATTGGTTACAACCAAGAGTTCCCCAAAGAGATGAGCTCAGCCACAAAGCTTACCACGATCCCATGCTGCAGAGAGTAACAAAGCTACCTCTGACCCACAGCACCACGTAGCAACTAACCCTGGAACTGCTGGCTCCAACTAGCAGCCAGGTTCTCTGAATGTCTAAATGCTTGTTCTTAATTAAATCTTTTAGGCACAGATCCCTAACTTTAATCTTCCTCTGAAACACCCTTAGGACACCTGTAGCAGCCAGAATCCTGGGCCAGGCCTAGGCCAGAGAGGGCTGACAATCACAAGCTTTAGAGATAATAAATAATAATGTACACACAAGAACACTGAGAAGCAAAACAGAATGAAGAGTGACTGTCAACAATGACATTCTGGGAGAAGGGTAAGGAAGGGCTGCCTTTGAGGGAGAGACTGTGGGACAAGTAGGAGGTGGGCCACAGTAGACTGGGCTCTGAGCTCAGCTCTACTACCGAATCGTTGCGTGGCCCTGGGCCTATCACTTCCTCAGTTTGCTCATCTGTAAAACACGTGTGGCACCTGCTACCTTGGAAGGATGGAACAAGCATGTCAAGAAATATATATTGCAAATCTGAGCAATTATAAATATTCCTCAATTTCGATGCATTCAACTTTTAAACAACCCACGATGAGGCATATTAAAATATAGACACCCAGATCAAAATTTCAGATTCTCATTGACTCTAGAATTTCTGGAGTCTTGGGGGGTGGATAAACCCTTGAAACTATTACTCTGACTTAAACTTTAAACCAAAAACATCCCCTAAAGTCTTTTTAAAACCAAATAGTTAAGCTAAACTAGTAAAAAAGGTCTGCCTTGAGCATTATGCTCTTTTAAAATCTATACGGTACCCTGGTTGCACAATGGTTAAGTGCTCAGCTGCTAACCAAATGGTCAGCAGTTCGAATCCACCAGCCACTCCTTGGAAACACTGTGGGGCAGTTCTGCTCTGTCCTACAGGGTTGTTATGAGTCAAAATCGAATCAACGGGAATGGGTTTGGTTTGTGGTTTTTTACATGGTATCGATCTGACAACAGCAACTCCAGAGATTAGACAGGAACCTCAGGGGGCAGTGAGTTTACGTTAACGGAGAAGGAACAACTCAGAAAAGGAAAGTGAGAGTGGCTGCACAACTGCAAGAATGTAACTGGTGTCACTGAATCGCACGTGTAGAAATCGTTGAATTGGTGTATGTTTTACTGCATATATTCTCAACAACAACAATAAAGTAAAATTTAAAAAGGAAAAAGAAACACACATATTCATACTAAATTACCCACTGGTGAGCTAAACTAACACTGTGAACCCACAGTTCACTTTCTGGAACCTTGTTATCTTTGTGTTGCAGTACTTTGTGGCCAATTTGCTTTCACATGTTATTGCGTGTTTCCCCTTGCTAGTTTTTTTTGCATGTGCAGAGAAGCTGCTATGATTAATAGGCAACATGGGCTCCATCGGCCCTTGAGGTAAAGGGATATGCTTGAATGGTGGTGACTGTGGCATGGGGGGAGGGGCTCTTACTTGTCCCCACCCAGGATTAGGGCAGTCTTGAGGCCTGTGAACTTGCCCAGCTGTGGAGAGAGAGAGACCAGGTAAGAGAAAATGACACGGCCCATTCACACCTCCCTGCTCCAAACTCCCTGACGGGTCCCCAAGTCAGCCCGGCTGTTCCTGACCCCAGCGCTCACACACCTCCTTGGTGAACTTCATGGTCTGCAGAGCCAGCTCCCGGGTGGGTGAGAGGATGAGGGCACGGGCCCCAGTCTGGGCACTGTGGGCCTTGAGTCGCTCAAACATGGGGATGAGGAAGCAGGCCGTCTTGCCGCTGCCTGTCCGGGCCATGGCCACCACGTCCTTGCCATCCAGGATCATTGGGATGGTCTGGAGAGGAACACATGCGGGAGGTGGGTTGGGGGTGGTTAGCTCCTGCACCTAATACCACGTGAGCCAGAGCTTCAAGTCTCCAGGGAGTGGGCCAGCTAGAGATCTCAGTGAATAGGAAGGGGCTGTTACCCAGCCCTGATCTCATTCTTGAAAGAGCCTGTTTGCACACCTCCAGGGATAAGCAGCTCACTACCCCCAAATTCTTTCCACTGTTGGAGCATTCTTCCGGTTGAGTCAGACTCTACCTCCCTGTCTAATCCTTGTACTTGGGACCCCAGAGAAACATTGTCTCCCTCTCGACCAAGTATCTGCAGGCAGCAATCGTGAGCCTTGGGTGAGAAAGGGGCACTGAGAGCTGCCTGGGCAGGGCCTCAGCAGTGAGTGGGCAGCCCTGGGGAGGCGTGATGGGCAAAGAAGCCTGGTTCAGCCTCCAGTCTGCTGGGTCGACCTTCCTCCATGGTTAAGACAGGCAAGCTTGGTGGAGCTTCAGCAGGGTAAGAGATGACAGATGTGACAGCTGGGACAAGAGGTGGCTGTCAAGGGGCCACACAGGAGGGCTAGGTTTTTAACCAGCGACCCCGTCCCCCGAGACTGAGCCACTGCCTCGTACCTTCCTCTGGATCGGCGTCGGCACCTTGTAGCCCTTCTTCATGATGCCTCTGAACACCGGGTAGCTCAAGCCTGGGAGACAGGGGAACAGTCAAGGGTCTGGGGAACCCCCTCCGACATTTACCCTCGACAGACACAAATTCGAATCCCAGCTGTGCAACCCAAGTGGCTTGGCCTCTCTGTGCCTCAGGGTCCTCATCTGTGCCTCAGAGACCATAATGGTGCCTCTCTTGATGGGCTGCGAGAATTGAGTTGAGGTACCTTAAGTGTTTCCAGCAGCACTGATTAGTGAAGACACCAGGCCTGGTAGGAGAGGCCACCTCAGGAAGAGAGAGGGAAAGGTCCTCAATCAATCCCCTCCAGGCTCTGAAGACTTCTCAGACTCTGGTTTCTTAGGGCCAAATCCAACGCTTTTTTTTTTTTTTAATAAAGTTTTATTGGAACAGTCATACCCACTCACCTGCATATTATCTGTGGTTATTTTAACACTGTAATGGTGTAACAAGGCAGAAAATATTCACTGTCTGGCCCTTTAGAAAAGCAATGAAGGAGAAATGTACAGATTAAATGAAACAAAACAACTGATCACAGTGTGTGAACCTTATTTGGATTCTGATCCCATCAAACTGATGAAATGGTCTAAAAATGTCGTGACCAACTGGGGAACTCTGAACCAGACTGGGTCTAGGGTGGAATTCTGGAACTGTCTGTTTTAGGTGTGGGAAGATACTGCCATCTTTCAAAGGCATATACGAGGAATTTATGGATACAATGGCCTGGTGTCTGCAATCAGCTCTGCAATCACCCAGGGGTGGGGAGTATATGCATGAGACAAGGCTGACTGTTACAGCCTGCTGAAGCTGGGTAATGGGTACCTGGAGACTCACTGTACTGTGCTAGGTTCTTTTTTAATTATGTTTGAAATTTTCTAAATATTTTTAAAAAACGTGTTAAGGACAAGGTGCAGGTGTGGGTGCTGAGAAGTGAGACACATGGGAGAGGAGGCAGCCTTTGGAGACTAAATATGACTCAAGAGTGTGGAGATGGGAGGATACTGGAAAAGCTTGGAGACAGGAAAGCACCACAGCCTTAGCTACACTTTTTGGTCAATTTTTCATCTTTGCTGTTCGGAATGGCAAAATATTGCCATACGTAGATGTTACTTGTTTTTCTTTGATTTCTGATGAAGCTTAGCACACTTTGCAGTTTATCAATTGGCCATCTAAGATTCCTTTTGTGAACTGTCTATTCATTTCCTTCTCCCATTTCTCTACCAGGGTATCTGTCTTTTTCTTATTGATTTGAAAGAACTCTTTGTATATGAGGGATACCAACCCTTTGTCCCATAGGTTACAAATACGGCATTTATTTTAATTTGTTTATAGTGTTTTTTGGCCAAATGCATGCTTAGTTTAAAAAAAAAAGTGAGACTAAGTAGTGCCCACACTTATAAGGCCTTCTTTTCCCTCCTAAGATCATAAAAATATTCACTTTGACATTCAAATCTTTGCTCCAGCTGCTACTGATCTGTAAAGAGCAAGGCAGAAGGATCAGCTTTATTTCCAAAGAGCTGGCCTGGTGTTCCAACACCACTGCCCAACTAATCCACTTTGCCCCTTGGTGTGAAATGCAGTTTTGTCGTGCACTAAATCCCCAAATGTCTTTGCCTGTTCCTGCACTGGCATTGCCTTTTCCAAGTCCTGCTCTGACTGTTCTCCTACGTGTCAGGCCCTGAATGCCTAGAGACCATGTCTGCTGCCTCAGCCACTCACCACAGTGCTGGGCCCAGCGCAGACATCAGTAATCGAGTGCAGAGGCTATGATGACCCCTGTTACTGCTTCCCTAAGGCCCCCGGATGCCTGGCTAACCCACCCATAGACTGGAAGCCTCCTGATTTCTTCTTCTTCTTGTTCTGTGCTCGCACCATCTCCCGGGTGTCTGGCTCCACATCCGAGGTGCATTCTGAGGTGGGGAAGGTGGGCAGCGGTCTGCCAGGGCCCAGCTGGAAGGGAAGAACAGAGGCAGCATCACTCTAGGCGCTGGGGGCAGGAGAAGAGACTGTCCTGTTGCCAGTTTCTCCCTGATTCAAACCAATTATCCTCACAAATCACATGATTTCTCTGCTAACTGTCTCTCCTGTGCCTGGGCCAGGACAAGCCAGAGGTTCAGAACGTGGACTCTGGAGACACGCTGCCTGGGTTTGAATCCCAGTTCTGTAACTTACCAGCTGTGAGACCTCAAGCAAGTGACTTAATCTCCCTGAGCCTCAGTTTCCACATCGGAAAATAGGGATAACAAGAGCATCTGCCTCACTGAGTTGTTGTGAAGATTAAATGGGTAAGTGGAAAACTTAGAGTAGGGTCCAGCACACAGCTGGTAGTACTATCATCAACATCATCACCATCGCCCTGGCCTGTCATTCAGAGCTCTCGAAATTAAAACCTGTAAGAAGTCAATGAAAACACCTACTTTGTATAAGGTACTACTCTTCCAAGCTGTGCTGGCCCCCTCCCCAATCTCCTTTCTGACTCACCCCACCCCAACTCTGGCCTCTGTCTCCCCTGACCTTCTCTCTGCCTGTCCAGGTTCCACTTGTCCTTTAAGCTGAATCCAACCGGATGCCGCCTCTGCGGAGCCTTCTCAGACTATAAGGCTGATCCCTTTCCTCTCAGAAACATTTATGGAGCACTAATTAATAATAAGCTTAAACTGACACTACACTTACGATACGTCAGGTGCCTCTCTGAACAGTCACATAAATTAACCCACTTACTCCTCATCACAGCCCTGGGAGGGCTGTGAGATAGACACTATTATTATGTCCATTTCACAGAGAAGGGAACAGAGGCTCAGAAAGGGGAAGTGACCTGCCCAAGGTCATACGGCCAGCAAGTGGGGTTCAGGGGTTTGAATACTGGCTTCAGGGTCTATGTTCTTTCCACTATGATTCTCTAGGTCAAGGCTGCAGCCTGTTTTGTACAGCCTGTGAGCTAGGAATGGTTTCTACATTTCTTAAAAGACTGAAAAATTCAAACAAAAAAGGCAGAGACTAACTGGCCCACATGCCTGAACTATTTACCACCACACCCTTTTATAGGAAAAATTTACAACCCCTGCTCTAGATAGGAACCCTGGTGAAACAGTAGTTAAGAGTTTGGCTGCCACCTACTTTCTGTTACAGCAGTACTAGATGACTAAGACAATAGGTTATATCTCTGGAGTCATGTTCTCGTTTGTCAAATAAACTGGTTTTCTTCGGGGGGGGGGCCGAAAGAGTTTAGCTGCTAACCAAAAGGTCAGCACTTCAAATCCACCAGCTGCTTCTTGGAAACCCTATGGGGCAGTTCTTCTCTGTCCTACAGGGTCACTGTGAGTTGGAATCGCAACTTGACAGCAACATGTTTGGTTTGAGTTTCTTGCTCTAGGTACACAAAAACAAAGTGGCAGGAACACATGATGTCCTAGCAATATTCACTGAAGGGATGCATAAACGTACATACCCTGTCATTTAATCCTTTCCACAGTCTTCGAGGCACATAAAATCACCTGCCTTCCATGGATGTGCAAACCGAGGCACAGAGAGGTTAAGCACCTTCTCCAATTTCCCACAAAAGGAGCCCTGGTGGCGCAATGGTTAAGCACTCGGCTGCTAACCAAAAGGTCAGTGGTTACCTGCCTTACTCACCAGCAACTCTGCAGGAGAAAAGACCTGGCGATCCGCTCCTGTAAAAATTACAACCTAGAAAACCCTATGGAACAGTTCTACCCTGTCACACGGGGTCATTACGCGTCGGAATTAACTCAACGGCACCCAACAACAACAACCAACGTCCCACAACCAGTACAAGGTTGGGGCAGATTTGAACGCAGGGCTGCGTCACGACAAAGCCATGGGTCTGAACGACTGTGTGAGCTCCTCTTCTTTGGCACTTACTACGATCTCTGCCCTCTTGTGCTGTTCAGTGCCTTCAGCACTTACAGAGCACCTACTGTGTGCCAGGCACCTGATGAGGCTGGGGTGGGGAAACGGTGGAACGAGGTCTCATCTGGCACCTGCTCTCAAGGAGTGCAGTCCTCCTCTGCATGTGAGTCAGAATCCACCCGATGGCACAAAACAACAACATGCCACTCACAAACTGTGAGGTCTTGGTCAACTTGTTTCACCCCTCTAGGTCTCAGTCTCCTCGTCAGGAAAATGGGGATCCCAGTACTTAGATGACCGAATTGGTGTGAGGATTGAATAAGGCAAGTAAAAAGCTCTTAGCACGGGGTCCGGCACGTGGTAAGCGCTCAACAAGCGCCAAGTTTCATTTATTATTAGTTTTCCAGGAGATGTAGGGGCGTGAGTCTCTCAGCCCTCTCCCTACAGCAACCTCCCAAGAATCCCCCAAACTCACAAAGTCAGACCTTCACCCGCACTTTTCATTGGACGAATGGAGGCTAGGACTCGCCCCCTGGGCAGAAGGTAGCCAATGAGGTAGCGCGCTATCAGAAGCCAGGCTGCAACGCCTGCAGGCACCGCACGGGCCACCGGAACCGGGAGTCTCCAGCCCCGGCAAACCCCGAGACCCATGCTCAGGCCGCCGGGCAGGCGGACCCGACCCCTACCCTCAGCCGTGTCCACCCCACAGCGGGGAAACCGAGGCCGCGGCAGCACGGCTCTCAGCGCCCGGATCGCAAACGTGCCGGCCCCCCCGCGTATCCCAGCCCCGCACTCCCACCTTCCGGGCCCGGGAGTCATCTTCCGCCTGAATCTCAAACTCGCCGTCCTCCGAGTCGCTGCCGCGGGCCTGGGAGGCCGCGCCCCGGCGTTTGCGGAGCCCCTTCTTCTTCCGCCACTGGGCCATGGCCGCGCGGGACCGGGATCCGGCCGCGGGACGCGTGCCGGCCGCCATGCGGGCCCGGCGGACGGAGACGGAAGGGGGCGGAGCCTGCGGGCCGCACCAACTGCGTGGCCGGGCGGGGGGAGCCCATTCCACGCCCCTGGCTGCGCCCCCGCCGCTTTTCGCAGCCCCGGAAGCCTGGCACGTAAACCCCCGCCCTGCCAGGGGACCGTCTCCTGCCTTTGGGAGGTCCCCGGGGGCGTCAGGAGCGGGGCGGCCGCCAGGCAGGAATGGTTCCAGCCGCCTCGGCCCCGCTGCGCAGTGGTTGTTGTTGGAAGCGCGCGCCGAGCACACGTCGCTAGGGCATGGCTGTCCCGGGTGAGTGCATCCGCGCTGGGGGCCGGGGCGGCCTGGGCTCCGGGATTCCCGGATGCGAACGAAGTGCGATCACAGATGCATAGGGCGCCCTGGGTGCTCGTGCGCCCCAGCAATGGGGTCCTGACTTGGTGGGGAGGGGGCGCTCGAGACGGGGGCTGGGGGCTGGCTGCCAGCCGAGATGCCCAGGTAAGAGAATAACTCAAGAATATAGAGAGCTTGGGCATTAACCAGGGAGCAGCGGGGAATCGGAGGAGTAAAACCAAAATACTAGAGAGGTTAAGTGCTCAGGCTCTCAATTCATACCAAAAAACCCCCACATCAAACGGGTTCATTGGATTCGGTCTCATGACAGTTACATATGTTACTGAATAGCACTGCTCCATAGGATCTTCTTGGCTCTAAACTTCATGGAAGCAGATTTCCAGGCCTGCCTTTTGTGGCACCTCTGGGTGGGTTCGAACTGCCAACCCTTCCATTAGTAGTCAAGCACAAACGATTTGCACCACCCAGGAACCACTCTCAATTCATAAAAGATTCAAATGTCCTTTCCATCACTTTCCAGGCGTTGCCTACACATCTGAGTTCACTTTTTGAAGGCTATTTTGTCATCTGTGAAATGAACATAATCGAAGCTGCTTCACTGGGCTGTTGAGAGCATTAAATGAGAGGATGGTTGACAACCACTTGGAAGGAGGTAAGTGGTCAATACTGGCGGTCAATAGTCCCACCCTCTTAAATATACACAGGGTATGTGAGTGCGGACCTGCCCTTCTCCCCCTCCTGCCATCCAAAAAAACAAAAACCAAACCCAGTGCCATCAAGTCGATATTGACTCATAGTGATCCTATGGAACAGGTTAGAACCGTGTCATAGAGTTTCCAAGGAGCGCCTGGCAGATTCGAACTGCCGACCCTTTGGTTTGTAGCCGAAGCACTTAACCACTACACCACCAGGGTTTCCCCTCCTGCCGTACCGTAGTGTGTTTCAAATGGACACAGACCCCATCATTCTTTCATCTTCCCAGTTGTTACATAAATTGAGAACCCACAGCATGCAGGCAAACTATTCGATTCATCTGTTTATTCACTCGTTCACTATTTGCCGGTAGCCCCACCCCACCATCACTGTGACAACTAGAAACACCCCCAACGAATTGCCAGAATGCCCCTGGGGTTGGCAACGCTCACTTTAGGAGGACTGGTTGAGGGAGAATTATACCCTTTTGCTAGCGGGACTCAGCCAGAGGAGTCAGTGGGATTCGGAGCTACCAGTCTCCCTCAGCAGCACTGCTGTTGACTTGGTACCATCCTCTTTCACAGGCAGCCCTGCAGGCAGGGCCTGGCACTCAGAGTGCACCCAGTGTAAGCCATGAGGACCCCCGTGGAGCTGGCCATCAACAGGATGCAGACCCTCCACCTTCAGCACCGCTCCCGGGGTGGCCACCGGCCCAAGGCCAGGGCGTCATACGTGGATGAGACTTTGTTTGGCAGCCCTGCGGGTACCCGACCCACCCCACCAGACTTCGACCCGCCCTGGGTGGAAAAGACCAGCAGAACCAGGGGGATGAGTATAGGGGCATTGCAGGCCTCGGGGGCCAACGAGAGCTATGAGAGCACCCCGCCCAGGGGCAGCACCCCTACCCTCACACCAAGAAAGAAGAACAAATACAGGTAGCGGGGTAGGGAGCTGTACTCTGTACTCAATGCAGCCATCTGCATTCCTGTGACAGACCTGCTGTGGGAACTGATTGGCCAGGCCGGGGGCACATGCTGGGGAATTGGGACAGGATGCACTGTGGTGCCAGGCTGGGGAACAGGGACTCTTGGGATCTGCAGGCAACCCTTCTGCTGTTGTGGGTGCTGGAGGGAGTGTTAAGGTTTTGGGGGTTGTTTCTCTCCCAGCTCACTGCATTTCTCTTCCCTCCACCAGATTGATCAGCCACACTCCATCTTACTGTGACGAGTCGCTGTTTGGCCCCCGACCTGGGGGCATTGGCTGGGAGGCCTCATGGATGGCAAAGGGCGATGCTGCAAAACTCCGTGCCCTCTTCTGGACACCCCCCGCTACTCCCAAGGGTAGCCACTCACCCCGGCCCAGGGAAACCCCGCTTCGAGCTGTCCACCCAGCCAGTCCCTCCAAAACAGAGCCCAGGGTGGCGGCACACTCCCAGATGCTACCCTTGGATGGGTTAGACACTCCAGACCCTCTGCGGCGGGGACGATCCCAGTCTCTCACCCACCTGAACGTTCCCAGTACTGTTCATCCATGTGCCAGCCCTCCCCGTGCCAATGGGCCTCGGGACCCCAGGTCTCCGCTGTCAGGGGTGACCTTCCGGAGCCCCCTGGTGACTCCCAGGGCTCACTCCATCAGTGTGTCAGTGCCAGCCACTCCCCGACGTGGTAGGGCCCCCCAGACACCAAAGCCCCCTTGGAAATGAGCTTCCTGGTCCTGGCATTGGGTTTGCCTGTGGGGTCATAGCGAAGGGCACGGCTTCAGAGTATAGCACTGATGGTGGCTTCTTCTGCCAGAGAGGCCCGCTAGCCTCTGGCCCCAGACTGGAGTCTCCCAAGTATGGGAGAAGCACCCAGGGGATGGTGAGGGAAAGCATGGTGGGCAGTACCTCCCTTCATTCTGACAATGTGTAGTTGCTTCCTGACGTGGATTGGGAGGCGGTCCTTGAGATGCCTCTCTTGTCTCAGCCATGCTCCATATCAGTGCCAACCCAGGTGCCCCCAGGGGAGGAACCCTTTCCCTCCCCCACCAAGCCTACAACGTGGTCTTGGTGCCAAGTGTGAATAAATGTGATTGCCAACTGGGACCAAAGGTTCCTTCCCCCACTTCAAGCCGAGCTTGCAGCTCAGGAGTCATTTCCAGCTGAGTCTAGAAGCCCCAGAGACTCCCAGGATAGTGGACATGGGGACACAGGAGGATCTGGGTTAGTACTCGGAGGAACAAATAATCGTGTATTTTCACGTGTATTAAATATATCAAAACCATGATGCTTACTGATTTTTCTTTTTAAGACCAGTGTCAGGCCTGAGTTGATTAAATAACAAAGCTAAGTAATATAACAGGTAGTACAAAGTTGGGCAGAACCCACAACAGTGGCCAGTGGGTGGCTGGAGTTGGAGGACACAGCAACACGGGATCCCTCCTGTCCTTGCTTGCCAGCCAATGCCAATGACTGCTAGGTCGCTCCTGAGTACAGAATAGGAACCTTAGTTTTTTGTTTGTTTTGAAGTCATATATATGTGCATGTATTTCCCACCTTTTCAGAAAACAATGCTTAGGCCTTTGCCAGGAGGCGGGGTCCAAAAAGGCCAGAAAATTACCTGTGTATCTGGGCATCTCAGGACAGAGGCCTCAGCCCTCACCCCCACGCCAGGGCACTGCCTGTATCCCGCCCGGCTCTGCTTCCTGTAGCTGCTTAGCCCTGGAGTAGATCAGTTGGGAAAGATAGCAAAAGGCTTTGCTCAAATGGATTTGCCCACGACCCCCAACATTTTGCCCTGGTTGATTTGCAGGTGGGGCTGGGTTTGGGGCCTGCCCCTGTCTCCCCGCAGGGAAGCACTAAGGAGCCCAATGGAGGTTGCATCATGGGTTTTGAACCTCTGCCTTGGGGAGGGGAAAGGACAGAGTGGACATTGCTGGACCAGGGTCACGAGTGCAAATGCCTGCAGGGTCAGATGGGCCACCAGGGGAGCAGACCGACTGCGTTCTTTGGGCACAGACATACTTTGAATTTTTAACATGTATGATAAAAAAAAAAAAAAATTTTTTTTTTTTAATGATGTTTAGGCTTTCTAGAACTTCGAAAAAGAATTGCGCCCCCCCCTTCTGGTTTTCCTTGAAACATCCAACTCTGATTTGTCTTTTTACCCTCCCCTAGTTTTTAATAGACACAGCCCAGAAATACTCCTCTTTCCTCCCAGCTGTACTAAAGGAGACAACAGCCCTGATGGGACAACTGATGTGAGGCCTTCATGTCCGAGAGACTCTTGGGAGTGGTGGGGATTGGGGCAGCTGCAGAGAGGCTGTTGCTCAGCTCCAGAAGACAGACAATGGTTGCCTATGGGGATGTAGGCCCAGAGTGCCCTTGATGATTAGAATTTTTCAGAGAAGGCAGAAAGCTGGATCTGTATGTGATGACCCTGATTCTTAATGCCAGTGACTAATTTGGAAACATTTCAGCAACCTAGGCCCCAAATAAAGCCAGGGCGAGGCTGTAGGCTATGACCCCTGGACTCCTGCTGAGCTTTGCAAGACCTGGAGGGGGAAGAAGTTTCAGGCAAGCTGATAATCCTAGAGCAGGGCCCCTGTGAGCAGTCTGAAATCCTGAGGCCCTGCTCCTGGAGTGCCACCCCCCCGCCACAGCTCTAATACCCTACCTCCTGGCCCCCAAAACCACTCATCCAGGCTGGTCACGTGGCCATGGCAGCCATGATAGTGACTGGCCCCAGGCAGGTCTGCTTTCCCACTGAGGTTACGGTGAGAAGCGGTCATCCCTGCTTTGCCCTCCTCATGGAAGTCCTGTGGCCACAAGAACGCGCGCAGTTCTGGTAAAGAGGTTTATTTGTAGGCCATGCCTTTGCATGTGGTTTAAAATGCTTTTTAATTTAAATAATCTTATGAAGCCATAAAGCACAGGTCTCTCCATTCCAGGGGCTTCCTGGTTAACCTCTAGGAGGGTGGTGCTTGGGCTCCCAGATGGGAGGGCTCATTTCTTACCCTTGGGCTTCTCCTTGCCCTTGGGCTTCTCCTTGCCCTTGGGCTTCTCCTTGCCCTTGGGCTTCTCCTTGGCCTTGTCCTTCGCTTTGCCCTTGCTCCGCTTCTTCTTCTTGGACCTGAGCATGGAGCGGACCAGGTAGCCCTTCCACATGGCCTGGATGAGCGTGGCAGCCCGCACCATGCGCACCAGCTGCTCCTCAGCCTCCATCCTTTTCTTGGAGTTAATCTCTCTCTCCGTGCGGATCTGGGAGAACTCCTCCACCAGCACGTCATGCTTCTGTTTCAGCTCCTCCAGCTGCACCTTCTCCTCCTTGTGGATGACCTCCAGCTCCTCGTACTCCATCTGGGGGGTCAAGGTCACCAGGGCTGGAGCTGGCCTCCCACCCTTCTGCAAACGCACCCTGCCCTTCCCAACCCGCCTACACGCACTAAGAGGTGATGGGGTCCACCCTAGCTCCAGGTAGGCCCAACTGAAATAGTTTCAGGAATGGGAAAGAGAAACATGGGCTTGTGAGCTGGGTGACTGAGTTTCAAATCCCAGCTCCGCCACCACTTCAGGGGCTTCACCTCTCAAGGTTCCGTTTTCCCTCGTCCAAAGCAGAGAACAATTCCCAACCCGGGTGCTGTTTTTCAGGGTTAAGTGACATAACAGGTGCCATGTACTTGACCTGATACCAGGCACACAGTGGGGATACAAGGAGGGGAGGCTGCTGCCACAAAGACACCCAGAGGGGGATTTCTAGAACCTCCTCAGGTGACCGAGTCCCGAAGTTCTTCCTTAGGTCTAATCGCAGCCTCTTCCTGCTATAATTTACATCCATCTCTCTTCCTTCCTTCCTTACTCCCTTCCTCCCTCCTTACTCCCCCCCCCCCACTTCCTTCCTTCAGCTAAAGTTTACCAAGCACCTACCAAAAGCGAAGCCCTTCCAGAGAACTTAGAGCTGAGTAGACAGGGTCCCTCCAGCACCCGTCTCCAAAGTCGCCCCTCCCTGGGCCTGCACAGTCAGACAGAGCAAGGCCCTAGCTCACCCTCTCTGAACAGCACTCCTGGCTTTGGGCACTCAGAGGTTGATGCCATCTTCAGTGCTGCCCAGGCTTTCTTGTCCCCTAGGGCTCAGGAGTGCCCCAGTTTGTAGGCTGCCTCTCCCTGAGCACTCCCTCCAGGCCAGACCCTGTGCTGGGTACAAGCATCTGTGACAACGGTGTGTCATTTGATCCCACTGTGGGGCCAAGACGTATGTCATTGCCTCTGCTTACCAGATGCAGGAGTGGGCTCAGGAAGGTTGAGTCCCTTGCTTAAGGTCACACAGCTGCTAAGTGACACTTTCCTGTCTTCACTGCTGCAGCCCCAGCACTTGACACATCTCAGGGGCTCAGTAAGAACTGGCTAAATGGCCGAGTGCCGTGGTGGAGGGCCTCACACCTGACCCTGTTGGGGTGTGTACCTACCGGCTGTGGGGTGCTGGCTGAGCTGAGCCAGGAGGAAGCAGAGGAGTATGGGGTGTGGACACTAGATGGAGCCAAAATCATTAGGCCGAGCCCGGGCACTTCTCTTCCTAGTGGCTCAGGGCTTCTGGCTTCTTCCTTTCCCACCTGGCCTCTCTCTGCCCCAGGCTGGACAAATCCTTGAGCAAAAGGCCCATTCCAGGGCCTCTCGGGGGCTCAGAACCTAGCACAAACCACGACCCATCTTGGAGTTTCCCCTCCCATGTCTAGAAGGTCTTGAAAGAGACAAATTCCGCACCAAATACCTGCTTTTCGCTCATCTCCATATCATACTTCTGGATCCAGTTCTCTATTTCTGTCTCCACTTTATATTTCTTCTAAAAAGAAAGACATCACATAGTCATTGTTGGATGGAGCAAGGTTAACAACAAGCAGCTCCAGGCACTTTTGCATCGGGCCTGTGGTGGGAGAGCTACGCGTCTCCCCATATTGAATCCTCACAATAAGGTCGGTTCTATTGTCCCCATCACACAGATGAGGACACTGAGGCTCAGGAGTGTAAGTCATGGATTTGAAGCCAGCAGTCTGACTCCAGAACATTCTCTCAGGCCTCCACGCCCAACAGCATCAAGGGCTTTGGTGCCTGGCACAGAACAATGCTCCGTAAACAACAGCTGTTTCTGTTATTGCCCCCATGGCTGACCACAACCATCTAGATAGGCCCTGTTATCTCCACCTTACAGATGGGGAAGCTAAGGCTTGAAGAGGAGAAGCTATTTGCCCAAGGTCACCCAGCTGGGCAGTGAGGGCCATGGGTCTGGATTCAGCTCCAAGCCCCAAGCTTCAGGAGCCATGGAATTTGTGAATCTCAGTCTATTCCCTACCCCCAGCTGTTCAAAACCTGGGAGGCCAAGAGTTCTCCAAAGCCAGGGAGGCTCTGTACTCCTGCCCAGAGAATAACGTCTTGAGTTTTGAGCGTGTCCCTAGGAGCATCAGTCCTTGAAGTGAAATTTATTTTCACGGTATCCCGCAAAGAATGAGGGAGTCAGGACTAGTCACTTCCATTTTCCAAAGGAGAAAAAAGACTTTATTGGCAGAACCAGACATTATAACCCAGCATCTGTGCACACAGCAGGTGCTCAAGCAGTGTGTTGAAGAAGTTCATTCCCCCAGGCTTCCTGTTTTCCATCCTATATGCTCACCTTCAGGGTACACCCCTGCAGATAAGCCCCTGGGCCTTGACCTTCTCGAAGGGATCATTCCTGGCTGTGGAGCCAGAGAGACCTAGGTTTGAATTCCTGCTCCACCCTCTACTATCAAGTTCCCTCACCTCTCTGAGCCTGTTCTGCCATCTGTAGGATTGTTAAGAGGATGGAATGAGACTCCCAACACTTAGCATGGTTTCTGGAACACACTATGTGCTCCATAAGTGTTAGATACTTTCATAGAGATTCGGAGCTCGATCAGATTAAGCCTTCTAGAACGTCTGCTTCAGCCTCAGTTTCCCACATTTATTCATTCATGCCACAATTATTTCGTTGAGCCACTGTTTGGGTGCTGGGGATATAGCTGTGTGCAAGACAGGCGTTCTAATTGGCTTGCAGCATTCTAGTTGGCATGTAGTGATGCTGGGATGGAGACCCAGGTCTCCCTGTCCCCAGTCCCCAGGCCTGTCTGCTGCACCCTCCTGCCTCCCAGGGGACCGTGGCTCAGGGCTGGGCTTCCGGTGCTCCCCAAGCAGCTGCACAGGCTGACACTGCTGGAACCCTAGGAGTGATGGAACAGGCCTGCCCCACCCCTGCCCCCGCGGCCACTTGTCCCACCCTCCCCTCCATCCGGGGCACCTTCCTCAGGGTCTGCTCCTGCTCCCGGTTCTCCGTGACCAGGTTGTGGTACTGTGTGCGCAGCGTCAGGATCTCCTGCTGGATCTTGGCCATCCTGGCCTGTGAGGCCCGGAAGTCTGCCTTCTGCTGCTTCTCGGCTTCCTGCTTGGTGCGAAGGAGGCTGTTCTCTGAGAACTTGAGCACCTGGTGCAGGTGGTTCTTCAGTTCTTGGATCACAAAGTTCTCCTTCTCCACCTGGGCCAGAAAGAGCAGGGGCTCTGTTAATCCCTACAGGATGACGACAATCCCAGGAGCTGCTTCTGTTACTGCATGCTCACTCAGGGCCGGGCATGCCACCTGCGTCATTACCTCATCCAACCCTCCCTACAGCCCCTCCACAGGGGACAGGGACAGCCCGCTGTACAGATGAGGAAACTGAGGCTCAAGGAGGGCGCATCAGCTGGCTGGGGTTACGTAGCTGAGCTGGGCTTTGAAGCCAGGCAGCTCTGTCTGCCCAGAGCCCCGGTTCTTGGCTACCACCTCTGTTTCCTGGCATGAGTGAGGGGCACAGGCGAGCCGAACAAGGCCACTGGAGAGCTCTGGGTCAGCAGAGAAGCTCTCTGCCACCCGGGGCCCAGCAGGGGTGCGACACTGAGAGGCGAGAGGAAGACACCTCTGCAGCCCAGACTCTCCCTTGGGGTCAGCCCCTGGCTTGTCCCTTGCCCTCAGCCTGTTCTACAATGGGAATGGGGCGGGGGGGATGGGGCTGTTTTGTAAACAAGCTTCAGAAACCCTTATCAGAAAACATTAGTATCTCCATCTACACCTCCACACAGGGGCTGGTCCCTTCCCTCTTTTGCTTTACATCTTGGCTTCATTGTTCCTGGTCCTTTAGGTCTAAGTTCTGTTCTCCTATGACACTCCCTTATATCACCCTGTACTTACCCTACATTGTACTTCTCACAACTGTAATGAAATCAGTTTTTAATACCTACCTTCCCTATTCAACTATGAACTCCGTGAGACTGGGATCACATGGGGCTTATTTACAAGGCCTGGCACCTATTGGGAGCCCTGGTGGCACAGTGGTTAAGAGCTCGGCTGCTAACCAAAAGGCTGGCAATTCAAATCCACCACTTCTTGGAAATCCTATGGGGCGGTTCTATTCTGTTCAATAGGGTCGCTATGAGTTGGAATTAACTTGATGGCAATGGGTTTTTTGGTAGCTAATAAGTGTTCAAAACAATATTTGTGGAGGAGATGAATGAAAAAAGCTATTTAAATCACTATGAGTCCAGGTGGCACAATGGCTCAGTGTTCAGCTGATGACCAAAAGGTTGGTCATTGGAACCCACCCAGCAGGAGAAAACCAAAACCAAAAAACCCACTGCCGTCGAGTTGATTATTGACTCATAGTGACCTATAGGACAGAGTAGAACTGCCCCATAGAGTTTCCAAGGAGCGCCTCGTGGATTCAAACTGCCGACCTTTTGGTTAGCAGCCATAGCTCTTGACCATTATGCCACCAGAGTTTCCAGCAGGAGAGAGACCTGCCAATCTGTCTCTGTAAAGATTACAGCCTATACTAAGCAGCCAT
Organism: Elephas maximus indicus; assembly: GCF_024166365.1. Taxonomy (NCBI): domain Eukaryota; kingdom Metazoa; phylum Chordata; class Mammalia; order Proboscidea; family Elephantidae; genus Elephas; species Elephas maximus. Next base: position 11,342,797 of record NC_064840.1, read on the forward strand.
CTAAGATACATCAATTGGTCTCAACCCACCTGGAGCAAAGAAGAATGAAGAACACCAAAGACACAAGGTAATTATGAGCCCAAGAGACAGAAAGGGCCACACAAAAAGCAGAAGCTACGTCAGCCAGAGACTAGAAGAACTAGATGGTGCCCGGCTACAACCAATGACTGCCCTGACAGGGAACACAACAGAGAACCCCTGAGGGAGCAGGAGAGCAGTGGGATGCAGACCCCAAATTCTCATAAAAAGACCAGACTTAATGGTCTGACCGAGACTGGAAGGACCCCGGTGGTCATGGCCCCCAGACCTTCTGCTGGCCCGGGACAGGAACCATTCCTGAAGCCAACTCTTCAGACATGGATTGGACTGGACAATGGGTTGGAGAGGGATGCTGGTGAGGAGTTTCTTGGATCAGGTGGACACTTGAGACTATGTTGGGATCTCCTGCCTGGAGGGGAGATGAGGGGGCAGAGGGGTTAGAAGCTGAGAGAGTGGAGGGAAGGAGTGTGCAGTCTCATTAGGGGGAGAGCAATTAGGATATATAGCAAGGTGTATATAAATTTTTGTATGAGAGACTGACTTGATTTGTAAACTTTCACTTAAAGCACAATAAAAATTAAAAAAAAAAATTACAGCCTAAAAAACTCTACGGGGCAGTTCTACTCTGTCGAAATTGACTCTACTTAACAACAACATTCACATCATTAAGGAAAAATCCAACCACCAAAAAATTCCTGCTACTCAGTGTGACTCCTTCCATAACCCAGTGGATACTGTGAGGCGATACCTCGGCATCCCTGCTCTTGAGGCTTTTGGCCAACTCGTTTTCAAGAGCTTCCACAGCTTCTTGGTTCCTTCTGTTCCGTCTAGTGATATCCTGTATGAACTGGGTCTTGTCCCTGACCTCCATGGGGCTAGTGAGTAGCTTCTCAAACAGGAAACCACGGAGTTCTACCAGGCTATCGATGAAACTCTGGGCTTCTGCACTTCTGCCTAGCGTCTGCATCTGCAGGAGCCTGGCAGCCTGGGGGTTGTTGAGCAAGAGCCGCAGGATGCTCTTGGTGGAGGCTTTGATCTGTCCCATCAGTGGTGGGAGACTGTATTTCTGCTCCTCTATGACAAGGAGCAGGTCTCTGAGCCCCCTTTCATCCTCCATGTCTTCTAACTCCTGCACCTGCCTTTCTTGGTCGTTCAGGTCACTGACACTGTCCAGGAGGGTCTTACAGAGGTCCTCATGGTCACTCACTGCCCTCATGATGTCCTCCCCCAGGATCCCCTCCAGAGACGCTTGATTGGCTACCACATCTGATAGGAGGGTCACCAACTCCACCTTGCGGATGGCCTCATCCAGGACGGACATGATTCTCTTGGTCTCGATGGTGGTGAGTTTGGTCTTAGAGGGGACAAAGGATTTGAGCGGGGAGGCTGGTTTTTTGGTTGCCTCTGTTGTCATCAGCCTTATTCTGTGGAAGTCAGGGCCTTGGTAGAGGGGGGCCACGGAGACAACATCCAGAGACATTCTGTGAGCAGCCTTCTTTGCCTTTGAACACCCTAGGAGATTGAGGCTTCAGTAGCCTATGTCGGTCTCCTGCTTTTATTGTCTCTGGCAACCCTGAAAAAAGGACAGAGTGAGCTGTTAGTAGAGTTGTGGGGCATCCATGTGGCTAGTATGGGCACTGACCAACAGACCCATTGTTGTTGAGTTGATTTCAACTCATAGCGACTCTATAGGACGGATTAGAACTGCCCCATAGGGTTTTCAATGAGCGGCTGGTGAATTCGAACAGCCAACGTTTTGGTTAGCAGCCAAATGCTTAACCACTTCGCCAGTATGGCCACAAAAAAAAAAAAAAATTTTTTTGCACAGCAGCCATAAATTGTTGTCATTGAGAGTGCACGTTAGGGGCTCTGGAGCTTTTGCACAGAATCTAGAAGCAGTTTTTCACTCTGTGACCGCATTAGTGCCGCGAGGGCAAGAGGACTAAACGTGGAGAACTGAGTCTCAGGGACCAACCGGGAAAGCGGACGCTGCTCTTGGGATTTAAATACGGTATTTAAACTTAGTATTTAACTACAAGGAACTGGTTACACAGGTGATGGAGGAGTTGGGAGGCCAAGCCAGCTGTGGCTCCAGAGTCCTCTGGGTGACCCTGGTCCACAAGCTCACCACTTCCTCCTTCTGTGGCTGGCTTGGCCTCCCAACTCCTCCATCACCTGTCCAGGAGGAGCCGGAGGTACAGAGGAGATGCAGTCACTGCTGGGAACACAACCCAAAGCAGAGAGGGGAGAAATACCCCGGCTTTTTCCTTCCTCCCGCCCTCCAAGCCAACACCAGTGCCTCCTATTGGCCAAACCAGGAGGGAAGCCAACTGACCAGGGGGCCTGGGAACCAACAGCCTGCAGGCATCAGCAACCTGAGACACGGAGCAGAGAAGGGGAGGAGTGAGGGACAGATTTAAGGGCACACAAGACTAGGGCCAGCTCAGCGCTTTGTTACTGAGTTTTAAGTACTGACTTAAAAACAATAGTGAGGGGCGTGCAGATAAACAGTGACTTCAAAATAAAACAAACACACAAAAACACCAAAAAACTATTTCACTAAATGCAACATGGGATCCTGGATTGGATTCAGGAACAGAAAAAGAACATCAATGGGGAAACTAGCAAAATCTGTAGTTTAGCTACGAATATTGTATCGATGTTACTTTCTCAGTTTTGATAAATGTATCATGGTATGTTAGATGTTCATATTAGGGGGAGCTGCGTGAAGCGTATACCGGAACACTCTGTACTATTTTTGCAATTTTTCTGTAAATCTACAATTGCTACAAAATAAAAAGTTTATTTTAAAAAATTTTTTCAGAAAAATTATGGCAGCAATCAGAACCGACAATTTATGTTGCCCACATAGCACAATGGTGAAGAGTACTTAGCTTTGCAGGCGGCCCCTCTTGGGTCCAAATCCTTCCCAAATGACCCCGATCTGGCTATTTAATCACCCTGAGCCTGGGCTTCCTCAGTCATAAAACAGGAATCACCAGGATCAACAGGAAGCTTCGAGCACAGGGCCTGCACACTGGGTGCTCAATAAATAAAAACTATTATATCACCTGGAAACCTTGGCGGCGTAGTGGTTAAGTGACCTGGCTGCTAATCAAAAGGTTGGCAGTTTGAATCCACCAGGCACTTTTTGGAAGCTCTATGGGGCAGTTCTAATCTGTTCTGCAGGGTCGCTATGAGTCAGAATCGACTCAATGGCAAAGGGTTTGGTTTTTAGGTTTATTATATCCCCCAAACCCACTGCTGTCGAGTCAATTCTGACTCATAGTGACCCTACAGGACAGAGTAGAACTGCCCTATAAGGTTTCCAAGGCTGCAAATCTTCATGGATGCAAACTGCCACAACTTTCTCCCTCGGAGCAGCTGGTGGGTTTGAACTGCTGACCTTTTGGTTAGCAGCCGAGCACTTTAACCACCACGCCACCAGGCCTCCCTATTTAATCGATACCTATTAACACTCGTTGCCGTTGAGTCGATAGCTACCTGAGTCGAGACTCACATCGGCCCTATGGGACAGAGTAGAACTGCCCCACAGAGTTTCCAAGGAGCGCCTGGTGGATTATTACCGCCGACTTTTCGGTCAGCAGCCGTAGCACTTAACCGCTGCGGCACCAGGGTTTCCATAGCAGCTCCTAATCCATTTGTTTCTCAGCAGCCTCTCTGTTCCTGAGTAAGGGCCTTATAATCCCTCACTTGGACGATTAAAAGAGCTTCTTCACTGGTCTGCCCACATCTGCTCCTGTTCCCTGCTATAAAGATCATCCATGTAGCCATTCATTCAGGGGTCTATTGTACCCCTGGGAATACAAACGAGATGCAAGATATGGCTCCTGTCCTCCCAGAGTTATAAACTCTATTAGTTATAAACTCTTTGATAAACCCAGTTTGGGATATGAAACATGCAGACATGATGGTCCAGCAACTACAGAAGAAATGTGATAAGGTTGTATTCACAGAGTAGGCCCAGGCTATGACCAGCCTTCAGTACCAGAGTGGAGACTTGGGAGTTTATCTTGCAGGATCAAAAACCAAGACTCATTGCTGTTGAGTTGACGCCGACTCATAGCAACCCTATAGGACAGAGTAGAACTGCCCCGTAGGGTTTCCAAGGAGTGGCTGGTTGATTCGAACTGCTGACATTTTGGTTAGCAGCCGAGCTCTTAAGCACTGCACCGCAATGGCTCCATTCTTGTAAGATACTGGGATCCATTTTGAGCAAGGATGTAGCAGGATAAAATCAGATTTAGAGAAAGACCTACCATAATGGCTGATGTATAGGGAAAAAGGCTGGCGACAAGTAGATAGTTTGGGCTGTCATAAATCTTCCATCTCAGGGCTTTGCACATGATGTTTCGGCTTCCTGAAACAATCTTCTCCCTCCTCCTCACCAAGTTAATTCCTTACCCTCAGATCTCAGTTCAAGTGCTACTTCCTCAGGGAAGTCTTCACTGGGCTTCCTGACTGGGTCAAATTCTCACTATAGATTCTTAAGCCAGGCCCCTCTGTGCCAGGCACCACCCCTCACTCCAGCCACCTTCCTTCTTGCCTGCTGTTATGGATTGAATTGTATCTCCCCAAAAGATACGTTGAAGTCCTAACCCCTGGTGCCTGTGAATGGGCCTTGTTTGGAAATAGGATCTTTGCAGACATTATCAGTTAACATGAGGTTATACTAGAGTAGGGTGGATCCTAATCCGATATGAATGGTGCCCTTATAAAGGAGGAGAAGAGACACAGAAACATACAGAGGGAAGGCAGCTAGGTGAAGACGGAGTCATACATTGGCGTGATGAGGAATGCTGGCTGTCACCAGGAGCTGGGAGAGGGGCATGGAGCAGCTTTTCCCTCAGAGCCTTCAGAAGAAGCCAACATGGCTGACAGCCTGACTTCAGACTTCCAGCCTCTAGAACTCTGAGTCAATATGTTTATGTTCTTACAAGCTACCTAGTTTGTGGTACCTTGTTACTCGGCAGCTCTAGAGAATGATCACATTTGCCTATGCTGTAGAGGTAGAGAGCCTTAATGTTCACCTTCTCAGCCTCCCTTTCAGCAGGGTTGGCTATGGGCACAGTTCAAGCCAATGAAGTAGAAAGAGAAGTTCGCTGGGGGCTTCTGGAAAACCTTCTACCTTCCTAACACACAAGACAGACCTTGCTGCCTGTTCGCTGCAGAAGCCAAAAGAGACAAGGGTCTTTCCTCAGAGCCAACAGAGAGAGAGAGAAAGAGAGAGAGAGAGAGCCTTCCCCTAGAGCTGACACCCTGAATATGGGCTCCTAGCCTCCTAAACGATGAGAAAATACATTTTTCTTCTTTAAAGCCACCCACTTGTGGTATTTCTGTTATAGGAGTGCTAGGAAACTAAGCGCGGAACCAAAGATTGACTGTGGACATGGAAGAAAGGCAGGCTAGACCAAGTGGTAAGGATGCTTGGCCAAAACGGACCTAAGCTCAGGAGCCTCTTGGGGAGCTTGGGACCACGGCCAGAGAAGGACACCATTACCTTGCAGCTCGTTGATCCACACCCCAATCAGTCTCGTGAGTTCCTTCTAGGCTTTTCCTGACAACACGGTTTAAGGGGCAGACGCGGAGCTTCCGCCGCCTCTCTGAGCGTGAAGGATCTCTGCCCCGTGGCCACAGGATTGAGGTGAACAAAGTGTTTAATGAACGGACTTCTTCCCATCGTCCCCCAAAGCTCTCGGGCATAAATCAAAATGCCTGAATTCATCAGAAATTGCGACTGGAAATGCAACGTTACATGAAATGTTTCCAATTTGCTTTCAGCCAAATTACCTCTTTTGCTTTAAAGGGCAAACTTGTTTTCTTTGATTATGATGACGCCCATCAGTTCTTGACAGCTCATTTGGGAGAACAAGAAAAAGCCTGTGGACTAGGATGGGGGGGAAATGCATCTCACTCTGATGACAAAAATCACTGGAGAATCTCTTTCCCTTGAATTCTAATATGATCATTTCACGTCCTTTTTAATGCCACCAACCTGAATATTTAAATCATTTCCAACTTCATCCTCGCCTTTTAAAATTCCTGCCCTCAGAGTGAAGCAAGGCTGTTAATGGATGGGGGGTTTTAATTGGATCTTCTCTTTATTTGTCATTAATTCTGCTGATGGACTTTATAAATGGAAATATATCTTTATCATGCAAATTATACCTCGTCTATTCAAATAGGCTTGTTGGATATTTTATTATGTTCTCTCCCTCTCTCTGAACATTTTGGGAAAAAAAAAAAGCTTTGAGGAAAATTATATTTTTCCCCCTGGGGAGAAAAGAAGAAGAAAATCTCATACCTACAAAAAAAAAAAAAAAACAACTACCCCACAAATCTACCAGTGGTACATGAAGTCAGAAGGTGTTCAAGAAACAGGGGTGTCTGTGTGTCTGGAATCTCGTCTTAAGGAATGCCATTGCAGTATTCGCGAACTTCTGAGACCTTTTTACCTACCCAACACTGTTCTAAGTGCTTTACAGGAATGAACCCCTCTAATCCTCACAACAACCTTATGAGGTAGGTGCTATTACTACCTCCATTTTATAGACGAGGAAACCGAGGCAGAGAGCAGTTAGGTGATTCCAGTTACTTTCCAGCTAGTAAGCGACAGAGCTGACATTTCAGCCTAAGTGAGTTCTCTCAGGAGCCTGCACCCCATAAACACAATTCGGTCTAGTCTCTCAATTTTAAGATGGGCTTCTATGGAGGACAGGGTAGAATGCTGACTGATTCCTGGTTTCAATGAATCCTGTCAAGTGAAAAGACCTAGATGTCCTCAAGATTCAGTTCCTATAGCATTCCATCTACTTATTATCAACAAATACAAACAGTATGTGTGTATTTTACCCTCGAGCTACGTATTTATGTGTGTGTGTGCATATATGTATGTATATGTATACATGTGTATATGTGTGCATGTATGTAGGTATATATGTATAGTCTCCGTACATATATACCATGGCCTCAATAACCTCAGAAGAGGTGCTGGAGAGAAGCAGGAAGTCAGGAGCATTTCTGGCGCTGTGATGAGGGCAAGGGTCATCACTAGCTTTGATGTCTCAGTGGATTGCAGAGTGGAGGAGGTTCATGAGAAGGAGAAATAATGCCAGGGTCTGGTAAGAAGGCTATATGGAAGCGGTGAGAACTGGGGTTAGCTTAATACTGGATGGAGAGATGAGGCAAGAAGGCCTTTAAAAATAATATTGACGCCCTTTCTGGGCGTGGTATCTTCCTTACATTATTTCATTTCTCTTTATTAGTCAAATTTTAGCCTTAAGCTGGAAGAAGTATAGTTATTCCTGTTAATATTCAAGACACCTATGAGGTAGGTATTATCATCCCCATTTTACAGGTGGGAAAACTAAGGTTCTGAAAGATTTTTAATTAATATGCTATGGTAGAATGGTTTTCAAAGATAGCCACAACAATATCTCCCAACCCATATGTTGTTGTTAGGTGCTGCTGAGTCAGTTCTGACTCAACAGCGATGCTATCTATGTACAACAGGATAAAACACTGCCCAGTCCTGTACCATCCTCACAACTGTTGCCATGTTTGAGCCCATTGTTGCAGCCACTGTGTCAATCCATTTTGTTGAGGGTCTTCCTTTCTTAGGCTAACCCTCTACTTTACCAAGCATGATGTCCTTCTCCAGGGATTGATCACTTCTGATAACATGTCCAAAGTATGTGAGATGTAGTCTCACCATTCTTACTTTTAAGGGGCATTCTGGCTGTACTTTTTCCAAGACAGACTTCATTCTTCTGGCAGTCCATGGTATATTCAATATTCTTTGCCAACACCATAATTCAAAGGCATCAATTTTTCTTCGGTCTTCCTTATTTCACATGCATATGAGGCAACTGAAAATATCATGGCTTGGGTCGGTTGCACCTTAGTCCTCAAAGTGACATCTTTGCTTTTTAACACTTTAAAGAGGTCCTTTGCAGCAGATTTGCCCAATGCAATATGTCATTTGATTTCTTAACGGCTGCTTCCACGGACATTGATTGTAGATCCAAGTAAGATGAAATCCTTGACAACTTCAATCTTTTCTCTGTTTATCATGATGTTGCTTACTGGTCTAGTTGTGAGGGTTTTTTTTCTTTTCTTTATGTTGAGTTGTAATCCATACTGAAGGCTGTGGTCTTTGATGTTCATCAGTCTTCTTAGTTTTCAGCAAGCAAGGTTGTGTTATTTGCATATTGGAGGCTGTTAAAAGTCTTCCTTCAATCCTGATGATTTGTTCTTCTTTACATAATCCAGCTTCTTGGATAATTTGCTCAGCTTTACAGACTGAACAAGTTTGGTGGAAGAATACAACCTGATGCACACCTTTCCTGGCTTTAAACCACACGGTGTCCCCTTGTTCTGTTTGAACAACTGCCTGTCAATCTATGTACAGGTTCCTCGTGAGTACAATTAAGTGTTCTGGAATTCCCATTCTTCACAATGTTATCCGTAATTTGTTATGATCCATACAGTCAAATGCCTTTGCATAGTCAGTAAAACAGAGGTAAACAACTTTCTGGTATTCTCTGCTTTTGGCCAAGATCCATCTGACATCAGCAATGATATCCCTCATTTTGCAACCTCTTCTGAATCTGGCTTGAATTTCTGGAAGTTCCTTGTCAATGTACTACTGCAACTATTTTTTTTTTATATATAATTTTTCTTGTGCTTTAAGTGAAAGTTTACAAATCAAGTCAGTCTCTCACACAAAAACTTATATACACCTTGCTACATACTCCCAATTACTCTCTGCCTAATGAGACAGCCTGCTCTCTCCCCCCACTCTCTCTTTTCGTGTCCATTTCGCCAGCTTCTAACCCCCTCTACCCTCTCATCTACCCTCCAGGCAGGAGATCCCAACATAGTCTCAAGTGTCCACCTGATCCAAGAAACTCCTCACCAGCATCCCTCTCCAACCCATTGTCCAGTCCAATCCATGTCTGAAGAGTTGGCTCCAGGAATGGTTCCTGTCCTGGGCCAACAGAAGGTCTGGGGGCCATGACCACCGGGGTCCTTCCAGTCTCGGTCAGACCATTAAGTCTGGTCTTTTTATGAGAATTTGGGGTCTGCATCCCACTGCTCTCCTGCTCCCTCAGGGGTTCTCTGTTGTGTTCCCTGTCAGGGCAGTCATTGGTTGTAGCTGGGCACCATCTAGTTCTTCTAGTCTCTGGCTGATGTAGCTTCTGCTTTTTGTGCCTCCCTTTCTGTCTCTTGGGCTCATAATTACCTTGTGTCTTTGGTGTTCTTCATTCTTCTTTGCTTCAGGTGGGTTGAGATCAATTGATGCATCTTAGATGGCTGCTTGCTAGTGTTTAAGACCCCAGACGCCTCTCTTCAAAGTGGGATGCAGAATGTTTTCTTAATAGATTTTATTATGTCAATTGACTTAGATGTCCCCTGAAATCATGGTCCCCAAACACCTGCCCCTGCTACACTGGCCTTCAGAGTGTTCAGTTTATTCAGGAAACTTCTTTGCTTTTGGTTTAGTCCCGTTGTGCTGACCTCCCCTGTATTGTGTGTTGTCCTTCCCTTCACCTAAGTAGTTTTTAGGAAACCCTGGTGGTGTAGTGGTTAAGTGCTGTGGCTACTAACCAAAGGGTCTGCAGTTCGAATCTGCCAGGTGCTCCTTGGAAACTCTGTGGGGCAGTTCTGTTCTGTCCTATAAGGTCTCTATGAGTCGGAATCGACTCGACAGCACTGGGTTTGGTTTGGTTTTGGTTAAAGTAGTTCTTATCTACCATCTAATTAGTGAGTACCCCTCTCCCACCCTCCCTCCCTCCCTCCTCTTGTAACCACAGAAGAATGTTTTCTTCTCAGTTTAAACTGTTTCTCAAGTTCTTACAATAGTGGTCTTATACAATATTTGTCCTTTTGCAACTGACTAATTTCACTCAGCATAATGCCTTCCAGGTTCCTCCAAGTTGTGAAATGTTTCACAGATTCCTCATTGTTCTTTATCGATGCGTAATATTCCATTGTGTGAATACACCATAATTTATTTATCCATTCATCCATTGATGGGCACCTTGGTTGCTTCCATCTTTTTGCTATTGTAAACAGTGCTGCAATGAACATGGGTGTGCATATATCCGTTCGTGTAAAGGCTCTTATTTCTCTAGGATATATTCCAAGGAGTGGGACTGCTGGATCGTACGGTAGTTCTATTTCTAGCTTTTTAAGGAAGCGCCAAATCGATTTCCAAAGTGGTTGTACCATTTGACATTCCCACCAGCAGTGTAGAAGTGTTAAAATCTCTCCAACATTTATCATTTTGTGTTTTTCGGATTAATGCCAGCCTTGTTGGAGTGAGATGAAATCTCATTGTAGTTTTGATCTGCATTTCTCTAATGGCTAATGATCGTGAAGATTTCCTCATTTATCTGTTAGCTACCTGAATGTCTTCTTCAGTGAAGTGTCTATTCATATCTTTTGCCCATTTTTTAATAGGGTTATTTGTCTTTTTGCAGTTGAGTTTTTGCAGTATCATGTAGATTTTAGAGATCAGGCACTGATCAGAAATGTCATAGCTAAAAACTTTTTCCCAGTGTGTAGGTAATCTTTCTACTCTTTTGATGAAGTCTTTGGATGAGCATAGGTGTTTGATTTTTAGGAGCTCCCAGGTAACTAGTTTTTCTTCTACTGCAACTATTTTTTAATTATCTTCAGAAAAATTTACTTGTGTGAGATATTAATGATATCATTGGATAATTTCTGCATTCTGTTGGATTACCCTTTTTGGAATGAGCACAAATATGGATCTCTTCTGGTCAGTTGGCCAGGTAGCTGTATTCCAAATATCTTGGCATAGATGACGGAGCATCTCCCGTGCTGAATCAGTTTGTGGAAACATCTCAATTGGTATTCCATCAATTCCTGGAGACTTGTTTTTTTTGCCAGTGACTTCAGTGCACCTCGGACTTCTTCCTTCAATACCATTGGGTCTTGATCATATGCTACCTCTTGACGTGGTTGAATGTTGGCCAGTTCTTTTTGGTGCAGTGATTCTGTGTATTCCTCCCATCTTCTTTTGATGCTTCCAGCGTCGTTCAATATTTTGCCCATAGAATCCTTAAATATCACAACTTGAGGCTTGAATTGTTTCTTCAGTTCTTTCAGCTTGAGAAATGCTGAGCGTGTTCTGCCCTTTTGGATTTCTAACTTTAGGCCTTTGCACATTTCATTATAATACTTTACTTTGTCTTCCTGAGCTGCCCTTTGAAATCTTATGTTCATCTCTTTTACATGATCATTTCTTCAGTTCGCTTTAGCTACTCTACGTTTAAGAGCAAGTTTCAGAGTCTCTTCTGACATCCAATTCGGTCTTTTCTTTCTTTCCTGTCTTTATAATGACCTTTTTCTTTCTTATTCTATGAGGTCTTTGATGTTATCCCACAACTGGTCTGGTTTTCAGTCCAGACTGGAGTTGAATGCATCAGATCTATTCTTGAGATGGTCTCTAAATTCAGGAGGGATATAATTAAGGTCATACTTTGGCTTTTGTGGACTTGTTTTAATTTTTCTTCAGGTTCAGCTTGAACTTGGATGTGAGCAATTGATAGTCTGTTCCACAGCCGACCCCTGGCCTTGTTCTGACCGATGATGTTGAGCGTTTCCATCATCTCTTTCCACAGACGTAGTCAATTTAATTCCTGTGTATTCCATCAGTGGAGGTCCATGTATATAGTCACTGTTTATGTTGCTGAAAAAAGGTATTTGCAGTGAAGAAATTTTGGTCTTGCAAAATTTTATCACACGATCTCCAGTGTCATTTCTATCACCAAGGCCATATTTTCCAACTACTGATCCTTCTTCTTTGTTTCCAACTTTCGCATTCCAATCACCGGTAATTATCAATGCATCTTGATTGCGTATTTGATCAATTTCAGACTGCAGAAGTTGGTAAAAACTTCAGTTTCTTCATCTTTGGCATTAGTAGTTGGCATAAATTTCAGTAATAGTTGTATTACCTGGTCTTCCTTGTAGGGGTATGTATATTATCCTATCACTGGCAGCGTTGTACTTCAGGATAGATCTTGTAATCAAAATGGCTAATACCAGTCCATCCCATATACACTTTTGCAATGTGACTTTTCTAGTTCTCCATCAAGAGGTAGAGTCTATTTCCCCTCAAATCTGGACTCTTCCTGCAACTTGTTTTGGGTAATAGAACATAGCAGAAGTAATGCTGTGTAACTTCTAAGGCTGGGCCTTAAGACTTCTGCAATTTCTTTCCCCTTCACTGCATGGAATGTTCCCTCTTGGAAGCCAGCCATCATGTAAGATGTCCAACTGCCTCAATACCACTGTGCAATGAAAAAGCCCAAGCTAGCCTCATGGAGAGAAAAAGGCCATGTGGAGGAGGATTGAGGGATCAGACATGTGAGTAAAGCCATCTTGGACTTTCCATGCCAGCCCAGTCCCAGATGAATGTGGCCAAGTGAGTAACTCCAGCTGACGCCACCAGGAGAACTGCCTGGCCCAGTCCTGCCTATATTTCTGACCCACAGGAACCTAAGCAAATAAAGCAGTATTGTATTAAGCCGCTGTGTTTTCAAATTGTTTGTTGTGCAGCAATACATATGTAGTCCACATGCCTGTAGGGTAGCAAGGACTGGAAACAAACCAGATTGGCGTGAGCTTGTTACTGGGGCTTTTTCCACTTCACTAGAGTAGCTTCAAAGGAGCCCTGGTAGTGCAGTGGTTAAGAGGTCAGCCTCCAACCAAAAGGTTGGCGGTTCGAACTCATGAGCCAATCTGTAGGAGAAAGACGTGGCAAGCTATTTCTGTAAAGATTACAGCCTTGGAAACCCTATGAGGCAGTTCTACTCTGTCCTATAGGGTTGTGATGAATCGGAATTGACTCAATGACAATGAGTTTAGAATTGCTTCATCTTTCTTTCTACTGCCCCTTGGTGTTCACACTAGTGTCATCCTCCCAGGAGCACACCCAGGATTATACAATTTGCAACAATATAGCTGTCACCCCGTTGTTCCTTTCTCCTCACTTAAGAAAGCTTATTAGACTGCAAGTGAGTGAGAGTGACTAAGTTATTTTAGGAAAAGCCTTGAATCAGCTCTCATTGATTTTTATGTTTTTGAGTCAACGACATACATACTTTGGAACTTATTACCAACTAATTACCAAGACACTCTTTATACCTAATCACGACTTGGAGATCAGGGGTTGTTGGTGTCTTATTTATCTAGTGCTGCTATAACAAAAATACACAAGTGGGTGACTTTAGCCAACAGAAATTTATTTTCTCACAGTTTAGGACGCTAGAAGTCTGAGTTCAGAGTGCCGGCTCTAGGGGAAGGCTTTCTCTCTCTGTCAGCTCTGGAGGAAGGTCTCTATCTCTTCAGCTTCTGCTTCCTGGTTCCTTGGAGATCTCCATGTGTCTTGGCACCTGTCTCACCCCATCTCTCCCCTGATTACTTGTTTAATCTTTTTTATATCTCAAAAGCGTTTGATTCAAGATACACCCTACACTAATCCTGCCTCATTAACATAACAAAGAAACCCATTCCTCGAATAGGATTATAACCACAGGCATTAAAAAAAAAAAAACAAAAAACCACAGGCATACCACAGGCATAAAAAAAAAAAACCCACGGGTGTAGATAGAGGTTAGGACTTACAACACATAGTTTTGGGGAATATAATTCAATCTATAACAGTTGGGTAGCATGATACCACGCTAACTGAAGCACAAAAACTGGTGGGTCAAGAAAGACGCCTTAGAGTTGCTCAAATTTCTCTCCTGGGATACCACCTGTATGATTTCTGCCAAATCTATAGACCAAGCTGTACTGTTAGCAATTCAGTTTTGTTTCTTTAACTATACTTTCATTCTTAAGTGCTTTTCACTAAAAATGAAACTTTATGTCTCCACTGTAACTGGGAAATTTGTATCGCTTTCCTTAAATAGAATATAACAATGTCTACATCCTAATATTAGCTTATTTTGGGTAGGCACCCCACCACTTGGCTCTGTCTAACTATGGTAGCTTTTGTGTTGCTGTGATGCTGGAAGCTATGCTACCAGTATTTCAAATACCAGCAGGGTCACCCATGGTGGACAGGTTTCAGTGCAGCTTCCAGACTAAGACAGACTAGGAAGAAAGGCCTGGTGACCTATTGCTGAAAATTAGCCAGTGAAAACCCTGTGGTTTACAACACAATAATGTCCAGTACAGTGTTGGAAGATGAGACCCTTAGATTGGAAGGCACTCAAAATACTCAGTGGCCACAACAATGGTCTAGAGCATACCAAAGATCATGAAGATGGTGGAGGATTGCCCAATGGTTTGTTCTGTTTTACACGAGTCAGAGCCAACTTGACGGCAGCTAACAATGACAAAAGCCAGGTACTATTTCCCAGGAAAGTGCTGAGTCTGAGGCCAGACCTCTGTAGCTAAAAAGTGAGATTAGCAAGTGGTAGGGAGATGTTGAAAGCATATTAATGCCCAACTGAGCCTCTTTCATTGGGGTAATTAGAATTAAGAGAGACCTGAAAAGGGAATGGCTTCTCACCACGGGACTGAGTGCCCTTTCACGCCGTTGTTGCACATCTCGTCCTAAACCAGATTTCATCCCATCAACAAAACCAGCTAAACACGTGCTCCGTTAGTGCCAGCACGAGGGTTCCCACACGACGTAAACCTTCCCTCATGGATTTTTGCTGCAGCTGAGGTTTTGTCTTCTGAGCTTCATTCTTGGCACTCCCCATGGCTTGACACAACAAAATGCTTTCAGCTGAGACGTAAGGGCGCTGAGATAGAATGGTTTAGGGTGGAAAACAGAGTTGGGGGTAGACATGGCAGAGAAGTTTTTGCGTGTGACAGAGCTCATGGTCTTTGTTCTTGTTTTTTATCCTGATGAAACATTTACAACTTCTGCATAACTGCAGAGAGAAGAAAACCGTGTCGTGGCTCTCACAATTTCCATAGCTGATTCCGTGTAGTTTTGACAGTTGTGTCAGATTTCTGAGTGGTATGATTCCCTCCGCTGCTATCCTAGGACCTAACACCCCCGCCTCGTCCTCACTCTGATGCTACGCTTGTGACTTTAAGTCCTTGATGGGTATAAGATCCCTGGCTGCTTAGTTCTGATTCCACTACCTAGTTGCTGAGCTACTGAAACAAACCGGTTGCTGTTGAGTTGATTTCAACTCATGCTGATCCCATGTGTTGCAGGGTACAGCTGAGTTCCACAGAGTTTTCATGGCTGTGGCCTTTTGAAGCAGATTGCCAAGCTTTCCTTCTGAGGTGCCTCTGAGTGTAGTTAGTAAGTGCTTAACCATTTACACCACCCAGGGACCCCTGGGCTAATGGGCAGAGGTTTTACCTTTGAAGCAGCAGGAATTTTTTCTTTTAGCCTCAGGAAGGACCACTTGCCTGCAAACTATGCATCCAACTTTCTTCAGAATTAGGATTTTCTAAATACTTTCTCTGAGCTTCCAAGTCCAGAGCAGGCAAAGTGAGGGGCTGTGAACCAAAACCAACCAAACACATTGCCGTGGAGCTGATTCTGACTAATAGCAACCCTATAGGACAGAGAACTGCCCCATAGGGTTTCCAGGGAGCAGCTGGTGGATTCGAACTGCTGAACTTTCAGTTAGCAGCCATGCTCTTAACCACTGCGCCACCAGGGCTACGAGGGGCTGCGAAGGGGCAGCAAATTCATAGTGAAAACTGCTATCCCAAGCAACTATGACAGAGGAGGTGCTCAGTAAACAACTGTTGAATAAACGAAGAGATGGCAAACTCAGATTCACCAGTGGGCCCACTTCCTCACAGGGAAATGCAGGCACAATAAATAAAACAAACAAAACAAAAACCAGTTGTCCCTTCAGTGGATTATGACTCATGGCAACCCCGTGTGTGTCAGAGAAGAACTGTGCTCTGTAGGGTTTTCGTGGGCTGATCTTTTGGAAGTAGATCCCCAGACCTTTCTTCCAAGGTGCCTGTAGGTGGATTTGAACAGCCAACCTTTTGGTTAGTAGCTGAGTGCTCAATTGTTTGTGTCAACCAGGGGCTCCATGTACAATAGGATAATGTTATTTCCAAAATATATACCGGCGGTCCTCAGATTAAGAATGAGTTCCATTCCTAAATCTGTCTTTCAGTCAAATTTGTACTAAGTTGGAACAGTTCGGTATGGTTCATATTTGACGTCACTTAGTCAAATGTTTGTCTTGGTAAATAGCGTACCTCGCTATGCATAAAAAATTAAAGAAACACTTCCAGATACACAAAAACATCTTTAATGTAATAATACAGTGATCATAACAGTAATGTTTGATGTGTGTTGCAAAGTAGCTCCTGTTTGTTACTACGAACCATTGTATGCTTCTTGGATTTTTAATATAATAGGCTTTAAAGGGGTTGGTTTGTAACTATGGTTGTACCTAAGTTGGACGTTCTTAACCCAGGAACTGTCTTATGTTCCCAATTAGAGCCAGAAAATAGAGTCATATTTCAATAGCCAACACTGCAGGCCAGGGTTTGGCTTATTGGATTGTTTCTCACCTCTGCACTCGGGGCTTGGAATTTAGAATGAATGATTTAAATCTAATGTTTTTTTTCCTAGTTTAGTGATTTTTTTTTTCCTCCCATCACCACTTCTGAACTACCACCCAATCCTTTTGTGTCCTTTTTGAGAACCCATGTTTTGTGGGTTATAATTGGTTTTTGAAACATCTCCGGGCTGGAGTCGCAGCAGTGAACGCCGGAGGAATGAACAGACGGGGTTCCGTCTGCGGTGATGGCTCTGTGGCGGCCGGCTCTGATGTAATTCTGGTGTTTTGGAGACAAAGGACACTGGATAACAATGGAGGATGGGAGGCGAGGTGCTTCAGGGGACAGATTTCGAAGCCACTGGTTGTGATGAACAGCTCTCCACTGGCCACTGGCCACGCTATAGCCTCAGGCAAACGCACTTGACCTTCCGGGACCTCATCTCTGACATGAAAAACAAAAACATGCAACTATTGTGCAGCGATTAGGTTTGTAGGTTCTGGCATCAGACAAATTTGGAGTTCAGTCCCTGGGCACCAGCACTTCCTAGCTGTATGGCTTTGGGCAAATTGCTCAACTTCTCAAAGCATCCGTTTGCCCATCCATAAAATGGGAACAATAGCGGAACCCACACTTGGTAGAATTGTTGTGAGTATTAAATGAGATCCTGGCTCAGTACTGTTAGCTTTTATTGAAAGACCCAAACCAAGCCCGTTGCTGTCGAGTCAACTCTGATTCATGGCGACCCCATGTGTTACAAAGCTGAAGTTGCTCCACAGGGTTTTCCTGGCTGTAATTTTTATGGAAGGAGATCATGAGGCCTTTCTTCCTTGATGCTGCTGGGTGGGTCTGAACCACCAACCCTGAGGTTAGTAATCAAGCGCAAGCTGTTCGTGCCACTCAGGGACCTCTTAGCTTTTATCACTACTTCAAAATTTACATAATACTCACACCTGAATACCTCTTAAAACAGGAGATGTAATTTTCCCGAAGATAATGTGTACATTTGTGAACAGAAGGGCCTACCAAGAGCCAAGCTGGAACCGTTCTTCACTATTTCCATTTTAGTTTTGCTGATGTCTACACTATTCCCATTTTTTTGTTTGTGATGGAAGAAGACTGCGTTTCCTTAAACTGCTTGTTTTCCAGTCTCTTCCTCCTGACAGGTCTTTAATTCCTCGTTTGGTTGCAGCCGTGTAACTTGGGAAATGTTTCTCCCTGGTTATATCTAACTGTAGAGAATGCCGCTGAAGTTGCTTCAAACGGAAGGAAGAATTCCTAGCAGTGAACTTAGATTCTTCTTAAAATAAACTTCGTCAACTTAAAAATATCTATTTTTAAATCACAACCTTATCAAATGCAAAAGACTGGTTTTCCCGTAAGGGTATCACGTGGAAGAGGTGCTTTTTTCAAACTGAAGGCTGTGAACCCTTAGCCGGTGGTGAAATCGTCTCACCGGGTTGGGACCACTGTTAGAAATAAATGGAATCGGGTGTGTCGCATGGAGCAAGCATTCTTCTGTAATTAAACACGTGTGCGCTGGGTTGAGAAGGAAAACATCTTTCTTACTCTGGCTTCTGGTTTAAAAAAAACAAACTTCTGTGTTCAAAAGCCCCTTTGTTAAAGGTATTTGGCCGCAGGAAATAACCTGCTGCTATTATTTGAAAGCTTAAGGTCAAAGAGATACCTTTCCTGATGCTCTGTATTTCAAACGTTCTTGATTTCTAATCACTTTAGCTTTTGGTTCCACTAACTAGGGCCTGAAGGGAAAAAGTGTGTGTGTGTGCGTAGCATTTGCCTTGCGTGAAAATATCAATTTAGAACAGGGTCTCTCAGCCTCAGCACTATTGACATTTGGACCAGATAATATACTGTTGTGGGGGGCTGTCTTGCACATTGTAGGATATTTAGCAGCATCCCTGGCCTCTGCCTACTAGATGCCAGTAGGACCCCCGGTTGTGACAATTAAAACAGTCTTCTGAACCACTGGCCTAGTAACAATAGACTTGGGTCAGCTGGGAAACACCTGGCCTCCCCACCCCCAAGTCCAGTGCTCCATCCAGGTTCAAAGTCATTCTCATTCACAAGTCCGGCCCAGTCCTGCCTGATATCTGCATCATCTAAAGTCACCATCAGTTACAGAATCAAGATCAGATCACAAGCTGGGTGTTAGGAGACCTGGTACATGTCCCCTGCTGGAGACTCCAGAATAACTATGGGCAAGTCCCTTATCTCTGACAACTAGGGATATAACCTCTGTCCCAGCCACATCAAAGGGGAGCTGTGTGGAGCCGGGTTGGCTTAATAAATAGGGAAGCTGTTGGGAGAGTTAAAAGCCCTCTTCAAAGGTGAGCAACGATGATGATTACATGTGGAAGCATAAATCCGGTGGTGCATCAGCCTTATGGCTCTGAGCTTCCCTCTCCTTGGGCACAAAGGAAGTGTGTGGGGGGAAGTTAGCCATTTAGCAGGCTAGGCCCACCCTTTTCATCCTTCACTGGGACTGTGTATAACCCCCAAGCCAAAACCAAGGCATTTGTGTCTGACCATGTACGCCTGGAATGTGTTCCCAAGGGAATGCCCCACCCAGAGCCAGGGCTGAGCATCTTGCCTGTCCGGGTGCTCTAGGCAGTCTGGCCAGCGTGGAGGGAGGGGGATGGATGCTATGATGCCGCGGCTGCTTTCAATCAAAAGGCTATTTTCAGCTTTCTGGGTGGAGGGTAAAGTCTGGGAAAGGGAATGGGTAGGTTAGATTCTTCCCTTCAACTAACATTTTTTTCCTTTTAACTCAGACAAGACATAATGGAACAGTGACCTCAGCACTCACCCCCTCTCACTCTTAAGTTTCCAACCACTTCCACTACTGGGTCTTTTGTTCCATCCTGGCCTGGTTATACTGGTTAGGATTTTCATTTCCTCTAGATCACCTTACAGGTGGACCAGGAAATGAGGCAGCTTCCCCCGACTTGATGGGGTTAGAAAATTGGGCATAACAGCTTTCCTCACTCAGGAGGAGGAATTGAAGGCTCCCAGAAGTGTTTTAAGCAGGGAGCGAGGGACACGGCCAGATTGGCAGCCTGGGATGAAGGGTGACGAAAGGGTTGGCAGGTGCAAGATGGCAAGGGGATCAGGTTTAGAAGGCTGGTGAAGAGGTCCGGAAGAGAGATGAGGTGACCTCAACCAGGGACAAGGCAGTGATGATGGGGAGAAGTGGATGGCTTTGAGAAATATTGAAGAGGAAGAATCAATAGGATGAGATGAAGGACTGGCTGTGAGGACTGTGTTGCTGTTGTTGTGTCCCATCAAGTCATCTACAACTCACAGTGACCCTATAGGACGGAGTAGAACTGGCCCCACTGGGTTTCCAAGGCTGTCATCTTTATGGAAGCTGCCACATCTTTCTCCCGTGGAGTGGCTTTGAACCCCTGACCTTTTGGTTAGCTGCCAAGTGCTTTAAGCACTGCGCCACCAAGGCTCCTTGGGGAAGGAGGGAGAGCAAAGAGTAAAGGATGATACCCAGTTCTCTGGCCAGGTTGCTGGCTGGATGGTTGTTTACCAAAAGGGCAAAGACAGGAAGAGAAGCAGAGCTTGAGGGGTGGAGTGGTGTGTGGGGACAGAAGGTGGTGAGTTCAGATTTGTATGTAATCAAGTTAGAGGTGCCTGTGGGACCAGGAGGAGTCCCCGGGTGGCACAAACTGTTAGGCGATTATTTATGAGACCAAAGGTTGGCAGTTCAAACCTGGACACACCTCAGAAGTCCGACCTGGCGATCAGCTTGCTTAAAAACCCTATGGAGACATTCTGCTCTGGCCATGTGGGGTTGCCATGAGTCGGAATCAACTCGACAGCAACTAACATAGCAACAACCAGTTTTGGGCTATTTTGAATAATGCTGCAACCAGGTCTGTTGGCCCTCCCTATTTACTTGCCATCAACATATCCTACTTTAACTGACAACACTCCAAATCAAGTGAGCAATAACAGTGAAGCTATTGGTTTTCATGGCCTGCCCCACCCTCTTTGAACTATCATGCTGACAGAACTAGGGTGAGGGGGAATAGGAACAGCCTTGGGTAAGTATACCAGAAACTCCAAGTTCAGTAGTTTTCATGAATAAGCTCTCTCAACTTGTTGTATGCCTTTGGTTGATGTCCACAGGGATGAAATACCCCTAGACAGTTTTGTTTAGCTTTATAGTTGTTAAAGTTTTTGAGAAGGGGCGTGTTGGCCTATTCTTCCATCATAGAAAGTGAATGTCCACAGGTGTCATTTCATATTAATATGTATATTATTTGATGAATGTCTGTCTCCCATGATAGACTGCAAGCTCCATAACCAGAGGAGAGAAGCTGCTTTCTTGTCTGTTCTACCCCAGCACCTAGAACTGTGCTTGGCCCTTTAGTAGGCATTCAGTAATTACTCATCGAACTTGTGAATATTTAAGGTATGATGTGAGAGAACTTCCTTGGGGCAGTTTTAAGCAGGAAGAGTTGTGGCTACCCGTGCTTTTAGAAAATTAGTAATAATAATACTTGCCACAATTTACTGAGCACTTACTATGTTGCTTCGTTTTGCTGAGCTCCTCATTGCTATACCTCATTTAATCCTCACAACAAACACTTTGTCTGAGGTATGTGCAATGGAATTGCATTTTAAGGATGGGAATGGGAGTTAGGTTCTAAAGTGGGCACATAAGGCAAAAATTGGTGTAATCAAAATTCCCCCCCCCCCCCAAAAAACTCCAAACTCGTTGCCATCGAGTCGATTTGGACTCATAGAGACCCTACAGGACAGAGTAGAACTGCCCCATAGGGTTTCCAAAGAGCAACCGGTGGCTTTGAACTGCCGACTCTTAGCAGCCGAGCTCTTAACCACTGCCCCACCAGGGATCCTTATCAAAATTATGTAATTGAAATGCTCAGTCACGTGAGAAACCTTTCATTGCATGCACCCTGGAACGTACAGTCGTTGAGTGGAACGGTAGGGGATTTATAACCACTTTCTCACTTCCGGCACCTATGTTTGGCTGGAAATAAATTAACTATGATGTGACTACACTTGACTGAGGGGAAACAGGCTGGAGAGTAGGGTCCTGGGGCTGGGACAGGATGGGGTGCGGGCTACTATTCCTAAGGGATCCAAAGGAGGGCAGCCTAGACCCCATTCTACATCTCCCCCTCACCTCCACTCCTTAACCCACCTGGTCACTCACCTGTTCTGAGGCCTCCAGGTCTCCTGACCCACAGTTTACCTCCGAGGTCCCCGCGTTGCTAGGTTACCCGCCAATCTCAGGAGGCGGGACTCGGGGTCTGACTGACTTTCCTTTTCACCATTCAACTCCTTTTCCCGCCCAGCTTATCCCGCCTCCTGGGAGTCTGACCACTCAGGAGTAATCTATCCCTGACTCTCCACCAATTGAGAGAGCCGGGGCTCCCTCTGGGTTGGGCCAAACGGGTGAGGCGGGGAGAGTGGGCGGGGAAAGGGGCGGGACTTCTTCGTCCCGCCCCTTCCAAGGCGGGGGCAGAGAGTTTAGCTCAGGCAGTGGGCGAAGACTGAAGAAGGACATGAGATTTGGTCAATCATAGTTCAGCATGGCAACCCAAGAAGCCAATAGACTGCGGCAGCGGAGAAATGGGGCGGGGCCAGCAGTGTTGAGGACACTGTAGGCGGTGGATGGGAGCGCTGGCGCAGCTGCCGTGGTGGCAGCGGCTGGAGTGGCGGCGACTGAAGTGGCGGCGGAGGCGGCTGCAACAGCTCCGAGCTCGGAGCTTGGGCGGCGGCACCGGCGGGCTGTGCTGTTTTGTGCGGACCCCTGCGCGTGGTCCGGGTTGCTGGGGCGGCGCGTGTAAGAATCTGGGGAGCGCGAGGACTTGGCCTGGGGGAGAGGCCAGGGGGCAGAGGTCAGAAGGCGCTGAGTATGAGGTTGCGTCTGGGCATCGGGGTGTGCGGGCGGGCAGGACGGGTCCTGAGGGGGGGGCGCAGGAAAATCACCAACGTGCTTCTCTTCCTCCAGCCCAGGCCGGCGCTTTGCACCCCCTTTTCTCGCCCCTGGCCCCCTGGGTCGGCCCCCACTTGGGGCCCAGAGCTGGGAGCACGTGAAGCCGGCGCTCCTCAGCCTTTCCTCCTCCCCCTCCAGCTCTCTCCCTGGCACCCTCAGGCAGCCCTACACCGGGCTCATGCCTGGGTCAGGCAGCCCCAGCGGGTAACGGGACAGCTGCTGATCCCCTTTCCCTGGGATGACTCCCCCCGGCCCTCGGTGTTCTATAGAGCGAGAAGCAAAGCCCACTGGAAGGAGCACTGGGCTAGGACTCAGGAGTCTGCTCTGTAGCTCTGCCTGGGCACCGTGTGACCTTGGGTAGGTCCCTTCCCCTCTCTGGGCCCAACTTTTCCTTCTCTAAAACCATGGTTTTGAATGTTATGGGGCACTGTTCTGGGAAGAGGTATAGGGTAATAATTAAACGGGGAAAGTCTCTGAATTCAGACTACCTGGGTTGAAATCTGGACTCTACCACTTCTCTATAGGGTCCTTATGAGTCGGAATCCACTGGACAGGAATGGGTTATTTTGGTATGGACCACTTCCCTGTTGTTTACTTACAAAAGGCAACTTCAGTTAAGCTCTCTAAGCCTCAGTTCCTTTATCTATGAAACAGGGATATTAGCTAAGGTAGGGTTTCTCAACAGACACCATTGACACTTTGGGCCTGATTATTCTTTGTTGTGGAGGGCTATCCTGTACACTGTAGGATGCTTAACACTATCCCTGGCCTCTACCCACTACATGCCAGTAACAACCCTGCCTGCCTCCCTCCAGCCAGTTGTGACAATCAAAAATGGCTGCAGACATTGTCAAATCTCCCTTTCGTGGGAAAACCCACTGAGCTAAGACACTGCAAGCAAGCAGTCATGTATTAAACAGTTAAACAAACCGACAAAACCAGTAGCCGTTATGGTAACGATAAAATTAGGAAACCACTTCTTGATGTGTGGAGAAGGTTGATAGAGTCTCTCATCAAAATAAACACAGGAGAGAATGGCAAAATGTTGGTAGTTGTTGAAGCGGGTGATGAATGCAAGGAAGTTCATTTACATATTCTCACTACTTTTATGTGTGTTTGAAAGTATCAATGGTAAAAAGTTAAAACAAGATAAACCGCACAGAATTCCCAAGACAGCATAATGGTGTCGTATGTGAGATTTCCTCTTTTTCTACCTCCTCACTACTGAGATTCAAAAGCAAAATAAATCCCCAGATTGGGAGGAAACTTAAAAAAAAAAATCTCACAGGAAGTTAGCCAGGCAGACTTACAAGCTTGCAGTAAGTAGAATGGTGTTTACTTTTGCTGCCTTGTTTTAAGAAGCTCTGCGGTTCCCTGTTGATGCACTAGGGTCTGCCTAGAGTCATTTTGATGATTTTTGTGAAAGAACTAAGTTGCCTGGTTGCCATTTCAGTGCATCAGCTTGGAGGCAAAGTTGATTGAGCCCAGAAGGTAACAGCTGGAGGGCGGAACCTACTGCTGTTTTGAAGTTCAAAGGTCCACAGTCAGATCTGCTGAGTCTTTGCTTTTCTTTTGGTCCTCCTAAGCGGAAATGGAAAGGAGGTCTGATAGCACAGCAGTTAAGCACTTGGCTGCTAACCAAAAGGTTGGCAGTTCGAACCTACCCAGGCAGCACCGTGGGAGAAAGATACGGCAGACTGCTCCTATAAAGATTACAGCCTAGGAAGCCCTATGGGGCAGTTCGATTCTGTCACATGGGGTGTCAAAATCGACTCAACAGCACCTAATAGCGACAGATAACCTGGCGTGCTAAGGTCAATGAAGCTAGGTACTCCCTAAATATCAAGGCTGCTACTTAGAGGAATCGTGGTGTGGTGGCTGGGAGCACAGCTCTGGAATCAGACTGTGTTGTTCCAAGCTTGGCTTTCTACCTGTGGGTGTTGGGGCAAGTTACCTAACCTCTCTGTGCCCCTCTGTCATAGAGGGATAGTAATCCTACCTATCTCATGGGGAAACCCTGGTGGAGTAGTGGTTAAGTGCTACAGCTGCTAACCAAAGGGTCGGCAGTTCAAATCCGCCAGGCACCCCTTGGAAACTCTGTGGGGCAGTTCTACTCTGTCCTGTAGGGTCGCTATGAGTCAAATCGACTCGATGGCACTGGGTTTGGTTTTTTTGGTTTTCTTATGGGGCTAGAAGAGTGCCCGGTACATAGTAAGTGCTCAAAAAAAGCGTATTAACCAATATTATTTTAATGGTTATATATTTTTTTCCGAATCTTTAAATCTTTATAAGACACACACAAATGTCTAGGGAGGGTGGTGGAACATATTAGCCGTAATCTCACTCTCCAAATTTAATTACTCTTAACTTTTCAGTATATGTTCTTTCCAGGTTTGTGAGATACGATTCACATACCATGAAAATCACCATTTCAAAGTCTACAATTCAGCGGTTTTTAATATAGACACAAGGTTGTGTAACCAAAACCACCATCTATTCCCAGAACATGCCCCTCAGTGACGGTTGTGTATGAATGATTCGCTTCCTTTTTCTGTCCCCCTAAACCCTAGAAGATGCCGCTAATGGAGGAGTTTCTGAGAAGCACCCCGGGGGCAGTGGCTTTGAAAGGGACATCAAACCCGAGACTACTTAAGGCCCTGGCCATCGCATCCTGAGGACTGTAGGAGAGGACACCATGGCTGTGAGCTTAGATGATGACGTGCCTCTGATTCTGACCTTGGATGAGGGCAGCAGCACTCCCCTGGCTCCCTCCAATGGACTGGCCCAAGAGGAACTGCCTAGCAAAAGTAAGTCAGTGGGATGGGCTGGGGGCTGAGAGATGGTGGGCTTTGTGGTCTATGGGGAGATGTATACCTGTTGCCTCACACCCACATCGGACCCCCCAAGTCGTGCCACTGAAATGACTCCCGGGAGACCCTGGCGTTTCCCATTCTACACACCCAGCTTCATGATGCTTTTGGGGGCTCCCTTGCCCTCCTGGGACCCTTGTCTCCCTCAGCCACCTGCATCCCTTGCACCTGAGAGATACCTTGGCTTTGACCGTGGATGTCTAGCTAGGGCCTCAGTCTAACCTGCTTCTTGGCTAGCTTCCCGGCCCCGTTCCCTGTTAAAAAAAGAAACAGATTTCCACACCAGACTCAGCCTGTCCCAGTCTGAAACTGTTGGCAGGAAAGTGGAGCTGACTGCTTCCCTCTGCTCGAGCTCAGCCCCTGCACTGCCCAGGACAGGGTGGGAGGGAGCTGGCATTTGTTGTGGATGTTGTTGACACACTCAAGTGAGCCATTGATTTGAGGGTTTTGGGTTCTGCTTTGTCTTCCTTTAAGCCAAAGCCTAGCACAAAGTGAACCCAAGAGAGGTCATGAGCTTTTAATTTTTTAAATTTTAATTGTGTTTCTGGCAGAATGGGAGGCCTTAAGAACGTTTCTGGTTTTTGTCCCAAAGCCATTTGCTTCGTTTGCTCAGGCTTCGGGCTCAGGAGAGGCTTCAAATAACCTGCCTTTTAGGGAGGGTCCTAAGTCATCAGAGACCAGAGCTTTGGGGTCTCCTTGGCAAGTGGATGTTCCCCCTGTCTGCCATTCGTCCTCGGCCAGGACAGAGGGGTATTGCTCTTCTCCAGTTTGCGAGTGTGGATACTTGGGCCCATGGAAGGACGAGCCTGGCTCCCTGGTCTCCTTTGTCTGGAGAGAGCACAGTGGGTTATAGGGCGCTCAGCAGCCTCCCTTGGAAGTAATGAAGGCGAGCAGTGTTCCTTGGGGGTGAGAGTGCACAAGGAGGCCTGGCTCCCTGCAGACTGGCCTCTCCTTGTTTCTGCATGTTCATCCCATCTAAGGTGCAGAGCTGGTGCTGGTTGGTTGTGGTGCAGGAGGGCTAGAATATAAACTAGGTATTTCCCTAAGTGCCACTCAGGGCTGAGAAAGCAGTGACTCTGATTTTAGCAACACTTCTTAAATGCCAAGGAACCCTGGTGGTGCAGTGGTTAAGCACTCGGCTGCCAACCAAAGGGTCGGTGGTTTGAACCCACCAGTGCTCTGCAGGAGAAAGAAGTGGCAGTCTACTTCCATAAAGATTGCAGCCTCGGAAACCCAGCGGGCAGTTCTAGTCTATCTTAAAGGATTGCTGTGATTTAATTGACTCAGTGGTGATGGGTTTGGTTTTTTTGGTTTTCTTAAATGCCTTGGAGTTGTCAAGCTAATTGTTAGGTTCTTTCTTATCTGTTATCTCACTAAGTTCCCCTTGCAAGGTAGGCAGTATTATCCCTGTTTTACAGAGGAGAAAATTATGGACCAGAGAGGTTAAGTAACTTGCCCAAGATCACAAAGCCAACAAGTATTTGAGTAGTGACTTGGACCCTGGACTGTCTGACTCTGAAGATCCTTCCCTTCTTCTTCCTCCATGTCTTCATAGGCCCATAATAAATATGAATGTTGGCCCTTAGCAGTTATTTCCATGTTATATTTACATATATTACCTCATTGTATAAGGAGACCTGGTGGCACAACAGTTAAACACTCGACTGCTAACCAAAAAGTTGGCACTTTGAACCCACCCAGTGGCTCTTCAGGAAAAAAACCTGGCAATCTGCTTCCATAAATAATACAGCCTAGGAAACCCTATGGGGCAGTTCTACTCTGTCACATGGGGTCACTATGAGTTGGAATCAACTTGATGGACCTAACCACAACAACAACATCTTGTTACAGAGTTACTGTAAAATTATTGGTATCCACATTTTACAGAGGAAGAAACTGTCTCAGGGACGTTAAGTAACTTGTCCAAGATCACACAACTAGTAAGCAGTAACATCTATTTGATCTTTCTTCTCTCTGTATAAATATGATACAGACTTCACTTCAGAGGAGGCTACCCCCAGGGAGGGAGGCCATTACTCCCCAGTCAAAACAAGGGACAGGACAGAAAGAGAAAGCGTTGAAGTACTAAGGGTGTAGATCAAGTCTGGAAATAGCCAGGCCCAAGATTTTCATATGCGTGCAAAAGCTGGACAATGAATAAGGAAGACCGAAGAAGAATTGATGCCTTTGAATTATGGTGTTGGTGAAGAATATTGAGTATACCATGGACTGCCAGAAGAATGAACAAACCTGCCCTGGAAGAAGTATGGTCAGAATGTTCCTTAGAAGTGAGGATGGTGAGATTTCATCTCATGTATTTTGGAGATGTTATCAGGAGGGACCAGTCCCTGGAGAAAGACATCATCCTTGATAAAGTAGAGGGCCCATGAAAGAGAGGAAGACCATCAATGGGATGGATTGACAAAGTGGCTGCAACAACGGGCCTAAGCATAACAACGGTTGTGAAGATGGCGCAGGACCAGGCAGTGTTTTGTTCTGTTGTACGTAGGTTCGCTATGAGTTTGAACCGACTCTGTCGCACCTAACAACAACAAGATTCTAAAGTGGAATCTTGGTTGTTCTGGTGGGTGCCACTTTTTTTTTTTTTTTATAATTTCTATTGTGCTTTAAGTGAAAGTTTACAAATCAAGTCAGTCTCTCACACAAAAACCCATATACACCTTGCCACACACTCCCAATTACTCTCCACCTAATGAGACAGCCTGCTATCTCCCTCCACTCTCTCTTTTCGTGTCCACCTCGCCAGCTTCCAACCCCCTTCACCCTCTCATCTCCCCTCCAGGCAGGAGATGCCAACATAGTCTCAAGTGTCCACCTGATCCAGGAAGCTCACTCCTCACCAGCATCCCTCTCCAACCCATTGTCTGGTCCAATCCATGTCTGAAGAGTTGGCTTCGGGAATGGTTCCTGTCCTGGGCCAACAGAAGGTCTGGGGGCCATGACCACCGGGGTCCTTCTAGTCTCAGTCAGACCATTAAGGCTGGTCTTATTGAGAATTTGGGGTCTGCATCCGACTGCTCTCCTGCTCCCTTAGGGGTTCTCTGTTGCATTCCCTGTCAGGTCAGTCATCGGTTGCAGCCGGGCACCATCTAGTTCTTCTGGTCTCA
This sequence comes from Elephas maximus indicus, assembly GCF_024166365.1. Taxonomy (NCBI): domain Eukaryota; kingdom Metazoa; phylum Chordata; class Mammalia; order Proboscidea; family Elephantidae; genus Elephas; species Elephas maximus. The sequence goes on from NC_064840.1 coordinate 11,371,389, forward strand.
GGATGATGTAGTCTCTGGTTCATGTGGCCCTTTCTGTCTTTTGGGCTTGTAATTGCCTTGTGTCTTTGGTTTCTTCATTCTCCTTTGCTCTAGGGGGGTTGAGACCAATTGATGCATCTTGGATGTGGGTGCCACTTTTAAGTCTTTCCAAAGTATCAGTGCTGATGATAGGCCGTCCAACTCTCTTGTAGGTAAAAGTGGAAAAAGCAGCCCAGTTCTGTGTCAAGATCAAGTTTTTGAACTGATGCTGGACCTTGATGAGTAGGAAATAGACCTGACCTTGGATAGGCCCCAAATGAAGCTGCTCTTAGACTGGAAAAGTCAGTGGCTTATTTCAGCTTGTTTCTTAAGAAAAAGAAATATATACTGACAGTACCCAGGGAAATTGTGCTTTCTGCTCTGTGCATTGGTGCCTCCGTTTCCTCTCTTACCCTCTTCCTGGGTCGTTTGCTAAAACGTCTAAGAACTTGTGTGTTTGCTCCACCAAGCCTGGCTGGGAAAAATGGTCGGGCCTCTCCACAGAAAAAAATTTCAGGCCATTGTTATTTCATGCTTGGATTTTGGAATTGACCTTCTACCCATGGCACCCCTCCCCACCATCCCTGCCATCTGGCAGTTCGTGTAAAACACAAATCCGACCTGGAACTTCCCCCTGATTGAAGCCCCTGAAGACCTTCCCATCCCCTACAGGATACAAGCCAAGCTCTTTAGCTGGCATAAAGCCAAACCCATTGTCACTGAGTTGATTCCAACTCATAGCGACCCTGTAGGACTGAGTAGACCTGGCCCGTAGGGTTTCCAAGGCTATAATCTTTACGGAAGAAGACTGCCACATCTTTCTCCCACAGAGTGGCTGGTGGGTTCAAACCACTAGCCTTTTGATTAGCTGCCGAGCACTTTAACCACTGCACAACCAGGACTACTTTTGGCTGACATATGAGGCCTTATGTATTCTAGCAGCTTCTTGCTTGACTGGTCCCATCTCCTGCCTCAGCCTGTAGCATCAGATTACTGATAGTCCTGTGAATACCCCATGCATTCTTAAACCGCTCTGTCTTGCTGGTAACTCTGCCTAGAATGCCTTGCCCAGCCTCTTATTTGCTCAGGAGCTTCAGCTGGGTCTTGAAAACTAGGTGTCATGAATTGAATTGTGTCCTCCTCCTCTGCAAAATATCTGTCAGCTTGGCTAGGTCATGATTCTCAGCATTGTGTGATTGTCTACCATTTTGTCATCTGATGTGATTTTCCTGTGTTATAAATCCTACCTCTATGATGTTAATGAGGTGATATTAGCAACACTTGTTAATGGGGCAGGAATTAATCTACAAGATTAGGTTGTGTTTTAAGCCAATCTCTTTTGAGATATAAAAGAGAGAAGTGAGCAGAGAGACATGGGGACCTCATGCTATCAAGAAAGAAGAGCCAGGAAAATAGTGGGTCGTTTGGACCCGGGATCCCTACGTTGAGAAGCTCCTAGTCCAGGGGAAGATTGATAACAAGTACCTTCCCCAGGGTGACAGAGAAAAAGCCTTCCCCTGGAGCTGGCACCCTGAATTCAGACTTCTAGCCTCCGAGACTATGAGAGTATAAATTTCTCTTTGTTAAAGCCATCCGCATGTGGTATTTCTGTTATAGCAGCACTAGATAAGACACCAGGGCTTCGAACTGGTTCATTCTCCTTTGAACCCCTGCTGAGAATTTGCATCTCTAACAAGTTCCCTGGCGATGCTAATGCTGTTGGTTAGGGACCAGTTCTGAGAACCATTAATAGAGCAGTGGTTCTCAAAGTTTATTATATATAAGAATCACCTGAGGATCTTGTTAAAATGTGGGTTCTGATTCAGTATATTTGGGGTGGAAATGCAAATTCTCTGCAGGGGCTCGAACCGGAACAGACTGGTTGAAAACCCTTCTGATAATGCCATCTCTTCTTTGAAGCCTCACTGAACCTCCCCTTCCTGACAGTTAATTACTCACTGCCCTCTTCTGCTTTGGTGTCTTAATACGGCTTCTATTATTACAAGTAGCTGACTGTGTTGGTGATTACTTGTTTAACCGTCTGAATCCCCTACTAGGCCCTAAGTTCCACAGGCACCAGAAAGACCTTATTCATCTTTGTGTCACCTAGCTCAATGCCTACGATATGTATGTACTCAACATGTGAGGGCAAAACAAACCTAGTTGGGTTTCTGAGGCTTGGAGCTCATGGGAGTGGTTGGCTGAGGGCCCTCATCAGAGGTGGGTGGCATCCCCTCCTACCTCTTCTCCTAACCGGTGCTTTGAGTCCCATTTCTCCTAGCCCAGCTGATTGTCCTGGAGGCTGCCATCCTCGCCACCAGTCTGTGGTGGATGTAAACCCTTGAGGTAGTAAGGAGTTGGCAGAATGCAGACAGAGGCCTTTAGCAGAGTTGGCAGTGATATGGGTATTAGCCACTGAGAACTGAGCGAGCTTTCTAAGTGCGTGAGTGTTGTGTTGAACAAGCCTGGACCTCAGCCCTGGACCCAGCAGCCACTGCAGAATCCTTCTTCTGGCTCTCCACCTACATCCTCTTGCCCTTCCCTCAGATGCAGGTACCCAGGAACCTGGCTGCAAGGCCTGACATTTACCCTGTACTAGAGATGACCTGTGGTATGGCCATGACCTTGTTATTATTGTTAGGTGCCATGGAGTCAGTTCCAACTCATAGAGACCCTGTGTACAACAGAACTAAACACTTCCTGGTCCTGCGCCATCCTCACAATCAGTGTTATGCTTGAGCCCATTGTTGCAGCCACTATGTCAATCCATCTCTTTAAGGGCCTTCCTCTTATTCACTGACCCTCTATTTTACCAAGCATGATGTCCTTCACCAGAGATGGAACACTCCTGATAACATGTCCAAAGTATGTGAGACGTAGTCTTGCCATCCTTGCTTCTAAGGAGCATTCTGGCCGTACTTCTTCCAAGACAGATTTGTTCGTTCTGGTAGTCCATGGTATATTCAATATTCTTCCCCAATACCATGATTCAAAGGCATCAATTCTTCGGTCTTCCTTATTCATTGTCTAGCTTTCGCGTGCATAGGAGATGATTGAAGATACCATGGCTTGGGTCAGGGGCACCTTAGTCTTCAAGTTGCCATCTTTGCTTTTTAACACTTTAGGAAGGTCTTTTGCAGCCTTGACCTTGCTAGAACCATGTCCCTGCAAGAATCTATAGGGTGGGGATGGGCAAGCTATTTTTTTTTTTTATGGGCAAGGATGGATTTTATCCAAGACTCAAACATCTTTGGGCCATAAAAGTGGCTGCTGACATGCTAATGAATGACTCACTGGCAGAACAGTGTCAGGCTGATAAAGGAGGCAGGTAGGAGCAGAGGTATTTAAAGCTCAGACCTGAGGAATAACCTTGAAAACAATCAGCAGGGCTGGCTTCGGTGGTGCAGTTTAGATACAGCCCATGGTCCACATTTTGCACCGGGTAGTGGGCTGGACCACCATGTTCAGGGAGTCAGAACATTTTGGGCAACACAGGGATTTTCCAAGGTAGTTTTGGTCATGCTCAGTGTTTGCCTTCTCGTTGCCCAGCTGCTGCATAAGATGAGCCTCCACCACATGCCCTTTCTGGGTGAGAAAGAATGGGTCAGGGGAGTGGTCAAGGTTTGAGTGGGGTACTTCCTGGCCTCATGGGCTCTTTTGGAGCTGAGTTGCCCACGGTTTCCAGGTGACAGGCCAAGCAGGGATAAGGCCCAAGAAAGTAACAGAGCAGAGGACCCCCTGACACCTAGCATGCCATTGGGAGTTACCTAGTGCTATGTCTAACAATGTGGAGGTCACTGCCCCGTTGCAGGGGACCAACATGTGGAGCCCTGGCCCCCTTCCCAGAGCCTCGTGCAGCCAGGGCTGATTGGCACCAGGCTCTGTCAGGATGGGCCCACACTGTTGGCATTGGGGCAGACGTGGCTAAGGTGAGCTGGGAGAGGGAGAGGGACTCTAACCCCAAGGTGGACTCTCCATCACAAAAATCTGGGCCTGTGGCTCTTTCTCTGACCAAGTGCCCCAGCATACTTGCCTAAGAGTGCCCAAGGGACTTGCATAGCTTTTGTCACTTGTGATGTCCCAGGTGGAGGAGTGGGTAAGTGTGAGGGCTCTGGTGTCAAGCCCCGAGGCTTTCCGTGCTCCCTGAACACAGAGCTTGGCTTCCCCAGGCCTTAGCCTCCTCATCTGTAGAGTGGGGCCGTGGGGGATTCAGGGTGATCGTGTGTGAGGCACATTGTGCTCGGCACACAGTAAGTGCCCGGCCCGTTGTGGGTGTTGTTATCATGGCTGGAGATTGGGCTACTTCTTTGGAACATCCGCCACAAGTCGGTATCCCCATTCCAGCCATGATCCAAACCTTCTTCTGCCTCGCTCCTGGCCCAGTTGGAGGCCACCGCCCAGCTGGGGAGCAGAGGCAGCATGGCAGCTGGAGACCAAACAGCAATTAGATTTTCACAGGCTCCCTGGGCGCGCAGGCATTTGGCTCTACCGTAGTCACTCCTCTGGCTTTTTTAGGGCCTCGCCCAGGCAGAATGCTGGGTGTCACCAGACCGGCGGTGGCGCCAATTAAAATGAGCAAGCACCCGGCATGCTGGGTTTGAGCCTAGTGATGGAGACTCAAAGCCTTTCCCTTCCTCAACCCTCTATGTCTTCACGGGGGGATCCTATCTGTTGCCTTGGGCCCCCTGCCATGAAATGCCGTTCTCCTCTTTGCCCACAGAACGCTGCTGTGTCTAAATGGCAGCAGCGGCAGCTGGGTGAGGGCTGGAGTGCCTGCTGCACCGCTCTTCACGGCTTGCGGTAGGGAGGTCTAAGTTCACATTTGCTCTGAGAGGGATTCATGAGCCAGAACAGCCTCCAAGTCGGTGAGGAAACATGGGAGGGCTTTGATGGCTTATAGTAGCGTGTCTCTGGTGGCCTCTGGTTGAGGTGTCCTCCCCGGAGCCATTTCAGCACCACGGCCCAGGAAAGAAACCTGTCTCCTTCAGAGGAAGCACCAAGGGACAGAGCCTGTAGGAGACATCGGCCCCGAGACCACCCCATCCCACCTTCATGCTCAGGGAGCCCTTTCTTACTCCTTTGCTGTGTTCCCTAATTTAAACATTTCCAGATGCCAACCCTGAGCCCCCATTATTCCAAGCTGAGTGAAGTTGTTGTTTTTATTGTTGTGTACCGCCAAGTTGATTGCAACTCATAGCGACCCTGGGTGATGTAGTAGAACTGCCCCATAGGGTTTCTAAGGCTGTAATCTTATGGGAGCAGATCACAAGGTTTTTTTTCCCTTGGCGCCACTGAGTGGGTTTGAACTGCCAACCTTTTGGTTAGCAGCCAAGTGTTTAGCCATTGTACCACCAGGGCTTCTTTTGAGTGAAATTGCACACAATAATAATAATGGCTCACAGGTATCAAGCCCCTACTTTGTGCCACAGGTATCAAGCCCCTACTATGTGCCAGGGAGTGTCCGGCACACTCAGCTTGTGTTGATTCATTCAGTCCTCCTAGCAGACCTGAAAGAAGGTGTTTTCAGTGTCCTCGTCTTACAGAAGATGAAACTGAGGACCTGAGAGGTTGAAACTTACCCCTGGCGCTGTACAACGCCATGAAGTAAAGCTTTGTGCAAGAGGTAGAATTTAAGCCTGTATTTTCTCTTCCAAAATGAACTTGGCTTTCTATCTTTACCCTTTTTTTTTTTTAAAGATGTCTTAGAAGGCATGTTATTCTCAGTTGGGATTCCATACCTGGAGCTCCCTTCTGTGTTGTAAAAATAGCCAAACAGTTGGTGTTGCATGGTAAACGCTGTATCTGATCATCACAGAGAAGCCAGACAGCATGGGCAAGTGAGGATCAGATGATAAAAAAGAGCCACGGTGTCACCGATCCAGCGAAAACGAAGGCTTCCTCCTTAATGTGTGCCCTTCCCCAGCTTGTTCCCTGGACAGGCATCTGCTTAAATTGTACATAGTGGTAGTGGAAACAGGAAAATTTGGGCTGAAAATGGAAATTCATAGGAGCAAAGATTTGAGAATGGGAAAGGAAGGGCCAAAGAGGATAGGATGCCTTGGGTTGGGCTTTGAGAGCTGACTCAGAAGCTGGGTGGGATTGTTGGGGTAGGCGACCCCTCTGAGGTCAGTGGTTCCCAATGGCAGGTGAGCACACATGGAGACCAGCCTGGATAGCTAAAATGGGGCCATGGGTGCCATTTGCATCAGGGACCCTTTGCCTGATCTGCACTTTGTTGGAGGTACTTATCTAATTGCAAAAACAGGCAGCTCTTCCTCTCCCCAAACCATTCAGGAGAACCTGGTTCAGAGAACGTGACCTTGAAGTTGTTGTTGTTAGATGCTGTGGAGTCGGTTCTGACTCATAGCGTCCCTGCGTATAACAGAACAAGACGTTTCCTGGTCCTGTGCCATCCCTACGATAGTAGGTATGTTTGAGCCCATTTTTCCAGCCCCTACGTCATTCCAGCTCATTGAGGATCTTCCTCTTTTTCGCTGACCTTCTACTTTACCAAGATGACGTCCTTCTCCAGGGACTGGTCCCTCCTGATAACATGTTCAAAGTACATGAGATGTAGTCTTGCCATCCTTGCTTCTAAGGAGCATGCTGGCTATACTTCTTCCTTGTAGTTAAGAGCGGGGAACTGGCCGCGTGAGTTCTGGTAGGCATGGGGCATGCTGGGGGTACACGTGCCATCTAACGGGCAGCTTCACTTTGCCCACCTGTATAATGAAAATACTAATAATACTCGGGTAGTTCTGAGGTTTACACAAGACGGTATACCTCAGACAATTAGCACAGTGCCTCCAGGGTGAGCCCCCAGTGGATGTAGCTGCTATTACCATGGCCGGGGTTCAGAAACAGGCAGAACCATTTTATGGAGAGCCCGGAATACCCATGGTGGAGTTTGGACCTGGTTGAGTGGAGCATGTAGAGCTACTAAATGTGTTTGGGCCCAAAAGTGACACAATGACAGAGTGTCTGCCTACTTAACACTTTGCCAGCTCTGGGTGCCTCCTCCCGCCACCACCATAACCCCCCTGGGCACCTTGGGGTGGGCCAGCCCTGAATAGGGGGTGATTTCCTTCCCTGGAGATTGGGAGGCGGGTGGAGAGGAAACTTGCAGGATGTTCTAAGTGGCAAGAGCCAGATTTGGCATTTTTCTTCCTATGTTTGTCTCCCAGACCAGGCCCTGAAGCTCCCCAGGGCAAAGCCTGTATAGATGAGCCTACCCATCTGCACAGCCTTGAAGCACAGTTCCTGGCTTATAAAAGGCACTCAGGAAATGTCTGGACAATACTGAAGAATATTAGTACTTTCTCAGCTTCACCTGGCCTGGGGCAAAGGAGGGTGCCTCTTAGACCAGAAACATCAGAAGCACTATCTGGCCAGGAGGAAGTAGTTAATGAAAGGAAAACAGGGACGATGGGATGAATATGTTCAGCTGTGCCCAGCACATCTCTCCTGCCCTGTCCTTCCTGACCACCCGCCATGCCAAACACTTAGGATCCGATAGGACCTTGAAGGACCAGAACCAATCTCCTGATTAAAAAGGGATGGCTTCGGATGTTTCCGTCAGATAAGTTTCTGCTTTGTTCCCGGCTGTCATGAAGGGGAACCCACACCCCGCTAAACAAGCCATTCTAATCGAGGGCTGATCAGGAAGCCCTCCATCTGCTCAGCCAGGAAGTGTCGCCTCCCAGCCTTCATGATAAAGCCGGAATATCCGGTATTTGCCCTAGTGGAGAAAAGGAGGGCTGGGTAGGGTTCGTCCTCATAACCAAACACCCTCCATGTATTGAGGAATTGGCATCGTGGAAAACAAGGAGGGTGTTTAGATTAAAAACATTTTTTTTTAATTCCAATCTCTTTCCCCATGTACTTTAGCTCTAGAAGCTGCCATGTCTTTTTTGTTTGTTTTTTGAGGCATACTTTAGGGGCTTGGAGCCCTGGTGGTGCAGTGGTTGAGAGCTCAGCTACTAACCAAAAGGTCAGCACTTCAAATCCACCAGCCACACCTTGGAAACCCTATGGGGCAGTTCTACTCTGTCCTATAGAGTCACTATGAGTCAGAATTGACTCGACAGCAGTGAGTTTAGGGGTTTTGTTTTTCCATATTGTTGTTAGCTGCCGTCAGCTCCTGACTCATGGCGACCCTATGCACAATGGAACGAAACTGCACAGTCCTGAGCCATCCACGTGATGGGTTGTGAATCGGACTGTTGTGATCTACAGGGTTTTTCACTGGCTCATTTTTGGACGTAGATCACCAGGCCTTTCTTCCTAGTCTGTCTTCATCTAGAAGCTCCACCGAAACCCGTTCAGCATCATAGCAACACACAAGTTTCCACTGACATGGTGGCTACACATGGGATACGCTGGCCGGGAATTGGACCCTGGTCCGCTGCACGGAAGGTGAGAATTCTACCACTGCACCACAGGCTCAATTATGTTCAGGGAACCTTCTAGATAAACTTGCTGGCGGCCTCCCAGCTTCAGTGCATTTGGAGCGCTTGTAAACAGCTCCCACAAGCTCTGTGTTTTCTTGTTTCAGTAAACACAAACAGTGATGGGTTTCATCCCCACTCCCTGGCGCGACAATGAGTCCAACAGCTGCAAATCAGAGAATCCTTCATGCCACCTAAATTCTGAGTCTTCCCCAGAGCCACTCTTGTAACCCTCTTGGTACAGGCAGTGAGCACAGCTCACCGTTGTAAAGAACACATATAATAATGCTTACGGATGGTGTATCCTAATAGCCCCTGTGAAGTAGGTGGGATTTATCCCCATTCTTCAGATGTGCAGGCTGAGGCGCAGAAAGGAAGGGATCTGTTCAGTCAGAAAATGGAACAGTAGGGGTCGTTCACTCAGCATGCCTGCCAGACGCCTGAGCAGGTCAGAAGTGTGGCATGCCCTTTCTCTCTAGTCATAGAGCCCTGCTACCTCTGTTTTTAAGGCCTTGCCTACAGAAAGCATTTCTCTGCTCAGGTTCGGGTAGTCCTGAAGGTTTCAATAACATCAGAGTGTAGATAAGAACCCACAAACTTAGGCCAGCTCACTTGGTGTGGTTAGGCCAAGTTCTTGAACTGAATGAAAGATGAAACCTTTTCCTTTTGTATTGCTTTACCAACTTTGGGTTTAATTAATTCATTTTAATAATTTGTTTAATTTGTCATTGAGAATATACATAGCAGAACATACGCCAATTCAATAATTTCTACGTGTACAGTTCAATGCATTGATTACATTCTTTGAGTTGTGCAACCATTCTCACCCTCCTTTCCCGAATCATTCCTACCCCCTTGACATAAACTCATTGCCAACTAAGATTCTTATCTGCTCTTCTGAGTTGCTGTTGTCAGTTTGATCCCACAGCCAAAAATTAAAACCAGTTGCCATTGATTGCAACTCATTGCGACCCTAGAAGACAGAGTAGAACTGCCCCAAAGAGTTTCCAAGGAGCAGCTGGTGGATTTGAACTGCTGACCCTTTGGTTAGCAGTCGAGCTGTTAACCACTGCACTACCAAGGCTCCGTTGATCCCACATAGATAGTTCTTTAAAAGACCACAATGCTCACAGCTGACTGTCTTTACTAATTAAGCGTTGCTCTCGTTTGGAAACGCTGGTGGCATAGTGGTTAAGAGCTATGGCTGCTAACCAAAAGGTCAGCAGTTTAAATCCACCAGGCACTCCTTGGAAACCCTGTGGGGCAGTTCTACTCTGTCCTATAGGGTCACTATGAGTCAGAATCGACTCAACGGCAATGGGTTTAGTTTTTGGTTTTATTGTTTGGCTTAAAGAAGACTTCAGTGGGTATTTTTGGTTTAAGGTTTAAGAAAGATGAAGCCTTATAACACCAAGTATCCAGTCCCACCTTCCCTGCTTGGCTCCTGAAACCTGCAGCGGCCCCAGCAGGTTCCAGGCTATAAGGAATCATGCCTCAGTTACACTTCTGGGTGCCTAGCCTCCATCCTTTTACTTCATCCTGGAAATCTGAGCCAGCAATCAGCAGTCAGCGCCTGGCTCTGTCCGCTCACATCCCCTCTTTGTGCAGTTATTTAATCCACCTCCCCTGCCAAACCTCCCTTTGGGCGTCTGTCTCCACTGCTTCCGTTGGGTTCCACTTCAGCTTTCTTCAACGGAAGACCTTTGTCCTCTTCTCCCAGGGAGCCTTCCCTGAGCGGGTGAGGTCGGGACTGTGTCTCCACAGCCTCCCCCTCTCTGAAGACGCCATGGAAGCCTCATCCTTTGTGCGCCACTGCCCCCAGCTCCCGCATGCCATATATGTGATTAATGTCTCCTGTGCTGAGTCGGGGTTTGCTTTGTGCAATGATGGATTCCTAAAGATTGTGAGAAAATGGAATTTTGGTGAAGTCAGTAATGTAGAATATGAGCTGGAGGGCTGGGTTTGGCAAGGACTCCTTTCCCATTGTGGATAATCCCCGTTAGTTCACCCAGTGTCAAGTTGGGTTTTATAAATCATGTTTCTATCAATCAAGGCTTAACCTGTGTGTGGATTTCTTTCTTATGTCTCCACGGTGCCCATTTGAGGTGACCTGGTTGGACAGGGCAGGAATGGATAGTCCCCAGCCCAGTGTAACGCCTGGGTGGCTAATTGTCATTTTGGGCACCGATGTGGCACACAACTGTGCCTCTTTCTGGCAGCCCCGGTTTTGCAAAGGCAAGGACCACATCTTTTCTGCACATACCCTGGGCATTTACTAAATAGATGTGAAGGAAGTAACGTATCTGGGGGTGAGTCACCAGGTTCCAAAAGTAGGTTCCAAGTCCTGGGTAACTCGGTCTGTCACAGCTCAGCCAGCCCTGGGAGCTGTCTGGGGTGACAAGGAGACTCATTCACATGTGTTCAGAGAGCAGCCCACTGGGAGCAGCCCACTTTTAGGATGGGTTGTTGTTGTTTTGGGTGCCATCGAGTTGATTACAATTCACAGCGACCCCATGTAACAGAGTAGAACTTCCGTAGTGTTTCTTAGGCTGTAACCTTCACTGAAGCAGATCGCCAGGCCTTTTTCCCATGGAGCTACTGGTGGGTTTGAACCACCAACCTTTCAGTTAGCAGCCAAGCATTTAACCGTTGTGCCACCAGGGCTCCTTTAGGACAGGTAGGTCTCTGCTGCTAGCACTTTGCACTTCTCTGAGAGCCCACCTGTGTCCACAATGGCTGTACCGGCCTGGGGCGCTTAGTTCCCACCTTCCCTCACATCTGAGCCTTCCCATCACCGCTCCACCATTCCTGGGCCTCCTGTCTCTCTTTCTGTTAGAGTGGGATTTTACTTTATATTTTTTTCCTTACTCTCTTAGCTCTCGCTGAAAATCAGCTCGGGCAGAGCTATTGTGCTTAGCGGTGGCTAATGGCTTGGAGCCGCTCCAAGCTGCTGGCTGCCCCAGCTTTTACTTGTGGGTGGTCGTCGACAAGCGTGATGTCTTCTCTCTGTGACTCTCCAGGGCCCCCTCTTTTTGCGGCGTCGGCTGTTCACACTTGGCTGGCCCGCCTTGTTTTTTGGAATCGTGGTTTTTACTGCTCACCCTGGAGCCAGTCTGGTAGCATCGATGGCGTTTGGGTGTTTTCAGTACCAATGTCCACATAGCCTCCAGACCCGCTGGCCTGTTTGGTTTTGCCGTGCGTCGTTTCCTGGTGGAAAGCCCACATTGTGCCGGGGGTCTAGGGCCTTCAAAGCCTGGAGTTGGGGTGGTCGTGGAGAATTCTTAGGGTTGTGTGTTGGGTTGTTAGGAATGTGTGTGTGTTGAGGGGGTGATGTCATCTGCTGAGGGATTTCTTCAAGTCTCACAGTCTTCAGCAAAGGTTGGAGCTGAATTCCTGGCTTCATCTCTTGGTAGCTGCAACCTTGAAAGAGGAGCCAAGCTCCTGAGCTTCAGTTTCTGCATCTGAAAAGTGGGGATACGGACATCTACATTCAGGCTGGTGTGAGAATGACACGGGAAATTTTATATTACATATCGCAGTCCCAGCTCGATAAATGGAAACTATCCAAACGAAACCAAACCCATTGCTGTTGAGTCGATTCTGACTCACAGCGACCCTATAGGGCAGAGTAGAACTGCCCCGTAGGGTTTCCAAGGCTATAATCTTTACGGAAGCAGACTGCCACATCCTACTTCTGTGAAGCAGTTTGTACCTTTGAACCACAGACCTTTCAATTAGCAATCCAGCGCTTTAACCACCGTATCAGCAGGGCTCCTAAATGACTATCATGGCTTCGTTTTCAACGAAGAAGCAATGTTACCCTTTTTCTGAGCCCTGGGCAGGTAACCCGAGGCTCCTTGCCTTGAGGACCTGAGCCCTTTTTCCCTTGTGTTAAATTCTTTGCCCTCCTCTTACAGAATGGTAGCTGCTGTTTTGCATTTTATTAAGGATCCTTTTGTGTCAAATGGTTAACTTCCTTGATTGCCTGCAGTCCGCATTGCATTACCGGGGTAATGACAATCAAGCAGCCCCATCTCTTGCCCATCCTTCAGGGCCACTTATTTGTTTCCATCGTGTTTTTCTTTATTCATGATGCCTCTTTCGGGCTGTCTTCCCATTTGACAGAAAGGGAAACCAAGGAGAAGAAGAGCAGGACTTAGCCCCATGCCTGACCATTGACCGCCTAGGGTTTCCAGGGCCCCGGCTGGCTCCCCTGGGGGGCAGCAGCAGCCTGGCAAGCTCAGGCCCAGTGCCTAGGCTGTCCATGTTTCTGCAGCAAGTAGACATTCCCCCAGTTGTAGCTTCCCCAAGGTGCCCTGCCTCCAGGCCACCTGTCCCTGCTTCTGCTCTTCTGATCAGAGCAGCCTCCAGCAGATGCTGGGCGTGACCAGGATTCATCAAGGCCAGGTCCAGCCAGCCCCCGTGCTCCTGGTAAGGGATAAAGTGAACCTTTAATCTGTGCTGAGTGGGCACCGCCAGCTGACACATCAGTCGCCTTCATGCATGTCGAGTCTCCCAGCCAGACTTGTCCCTCAGAGCAGAGGTCATCTGCTGACCTCTCACGGGGGCACCAGGAGCACCGCTGTGCAGAGAAAACTGCCTTGCCTCACCAGTTCTCCTGTGAGCCCTTCCTCGTCCCTGCACGGTTCACAGCCTTTCTGATGCTTCCAAGTGGATACGGGACAGATGTTCGCACAGGTGCTGTACCCACCACTAGGTAAACAGCGGAGTCTGCGTGCCTCTGTGCTCGTGTGTGTGCGTGTACGTGTTTGTGTGCATGTGCGTGCTCGGCTCAGGGCCTTCGAGATGTGGGGGAGTCTTTAAAAATGTGCTGAAAGCACCTGAATTGCTTTCCACATGGTCAATGCTCAGTAAATACTTTGTGGGCGGGGGTAGTGAAAGTCTTTTGTTTCATAATAAACTCAGCGGTACGGAGGCAGGAGGTACAAGTTAGACCTGAAAGTTCACAGACTAAAGAAGGAGACTGGATGGGCTGCCTCACCGTGAAATTACTTGTTGACATCCAGCAAACCACTTGTTCTTCCTCTGCCTCGGCAACAGGGTGGTGGTGGAGGGTGGGGCGCAGCCATGGCAAGACAAAGTTCTCCTTCCCGGCAAGGGTGTTTGGGAGAATTGTTGTCGGGTGCCATCGAGTTGATTATGACTCACAGCGATCCCATGTGACAGAGTAGAACTGCTCCACAGGGTTTTCTAGGCTGTAATCTTTACAGAAGCAGGTTGCCAGGTCTTTCTCCCATGGAGCCACGGGTTGGTTCAAACAGCCAAAACCTTTTGGTTAGCAGCCAAGTGCTTATCCATTTGTACCACAGGGCTGTTTTGGGAGAATTAGACCATGAAAATGACTGGGATGGCCCCTGGCCAGTTTAACTAGCAGGTGATTGTCATCATACCTTTTTCCGAGGCTGTCGTGAGTAACAAATGACGTTAGTACACTAGAATTGCCTTCCTTCTTTCTCTTCCTGAGCGAACTCCAGGAGTTTTACTCTTTTCAAATCTAATACCTAATACAATGCCTGGTATGCAGTAAACCAGAAAAACCAAACCTGTCGCCATAGAGTCGATCCAGACTCATGGCGACCCCATATTTACAGAGTACAGCTGCTCCATAGGGCTTCCTCCCCACCCCCCACCCATTGGGTATTCTTGGCTATAATCTTCACAGGAGCAGGTGGCCAGGCCTTTCTTCCATGGAGCTGATGGGTGAGTTTGAACTGCTGACCTTTAGTAGGTGCTAAATATTGACTCAAGTAAGCCATATTTGCTTGCATATAGAAGGGTAGCGATTTAAAAAAAAAAATCTTTTATTGTAGTTTAGGTGAAAGTTTACAGCTCAAGTTAGTTTCTCATATAAAAATTTATACCCATGTTGTTATGTGACCCTAGTTGCAGTCCCTATAATGTGACAGCACACTCCCCCTTTCCACCTCGGGTTCCTGTGTCCATTCAACCAGCTCCTATCTCTTCTGCCTTCTCATCCTGCCTCCGGATAGGAGCTGCCCATTTAGTCTCGTGTTTATCTGCTTGAACTAAAAGCACACTCTTCATGGGTATTATTTTATGTTTTATAGTCCAGTCTAATCTTTGTCTGAAGAGTTGGCTTTAGGAATGGTTTTAGTTCTGGTTAACAGAGAGTTCAGGGGCCATGTCTTCTGGGGCTCCTCTAGTCTCAGTCAGACCATTAAGTCTGATCTTTTTACTAGAATTTGAGTTCTGCACCCCACTTTTCTCCTGCTCCACCAGGGACTGTCTGTTGTGTTTCCTGTCAGGGTGGTCGTTGGTGGTAGCCGGGCACCATCTAGTTTTTCTGGTCTCAGGCTGATGGAGTCTCTGGTGTATGTGGCCCTTTTGTCTCTTGGGGTAATATTTTCCTGTGTCTTTGGTGTTCTTCACTCTCCTTTGTTCCAGGTGGGTTGGGACCAACTGATACATCTTAGATGGCCACTCGCAAGCTTTTGAGACCGCAGATGCCACTCACCAGAGTGGGATGCAGAACATTTTCTCAATGAAATTTTTTATGCCAGTTGACCTAGATGTCTCCTGAAACCATGGCCCACAGACTCCTGCCCCTGCTACTCTGTCCCTCAAAGCTTTTGGCTATGTTCAGGAAACTTCTTAGCTTTTGGTTTAGTCCAGTTGTGCTCACTTCCCCTGTATTTTGTGTTGCCTTTCCCTTCACCTGAGATAATTCTTGTCTACTGTCTTTTTTTTTTTTTTTACTGTCTAGTTAGTGAGTTCCCTGTCTCTCCCTCCTACCCTCGTAACTGTCAAAGACTATTTTCTTCCCTGTTTAAACCTTTTCTTTAGTTCTTATAATAGTGGTCTCATACAATATTTGTCCTTTTGTGACTGACTAATTTCACTGAGCGTACTCCTTCCAGATTCATCCATGTTGTGAGATATTTTGCAGATTTATTATTGTTCTTTATCATGTCGTAGTATCCCACTGTATGAATATACCATAATTTGTTTATCCGTTCATGTGTTAACGGGCACCTAGGTTGTTTCCATCTTTTTGCTATTGTGAACAGTGCTGCAGTGAACATGGGTGTGTATATATCTATTCATGCGACAGTTCTTATTTCTCTAGGATATATTCCAAGAAGTGGGACTGCTGGATTGTGTGATATTCTATTTCTAGCTTTTTAAGGAAGTGCCAAATTGATTTCCAGAGTGATTGTACCATTTTACAACCCCACCAGCAGTGTATAAGTGTTCCAGTCTCTCCACAACCTCTCCAACATTTATTATTTTGTGTTTTTTTGATGAATGCCAGCCTTGTTGGGGTGAGATGGTATCTCATTGTAGTTTTGATTTGCATTTCTCTAATGGCTAATGATCGTGAGCATTTTCTAATGTATGTGTTAGCTACCTGAATGTCTTCTTTGGTGAAGTGCCTGTTCATATCCTTTGCCCATTTTTTAATTGGGTTATTTGTCTTTTTGTTGTTGAGGCTTTGCAGTATCTTGTAGATTTTAGAGATTAGACCCTGATTGGATATGTCATAGTCAAAATATTTTTTTCCAATTTATAGGTTGTCTTTTTACTCTTTTGGTGAAATCTTTTGATGAGTATAAGTGTTTGATTTTTTAGGAACTCCCAGTTATCTTGTTTCTTTTCTGGTGTTTGTGTGTTGTTAGTTATGTTTCGTATTCTGTTTATACCGTGTATTAGGGCTCCTAGCATTGCCCCTATTTTTTCTTCCATGATCTTTATCGTTTTAGATTTTATATTTAGGTCTTTGATCCATTTTGGGTTAATTTTTGTGCATGGTGTGAGGAATGGGTCTTGTTTCATTTTTTTATAGCTGGATAGCCAGTTATGCCAGCACCATTTGTTAAAGAGGCTGTCTTTACAGGGCAGCCCCTTTAAAGTCCACCCTCCCTTTTTCTCCCCCAAACTGCAGCCATGATTATTTATTAAGGCTAGAGAGTTGCTCTCGAGGTGAGTTTTGCAGCGTGAGGCTGCCCTCTGGTGCGTTCCTGGGTAGCCAGTTTGGTGGCGGGCATCTAGGGCTGAGCAGTAATCATTACCCCAGTTACTAAGATGCGATCGTTCTCTTGGCCTCTTTCCCCCTGTCTGTTCTCTTCTGCCTCTGCCTCCCGAGAGCCTTTTGTTTCCGACCTTCACCCCTCCTGCCTTGCCACAGCTCTTCTTGAAGCATTGCTCTCCTCCCTCCTTCCCTTTCCAGGGCTGACCTCATTATCTATAGGGAATCCCCTGGATTTGGCCATTAGGTCCCTGTCAACTGGCCAGAAACAAAGTTGGAGGTGGCACAGGCAGAAATCAGAGCCCTTCTTTCTAAAACAGTGCTTGACCTGGTTGAGCCTTCCGTTTTTCCTTTCCTTGTCAGGCTTAAGCCTTTGGCAGGACAGGTTTTGGGCTTGAGGCCAGCAATTCAACTGGGAGGGCTCTGTGCCCATTTTGGCCTTTGTCGAGGTGGGTGTGTGTGCCAGGGGCTCTGCCCTGGTTTGGAGCCTTTATGAACAGGCACTGATACCGTGGGTCTACTTCCCATGCCCTCTTGCAGCCACTTATCAGAAAGAGAAGGTCCAAGCAGGGGTTCACGTGCCCTCTGCCGTCTTCCAGTGTCATATCTTACGCCCGATTTTTATCCTGGGCCTTTAAAGAGCCAGCCAGTGCAGAAGCACTGCCGAGACACTGTGCCTGCAAAAGCCAGTGGTGTTGCGTTGGCTCATTTTCCTGTCCTCGCTGAGCCTTTTCCGATGGAGCGGGGCTCTCCACGACAACTGGCAAACGGCTGGGCGATGGCTCGTTGTCATCCTGGCAAGCACTGGTTCCGGGGGGCGCGGGGTGCTCTGTGGGTATTCGCATTTGTTTCTCTGACAACCTGGAGCACACTTGGCAGCGGTCCCAGTTCATGGATGAAGAAACTGAGGCTCTGGGGATTAAGATTGTAGACCGGGCGCTGGGGGCAGGGCACAACCGGAAGTGGACCCAGGTGTCCAGGGCTGCAGAGGATGTGCAGGGGTGTGTGTGTGCATGTGTCTGTGTGTGAACGCGTGTGCATGTGTGTACACACATGGATCTGTGTTTGTGTGTATGCGTATGCATGGGTGTATGTGCACGTGCATACGTGCATGTGTACGTGTGTGTGTTTGACAATGCGTGGGGCTATGCACACGTAAGAAAATAAGAATGAAAAAGAGTGAGTGTTGAAAGGGAGTGTGGCCCTCAGTATAAACCCAAGAACAGTCGCTCCTTTATATTCTCTCTGATCAGAGCCACCTCCTGCAGGAGCTCATAGGCCTCGGATCCAAAGCAACTTCTGGCCCCACACCCCAAACGAACTCCCGGCGGTCCACCAGCCCGAGCCTGACCCTGGGCGGGCTGGACGTGGGCTGCCTCAGAGCCCCCCTCCTGTGCACTCGCTCTCCTCCCTTGCACAGCTTTATGGCCGGCATATGGAGACTGTTTCTATTTACCGGCACCACCAGGACGCTGCTGCAGGCAGTGCTCCAGCGAACGGAAACCTTGGAGTCCCCGCAGGGTCATTTCGGAGGCTGCATGCAAAGCAGCCAGCTGTTTTGCAGGGAGCGCCTGGGCCCAGTTACGTCAGCGTGGCGGAAGCGTTACCATCTGTGCAAACAGGTCATCCAGCTTCGGCTGCCTGTTCTCTGCACTGAGGACTTGGGTGCACTTGGAGTCACAACCTTTTCTTTGTTGTATCCTAATCCCTGTCAGTTCAGCAGTTTCTTTCCGCTCCTTCCCCTCCTCCTCTGAGTGCTTTTATGTTCACCTCTCTGGGCGGGTGGCCACGATCCAGGGAGGGTAGTTAGGGGCATAAATCTCTAGTGGCAAAAGTCCACAGGCCTGAAACAGCCGGTCTGTCCTCTCTGTCTGGTTTTCACATGAGAGCTGTCTGCCCGGGGCAGCAGGAGCCCAGGAGCACAGAACAAAATGTTTCAATTCGTGGAACTTCCCCTTGAGGCGCAGAATGGGATCGTCCTGGTTGCCAAGATTGTTCCTGGTCAGTCTCCTCCGGCACTTTTTAAACCCCCCACAAGGGAAGACGCTCCCTTGCTGTGAGAGCCGGGGTAGATGGCTTCTGCTGCTTTTCTCTGGGGCTGCTTTCCTTTCTCTCTACTTCCCTCCCAAGTCTCCAGCCCAGCTGCCTCCCGGCAAAGGTGGGAATGAAGAGGCAAGGGCCAGCCAGCATCTTCTTGGAGGAGGCTGTGGCAGGCCTGTTCCCTGACAGCCCCGTGGTGAGCTCGTCCGGTCTCAGCAAGCTGGGCCCATGCGGTATGACTCCATCCTTGCCCTCCCAGTGTGCGGGGAGCAGCCCGCCCCACACTGGGGGAGTGTGGCCCCCAAGTTGGCAGTTGCTTATATTCCCAAATCAGAGGGTAGGCTCGGGCCTTGGGAGCGGTGTATGGGGCCGATCTAACCTCTCTGTGCTGGGGGATCTTCCTGTGTGGAGGACACCCTGAATGACATGAGCACAGTCATCCACGTAGACATGTAGGAGCTGGTGTTTCTCGTGGGAAGTGGGCAGGAGCTGACAAGGGCAGCACACCAGTGTCTGGGCAGGGGGATGCTGACAGCCTCTGGGTTCTGAGCCTCCCCAGGCAGAGGTCCCTGGGCAGAGGAGCAGGTGTGGTACAGGAGCCTAGACAGGAAGGTGGGGACTGACCATCCTCTGGGCTCTGCATCCAGCGGTGACCAGCCATGTCCGGCTCTGTGGAGCTCATTCTGAGGAGGTCGGGCCCCTGGGACTGGTCCCCCAGCAAACAGGCTCCCCTCCCCGCCAGGTACTACTTTACCTGAGCGTATGGTCTGTACTTGGTCTCCCACGGACTTGCTTTCCACCTGGACCCTCTTACCTCTGACCTCCCCCTCCCCCTCCTGCCTTCCCTTCTTAGCGGACTGAATTGTCCTTTCATTTGGGAAGCCGCTAAGCCTTTGAGCAGACCTTCTACCAGAACAATACGTGGACTTGGAGCATTTTCGGACTGAATTGTCCTTTCATTTGGGAAGCCGCTAAGCCTTTGAGCAGACCTTCTACCAGAACAATACGTGGACTTGGAGCATTTCCATGGCTTCTGTGGCCATTTCTCCAGCCCGGGAAGACAGGGCAGGGACTGAGAAGCCGTGAGGCGCCACCACCCGCCTCTGGCTGAGGACTGAAGTGCTCTGAGGCTTGGCTAGCCCGGCAGCTGCTGCCTGCCTCTCGAGGTTATCTATAGAAGAAATGGGGCGGCACCGAGGCTCCCTGCGTTTGATTTGCACCCTTTGTATAATCCCCAAATGTGCTGCCCAGCCATGTGGGCTGGGCACAAAGGAGGCTCTTTGAAATTACCTGTGGGTTTCTTGAAAAGCCCCTCAGAGGCCCGCGTCACCTCTGGCCTTTCAGCAGCCCGCCCCCCATAAAAGCCACAAACAGCCTCTTGCATTTTGCCTTTTTGGACCTTGTCCGCAAGCCAAGTTTTGTTTTCTGAGAAAGCCTAGGATTGAATGGTTAGATACACTGAACAAAGTCCACCCTGGGAGGGGAGAAGTCTCCATTCTTTCCCCTCAGCATTTTAAGTAATATTTTACCTTTCTTTTCTTTTCAAGGTTCTGCCCTGAATTACTTTTATACAAAATAGACACTGTTCAGCAACTCCTTAAAAGAATGATCTTTGAAAAACACCCGGAAATCATGTCATGCCCCTTCTTAACACCTTGGGGTGCTCCCCACTGACTCCGAGGTTGTCTGTACCCTCCCCCGAGACCCCCAGCCCTGCCTTGGCTCTCACTGTCTGCCCTCCAGCTCACTGGCCTCCTTTAAATGCACCGTGCAGAATCTTCAGGGCGAGATCTTATATTGCAGTTGGCTTCGGATGTATTTACTGAGCACTTAGCCGGTACCAGGCAGTTCTGGGCCCTAGGGGTACAGCAGGGAGCAAGAGTCCCGCCCTTATGGAGCTGACATTCAGGGCACAGCCACCAAGTCAACAAATGCCCCAGCAGGCAGTAATACAACCCCTTGAGGAATGTAGAGCAGCGGGAGGGGGCGAGAGTGACAGGGTAGCTTTATAGGGGTCAAGGACGGCCTCTGGTAAGAGGATGTTTGGCAGAGAACTAAAAGATGTGAGGAAGCCAGCCATTTAAAAATCCGGAGAGGGCAGAGGGAACCAGATGTGCAAAGGCCCGCAGGCAGAATGCCCCAAGTCTGTTCCAGGATGACAAGGAGGCCAGTGGGGCAGGAGCGAGGGGCTGAGTGGGGCAAGGGGATGACAGAGGTTGTGGGGACAGATTTCACAAGACCTTTAAATCCACAGGCAGGATGTTGGTGTTTTCTCAGGGAGACGGATCGCTGTGGCACAGTGTCTTAGTTATCTAGTGCTGCTATAACGGCAATGCCACAAGTGGGCAGCTTTAACAAACAGTATTTATTTTCTCACAGCTTAGGAGGCTGGAAGTCCGAATTCAGGGTGTGCCGGCAGTAAGGGAAGGCTTTCTCTCTCTGCTCTCAGGGACGGTCCTTGTCTCTTTCAGCTTCTTTTCTTTGGCTCTTTGGCAGTCTCTGTGTGGCATGGCATCTGTCTGTCCTCTCTCATCTCTGCTTTTTGCCTGCTTGCTCAGTCCGCTCTTTCATATCTCAGAAGAGATTGACTCAAGGCACACCCTACAAAAATACTGCCCTATTAACATAACAAAGAAAACCCATTCCCAAGTGGGATTATAAGCAGTATAGAGGTTAGGATTTACAATGCATATTGCGAGGGGATGGGGGGAGACACAGTTCAATCCATAACATACAGTTTGGGGCAGAGGAATGATATGCTCCACTTCAGGGTTTTCAAGGATCACTGTAATCTGATGAGTTACTAAAGCATTTACTTAAACAACAAGGATGAAACAGGAATTCTCGGACAGTGTAGAGACTAGATCATAGAGGGGCAGGACAGGGAGCAGGGAGTAGAGGATGCGTCGGGGAAGGGATTGCAAAGTCCAGGGGAGGGATGGTTTGGGAAGGGTCATGGCAGTCATGGTGGAGCCAGCAACAGGTGGGACCTTATGGTCCCTGTGTAACCAGTGTCATTGTGCACAGTCCTGCGTGGAATGAGCCACCTAATGTCCCAGGACCCTCCCTGCCCCAGGATCCTCTGTCGATGCAGCCGTTGTACTCCGTGACTGTAGGTCAGGGAAAATACACCCCCAGCAGCCATCCCACCGCAGCCTCTTGCCTATCCCCCAGTCCCTCATGGCTCCGGCTAATGGGAATGACAGCCTGTACAAGGACAGATTGTCATTTTTGTTTTTTGGTCACAGATGCTAAACTTGTCTCACAGAGACCACCCCCAACATTTCTGCAGTGATGGATAAACGGTAAATGTTTGTCTTGGGGGAGCTCCAGGCTGGAAGCCAGGAGGCCTGTGTAACAGGGGCAGCTGGGTACAAAGCTAGGTCTAGAGCCCAGGCCTCCCTGGGTCTATTTCCCCAACTCTAAAATGTGAGCATTGAATTAAATGGTCTGTACGATCCATTCCAGAGCCGATAGCCATTGTTTCTAGGACCAGCTGCTGAAAGTACCCCAAAACCGAGCAGGAAAGCTCTATAGCAGTGTTTCTCGGCCTTCGTCTGCTAGAGGACCTGTGCTTTCACAAAATACAGTAAAAATGAATTATGGGCAGTCCCTGAATTACACACAAGTTTTGTTCCTAAATCTGCCTGTAAGTTGAATTTATACGTAAGTTGAAATGGTTAGGTACGGTTCATGTCTAATGTCACTGAGGCAAATGTTTGTCATAGGATATAGTATACCTTTCTATGCATAAAAAACATTAAAGAAATACTTCCAGATACGTTAACACATCTTTAACATAATAATAATGTTTCGATGTGAGTCGCAAAGTAGCTCCCATTTTGTTATTACGAACCATGGCGTATGTGCCTCAAATTTTTAATAAAAGAGGCTTTACAGGGGTTGGTTTGTAACTACGGGCTGTACGTAAGTTGGACATTCATGACCTGGGGACTGCCTGTACCAGAAAAAGGAAATGCTGCGTTAACGCCAATTACTATAAAGTCCAACCCATTGCCGTCGAGTCAGCTCTGACTCAGCAACCCTATAGGGTTATCTCACAGGGTTCCTAAGGCTGTAATGTCAGCTTTCCAGAAGCAGACTGCCACATCTCTCTGCCACGGAGCGGCTGGTAGGTTGGTACCGCCCGCCTTTCGATTAGCAGCTGAGTGCTTAACCCACCATGCCAGCAGCACTCCTTGCTAGTTCCTAAACACCAACTGTAATTCCCTCATGTATCCCACCATGGACGGTGACGTGCTGTCCTTGGCCCGTCCTGCTGTGCCCACCGTGGAGTGACACTGCTTTGAGGCTTAGCATTGTGGTTCACAGCACAGATTTGGTCCTTTCCCTGGCTCCATCACTTTCTAAACCTGTGACCTGGGCAGGCTCACAGATCTCACTGTGCTTCCATCCCTCAACTGTAAAATGAGGAATAACCAGACCTCACAGGGTTGTTGTCAGGATGGAATTTTACACATATATGTATACACGTGCCTGGCACCTAGGGGGCAGCTGTGGTTCAGTGGTATAATTCTCACTTTTCCCCGTGAGAGACCTGGGTTCAATTCCTGGCCACCACACCACATGCGCAGTCACCACCCATCTGTCAGTTGAGGCTTGTGTGTTGCTAGGATGCTGAACAGGTTTCAGTGGAGCTTCCAGACTAAGACAGACTAGGAAGAAAGGCCTGGTGGTCTGCTTCTGAAAATCAGCCAAGGAAAACCCTGTGGTCCTATCCTCAACTGATCATGGGGGTGGCACGGGATCGGGCGGTGTTTCATTCCGTTGTGCATGCAGTCCCCGGGAGATGGGGGCCAACTCGATGGCAGCCAACAACCACGTGCCTGGCACACAGAGTGTGTCATACCATTTGTGTTTGTACTTTCATCATAAGTGAGTTGCTACGGTTTGGGCGGAATAGATTTGTGGGACTGCAGTTACCTGGGGTGGGAGGAAAGTGTGTGCTGAGGAGATGGCCTTTGTCTTCTCCACACGGTTCCGCAGACAGTGCCTGCAGACGCCTTTTAGTAACCAGCAAGATCTGGGCACCGGGGCCTTTGTGGAGTGGGCCCTGCTGGCCCACAAGGGCAGCCATGGATTCGGCATCGTTGTTCAGGCCATCTGTGTCCTCCAGCCTGGCCCCCTTCGCAGCCTCTGCTCACCTGCAGACGCATAGATGCTTCAAATTAGAAGGGCAGCTAGTCCAACTCCGCACTTGCCGTGTGAACCTCCTTTCTGGAAGCATCCCCATAATGGCCATGGAGCCTCTTCTTGAGGGTCCCAGCAATGTGTGCTTGCTGCCTCAGCAGACAAGTGCCCCCGGAGACCAGAGGTAAACCCATTCTGTCCAGTCCGTCGTTGGGTAGCTCTGCTTGTCAGGAAGTCTCTCTGTGGGTCTAGCAGACACCGTCCTCGCTGTGGCAGACGCCGTCCTCGCTGTGACGTCCACCCCTAACCTCATCTGCAGCATGTCCACTCTTACCTGCCAGCCAGGTGTCAGCTGCAGCCCTGGAGGGCACATTTGTCTTTGGGCGTGATGTTCATTGCCACAGAGGGCGCCATCTGTCTCTGGGCATCGTCAGTGCTTGGTAGCAACCATCCTATATGGACCAGGGTGAAGGTTTGGAGTTTGCTTGCCTTGTTAAGGAGTCCGAATCTGACTCAGGGCGATCCACTGGACGGTTGGAAGCAGCAAGGTGACCTGATCAGAGTTGTGCTTCACAGAGTTCCCCCGCAGCAAATGCTCGGGGCTGGGTGGTCGGTAAAGGCCTGGCAGCAAGAACCAGCCTGAAGCCTGGAGCCATCTTGTAGGTAGAAAACAAGGAGGCCCAAAAGAAGGCAGATGGGTGTGGGGATGGGTTTGAGAGAACAGGCCCTCCCAAACCTGGTGACTTCCGGGCCTTGAGGAGTGAAGCAGATGGTATCAAGGTTTCTGTCTCTGAGGACAGTCCTCACAAGGTGGTCCTTCCCCCTGTCCCCGTGGTCCTCACGGATTTCAGAAGCTGGGCAGAACTATTGTTTGTGGCTTCCAGGGGGTTGTGTGCCAGGGAAGAGGGGATGGATGTCTCTGACCTGTACCAGGACACTAAAGGACACCACATGGTGCTTTAGACCATCTGGTCCAGTGGTGCTTAAGGATGTGGGTGGTGAGGGGGCAAAGGGGGGACGTTGAGGAGGGCCAGGTGCCTTCTCGCCGCCAGGGATGGGCTGAGAGAGCTAATGGGGGGGGGGGAAGAAGATGCTGAGATCAATCTGCTGAGATCCCCAGGAAGAGGAAGGGACAGGCAGGCTCAGATGGGGTGTCTCCCAGGCGGGGGGCCTCAGACAGACACTTCGCTGTTTAATGCAGGGTGGGAATGTGGCGCTAATGTCTGCTGCCATCTGTGCCCACGCCAGCACCCCAGCCGCTCTGTCAGTGGTTATTTATTTGACCTAGGACTCTGCTGTGTAGCCAGATCTGGTGCCTGCAGTGGTGTGTGAAGGTCGAGGAGGACAGGGCACGGGCACACGAGGGTACGGTCCTCTCCAGCCACCTGCCCAAGGCTCTCCTTACTCAGGAGCTGCACTTTGGCTGGTGCCTCCCTAGTTCACGGGAGCAGATTGAGGAAGATGGTTTGACCTTCTCCTGTCTCCGCCTGAGGCTTAGTTCTTTCACAAACAGGCGCTGGGAGCAGAATTGGGAGAGGCTGCTCTGTTGGCACTGGGCAGAGAACTCGTCTTTGAAAGGCACGAACAGGTCAGAGAACTACACTACCTGATCTTCAAGACTTACACAGCCGCAGGAATCGAGACATGGTAGTGTTGTAAGCAGCCTCTTAAAAGGTTAAAGACACACTTCCTGTATGACCAAGCTGTTTCACCCCTACTTACTTACCCAAGGGAGCCCTGGTGGCACAGTGGTTAAGAGCTAGGCTGCTAACCAGAAGGTCGGCAGTTCAAATCACCAGCCACTCCTTGGAAATACGGTGGGGCAGTTCTACTCTGTCCTGTAGGGTTGCTATGAGTTGGAATTGACTCAATGGCAACAGGTTTTTTTTTTTTTTTTTTTGGTTTTTTATCTGCCCAAGAGAAATGAAAATATATGTGCACACAAAGGCCTCCACATGAGTGTTCATAGCAGCTGTCTTTGAAATAGCCCTCAACTGGGAACAGCCTAAATGTCCATCAACGGGAGATGGATAAGCGAACTGTGGTACATCCATATAATGGAACACCACTGTCTTAGTCATCTAGTGCTGCTATAACAGAAATACCACAAGTGGATGGCTTTAACAATGAGAAATGTATTCTGTCACTGTCTAGTAGGCTGTAAGTCTGAATTCAGGGTGTCAGCTCCAGGGGAAGGCTTTCTCTCTCTGTCGGCTCTGGAGGAAGGTCCTTGTCATCAATCTTCCCCTGGACTAGGAGCTTCTCAATGCAGGGACCCCAGGCCCAAAGAACACGCTATTCTCCTGGCTCTTGTTTCTTGGCGGTATGAGGTCCCCCTGTCTCTCTTCTCATTTCTCACTTTTATATCTCAAAAGAGATTGGTTTAAGACACAACCTAATCCTGTAGATTGAGCCCTGCTTCATTACGTCAGATGACAACGTGGTGGACAGTCACACAATAGTGAAAATTATGGCCCAGCCAAGTTGACACACATTTTGGGGGGACACAATTCAATCTGTAACAACTACTCAGCAGTACAGCGCAATGAATTGCTACACTATATAACATGATGAAATTAAAAATAATTTGCTGAATGAAAAAAGACAAGCAAAAAGAGTACGTACTGTATCATTTCATTCATATAAAACTCTAAAAACTATTGACTCATCTGTAGTGACAGAAAGCAGATCATTGGTTGCCGGGGGTGTGGGGGGGGGAGGGGAGACAGAAGGGAAACAAGGGAACTTTTGGGGGTGATGGATATACTTATTTATTATGGTGATGGTTCCACAGGTCCATGTATATGTCACAACTTACCAAGCTGTGTACTTGAAATATGTGCAGTTTATTGTATGCTGCTTATATCTCAATTAAGGAGCCCTGGTGGCACGGTGGTTAAGAGCTCAGTTGCTAACCAAAAGATTGGCAGTTTGAATCCACCAGCCGCTCCTTGGAAACCCTATGAGGCAGTTCTACTCTGCCCTACAGGGTCGCTGTGAGTTGGAATGACTTGACAGCAGTGGATTTTTGGTTTGGTGGCACAGTGGTTAAAGAGTTTGACTGCTAACTGAAAGGTCAGCAGTTTGAACCCAGCAGCCCGCTCTGCAGGAGGAAAATGTAGTGGTCTCCTTCCATAAAGATTACAGCCTTGGAAACCCTATGGGGCAGTTTTACTCTGTCCTGTAGTGTCTCTACGAGTTGAAATTGATTTGACAGCAATGGGTTTTATACCTTAAATAAACTGTTAAAAAAAAACGAAACAAAACTGGGAAGAGCTTTGCAGGTGGGAGGGCCTGACCTGGCTGTTTGAGATCAGGAGACCCCATTGTGACCCAACGGCCCTATGAACCCTACTAGTTCCCCATTCCCCTTCCTGTTTCCTGCTGAGCCTTATATTTGCTTCCTGCTAGCTATGCAAATCTCATTACCCAAACCTGTAATTCTTCATCTTCGTGCAGGTAGATCACTTAGTGGCTGCGTTGTGGGGAGAACCAGATTTTAATCTTAGATTCACACCTTCCCAATAAATTAGCGAGTTGAGAATCGTTCCTTGGTACCACTGTTTATCATGTGTATCAGTGGAGACCCTTGATTGTCATGACCAACCCAGCTCAGGTGGGCCTAAGTAAAAAGCGTCTTGATTGGTGCAGATTTTGGAAAAGTTCAGGGATGGAGTTCAGGCATAGCCAGATGCCAGGTATGCAATTGTTGTTTTCAGGAGTAGGTATTTCTCTCTCAGTTTTGTTCTCTTCTTTCTGGCTTCCTTCTCAGGCTGGCTCTCCCCACGTGGTGGCAGCCGCCAGCAACAGAGAAAGAGCCCCTCCTTCCTAATTGTTATTGGGTGCCATTGAGTCAATTCTGACTCCTAGCGACCACATGTGACAGTAGAACTGCCCCGTAGGGTTTCCTAGGCTGTAATCTTTAGGGAAGCAGATCACCAGGTCTTTTCTCCTGCGGAGCCGCTGGTGGGCTCCAGCTGCCCCCCTTTCAGTTAGCAGCTGAGCGCTTAACCATTTGCCCCACCAGGGCTCCTTCCTTTCTGATTAGTCCGGAAAAAATTCCAGGTTGAGCCCTCATTGGCTGGGCTTGAGCCAGTGCCCAGGCCTGAACCAATCACTGTGCTCAGGGTTGCTGAGGATGCTGATTGCCAGGCCTGACCACATACAGAAACCAGGGATGGAGGCAAGAAGAGCCAGGCAACCTGGAGCAGAGGAGAGGTGGTTCCACCAAGGCAAATGGGGCAGGGTCACTGGAAGAAGAAGGCTCGGAGGGAAAATACCCAATGACCCTGTGCCAGGGAGCAAATCCATCCATTTTTATTTTTGAACTCAGAACTCAGTAGAATATTAACGTGCTTCCAAAAGTCAAAAGTATCCACTCCTACCCTGTTCCCCCTACAAGTTTCACTGAGTTCTGATTTATTCTTCCTGAATTTTTTGTTTGTTTGTTTGAAGCCTTGGTGGTGCAGTGGTTAAGAGCTTGGCTGCTAACCAAAAGGTCAGCAATTTGAATCTATGAGCTGCTCCTTGGAAACCCTATGGGGCAGTTCTACTCTGTCCTCTTAGGTTGCTATGAATTGGAATCAACTCGATGGCAACGGGTTTGGGTATTTCTTTTTATAACGATAACTAGATATGTGTATAATTTCTTGTTTCTTCTTTTTTTTTTTCTTTTACGCAAAAGGTAGCGTACTCTATGTGATCTTTTGCACTTGCTTTTTAAAAATTTCTCAACTGACTGTAGTAGTTCTTGGCATCTGACCTGTGTATAATAGGATAGATGTGTGAGCATACAAGGTGACCGCCAGACTTTATTTCTGGTGAATGGTGCCTTTTTTTCTCTAAAGCCCGGTTTGTAAGTGACTCTCTCTCTCCTTCAATGCAGACGGAAGCAGCTATGCCATCGACGACTCCCGGGACCCCAGCCTGAGCTCTGGGGGTGAGAGTTTCCCCCCAAGCCCCACCAGACACAACTGGGAAATGAATTATCAAGAAGCAGCCATCTACCTCCAGGTGAGTATCGCCTGGTCAGGGCCTGCCCGTTCTCAGCGCCCGTGGGTGGGGAAAGGAGGTTCCGGAGTGTCAGGTGTCGTGTGATCATTTTTAAATAAAATGTATGCACACATTGCTACATGCACACGTATGTGTAGGTGTTTGCGTGTATCTATTACCGCTGATCATCTCTGGCTGATGGGATTTTGAGTCATTTGACTCCCTTTTCATCCCGTGCACTATTTGAGTTATTTTACCAAAACCTTTGCATCATTTTGTAAAAAATAAAAATAAAAACCAAGCCAACCTCAGGCCGCTCTGAAGGGGAGTCTGTGGCTGTTTCTGGAGGATGGCTTTAGCTGGTGCCGAGATGGCCTCTTCCTTCTGGTGCTTAATAGCTAAGCCGTAGCTCAGCCCCTGCACCAGGTTGTGGGTGTGCTTGGCTAAATGGCTGCTCGCTGCTCTGAGGCTAACTGGAGCCCGCATCTTCCTCTCCTCCCAGATTGTCGCTGTTAGCTCGCTCACCCTCGGGAGCCTAGCGCCCTGAGATAGCCTTGTTTTCTGCACTGAGTCCCACCCCAGGGAGCAGAGAGCGAGGCCTGGAAGTCACGTACCCCTGGCCTGTGTTCTTATTTTCCTGACCTAGTTGGTGATCTGCAACCAGGAAACAAGGCTCGTGTTCTCCTTTGGGGTCTTGGCTCAGAGTCCGGTGACATGGTCAATATTTCACTCTGTTCTCATCGGTGGAGACCTCGTCACCGCTGCTCTGCGGCAATTCCAAGTCCTGTAGTTAAAATCCGAGCCCTCCACCTCCCGTGTCAGGGATTGCCTCAAGCTGGACCTTCATTCTTGGCTATGGGCTAGAAGAAATTGCTTTTCTTAGTAATTCGAACCAGAAGCTTCCCAGGCCACTGTGTGTGTTCCCCCCCCAACCCCCCACCCTGAAGGCTGCTGCCGGAAACCACGGCTCTGCGCAAACCACAGTAATGTGAGCAAGGCTTGCCACTGGCCCTTCGCTTGACTGCCGAGATGCTTGTTTCCTCTGCCCAGTCTGCCCTGTCAGGTCTGCGGTTTGCCTTTATTTTTTGCTGATGAGGGAAGCAGCATACCCCCTTCAGAGAAGTGACTCACTCAGAATAACCCAGCAAACCACAGCCAGAGTCTGAGCTCACAGCCTCCTAAGCTATTGGACAGTTTCCAGGCTGGGCTGGGGCCTGGAGAAGTGGTCTCTTGCAGCTGTGGTTCATCCAAACATGTGTAAAACACCAAAGGCCATGAGTGGCACAAGGGGTTCAGATCCACCCGGCAGTGCCACAGAAGAAAGGCCTGGTGATCTGCTTCCATAAAGAGTACAGCCAAGAAAATATTATGGAAAATCACGGCAACACATGGGGTTGCCGTGAGTCAGAGTCGACTCGATGACAATGGGTCTAGTGTGATTAATAAACATCTACTGCGTAGCCGGCACCATGCCAGGCGAGGCACTGACAGTACACACCCCTCCTTCCTGACATTGGCGCGGAGGCTCGGTGTGCTGAAGCCCCTCATGGCTAGCATGGGAGCCCACCAGGCCAGAGCCCTTTCCAGGGCACCGTGGGTGGGCCTGCACCACGGCCCAGAGACACTTCTCTCGTTGGCCTGGCCCTTCAGCTCCTGCGTGCAACTCTCGAGTGCATCACCATGGCATGTGTGAGCTCAGCCTTCCAGGGAGTGAGGGTTTGTGAGGGTGCTGTGGGTGGCCTCATCGTAGAGCAGCCGAAGGTATGCGTGCATTCTGGAGACAGCTGGACACTTTCAAAGGGGCTCTGGGTGAACAGACCAAGGCTTACATCCTGGCTCTGCCACTTCGTGGTTGCTGGGTGATCCAGGCACATGAACTCTAAGCCTGCTTCCCTCTTCTGTGAGGCAGAGCCAATAGGAACAGTTTCAACCCTGAGGGTGAGTGAAGGAGTAAATGGACAGGGTTTCCCAGCTTCAGGACGTTTGAGTTTGGCCCGGTAACTCTGGAGCCGTCCTGTGCGTTGTAGGATGTTTGCAGCGTCTCTGGCTCCTACCCACTAGATGCCAATAGCACCACCCCCAGGTATAACGACCAAAAATATCTCCAGACATTACGATGTGCCCCGGAGCGGGGGGCAAGATGCCCCCAAGTTGAGAACCACTGCAGCAAGGTGATGCATGCGAAGCATTAGCCAAGTGAGTACTGAGCGTTGGCTGCTGGGCAGTGATGCTGCCGAGTTGGGAAAACTCCTTACTTAGCCTGTGCCCACGAACACCAGGGATGCAGTGAAATAACCCTCCGCCCCCTTGGGCTGACCCTCTCAGGGCCTGTCAGAGGCTCAGCAGTGGCCTTGGGGGTGTCACCTGCTGGTGTCCCCAAGTGGGCATTCCTGGGCTGTGTCATTTATTTCTACATCCTTAGCAGGAGGGCAGTAGAGTCCTTTGGAGCCTGTAACCTCAGGTTGTTACTGAAGTTCTCTGTGCCTTGGTTTCCTCAGCTCTCTGGTGAATGGGATAATGCAAGTACCCACCTGTCCAGAAGGCTGTGAGGACTGAGTGAGTGCTGCAGGGCAGTACTGAGCAGGCACCTGGTGTATGGTGATCACTCAGTCCCTGTTGGCCACTGTTTTATGACTATTCCGGGGGCAAGAATTGAGGGTGAGTTCAGCAGGTCTGCAAGGCCCTGCAGAGATTCGGAAATTAGGAAGAATAGCAAAGAGATAGTAACATCAAGTCAGAAGTGGGATATTGGAAAGCCTGAGCAAAGCCAGAGCGGACACCCCGCTGGGGGCAAAAAAAACCAGTTGCCATCGATTCGATTCGATTCTGACTCACGGCAACTCCACGCGCGTCCGAGTATAGCTGTGCTCCACAGGGTTTTCAATGGCTGGTTTATTGGAAGTAGATCACCAGGCCTTTCTTACAGGGCACCTCTGGGTGGACCTGAACCGCCAACCTATCGGTTAGCAGCTGAGTGTATTAGCGCTTGATGATTTTAAAAGGTCTGACTAGGTATGGTTATTAGCTTCATTTTTTTTTTCTTTCACTGTCAATTTTAATTAGCTAGTATCTGTGGGGAGCTTGCTGTGTGCCTGCCTCTGTCTCAAGGGTCTGTCATTGTTTTCCCATTTCATCCTTACAGTAGCCCTCTGAGTAGGTACCAGTGTCTTCCCCTTGATGGTTGAAGAAGTTGAGGCCCACAGAGGCGGAGGAACTTTCTCAATGTTACGTGGAGAGGGAATGCGACAGGCAGGACCCACCCAAGTCTGTTTACACCAGGACCCCTGTGCCGGGCACTTCTGAGACTGAGAATTGGCCTCTCAGGGGGTCAGACATGCTGCCTTCCTGTCACCTTCCCTCAGGACCTTTCTGCTCTTTGATTCCTCAGAGTGGTTTTTAAGAAGCAGTGAGTCTTCTGAGTCCTGTCAGCCCTAAGGGTGAGGTTGACCGATGGGCAGTTCTATGAAGAGGATCGTTGTGATGTCCTGTCCTCTTCTGTCTCCAGCCTGAACTTGTCTTACCACCTTCCTCCCCTCCCCTGCCCACCATACGCACATCTTTGGTGCCGTGCCATCTCCAGGCCCGTTCACCCACATGATTCTTGTTTTCCCAGGAAGGCGAGAATAATGACAAGTTCTTCACCCATCCCAAGGATGCCAAAGCGCTGGCGGCCTACCTCTTTGTACACAACCACCTCTTCTACCTAATGGAGCTGTTGACTGCCCTGCTCCTGCTGCTGCTCTCCCTGTGTGAGGCCCCCGCCGTCCCCGCGCTCCGGCTTGGCATCTATGTGAGTGCCCCTGGGCTCCCTGCAGGCGGGCAAGCAGCAGAGACCGGCTTGGGCTACTCAAGCCTGAGAGGGGACGTTCTGGAAGGGTGGCACTGCAAACAGACTTGAAACAGAGAGGCACAGGGTGGTCGTAGAGGCCTCAGGAGCAGCAGTGGCCTGGCCAGCTGGCCCAGGTACCCCAGCCTGTCTCTGGCTCTGCTCACTATCCAATTCCAAGGAGGGGCAGCATCCTGTTGGCCTCGTTTAAGACCGGCACCCACACCTTGGCCATGGTGGCCAGGACACCCTCCTGAGAGGCTCACACCATTGTATCCAACCTCAGCAGAAACAGAAAAGGCAATCGGGTGTGATCACCAGTGGCGGCGGGGTGTATCCTGGCAGCCACAGCCCCACAATGTCCTCACATCCAGCCCATCAACTCATGTGAGCCAGGGCTGTCTGTGGAGGTGACCCTCATCACTCTTCTCAGGGGGAGTGTGGGAGGTGGGGAGCCAGGGAAGAAGTGGGATCCCTCTCTCTTTTTGCCTTGTGCCTGTCTTGTTAGAGAAGCACTCTTTCTAGCCTGGGGTCTGAGGGTGTCCGAGGTCCATCGTGACTAAATCACTTTCCATCCTTAGCTTCTCCCTCTTCATGCCTAAAAACCCTCAGCGCCATTCTGAACCGACCTGTTCTCCTTCCTCTCCACACCTCCCTTCACGCTGTCCCTTCACCCTGCCAGTTCCTGCCCCTCCTCCAGGAGGCCCCATCCACGGCTGGATTAGATTTCCCACATCTGGTCCTAGAGGCCTTGAAGTGCCTTCAGGACAGTGAGTTCCCGTGAGGCAAGGACCACATAGGCTTTGATGTTCATTTAAATTTAAGGCCCTTATTGGGGCCCACCCTGCTGGTCAGGGAACAAACAGGACGGCTGAGGAGGCCCCCGCCCCTAGGGAGCTGCAGTCGGCCTAAAGTAGAAAGGGGCTCGTTTGGGGGCCTCCCGTGTGTCCTTGTCCTTTTCCGCAAGTGAGCAAGTGAGGACCAAGGAGAATTTCTGGGGCCCCTGTCTGCTCAACAGCCGTTTTCTCTTGGGCTCTTAGATTCTCAAGTATCCTGGTGTTTTTTTCCACTCAGTTTTGTTTTTACACAAACTCTTAAGTTTAGGCCCCCAATTCATGCTTCCTTAGTGGTGCAGTAGTTAAGCACTTGGCTGCTTACCCAGAGGTCAGTGGTGCGAACCCACCAGCTGCTCTATGGCAGAAAGATGTGGCAATCTGCATGCATAAAGATTACAGCCTTGGAAACCCTATAGGGCAGTTCTACCCTATCCCCTAGGGTCACTATGAGTCAGAATTGACTCAGTGGCAACGGCTTTGGTTTTTGGTTTGGATAGTGTATTTTATGGGTCTTTTGCAAACGATATGAAATCATTCCTGGAACAAGGCTAGATATAAATTTTTATCTCATCTTTTTTTTAAAACTGGTCTCCTTCTTAATTCTTCTGTGTATGGATCAGTGTGTCTGTTTCATGAATATTGAAGTTGCGTTTAGATGTTCTCGGAAAAAAACTATGTATGGGCACACGGCCTAGTTTTCTAACTGGTGTGTGTGTGTGTGTGTGTGTGTGTGGTATGTGTGTGGACTGGGGGGACATGGGCAGGAGTCCCGTGACAGTTGTCCAGGTCCTGGGAGAGGGTGGGGTCAAGAGAGATGTGGCTGTGGGCGGGGCGGCAGTGACGACCTTCTCCATACCCCTGGCTGCAGGTCCATGCGACCCTGGAACTGTTTGCCCTGATGGTGGTCGTGTTTGAACTCTGCATGAAGCTGCGGTGGCTGGGTCTCCACACCTTCATCCGGCACAAGCGGACCATGGTCAAGGTGATGCATCTGTCCGTCTGTCCACCTCCTCACAGCATTTTCTCTCCTATCACCCTCAAGCCTGGGTCTTGGGTTCAATTCAGAACTCCCTATGTTCCCAGTCCTGGCTCAGAAGTGTAAAATCGAGTCCCTGTCCTCACAATGCAGCCCTGGTGGCACAGCTGTTAAGAGCTCGGCTGCTAACCGAAAGGTCGGCAGTTCAAATCCAACAGCCGCTCCTTAACAACCCTATGAGGCAGTTCTACTCTGTCCTCAGAGTTGCTATGTGTCAGAATCGACTAGTCTCAGGTGTAGTTTTTTTGGTTTTGTCTTCGTGATTGCCCCAGCCTTGCCAGAGGCTTGGATAGCATGATGACATTGACAGGAGCTGATGCTATCAGTGTCCAGGGCGTGCTGGGCTCTGTGCTGATCCCCACGGTCACATTTGAGGTAGATAGATCCCTCTCCCAATTTTACATTGAACCAGCCAGAATAGGCTCTGAATCCCAGAGGTGGGTGTCTAACCACGCCCCGCTATGACTTCCACACCCACACTGTTTGTGGCCAGGGCTGTATCCCTTCCCTCCATGTGGCAGAGAGTGGAGGAGGTGGTACTGGGTCAGTGGTACTGTGTCACGTAAAAAGCACACACTTGTCCAGGAGAATATGCCCAAGTAATTGGGGACTGAGATGAGCTGCAGACCTCAGGAGGCAGCTTCCTGGTACAGGTTGGGTGAGCTGAATGGCAAGGAAAAGGGTTGAGTGGAGGCTTTGTCTTCTGACCCCCCCCTTCCACAGTCCAAGCTGGTGGGGGCACCCCCTGGGCTCCATCTTCCTGGGGCCACACATCTGGGCCAGCTGGGCGCTTCTGGGGTGGCCACTGGGTGTTGGTGGGAGGTATGAGAGAGAGATGAAGGAGGGACGTGAGCTCTCGAGGCCAGAGTGGCAATTTCTCCCCAGCCTTCAGTTCAGGGTGTTCAGGGGGAGGGCTGGGGGGGCGCTGACAGTGCTGTGCTGCCCACCCTGCAGACTTCCGTGCTTGTGGTGCAGTTCATCGAGGCCATTGTGGTGTTGGTACGGCAGACGTCCCACGTGCGGGTGACCCGGGCCCTGCGCTGCATTTTCCTGGTGGACTGTCGGTACTGCGGCGGCGTCCGGCGGTAAGGCTGGGCGGAGGCGCTGGTCAGACAGATGCTATCATGGCCTGGCCTGAACCTCTGGGCCAGCAGAACAGAACGCTGTGAGTCAGTTAGTGACAAGATCAGTACAGTGCATCAATGTAGTAGAAAACACGTCACTTACTCTCTGCCATGGGACCCACACATGGGTGCTGTTCCTTCTGCCATTTAGGAGTTCTGGCTCTAGGCTCTTTCCCATTCAACCTGCAGCCTGCAGAAGCTGGCTCCTCTCTCAGGGAACGTTATCTGCCCAAGACACATCAGCTGTCCCCTAAAGCAAGGAATTCAGCAAAGTCCATGTGATGCAAGCAGGCTCTCCTGACACCTCCATCCAGGCTGTAGGGTTGAACTCTAACCAGACCATCAGCCTAGAGTGACATTTATTTGGAAAACTCCATATGGAAAATCCTGTGGCTAGGTACTGCTGGTGATAGCGGGCTAGTAATTTATTCTTTAAGGAGCCCCGGTGGTGCAGTGGTTAAAGCGTTCAGCTGCTAACAGAAAGGTCGGCGGTTCAAACCTACTAGCCACTCCTTGGGGGAAGGAAATGCAGTCTGCTTCTGGAAAGATTACAGCCTTGGAAACCCTATGGGCAGTTCTACTCTGTCCTAGAGAGTTGCTATTGAGTTGGAATTGACTCGACGGCAACGGATTAATCTATTCTCTGTGCCCACCCTCAAAGCCAGACACAAGTGTCCCAGGGCCAGGTGGCTTCATGTATCCCACAGCTTATGCAGGGCAGCTGGCCTTTGCACTGAAGGCCACATATTTAGCCATCGTGGCTCCTTCGCCTTGCAGTGCACGCTCCTGCTTGGGCTTTGTAGTGAGCAGAAGGTGGCCGAGTGCTGCACCTGCCCCAGGTCTGCCTGGTCACCTGCTGAGTGAAGGAGCCTCAAGCTGCTTTAGGAAAAAACTAAGCCCAGTGTCACAAGCCATGGTGCAGTGGGATTTAGGATCCTCTGAGCTCCCTCGGGACAAGGGAGCACCCCACCGAGGGGCCCCAGACAGCGCCCTCCGCCCACTCATCTGTCCCCACAGGAACCTGCGGCAGATCTTCCAGTCACTGCCGCCCTTCATGGACATCCTGCTGCTGCTGCTCTTCTTCATGACCATCTTCGCCATCCTCGGTGAGTCACCGTGCCCGCCACCCAGGCGTCCGTCCCTAAAGGCCAGTCCGTAGGGGAAGAAACACGCATCACAACATTTTTAGAAACTCAGAAAGGCTTTACAAAGATCTGAGTTATAAGCGCCCATGGTCCCACCACCCAACTCAGAAAATGGAGTATTAGAAATAAAACGGAAGCCACGTTTGTATCCTTTCGTGGTCTCAGTCCCTCTCTCCCCGAGATGTACCCCCATCGTGAGTTTTTCATCCTCGTGCGTGTCTTGACACTTTTACTTCGTGTCGACGTTTCCTTAAACGACAGATGGTATCGCTTGCATGTTTAAAAAGTTTACATAAATGGTTGCGTAATGTGAGCATTCCTTCTGCAAGTTGCTCTTCTGCTCCACATTACGTTTTTGACGATTATTCATGTTGACACAAGGAGATGAGGTTCGTTTATTTTCGTTGGTGTGCAGTGATCTGTTATAATTTATCTGTCCCTCTGCTGGTGGGCAGTTTTCACTATACATGTAGCTCTGTAGTGAACGTTCTCGTGTGTTTCCTGGGGTCTGTCCACGGGAGCGTCTCCAAGGCATGCGTATACCTAGGCTATCGGGGCTTACACACCCCCTTGTAAAGCAGGGTTACATCCTTTTTTACTTTGTGGGACCTGACCTCTGCAGATGAGGCTGTGAGTTTATGTGGCTGGCTCATGCAGACTCAGGCTTAGTTGGTGGAGGCCCCGAACACAGCCAGCAAACCCGAGATCCTTCCTCTAGTACTTCATGATTCGCAACGACAGTGCAGCCACAGAGTCCTGACTCAAAGGCCAGTGCCAGGGCTGAATCCCTCGGGCCCTCGTGCCTACCTCATCCCAGCCCAGGAAGCCCTTGGCTCCCACTTCCCCCTACCCCCCAGCTGCTCTCGATGGAATTTCATTTCTGCTCCTCCAGCAGGACTAACTTCCCTTCAGGGGGAAGTCTGTTGGTCGTGCTGACTACAGTCAAGTAAGTTTAGCTTCTGCCCTCTGCTGGTGTCCCCGGGCCTTCTCCACCTCTCAGTAAACAGATTTCTCCCTTGTCCCACTCAGGATTCCAAGGATTTGGGAGGGAGGAAAGTCATGGTGTTCCCACCCCTTGGCTGCAGGGGAACAACAGGATCCCTCTGGAATTGTTACTTGGTTGTCACGTTCTCAAACCAAAGATTACAAAGCAGCAGTCTGGATTCCAAAGCCAGCCTACGGATGTGTTTTTGTTTGGTCTGAAAAATTTGCGCCAGCATTAAAATCGCATAAAGATGTAGGCTTCCCGACTTTTCATAATAGACTTGACAGTACTCGGGCGGCATTCCCGCATGGCAGCAGTCATCCGATGGCGAGTAGACAGACCACGTGTTCTCTTGTGTGTCGGAGCCCCCACCACTCCCTTTTGTCCTCACTTAGCCCGCTGCACTCATTTACCTTTACTTGTCCAGTCTTCTTGACAACTGGGTTTGTGACCTCGGCTCTGACATTTTCCATCTTTTTCCACCACCTTTTAGGTTTCTACTTATTCTCCCCCAATCCTTCAGACCCTGTAAGTAATCTGTCTGCCTCTTCCTTTCATGTGAGGCCTTTTCCCTCAAGCCCCACTAGAAAGGGATGTCCTGCCTGGTTTCTGATCATAGTCTGTGATACCTGCAATTTCCCCCTCACCCAGACGTGAGCAGGTTCCTTCCCTGAGAGCTAAGGGAACGCCCTTTACTGTCCTTGACAGGGATATTTCCAGAGTCAGGTTTGGAACATTTTGGTGGCAGAACAGTGGAGAAGAGCCGAGCTAATTGCCCAAACCTGTGGTTCCCTGGAAGAAAAACCCAAAGTCAGTTGTCTGCTTCTGCCGGAAGCATTGAGTTCAGGAAGGCGGAGGCCCGTGGCCTCCTCTGTTTGCTCATTCCTCTGCTGTCCCTTGGGGATTCCTTGGGAGGAGACGGGGCTGGGGCGGGGGTGGGTGCATGAGGTGACCGTCACAGCCTGTTCCTGGCTACTGCGTACTCTCTGCTGGCCCCACATGTTTCTCTGACTCCTTTTCCCTTATAGTACTTCAACACCCTGGAGAACAGCATCATTAGTCTGTTTGTCCTTCTGACTACGGCCAAGTAAGTTGGACTTGGCTTTAGCTTCTGCCCTCTGCTGGTGCTGCAGGGCCTTCTCCCCGTCTCAGGAGAAAGGTGCCGGGTGTTTGGCATGGGGAGCCACGCAGTCCACAGACTGAGAGTCGGCTCGGTGGGGCGTGGGGGCGGGGAGGGCGTGTCTTGGAGAAGTGGAGACAGGCAGACAGAGGGCCATGCAGTGACAGTCTGCACGCACAGCTTCCCGGATGTGATGATGCCGTCCTACTCGCGGAACCCCTGGTCCTGTGTCTTCTTCATCGTGTACCTGTCCATCGAGCTGTACTTCATCATGAACCTGGTGAGTGACCAGGCCATGTGGCGCTGGGCACCATGGGAATGGAGAAGTAAGGACGGTCCCGGGCCTCCAAGGGCACCACGTCAGGGAAGGAAGTCTGAGACTGGTAGTAAAGTATTGAGGAATGCCTGGGAAGGACTTAAGGAATTCAGCTGGGTACTGTTGGTATAAGCCTCATGGGTTAATGCTGCCGCTGCCAATTGTTGTTGTTAGTTGTCCTCAAGTCGATTCTGACTCATGATGACCCCACATGTGCACAGTAGAACTCCACCATAGAGTTTTCAAGGCTGCGACCTTTTGGAAACAGATCGCCAGGCCTGGATGATGCAAATGATTAAGCGCTGGACTACCAACTGAAGGATTGACAGTTCAAGCCCACCCAGAGGCACGTCAGAAGACAGGCTGCTACTGACAGAGCCGTATTTTAAGACAAGGATACCCTGGGACATTTTCATTCTTAGAGCAAACATGTATTATAATAACAATAAAAGTGGACACTTACTAAGCCTTAGCCAGGCACTGTGCAAAGTGTTTT
The DNA here is from genome assembly GCF_024166365.1 of Elephas maximus indicus. Classification (NCBI taxonomy): domain Eukaryota; kingdom Metazoa; phylum Chordata; class Mammalia; order Proboscidea; family Elephantidae; genus Elephas; species Elephas maximus. The sequence continues at coordinate 11,410,929 of NC_064840.1, forward strand.
GTGCAAAGGGGTCCAAAGAACAAGAGTTTCTCTGAACACATTTTTGAAAGACAAACAAAGGGTTACCAAAAGGGATTATTCCACCTTCTGCCCCCGCCCTCCCACCCTTCCTCTGATAATGCAGACTGTATTATTTAGAAGCTAACTTGCCTGGCCTTGGTGTTAGGCAATTCTAGAATGTTATGCCCTTGAGTGCAGGCTTCCTCCTTCCCCTTATTTCTGGGACCATTTGGGAAACTCTGACTCACAGGAGAGGTAACAAGAGGACAGGGTGAGGAACCATCCGGCCCAGTGATGTCCCTTGCTTCTGTGAGGTTGGACGGGAGTGGGCACAGGGTGGACGCAGAGCCTCTGCCCAGCTGCTATAGGGAGCTGAGCTGGGCTCAGAACCCAGGCCTGTTCTTCTCACTCCTTTCTCCTCCAGTTATAAAACTGCCCAGCAGGGAAATGCTGAAGGTTGGAGAGAAGGGGGCCTGGAGAAAATTAAATACCAACTGTCTTCGTATATCTGAAGACAAAATGTACCAGGGGCCATGAAGGGCTTTCCTCTGTTGAGACTTGGAGACAGACTTCCTACGCCTCAAGGCACTGGAAGAGGGTCTCTTGAAGCCCACCTCCTGGGGTGGCTGCATGAAAGGGCCGACTCCGACTGCTTGAGGCCCCATCAGGAGCCAAATTTCTACTTTTCCCTCACAGCTTCTGGCCGTGGTGTTTGACACCTTCAATGACATCGAGAAGCACAAATTCAAGTCTTTGTTGTTACATAAGCGAACCGCCATCCAGCATGCGTACCGCCTGCTCATCAGCCAGCGGGTAGGGGGGTGTGGGGTCTGGGACGGGGCTGGGCTGGGGTCTCCCTCTCTCACTCCTTGCTCCTAAGCATGGTGCAGCCAGTGGCTCTAGAGACCAGGAGCCCAGTCCTTGGGAGAATAAGAGCAGGGTCCTGGGATCTGAGTGGCTGCCCCACGGGACAGGGTGTCTCGGGCCTGTATTTTCCTTCGTCCCACAGCACAGCCTCCACTTTCCCCCAGAGGCCCGCTGGCATCTCCTACAGGCAGTTTGAGGGCCTGATGCGGTTCTACAAGCCCCGAATGAATGCTGGCGAGCGCTACCTTACTTTCAAGGCCCTGAACCAGAGTAACACGCCTCAGCTCAGGTAAGAGCAGATGCCAGGTGGAGACAGTGAGGGCAGACCAGGCTCTCACAAGCAGGAGCTGGGACTTGCGAAGGCACCAGTGAGTAGGCAGGCAGAGAGGCTTGGTAGAGTCTTCGTTTTCTTCACAGAGGCCTTTATACACATAGGCTGTATTTGTCAGGACTCTTTGGAAGTGACAGAAGTCCATCCCAAATTCAATGTAAACTGGCTTGATACAAAAGGAACGTACTGGCTCGTGAGATGGAAAATCCAGGGTAAAGCAGGATGCAGGCACTCAGTGATCTCATTGGGGTCTCTCTGTGTCTTCCTGCGCCCTCGCCCTTCCTGCACCCCTGCACTGCCCTGGGCTGGCTCCCCCTCAGGGAGCCGCTCCAGGTTTACCTCCCCCCACTAAGCAGCCCCAGCCAGCAGGAAGAGAGCACTCTGTTCCCAGCAGATGCTCTAGCAGAAGCTGGGGGAGCCAGGGAGGGACTCACCGACCATCCTGAGCCATGTGCTCATCCCGGAAGCAGTTACAGGGCCTGGGGAGCAGGGATGCACTCACTGACCAGTCTAACTCTTTGCCCGGGAGCCACGAGTAAGGCACGGGTAGTCTTACATGAGCCCAAGGAACGGAGCAAGGACGTACACACTCACACACACACACCCACCCCCACCCCCACCCACCCACACACACACACACACACACACACACACCCGTCGCGTGCACTCAAGCCTGGCACAGCCTCAAAGACACAACCCCGAAATCTCTGTGGATAGCATTGGTCTCCTGCACTATTGCTGACCACAGCCCTGTCGATGCACAAGGCAGCAGTGATGAGAGTGAACTGGGTTTGAGCTGAACTCACAGGCCCACTTGTTCCATGTGTAGAGACTCTAAGTTTCTACCTGTTTGGGGGCTCCCTCTCCAGGGGGAATTGAAACTGTAAATCAGTGCAGACCTGGATTAAGTATTCATGGTACATGGAGGAAAGGTGAGATCAAAAAGCCTGCGGGTCAGGATCCCCTGCTTCACTGATGTGCTGGGATATATACAACAGGTCCCCTCCTCCTCTCCTACCCTCACCCTGGGAAGGTAGCCAAAGGCAGGTGAATGGGAGGCCTGAAGCCCATGGGAACACGCACTGATTGCTTTGCTTTTTCATTCTACTCTGACAGCCTGAAGGACTTTTATGATATCTACGAAGTTGCCGCCTTGAAGTGGAAGGTGAGTGCTCTTGTGAGGCCAGAGAGGGATGGAGTGGGTGGAGGGGCTGCATAGTGGGCGATGAGGATGGGAGGTACTCTGAGGGCTAGCTCTTCCCCTGCTAGAACAGCTCAGCCATCAGCTTGGCAGCATGCACTTCAGGGAGAACAGGTGTCCCCTGTGCTCCTTCCATCTGTAGGGCAGTGTTATGGTTAAGAGCACTGTATCTCAGTCAGGCCCAGTCAGGTGGCATCAGGCAAGTTATTGACCCTTTCCAAGGCTTGTCTCACACGCCAAAGGGGATAATGATCCTGTGTACCTACAGAGTGATTTTGAGGATTATGTAAAAATAATGCAAGTGCATGGCAGTTTCTGGCACACTGGCTGTCTGTTGTTGTTGAGATTCCTGAGTGTTTACCTTGTTCCCAAGTTAGCTGGACAGGCAGGGAAGGAGCCCTGACACCGTCTCCCATGGTCTCTTTCCTGGCCAGGCAAAGAAAAATAGAGAGCACTGGTTTGATGAGCTGCCCAGGACAGCGTTCCTCATCTTCAAAGGTAAGCTTGGCCCAAAACCAATATGGTGCCCGGATAGCTGGCAGAGGCTACCAGAGACAACAGGGGAGCATTTGAGGAGCATGTTCAGATGGTGTGTGTGTGTGTGTGTGTGTGTGTGTGTGTGTGTGTGAATGCCCACATGTGTAAAAAAGACAGAGTAGCAGGGCAATAAATGTTAAACTAGGAAGAAAATCGGTAACTTCAAAACCAAGCTAAGACATTTTGTGGCTTTTTCTTTACACAAAAGCAATATTCATTGAAGAAAATTTAGAAAGGCAGATAACTAGAAGAAAATGAAAATTTACTACCCAGAAATAACTACTGTTAAATCTCTGATGTGTTTCCTCCTGTTGATTATTTTCTGTGCATTTTTAAAATAATGGGACCACATTATATATTCTGTAACCCTGCATTTTCATTTAATAATGTATCTTGACCATTCTTGTATGGCAGGATATATAGCTAGCTTATGTGATCTCCATCAATGCTTGCATAAACAGCATAAAATTCAAAAATTTTTTACTTCGGGCGCCCATGTTATTTGCCTAACAGTTGTGCCATAATTTAACACCAGTTTCAAAGCTCCAAGTGTGAGTATGGTTAGCTCACGGGGAGTTTCTTGGGCAAAAAGCCTGAACCCTGGGTCTAGGCCATTACAAACAAAAGCAGAGATGGTGAGTTCTGTTTCTGTGGTTTCTCCGATCGCTGAGCCTTTGGGCACAGTTGTTATCCCATTTCTTTAGGGGGTTTTTCAGTCCACTGGGATGATAATTATGTGGATGAATGAAGTCCCAGAATGGGGGGAGCAGCAACTGAAGTTGCAGTGGTGGTCACCAAAGCTTTGTTCTGCTCTCCTGGCTCTGGGCTGCCCAGGCTGGCCCCAGAGCAGCTATGGTCAGTGCAGTCTTGTCGGGTGGTCTGAGCAGAAGTGGGTGTCATTCTTAGAGCAGTCCCTTCCTTTATTACCACTGAGCACAGACCCCCTAATGGGCCACATGCACGAAGTACGTGGTAGGGGAATGTGTGCTTTCAGATGAAAATTTTGATTTTACCATTCTATCTCTCCCAATAGGAATTAATATCCTTGTGAAGTCCAAGGCCTACCAGTATTTCATGTGTAAGTGTGAAATATCACAACTCTAGGCCCCTTTTCTCTTGAGTCCTTTGCTGTTCTAGAAGATGGGGAGGCAAGAGATTAGTCCTGCCCTCATTTGTTTGGCTTTTTATTATAGAAAATTTCAAACATGTATAAAAGTAGAAAGAAGATTAGAATAAGCATCCGTGTACCAGTCACCCAGCTTCAACAATTATCATCTCATGGCCAATCTTTCTTGTTTCACCTAGACTCTCACTCTGGGCCACCATCCCCTTTCTAGACTCAGATTTTTCTGAAGCAAATTCCAGGACCATAGAGGGAGATTGGTTGATACGCCTCTTAACTCTCTTTTAATCTATAGGTTCCTCTTCCATTCCACGCCCCCCCCCCTCATTTCTTGCAGAGTTGTTTGTCCTTTAGATTTTACACAGTTTGGTTTTCTCATGCTTCTCTGTTGTTTGTTCCCTGTAATTTGGCAGTTATATAGAGAGTTGCATAATCCAATACTGTAGCCACTAGCTACCTGTTGCTGTTTAAATTTGCCATTGTTGTTCTGCCATTGCCATCGAGTCGATTCTGACTTATAGCGACCCTATAGGACAGAGTACAACTGCCCCATAGGGTTTCCAAGGAGCGCCTGGTGGATTTGAACTGCCGACCTTTTGGTTAGCAGCCGTAGCTCTTAACCACTATGCCACCAAGGTTTAAATTTAAGCTAATTAAAATTAGAGTTCCCCAGTCTTACTAGCCACATCTCAAGTGCTCAGTAGCCAAAAATGGTTACCAATTGGACAGCAGAGAGAGTGAAAACTTCCATTGTCACAGAAGGTTCTCTGGAACAGTACCAATCCAGAGACTTAGTTGGATTCAGTCTTTCCAAGGCACTGTGGTTCCTTTTAGGAGCCCTAGTGGCACAGTGGGTAAGTACTCGGCTGCTAACGGAAAGGTTGGCAATTTGAACCCACAGGCCCCTCCGAGGGAGAAAGACGTGGCAGTCTGCTTCCATAAAGATTACAGCCTTGGAAACCCTATGGGGCAGTTCTACTCTGCCCTATAGGGTCCCTATGAGTCAGAATCAACTCGTAGGCAATGGATTATGATTCCTTTTAGTGGGAAATGGTGTTTAGAGACCACAATCTGGGATGCTAGAGGTGCTCGTTGCTTGGGGTTGGTTGTTGTTTCTCGGCCTTTTCCACGGACAGAGCTAGGATTTTGTGTTTTTGAAGATAAACTATATTGTGAGTTCATCCTGATATTTCTAATTCAAATTCAGGACTCTAGGAGCATTACCTAACTTTATCAACCTTATAGAACCTTACATATGTATCTCCTTACTCCCACATGGAAAACCCAGGTTCCCAACAACACTAACACACTCATTTACTTTTATCCCACAACACACACACAGTAGTCTCAGAATAACAATATCAACACAACCCCATTGATATAATTACTAGAACTTTTTTGGGTTTTTTTTTTTTTTTTTCCTTAGTTCTTTTTATACTTTAGGGCGTATCATTCCAGGACAGTACATTCAGATCACTGTGTTTTAAGGTCACCTGGAATAGTTCCTTTCCATGTGGGCATGTCACCAACTGGACACATATTTAGGTTTCTATTTCATTTTTCACGTTTACAAAAAAAAAACACTTCCATCAAGTCAATTCCCACTCCTGGTAACCCTATAGGACAGAGTAGAACTGCCGCATAGGGTTTCCAAGGCCATAAATCTTTACAGAAGCAGACTGCCACATCTTCCTCCTGTGGAGCAGCCAGTGGGCTCAAATCACTGACCTTTGGGTTAGCAGCCAAGAGCTGTAACCACGGTGCTACCAGGGATTGCATTTTATATTTAGTTTTGTTTTATAATTATGTACAATCCATATATGGTTCCAAAGTTAAATTGACAAGAGTTTAGTTTATATCCCTGTCACCTCCCACAATGGGGTAACTTACTTTCTGGTTTACCCTTCCATTGTTTGTTGTTGGTTTAACACAAGGTGATACATATGTAGCCACATTTCCTTGTCTTAAATAAACAATAGCATATTCTGTGCATTTTGCCTACCTTGCTTTTTTCAGTTCACAATATATCTGAATATGGAGAGATGTTCCTCATCCCATTTTATAGTTCTGCTCTTTTGCGAATGTACCAGGGTTGACTTAACCCGCCCCCTATTGATGGTCATCTAGATTGTTTCCAGTTTTGGGCTTTCACAAATAGTGCTGTTGTGAATAGCTTTGAGTATACATCTTGGTGCATTTTGCTAGTGTGTCATGGGATAGATCCCTAGAAGTCGGATTGCTGGGTGAAAATTGTCCATGCAGTTCTGCTAAATGGTTCACGCAGCCGTTTTAAATCAGACACCTCTGGGGGAAAGCAAATGTTTTCAGTACTTGAACTCCTTGTCAGTTGTCCACCTTTTACACTGACCTGGAATAATCTGTAGGGTTTACTGAAACGTCTTAACTGGTATTCCCACAGTGACATTGAGGGTATTTAGAAATACCTGGCTATTTTCGGAATGAAACCGCTGGTTGATTGAGCTCATGGGGTAAAAAGCACCAGCGGAAAGAGATCACCTGTCAGAGTGGGTGTGTGGAGCAGCGCTGCTCTCTGCATCCCCCAGAGCTTCATCTCTGCAGCTGTGACCTCTAGGTACCCAAGCCCGCCTGTCCTTTCTGTCTGTTGCAGACTTGGTGGTGGCAGTCAATGGGATCTGGATCCTGGTGGAAACATTCATGCTGAAAGGTGAGCCCCAGCTGGGACTGGCCATGTTCCGGTTGGCCCACCGGGCTGCTTCTTGAGCTATGGCTTCTCTGTCTCACAGGTGGGAACTTCTTTGCCAAACACGTGCCCTGGAGTTACCTCGTCTTTCTTACGAGTAAGCTGCTGACCCTGAGTAGGAGAACATGCATTTTTGGTTTAGAATCTTGTGGCTCTTCTCCAAAACAGGGCACCCTAAGGAAAATGGGACAGAAATGTATCCTGATCACATCTCGCTCCTGCTTAAAACCCTTTAGTGGTTCTCCAGTCCCGATCCTAGGTGTGCCTCACTGCCTGCTGGCCATGGCCCCTCCGGCTTACCTCCTCAGTGTCACCGTTTACCAGTACCACTGCCCTCACTCCATACTCTAGCCTTCCAGAGCAGCGTTCCGTTCCCAAGTGCCCCACGCCCTTTCTTGTCTCTGGGCCTTTTCATGTACCATTTCCTTTGCCTGGCACACTCTTGCCTTTGCCACCCGTCTCTGCCAGAGTTGAAGCCCAAACACCCCTGAGCACGCTGTATTGTCACCACCTGTCTACCTGCCTTCCCCGCTGCCAGGCTGTGCGCTCTGTGGGAGCAGGCACTGTGCGGCGTGCTCACTGCTGCACGCCAGCACCTGCACAATGCCTGGCGCAGGATGGGGGCTTGGGAAATACTCGTTGGATGGACAGATGGATGGCTGGGCCATGCCCACAGAGGGGAAAGGAGCGTTTCTCTCCTTACCTACGCTGCCCCAGCTGCCCCACACCATGTTCTCCAGCAGGGCCTGGGCGTGAGTGGGCGCAGCAGGCAGTGCACGCAGCGTGCGGGGGTGGCTGTAGACCTGCAGAGGCCTCGGGAGGAAACCTGGCCCAGGGAGGGAGGATGTGGGAGGTGCTGGCGCTGACCACCTCCTCCTGTTCACAGTCTATGGAGTGGAGCTATTCCTGAAAGTTGCCGGCTTGGGCCCCGTTGAGTATCTGTCCTCGGGATGGAACCTGTAAGTGGACGGCATGCCTCTTGGCCAGGTCTGAGACGAACAGCAGCCACGATGCTCTCCCTACACACACGCACAGCACCCACAGTTTCTGGAGCTGGAGAGGGAGATCTGAGGACTGGCCCAGGGCCCTGTCTCCCTGGTGTACCTGCTGTAGCCCAGGAATGCTTAGGGCTGGTTTCTTATCTCAGGTCTCTCAGTTCATCTGTACCAGCTCTTCCTGGACACAGCCTTCTGAGGTTCCTCAGGCTGGTTGGCTCTTCAGGGCCTCTTAAGGGACTTTTAACCCCCTACACCTACCCAAGCCACTTAGCTTCTTTTTCTTCCATAACAACCACAGTGTGCACAGAGGGGGAAGAAAGTTCCACCACCTCCCTTGGTAAGCAGCAAGTTGATGGCCACAAGGAGACCAAGTGGCCCTTCTTCCCGGTCTACTTGAGACTTCCGGCAGATTATGTCCTTGGCCCTTAGTGTTAACTCACTGTGAAGTCAGACTAGACTCCTGAGGGGTCATGAGGGTAAAACAAGTTAATAAGTAAAGAGCCCAAGAAGAAAAGTAAGAATGGGTGTCTTGCTGTTTGCAGGGTCTTAGCATGCATCTGTAGAGAGAAGAAGCCCTCTGTATTAAGGCGGGGCCGGCTGTTCTCAGGTGTGACTCTTACCTGTAGACCCCGCCCCTGCCCCCAGTGAGTTCATCAGGGTCAGAGACAGGTCACGAATTAAACAGTGGTTAAGCATTCAGTTGCTAACCAAAAGGTCCACAGTTCAAATCCACCAGTCCCTCCTTGGAATCCTATGGGGCAGTTATACTCTGTCCTTTAGGGTCTTTATGAGTCAGAATCAACTCGACGGCAACGGGTTTGTTTTTACTGCTGGGAACAAGAGGCCCATGGTGGGCACTGCAGAGGCTGGGGCCCATCCTCTCTGTCCTTGACCAGTGCAGCCAGGAGAGGGTTCTGATGGTTCTGCTCCAAGGGCCAGAGAGTTCAGGCCTGTACCCCAAGACATGGCTGAGCCTGGGCCAGGCCAAGGTAACCTCAGAACCTGGAGGCAGCAAGAAGTGGCTCACCAAAGCTGCCCGCTGTGGACTACTGCTCTGTGTGCTGTGGGTTTTGCTGGGTTGTGTCTGGGCCCCTTGGAAGGGTGTGTGCCGAGAAAAGGGCTTGGGTACGTGGCTCTGTCTTGTGAAAGTCTCAGAGTGGGCCGAATGGATTGTGGTTTTTCCTCCTCTCCCAGGTTTGACTTCTCGGTCACAGTGTTCGCCTTCCTGGGACTGCTGGCTCTGGCCTTCAACATGGAGCCCTTCTATTTCATAGTAGTCCTGCGTCCCCTCCAGCTGCTGAGGTGACAGGGCAGGGCTTGGGGTGGGCAGAGGTGGGCTGAGGGAGGGAGGGAAAGCCCTGGAGCTGGTGTGGGAAGGGGCCCAGGGACAAGCCAGAAGAGCCACAAGCCCAGTGTGGCCAACACCATGCTCCCAGCCCCACAGGGTGTCAGTGTCTCCACCAGGAGGGGTCGCTGTGCCCAGGCGGACGGAATGCCTCCCCGTGGGGTGAGCTGCCTGAGATGGCCTCAGCTGCAGCCACAGAAACATGCCCCAGTCATAGACCAGAGGACCACAGACTCTTGAGGGTCAGATGGACTTTCGAGGCCCCTCCAGTGGCCCTTTCTGATGCTTTTCTGGCATAGCCTCTTGTCAGAAAAAACCCTCAGGCAGGTCTCACCATTTCCCAGTGAAACACCGTTCCGTCGACAGACACACAGCTGTTCTGAGAAACACAGCTCCTGGTGTCTCTTACTCACTGGGGATCTCACACTCTTAAGAGGCATGGGTTTTCCTCCTGCCCACCCATCGCCTGTCCTCTCCTTCCCGAAGGAAAGGCGCAGGTGTGGGTGGTGGTCCTGGGGACATCATTCTAGAGGAAGAACCTGCTCCTGCCTGAGGGCCTACTCTAGTTCATACTGCCCACCCCTTCCTTACTCATGCCTCCATACTCCCCTCTCCTAGGGCACGGGGACCTACCTCTTCTGCCTCGGGGACACCAGAGCACTGTGAGCCTCCTGGCTTCATGTGTAAACCATGGTGAATTGTCACGGCCTCCTCCTCACCTGAGTAAAATACTGGGAGGAGGACAAATGAAGAGAAATGGGGCAACTCTGCCTCTCCTCAGGGAAGGGTCCCTTCCAGCCCCTGTCCCAGTGCCACCACGTGCACAAGCTACTTGAGCAGAGGTGCCGAGCTGGCGGGTCCTGAGCCCCCTGAGGGTACTGGACCTCCCAGCCTGTCCCACCGCCATGGTGGGGAGCAAGGCAGGGCTCCGGTGTGTTCTCTAGGAAGCTAGCCAAGGCCATGCCCCTGAGTCTCTAAGCGCCTCCTGTTCATCCCTTGCTCAGGTTGTTTAAACTGAAGAAACGTTACCGCAATGTGCTGGACACCATGTTCGAGCTGCTGCCACGGATGGGCAGGTACTGCCTGCCTCTGGGCCCCAGTCCAGGCCTTGGGAGGCTGGCTCCATAGGGTCGGGGGGCTGGGGACACCAGGGGGTCAGGGGGAGTCCCAAGAAGGACTGAAACCGAAGGCCTGGTGGGTCTTCAAGGAGGACAAGATCCCACCCGCCACAAGATCTGTCTGGAATGTTTAATAGGGAGGGCAGGGAGCTGTCACCTCACTTATCACCTGTGTCTACATTCACAGGTAAGGGCTCACCTGTGAGTCTGCCTTCACAGGTAAGGGGTGCGTCTCTGCTGAAGGGGCATCTGTTCATAGAGTCCTGAATCGTGAGGCCCCTCCCCTACAGGCACTTCGCAGTTGGCGCACTTGGCTAGGGGCATGTCTGTTCACAGGCAGGGCAGGGTTTGGAGATGCCGAGGCTGCTGGCCCCCGCTCACCCCGTCCCTGTCGACCTTCTCCCCAGCCTGGGCCTCACCCTGCTCATCTTCTACTACTCCTTCGCCATCGTGGGCATGGAATTCTTCTGTGGGATCCTCTACCCCAACTGCTGCAAGTGAGTAGGCACGACCCCGCCCCACCCCGCCCAGCAGCCTGTATCCCGGACCAGCCCACAGCGTGTCCTCAAGCTTCAGGGCCTTGAAAGCCCTGGGAGTCACTCTGCTTTGCTTTCAGGGCTCAGCCCAGTACAGGTCACTCGGCAAGGGCCCTGCGTCAGACAGGTGCCTCAGAAGCAGGCACATCAGAGCGTCTCCCATCCTCTGAGCAGGGCCTGGGAGCCGCACCCCGGCCAGCCAGGATGGGCTCACCCTTTGGGCTAAGGATAGAGGCCGCCTCAGAGCCAGAAGGAGTCTGAGGCCTGAGTCCCCTGATGTCTTCCCACTCCTTTCCAGGATTGGCTGGTGACCCGGGCAGAGACACATTTCCCAGGGGCAGTCTGTTAGGCTAAGACAGATGGACACACAGCATGTAGATCTTTGGGTTCAGGGAGAAACCCTCCCAGGACCTTGCCCTCCCCTTCCCCTCCCCTCCTCAGCTGCCAGTGAATTAGTGTGTTCTGCCATTCCTGCTCATTCCTGGCTCCCCCTCAAACCTGGCCCCAAGGCCCCGTGCACTGGTAACAGTTTCCAAAGGCACAGGTAGCTGTTTTGTGTATCAAACCGAGCTGGGAGCCGAAAGCCTGCGTCCATGGTTCACAGGCTTTGAAAGGACATCAGAATGGCCAGGGGAGCTTCTTAAGGGCAAATGCCAGGCCTCACACAAGCTTTGATGCAGGGTGTCTGGTAAGACACTCGGACTCTGCTGTCTGAGCCTGCTCCCTGTGGTCCAAGAATGAGACTTCTAGAAATGTTGCCATGGACTTTAACAGAACAGCCAGAAAGGATTGGATTGGAAGGAAAGTAGCAAATAGGGCTTCAAAACAGGGGCAGCCTCTTAAAGCACGTGGCACACTCAGGCAAAAGTACAAGACACCGTGACGAGGCTTCTCCCTTCCTGGGGTTGCTGCAGAACACCAGCCTCCAGAGCAAAGCCTGGGTCGGGGAGACAGAGGAGGCACTTGCCTTTCTCCAACCCCCTCCCCGCCCCCCCGCAGCATCACATCTGGTAGCAGGGCGCCAAGGCCTAGCCAGCAGCAAGGAAACGCCAAGTGAAGGTAGATAGGAGGTGGCGGCCTGAGGGCTCCACACAGAGCCCAGCAGAAGAGAGGGGCCAAGGGCTGCCTTCCATCCAGGGTGGTGGGAAGAACTAGGGAGGACCAGACCAGGAGCCAGGGGAGAGGCAGCCAGCAAGATCCCTGGTCCTGGCTTGGTCTGCCAGAGGCATATCTAAGGTATAGCAGGTATGACACGTGCCCTGGGTGCCACCTGAAGGGGGCAAAGAGCCACTGAGCAGTTTCTATTAACCTTGTACCGCCCACTGTCCTTCCTCAAGCACAGAAGACACAGAGGCATGGGGGAGCACAGAGGGCAGAGGGGGGCACTTGTCCTGGCACAAGTCCAAGGGGGCACCAGATGAGGCACAAAATGATATTCCAAGGCACCACAAATGTGAGTGGCGTCGGACTGAGGCAGCCAGACAAGAGCTGGGAAAGCATTTCACCTGACACATTGCTGCTATCATGTGTTCATCTTGAAACTGGGGGGGAGTGCGACTTAGCGATTGCCCCTGGACACTTGACTTGGGGGGGTACAACTTAAGAGATTGCCCGTTAGCGCTTATCACCCCCACTCCAGCCCTGCCCAGGGTCGCAATTTCAGTGCTTACCATGGGCGCTGTTTTCCGTAGATTTGCTTCTGCGGTCTGTTTAGACTTTTTGTCCTCTGTTGAGGTGATGATTGCCTTGTGACCTTCCCTTCTACCTCCTGTCTCCCCGGTTAGCTTGAGCACGGTCGCGGATGCCTACCGCTGGGTCAACCACACCGTGGGCAACAAGACTATGGTGGAGGAAGGCTACTACTATCTCAATAATTTCGATAACATCCTTAACAGCTTTGGTGAGTCGAGAAACCACAGGGGGGACGCTCCCTGTGCATGTCACCTTTGTCATGTAGGGCGTTCCCAGTGTATAGCACCAAGCTTTTTGCCCCACTTTCTCCAGCCCTTTCCTCTTTGGCCCAGATGGAGGGTGGGGGCTGCCCAGCTGTAGGGGTGGAGACCAGGCCAGCTTCTAGGGCTCCCTCAGCCCCCAGATCTTACTCCTTTTCCAGGTAGGAGGGGAAGAGCTTCATGCCTTAGCTGGGAGAAATACAGCCCCTCTGTCTCAGAGTGGGAACCAGCCACACCAGCACTGCCACAGTGCAGTGCTACCCCCAGCACTGTGTCAGGTTCCATGGAGAGGCCTTGGTGGGCAGAGGGGAGAAGTGGCTCTGCTGGACACAGCTTCTCAAGAGGACAGGGGGCCCTCAGTGCTTCCCCAGACCCACACCAGTAGAGGGTGAATGCTTCTGCCCTCCCCTCCTGTACCCCCAAGTCACAGCTATGGTCCATCACAGGCTACTCAGGCAAAATACACATCCTTTTGGGGACAGGCCATAGTGGCAGAAGTCCCTGGAGCAGTTGCTTGGCAGCTGGGCCTGAAGCTTCTCCTGGTGCTCAGAGCCCAAGCTAGCTGACGGGGACACCATCGTTTTGGTGCACACCACAGACAATAGGTGGGCAGAGGCCACTAGAAATTGACTTTGACTTCCACCAGCTTGAGCCCAGAAGAACTAGATGGTGCCCGGCTACAACTACCAACTGCTCTGACAGGGATCACAGAAGAGGGTCCTGGACAGAGTGGGAGAAAGATATAGAACAAAATTCAAATTCACCAAAAAAAAAAAAAAAAAAAGACCAGATTTACTAGTCTGACAGAGATTGGAGGAAACTCCGAGACTATGACCCCCAAACACCCTGATAATTCAGAACTGAAGCCACTCCCAAAATCCACCTTTCAGCCAAAGACAGGCCTATAAAACAAGTAATAACACACGTGAGAAACATGCTTCTTTGATCAATTGAGTATATGAGACCAAATGGGCCACACCTGTCCGAAAGCAAGGCGAGAAGGTAGGAGGGACAGGAAAACTGGACAAATGGACATGGGGAACCCAGGGTGAAAAGGGGGAGAGCGCTGACACATTGCGGGGATTGTAATCAATGTCACAGAACCATTTGTGTGTACATTTTTGAATGAGAAACTAATTTGCACTGTGAACTATCACCTAAAGCACAATAAAATTAAAAAAAAAATTTGACTTTGAGAGGGTAAGTCTGATTCAGACACTTCTCTCCCTCCTTTCCCTTTGGCAGTGACCTTGTTCGAGCTCACAGTTGTCAACAACTGGTACATCATCATGGTAAGAATCACAGTCAACTTCTGGGCATTTCCCACCAGCTTTGTGTCTTCCTCACCCTGTGTGGGTGCCCTGTCCCCCAGGCTGTGCAGGGTTGGGGCCCTGAGTCTGACGGGCTGTGTTCTGTAGGGAGGCCAGTGTGTGCAGGACCCTGGGAGCCTTGGGCCTTGGCTGCATCCACCAGGATCTGCCCCCTCACATTGGCTGGACAGGCTTTCACACCTGCCTCCTCGCACTCCCCTGTGGCCAGGGTCCATTAGCTTCTGAGGCTCTGTCCTGTTCCCTACCACTGGAGGTGACTTTCCGCCAAGAGAGAGTGTGGCAAGGGTTCTTTTTTCCACTCCTTAAACTCCCACCTCCCATCCCCACTTGGGCGAAGACTTGTCCAGGCTCATCCTGAATCCAGTGTTCTGGGGTACTTCTGGGGTGTAGGTAGCAGGGAGAACATGTAAGACCCAGGGGAGCAGGCTCCCTCTTCTTTGTCTCCCACAACCAAAGGCAAATCAGAGGGATCTGTGAAAAGCTGGATGACACGTGGCTCTGGGCCTGAGTGGACAGACACATGGCCCTGCCCAGGCTCACCATGTGGCCACATCACTCTGTCCCCAGGAAGGCGTCACCTCCCAGACCTCCCACTGGAGCCGTCTCTACTTCATGACCTTTTATATCGTGACCATGGTAGGTCTTGGGTTATAGGGCACTCTTCCTCCTTCACCTTCAACATCTCCAGCCGCCCTGCTCACAGGGGCTGCAGTGTTGGGGAGGGGAAGGGGCAGCGGTCACATCTGACGGCTCTGCTTGTTTCTCTCTCCCATTCCTGGCCAGGTGGTGATGACAATCATCGTCGCCTTCATTCTCGAGGCCTTCGTCTTCCGAATGAACTACAGCCGCAAGAACCAGGACTCAGAAGGTCTGTGCAGAGAGTCAGTGCCACAGGCAGTCGCTGGCCACCATCTCTTTGTCTGTCTAGCAGTCAACTTTCTGGTCATCCAGTGGTTGCCAGTTCAGTTGTCTGGTCAGTCCAGCCTTCTGATAAACTTCTGTTCAGCTTACCTATCTGGCTTGCCTCTTATCTGCACTGGTTTTCAAATAATCATTAACAACAAAAAAAATGCTTATGATCTAGTTTTTAAAATAAAAAACAGAACACGTCACACTTTAAGAAAAAACAAATAGTAGAGACTTATTGTGAAAAATAGCAATACCTTATCCTACCTTGAGTCCCTCGGTGGTGCAAACAGTTAACACACTTGCTGCTAACCAGAAGTTTGCAGGTTCGAGTCCATCCAGGGGTACCTTGAAAGAAAGCCCTGTTGACCCACTTCTGCTAAAGCAGTCATTGAAAACCCTATGGAGCATAGCTCTACTCGGACACACATGTGGTCGTCAGGAGTGGGGATTGACTCAATGGCAACTGGTTGGTTAGCTGGTTGGGTGGCTAGTTGGGCCTGCCTTTCCCCACCCCTATCTTTCGTGCAGAGACTTTGAACTCTTAGCTGTTTCTTCGTTTAATTATCTCCATATTTCTAAACAATACGTTCATACGGCTGGTTCTTGAATTAATATCGTTCACTGCCAAGCCAAATAGTACTTCCTCCTGCAATGTATTAGTCATCCGGGTTTTAACGATTGCTGCGTGTTTTTGGGGGTGTACAGCTTTCAAATGCCCCACCAACACTGCCCCACACCTGTTCTTCGCTGTTGTTGTGTGCTGTTGAGTCAATTCCAACTCATAGTGACCCCATGGGACAGAACAGAACTGCCACGTAGGGTTTCCTAGGCCGTAACCTTTACAGTAGCAGGGGGCCGGGTCTTTCTCCCGTGGAGGCACCGGTGGGTTTGAACCACCAACCTTTTGGTTAGTAGCCAAGTGCTTAACCATTTGTACTGCCAGGGCTCCTTACTCTTCTTACTGTCTCCGAATCTCCATGGCATAAGCTGTCTGCCCATTGTCTGCTGTCCTGGAGCCTCCCTTCTGAAACCCTCTGTCCTCTGTCAGCTGCTGGCTAAGCCAGCACTCCTGACATCTACATCCCAAGCTGAGGGAGGGACAGGGAAGACCCTGCGGGGGCAGCAGGGAGGATGGCTAATGAAGGCCAGGCTAGGCCAGCGGCTCCCAGCCCTGGGCTCTCTCCCGTTCTGTCCGCCCTGCTCACAGTGGACAGTGGCATCACCCTGGAGAAGGAACTCTCCAAAGAAGAGCTGGTCACCATCCTCGAGCTCTACCGGGAGGTGCGGGGAGCCGCCTCCGATGTCACCCGGCTGCTCAAGACCCTCTCCCAGATGGAGAGGCATGAGGTGAGGAGTGATGGCAAACCTCCCGGGGCCTTGACGACACTGGGTGGGCTTCAGCTTGGTGCCGTCCCTCCTCCAGTGCCCACCACCTCAAATGGCAGTCACACTTTTGGGTTGCCCCTTTGCCAAAGAATGGGAGAGGCCTGGCCCCTGGCCCTGGCCCCAGCCCCAGAGGACCCTGCAGCCTCTGCTCTTCCTTAGCAAAATTCTGTGGTGTTTCTGGGACGGAGATCCAGGACCAAGAGCGATCTGAGCCTAAAGATGTATCAAGAGGAGATCCAGGTAGATGCCCTCGCAGCTGCGCTGTCCAGGCCCTCACCACCTGTCCTATCCTGGGAGTGGGTCTTGCCCCTGCTGAGCAGGGGCTGCTTGCCAGTCCCTGTCTTTAGTAGAGTTTGAAGGCTTGGCGGGGAGGTATGGGATTAACCACTGGGACCACTCCCGGTGGTACCTGGAACCCAGGTTTGGGGGTGGGGGTCCCAGGTGGTTGTGGCCAGCAGCTGTGCCTGCTCCATCCTGGATGGTTCCCGACGCTCGCAGGCAGAGGCATGCTGCTGCTGCCCACTGTGGGCCTGAGAGTCCAGCACCGCTTGACCTCTGTCACTGCCATGATGTGGTGACCTCGTCAGCCTGGGGGAGGCACAGGGTTGGCCGGGAGGCCAGCAAGGGCACAGCCCACTCAGCCTCCGCCTGCTCTCTGCCCCAGGAGTGGTACCAGGAGCACGCCCGGAGACAGGAGGAACAGCAGCGACAGCTCAGCGGCAGTGGTGGGGTCCCCAGCACCCAGCAGCCCCCAGGCAGCCGCCAGCGCTCCCAGACCATCACCTAGCCCCAGCTTACAAGAGCCATTTCTTCTATGCAATAACACAATAGTACTATTTTACTACGATGTATTGAAATCCTGTGTGTATATGTATATATATGTGTATATGTATATATATACATGCACATATTCATATATACGCACATATTTATTATATGTAGAAGGACAAATACAAGACGGGGCTTGGTCCGTAACTACCTTGCCCTGTTCTCTTTAACGCCAGAAGCCAGTGGGGTTTTAGGGGTCAGACCACTGTGAGTACTTCCTACCACCTAAGGGTTCAGAGATGCCCTCTATGGGAAGACCAATTGTAAAGATTCTGCCCGTTTCCGCAGGGCTGGCTTTTAAGGTGGGTCAGCCCTCTACAGGCCAGCCCCAGGCCCAGTTTGTTGATGCTGCTTTCAGACTCCCCCACCCAGCAGCTCCTGTCTCAGGGTTCCCAGGTTTGGCTTTAGGGACAAAACCATATAGGAAGGAAGAACGCACATCCCCAAGGCCTGTGTTTCTGTGTGTAGGGGATAATGTGGCCGGAGGTCCCAACGGGGACGGACCTGGCCCGATGGAAGGTGACGGGGGGATGGTGTCCACATGGTCCAGGGTGCTGGCAGCAAGACTGCGCTGTGCTGACAGAGCTCCTTTCCTGGCTCTGTAAGCCTTCGCTCCCAAACTTTAACCTTTGTTGATGAATAGTCTTCTAAAATGGCCTCTGTGGGAGTCCAGGCTTTTCTGCCTGACCAGGAGGAGGACAGCAGGCTACATCCCCGACCACTCCTGGATTAAGCTTTCCTGACAAAATCCCTTTTCCTTATCATTTACCGGTTCAGGCAGATAGGCATTTGGGTTAAAGAGGGATTCCGCTAAGGAAAGGAAGAGTTACTCCCTCCCTCAGTATGGTTAGGGCCCCTGTTGGGAAGAGAGGCAGACAGCACAGAGACGCCCCCTGCAGACGGGAGAGCTTCCCCCAGTTGAGCTGGTCAGCCCTGCTCCCCCATGCCTGGGACTCGACAGCAGGAGATGGGCTCAGCTGAACCCTCCATTAGCCAACCCCTCGGTGCCTGGTGGGAGTTGTTGTACTTGATGAGATCAAGCCTGGTGGAGGCAGGACTGGTGCCCAAATCCAGAGCAGGCTGGTGGGGTCACCTCCCTGAGCAGTGCTTGTGGTGGCACAGCAGGGCTGAGAGGTTGCCTCCTTGGGGTGCTTCTGGGCCGCAAAACTGACATGGTAGCTGGCAGCCGGAGGCAGCGGTGAGGAGGTGTGGAGTGGGTGGAGGAAATGGGTACTGGTGGACATTCTGGCCCTGACCCCAGCTTCCAGCTGCTTCCACTGTTCCCCATGACTTGGAACAGTGGGGAAGGCCAAAGTCCCCCTCACTACATCCTTATCTCAGCCACAGGGCAGGCGGGGCAGGACCTGACCAGGGGAGCAGGCGCTTCTCCCTGGCTGTTTCCAAGGCCAAGCCTTCTTGATCCATCAATTTTGCTCGATTTGCCCCCTCAGCAGGGGAGCAGCACAGGTGTTTGTTTTGAAAGCACCAAAAACCCACTGCTGTAGTTGATTGCGACTCGTTTTGTAGTTGATTGCGACTCGTAGCGACCCTATAGGAGAGAGCAGAACTGCTCCACAGGGTTTCCAAGGCTGTAATTTTAATGGAAGCAGACTGCCACAATTTTCTCCCAGGGATAGGCTTGCGGGTTCGAACCCACCCAACCTTTTGGTTAGCAGCCAAGCGCTTTAACCACTACACCACCAGGGCTCCTTTTTAAAGCACAGCCCTTTGCAAACGGTGAATCCTGAGGCTCCCTGTGGTTCCCGCTGGAATCAGGAGACGCAGGCTGCACATTTGTCTCTAGTGCCCGTCACAGAGCCTTGCATTGAGCCCCAGGCCAAACCCCCTCCCTCTCCAGAGAAGAAACTATTTGCACGACTGGGTGCCTTTTAGCTTTTGTTGAAACGGGCGTTTTGGAACCAGGGTTCGAGGGACAGCTGCAGGAGGGCATGAGTTCTGACCCTGGCAATCTGGGCCCCCGCCCTATTCCCTGCCTCCAGGGGACAGAGACAAAGCAGCGTCCCCCCAGTGCAGCTGGGGCCTCTTAGGTAGGAGGGGCTGGTCCAGGATGGGGACCACAGCCCTTTGCAGGTGTTCACGAGTCTCCAATTTGCTGACAGCCCACAGAGCAGGGGACAAGTGTTGCCATAGGCCGTGGACTCCCCAAGGGACCTGGGATGACCTCTAACCCAGCTGCCCTCTCACCTCCCTCATCATCGCGGAATGAAGCCAAAGGGAGGGAGGGGTCACGCCCCTCCCCAACCTTGGTGAAGGCGCTTTGGGGGAGCCTTCTGCCCCTCCTCCTGCTCCCCTCTCCCCAGCCTAACTCCAAACCATGCAGACAATCATTTTGTAAGGATAATGGGAGAAATGCTGGAAAGTTTTGTACATGGGTGATTTGCTACCTAGAGAATCCAGACTTCTGGTATATTAATAAAAGAACCTCTGCTTTGTAAATCTGGCTGCTGCCGTGTGGTTTCTGCTAGGAATTGTGGGGAGAGGGGAGAGGTCCCATCCCTGGCCATGCCTCACCCCCGCTCAGTCCCACCCTTGACAGCTCCAAAGTTCAGATCTCAGGCCCCAGGAGCCCCTAGCAGCCTTAGGAGCAGCCCCAGGAAGGAAGAATCGGTAAGAGTTGGGTGTATGATGCTTTGTGTATATTTGACATATTTAATAACCTTTTTTATTTGGGAAAAAAAAAGTTCCTTTTCTTCACAGCCAGCATAAGGCCACTGGGCAAACTGAGGAGGTGCTTGCTTAAAAGGTGGGGTCACCGGCTACGGCAGCAAGGCTCAGCACGCTCTCACCTGGCCACCTGAGGTCTGAGGCCATTTGAGCCCCTAGTCCAGCCTCCCCCTGAGGTAGGTGCAGGGCAGTCAGTAGTGACCCCTGTTGTGCAGCTGGGGAAGCCCACAGTTCTGAGCAGAGGAGTCTGTCCACAGCCAGGGCAGAGTCTGGACGTAGTGCCAGGAGCCGGCCAGCATGGCAGCTACTCATGTGGCCAGTACTACACGCCAAGGTGGCATTTTGGATATACTGGGTTAAATAAAATCTGTTCCCATGAACCTCACCTGTTTCTTTTTGGCTTACTAATGTGGCTTCTACAAAATTCAGAATGATGAGTGTGCCTCACATCCGGTTTCTGTCAGACAAAGTGGGTCTAGGGCCCAGCCCCCATCAGCCCAGTGCCCCAGCACATGAGGCGTTCTTGGCCACGGTTCCCTGCCTGACCCTAGTGAGAAGCTGTGTAGTCATCCTGGTTTTCCACACCAGGGTGTGGCAGCCGTCTGAGCCCTGAGAAGATTCCAGTGCGCCTAAAGCTAAGTAAGGGGGACAGAAAGCAGCAGGGGTGAACGCGGGAGGGTCCTGTGTCTCAGCAGCTGCCTCCAGCCCTGAACACTTCAGGGGTCTTTCAAAAGTGGCCTGGAAGGCTCCCAGTCATCCCAGTCACCCTAAACTCTAACCCTCTTCAGAGATGCTCTGGAGATCGTTGAAGAAAGGCTTCTAGCTTCTCTTGGAGCTCTGTCCACAGCAAAGCGCAGTCTCCAAAATCCCTGGGCAGTGGTGTCCAAAATCCGAAATGGCACTGTTGGGTGCTGGCAGTAAGAGAGACTTGGCCTTTCTTCCTGCACAGAGCAGTGACTTCAAACCTTCAGCAGCAACAACCACCCCACAGGAGCCCTGATCCCATCACACCGTGCGTGCCTATTTGCATTCTACAAAAGGGGCCTCCATTGGCAATTCTCCCCTTACAGAGAGCTGCTGGGTGCCTGCCTGCAATGACAGCCCAGGCCACCAGGCAGACTCTGACATATGGCTTCAGTCACACGCTTTTCAAGTGAATCACTCCGAATTCAGTGAGGAGGGCCACGACAAGGAAGTTCAAGTAGAAGATGAGCAGGCAGACGCCATAGGCTTTGTTCAGCTGGAAGCACTGCGCAGGGACCGTGACCAGGGAGAAGACAAGGCTGAGCCCCAGGGTGCCGGCCAGAACCCACACCAGCAGTCCGTCTGGCTCCAGCTGGGGAGAGCAAGAGGAGAGAGGCTGGGTCACTGCTCATCACAGTCCACCCCCTCCTGACTGCACCCTCAGTCTAACGTTTGCTAGCACCCATGAAGGGCCAGTCAAGGACTCCGGCCTGAGCTTAAGGCCAGCCCTGGGGGATGGCTGCCCCACCTTGAAGTCACCCAGATTGTCATCATCCCAGATGTTTCAGGCTCAGAAGCAGCCAGATAGGAACCTTCTTGTCCAACTTTAGGCAGTTCTACTTGCCTGGGTGCTTCTCCCCTGCCTCCAATCTGATGTAATTACCTTTTTACACATTTTTAATATTAAACTCTAGCTAATGGTGTTCAGATGCCATCACGTGCTGTGAAATGCATCCAAAAACAAGACGGATGAATGGAATGGGCGGGCAGATGGACGGGTAGGTGACAAAGCAAATGTAGCAGATGTTCCTAGGAGCACCTGGATGGTGGGAACCGGTGTGTTCTCTGGGTGATAATTCTCTCAGCGGTTCTGCCTCTGAATTTTCCTAATAAAATGTTGGGACTATCTTTCTATGGTTTTTGAAGAAATGGTGGACATATATGTTCACCATTTTTGGTTAGCTGCCAAAAGGTTGGCAGCTAACCAAAAGGTTGGCAGTTCAAATCCACCAGCTGCTCCGTGGAAACCCTTTGGGGCAGTTCTACTCTGTCCTATAGGGTTCCTATGAGTCAGAGTTAATGGCAACAGGCTTGGTTTTGGTTTTTTTGTATATTTTATATATATATATGTATAGATAATATATATAACGTACTATAGTGTAATATATGTGTAATATAGTGTAATATATGTCTGATAATATATATGTAATAACATATGTAATATATATATATATTTTTGGGGTTTTATGTATTTTTTTTTTTATGTATGTTTAGTGTTTACTATATGTCAGCACTGTGCCATTACAAGCATTATCTGTGTGATCTAACGATAACACTGTCAGGTAGGTGCTGTGACTAACTATTTTACAGATGAGAAAACTAAGACTTTAAGAGATTGGGTAACTTGCTCAAGGCACAGATCAGTACTGGGATTGGAACCCAGGCCTGACTCTAAAACCTGTGCTGACACCCTCTGCTGTGTTGTTGTTGTTGTTGTTGGGTGCCGTCAACCTCATTCTGACTCATAGCGACCCCAGGTGACAAAGTATGGAAGCAGATCGCCAGGTCTTTCTCCCACGGAGCCAGTGGATGGGTTCAAACTGCCAACCTTCCAGTTAGCAACCAAGCGCTTAACCATCGTACCACCAGGGGGAAAGGAAGGAAAGATTGGGAACTAAATAAAATGATGAATGGGTGACGAAGGAAAGATAAAAGAAATGAATAAACGAAGGTCAGAGTGTCAGCTGCTCTGTGGGTGAGGGAGAAATTGACAACAGCTTCCAAACCGGACCCCTTGCAGCTGAGAGGATGAGTTGGTAGATTCTAAGCTGTCAGACTTCATATTATATATGTAGTGGGTTGCACAGCATCCGCCCAAAAGTCAGGTCTACCTAGAACCTCAGAATGACCGTATTTGGAAATGGGGTCTGCAGATATAATTAGTCAAGGATCTTGAGATGAGATCACCCTAAATCCAATGACTGGGGTCCTCGTAAGAAGGGGAGAAGACACAGAGGGGAAGGCCATTGAGGAAGGAAGCAGAGATTGGAGTGAGGCTGCCTGTAGACAAGGAATGCCTACGGCCACCAGAAGCAGGAAGCACAAAGAAGGACCCTCCCCTAGAGCCTTCAGAGGGAGCATGGCCCTGCTGACACCTTGACTTCTGACCTCCAGAACCAGGAGAGAGTAAATTTCTGTTGTTTGAAGCAATCTAGTTTGTACCAATTTGTTACCACAGCTAGAGGAAACTAACACTGTACCTATTCAGAAAAGTAAACTTTTTAAGCCCTTAAGTAACATTTGCTTGTGGGCGGGGCCACTATAAAGGTGGGTCCACCCAGCAGTTAATTAGAAGTCAGCTGACCAGAGTGCATTCAGAGCCAGATAACCTCTGGAAGACAGAGGTAGGTGACCTTGTTCCCGTCAGTAGCACCATCTTTCAGCCTCACAACATTCTGAGTGCTTCCCTGCAGGGGGCTCCTGGTTAAGGATGAAAACCAGCCCCTGCTTACATCTGCCTTCCCACTCTAACCTTGTTTGCTCTGTAAACTGAAGTCTCTCTACTGGAACAAAGATACCATAATGGCGGCTGTCACATCTGTCTTGCAGGGGGTTTTGTTTGCCCTGAGCAATATTTTGCGAATAGAAAAAGGTCACCTAAGTATCTTGATTTCTGCTTTCCAAGGAAAACTGGAATCGCTGGCCACAGGAAGCCCACCTGAATCTCTCCACTCATTTATACTACCTGCCTGGCCCCGCCAGATGTTTCGTTTCTGACCCTTGTTAAACAGTGTTTCCCAAGGAGTCCTTGTACTACGGCAGCAGCTCATTAAAAATGTGGGGGTCAGTGAGTCTCATGTACCCCAAGAAATTGTTAGGCACCATTGAAGTGTGAGAAGCTCTGCCGCTCAATGTGTTCCAGAATCTTCTCCAAATCTGTTGGGTTCCACCCTCCCAACACACACACACTCCAGTTCTGGGCTGGCTTCAACAGATGGGGGTCATCATTCTCTCATCCCAGTTCCTCTCATATGGGCAATGTTGGGATATGGTGTTTAGCCTATCCCTTGCTTCATGCATGTTCATCCAGGAAGCTTGGCAGGTGTCATTAGCCCCATTTTCCAGATGAGAAAACCAGGGCTTTGAACGGTTCATTCCAGTTTGAACCCCTCCTGAGAAGCTGGATTTTTCACCACATAGGTATACTGAATCAGAATCTACATTTTAACAAGATCGCCAGGTGATTTTTATATATAACTTCCTGGAAACTTATTAGAAATGCAAATTCTCAGCAGTGGTTCCAACCCTAAGGAACCAGTCTGAAGCCCTGGAGGAAACCTAGGCTCACAGGTACCCTAAGTCATTCAAGGTCACACAACAAGAAACTTAGGTGACAGAACTAGGACCAAAATCCAAAGCCTTCCTGCCCCTTCCTTCCCAGCTGCCTCATCGTTACTCTGTGTACTGAAAAGAGTACATTTTTTCAACCCTATGTGCCAAAGATTTTTAAAATATTCTACAAATCATGAGTTCAGACAAGTTCTCTTCCCTAGGAAGTGTAAGTTGCAGAGATCTGAATGGTCTCCCAGGCCAGAGGACCAGAAGAGGACGAAAAGAGAGCATTAGAATGACGCCCCTTCCAGAAGCTCTGGCCACTCACCTTCACCTCCATGTGGCTCCGGGAGATCTGCAGCAGGCAGCCCAGCCCCACGCCCACGAGGATATCTGCGGCTCGGCTCAGGACACTTTCTTCCAACAACCTGCCCCGTAACCCCAACCGCACGGCTGTCCCTTCCTACCAGCCTCAACCCTGGGCCTTGGGATGCCAGAGCGAGACCTGAATTCAGCTTTCTTCATGATCTGTTCCCCTTGTCTTCCCCTCCCCCCTCAAAAAACCCCAAAACCTGAGGAGGAGACCCTATCCAGTTCTAGCACCTCTAAGAAAGTGGCTGTGGAGTGTACATTTTGCACGGTTTATAAGAATCAGTTGAGGTGACAGAAATACATGGCACCTGGTAAGCACTCAGTAGATGGAGAAACGGAGGTTAGGGGAGGTGAAGTACCCTGCCCATGGTCCTTTGCGGGAACTAGTGATGGTGTGTGGATCAAGGCCACTCTAGGAGGTATTCGGGGGACACTGCTCTAGGTAGGGTTCCTTCCTTGTCACCCCCAACCTGAGAGGCCAGCAAAGGCCACAGCCCAAAAGCCAGGAGCAGGCCTGTGGGCACAGAAGAGTCCCAAGGGCCCTGTTCTGCCTGGGGGTTACCTACTGCAGGGGGGCCCGTGCAGCCCCCACCAGTTCTGACTGTGTTTTGCCTCCACTGCAGGCCCTTTCATCGTGGAGCGTGGGGAGAGCTGTACTTGCAGGGATTTTAATAAGTATTACTTTTTAACAACGCACAGTATCCACTGCTTGTTGAATGCTGTCATGTGGTGGGCACTGTGAATTGTCAGTTCACCCCAGCCCATCTTTAATTTACAGAGATGTCGGAGGTTCAGAGGGAGGAAGGCATGTGCCCCTGGTCACACCGGGGCAAGTGGCAGCACTGGAAGTGGGACCCACCAGAAGTCGGGTTTCACAGCCCCGGGCTGTCTGCACCTGCATTTTCCCCATAGGCCAGGGGTTGGCAAACTATAGCCTGCAAGCCAAATCTGGCTCACTGCCTGTCTCTGTCAATAAAGTTTTATTGGAACACAGCCACACTCACCTGTTTATGTAGTATCTATGGCCACTTATATCAGCAGACTTAAGTGGTCGTGACAAAGACTATATGACTCCCAAAGCCAAAGATAGTTATTCTCTGGTCCTTTAAGAAAGACTGCCAATAACTCATATAGACCATAACATGTCCTCACAAGCAAGGGGGAGAGGGGTCTTCTACAGGACACACATAAGCTCACCATGTGGACATCTACTAATAACACCACTGCCTTAATAATACCTACTGGAGCCCTGGGAACCCTGGTGGTGCAGTGATTAAGAACTACAGCTACTAACCAAAAGGTTGGCAGTTTGAATCCACCAGCTGCCCCTTGGAAACCCTACGGGGCAGTTTTACTCTGTCCTATAGGGTCACTAAGAGTCAGAACCAATTCAATGGCAACAGGTTATGGCCACCTACTGGGCACTCCCAGGTACAAGCATTTCCTCATTCCACCCTTACGACAAGCCTATGTGCTCGGTCCTCCCAATACCCCATTTTACAGACGAGGACCCTGAGGCTTAAGCAGCCAGTCACTTGCCCAAGGTGTTACAGAGAGAGCCGGTCCTGAGGGCAGGACATGGAGCATACCCACATCTCCCAGAACCTGAGCCGCCAGCCCGTCAAAGGATACTGAAGATGATGCCACCAAAACAGGCCGAGAACGCCATCCGCGGGTAGCCCTGGCGAGCCAGGGTGAGATCTGAAAAGGCATCTGTGAGGAAACCAGAGAAGCTCTTCAGAGGAGTGTGGCTGGCCCCTTGCCCTTGGTCATTCACTCTTTCCCTTTCACCCATAGTCATTCAGTCAATAAATATTAATGGACGCCTGTCTGAGCCTGGCACCAGCCGGCTGAGGGCTGGGGGGAGCCACAGTGTCCTATAAAACACAATGCCCTCCTATACTCCTCACCTACTCCTTCCTACCAGAGGCATCTTTGTGGGGGTTGGGTGACACTCTGCTGCCAGTTTTCCCCCTAAATTCCATCTACTGCTAGAAACACAGCACCTCTGTGTGAATTAGAAAAAGGTACCCAAAAAGGTGAATGGAAGGAGGGCTGTCTTTTAGGCCCTGCTCCCTTGTTGTCTGGATGCTCTTGTGCAGTGCACAACCTGGCCAACCTTACCCAGCAGCTCTAGCTAGAGAAGAGTATGTGTGCACGTGTGAATGCCTGCACATCACACACCTATATACCCGCTCAGCTCAGTTGTCTGCAATGGGCCTGTGCCCTGCATGAACTCTAGAGAACCACCAAATGTCTACCTATCAGAGACGGGGGAAGAAGCTAGGGCCACTATAGAGTCTCCCAGCCCAGGTGCAGTCCAGGCCACCTCACCTTGATTCAGCCCAAAGGACAGGAGGCACCAAGCACATGCTTAGGGGATGCCCTGGACAGCCCTGCCCAGATGCAACTTTGGCTGGGGGAGCACAAAGGTATGATGTGGCTGAGCTCAGCCCAGAATCCCACCCAGCCCTGAGTCTGGGCTTGGGGGCAGGCAGGCACCTACACACCCACCTCCAATGCTATTTCCCCAGGCCAGCAGCGTGAGCCCAAGGACTGTGTTGCTTAGCCGGAAGACCACACCCAGGGACCGCAAGATGTTCACCACCTCTGTGGCAACTGTGTTGATCCACAAGGCACTGGTCAGGAAGCCCAGGAAAGCAAACAGCTGTAGAGGCAACAGGGTGCTGATGGGGCCAAGGCCAGCCCCCAACAGGGACTCAGCCTTAGCTCCTCATCTAGAAAATGGGGAGAGGCTTCCTCGTTAATACAGTGGAAAATAGACTGGCAGTTCCTCAAACATAAAGTTACCATTTGATCCAACAATTCCACTCCTGTGGATCTACCCAAGAGAAATGAAAACATGTCCACGTGAAGACTTACATATGAGTGTTCTTAGTAGCGTTATTCATGGTAGCCAAAACCTGGAAACTCAAATGTCCATCAACTGATGAATGAATAAACAAAAAGGCAGCACAGCCATACGATGGGATATTATTCAGCCATAAAAAGGAATGAAGTTCTGTTTGACACTACAACATGGATGCACCTTGAAAATATGCTATGTGAAAGAAGTCAGTCGCCAAGGGCCACCCATTATATGAGTCCGTTGATGTGAAATTCCCAAGATAGGCAAATACACAGAGACAGAAAGTAGATTAAAAACCAAACCCTTTGCTATCCATTAATTCCAACTCACGGCAACTCTACAGGACAGAGTAGAACTGCCCCATAGGGTTTCCAAGGAGCAGCTGGTGGATTTGAACTGCTAATTTTTTGGTTAGCAGCCGAGCTCTTAACCACTGCACCACAAGAGCTCTAAAAAGTAGATTACTAATGGTAATGACTATGGCTGGGGGAACTGGGGGAGTGATAGCTAAAAGGTACATGCTTTTTTTTGAGGTTACAAAAATGTCCTAAAATTGATTGTGGTGATGGTTGTACAATTCCGTCAATATATTAAAAAACACTGAATTTTATACTTTCAATGGGTGAAAAGTATGGTATATAAATGTATATCTTAATTAAACCTGTTTTAAAAAAAAGAATCCAATAGTAAGTAACAAATTCTCGGCGATGAGTTTTAAAAAAAAAGACCTCTGAACAGGTACAAAAAGCCTCAAAGTGGCTTTGAAGTTTATGCGCCTGCCATAAGGGAAAGTGATTACTGGCCAGAATGTCTCCCTCTCGCAGCTCAGGGAGTCTGATTCTCACCCAGTGAAGCCTGGGGATCTCGTTGTTGGATGTGGCAAAAAAGGTCACCGTAGCCAAGGCTGTGCCCGCGATCACCACCACAGCCCAGACGGGAAAGAGGTTGCCGATCTCATAGAGGCCATCTGTAGAGACAAGAAAGGGCGCTGGTACCCTCCACAGCCTCAGCTCAGCACCACCTCCTGAAGTCCGCCAGAATGACTGAGGACTGGGGTGAGACTCACAGATAAAACCGCTCATACTCTATTGCTTGGATACAAGACCAATGCCTCCTGTGTGCCTAGACCTGCCCTAGGCACTCCAGGGGAATGGAGGGAAATTAAAGCTACAGTCCCTACCCTCAAGCTATAGTCACATTTGACAGGAAAGAAAGACTTGTTAAAAACAGACTCTCTCCAGCCTTTTGCTGTTTCTTGCCACGGCAATGAAACTAGGATGGGAATGGCTAAAACGATGTACCACCATTATTATCCTTTCCCATCCCCATGGCAGATATCACTAATCAACCATGATACTTTTATCCAACTGAGCTTCAAGGCAGCACCTTCCAGCCAGGCAGTACTAATTCATGGGTGTCACTCCATGAGATGAAAGGTAGAGTAAGTCAGACACCCTTCCTCACTGACTCTGCCAATCTATTAGCAAGTTATAAAGGTTCTAGAGACTTCCTACTAAAACACTAAGGATAGGAAAACCTACAGGCAGAAAGAAGATTCTAGAATTCTCTACACCCCATCTTTTTTTTTTTTTTTTTACCACTAAGGAGTCTGTATTGATCTTAAAGGCAGTGATGATTTGACTGACCAGATACATGCATCAAGACTTTCCTTTTTTTTTTTTTTTGTCTTACTTATTGGTTCTGCTAGGAGCCCTGATGGCGCAGTGTTTAAAGTGCTTGACTGCTAACTGAAAGTTCAGTCGTTCGAACCCACCAGCTGCTCTGCAGGAGAAAGATGTGGCAGTCTGCTTCTGTAAAGATCACAGCCTTGGAAACCTTGCAGGGCAGTTCTACTCTGTCCTATAGTGTTGCTATGAGTCTGAATCGACTCTACCTCAAAGGGTTTGGTTTTGGGGGTTTTCACTGGTTCTGAAATTTTACCATGCCTAAGAATTACCTGAGGGAGCTGCTGCATATACCAAATTCTATCTATGATACATTACGGGTGAATTTCAAGCGGTCACTTTGACAGAATGTGATTTTCACCTTCGGTACTGGCCTTGGAGCCTGACACTCGTGTATGAAGCCCTTTCTCTGTATTAGGTAAGGCCCCCACTGGAGGAATTCCAGGAGATGGCTGGGCTGTGGGTGGTTGGGGAGGGCTTCCTGGAGATTGTCTTAAACAAGCATGAGGGTGCAGGTCAGAAAAGGAAAGGGCAGTCTAGAGCAGATGGTGGAACCTCAAATGCCAATGGGGAGCAGCCAGGTCACACAAATGAGTGACATAGCAGGGTCACCTAATATGGAATGGAGAGGGCTATGATGAGTTAGACAGTAGGTGTCCCCTCCCCCACCCCCACCCCCACCAGGGGGTGGCCTCATCTCAACTCCAGCCAATTTCTGCCTTCAGGAACAAGACCCAGATCTCGAGAAGCCAAAACCTGGATTTTGATGTGAGATCAAAATCTCCAGGTTTTTAATATAGGCAAATAAGCCTGAGGGCTGAATTTGGCCCCAGGGCTACCCTACCCGTTTGCATACTCTGTCTGTAACTGACTGTGCACCAGCCAAATGTCACGGCTGGTCTCCTTTATGGCACAAGCACATATTAAGCACCTGCTGTATGTCTAAGAAAGAGGTCAGGTGGCACAATGGTTAAGCACTCGGCAGCTAACTGAAAGGTCGTGTAGTTCGAATCCACCAGTGCTCCATGGGAGGAAGATGTGGCAGCCTACTTCTGTAAAGATTACAGCTTTGGAAACCCTATGGGGCAGTTCTACTCTGTCCTACTGGGTTGCCATGAGTTGGAATCAACTGGACAGCAACGGGTATAGGTATGTGCAGGATTGTGCCACTGGCCCAGGTCCCCCTAGTGTGGTTGAGAGGAAAGGTCTGGAACAGAAGAGAAGGAAGGTGGGCCAGTGTGGGGGAGGGGATACTCACAGACCCCCGACTGCAGGGTGAGGACACAGAACAGGGGGCTGGTCACCAGGTGCAGGCAGTTGAGCGGCCGTTTCCAGTTGCGGTCATCCTTGTCTGGGTCCACAACAGATACCGTGAGGAGCAGAATGAATTCCACGGGCAACTATCAAGTGGACAGAGATGGAAGAGTGTTGCCAGGGAGCCAAAGACTGACCTCAGTGACACAGAGCAAGGCTGTTACTGGGGAAGCCCAACTGTGAGCAGGCGCTGGGCCAGGCACCTGTGTGAGTACCCTACTGCTGCTGTAACAAACTACGCCAAACATCGTGGCTACCAACACGCATTTCTTCTCTTATGGTTCTGGAAGCCAGAAGTCCTAAATCCAACACTCCTTCTGGGGACCCTAGAAGAGAATCTGTTTCCATGCCTTTTCCAGCTCCTAGAGGCCACCCACATTCCTTGGCTTGTGGCCCCACATGAGTCTGACTTCTGCTTCCGTCCTCACATCTCCTTCTCTGACTCTTCTATTTTCCCCTTTCCTTTATAAGGACCCTGTGATTACACTGGAGTCCCTGGACGGCACAAACCATTAACGCACTCGACTACTAGCTGAAAGGTTGGCGGTTTGAACCCACCCAACGATGCCTCGGAAGACAGGCCTGGAGATCTGCATCCAAAAGGCTGCAGCCTTGAAAACCCTATGGAGCAGTTCTACTCCGCACACAGTTGGTTCCCATGAATGGGAATCAACCGGACAGCAACTAACAATGTCATAATGTATATTAAAGTAAGTATGTAATGTTATAAATATAATGATGTATTATATAATTATGCAATATTACATGTTAATATAATTATATGATATTATATATACATCTCCTATTGGTTGTTTGTCTAGAGAATCTTGACTGACACATGCCCCTACCCTAATACCCTCAGCCCAGCTCAGTTCCCCACCCTCTCCCAGGCAGACGCGGCCCCCTCCTTCTCCTCTTTGTTCCTGGGCAGACACTCTCCTTCCTCCATAGGGGCAGAGCCCCAGTGCCAGCCATCAGCCACGCTCTGCGCTTCAGTTTCCCCATCAAGTCCCACAAGAGCTATTCTCAGAAGGTCGCAGCAGACTCTGGCCCTTTCCCCTCTTGCTGAGCCAGAGAAGGTTGGGTAGCCACTGTCCTACACTGCCATGACACCATAGCCTGTCCTCCGGGTCCCCCTCTCCTACCTTGAACACCTTGAAGGCCTTCCAGTAGGCTGATTTGTTCCTCCACTTCCTATAGTCCAGCGGGTTGAGGGCCCGGGCCAGGATCTGAGCCGTGGTCTCCTGGTAGGGGACTAGCGGCCGGTACTCATCCCCTGTGTGTATGGGAGGGATGGAGGGTGGGGAAGACATAGCTAGGCCTGCCTCAGCCTCTGGGAACCCTCTCCCCTCCTGCCCACCAGTCCTCCCTACCCTGGGGGAGAAGGAAGCACCAGGTGCCTTGCAGAGGGCAGATGACCTGGCCCATGGCTCAGCCTGGGCTGGCTTGGAGCCTCATTCCTGGGGCCGAGGCCTGGATGGGCCCATCCCCTGTCTCCCATCCCAGCCCTTGCCCTGGCACCTCCACCCCAACTGGACACAGATACTGGACTCACCGTAGTCATAGCTGTTGGTATTAGAAGACACCCGCTCATCCTCAGAATCTGAGAGCAGCTCTGTAGGTGAGAGGGGGTTTGTGTGAGCCCAGCTAAGGAGCCTGCCCCCCACCACCACTGCACGGGGCACTTCTGGGATGGGCAGTTTCAAGGGTGCAAGTGTCCATCCAAAAAACAAAAAAAACAAACCCATTGCCATTGAGTCAATTCCGACTCATAGCAACCCTATAGGACAGAGTAGAACTGCCTCATAGAATTTCCAAGGAGCAGCTGGTAGATTCGAACTGCTGACCTTTTGGTTGGCAGCTGTAGCTCTTAGCCACTGCACCACCAGGGCTCCAGTGTCTGTCCAGGCCCTCTTCATTCTGGATTTCTTAGCAAGTGCCATGAAATTATGTAATAGTGGAGGGTGGCCTTCGGGGTCTGGGAGAACAGAGTTCAAGTCCCAACTCTGCCCCTCTCTAACCCCCTGGCCTGGGAGGACCTAACTTCCTGAATAGGTTTCCTTATCCATAAAAGGTGGATAGTAATTGTCTCTGCCTCAAAGTGTCATCGAGAGGATTGTATGAAATGATACATGTGCCTAGCAGATTGTAAGCACTCAGTAAATTACCCATGTGTGTGTGATGTACGCATTTGTGTACGTGTGTGTTATATATATATTTGTGTGGGTGTATGTATTTACGTATGTGTGTTGTATAGGTATTTGTATGAGTGTGCATATGTATTTGTGCGTATGTATGTGTGTACATATTTGATATGTGTGTGAGCTGTGTGTTTGTGTGTATAAGTTATGTATCTGTGTGTGTGTTGTGTATTTGGGTATATGTGTGTGTTATGTGTGTATCTGTGTGCATAGATGTGTTTGGATTCCCCCCTGAGGATAGTGGGGAGCCATTAAGGGATATGAGCAGTGACCCCTTTTAGAGCAGATTGCCGACAACAACATGGAAGAAGAACTGATGAACTTGGACAAGCAGGTGAAGAGCAGGCTTCACTGGCAGCAGCAAAAGCATGGAGGGGGGACCTTGAAGGTGTGAAGTGTGAAGAAGTCAAGGAGGTGGGCTTGGCGGGGCCAGCAGAAATGGCCTCAACCAAGAGAAGGCGGCAGGGAGGAGCACAGAGGGTCCCAGTCCCCACTAATCTGCCCTCGTTTGAGTGCTTCATTCAGGCCCTTACCTGGAGTGTTTGGCGAGGAGTAAACCAAGGATTTCCTCTGCTGCCATCGGTAGATCCAGGTGCAGAGAACCACAGTGATCACATAGAACACATACAAGCCCAGGTAACCTGCAGACAAGGGTGCAGGCTGTCACCAAGCAGCGTCCTGGAAGAAGGGCCTCAGCGAGCAAGCACTTGCTGTTCCATTGTTGGTATCTGTTGTTAGTGGTGCCTGTCTGTGTTAGGCCAGCCCAGTACCAGTAGGTAAAGCCCATTTCCCTGAACCCTCCATACTTCTTCCTGCCTTCCTTGACCCATCTTCCCATCCCCACAGCCCTGTCAATCCAGCAATAAAGGAGGTAATGCCTGACCCAGTGGCCTCCAGGACCCCGTTCAGTTCAGGGTCCTACTCTGTGCCCTGGGAGGCTGACCCTGCTGACTGCATCACCACAGCCCTGGCTACTAGTGGCTTCAGCCAATGGGATGCCCAGCAGGAAATCAGAGGGAAGCAGAAAAAAGCCTGGGGTATTTTTCCCCACTCTTTCCCTGCTGTAGTACTGTGTCTCCCTCAGGGTCTGTGACCCTTCATGACTGTAGCTCAAGTGGGCAGCCCCATCTCCATGGCTCCAGCCCTCACTAGGCTCCAGTCACCCCACTTCCAGCCCCTCCATCCCTGGGAGGAGGTAACAGCTGGTCCCTGGGGGCCTCAGCATCTCAGCATCCCTTGTTGGTCTCCTTAAACCAAAAAATCAAACCAAACCCATTGTCACTGAGTCAATTCCAACTCATAGCGACCCCACGTGACAGAGTAGAACTGCCCCATAGGGTTTCTTAGGCTGTAATCTTTAAGGCAGATCGCCAGGCCTTTCTACCACAGCACTGCTGGGTGGGTTAGAACTGCCAACCTTTAGGTTAGTAGTCAAGTGCTTTGGTCTCTTTAACCCTCAGTGAATAGTGTCTCCATTGACATCTTTTGAGCCATCTGAATGGCATGTGTTTGCTGCCAGAAGTCTCATGGTCGCAGCCAGCATCCCAGCTGTACTGCTTGTTAAGCACTTTGACATCACCCTCCCTCTGTCCCTGCCCACATCAGTCATCTGAACATGTTCCCTTTTTGCTCCAGCCAACTTGGATCCAGGTCTGTCACGCAGAATCAAAGGAACGCTGACTCTGTGCCCTGCTGGCCGCCCCCTTGTCTCCCTCTGTCCCCGGGTAGTCCCTGTGCCTCCTACCCACCAGCCCTGGGATGCACCAGCCCCATGGTTACTCACCCAGGGCCCAGGCCAGTGTGACCCGGCCAAAGTAGAGTGCAGTGAAGGTCAGGAACACTGCCACCATGTAGAAAGTGATGTCCCTGAGGAAGGGCCTGGAGGCAGCTGTGAAGGGTCGCAGGATGGCAATGCCGCCGGCCACCACTGTGGTGACGAGCACGCCGGCGCCTGGAGGAGAGGTGGGCACAGCTCAGCCTGTCCTTTGTCCCCTCCTGCTGCCCCTGCCCCCACCCCAACAGGGGTGCTCTTACCAAATAGTGCCCCAAAGGCCAGGCCGGCTGTGCGTGGGTCCGAGAAAGCCACCAGGGCACTGAAGATATCAGGGGCACCATTCCCAAAGGCCAGGAAGGTGACGCCATGGGAGGAGCGTGTCAAGGAGGGTCAGCACAAGGGCCGCAGACCACCAGGGCCATCCCTTTGCCAAGGGCTGCCACTCTGCCCCCGACCTCCCTCCAGACTGCCCTCTCTCCCTCCCTGGACAAAGGATACTGCCACATTGTGGGAGAGCTTGAGGGTGGTAGAAATGGCTGACAAGTTAGGGCAGAAACTACAGAGAAAATGCAAACAGTTAAATGCTTCCACAGTTACCAGGCTCCTAACTCCATCCTGGGGCATGGTGATTCACTGGTAGAATTATCTCCTTCTATGGAGGGGACCCAGGTTCAATTCCCAGCCAATGCGCCTCATGGGCAGCCACCACCCATCCGTCAGTGAAGCTTGTGTGTTGCCGCGATCCTGAACATGTTTCAGTGGAGCTTCCAGACTAAAACAGACTAGGAAGAAAGGCCTGGCGATCTACTTCAGAAAATCAGCCAGTGAAAACCCTATGGAGCACAATGGTCCAATTTGCATTTGATCATGGCGAAGGCACAGGACAGGGCAGCATTTTGCCATGAGCTGGAGGCTGACTCAATGGCAGCTAGCAACACTACAGCCCCAACTTTCCCTCAAACCCAGGGATCACCTGAATGTCAATCTGCTAGAACTCTGTTTTCCCATCTCTAAAATGGGTGTGACCACAAGGCCAAACTCACAACTTCTCCGCAGTGACTCCCAGAATCAGAAACAGGTAAAGTAGCCAGAGAGCCTGGTGGGAGGGCCAGAGAGGGAAGGAAGTGTGAATGTCCAGCTGGGCCACGAGCCCCCGTCACCAGGCTCCCTAGGGGCAGGCCCTCACATAAAGGGTGATGGCCAGAGGAAGGAGGTTGGGTGGAAAGAGGCAGAAGATGCCTTCAAGGTAGTCCAGGTAGCCCCCATCATTGTGGCAGTCAGGGTTGGTCCGGATGAAGTCACAGCGGTCAGAGATGTTCAGGCCACACACGTCGCGGCACTGTGGGGAGGGAGGGGGTGTCAGCAGCTGAGAATCTGTGGGTGACTGGACCAGGCCTATCCAGGCAGCTAAAGATCACCCCCCTCCAGCCTGATCTCCAAGCTCCTCACACCCTTTGGGCACCAACTGTGCACTTTTATTTTTCAAAATAATCTTGTCTTTGAAACTGACATAAGTAGTTCATGAATACTTATCTATTTTTTTTAAAAATCAAACAATATATAAAGACTGTTAAATTCTCCCTTGCATCCCTGCCCTCCATAAGCGCACTTCCTTCCAGAGGCCCTCCCTTGATCTGTTTGAATCATACCCTCACACGCATTTCTCAGTTCACTGCATTTGTATATGAAAAAAAAAACCTGTTGCCGTTGAGCTGATTCTGACTCATAGTGATCCTACAGGACAGGGTAGAACTGCCCCAGAGGGTTTCCAAGGTTGTAAATCTTTATGGAAGCAAACTGCCACATCTTTCTCCTGCAGAGAAGCTCATAGGTTCAAACTGCCCACCTCTCGGTTAACAGCTGAGTGCTTAACCATTGCACCACCAGGGCTCCTTACATTTATATATTCACCTGATAAGAAACCCTGGTGGCGTGGTGGTTAAGTGCTACAGCTGCTAACCAAAAAAGTTGGCAGTTCAAATTCACCAGGCACCTTTGGAAACTCTATGCGGCAGTTCTGCCCTGTCCAATGGGGCCACTGAGTCAGAATCGACTCAACGGCAACAGGTTTGTTTTTTTCAGGAAGAACCAAACTCACTGCTGTCAAAAAAAAAAAAAAAAATTTTTTTTTTTTTTTTGCTGTCAAGTCAGTGCTAACTCATAGCAACCCCATAGGGTTTCCAAGGCTGTAAATCTCTACGGAAGCCGACTGCCACATCCTTCTCCTGTGGAGCTGCTAGTGGTTTTGAACAGCTGACCTTTC
Organism: Elephas maximus indicus; assembly: GCF_024166365.1. NCBI lineage: Eukaryota > Metazoa > Chordata > Mammalia > Proboscidea > Elephantidae > Elephas > Elephas maximus. The sequence continues at coordinate 11,447,572 of NC_064840.1, forward strand.
AGTTAGCAGTTGATTGCTTTAACCACTGTGCCACCAGGGCTCCTGATTAAAAAACCAGTTGCCATCGATTCCATTTATGGTGACCCCACGTATATCGGAATAGATTTGTGCTCCATAGGGTTTTCAGTGGCTGAAGTTTTGAAAGTAGACTGCCAGATTTGCTTCCAAAGCGCCGCAGGGTAGACTCGAACCTCCAAACTTTCACTTAGCAGCCTAGTGTGTTAACCTTTTCCAGGAAATCATACAGTTTATTTTGTTTACGGCAATGGGTCCATCCTAAATCTCTTGTTTCTGCAATTTGCTTTATCCACTTAGCCCTCTGCCAAGGTATCACAGACAGCTTTCTGTATCAACACAAATAATGATGATGAGGAGAATAAAAGCCAAAACATACTGAGTGATTTCTAAATACCAGGCACTGCTAGGAGCTTAACATATATCTCAACTAATCTGCACAACAATCCTGTGAGGAAGGCAATATTATTCCCATTTTACAGAGAAGGAGACTGAGGTACTGCCCCAGGGTTCACTCGGCGGTAGAGTCAGGATTTGAACCTAGGTAGTTTGAGTTCCCTGAGCCCTTGTTCACAGTCCCTGTCTCATGGCAGAATCTTTTTAACAGCAGCGTAGAGGGTCAGCGAAAGAGAAGAAGACCCTCAACGAGATGGACTGACACAGTGGCTGCAACAATGAGCTCAAGCATAGCAACGATTGTGAGGATGGCACAGGACAGGGCAGTGTTTCGTTCTGTTGTACAGAGGGTTGCTATGAGTCACAGCCGACTCAACGGCACCTAACAACAACGATAGAATTTCACACTATGGATGGTGCGTGACTGAGGTAATCATTTCCCTGCTTATGGGTGTTTTTCCATATTACCAGCGCTGAGCTTCCTTGCACGTGACTCTGAATACATGGGAGCATATTTTGTCAGAGGGAATTCAGGAAGTGAAAGTGCTGAGTCAGAGGGTATCCTAGGCTAGCTTCCTCCGGAGATGAATCAGAGCCAAAGATTCAAATGCCAGTAGCATATTTGGGAGGTACAGGGCACATGGCATGGAAACAGGGCTGGCATAAGCACTCAATATTTGGAGAGGTTGTCTGGCATGAGCCACAGATCACCCCAGTTTTACTGCCCCCAAGAAGGAGCAGCCAACTTTATATCCACAGCAACCACAAACTACTTTCCCATCTATAAAACGGGCATAATTGCGTTTGCCTGCTTTGGAAGGCGGGCATGAAAGCGCTTTGCAGCCCCATAAAGTTAGTGTGGGCACTAAGCCTTCTTAGCCTCCAAAAGGGGAGGAGTTAGTTATTCTCATTTGAGAACTCCAGCCCCCTGCAGCTGGAAGGAAGAACAGAGGTCATCTTGACCAATCCTTGCCCTTACACTCCAGGTCTGCTATGCCCTCTCCTCCCCTCACTGATATCAGGGTGGACTGGTGCAAGTTCCCTGCAGCCTGTTTCTGGGGCACTGCCCTGGGAGGGAGCCTTCTTGCCCCCACAGAAGCATCCCAACTACTCCTGCTCTGTGCTGGCCATCCAAGTCAATGGTGCCACCATCCCCAGAAACCTGGAGCTGTCCCTGACTCCTCCCTTCCCCTACCATCATGTCCCTCCACCCCCATCCACCAGTACCTCCTGCTTGCTTTGCCTCCAACATTTATTTCAAACCCCACCACTCCTTTCCTATTTTCCACAACCACCATTGCTCACTTGGGTGACAGCAGGGGCCTCCCCACTGCTCTCTCTGCTACTACCCCCACCCCTCTCAATCCATTCCCCTCAGAGCAGCCAGAGATATCTCTTGAAAAAGTAAATCAGATTTTGACATTGCTCTGCTTAAAACCCTCCAGTGGTTCCCCACTGTTGTAGAACAATTTTAACCTCCTAGCCTCAGCCTGTAAGGTCTTTTGTAATCTGGCCACCCCTATTGCTCCACCCTCATTTCAATACTCTCCCCCGCGCTCACGCTGGTCCAGCCATGCTGGCCTCCTCACTGTTCTAGGAACGCATTCCTCCCTCGGGGCCTCTGCACTGGCTGTCCTCTCTTCTTGGAATACTCGTCCCCAGATGTATGTTGAGGTGGCTTCCTCTTGCCACTTAGGGCTTGGTTTAAATGTTATTTCCTCACAGAAACTATTCGCAACCACCCAATCTGAAATGGTTGGAGATATACTCCTGAAATGGTTGGAGATATACTCCTCAGTGTGCTGACCTTACCCCCATTATCTCTGTATCCTAGTCTCGATCTGTCTTCCCAAGAGACTGTCAGCTCCATGAGGACAGCGATTTTTGTTCTGGGCTCATCACAGTGCCTGGCACATAGGACTCAACTGGATGAATGTGCCCCGCTTGACCCCAGCTTCCTGCCTGGATACTCACATCCACCTTGAGGGTCTTGTTCACATCTGCAGTTGGAAGCAGAGGGCTGATAGGGGCCTCTGCAGGGGGACCCCCAGGCCCTGCTCCAAATACTTTCTCCACCATCAGCCACCTTCCAGCCATCAGCACCACAGACCTGGGCCTCACTCGCCACTTCCCCCTCTGTAGTATTTCAGTTCCAAACAGTTAGTGGGCCGTGGCCTGCAGGGTGGGGGTGAGAAGGATAACAGTGTCACCAAAGACTCCAGGAGCCAGAATGTTTTCAGGTGAGGAACCACGGCTCCTTTCGTCCTCACCAAGGGAAAGCCAGTATAGATGCCCACATTCTAGATTAGATACCTCCCATCTTCATGGGCTCCCAATGGCATCTCCATGGAAACCCTCAGTCCTCCCCTCAGCCCCAGTCTGTTTCCTGAAACCACAATAGCAAGGCTAGAAGGGGCTTCAGATGGGATCCAAAGACTCATGTCTCAGGGGCCAGCTGGGCAGTGGGGAGTGGTGAGGACTGGGACAAACTAGAAAAATACTCAAAGAAAACAGACTTCTAGGGGTGGGCTTGGCCTCTAGGCTACCAGTTGGACTCCAGGAGGCTAGCCCACCACATTTTAGGGATTCTAAGCAATGCTGCTGTTCTTACAATAGGCCAAGCCCTTTACACAGATGACCTCATTTAATCCCCACAACAACCCAGACCAAAACTAAAAAAAACAAACCCATTGCTGTCAAGCCGATTCCAACTCATAGCGACCCTATAGGATAGGGTAGAATTGCCTGATAGGGTAACCTTTTGGTTAGTAGCCTAAAGCTTAACCACTGTGCCACCAGGGCCCCTAGGCTGGGTAGTACTATTATTATTTCCATTTTACAGATAAGCAAACTGAGACACAGGTGAAGTCGCTGGCCCCAGGTGCTGCAGACAGGCCAGTCTTCCTGCTACTGCACCATGCCTCCCTTATCTAGTCCTCAGGACAATTTTGGAGATGTTACTGTCCCACCCCTTTTACAGATGAGACGGTCGAGCTCAGAAGACTTTCAAAGCCTGTCCAAAATGACATAGTAGGAAGCCACAGAGCAAACAGCTCCTCCCATGGGGAAACTGAGGCCCAGAGGGAAATGACTTTCTAAAAGTCACACAGCCTGCAAGCAGGGGAGCTGGCTGGATGCTAGCCTCTGCTGTTTCCCTCAACGTAGGGTAAAAATGGCTTCATTTTTCTTCCAAAGAAATTAAACTTAAAAAAAAAAAAAAAAAAGCAAGTCCTTGGCACATGAATTTTCTTCTTTTTCTTGGCTTTTCCACATATTCTACAATGACCATGTTCAATTTTTGCAGTCCAGAAACAACAGAAAGCACTCGTTTCTTGGGTAATTCTTTGCAAGACGTTTCTCAATGTCCTGGCAGCCTAAGATAATGTGGGGGGGTCAGGGGAGAGGCAGGGCAGGGAGGAAGGAAGAGGAGAGGAGGGAAAGAAAGGTGAGGGGAAGATTCCCTGTCTCTGCACGTCTTCCTCTCCTGTTTAGGAGAAGACACTGACTCTTCCTTCTTCTGTCCTTCTGTGACTCCACCTGGCACCACCTTGGAACCGAAACTCCGTTTCCCATTCACTCTCAGCCACTTACTAGCTGTTCAACCTTAGGCAGGTCACTTCACCTCTCTGAGACTCTGATTCCTCATCTGCAAAATGGAAATAAATACTGGCCGTCGGGGGCATACAACAGAGGCTCAATAAATGCTCGCTCCCCTGGTGTCCCCGACTTGAGGATCAGAACATGCATCTGTCTCTACTGGCTGCCAATTTCTTTTACTCATTCACCAGTGAGCATTTATTGAGCGCCTCCGGTGTGCCTGCCCCGTGTTGGATTTGCAGACTAGATAGGAAGGGGTGGTGACAGCAAATTGGGGTGCAACCACCTTTAGGGCTGCACTTGCTAGTTGCGAGACCCCGGGAACGTCTCTGTGCTCACTTTCCCCATTTGGACCGAAAAGTTGAATTCGGAGTACCCCGACCCTCCGGAGGCGCCCAGGCGGGCAGGGAAGTTCCTCTTACCTCAGGTCGGGTTCGGGCCCACAGACTCCGAACCGGGATTCCGTCGGGCCCCAAGGCCTTCCCGGTCCCTCCCGCGGTCCCGCGCCTCCCGACCTTCCGCCCCCGACACCGCCCGGTGCGGGCGCCCCGCCCGCTGCAGCGTCGGCTGGATCCACTAGCCACCGCTGGCACCGCCCCTTCCCCGCGACAACCCCGCCTCCGGCCCCGCCCCAAATGCTCGCCCCGCCCCTTCCCTTAAAGGCACAGTCGTCTGAGAAGCCCTCGAGGGTCTTAACCTCACGCCACCCTCCTCTCTCCGCTGGCGACTGTCCCTTTTGTTTCTGCCTCCAAAGCGGAAGCTGAGATGAAACTAGGTAGATAAAGACGGGGGAGGTCGGAAAGAAGCAGTTAGAGGGTGACACTTAGGGGCTCTATTCCAGAGAGTGTAGTGGGCAAGGAGGTGGCAGAATGCTTCTGGCAATGGATGGTGATAAGAGTATTTGAGAAGGTCTTGGAAGCCCCCACCCAGCCACAACTATTCTGGCGGTCCTGTCTGAAATGTCTCCATTTGAGAGACCTCCGAACTGAGTTAAGCGTTTCCTTCTAGCAGCATGCTTTAAGGAGCCCTAGTAGCGCAGTGATTAAGTGCTTGGCTGCTAACCAAAAGGTTGACGGTTCAAACCCACCAACCGCTGGGCGGAAGAAAGATGTGGCAATCTGCTTCCGTAAAGATTACAGCCTTGGAAACCCAATGGGGCAGTTCTACTCTGTCCTATAGGATCGCTATGAGTTGGAATCGACTCCACTTGGCAACGAGTGGTTTAACATCACTTTTCGAACAAGAGTAGGGCAAGCAGGTTAAGGCAGGGGAGTTAGTGATCTACCTGCCCTGAGGGGTCTATTTCCCGCTCTGTATAGTTTTCTCAGACTCCTGGACAAGTCCTGGTCATCTGCCTTTCCTCTCGCCAAGGAGAGGTTAGGTGCAGGGGCTGGGACTGGGGGCGATGAGGCTGGGGCCAAGTATCTCCTCCCAGGCCACTCCTCCAGCCCTGCTCTCTTGTTCTTCCAGGGCGTTTCCCATAGGCCCCCATACCCTGCACACACCTAATCCCATCACCTGTCTCACTCAAAGTCTGCCCTGCTTCCCTATCACCTGCAGAGCACAGGCCCAGCTCTGAGCCTGGCCTTCCAGGCCCTTCACTGATCTGCCCCAGGACCCCTTTCAGACTTCAACTTTGATTCCCACCTTCTTCTTCCTCTCCCTCTGGAGCCTGGAAGGGCTCCCCATTCCCTGAACATGCTGAGTACTTACAGCCACACGTCTACTCCTTCTGAGCTCCCTGCCCGAGATGCCCCGCAGTTGCTGTCAAGTCGATTCCAACCCATGGTGACCCCATGTGTGTCAGAGTAGAACTGTGCTCCATAGGGTTTTCAGTGGGTGATTTTTCAGAAGTAGATCTCCAGGCCTTTCTTCCGAGGCACCTCTGGATAGACTAGAACCTCCAACCTTTTGGTTAGCCTCTGAGTGCTTAATTGTTTGTGCCACCCAGGGACTCCCCTCAGTGTGCCACCTCCCCTTTCCACCTGAAAACTCCAGCTCATGTTGCCAGGCCATCCCCTCTGGGTGGCCTTGCACCCGCCCTGCCCCTTACCGCCCCCATGGGGTTCCTTACCTTCAGAGTACAACTGTAGGCCCCACCTGTGGGGTGTATGACATTGCAGTAGGGAACAAAATGGTATGTTTGGAATCCCAGTGCATTGGGTTTCTGTGTGACCTTGGGCAAGACACCTGGACTCTCTGAGCCTCAGTTTCCTTTCCTGTAAAATGGAGATCATAATAGTATTTACCTCATAAGGTCCTTGCACAATGAAATATGAAGCTGTGTGTAAAGTCCCAGGCCCCATGCCTGGTGCCAAGTAAATGTTCCCTCAGTGGAAGCCATTGTCGTTGCCATTATTCCATTATTATCACTACAATGCGGTGACTTACATTCCTGAATCCCCCAAGGTCTGGGATTATTTCAGAGCAGACCCGCGTCCCAGCTAGCCCCCATGTCCAGACAGCCAGTACAGCTTCAGGCCCACAGCTAGTATCTGTATGTGGGGTTCGCTGCTCCCTAGGTCACCTGCTGCCTGGGGAAGTGGACCCAGAATTGCTGACTTTGGAGCCAAAGTCCTCCTCCAGGGGCCCTGGTACTTACGGGCCAGTCAGGGTGAGCCCTCAGTGTCCCTATCCATCCTGCGTCAGCTCAGCAGGCAGGTCACTACGTCTGTCTCCCAGGGCCTGGGGGGAAGGTGGAAGTTTCTGTGGGGGGATCCCTAGAAAGATCCAGAGGGAGAGGAATCACTGGGACCATAGAGGCGAGACAGACGGGGCCTGGGATCAGCTGTGGACACACCCCTGGCGCACCCCTGCTCTAGTGATTGGTGATCAGTATTAGGACCTATTTCCAGGCTGGGAAAGGTCCTTTTACATTGTGGGAACGATCTTTTTTTTTTTTTTTTTTAAATACTATTTTACCATGTCTTCGGTGAAGGTTTACACAGCTGTGTAGGTTCCCATTCAACAGTTTCTACACAAGTTGTTCAGTGGCATTGGTTACATTCTTCACAATGCGTGAACATTCTCATTATTTCCATTCTGGTGGTTCTGTTTCCATTCATCTAGTTTCCTTGCACCCTTACCTTCTCATCTTTGTTTTAAAATAATTGTTGACTGTTTTGTTTCATATAGATGATTTTTTAAAATAATTTTTATTGTGCTTTAAGTGGAAGTTTACAAATCAAGTCAGTCTCTCACACAAAAACTTATATATACCTTGCTACATACTCCCAATTACTCTCCCGCTTATGAGACAGCCCCTAGTGAGACAACCCCTCCTTCCACTCTCTCTTTTCGTGTCCATTTTGCCAGCCTCTAGCCTCCTCTTAGATGATTTTTTAAAGGCACGCAGTATTCATGAGTAATATTCTTTATTTTGTGAGCCAATCTGTTATTGAGGTAGGGAGCAGCCTTTTTTTTTTTTTTAGGGGAACAGAAATGTATTATCTCACAGTTCTGGGGTTTAAAAACCAGTGGCTGGTGAGTGGACTCCAACTCATGGTGACCCCATGTTTTTTGAACATTCTGTCGTGGTTTGGGTGAAAGTTTACAGAGCAAATTAGTTTCCCGTTCAACAATTTGTACACATTTTGTTTCATGACATTACTTGCAATCCCCTCAGTGTGACAGCATTCTACCCCCTTCCTCTGAGAGTTCCCCCTTTCCATTTCCCCATCTTTCCTGCCCCTTCATGACTTCTGAACTTTGTTTTTGGGCAAATGCTGCCCTTTTGGTCTCATATGGTTGAGCGTTCTGAGGAGCACTTTCCTCATGGGAAGAACTTATAGGCCTGTCTATTTTGGCTGAAAATTGATTTCTGGGAGTGCGTTCAGTTCCAGGTTTGAAGGGTGTCTAAGAGCCATAGTCTCGGCGGTTCCACCAGTCTCTATCAGACCAGTAAGTCTGGTCTTTTCTATGAATTTGAATTTTGTTCTGTATTTTTCTCCTACTCCATTCAGGACTTTCTATTGTGATCCTGCTCAGAGCAGTCGGTAGTAGTAGCCGGGCACCATCTAGTTCTTCTGGTCTCAGGCTAGTGGAGGCTGTGGTTCGTGTGGTCCATTAGTCCTTTGGACTAACTGTTTCCTTTGAGTCTTTGACTTTCTTCACTCTTCTTTGCTCTGGACAGGAAGAGACCAATGATTGTATCTTAGATGGCCACTTGCAAGCTTTTAAGACCCCAGTCGCTACTCACCAAAGTGGGATGTAGAACTTTGTCTTTATGGACTATGTTATGCCAACTGACCTAGATGTCCCCTGAGACTATGGTCATAAGCCCTCAAGCCCAGTGACTAAGTACTTTAAGGTGTTTGGTTGTTAGGAAGTAGCCTTGAAAGTCACTCAGACCCAGGTTCAAATCCTAGCTCTGCCACTCACTGGCTATTTGACCTTGGACAAGCCATTTCATCTTTTTCAGCCTCAGTTTCCTTATATGGAAAATGGGAATAATAAGAGCACATATAGGTCACTCAGGGCTGTGGTGTTAAACCCATAGCATACTGCCTGGTGCTTGTAAAAGCTGAATAAATGGAAGCTGCTATTATTACTGTTGTGATCATCATTATCACTGAGTATAAAAGAACCTGGCACAGTTTCTGCACACAGTAGGTACAAATGTTAATTTCCCTTTCCTTTAAGAGGAGGATTCTGTGCTTGTACCAGTTATCTATTACCACATAACAAGCCATCCCAAAACTTAGAGGTCTGATACAACAGCATGTATTGGGCTTTCTGTGGGCCAGGAATTCAGGAAGGGGTCAGCTGGGTGGTTCTGACCCAGTCTCTCTGAGGTTGCAGTCAAAAGGTGGCTGGGGCCAGAGCAGCTGGGGGCTGCCTGGACATTTCTCTTTTTTTCACGTAGTCACAGGGCCCCTCCATGTGCTCTGTCCACAGGAGCTGGTTTCTGGGCTTCCTTAGAGCATGGCAGCCTCAGGGCAGAAGGACTGCTTACAGGGTGGCTCAAGGTACAGTGCAAGGGCTCGAGGAGACAATATGGAAGCTGTGTTGGCCTTTTAGGACTAGCTGAGAAAGTGACACTTATATGACATAGCATCACTTCCACCATAGTCACGGGCCTACCCAGAGTCAAGGAGAGGGAACCTAGACCCACCTCTCCGTGGGAGGTTGTCAAAGTTACACTGTGAGAAGAGCATGTGAGACCAGAGCTTTAGATGCGATTATGTTTGGAAAACACAATCTGCTACCGCGCCTTAATCCACAGAGTTGACTGTTGTCGTTAGGTGCCGTTGAGTCAATTTCAATGTACAGCGACCCCATGTGATGAGCAGAACTGCCCCATAGGATTTTTGAGGCTGTAATCTTTATGAGAGCGGATTGCCAGGTCTTTCTACCGTGGAACCAGTAGATGTGTTCGAATTGACAACCTTTCAGTTAGCATCCAAGTGCTTAACCATTGCGCCACTAGGGCTCCTAACTGGATATTTGGGCAGCATGATGCACAGTGGTGGGAGCTGTGTTTTGGGGATAGGGAGGAGAAAGGACTCTCAAATCCCACTGGGTGGACAGTTGCCTACAGCATCACACGCAGGCTGGTCCTGTCCTCGGCATCTTATAAACAAGCCCCAAACAAATAAAAACAAATAATTGGTATTTATTTATTGAAGAGGAGTCCCCGGGTGGTATAAATGGTTAACATGCTTGGTGGCTAACTGATAGACTGAAAGTTAGAACCCACCCAGAGGTGTCTTGGAAGAAAGGCCTGGCGATCTGCTTCCTAAAGGTCACACCCATAAAAGGTCTATGCAGTCGAATTCTACTCGGAAACACGTGGGGTCTCCAAGAGTTGGAAATGACTCAACAGTACCTGGTTTGGTTTGGTTTTGGTTTTTTGTTGAAGATTGACATTTATTCTGAGGGTCCATGTGTTTGTCTTCTTTAACAGCCCTATGGGGTAAGAGGTCCAAGTATCTCCATTTTAGAAAGGAGAGAAATTGAGGCTCAGGGAGATGAAGAGGCTCACACCCTGGGAAGTGACAGAGATAGGATTTGCACCCAGTCTGTGTGACCCCAGTTGAATGCCCTTCACCACCACAGGTGGAGTGTCCTGCCATATTCACAGGTAAGGCCAGATCCACTTGACACTCGGCACGCCTGTTAGGAGGCTCGAGGTGTGGGCGGCAGCCCCAGGCACAATGCAAGTACCTGGGAAGAGAAGCAGTAAGGCTTGGGGGGTACTTAAAAGAGGAAAGACAGAGCTTTCTGTCTTAGTCTGAAAGGCTAAAGTCTCCCCTTGACCATGGCCAAACCAAAACTAAACCCATTGCCCTGGAGTCAATTCGAACTCATAGCAACCCTATTGGACAGGGTAGAACTGCCCCAAATGGTTTCCAAGGCCGTAATCTTTACAGAAGCCAACTGCCACACCTTTCTCCCACAAACCAGCTGGAGGGTTTGAACCACTGATCTTCCAGTCAGCAGCTGAGTGCTTAACTACTACACCACAGGGCTCAGCCCTGGGCAAATAGTCACACAGTCCCTACTTGAACCCCCCTGTCCCCTGCCCATTTCCTCACAAGGCAGCTCAATTAACAGCTGGTTAGTAATGATCTAGTTCTAGTTGTGTGGAAGTTTTTCCACTGACATTTCTGGGAGGAGTCTCAGTGGGAATATTTCTGGAAAGTGATTTGGCCACTGATAAATGTCAGTTTTAAGAGCCTTGAAAACACATGTTCCTTTTGAGTCACCAATGCTGTTTATGTAGCTTTTCTGAAGTAAATAAATGAAGATTTGGACCATGTTTCCTACAGAGATCCTCCCAATTGTGCAAACACTAGAAACAACCTATGTATCCAACAATAGGGGACTGGGTAAATCGTTCACAGTACCTCCTAGGAAATACAGCTATGCAAGCCATTTAACATCCTGGTTCAGTGCCACTAAAACTGTATAAAACATTATAAATGAAAAAGCATTTAAACCCATTTATACAGTAAAATCCAAATTATATTTCTTAAACATATACTTTATGTGTATGTGTGGAAAAGAGTCTAGAAAGATATACACTGAGCCAATTCTCTCTCTAGGAATTTTAGGTAAATAAAGGAATTTTAGGTAAATAAAGGTAAAAAAAAAATTGTTTATTTGTATTTTCTGTTTTGTCTGTGATAAATACCAACCATTGCCGTTGAGTTGACTCTGACTTATGGCAACCCCACGTGTGTCTGGGTAGAACTGTGCTCCATAGAGTTTTCAAAGGCTGATTTTTTGAAAGTAGATTGCCAGGCCTTTCTTCCGAGGTGCCTCTGGATGGACTTGAACCTCCGACCTTTTGGTTGGCAGCTGAGCCTTAGCCATTTGCACCACTCAGGGTCTCCCTATGATAAGTAGGTAGAGCTTTTTGTCTTCAAAACAATGGAATGTTTTCTGTTTGAGTAATTTATTGCTGGGTAGGACACCACCCCAATATTAGAGCCTGAAAACAGTAACAATTTTAGCATTTTTTTGTGAGTCTGTGGGTTGGCTGGGTGGTTTGTCTACTGATCTCACCTGGGCTCCCTCATGGTGTCCACTGGGAGATGGGCTCAATGGGGACAACTGGACAGCCAGGCTTCCCTCTTCTGTGGTCTTTCATTCCCAGCTTCCTCACAGCATGGTGGTCTCAAGACCTTATGAAGGTTGACTTTGTAGCACCTCTTCAATCCTAACTTCAGAAGTCACATGACATCACTTAGCCTCATTTTATTGGTCAAAGTAAGTCATATGCCCAGATTGAAAACCAAAAAAAACCAAACCCGCTGCTGTCCAGTCTATTCCAACTCGTAGCAACCCTATAGGACAGGGTAGAACTGCCCCATAGAGTTTCCAAGGAGCGCCTGGTGGATTTGAACTGCCGACCTCTTGGTTAGCAGCCGTAGCACTTAAACACTATGCCACCAGGGCTAAAGATTGAAGGGATGGGGAAATAGACCCCGCTCCTCAGTGGGAGGAACAGCAAAGAATGGTGGCTGTGTTTGTTGTTGTTGGGTACCTTTCAGTCCACCTGACTCATGGTGACCCCACGTGATGAGTAGAACTGCCCCATTGGGTTTTCTTGGCTGTGATCTTTACGGAAGCTGGTTGCCAGGTGTTTCTTCTGCAGAGCTCCCGGGTGGGTTCAAACTGCCAACCTTTCTCCGTTAGCCGTTGAACTAAATCTACCAAATTTCTTGTTTTGGTTTCTTCTCTTCCTTCTTTTTCTCCTTCTTCATTGCTGTTGTTAGGTGTTATCGAATTGGTTCGGACTCATAGACTTCACGTATAACAAAATGAAATGTTGCCTGGTCCTGTGCCATCCTCACAATTATATCTATGTTTGAGCCCATTGTTGCAGCCACTGTGTCAATTCATCTCATTGAGAGTCTTTCTCTTTTTTGATGACCGTCTACTTTACCAAGCATGATGTCCCTCTCCACCGATTGCTTGGTCCTGATGACATGTCCAAAGTAAATGAGACAAAGTCTTATCATCCTTGCTTCTAAGGAGCATTCTGGCTGTACTTCTTCCAAGATAGACTTATTCATTCTTCTGGCCATCCATGGTATATTCAATATTCTTCTCCAACACCATAATTCAAATGCATCAAACACGTATTGCACTGGGAAAATCTTTTGAGTTCTTCGTTAGAGACAGACAATCTGCTTTTCTAGAACTTATCTACCTCAGTTCTAGCACTGCCTTATGGAAGCAGTCTAGACCTCAGGTGATGTAGAGAAGTTGGAAGAACTCTGAACTAATTGAGAAAAGAAAGGATGAGGCCAGAGACCAGCCCACCCCAGCTCCCTGATTTTCTTCATGGTGCCTCCCAACATTGGACTCCCACCCATTCTTGGAGAACAACCAATTCATAATCTCCACCCAAGATACTCCAGATGTACTCTGTTCTGTCTCCCTCTGAAGATTTATAACTTATTTTACTTTCTTTCTTAGTTTTAAAAAACCTTTTATTATGGAACATATTGTACATACAAAACAGGGCATAACGTGATTATTTACAGTTTTAAAAAAACAATAAAATGAACACACAGGTACCCTCCACCCTGTTCAAGAAACCTCTGAACTCACTATCAATCTGATGTTTTTATTAATTATCCTTCACTGTTATGTATAAAACTATGGGGTCACATAGGGTTGCCATGAGTCCACCTTGACTGGACTGCCAACCAACAACAATTAGATAATAGTATCAAATAAATGGCAAATTTTCTGAGTGTTATAATGTTATTGTCATTCTGTAGGATAATGTCTTTGCCCTTAGGAGATACATGCTCAGTATTTAGGGTTGGTATGTTATGATGTGTTCGATTACTTAAACAGTTCAACAAAAATATAGAGAGAGATATTAATCAGCTGTAGTAAAATACTAGAAATTGATGACGGGTGTGTGGAGATTTCTTTTTCTATTCGTGCAACTTTTCTTGCAAAGTTGCGGATTAATAAGTTTGAGGAGGAGTAGATAAAGTAGGCTGGGCTTGTAAAGGTATAAAGAGGTGCCGGGGCCCTTTAAGATCGAGCCCGCCCCTTACGTCTCACCCTGGGCCCCACCCACCCCGGAAAGGCTCGGCCTATGCTCCTCCCCTCTCTCTGGGCCCTGCCTTCTTTCCGCAGGCCCCGCCCAGGCCCCGCCCCCGGTGCCCTCGGCTCCGCCCCCCGCGAGGGAGCGCAGTCACGTGAGCCGGGCTGCGGCGCTCCGCTTCGCGCCGTCATGGTGGCCCCGGTGTACGGTCCCCCGGGCGGCCGCCTGGCCCGGGCGCTGACGCAGGCGCTGGCGGTGGCTCTGGTGCTGGCCCTGCTGGTCGGGCTGTTCCTGAGCGGCCTTACGGGCGCGATTTCGCTCGCGGGGCACCGCTGGGGACCCGACGGACCGGCACCGCCCGCTTCCCGCAGCCGCTCGGTGCTCCTGGACACCGCCACCGGGCAGCTGCGCCTGGTGGACGGCCGCCACCCTGACGCGGTGGCTTGGGCCAACCTCACCAACGCCATCCGCGAGACCGGGTAAGGGTTGGCCTGGCCCCGCGCGGAGCCGACGGGGAGGGGGTACCAGGGCGCTGGGCTTCTGCCTCTGCCGGAGGTGTAGATATCCCTGGGGCCAACCTGTTTCCGAGTGACAGCCCCTTCTGTCCCTCCCCCTCGGGGTTCAGTTCCCCGCCTCTGAGGCTGCACCGCCCCTATCTGGACCAAGTCCATGATTAGGGGGCTAATGCAGCATCCCTCACCTTATGCTGGCCAATCCCTTTTCTGCATCCTGGAGTGACAGTACCTCTGCCCCATAGAGGCCAGTTTCCTGCCTCTAGGCTGCAGTGCCCAGCCTGGACCAGGTTCCTGGATAGGTAGGAATACAAACCTCCCAACCCCATTGGGGCCAGCCCACTTCCCCAGACCTCAATGCCCTACTCCATGGAGGCCAGCACCCTGTCCCCAGGCCTGGGGTGGTGGTGACAGCTCTCTAGGTGCCAAACCCCTTTCTTCATTCCAGAACCAGGGCAGCAGGACTGAGCCTGGGCTCCAGGCTATCTGAAAGTGGATTCCAACTCACAGCCAACCTTTAGGTCAGAGTAGAACTGCCCCATAGAGTTTCCAAAGAGCAACTGGTGGATTTGAACGGCTGACCTTTTGGTTAGCAGATGTAGCACTTAACCACTACGCCACCAGGGTTTCCTCTGAAAGTGGAGAGTCTCTAAATTCACATAGACCCAGATAGTATCCTTGCCAGGGCTCTGCTCCTTTTTCTCCTTGGCCAGGTAATTAGCAAGGAGCTCCATACTTGGCAGTCGTGCTGACTCTCTGTATAACTGGGACCTAGGCTGTCGTTCTCTTGTATGACTCTTACCTAGCTCCTTTGCCTGTATGGGCTCTCATTTCTCTATCTGTGGCCAGATTTTTAGCTTGTGCTCTGGCAGGGAGGTTGTGGGGAACCCTTGGAATTTGTACAAGGGATGGGGTCGCCTTTCAGGCTTGTGGCCAATCATTCATTCATTTCATTCTCTTGGAGTTTGGCCTTAGGGACACAGAACTGAGGAAGGCTGCAGTCTCTGCTCACTGGGGGAGACAGTGCCAGAAGAGAAACCAGAGTCAGTGGGAATGGGGAGGACAGCAGGGCCCAGGACCCGGATCCAGGCAGTGCTGGTATCTTAGGAAACCTTGAGCCCCCACAACCCTATCCTCAGCATGCCTCAGCGCTCATTGCCCCCTTCAGCAGGCATGGCCACCTCTCACCGCAGCACCCACCCATTTTGCTGGTGTGCATTGCATCCTGCAAGTGTTGGGGAGATACAGAACACTGAGGACACGCCCATTCTGGTGCTTTATGATGCTTGGGGGATATCGGATAGACAGTAGGTGGGAAGTTTGGGGGAGGAGATTTGCTGCAGATAAGAGCAGGTGGGGCAATTCTGGGAAGGCTTCCAGGGAGAGGAAGCCACAGTGTGGCCTTGGCTTCTTTGGAGGGCATCAGAGCTCTGTGGCTGGCCACAGGAGTGGCCATAACTCTGGGATCTGGTGACCCATCCTCTGCTTACTCACACCATTTCAGCCCAAGGGGGCATGAGAGCCCTCTGCCGGAGTGCCAACTTAGAGAGGGGGACAGAGGTGATGCCCACATGTGGAGGGGGCTTTGGTCCCAGGAGGCCCTCACTAGGCTGGCTTGTTCTCCATTATGGAAAACTGGGAAGTGGAGAGAAGGCTTTCTTGATTGTGTTGGATGGGCAATCAGGGGTAGACAGGCCAGAATCCCTGGGTTCCAGGGCCAACTCCATTGCTGTGTGACCTTGGACAAATCACTTCACCTCTCTGAGCTTGTTTCCTCTCCTGAAGGTAGGGCTCAGAGTCATGGAAATTCAGTTGAGTCATAGAAAGCATCGCTGTTTTTTACTGAAGGAAGGAGTGAGTGAAGAAGAAAGGAGCAGCTATTCTTTGCCCGCATTTTACTGTTGGAGAAACTGAAACCTGAGAGGTAGACCCAGGTCTTCTCCCTCTCCCCTCACGGTTCTGGAATCTTACCTATCCAGTCTCACACTCCCTTCTCTTATGCTCACGTGTCCCTTCCCTCTGAGTTTGGCAGGGAAAATTGTATCTGGAACCCCATTTTACAGGCAGGGAAACCGAGGTCCTCAGAGACAGCCTCCTGAGAACTCAGGGATAAGATAAGAGACAGATACCTGGAGTGTCCTGATCCCTAACCAGCAGAATCTCTGATCTGGGTATAACTCACTTATATATTTTTTGGAAGATGTGGACCAAGGATTTGACTCCTCTCTTCATCTGGAATTGGGGTCCTTTCTCTCTCCCAGATTTGGCTGACAATCCTGAGATCGTCAAGACAAATCACATACCCTCCACCAATAGCCCCGCCTCTTACAGTTGTGCTGTATCTGACTTTGGACTTGAGCCCCCACATGACCCAGAAATGGTTAGGCTTTGATGCTTGGAAATCAGAAAAACCTTGGCCACCTCCTGCTCCATCCTAGCTCTGACCTTTGTCCTGGGATTCATGGTGACCCCATGTGTTAGAAAGTAGAACCAAGCTCCACAGGGTTTTCTTGGCTGTAATCTTTACAAAAGCAGATTGCCAGGCCGCCTTTCTTCCATGGTGCCGCCGGGTGGGTTCAAACCACCAACCTTTTGTTTAGCAGCAAAGTGCAAACTGTGCCAAATGAATAAAAATAAGAGGGAACTAACGAGTAACACCGAGATAGGTGGCATGCACCCAGCAACACTAGTCTTTCTGGAACACCTTGGGTAAGGGAGGCTCCCATTAATGAGGTTTTGCTGCTGGATTTCAACACCGGAGGCCTTGAACCTAGCCTCTGAGAATCCCCCTTGTTGCCTCAGGCCCCAGGCCTTGTCATGCGATTTCCTCCCTAAGCCTGCAAGGTTATCACTATCCTTATTTCCGAGATGAGGCCCCTCCTCCCAGGTCACCTGCCATGCAGTGCCTGGGCAGAGAATCAAGAGAATAATAAATATCAAATCCACCTACCAACAAGCAAAAACCCAGCCCAGGAAAAAGGACATATAAGACCCAGCTGTTTCTTTCAAAAGTCACAAAAAATGAATATATTCCATCAAGAATGAGAAAGAAGTGATAACCACAGATGAGAAGGCCCCATGTAGTGGAGGGTGTCCAGGGCCACTGAAGCGGGGGTGGTGAGAAGGAGAGATTTATGATACCCGTCCATCTCAGATCTGGCTTTTTCCATATGTGGCCTGTCTCAAGGACTACCACCACCCCCAGTTGCTGTCAAGTCAGTTCTGACTCATGGTGACCTCGTGTGTGTCAGAGTAGAACTGTGCCCCATAGGGTTTTCAGTGGCAGATTTTTTGGAAGTAGATTGCCAGGCGTTTCTTCTGAGGCGTCTCTAGGTGGACTCGCACTTCCAGCCATTTGGTTAACAGCTGAGCATGTTAACTGTTTGCACCACCCAGGGACTCCTTCTCTTGAGGACAGAGGTCCCTGGATCAGACCCTCATGTTGTCTAAGAAATATTAGCTGTCCCTCTCAGTAGCTAAGAGTTCACCTGCTAGTCAAAAGATTGGTGGTTCAAATCCACCAGCCACTCCTTAGAAACCTTATGGCATAGTTCTACTCTGTCCTGTAGGGTCGCTATGAGTCGGAATTGACTCGATGGCAACGGGTTTGTTTTTGTTTTTGGCATAGATGACAAAAAGACATTGTAATCAGTAGACTTTCCAGAAAAAAAAATCTGGGGAAATAGATCCAGTACTGCCAACTTTTTATTTTTGTCATGCTCATACATTAAGAACAGAAGAGAACAATATTTATCGACCTCAGCCAGTATTATCTCACAGAAGAACAGCTGTTTAAGAACTAACTGAGCAGGAGGGACACAACCTCTGAATAAAGAACGACCTGCACGAGTACGGTGGGCTTTAGAAACACTCTCTTGTAGGTGTTTCCTTTTGTCAGGGGCTGGGGTAGAGTTTCTCAAAGCTGCTGAGCAGCTCATCCGCAAGGGATTCTAGAGGCCATTCACCCCAGCCTCCCCATTTCATACAGCAGCAAGGGCAGCTGGGGTGACTCCATTTAAATGGGTTTTATTATTTCTGCCAGGGTTTGCAGAAAACCCGGATAGGTGCCACTTGGCCAAGAACGCCAGTCTTATGGAACACATCGGGTAGCAGAGGCTCTGCCCATTGCTAGCAGTGTGACCTTTGGCAAGTGTATCAGCTAGTATGGGCAACGGTGCCATGTGACAAACCACCCCAAACCCAGTGGCCTGATACCCTCCAGATCCTTGTGCACCTTTGGGGTGGCCGCAGCAGCTCTGTTTCATGCTGCAGGTCTGAGGACCTGGCCTGTCCCACGTGTCTCTCTATTCCGGGACCAGTGGGCTGCCTGGGGCCATTCTTCTCACAGACGGGTGGCAAAGGTGCAGGAGGGCAAGTAAAAACAGGGGCCTCCTGAAGGCTAATCTAGAATGGGCAGCTGTCACTTCCACCCACATTCCATTGCCCAAAGCCCAGCCCACATCTGAGGGCCGAGAAGGACACTTGGCCTTGGTGGGAGGGACTACAAAGTCACAGAGCAGAAGGCATGGGCAGAGGGCGGGGGAGAGTTGGAACTGGTTGTCGGGGAGTCTACCCTGGCAGTTTCGTAACTCCAGGCTTTCATTTCCTCCTCTTCCCTGCGATGGGACAATAACAGCCTGCCTTGTAGGATTGCAGGACTATCCTGAGGATTCAGTGAGTTGATAGACATGAAAGTGACTAGAACAGGTGCCTGGAGTAAAGGACACCCTCACTAAGTGTTCTGGTTGAAACAGTTGCCGTCAAGTCGATTCCAACTCGTGGCAACCCCAGGCATGTCAGAGGAGAACTGTGCTCTATAGGGTTT
Organism: Elephas maximus indicus; assembly: GCF_024166365.1. Classification (NCBI taxonomy): domain Eukaryota; kingdom Metazoa; phylum Chordata; class Mammalia; order Proboscidea; family Elephantidae; genus Elephas; species Elephas maximus. Next base: position 11,466,431 of record NC_064840.1, read on the forward strand.
TCAGTGGCTGATTTTTTGGAAGTAGAATGCCAAGTCTTTCTTTCAAGGCACCTCTGGGTGGACTCGAACCGCTAGCCTTTCAGTTAGCAGCCGAGCACATTAACCATTTGTACAGCCTGGGGCCCCCTCAATAAATGTTAGCTAGTATTGTTAGGGGTGGTGGGAATATAAATAGGTACAACTTTTTGGAGGGGCTGTTTGACAGCATCAGCTAAAATGACACCTATCTGGGTTTTCTGCAAACTCTGGCTAAAATGAAAAATGTGGGTGCCCTTTGACCCAACAGTTCTGCTTTTAGGGATTTCATCTGATCAGTGCCCACAGACAGACAAGATATTCATGTGAACAGCTGTCCATTGCTGTATTGTTGATCACGGTTTAAACTGGAGATGGCCTGCACGTCCAGCCTGAGGGCTGGCTTTGCAAGTGCCCCTGCCGCTGACCGGGTGTCCCCACCCCACCAGGTGGGCCTTTCTGGAGCTGGGCACGAGTAGCCGCTATAATGACAGCCTGCAGGCCTACGCAGCAGGCGTGGTGGAGGCCGCCGTGTCTGAGGAGGTAAGTGCTGTTATAGGGGAATGAGGCCCCAGGCTGCCCCGACCAAGTGGGCTCCCTGGGATGCTTTGGAGGGTTTCAAGGTGTATGTAGAGTGAACTCGGTCCCCGGACTTTCCATCTAGTTGGGAAAAAAAGGTTCACATGTATTCTTAAAAAAAAAAAAAAATTACATTATGAACTATCTGATGTATGTAAAAAATACATGATATATTTTAAGTAAGGAAGCATAATGATAAAATGAATATTTCCCACAGGGTGGAGGGTGTGGCCGAAAGGTACCCTCCAACCTTTGCCCAGTGAGCCAAATGTTTGGGAAATCACAGCTCCTCATCCTTACACCAGTTTACATCTCGGCTCTTTCATTCCTTACCTGGGTGACCTACCTGTGCCTCAGTTTCCTCAGTTGCAAAGTAGAGCTGGTGATCCTAGCACCTTCCCCACAGAGTCACTGCGAGGTTTGAATGTGTCAGTTCAAAGAGTGGTCGTTAAATGTTAGCTGTGAGCAACTGACCACCCCTCTGTACATCAACAAGATCAGCTGTTTTCTCCCTCCAGCATGTCAGCAGGTGGTTTTGTCAGTCTGGGCCAGGCTCGGTGATCTTGGCTGGGCTCACTGATGCTGTGCAGTCAGCTGGGGCAGGCTGGTGATCTAGGATGGCCTCGTTCACATGGCTGGGGTCACGTGGTCTTTCTAGCAGGCTAGCCCAGGCTCATTCACAGGGCCTCTGGGCAGGAAAATGTGGAAGGCCTCTTGAGGCCTGGTTGAAACTGGACAATATTCTGTTGCCCAAAGCGGGTCAGGAGGGGTATCTGCTCTTTTGTTCACTGCTGTGTCCAGGGGGGTCCTCAGGGAAGGGGTCAGCCCCACTGCCCTGCCTTGGCCCACCTTTTGTCCCCCCGACAGCTCATCTACATGCACTGGATGAATACAGTGGTGAATTACTGCGGCCCCTTCGAGTATGAAGCTGGCTACTGCGAGAAGCTCAAGAGCTTCCTGGAAGCCAACCTGGAGTGGATGCAGGAGGAGATGGAGTTGAACAGAGACTCTGCTTACTGGCACCAGGTAGGCACAGCCACCACACTCAGCATAGTGGGGAAGGGGTTTGGGTCTGCCTGAGAGGGCAGCCCCAGTGGCTGCTGGTCCTCTGTCCGGCCAACTGCCCCATCTACCACTCATCTTGGCCAGCCCTGTGAACTGTCCAGCTGCCCAGCTACCCTTGTCCATCATGATCTCCATCCCTCCCAGCCGACCTGCCATTCATCCATCTGTCCAGCCTCCACCTGTCCATATGTCTGTTTGCCCATTTGATGGTACTCCAGCCATCCATCCTAGCCTTCCTGTTGTCAAAGAATAACCAAAGACATCGAGTCCATTGTTAGCATGCTAGCTTATGTGTATACAGAAACGATCACTCAACACATCGATAGGTTGATTACACTGAGTGCAGAGAAAGAGGGGGAGAGGAGAAGAACAGGGGAGCAGAAAGATAGTGCAGATGGTTTGGGCACAGTGAATTTTGTTTTCCTTTCCTTGGGTAAGCTGCTGAGGCCCCAGGCAGGGTGTTCTGCCATTGGGCAGCTGGATAGATCATCAAAAATAAAAAATACCATTATGGATTCCTTGCAAAACCTCAAAGAGTTTAAATATGAAGTACACGTGACAGATTGTCTCTGTAAAATGGCCGCTGGTGTCTGTTGGCACCTCCACCTAGCTTAGGTTTGCCCCATTCCCTTCAGTAGAATTTCTTACTGTCTACCTGCCCATCTGCTAATACTTTTATTAGAACAGGCTCTTCTACTCATTCACCCAGCTATCCACCCATCTGCCTGTCTACCCATCTACCCATCCAGCCGCTCATCTGCCCATCCACCACTCATCCATCCAGTCTCCTTCCTTCCTTCCTTCCCTTTCTCCCTCCATCCATACATCCGTATCCCACTCACACGTCTAGCTTGTCTGCCCACCCACGAGTCTCTGCATCTGTCACTGTCTTCCTCTCATCTACCTGTCCACCTCATTGAACATTTCTGTCACCGACCTGCCCATCTTGGCCCAGACGTTGCTTCTCCCATCCACCCACCCTGTTGATAGACCCTGATTGGTTGCCTGCCCATCTCCCTGTCCCTGGTCTACTTGTCTGTGCACCTGCCTTCCCAAAGTTTCGTCCATCCGTCTGCCCAGCCTTCTCTCCGACGACCCCATCTGCTTTATTGTCTGCTTCTGCTTCCTGGCCACACTTGCATCTCTCACCTCATCTGTCTGTTGATCCATCACATCTGCTCGTTGTCTGTCCTCTTGCATCTTGTCAGGGGCTGCCCACTGCTCTCATGATGAAGCCCTGCTCCTTGATGTGGCCTCAGCACCTTCCTTGCCCTCTCTTCCCCAGCTCCACCTCCCTGCCCTCCTTGTTCCCTGTGCTCCAGCCCCCTTGGCCTTCTTTCATTTCCCTGAATCAGAGTGTTACCTCCCACCTCAGGGCTTTTGAACATGCTGTTCCTTCTGCCCAGAACTCCCTACTCCCCTTTGCCTGGCTAACTTCTACTTAGTCCTCACCTTCAGCGTTCTGTCCCTAGACGTCTCTGTAGCACTGAAAATGCTAACTATAGGGAGGTATCCAGAGTCTGTCTTTTCAGCCCAACTGAGTTCCAAGAGGACAAGGACCACATCTGTTTGTTCTCCACTGTATCCCCAGTGCCCAGCACATAGTAGGTGCCTGATAAATAAATGTTTGTTGAAGATTTATAACTCTATCTTGTCTTGTCCATCCACTCCATGCACCTGACTGACATCTGTCTATCCCTCTTCCCTTCCATCCATCTAGCCAGTTGCTTCTCACTCTGTCCTTCCCTGCCGTTTAACTTAGCAGCTACCCATCCATCTATCAGTCCTTCCAGTCTGTCCATCAATCCATTCACTCATCATTTATCCATCTCTCTGTCTATCCGTTTCTTCATCCATCCATCCATCTATCTGGTTATCATCCATCTATGCATTTGTTCCTCTATCCACCTGTCCATCCATCCATCCATTTGTTCATTCGTACATCTATCCATTTGTTCTTCCATCCATCCATCTGTCCATCCATTCTCCCATCCATCCATCTTGCAGGTGCTTTCTAAGCACCTGTTATATGCACAGCACAGGCCAAAGCCCTGTGGGGGACATGGTAATGGTACTCCATTGCTACAGCCTGTTGAGGCAGAACAGTGACAAAGGGGAGAAGCTAGCCACATGAGACAGGTGCCTTGAGGCAGCAGTGCAGCCAGTAACTACATTCAGAACAGGGAGCTGTCAGCAGTAGGCCAGGACCAACTGGAAGGCTTCCTGGAAGAGGTGGCTTTTGAGCTGGGCTCTGAAGTGGGGATGATCTTGGGTTGCCGGGGATATAGAGTTAATTAATTGAAGGCAGTGCTTGGCATGGAGGGGTGGATGGTGATTAATAGGGTCAGGGCTGGCTGGAACCTGGAGGGTGTCTGTGGGTCTCCAGGCTGAAGCCCTACCTGTTGGAAGAGAAAGTGTAAGCCTGGGGGAGAGGCTTCACCCTCCCTTTGCCCCCTGCCCCCTCCCCTCAGGTACAGCTGACCCTCCTGCAGCTGAAAGGCCTGGAGGACAGCTATGGAGGCCGCATGACCTTCCCAACTGGGAAGTTCACCATCAAACCCTTGGGGTTTCTGTAAGTGCCACTGAAGAGTGGACAGGGTGGGGGAATGGGCCACGCACCTCAATGTCAAACAGACCTGGGCTCCAGTACCTGCCCTGCCACTTCCTGGCTACATGGCCTTGGACGGGTCGGCTAACCTCCCTGAGCCTCAGCTTCCTCCTCCTTGAAATGGGTATGCTGATAGTACCCACCACAGATGCGGTAACTCTCTGCTGCCCTGGCCCTCCTCAGCCTGTTGCAGCTTTCCGGGGACCTGGAAGACCTGGAGCCAGCTCTGAATAAGTCCAAGACCAAGCGTGCCCTGGGCTCGGGTTCCTGCTCTGCCCTCATCAAGCTGCTGCCTGGCCAACGTGACCTGCTGGTCGCCCACAACACCTGGAACTCTTACCAGCACATGCTGCGTGTTGTCAAGAAGTATTCGTTCCACTTCCACGAAGGCCCCCGAGGTGGGTGGATGTGGGTGTGTCTGTGTGTGAGTGTGAGTGGGCAGGCAGGAGGGGTGATGCTAGGAGGCGTGGGAGTGGGCAGCCCTTCCTGCCTCGCTATACACGCTAGGGTCAATGCAGGGCCCTTCTCCGAGCTCACCTTGTTTGCAGCACGTTCATTTCCTTTCATTTTTTGCCTTTGCAAAGTGTATCAGTTAGCTGTCGCTGCATTAACAAATCACTCCCAAACTTAAAATAGCCAATGCTGAAAATAGTAACCACGTATTATTGTTCACCAGTCAGTGGGTCAGCGGGTGGTTTTCTCCATCTGGGCTAGTGTCTCAGTCAGCTAGTGCGGCTATAACAAATACGACAAGTGGATGGCTTTAACAAAGAGAAATTTAATTTTCTCACAGTTAAGGAGGCTAGAAGTCCGAATTTGGGCCACCAGCTTTAGGGGAAGGCTTTCTCTCTCTGCTGGCTCTGGGGGAAGGTCCTGGTCTCTTTTCAGCTTCTGTTTCTGGGTTCCTTGGTGATCTCCATGTGGTGTGGTGTCTCTCTTCCCCCATCACTGCCTGCTTGCTTGCTTGTTTGCTTAATCTGCTGTTTTATCTATAAAAAGAAATTAATTAAAGACACACCCTAAGAACTAAAACCATTCCGGAAGCCCGCTTTTCAAAGAAAGATTAGACTGGCCTGTAAAACATAAACTAATACTCGTGAAGAGTATGCTTCTTAGCTCAAGCAGATACACGAGACCAAATGGTTGGCACGGGCCCAGAGGCAGGAGGAGAAGGCAGAAAGGACCTGAGCTGGTTGAATGGCCACGGGAAACCTATGGTGGAAAGGGGGAGTGTGTTGTCCACATTACAGGGATTGCAACTAATGTCACGTAACCATATGTGTATAAATTTTTGTATGAGAAATTAACTGGAGCTGTAATCTTTCACCTAAAGCGTAATTAAAAAAAAAAAGTATTAAAAAAAAAACTACACTAATAAAAACCCTGTTGCCTATAGGATGTCCCATTGCCCTATAGGATCATTATGAGTTGGAAGAGATTCATAATGATCCTATAGGACAGAGTAGAACTGCCCCATATGGTTTCCTGGGCTGTAAATCTTTATGGAAGCAGACTGCCACATCTTTCTCCTGTGCAGTGGCCGGTGGGTTTGAACCACTGAGATTTCATTAACAGCTGAGTGCTTAACCACTGTGCCACCAGGACTCCTTCCTTATACTAATACTGACCCATTAACATACCAAAAATCCCTTTCCCAAATGGGGTGATAGCCACAGGTATAGGGGTTGGGATTTACAACACGTATTTTGAGGGGACACAGGTCAGTCCGTAACAGCAAGGCTTAGCTGATCTTGGCTGGGCCCCCTGATGTTCCTGCAGTCAGTTGGCAGGTCAGCTGGGGCAGGCGGGCGATTTCGGGTGGCCTCATTCACTGATCCGATTCTGTGGCACCGCTTACTATGTGCTTACTGTGTGTCCCCTGTTGTGCCAGAAGCTCTTGGCATCTGTGATCTTTAAATTCAATCCTTACAACCTCCCTGTGTGGGGATGAGGAAATACTGTTCCCATTTTATAGATAAGGAAACAACCTCAGAAAAGCTGAGTTAACTAGCCATTGGTCAAACAACTAATAAGTGGCTGACCTGGGATTCTCCCAAAAGCAGGGGCTCAATTTCTGGGTCTTGCCATCTGAATTGTCTTTTTATTAGTAGTATTATTTATGAATGTGCCCTTCACTTATTTCCAAAACAAATGGATTTAAATAAGTCAAAGATTGTGTTCCTTATTCAGGATCACTGTGCATATTAATTCCAGCTGTGGAACCTTACAAGTCAAGTTTTAAAAAATTTCGATGAGATCCACAATATATCAGAAAAAATTTGTAAGTGAAAAGAGCGCTTTATTTCCAAGTTCAAAGAATTCTAAGACACACACACACTAATATACATATTGTTGTGTGCCGTCAAGTCAATTCCTACTCATCGTGACCCTTTAGGACAGAGTGGAACTGCCCCGTAGGGTTTCCTAGGCTGTGATCTCTACAAGGAGCAGATTTCCAGGTCTCTTCTCCTGCGGGGTGGCTGAGTAGGTTCAAACCACCATCCTTTTAGTTAGCAACCAAGCGCTTACCCATTGCACCGCAAGGGCTCCTTAAACACACACACACACATTTGCCATTTTAGCCATGTTTAAATGTAGAATTCAGTGGCATTAATCCCATTCCCCGTGTCAGGCAGCCATCACCCCTCTGTAGTCCCAAACGTGTTTCATCCCCTAAACAGAAACTCAGTACCCCTTCAGCTGTAACTCCTGTTCCCTCTAACCTCCAGCCTCTGGCAACTACTAACAAACTTAGGTCTCTATGCATTTGTCTTGAATTGTCTTTTTTTACAATAAATCTTTTTTTTTTTCCTTTTTATTGGCATAGGTATACAGGCAGCAAGCATTTGCCGTTTCTATGTCTTCACATACACAGTTCAGCGACGTTAATTATGTTTGTCATGTTGTTCAGCCATCACCCTGAACTGTTCCTGTATTTTTCCATCACCCCTAACTACCGTGGAAACCCTGGTGGTGTAGTGGTTAAGTGCTATGGCTGCTAACCAAAGGGTCGGCAGTTCGAATCCGCCAGGCGCTCCTTGGAAACTCTATGGGGCAGTTCTACTCTGTCCTATAGGGCCGCTATGAGTCAGAATCAACTAGATGGCACTGGGTCTGGGTTTTAACTACAATAAATGTTTTCATACGCACGCACACACACACGTTTATATATGTCAAATGGCCTGGTGTGCTAAAGGACAGGGAGGACGGGGCTTTCCCTGAGGCCTGCTGGCTCTGCAGCTGGAGACCTCCTGTTGCCTTGCTGGGTGGGAATGCGGGGCCCCATATAGGCCTATCTGACCAGCCTCCCCCACAACCCTGGGCACTCTCCCCACAGAGAACTCTCTGCTGGCTCCTGGCAACAGTATGGTCTTCTCATCCTATCCCGGCACCATCTTCTCCTCTGATGACTTCTATGTGCTGAACAGCGGGCTGGTGAGTCTCTCTTCACAGGTCACCTTCGTCCACAGGATGGGTTACCACCCAGCAGCTCTGGGCCAGCGGGATTCATTTCCTTGGCCAGTGGGACCTGAGTGTCAGCCTCACTCTGGGCGCTGAGTCAGAGGGACACAGCCCCCACCCCAGTCCCCTGCGTCCAGGGCTGAATTAGTTGTCTGGGTGTGGTGCTTGGACCTCTGGGAGGGCTTGTTGCAATGCAGATTCCCAGGCTCCACACAGGGCCTCTGAAACCCAAAGCATGGCCAGGACTCTGCACTGTGACCCAGTTCCTCAGAAATTGCTGGTCTCGGGACCTTTTGAACTGCCCTTGACCTTGACGACCCCACTTGGATGACTCATTGTGTTGTTTAAGATAAACTGCCTCTCTCCCCCAGTGACCCCGCTGTCTCTCCTATGCACTTCCCTCCTGCCTTCCACAAAACCCCTTGTTACCTGGTCAGGTTTTCTGAATAAGTGTTGTTTACAATGTGTTGTTTTTATCTTTTCTTCTCTGGGGTCCAAGCTCATTTAGAAATCTGTTCCTGGCACCCCAGCCAAGGCAGTGAGCCCTGTGATTGCCAGGGCAACGGCTGCAGGAGAGGAAAACCACTGTGTGAAGAAAAACCCTCAGTGCAGGGACGCCTGCTCCTGCTGGGAGCAGAGGGCTTGCCGTTCCTTTGCCTTTCTATTAGTTTTTGAGGAAAGCGTGTAGTCTGCTCCCCTGTTAATGTGGAAAGAGGGGTCAGTAGGGGTTCGATGAGAGAATCCTCACCTTCCACGAGGATGACCCAGCTTTGATTCCTGGCCAGTGCATCTCACTGTAGCCCCTACCCGCCTGCCAGTAGAGGCTTGTGTGTTGCTGTGATGCCGAACAGGTTTCAGTGGAGCTTCCAGACTAAGACAGACTAGGAAGAAAGGCCTGGCAACCTGCTTTTGAAAATCAGCCAGTGAAATGGTATGGATCACGATGGCCTGATCCGCAACCAGTCATGGGGCTGGCACAGGACACTTGTGTTGTATCTGTGTCTTTGAGTGACTTAAGGGTGGTTGTCATTGTTATTTTAAGCTAGTTGTGCCTGCAGCATATCCTTTAAAATAGACCAGTAATTCTCAACCAGGTGTAAGGATGTCAGTCTGCACCCCTAGAAGGGTGTATTAGCATTTCTGGAGACATAGATATTTATAATATAGGGTAATTTTATATTTAGAACCCTCCCCCATATTCATAACATGTACCATAGGAAGTCAGGTTCAATAAAATAGCCTTGGCCGTTGGGTCATGAATTTTAAAAAAGCTGTTAAACATCCAACGTATGAGCTGTGACTCAGGTGGCACCGCCACTTGGTAGCAGCATGCCCTTCAGTTTAGTGCCCCCTCTGCTTTCCCGTAGGTGGCACTGGAGACCACCATTGGCAACAACAACCCGGCTCTGTGGAAGTATGTGCAGCCTGAGGGCGGTGTGCTGGAGTGGGTGCGCAACATTGTGGCCAACCGCTTGGCCTTGGATGGGGCCATGTGGGCCGATATCTTCAAGAAATTCAACAGTGGCACGTGAGTGGGCTCCTGGCACCATGCCCCCCTCCGCCTAAGAAATGGACTAAACCCAGAAAACCAAACCCATTTTCACCAAATCGATTCCAACCCGTAGTGGCTCTATAGGACAGACTAGAACTACCCCATTACAAGGCTATAACCTTTATGGGAAGCAGACTGCAACATCTTTTTCTCAAGGAGTGGCTGGTGGGTTTGAACCTCCAGCTTTTCAGTTAGCAACCGAGTATGCAACCAGAGCTCTTAAGAAATGCAGCAACTTCCCTGTAACAGTCAGACCCTGGGGGAAGTGATGTGGGCCAGGGCCACACGCCCCACGCCTTTGGCAGAGCCCTCTCCTGGATTCTCATTGGAGTTGGAAGGTATCCTAGAGTCCCTGGCTTCACTTTATACTTAGCAAAACTGAGGCTCAGGAAGGAAAGGATTTGCCCTCCTTTCTAGGCTCCTTAGCCCAGGGAGAGGCCTGCTGGAGGTGAGGCAGGAGGGGAACTTGGAACTTGAGGGCTCTGGGGACTCAGGTAGCTGGGGAGGGCCATCCAAAGAGGTGAATCAGGGAGGTTGGGACTGGGTAGAGCAGGTCTTAGGGCATCAGGGAGAGGGATTGACCTTTGTTCTGATAAGCACTAGGGAACCACAGAATATTCAGAAGCAGATGAGCAGCTTGACAGGAGAGGGCTTTCTGGAAGCCTGATCAAACTGCAGTGTCAGAGTGACAGTCTGATGGCCAGATACCCCAGGCCGCACCCCCACCCTGTGATTCCTGGCTGTGTGGGGCACAGGGGGCAGGGCAGGCTGGGACAGTGGCCCCAGGCTCTGCTGAGCCCTCTGTCCTTGGGCATGGCAGGTACAACAACCAGTGGATGATTGTGGACTACAAGGCATTTGTCCCCGGCAAGCCCAGCCCTGGGAGCAAGGTGCTAACTATCCTGGAGCAGATCCCGTGAGTAGCTGAGAGAGAGAGGGCAGGGCACCCCAGCCAGAGGGAACTGCCTAGGTGAAAGTGCTGGAACACCTGTGGGAAGGGGCAAACCTCAGGAAAGTGAGGCTGGAAGAGAGGGCACCCCCCGGTTGGGCAGGGCTGTGGATACACGGCTGAAGATTCAAGATATAATCCATCCCCCAGGCAATGGGGAGCCATCGGGGGTGCTTGAGCAGGGGAGTGCCCATGGAGGCTCCTTCTCTGACCACCCCACCCCATCTCACTTCTTGGTCCCAGGGGCATGGTTGTGGTGGCCGACAAGACCTCGGAACTCTACCGGAACACCTACTGGGCCAGCTACAACCTACCGTACGTGCCCTCCCCACCCCCATATCTGCCTCGCCCCTTGCTCAGCTCTCCACGCTAGTTAGGATTCGTCCTTCCCCAGGTGACTTCTTAAACCCTTCTTCATTCAGGAAAGGCCTGACAGCTTTGGGGTGCGGCAGTGTGGCTTAGTTCAGCATCCATGTGACCTTCCAATTCTGGCACCCACGGCAGGTGGTGGGGGTGGCCAGGCCCAGGCATTGGCCCTGCCCTGGTTCTCCAGCACCACGTGGGTAACTGTGAGCCCTGGTCTCTGCAGCCCCCACCTCTTAGATACTCACTGTGTTATCTCATTTGATCCTTAAAACCATGGTACACAGTAGCTACTGTTACTGCTCCCATTTCACAGATGACATAACTGAGGCCCTGAGAGATTGATTGCCTAACTTTCCCAAAGTTCCAGAGCCGGTGGACAGTGAAGCCAGGATTTGAACCATGTCTGTTGGAGCCAAGTGCCCGAGCTTGGCCACCCACTTCCAGCACAAGCAAAAGACATCATTGTCGTTACCCTGACGGTGTTGTTAATAATAACGTCCCGTGATAATGTTCTGACATGATGAGCCCTCCGCCTCCCAGGCCGCGGCTGAGTGTGGCCAGGGCTTCCTGGGTGACGAGCTGCATCCCCGGCAGGTCCTTTGAGACTGTTTTCAACGCCAGTGGGCTGCAGGCCCTGGTGGCCCGGTACGGGGACTGGTTCTCCTACGACGGGAGCCCGCGGGCCCGGATCTTCCTACGGAACCAGTCCCTGGTGCATGACGTGGACTCCATGATGCAGCTTATGAGGTGGGCATGGGCTGGCGGCAGAGGGGGGAGATTGAGCCCAGAAGTTTGTGGTTCAGTTGGGCTTTCTGTGCCCTAGGGGGTTCTGTGGGCGACAAGGGTGTTCAACCTCCAGGCCAGCAGGAGGGTGGACCTGTTACCGTCCTCATGGTGTGGCAAGGGTACTGTCCATCTTACGGTGACCCCCCTGTGCTGGGTGCTGTGCTTGGGACTGGGAGAAACAGGCACCAAAGCTGCTGCCCACCATCCTCAGGGAGATGCAGAAATCCGGCGACAGCTCTGGGTGATGTAGATGGGTGCCAGAACTGTCTGGGTTCTGAGAAATGCTCTCCAGGGATGAAGGAGGGGTCCTCGCTTGGGCAGGGGGAGGCCTGCTGAGTGTGGGATGGCTTGGTGACAGGTGAGGGACCCTGGGAGAGGAAACAGGCTGAGCAAAAGGTAGGCGGCAGGGGTGCCAGGCACGGAGAAGAAGCAGACAGAAGGCTGGGGGGCTGTTATGGGGCTGCCACCATGGGGAGGCCTCCCCCACCCAGGATGACTGATGTCCCCCCTCTATGGCCCCTCCAGGTACAATGACTTCCGGCATGACCCGCTGTCATTGTGCAGTGCCTGCACCCCCCAGCCCAATGCAGAGAATGCCATCTCGGCCCGCTCCGACCTCAACCCTGCCAACGGCTCCTACCCTTTCCAAGCCCTGCACCAGCGCTCCCATGGGGGCATCGACGTGAAGGTGTAGCCCCCCGCCCAGGGGACCAGGGAGCCTGAGGGGTGTGGGTTAGAGTGGTCATCATCAGCCCTGCGGAGAGGTGGGGTGAAGGCTGGGGTCAAAGCAGATGCTGGGGCACGGTCAGAGTTGAGCTTGGGGTAGGGGTCAAGGTTAAGGTGAAGTTAGGTTTGGAGTCAGCTTTAAAGTGGGGTCAGGGTCAAAATTGGGCTCTGGGGTGGGGTCCAGGTTAGGGTGGGGGTCAGGACCAGAAATAGGCTCAGGATTGGGGCCAGAGCCTCCCCTCACCCCCCCGGGTTGGGCAGGCTGGGGCCTGTGCAAGCACTGAGCTACCTCTTCGGCTCTGGCCCCCAGGTGACTAGCTTAGCGATGGCCAAGGCCCTGCGCCTGCTGGCAGTTAGTGGCCCCACGTGGGACCAGCTGCCCCCGTTCCAGTGGAGCACCTCACCTTTCCGCAGCCTGCTGCACATGGGCCAGCCTGACCTCTGGAAGTTCCTGCCCATCGAGGTCTGGTGGGACTGAGGCCTGTCCACTGCCATGCTGCCTTCTGCCCTGCTGACCCCAGCAGGGCCACTCCACCCTGCCGGCTGCTACCCTCCTGCCCCATCCCTTCCGGGGCCTTGCTACCTGCTGCACCCTGGAACTATGTTTACCGGGTTCACTGTTGTCTGGGAGGTGTCTTCCCAGGGTAGGCGTGCCCCTGGGGGTCCAGAACTGACACCCATTCTCCCCCGAGGTGGGTGAGCACTGTCCATGTCCCCTTCGCCTCTGTGTATGTCTGCCTCTCTCTCCATCTCTCTGTCTCTATCTCCCATTCTCTGTGTCTGTCTCTCTGTCTCTCTCTGCTTCTCTCCTGCCTCTGGGGCCCCCTTCTGATCGCTACCCCCTCCTGAAGGTTAGGAGGTTCCCAGGACCAGCCTCGGTGGTGATGCTGAACCTGTAGGGTTTCACGTCCCAGCTGCCAGGGGCAGGATGGCCGCAGCTGCAGGACCTGGGCATTCTCTCCAGTAGGCATCCCCCCACCTCGTCCCTAGCCCCAGCCCCTCTGCTCCTTGGGGAAGCAGCCCCCTGTCTCTCCTTCTGAGCAGCTTCCTCAAGGAAGAAACTTGAAAACAAAAACCAAAGTTTCTGGCAACTTGTGGCTGGAGGGCCTGAGTGTCCTCCTCCTTCCTGGGGCCAGCAGGAGAGTCAGCACCTGTGCTCCTGCCCAAGTCCCTCTGACCCCCAACCTGGGTCTGTCTCTGGCCTCAGGCGTGACCACAGCCCCCTGCTGTAGGAGCCAACTGCAGGCTGTGCTGCATTAAAGGAGAGGCTGTGGCCCTTGGCTGTGCTTCTTGGGGCAGCGGGGAGGCTGGGTCGACGCCTTTTCTTCTCTCAGGTGTGAGTTCTGCACCATCCACCTGTCCATCTGTCTAATCATGACACCCTGTCTACCCATTGTCCATCCATCTGTCCATCCATCCACCTGTTCAGCTGTCTAATACTCTGACAACCTATCTACCCTTTGTCCACCCATCCATTCATCCATCCAGATGCTTATTGAGCACCTACTATGCTCAGTATTTCCGGGGTCCTGTTAACCACTGAGACCCTCGTTAGTCCAGACCAGCATAAAACAGGGTCCCTCCCACCCGTGCCCACATGCAGCTTACACTGCAGACGAGCGCTGTGTGTTTGGGAGAGGAAAGCACACAAGCCCTGTAGTCAGAGACCTGGGTTCTGATCCTCTCTCCTCCTATCAGTGCTATGGCGCTCAGCCTCTCTGAGCTTTGGTTACCTCATCTGTAAAATGGGGTAATGACACGAACCATACTTCCCTGGTGGGAGTGTGGTGAGGCTTCTCTGCCGTGATGTGGTCCACACAGGGCCTCACACACACACACTCTATTCATCAGCAGATATTTGCTGGACACTGTACACACCTGGTATTAGTACAAGGTCCTAGGGTTACTGCTGTGAACAAAAAAATCCCTGCCCTTGTGAAGTTCACATTCAAACCAGGGAGACAGGAAGCAAAGTAAAGACCCAGTGCGTCGGATGCTGATTCATGCCCTGGAGGGGACAAAGCCACGGCGGGCCTGGGGAGGGCGTGCTCTTCCCGCGCCTCACTGGACGTCTGCAATCCCTGTCTTCTGCGAATTGGTAACTTGTGCTTCTAAAAAGCCGGCTTTCAATTCCCAGCTCCACTAGAATCTTTTTGTACCCTGAGCCTCTTTCTGATGCTCACAACACCCCTATTGGGTGGGAGAGGCCATGATTTTCATGTGTTTTTACAGATGAGGAAGCAGGCTTGGTGGAGGGAAGTGACTGGAGCCCAGGCCTGTGGACTTACCTAGGACCCAGTAATTCCCACACCCACTCCCCCCGCCACACACATCTCCTTGTGACGGTGCAGGCCCTGGTGGAACAGTAGGTAGCGCGCATTGCACACCTACTGTGTGCCACTCACAGAACCTTCACAACCACCCCTGGGGCTGGGGCCACCATGAGGCCCATCTGACAGATGAAGAAGCAGAGGCCCACGGCCGTGGTGGTCCTTGTCCAGGGTCACTCCATGGGAAGGGCCAGCTCCAGCCTATTCCTTAGGATGATTTTGGCCCCCTTCTGCTTACTGGGGGGTGTGGGGGCACTGTAAAGCCAGGGAGACTCTTAACACAGTGGTGGTCCTTGTCCAGGGTCACTCCATGGGAAGGGCCAGCTCCAGCCTATTCCTTAGGATGATTTTGGCCCCCTTCTGCTTACTGGGGGGTGTGGGGGCACTATAAAGCCAGGGAGACTCTTAACAGAGTATGGGCGTGTCGTGGATGGTTCCCCTAGGGCTTCACCTGGCCCAGGAAAGGCAGGGTCCACCTTTACACAGACTTCACACAACGGTTGGTTTTAAGATGGCGATCGCAGGCTCATCTCTGGTTCTGCCCTTCCTTGAGGACCCAGCCTGCAGTGCCTCAGCCCCTCCTCTAGGGGGCAGGCGTGTCTGCTTTTTAAAACTAAAACCAAACCCCCTGCCATCGAGTCACTTCCAACTCATAGTGACCCTATAGGGCAGAATAGAAGTGCCCCACAGGGTTTCCAAGGAACAGCTGGTGGATGCGAACTTTGAACCCTCTGGTCAGTAGCTGAGCTCTTAACCACTGCACCACCAGAGCTCCTCTGCCTCTTTAGGGGTTCCCATATCTGGTTCAGGCAGGGCAGTAGAAGCTGGAAGCAATTCTGGTTTTCCTGAACTGAGTAATATTTTTAAAGTTTCACACTCCCTCAGCAGAAGTTCTGGGGCCCAGGGGCTGATTAGATTTCCCTGCCTCTGGCAGCCCATCCTTGAAGCCCCATCCCGCAGTTTTTCCAAATGCTGCGTTCTGTGCACTGCACTGTCCCTCCTGAAAAAATGGGTAGGTAGGCTTGCTGCGGTGTGGGTTTGGGGTTGTTTTCCACTGTCCCCCTGAAACTTTTTAGCCCCTATTTTGGATTGGGGGTGAATTCTGCAAGGCTGTGTGGATCTGGGAGTCCCTGGGTTGTACAAACACTTGGCTGCTAACCAAAGGGTTGGTGGTTTGAGTCCACCCAGAGGCATCTCAGAAGAAGGGCCTGGCAGTCTGCTTCTGAAAAATCAGCCATCGAAAACCCTATGGAGCACCATTCTACTCTGAAGCGCATGAGGTTGTCACGAATCAGAATCCACCCAGCGGCGACTGGTGTGTATCTGTGGGGGGTTAGAGTGGTTTTCAAATTTAGCTATGAACTTGGGGTTCTAAAAAAAATGTCTTAGGGGCTGCTATAGGTGATGACGGGGCATGTGTGAGCAGACGTGGGGTCCTTGCCCACACCCCGAAAAACTTACGTGTTTTATACACTGGGCTTCAGCATTTGGTTTTATTGGAAGAAAATTTTGTGTTTTCAAGAGTTTGCGGACACTGACTTCAAATCCAGCCCTCCCCTTCCCCAGAGGTGGGTGTCCAGGTCAGTTTACACACCCCCAGGAATGGGGAACTCAATACCTGTGCTTGCAAGTTCTGTAGTTGTGTGATGGAGTTAGAACAAGGCCTGCTTCCCCGGTGGGTTGTCTTCAATGGCACAGCCTTTGTCTTGTCCCAAGCCCCTTCTGTTCAGCTCTAGCTCCCTCACCTGCTTCCTGTGATGTAGGGATGCCCCCTCCTGGCACTCAAACCCCACTGGAATAGCCTCCTGGCTTCTATGTCTGGTCCCAGGGTTTTCTGTGGAACACACGGGGCTTGAGCATGTGGCTGAAAACCAGCATGGTAGGGTAGGAGGAGGAGAGGGGAAGACGGCTGATGATGGAAAAACTCAAAGGAGCTATATTTCACAAATACGTATTTTCTTTGTCAGTGAAAAAGTTCTGCACATTAGAAAAATGAGTAAGGGTGGGGTCAGGCCTCTGGAGGGGAAGGATGAGATGGCTTCCTGACCTTGGACGCTGGCCCATCCGTTTTCCCAGGGAGAAAGTCTGGGGCAGGCTCTGCTTGCTTCAAGAAGATCTGGCCTGCTGTGATCCAGGTCCCTCCCGTCTACCCTGCTCTGGGGACCCAGGAAAGACAGGGCCCACCTTTACAGAGGCAGCCAGCTTCACTTGGCTGCTCATGCTGGGAGTTTCGCACAATCCTCAGCTCTAAAATGGCAGCTACAGGCTTACATGTGGACAATCCTTAGCAGGGGTGACTAAGGATGGTCACTGAGTGGCCACACACCGAAGAATGTAAGAGCCTGGCCCTTAACTTCACAGCTTCGATGGCCCCATCTTGGGGAGCCCCGGCCCCCCCCACTGCCACGTTGGACTCCTGATAGCCAGGAGGCAGCTGCAGGTCCGGGCCACAGGCTCACCACCAAACACAAGAATACTATTTGCGATGAGTCGCTGGATAAAACTCCAGCCCCAGTAGGGGCGTCCTGGGCAGGGGGTCAAGTGGGTGAAGGCTCACTTGGGCAGCCCATTCTTCATGCCCAGCTGTTCCTTGAGCTCCCACAGCTGGGCCAGGCTGATGTTGCTGCCGCCGCAGACAATGATCACGAGGGAGGCTAGGGGGGCACGGAGCTTCCCTTCTCCCTGCAGCTTCTGAACCACGCGGCTGTAGACTGCAGCCAGGGCTGCTCCACAGGCAGGCTCCACCAGGGTCTTCTCGTCATCTGCGGGAGGAGGGGGATGTAAGGGCCGGGCCTGAGCTCCACAGAGGGCAAGGGAACTGCAGGCCTTTGGGGGAGCTCTCGGGGACAGTGAGCTGATCAGAGCTCAGCCCTGGACCAAGCCTCCCCTCAGCCCCTAGACTGACCGTCCCCAGCCCTGAGCTGGGGCCTAGGTTTCATCATGAGTGCTAACTCTATTAAAATGATTATAATTGCCTTAGCACTGTTAAGAAGGATTCTGAAAAGCATAAAGAACCAAAGTGGCCTTCAATAGGATCTGGTTAAATAAATGATAAAGGATAGCTCATAAAGATAATAAAGTAGATTTAAAGGGCCTGCTATTCAAAATCTCTAAGATATACCAACAAGTACACACACACTGACACATATAATTTTAAAAAAACAGTTGCCATCATGTTCATTCCAACTCATGGTGACCCCATATGTGATTTTTTGGAAGCAGATCACCAAGCTTTGCTTCTGAGGTGCCTCTGGGTGGACTTGAACCACCAACCTTTCAGTTAGTAGCCAGGCACTTTCCTGTCTGTCCCACCCAGGGACTCTGGCACACATACATGAGTGCACATAAAAAGTGAAAAGTGAATGAGGTCTGCAGTCTACTTAATATTACTGCACCAATGCCAATTTCCTGGTCTTGATACTATCCTACAGCTATATTAAGACCCCACCATTGGTGGAAGCTGGGGGAAGGGTGCATGAGGACTCTGTACTATTTTTGCAACTTCCCACGAGTCTATAATTATTTCAAAATAAAGCTAAAAAAAAGGATTCTGAGGCATTCTTTGAACAATAGTGCCATACTAGATTAGCCAAGTTGGTTGTGGGTACAAGAGGGTTAAATGACTGTATAAATGCTTCCTTTTTATTGCCCTGTCCTAAGCTGATCCCAGAGTCTAAGTTTCAGCCATAGCTACAGACCCTGGTGGCGCAGTGGTTAAGTGCTACAGCTGCTAACCAAGAGGTTGGCAGTCCAAATCCGCCAGGCACTCCTTGAAAACTCTATGGGGCAGTTCTCCTCTGTCCTATAGGGTCACCATGAGTCGGAATCGACTCGACAGCAGTGGGTTTGGTTTTTAGTGGTTTTGACAGACCCATTTCTGAATCTAACTGTGAGCCCCATGCTTTCCTTTATTACCCCGGCTGCCAGGAAGCTCAGAATCAGCATTGACAACCTGGTAGTCATAATGTCATTGATGTTGAACAGAATATAATGTCATGGTCATCAGAATTCATTTGTGGCTCTGGTCTTTCTATTTTTGTCACTGAGTTGTATCATCTTTCCTTAATGGAGAAGTTCTAGGTGGGGATAGGAGATAGAACTGTGAGGAAAATGTGAGATGAGTGGGAGCCCTTGGCACACAAAGTAGACAGCCACTTTGTTGAGTCATCAGGAAGGACTGGCACATACCCACAAACTTCTCAATGGCAGCCACAGCCTCCTGGTCCGAGATAACTTCAGAGAAAATGAGGTGTTCCTGAAATAGCTTCAGGGTCTGAGCTGCCACAGTCTTCACGCCCAGGGCCTTGGCAACACTGGAACAGGAGAAGAGGACAGGAATGGGAGAATCAGAGAGAAGGAAGAGAGACGAGAGGAAGAGACTGAAAGACAGTGAGAGGGAGGAAGCAATGGGGTGTACCCCCTGCAGCTGTAAGGCACTGAAAAGTCCCAGGGGCTTCCCCAAACAGTGGAGGGCTTTTAATAAGGCATGGATGGTTTGAATTTGGCTGAACAGCATCTATTCTGTTCAACGTCAACTCAGATGTAAATGCCTGAAAAAATCCCAGACAGGACCCCTGCTTTTGCTCTGGGTTGTACCTTCCATCTGGAATGTCCTCACCGAGCTAGCACTGCTCTGCCTGCCCAAGTCCTACCCTGTCCTCAGGATGAAGCCTGCCTCCTCCAGGGAGCCCACCAGGGCTACATTCAGTCCTTTGGTCCTGCATAGAATTCTCAAATGAGTCTCCCTGCCCCAATCCATAATAATAAGAATAGTGACAGCTTCTTGAGAAAGTATCAGGTGCTAAGAGTTTCACAAGCATTACATAATTCTCCCAACAATTCTTGGTGTGGTTGCTATTACCGGTTCGATTTTATGATTGGGAAACTGAGGCAGAGAAGGGTACAGTCACTTGTCACAGGTGTAGGAGTGGCGGTGCTGAGACTGCAGGCAGGATTCATGTAACTTCAGAACCCACACGTGTAATCACTGTGTTCATCCTCTCCCAGCCTCCCTGGGGTGACTACCAGTTCTATTCCCCTTTCTTCTCCCTCCCATCTCCCCCTCTTACCCATCAGCATCTCCAGGGCCTGGACCACCTTAGCCCTTAGCCCTGCATGGGGCTCATAGTAGTCACTCAGTGATTTCTTCAGTCCCAACACTGTGCCCTGTGGGGCAGTTCTGCGCTATCCTATAGTGTTGCTGTTTTAGAATTGACTCCACAGCAAAAGGTTTTTGGGGTTAATGGTGGAAACCCTGGTAATGTAGTGGTTAAGAGCTACAGCTGCTAACCAAAATGTTGGCAGTTTCAATCCACCTTGAAAACTCTGTGGGGCAGTCCTACTCTGTCCTATAGGGTCACTATTAGTCAGAATTGACTCGAAGGCAACAGGTTTGGTTTGTGTGTGTTTGTGTGTGTGTGTGTGCCAGCAGAGAGGCCTCCCAGCAACCTGGGAGGCACAAGCTCCAGGTGCCGAACTCAGGCAGCCAGAGGAAGTTCTTACACGGACTTGGTCTTCCCTATCTGTGGTAGAGACTGTTGTCTACCCCCAATATCTGTTCTAGCTACACACGTGAATGCCTGGTATAAAGACATTTCTCAGCCTTCTTTGAGGCTAGGTGTGGCCATGTAACTTAAGTTCTGGCCAATAAGATGCAAGTGGAAGTATTGTGTCTGTCCTTAAATGGACACCCTGCCAGATGGAGTGTGAATGTGATAGTTCGCGCTCAAGCAGCCGTTTTGGACCATAAGGCTACATGCTAAGGATGGTAGGCTGATGAAATGAAGCTTCATTGAGCCACCATTCCACTCCTGGACTGCCCACCTCTGGGCCTTTTTTTTTTTTTTAATATATAAGAAAGTTCTGCCTTGTTTAAGCCGTTGTTATTTTGGGTTTCTGGGTAATGCGGCCTAACCTTATCCTAACTACGTGTCATCTATCAAAGGTCTGGGGCGCGATATAAACTTTCTTGAGAGCAGGGGCTGCTTTTCTTCACTGCTCACTCCCCAGGATCAGCCTGCATCTTACACATATTAGGAGCTCAATCAATGGCTGGTGAATTAATGAAATGAGGCTCGTTTAACTCAATAAACAATTATTGCTATACTGTAATAGTAAAGAGTCAGACAGACAGACTTGGTTTGGAGTCACCGCTGTGTGACTCTGGGCAAGTAACCAAGGCTTCAGTGTCCTCATCCGAAATGGGCTGACTGATGTCAAGACCAACCTTGCAGCCAGCAGTGATGGTGGAGGGCACTCCCAGCTGGCTGTCCAAGGTTTATTGGGCACTCAGCTACTCACCTGGTAATCTTGGGTAGGGAGACCAGCTTGCCGGCAGTGGTGGCAGCGTGGAAGCTGTGAGCACCGATAGTCTCCATGGCAATGATGGGCACGTCTCTCCAGCCCACCTCCTGCAGCCCCTGGACCACTCCGCACAACAGGCCCCCACCGCCCACCGACAGCACGATGGCCCCTGGCTTTGCACTCAGCGTCTCCTTCAGCTCTTTCACGATGGAAGTGTGGCCTTCCCTGCAGGGCGGGGGAAAGGAGCATGGCTGGTCAGGGCTGGGCTTCCTGGAGAATCCAGCTGAGGAGGGTCTGCCTTTGCCCTCCTTCCAGGCAGCTGAGAGGCCTTGGACTAGTCTTCCCCACTCCCATGCCACCTGGATTCCCACTGCCAGCAGTCTGTATCCCTTTGTTGAGGACTTCCCCTGGCCATGGGGCTGCCCCCACAGGTGTGAACTGCAAGTGCCAGGGCATTAACACCCCCTGAGAGCAGCCCTCCACCAATGCCTACACGAGTTGGTGTATAAATGCCCCATCCCCCTCTCCTCTGGTTGGAATCATTGAGGTGCATCTTCTACCCTAGCTCCCAAGGTTCCCCAAAGCGGTTAAGCCCCAGATGTCCCCAGCAGTCATCTGCTCATGAAAGCACCCTTTATCAGCTTCCTTCCCTTCCCCACTCCCAACTCGTGTTTCCTGGGATCACCTTCTATTATGGATTAAGTTGTGTCTTCCCAAAATAAGTGTTGGAATCCTAAACCCCATACCTGTGGATGTAATCCTGTAAATAGGGCTTTTTTGTTATGTTAATCAGATCGCACCTGAGAAAGGGGGGTCTAGATCTAATCGTTCCTGAGTTATACAAACAGCAGAATAGACACAGGCACGTACAGGTGCCACGTGAGGATCGCCTACAAGCAAAGGAACTGCAAGGCTCACCAGCAGACACCAGAGACTAAGAGAGAGGCTCACAGGAGGAATCAACACTGCCAAGACCCTGAGAGGGACTTCTACCCTCCAGAACTGTGAGAAAGTAAATTTCTGTTCTTTAAAGCCACCCGCTTGTGGGATTTCTGTTATGGCAGCACTAGGAAACCAAGATCCCTCCCAAATAAGCTGCTTTCCCTGGAATCCTTGTCTCAGGGTCTGTGTTTTGGGGAACCCAACCTCAGACACCTGCATATCTGGTCTGCCTGCTGGATGTGCTGTGTGCAGCCTCTGGCAGAGGGCATCTGTGGGCACGTGTGTGGGCACGTGTGTGTGCACCTGCTGGCCGTGCTCGTGTGCAGGTTCTTCTGCACAAAGGTGTGCATACAGGGTGGGGACAGGATCTGTGTGCTCACGTGTGCAACTGCTGCGCATGACAGGGTGATGGCGTGCATTGTGGCAGGTGCCTGCCCAGCGGCATGGGAGGTGGCCACCACCCACACCAGGTGTCCCTGAGCTCCACGTACCAGATGAGGGGGTCGTCAAAGGGGGAGATGTAGACCCAGCCTGGGTTGTTCTTTGCCAGGGCCTTGGCCAGCTCGAATGCCTCGTCCAGTGTCTGTAAGACCACAGGAGAGGAGGGAGGGGGTGAGGGACTGGGGCAGCCTGCCCTGCCACCATGTGCCTCTGTGGCTTCTGCCCTGGGTTGGCACTCACCTCGCCCATCACCTTGACGATGGCACCCTCATTCTTGAGCCGCTCGATGGTGAAAGCAGGTGTGGTGCAGGGCACGATGATTGTGGTGGGGATGCCCAGCCTTCTGGCAGCATAGGCAACCGCCATGCCCGCGTTGCCTGCTGCCAGGGGTGGGTATGGGAGACCAGGTCAGAATGGGAGGGCCTGGGAGCCCAGCCTGGGACTTCTCACCCCCGACTCAGAGCTCTGGGTAACCACTGGCTGCCCCCCAAATTGCAAATCGGGAATCCTGCAAATGTTTGCAACCTCTGGGGAAATCAGGGCCCAGAGAGGTGAGGGACCTGGCCCTGGGCCATGCAGCCCAGAGCAGGCAGAGGCACGTAGCCTGCAAGTTGTTTACCTGAGGAGCAGATGAAATGTTCACAGCCTCGCTCAGCCCACTGTGGAGACAAGGAGCGGGGAAGGGGGGGTAAGCCCACCTCCCAGCCTGGGCCTGGGCTCTTCCCTCCCACCTAGAATGCCGTCTGGAAGATTCCAGCTTACATTGGCCTGTCCTGTACTGCCCTAGCTCTCCAAGACTACATCTGGCTGATGGGAGGGTAAAGGATAGATAGGCAATTGATGGCCCAGGGATCAGTCCATGAGAGGACCCTCGTGGATGGGCACCCCTTAACCAGAAAAGCTCTAAAGGTGGGTGCTCAGTCATTGTGGGAGCAGTAGGCCCACCCCGGGGCCCCTTAGACTGCACACAACACTGGCACTGCCCTGTCCAGGAAAGAGGATTTGCCCCCACCCAGCTGATATGGACACTTGTCCTGTACCATCTTGCAGAGGTGTCCGATACCCCGGATCTTGAAAGAGCCAGAGGGCTGGGCACTGTCCATCTTCAGGTAGACACTGGTACCCGCCACCTTGGACATGGACATGCTGTCCCGGATGGGGGTCTTCACATGCAGGGTCTCTTCAGATGTCATTGCTGGGGAAAGGAAAGAGACCCAGAGTATCAGCAGAGCTGGCCGTGGAGTCAGCAGCCGCCCCATGGAGGGTAGCATGGGGGCAAGCCCTCCCCTCACTCTCTCGGGGCCCAAGGGAACAGACCAGATGATAGGGTCTTGCTTATTTCACTCAGCATAATGTCTTCAAGCTCCATCTGTACCGTACGTATGCACCACGTTGTGTTTATCCATTCATCTGTTGATGGGCATTTAGGTTGTTTCCACTTTTTGGCTACTGTGAATAGTGCTGCAATGAACATTGATGTACAAGTCTCTTTTTCAGTCTCTGCTTTCAAGCCTTTTGGGTATATACCTAGGAGTGGAATTGCTGGGTCATGTAGTAGTTTTATTTTTAATTTTTTGAGGAACCGCCAAACACTGTTTTCTACAATGGCTGTACTATTTTTATCTCAGCCATCCTAGTGGGGGTGAAGTGGCATCTCATTTTGGTTTTGATTTGCATTTCTCTGGTGATTAACAATGCTGAACATCTTTTTATGAGTTTGGTGGTCATTTGAATGTCCTCTTTGGTGAAATGTCTGTTCAAGTTCTTTGCCTATTTTATGATTGGGTTATTCGTCTTTTTGTTGGTAAGTTGTCGAAGTTTTATATTTATCTTGGTTATTAGATTCTTGTCAGATACATGGTTTCTGAAGGTATTCTCCCAGTCAGTAGCTTGTCTTTTCACTTTTTTGGTACAGCCTTTTGATGAACAAAAGTTTTTAATATTTATGAGGTCCATTTACTTAGTCTTTTGCTGTTTGTGCTTTTGTTATTGTATTAGATAATCCACAGTTGACAGCTAAGCCTGAGAGTGCTGTCCCTGCTTGTTCTTCTAAGAATTTTATGATTTTAGTTTGCACATTTAGGTCCTTAATCCATTTTGAGTTTGTTTTTGTGTATGGTGTGAGGCAAGAATCATGCTTCATTTTTCTGCATGAGGAAATCCAGTTTTCCCAGCATCATTTATTGAAGACAGTCTTATTTCCCCATCGAATGGTCTTAGCACCCTTGTCAAAAATCAGTTGACCAGAGATGTGTGGGTTTATTTCTGGACTCTCAATTCTATTTCATTGGCTTATATGTCTATTATCAATGCCAGTACCAATACCATACTAGATACTGTAGCTGTATGGTATGTTTTAAAATCAGAAGTGTGAGTCCTTCTGCTTTGCTCTTCTCTTTCAACATTTTTAGCTATTCAGGGCCTCTTGCCATTCCATATAAAGTTGAATATTTATTTTTCTATTTCTGTACAGAGGGCATTGAAATATTGATTAATATTTAATTGAATTCATAGATCACTTTGGGTTCTACTAGCACCTTAACAATATTAAGTCTTCCAATCCATGAACATGGAACATCTTTCCATTTGTTTAAGTCTTCTTTAATCTCTTCCAGCAGCATTTTCTAGTTTTCATTGTATAAGTCCTTCACGTCCCTGGTTAGATTTATACCTAAGTATTTTATTCTCTTGGATTCTATTGTAAATGGAATTGTTTCCCTAATTTCCCTTTCAGATTTCTCATTGTTGATGTATAGAAACCCAACTAATTTTTGTTTGTTGACCTTGTACCTGCAACTTTGCTAAATTCCTCTATTAGTTCTAGAAGTTTTCTTGTGGACTCTTTGGGATTTTCTATGTATAGGATCATATCATCTACAAATACAGATAATTTTACTTCTTTTCCAATCTGGATTCCTTTTATTCATTTTTCTTGTCTTATTGCTCCGGTTAGAACTTCTAATACAATATTGAATAGAAGTGGTGAGAGAAGGCACCCTTGTCTTGCTGTTGATTTCCAAGGGGAAATATCTCAGTCTTCCTCCATTAAGCATATAGTTGGCTATTGATTTTTCATATATGCCTTGAGTCATATTGAGGAATTTTCCTTCTATTTCAATCTTCTTTAGGGTTTTCCTCATGTAAGGGTGTTGGATTTTATAAACGCTTTTTCTGCATCCATAGAGATGATGATGTGGTCCTTTTCCTTTGTTCTGTTGAAGGGTGTATTATGTTGGTTGATTTTCTAATGTTGAACCAACCCTGCATTCCTAGAATAAATCCCACTTGGTCATGGTATATGACTCTTTTAATATTAATTTAATATCTATATGAATAATAATATATATTCTATAATAATAATTTAATATAAATTAATTTAATGGTAGAATACAATAACTCTTGTCTTCTATTCACCAGTATTTTGCTGAGGGTTTTTGCATCTATATTTATAAGACCTTTTTGCAGCTTTTGAAAAGCATGAGGTGGAGGGGGACTTCTGTGTTCAGAACCGCATGACGGTTAAGTGAACAAAGCAAGGGCAGGATATCAGCCATAGTCTCCTCTTGCAAAAAATACAGGGGGTCACGCATATACTCCGTATACGCACATATAGACAATTCAGAAGCTTCCACGTACACAGAACATCTCAGGAAACATACACAAGAAACTGGTAAGGGCAGGGGCTCTAGGGAGAGCTGGCACTTGTGTTCACAGCACCCCCTTTTATACTGTCTGAATGCTTTGCCACGTGCATGTATTACTTACTTAAATGCATACCTTTTTTAAAAAACAAATCTTTGGACAGCCCAGTGCCCAACCAGGAAAGCTATTATTACCTGGTTGAATAGTCACTTGTAAAGTGACTCTTCCATCCCCGGCACTGTTTTATGTCTTATAGATATTAACTAATTTACTCCTTTTAACAGTCCTAGGAGGGGGGTGCACTTCTTTCCCAAGTGCTCATGATGAGGAAACAGGCTCAGACAGTGTTTTTCAAGATGGCCATAAACTCTCTCATCCCACATGCACCTCCTATAATGTGATGTGGACTCATTTCTCATCTAGAGGTGAGGGTCTATGTTTCCCCAGGGGTTCTGTGACTACAGTGGGAGAGACACTGTGATTTCCAAGTAGTGATGTGCTAGTAAATGTTTAACAATGGAATCTCTGAAGGATTAAAAAAAAAAAGTTCTGGTTTGCAGCGTTTGCTCATTTCCCTCTTGTACATACTCCCACGGCGGCCAATTTCAAGCTACATTATATCACGTCCCTGAACTCAGAGCTGGAGAGAGAAGCATACAATTGGGTGCAGAGAGCCTGTGTGAGCTGGCTGCAGGACAAGGCTGGATGTTGAAAGCCCCACTCCCCCTTGTCTCTTGGGACACTCCCAAGCAGAACCCAGCCGCTGTAACGTGAGGAAGCCCAAGCCATATGCAAAGGCCACACAAAGATACTCCAACTGAGATCCCAGCTGACAGCCCACATCAACTGCCAGACATATAAGCAAGGAAACCTTTGAAATGATTCCAGCCACACCAAGTGAGTACGGCCTTGCCGAGCCCAACCAAGCCCCAGAACCATGACACATAATAATAAAATGATTGCTGTTGGTTCAAGCCACTAAATTTTGGGGTAGTTTGTTACACAGCAAAAGGAAATGGAATATTAAAGTGACTTGTCCAAGGTCACACAGCTAGCAAGAGGAGGAGGCAGGATTCGAATTCAGGTCATTGGCTCCAGAAAGGTGTGAATTACTCAATAAGCAAGGTTCCATGGGCTTACTTGTGCTTACTCACTGATTTGTAGTGCACAATTTCACTTGTGAAACCCATGTGAAATTGTGCACTAGATTGATAAGTAAACCCAAGTAAGCCCATGCGTACCTTGCTTACTGGTTAATCCGCCCCTGGCTCCAGAGCCCAGACTCAGTCCAGGACACATGAGTGTGAAGGCTCTGGGTGATTGAGAAGTTGAGGTGGCCTGGAGCCTGGCCACATGCACTCATACATATGTGAGTCCTTCCCTCTTTCCCTTGATTCTCCCCAATTTGGGCTAAGCTTGGGAAGATCAGGTGGTTGGATGAAGGGCTTTTCTGACTTCCCCTCCCACCATCCAGAAGGCCAGGCAAGAGTAATTACTCCCCTTTCCATTCCCAAAAGCATCATCTGGTCTAGTCCCCACACCCTGGGACTCCTGGCTCAGGCATCACCCCTCCCAGACTGGGCCAGATACCCTTGGATCAGAAGGAAATTGGGGGTGGGGTTTCTGACCACCTCACCAATCTTAGCACCCCCAAATGTGGGTGCTCCCATGTCTCTCTAAATTCACAAGGCCTAGGAGGGGGGACCCAAACAGATACCACTTCTTCCCTAACTCTCTTGAATAAAAGTCACCCCAAAACAGGGACATCCCCAAATCTGTTTGAATTAATTTCCAGCTCCTGGGTGTACTCCCCAAACAATGGCACCCCAGTTAGATGTTAAAGGCTGGTTTAGATCGCTAAGCCCCTGGCCTCATGGTTGGAGGTGGGAGAAGCAGACCAGAAGACCCCTTTGGGGAAGGATCTTCCCACACCCTGTCCAGGCGTTTCCCCTCTGTCCGAGCACCCTGACTAAAGAGGCATCTGTAAAACACACTGTCCTGCGACGGCCACCCTGCCTGGCAGAAGGCAGGCACAGAGGAGAGAGAGGGTACAGGAAGGTACTGCCTGTGTGACCCCTGGGTGTCAGAAGTTGCTCCCTATCACTTTCCTCGTAGTAAGAGCTCAATAAATACTATTATTCTGTCTGCACTAGGCACTTTAAGTGTACAACCTCATTTCACCCTCACAGCAAGCCTATGAGGAAGGTTCTATTATTGTCTCCATTTTACAGATGAGAAAACTGAGGCACAGAGCTGGACATGAACCCAGGCGAGTCTAGCTCCAAAGCCTGGGTTTTTATACTCAAACAATCTCCCACCTGTTTCCCCCACCTTCAAACCTCCAGGCTGGCCCCAAGCATTTTAGTCCTGAGGAGGGACAGAGGATGGGGCTACATACCAGGCAAAGGCAGTGCAGCCGGTGGCTGGACAGAGGGAGCGAGGGAGGGAATGACTAGCAGTAGACGGTCCACGGAAGGATGGAGAGAAAAATGACAGGCAGAGTGGCCTCTGAATTGTCTCAGGCTCTGCTCAGTCCAGGGCTTTATTCCCCTGGCTCCTCCGGGCAGCCAATGGGGCCCCAGGGCTGGCCACACCCCCACCGGACCCACCCCCTGGCCTGAGGCCACCCCTGGCTTCTAGAAGGGGAGAGGGCGGCTCACTCCTGTCTCCCTCTCCGGGGTCTTCTCTCCCCTCTCATCACCTCCCCTTCTCCATCCTCAATTTCCTCACTTGCAAATGGGGATGATACTTGCTTCACAAGGACTGTTAAGAAAAGGGTATGAGATCATGCATTGAAAGTCCCTACTGCGTGCTTGGCACATAGTAGGTGCCCAAGAAACAACAACAATAACAGCCAGAATGTCTAACTGCCACTGAGCCCTTGTTGTTGTTTGCCATTGAGTTGATTCCAACTTACAATGACCCTATAGGACGGAAAAAAACTGCCTCGTAGGGTTTCCTAGACTGTAATCTTTAGGAATGCACATCTCGGGTCTTTTCTCCTGTGGAGCCTCCCGTGGCGCCACTGGTGTGTTCAAACTGCTTTTCTTATCTGTAAAATGGGAATGGTAACTGTACCTCCCTCTGAAGATTAAATAACATGACAGTGTAAGTATGTAACGGGTCTCGCCTAGAGTGGGCATTCAATAGTGTTAACTGCCATCACTACCCTCATCCTCATCGTCATCATCGCAGGGTGAGAGGGTCTCGCATCTGAAATCACTCCATCCCATGCCGTGCCTCCCCGCGTCTCTGTCTTTTCCAGACTGTGTACAGGGGTCTGCCTGTCCATGGGGCAGTGCGGGCTCGTGCACGCCAGTGCGCGCGTGTGCACGCGTGCGCACACACACACACACACACACACACACAAACACGCGCCCGGCCAGTCCTCTCCCAGGCCCCCTCAACAAAGCTCTCTTGTCGGGCTGGCTGGGACAAGCATATTGATGAGACAGCAGGCAGCCAGGCACAAGCAGCCTGCGCAGCCCTCTCTCCCTGTGGGACATGCTGTCCCTCTTGCTAGCCCCCCTGTGACCTTCATTAGGGACACCCAAGGCCCCTCCCCAGTGGGACACACACCGTAGGGTGTGTGTTGGGGACACGGGGTGGCAGAGTGGGGGTGATTAGGCTATCAAGGAGCTCAGATGTAGACACAGACCCCTTCCTATGATTTGAGTGTATACAGCCGGCACTCATATTGCCTGAGCACCTGCTGGTGCCCAGCCCCATGCCAGGTGTTTCCGTGCGGAGACTCACTTAACCCTCAAACGGCCAGGTGAGGGAGCATTTGAAGTCCGTGTTACAGGCCCGGAACGTCTCAGAGAGCTGAGAAAAATTGCCCAGGTGGTAGGGGACAGCGGTGGAATGAAAATGGAAAGGAATCCCAAGGACTTTGTGGACCAAAAGGGGAAAATAATAAAGTATGTATCACTGTTTGGCATCCTGTCTGGGCGTATCTTTTCGATAACAACTTTGTTGTCGTTGTTGGGTACTGCTGGGTCATTTCTGACTCATGGTGACCCCAGGTGACTGAGTAGTACTGCCGCATAGGGTTTTCTTGGCCATAACCTTTACAAAAGCAGATTGCCAAGTCTTTCTCCCTCTAAGCCGCTGAGTGGGTTGGAACCATCAATCTTTTTGTTAGAAGCCGAGTGCTTAACTGTTGCCACCAGGGCTCCTTAAATAACAGTATTAATGAGATATAATTCACATACCATATAGTTCACCTATTTTAAGTGTATCTATTTTTAAACATATATGTACCCCCCAAAAGAAACCCCATGCTCATTAGCAGTCATTTCCCACAGGGGCGTAGTGAGCGTAACAAGCCCCTAGGACCAATCTCTAAATTGCACCTGCCCCCAATTTCAAGATGAATAGATGTCCATCGCAGCGACCCCTCAAACGCCTTCCCGCCTCTTGTCTGGCTGCCTCAGTAGGGTGCCTTTCACATTTGTGGCACCTTGGAATGCCATTCCACACCTCATCTGGAGCCCCCTTGGACTTGCACTCAGGGCAAGTGCCCCCCTCTACTCCCCCCTCACTACACCTCTGATCTCCCATTCTCCTTAACTCCCCACCTCCAGCCCTAGGCAACCACTAATCTACTTTCTCTCTGTGTGGATTTGCCTATCCTGGACATTTCAGATGAATGGAATCAAAATACGTGGCCTTTTGTATCTGTCTTCTTTCACTCAGCATAATGTTTTCAAGTTTCAGCCATATTTAGCACATACCAAAGCTTCATTCCCTTTTTTTTGACCTTTCGCCCATAATTAAACAAAGGTTGGTGGTTCAAACCCAATCAACAGCACCACAGAAGAAAGGCCTGGAGATCTGTAAAGCTTGCAGCCAAGAAAACCTTATACGGCAGTTCTGCTCTGTACCACATGGGGTCGCCATGAGTTGGAATCGACTCAGTGGAAGTGGGTTTGGTTTGAGGTTACTATTCCATTGTATGAATGGACCACATTTTGCTTACCCGTACATCACCTGATAGACATTTGCTGTCTGGGCATAGCTTCATTTTTAAATATAGAGGTCCCTGCAGGTATGGTTCTGGGTCCCATCACTCATATGGGAAGACAGAAACCCTAAGATGGCAAGGTCACCCCGGGGAGCAAATGGAACAGAACCAGGGTGAACGGCAATGTGATAGGGGTATTCTGACCAGTCTGCCAGCTACTGTAGGGTCTCAGGCAAAGGCTGGTTGCCATCATCCTTGAACCACAGAGGGATAGGATCATGGATGTTAGTGTCCCAGGCATGTCTGTTTCCAGATTGCAAGAGAGTCACTTTTCTGAAAGGCTGTGTAGCCTCGTGGTTGACAGCATGGGTCCAAGTGCAAATCTGACTGTTGCCATTGACTTGCTGGGTGACTTTGGACGAGTTGCTTAACCTCTCTTTGCCTCAGTTTCTTCAACTGATAGTAGTATCCACCTCTTAGATTTATATGAGGATTCAGTGACTTAATTGATGTAGAGCTGTAGGAACAGTGTCCTGCATATTGTTGTGGGGTGTTGTTGAGTCGATTCCGACTCATGGCAACCCCATATGACAGGGGTGAACTGCCCCATAGGGTTTTCTATTTTATAATCTTTACGAAGCAGATTGCCGAGCCTTTCTCCTGCGGAGTTTCTGGGTGGACTTGAACCACAACCTTTCGGTGAGCAGCCAAGTGCTTAACCGTTGTGACACCAGGGCTCCTTTGGGTACTTATTAAGTGATGGCCATTTTTATTTTCTGGCCCTCAAGAGGGCATTTGCGCCCCTAACTTTGGGCAGTGGAGCCCGAGGAAGTTCCTCTTTTACCTACTCTTCTTTTGAAAGGTCTTGGGAGGCAGGGGAGGAAAATGAGAGTCACCTCCCCCCATTTAACAGACGGGCAAACTAAGGCCCGGCTGTATCCAAAGCAGGAAGGAGAGGGCAGCGCCTGCAGTCCCATGAGGGGCAGGAGCCTGGGTGGGGAAACTTGGGCACTTCGCCTCCCTGGCCAGGGGCAGATTAACCAGTAAGCAAAGTACACACTGGCTTATGTTAAGCAAAGTATGCACAGGTTTACTTGTGTTTACTCACTAATCGGTAGTGAACAATTTCACATCCTTGATTAGTAAGTATGCACAAGTAAGCCTGTGCGTACCTTGTTTACTGGGTAACCCAGGCCTGTCCCTGGCCTCCGACTTTTGGCGCTGGTACATCACACCCTCCCCTAGAAGCATCTGGAGGGCGGCCAGATCAGCGTGTTCTTGGCTGCTGGAGGTGGGGGTTCTGACGGTTGTTTTCAAGACCCAGCTTGGGGAGGAGCAGACAGCTCTCACTTCTGTTTGCCCTCCCTAGTGGGTATAGCCAACCCCCAAATCTGATTGGTTAAGGTCTGGGGCCCCTGAATCTCACAGACAGGGGCTGGAACTGCTGCCTACCTGTGTGACCTTGAACTGGGCATCTCACTTCCTTTAGCTTCAGTTTCCTGCCCCAAGAGAAATGGAGATGATTAAAAGCAGTTAACCCATTGCCATCAACTCATAGCGACCCCATGAGTGTCAGAGTAGAACTGCACTCCATAGGGTTTTCTTTTCAATGATTTATTTTTGTTGTCGTAGAGAATATACACACAGCAGAACATATGCCAAATCAGCAATTTCTACACGCACAACTCAGTGCCCTTGATTACATTCTTCAAGTTGCCCAACCATTCTCACCCTCCTTTTCTGAATTGTTCCTCCCCCTTTAACATAAACCCACTACTCTAAATTTCCTGTCTACCCCTTCAAGTTTCTGTTTTCAGTTTGATCCCATATAGATAGTTCTTTAATGGCTGATTTTTTGGAAGTAGGTAGCCAGGCTTTTCTTCAGAGGCATCTCTGGGTGGACTCTATCTGTCAACCTCTTGGTTACCAGCCAAGAATGTTAACCCTTTGCACCATCCAGGGATGTCCTTCAGATAATATTCCACCACAAATGCCTTATCTATGCAATCCCTGATTATGTAGGCAAGTAACTGTGGCAAAAGGAAAAAAAAAAACCTGTTTCTGGTGATTTCAGGGTGGCTCCCCATTCGTTGCCCCTTCTTTATCTAAGGTTGCAGCCAATTTCTTTTCCAGCCTCTTCGCTGTCATCTGCTAGCTTCCTACCATCTAGATCCAAAAGTGAGCCCGCTCCCTCCTCCATTTTAAAACATAGAACTTTTGGAAATTAAGTCATGTTTTAACGAGAATGAAAAAAACCTCGCTACTTAACCAACCCCTGAGGAGAATTTTCCCCACAAAGCAAAGAATGCCTTTGTAAGAGGTATCGTGAATTCCCAATACTTTTGCAAGTTCAGGTTTGGGTTTTTTTTAATTATTATTTTAGAACAATTTTAGTTTGATGGGAAAGTTCCCCACACCCAGTTTCCCTATTATAAACATCTTACATTAATAGAGTACATCTGTCACAATTACCGAACCAATTTTGGTACGTTTTTATTAAATAAAGTCTGTATATTATTCAGATTTTCTTAGTTTTACCCAAGGTCCTTTTTCTGCCCCAGGATCCCGTATGGCATTTAGTTGTCATGTCTCTTTAAGCTCTTCTTGGCTGTGACAGTTTCTCAGACTTTCCTCGTTTGTGATGACCTTGAGAGTGTCGAGAACTACTTTTGAAGGATGTCCCTCAGTTGGGCTTTGTGTGATGTTTTTCTCATGATTGCACTGTGTTGTGGGTTTTTGATAGGAAAACTATTCCCATCACATTTTATCAAAGGTACATACTATCACCTTAACTGCCATTAACCTCATCACCTGGCTGCAGGTAGTGTTTGTCAGGTTTCTCCACTGTAAGGTACTCCTTTTTTCCTGGGTGTGGATTTTTGAAAGTTTCCGCACATCTTACGTCACACCAATCAACTGTTTATTTTGGCTATTTACTGTCTTTGTTTAATAATTGTCTTTCTGTTTACCGTGTCACTCGCATCTGTCTACATCGGAGTGGGGAAATCATTATGTGAAGCCAAAGTATTTCCAATCTTGTCCCCTCTCTGGTGACAATGATGCCTTTCACCTTGGGTCCACCCTGTGTCCTATACTAATTCTCTAGACCTTTGCTGTTCAGTGAATAGCCACTAACCACCAGTGGCTATTTAAACTCAAATTAGTTAAAATTAAAATTAAAAATTCAATTCCTTAGTTCCACTCCTCACATTTCAAATGCTCCGTGGTGAGTGGCTACTGTATTGGGCAGTACAGGTTATAGAAAATTTCTAGAAAGTTCTATCGTGACAGTGTTGCTCTAAACGGAAAGTGTCTGATTTTCTCTTTTTATTTTTTAATTAAATTCCTCTTCTAAAAATTATACAAGTAACACATTTTTCATTATAACCAGCGATGAATAAGATGTAGAAAAAAAATCTCCTCCCCATTTCTTCCTCATCCCTGTCCCCTCCCCCCCTTGCCAGGGATAACCAATGTTATAGCACTCTTGTCCATGAGCCTACAGACATATACACAATCATAGACTGGAATACCAGGCATTTTTGGTCATTGTTCTTTGCAAAATAAAGTCATCATATGCTGTACATGTTTCTTTTCCTTTTCTCACGTGTAATACATCATGAACACCTCCTTGGGTCAATAGGTTCACTCCTAATTTACTCTTTATTATGGCTGCATGAAATTGTATGTGAAGGGTATATTGTGATATATTCAACTGTTTCCCAATCCAAGGACATCAAAGCTTCCAGGGTGTTTTTTTTTTTTTTTTTTTTTGGCTCTTCTAAACAACACTCTGGGCAAACCTGCTGCAAAAGACTTCTTTAAAGCCTCAAGAGGCAAAGATGTCACTTTAAGGACTAAGGTGCGCCTGACCCAAGCCATGGTACTTTCAATCACCTCATATGCATGTGAAAGTTGGACAATGAATAAAGAAGACTGAAGAATTGATGCCTTTGAATTATGGTGTTGGTGAAGAATATTGAATATAGCACGGACCGCCAGAAGAATGAACAAACCAGTCTTGGAAGTTGTATAGCCAAAATGCTCTTTAGGAGCAAGGATGGCAAGACTTTGTCTCACATACTTTGGACATCCCATCAGGAGGGACCAGTCCCTGGAGAAGGACATCAGGCTTGGTAAGGTAGAGGGTCAGCGAAAAAGAGGAAGACCCTCAACAAGATAGATTGACACAGTGGCTGCAGCAATGAATTCAAGCACAGCAATGATTGTGAGGATGGCACAGGACCGGGCAGTGTTTTGTTCTGTTGTACATAGGGTAGCTTTGAGTCCGAAACAACTTGAGGTCATCTAACAATATCACAGTGCTCTAATAAATACCCTCCTACCTGATCCCCATCCACTGGTACCTTTCTTTCTTAGGAAAAAAAAAAAAAAAAAAACCAATCCCGTTGCCCTCAAGTTGTTTCTGACTCATAGCGACTCTAGAGAACAGAGTAGAACTTCCTGCATGGTTTCCTAGGCTGTAATCTTTACAGGAACACTGCCACATCTTTCTCCCATGGAGTGGCTGTTGGGTTCGAACCACCAACCTTTTGGTTAGCAGCCAAGCACTTGACCACTGTGCCAATTCCCAAACCCAAACCCAAACCCAATGCTGTCGAGTTGCTTCCAACTCATACAGACCATATAGGACAGAGTAGAACTGCCCCAAAGGGTTTCCAAGGAGTGGCTGATGGATTCAAACTGCCTACCTTTTGGTTGGTATGGATATTTATCTAATTGCAATAGATATTGACAGATCTATTTTCCAAAAGGCTGTGATGATTCCTGGTCACACCAGCAATGTATGAGCATACCTGTTTTTCCTCATACACACCAGCCCTGGTTGTTATTGCTTTTTTGATTTATTATTATTATTATTTTACAAATCTAATAGTTTTAAAAAATAGCATTTTATTGGTGCTCCACTTTGCATTTTCCTGCTACCATGCTGTTATTGGAAACCCTGGTGGCGTAGTGGTTAAGTGCTACGGCTGCTAACCAAGAGGTCGGCAGTTCGAATCCACCAGGCACTCCTTGGAAACTCTTTGGGGCAGTTCTACTCTGTCCTATAGGGTCGCTGTGAGTCGGAATTGACTTGACGGCACTGGGTTTTCTGGGAATTCTTTATGACTAAGAAAGCATTTGACACAGAGTTCAAGGTTAAACTTGCAAATCCAGGATGGCCAAGCGCCATGTTGGAGGCTCTGTTCTGCCTCTCCACGCAGTTCCCTTGCCCGGGTGGACGGGAAAGCCAGCTGGGGTGAAGATGGTGAAATGAAGCTTAATGAATAACCCTGGGGAATGACTGGCCAGGGTGGGTGCTTGATGGCCTGAGGTGTCAGGGACGGGGCTGTCTGACGAACACAGCTCTAAGAAGGGACAGGTCAGTGACCTGCCCACCTCTCTAGCCTCATTTGAAGCTGCCACCCTGTCCTCTCCCCACCCTTTCCATCACCCAGGCCAGGAACTTTGGCAACCAAGTCCATCTGGACTTGAGTCCTGTCTCTGCCTCTGGTGTGTGACCTTGGGGAAGCAACTTGGCCTCTCTGAGTCTGTTTCCACAATGTAGGATTCATTGCAGTACCCACCTTTCCAGGTTGTGTAAGGATTCTGTGAGGTAACGAGTTCATGTCCCCAAACTTTGGACATTCACGTGTCACCTTCACAATTTTTTGCCATATTTTGTGTCACTTCTTCTGTATACCACCACTCATCTGTCAGTTTGTCATACTCTGGTGGCTTGTGTGTTGCTATGGTGCTGAAAGCTATGCCACCAATATTTCAAATACCAACAAGGTCACCCATGGTGGACAGGTTTCAGAGGAGCTTCTAGACTAAGACAGACGACAAAGAAGGACCTAGTAGTCTACTTTTTTTGAAAAATCGGCCAGTGAAAACCTTATGAATACCTGCGGCACATTGTCTGTTATAGTGCCAACTTCCAGGTTGGAAGGCACTCAAGAGATGACTGGGAAGAGCTGCCTCCTCAATGTAGAGTTGACCTTAATGACGTGGATGGAGCAAAGCTTTTGGGACCTTCATCTGATGATGTGGCATGAGTCAAAAGTCCATTAAAGCAAAGATGTAACTTTGATGACTAAGGCGCAGCTTACTCAAGTCATGGTATTTTCAGTCACTTCATATGCATGCAAAAACTGGACAATGAATAAGATTTAATGCATTTGAATCATGGTGTTGGTGAAGAATATTGAATATACAATGGACTGCCAGAAGAATGAACAAAACTGTCTTAGAAGAAGAACCGCCAGAATGTTCCTTAGAAGCGAGAATGGTGAGACTTCATCCCACGTACTTTGGACATGCCATCAGGAGGGCCCAGTCCCTGGAGAAGGACATCATGCTTGGTGGAGGGTCAGCAAAAAAGAGGAAGGTCCTCAGTGAGATAGATTGACACAGTGGCTGCGACAATGGGCTAAAACATTGCAACGATTGTGAGGATGATGCAAGACCAGGCAGTGTTTTGTTCTGTTGTACACATGGTCGCTATGAGTTGGAACTGACTCAATGGCACCCAGCAACAACAATAACTTCTATGTAGTAATAATACCAACAGCAGCAGTAGTTGTTACTGTTCTCAATGTTCTACAGATATTACCTCATTTAACT
This sequence comes from Elephas maximus indicus, assembly GCF_024166365.1. Lineage (NCBI taxonomy): Eukaryota > Metazoa > Chordata > Mammalia > Proboscidea > Elephantidae > Elephas > Elephas maximus. Next base: position 11,503,793 of record NC_064840.1, read on the forward strand.
CTCACACCAATTAAACATTAGTAACATTTGATCACCATCTTACCATTGAGAAAACTAAGGTCACACAGCCAGTAGGTGACAGAGCTGGTATTTGGGTCTGTGTTCAAACCGTTAAGCAATACTGCTTTGCCATGCTAGAAACTACTAGCCTTAACTTAATATTTTCCTTTAAACAGACTCCCTTTTCAAACTTTAATGCCTGCTTTAGCTTCTTCCTAAGCAGTAATATCCATGAAATTATGGATTTGAAATTATTATATATATAGAGAGAGAGAGGGAGAGGGAGCAAACAAGCAAGTGAGCCCCGGTGGTGCAATAGTTAAGCACTCGGCTGCTAATTGAAAGGCTTGCGGCTCCAACCCACCAGTGGCACCACAAGAGAAAAGACCTGGTGAGCTGCTGTAAAGTTTACAGCCTAGAGGACCCTATGGGACGGGCAGTTCCACTCTGCCATATAAGGTCGCTATGAGTCGGAATCGATGGCACACAACAACATATACATAGACCTCGCAGTTTCCGTCAAGTTGACTCATGGTGACTCCATGTGCGACAGAGTAGAACTCTGACCCACAGGGTTTTCAATGGCTGATTTTTTGGAAGTAGATCTCCAGGCCTTTCTTCTGAGGTGTCTCTGGGCGGACTTAAACCTTCATCCTTTCAGTTAGCATCCAAGCGTGTTAACCATTTACACCATCCAGGACTATGTATATGTATATAGATACATATACATAGATACTTATACATAGATACTTTTTTTTTTTTATAGATACATATAAATAGATACTGTCTTAGTTATCTAGTGCTGCTGTTACAGAAAACCACAAGTGGATGGCTTTAACAAAGAGAAATTTATCTCCTCACAGTAAAGTAGGCTAAAAGTCTAAATTCAGGGTGTCAGCTTCAGGGGAAGGCTTTCTCTCTCTGTCGGCCTTGTCATTAATCTTCCCCGGGACTAGGAGCTTCTCTGCCCAGGAACCCTGGGTCCAAAGGACATGCTCTGCTCTCAGCACTTTCTTGGTGGTATGAGGTCCCCTCCTCTCCGCTCACTTTCCTTTCCTTTTATCTCTTGTAAGATAAAAGGTGGTGCAGGTCACACCTTAGGGAAACTCCCTTTACATTGGATCAGGGATGTGCCCTTAGTAAAAAAAAAATAGTGAGGGTGTTAAAATCCCACCCTAATCCTCTAACGTGAAATTACAATCACAAAGTGGAGGACAACCACACAATATTGGGAATCATGGCCGAACCAAGTTGACACATATTTTGGGGGACACAATTCAATGCACAACAGATATATGTATATGAAACTCCCAACACAGAAAGAAATATCCAATTATTTAAAACAAACAAACAAAAAAAAAACAAGCTTTTGGAATATGCTGGTCAGCATGAAAGGGCCTGGCATACAGTAGGCATGCAATAAATGCAGCTGCCATGTTCCTTGTCCAAGCCTCAGTTGTGTGCTAAGGTCCTGCCTGCTTCAGGAAGTCTTCCCTGATACCCCCTCCCCCAGCCGCCCTCTGTCCTCCAAGAGGGTTTTGGAGTTGTCACTGGACTAGGTGTCTTCCTCTCCCCTCAAGGCTGGGGGCCGTCTCAGGACATGAACTCGGTCTTTCCCCTCCACTTGCCCCCGTGTCCCCAGCACCTAGTCCAGGACAGGACATCAGACTAGGACTGGTGCATGTTTAATACTGAGAATGATGGTGAAGTTGCCAGGTCCTTTCAAGGATTCTGGCCAAGCAGTTCGACTTGACCCCAAGGGGCCAGGAGTTAATCATCAAACCTGGGGCAGTTACATGCAATCAAAGAAGGACACAGAACACCTGGGCTGCCAAGTCCTTGCTGGTCCTCTCACTTTACAGATGGGGAAACTGAGGGCTAGAGATGGGCAGGACTGGCTCAGGTTCACCCAGTGAGATGGTGATACAGGCAAGATGTGAATCTGATCATGTCACTCCCTGCTTAAAGCCTTCTGTGGTTTCCTAGTGCCCCGGATAAGGCCCAGACTCTTGACTGGCCCAGGCACGCTGTGGACTCTGGCTCCTGCCCTCCTCTCCAGCCCTACCCCTGCCTTCTTTGTCCAGAAATACATCAATCTTTCAATTCTAGACCTTTGCACTCCGTGCTCCCTGATACCTGACTCAACTCAGACTTACCCTCCTCCAGGAAACCTTCCCAGCCCTCCAGGGCCAGGTGAGTTTCCTTTTCTGGGCTCCCACCGTCACTCCCTCTCTGCTGCCCCCTTCTGATGGCACTGACACTAATTGCTCTTCAAGGGCCCCATTAGGCTTCGGGAGGGAAGGGGACAAGCTGTCTTCTTTGAGTCTAAGAGTCCCAGGACATGGCACATAGTAGGTGTCCAGAAAAAATTTGTTAAATGAATGAATGAATGGCAAGAGTCGTTTATTTGGACAACAGGTGTTTGTTTGGCTTCCTATGTTGAATGTAAAATAACAGAGATAAAGAGGGGCCAGATAAAAATGGCTCGCTGATCCTTGTCCTTGTTTTTCCTAACCTGTCTCGCACCTAAGCTGACACCAACAACGGTCCAGGGAGAACGGCTTGGCGTCCAGGAAGAGCATCGGAGCTGGAGGAAGATTTAGAGATGTGTCACGAAAACTGTAGTCCGGGGTGGGGGGCAAAGGAGGTTTCTGTCCCTTGTGGCTGAGTGGCTTGGCCAAGCGGGCTCCTTCTCTGAGCCTCAGTTTCATCAGGGCATTGTGGGATAGGGAGGCAGTGTGGGTTGCTCTCGTCCCCTTTCCTCTTCGGTCCTGAGCCTTGGGAGCTGGGACTGGCCCTTTAACATGGGAGGCGGGGCCAAGGCCACTTCAGGCAGCGGGAAGCTGGGCAGAGCTGGTGTCCTGGGAGCAGGCGGGCAGCAGGCCAGGGCTGAGCACAGCTGGACTCTGCCGGGCTGGGAAGTGAGGGGCCTCTCCACGTGTGTGGGGGGAGGGTGTGCAGTGGTGTCTGTGACTCCAGGCTGAGTGGGGGGAACTGAGAGGGAGTGACAGCGGCCTACTCCCCACCAGGAGCCTTGGGACAGCTCAGGGTACCCTGCACCCTGCCTGCCCTGAAGAAGAAGGTAGGCACTGGGGACCCTCTGCTGGCCAGAGGGGTGGGGGCCGGGCAATCTGCCAGCCAAGGGCCAGCCCGGGGTTTCCCAGCCCTGGTGCCAGTAATGGTGACCTACGGGAAAAGGCCCCAGGGACTGAAAGGGAGTGGGGGGCGGGGAGCAAGACTGGTGGAAAGGGGTGTTGTTGTTAGTTTCCCTCAAGTCAAATACGGCTCATGGAGTCCTCACGTGTACAGGGTGTAAGAATGAAACTGCTCCACAGGGTTTTCAGAGCTGGGAACTTTCAGAAGCAGATTGCCAGGCCTGTCTTCTGAGGCAACTCTGGGTGGGTTTGAACTGCCAGCCTTACGGGACTGCCAGCCTTTTGGCTTCAGGTTGAGCACTTAACTGTTTCTGCCACCCAGGGACTCTGAAAAGGGTAGAGGCCTTTCCCCCAATTTGCAAATGAGGCACTGAGAGGTCACACAGAGCCCATGTTTCCCAGCCCTTTACTCCGCGGCAGCGTGGGCCCAGTGCTTCCAGCTCAGCCCCAGGGCCTGTCTCACACAGTGAGAGCTGCTGGGCCCCAGACCTCAGGCTGGGAGGGACCCATTCCCTGACTTTGGCCTGGGACCCTGATGGAGTCTGGGCTTGACAAGGCTGTTGGCAACTTGTGGTTACCCATTTAACTGATGCCTGCTGTCCTTTTGTGGGTGGTCAGTATTACTAAGAGGGCTGGGGAAACCTGGAGGTCGAGCTAGGAGAGTTTGGCTCCTAAGGACAACTGGCGATTAATTATTAAATATAATAATAATAAAGGGAGATATGCATAGTGATTAGAAGCACAGACACCAAAGCCAGAATGCCTGCACTTGAATCCTGGCTGTGCCGTTTCTAGCTCTGTGGCCTTGGACAAGTTACTTAACCTCTGGGTCTCAGTTTCACTGACTATATAATGGACGTAGTAATGTAACCTATCTCATAGGGTTGTTGTAGGGATTAAATGAAATAATACAGAAGGTGCTTGGCACAGTGTCCGGCTCATAGTAAATCACACACTGCTATTAGCTATTGCTGTAATCATTGTGACTTTGAAATGATGATAAAGGCCACCATTTACTAAGCACATTCTGTACGTGAGGCACAGTGCTTTTATGGCCTCATTTAACTCTCCCAGTGACCCTGTAACGCACAAGCACTTCATCCAGTTTGTTGTATGGGTAGTTCATTCTCAGGCCACCTTACTTCTCTCCCCTAAGTAGGTCCCCTGGTTCTTCTCCTTCACAGATCCCTATGTACTTGTTTCCCTAGGTACAGTTTTCACCATGCCTAATTATTTCGTTTATCTACATGATTATTTGTTAAATGCTGATCTCCCCCATCAGACTGTAAGTCAGCTCCAAGAGCAAACTTGGTCTTGTTTACCATGGTACCCAGGTACAGAGGACAGGGCCTGAACTGCATAGGTGTCCTGTATAGATGCTAGAGTGAGGCCCCACTGAGACAACGTCTCTAAAGTACTCAGCCCGGTTGTTAGAACATCTCCAAATTACTCAGGCTGAGGACTACAAACTAAAACGAAACCCAGTGCCATCGAGTCAATTCTGACTCAGAGCGACCCTATAGGACAGAGTAGAACTGCCCCACAGGGTTTCCAAGGAGCACCTGGTGGATTTGAACTGCTGACCTTTTGGTTAACAGCTGTAGTACCTAACTACTACCCCCCCAGGGTTTCCACTAGGGACTGTTATTGCCCCCACTTCACAGAAAGGGAAACTGAGACACAGAGAGGTTAAGGTGTTTGTCTGGGTCATACAGTCAGAGCTGGTTACTAACTTTGGTCTCTGCTTGTCCCCAAAGCCCATGTACTTGGGCTCCAGGGCCGAGGGGAGGCCTGGGCCGGGGTATGCTGGCTTTGGGGACTAGTGAAGACCCATGCCCCCCGCCCCAGTGCCCAGACCAGGGGGTGCGATTGATGAAAGTGGGAGGAGGTGGCTTTGCCCTACCTGGGGAGTCCTGAGGCCACCCTGACAAGGGAATGGGGTCAGATCTAGGGGCGAGAGGTCTGAACAGCTCTGATGCAGGGACCCCCAGCCTTAACTGAGGGCTTTGGCCTATGGGTATGTGCTTGGGGAGGCTGCAGCACTCCCCCTGGTGGTCATCAGTGGAACTGGTGGGCTGGTCCAAGGCTTTTCTGCTCTGGTGAGAAAAGTAGGGTTTTTTGTGCTTCTTTGTCCACAATAAATGTTTTTAAAAGTTTTATTACTGAAAGAGACCTTTCCTGACCATTCTCCATAAGATAACACCCCCATGCCCATCATTCTTATTAGAAATTTTATGGTCTGTTTCCCCAACTAGAATGTGAGCTCAGGCAAACTTGTCCATTACTGGGACTGCAGATTGGGAACCATGTAGCAGTAGTAGGTGCTCCATAAATGTTTTTGAATGAATGAAGGAATCCCCCACTCCCTCATTCATTCATGCATCACCATGCATCAGCCACATTCTACATCCCCAGCACATGGGCAGCTGCAGTAACAGAATGAAAGGGTCCCTGTCCTGATGGGGAAACTGAGGCTCAGAGAGGTGTGGATAATTGCTGGAGTCTCACAGCTTGGAAGCAGACAGAGCTAAGGGAGCCTAATTTGGGGGATTCTCTACCTCCCCCTTCCCTGTTCTGGGTAAGGGGACTCTTGGGTGGAGCCGCCTGGGCTTTGATGTCTGTGTCTTCCTGCAGGTGTTCTCAGTGTCTGCTGTCATATGGAGAGCTCCTTGATGGGTGAGCAGTTCCACACAGTCACACCTCTGCTGGAGAGCTGGGCACTGTCCCAGGTGGCGGGCACAACCATCCTCCTCAAGTGTGAGAACGTGCAGCCGGCCGGCTCCTTCAAGATCCGGGGCATCGGGCATTTCTGCCAGGAGGTGAGGGTGTGGGGGCAGGAGGGAAGGGGTAAGGTTGTACAGGTGGGAGGGGAGAGGTGAAGGGTGTGGACTAGATGGTGGTGAGGGCAGGAGAGGAGAACGGAGCTTGTGCAGATGGGAAGGGAGGGCTTTGGGCAGTATGGGGTGAGGAATGTTGGGGGTAGGTGGAATGAAGAGGGTCTAAGTCCATTCCACACAGCCACTCTGACACCTGCTCAGGTTAGCCCCAACCCCATCCCTTCTCTTCCCAGGTGGCCAAGAAGGGATGCAGACACCTGGTGTGCTCCTCAGGTGACCCATCTCTTTCTGCTTCACGGGGGTCCTCAAGACTGTGGGTAGGGGAGGCTGAGCTGGGTGGAGCAGCAGTTGATATTCAGGGCTTGGTCTACTCTTAAGGTCCATCTTCATCAAGCTCATGCCTTCAGAAGGGCCCCTCATATATCCTCTTCCTTTCCATCATTCAGGACTCATGGTAACAAGTGACAGAAACCCAATTCATACAGGCTTAAGCTAAAGAGGAATTAACAGGCTTTAAGAACTGAAAAGTTCTGGGATAAGTGGCTTTCAGGCATGGCTGGATCTAGGAACTCTCCTCTATATCCCTCCTCTTGGCTTTCTTTTCCCCTATGTTAGCTTCATTCTCATACTGACCTCACGGCAGCAAGATGGCTGCCAGGAGTTCCAGGCTGGCATCCTACCCTCCTACCAACCCTAGTGAAAAGAAAGCACCCGTTCTTGAAGGTTTCCCTTAATCCTGGAATTGGTCTTTTTGGCCCAGCTTGTGTCCTGTACTCACCCTGGAATCTATCATAGGACAGGAAATTGAGTTCTCTGTTGACTCAGTCTGGATCAGGTGTCCACCTCTGGAGCCAGGAGTAGGAGCCAATGACAGGACATATGAGAGTGGGGGGAGGAGTGACTCCCAAAGGAAAATGGGGGGAGGGGGAGGGAAGTCAGCAGACTGACACAGCACTGCCCTCTCCACTACTTCCACTGCCTCCCTAGGGGGCAATGCGGGTGTTGCTGCCGCCTATGCCGCTCGGAAGCTGGGCATTCCTGCCACCATCGTGCTCCCTGAGAGCACCTCCCTGCAGGTGGTGAGGAGGCTGCAGGGGGAAGGGGCCCAGGTGCAGCTGGCTGGAAAGGTAAGGACCCCAGGAAGGGGGAAACTGGCTGGAGTGGGTTGGTCCCGCCTCACCCCCACCCCACTCCTAAGAGCTTCTGTCTCCTTTTCCCTTGGATGAGCTATGGCTGGGACCCAGTCTTCTCTTAGGATGGCAGAGCTGAGGCAGGGAGTGATGTGTAATGTAGAGTGATGGCTGGGACCCCCGCCTGGCCTCTCCTCACCCCGAGGGGCCCTCCCATGCATGCACCCAGGAGAAACAGGAAGCTGCTGACAAACAGGAGCCTGTCTGTCTCCCTCCATCCTCATCAGCATTTGGTATTATCCACTTGTAGAATTTTACCCTTTGATAAGACAAAAAGCATAAAGAAAGATGATGGCAGCATCAGCGGCCACAACAATGGACTCAAGCATGGCAACAGTTATCAGGATGGCACAGGACCGGGCTGTGTTTCCTTCTGTTGTGCATAGGGTCGCTGTGAGTCGGAACCCACACAACAGCACCTAACAACTACAGACCATCCCGACATGAAAGACGCCCACTGATAAGGGTATCACTGGTTCTCTTTGTTACCAAAGAAACAGGCATGGAATCCTTCTCGCCTCCTGGGAAGAAGGAAAAATCATCCCTGGAAAGCAGATTTTAAAAACTCCTCAAAACTAAAACTAAAAACCAGCCATGGTACCCAAAATCTAGTCTCCAAATACTAGTGTATACAATTCTCTTCCTTCCTTCCTCCCCTCCCTTCCTCCTTTTTTTCTTCCACCATCTATTTATTCTTCTATCTAACCATTCTTCCATACTTCCCTCCTCCCTTTCATCCACCCATCTACCCTCCCACCCATCCACCCATCCGCCCATCCATCCATCCGTCCATCCGTCCATTCATCCATCCATTCCATTCATCCATCCATCCGCCTACCCACCTGTCTGTCCACCCATCTGTCCATCCTTCCTTCTATCCATCTATCACTCTCTTTTCTTCCCACCCTCCTTCCCTTTCCACCCTTCTTTCCGCCCATCCATTCATCCACCCACCCATCCAGATATTCACTGAGTACCTACTATGTGCCTGCACTGTATTAGCCAGTGCTGAGGATAAAAAAAAAAAAATTTAATAAGACATTCTCTTTATTTGCATGAAGCTCAAAGTCTTGTGGGAAGACACACAGGCAACTAGATGATTACAACAGAGCATGAGTGCTGTGATGGGAAAGCACAGGGTGCTGAGGAAGAGCGGATTAGGTAGATTGTATGCATCAGCTTCTGCTGCTAGAGAATGGTTCATAACAAACAGCCCCCAAATATCAGTGGCTTGTGAGAAACCTTCATTTCTCTTGCTCGAGGGTCTGTGGGTCAGCTAGGGTGATTCTGCCCCAGGCTGTAGGCAAGATTAAGGTTTTCATATGTGCCCTTCATCTTCCCTGACCAGTGGCCACCTGGACCATGTCCTTCTCAAGGGGAATGGCAAGAGGGCGTAGAGGAAACACACAATGCCTCTTAAGGCCTTGACTCAAAATATCACACTGTCACTTCCTCCGCATTCCATTTGTCCACCTGCAAGTCATTGCCCTTGTCCCAGGAGGCTCCTGGGTCCATGCCAGCTCTGGTGTCACCCCAGGGGTGTCCCCAGACAGCTGAATCCAGGGCCAGCTAGGAGACCCCAGGCTTCTGCTCCAGCCTCCATCGTGGTCCTGACACCTGGGTTCTTAGGAGCCCCTGGTTGGTTTCTCTTTAGGTCTGGGACGAGGCCAATATGAGGGCTCAAGAGTTGGCCAAGAGGGACGGCTGGGTGAACGTGCACCCATTTGACCACCCCCTGATATGGTAAGCTTGGTGCCCCTCCTCAGAGCTGGGAGGTCCTCATTGAGATATGGTCCTCCCATTGGACAGAAGGGGAAAATGAGGCCCAGAGGGGAGAAGGAGCTTTGAAGTCAGAGTTCAGGCCCTGCTTTTGCCACTTGTGAGTTGTGTGACTTTGTGCAAGGCAGCTTACCACCCATGCCTCAGTTTCCGTATGTGTAAAGTAAAAATGATAGTTTAATATGTCCTCTTTACTGAGTGTGTCCTCTGGGGACAGATACCAGGCTAAGGGCTCTCTCTTCACTCTTCTCTGCAATCCTCCCCAGAGCCCTAGTGGTGGGTATTGTTGCTCCCATTTTACCGGTGAGGAAACTGAGGCGGGGGGTCAAGCAACTTTCCCAAGGTCACACAGTGAGTGAGTGGCAGAGACACTGGGTCTGAAAGCCGGAACTTGAGTCAGGCTGGCTCCAAGTGATATGATGGTCCCCTCTTAACCACACACACTAGCGTTGCTTCTTTCTAAAGTCATGGGGGGATTTAACGGAATAATGTCTGAGAAAGCACCTGGGAAGTTGATGGAGGGGGAAAGAATGAAGGAAGGAATAAATGAACCAAGTGAGAGCATGAAAGATGATTGATCTAAGTGTGGTAGGGTCTCCTCTCCCTTTGCTGTGGATGCGGAGGGGGATGGTGAAGAAGAGGGTTTGTATACATGTGGGGGTGAGGAACTTGTGGGGGGCTGGCGGAGTTCCCTGACCCTGCCCCTCCTCCCACCCCCCTCTCCAGGGAAGGCCACGCCAGCCTGGTTCGGGAGCTGAAGGCAGCACTGGGAGCCCCACCAGGAGCGCTGGTGCTGGCGGTAGGGGGCGGAGGGCTGCTGGCTGGGGTAGTGGGCGGCCTGGTGGAGGTGGGCTGGCAGCAAGTACCTGTCATCGCCATGGAAACCCGCGGGGCGCACTGCTTCAATGCGGCCATCGAGGCGGGCAGGCTGGTCACTCTGCCGGGCATCACCAGGTGGGCACTGGCAATTGTGAATTGTGAGGGACTGGGGGCGGGGTGTGTCACTGCCTCAGAGTCTCCCAGTCCTGGCCAGTGGGGGGTGCCCAAGAGGGTCTTCTTGCCTGGAACTCCATCCACAGCAGGGTGAGTGTAAGTTAGAAGGCAGTGCTGAAAAATTAGACAAAGGCATATGACTCATTTAAGTTTCATCAGTTAAAAGCAGTTTTATGAGTTTGTATCATTACAAAAGCAATTTAAGTGTGTTACAGATACGTGAGAAAATCTAGACAGGAACAAACAACACAAAACGAAACATGACACTCAGTTCCACCCTCCAGACACAAATATGGCTCAGACTGGCTGTATTTTCTCCAGTCTTTGTTTTTTTTTTTTTTTTTTTTCTTTTTTCTACCTCCCTTGTGCATATATGAGGAGCCCTGGTGGCACAGTGGTTAAATGCTCGGCTGCTAACTGAAAGGTCAGTGGTGCGAATCCACCAGCCTCTCTTTGGCAGAAAGATGTGGCAATCTGCTTCCATAAAGATTACAGCCTTGGAAACCTTATGGGGCAGTTCTCCTCTGTCCTACAGGGCCGCTATGAGTCGAAACACCTTGACGGCAGTGGGTTTGGCTTTTTGGTGATTATTTTATAACCTCTATGTTTCCAGTGAAGTCCCTGGGTGGTAGAAATGGTTAATGTGTTCAGCTGCCAACAGAAAGTCTGGTGGTTTAAGTCCACCTAGAGGTGCCTCTAAAGCGAGGCCTGGCAATCTACTTCTGAGACGCCACAGCCACTGAGAAGCCTGGAGCACAGTTCTATTCTGACACACACCTGGTCGCCATGAGTTAGAACCCACTCGACGGCAATCGGCTACTAGCATTTTTCTAGTTCATATTCTATATCACGAACGTAGTTCCATTTCTCTGTTGTTTTTTTTTTTTCTGCCACATCATCAGAAAGCTTCCCCCCCGTTACATTTTTGGCGGGGCGGGGGGGGGGTAGTTTTTATTTATTTATTTTCATTGTGGTAAACACCGTGTAACAAAACATTTGCCGTTTCAATGTTCTTCACAGGTACAGTTTAGAGACACTAATTTTTGTTTATCATGTTATTCAGCCATCACCCTTATCAGTTCCCCAATTTTTCCATCTGCTCCACTGCGTTTTGTAACTGATTTTAATTCAACTGTGGACGATATCTGAAGAACAAACTAACAGAGCATGGTCCAACCTCCAAGCCCAGCCTCATCTCACACACTACCTTGTCATCACCACCAACCCCTCCATGGATCCTATCACTTCCGCCTTTATGGAACGTCATCAGGTGCTGGCACTTAGGATATAACTGTGTATACAGCAAGGCGTCTGAAATCAAGACAGCCTTTTAAGTCATTTTTATTAAGCACTGAATTTTTTTTTTTTTTTTTTATGTGCGAGGTTCCAGGTAGCCAATTAGAAAAACTAAGCTCAGTCCTTGCTTCAAGCAGAATGAAACCTCCACCCACGAGTCTTCTGCTTGTCTTTCTGGAACCATTTCCACTCTTTTCCAACCCACACTACACTCTAGCGCTCGCGATGCTGAGCTCTAGCCCATCGCAAGACTAGGGAGGGCAGCCTGGGGCTGGGGGACCAGGGCGGTGCAGGGAGGAGCCTGCTTCTCCAGCTTTTCCCTTACCCGTCCCTGCACTCCCTGTCCGCCTTCCCCCACCCTGCAGCGTGGCCAAGAGCCTGGGTGCCAAGACGGTGGCCGCGCGGGCCCTGGCGTGCACGCAGGAGTGCACGATCCTCTCTGAGGTGGTGGAGGATGTGGAAGCCGTGAGTGCTGTGCAGCGGTTCCTTGGTGAGTGAGCATGTTCTCCGCCCAGGGGCTGGAGACCCACAGAGTCTCTGGACCCTCTAGAGTGAGTGTGTTCTGAGTCCTCTGTATCCTCAAAACCTAGTGCAGGGTTGCGTATGCAGTAGTTACAAAATAAGTGCACGCCGAGTCGATAGAAGGGTGGGTGGGGTGAGGAAGGAGTGTATCCTGCTGTCTCCAGCCTCCAGTCTGTCATACATGCTGTTCCTTCCTTGGGCATGCCTATCCCTGGCCATGCTCCCTATCAGTTTCCCAAGACTAAGGACTATTCTTCTTCTTTCAGGAAGCCTCCCCTGCCTGGGTTTGAGGCCTCTTATGTGCCAACCCATCTGTTCACAACTGCCTGGTTTTTATCCATCTATATATCACTAGACTGAGCTCCGTGAAGAGGGGTGGTGGTGTGTCTTGCTCACTGCTCTGTCCCCAGGGCCCTCCTAGTATAGGGCCTGGCAGGGAGTGGGGCTCAACAAGTATTTGTTGCATGAATGAATGAATGTTTGAGTGAGTGTAAAGGTGGATGGTGGATAGACGGATGTGGATGGATGGGTAGATAAATTGATGGGGTAATGGATTGGTGAACGGTAGAGAAATGGGTGGATGGATGGATGGATGGACACATTGATTAATGGACATATTGATGAATGGACAAACAGTCAGATAACAGACAGGAGGATGGATGGATGGATGGATGGAAGGACGTATTATGGATGGATGGATGGATGGATGGATGGATGGATGGATGGATGGATGGATGGATGGATGGACAACATTGATTGATGGACACACTGATGGATGGACCGACAGTCTAATGATGGATAGGGGGATGGATGGTTACATAGATGGTAAGATTGATGGATGGGCAGAGAGACTACTGATGGATAGTGAGATGAATGGATGAATGGTTAGATAGATGGATGATGGATGAATGGATGAATAATGGCTGGATAGATGGGTAGGTGGATGGATGGATGATGAATAGATGTACGGATGTATAGATGGATAGATAGATGGGTGGATGGATGGATGGATGACTTCATGGGTCTATGGTGTCCAGGGCCTGCTGAACATTAACTGATTCTCTCTTTCTGTCCTCTCCTCTCCCCACCCCTTCTTGGGCAGATGACGAGCGTATGTTGGTGGAGCCTGCCTGCGGGGCAGCCTTGTCTGCCATCTACTCGGGTCTCCTGGGACGGCTCCAGGCTGAGGGCCGCCTCAGCCCCTCCCTGGCCTCAGTTGTGGTTATCGTGTGCGGAGGCAACAGCATTGATAGCCAAGAGCTCCAGGCCCTGAAAGCCCAGCTGGGCCAGAGCTAAGAGACCTGGCCTGGGAGGGTCAGCCGAGACCCAGAGACCCTGGAAGAGGCTCATGGACATCTCTGCGGCTGGCTGAGAGCAACATTTGTGCCAGCAGACAGCAGTGGAAGCTTCTGTGCTTCTGTGCCAGCAGCCTCGTGCAGGAAGCCCTCCTGAACACTCCCTTTGGCTTCACTGCAGCCCTGGCCAATAAACCCTTTCTGAGTTGAGTGTGTAACTCCCATGGGTCTGGTCTCTCCACCTCCATGAGGTTGTAGAAGGTGCATACAAACCTGAGGCAAACTCTGTGATGAAGTGACTCCAAGTGACATAGCTTGGCCACAAAGGTTTGAAAACCCAGGTTAGCCAAAGGGATCTAGCCACGCTGAATACCTACAAGGGCTTCCGTTACCTGGGCTACCTGCACAGGTTGACCAGGTCTGTCACTTTTCAGACCTGGGCGGATGAGGGCAATAATCTCCAGTCTTCAAGTGCTTGTTATGTGTCAGAAGCTCCTCTTAGGGCTTTCAGCTTGTTGCCTTCTTGAATATTCACAAAGGCACTTGAAGTAGGAACCATTATTATCGTTTGTCTTATCAGTGGGGAAACAGGCACAGGTATGTTACATAACTTGCCCAAAGTCACACTGCTAGAATACCACCCAGCCAGGGTTCAAACTCTATCGTCTTCAATATCACTGTACGTTGCTTGGACCTCAGTTTTCTTTGTGTGGGGTTAGGTGGTGGTGGGATATTCGGGGAGGGGGCAGGACCCCCAGGTCTGTCTGGTTGCACTTGTGGGTGGCAAAGTGAGGCAGGTCCTGGGCTGAGCATCAGGGACCTCCCACCCCTGAGAAGCAGCACTTTAGAAAAAAAAAATTTTATTTTTTAATTTTTTTTAGAAAGGGATGGAAAATTAGAATCTTTTGGAGCCACAAGGGGGCAGCAAAGCGTCTTCTATGGGGAAGGCTGGCTCCCAGCAGCAAGATCCTCGCTTTGGGTCCTCTTTGACTCTCTACCCTTGTAGGGTCCTAACCCCAGCTAGAGGGCCTGAGGTCCCTTAAATGGCTGTGGCCCACAGGCCTGGGATGGAGAGACTCAGAGTGTGGGATCCATACGGGGTCATGCAGTCCACCTCAGAACCTAGCTCCCAGCTTACCCTGGGCCTCTCTTTATTCTGCCCCATGCATGCTGTGTGACCCCAGGCAAGTTTCCTCCCCTCTCTGGGCCTCAGGGTGCACCTCTGTGCTGTGTGCTGTGGGAATCCCCCCTGCCCCTTCCCACCTCCTATCATTTGCCCAGGTTCTTGCCTCCGCCAGGCACTGCCTCACACAGGTTTTCTGAAGAGGAGGGTTTGAACGTGACAGTGACCGCTCTCTGCTTCTCCAGCTGTCTGGGCTCACTCTCTCATTGATCCCAGACACAGCCCTCAAATGCCAGGGTTCCCCAGCAGGGTTTCCTTGGAATCAGACAATGTCAGCGTCCCAGAATCAAGGAGAGATTAAGAGTCCTAGAGCCTTGAGAAAATGAAATGCCCTCTTAGCACCCCAGTCTTCGTATCTGTAAAATGGGTATTTTCAGGATGATTACTGTGGACCTGGCATATGTAGTCTTCCACTAAATGTTGTTGTTAGCTGCCGTCGAGTCGGTGCCCGACTCATGGCGACCCAAACACAGCAGAATAAAACACGGCCCTATCCCACTCCATCCCCGTGATCATTAGCAGATTGGACTATTGTGACCTGCAGGGTTTTCATTGGCTGATTTTTAGAAGTAGATTACCAGGCCTTTTTTCCTAGTCCGCCTTAGTTCTTACTATTTCCTCCACATTCCTCCCCCAACAACAGGGAGTGGGAAGGAGCTAGCATTTATGGAGCACCTGCTGTGTACTATGGGCTTCACCAGCCATTTCATTTAATCCCCACGATAACTCAGGTGGGAGAAACTATTACTGTCTCCATTTTGCAAATGAGGAAAGTGAGGTTGAGTCACTTACTCCAGGCCACGCAGCTAGACTGGAGCCCAGGTACATAAAAACCTGAAGTGTCCGTGTGTGACTGCTATGTTCTGCTACTCACACCGCCTTTCCTTTACTTGAACTCTGTCCCTGCATGCCGTGCTCTGTAGGCTTCTAGCCCCCTACACACTCTTCAAAGCCCAGTATGAGGGCAACTTCCTCCAGAAAGCCTCCCAGAATTACTTCAGCCACTGATGCTCTTGTCCCCGGTCCAGGTGAGTAGCAAAACCCACCTTGATTCCAGGTGCTCTGCCTCCCAGTTGGGCCTCTGCCCACATCCTCACCCTGTTGTCCGACCTCCTGGGAGACTTCTCAGCTGCTGTTTGTCCCTCTCCTGGTCTCAGAGAGTAGGAGATAAGAGACTGTTGACCCTGTCCAGATAACATATGTCAATTAGGTTAATGTAGTCTTTCCTGGTTGGCACCCAAGGCAAGAGGAGACCAGGGAGGGAGGCATGGGGAGAGAGCAAAGAGATGGGCCATAGTTGTTAAGACTTGATGTGGCAGGGATGGGCATGGGGGCAGCTGAGTCTCCTGGAAACTCTCAGCTGGGGAAATGGGGTGCGTAGGAGGAGGTCCAGGGAGCAGGGGCCACTCTGTGTTTGTCTAAGGCTGTGCCTGCAAACCTGTCTGCCAGGTGTGTGTACCTGCTGGAGATAAGCCCAGCTTCCCCACCCCATCTGGGGCCCCTCTCTGGGTCTCTGGCGATTCTAGCACCTGAGATTTCAGGGGCCTGGCCTCACTCCACGCTTTATCCCAGCCATAGAACCAAGGTGACCATGAGGTGTGGGATCCAGCCCTTGGCTGGCAGTTCTTGCTCCAGAGCTGGCCCCAGGCAGGGCAAGGGCATGGGACAGGGGCTCAGAGCCAGGCCGCTGCTGCTCCCCCTCCACAGCCTGGGCAGATGTCCAGCACATGGCAGGGCACCCACCCGATCACCTGCAGAGAAGGGGCTGGCCTCCATATTGGGGCAGTGATGGCTCAGGCTGACTTGGAGTTCCAAGTTGTGTGTGCGTGGTTGTGTGCGCCTGTTTATCTGTGTGCCTTTGTGCATGTGTGTTCCCCCCGTGCGCATACGGGAGAGCGCATGAATGCTTATGTTTTTTATAAGGGAATAAACCAGCTGCTGTCGAGTCAACTCTGACTCACGGCGACCCTATGTGTGTCGGAGTAGAACTCTACTCCACAGGGTTTTCAATGGCTGGTTTTCTGGAAGATCACCAGTTCTTCTGAGGTGCCTGGGGGTGGACTCGAACCTCCAACCTTTCAGTTAGTAGCCCAGCATGTTAACTGTTGGCACTACCGGGGACAGACTGCTACAGGGACACAAAAAGCCGGCCTCCTTGCGGTAAGGTGGGAAACTTCTACAGTGCTACTCCAGCTCCAGAGCCCCCCACCCTGCGTGGAATCAGACAGGGGCCAGACTCCTCCCCAAACTGCATCTGTGCCTAGCTTCCCCCCTCCTCCTGTTGACACCCCTCACTCCCCTTCTCCTGCGAGCCCCCCCTCCATAAATCACGTGCCAAGAGTCCCCATCTCTGGTTCTGCTTATAGGAAACCCAGCCTGCCTGGACCCTCACTCCCCTCTCCCCTTGTCCCATTGGCCTCTCCCTTCCCCAGTGTTTGTGCTTTTTAAACTCAACCAAAAATGTCAGCGGCAGGCTTCTCGCCTTGCTTCCAAACTCCCTGATAAATTCCACTGGCTGGGCGACCCCAGGAGAGGTTTTCTGGAGCAAGGAACCCCATAAATCACCTTGCTGCCACTCCGCGTGGGCAATATCTTATGTAAAAAGGTGTTTCTTGGGAGCGCCACAGGCAGGAGAATCCTATTACAAGCCGCCCCATTAATTATAAAGAGTCAAGTCCACCCTTTCCTGCGATTTTTTATCTTAAGTCCGAAAACTGACTACCTTCACCAATCCTTCCCTTCAAAAAAGGAAAAAACCCTAAAGAATAAAATAAATGTTTGAAGAACGAATACCAAAATTTCTCCTCTTAGGGGAGAACAAGCAGAGAGAGAAGTGAGTGGGAAATGGCTTTTTTTCCTTCTCCTTCCTTTTCAGATAAAAGTGATTGAGTGCTTGGTGCCTTTCCTTGATTCCTCAGCCCTTGGAAGTAGGTGCTGTAGTTCAACCCATACTACAGATGAGGCAAACTGAGGCTCATCTAAAGTTATGTGGTCTGTTCTGAGCTGGGGAACCAGATGCTGTGAGTTGACTATGGCTCACGGCGACCCCGTGTGTGTCAGAGTAGCACTGTGCTCTGTAAGGTTTTCAGTGGCTGATTTTTTGGAAGTAGGTCGCCAGGCCTTTCTTCCGAGTTGCCTCTGAGTGGGCTCGAATCTCCAACCTTTCGGTTAGCAGCCAAGTGCACTAACCATTTGTACTACCCAGAGACTTCTCTGGGATGGTGAGGTAGGCAGAAAGATCTGGGTTCAAATCCCATCTCTGTGGCTTCTAGCTAAGACCCCAAGCAAGTGAATTAACCTCTCTGAGCCTCAGTTTCTTCTTATACAAAATGGGGGAATAGAAGGATTCCTTAAAAGCTTCCAGGGAGAAGATAGGCTATAATGAACAGCAAGGACACAAGTCAGCGATGTCCCTCACCCAGGCGACTGCAACAGTCTCTCCGCTGGTCTCCCTGCTGCCAGTCTTGAGGATGTCCCCACCCCCTGATTAATTCACAACCCAGAAGCCAGAACATTCTTAAACAAACCTGAGGAAGATATCTGCACCCCCCTGCTTGAACCCCACCCAGGCCCCTGCTGCCTTTAGGATAAAGGGCCAACCCCTCACCTTGGCTTGCGGGGTCCAGCACCATCTGGCTTCAGCTCCTGCCCCTTCTGCCAGGCTCACCTAGTTACAGCCATGCTGGCCACTTTCTCCTCCTAGAACTCATCGAGCTTTTTCCCGCTGCGGGGCCATTGCCTCTGCTGTTTCCTTTGCCTGGCACATGCTTTCCCCAGGTTTCAGCAGAGTCACCAACTTCTCCTCATTTAGGCCTTGGCTCTCAATGTCACCTCCTCAGAGAGAACCTCCTGGCTCACCTACAACCTGCCTCTCAGGGCCATGAGTAGGGTGAGGCAAGTGAGGCACTAGCCCTGGATGCAAAATGTAAGGGAGTGTCTTAGTCATCTAGTGCTGCTGTAACAGAAATACCAAAAGTGGGTGGCTTCAACAGACAGAAATTATTTTTCTCACAGTTTAAGAGGCTAGAAGTCCCAATTCAGGGTGCTGGCTCTAGGGGAAGGCTTTCTGTCTCTGTTGGCTCTGGAGGAAGGTCCTTGTCTCTTTGAGCTTCTGCTCCTGGGCTATCTTCACATGGCTTGGCATCTCTCTTCCCCCATCTCTGCTTCTCTCGCTTGCTTGTTTAATCTCTTTTATATCTCAAAATAGATTCACACAAGATATACCCTACACATTAACATAACAAAGACAACCCACTACCAAATGGGATTATAACCACAAATACAGGGATTAGGATTTACAACACATGTTTGGGGGGACACAATTCAATCCCTAACAGGGAGTACCAAAAAATTCAGTAATCAAGATAAATATTGTTGTTGTTACGTGCTGTTGAGTTGGTTCTGACTCATAGCAACCCTACAGGTCAGAGTAGAACTGCCCCTTAGGGTTTCCAAAGAGTGGCTGGTGGATTCGAACTGCCGACCTTTTGGGTCGCAGCCAAACTCTTAACCATTGCGCCACCAGGACTCCAATCAAGATCAATAGTATTCAGTAATCAAAATAAATAGACAAATACTTAAAATACAAATTAATGCAAAAAAAAAAAAAAAGAAAGAGAGCAAAATAGCAACATTTTAAATAAAGACAGGCTCCAGCCTGTCTGAGATTAGGGTGAGGTGAGTGAGGCGGGGTTGTGGAAGCGCAGGGTCCAATCCTGTCTTTGTTTAAAATGCTGGTGCTCTGTTCATCACGGAATTTTTTTTGCATTAATTTGATTTAAAAAATATGGCATTACAATATTATTTCTTTTGAGTACTGTGTTTTTGGGGACTCCCACTTTAAATTTTGCACCCAAAGTGAGTGCCTCACTTGCCTCACCCTAGCCCACCCCTGCTGATGCCTCTCCCAACACCCAGTTCTTTCCATCTCATCACCTTCTTTTCTTACCACAATCTGGAGCTACTTGCTCTTTTTCTCCCTTGTTCACTGTCTGGCTTCCCCAGTAGACTATCAACTCCAAGAGGGCTGGGACCAAGCCTATCCCATTCGCATGTGTAACCCCGAGCCTAGAACAGTGCCCAAACCAAAAAACACCAAACCTGCTGCCATTGAGTCTATTCCAACTCATAGTGACCCTATAGGACAAGGTAGAACTGCCCCATAGGGTTTCCAAGGAGTGCCTGGTGGATTCGAATTACTAACCTTTTGGTTAGCAGCCGTAACTCTTAACCACTATGTCACCAGGGTTTCTAGAACACTGCCCAGTGCATTATATATGCCTTCAACAAATATTTCCTGAGTAACTGTCTGAATGGACAAATGAAGAGTAAGGTTCAGAAAGTTAGGTAGAGGTCTGTACAACTTGGTTACAGGGTCCTTGGTCTACCTCCCACCCCCGCTTTTCAGATGAAGAAGTTGAAGCCCAGAGAGGGTGAGTAACCTAACTACAGCCACACAGCAGAAACCATGGCCAAGCCAATCCAAAACAGAAAATGCTGTGGGGATTCCCGTGACCTGGAGTGGGCCAATAGAAGTCCTCAGTCTCTGAACGCACACACTCCCAGAGTCATCATTCCCATACTGCCAAGAGTCTTGCCGGATCAGTTCATTATCTTTACTCTTATCTAATTCCTATTTAAGGAGCCCCAGTGGCACAGTGGAAACCCTGGTGGCCTAGTGGTTAAGTGCTATGGCTGCTAACTAAAGGGCCGGCAGTTCGAATCCGCCAGGTGCTCCTTGGAAACTCTATGGGGCAGTTCTACTCTGTCCTATAGGGTCGCTATGAGTTGGAATAGACTCGACGGCACTGGGTTTGGTTTCTGGTTTGATGGCACAGTGCTTAAAGTGCTCAGGTGCTAACCAAAAGGCCGGTGGTTCAAACCCACCAGCCGCTCCACAAGAGAAAGACCTGGGGATCTGCTTCCGTAAATATTGCAGCCTAGGAAACACTATGGGGCAGTTCTACTCAGTCCTATAGGGTTGCTAAGAGTCAGAATCGATGATGGCAATGAGGTTAATTCATATTTTCCCTTAAACCTTAAGTGTTATTTAGAAAGAAAATGTTATCACCACTATAAATGGAAGAAAGACAGTATCGCCTCCCAGAATTAGAAATACATGTAGAAATCAATACAATGAATGAATATAAAAAAAATGCCATTATGTTTTAGCTAGCTTCGGTTGTGCCAAGTCTCCAGGCCAGAGCCTACAGTTCTCCTATATAACCAAGTGTTAGAGGGGCATTTGTCTTACCATGTCAGTTTGTCTTACTGTGACAGCTTGCATGTTGCCATGATGCTAGAAGCTATGCCACTGGGATTGCAAATACCAGCAGGGTCACAGGTTTCAGCAGAGCTTCCAGACTAAGACAGACTAGGAGGAAAGCTCTGGCAGTCTATTTCCAAAAATCAACCAGTGAAAACCTTATGGATCACATCAGAACATTGCCAGACTCGCTTTCAACATGCCTTCAGGAGGGATCAATCGTTAGAGAAGAACGTTATGTCTGGTGAAGCAGAGGGTCAAGGAGGGTGAGGGAGACGCTTGGTGAGAAGGATTGGTGCAACAGCCTCAACAATGGACTTGAACATGCCAGCCATCAATGATGCAGGATCAGGCAACGTTTCCTTTTGTTGTGCATGAGGTCACCGTGAGTCAGAGTAGACTCAATGGCAGCTAAAAACAGCAACAACAGAGGGGTGTTTAAGCCAGACTAGCACCAAGCAGAGTCTCCCCTTGAAGCAATCAGAAGGGCTGGAAGAGAATTCATGAGGTGGCTCCCTCACGGAATTACAAAGTGCCAGGTGGTTGTGCCTCTGAAATGCTCCCAGTTCCTCCAGGGGTGCCTGTCCCACACTTTGGGCAGCCTGCCTTGGTTAAACAATGGTGTGGTGCTGATGATTTCAGGGACCCCAAAAGAGCGTCCCAGGCAAACTCCTTCCCCAGCAATTACCTAGCAGGCAGGAGCCGAGGCCAGAGCACCTGCAGCTGGCATATCCACAGGGTCCCCAGACTCTGAGAGGTGGCAGCAATTTCTACTTCGGCTGGGATTGGGTGTTCTGTGGGTATCTCATTAGGAATTTCAGTTCTTTTATTTCTTTTCCAGGTTTTTTTTAAGTAAGGTGAAATTCACATAACATACAATTAGCCTAGTTCCAAAATATTTTCGTCACCCCAATCATCCATGCCCAGTAAGCAGTCATTCCTCACTCCCCCCTCCCCAGCCCCTGGCAACCACCAATCTGCTTTCTATCTCAATGGATTTACCTATTCCGGACATTTCATATAAATGAAATCATACAATATAAGGGTTTTTTTTTTTTTGTAACTTCTTTCACTGAGCATAATGTTTTCAAGGGTCATCCATGTTGTATCATTATTTCATTCTTTTTTATGGCTGAGTAGTATTCCACTGTATGGATAGGCTCCATTTTGTTTATCCATTTGTCCATTGGGGATGCGTTTATTTTTAAACAGACTGTCAAGGTATTCTTCATTAGGCCTTGATCTCTTACTATGCGACAGACCTATTTTTATCTGCACAGGCCCTTAAGATTTCCCGTTAGGTAACATGGATATCTTAAAGTATATTCTGAAAAGTAATAAACTCCATTTCTGTCCAAATAGGCTATGAAGTTCTTGTTTGAAAAAATTTTTTTTGTTGTAAGCACTTCCTTAAAGATGAAAATAGGATGATAACAATAACTACAGCAGCCAATAAAGGTTGTTGTTATTATTTATGGAGTTCCTGGGTGGTGCAAATGATTAATGCAATTGGCTGCTAACTGAAAGGCTGGGGGTTTCAGTCAACCCTGAAGCAACTTGGAAGAAAGGCCTGGCAATCTACTTCCAAAAGATCAATCACTGAAAACCCTATGGAGCACAGTTCTACTCGGACACATTTAGGGTTGCCATGAGTTGGAGTCAACGCGACAGCACTTGGTTGGTTGTTAATTATTACTGTATTAGTAGTATTTCTCCCATTCACTTTAGCTACTATACGTTCAACAGGAAGTTTCAGAGTCTCTTCTTACATCCACTTTGGCCTTTTCTTTCTTTCCTGACTTTTCAATGACCTTTTGCTTTCTTCATGTATGATGCCGACAACTTGTCTGGTCTTTGGTCATTTGTGTTTAATGTGTCAAATCTGTTCTTGAGATGGTCTCTAAATTCAGGCAGGGTATACTCAAGATTGTGCTTTAGCTGTCGTGGACTTGTTTTAATTTTCTTTACATTCAAATTGAACTTCTGTATGAGCAGTTGATGGTCTGATCTGTGGTCGGCCCCTGGCCTTGTTCTAACTGATGATATGAAGCTTTTCCGTCGTCTGTTTCCACAGATGTAGTCAATTTAATTCCTGTGTATTCCATCCAGCTAGGCTGACACATATAGTCACCACTTATGTTGTTGAAAAAAGGTATTTTTTTGGGTCATTGTACCAAAAAGAATTGGTCAACGTTCAACAATTTCAGGAGGTAGTATATGATCAAGAACATCGGCTTTGAAGGTATTGAAGGAAGAAGTCCAAGCTGCACTGAAAGCATTGGCAAAAAACAAGGCTCCAGGAATTGACAGGATACCCATTGAGATGTTTCAACAAACAGATGCAGTGCTGGAGGTGCTCACTCGCCTGTGCCAAGGAATTTGGAAGACAGCTACCTGGCTGGCCGACTGGAAGAGATCCATATCTGTGCCCATTTCAAAGAAAGGTGATTCAACAGAATGTGGAAATTGTCGAACAATATCATTAATATCACACACAAGTAAAATTTTCGTGAAGGTAATCAAAACACAATTGTAGCACTGCATCGACAGGGAACTGCCAGAAATTCAAGCCGGATTCAGAAGACGTGGAACAAGAGATATCATTGCTGATGTGAGATGGATCCTGGCTGAAAGCGGAGAATACCAGAAAGAAGTTTACCTGTGTTTTATTGACTATGCAAAGGCATTTGACTGTGTGGATCATAACAAATTATGGATAACATTGCGAAGAATTGATATTCCAGAACACTTAATTGTGCTCATGAGGAAACGTTACATAGATCAAAAGGTAGTCATTCGAACAGAACAAGGGGATACTACATGATTTAAAGTCAGGAAAGGTGTGTGTCAGAGTTGTATCCTTTCACCATTCCTATTCAATCTGTATGCTGAGCAGATAATCCCAGAAGCTGGACTATATGAAGAAGAACGAGGCATCAGGATTGGAGGAAGACTCATTAACAACCTTTGATATGCAGATGACACAACCTCATTTACTTAAAACAGGGGACTTGAAGCACTTACTGATGAAGATCAAAGGCCACAGCCTTCAGTAAGGATTCCACCTCAACATAAAGAAAACAAAAATCCTCACAACTGGACCAATAAACAACATCATGATAAACGGAGAAAACATTGACATTGAGAAGGAACTCATTTTACTTGGATCTACAATCAACATTCATGGAAGCAGCAGTCAAGAAATCAAAGGACACATTGCATTGGGAAAATCTGCTGCAGAAGACTTCTTTAAAGTGCTAAAAAGCAAAGATGTCCCTTTGAGGACTAAGGTGCATCTGACCCAAGCCATGGTTATTTTCAATTGCCTCATATGCATTTGAAATCTGGACAACAAAAAAGGGAGGCCAAAGAAGAATGGTTACTTTTGAATTATGATGCTGGTGAAGAATATTGAAAATACCATGGACTGACAGAAGTACAGCCACAGTGCTTCTTAAAAGTGAGAATGGTGAGACTTTGTCTCATGTACCTTGGACACGTTATCAGGAGGGACCAGTGCCTGGAGAAGGACACCATGCTTGGTAAATTAGAGGGTCATCGAAAAAGAGGAAGACCCTCAATGAGATGGATTGACACAGTGGCTGCAGTGATGGGCTCAAGCATAGAAGTGATTGTGAAGATGGCACAGGATGGGGCAATGTTTTGTTCTGTTGTACATAGTGTCGCTATGAGTCAAAACTGACTCAATGGCAGCTAACAGCAACAAGCGCTGTTTCACTACGTGTTTATTACTCACCGGCCTGACATGACAGGCGCTGGCCTCATTTAACCTTTACCATGCCCCTTGAAGGTAAGGATTAGTGTGACATTCTTCTAGATGGTAAAGCTGAGGCTCAGAGAGGTTGAGTGCCCAACCTCAGGCCACGCAGCTCCTGGTCTCAAGTTACTCACTGCCTGACAGTTCAAATCCACCCAGAGGTGTCTTGGAAGAAAGGCCTGGCAATCTACTTTCAAAAAATCAGTCAATGAAAACCCTTTGGAACAGAGTGCTGCTCTAACACACATGGGGTTGCCATGAGTTGACTTGACCTCAACAGCGGCTGGTTTAGGCTCTTTCTTACAGAGTTATTTTTTATGGCAGCTGGGGTGCACACGTTCATTCATCCATGGAGTTACAGACATGGCATGATTCCCTACGTGGAATGAAGCATAGTAATGGACGAAGACGTCGACTGAGTCTCGCAGTCACCCAGTAAGGTGTCACGGCTTGGCTTGCTGTGTCATCTTCACTTAGCTGGCTTGACCGTAGAATTGGGGTCTCAACTATATCTGAGCAAAGATTTACACCATGAGCTAGTCCTCCAATAAAAAAAAGAGATCATTGAGAATTTGGGTGTGATGTCTAAGCCAATGCTTCAAAAATTTTAGTGTATACCCAAGTTCCCTGGGGACCACGCAGATGCTACGTCTGAAGTTTGGGGGCGGGGTCTGAGATTCTGAATTTCTAACCAGTTCCCAGATGATGATGATGGTGCTGATCCATGAACCACAATTTGAGTAGCAAGAGGCTAAAACCAAATACCAAACTCACTGCTGTCAAGTTGATTCTGACTCACAGTGACCCTATAGGACAGAATAGAACTTCCCCTTAGGGTTTCCAAGGCTGTATTCTTTATGGAAGTGGACTGCTACCTCTTTCTCCCATGGAGTGGCTGGTGGGTTTGATCCACCGACCTTTCAGTTAACAGCCGAGTGCTTAACAACTGCACCACCTGGGCTCCTTAGCAAGAGGCTAGAAGTTCTGCATTCTGATCCCAACTCTGCAATAAACTCCTTGGGTGACTTTAGGCTTGTTTCTTGCCCTTTCTGAGCCTCATATTCCTTCCTTGGTTGATGGGGATATTGTCCCCGTGCCCCTAACATTCTCTGAAGAATAAAAAATAAGAGCAGTGTTGGCAACTTTTGGCGTTTGCCAGAAAGCCACGAGCAGCTGCTGGAGCCAGCAGTTTGCTCCCAATGTCCCCAAGAACCCTTCGGTAGGTGCTGGAGCGAGGAGGTGGGGGTTGAGGGGTGGGTCCTGAACCCTGTCACCAAATTAAGAAAGAGGAGGCCAGAAGTGGCACGGCCCTGGCGCAGCGGCTGGAGAGGTTTGCGTCCATCACGGAAATGGGCCATTTGCAATGATCGGTTGCCCAGGTGTTAATAACGCTAATGGCATAGGAAGGGTAAACTCGGTCACTTGGCTGAACAGAAGAAATATGCAGAGGAGTGCTCGGGTTTCCATAAATCAGCCGTGTGCGGCGCTAGGAGGGAGGCAGGACTTAAAATTCCAGTCAGGAGATGGGTATTCTCATAAACCGAGCTGGAGAGGTAATTTATTCTGTTTATATCTTTTGACTGCAGACAAGGCTGGGGAGCAGGGACCCTCCACAGCCATTCTGCATTTTAAATATTAGTCCTGAGCACGGTGGGTCAGCCCTCATGCTCGGTGGAGTGTGGGGCAGGAGGCTGGGGACCAGGACAGGGACAGGTGGAAGAGTACGCGATGGGGCCGGGCTGGGACGCCCGTGGAGGAACTGTCCAGTGCTGACCGGAACTGCAGCCTGGGGCAGTGGGCGGAGGTGAAGCCCCTTTATTCCCAGTGCTGGGCGGCGAAGCTGAAACCGGCCGACCTCTTTACCAGCTTGCCCTGGAGTATTTTTCCTTCTCGGAAAGCTTTTATTTTAAAATGATAATAAAATACAGATGATGAAGAGATAGAAGGAGAAGAACAGATACTTTAATGGAGGAGGAAAGAAACCAGGGAGGGAGGAAGGGAGAGAGAAACAAGGGCACGCATAAAGAAGCCAGAAGTCCTTGTGTTTTTTGACCTTGACGATTTTTATTTTGCCTTTTGCCTTTCTGACTAGCGTCGTTTAACCCTGGAGAGGGGTTTAAATAAAATCCAGGTGAGGTTGCCACCAGTAAGAATTAGCATTCATTAGACCCTTCCTGAGGAATCCTTGGGTGGTGCAAATGGTTGATGCACGCGGCTGATAACCCAAAGGTTGGCAGTTCAAGCCCACCCAGGGGTGCCTTGGACGAGAGGCCTGGTGACCTACTTCTGAAACAGCAGCCATTGAAAATCCTACAGGGCCCAGTTCTACTATGACAAACGTGGGACAGCCAGGAGTCAGCTTGGCGGCCATTTTGGGGGGAGCTGGGGAGCATTCATTCATTCATATAGTTACTAGCACAGCATGAGACTCTGTCCTGGGCTCAGGGGCAAAGGTGGGCTCTGAAAGCAGAAGTTCTGAATTCAAAACCTGGCTCTGCTGTCCCCTGGTTGTGCTACTCTGGGTCACTCACTTCATCTCTCTGGCCTCAGTCTCCTCATCTGCAATGTGGGGATAACCACGCTTGTCTTGAAGGAGCATTATTTTGAAGGCTAACCATGCTTATCTTGAACAAGGTGTTGACAAGGGGGACAGTGACCCACAGAATCTTGCTGGGTGGTGGTTCTGCAAGTTGGGAGGCATTGAGATCTTTTGGGGAACTTGATAAATGTGATGTGTCCTGGGCCCCATCAGGGTGATGCATAGTGGGGCCCATGAATATGCATTTTTAACAAGCACCCTTCTCTGATCACACCTAGAGAAAATGGTTGTGGGTTCTGAGGAGACACCAGCCCCCTTTCCCTACTCTCTCTCTTCCCCATCCAGCCTTCCTTAGGAACTGCCTCCTGAGTCCACCCAATATGGCAGATGCCACACCTGCAGGGCACCACGCAGGTGAGGCAGAGGGTGGGATTTCTCCTCCCACAGCGCCTGAACCCCAGTAGGCACCTGTTGTTATTAGGCACCATTGAGTCAGTTTCCACTCATAGTGACCCTATAGGATGGAGTAGAACTGCCCCATAGGGTTTCCAAGGAGTGGCTGGTAGATTCGAACTGCCGACCTTCTGGTTAGCAGCCCAAATCTAACCACTGTGCCACCAGGGCTCCAGTAGGCACCTAGGGAATTAAAATAATTCATATACCGGCTGAACCAACTCCACGCTCTCCCCTAATCACCCTGCAAGGAGCTGGTGTGTGCGTGCGTATGTGTGCGTGCACATGTATAGGGAGGCTGGGGATGTGAATTGAACCCGTAACCCAGATTTCCTGAACCTTGATCACAGGCTAATCAGCATTCGCTCCTTCACCCTCACCACCCTGTGGGTGGAATGCTTTGTGGGCCCATTTCACAGAGGAGCAAACTGAGGCTCAGAAAGGTGACACTGTGACCTGCCCACAGTTCCTCAGGCCACAGAGCATCTGCTTTGTCCTGTCCCTATTTCGTCCCCATTGCTCTGTGCTCCCATCCCTCCTCACTCATGAACACCCACAGGACGTACCCCCCCAGAACTCAGCATCTTTCTTGGATCTTGGCCGGGCCACTCCAGGGTGTTCAGCTATCTCCTGATGTGGGGGTGGTTGTCCCCCACTCCTGGTTCTCCCAGGTGAGGTGGTCAGCATAGCATGCCAGTGGCAGGGGCATACTTTGTGTGTGTGTGTGTGTGCACGCACGCAGGTGCCCATGCACAAGGACATGGGGTTGAGTTTGTCCACAGGGGTTGGACACGTGGGCTCATAAGCATGTCTGGGCAGAGGTATGTGCAGAAATGCATGTGTGTGCATATGTGCACATGCGTATATGTGCAAGGACAGGCTGTAGGATTGCACATACGTGTAGATGCACATGAAGGTGTAGGTGTGATGATGTGCATGTGTGTACATGTATGCGTGCCTATGTGTGCATGCCTTCCCAAGCTTCTCATTTGGGCAGGTGGCTTTAGCTGGGGGTTCCCGGACACCATGGGGCCTGAGCAGTAGGGGACCTGGCCCACCACTATGGGGGAAGTGACCCTCCTATCCCTTTCCTCTTCCTCCTCTCCTTCTCCCTCCTCTCCTCTCTTTGCTCCTCCTTCTTCCCATTCAACTCCTCCCCCTTCTCCTGTCTCCTTCTGCTTCTCTTCTCTTCTCCTTCCCCTCCTCATTTCCTCTTCCTCCTCTGCTGCTTTGACCCTGTGGCTGGCCTGTTTCCATGGGAGTGAGGAGGGGAGAGTCCTCCACTCCTTCCAGCTCCACTTCCCCATGTCTCACTCTGGTGAAAGTTCTAAGCAAGGCTTTCTGCAAAATTCACAAGTGCCCAGGAAGCACCTTGCAGACTCTCTCTTGGCCCCATTAATCCATTATAATCAGGACATCAAAGTGGATTAGAAATAACCACTCAACACAGTGGGCCTGAATCCTGGCTCTGCTAGTCCCCAGCTGTGTGACTTCAGGCAAGTCCCTTGACCTCTCTGAGCATCCTAATGGAGCAAATAACACCTACCTTGATACAAGTATAAAAACGTAGTAACAAGGATATTATTCCAGCATGGTTTAAAGTGATGAAAATTTGGGAATGAGATAGGAAACCCAGGAGGCAGTGAGTTTATGTTAATGGCGGAAGAACAATTCAGAGGCAGGGTGAGAATGGTTGTACAACATGAAGAAAGTAACCAATGTCAACAAATTGTATGTGTAGAAATTGTTGGACTGGTGTATGTTCTGCTGTGTATATTTACAACAACAACAACAAAAATTGGGAATGAACCCATATGTCCAACAATTGAATTGGTGAAAAAGAAAACAAAACACAAAACAATGGCTCACCCATGGTGAGAACAAAGCATGATCTCTATTTCCAAAATGAAAAAAAAAGAAAGAAAATCTGGAAGAAAAATCATCCACTACACTAGCCATAGCACTTGAGATTCTGGGGGATGGCATTTTCTTCCTTTTGTTTACCTGAAATTTCTAAGTTTTCCACAATGGGCAAGTAGCATTTGTCTGATAAAGACAAATGTGCTCTAAGGACAGAAAAGAAAAGGCCAACCCACCTTGCATTACTCCTGGGAGGTCCACATAAAGGAAGAGGGACAGGTGAGTAGGGCTCTGAGCATACTTCCATCCTTGACGGTTCAGGTCTCCTCATTTCCCTGGCCACCACCTTTTCCCACGGGTCGCCCAAATGGGAAAGCCCCACCACCTCAAACTTGGATAAAAAGGGATCCCAATTAAATTCCATTTAATTTTATCTCCCTCATCTGCTTTTTTAACCCTACAGTGTCTGAGTTGGAAGGGAATGTAGGAAGCACTCCCTCTAACCCTCACTTTTGCAATTAAGGAAACCGAGGCAAGGGGGGGGAGGGATTTTTCTTTGG
The DNA here is from genome assembly GCF_024166365.1 of Elephas maximus indicus. Lineage (NCBI taxonomy): Eukaryota > Metazoa > Chordata > Mammalia > Proboscidea > Elephantidae > Elephas > Elephas maximus. The sequence goes on from NC_064840.1 coordinate 11,533,498, forward strand.
CTTCCTCTGTCCTCCTAAACCTCATCCAACACTCTTCATCATGCCAGTTTACCTAATGACACAGCACGCGCTGCGTAAGAATTAGCAGAAGAACCCCGCTCCCCGTAGGGGCACTTCTGTTCTAATGGAGCCTTGCAGATAACTAGCACCGGCTTACCAGCCCACTCTTTTTTTTTTTTTTTTTTGCCACCTGGAATTGTTGCTGTTGTTAGCTGCTGTGGATTTGGCCCTGGACTTATAGCCACCCATGCACAATGGGAGCAGACCATTGCAGCCCACAGAGTTTTCATTGTCTGATTTTTCAGAAGGAAATTGCCAGGTCTTTCTTCCTTGTCTTAGTCTGGAAACTTGGCTGAAACCTGTACGGCATCATAACAACATGCAAGCCTCCACTGACAGATAGGTGGTGGCTGATCCAGAATGGAACCCATGTGTCCCATGTGGAAGGTGAGAATTTTACCACTGAACCGCTACTGCCCCCTGACCTGGAATTATATGGGACATCATTCGGAGTGAAGCTAGGGTTCTTTTGATATACTGGGGGACAAGCAAATCACAATTCATTCATTCATCAAACATTCTGAAGGTCTACTAAGGCCCTGGGTGGCACAAACAGTTTGCCCTCAACTACTAACCTAAAGGCTAGCAGTTTGAAGCCACCCAGTGGCATCACAGAAGAAAGGCCTGGTGATTTGCTTCCATAAAGATTACAGCCAAGAACACCCCACAGAGCAGTTCCACTTGGTAACACATGGGGTTGCCATGAGTTGGAATCGACTCCACAGCAGTGGGGTGACTATGTGCCAGGCAGACTTGTGTTAGATCAGCGTCTTAGATAAAGCACAGGGAAATAGTGTGCCTGGCATATGTCTGTTGTTGTTAGTTGTCATCAAGTTGACTCTGACCCATGGTGACTCCGTGTGTGCAGAGTAAACCCATAGGATTTTCAAGGCTGTGACATTTCAGAAGCAGATTGCCAGGCCTTTCTTCGGAGGTGGCTCTGGGTGGGTATGAAACGCCACACTTTCGACTAGTAGTCGAATGCTTAGCCATCTGCACCACCCAGGGGTCCTTGGCATAGAATAGCTGTCCAAAAATGGCAGCCACTTTCATTACCTGGAAGTCACCAAAAGAATGTCCCTGTAGGTGAAGAGAGGTCTTTGCACAATTGGGGTCTATTTTATGCCACAAACAAGAACCAGAGAAAAGGAAAATTCCATTCAGCCCCACTGACTATCAAGGTGGGACCCTGGTGGTGCAGTGGTTAAGCATTTGGCTGTTAAGCAAAATGTCAGCAGTTCAAATCCACAAGCCGCTCCTTGGAAACCCTAAGGCGGCAATTCTCCTCTGACTATCAAGGCAGAGACAGAAAAGAAAATCACACAGCACTGAGGGAAAAAAAGATTTTTTTTTTTTTATTAATCTTTCTTTTTAAAAAAGTCTTTTTTTTTTTTTTAGGTAAACCTCTTTCTGCCTCCCCTCCCTCACTCTGCCCACCCTCCTCTTAAAAATATAAAAATGTCCAACCCCAGATAACTAGAGTACAATAAATAAACAGTAAACACAAAAACATACTTTATTTGTTTCTTCTTTATACAAAATAAGGAAACTAGAAGCGTTCGACTTCCAAAAAAGTATAATACTGTACATCCTGATGGCCCAGCCTCCAGGCCCCAGGCAGGGGGGGCAGTCTGCGGGCCAGAGCCCAGCAACCTGGGTGCTTCCCCCAGGGGGTGAGCAGGGTGGGCGAGTGTTCGAGTCCGGCCCGGACACCCGGACTCCAAAGAAATATCAAAGTAAGGGAGAGTGGGGGCTTGGTCCCTCGGCTGGATGTCCTAGCCGCCCCCCTCCTCGGAAGAGCTGACCTTGATCCTCAAGATTGGCCACCAGGGGGCGCCAACTTGCGTATTTTTTCCGCTCTTTCCATCTCTCCTGCTGGCGCTCCCCCCCCCATCTCTCTCTTTCTCATCTCGCTACCTTTCCTTTCTCTCTCTTTCAATCTCTCTTTTCTTATCTTCGCTTCTTTAAAGACGGGGAAAGCAGAGTAAGAAATATGATTACCAAATGCGGAGGGAAAAACAGCATCTCGGCCCCTTGGCCTCAACCTCTCTTAGTCTAAAGAGGTGGTGGGTGGGTGGGTGGGGGTCCGGGGAAGTCTAGAGCGTGCTGGAAATCTCTTGACCCTCTGGAGTATTGACTTTGGTGCCAAGAAATTGCTCGCGGCTGCCGGGTCGGTCCCCCTCTTCCCCGCACCCAGCCGAGGAGCAGCTGCCGGTTGAGTGCGGACCCGAGAGAGAACCAGGCGGCTGGCGTTTTGGTTTCTGGCGGCTGCGTCCCGGGGCCCGCCCAGCGGCCTTACCAAACGGCGGCCTCATTGAGCTCGGGGTTGGGGTGTGACAGGGGTCCGCTGTAGCCGCTGGTGCCGCTCATGGGGAAGGGCGGGCTGGGCCCGCCGCTGAAGACTTCGCCGGGCATGGGGTGCAGCGCGCCCGGCAGGCCCGGCTCCGGGCTCGGCGTGTCCGGGTGCGAGATCATGTCGGTGAACCTGGGGTTGTCGGCGGCGTGCGGGCCTGCGAGCGGCGGCTCCAGCGCGCCCAGGGGCGTCGAGCCGGGCCCGGAGGCGGCCAGGAAGCTCGAGTCGGCCGGGGACTGCGCCTGCGAAGGCGGGCCATGCGCGAAGAAGTCGTAGTTGCCTCCCGGCCCGTAGTAGTCGCCTTGGTAGTCTGCAGAAGGGGAGGAGGAGAGACAGGGAGAAATCAGAGCCGCCAAAGTCAGCAGGGAGGCACGGGATGGGGGACTGGGGGCCAGAGACACCCAGAGGAGGTCAGGGGGGCAGAGGAGAGGGCGTTAATGGGCTCTGGAGGTTAGATAGAGACCCGAGCCCCTCAGGACAGTGGAGGACACAGAGCGAGGGGTAATGCTGAGGAGAGAGAGAGTGAGAGATAACCGGACGGCAAGAGACTCACAGACTGCCAGACACAGAGACAGGAGAGATTCAGAGAGAGGGAGACACACAGGTAGCCACCGAGAGACAGAGACAGTAGGAGACACCAGAGACAGTGAAGGTGTCCAGTTTCCCAGAATCAGAGCGAGAGCTACAAAAAGGGTAAGAGACAGAGACAATGAGAGACAGGCAGAATGCAGAGCTAAGGGAAGCCAAGAGGACAGGCAGGGAGGAGGCCCCAATGCCGAGGGGTGGGAGGCCAGGAGACAGGAGGGACCCAGAGACACGGAGTCCATGGCAGAGATGGGAGACAGAGAGAGATGGGAGATTGGAGACAGATGGAGACAGCAGAGTAGATGAGCGGCAGGAGGAAGCCGCCTTAAGGGACACGGCAAAAAAACCAGGGTGCACCACGAGAACTCAGGAGTGAGAAAGAAGGTCCAGAGAGACAGATGCGCCCAGAGGCCAGGAAAGAGTGAACCAGAGAGAGTGGACCAGCGAGACTGGCAAGAGAGTCCGCCAGCGATGAGATGGCCAAGAGGCCGGGAGAGGCGCAGGGCGGGTCTGGCCGGGTGAACAGACACCAGAGCGCGAGATGGCCCGCGGGGCAGCGAAGGACTGGGGAGGGAGAAGCTGGGATGGTGGCGGAGCCCGAGCGCGGAGGAGGTGCTGGCGGGCGGGTCGAAGGGGATGAGGAGATGAAACCTGGAGGCCAAGCTCGCCGAGCGGCCTCCGCGCGCCCTCTCCTAGGTCCCCTGCACCCCACCAACCCGGCGCTGCCCTCTGCCCGCCCTGCCCAGCCAAGGACGTGAACGCCGGTCCGTCCCTTTTCACCCTCCTGGCCGGGCCAGGAACAGGGAAGCTGAGCCTCAGCGGCTTGGGAGAGAGGAGGAGGAAGGCCTTTGGTCTCACCCGGGTGGGTTTGCCAGGGTACCCTGGTTCTGACCCATTTAAGAACATTGGACCCTTTGAGAATCTGGTGACAGCTACGTTCTCTCTCCCCCAAAAAACTTACAGATGTGCGTTTTTGCCCACAAATTCAGGGGAGCAGGAGATGCCTCGTTACACTCCCGCCCTGCCTCAATAAATGACTTCAACTCTCTGCCCTCCTCCCACCTTGTAGCTGGCTCGGGTAATAACCCGCTTCCTACGCGGGAAAACCAGCGAGCGGAAGCCAAGATCTCTCCTCTGTACGCCCACGCCCCCTGCTCAATCCTCGGGTCTCGGTCACCCAGGCGAGTTCCAGACGCCACCCACCACACCCTTCATACTCCAAACCCTGAAATCAGTTCAAACTGAGAAGGGGGCCTGGAGGCGCGGTTTGCGGACAGTTCAGGCACCAGTTAAAACGGTCTCCGATTACTTTTTTAAAATCACAAATTCCATTCTCTTGGAAAGGGAAGGGGAAGGCCGGGGAGCGGCGAATTTGGGGCCCCAAAGGGGCGGGATTGGCGACGCCAGCGCCCGCAACGAGCCGTCCAGCCTGCGAGGGCCGCGGCCCCGGCGCCGGGCTCACCGCCTCCGCCCATATGGCGGACGGGCCGGAGGTAATTGGAACAAACGCCGTCTGAAAAGGGCACAAAAGCCGCAGCTGGGGCTTTGTCCGCGCTCCCACGGGGAGCCGCCGGCCCCGCCGCCCGGCCCCTTTCTCGCCCGCTGCCGGTCGCCGCCGCCGGGATCTCCCAGCGCGGATTAGGCGGGGCCGCCTCGCTGGGGACCGGGGGTGAGGGGAGAGAGGGATCCTGCCCCCCATTCCATGGAAAGGGGGGCCCGCATGGCAGGAACAGTCCAGACCCCCAACCTATCCAGCAGGCGCGCACGGAGAGGAGGCATTATTGGTGGGGGGCGAGCTGGTCCTCGGGGAGACCTTGGTTAATTACCCAGGCGGGGAAAAATTCCGGGCCGGAACCGCCCCCACAGCTTCCCGGTGCGGATCGCTATTTAGGCGGAAGGAGGCAAGCTAGGTGGAGAGAGCCAGTGAGTAGAGACCCCAGAGGATACACCCACCATCTCTGCAGTCCTGGGCTAGGAGGCTGCATTCCCCTAAACTCGGTCCTGCCACCCGCAGGGCTTCTCCCCAGAAAAAACAAACGCACACCTTGACCACAATTTCTAGGGGACTGGCCAGGGCTGCAGCCCTGAATCTCCAGGCCTGGGAGTCCTCTAACAGTCCCTCCTGGGCTGGCTAGGCGCCTTGCTCCTTCCCTCCACCTCCTTTCCAAGAGAAATCACCTCTCCCCAAACTGGGAGACTAAGCCCTGTGCAGGTCTGTGCCAGGGGATAGGGGCAAGGCCACTCAGAAGCAGACCCCTCTTAGGCATCAGCACCCGTGGTTGCTCCCCAAATTCACAAGGGTCAATCCTTGGGTCCATGGCTCTAGGTGGATGGTGAGGTAGTGCAGCTGTGGGGGGGGGGCAATGGGTCTCCAAAAGTGGGGTCGGAGGAGTCTGGACAGGTTGCCTAGCGATCACGAGGGATATAGAGAAGACATAGGAAAAGGAGAAGAGGAGGGAGGAAGAGGAGGGGTGACCTAGCCGAAAGCTCATTTTAGGCCTGAGCCGGGTAACACCGCCGCGGGATTCTTCTTTGCAAACTCAACTCCTCGCCCTCCCCAGCCCCAAAGAGGGAGGGGGACATCTGGTGTTGGCGCAGCCCCGATGACCCCTAGTACTTCGGGTCGGAAAGCCGGCGGGAGTCCTGCCCAGAGCAACTGCTGGCATCTGGGCTGATAGTGCCTGAACTGTGCGCAGCGTCCCCACAGCGGGAATGGAGTGGCTGTCTTTGAAGCTAGTGAGCAAGCACCCCCGGTGACTCCAGACCCCCATCCAAGCCCTGGAGCCACCCTCCAGTGCATGTGCCCAGCTGTGCCAAGGACACCTGGTGAGCCAGTAAAGGCAGCAGCTGCAGCAGCAGGACCGCTGTATGTCCGGCGGGGGCATGCTTGCAAGTGGATTTGTGAGTGTGTGCCTCCGTGTAGTGTGTGGGAGTATGAGCCTGTGTGAGCCCCTGTGTCTATCAGCAGGTGTACCTGTGTGGAGTGTACCTGTGTGTGATAGTGTGTCTAGATGTGTGTCCGTGAGGTCTCTGCATGTGAGCGTGGGTGACTGTGTGCATCACTGTATTATCCTGTGTGTTTACCTGTGCGTGTCTCTGTACGGGTGAGTCCACGTGTCTAATTTCGTGTCCAGGAGGCTTCTGCGGGTGTGTGCCTGTGTGTCTGTTAAGCTCTGTTCATTACAGTGTGTCCTGTGTGGATTTGTATCTTCTTGTGTCTGGGGCAAGTGGGCTGGATCTCTGGGCGGCTGAGAGCGCACAGATACCGGCTCTGCGTCCTCACTCTCTAGAATGCGCCGGCCGAGGTGTGGGGCAGCGCGTTCCAAGGGGCTCCTTACCTCCGTAGTAGGTGTACGGAGTGGACCCCAACATTTCAGACTCGTCCAAGCGGCCACCCAGCGGACGCATGCGCCGAGGACTCCGGAAGAAGGCGTGTCTCCGGGCGCCCAGGGCGCTCAGCTGTTTCATCCGGCGTTCTTTGGACCGTCGGTTCTGGAACCACACCTGGAACAGAGGAGGGGGCTATAAACTCCCGGGTCGGGGGTGACCTTCCCTCCCCTCCCTGCCTGAGCCGCTCCCTCTGGGTCCAAGCCCCTCCTCCGCATCAGGGCTCCCCCGAGGCGGGGGCCGGGCCGGATTAGGCCAGGAGGCCTGGGGAGGGGCCTCTGCGAACTAGCCAAGGGTGAAGGATTTCGCGGACCCGTGGGGCGACTCATAAAGACTTGGGTTTCCTGGTCCTCCGCCCGCCTGCGGCCTGACGGCTTTATAAAGGCCTTCCGCCCAGGCCGGGCTCTGCCTTGGCCCCTCGGCTCCTGAGCCGGGCTCTGGCCGTCTGTCTGTCGACAAATCTGGCGCAGGGCTGGGGGCATATGAAGAACACTGCCTTTTTCTCTGCTAGGAAGATGGGGAAGAGAGGGGTTCTGGACCCCAGAGAGGCTTAAAACTCTCCTTGAATGGGAGAGGGGAGGGAATTTAGAAAGGCGAGGGGACAGGCCCAAGATCACGCGCCAGGAGGCCAGTAGGGCTAGGCCCCTATCTTTGGGCCAGTTTGCTCAGCTGTCCGCGACCTCGAGCGCACGGTCTGCACCCGAGACCCGAGCTCGGAGAACCCTTAGCCAAGAAGGCTGGGGGGAGGCTCCTCCCGGCCTCCCAGCTCCCGGGTGCGTGGGGCTGGGGAAGATAGCTGGACGGGGCCGCACCTGAATGACACGCATGTTGAGGCCGGTCTCCTGCGCCAGCTGCTCGCGAATGTGGCGCGTGGGCTTGGGCGTGGCGGCAAAGGCGGCCTTGAGCGTCTCCAGCTGCTTGGCTTTGATCGTGGTGCGCGGGCCGCGCCGCTTGGTGCCGGAGTTCTGCTCTTCGTTCTCGTTGTTGGCTGTCTCCTTGTCGGACGAAGTCGAGTTGTCCGTTTCCTTGGGGTCGTCCTGGAGTGGGTCCTGGAGGTCCGGGGACAAACTGCGGTCCGTACAGGATGACACTGAGGGCAGACGGAGCGGGAAGGGGACAATAGTATCAGTGGCGGCCGGAGGCCTTTCCAAGCCAGCCACCAGTTCCACCCGCCCAGGCCACCGCCAGCCGGGCAGGTTCCCTCCCAAACGCGGCAACAGCCCCTCCCCCAGGGGCCCGGCACTCCCCTCCCGTGCAGGCCGGGCTGGGCCGTCGGAAGTGCCCTTCTCAAGCCCTCTCAGCACCTCCCGAGTAAGAGGGGGACTTCCCGAGTAAGAGGGGGAGTCACGCCCTCTGAAGAACCCCGCCTTCTTGTGGAGGAAAGGAGGGGACAGATGCCCCCGGGGCCTCAAATCCTCCACTCCCTCCTCTCCTCCAGATCTCAATTAGAGCCATCCCAGAGCAGCTAAAAATTACTGGGAGCTCAAATGACTGCGGAAAGGGAAATTGAGGGGCTATGGAAATCCAAATTGAGGGAGGAGGGAGCAAGCTGGAAAAGGCTTCTGAATTAGATGGGGGCAGGGAAGAGCTGGAGGCTCCCGGTTCCCAGGTAATGCTGCTGCCTCCCCAGCCTCCCCTTGTCCTAGAACTGCCTGATGGTGAACCTGATGGGAGCACTCTTGGTAAGGAAGGTGACAAAGGGCTGGAGGGGTGCAGGTTCACGTACCTGAGTTGAGGCTGCCCTCCTTGAGGCTGGATGAGCTCAGGTAGTCGTCCTTGCACACGAACTTGTTCTCGTCGATGACGTAGAGCTCCTCGCCCGTGGACAGCTGCTTGTTGCAGACCATGCAGGTGAAGCAGTTGAGGTGGAAGACTTTGCTGCGGGCCTTCCGCACCAGGTCGCTCGGCGAGATGCCTTGTGCGCAGCCTGCACACTTGGTGCCGAAGCGCCTGCGGACACAACGCAGCCGTCACTCACTGCAGCGCAGGTTCCCAGGTCCGGTTCTCTGAACCCCTGACCCCTTCCCACACGCCCTGGCTCCCAAAAAGCCTCCATTTCCATATCTGTCCAGTGGGACCCCAGTCCTGCCTCCCTGGCCAGAGTCTGTGAGACAAGCAAATGTCCTGGGCTGCTCTTGGGACTGGTACACTTCGCCGGGGTTTATTCGTTCTCCACCGGGACTCAAAAGGGGGAGCAATGGGTGAAGGCTTCAGCTAGGCAGAGGGCACACAGCACCCCAAGATGCTCCTGCTCCTCACTTTCTGCTAGCCCAGTACAGCAGCCTTGGCTCTGGAGACCAGGAAGGATTTTAAGCCAGGCAGGCCAGGTTCAGACATCTGTGTCATCTGGCTTTACTGGGAACCAGAGAGACCTTCTCCCAGCCTGTCCTGGCCTAGGTAGGGCCAAATTGCCTGGCTGGGCCCACCTCTCAGTCAGGTAGGGAGCTATCTGCTGAGCCGGGCTGATCACGCAGGACGGAATCTCCCAGTGATTCCCAGTGCCCAGAGGGAGGCTTCCAATCGCACTCTGGGACCTGTGGACAGCAGGGCTGGCAGGGGGGTGTTCTGGAAAGCAGGGGCTGAGTCCCTACCCCCAAAGCCTCTGGCTCTGGAAGGCATTGGGAGGGGGGAGGGATGTGAACAGACAGCAATTCTCCACCCTGTATGGCTAAGACCCAGGATCCCATAACACACACACACACACACACACACACCCCGCCATTTCCCCATTCCTGGTCTCATTTCTTTTCTTTCTTCCTTGAGTGCCTGGGGAAAGCTGGCTTCTCCTAGAATGAGTGGTGCAGATGGCATTAGGAACTGGTTCAGAGCATATTGGAGGGCCCAGGACTCAGGGACCCACATCTACTCCCAACCATGTTTCTAAACAGGGTGAATTTGGGTGACGTTGATGTAGTGAGGGCATTAGAAGCCATAAGTCACTTTTGGCCTTATCCAGCAGCGTAATTGGCCATATGCACCTTATCAAAAATCATTAGGCTCTTTGCACGCACCGCCACTTTAGGGGCATTGGGCCTCTAAGGCCGGGGAGTTTATATGTGTAAAGGCAAGGCTGACATTTTCTCCTATTCAAAGTCCCCAGTGCTGAGCCACCGAGGCCACCAGGCTGCCTTTCTCCCCGGTGTTAACCATCCCCCCCGCCCCACCGTCCGGAATTCGCACTCACAAAGCCCGAGCTGGGCGCTGGCTGGGGCAGGCCAGGCTGAGCTGCTGAAACCCCACAACCTTCTGGGATTTACCTTGATATTTCCCAGCTGGGGAAACTGAGGTTCAGAGAGGCGATCTGCCCTGGAAGGGGTGAGCAGGTGACAGCACCGGACCAGAGGTCCTGATTCTCAACCCCAGTTTTGTTTGTATTTTGCTACATGGGAGAAAATAAGTTGAATGGGGTGGGAGAGCCAGGTGGGAAAGCTTTCCTCCCCCATCACCAGGGGAGCCCTTCCTGGCTGGGCCCCCTCTAGGCCTGGGAAGTTTCTGTTTGTGTTCAGAGGGGGATCTGGGGCCCCGGCCTGCTAGAAGGGCAGCCTTTGGGCTGACAGCACTCTGCCAGGTAGAGAAGCCTCCAGCCTCCCCTAACTCCAGCAAAAATCCTTCTCCTCCCAGGGACGGGGCTGGAAGCTTCTGTCCTGGGGTCACAGCCTCTGGGAACGGCAGAGACCGCTGGAGAGTAAGTTTGTCAGGGTGCGTCCTCTCGCTGCCCAACCAGTGCTGGGAGCCCAGCCTGGAGGTCCCAGTAAGAGGCAGCAAAGGCAGCGTCCTTCTTCCTCCACCCGGGCTCCACTGGAGGCCAGGAGGAGGGCAGTGCGCTGCCCCGCTCCCCCTGTAAGCTGGCGGCGAGTCCGGGAGCTAGGCTGGGTTTCCTGGTCTCCCTTCCCCAGCGCCCCCGAGATCGCTCGCAGGGCGGGCGCGCAGGCAGCAGGGCGGGTGGCCTCTTACCTGAAGAAGTCATTTTTGCAGTAGAGCTTGCCCTCGCGCGAGAAGCACTTCTCCGAAAGGTTGGTCTTGCACTCGCAGCACTGAACGCATTTGATGTGCCACGCGCGGTCCAGCACGTTCAGCAGAAAGCGGTCGAGGATGGGCCGCTCGCACCCGGCACAGTGCACCATCATAGCCCCGCGCCCGGGCGGCTTGGGCCGCCTTGCCCTCCCTTTGGGCCCCCGTTCCTCGGGCTCCCCCGGCCCCGCCGCTGCTCTCCGCCTTGGGCCTCGGCCGCCGGCGGGCAAGTCCGCTCCGGACCAAGACTGTGCCGGCCAAGTCCTGATGCGATCGCTGGCCTGGAGCTGGGCTGCCTGGGGGTGGGCGGGTGGGGAGGGATGGCGTTCACAGTCTCATGCCCGGGCCGCACGCCCCGGCGCTTATTCTGGGCTCCCCAAGGTGTTTCGTGCGGCTGCTGGTTCGGCGCTGCGGAGCGGCTTTCCCCGGTGGCGGAGGCGCCGGCACTTTCCCCCACTTTCAAGCGGTCCGGATCCTCATCTTTGTCTGGCCGCCGCCTAATTCGCGCATCCTTATTCAGATTTGGTGACGTCGCGAGGCACGTAGGGGGCCCGGCGGCCAATGGGCACGCCGTGGCCATGGCAACCTCTTAAATTTATAGCATATCTAAATTGGCTACAGCGTTGTGGTCCGAACAGAGCAAAAACAACAAGGCATCAGTATTGTTGAATATTAGCTTGTACCTGGTGCGGACGCTAAGTAAGTATTTACCTTTCATTTTGGGGCGGGGGGGTGGGGGCCGCGGGATCCGAAAACGGCGTCTCTCTTCTCTCTCGCCTTGCTAGTATTTTGGGGCCGGGGTTCTAAGGCCTAGTGGGGAGGGACTCCCACCTCCCTCGCCAACCCTGGAACTTGAAGAAGTTGCCCGAGGCCTGGAGCGCGCTTTGCGTCCTCCTCCCCCTCCCTGGCCTAGCCCGCCCAGATTGGACTTCCCCACCCCCGCGCCCCTGGGGTCCGCGCCCTTGGAGCCGCAAAAGCGCGGTCCTCCCGGAGCCGGGCCGGCTTCTTTTGTCACACCGAACTGGGGCCCAGGCGCGCCTTTCTCATGGAGAGCGAGCGCGCGGAGGTCGCGCGCCGCTTGGGTGTCTTTCTTGCGGGGTTGCAGTGCCCAGGCTCAGGTTGGGGAAGGGGATGTCAACTGGCCTGGACCCGGACTCTGGGATTTCAGGCCTTAGCGCTTTGCCCACGGGGCTCTGGGGAGGTTTAGGGGGAGTCCAGGGCGGACGGGCTTTCCCACAGCCAGCTCACAGGTGGCGGCCAGGACAACTTGGCGCTCACCACACCTCTTCTTTCCTCGCGGCACCTTCCAGATGCCGGGTCAACCAGCCCTGGCTCCGTGGTGACTGGGTCGCAGGCCGAGGCGGGGACACAAGTGGCTGCTTGGGAGCTATTTACACACGCTTGGGGACTGGGCTATGCGTGCCAGTCCGGCTCCTCATAGCGTGGAGGTGTGGTGGGCCTCGGCGGGGCGCAGAGGGCATGGGAGGTATGGGGCCTCGCACACGTGTGGGGCGGGGGCAGTGGGTAGGAGAGAGAGGGGAGAGGGCCAGGCCTCCTTTTCTAAGGAAGCAACCTGGTGACCTGGCCTTCTAAATTGGGGAGGCGGCCATGGCTCCGCCTGGATTTTCAGTCTGAGAGCTGGCGGGCCTGGACCCAAGGGCTGGAACGAGAGGAGTGTGTGTTTGTGCCAAGACTTGGCTGTGAACATTTGTTTGGGTGTATTTATTAAGTTTGTTAGTTTGTATTGATATTTGAGAATAGAGTGCGTGTTTGCCTCTGTTTCATTCATGCGGATACCCACTGCCGTTGAGTCGATTGATTCCGACTCATAGCGACCCTATAAAAAAAAATTTTTTTTCTAGGTTGTGCATATTTGTATGAGCTCCTTCTTGGTCTGGGGTGTTGGGAATCATTCCTGTGCATGCCTTTAGGTCTGTGTGTTTTTTTTGTTTGTGCATTTGTGCATGTTTGTGCATGTTGTTGCTAATGTTTGTGTATTTGTGTGTGTACTTTTTTCTTCATTGGTCTGTGTATGCGAGTGTGCGCTTACTTGAGACCGTGTGAGTGTGCAGGTGTTTGTGTGTGGAAGTGGGCAACTGTGTAAGATTATTTGTGTAACCGAGTGTGTTAACGTTGATCAAAGGTATACTTAAAACAATCTGAATGGTGTATTGTATGAAGGTGACAACGTGCCTGCTTGAGACCCTGTGGGCAGGTGGCTGAACCGGGTTGGATGTGTTTGTGAGGATAGAGTTTGGCGGAGCTGTGTTGCGTGATGGTCACTATATGTGGCTAGCAGTATTTTTGTTTGTGTGACTCCGTAGGTTTATTTGTGTGTGTGTTTGCACCTGGCAGCACTTACTTTTGTGGATATGGGTAGTGGTGGAGGTGGTGGGGGGTGGATACATGGATGTTAGTGTTGGGGCATTTGGTGGAGGCTGTATTCCCACCCCCCTCAACTTCTCTCCAAGCTCAGCACTGTTCTCCACAGTCTCTAGGGGGAGGTGGCCTGGCTGAGGACAGGGAATTGAGGGGTGTTGACCCACAAGCTGTGTATCTGGAAAAGGGGCTTCTGCCTGTTGGGGCTGGTACCTACAGCTTGAGGGGGATGTGTGTCTATACAGCAGAGTGGTGAGGCCAGCTCGAGCTGGCTAGGCCAAAAGCAAGCCGGATGGCTTTTGCCTGGCCTCCTGGCCTCACTTAGCAGCTGAGCGCAGGCCGAGCAGAGAGGCTCCCGGAGGCCCAAACAAAAACCGAAAACTGAAGTTTCTAGCAGTGCCTAGCCTTGCCTGCCCAGCTTCTTGGCACTCCAGCTGGGCAGGGACAGAGAGAAACAAGAGCCCGGAGAATTGAGGCGCTCAGGCTAGGGGTGAGGCAAATTCCAAACCCTTCCTGGTCTTTGTCTCACCGGGGTTTCTGATATGTCTCCTGATCTCAGTCTTCCTTTTTACCTTAGTTTCTCTCTTCTGCTCACTCTCTGTCCTCCTTCGGATTCTCCTTTTCCTCTGGCACTTTTTTTTTTTCTCACTCTTTTTTTGGTTTTCCTCCCTTTGCTTCTCTGCTGGACTTTCTAACCTGGTGTCCAAATCCAGCGGCTGGCTCAGGACTCATGTTAATGGTGTTAATCACGCACCGCCCAGATTTTGGGGTGCTAGGGAAGACTTGCACATCTTACCCACAAAAGACACAATCATTACAAACCCCCATCCTCTAGCCTCCTCGCCTGCTTGAGAGCAGGCACACAGGGACACCTCCCCTCTTTCTCCCTCCCCAGGTACTGAGTGGCCGAATCTGGGCCATCCTCCCAGCTGGGGCCTTGCCCATCCCGACAGCAGCTGGTTGCCTGTGTGTTGGGCTCTGTCTGACTCCTGGATGTGCTTAAATGCCAATGCACAGCTGGGCCCCAGCAGTCAAGGCACCAGGCAAGGGAGATTTCGGGGTGCAGAGAGTGCACCTAAGCAGGCTGAGTCTCCCCAAGCCTGTTTGTGTGTGGGGGTCACCGGGGCTGAATCCTCATTGCAGGAGAGGGCTGGGCTTCCAGATGTCCTCCGCTTGCCTCAGCCTCTTGTAAGCTGAACTTACCGTGGCACTAGGACACAGCCCCTGGAGCCACCCTGGGGGGCCTTATCCCCAGCCCAGCCACAGCTGAAGAACCTCCTCACCTCGGACTGCCTCCAGGAACCATGCCGGCCCTCCACAAGTCCTCCACCTTCCCGGGTGCACCGCATCCAGCAAACACCAGCCAGCCTCCTATTAGATGCATTATCCTGCCCTAGCAGCGCTAACAGATGGTGATCAGGCGGAGAAATCCCCTCCTATATGTAACTAATAAACCGCTTGTGTCTTAACAGGGTAATGCATGGAGACGCAATGTCACTTATACAAGATGTTAATGGAATATACTATATAAAAATCTTCCTCCTAGAGTAAGGAGTATCAACATTACAACTCGACAGACGGCGGGGGGATAAGTAAAACAGACAAAAGACAAACAAGCTAATAATCTGTTTCCAATCACTTAAGCCCTGTAGAGTTAGTAATATGCGGTTTGCATATTCCCCCTTGAGTTCGGTAATTAATTACCGGCGAGGAGCCACACATCTGCCCGGATGGGGAGTTTTGAGGCACGGGGAGCTGGGGCGCGGGAGGCGCCGGTCTCCATTTCTCCAGTCCCGGACACGGGGTAGCGACCCCGAATGGAGGCTCTCCGGGCGTTTGGAGCTGACCTTCCCTCAGGTTGAAGACGCCTTTTCAGTCGCACCTCCTGGTTTCTTACCCCAAACTCTCCGGCCTGCGGGGATTCCCCGGTGAGACAGGCCTGAAGGACTCCTCTGGCGGCCGAAATGTATCTCTCGCCTCTCCTCGCCCTACTAAGGCTCCCTGCCTTTGAATTTCCACTCGTGGACTGCTTTCTTGGGCGAACGCGTGTGCTGGGGGCCGCAGTGGTCGGAGGGACCGGGGAGGCGCGCCCCTCGCTCTTTTCTCCGAGGGGCGACGCAGCGCTCCTCTCTCGACTTCCATCATTGCCATCCCTCCCCCTACACATTCGGCGTCCCCAGCCCCCTCCCCCCCTCCAAGAACTAGCGCAGCTTTAACATTAAACAAACGCAGCGAGCGCCTCGGAGCTGCGCTCTCGGCCGGGTCTGCGCGGTGGCGGCGGCGTTACAAATTGTAAATTTAAATTGCTCGCCGGATTCATTACCTTCCCTCTTTGATTTCAGCCAGCCGTGAAAAATTATACTGGTGTACCACTGAGAAACTGTTTTGCAGCAAAGAGCCCGCGCCTAATCACTGGCTTTCTCCCTCCGACAAAAGTGTAATTATTTTGTTTGGGGTGTAAATATAGGCCGCGCCGTGCACACACACTCAGCGTCCCGTCGCGCCGCCGCGCACTGCCCGCCGCCGACAGAAATCAGCCCCCGAGTAGGAGCTGCCATGGAGGTTGGGCCCGCCGCCTGGAGGCCGGGGGAAAGGGGCTGCTTTGGTGCTCCAGCAAGACCAAGCGAGCCAAGCCGGCAGGCCGGGTCCTCAGCCCCTGACCTCGGGAGCTTGGATTTGCCCGGGGACCCCCGGACCGCGTGCGCCCAGGCTGGCCGGAGTGGACCGGGGGATGCGTTATGGGTGGGGTCAGAGCCATCGTGGGGCTGGTGGTGGAGGTGGTGTGGGCCAGTGTCAGGGGGTCCCGGCTGGGGCTGCCCACTGGCGGCAGCCTCGAGCCCTGGCGGGAGGGCGTCAGCACCGGGTGTCTCCGAGAGGATGGGCCTGGGCAGAACTCTGAGAAGCGAGAGCGAAGCGGCCGGTGCGCCCCGCTGCTCGGCTATGGGCTGCTTGGTTTCCGGAACATCTCTGCGGGGTGCAGGGCCTGCCTGTCAGTTGAATTGCACACGGCTTAATTAACGGTCTCGTTAACTGGGCAGTCCCGACCCGGGACGTTTAATCAAAAAGGCAGGGAATCCATCCATCCTTCACTCCATTCCTTCCTTCCTTCCCAGGGAAAGCTGCTAGGGACGGGAATTAAATCAACAATGGCACCCCTCCACAAACCACCTCCCTAACTCTGGAAGGGTGGCTTTCATCCTGAACTCAACCTGAATTCAGTATTTGCGCTGGAACTTTAAGGGGGCCTGCGGGGCGGGAGCCAGTAGGTGTCAGGCAGCACTTTCTGAGTCAGGTGGCTTTGGGACCGGCTGGACCTGAAGGCCGGGCTTCAGCTTTTGCAGCCGAGGAGTCAGGGTCCCGCCTGGAGGAAGTCCGCCGGGCAGCCCTAGGACCGGCCTGGGGTAGACCCTGCGTCTCTGGGAAGGAGCAGGCGTGGAGGGCAGTGGCAAAGCGGCACCTGGGTGTTCCGAGACATCCAGCCCCGAAGGGAAGGAAGGTTGCCCGCGCTTGCTAGTTCAGAGATCTGTCCACTGGGGCTCCGACAGGGCGAGGCATCGGGTACCCTCTTCCCTGCCTCCAAGACCCCTTCTGAAATGCACCCCAGAGGCCCCACCGTCAGACTGTCCGGCCAGCTCCCACAGGCTGCGTTCGCTGTTGGACGCTGCTCCTCAGGGCCGAACTGAGGTGCTGGTGGCAGAGAGGAAGCAGGCTGGGGCTCATCCCTGGGGGCCAGAGGGAAGCCTGAGGGGGCACAAAGAAAGGTGCGAGCCATCCCCTCCCCACTTAGGAGGGAAAGGCTGAGGCTTTGTTCAGAGGAAGAAAGCTCCCCACTTCGCGCAGAGCATCCGGCTGCCCCGCCAACTGACCAGTGAAGCGCGGATCGCGGGCGACTGGCGGCCCTGCGCGAGCGGGTCCGAGCTGAGCATCGCTCAGATCCTCCTCATCCTCGCCCCTTAGGTTGCACCCTTGGGCGACCGAGGGCAGGCAGCACTGGGGAGCACGGAGCTGTGCTCACCGCCGGGTTGACCCCATTGAGCGTATCAGACGGTGGAGGTGACCCGCGGGCCGCGGGATTGTTATCTAAGAAGATGTCTGCAGCACTTCTCCATCTCTGGAGCCCAAAGGGAGAGAGCTTCTCAGGGACCTCTACGTCCCACATTAAGGGTCGCCCCCACACTTTCTGATTATCCTCCCCCGGACCAGTTAGCCTGCCGTTAGATCTGCATCGGGCTTCCTCCTTTCTTTTCTCTGGGGCTTTTTCTCGTCTCGGTAGCTGCCTCTCTCTCTCTCATTCTCTTTCGCCCCCTCTCCCCGCCCCTCCATATCCCACCTCTTTTTTGTTAGCCTAATATGGGTTCCTTTAGAATTCGCCCGACTTTGGCACATCGCGCTGTGTGTGTGTGTGTGTGTGTGTTTCTCAGCTGCTAATGATTGTGTGTTGATAGAGTAATGCAGTGGCCTCATTAGCCTTTGTTTAGAAGGTGTTAAAAGGGGGATCTGCATCGGAAAGCGGCGGTTTACACCGCAGCCCGACGGATCGCTGCTCCCTGGAGCCGGCTGGGCCCCCCCAGCCCACCCCCCAGGCGTCGACAGCCGCGGACCCCGGGAGGGGGGAGGGGCCAGGGAAGGCGACCCCCAGCTCCTTCCTCCCAAGGCGAGTATGTTTACTCCGCTGCGCGCCCTTCTGCTCCGCGGGGACCACAGCGGGCATGGCGCTCTCTCAAAAACTCTGCGCTGCCCAGCAGTGCGCTCCGCTTCTCTCCCCTCTTTTGGGGGAAGGGGGCGGAGGCGGGGGAGGGCAGGATGTTGTTTCGAAAGATTCCAGGGATTTTTTTTTTAAGGGTGTGTGTGGGGGGCGAGGGAGTGAGGTATCTTGTTTTAGAGAATACAAGTCGGTCCACAGCGGCTTGGGGTCTTCTGACTGGTTAGCGTGTGGCGATTTCTGTGCTCCAGGACGTGGGTGTGGGGCCCCAAGCTTTAGGAGGTCAGCGAAGAGTCCTTTTTCTTTCCTCCCCACACATTTAAAGGCGGCCAGAGGAAGAGGGGAAGCCTTCCTTTCCAGGAAGTTCGTTCTTTTTAAACTTACTTTTCTCCTTTACCCCTACCCCAGGGCTCCGTTCCGGAACGAATTCGGGGAGGAGAAAATCGCAGCTTGGCTGGACCACTTCTCTAAAGCTTGGCAGAAGCGCCTACTTTTTTTGACCCTGGGCTGGAGGGTGTGTGTTTGTGTGTGTGTGTTTACGTGTGTGTAGGATTCGGAGAGTGGGCTTCCTAGGGAAGAGAGGTTTCGGGCAGAGGAAAACGAGAAGAAACCCCTTTTATCCTGGATCCTACGAAAAGGTTCAGGAAAAAAAAAATGTTTTTGAGCAGCCTCTGCTGGCGAGGCTTGTTGAACTCGGAGACCTTTCTCCTGGCCAAAGAGAGAAAAAATCGTCGCCGAGTTTGTGCGCAGAAATTTCACAGTCTCGGATGGTAACATAATTCACTGCTCTTTGCTGGGGTCGCAGCTGTATAGGAAGAAAAGCCTCTGCATTTCTCTGGTTTCCTTCTATGAGTTTCGGGTTTCCCTCCTCCGAATTTGATGCCAAGAGTCTTGGGGCGAAGCTCAGCTGGACTGGGCGTCCTTGCGTGGCCGCAGCCCGGGGGACATGCACAGGAGAAGAATTTGACATCGCCCTTTTTTGGTTGTTGTTGTTTGTTTTGTTTTTTTCTTTTTTGAGTACAAGGCGAGGTGTTCTCTGGGGGCAGATCGTGGGCGACTGGGGCCTCGAGCAGTGACAGCGAAACGAATTCTAGACCGAAACTGAACTTACCAGCACGACCCCCTCACCCCCAACACCCACCCGCCAGCACCGCATAGACAAATCCGAGGTTCAGCGGGAAATCAAGTTAAAATCAGCCGCGGCGGCGGGATGGCATTAGGGCCGAGTTCGGAGGATGCGGGGAGAGGGTGGAAAAATCTCTATGTCTCTGCAATCTCTTTCTCTTTCTCCCCGAAGCAGGTTTGCGGGTGAAGGCAGCGGGCGAGCCAGCGGTCGCTGCTGGGCTTGGTGCAGGCGCCGGGGTCTGGACTGGAACAAAGAGGGAGCTGTCCGCGGTGCTGATTCCGCCGCACCGCCGAGGGGCAAGTGGCTCCTGTAACCTGCCCCCTCCCTCTTTATCTCCTGCCTCTTCTCTCTCCCTCACTGAGTCTTGCCTTCTCCTGCGTATTTCCCCGTGTTTGCCTCTCATTAGAACCCGTGACCTGTACACAGAGAGGTATATGCACATATTTTTCTATCAAAGAACAAAATGATTGATGAAAAACGGTGTCCTCTCCTTTCTTCCTAAATGGATGACTTTGGAAAAGTTTATTTTACATGTACTCTAAAACAGATACAAATAGCTTTTCTCACCCCCCCCCAAAAAAAGTGGAAATTCGTGTTTAAAGCAATAGAACTAAATAATAACGAATGCCGAGAATCTGCCCTTTGATTTATTCTGAATAAAAGCCTAGAGGTTTAGAAATTTTAGTTTCAGGCCTATCATAGCCCCAGAATCTTAACATCTTGGGAAGAAAAATATAAACGCCTGGTTGGGTTGGCAGTTAAACATGAAAGTGATCTGTGTAAGGCACCTGCCTGCGTGAAGAGAGATGGCTTTCCAGGGTCAAAGAGATGGACATTCAGTGGACTTAAGCCTTTGAGGAAAAAGTGAAAACTATGAGGGTAACATTCTTTAGGATTTTTGGGGGGAGGAAATGATCCCTTTTTACAAGTTTGGGCACAAAAGTGTTAACCTGCTGCTTCATTTTCTAAATCAACGTGGTGTTATCTTGATGCCTGGCACAGTGTAGAATCAAGCATTGACTACTTTGCTCAAATCTGTATGCTGCACTTGTCTAAGTAAGTTCATGCAGGGGAGAAAAAAAATCACAAAAATACACCTACCCAGGAAGGGGGCGGGGCAGCTCTTCTTATGCACAGAGACCTGAACACACTCACTCTGGCATCTCATAGACATACAGCCTCCCACAGAGCCTAGATGTACTGGAGCCACCCCTTCATTTGGTCTTTCACCCCACCGGCCCCAAGTCTCCCCACCCTGAAGGAGATCAGCTAAGACCAGCTATTAGCACTGCCAATATAGGTGGGGAGAGGACTCTGTGAATTCAATTGGATAGAAGCATTCTGGCTCCCCACCTGGATATTTAGTTTTTTACCTGGAGCTTCACACCTTAGCTCCCCACCTAGAGCTAATTTGCCCATAAAGTCAGATGAACTAGAATTCTCAAACAGTAGTGGGTTATAATAAGGGATTGCATCTCTGGGCTGGGGTAATGGCATCCCAGCTCCTCAAGATTCTGTTATCTCCTCACCAAAACACCCTTAGATCTTTCATTAAGGCCAAAGTGGTCATCCCTTTGGACCATGCACCTTCTAACATTTCAGAATACAGAACTTCATGCAGGTGCCAGGAGAGAAGCCCCAACCTTGGGTGGATGAAGGAGAAGTGAAAAGAAATGCCATTCACTGGATGGTCATGATATGCACTTGATTCCTTGATCTTCATTGCAAACCTGAAAAGTAGTAGATATTTATCATGGCCCCATTCTACAGATGAGGAAATTGAGGCTCAGAGATGTTCATTAACTTGCTTGTGGTTACATAGTTAAAGACTGCGATTCTAACCCAGGCCTCATTATCTTTGGAGCCCATGCTTGCTGTAATATCCCATGCTTATCTGGGGGTCACATTGGTGGTTATGCTAGAGATACACCGGTAGTTACGCTGCTAGCTTCTTTTAGCACAGACCTTTTGGATCCCCAGACCATCATGGCTTGTGATCTGGGCTCGGAAGTTGCATTTAAGCCCTAACCAGGAAAGCTAGAAAAAAGAATGGACAGGACAGATTACTCTTCCATTTTTTGTAGGTTTGGGGGTGTTTCACACAATAGAACCAGTCTAACGTGAAAAGAACCCTGGGTCATCTCCAAGCCCCATACCCAGGAGTCGTCCTTGATTCCCCCTTTCTCTCCTGCCCCACATCTAATCCATCAGCAAGTTCAGTTCCCTCTGCCTCCAAAATATATTCCAAACCCATCTACTTCTCATCTTCTCCTCCATTACCACCCTGGTGCAAGCCACCATCATCTCATCTGTTTTATAGCAGCAGCCTCCTGGTCGGCCTCCCCCTTTCTTCTCTCCTTGCCTCCCTCTGCAATCCATTCTCTACACTGTATTGAAAGTTATATTTTAAAATCATAAATCAGATTTTGTCATTTCTTGCTTTTAACCCTCCAACGACTCCCCATTACACTTAGAATAAAATCCACATTCTTCACTCTGGCCTGCAAGGTCCTTGGTGACTGACCCCTGCCCGTCTCTCCTACCACTTTCCTCTTTGATAGCTCAGCACCAGCCATGCTGGCCCCCTTGTTGTGGCTCTCACACACCTGCTTTTGCCCCTGGCTGTTTCCTCTGCCCCCAGATCCTTACAAGGTTGGCTCCCTCTCATCACTTAGGTCTCAGATCGAATGTCATTTCCTCAAAGAAGTATTTCCTAACCACCTTATCTAAAAGCACTGAACGCTCAGTCACTGTCTAGCCCACTTCTCTATTTTCTTTGCAGCCATCTTCGATGTCTAGAATTATTCTATTTATGTGTATAGCTGGCCCTCTCTGTCTTCCTTAGCAGAATATTGGCTCCATGAGGGCAGGAAGACTGTGGCTGTCTTGTTCACTGTTGAATCCCAAGTGTGTAGCTAGTACCTGGAACATAGTAGCTGCTCAGTACATATTTGTGGACTGAATGAGTAATGAATGATACATAGATGACAAACCATAGAAGTGGATGGGGATGGTTGAGCAGCTGAGAAGGGACTGAGCTTTTTTTGCCCATCCTCCAGGCTCTCTAAATGAAGCAGCTGCCTGGGTGGGCTCCCAGTTTGGAAAGAAGAAAGAAAAAGTTGCCAAAGACTCCAAGAGAATTCAGCCTTGGGGTGGATTCTGCAGATTATAAAAAAAATATATACACCGCATCAAATTGGGGTGGAGAAAAGCTCTATGACCTTTGTTGGGTCTGAAGTCTTCACTGGGTTACAAACAAAAGGGCAGTAATGGAAATCACAGCAAACAAGGAAGATATCTAGATTACAAAACCTTTTTTGAAAAGTTCAGTCCATCCCGCTTGTAGGGGAGGTAAGACAGTGTAGTGTTAAGAGTCTAGACTCTGGGGCCCTAGTTCCCTGAGTTGGAATCTAGCTCTATGGCTTACCACCTGTGTGATATACAGGGCAAGTCATTTAGCCTCTCTGTACCTCAGTTTCTTCATTTGTGAAATGGGGATAAGAGTGGTATACCGGTCTCACAGAGATGGTCATGAGCGATTGTTTTGGTCTATTTTATTTCTGTCCGAACCTGGTATGGGAGCAGGGAGGGAAATACAGTATGTCAGGACCAGGGGAAGCAATGAGACAAAAAGAAAAAAACTGAGCTGCAAAGGGAGAAATCGACTCACCTTTTGAGATCTCATTTTCTCCTTCAAGATCTCTTATTTATTGAGTTAGAAGAAGGCTCTGAATTTAGAGGACCTAGCTTAGTGTCCCAGCTCCAGTCCTGACCAGCTCAGCCGTGGCAGGTGGGAATGCTCATCTCCCTGAGCCTCAGCCTCCTCATCTGTAAAATGGGGTAGTAATTGTGTCTACCCCATAGGGTTGCTGGGAACATTTGGGAAGATGATGTTTGGGAAACTGGAAAGCAACTTATGTGTTAGCTGCTGCGACTGGGCCTTGTTTAGGAGCTAACTTCTTTACTCTTTACCAAGAGAGGGGTCTCCTCGAGCAGGTGAAAGTGAGCGAGTCCATTTTGTTGGACTTTGAAATAGATAGACAAGGGAGGTGAGAATTATCTTCTTGGAGAGAAGGGTAGATAGCCATTTGCTTGTAGTTATCAGTCCCAAGGTTGAGGTGGCCCAGCTTCAGAGCTGGTTCCCAGAGGGCTTTATCCGGGCCACTAAGGTCACTGTCACCCTAGGGGGGACCTCCTTCTACATAATAGAAGAGTTCTACAAAGACGTGTCTGCATCCCACGTTGGTCGATGTCACCAGGTGTTAAATGTACTGCTGGAATATGACATTAAGAGATATCCACGGCAAATCCTTTGGTTAAATTAATGGTCAGTCCCTAATATGTGCTCACTAAACAGGGTATGGATTATGCCAACTGAAATAAGTCAGACACAAAAGGACAACTACTGTAGGATCTCATTCATATGAAATATCTAGAATAGGCAAGTGCATAGAGACCAAAGTTTATCAGTGGTTACCACAGGCGGGTGGCAGGGTGAAAGGGGGAGCCACCACTCTGTTCACTGTTCCTACCAGTGTCCCCAGGAGCTGGTTAGCTTGGTAAGGTGGGCCTGAGCTGTGTGTATCTCTCTTTCTCCCTTAAACCAAAAACCAAACCCATTGCCCTTGAGTTGATTCCGACTCATAGCAATGCTGTAGGAAGAGTAGAACTGCCCCCACAGGGTTTCCAAAGCTGCAATCTTTATGGAAGCAGACTGCCACACCTTTCTCCCATAGAGTGGCTAGTGGGTTCGAACTGCTGATCTTTTGGTTAGCGGCCAAGCACTTAACCACTGTACCACCAGGTCTTCTGTCTCTCCCTTATCACAGTTGTCTTATATCAGAAGGTTTTGAGATACAAGTTTTGAGTGAGTGAATGAACAGCCAGGTTGTCCCCAAATGTCTGTAACAACCCGTAGCACCCTTGATTGTAACGCATCTGCTGACATGTCCATCTAGAGCAGGGCTTCTGCACCTCAGTACTATTGACATTGAGGCTGGATCTTTCTTTGTAGGGGGATGACTTCATTATAGAATGTTCAGCAGCATCCCTGGCCTGTACTCACTGAATGCCAATAGCACCCTCCCTGCATTGTGACAACCCAAAATATCTCTAGGCATTGCCAAATGTCCCCTGGGGTGCGACATCACTCCCGGTTACATATCTAGGGCCAGTCCTCAAGGCCTGAGTAGTCTGATTCCAGAACCTTCCTCTACACCTTGAGCAAAACACAACAGTCCTAAGTTCCTGTTGTGGGACAGAGCCTGTGCTGGGTTTGACATATGTAAACCTCCCCCCTTAATTTGCTCATTCAGTAGGCATGTATTGGACACCTACTGTGTGCCAAGCCCCGTGCCACTGTGAAGGAGCCCCTGCCCCAAGCCGCTACAGCTTAGTGCGGAGAGACCCACCTATTTACACGAATTCCTGTATAACATTACTATAGATCTCAGAAGAGGAAAAGCTGTGGACTGCTGTGCTGTTTGTTCACTCATTCAACAAAAGATGTACCAACCTGGGTGCTTTTGGGTTAAATATTTAATCTTTCTGAAGGCCGGTTTCCTCATTTGTAAACAAGAAATAATAATACAAGTGAACAACCTCATGGAGCTGTTGGGAGGATGAAAGGAGACAATGCCTTAAAGCACTCAGCACAGTACCTGGCACAAGGTGAGTACCTAATTAATGAGGGCTCCTGTTAATTTTAGTGATATTAAGTAATAACAGTAAGTAATATTAAGCAATTTTTAGTGATATTAAGTAATAACAGTAAGTAATATTAAGCAATTTTTAGTAATATTACTTAAAAAAATAACATTCCAGATTTGTTGGGTAATTGGAGTGAATTTATGGAAGTGACTTGTCTACAAAAAGCAATCAATAAATGTTATAGAAGAGAGTCACTTCCTTATTTGGAAAAATAGAAAGGGGTGGTATAAGATAGAAGACCCCTGGACCAGATCCCTGGGGACACTGATCCCAATCTCTTAGGGGGTCAGGTCCTGACTTTATAAAGCCTCTCCCAGGTGTAGTGATTAATATATGGCAGCCATAGAGTTCTGCTTCCTTCTGACGGCAAATTGATCCTGAAAAGGGAAGGTCATCTAGAGACCTACTCTTCTCCAGGATTGGGGAACCAAGATGGGAGTTGTGGGGAGGGCTTGGTGGAGTTGGCCCATGGGCACTGAGTGCTCTTTATCACTATCCACACTTGGGGCTTGGACCAAGGAGAGATGGAAAGCTCACCAACAAATTAATGAATATTCCCTGAGCCTGGACGTATATGCACACAGTATATAGAGAGAATTTAGAGATGGGTCAATCAGCAAACATCTATTCAGAGAAAAATACGTGTCAGACCTTGCTGAGGATGGAAAGATGCTGAGGGTCCTGGTTGTCAAGGGTCTCCTGGCTTGAGGACAGGACTTCTCAGATCTGGCTTCTCAATGTCAGTTCCATCTACCCAACTGCCCACTGAACAAATCCCCAGGGGGGCCCACAGACCCCTCAAACTCAACATGATCAATACTGAATCATCACCTTTTCCCCTCCCTGCATCTGCTACCTCTCTTGGCATCACCATCTGCCTGGATGCCCAAACCACACTTGGCTCCTCTCTCTCCCTCCACCTCTAATCCACCTCTAAACCCTGTTCACTCATGGCCATGCCTCACTTCAGGCCAAGGCCATCTCTTGCAAGAACACTCCATCCCCCTTTTTTCTCCCCCATCCACTCTCCATGCCCCAGCCAGAGCGATTTTATAGTAGAGCCAAACTGACTAGGTTACTCCTATGCTTAAAACACTCTAGGTGCTCCTCATTGCAGCCGGGACAAAATCCCAGCCCCTTAGTTGGTTTCCAAGCCCCTGTCCCCTCTTTCGCTTCCTCTCTTGCTCCTCTTTCCCTGTTGTTGTTAGCTGATGTTGAGTCTGCCGCCCACTCATGGGGACCCCATGCACAATGGAACGAAATGCTGCCTGGTCCTGCTCCATCCCCGTGATTGCCTGTGGATTGGACTATTGTGATCCATAGGGTTCATTGGCTGATTTTCTGAAGACAATCACCAGGTCTTTCTTCCTAGTCTGTCTTAGTCTGGAAGCTCTGCTGAAACCTGTTCAGCATCACAGCAACCACGAACATCCACTGACAGATGGGTAGTGCATGAAGTACTTTGGTTGGGAATTGAACCCTGGTCTCCAGTGTGGAAGGTGAGAATTCTACCACTGAACCACAACTGCCCTCTCCCCTCTTCCTACACTCCAGCTATCTTATGCTTTGACTGGATTCTCCAGCATACTCCCTTCCTTCTAAGTTGTTCCTTTAACCTTGACTCTTCTTCCTTCTTCACTTCCTCCTGCCTGCCTTGTCTTTTTGGTCTCCTCTTCCTTCAGGAAGTGTTCCATGCTTACGCAGGGCTGTTTTCCCATAGGGCTCTGAGGTCGTTGAGGGCTAGGACTTGTCTCTGTCCCTCCTACAGCATTTAATTTAGTGTCTGGCTTATAGTAGATGCTCAACAAATAGTTATTGAATGAATGAAAGCATGAGTGCCAACAACCAGCAATTTAGATATTTTTAGGAGGTGAGGTGAAGTTTTTGTGGCGGCTGCCTAGAGAGAATTTTTTTGGGTGCGGCTTTATTGACATGTAACTGAGGTACAACAAACTGTACGTAGTTAAGTGTACAATGAGTTTTGATAAGTACACCTCCGTGAAACCATGGTTACATCAAGATAATGAACATATCCATCACCTCCAAAAGTCACCTCTTGCCTTTTCAAACCCCTCCTTCCCCATCCCCATCCCCAGGCAACCACTGATGTACCTTCTGGTGCTATAGGTTAGTTTGTGTTATCTAAAAATTATATAAACGGAATCATGCAGTATGTATTCTTTTGCATCTGGCTTCCTTCATTCAGCATATATGGAGAATTGGTTTTGAGCTGTGCTACGAAGGTTGGGGGTATGACTTAGAGAGGAAGAGGAGGGCTTTCTAGGGAGATGATACAGGTGTGAACAAAATCCAGAGGCAGACAAAAGCGAGAGAAGTAGACCATGCTGACCACGGGTCATTCATTCATTTATTCAACACATATTTATTGAGCACCAACTATGAGCCAGGCACTGAGCTATGGACAAGGCTAGAATCATGTGCTGAGGTCTCCATTTTGCCCCTCCTGGTCTACTCTCCATCCTTCTCCACCCTGTTCTGTGCCCCAGGAGACCAACTTATGTGGACAGCATTGATGGACTCCCTTCCCTCCGTCTTCTGATTGGGCTTGACCAATGGGGATCCCTGGTGGGAGGTCAAAAGAAGAGAGGAGAGGGAGGTCCAGGCATATATTCCCTGGCCCCCTCCCTGGAGCCACAGCTCCATTTGAGCAACCCTCTTCATGGTCTGATATGCCACCATTCTTGTTGTTTCTCTGGGCAGGTCAAAGCCGAGGCTGTCCTCTGGAGGGTCTGGTGAAAGACCCTAGACAATGTCCTCGGGGGGGGGAGGGGGTGATTTCTGGAGCCCTCTCCTGTTAGCATCGAATAGTGGCAACTGTGTCAGAGTAGCTGGCAGTGTCCCTGATGACACCCCAAAGACTCCTGAACTCCCAGGAATATTCTTGTGCAACTTCTAGCTCTAACTCACCCCAATGCCCTCCCATAAAGGAAATGAGTCTCCAAGACTTCTGGGAACTGAAGCCCTAGCTCTCACCTCCAAGAACTTCCAAATGGTCACAAAGAGACTTTTCAACTTATTTCCAGTCCTGTTTTGATCAGCGTGCCCCTCCCAATACCACAGCTATGTCTTGGTGTAAAAAGCTCTGAACCGAAAGCAATAAACTCTCATTACATCTTTTACAGAACCATGAACTCAGTCAGATGGGGTGGCCTGGAGGTTGGTCATAAAGATGGTCCCACAGGGCCTAGGACTCCCCAGGTGGACCCAGTGAACTAGGGGGCGTATTTGCTCTTCTAATTTGGGACCAGGTGGTAAGCGTCTTGGAGAAAGGTCTCTTCATCGCTGTGGTTTCTGTGACTGTCATACCTTAGGTTAGGGCTGTCTAGCGAAAGAGACCCAGTGAGATGTATATCACTGGTACATCCCACCTTATAGGGCGGCACTTGTATGTATCACTTTCCTATATCTCTGTAGAAAGGGTTACTTCAAGGAATTGCCTCGCATGATTGTGGGGGACTGGAAAGTCCAAAATCTGCAGGTCAGTTGACAGGCTGGAAGAAGACTCCTGCAGGCTTGTGCCCCTAAATCCTCGGATCAGGAAACAGAAAGAGTAAAGAGTGAAAGTTTTCTGGCAACATGTCTATTTACAGTTAGGAGACAGAACACAACTTAGGAAAACTCCCTTTTTCCTCTTAAGACCTTCAACTGATTGGACAAGGCCCACCCACATTATGGAGGGTAATCTGCTTTACTCGGGGCCAACTGATTTAATCACATGTAACTACTTTATGGAGTCTCTGGGTGGTGCAAATGGTAAACACACTCTGCCACTAACTTAAAGGTTGAAGGTTTGAGTCCACCCAGAGGCACCTCAGAAGAAAGGCCTGGTGATCCGCTTCTGAAAAATAGCCATTGAAAACCCTATGGAGCACAGTTCTGCTCTGACGCACATGGAGTCACCATGAGTTGGAGTCGACTGGATGGCAACTGGTTTTAGGTTGTACGTGCTGTGAGGACAAGGGCGTTAACCCGGGGACTCCATAGCACTTACTATCATCTGAAGCATGTAGTGTGTATATTCATTTCTGTGTCTCATCTGTCTCGCCCACTAGATTGTCAGTTTCAGGGAATCCCTGGGTCTCCAGGCCTCGCCCAGTGCCAGACACAAGGTGTCCAATCATTTAACACAAGGATGAACTTGCTGATATTTGGCTGGTTTTGACCTTAAAAAAATGGCAATTTCAACTGGCTCAAACCAATCTTTAATGAAGGAATGAAGGAATGAGTGAGTGCCTTTCTCCTCCCTGGGCCTCTGTCTTCTCATCGGTAAGGTGGGGGCAACAGTTGCCGATGAAAGCTTTGGGGCAGCTGGCAGGCCAGCCGGGGTGGCTTTCCAGGCCAGCCCCGTCAGTGGCTTTTGTGCCCCTCTGAGTGAGAGGGACTGGGGGCCGTCAGGGTATGGGAGGAGACTGCGGCTGGAGATCCTGCCATGATGAATGGATGCTGGAACAGGTCCTGGAGGAGAGGGAAGGGACAGGAATGACACTGTTTAGCTGAGGAATGACCCCCTGACACTCTTCAAATAGATGCGGCTTGTTATGCAGATTGGGAGGCATGTGGGTAGCCGCCTCCCTGCCTCCACCGCTCCCTCTGATGCTGGCCGGGAGAACAAAATGGACTGGTGGTGTGTGTGTGTGAGTTTGCGTGTGTGAGTCTGCGTGTGTGTGAGAGTGTGCGTTGTCTGTGTGTATCTACGTGTGCCTCGGCATGTCTGTCTTCTTTGTGTGTGTGTGGGTGTGGATGAATGTGTGTCAGTCTGTGTTAGTGTGTCTGTCTTTGTGTGTGTCTAAGTGTGTCTATCTGTGTCTGTCTGTCTTTGTGTGTATGTCTGTCTTGTGTGTGTGAGTCTGTCTGTATGTCTATTTGTGTGTGTCTGCGTATGTCTGAGTGTGTGTGTGTATGTCTGAGGGTGTCTGTCTACCCGGGTCTGTCTATGGTGCAAGTGAGCGTAAGGGTTGCCTGCATGCATGAATGACACTTCTCTGCACCCCAAGCTGCTGAGCACCTACTATGCACCAGACACTGTCCTCCGTGCAGGGCATGGCCTGAGGTTAAAAACAAAAACCGAACACGTGGTCTGCCGGGAAGGAGCCCTCCTTGCCCCTTGGACTCAGAGGACCATGTTAGTTATCAGTAACAATGGCCAACAGCAACCAAGCACTAACTAGCCTCAAGGAGTTTACGTGGTTGCTTGTAAGATCTCATTTCCACTCCTGTGAAGTGGGTGCTCTCATTATTATTCCCACTTTGCAGATGGGGAAGCTGAGGCACAGAGAGGGGAAGTCACTTGTCCAAGGTCAAGTGGTAAAATGGGGGGTTGGTAAAACCCAGGAAGGTAGGCTCGAGATTCTATTTCGTTTGTACTCAAGGTCTTTATTGATTAAACAGAGTTTAATTTTTTTTTTCTTTCTGTATTCCTAAACATCTCCTGAGTTTGAATGACTGTTAAAAAAAATCCCAAACCCACGCTTAAACCAACCCATAGGGTCGCACACAACTGCTGCGGGGAGACAGCAGGAAGGAGAGGACCTTAGGGCTGGGGAGATGGGGGGAGGACCCCGCTTAGCCTGCCAGGCGGTGTCTCTAGGAAGTGACGCCTAGTACCAGGTGGCCCTCCTGAGAAGGTGGCTCTCCCGAGAAAGTGGGCCAGTCCTGACCAAACGCTGAGGACAGGTGGGCTCAATCACGTGGAGGCAGAAGGGAATTTTAGTTCATAGAGCCACACGAGCGGAGGCTTTTGTCTCCCTCAGTACAGCCTGAGAATCACCTGCATCAGTGCCACCTGGAAAAAGATGCAGATTCCTGGGCCCTGTAGTAGCGGAATCTCTGGAGGAGAGGCCTGCCTGTAAAACCGGTTGTCGTCTAGTCGATTCTGACTCAGAGTGACCCTATAGGACAGAGTAGACCTGCCCCACAGGGTTTTCAAGGCTGTAGTCTTTACCAAAGCGGACGGCCACACCTTTCTATCATGGAGTGGCTAGTGGGTTCAAACCACTGACCTTTTGGTTAGCAGCTGAGAGCTTAACCACTGGGCCACCCGGGCTCCAGGAGAGGCCTAGGAACCTGCATTGAAACAAAGGCTTCGGGTGGTTCTTACCCTCACTTATATACCAGAACCACAGATTTTAGGGATGCTGAGGGAAACCTGGGGGAGATTAGGTAATGCCAGGTCATGGGTGGTCTTGAGTATTTTGCCACATTGGGACTTTGTCCTGAGGGCCGTAGGGAGCCATAGAAGGTGTTTGAGCAGGGGAGGGATTTCTCTGGTGGCACAATGAAGGCTAGTGGAAGGAAATAAGACAGAAGGCAGGGAAAGCTGATGTAAGGCATGGGTGTGATAATCCAGGTGAGGCAGGGAGGTCTGGGGAGGGGGCAGAAAGCCATTAAGCAGCTCATTTGTGACGCTGGAGAAGTTGTGCTATGTCCTTCCTTAATCGGAGGTCAGGGGGTGGGGGCAAATGTCTTGAGCTTTCTATGTAGGGCTCTCTTCAGAGTGTACTTTCACCAAGTGCTGCCTGGGTGGAGGGAATAGTTAAGTACTTCACTACTGCCTGAAAGATTGGTGGTTTGAGTCCACCCAAAGGCACTTCGGAAGCAAAGTTCACAACTGTTGAAAACCCGGTGGAGCACAGTTCTACTCTGATACGTGTGGGGTCTCCGTGAGTCAGAATCGATTGAATAGCAACTGGTGGAGGCGGTTAGTAGGTGCTGTTCTTGTTGTTGTTGTGTGCCATTGGGTTGATTTTGACACACAGAGATGTTGTATGGTAGAAGAGAACTGCCCCATAGGGTTTCCTAGGCTGTAATCTTTGGGAAGGAGCCTCGTGATGCAATAATCAAGTGCTTGGCTGCTAACCAAAAGGTCAGTGGTTGGAACCCAGCAAGGGCTCCGTGGGAGGAAGACCTGGTGGTCTGTTTCCATAAGGATTATAGCCTAGGAAACCCTATGGGGCAATTCTACTCTGTCCTGTAGGGTCGCTATGAGTCAGAATCCACTTGACAGCACACAACAACAAATTTCACCAAAGGCCACCTGGGTAGCACAAAAGGCTAAGTGCTCCACTACTACCACAAAGTTGGTGGTTTGAGTTCACCCAGAGGCCCTCAAGAAAGGCAACCATTGAAAACCCTATGGCGTACAGTTCTACTCTGACACACATGGGGTCGCCATGAGTTGGAGTCAGCTCCACAGCAGCTGGTTTTAGTTTTAATTTCACCAAATCAGAGGAGGCTTCC
This sequence comes from Elephas maximus indicus, assembly GCF_024166365.1. Taxonomy (NCBI): domain Eukaryota; kingdom Metazoa; phylum Chordata; class Mammalia; order Proboscidea; family Elephantidae; genus Elephas; species Elephas maximus. The sequence goes on from NC_064840.1 coordinate 11,565,067, forward strand.
TGGAGGAGGTGACACCACCTCCAGCCTTCAGAGAGGGGCAAGCCTAGGGAGCAAAGAAAAGGGATTTAAGGAGAAATTGTCCAATGTTCAAAGCTGCTCCCTTCTAAGGGGCTTCCTGAGTCCAGGGCATCCCCAACTTCTCCACGAAGAGTTCCAGAGACCCCTCCGGGTGCGCGTCTTCTGTCAAGACGTGGAGAAAGTTGATTAGTGTGGGCGGCAGCCAGGACTGGCGTTTCTAATTAACACGCAGGCAGGGAGAATGCCTCTTCTTCCAGAGCCTGTATTCAGCTGATTGACTATCAGGGCTGGGGCTCAACTATGAATCGTGTGTCAAAAATAAAGCCTGGGCTCTCCTCTTGTTAAAGGAACCGCGTCCCCATTTCCAGTTCTCTGAGTCTCCACCAGCCTGTGGGAGCAGGCTTGGGTACCAACGCTGCTTAGCTCCCTGGGGCTGAGGGTGGGGACTGGGCCCCTGCCTGGGATGAGAGAGGAGAGTCATTTGGGGTGTGGGGCGGCCAGGCTCTGACGGAGAAACACCAGAGGAAGGTGGAGAAGACCCACCATAGGTTTCAGGAGCTACCAGTTCTGGAGGAGAAGGCAGAGAAAGGGGCCACAAAAAAAGAAAGGCGGCTTGCTGCGGCAGGGGAGAGAGAGAGGGGGGCGAGCAAACACAGGTTCATTAATCTGTAGTTCGTCTGCCTTTTCTGTTAGGAGGATGAACTTGATGAGTTAATTAAGTCGCAGTCTGTAAAACCAGTTTATTTGCATAGCAAACTCCTGGGCCAGTGTGCTGTGAGTTGAGTGTGTACCAGCAGACAATTCGGGGGAAATTACAGCCTCATTAATATGCTAATCTGGTTGCAGGCCTGGAACGGAGTTTTGGGTTGGTGGTGCTCGGGGGTGGTGGGTGTTTGGTTGCTTAGCAACGCTTTTCTCCAGGTAACCCTTCTCTGGCTTGCCCTTGATATCCCCAAAGGATTGCAATGTGGAAGAGGAGGTAAGCAGAGGGAAAGCATTCTGTTGTCACAGAACAGTGAGCAAAATAAAAGGCAAACACACACACATTCACACACACTTCCACATTATGCCGGTGTCTTTACAAACAGGCTGGGGGCGGGGGATGGGGAGGCTGTGCAGATGCAAGGGACAGACACTGGTGTGCAAGCCCACAGCATGGGGAGTCTGTGGAGACAGACACATAGGGTAATGCCCCTATATGTATACAAACACATGCACATATACACACATGTGCCCTTGTGTGTGCATACAAACAATTGGTGCAGGGATTTTGCTTAACAAACCCACATAAAGAGATACTCGGTCTGTATTACAGTATAAACTCTAGGTAACACCCCCATCACACCTATACAAACGTACATCACACATACATGCATGTACACCCTGAGTGTGGATTCTACTAATAACAAAATAGACACAAAATAGACACAAAATAGACACAAATGCACTGGATACAGTGGGATATTGAGATTATGTAAATGATAAACAATCAGCTGTAAAACACACACAGACACACATCAAAGAGCTTTTAAAAACAGGCACTGGCGGAAATGACAGGTGGGTGTGTGCATGTGTGCACACGTAGAAACATATACATGTACCACGTATGACACTGGTGCAAATAGACATTGTGTAATATACATGGACGTATACGCAATGTAGACAAAGCATCACTAGGCTCAATTCAGTGCACACACGTAGGCTCGCAGCATTCAGCACACACTTGGAGAGTCCCATCCCTTTTCTCTCTCCCTGTTGCTTTTAATCTGAAAAAAGTCAGCTTTCCACATTGCCCAAACCTGCTGGGTCCTGGGTTCCCAGGCTCAGTGACTGCCCCCATCTCTGGTTTCCCTCTTCCCTCCTTCCTTCCTCACCTACCTGCCTGCAGCAGTATCTTCTCTGGGCCATGTGTATCTGACAGGTAGCAGAAGGAGAACCAAGCTTCCCCGGAAAGAATAAACAAAGCAGGGGACTCCAGGGTGTATATGCCTCACTCTGCCTTCAAAGCAAGCAAACAAACAAACACACACAACAAAAAAAAAGCACAAGGCCCAGATGGTCTTACAGGTGAGTTCTACAGGTGTCAAGAAACAGATAAATTTTGTATTATATGAGTTGTTTCAGAAAAAAGAAAAAGGAAAAGCTGCCCAATTCACAACCTTGACACCAAGTCTGGATGAGAGACTTGGGCCTGCAGCAGTGGGAGTTCACAAGAAAAAATGTGAGGAACATGGTGAACGTAATTAATGTCACAGAATTGTACATGTAAAAAATGTTGAAACACTAAATGTTTTGTAACAAACTGTATATATTCATCACAATAAAAAAAGAGAAAGTTGCACTAATAATCAGAGAAATGCATAACAAAACAAAAATGATTGACTATTTTATTCCTATTTAATGAGTAGAAATCAGAACGTTGGGGAACATCGAGAGCTGGTGAGGATGTGGAGAAATGGAAGCCCTTATGCATGCTGGTGGGAGGACGAGCTGGGGCAACTGAAGAGCAGTTTGTCAGTACTTTATGAAGTTAAATGCTTGCATAGATCGTGCCCCAGAAGCCCAATTCTTGTTTGTAAATCCCAGAGAAACTCTCATGTAGATATATAAGGAAATATGCACAGGAATGTTCATCAAAGCATTGTTTACGCCGGCCGACCAAGGCAAACTGTCCGTTACATAACCAGTAACTGTCAAGTGGATTCTAACTTATGATGACCCCAAGCATGTCAGAGTAGAACTGTGCTCCATAGGATTTTCAATGGCTGGTTTTTCAGAAGTAGATTGCCAGGTCTTTCTCTGAGTGGACTCAAATCTCCAACCTTTTGGTTAGCAGCCAAAAATGTTAATCACTTGCACTACCCAGGGACTCCAGAACCTCATAACAGAGGTGCTATTGCTTTCCCCATTTTACAGATGGGTAACTGAGGCTCAGAGAGGTTAAGTAACTTGCCCTTGGCCACACAGGTAGTGAGTGATGGAAATCAATGAGTCTGACCCCAAAATCTAGGTCCAAAACCAGAGAATTTCACTCCTAGGTATCTTTTTGGATTTCTCCTTCTGTTGGATGTCTGTCCTGCCAAGATGGTAGTAGGAGGTGGGGGAGCCTGTGCTGTGATGAAAACCTTAATGTGCTTGAACCTGAAAACATCACCTTGGGGAAGGGCCTCGTCCCTTAAGAAATTATAAATATTTCATTTTCTCTCTTCTCTCCTGCCTTGTCAGCCGCAAGATGGAGTTATCGACGGGAGTTCAGGTGATGGACAGATTGGCGGGGTTCTGTATTGATGAGTTAATAGATTGTTGGCTTTTTTTTTTCCATCCTCAGAAAAAAAGAAGTCTTGACAGCTGTTTTCACTGTTGTGGGGATGGAGGGGGGCTGCTGCTGCAGGAGGTGATGGAAAACAAGTCCTGGGTCAGCGGTGGCACTCATCAGTCGACCCTGTCAGTTTGACCTTCAGGATATATCTGACCACCTCACACCATCTCCACTGCTGCGGGCCCAAGTCCTATCAGCTCTTGCCTAGTCATGGCAGTAGCTTCTCACTGGTCTTCTGCCTCTGTCCTTGCCCCATTGCCCATTCTCCAACCAGTAGCTAGAGGAGCTGATTCAACCCATAAACCAGAGTGTGACAGTCCTTCATTCCAAAGTTCTTACTTACCGTGGCCCTCAATACCCTCTGACCCCACGTCCCATCTCTTTCCCCTCCCCTACTCCGCTCTAGCCACAGTCTACGGCCTCCTTGCTGTTCCTCAAACTCACCAAGCATGGTCCTGCCTCAGGGCGTTTGCACCCACTGTTCCCTCTGCGTGGATTGCTCTTCCTACAGATATCTGCACGGCTCATTCCCCCACCTCCTTTAGGTCTCTGTTCCAATGCTCAGAAGCCTTCCCTGACCCCCTGCATAAATATTCCAGTCCCTCTCTAACTCTTCATCCTGCTTTCATTTTCTTCTTGGTGTTTGTCATCTCCTGACATTATTGCATACGGCTACTTCTTTGTTTATTGTCTGTTGCTGTCACTAGAATGAAAGCTCCATGAGGGAAAGGCTTTGGTGCACTTGTTCACTGCTGTATTCTTGCTACCTAGAGCAGGGTTGGCAAACTATAGCCTTCGGATAGATCCAGCCCACAGCCTGGTTTTGTAAATAAAGTTTTACTGGAACCTGGCAATGTCCTTTCATTTATGTATTGTCTATGGCTGTTTTCTTTCTACCATGGCAGAGTTGAGACTATATGACTCCCAGAGACTGTAGGACTTGAAAACTGAAGATATTTACTACCTGATCCTTTACAGAAAAAGTTTGTTGATCCCTGACCTAGAACATTGCCTGACACACAGCTGGCTATCAGTATTTACTTGTGGAATGAAGGAATGAATCTGAAACGTCTTCTCTGGCAAGTTAGATAGCAGGCATTTCAGCCACATGTGAGCCTTCCTTCTTGGGGAAATGGATACCTGTATCCTCTTACCAGAGTGCTCCTGTGTCTACCAGGACTCTCTTGACTGCAAGTAGCAGGAAATTCAACTTGATTGACTTGAGCCAGAAAAGGGTATATATTAGCTCCTGAACGGAAAGGTTGAAGGATGTTTCAGGCACAGCTGGATACAGAGGCACATTCTCCCAGGTACAAAGGCAGAGAAAGGGAGAGTCTCTCCTTTCCAGAGCCTCAGTTTTCTCATCTGTAAAATGGAAACAACAGTAGTCCCTGCTTCAGAAAGTAACTGTGAGGGTGAAATGAGCCAATCCAGGTGTGGTTGGTTGAATGAAAGAAACCCATGTCCTAATCTCCAGAACCTGTGAACATGTTACCTTATGCTGCAAAAGGGACTTTGCAGATTTGATTACATTGGAGGAAGGAGGGCCAGAGCAAGAAAAGGAAATGTGATGATGGAAGCAGAGATCAAAGAGAGAGGAGCCAAGATGCTACGATGCTGGCTTCGAAGACGGAAGAAGGGGCCACAAGCCAAGGAATGCAAATGGCCTCTAGAAGCTGGGAGATACAAGGAAGCAGATTCGTCCCTAAGAGTTTCCGGAAAGAACACAGAGCTGCCAAACATCTTAGACTTCTGACCTCCAGAACTATAAGATGAAACATTTGTGTTGTTTTAAGCCACTAAGCTCCTGGCAGTTTGGTACAGCCGCAAGAGGAGACTAATATACCAGGTAAAACACTTACCGCTGTGCCTGGCACACAGGAAGCCCTGGCTGTATGTGTGCTAAGGAGCCCTGGTGGTGTAACTGTTAAGTTTGGCCTCTAACCAAACAGATGGTGATTCAGACTCACCCAGTGGGTCTGCAGGAGAAAGACCTGGTGATCTGCTTCATAAAGATACAGCCTAGACAATCCTATGGGACAGTTCTACTTTGCCACATGGGGTCACTATGAGTTGGAATGGGCTCAATGGCACCTAACAATAACAACAACAGACTGTGAGCTGCTATTATTATTGGTCAGATGTTATAATTCCCCCACCTTTGCCCTCGGGCTCCTCTTGGATCAGCCCAGCCATCTCAGATGGAGCCCCCAGGATAATTCCCAGTCCCTGAACCTGTGGGGAGGAGCCCTGGTGACACAGTGGTTAAAGAGCTTGGCTGCTAACCAAAAGTTTGCCAGTTCGAACCCACCAAATGCTCCGCGGGAGAAAGATGTGTCAGTCAGCTTCCGTAAAGATTCACAGCCTTGGAAACCCTATGGGGGCAGTTCTACTCTGTCTTATAGGGTCGCTATGAGTCGGAATGGACCTGCCAGCAGCGGGATTTGGTTTTGAAACTGTGTGACATCCCCTGCAAGCGCCAGGATTGGTGTCGGCTTCCTAGGAGACTGCCTCTGACCCACAGCCAGCCCGGACCTGCACGGGACCTAACGTCAGCCCAGCAGCTCCATCACCCCACCGCCCCACGCCGTCTGCTCTTATCCCCTCCCCACTAAGCTAGTTTTAAACCACTCCCCTGCCCACTCCCTATTGATCTTCAACCTGTTACTCCCTGAAAGCACTTTGTGGCTGGGGGCCAGGAAATTCGCCAGGTCTTTTGTCACCATCTGTCCCCATAGCTCATTGAGGTCAGCAGCGGGATCCCAGGACGGAGAAGGTATAATCTCAGGCTCCTCTGAGCAAAAGCTTTCAGGGCTGCCCTTGCCGACCGTGGAATGTATTCTCACTCCAGTGTGCCGGGGCCTCCGTCCTGCATTGGGGCTGAAGGCTGGTCCCCAGAAGCGGCGTGTGGAGTCCTGTGTTCACAGGCTGGGGCACAGGGCAGCTCTTCTGAGAAGGCAGCCGTGCAAACCTCAGAAGGAAAGGGGTCTGCCCGCGGGGGATGCCTGAAAGGGATGAAGTTTATATGTATATGTGTGTGTATCTGTTTCACACTCACTCACGTGGCGCTGACTTTGTGCCAGGCACTATGTTTTAAGGGCTGTGCATGTATTGTTGTGGTTGTTGGTTGCCGTTAAGTTGGCCCCCGACTCATGGCGAGCCCATGCACGACAAAATGAAACACTGCCCTGTCCTGAGCCATGCCCATAATCGGTTGTGGATCAGACCATTGTGATCCATAGGGTTTTCACTGGCTGATTTTCAGAAGTAGATCTCCAGGCCTTTCTTCCTAGTCTTAGTCTGGAAGCTTCACTGACCTGTTCAGCATCTTAGCAACATGTGAACCTCCACTGACAGATGGGCGGTGTCTGCGCGTGAGGTGCATTGGCCAAGAATCGATCCTGAGTCTCTTGCATGGAAAGCGAGGGTTCTACCACTGAGCTACCACTTCTTCCTGTCCACTTATTAATATATTTTATTTTCACAGCAACTCTGTGGTGTCGGAGTGATTATTTTCTCTGTTTTCAGATGGGGAAGCGGAGGCGCAGAAAGGTCAAATAACTTGCCCAAGGCCACACAGTTAGTCAGGGGTGGAGAGATGGGATTTGAACCCAGGTGGACTGTGAGCTTAGCCACTACACTTTAGGCCTCTCAGTAAATGTCACAAGACATTATTATGATTGAAGTGTGGTACTCTGGCTTTCATTTCTCCTCCTGTCATCCTCCCCTCCCCTCCTTGTCCATCCTGGTGGGGTTCTATAAATTCTGGTCTGAGGCCAGCAGCCCAGGACTTACATGGTGCTCTCCAACCACGTCCCCTTTGTGGTCACTTTCACTTTATGACCTACTGAGGGTGGGGTTTTTCCCAGGAGCCAGGTACCACATCCCACACTTCTCTTGCCCAATCTTGGCTGAGCTTCTCAGTGACCCCAAGGGGAGGTGGTGCTACTATCATCACCCCCATGTCACAGATGAGGAAACTGAGGCTCAGAGATGTGAAGTCACTTGCTTGCCCAAGGTCATCCAGCTAGAAGTGGCTGAGTGGGGAGTTGAACTCTGGCATTTCAATGCAGACAATGACCTAAAGAATATCTTGAATCTGTAATATTTGTTGGTGCTTGTCCTTCTGTTGTAGGGTGCAATGGTGGCGCAGTGATTAAGTGCTCGACTGCTAACTGAAAGGTCAGAGGTTTGAATCCACCAGCCACTCCGCGGGCGAAAGATGTGGCAGTCTGCTTCCATAAAGATCACAGCCTCGGAAACCTTACGGGGCAGTTCTACTCTGTCCTATAGGGCTGGTACGAGACAGAGTCGACTGGACGGCAACAGGTTTGGTTTTTGTTTTCTGTTTTAATTTGTTTTGAAACTGGAGAACCTGTAGGTCCTCAGCCTTAAATTTGGATCCTTCTGGCTCCAAAGCCTGGGCTATGGTGTCCTCCCCACAATCAGGAGCGCTGACACTGACTCAAGATGTTTGGGAGGGGAGAAGGAAGCTCGCCAAGCATCCCTCCATCCTGGGAAAGGCACGGTGGAGTCCTTATTACAGGCACATCCTTTTTTTTTTTTTAATTACACTTCAGGTGAAAGTTTAGAGCTCAGGTTAATTTCTCATACAAAAATATATACACATATTGTTATGTGACACTAGTTGCAATCCCTATAATGTGACAGCACACTCCACCTTCCCACCCCAGGTTTCCCATGTCCATCCAACCAGCTTCTGTTCCTTCCTGCCTTCTCATCCTGCCTCTGGACAGGAGCCACCCATTTGGTCTCATGTATCCACTTGAACTAGGAAGCACTCTCTTCATGGGTATTATTTTATGTTTTATAAAAAAAGACAAAAAACAAAAAAACCCAAACCCGTTGCCATCAAGACAGTTCTGACTCATAGCAACCCTATGGGACAGAGTAGAGCTGCCCCAAAGAGTTTCCAAGGAGTACCTGGTAGATTTGAACTGCTGACCTTTTGGTTAGTAGCTGTAGCACTTAACCACTACAGCACCAGAGTTTCCTTATGTTTTATAGTCCAGTCTAATCTTGTCTGAAGAGTGGGCTCCTGGAACGGTTTTAGTTCAGGGTTAACGGAGCGTCCTGGGGCCATGGCTCTGAGGGTTCCTCCAGTCTCAGACCATTAAGTCTGGTCTTTTTACGCGAATTTGAGTTCTGCACCACACTTTCCTTCTGCTCCGTCAGGGTCTCTCTGTTGTGTTCCCCTGTCAGGGCAGTCATTGGTGGTAGCCGGGCACCGTCTAGTTCTTTTGGTCTCAGGCTGATGGAGTCTCTGGTTTATGTGGCCCTTTTGTCTCTTGGGGTAATATTTTCCTTGTATCTTTGGTGTTCTTCATTCGCCTTTGCTCCAGGTGGGTTGGGACCAATTGATGCATCTTAGATGGCCACTCACAAGCTTTTAAGACATCAGATGCCACTCACCAAAGCGGGATGCAGAACGTTTTCTTAATAAGCTTTGTTATGCCAATCGACCTAGATGTCCCCTGAAACCATGTTTCCCAGACCCCAGTTCCTGCTATTCTGTCTCTCGAAGTTTTTGGCTGTGTTCAGGAAACTTCTTAGCTTTTGGTTTAGTCCAGTTGTGCTGACTTCCCCTGTATTTTGTGCTGCCTTTCCCTTCACCTAAGATAATTCTTGTCTACTATCTAGTTTTTATCTAGTTAGTGAATTCCCCTCTCCCTGCCTCCCCACCCTCGTAACCATCAAAGAATGTTTTCTTCTGTGTTTAAACCTTTTCTTGAGTTCTTACAAAAGTGGTCTTATACAATAGTTGTACTTTTGCGACTGACTAATTTCACTCAGCATAATGCCCTCCAGGTTCATCCATGTTTCACAGATTCATCATTGTTCTTTGTATGGTTTTTCATTGTGTATATTTACCATCGTTTGTTTAACCATTCCTCTGTTGATGGGCACCTAGGTTGTTTCCATCTTTTTGCTCTATCACAGGCATTTTGTATTCCCTCAGCTGATGGCTTATCCTTCTTCTTCCCCATGTTGTTGTAAGCGTGAGGAGGACAAGGACTGTGCCTCCCAGCACCCTGGCACTTAGCAGGCACTCAACAAACACTTGAATGAATGAACGAATAAATGAATGACATGCCTCTCCCCAGTGCCAGCCAAAGCAGATTCCCAGCTCTTCAGCCTTTCCAGGGCCAAAAGGCAAGTTGATTTGCTGGAGACTTGAACCCATGGCTGATCTGTTGGCATCTCAGCCTCCTAGGAACCCCCGCCCAGCTGCTAGCCCAGCAATGGTGAAATTATTAACCCCTGTTATGAAGTAGGTTTTAATCTCCTGCAAATAGTCCCGCCATTATAGCGTCATAAGAAGCAATTAGAACCCCAACCTTCCTTCTTCTAGCTACACACGGGGACAGACTTTCTGATCTTCCCAAATGAGGGATGGGGGCTATAAGTGGAGGACGGCCTGATGCTTGAGGGGATTTACCTGTCTAGCAGAGCACACCCACCTCCATGCTACCCACCTTGGCCGCCCTCAGGCAGGAGCCTCAGTTCAGGGGCTAGAGGATCTTGTGAGGGTGGGTCTAAAGGAAGGACAAGTTACCCTTAGGTATGAAGATGAAACTTCTCGGTCAAAGTGCCTTAGGAAGAGAGCCATCAAAAGTCTTTGGAAGGCAGCAACCCAAAGTCACAGGCAATATTCCAGGGAAGTGGACACCAGGTAGATCTCGCCATCAGTCCTAGGTCAAGCCGCCATCATCTCCCACCTTCTCACTGACCTCACCTTCCTCTCTTCCCCTCCAGTCTCTTTGAAGAGCAGCCTAGGATAGTTCCCCTGCACAGAAGCCAAAGGTTTGCGGAGGGGGAAAGGGAAGCAGCATCCCAATCACAAGGAGTGTCAGGAAAAGAGCCAGCATTTCCCTCCCCTGTCCTCTTTTGTCCAAGCTTCTCTCCCCAAAGCCTCTACCCAAGAAAGGGTGCAAAAGAGGTAGGAGGGGGTCTGCAGGGCATGGAGTGGGACTGGCAGCAACAGCAGGTGGGCTCTTGAAGGGCGCTGACTCTGCCATTGGGGAGAGGGCAAGGCCCTTGACCATGAAGTCAGGACACCTGGGTTCCATCCCAGTTCTACCTCAAGTGACCTCAGGCTTTTTCTCCCTGGGCCTCAGTTTCCCTATTTATAAATAGGAGTTTGGATTAATTGCCTTGTATTATGGTGGAGGTGGAGGAGGCTATTATTCAGCTTCTCCCTCCTTTATCTCCACGGGACTCTCCCTGCAAGAAGAAAGCGGAGCTACCTTTTATTTCCTGAGGTGTTTGGGGTCCGGTGTGGACAGGGAGAGTTTCCCTCCCCAGGAGACACCATGGGGTCTGCCCCAACCACAGAAAAGAGGAATCTTCCTCCTTCACCTTGACCACCTCGATTTGCATTCCAAAGCCCAGCCCTCCCTGGATGGGGCTGGGCAGGGGTGAAAGGGTTAATAAACGGACTGAGTGCCTCTCCCCAGAGGCCCACCTCCAGGTCCCACTGCTGCTGCCTGGAGGAGCAAGCAAGAGAATGAGCTGAATGAATTTGGAGGGCTCCATCTGGTCTCCAGTGGGCCCTGCCTGCAGGACTTACTGTGACTGACAGGTCTCAGCAGGCCCAGCCAGTGGGGCTGGGCAGTGCAGGAGGCTTGGACACTGAGGTGGGGCTGGGGGTGAGGCGGAATCTTGGCGCACTCCCTGGGCTGTCTGGGATTACAGTGCAGAAAAGTGATTCTGGGCAGGAGCCTGGGACTCTGGATGTGGGTGTTTGAAGCCGAACTTTGGAACACACTTCTGGAGTGCTCTTGTTTATTCATTTGTTCAACAAATATTTATTGAGCACCTATTATGTGCCGTGGAGGGGGGCAGTGGTGGTTCAGTGGTAGAATTCTCATGGGGTACGTGGGTTCGATTCCTGGCCAACACTTCTCACATACAGTCACTAGCTGGTCTGTCAGTGGAGGCTTACGTAGTGCTCTGATGCAGAAATAGGTTTCAGCAGAGAGTCCAGACTAAAATGAACCAGGAAGAAAGGCCTGGCGATCGACTTCTGAAAAATTAGCCAATGAAAACCCTATGGATCACAATAATTCTACCAACTGGCAACCCATCATGGGAATGGTGCAGGAGAGGGCAGGGTTTTGTCCCGTTGTGCATGGGGTCACCGTGAGTTGGGGTGCAGCTAACAACCACAGGAAAATAATAACTAAGTGCCTGGTGCTGTGTGAGGCACTGAGGAGAAATACATTACGGGACAAGAGAGGTAAAGACCTTGTCCTGTGCAGTTGACATTCTAGTGGCCTCTACTGTACTGCCTGTACTCTTGTGTCTGGCTTCTTCCATTTAACATTGTATTTCTGAGATTCATCCATATTGTTGTGTGTCATTGTCCATCATTCACTCTCATTGCTGTATAATAGTCCATTATATGAATAAAAGACATTTCATCTATCTATTCTATTGTTGGTGGCCATTTGGGTAGTTTCCAGCATCGGGCTTTTTGTCCAATCTCTTCAGAAAGATCTAAAAACCTGGAAGATCTTGTTTTGCTGCTCATTGTCCACATCTCTCCACCCCCCGAAAGCTTAATGAGGAGAGAGATTGCCCAGTCTGCCATTTGCCAGTTATCCATTGGCCGGAGCTTGTGCCCTCTGTTTGCCCCAGTCCCCTCCACTCCCTATTGTCTCACACTCTCCTGGGTAGCTTATTTGTCTTTCCTGCCTGGCACCTGATCAGGGCAGCATCCTCCAGGGTGCCCTGCCCGGAGCCAAGCCCACAGAAGGCAGGTGTCTGCTCCATGTGGCTAGCTGGCACAGATTGCCTGGACCTATTTCTCCCAACGTGGGTGTCCCCAGGGTGGGACTTCCAGGAGAAGGTGTGTGTGGGGGGATTTAAACAACAGAAAAGGGGGGGCAGGGAGCAGAGCTCTATAATTATAGAGGAAGAGGCGGCGATAAAATGATAATGGGCCGTTTTGACCTGGGCTAACCAGTTCCCCGAGCTGTGAAGTAACTCGAAGACGCGTGATGGAGGGCAAGGGGCTGCCGCCCGGGCTGCAGCTGAAACGGCGCTTTCACAAACACGACGTAAATTGGATGCAAACATCTAATTAACCTTCTCCCTCGGTTCCCTCTGCGGAGGGGGAGGCAGCCCTCCCAGGGCTCCCAGCGCCAGTTTTCCCTAAGGGGATGGGGGATGGGGGCTGCATTGGGGGGAAGGGGGGAGGAGGGGTGGAGGGTGAAGGCAGAGGGGTCGAAGCTTTTTTTTTTTAGTTCCCCTCTGAGTAGGGCAGAGCTAAAAATTCGATGGAGTCCGTTTTCACAGAGCCCAGGCCTTGATGTGAAATCAGCATTCCCATTTAAGAGGCCCCAACACACTTTGCAAACCCATTGTTCACCAGGGTCAGGTATGTGGCTCTAAAATAAGGTGAAATGGAGAGTTTGAGGGTTTTTTTTTTTAATTTCTTTTTCTCTTTGGTGGGGATGCAGTGCTGTAAAGTCTGCTTCCTGTGGAAATCCTCCGGACCTCTCAGTTCCGTCCGGGGAATAGGGCGACCAGGGACGTAGAGCGACTCCGGGTCATCTGATTCAAGACAGTGCACTTGGTGCTACCCCAAAGTGGGGCCAAATCCAGCTTCCAACCCATAGCTGTGTGACCCTGGATGCCTGAAAGCGTCGATCCGCGTGCCACTCATTGAACAAATGTTTATTGAGTGACTTCTATGTGCCAGGAGCCCCTGGGAATCAGCAAGCAATTACCTGGGCTTAGCTGCTAACTAGAAGATTGGCTGTTGGAGTCTATCCAGAGATGCCTTGGAAGAAAGACCTGATCTACTAAAAAATCAGCCAGTGAAAACCCTGTGGAGCACAGTTCTACTCTGACACACGTCGGGTTGCCATGAGTCGGAGTTGGTTCAATGGCAACCCGTTAATGTTCTAGGCTCTGGGATACCGCGGTGAACAAAGCAGACCTCTGTCTTCTTGGGGCCTTGGGGATGGGGTAAAGGATGTGGGCCTTGGGCAGAGAGACAGGTAACAAAGGAGGAGATAGTGCAGTGCCTGAGAGCACGAACTATGGGGGTTCGAACCCTGGTTCTTCCACTTACAAGCTGCATGACCCTGGGTAAGTTCATCAGTCTCTCTGTGCTCAGTTTTTCTTTATTTTTAACCAGTGAATTAAAATCTTATTATAAATTAACCCCGCTGTCTTCCTTGGTGTCGCTTGGGAGAATCGGTAGCCATCTTCGCAAAGGTAAAGTCCCTGCTCAACATCCCTGGAGTGTACTAGAAAATGTACCCGTGAGAGAATCAACTTAAAAACAAAAACAAAAAACCAAACCTGTTGCCATCGAGTAGGTTTCAACTCATAGCGACCCTAGAGGACAGAGTAGAACTGCCACATAGGGCTTCCAAGGAGAGGCTGGTGGATTTGAACTGCCCATGTTTTGGTTAGCAGCCTAGCTCTTAGCCACTTTTGGTTGGGTAACTTTCCTTCACTATTATTGTTTCTCGAAAATATTCTTGGGTATTTCCTCATACTTAGTTTCCCAGAAGAATTTTGGAATCAAATGGTCAGATTCGATTCTTTAATGTTTTAATATTGACATTATTTCAGGCCTAAAGGAGACTCGAAGAAATAGTACAAAAGTTTCTCTCTACCCTTAAATGTTAGCATTTGCTTTTTTTTTTTTATTATTTATATATCTCTCTCTCCATCTATATAAATTAATTTTTTTCTGAATCTTTTTTGAGAGTAAGTTTCAGAAATGGTTGCCCTTTACTCCTAAGTACTTCGGTGTCTGTTTTCTAAAAGCAGGGATATTCCCTTATATGACCACAGTACAATGATCAAACACAGGAAATTAACACTGATACAATACTATTATCTAATCTCCAGGCCTTGATCAGATCTTGACATTTGTCCCGATAATGACCTTCATATTGAAAAAAATCTTGGACCCCCACGTTGCATTCAGTTTATCATATCTCTTTAGGCTCCTTTAATCTGGAACCAGCTTCTCAGTCTTTGGGTTTCATAACATTGACCTTTTTGAAGCATCTAGGCCAGTTGTCCTGTAAGACGTCCCTCAACTTGAGTGTGATTTGATTCAGGGTATTTTGGCAGAGTTCCTGGGTGGTGCAAATGGTTAACATGCTTGGCTACTACCAAAAGGTTGCAGGTTCAAATCCACCCAGAGGTGCCTTGAAAGAAAGACCTGGCACTGTACCTTGGAGAAACCAGCCATTGAAAACTTATGGTTTATAGTTCTAGTGTGACATGCAAGACTTAAGTTGGGGTTGACTTGATGGCCATTGGCTTTTGATTGGTGTATTTTGGCAGGAACCCTATATAGGTGATACTGTGTTCTTCTCGGTGCATTGTATCAGGAGGTTGTTTTTGTTAGGTGCTGTCGAGTTGGTTCCGACTCATAGTGACCCTATGCACAACAGAACGAAACACTGCCCGGTCCTGCACCATCCTTACAATCTTTGTTATGCTTGAGCTCATCGTTGCAGCCGCTGTGTCAATCCACCTCGTTGAGGGTCTTCCTCTTTTCCGCTGACCCTATACTCTGCCAAGCATGATGTCCTTCTCCAGGGACTGATCCCTCCTGACAACACGTCCAAAGTATGTAAGACGCAGCCTCGGCATCCTTGCCTCTAAGGAGCATTCTGGCCACACTTCTTCCAAGGCAGATTTGTTTGTTCTTTTGGCAGTCCATGCTATATTCGATATTCTTCGCCAACACCACAATTCAAAGGCGTCAACTCTTCTTTGGTCTTCCTTATTCATTGTCCAGCTTTCACATGCATATGATGCAATTGAAAATACTATGGCTTGAGTCAGGCGCACCTTAGTCTTCAGGGTGACACCTTTGCTCTTCACACTTTGAAGAGGTCCTTTGCAGCAGATTTTCCCAATGCAATGCGTCTTTTGGTTTCTTGACTGCTGCTTCCATGGCTGTTGATTGTGGATCCAAGTAAAATGAAATCCTCGACAACTTCCATCTTGTCTCCATTTATCATGATGCTGCTCATTGGTCCAGTTGTGAGGATTTTTGTTTTCTTTATGTTGAGGTGTAATCCATACTGAAGGCTGTGGGCTTTGATCTTAATTAGTAAGTACTTCAAGTCCTCTTCACTTTCAGCAAGCAAGGTTGTGTCATCTGAATAACGCAGGTTGTTAATGAATCTTCCTCCAATCTTGATGTCCCGTTCTTCTTCATATAGTCCAGCTTTTCGTATTATTTGTTCAGCATACAGATTAAATAAGTATGGTGAAAGAATACAACCCTGACGCACACCTTTCTTGACTTTAAACCAATCAGTATCCCCTTGTTCTATCTGAACAACTGCCTCTTAATCTATGTAAAGGTTCCTCAAGAGCACAATTAAGTGTTCTGGAATTCCCATTCTTTGCAGTGTTATCCATAGTTCATTATGATCCACACAGTCTAATGCCTTTGCATAGTCAATAAAACACAGGTAAACATCCTTCTGGTATTCTCTGCTTTCAGCCAGGATCCATCTGACATCAGCAATGATATCCCTGGTTCCACGTATTCTTCTGAAACTGGCCTGAATTTCTGGCAGTTCCCTGTCGATATACTGCTGCAGCCATTTTTGAATTATCTTCAGCAGAATTTTGCCTGCGTGTGATATTAATGATATTGTTCTATAATTTCCACATTGGGTTGGATCACCTTTCTTGGGAATAGGCATAAATACGGATCTCTTCCAGTCAGTTGGCCAGGAAGCTGCCTTCCATATTTCTTGGCATAGACGAGTGAGCACCTCCAGAGCTGCATCTGTTTGCTGAAACATCTCGATTGATATTGCATCAATTCCCGGAGCCTTGTTTTTCTCCAATGCCTTCAGAGCAGCTTCTTCAGTACCATCGGTTCCTGATCATATGCCACCTCTTGAAATGGTTGAATATCGACTAATTCTTTTTGGTATAATGACTCTGTGTATTCCTTCCATCTTCTTCTGATGCTTCCCGCATCATTTAATATTTTCCTCATGGAATCCTTCACTATTGCAACTCGAGGCTTGAATTTTTTCTTCGGTTCTTTCAGCTTCAGAAACGCCGAGCGTGTTCTTCCCTTTTGGTTTTCCATCTCCACCTCTTTGCATATGTCATTAAATACTTTATTTTGTCTTCTCGAGCCGCCCTTTGAAATCTTCTGTTCAGTTCTTTTACTTCATGAATTCTTCCTTTTGCTTTAGCTGCTCGACGCTCAAGAGCAAGTTTCAGAGTCTCCTCAGACATCCACCTTGGTCTTTTCTTTCTTTCCTGTCTTTTCAGTGACATCTGGCTTTCTTCATGGATGATGTCCTCGATGTCATTCCACAACTCGTCTGGTCTTCAGTCACTAGTGTTCAGTGCGTCAAATCTATTCTTGAGATGGTCTCTAAATTTAGGTGAGATATACTCAAGGTCGTATTTTGGCTCTCGTGGACTTGCTCTGATTTTCTCCAGTTTCAGCTTGAACTTGCATATGAGCAATTGATGGTCTGTTCTACAGTCAGCCCCTGGCCTTGTTCTGACCGATGATATTGCGCTTTTCCATCATCTCTTTCCACAGATGTAGTCAATTTGATTTCTGTGTGTTCCATCTGGCGAGGTCCATGTATATAGTCGTCGTTTATGTTGGTGAAAGAAGGTATTTGCAATGAAGAAGTCGTTGGTCTTGCAAAATTCTATCATTTGATCTCTGCCATTGTTTCTATCACCAAGGCCATATTTTCCAACTACTGATCCTTCTTCTTTGTTTCCAACTTTTGCATTCCAATTGCCAGTAATTATCAATGCATCTTGATTGCATGTTCGATCAATTTCAGACTGTAGCAGCTGATAAAAATCTTCTATTTCTTCATCTTTGGCCCTAGTGGTTGGTGTGTAAATTTGAATAATAGTCGTATTAACTGGTCTTACTTGTAAGCATATGGATATTATCCTGTCACTGGCAGTGTTGTACTTCAGGATAGATCTTGAAACGTTCTTTTTGACAATGAATGCAACACCATTCCTCTTCGAGTTGTCATTCCCAGCATAGTAGACTATATGATTGTCCAATTCACGATGGCCAATACCAGTCCATTTCAGCTCATTAATGCCTAGGATATCAATGTTTATGCATTCCATTTCATTTTGACGATTTCCAATTTTCCTAGATTCATACTGCGTACATTCTATGTTCCGATTATTAATGGATGTTTGCAGCTGTTTCTTCTCATTTTGAGTCATGCCACATCAGCGAATGAAGGTCCCGGAAGCTTTACTCCATCCACGTCATTAAGGTCGACTCTACTTTGAGGAGACAGCTCTTCCCCAGTCATCTTTTGAGTGCCTTCCAACCTGGGGGGCTCATCTTCTAGCACTATATCAGACAATGTTCTGCTGCTATTCATAAGGTTTTTACTGGCTAATGCTTTTCAGAAGTAGACTGCCGGGTCCTTCTTCCTAGTCAGTCTTAGTCTGGAAGCTCAGCTGAAACCTGTCCTCCATGGGTGACCCTGCTGTTATCTGAATACCGGTGGCATAGCTTGCAGCATCACAGCAACACACAAGCCCTCACAGTATGACAAACTGACAGACACGTGGGGGATCAGGAGCTACATGATGTCTATTTGTCTCATTACTGGTGATGTTAACTTTGATGACTTGCTTAAGGTGGTGTCTGCCAGGTTTTTCCACGGTACACTTTGGCTTTTTCTTTTGTAATTAAAAGTACATCGAGAGATTGGAACACTTATACACTGCTGGTGGGAATGTCAAATGGTACAACCACTTTGGAAGTCGATTTGGCACTTCCTTAAAAAGCTAGAAATAGAACTGTCATATGATCCAGCAATCCCACTCCTTGGAATATATCCTAGAGAAATAAGAGCCTTTACATGAACAGATATATGCACACCCATGTTTATTTCAGCACTGTTTACAATAGCAAAAAGATGGAAGCAACCAAGGTGCCCATCAACGGAAGAATGGATAAATAAATTATGGTATATTCACAGAATGGAATATTATGCATCAATAAAGAACAGCGAGGAATCTATGAAACATTTCATACCATGGAGGAACCTGGAAGGCACTATGCTGAGTGAAATTAGTCAGTTGCAAAAGGACAAATATTGCATGAGACCACTATTATAAGAACTTGAGAAACAGTTTAAACTGAGAAGAAAACATTCTTTTGTGGTTACGAGGGGGGGAGGGAGGGTGGGAGAGGGGCATTTACTAATTAAATAGTAGATAAGAACTACTTTAGGTGAAGGGAAAGACAGCACACAATGCAGGGGAGGTCAGCACAATTGGACTAAATCAAAAGCAAAGAAGTTTCCTGAATAAATTGAATGCTTCGAAGCCCAGCGCAGCAGGGGCAGGGGTCTGGGGACCATGGTTTCAGGGGACATCTAAGTCAATTGGCATAATAAAATCTATTAAGAAAACATTCTGCATCCCACTTTGAAGAGTGGCGTCTGGGGTCTTAAAAGCTAGCAAGTAGCCATCTAAGATGCATCAATTGGTCTCAACCGACCTGCATCAAAGGAGATTGAAGAAAACCAAGGACACAAGGCGATTATGAGCCCAAGAGACAGAAAGGGCCACATGAACCAGCGACTACATCATCCTGAGACCAGAAGAACTAGATGGTGCCCGGCTACAACCGATGACTGCCCTGACAGGGAACACAACAGAGAACCCCTGAGGGAGCAGGAGAGCAGTGGGATGCAGATCCCAAATTCTCCTAAAAAGACCAGACTTAATAGTCTGACTGAGACTAGAAGGACCCCGGTGGTCATGGCCCGCAGACCTTCCGCTGGCCCTGGACAGGAACCATTCCTGAAGCCAACTCTTCGGACACGGATTGGACTGGACAATGGGTTGGAGAGGGATGCTGGTGAGGAGTGAACTTCTTGGATCCGGTAGACACTTGAGACTATGTTGGCATCTCCTGCCTGGAGGGGAGATGAGAGGGTGGAGGGGGTTAGAAAATGGCGAAATGGACACGAAAAGAGAGAGTGGAAGGAGAGAGTGGGCTGTCTCATCAGGGGGAGAATAATTGGGAGTGTGTAGCAAGGTGTATATGGGTTTTTGTGTGAGAGACTGACTTGATTTGTATACTCTCACTTAAAGCACAATAAAAAGTATTTTTTTTTTTAAAGTACATCTTGGGGAGATACTGTCAGATTATGTAAATATCCTCTTACTCCTGACTTTGACTCACTGGTTTTAGAAGACTTTCCTACTCCAATCTTCTTTCTACGTTTATTCGTTGGCCGTCTACAGTAAAATTATTTATTTATATCAGCACGAACTCGTGGGCTCTTTTAGTCAATAAGCAATAATCCTTTATGATCAATATTTATTTTTCTGCTCAAGTTGTCCTAGATTTGGCCAAGCTGACTCCAATGTCCTTGGATATGTCCCCATCATTCTATGAGTACTTCTTTACTTACTTGCACAGAGATGTTCCAAGCTCAGCTTGTACTTTTCTTGTTACAAACCTATCATCAGCCATTTTTTCCAAGGATCCCTGGTTCCTTTTAGTGGGGAATGGTATGTAGAAGCCACAGTCTGGACTTGAGGTGTGCTCATTGCTACTGGGTCAACAATGAGTTTGTAAGCTTATAGGCCAAGTCAGCAAACATAGCTGGGTGCCTCAGTTTCTTCATCTGTTAAATGGGAAACAATAGTCCCTGCCACCTAGACTGTTATGAGGATTAAATGAATCAGTACCTGAAACATGCTTAGAACAGTGCCTGGCACAGTGATAATGCTAATGTTGTTGGTCACCATTGAGTCGACTCCAACTTACGGCAACCCCATGTGTGCTGTGTAGAACTAACTGCTCCATAGGATTTTCAAGGCTGTGACATCTTGGAAGCAGATCACCAGGTCTATCTTCTGAAGTGTCTCTGGATAGGTTCGAATAACCAACCTTTTGGCCAGTAGTTGAGTGCTTAACTCTTTGCACCACCCAGGTACTTCCATTAGATAGTGATAAGTGCTCCAGAGAAAAATAAAGTGTGAGGGTGTTGCAATATTATGTAGGGTGGTCAAGGAAGGCCTCACTGAGAAGGTGACATTAGAGCAGAGACCCACAGGAGGTGGTGGGATGAGCTATGCCCAAATCTGAAGGAAGCAGGCACAGGAACAGTCACTGCCAAGGCTGTGAGGCAGGAACACAGCCAGTGGCCAAATCTCCAGACTCCAGGGACACCAAATTTCCAAGTAGAGGTGCATTTTGTTTGGTGGTGGTGGCGGGGGGTGGGGGGTGGGGGGGTGTCTAGGAGACTTGAAACCTAAAGCCTGGCTCAGGAACCTTTAGGAAATACATAGCCATCTTGAAGTAAGTGTTCACATCATGCCTGGGAGTGTGCTAAGCATTTCACATGCATCATCTCTCTTGGTCCCTTAATACCTTAGGTGGTGAGCACTCTTATTAGGCCCATTTTACAGGTGAGAAATTTGAGCCTTAAGCAGAATGGTTAGCTTGGTTAAAAGCAGCTCATAAGTGGGGACCAGGCAGAATTGGAAGGCTGGTCTGACTCCAAAGTCTTTGCTAAAAGTGGCAAAGAGGCATGAATTGGTTTCCTTTGCTCTTTTTCTTCCTCGCTGTAGGACCATTGGCTCTGTGGGCCTCGGTTTCCCCATCTGCAAACATAGCGATGCTGCCTTGCCTGGGTGATACCGGTTCAACTCAAATGTGCCTATGGACACACTTTTCTTCTTTTTTCCCAAACTGGGGAAGGGGAGGTGTGCAGGGTGGTCGCAGGCCCCTCAGAGAGGCAGTGGGCGACTGGCTTCTCCGCCTGGCTTCCCTGCCACTGCCCCTCCCCCACAGCCCTCCCAACGGTGCCCCCCTTCCTCGTTTTCACCCCATCTTCCCCAGGGGCAGCCAGCCAGCAAAAAGAGTCCCTCGGCAGCAATGATGAAGATGGATGTGTGATTGACTCAGCCCCTCCCTTCCCTCTGCCCTTCTGGTAGAAAATTAAAAGACCATTTGTTAAGGGGCGAAAGTCCTCAGGTGCATCCTGAGGCTGGACAATTTGTCTCCGTGAAAAGGATGCTATTATGAGAGAGGCTGGAGGCAGGCGGAGGGCGGGCCAGAGGGGCGTCTGGGGAGGGGGAGGCCCCAGGAGCACGGGGGTGCGGGCAGGGCTGGGGGGAGACCAGACAATGGGGGGAAGAACAAATACAGCGGAGCGTGCCAGCCGCGGGGCTCCTGGCTGGGGAGGCAAGGGGGGCAGGGGGCTGCTCCGGGCTTGGTGAGCTCATGTGCTCGGGCCTCCGAAGCCAATTCCTTCTTCATGACCCTTGTCCGCGACCAGAAGGGTGTCACCCGGGAGTGCTGCCGCCCTCCATTAAGGAGGGTTTGTAAATGACCCTTTTTAAGGAGCGAGTTTCTCTTTATAGACTGTGGTGCAGAGAGGGGAAGAGGGAGGGGGTTCCCCGAGCTCGCCCCCTCAGCCCTCTTGGGGGTCATTAAGTGATTAGAAAGAAGGGGCCGCTCCTCCAGCCACCATTCAGATGAGGGACTGCATTTATCACCCGGCACTATTATTTATTGTTTTTTAAAATGTTGCATTAGTCTCCTCCTGCTGTCTCCTGGCTTCCTTTGTGTGCACCGACTTCTTTCTGGAGCTGCCTCTAGGATTCCTTCTGAGGCTGTCTCCTCTAGGATCCCAAAGGCTCCTCTTGTACCCCTAGCACAGGCCCTGACCCCACCCCCATCCTCCTTCAGCATCCCTGTCCACTCCAACAACACTCTACCCTCACCCTCTCTCTCACCCTGTTCATGGCCTATTGCCCTTCTAGAAGCCCTTGCTGTCCCAACTTACCCCACCTTAACAGTAGGGTAAGAAGGCAAACAGCTTGATGAGGGCCCTCCGACCTGGCTCTGGCGTCTTCTCTTGCTCTTGGTAATAGGGTATTTGTCAACGTCTCCATCTCCACTAAGATGGAGTGCCTCCAGGGCAGCGCTGTGTCTTATTTGATGCTGGTTCCCCAGCACCCAGCACCGTGCCAGACTCAGAGCAGGCACCCAATGAGAGCATGTTGGAAACATTCACAAGCACCCCCTCCACCACCACCACCCCGGGAAATCTCCTCTGCTTCTTCTGGGAAGCAGAAAGCATTACCCCCATTTGATAGATTGGAAAACTGAGGCTCAGAAATGTTGCAGATATGCATAGACTGTTGGGGCGGACCTGGGTCTTGACACTCAGGGGCAAAAAAGACATTTGAAGGCAAGAAGGCTAGATTCTAGGAAGCTCTTTGCTTTTGGAAATCAAAATCTGTAGCAGACCAGGACCAAGGGAATGGATTTCCCCATTTTCTCACCCAAGGGGGTAAAAAAACCCCAACAAAACAAAACCACCAAACCTGTTGCGGTCGAGTTGATTCCAACTCATAGCAAATTTATAGGTCAGAGTCGAACTGCCCCGTAGGGTTTCCAAGTAGCACCTCGTGGATTTGAACTGCTGACCTTTTTGTTAGCAGCCGTAGCACTTAAGCGCTACACTGCTAAGGTTTCCTGGCGACCCTATAGGACCTTTAAAAAAATACTAACTGGAAAATTTCCCTCTCCTGCTTAAAACCCAACTCCCCTCCTTGGCCCAAGGGACCTTCTGTCTGACCGCAGCTGGCCTTTCAGGTCTCCCTCCTGATACTCCCCTTCTTCCCATTCCTCCAAAGCGGCCCCTGGGCGTTTGCTTCTACTGCCCCTTGCCTGAACAGCTCTCCTCCTGCTCTGTCCAGGTCTGTGCTTCCCAACTTTGCCCGCACGTTGCAATCACCTGGGCAAAGTTTTAAAACTCACACCACTTGGCCCCACTCCAGCCCAATTGACTCAAAGTCTCTGGGGGTGGGGCCTAGGAGTGTATTTTTTAAGGCACCCCGGGTGGTTTTGAAACCCAGTGAGGCTTTTGAAGCTCTGCCCAGCCAGACCCAACTCATTTTTCAGATCGAAGCCCAAAGGCCACTTTCTCCAGGAACACTTTCTGACCCCAGGCTGGGTCAGGTCCCCTCATGTACCATCCCTGTCTTCCTAGTTTCTTTGTAATCCCATGCTCATTTACTTGAGTAGTTGATTTACAGGTGTCTCTGACATTTACCTGGAAAAGGGCCTGGTTCATAGCTGTGTTCTCAGCCCTCAGCACAGCACATAGTATGTGTTCATGTTGTTGAATGAAGGAGCAAACCTTGAGAGAATAAGTGGCATTGGACCAAGGCCCCAGGACAGCATCTAAAAGCGGCCTTCGAGTCCTTCGCCAGCCTTCCCTTTGGCTATTCAGAGGCTGGGGTGTGGGCGTTTTTGTAAGACAAGATGCCCCAATACAGCAGCTGGCCTTTGATATTCTTCCAAACAGTCCCCTCCTGGCCTCATCTGTCATCTCCCCCTGCCTCTCCACACATCCCGGCCTGTCCCCACCATCATTCATTCCTCCAGGCCTTTGCTTCAGGTACCCCCGCCCCAAATGCCCTCTCCAGTGCCCTCTGCCCCTGACCAGTGAAGGACCTGGGACTAAGTGTCCAATGCACTTGTACTGGATGAATAAAGAGGACCCGGATTTAAAATCTTGGAGGAGTGGGTGGACCATGTGCAGGTTGAAAAAGCATATTCAATATTATAAAGTAATTGAAACTATTTTCGATTGTGATAAAATATAGATAACATAAAATATGCCACCTGAATCATTTTTAAGTTTACATTTCAGGGAGCTGACATTTCAGTGGGAGACAGAGAGTAAACAGTGAAGAAAAGGTATTAGATAATTTCAGGTAACTCTAAAGGCTGGAAGGAAGTAAACAGGGCGATGTGATCTGGAGGATGGGGCAGGGGCCTGTTTTCTATAGTGGGGTCAGCAAAGGCCTCTCTGAGATGTTTAAGTTGAGACCTGAATGGAGGAGGGAGGAGTCATTCCCAACGGAGAGAACAGCAAGCGCAAAGGCCCTGGGGTAGAAACGTGCTTGGTGCGTTTGAAGAACCACAGAGGCCACTGTAGTCAGAGCCAAGGGATACAGGGGAAGATGGGAGAACTAGACAAAGGCCAAGGTCAGTTAGGGTCTTATAGACGAGAATCAGAGATTGGGCTGTAGTTTAAGAGCAATGGGGAGCCAGGGGAGATCTTTAGTCAGGGAAGACCGTGACCTGATTCATACGATTAGAAAATGACTCTGTTCCCAGCCAGTGCACCTCATGGGCAGCCACCATCCATCTATCAGTAGAGGCTTGTGTGCTGCTGACAAGGTTCAGTGGAACAAGACTAGGACATAAGGCCTGGCAATCTATTTCTTGAAAATCAGCCAGTGAAAACACTATGGATCATATTGGTCAAATCTGCAACACAAAGTAAGTTGAGTAGATGAATTATGGTGTCTTTAATTCACTCGGATTTTGCAGACTAGTAAAGCCCCCACCCCCCTAAAACGGGGGATCATTATAAAGTTGTCAACCCTTCATCTCATCAAGGTTGAAGATGCTAAAAAAAGGAAAAAATCCCTGCTGTCTCCCATTTATCATATATTGTAATAAGAAGGATATTTTGGTGAAAAAAAAAAAAAAAAAAACCTCAGAAAGGGCATAACCTCAGAATAAGGGATGGAGCTTTACAGTGAATGAATTTAGCTTTGTGAAAAGCTCCCTCCTTTATCCTTACTGTTCTGATTTTCCCTGAGGACAGGTGTCTGCCTCATCAGGCCCTGGTGAGCCCCTGTCCATACCCAGCACTGACCAGGAGGTCAGGGGAGGAGGCAGAGGTGGGGTGAGCCCAGGCCTGGTCCTCAAAGAGGGGCTGTGATCAGAAGGTGTTCCTCAGCCACTTTTTAAAATCATAGTCCTCTCAATTAACCCAAAATTCCACAGAGAGCAATCAGAATCTGGCCCCCGCCCCCTCTAGTGTGACCCCGCCCAAGCATGAGGGTCACTGAGACACAAGAGGCAGGGGTCCTCCCCGGGAGTCCAGAAGGTGTCGCTGAGCTTTTGTTTGTATTACAAATAATAAAAATTACAGCTAGTATTTATTGAGCACTCACATGTGCCAGGCATGTTTCAAGAACTTTACACATATTCATTCATTTAATAATGATAATATAATAATTATGGTATGTTATATATAATATGCAATGCCATTATGAAATATTATATATAATTTATATAGAATTATGTAATAATAATATTAACTCTGTTAGGATTGGAGGAAGACTCATTTACAACCTGTGATATGCAGATGACACAACCTTGCTTGCTGAAAGTGAAGAGGACTTGAAGCACTTACTGACAAAGATCGAAAACTAATAGCCTTTGGTATGGATTACACCTCAACATAAAGAAAACAAAAATCCTCACAACTGGACCAATGAGCAACATCATGATAAACGGAGAAAAGACTGAAGTTGTCAAGGATTTCATTTTGCTTGGATCCACAATCAATGCCCATGGAAGCAGCAGTTGAGAAATCAAACAATGCATTGCATTGGGCAAATCTGCTGGAAAAGCCTCTTAAAAGTGTTAAAAAGCAAAGATGTCACTTTGAGGACTAAGGTGCACCTGACCCAAGCCATGGTGTTTTCAATCGCCTCATATGCATGCGGAAGCTGGACAATGAATAGGGAAGACCAAAGAAGAACTGATACCTTTGAATCATGGCTTTGGTCAAGAATGTTGAATACACCACAGACTGCCAGAAGAAGGGACATATCTGTCTTGGAAGAAGTACAGCCAGAATGCTCCTTAGAGGTGAGGATGGCAAGACTATGTCTCACATACTTTGGACATATTATCAGGAGGGACCAGTCCCTGGAGAAGGACATCATCCTTGGTAAAGTACAGGGTCAGAGGAGAAGAGAAAGACCACCAAAGAGATAAGCCGACACAGTGGCTGCAACAATGAGCTCAAGCACAACAACTATCACGAGAACGGTGAAGGACTGGCTATGTCTTGTTCTGTTGTACATAGGATCGCTGTGACTCAGAGCCAGCTTGATGGCACCTAACAACAACTCTATAAGGCAGATAGTTTATGATGAGAAAACTGAGACCTTGTTTGTCTTGTTCACCACCTTTTGTTTTACTTCTGATACTCGAAGCACTGGGTTGAGTATGCAACAGGTGCTCAAGACATTGCTTATTAATAGATTCATCCAGAAGGCATTGGAGAGTCCCGAGGTGGGTTTGACAAAGGTGTCTTCTCTGAAACCGCTCTAGAAGAAAGGCAGAACGGAGCAGGGTGGTGTGTCCAACCCAACCCAGCACTCTTCTCATCAGACATGGATGACTGGACCTTACTGCCAGCCCCTGAGCGGGCACTAGGGGCATAATTGTCAACAAGACCATCAAGAGGGGTGGACAGAGAGTGGCCAATTAGAACATAGCGTAGGGGTCCTGGGAGGAGGACTTAATGATTTAGTGGGCTAGTCCTAAACTTGTTTACCTTCAGATCCATTCCTGGTCTCTGCCACAAGGGGGGGACCACCTGCAGGCTGTGTTTCTAGGTTCCTGGGTCAGCTGGGTTCAGCCAACAGGAAGCTGTATTACGGGGCTGGAGGGCTGGAAGAAGGGAGAAGCCAGGATATTTCTCCCCCATCCCCTCTCTGCCTTAGGCAGCTTCTCTGGTAGGTGTTGCGTCTCCTCTGTGGCTCCAGCTTCTTCTGGAACGCCCCTGGCTGTCGTAGTTTCTGCTGAGGAACCTCAGTGCCTGGGCACTGGTAATACCACCTCATTCCTTGGTCCCTCCAGATTCTAGTGGAAGTGATTTCCTGCTGTTGCTAGTCTCTGGGTGGCCTCACTGTCCCCTATTTCATCACCAGAGTAACAATCCACTGTGTTGTAAATACCCGAAGTGGTTTCTGATGTCCTCTCTGGGCTCTGACTGATATCCATAGTTGCCGTGGGATCCCAGGGCAGGGGCACCTTCCACACCTGGTAGGAGCCTGAAGAGGCTTCACAGTGGAACATACACCCGAGCTGAGACCTGCTGAACCTTTGGCGTCAAGATTTCCTGCTTAGATCTTTCCATCATGCAACTTAACAATCCCTCAAATCAAGGTTTCCCAGTCTCAGCTGTCGTCAAGTTGGCTCTGACTCGTAGCGACCTTACATATAACGGAATAAAACACTGCCTGGTCCTGTGCCAGCCTCCTAATTGTTGGTATGTTTGAGCCCTTTGTTGCAGCCACTGTGTCAATCCATCTCATTGAGGGTCTTCCTCATGATGTCCTTCTCCAGCGATAGGTCCTCCTGGTGGACACTTGGGGCAGATAATTCTTTGTGATGGGGGCCTGTCCTGGGGATTGTAAGATGTTGAACAGCATCCCTGGCCTTTACCCTCTAGATGCCAGTAGCACTTATGAGTTGTGACAACCAACAATGTCTCCAGACATTGCCCAATGTCTCCTGGAGACCAGATTGACCCAGTTGAGGACCACTTCCTTATATCTGCGTAACATCTAGTCCAGTGGTTCTCGATCTTGGTTATACCATTGAACCAGCTGGGGGAATTTTTAAACACACTGATGGCCAAAGCCCACCCTGAACAGATTAAATCAGAATGTCTTGGGAGGATCCCTGGTCCCTGGATGTTTTAAGAGTTCCCCAGATGATTCAGTGTTAAGACCCGTTGGGCTAACCCAATCATCGCCATGTTTCCCTGGATTATTTCCGGATTCATCAAGATGGAAACTGAGGCTCAGACAGCCTGGATGTTGCCATTAAAGTCTTACATCAAGTGACAGGAGCAGCTCAAAGACCCAGGTATTGCTGAAATCCCTTTGTTGAACCAAAGAAAAAATCCAAAGAAAATATTCATTCCCCAAACAAACACACAAACTCACACCAAAACAAAACAGCAACCTCTGCTTTGTAAGTGTTGCCAGCCCTTCTTAATCCTGATGACGGGAACCCAAGGGGTACCTTCTCTCCCCTGGCTCTGTCTCCATTTCCCCAAACCCATTTTGTGCTCTGCAGTAGCATCTGTGTCCCACTTCCTCTCCTGGGACCTCCGAAGAATGCCAATGGTCAGGGGCTCTGCCAGCCTGCACATCTGTGATGCTCACGATGCTGGGATGGTCCAGATTCCTGTCCTCTTCAGAGCCCGTCATCAGCCAGACAGTGCCAGGCGAGGACTCATGCTCAGCTGTCTCCCGCTGGGAGTAAGTCAGGGCTCCTTAGTGGAGCTGGAAGTTTCCACCTTAAGTCAAATGGCAGAGTTACTGTTTCTGTGCCACCACCCATCTGTCAGTTTGTCCTTCTGTGATGGCTTTCGTGTTGCTATGATGCTGGGAGCTATGCCGCTGTTATTTCAAATACCAGCAGGGTCACCCATGGGGGACAGGTTTCAGAGGAGCTTTCAGACTAAGGTTACTGAATTGGAGTTGACTCATCAGCAGCTACCATCATCTTCATCATCATCATCCCCAGTTTCTTTGCAGTAGGCATTTTTATTTTCTTGGAGTAGAGAAGTTCTGTCCCATCAATCAGTCCATAAGGTTATTTTTGCTCATTTCTCAAACTCTTTCTGGGTCATTTTAGATCAAGAGTCACAAAACTGTGGCCCCCAGGCCAGCCACCTGTTTTTATAAATAAAGTTTTATTGGCACACAGCCATATCATTTGCCTACAAATTGCCAATGGCTGCTTTCAAGCTACAAGGGCAGAGGTGAGTAATTGCCAGAGACTGTATGGCCTGCAGAGCCTAGAAATGTGTATTCTCTGCCCCTTTACAGAATGAACTTTGCTAACACTTGGTTTAGCGGGGAGACTTGGGGTGCAAGGAGGTTTTTGTCTAAGAATTCTAGTAGTTCCATCAACTCCCTGGGAGAACTTGGGCAAGTCACATTTACCCTTGGACTCTCAATTTGCTTGTTTCTAAATGAAGCGTCTTTGTTCTTGGTTCTATCTCCAAATTGTACCCTGAATTAAACATTGCTCTCCATCCTCACTACCACCACCCTGGCCCAAGCTACTATCTTCTCTCACCTGTGCTAATGCATCGGCCTCCTCCCTGGGCTTCCAGCTCCCACTCTCAGCCCCCCCCTTCCCACATACACTTCCAGAGGGATCTTTGTAAGCTATCAATCAAGTCCCATCACTCCTAGCTCAAAGCCTTCCAAATCCTACCTTCTTCCCATGGTTTCCTAGACCCAACTTTGTTGGCCCCTGTTTCCTCCCTGCCCTTATCTCCTACCACGTGCCAACCCTATGGGTCCTTCTGCTGTCACTCAAACCCACCACAGGGTCTTTGCACTTGCTCTCCACTCGACCTGGAGTGCCCTTCCCGCATCCACATAACTCATACCTTCCCTTCACTTCACTCGGGTCTCTGCTCAAATGTTGCCTGCCTGCTTAGAGAAAACTTCCCTGACCACCATCCTAAAATACTTCATACTATTTAGCTATTTGTTTACTTGCGTTTTGCTTGTCTTGCCCCACTAGATGATCAACTCCCAAAGGGCAAGGATTGTGTCTGGCTAGAAAGATCACCACCAAATCTCAGAACCTGGAATCATGCCTGAGACTGTCTGTGCTCAATAGATATTTTTGGAAATGAATGAATGAATGAATGAATGAATACTTATTTCGCAAGCATTGTTAGGAAGATGTAGAGAGTCCGTATGAAACATTTGGCTCTCTGCTTGGCATAGAGCAGGTATTCATTGAAACCAAACCAAACAACACAAACCAAAACGACCCAGTTGCCGTCGAGTCGATTCTGACTCGTGGCAACTCCGTGTGTGTCAGAGCAGGACTGTGCTTCATAAGGTTTTTAGCGGCTGATTTTTCAGAAGTATATATTTTTTTATATTGCCAGGGCTTTCTTCCAAGGTGCCTTTGGGTGGGCTTGAACCGTCAACTTTTCAGCTAGTGGCTAAGAGCGTGAACCGTTTGCACTACCCTATTCACTGAAGAGTAACTCTTGTTAGTAGTAGTTGTCAGAGAGACGGAAAGCTAGGCTGGCCCCACTGCTGTGCCTCTTTGGACAACCCCTTCCCCTCTCTGGTCTCATGATAGAATGAGAAGGCCTGGAGGACTTTAAAGGCCTCCTCTGCTTCCCTCTCACTCCAGATCCGCTTTCCAGAGGTACAGAGCGAGGGTCTCCCATCCCCACTTCCATCCGTGCCTCTCTCCCTTCTCTTCCCGTCAGGTGTCTTGCTCATCTTGGGTCCTAATTGAGATGGCAAATTCCAGGGACAGGGCTTGCAGCCAACTCTGCCAACCTTCCCTGCCAGCAGCAGGAAGAAGAAAACAAAAACCCCAGCAGTGTGCCACACAACCCTCTCCAACCAGCAGGAAAGGAGCCCCGTGTTTGGCCCGCTTGGTCCACCCCGTGGCAGAAGCCCAGGCTGGCCCAGGGCACAAGTCCCAGCCTCCCCTCCGCTCCCAGCCAAGAAGCACCTGACGTCTCTTTGCCGCCCCTGCTGCCGCCACTGCGCCAAGCGAAGGGGGCAGTTTTCTGCTAAATGGAGACCAGGTGGCTCCTGAGGCAATTAGAACCCCCTGAGCTGGTGGTGGGCACTGGTGTGTGGGAGCGCCTGCTTCTCTGTCCTCTCTTCCTGGCTTTATTTGTTTGCTTTGGATTAGAAAGGCTTGTGCAGAACCCAGCCCTTGTTTCTGTCCTGTTTCCACCTCCCCCAGGCTGGGAAAGACCTGGCATTTAAAGATGCCATCCCCTATGAACTTGGGGTAGCCTTTATATCTGAGCAGCTCATCCATAAAATGGGGGACGAATTCCTGCCTTGCTCGGTTGTTGTGAACACATTCTGTAAATATTACTTCGTATACAAATGGATTTGAGTCACTTAGGTAACAAGGAGAGTCCTGGGTGGTACAAATGGTTAGCACACTAGGCTGTTAACCAAAAGGATGGAGGTTTGGGTCTACCCCGAGGCTCCTCAGAAGAAAGGCCTGGAGATCTACTTCTGAATAACCAGCCTTTGAAAACCCTATGGAGCACATTTCTACTCTGACACACATGGGGTCGCCATGAGTCAGAATCAACTCTTAACTGGTAACTAATGAGTAGCTAGCTTACTGTTCGGCACCCTTCTCTCCTTCCTTTCTTCCACCCTCCCTCCCTCCTTTCCTTCCATTCATCTATCTATTCTTTTATGCATCCATTTACTCTTTCATTCATTCTTATTCATCCATATTTCCATCCATCCATCCACCCACCCACCCACCCACCCACCCACCCACCCACCCACCCACCCATCCATCCATCCATCCATCCATCCATCCATCCATCCATCCATCCATCCATCCATCCATCCATCCATCCATCCATCCATCCATCCATCCATCCATCCATCCATCCATCCATCCATCCATCCATCCATCCATCCATCCATCCATCCATCCATCCATCCATCCATCCATCCATCCATCCATCCATCTATCATTCCACCCACCCACCCACCCATCCATCCATTCACCCATGCATCCATCCACCCATCCATCCACCTCTCTAATTAACACAATAATTTGGAGGAGTTTCCATCAAGTGAACCTTGCTGGGGGGAAACAAGGTCAAGCCTTCCATGTGGAAGCAGAAAGGCCAGATACCATTCTCTTCATACCTGGCAATTAGGACCTAGTCATGTGACCTAGGTTCAGCCAATCGAATGCTCTTGCCTAGGACTTTGAATCTTGAGAGAGGGTGTGACTCTGAAGCAGAATGGGCTAAAGTTCATTTTCATGGCAGCTGTGTCCAGTGGTGACATCATTGTTAGAGTGTCTGGAGGAGGGGCAGACCGCTGATGGCATCCTCACCAGCTAATTTCTGTGATGTATCCCTGGCTGTGTTTCCTAGTGCCAGCCTCCCTTGTTTCAGCCCATATCCTGAGTCTGGTTCTCCAACCTTCCTGGCGATTTCTGAGAGCTGCTCAATAGCTGTCCAATAATTTGCTTTCTGATTAAGCTAGTCAGAATCAGTTTCTGTTGCTTACAACGAAAACCCTGACTTATCCACCCAGTTATTCGTTCCATTCATTCAATTATTTAAATCATCCACTTATCCATCCATGTATCCATCCAATCAATGCATTTCAGTCACTCATTCATTCATTTATTCCTTCAACAAACATTCAATGATCTATATGCCAGACTGTGCGGTAGATGGAGAGAGAGTTCAAAGATGAGTCCAATGGGGCACATAGTAGGTGCTCAATTAATATTCATTAATGAGTTTCATACAAGAGTCCCAAAGCCACTACTGAACATTACTGATCTCACATAGGCTATCCCTAAGGCCATCCAGTGGTTAACAGCATGATCTTCCTCCAAGTTACTTGGATGGGGGGTTGGTAAGAGGTGAGAAGGGGACATAGAAATCAATGCAAGTTTCTGCTCCCTTTACCCTGCTGCCTTTTCTCATGCAAATCCAGGGCATTGACAAGCTAAGGACTCTTGCCTCCTTCCTTATTATTCTATTGGGGTCTTCACTAGTCGGTGGCCCAAATAGCACCCCCTGCTCTTATTTAAAGGTTTCTGGGTGGCATAAATGTTTTGCCCTTGACTACTAACCAAAAAGTTGGAGGGTCAAGACCACTCGGTGGTGCTGCTGAAGAATGGCCTAGAGATCTATTTCCATAAAGAATAAAAACAAAAAAACAAAAACATCTGTAGCCATTGAGTTGATTCTAACTCATGATGACCCCATGTGTTTCAAAGCACAACTGCACTCCATCGGGTTTTTTTGGCTGTAATCTTTTGAGATCACCAGGCCTTTCTTCCGAGGTGCCTCTGGGTGTACTCCAACCAAAGTTTTTGTTAGCAGCTGAGTGTGTTAACTGTTTGCACAGCCAGGAAATCCTGTAAGGGCTCAGATGCCTAAAACTTAAGACCTCTCAACAATCCTATGAGGTAGGTATTATATTATTAGTTAGCTCCATTTCCCAGATGAAGAAACTGAGGTTCAGAGAAGTTAAGTAACTTGCACAAAGTCTTATAGCTGGCAAGTGGCCAAGGCAAGACTTGAACCCTGGGAGTTGGCTCTAGGGACTGTGCATATAACCACTAGGCTCTAGAAGATAAGAAAGCAAGGCCCAGAGACAATATATATTGTACATACTCCCTTTGCCCCCCTGCCCTGTGACTTCAATTGGATTCTTCCTCAATGGTTTGATCCAGAATTTTAGGAATTCAAGAAGTGAAATAGCCCAGTAAGCTGTTGAAAACCTATCCTGAGCTCTTTCCACCAAGAATTCCTCACCATCTCCTAGTGGAATGTTGGCATCCATTGATTTGCTCTCCTGGGCCTTCATTCTGCCTTTACTGTTCCTTTTTGCTGAACCCTAAAAGCTGGGGAAACTCCCCCAGAGCCCACTAGACACACAGAGCAGCGGGGCGTCCAGAGAGGTGGCCCTGTTACCACCTGTACTCAGCCCTGCCTCTTTGTCTCTCTACCCTTGGGACAAATGTCTCATTCCCCAGGGTGTCAAGGGGAAAATTAATCACCCGGGGGAGATCAGTCAGCCTGCTGACTTGGCAGGGGAAAGACAAAGAGAAATAGGGTGTTTCACGGATTGGCTGGGTCCCCCATTAAGGGGTGGAAAAATGCTTGCTTGGCGATTACAAATGGGCAACCTCGGCACGGGCGATTCCTGTCCCTCTCACCTCCGGAAACTGCTGCTAACGCGGTTCTGGAGAAGGTGGTTGTCTCCTTCCTTTCCCCAGGCGCTCAGGCTCTGTCCTCATGCAGGTCAAATCCCAGTGCTGTTGCCTGCCTTCGGGCCTGTGCCTGCTTTCACTCTCCGGCAGGACACGGACCCACTTGACCTGAAGCTGCTCACTTCAAAGGCCTTGCTCCAGTCCCCATGGCAGTGAACAGCTCACATCCATAAAAGCCACACTTAAACCATTACATGCGAGGCACCCTGGCCTAGTTCTGACCACAGAATGGAGCTGGGTTCAGCCGAGCCTGTGTGACTGCAGGCAAGCTGCTAGATTTTTCTGTCTCCATGTCCACTTTTGCACGATGGGGCTAATAATAGCCTCTACTTGCACCAGTCTTGGGCCTGTTGTCCCCAGATCCACACCCCATTCTCCTTCTGCTCTGCTCTATCTCCCCGGGGGGCTGACACCCCCCATTCCTCAGGTTCCCTTTGTGGCACCTGGATTCAGCCGATAAGAGGCAGTGTCAGGAACTAGAGGACAGGAGGAAGGGAGAAGCTGGGTATTTCTCCCTCTCTCTCTCTGCCTTGGTGGCTTCTCTGGTAGCAGCTGTGTCTTCCCCTGGAGGACCCAGCTGCTGTTCCTGCAGCCCTGGGCTTTGTAAACATCACTTCCTCCCTCTGTCCCTCTAGCCTAGGGGTGGAAGAGCTGGCTTGTCACCTTGTAACCTGTGCAGTCAATTCGCTGCCTTAACCTCCCTCTGTTTTAATACTTAAAACACTGTCTGTTTTCTTGGATGGGCTCTGATGAATATACTACCTCACAGGGCTGTTTTAGGATTAAATGACTTACTATTCTTAGAATGAGTAAAACCAAAACCAAACCACTGCCATCCAGTCGATTCGGACTCATAGTGGCCCTATAGGACAGAGTGGAACTGCCACATAGGATTTCCAAGGCTGTAAATCTTTACGGAAGCAGACTGCCTCATCTTTCTCCCGTGGAGCGACTGGTGGGTTCAAACTGCTAACCTTTTGGTTAGCAGCTAAGCACCTTAACCAGTGTGCCACCAGGGCTCCTAGAATGAGTGAAGGACCTCAAAGAGGCCCTGCTACAGAGAAGATGCCATACAGGGGCTTAAATAAAATAATAATTGTTGTTGTCTGTCGCCGAGTCGATTCCAATTCCTGGCAACCCCGTGTGTGCAGAGTAGAACTGTGCACCATAGGGTTTTCAAGGCTGTGACCTTCCAGAAGTCGATCGCCAGGCCTGTCTTCCAAGGCACCTCTGGGTGGGCTCAAACCATCAACCTTTTGACTAGTAGTCAAATGCTTAACCGTTTGAGCCACTCAGGGACTCCATGGCTAGCATTTATTGTAGGTCAATGTCATTGCCTTTGGCAGGCCTTTCTTCTTAACCCTTTTCTCTGTCTTTCTCTTTGTCTTTCTGGTGGGAAAAAGTCAAAAGCAGACTTTGTCAGTACTCTTAAGGAGCTGGTATTCTTTTCCCTCTTTTGCTTCATCCCTCAAGACAGTTTTTGAAAACTGACGTTGAGAATGTGAAGGACCAACCTAGCTGAAAATGGTGCCCAATGTGGTAGCCACTAGCCACCTGTGGCTCTTTGATTTTAAATTAATTTAAATGAGATAAAGTGAAAAGTTCAGCCCCTTAGTCACACTAGCCACATTTCAGACAGTCCAGAGCCACATGCGGCTGGTGGCTACTGTACTGGACAACACAGAACATTTCCATCGCTGCAAAAATTCATTGGCTAGCGCTGGTCTAGAGCAGGGTTTCTCAAGCTCCGCACTACGGACATTTGGGCTGGATAAGTTTTTGTTGTTGGGAGTTGTCCTGTGCATTGTAGGATGTTTGACAGCATCCCTGGCCTCTACCCACTGGATGCCACTAGTACCATCTCCCTAGTTGTGACAACTACAAATGTCTCTGGGCGGAGGGAGTAGGGTAAGAAGTGTGCAAAATCACCCTTGGTTGGGAACCACCAGTCTAGATGATTAAAAAAAAAAACAAAAACCTTCTTCTGGCTGAGAACTAAGGCAAATGGGCGTAGTAATGCAGCAAGAAGGATTGAAGTTTTAACACAAATGACTTCCTTGTTGAGATGGTGTGGACACATGGATTTGGAGTCAGATACACCTTTATCTGAAGCCCCGTTCTGCCACCTGCTTGCTGGGTTACCTTAGGCAGATGACTTCACCTCTCTCAGCCTCAGTTTTCCCAGCTGTAAAAGGAGGGTAATTAGCCCTTGCTTCGCCAGGCTGTGGAGAAGTGCCTGGGACACAGTAGGTACTTGGTAAATGAGTGTCCCCCATTTTTAGGGCAAGGACTCTTCCTGCAGCCAGGAAATCTAGTGCTTCAGCAGCCAGGATCCAGGGGGTGGGAGAGACACGCCCTTTTGAGGCCCTCTGAGCCTGAAGCCAGGTACATTTTCATCTCTGAGCTCCAAGAGGATGCTCTGGGGAACCTGCCCCCAGGTTGGGTCCAACTGAGGCAGGTGTGGGCGATGGGGGCACTGCTGGAGGGACGCAGGGGAGACTGAGAGCCCATCCATCCAGAAACATCCATCCAAGGCAGCGGAAGGGGCCAGGCAGTTTGATACAGGAGGGGCCTGAGAACCAGGAGCAAGGAAAATTGACTCCTGCAGGAGACAAAGGAGAGCTGGCCAAAGGGTCCCGCAGGCCCGCTCCCTCCACAGGTGATAAGATTGATGGGCAGACGCAGGGAGCCGGCTGAGTGAGAGATAATTTCAAATCGACGGTAAACATGGCTGTGGGGACTCGTAGCTTTTCTAACAAGTGTGACACCGGTGTGGAGGGGAGATGAGGTGACTGATTAGGCAGCAAGACAGCCAGAGGCCCTTCTGAGAGGCAGCTGGGCTTGGCAGAGCTGCCTGGGAACGGAGGGACATGGGAAGAAAGCCTGCAATAGCCAGAGGTGGGGCCTGCGGCTTACGCATCTCAGCTTTTGTTATTTCCATTCATTCACTCAGCTGTGTATATGTTTTTGTTGTTGTTCTTTCTTGCTCTGGAGAGATCCTGGTGACCCCAGGCACAACGGAACAATGCCCATTCCTGCGCCATCCCCGTGATTGGTTGTGGATTGGACCGTTGCGATCTACTGGATTTCCACGGATCCCTGATTTTTGGAAGATTTTCAGAAGTAGATCACTAGGCCTTTCTTCTGGTCCATCTTAGTCTGAAAGCTCTGCTGACACCTGTTCAGCATCATAGCAACACTCAAGCTTCCACTGACAAATGGGTGGTGGCTGTGCTTTGGCCAGGAATCGAATCCGGGTCTTCCATATGGAAGGTGAGAATTCTACCACTGAACCACCACGGCCCTCTTCCATGAATATGTACTGAGTACTTATTCCATGTCTTGGGCTGGGATACTGCTGGAAGTAAGTCCCTGTTCCCATGTAGCTTCTACTCTAGTGGGAGAGACACCCAGAATGAATGAATGAACAAGTTAACTTTTAAGTTGTCACGTCTGGTCTGAAGAACATAAACCTGGGGATGGGAAAGGATGACTGAGGGGCTCTTTCTGATGAGGGGGAGTCAAGGCTGAGACCCGAATGATGAAAAAGAGCCAGTCATTCAAAAAGCTGGGGGCAAGGGGTGTTCTGGGTGGAAGGCACAGCTGGTTCAAAGGCCTTGAGGTGGAAATGAGCGTGGCATATTTGAGGAAGAGAAAGAAGGCCAAAGTGGCTTGGGCAGAGAGAAGGAATTGGTTTCCTATGGGGCAGTCTGGGTGGGGACCATAGCCACCATTTTTCAGATTAGGAAACTGAGGTCCAGAGAAGGAATGCAATTTGCTTGATGTCTGAGGTAGCCCTCAATGATCCTCATCT
Source organism: Elephas maximus indicus (assembly GCF_024166365.1). Lineage (NCBI taxonomy): Eukaryota > Metazoa > Chordata > Mammalia > Proboscidea > Elephantidae > Elephas > Elephas maximus. The sequence continues at coordinate 11,602,891 of NC_064840.1, forward strand.
CCTGGTATTCATACCTGTCTTAGGGTGGGTCCTCTAGAGAAGCAAAACCAGTAAAGCATATAAATATATAGAGAGAGATGTATACCAAGGAAATGGCTCATGTGGTTGTAGAAGCTGGAATGTCCCAAGTCTATGGAGCAGGATAGAGGCTTCTCCTGATTCATGTGGCCGTAGGGACTGTTGAACCCAAGATCGGCAGATCAGAGAGCAGGGCTCTTCCTCACAGGCTGTGAAGATCTATGAATCCCAAGATTGGTAGGCAAGACCACAGGTAAGCTGCTAGCTAAGTCTCAAGAACAAGAGGCGGCTACAGGATCCAGAGCAGGCAGAAGCCAGAATGTCCCTTATATGCAGATGCAGGTCACACACCCAAGAAAACGCCCTTTCAGCTCATTGGCTACTTATAGCAGATCTCATCATGGGAGTGATTACATATCAAATCTCAACAGGGAAGTGATCACAACATTATATGACTGCCAAAACACTGAGAATCATGGCCCAGCCAAGTTGACACACACTCTTAACCATCACAATGCCCTTGGGTAGTCTCTTTCACATTGAATCAGTGCTGCCCTGTGTAACCAAGAGAACACAGGGGAAGTGATAATATGGGACTTCCAAAGCTAGGTCAACAAAGGCACTGGTTTCTTTCTTGGTCTCTGGGATTGCTCTCCCTGGGGGAAGCCAACCACCATGCTGTGAGGATGTGGATGAGTAAAACTGTGGATAGAGCCTGTGGATGGAGGGAAACTGAGGCCCCCACGCCCCCAGCCAATAACTGCATCAACTTGCCAGCCATGTGAGTACACCATCTTGGAAGTAGATCCTCCACATTCAAAAATCTATACACATATTGTTTTGTGACATTGGTTGCAATCCCCACAATGTGACAGTACTTTACCCCTTTCCACCCCAGGTCCATGCATCCAGTTCCTGTCCCTTTCTGCCTTCTAGTCTTGCTTTTGGGCAGGAGTCGTTCATTTGATCTCATATATTTGATTGAACTAAGAAGCACGTTCCTTACGTGTATTATTGTTTGTTTTATAGGCCTGTCTAATATTTGTCTGAAAAGAGGGCTTCGGGAGTTGTTTCAGTTCTGAGTTAGCAGAGTGTCTGGGGACTGTAGTCTTGGAAGTTCCTCCAGTCTCTGTCAAACCAGTAAGTCTGTTATTTTTTTTTGTGTGTGTGTGTGAATTGGAGTTTTGTTCTACATGTTACTAGTGCTCTGTCTTGGACTCTCTGTTGTGATCCCTGTCAGAGCGGTTGGTGGTGGTAGCTGGGCACCATCTAGTTCTTCTGGGCTCAGGCTTGTAGAGGCTGTGGGTCATGTGGTGCCTGCAACTTCTTAAGAGACTCCGAGCCTAACTGAGTTTCCCTTAAATTCTTAAGCGACAGAAACTGTGAGAGATAATAAGTACTTGTTATTTTGGTTAAGTTGCTAAGTTTTGGGGTGTTCATTATGCAGTGAAAGGTTACCTTCTCCAGCAAGTTGTCCTTCCTAATGATGTGTCCAAAGTAAGCGAGTTGAAGTCTTGAACAATATTCCATGCACCATGGGGTTTTCATTGGATAATTTTTGGAAGTAAATCACTAGGTCTTTCTTCCCAGTCTCTCTTAGTCTGGAAGCTCCACTAAAAACTGCCCACCATGGGTGACCCTGCTGGTATTTGAAATATCGGTGGCATAGGTTCCAGCATCATAGCAACGTGAAAGCCTCCATATGTATATATATATATATATATATATATATACACACATACTACATATATATATATACATATATATATATATAGTACATCAAACAGACAGATGGGCAATAAATGATAACAGTAGCTCATCCTATGCCAGGCACTGTGCCAAGGGAACTCATTGAATCTTCCCAACAACCTAATGAGGTGAGTACTATTATTCCCATTTTACAGATGAGGACCTGAGGCACAGAGTGTGTTGAATACTTGTAGAGTGTATAGCTGGGCCTGCTGTTCTCATTCTATGGTTGTGGGCCAGAGGGAACTGCCTGGGCTTTACCCACTCCTCGGGCCCAGGGAGGGCAGGCCCAGAGAGAGGAGACAGACCACCCCAAGCTGGCCCAGGCCTCCCTCTCTAGACCCCAGCCTCCTGTCCTTCCAACGTCCTTGACCCCATGCAGCGTAGGTCACTGACTCATCTGTATGGCTCCCACAGAACGCCGGGAATGGCTCCCAATGCATCACTGGGTGGCAGTCACGCCAGAGCCGGTGTGTCATTTCCATCCATCTTTCTCCAACCGCTTCCTGTCACAGCAAGGGAGGCTGGGGGGGCGGGGGGGAGGGCGGGGAGGAAGAGGAGAAGATGGATGGGGTGGGGGCTGAGAGGCAGGGATGGCAGCAGGGGGGGAGGAGGGCCCAGCGGAGGAGGGGGAGAGGAAGGACAGAGAGAGATTGCTGAAGAAGGGAGGTGAGAAAAGACAGGAGAAAGGAGGAGACAGGCAGAAGTGAAGGAGAAGGAATGGCTGAGCAAGAGAGAGACAGGGGTGTCCAGGAGGGGACTGGAAGAGAGAGGCTGGGGTGTGGAGGGGAAGCAGGGGAGAGACCTGGAATGAAGCCGGGAGAGGGAAGGCGTGTCAGAGGGGAATTCTGTAAGGGAGGGTGGTTGCTGGAGGGAGGCAAGAGGCTTGGAGAGGCGCCAGCCTCTTTGTTTATTTGTTTTCCCAATCACAGCTGGCTCCACCCCCACTCCATGGCCCTATGCAAACACTAAATCAAAAGGCAGTGGTAGGAGGGGTTTCTGGGTGGGAGGGGGGAGCAGGAACTGCCAGCAGAAGGGCCTCCAAGACTGGGCTTTGATTTGTCCCCAGACCCCAGAGGGGGCCCCGGCCAATAGAGAAGGAGGAGAATTGGGGAGAGGGGCTCACTTCTCTCCCTACAGTGGTCTTTGGCCAAGCCGGTTTGGGCCCTCTTGAGCTCACTGACCCTGGGGAAGCGGGGGTCCTTGCCTTCATCTGGAAGGACTGCCACTTTTCCCCTTGCCTTTGCAAATTCTACCCATTCCCCAGCCTCTCCTTATCCCGGGGGTCTCTTCTGACTCCTGTCCAACCCTCCGTGAGCTGTACTGACAAAGTAGTCGCAACAATGGACTCAAACATACCAACAACCACGAAGATGGTGCAGGCCGGCAGCGCTTCCTTCTGTTGTGTGTAAGGTTGACGTGAGTCGGAGCCAACTCCGTGGCAGTTAGCTACAGGTCGACTTGAGTCGGAGCCAACTCCGTGGCAGTTAGCAACAGGTCGACGTGAGTCGGAGCCAACTCCGTGGCAGTTAGCAACAACAACAACAACGCACAAACACTTTTCAAGCCTCAGATTCATCATATTTACTAAAGTCCCACTGGCCAAAGTGAATCACGTGGCCAACAGACCCAACTAGTGCCCGGTGGCAGAGGCCTGTATCCAGAGTTGTTCCTGTTACTTCCGAGTTGATCCTGATCCTGAATTGTAACCTGTTATTTCCCTGATAAACCCCATAATTGGGGGTGGGGTGGGGAAAGTCGCATGGCCAAGTCTAAATCTAAGGGGTGGGGTGGGGAGAAAGAGCCTCTACCTCTTGTTGGGAAGGAGTACCTTGGTGGTGCAAACAGTTAACACGCTTGGCTGTTAACCAAAAGGTTGGAAGTTTGAGTCTACCCAGGGGCCCCCAAAAGAAAGACCTGGTGATCTACTTTCAAAAAATCGGCCATTGAAAACCCTATGGAGCATAGTTCCACTCTGACACACATGGGGCAGCCATAAGTTGGAGGCAACTGACAACAACTGTTTTTTTTTTTTTTTTCTTGGTGGGAAAGGCAGCAAAGATTTTGTGGTAATTTTTGTGACCTACCACACCACAGGGAACCTCTCTCTCTCTGCATATATATATACACACACACATAAAGAGAGAGTCCAAGCTTGGTGCTTCAGTCACACTGACTTCCCTCAGCCCCTCTAAGCGTGGGAAGTGGTTTTCTGCCCCAGGGCCTTTGCCCTTGCTCTTGCCTTGCTTTGGAACACTCCTCCCATGGCTCTTGAAAAAGCTGGCTTCTTATTTTTCAGCTTAAATATCAGCTTTTCATGGAGTCTGCCCTGACCATCTCTTTTAACAAGTCTCCTTTCTATTATTAGTCAAAGCCTTTTTGTCCCCTTCCACCAGCACTTTGTATTTTATAATGATTTATTTATGGTCTATCTCCTCCCTGTCCTCCCCTCCACGCCTTCAGCTCCCTGAGGTTAGGGACTGGGTCTATCTTAGTGTTCACAGTGTCTTGCACATAGTGAGTGTTCAATAAATATTTCCCAAACTAAAGGAATGAGCTACGGCCAGAAAATAGCTTTATAAATGATATTGCTCTTATATTTGGTAGGATCATTAAGGATCTGGAAGGGAGCCCTGAAAGTTTTGGTCATTCTTAACTGCATTTTATGGGAGAAATGTTAGGCTATGGTGTGAACCTGGGGGTTTGTGATCCCCGCTTGTAGGATATAATTTTTTCTTTTTTTGGTGTCCTTAGGAGCCTTGGTGGTGCAGTGGTTAACAGCAAAGGTTGGCTGTTTGAATCCACAAGCCACTCCTGGGAAACCCTATGGGGCAGTTCTACTCTGTCCTATAGGGTCGCTATGAGTCGGAATCAACTCGATGGCAACGGGTCCTTTTCGTCTTCCCTCACACTTCTGAGGGATTGAGAATAGGCTAAGTCTTAGCCCTTGCTGTCAGGGAGAGGCGGAGGCTTTGGAGGTGTATCAGTTAGCTCTTTTTTATTTTTAAAAATTATTTATTTTGTTGTTGTTGAGTATATATACAGCAAAACACACAGCAATTCAGCAGTTTGTACACGTACAATGCAGTGACATTGATTATATTCCTCAAGTTGTACAATGATTCTTGCCCTCCTTTTCTGAGCTGTTCCTCCCCCATTAACAAACTCACTGCCCCCTAAGGTTCCCATCTAATCTTCTGAGTTGTTGTGCATTTGATTCCATATAAGCCAAAACCAAACCCGTTACCACTGAGTCGATTCTGATGACCCTATAGGGCAGAGGAGAACTGTCCCTTAGGCTTTCCAAGGAATGGCTGGTGGATTTGAACTGTTGACCTTTTGGTTAGCACCCATAGCTCTTAACCACTGCACCACCAGGGCTCCTTGATTCCGTATAGGTAGTTCTTAAAAGAGTATAATGCTCAAGGAAGACTTTTTTCACTAGTTAAACTAAATTATTGTTTGGTTTTAAGAAGACTTCAGGGGATATTTTTGGTTTAAGTTATGAAGATTATCTCAGGACAATAGTTTCAGGGGTTTGTCCGGCCTCCATGGCTCCAGAAATCTTTGAGTCCATGAAGTTAGCTCTTTGTTGTTGTAGTTGAAGATAATACACAGCAAAACATACATCAATTCAGCAATTTCTACATGTAAAATTCAGTGACTTTGCTTACGTTCTTCAAGATGTATTACGTTTCTCAATACCATTTTCCAAATCATTTCACCATCATCAGAAAAACTCACTGCCCTCCAAGCTTCTTATCTAACCTTTCAAGTTGCTGTTGGCAATTTGATCTCATATAGATAATTCTTTAAAAGAACACAATGCTCAAGGCAGGTATTCTTTTCTAATTAAGCTACACTATTGAATGATTGTTTGGTTTAAAGATGACTTCAGAGGATAGTTTCTATTTAAGGTTCAAAGATTTCCTCAGGGCAGTTGTTTTTGGGAGGGGGGGTCATCGGGTCTCAATGGCTCTAGAAAGTCTGAATTCCATGACAATTTGAAGTTCTGTTCCACAGTGCATGCCCCCCTCCCCATTTTGATCAGGATTCTTCTATACAATCTTTGATCAAATCGTTCAGTATCGGTAGCTGGGCACCATCCAGTTCTGATCTCATGGCAAAGGAGGCAGTTGTTCGTGGAGGCAATTGTATCAGTTAGCTTTTGATGTTCAGCAAATTACCCCAGGATTTAGGGTCTTAAGGCAACAACCCATTCTCTTCTACAAATGGTGCTGGCAAACTGAAAATGTATCAGTAAAAAAATGAAACAGGACCCATACCTCACATTATACATAAAAACAAACTCAAAATAGATCAAAGACCTAAATGCAAAATAGGAGGAAAAAATAGAGACAACACTTGGGGCCCTAATACATGGCATAAATAGAATACCAAACACAACTAAAAATGCACACACAAAAGAAGATGAACTAGATAAATGAGACCTCCTAAAAATTAAACACCTATGCTCAACAAAAGACTTCTCCAAAAGAGTATAAAGAGAACCTACATATTGGGAAAAAAAAATTTGGCTGTGACATATTTGAGAAGGGTCTAATCTCTAAAATTTACAGAAAGCTTCAACATCTCAACAACAACAGTAACAACAACAAAAAGACAAACAATCCAAGAAAAAATGGGCAAAGGGTATGAACAGACACCTCATCAAAGAAAACATTCAGGTGGCTAACAAACATAAGAAGAAATGCTCGCTATCCTTAGCAATTAGAGAGATGAAAATCAAAACTATAATGAGATAGCATCTCACACTGACATTACTGGTGCTAATCAAAGGAAAAAAACAAACAAACAGAAAATAACAAACCTTGGCTAGGCTGTGGGAACTCTTATATACTCCTGGTAGGAATGAAAAATGGTAAAACCACTATGAAATACCATATGATCCAGAAATCCCACTCCTAGGTATATACCTTAAAGAATAAGAGCCATGAGATGACTGGATACATCCATGTTCATTGCAGCTTTATTCACAATAGCAAAAAGGTGGAAACAACCTAAGTGCCCATCAACAGATGAATGGATTAACAGACTGTGGTACATAACGCACAATGGAATATTAGACAGCAATAAAGAACGATGACAAATCTGAGAAACATCTCACAATACGGGTGAATTTGGAGGACATTATGCTGAGTGGAATAAGTCAATCACAGAAGGACAAACACTGTATGAGACTGCTATTATAAAGTAAAACAAAAGGTTTACATACAGAAAAAACAAACAAACGTTCTTGATGATTACCAGGGATGGGAGGGGGAGGGAGGGAATATTACCAAAGAGATAGTAGAGACGTGTTAATATGAGTGAAGGGAAAGGCAATATATAATATGGGAGAAGTCAGCACAACGTGACCAAGGTAAGAGAGGCATGCAGGAATAAAGGACAGCTACGGTAACTACTATAGCTTAGACAATCCTGAAATAATAGTGTTAACAAACAATAGATTACCAATAGACGCATAAATAGATAGATATGATAAGAGGTGTGTGGGGGGGTGTAAGGGAGCACACCCACCAGCAGATACAGGTTTGGTGGTGGGTATTTCTAAATACTTGAGTGTAGGTGCTCCTCATCCGTTAATAGAGACAATAGAGCACACAAGTGACACAGTCAGGGAAACCTCTTAGATATAACTAAACACCTCAGGGGATAAAGTTCCTGGGCTTGAAGACAAAGGGCCATAGACCTGGGGAACTTCTACATCAATTGGTACAACACAGTTTTCATAAAGACAATGTTCTACATCCTACTTTGCTGAGTAGCGTCTGGGGTCTTAAAAGCTTGCAAGCAGCCATCTAAGATACAACTATTGGTCTCTTCCCTTCCAGAGCAAAGGGGAGTGAAAAAAACCAAAGACTCAAGTGGAGCAATTAGTCTACAGGACTAATGGACCACACGAACCACAGCCTACATGACCTCGAGACTAGAAGAACTAGATGGTGCCTGGCTACCTTTACCGACCACTCTGACTGGGATCACAACAGAGGGTTCCGGACAGAGCAGGAGAAAAATATAGAACAAAAAGATCTGACTGGTCTGAAGAGACTGGAGAAACCTCTGAGACTATGCCCTAAGACATTCTTCTCACCTGGAACTGAAGCTATTTCAGGAGACCACCTTCCAGCCAACGAATAGACAAGTACATGAAATAAACACCACCACCAGAGAGGAATGTGCTCCTTAGAACAATCAATTATACGAGATCAAAAGGACAATCTTTGCCCAAAAGCAAAGGTGAGAAGGCAGGATGGGGTAGAAAGCCAGGACGAAAGGAAATGCGGAAGCCGGGATGGAAATGGGGAGAGTGCTGATACATTGTGGGGAATGAAGCCAAGGCCATGAAACACTTGATGTACAAACGGTTGAATGGGAATCTAATTTGCTCTGTAAACTTTTACCTCAGTACAAAAAAAAAAAGGCCACAACTTGTTATTGTTTGCTATTTTATGTACAAGCACTTTTTAGGCCTTTGATTGCTGAGCAGCTGGCAGAGGACAGGGCAAGTAGATGAGGGATGGGGAGGCTGGAGATCTCAGCGGTTAGCAGCTCTGCCGCTTCCTAGCTGTGTGTCTTCAGGCACTGTATTTTTTCCCTAGGACTGCAATCATAAATGATCACAAACGGTGGCTTAAAACAACAGAAATTTATTCTCTCACTCTTCCGGGGACTAGAAGTCTGAATTTAAGGTGTGAACAGCGCCATACTCTCTCTGAAGGCTCTAAGGGATAATCTGTTCTATGCTTTCCCTTTAGCTTCCGGTTTTGCCCTCAATCCTTGGCATCTCTTGGCTTGTAGACATATCACTCCAACCTCTGCCTCTGTCTTCACGTGGCTGTCTTCCCTGTGTCTTTTTGTCTGTGTCTCTTCTTATAAAGATACCAATCATATTGGATTAGAGCCTGCCCTAGTGACCTCATCTTAACTTGATTACATCTGCAAAGACTCTATTTCCATGTAAGGCCACACTCACAGGTACCAGGGGTTAGGACTTTGTCATGGATTGAGTTATGTCCCCCCAAAAATGTGTGTATCATCTTGGTTAGGCCATGATTCCTGGTATTCTGTGGTTGTCCTCCATTTTGTGATTGTAATTTTATGTTAGAGAGGCTTAGGTTGGGATTGTAACACCCTTATCTCACGTCCCTGCTCCAGTGTAAAGGGAGTTTCCCTGGGGTATGATGGCCTGTACTAGCTTTTATCTCTCAAGAGATAAAAGGAAAGGGAAGCAAACAGAGAGTTGGGGACCTTATACCACCAAGAAAGCAGTACCAAGAGCAGATCGTGTCCTTTGGACCTGAGATTCCTACGCTGAGATGCTCCCAGACCAAGGGGAGACTGACGCATCACAAGGCCCTTCCTCCAGAGCTGACAGAGAAAGCAAGCTTTCCCCTGGAGCGGGTGCCCTGAATTTGGACTTCTAGCCTACTGGACTGTGAGAGAAGAAACTTTTCTTTGTTAAAGCCATCTACTTGGGGTATTTCTGTTACAGCAGCACTAGATGACTAAGACAGACTTCAACATATTATTTTAGGAGGACACAATTCAACCTCTCTGAGCCTCGTTCCCGTACCCATAAGGCAGGCATGATAACAAATCTTCTAAGGCTGGAGTAAGGCTTAGAGAGACAAGGCATAGATGTGCTTAGCTCAGGCCTGACCTGGGGACCAGCTCGGGGACCGTTAGGGATCAGACCACTGCCCTGATTTTGTAGCCAGGAGATGCAGCCTCCTCAAGGAGACAGAGAGGCATCTCCCGTGCTGTGGCCCAGGCGTCTGTGTCCCAAAGCCCAGGCATGCTTGGCACTGCAGAGCTGGAGCAATTTGTCTGCTTTGTCTCTGCTCAATGGGTGTCCTGGAGAGAACAGAGGGAACTGGAGACCCCAGCTTTTGTTCCCTTCTCCACCTTGCCCGGCCTGGCAACCGTTCAATAGGGGATCATTTCTCAGCAAGTGAGTTTCCCAGCCCTCCAAAAGCACATGTGGTCTTGGTCTCCATTGCTCCAGCATTGAAATCAAACAAGTCTCCACTCTTCCTGGGGTCTCAGAAATCCCAGGGGCTGGGGAAGCAGGAACGGAGCCTCTTTTGGGGGCAGGGATGTCCCAGGGGTATTATGTGGTAGGAAGAGCACTGGATTAGGAGCCTTTTCTTTCCCATGTAGATTTGAGGAATTATAGACAGCACTGCACGAACACCTTTGTGCATCTATCATTTGCCTTCTGAGGAAAGTTTTTAGAATAATGTCCAAGAGAGGGTTTAATGCATTGAGTGGGGTGCCAGTTATTTCCCATTGAGCTGGTCATGCTCCACTCTCTTCTGCCCTGCTCTGCACTCTGGGAAGCAAATCCCTGCTAAATATAATTTATGGGCTCTCTTGCCCTTTGGCTGACACTGGGCCTGGCCAGTGACTAACACCAGCAGGAGACTGGAGGGCAGGAGGACAGAGAAGTCCAGCTTGGCCATGAACTTGTCTTGTGATCCTGGGTGATGTTCCGCATCAACTCAATAAGGCCTTTTCTCCTTGCCTGTGTCCCCACTGAGCTGTGGTGGAGATCAAATGGAGCAGTGGACAGGAAAGGTTTTAGGAAAGCACAAAGTGCCTTATATTTCAAACCAACCTGTACTTTCTGAGCATCTACTATGTGCTGGGGATTTAGATCATGAATTCACTGTCCTAGAAAAGTATAACAGATACACATGGACTCCAAGAGGGGTCACTGGACACGTATATGGTGATACATGGCCAGAAGGCTACTTGCCATGAGAAACATCCTCAGAGTGGGCCGGGGGCATCCGGAAGAAAGGCAATTCATGCTTGGCTTTGAAGCATAGTGGTTAGACTTGTAGGAGCCAGACTTCATTGGATCAGATCTTAGCACCAGCACTGCCCACGTGCTCTATTACTTTGGTCAAGTGACCTCATTTTTCTGAGCCTCAGCTTAAAAAAAAAAAAGCTTACCCACCTGTAAAACAGAAGTTAAAAGAATAGTTCTTGTTTCAGTTACCTATTGTAGCATAGAAACTATCCCAAAACTTAGAGGCTGAAAACAACAATGATTTATTATGTCTCATGATTCCGTGGGTTAACTGGGCTCAGCAGGGTGGTTCTTCAATGTGACATCAGCTGGGGTCAGTCACATGGCTGCAATCAGATGGCAGCTGAGCTGGGCTGGAAGGTCCAAGAAGTTTCACTTACGTCTGGTACCTCAGTGCCCCTCCGTGTGGCCTCTCACTCCTCGTGGCTGCTTGGGCTTCCTCACAGCATGATGGCCCCAGGGTCATCAGACTTCTTTACATGGCACCTGGTTTCAAAGAGGGGAAAGTGGAGGCTACCAATCTTCTCAAGGTCTGTGAATGTGACCTTGTCTGGAAATAGGGTCTTTGACATGCTATCAGTTAGGTTAACTTGAGGTCACATCAGAGTAGGGTCGGTCTTAATCCCTTCTGAGTGGCGTCTTATAAAAGAGGGAATGGACATAGAGACAGAGAAAGGAAGAACGGCCATTTGATGACAAAGGCAGATGCACCTACAAGCCAAGGACCGCCAAGGATTGCCAGAAGCCACGAGAAGCCAGGAGAAAGACATGGAATAGTTCTTTTCTCAGAACGCCCAGAAGGAATCACCACAGCTGATACCCTGGTTTGGACTTCCAGCCTCCAGAGCTGAGACAATACATTTCTGTTCTTTAAAGCCACCCACTTTTTGGTATTTTGCTATGGCAGCTCTAGAAAACTGAGAGAGTCTCTTAAAGGGACAGCAATAGAATATTTGAAAACAAAATGGTCCCAGAGTATGTAAGATATGTGGTTGCTTTCAAACAGGCCACAAACATATTTCCAGAGAACTTTCCCCCGAAGACAATACTCCTTGTGTCTTTCCAACCTGTGATGACCATCTTTGCCTTCCCCATCACCACCTCTCCCGAGGGAAAAGAATCAGATTGAATGTTCAACTGGTTTGATGCCCTCTTCTCTCCATAGATACATAGGTACACAACACAGTATCCGCCTTATACACACATGCACTCATGCAAACAGAATACAGACACAACACACCCTGGATATGTACACTTAAGCATTTGTAAACATATTCACCATACACAAAGACACAGGCTATACACACACACACACACGCACACTTGCTACAAGTAATCCTCACATGAGTAATCACTCCTTGGTGTGTGTGTGCGTGTGCGCGCGCGCGCGTATCCCAGAATCCCCCTGCAGACACACACCGGCCAGCCACCACTTGAATTAGCACCAAAGGATTATGGGACCCTGGGCCATTAATCTAGGTGACAAACAGGACTCAGAAGGCATATTTGCACCCCGAAATTGAAAAGATTAGGCCATATTTGTCAAGGATTGGTAGGGCTTTATCGCCTCCGCGGCAGATGCTGTTAAATATTCATGAGCTGCATAAGTGGGAGAAACCCTAGCTAGACCTGACGACTTTCAGCTGTGGAGAGAGAGGAGGGAGAGAGATTTATCTGAACTCGACGAGGGATGAAAGCTATAGGATCAGGTACCCTTGCTTGCCGGGCACAACACACCGCCATTGGGGGAGAGGGCCAGGGGCAGGGTCCCTGGGCTTCTTTGTGAGGCTCAGGGCAGGGTTGGGGTACCTGTGGGGTTGTATCATCTGGGCAGGGGTGATAGGAAGGGGATAAAGAAGGTTGTTCTTTTCTGGGCTGCCTCGGCATATTTAGAGCTCTTATCTCGCTGTACTGTGGGTGATTATTGACTTGCCTACTGCCCCCCAATAGATGGGGAGCTCCCCAAAATGCACACCCATGACATGGCAGCTACTTCTCCCCTCCTGGGGCCCAGCCCAATGTTAGGTACATAGTCGGCAAGCATTTAAGGGTGGAGCAATAGTCTCCCTCACCTGGGGGCGCCCCATGGAGGAAGGAGTGTAAGGGTCTCACCTCTGGATTTTAGGGCTTATTCTGAGATTGTTCTAGAAGCCAGTCTGGGCATATGAATGCAGTACAGGGTTTAAGAGAGGGGTCTGGAGTCAGACAGACCTGGGCATAAATCCTGGGCTCCTCACTTCTTAGTTGTGGGACTTCAACAAGCCCCTTAATCCCACCCCCTTACCCCTTACCCTCCACCCCTTATGTCCAGGTTTCTTCATCGGGGAAATGGATTCAATAACAATGGTATCTACTTCCTGGGTTGTTGGAGGATTAAATCAAGCTGTTGGTGTGGTGCCTGGCAACCAGTAAAACCAGATGCTGACCCTGGCTCATGGTGGCCCTAAGTGTTTCAGAGTAGAACTGTGCTCCATAGGATTTTCAGTGGCGGAGTTTTTGGAAGTAGATCACCGGGGCTTTCCTTCCAGGGTCCTCTGGGTGGACAGGAACCCCAACCTTTCAGTTAGCAGCTGAGTGCGTTAGCTGTTTGCACCACCCGGGGGCTCCTGGCATACAGTAAGTGCTCAATAAATGACAGCTGTTATTGCAGGGAGAATGATTGCTTATATTCCTGGTGGTCCTCTGAGTTACCCAGAGCAGTCCAGTCAACCTCCTCAACTATGATTTATGGGGGGCTTGCTCCATGCCAATCACTGTCTTGCTCCATGCCAATCACTGTGCCCAGCTGATCAAAGTTCAACAGGGAACCCAAACATTGGACTAGAATCAGTGACGCTGCCTTGTCTAATAAGGTAGCCATTAGCCACATACCCATTGCCCTTGAGTCAATTCCAACTCACAGCGACCCTATAGGACAGAATAGAACTGCTCCATAGGGTTTCCTAAGCTGTAATCTATCTGGAAGCGGATCGCCAGGTCTTTTCTCCCATGGAGTGGCTGATGGGTTTGAACCGCCCATCTTTCGGTTAGCAGCAGAGCACTTAACCACTGTGCCACTAGGGTTCCTTACTAGCCACATGTGGTTATTTAAAGTTATATTAATTAAAATAAAAAATTTAGTTCCACAGTCTCACTAGCCACCTTCCAAGTGCTCAAGAACCCCCTGTGGCTACCACATTGGACAGCACAGATATAGAGCATTGCCATCATTGTAGAACGTTCTGTGTGTGGTCTTCCTCCAACTCAGAAGGGCTAAGATTCTAGTCTCCTGCTTGGTCCAGTTTTGCTGGATTTAATTTGAAACTTGGAGGGTACATATGTCAAATATGTTTGGCAAACCTTGGGTTAAACAAAGTGAAACTGATTTCCTTCCTGCAGGACTTCTCAGAGCCTTTAATATGTCATGAGCATTGCGAACAGAGTATTTCCCACATGGTTTGACCAGGGTTTTTTTTTTTTTTCCTTTCTTTTTTAAATCAGAGCATCTTATGGGAGTAGGGGTCCCTGGAATGCACTTTGGGGAACGCAGTGATAACACTAATCCCCCATAAGGTGTTCAGGGCTGATAATGACCATATGGGTGAAGGTCTCCTGGAGGCATTTACACTTGAATATTTCATTTTAATTAGTTGTATGTGTGTGTGTATCAGTCTTGCCTACTGGCATGAGCTCTAAGCTATACCTGTCTTCAGAGCCTAGTACAGTGCCAGGCACATAGAATGTCATTCATTCATTCATGGATTCCTTCCTTCAGTGAACATTTATTGAGCACTGTAGCCAACACTGTTGGGGCTTGCCCGTATCTCTCAGTCTTCACCTCTGCTCAGTGAAGGTTTACTCTCAGCCTGAGAGTTTTTTCCTGGCATTGGGAGCAGGCTCTTGGGGCAAGCAGCTCTCAGCCAACGATAGGAAAATACTCCAGCTTCCTCATCCTGTGGGTGGGGAATAACCCTGAGGTACTTGTTCTATGCTGTCTCCCAGAACTTCCCAGTGGGATTAAGCTCCAGTTGCCCACTGTGGTGGCTGGCTCCATAACATCCCCTCCATTGGCTGCCTTCTCTTCCCTTCTCGCTTCCCTGCCACCCTCCCACTGCTTCCTGCCACCACTTCCAAGACAAACCACTTGCACTTGAGTCCCCATTACAGAGCTCGGTGTCTGGGGGACCCAAACCAAGACAAAGACACGGCATGGTTTTCCATCCTTTATATATCTCCCTCTGCTCAGAACCTTCAATGTTTCCTTGCTGTCTGTTCAATCAAGTCCAAACACCTTAGGTGGACCTGCAAGGGTCTCCAAAGACCCTCCTAGCTACATCTCCTGTGTACCCCATGCTCTGGCAAAAATGAATTACTCACTGCTCCCCAGGCCTGCTAGCCCTACTCACCCTATTCTCCTGCTACAATACCAAAACCAAACCAAACTCATTGCCATTGAGTTGATTCATATTCTTAGTGACCCTATAGCACAGAGTAGAACTGCCCCAAATGGTTTCTGAGGAGCGCCTGGTGGTTTCGAACTGCCCGTCTTTTTATTTAGCAGCTGAGCTCTTACCCACTTTGCCTCTAGGGCTTCCCTACTGGAATGCCCCCACCCAAATCTCCCTGCCTGCCAAATGGCTGCCCATGGTCAAGCCCAACCCCAAGGTCTTTGCAGTTCCCATGACATTCTTCCCTGGATAGCAGGTACTTGGTACACACCTGAACACATGTGCCTGTCTACCTTAGAAGGGAGGCTGGGGCTCCGTCTTCCACCTTTTGATAAGCTCAGTTCCCAGCCCCCTTGTAGCTCCTTCTGGAATGTTTGTTAAGTGCAGGATGTCTACAAAACGAAGGGCCAGGGCTTCCAGAAAGGTACAGGCAGGGAACACGGAGGACTGTGGCTGGCCTGGATGTGTGGCCTCTGGGATTTATTGGGGCCATGGTTTCGTCCAGAGGTGAATGCTGAGGTTTGATGATGAGGGCCATTTCACTCTGGATGTGATGCGGGGTCCGAGCCTGGGAAGCTCTCTGCTGACAGGGGTTGAGCCTAAGGAGGTTAACTAAGATCCAGGCAGGAGGGATTTAAGACTGACCTGGGGAATGTTTCCCGAAAGCAAAGGCTTTGAATGGGAGAGATACCTGGATGCTTCCCTTAGGTGCTTTTAATAACAGGCTATGCTACATGTACCATTGATCTATGATGTTCTTGGGGTCATCATTCCCAAAGGCATTGGGACTGATGGTCATCCCTGAGGGTAAATCCGAACATGCCAAAAACAAACAAAAAAACCCATTGTCATTGAGTCAATTCCAACTCGTATTGATCCAGAACTGGCCCAGGGGGGTTCCAAGTTTAATCTTTTACAGAAGCAGACTGCCACGCCTTTCTTCTGAGGAGCAGCTGATGGGTTCCAACCTTTTGGTTAGCAGTCAACTGCTTAACCACTGCGCCACCAGGGTTTCCCTGAACACACCAGGCACGTATCAATGGTCCGAAATGACTGGGTGATGGACTAGGATAAGAAGTAATTTCAGTCAAGTATCTGGGAGTTGGTCAGCACGATGTCAAACCTTTGGGTCTTAGGAACATCTGGGTTTAGGACAGGTGTTTGCTCAGGCCCCTAGTGAAGGTGGTAGAGGCTGGAAAGCAAGAAGAGAACAAAGAAAAGAGAAAGAAGGCACG
Source organism: Elephas maximus indicus (assembly GCF_024166365.1). Classification (NCBI taxonomy): domain Eukaryota; kingdom Metazoa; phylum Chordata; class Mammalia; order Proboscidea; family Elephantidae; genus Elephas; species Elephas maximus. The sequence continues at coordinate 11,619,159 of NC_064840.1, forward strand.
AATGGACTTAACTGAGCATCTACTATGTGTACAGAATTGTGGAATGGTTAAAAGCTGGGGATCTTGAGCCAGGCTGCCTGGGTTTGACTCCCACCTCTGTCTCTTTCTAGCTGTGTGACCTTGGGTGAATCAACCAACTTCTCTGTGCCTCAGTTTCCTATGTGGTACTTATGTTGTTGCTGTTGTGTGCCTCCAAGTTGATTCTGACTCATTGTGACCCTATATTACAGAGTAGAGCTGTTTTCTAGGCTGTAATCTTTACAGAAGCAGGTCACCAGGTCTTTCCTCCTCAGAGTCGCTGGGTGGGTTCAACCACTGACCTTTCGGTTAGCAGCTGAGCACTTAACCATTGCACCACCAGGGCATCTCGCAGGGTTCTTTTTTTTTGGAAGAAGTGCAACCAGAATGCTCTTTACTTATTTATTTAATTTTTCTTATATTGTGCTTTAAGTGAATGTTTACAGTTCAAGTTAGTTTCTCATACAAAAATGTATACACACATTGTTACGTGACCCTAGTTGCTCTCCCTGTAATGTGTCAGCACACTCCTCCTTTCCACCCCGGATTTCCCGTGTCCATTCAACAAGTTCTGTCCCTTTCTGCCTTCTCATCTCACCTCTGGACAGGAGCTGCCCATTTAGTCTCATGTGTCTACTTGAGCTAAGAAGCAAGACGAGTATCACTTCATGTCTTATAGTCCAGTCTAATCTTTCACAGGTTCATATAAACTACGTATACATAAAAATTTAAATAAATAAAAACCATATAAATTAATCCATATAATTTACTTAATCCACACAAAACCACTTAAATCAACGCCTGGTACATAGAAAGCTTTCAATATATGTTACCTACTGTTGGTGGTAATAAAGGTTAATGTGCTCGGCTGCTACCTGAAAGGTTGGTGGTTCGAGCCCACGCAGAGGCATCTCGGAAGAAAGGCCTGGCTATGTACTCCTGAAATATCAGCGATTAACAACCCTATGGATCACAGTTCTGCTGTAACACACATGGGTCTCCAGGGGTCAGAGATGACTCGATGGCAGCTGTGTTTCTTTTTTTTTTTTTTTCAGTAGTAGTTTTGCTGGTATTTGGTACACATAATTATTCTCATTTAATTCTCTGGGCTAGGCGAGATTATTGCAATTTTACAAACGAGAAAACTGAGGCTCGTGGAACTTTAAGAAACTCGTAGGGTCGTACCGTGGGTCATTTGTTGTACTGGGACGTAAATTCAGTGCAAAACCCTTGTTCTTTCCACTCCCTGTTTTGAGGCTGGGGGCAGAAGGGAGGGGAGAGGGAAGGAGGAGAGCAGAGGATAGACAAGGCTGATGGTCCTGCCTTCTCCCCAGATATGGGTGGCCTTCAGCCACTTGCCCCCTCAAAACCCATCCTGCCCCACCCTGAGGTTTGTGGGTGAGGAAGGGGCGGCGAAGGAAGACAATGCAGCCTGGTGGAAACGCGAATTCTTTTCCTCTGACACTGGCGCGTGCTCTTGCCGGCAAAATGTGCCTTGATCTATCTCTCCTGGTAGTGATCTCAACAACAACAATAACAGAAATCCGTCATTTCTTTAGCGGGGAGTGGAGGGCAATGGGGGTTTGTTTTTCTTCTGGTTCGGACAGAAAGCTCTTTATTCTCTCCTTGTTTGGGAAGACTTCACGCCAGAGAGGCCCAGCCCCAGCCCAGTCCTGGAGAGGATGTTGTACAGAGGACAGCGGTGAAGAGACGGTGAGAACCGTTGAGACCTGGCCGGGCTTCTGACCTTGGGCAAGACACCGCCTCAGTTTGCTTCTCTCAGAAATGGGGAGAACCACCCTGCAAAGAGAAAGGGAGGCCAAAAACACCAGGTAGCCTAAGGAGTCAAAGATGACAGACCAGGTGTTACCAGGAGTGATAATAGTGAGCTGATGCCTGTGCAAGGAGCCTGGGTGGCTCAGGCAGTTAAGCCCTCAGCTGCTAACCTAAAGGTTGGCGGTTTGAACCCACCCAGCAGCTCCACGCAAGAAAAGGCCTAGTCAACTGCTTCTGTAAAGATTACAGCCAAGAAAACCTGTGAAGCAGTTCTACTCTGTAACATATGGGGTCGCCATGAGTTGGGACTGACTCAGTGGCGGCTAAAAACAACATCTGTGCAGTGCCTAGCATAGTGTTTGCACATAAGAATTAGATTCCACGTTCTGGGCACTGGTTTGTGTTTTGCTAATCTTTTGGCTCTTCCAGTGAACCTTGCTGAGTAGGTACCTCAACACCCATTTCCTTGCCCAAGGTCACCCAGCTTGCAAATGGTGATGTCAGGATTTAAACTCAGGTCTCTTTGGGTCCACACCTTGTGCCCTTATCCACTCAGCTGGCAGTTCTTGAAGTGGGGTCCCTGGACCAGCAGTATCACCTGGATATCTGTTAGAAATGCAAATTCTTGGGTCCTATCACAGACTTACTGAACACGACTCTGGGTGTGGGGCCCAGCACTCTGGGTTTAACAACCATCACCCTTCCAGGTAATTCAGATGCATGCCTGAGTTTGGTGCTGGGCTACTGACTGGAAGATTGGTGGTTCAAATCCACTCAGATGTGCCTTGGAAGTAAGGTCTGGTGATCTACTACTCCAAGATCATAGCCATAGACAACTCTATGGAGCACAGCTCTACTCTGAAACACATGGAGTCATCGTGAGTCAGAATCAATTTGATGGCAGTTGTCTTTTTTTTGGCGCTAAGCTAGCCCGGGTGTGGTAAAGCATCACACCCCCTGTTGCTATTGTTATTGCTGTTATTATTGGCACATGTTGAAGCAAGTCACAGCCAACAAGGAAAGTAGAGCCAGCTGCCCTTTTTTTTTTTTTTCTCCTGCAAGGTCACATTTCTGTTTTCTCCAGATGCAAGAGTTGCACTTTACAGATGGTGGGTGCTGTGGTGGGCACGACCCTGAAGTGGGAAGCTGGAAGGAGCTCGGGGTCTGGTCTAGGCTTCACCACTTAGTAATTCCATGTCTTAGGACAGGTCCCTCAGAGAGCAGACCGAGGGATGAAGATAGCATGCAGATGGTTTATGGAAGGGTGCTCTTGGGACCAACACCTGTGAGGAAGTGGGAAACAGGAGGGGCAGAGGGAAAAAGTAGGGCGGTCACCTCTCATCCCATAGGGAGCTCTGAGATGGCCTTTCAGAAATGCCCCAAATTGAGACAGAGGGGGCCAGGCCTTTTGGTCAACACTTGCCCCCAGCCATCCCTTAGGTAGGGAATGTAAAGGGGAAACCCATCTAATTAAACAAAAGGAAATCCATGGGGGCTGTGGGCCAGGAGAAATCCCCTAGACCAGGGGCCGGCAAATTACCACTTGCATCTGTTTTTGTAAATAAAGTTTTATTAGAACACTGCTGCACCCATTTGTTTCCATATTGTCTTTTGCATTACAAGGGCCTCATTAAAGAGTTGCAACAAAGATTACATGGCCTACAAAGTCAAAAATATTTACCATTTGGCCCTTTACAGAAAAAGTTTGTCAATCCCTGTCCTAAACTCTGCAAGGCTACGAAACTGTAGCTGGGGCAAGAAGTTTGAGTAGGGATGAAAGAGGAGGACAGTGTTTTGGAAGAGGCTGGGGACCCTGGAAGCTTGAGAAGCAAGCCTTGACCTCTCACATCTCTGAGTCTTTGCCTAAACCATATGCTCTGCCTCAAAGCTTCTCCCCCCGCCCTAGTGTCTCTCTGTCTGCTCACCATGGTGTTCTCAGGGTCTAGTACAGTGTCTGCCACTATAAAAAGGCCTCCATATCAATTTCTCATGGAATCTATACTTCCTGGAGCCATTGAGGCTGGACGAACCCCTGAAACTATTGCCCTGAAATCATCTTTAAACCTTAAATAAAAAATAACCCCTAAAGTCTTCTTTAAACCAAACAACACCAAAACCAAAGCCTTTGCCATCGGGTCTATTCTGACTCACGGTGACCCCATAGGACAGAGTAGAACTACCCCAAAGGGTTTCCAAGGAGCGCGTAGTTAAGCTTAATTAGCAAAGAATGTCTGCCTTGAACATTGGGCTCTTTTAAAGAACTGTCTATATGGGATCAAATTGATAACAGAAACTCAAAACGTTAGATAGGAAGCTTAGGGGGCAGTGAGTTCATGTTAATGGGGGAGGAACAACTTAGAATGTAACAACAACTTGAAGAATGTAATCAGTGTCACTGAATTGTACACGTAGAAATTGTTGAATTGGCGTATATTTTCAACAACAACAAAAACAAATTATCCAGTAAAATCAGCGAAAGCTGGAACCTGTGTAAGACGGAAACCTGCCAGAGAAGGAAAACTCAAATATTTTCCACTAAAAGGAGAGAGAGAAAAGTGGTACAACTGCACCCTGTCAAAGGCGGAAAACTTGCAAGACCCGGAAAAACAAGGCAGCCCAGTCGAGTTCCAGCTGTCGCAGGCTTCACTGTGTGTATATAAACAAAGACCTCCATAAATGTTTAGGGGATGAATGCATGGGTGAGTCTCATCCTGCCTCAGCCTTACTCAGGCAAATCTTGCCCTCTTTGGGCCTCAGTTTTCACATCTGTGGAATGGCCATCTCCGAGGTCTCTTTTAGGTTCCATGTCTGTGAATCCTCCGATTCATGGTGTTTTACTTTTTCAAGGGGCTCAGGGTCAGGGGCAAAGAGGAGCAGGAGGTTTGGTGAAGAAAGATGCAGAAGGTACCAGAGAGGAGGAGTCAAGAGGGCCGGCCAGCAGCGGAGGGGAGAAGACAAAGCGGAAGGGCTCCCAGCAAGCGGGAAGGCAGATGGGAAGGAGTGGCCCCCAGGTGGGACAGTGGGGCGGACGGGCAGCTGCAATCACAGGCCCAGCAGTAGAGCGTGATGCCATGAGCAGATCCCCAGCTTTGGGTGGAGAATGAGGCTGGGAAGCTAATGAGCTCTGAGGTGCACAGGACGCCTTCGTGCTAATTCCTGCTCCCCGGGAGCAGCAGGAGCAGGGAGAGAGGGCCAGGCCCAGGCTGGGCAGCTGGGCCCCGATTCCGGGGTTCAGCCAGCTGGTCAGCCTCCGGCTGGGGCTTCCCGCCAGGCCTGCCGATGCCATGGCCAGACCCCTCACCCCCTCGTGGGCCCTGCTGCCTCTGACCTCGGGCAGGGAGAGGAGGGGGCATACTATGGCTTGGTCCCGGGAGCAAATGTTGTGACAGCCGTGTGCTCACCTGGACCATGACTCAGCCCAGTAGCTCCTGCAAGCTCGGGGCGAGGACAACTGACTGCAACTTCGAGGTTTAAATAGCATTTAGCCCTTGACAATTGTCAACCATGACAACAGCCACCGGAATGATAATAATGATGCTTGTGGTGATAATAACAGCTTCCAGCACCTGCTAGAATCTCACAGAACCCTCAGAGACTAAAGGGCGTTAATATATAGAGGGTTTCTCAACCTTGGCATGATTGATGTTTGAGGCCAGATTATTCCTCGTTGTGGGTAGGGGCTGTCCTGTGCATCGTAGGACGTTTAGCAACATCCCTGGCCTCCACCCACTAAACGCCAATAGCCCAAGTTGTTACAACCAAAAATGTCTACCAAAAAAAAAAAAAAAAACCCAAACTTGTTGCTGTCGAGTCGATAGAACTGCCGCGTAGGGTTTCCAAGAAGCGGCTGGTAGACTTGAACTGCCAACCTTTTGGTGAGCGCTGTAGCTCTTAACCACTGCACCACCAGGGCTCCAAAAATGTCAACAGATATTGCCAAATATCCCCTGGTGGGGGGCGAAATTGCTCTCAGTTGAGAATCACTGATATAGCCTATTTTACAGATGGGGAAACTGAGGCTCAGAAAAGCGAACACTGTGGCCCTTATAAGACTGGGTGCAAACAGTCTTCAGCCTTCCCCCACCCCAGCCAGCCAGGATTTGTTACTTATTTGTTCTCCAGGTAAGGCATTCTGGGTTGTTTCTATGCATATATTTACAAAATTGGGATCATAAGAACATACTGTTTTGTAATTTGCTATTTTCATTTAACAACTCAGTGCATATATGGTTGGGTGAGAAAAGCAAGGTGCTGATGAAGAAGCATAGCATAACACCGTTTGTGTAACACACACACACACATACACACCATGCATAGACAATATCTGGAGAGAGAACACACGGAATTATGACCAATGACTTCCTCTGGGGGGTTGAATTGGGGCAACGGGAGCGGAGGACAGGGACTTTTACGTTATATACTTCTGAACCGTTGCAATTTTTACATGTCCTGTTGGCAAAACGGTTAAGCACTCAGCTGCTAAAGGTCAGCGGTTCGAACGCACCCAGTGGCTCCGTGGGAGAAAGACCTGGTGACCTGTTCCTGGAAAGACTGCAGCCTAGGAAGCCCTATGGGGCAGTTCTACTCTGTCATGTGGGGTCACTATGAGTCGGAATTGACTCCACGGCACCTAACAACAACAACATGTCCTTGTATTTTTTTTTTGGCTTTAAAGAACAGAAACTTATTTTCTCACAGTTCAGAAGGCCAAAAGTACAAATGCAGGGCATGGCTCTAGGGGGAGGTCCTTCTTTGTCTATTCCAGCTTCTAAAACGAACAAACAAAAACCAAACCCTTTGCCATCGAGTCAATTCCCACTCATAGCGACTCTATAGGACAGAGTAGAACTGTCCCATACGGATTTCCAAGAGTGGCTGATGGATTTGAACTGTGGACCTTTTGATTAGCAGCCAAGCTCTTAACCACTGCGTCACTAGGCCTCATTCTAGCTTCTAGTAGCCGGTAATCCTTGGCGTTCCTAGGCTCGTTGGTGCATCTGCCATGTGTGTCTATCTTTATATGGTGTCTTCTCCCTGTATGTGTCTCTCTTCTGCTCTTTTGATAACTCAGAAGTGATTAGGTTTAGGACTAACCCTACTCTGGTATGACCTCATTAACATAACAAAGGAAAATGCCTATTTCCAAACAGGGTCATATTTACAGGTACAGGGGTTACGATTTCAACATGTATTTTGGGGGGACACAAATCAATTCATCACAGAGGCCAAGCAAGCCTTCCCCTTTTCCAATCTAAAAAACATAAAAATTATAAACAGTAACGCTGCAAACATCCATATCCCACCATTCAGAATTGACAATCATTAAAATTTTGCTATCCGAAAACCACTGCCATCTATATGAACTTAATATTTTGTTTGAAAATTTTTTAAGCACAAATAGCCGAAGCCCCCTTTGCACTCCCACTTGGAATTTTAAAAACTAATAAAATGGCGTGAATATCTCTCTTTGACAGCTCACAGACACCTACAACAGGAGTTTTTAAATATTGCAATATGTCCCATCACGCAGATGTACCGTCACACACTTAACAGTTTCCTGTGGTTGGAAGTGGAGGCCGTTTCCAAACATCATGGTTATAAATACCACTGCACTGAACATCTTAGGCTGATGGTTAAGAATGGAAGCTGCAGGGGAGATCCCTAGGTTCTCACCTCAGATCGGCCCCTGAAGATACACTTTCCAGCATTGTCTTGTTTAATCTTCTCAACAAAACTGAGGGTGGGTATTATTATGGTCCCCACTGTATAAATGAGGAAAGTGAGACTCCAAGAGAGGTGCCTGTGGCTGTAAAAAGGCAGGACGAGGGAGCCTTGCGATGGAACCACTTGACTGTGGTGGTGCTCACGCGAGCCTACAGATGCGATCGTGTGGATAGAACTATACACATGCGCGCACATACACACACACACAAGTGCATGTAAAACTAGCAAAACCTGAGTAAAGTCAGTGAATTCTATCAATGTCCATTTCCTGGTTATGATATTATAACTCTAACTATAGTTGTATAAGGAGCCTTGGTGGTGCAATGGTTAAGCACTCGGCTGCTAACTGAAAGGTTGGCGGTTCCAACCCACCAAGTGGGTCCTTAGAAGAAAGACCTGGCAACCTGCTCCCATAAAGATTACAGCCAAGGGAGCCTTATGGGACAGTTCTCCTCTGTCATCCTGGGTCACTATAAGTTGGAATTGACTTGATGGCATCTAACAAACAAGAACAACAGAGTAGTGTAAGATATCACTATTGGAGGAAATTGGGCGAAGGGTATATATAAGGAGTCTCTTCTCTTATTTCTTACAGTTTGCATGTGAATCTGCAAAGATCTCAAAATAAAAACTTAAAAAAAAAAAAAAAAACCCAGGTTCTGATTAGGAGGTCTGGAGTAGAGTCCAAGACACTCTGCATTTCTAAAAAGCTTCCAATGGTCCATGACAAGTTAGGTTCTAGAATGGTATTCTCCAGTATGGTGGCCACTTGGCACTTGTGGCTACTGAGCACTTAAGATGTGGCCGACCTGAACTGAGATGAGCTGCAAGTATAAAACACACACTGGATTTCGAAGACTTAGTATGAAACAGAGACTGTAAAATATCTCATCAATAATATTTCAAAGTTGTTAGATGTTCAAATGATAATATCTTGAATACCTTGGGTTAAATAGATTATTGCTATTGTTAGGTGTCGCTGAGTCAATTCCGACTCAGAGAGACCCTATGTGACAGATTAGAACTGCCCCTTAGGGTTTCCTAGGCTTGTAATCTTTACAGAAGCAGACCACCAGGTCTTTTCTTCTTTGGAACAGCTGGGCAGATTCTAAGAGCTGGCCTTTCAGCTAACAGCCAAGTGCTTACCCGTTGCTCCACCAGGGTTCCCATAAAATAGATGATTAAATTTAACTTCACCTGTTTCTTTTTACTTTTAATGAGGCTACTGGAAATTTTAAAATTGTATTCATGGCTTGCATTGTATTTCTCTTGGACAACTCTGGGCTGGAGTGCTGGAGAAAGAGGGCATCCGGAGAAGGAAGGGAAAGTGATGATCAGAGAGAGGGGGGAATTGATGCATTAGTCAATCAACAAACGGTTCCTGAACATACACTATGTGCTGGAGGTGAGCAAAGCATCACGGACCCTGACCTCAGGGAGCTTGCAGTTTAGAACGGAATCACGGGTTGGTTGTGAGAGACCCTGGAAGCTAGAGGAGAGGGGGGTCTCAAGGAGGCACTGAGGGGTGACGACAGAGCCAGAGGCTGTGGGGATACTGCAGCCACCTTCCCGACCTGCTGCAGGCTGGTGTGGTCAGATGACGAAGCCCATCATTTTCTCACTGGGCTAAATGTCTCTTTGAATAGTCACCTGATGACCCCACAAGGCAAGTGCGGACATTAACCTCATCTAACAGCTGCAGGAAAGAGGCTCAGAGAGGTGGAGTGACCTGTCTGAGCTTGCACAGCTAGAGAGTGGCAAGATGGGGATTTGAACCCAGCTCTGCAGGACTCCAGCTCCTATGTGCCTAATCACGATAAGATACCACCTCTCCTTGTTGGGGAAATGCAACCGTTGTTGCATGCAGACCCATTGCTGCAGGGCCCTTTCTTCCACATCAGCCCTCCAAAGGGCGGTTGTAACCTGTCCTGTTCCTGTCCACCCCCCTGTGGAAGTCCACCCACTCTGAGGGTGGGAGTGGGGCTGCCAGCACCAAGGGACTTGCCCCTGTGGTCAGAGCAAAGTCAGAGTTGAAGTCTCCACCACCCCCTCTCCTTTCTCCTGCCGCCCTCCCTGCTGCCTGCTGCCCGCTGCCCGCTGCCTGCTGTGGTCCCCAAGCCCCCCTCAGCTTCAGCACGATTTAATGTCTCACAGAGCTGTCCCTATTTGACAAACAGGTGATTCTGCTAATGAGGAATAAATGAGATCCACAGACTGAGAGAGGGTGTGTGGCAGCTGGCGTGAGGGCAAGATGTGCCGAGTTTATTAAAATAATATCTGGCCACATGCTCGCTGCTCGTGGCCCAGGGTGGAGGAGCGCCTTGCTTTTCTCTCCACCACCTTCTGCTCGTCCTCAGCCACTGTCTGGTCCCTTGTCATTCCCTGTCCAGGCTGCGGAGTGTGGTGCAGACCTGGCACAGGTGCCCGTTATCTGGGGGCCTGGGTGGGGGGAACCACGAGGGCTTTTAATCAGAAGATGATGGGGCTGCTGGATGGTTGGAGTGGGGTGTGTGAGTGTGTGTGTGTGGTCATGTGTGAGTGTAATAGTGTGTAATGTGTGTATATGTGTTACTGAGTGTGTATGTGTGCATGACTGTGGGTGTGTGACTTGTGATAGTGTGTACATGTGTGTATGTGGGTGACTGAGTGAGTGTGTGTGTACATGCATGTCAGTGTGTGACTGAATGTATGTGCATGCATTTGAATATGTGACTGTGATAGTGTGTACACATGTGTAAATGTGTGTCCAGGTGTGTGAGTGTGAGTTTGTGTGCATGTGTGGGTGTGTGAACTGTGAGTGCGACAGTGTGTACATGTGTGCAAGTATGTGACTATGTTTGTGAGTACGTGAGTATGTGTAGGTGAGTGTGTACACATGTGTGTGTGAACAGGTGTGTGAGTGTGTGTGTGCATGTGTGAGTGTGATAGTGTGTACAGGTATGTACGTGTGTGACCAGTGTGTGAGTATGTGTGCATGTGTGGGTATGTGAATGCGTGGGATAGTGTGTACATGTGTACAAGTGTGTGACTGTGCATGAGCGTGTGTGAAGTACATGACCACGGATAATGTGTGTGTGCTGATCTGTGTGGGAGAGGTGTGTCGAACGGAAACGAGGAGAGAGTGAGTGAAAGGTCTGGGGTTTGATGAGGAGCGTGGGCAGGAGAAGGGAGAGGTGGAGAGGTGAGGAACTGGAGGACAAAGCAGCAGAGAGACAGAGTGAGAGGTGCACGTACAGTGAGTTAGAGAAAGAGAAAAGACACAAAGAGAGAGAAAGGCCCACACGGAGATAGTCAAAGGGATTGAACAGGAGGAACGACAGAGTCAGAGACACAGTGAGGGAGGGAGGGAGACATTGAAAGCCACAGAGTTGGACAGACAGAGGCAGAAAGATGAAGACAGAATTCAGCACGTCTGAGCCAGGGGAGGAGGAGGAAGGAATCTAGAAGGAAAAGGAGCCAAGGGGACAGGACAGGGTTTGGGGCCAGAGGAAGGGAGGTGAGCTGGTGGCCAAGAAGCAGAATAGCAAGAGGCCAGGAGCACGGCGGTGGGGGGCCCTGGGTCCCGGGGGTGCGACGACGCGCTGTGTGGCCTGGGTGGGTGTCTTCCCTCTCTGGGCCTTGCGCCAGCCCTTCAGGCCATCTGCTTGATGAGAGAGAGGGAGAAGGGGGCGGGGGGCAGGTCACAAAGCCGGCGTGGCAGTCCCTAGTCAGTCCTTAGTCCCTAGTCTAAGGCCGACATGTTACGTGAAGATGTTTGTGCCAAACCCAGACTGTGGCTCTCCACAGACAGGAATGGGAGCAAGGACAGCGTCTGGTCCAAAGAAGATGGACAGGAGGCAAGGAGGTGGGCTTAGGAGAGAGCGGAACCAGAAGTTGGAACTGGCCAGGCCACTGGGGGGCTGCGGGGCACATTGAGCATTCCCCGTCTCATTTTTGCCCATCTCTTCTGTCTGTCTGGAACCCCTTTTCCTCCCCTTCTCCCTGGGTGGCTGTGCTCATGGTGAAGGCCCAGCACTGGGAAGTTGTCCACCTTCTCCCATCCCCAGTGGGATGAGTCATTCCCTCCCTCCTCAGACCCAGGGAGCTGTTGCATTGATTCCAACTCGTAGCGACCCCATGGGACCGAGCAGAGCTGCCCCATACGATTTCCTAGACTGTAATCTTTTAGGGGAGCAGATCACCAGGTCTTTCTCCTGTGGAGTCACAGGATGAGTTCAAACTGCTGAATTTTCGTTTTGCAGCCGAGCACTTAACTGTTGCACCACCAGGGCTCCTACCCTGGAAGCAGTAACAGGAAAAGACGAGTGAGCACCCTGGAAGGCCTCCTAGAGCTGACAACCGGAAGTAGGTTTCGTGAAGCTGTGGTTCCAGAGTTCCCAGCATCCTGTGGTTGTCCACCATTTTGTCAACTGATGTGACTTTCCTGCCTCTGTGATGTTAATGAGGCAGCATTAGAAGCAGTTATGTTCATGAGGTAGGACTCAATCTACAAGATGAGGTTGTGTTTTAAGTCAGTCTCTTCTGAGATATAAAAGAGAAGCAAGCAGAGAGACAGGGGGACCTCATACCACCAAGAAACAAGAGCCAGGAGCAGAGTGTGTCTTTTGGACCTGAGACTCCTGCACTGAGAAGCTCCTAGATCGGGGGAAGATTGATGACAAGGACCTTCCCCCAGAGTCGGCAGAGAGAGAAAGCCTTCCCCTGGAGCTGGCACCCTGAATTTGGACTTCCAGCCTCCTAGACTGTGAGAGAATAAATATCCCTTTGTTAAAGCCATCCACTTGTGGTATTTCCATTATAGCAGCACTAGATAACTAAGACGCTGACCTTTAGACAGTTGAGTACCACCTTTGGGATTTGTGCTCCATTTGCCTGTCAGACATTTATTTAACATCGAAGTCCCTGGATGGTGCAAACAGTTAACATACTTGGCTGGTAACCAAAAGGTTGGCGGTTTGAGTCCACCCAGAGGTGCTTGGAAGAAAGGCCTGGCAATCTATTTCCCAAAACTCAGCCACTGAAAATCCTATGGAGCACAATTCTACTCTGATGCACATGGGGTCTCCATGAGTTAGAGCTCACTCGATGGCACCTGGTGGTGGTGGTCTTTAAATCAATGTACCCTTTGTACTTAAATGGATTTAGAGAGGATATTTGTGTATTACAATGGCAAATGGAAATTCAGTGTTATTCGATGGGGTTGTGGACATGCTTTCTGATAGGCATTTATTTTCCTGTGTGACTCCCTAGCATTAAAACCGCTTGGTCTGGGCATTATCTGTGGTTGTCTTTGCATGTGGGAAAAAGGGACAGGGCCCTGGAGGCCCCAAATGAGAACCTGGACGAAGGTGGGAGGTGGGATGGGGTGTGGGCACAGGGGTGGGCGTGGGGGTGGGAAAGCAGACCTGGGAGGGCCTTGAATGTCAGAGGAGGAGGGTGGGCTCCATTTGGGAAGCAATAGGGAGCCAGAGAATGTTTGGGAGGATGGGTTGAAGCATGTTCTGGTGGCAGGGCCAGGGAGGTGGGGGTGGGGTCCCACGTGGGCCGTGTCACTGCTCCTGCCAGCCCTGTACACCTGCTAGTCCTCTTGTCACCCCTGTCACCATGCTCTCTCTCTCTGTCACTCCCCTGTGCCCCCTTCCCTTTCAAGTGCCATTCTGTCTGCCTGTCTTTTTTAATCTCTGTCATTTCCCTGCTCTGTCCTGCCACAGTATGGCCCCTCCTCTATCAGGCAGGCCTGCCACCTCTCCCCCATTCACACCACCCCAGCTCTCTGCTGCTCCCCTCCCTCTCTCCCTCCCCCCCTCCTTCTATTGCCCCTTCTTCCTCTGTTATCTTTCTCTGACTCTCCCTTCTTCTCTTTTCCTCTCTCTCTTCTAGTCTCTCTCCCCCCTTTCTCTTTCTCTCTCCTTCCTTCTCTTGCCTTTCTTTCCCTCTCTCTTGTCTCCTTCTCTCTCTCTTTCCTCCTTCCCTCCCTGTCTGTCTCTGTCTCCGGCTATCCTTCACTCTGGTGCCTTTCAGTCTCTTACTCTCTGTCTCTCTATTCTTTGTCTCCCCCCTCCCTCCCTCACTCTGCCCATCTCTCTTGCCCTCAGTCTGTCTCTAAGGCAGTGTCTCAGTTTTCACGTCTCTTCCTGTCTTTCTCTCCCCTCCCCCATAAGACAAGGGTGTTCCACCCCCTCAGGTGCTGTGATCCTCTGCTCCCTACCTGCTAAGCCACAGTCTCACACACACACACAGACACCCCTAATGCACAGGTTATGTCCACAGCTTGTTCCTATTTCACCTGGGAGGCCACCCAGCCTTCCTTTGGTCATGGTTCAATTCCCCCCTCACCTTCTTAGCCGCTCCCAGCTTGGAGCCAGGGCCAGCACAGGGTAGATGCTCAGAAACAGTTTGAAGAGTTACTGGATGCAGCCACTCCGGCTCTGTCCTGCTCCTGTGTGGGCTAACACCTGAGAAACACACCTTCCCTGGCGTGGAAGAGGGAGAAGCAACCCCGCCTCCCTTCCCTGATGGTGTTCCTGTCGCAGGCTGTCTCCCTTCCCATCCATCACGTCCTCTTTTCCACTTCCTCCTCCAGGCCCACAGCCCTATCACTCTTGCTCAGGGAGCCGGGCTGCCCAGCCTTCCCCTCCCAGTGCCCTCCCCCCACCTCATCTCCGCTGGCCCCAAAGCAAACAGTCTCCCCTCTAAGCAGCCATTCATCAGCACACCCACACCACCGTGATGGGGAGGGTGGTGGCTCCAGAACGGAGATGGGGATGACTACAGGACACGCTTGGAGTCTGTTTAATAGCCTAGACGCCACACACACTCTCACACATACACACGCATTCACACACACCCCGACTCACCTGACCCTCCCTTGCCCCCCACCTCCAGCCTCCTGCCCAGGTTGGGCTGGGGGCAGAATTTTCTTCTTCAGTTTCTCAGGATTTCCCATCTTACGGGAGGACCTAATACTGGTCTTTAAGGACACTGTTCAAAGTTACTCAATGATGACTCCATTCTAAAAGTATCAATCCTTGCTCAGGTCTTTAAGTAGCAATTTTAAAAATGCTAACACAGAAACATCCAAAATGCAAAAATGTTAGTGGACTGGAAAGTGGACTGGAAAGAAATAAACTGTAATATTAACGGTGACTGTTTTTGAGGTATGCGATTTTGGCTGAAACATATACATTTTTTTCTCCTTTTCTGTATTTTTCCAAATGCTTCCTAATGAGCATTTAAAAATTAATTCATGGTTTTCAACTGGCTGTGTTTATCCATGCTTCTATATATAGGCTTAGCATATTGTACACTGATTTCATAGTGCTATTTTGAAATTACATTATTTTCACCCTTAAATTTTATTTGTTCTTTGAGTGGGTAATACATTTGCATGGTTTATAATTCAAAAAGGTACCAAAAAAAAAAAAAAAAAGGTACAAAGTGAAAATCGCTACCTCCCCTCCAAGTCCCCAGCCACCTGGTTCCCCTTCCTGGAGGGAAACAGTTACACCTGTTTGTTGTGAAGTCTTCCAGAGGTGGCTTCACATCAGAAATTCAGAAACATTCGTGCACTTTTCAAAGTTATCCGGAGACAATACAAAGACCTCTTCAGCATCACCTAGTTTTCCTCTCTGCTTCAGGAGGACTCAGTCTTCACCCAAAGGTTGGAAGTTTCCCAGTCTGGGCAGGTGGCCTCTTTGGCAGAATGCTCCAGAACTCTTCCTGCCAGCCCTCCTGGCCTCTTATGCTGGCCAAGTCCTGAAGGATCATTTTTTCTTTTCAGAAACTCTCTGTTTCTCCTGATTACAAAATCAACGCCTAAATTAAAATATTATACAAATACGTAATATAAAACATCCACCATAACCCTTAGACTTAACCAACAGAAATACTTTTGGTTAATAATTTTTCCAGAGTTTTCTTTCTGGGTGCACGCTTTTTAAAACCTGGGGTTGTATTAGGCAGAGTGCATAGCATTTTCCAATTTTTCACTTAATTTATCTGTCCATGTCAGTACAGAAAGATCCACTTCATTAAGGAGACCCATGTTTCAGATGTGGTTTGTAGGGGCTCGGGCTGAGGAGATCTAGGTAGGTGATGTGAGTCAAGCCAGGTGTCATGGATTGAATTGTGTCCCCCAGAAATGTGTGTCAACTTGGCTAGGCCATGATTCCCAGTATTGGGTGACTGTCCGCCATTTTGTCATCTGATGTGATTTTTGTATGTGTTAATGAGACAGGATTAGAGGCAGTTATATTAATGAGGCAGGACTCAATTTACAAGATTAGGTTGTGTCTTAAGCCAATTTCTTTGAGATATAAAAGACAGAAGCAAGCAGAGAGACATGGGGCACCTCATACCACCAAGAAACAGGAGCTGTCATGTCCTTTGGACCAGGGATCCCTGTGCTGAGAAGCTCCCAGACAGGGCAAAGATTGATGACAAGGACCTTTCCACAGAGCCAACAGAGAAAGAAAGCCTTCCTCTGGAGCTGGTACCCTGAACTCGGACTTCTAGCCTCCTAGACCGTGAGAATAAATTTCTCTTTGTTAAAGCCATCTACTTGCGGTATTTCTGTTATTGCAGCACTAGATAACTAAGACTCAAGGTACCTGATGCCTTGTGTGGGAGGGAGGAGACCCCAAGTGGACCAATTCCCTCCAGTCAAGTAGGGAGCCCACCACCCATCTGTTTGTTGTTCTGTGGTGGCTCGAGTGTTGCTATGATGCTGGGAGCTATGCTACCGGTATTTCAAATACCACCAGGGTCATCTGGTGGGCAGGTAACTAACAACAACAAGGATGTAGGAAGAAAGAAAAGAAAACTATAATGATTTAGATATAATGTATCTTAATTTTAGTAGTTTGTCAGTTGCTTCTGTAGTATTTTATAGGTAGGTAATCACATCACATAAATGACAAACTTATCTCTTCCTTCCCAAACTTTATACTTCAATTTCTTTTTCTTGTCTTATTGCATTGGCCAATGCCTGACATACAACGCTGAAGAGCAGTGGTGATCCTGGGTAACTTTATCTTGGTCCTGAATTTAATAGGAAGAATGTTTTTAATATTTCACCAATAAGCATACTGCTTGCTGAGTTTTTATCAGAAATGGGAGCTGGAATCAATTGTGCCTGACACACGAGTCTTCTCAGATTCTCTTGGTCTCACCTGCTTTCCAGACCCCAGCTGTTCACTCACCTCAGCACCACAGCAGCCAACTGACTCCATGTAGGCTTATGTGGCTCTGCTGCCTGTGGGCGACCCACAGTAAGCCCAGAATCTTCTAGACTTAGGAGAAATACTGCAACATAGGGTATGGCTTCCCAAGAAGCTGCCTAAGAAGCTGCATGATCCAATCCAGTAATACAGGGATGTTACGTACCCAGGGAAATAAAAGATCGTGAGGGAACTGAGCCGGTAAATTCCCTCATTCCTCCCCCTGATGGACCACCCTGGCCAAACAACCTGCTGTACCTTTTCAGGAAGCAGTAAGCCACATGGTAACACATCACCTTGCATTTTTCCCATCTTCCTCTGCCTGTCCCTTGCCCCTCACTCTCACTGTCCTGGGCTTGCACCTTCCAAATAGGTTCTGTTTTCTGGAAACCCAGGTTAGGATACTTTTCACAGGCCTTCTCAGCCTTTGTTGAAACAAGCAAGTAGTTTTTCTCTAGTCTGATACTGTAGTGAATGACACTGCTACTTTGTCCTAAAACATATTCCTAGGATAAAGCCTACCGGGTGAGTGGCTCTTGTTGCAGGTGTCTGAGGATTTATACTCCAGGCTGTTGAATACCTTGTCAGTGTGGCTACATGCACACACCTGGGTCCACCAGGTAACACGGCTTTTTGCAGCAGAGCTCTGGGCAGCCTCTCTCCCAGCTTTCATCCCCGTTCTCCTCTGCAGATGGAGCCCGGTGGACTGGCAGGTGGAGATGATGGAGGTGCTGGCAGCAGATGGGAGGAGGGCTGGGAAGGGAGAGTGCAGACAGGGAGGTAATTAGGAACCAGGCGGTATCACAAATCTCCTAGCCATGCTGACACCCGGGGAGAGCGATCACACACTTGGAGTCAGCCCAGACAGGTGTGAAAGCCCTTCACTCCATCTCTAGGAAGAAAGGGGAAGATGCTGCCCGAGAAACCACGTGGCAGTCCCTCCCCCAGCTCTCCTCCCAGGAGATCCATGGAGTCATCTTCTCAGCCCCCTCCCACAGCTGCGCCCTGGGTCAAGGAGCTGTGTGGCTCAGAGGTGTGGAGAAGCAGAGGAGGATCCTGCCAAGACACAATCAAGGTCCTGGGCTGATGTGCCTGGAGAAGGAGAGGCGAGGAAAGACTTCATCATGGCATCCAGTCAAGGTGAGGGAGATTCTAGCAAGCCCTTAGCCAGCTCACCAAACTGCCCCTCATCAGAAGTGGCAACACCAGCTTCTTGAGGCTGAAAAATCAGTCCCCGAGGAAAGTGGAAATTAACATGGCTTGCAGCACCCCTAGGCGCCCGGGACTGCCGTTAGTTACCGTTGAGTCAATTCCAACTGCTCCACAGGGTTTTAAGGTTGTGACCTTTCGGAAGCAGATTGCCAGGCCTGTCTCCTGAGGTGCCTCTGGGTGGGTTTGAACTGCCAACCTTTCAATTAGTAGTTGAGCCCTCAACCATTTGTGAAACCCAGGGACTCCGGTACCGGGGACTGCTGTTGTGTGCCGTCGAGCTGATTCCGATTCCAACTCATCATGACCTTACAGGACAGAGTAGAACTGCCCCACAGGGTTTCCTAGGCTGTAATCTTTAGGGGAGCTGATGGCCGGCTTTTTTCTCCTGTGGAGCCACTGGTGGGTTTTTTCTGAACTGCCCCACAGGGTTTCCTAGGCTGTAATCTTTAGGGGAGCTGATGGCCGGCTTTTTTCTCCTGTGGAGCCACTGGTGGGTTCAAACCACCGACCTTTCAGTTAGCAGCTGAGCGCTTGACCATTGTGCCACTAGGGCTTCTTCTACCAGGAACGAGACATATGTTATTTCTCAACAATGCTGCCATTTGATAGATAAAAAAATGGAGGCTCAGAGAGGCGGGGTCCTAGCCATTGAGGGGTGGAGGTGAGATCTGAATGCATATCTGCCTAATTTAAAAACCCAAGTGAGTCCCCTCACACTATCCATCTCCCTTTCCCTGAAAAAAAAGTGGAAGCTCTCTCTCTGTGGACAGGTTCTTGGAATATAGGGTGCTCTCAAAGGCAGGAAACAGGTGCATTGTTCTTTGTTGAATCCTCAGGATTCCAAGAAGATAAAGGGGAATATGATCGCCATCCATTGACTCAGCCTAGAAGGCCAATGACTTTGGTTCCAAGGGAATAGCAGAAGAAGGGATTCTTCTCTCTTTTGTTTCAGCAGTTTCCCAAATGGGGAGCAGCCCTCACTAGCCTGCCTTCTGCCTCGAGTGGATATTGGGGTTGGTAAGACGTAGACAACTGGGAAGATGGGGTCAGTACATACGAGGCCGCCAAAGTCAGGCCAAGAACTCACACTGAGGACCTGGCTGAGATTCCCAGTCCCTCTAATCTCTTCTCCCATCAGTCTGCCCTTGCTCACTTTCTTTCCAGAACATTCTGGGATGGGCTCTGACTTGGGGCCTCTGCTCCCACTGTTCCCTCTGCCTGCAACACTCCTGGCTTAACTGTTCTTTTCTCAGCAGTGAGGCCTCAGCTCAAATATTGCCTCCTCAGAGAGGACTTTCCAATAACCAAAAAAACCAAAGTAGCCTCCTATTCCGCTGGCTTTTTTTTTTTCTTTTTTATTATTCCATAGCACTTATCACTGTCCATAAACAAGTTAACAATTAAACAAACACAATAAAACATTTTGGTGTCCTCCCCCTGCCATTAGACATTAGGCTTCGTAGGAGCTTGAAACTTGGCTGTCTTGATCATAGCCAAGGACAGGGCCTGGTGCGTAGTAGGTGCCCGATAAAATATCTGTAGACTAAATGACTGATTGAACTAATGAATGGACAAGCTCATGGCCTCTGGAGTCAGACTACCTGGGTTCAAATTCCAGCTCTACCATTTACTAGCTGCATGACCTTCAGTAAAGGACTTGACTTCTCTGTGCCTCAGTTTCCCCATTTATAAAATGGGCATGATAGCGGTAGCTTCTCTGTGATATTGCTGTATGTGTTGCATGAGATGAGACATGCAAGTACTCAACACATTCCAATACATTTCAGTTATTATTGGTTAATTATCTTTTTTTTTTTTATCTTACAAGTGAGGAAAGTGGAGCCCAGAGAAGGGTGGCTTATCCTGGGTCACAGAGCATCAGTGGGAAGTGGGGAATGCAAACTGGATATCACGAAACCCTGGTGGCTCAGTGGTTAAGAGCTCAGCTGCTAACCAAAGGGTCAGCAGTTTGAATTCACCAGCCGCTCCTTGGAAACCCCATGGGGCAGTTCTACTCTGTCCTAGAGGGATGCTATGAGTCAGAATTCACTCGATGGGAACAGGTTTGGTTTTTGGTTTGGCTCCTGACATAGTGCTTTTTCCTTGAGACGTTAGGACTCCAGTCGGTAGGTCACAGGATGCCGCTTTAGGGCTGGAACAAGTATGGGCATGAAATCGTTTTTAAAATGAAAGCAGAGATTTAGGGAAACGGACCTGGCAGATGGGTGGATGGGTCCCTAGAGTAGTTCGCACCTGTGTTCCAGGTGGCACAGACAAGGATGTTCTCACCAGCTCTGTCTGTAAGAAGGAAAAACAGGAAACAATCTCAATGCCCATCAACAGGAGAGTGAAACTGATGGTGTTGTCTCCACAAAGAAGGCTCTTTATTGCAAATCTGAACTAGGGCTCTGTGCAGCTGGACAGATCTCACAAACCTGACCTTGAATGAAAAAGGCAAGCTATAGAAAGAGGCATACAGTGGTCAGGTCTCACCAGGGGTGATTCTGTCATCTCCCATCCCCCCGGGGGAAATGTGGCAACATCCGGAGACATTTTTGAGTGTCACAACCAAGGGATAGGTGCTACTGTCATCTAGGGGGTAGAGGCCAGGGATGCTGCTAAACATCCTACAATGCACAGGACAGCCCCCTCCCTTCCCACTAGAATTATCTGGCCCCAAGTGTCAATAGTATTGAGGTTGAGAAACCCTGCAGTTGATCACACTGTTTATCTAAAGCTCAAAGATATGTTAAATAAACTATATGTTGTTTAGGGATATATATATCTTTAGCAAAAGTATAAGGAAATGCATTCCAATAGATCATTCCACAAGGAGCCCTGGTGGTGCAATGGTTAAGCACTGGGCTGCTAACCAAAAGATCAGTGGTTTGAATCCACCAGTGGCTCCGCGGGAGAAAGATGTGGCAGTCGGCTCCGGGAAAGACAGCAACTCTCAGGTAGAGGATAGAATTGCTCTGTAGGGTTTCCAAGGAGCGGCTGGTGGATTTGAATTGCCAGCCTTTTGGTCAGCAGATGAGCTGTTAACCACTGTGCCAGCAGAGCTCCTAGGAAACCCTATGGGGCAGTTCTTCTCCGTCCTATAGGGTTGCTATGAGTTGGAATTGACTTGACTGCAATGGGTGGATTGTTCCATGAGAACAGGAACTTTTTTGTATGTCATCGTTCACAGTGTCACATGCTCCACAATCATTTATTAAGTGAACGAAATAATGACTAATAAACACCGAATTCATGATAGTGATTATCTCACGGAGGGCTAGGGATGTAAGATGCTTTTTTTGTATGTCTTAAATATTTCATTAAAAAAAAAAACCATCCCCTGGGGGGAAAAAAGCAAAAACAAACAGTGTGTTCTGCCTACTTTTAAAGAAAACCCCCCTCAGATCTGGGCTCCCCCACTAATTAGCTTTCCAATCTGGGTATGCTGCCTGACTGTTCTGGGTCTCAGTTTAGTCATCTGCAAACTGGGGTTCTACCTCCTGTATGCACCACTCAGTGCTGTAGCGCGGCCAGGAAAACATCTGGAAAGATCAGAAGAGGAGGTGGCATCATTTCCTAAGTCCCTGCTGCAAGCCCCCTCCCCAGCTCTGCACTGTTGGGGAGGGTCACCACTGAGTCTTTAGCAGAGACCCAGCAGCATGTGAACAGGCTTCCAAACTGCTAGGGAAGAATTTCTTAAAATGCTAGACAAAAGGCAGCAGCTAGCAGAGGAGGTGACAAGCAGGGCTGACAGCAGCAGGTCTGCTGTGGGCACCTGTGTGTGTTCCTCCATCTGCACACTTGTGCACGAGTGTGTATATGTACATATACCTGCATACAAGAATGCATACGTGTGTAGGTGTGATTGTGGAAGACTATTTTTTTTTTTTCTATGTGTGTGAGATTCTGGGTCCAGGCACTTGTGTGAGGGTGCACACATATTCGTGTGTGGCCTGTGAGCACGTGTGTGTCCACAGGAGCACCTGATCGAGGTGCGTCTGTGTGTGCATGAATGTATGTATGCATCTTTGCATATGTGATTGTGAATGTGTGTGGTTCTGTGCGTGAAAATATGAGTGGGTGCAAGAGATTCGCATGAACACATATACATAGGTCCTCATGCATCTGCGTGTATACGAGTGTATATGTATTTTTGTTTATGTGCACAGAAGTGCTGACTTCTTCTAAAGATGCATGTCTGAGTCCCCCCCCCTTTTCTTCTAGCTCCTTCCACCTCCCTCCCTCCACCTCCTCTGTTTCCCTTTCCTCCTGATTTTCGTTTTGCCTAGGTGGGCTGGCATAAGAATGACTGCCCAGGTGGGCCTCCCTCCTTCCTGGACAGAGCCAGGCATTGGGCATTCCCAGCAGGTGGGAGGTCCCAGCAGGTGGGGTCTTAGCAGGTGAAAATCCAGCCCCAGCCCCCAATGAGCCCCAGGGAGAAAGGAATTCCCTGCAGGCTCTTCCCTAATCCCCCAGCGGACCCCTCCCCCACCTACCTCCCTGTGGTCTGTTGGAACAAAGGACCCTTCTGTGGATGTACTCAGGAACAGAAACTGGGACCTGGGTGGTCACATTCCTGACAGTTTGGCTCAGAATCTGGTGGTGGGGGGGGGTAGCATGGTGTTGGGGGGCAGTTGAGCAGCCTCTATTGGCCTCAGTTTCCTTCCCTGGGAAACGGGGGAAGACACATGCCAGAAGGGGTAGCAGGCAAAATTGTACTGCTCACGTGGTTAAGTATTATCAGCCTCCTCACTTATCCATTCCAGAGAGAGTTGGTGAATACACTCAGCAAATGTCTGCTGAGAACCTGCCATGTGCCAGGCTCTCTGCTGGGGGCCAAAAGCCCCAGAGAGGAGCAAAAGGCTTTCTCTGTCCTGGGAGCCCGTGGTGGAAGCAGATATGGGAGAGAAAAGACAGGGATGCAGATCCTTAGTCGGTTGCCATAAGTTGATGCTGATTCATGGTGACCTAGTATGTTGCAGAGTAGAACTGTGTTTAGTAGGGTTTTTACGGCTGTGATCTTTTGGAAGCAGATTGCCAGGCCTTTCTCTCGAAGCACCTCTGAGGGCATTTGAATCACTGACGTTTCAGTTAGTAGCTGAGCGCTTAGCCGTTTATACCACCCAGGGACTAAATAAAAGTCCATAGTCCTTAGCAAGGCACTCAAGACCTTCTTTGATGGGGGGAGGGGTAGCTGGTAATGGGTTCCTGTAGGTGCAGGTGTGCAAGACAGAACAACCCTCGTGACACATTCATCCACTCACCCATGTATCCACCCATTCACCCGTATTAACCACTCCATTACTCATTCATCACCCTCCACCTACCCATCCATTCACCTACCCATTTGCCCACTCCTCCACCCATCCATCCAATTACCAATCAACTCTAGGCTATCCACTCATCCACCTACCCACCTATTTGTCCAACCAATCAACTGTCCATCCAAATACTCAACTGCCCACCTTCCCATTAATCTACTCTTCCACCGCTCCATCCACCCATCCTTCTCTGGGCAAATACTCCATGTGCTAATCCAGGTGTGTCTAATGAAGCCAAACTTGCAGGACCAGGGCTGGGATGTTCTAATGACCACCCCACCTGCAGGAAGGGGAGCTGGAGGTGGAAGTGGCAGCCATCACTTAATGGAGCCTGGAAGAGGATTTAAATAACACCCATGTGCTCTTTCTTCCAGGATCAGCGGAAAGAATCTTGGGGATTGGGGAGAAGGGGAAACAGGGAGGCAGAAATCTGGGGAAGGGAGAGAGGAAAAGTGAGAAAGGTGAGCGGAATAAAGAAGGGGAGAGGAAGACACAGAAATTCATCTATAGAGAGAAAGATAGGAAGTGAAATAGAGAAGAAATACAGAGAGACAGAAAGGAAGGGGGAGAGAACGGAAGGGAGACATCTAGAACATTTATATAATTGACGGGGGTAGGGAGGAGGGGAGGAAAGCCGGGCAAAAGCGGAGGGCGAGGGTGCTTGGCATCGCACCCCAGGTCCAGGGCTGGTGGGCGGTGACTCTCCTCGCGCTCTCCCTCCCTCGGAACCCCGCCCCTCCACCCAAGGAGAAGGAGAAACCATCAATTAGGCGACCGCGAGGCCCGGCGAGCGGCAGCATCTGTGGAAATTACCTTTTAATTTCTTAATTACACTGTCCTCACCTGCAGCTCAACCCTCGTTGGAGAGGGGCGCGTTTCTTCTGCACCGCTCTCTGAGTGCCATAAATTAGGACGCAGTGGCTGGCTAGGCCTGGGGCCGCCAGCACCTCAGCACACAGTCCGCCGGCTATTTTTATCTCCTGGGGAAGGGGGGAGCGTCTTCTGCTCATTCACTCCTCCCACACTGCCCTAGCCCCCCAACTCTGAGATCCACATCTTTCCCAGGCACCGAGGGGTGGCTGGATTCCAACAGACCTGAGCTGCAATCGAGAGGGAAGGATTACCTAGTAAACAAGGTATGCAAGGGCTTGTTTGTGCTTATTTACAAATCTGTAGTGCACAATTTCGCCTGTTTTTCACCATGAAATTGTGCACTACAGATAAGTAAGTAAACACAAATAAGACTGTGCTTACCTTGCTTACTGTAAATCTGTGCATACCTTGCTCACTGGTTAATCCGCCCTTGAATCCAGGTCTCTGCCAGAGACTAGGTGTGAGACGCTGAGCAAGCGCCTGCACCCCTCAGGACCTCAGTTTCCCCATCTGTGGTATGGGAATACAAAATAATGCCCATTTGTCCAGTTTGCGGGTCTTAAACCAGGTAACCCATGTGAAGCGCTTAATCCCAAGGTGGTCTCAGAATGTTAGCTCTTGTTCTTTCATTCATTCGTTCAGTGAGTATTTGTTGAGTAACTTGTTAGTTGGCTCTGAGTCATGGCAACAGAAGGAAACCTTGCCAGGTCCTGTGCCATCCTCACTATCCTTGGTATGGTTGAGTCCATTACTGTGGCCACTGTGCTTTCCAGCCTAGGGGGCTCATTTTCCAGCACTGTATTGGGTCCATGGGGTTTTCATTTGGCTAATTTTTGGACATAGATTGCCAGGCCTTTCTTCCAAGGTGCCTCTGGGTGGACAAGATCGATCCTTTTGGTTTAGGAGCCCAGCACGTTTACCGTTCGCACCACAAACTATACATTATACAGTGGGACAGTTCTATCTACAATTGACTACACAGAGATACACAAACATTTATGCTGATTATCTCTGGGTTATGAGAATGCAGGTCATTTTCATTTTCTTCTTTATACTTTTTTTTTAACCAATTGTTCTCTAACAAGCATGCATGAATTGTAGAATCAGAAATAAAACAATAAACATTGTAAAGAAGACTCTCCTTTGCCCTTCTGATGTTCAGCCAACACATACTGAGCATTTTCTGGACATAGGGTATTGTATTAGGGGTATGGGTGAAGATGGGAGGAATACAAAGGGGGAGGGGGGCACGATTCTTGCTTTCAAAGTGTTTGCAATTTACTTGGGAATATAGGATTGTTAAAACCCAGAAACAGAATTCTAACACAAAATGGAGCGGACAAGAGATTACATTCGCAGAGGTATAATGAGAGTATGACAAACCCATTGCTGTCAAGTCGATTCTGACGCATAGTGACCCTAGAGGATAGAGTAGAGCTGCCCCGGGGGTTTCCGAGGCTGTAGTGTTTACAGAAGCAGACTACCACACCTTTCTCACCTGGAGCTACTGGGGGGCTCGAACCACCAACCTTTCAGTCAGCAGCCCAGTGCTTAATCACTGCACTACCACAGCTAAAAATATTCAGGAAAAAACCCAAAACAATCTATTGGCCAGTGAGTAGGAGAATCGATTTTGACCCTTCAATTCTGCCTCACCAGTTGGGAGAGGCAAGACATTTCCATTCTGTGCTGAGGATTTCTTATCTTAATAAAGATGGAGTTATGGGTATGTGTGTGTGTTTCTAATTGAGGACAAAAAAAAAAAAAAAAAAACCCACCCTAAAATCTCCTCTTAGCCTCAAGTGGAGTCCAGCCATGACAAAATCTCTGTATTATTGATAACAATAACGATGGCAATTATTATATTTTATTTTTCAATCATGGTAATTATTGTACATTAAATCATTAGCATTCATTATTCCTACAATGTGTAATTAGGACAATGGTGGATAGATTGCTCTTGACTGTAATGAAGTTTTTATAATTGTAATTTATTGGCATCAAATTACCTGTCTTAAAAGGAATCTGAACATCACACTCTTAATTCTGGGGAGGGGGTGGCAATTAATTTTAATTAATGTTTCTTGTTTGTGCCACACAGGGGGAGCTATCCGACCAATCCAATTCTCTGTGTCTTCCAGGAAGTTAACCAAGAATATCAAAGGCATTCTTGAATCAGTCATCTATCACGAAACATTTTCCTCCTCCCCGTCCTCTACTCTGCTTCCAGCTCCCCTCCTCCAAAGTAGCAGCCATGGGGAAAATAAAAATACAAACCATTTACCAACACGATTAGCTGAGGAGACAAGAGACGATGACAAAGATTATTTAAGCCAATTTGTTGCTAAGTGTGAGAAGAAAATTTTACCTTATTCAAAAATGGCTGAATTGGCTGGCAGCCTCTGTTTTGGGCGTTGGGGATGTCTCTTGGTTTTCTTGTCTGTAAATATCACGGTGATGTTTAATACCGGGTGGTGAGTCTTTCTCCCTCAGCAACCCGCCTCTGATGATTGGTTAGGGTGGCCTTTCCAAAAATATGCATCCACACCTTGTTTCTAGAAAGGCTAAGCGAAAAGTCTTAGGGCATTTGAATCTACTCTTGTTACATGAAATTGCTGATATTTGATTGAGCTACACGGAAGGCAATGTAATGGTTCAAATGAATCTATCCTTTGGGATGGTAATCAATGAAACGACTCCTCCTCAAAGGTAGTGATTAGGAGGGAGACAAAATAGCATTATTTTTAAGGAGATGGGGTGAGCAAGAAAAGCGTGTGTGGGGGGCATGAGAGAGGAGGAGGAAGGGACAGACTGACGGCTACACGGACAGGAAATGGCATGAGGAAGGCATTACCCTTTATTTATCACCCATCACGTTCCACAAAGGTCAGGTCCTTTCTGTGCTGCCCAAGCTGGCAGGTGGCACCACCCTGGGTTTCTCTGACTTCAAAACACTTGTGCTTCCTACCGCATCACTGTTATGGATTGATATGTGTCCCGTCGAATTATGTGATGGAAACCGAATCCCTATGCCTATAAAAAAAAATGTATATTCACAGGGAGGAAACCGAGGCATGCTGTTGTGAGTTGAAATTGAGTCAGCTCAAACTCAACAGTGCCCGGGCCTGCACCGTCTTCATAGTCTTGGGTATGTTTGCGTCCATCATTGCAGCTGTCGTATCCATCCATCTCATGGAGGGCTTCCTTCATTTTTGGGGGCCTCTGCTTTACCAAACATGATGTCCTTGATGAAGGACATGATGAAGGCAATTGGTAATCACCTTCCATGTGTAATGTAATCATCTTCTATAATACAATTGAATGTTATGTTAATAAGGCCATATCAGTGTAATCACTTCTTAGTTATAAAAAAGACCAGAAGAGACACAGAGACAAGCAGATACTGGGGAAGACAGATGCCATGTGGGAACGCCAAGGAACCAAGGAGCGCGTGGGAAGGAGCCTACTCAGCCATGATCCTGATTTGGACTTTTAGCCTCCAGAACTGTAAGTAAGTAAATTTCTGTTCTTTAACACCACCCTCTTGTGGTATTTGTGTTACAGCAGCACTAGCTAACTAAGACATCTATCCTGCCCAGAAATGAGCTGGCACCAGTCACATCTTAGACTAGACACAGGACCAGTCTGTCCTCTCTCCTGAAATTTTGCCTCCGAAACTTGATCTTGGTTTCCCAGTAAAGAAAAGTGGGTTTGTTTCGAAGGGCTACCATAATAAAGTACCATATCTGGGTGGTTTAAAACAATAGACATTTATTCCCTCACAGTCCTGGAGGCCAGAAGTCTGAAATCAATGTGTCCCTCTGAAGGCTCTAGGGGAGAATCCTTCCTTGTCTCTTTCAGCTTCTGGCAGCCCTAGGCATTCCTTGGCTCGTGGCCGCATCACTCCCATCTCTGCCTCCATCTTCACGTGGCCTTCCCTCTGTGTCTGCCTCTGTGTTGCTTCTCTTTTTAGAAGGACATGGGTGGGATTGGTGGTCTTTCTCCCCTCCCCTCCCCTCCCCTCCCCTCCCCACCCCTCCCCTCCCCTCCCCTCCCCTCCCCTCCCCTCCCTTCCCCTCCCCTCCTACTTTACGGACCCTATTTTCTTTTCTCTTTCTCCTTCTCTTCCCCACCCCGCCCCATTTATTTCATAATAGATTGACTCACTGTATTACGGAATCATCCAGAGACTCAACACGAACCCGTAAGCCTTCCTCTCAATTCTTTGTTTCCAACCCCAGGCTGAGTTGAAACAGAAATTGGATGGAAATTGGGGCAAATTCTGTGAGGGGCAAGGCAGCATCTTTGTCAAGGAAAACAAAAGCTAAATACCCTCAGGAAGGACAAATTGAGCCAGGGCTGGATTCAAACCCAGCCCTGTCCCAACCTAACTGTGTGACCTTCGCCAAGCATCTGTTGTTGGTTTCCGCCACCGTGAAACAAGTTGTTGTTAGGTGCTGTCAAGTCAATTTCCCACTCATAGTGACTGCATGTAACAGAGTAGAACTGCCCCCATAGGGTTTCCTAGGCTGTAGGGAGCAGATTGCCAGGTCTTTCTCCCACGGAGCCGCTGGCTAGGTTTGAACTGCAAACCAGGTGCTTAACTATTGCATTACCAGGGCACAAGAGTGTACTGAGATTCCGTCTCCCCAGAGTTGTCTCAAGGGTTAAATGAAATAATCCATGTAAACGTACTTAGCATTGTGCCTGGCACATAGTAGATGCTATAAAAAACTCCCTCCCCATCTCCTTTAATTAATGAATCTCTATATTTAAAGTGAGGTCTCTGGCTTCAGAGCAAAGGAAGTTGCGGTGGGGATGTGCGTCAGAAGAGACGGAAGGCAGGAGAGAAGAACTCATTCCTGATGGGGTGAAGGTGGGCAGTAGAAATGTAATTTCTCAGCAAAAGCGGCAATTTGCCAGCCCTTTTAATTATTATTTTTTATGATGGATACAAATTAAAAATAAACTGTGTGTCTCAGTCACAGCAGGGATTAAAATTGTTCCCTAATTGTTATCTTTGATTCAATCTAGCTTCCATTAGCTCTGCCTCCTGAGGTATAATTGAGGTGTGTGTGTTTGTGTGTGTGTGTGTGTGTCTCCTTGGTTTGTAGGGAAGGCACCCACCTCCATTGGATGTACCCAGTTGTGTCTTCTAAACTCCAGTTTCTCTTTGCAAAAGACCTTGAGGGGCAGCAGGGTTGAGGCGGCTTGAGTATGACATCCCTGTCCTTGTCCCACTATTCCTAAGCTTTTTTTTTAAAAAAAAAAATAGACCTTATTTTTTAGAGCAGATTTAGGTTTCAGATTTGAGCTCAACTAGAGGTCCCTCAGAAGAAGAGCCTGGTGATCTACTTCCAAAAATCAGCCATTGAAAACCCTACAGAGCACAGTCCTACTCTGACACATGTGGGGTTGCCAGGAGCCAGATCAACTCGAAGGCAGCTTAAGATGAGTGCGCTTTACCGTGTGTGAGTTATGTAACGAACATAAAATAGTACTGAATAAGTTAAAACATGTGGTTGTTGCTAGTTGCCACGGAGCTGACTCATTGCAACCCCATGTGTGCAGAGTACGACCGCTCCGTAGGGTTTTCAAGGCTGCGACCCTTCGGAACCAGACCACCAGGCCTGTCTTCCAAGATCTCTCTGGGTGGGTTCGAATGGCCAACCTTTTGGCTGGTAGTTGAGCGCTTAACTGTTGGCACCACCCAGGGACTCCATAAAAACATAGAAAGGATAAATAAATTTAGTTATTTGTAATAAATAAGTAGAAAACAAAAGCAGTAATAATAAAGTAAAAAACCCCAAACCAAATACGTTGCCATCGATTCTGACTCATAGACACTCTATAGGACAGAGTAGAACTGCCCCATAGGGTTTCCAAGGCTGTAATCTTTACGGAAGCAGACTGCTACATCTTTTTCCCTCAGAGTGGCTGGTGGGTTCGAACTGTCAACCTTTCCAGTTAGCAGCCAAGTGCATAACCACTGAGCCACCGGGGCTCCTATAACACCTTAAAACCCAAACCAAACCCCTTGCCGTTGAGTGGATTCCTACTCATACTGAACCTATAGGACAGAGTAGAGCTGGCCCATAGGGTTTCCAAGGAGTGGCTGATGGATTCGAACTGCCAACCTTTTGGTTAGCAGCCGAGCTCTGAACCACTGCACCACCAGGGCTCCAAAAAAGTAAATGGAGTCACTAAGGAAAAAATGGCTTTAATAATTAAAAATATAGAAAAGTAAAAGAGTAAAACGCCCAATTAAAGGATACCTGGGCCAGCTCTCTTTGGTGTTTCGATACCTCAAGAATGTATTTTGGGATGAGAAATAAGGAATGCTAAAACCCAGTGACTGCAGGCGAGGGGAAGCTAGTTCGCCTAGAACTCCTTCTGGGACACCAATGAGCATTTCAGAGAATTGGGGCTAGCTTTCAGGAATGGTACTTCAATTCAGAAAGGTTTCTGTTTATGCTCCATGGTCATTAAAGTTGTTCCCAAATCCACTTCTCTGCCTTCCATGCACGTGGCAAGAATGTGTTTCTTTGTTTGAACAAAGGTGTGGCCATGGGCCTTGCTTTGGCCAATATCACCCTGCCCCCCACCCCCGATTTCTGGTAAAATGAAAATCACACTGTCACAAAACCAAAAACCCATAGCTGTTAAGTCCATTCCGACTCATAGCAACCCTATAGGGTAGGACTGCCTCATAGTGTTCCCAAGGCTGTAAATTTTTATGGAAGCAGACTGCCACATCTTTCTCCTGTGGAGCGGCTGGTGGGTTCAAACTGTCAACTTTTTGGTTAGCAGCTGAGTGCTTAAGCATTGCACCACCAAGGCTTCTCACACTGTCACATCTGGATGGAATCTTGAAGAATGTTTACATTTGCAATTGTGAAAGGTGGGATCCAGGTGGCACCTCCATTCACCTGGGACCCCAGCCTCCTTGCCCACCTGCAATGGAATGAGGCTATTTGTTACTGTAGCCTAGACTAGCCTATGCTGACTGATAGAACCATTTTGCCTTTATAATATACTTTGCTACTGGTGCTATTTGGTGTTTGGTACTGCTTGGGAATTTACTCCAAGAAAAGATTTTGAAATGCAGACAACACCATATCCAGCAAGCTTTCTATATTATTATTTATGATATTAAAACATCAGTAATGATCTAGAAATTTTTCAACAGATGGCCAATTAGGATGGAATGCTATGTAGACACTGAAAGTAAAAGATGTTGGTAGGTGCCATCGACTCAGTTTTCAACTTATAGCAACCCTACGTGACAGAGAATTGCCTCATAGGGTTTTCTAGGCTGTCATCTTTATGGGGGCAGATCGCCAGGCCTTTCTCCTATGAAACTGCTGAACGGGTTTGAACTGCCAACCTTTCAGTTAGCAGCAGAAAGATATAGAACTTTAAATATGGATTCTAAAAATTGTAAAAAATATATGCACAGGCTAAAGACAGGCATGCAATACACCAAAACGTCACTCCTGTTTACTCTGGTGAATGGGAATGCAAATAACTTTTTACGTTCTTTGTACTTCCCAAATATTTTGCAATGAATATATATTATTTTAGAATCAGTTAAAAAAAATTACTACTTATTTTTAAATTAAAAGATTAGGAAGAGTTTAAAAATAAGATAAAGTAATTTTAAACAAAGATTTCTTAATTCTAAGTAAAGAAATCAAGGTATAAAACTGTATACAGAATAACATAAAATTTGCATACGTCTGCATAGAGAAAAAAAGACTGGAAGGAAACACAAGGAAGTGCTAATAGCTATGTTCTCTCAGAAGTGTGATTTAGAAAGCTACCTAGAACCTTCATCTTTTTTCTGGGTTTCCCAGTTTTTGACAATAAACATGTATCAGTTTTGTAATAAGAAATACTTCAGAAACCAGTCCTTGTTGCTGCTAGGTGCTGTCGGGTCGACTTCGACTCATAGCAACCCCTTGTGACAGAGCAGGCCTGATCCCTAGGGTTTTCTAGATGGAAGGAGCCCTGGTAGCACAGTGGTTAAGCTCTTGGCTGCTAACCGAAAGGTCAGCAGTTTGAACCCACCAGCCTCTCTGTGTGAGAAAGACGTGGCAGTCTGCTTTTGTAAAGATGACAGCCTTGGAAGCCCTATGGGGCAGTTCTGCTCTGTCCTATAGTGTCTTCATGAGCTGGAATTGACTTGATGGCAATAGGTTTTGTTTATTTATTATTTAATCTTTATGGGAGCAGTTTGCCGGGTCTTTCTCCCACAGAGCCAATGAGTGGATTTGAACCACCAACTTTTAGGCCAACTTTTTATGTTAGCAGCTGAGGGCTTAATTGTTGTGCCAGCAATGCCAGTAGCAGTATCTTGACTTGATGGCAATGAGTTTGGTTTTAAGGGTATTGTAGACATTAAACCGACCATCCGTCTGTCAGTTTGTCAAAACATGGTGGCTTGCATGTTGTGTGATGCTGGAAGCTATGCCACTGGTATTTCAAATGATAGCACGGTCACCCATGGTAGACAGGTTTCAGTGCAGCTTCCAGACTAAGACTAGGTAGAAGAACCTGGCGATCTACTTCTAAAACAATTGGCCAGTGAAAACCTCATGAATAGCAGTGGAACGTTGTCTGATATAGTACTGGAAGATGAGCCTCTCAGGTTGGAAGGCACTCAAAATACGACTGATGTCCTAGTCATCTAGTGCTGCTATAACAAAAATACTACAAGTGGATAGCTTTAACAAAGAGAAATTTATTCTCTCAGAGTCTAGTAGGCTAGAAGTCCAAATTCAGGGTGTTAGCTCCAGAGGAGGGCTTTCTCTGTTGGCTCTGGAGGAAGGTCCTTGTCATTAATCTTCCCCTGGACTAGGAGCTTCTCCACACAGGAACCTCAGGTCCAAAATACACCCTCTGCTCCTGGCACTGCTTTCTTGGTGGTGATGAGGTCCCCAACTCTCTGCTTGTTTCCCTTTCCTTTAATCTCTTGTAAGATAAAAGGTGGTGCAGGCCACACCCCAGGGAAACTCCCTTTACATTGGATCAGGGATGTGACCTGAGCAAGGGTGTTACATTCCACCCTAAT
Organism: Elephas maximus indicus; assembly: GCF_024166365.1. Classification (NCBI taxonomy): domain Eukaryota; kingdom Metazoa; phylum Chordata; class Mammalia; order Proboscidea; family Elephantidae; genus Elephas; species Elephas maximus. Next base: position 11,652,374 of record NC_064840.1, read on the forward strand.
CCTCTTTAACCACAGGGAGAGATTATGATTTACAACACACAGGAAAATCACAAAATGGAGGACAACCACACAATACTGGGAATCATGGCCCAACCAATTTCACACATATTTTTGGGGGACACGATTCAATCCATGACAACTGGGGAAGAGCTGCCTTCTCAAAGTAGAGTCAACCTTAATGACGTGGTTGGAGTCAAGCTTTTGGGACCTTCATTTGTGGATGTGGCATGACTCAAAATGAGAAGAAACAGCTGCAAACATCCACTAGTGATCCAAACATGGAATATAAGAAGTATGAATCTAGGAAAATTGGAAGTCGCCAAAAATGAAATGGAACACATAAAGATCGATATCCCAGGCATTAGTGAGCTGAAATGGACTGCTACTGGCCGTGTTTGAATTGGACAATCATATGGTCTACTATGCTGGGAGTGACGACCAACTGGAAGAGATCCATATTTGTGCCCATTCCACAGGTGATCTACAGATCTTACGTGTGAAATTATTGAACAATATCATTAATATCACACATAAGATTTGCCAAATACAATTAAAAAATGGTCGTAGCACTAAATCGACAGGGAACTCCCAGAAATTCAAGCTGGATTCAGAAGAAGACATGGAATGAGGGATGTCATTGCTGATGTCAGATGGATCTTGGCTGAAAGCAGAGAATACCAGAAAGTTGTTTACCTCTGTTTTATCGACTATGCAAAGACATTCAATTGTGTGGGTCATAACAAATTATGGATAACATTTTGAAGAATGGAAATTCCAGAATACTTAATTGTGCTCATGAGGAACCTGTACATAGACTAAGGGGCAGTTGTTAAAACAGAACAAGGGGATACTGCATGATTTAAAGTCAGGAAAGTTGTGCATTAGGGTTGTATCCTTTCACCATACTTATTCAATCTGTATGCTGAGCAAATAAACTAAGAAGCTGGACTATATGAAGAAGAACGGGCATCAGGATTGGAGGAAGACTCATTAACAACCTGCTTTATGCAGATTACACAACCTTGCTTGCTGAAAGCGAAGAGGACTTGAAGCACTGATGAACGTCAAAGACTACAGCCTTCAGTATGGATTACACCTCAGCACTTGGAAAACAAAAATCATCACAACAGGACCAATAAGTAACACCACGATAAACAGGGAAAAGGTTGAAGTTGTCAAGGATTTCATTTTACTTGGATTTACAATTAACGCTCAAGGAAGCAGCAGTCAAGAAATCAGATGACGTATTGCACTGGCCATATCTACTGCAAAAAAAAAAAAAAAATTTTTTTTTTTTTTTTACAAAGACCTCTTTAAAGGGTTGAAAAGCAACGACGTCACCTGACCAGAGCCATGGAACTTTCAGTCGCCTCATAGGCATGTGAAAGCTGGACAATGAATAAGGAAGACCAAAGAAGAATTGATGCCTTTGAATTATGGTGTTGGAGAAGACTACTGAACGTACCACAGACTTCCAGAAGAATGAACAAACCTGACTTGGAGGAAGTACAGCTGGAATGCTCCTTAGAGGTGAGAATGGTGAGACTTCGTCTCACATGATGGTGCAGGACCAGGCAGTGTTTTGTTCTGTTGTAAATAAGGTCGCTATGAGTCAGAACCAACCTGATGGTGCCTGACAACAATAGACCTTAAACAAAATGCTACTGTCCCTAATGGATAAGTCTGCCTTATTCTGGTCCAGCCCCTGGTTCACTAGTTGGTTCATTCATTCACTCAGCAAAAATGTATACAGCAGCTTCTCAAAACCAAGCCCTATGCCAAGCCCTGGGGGACCAAAGGTGCAGTCACTCTTCCCTCCCCTTATGGAGCTGATACTCTAGTTGGGGAGACAGACATCAGACAAGGGCACCAAGAAACAACCGTGTGATTTATTTACACCCAAGTGTGTTTACACATAGGTGCTCTGGTAGCACAGTAGTTAAGTGCTTGGCTGTTAAACAAAAGATTGGCGGTTTGAACCCACCAGCTGCTCCGTGGGAGAAAGACGTGGCAGTCTGCTTTTGTAAAGATCACAGCCTTGGAAACCCTATGGGGCAGTTCTACTCTGTCCTATAGGGTATATGAGTGAGAATCCACTTGATAGCAAGGGCTTTTTTTTTTTTTTTTACTTTATAAATGATAATAAATGTGTGATTACTGGGTTACAAGGTCCCTTGAGAGCCAATAACAGGGAAACCTGACATGGTCTGGGAGAGATGGAGAGTCAGTGAGGAAAGCCTTCCCCAATCTGAGCTGAAACAAAGTGCTCAAAGGGTGGGGACTAGCAGCCCAGGCAGAGGTCCCAGCCTGTGCAAAGGCCCTGAGGCAGGCCCCAGCATGGTTTCTTTGAGGTCTAGTGAGAGGCCTGAATGCTGGGGGCCCCCAAAGGTTTTGGGGAGAAGAGGATGGACGGGAACCTCAACCAGCTTCTTGAGCACCATCAGAAGCCTCAACTGTCCCTTAGGACTCCCTGTCTGTTCACCCCTGGTCCTCACTGTCCTGTCCCACCCCTAGGATGAGGCCAGCAGGCTCTGGGCACAGATCATGGTGGAGAGGCTCAGGAGGCCTTTTCGATTAGATCACTGTCAGTGAGGACGGAGCTTAATTGCTGTTCTCTTTCCAAGTCTGGCTGGGTCCGCAGCTCTGCTCACAGGCTGAGTGCGTGTGCCTGCGTGTGTACGGGTGTAGGCAGGTTTTGCCTCGAGCTGGGGAGAGGCAGAAGGGCAAGGCGTTGGGGGGTTGGGGGGTGGATTGCCCGGGATTCCTCTGCGTCTTGTCTTGTCTGGTGTGCAGCAAAGAGGAGTGCTTAACAAGTATTAAGGGACACAAATAATTCCCCTTTTCTCCTCTCCGCCTATTCTTCCCTCTCTCTTTTCTTGTGAATCCTGCTCTTGCATGTGAATAGCGGAATGGTTTCATCTGGGACTTTTCATCAGATCCCTGGTAGGCACTAGGAGGGCAAAGTGCCGGAGGGATTACCTTTTATTTTGGGTTTTTCTCCCCTGGTTCTGCCATTCCCCGCTTCCCTCCCCCGGCCGTGTTTTCCTCCTTAGCATTTGTTCTCGGCCCGAAGTAAGTAAGGAAGGCTTAGAGGGCGGGGGAGGGGGGCTTACAAACTTAAGGGGATCGGGCTCTATTCAGCGGGACTTGTCCACAGACTTTCTGCTTTTGTTCCCAAGCCATTCTTCAGCTGATTTCTTCACTCCAGTAAAAGCACTTTAATTCCCTTTTAGATACGGAGAATCTGTCCTCTTCCCCTCGCTGCCCCCTCCCGGCCTCCCTCCCTCCCTTCCTCCACCCCGCACACCCCATTCTACTTTCTCAGACCCTTTATGCTGTGTCCACCCCAACAAAGAGCACATCCTCGCAAAAGTAATTCTTTCACCCACCGAGTGAGGCTGCAGAGGATCAGGATGGGGGGAGGGGAGAGACAGGGGGAAGGGAGGAAGGGGCTTCTTGGGGACCAGTCGCCACCCCCCCAACCAGGCCTGGAGGACCCTTGGCTTCAGGCGCACCCCCTCCCTTGGCTGAAACCGAAAGGCGGAGTGCCGGCACGTGTGTCTCTGTGAGTGTGACAAGGGCAATAGAGACATCTGCGCCTGGTGTGAGCTCTGTCAGCATTTCTGAAAGGAGCCGAGGTGTCTGGGAGACACTCCCTGCAGGGAGAGGAGACAGGGCCTCCAGCCTCCACCCAAATCCCAGAGGACTCTTGAGTGCATCCCAGCTGAGCGCCCAGGTAGGACCAGGGGCACGCATGAAAATCTTTGAGACCTGGAAGAAAAAGTTTGGGGGCAAACTAGGAAGAGGAAACCACCGCATCAAAATTAATAAATACTGAATTGAAAGTCTCCATCATGTGTTTTATGTCAGTGGAGGCTTGGGTGTCGCTACAATGCCGAACAGGTTTCAGAGGAGTTGCCAGTTTAAGAGGGACTAGGAAGAAAGGCCTGGCGATCTGTGTCAGAAAAATCAGCCAGTGGAAACCCTATGGATCACAAGCATTCGATCCCATGGTACGGGACCCTGCAGCAGTTTCTTCCATTGTGCATGAGGTGCCACGTGTTAGGTGCGACTGGTGGGCAGCTAACAGCAACAACAATGCTTTATTAGTTCCATTTGACATTTGCAAAGATTTCATTGCCTGTGAGAACAATTTGTGGGGCAGGTTTGCTTTTTCTTTCCATGCGTGACCTGCCCCCCTTCCCTCCTTCTTGCTTGATTTCTTTCCTTCTTCTCCCCCTCCTTCCTTTCTTCCTTCTTCCCTCCCTCCTTCCCTTTTCTTTCTTCCTCCCTCCCTCCCTCCCTTCCTTTCTTCCTTCCCAATAATATAATGAAAACCTGCAAACCAATCACCTAACCCCAGACAAGAGCCTTACGTTAGGTACAGTGACTTGTGCTTTCCTCCCCTCCACCTCCCACCTCCCCTAAGAGTAACCATCATCCTCAATTTTGTCTTCAACGTCCTCTTTCTCTCTCAAAAATAGTTTAGTCACACACATTTACAATCCTAAACAATGTCCCTTTTAGTTTAGTTCAGATTTTCTCTGTGAGAAACCCCTGAGCATGTTTGGAGATGGCTGAGCAATCCCAGTCAATTCAGAGGATTCCTCACGAACACAATTCGAAAGGAAAATGTGGAATGTTCTTTCAAGAATCCTGACAGCAAAGCCAGCTTTATGTAACTGGTAGGTTGTGCTTTTAGGAGGTTTTGTTAGGATGTGACCACCACTTGTCTGTCTGTTTGTTGTAATCTGGTGGCTTACGTGTTGCTGTGATGAAAGTATCAGCAGGGTCACCCATGGTGGACAGATTTCAACTGAGCTTCCAGACTAAAACAGACTAGGAAGAAAGGCCTGGTGATCTATGTCCAAAAATGAGCCAACGAAAACCTCATGGATAACAACAGAACGTTGTCTGACTTGCTTACTTGGGACACGTCATCGGATGGGATCAGTCGCTGGAGGAAGACATCATGTTTGGTGAAGCAGAGAGCCAGCAAGGGCGAGGGAGACCCTCGAGAGATGGATTGGCACAAGAATTGCAACGATGGGCTCAGACATACCAGTGGCTGTGAGGATGACGCGGGACCGGGCAACGTTTCATCCTGTTGTACGTAGGTTGCCGTGAGTTAGAGTCAACCTCAATTACCTATCTACCTATCATCTCTCTGGAAACCCTGGTGGCATAGTGGTTAAGAGCTACAGCTGCTAACCAAAACGTTGACAGTTCGAATCCGCCAGGAGCTCCTCGGAAACCGTGTAGAGGAAGTTCTGTTCTGTCCTATAGGGTTGCAGTGAGTGGGAATTAACTCAATGATAGTGGGTTTGCTATCTATCTGTCTATGATGACGGGGAGAGAGGCCTTCCAGGCAAGCATGTTTAAATGTCTACGAATGTCTGAAAATGGTTTTGCCTCAAATCCCTCTTTCATTGTGGGATCAAGTCGTGTGGTCAATTACCAGCCTTGCTTTCCCCATCTATGAAATGGGAACAACAGATTAGCTTGGCTTTTCATGGGGGGGAACAATTGGGACAGGAGATAGAAGCAATCTCCCTGTCTCCAATCCTGGAAAGATAAGGTGAGCTTTCGTATCTTCTTTCTGTCTGAGACCTGAGACAGATGAGTCCCTCATCTTCAAAATGTCGACAAATCGTCGCAGGGCCATTTAAGAGAAAGTGGGCCGGGGCCGTAATAGCCCAATTGGGAGTGTGAGTGGCGGAAGGGCTGACTCCCTCTCCATGCCAGAGGATGGGCAATTACCGTCAGGCATTTTCCGGGCAAAATAGAAGGCAGAGAAATAGAAAGTAGGAGCCCCAATTATCGGGAGTCATTCTCAGGACAAAAAATGCTGCCTCATTCTTCTGCTGCAAGCTGCTGTCTGCAAGACGCGGGGCAGTTAGAGTTGTTAGGAGGAGACAGTGGAAATTCAGCAGGGATAATGTCTGGCCTTTCTGAGCCTGAAGACTGGGTTGGGGGAGGAGGAGAATGGATGGGTGGGCTGGGTGGATGTCAGTGTGGATTGCATCTCCCTCTTGTTTGGTCTGAGATGCCATTCTCTGGGCTTGTGTTGTCTGCGCCCCCACCCAAATAAAGCAGACTTACAGACAAAAAGGACAATGTCTTCAGCCATCAGGGTTTTAGGCAGCAGTGTGCTGGTAAATGTGTAACAACTGGCTCTCAAGTAAAAGAAAAAAATCAACCACATCTGACTTGTACAATTTGCCAATTTCCATGGTGTAAATACTCCCACTTCATATCACTGAACTTTGAGTTGGGAAGAGATACACAGCCGCTCACCATATAATAGAAGCACATAACTTCAAGAGGATAGTTAGTTAATAGTAATGACAAAATGTAATAAAATAATCAGAAAGCGGTGTGTTTTGAGTATTTGTTACCTTTGTGTTTAATATGATTTATTTAATTGTAAGTTTATTTAGGAGTCTCTGGGTGATGTAAATGGTTCATGCACTAGGCTGTCCACCAAAAGGCTGGAGGTTTGAGTCCACCCAGAGGTGCCACTGCAGAAAGGCCTGGCCATCTACTTCCGAAAAATCAGCTATTGAAAACCCTGCGGAGCACCGTTCTACTCGGACACACATGGGGTCGCCATGAGTCAGAACTGACCTGACGGCAACTGTTTTATTTTTGATTATTTAAGTTAACTTTTTTATTATTTTTTTTATTGTGCTTTAGATGGCTTACAGAGCAAATTATTTTCTTGTTAAACAATTAATACGCATTTTGTTTCGTGACATTGATTGCCAGCCCCGTGATGTGTCAACCACTCTCCCCTTCTCCACCTTGGGTTCCCCATTTCCATTCGTCCAGCTTTCCTGTCCCCTCCTGCCTTCCAGTCCCTGCGCCTCAGCTGCTGTGCCCACTTTAGTCTCCTATACATGGTTGAGCTACGTGTATTATTGTTTGTTTTACGGGCCTGTCTAATCTTTGGCTGATGGGGGAACCTCAGAAGTTAATTTTTAATGGTGGCTGTGTTTAACACCCAACTTGCAAAATTCCTGTAAATTTGACAGTGACTCTTGTGAACCAGAATGTGTAGGCTGCAATGCATTCCGTTTGTGCAAAGCCCACCCACTTGTGCTTGCTCGCCATTGCTCCATGACGTCAATCAGCAAACCTATCACTTTGTGATAAAAGGAAATCAATAGGCAGTTTTCCACTCGTCTTCCTGAAAAACAACCTTCAAGGCAACCCTGAGCGATTGTGTTTCCAGATTGGGAAAGTGATGTTTACTGATGTTTGTTCTCTTTATTCCCCTGCCTGAAGTGTTTTGTTCTTTGCAATCACAAGACTGTGGCCTCGTCATGTGCCCATGCATTGATTCAATAGCAAACCCTGAGTGCCTACTGTGTGCCAGCCCTTGGGGAAAGGAGATAGTATGAGCTCATTACATGCTCTCTTGCCTGGGCCGGTAAGCCTAAGCTCCGGCAGACAAGGTCAAGACCCACCGACGCAGGAAAAGATGGGGGACATGGTGGGGCTTCAGCCTCACTGGGTCTTCTGCACGTCTCTCCTGATCGGGGTTCTCTGGAAAGCCTCCTTTTTGGGGGATGGGTCCCCTTTCATACATGTTTTTTCCAACAAGTTTTCTTCCCTTTGGTTCCCACACTGCTCCTCAGTTAATTGAGGCCTATAGACCTTAAATATAAAGAAGACTCACATGACTTGATTATAGAGCTGCCTATTGTGGTATTGGAGCCCTGCTGGTGCAGTGGTTAAGAGCTAGGCTGCTAACCAAAAGCTCAGCAGTTCAAATCCACCAGTTGCTCCTTGGAAACCCTGTGGGGCAGTTCTACTCTGTCCTATAGAGTCGCTATGAGTTGGACTCAACTCAATGGCAATGGGTTTTTGGATTGTGGTATTGGCAAAGACTGCTGAATATATCATGGACCGCTAGAAGAACGAACAAATCAGTCTTAGAAGAAACACAATAAGAATTTTCTTAGAGGCGAAGATGACAAGACTTCAGCTGGCTTACTTTGGACACATCATCAGGAAAGAGCAACCACTAGGAAAGGCCTTCATGTTTGGCAAAGTAGAGGGTCAACGAAAACGAGGGCAACCCTCAGTGAGACAGGCTGGCACAAGAGCTGCAACAATGGACTCAAGCATACCGAGGATCATGAAGGTAGCACAGGACTGGGCAATGTTTCATTCTGTTATACATAAGGTCGCCATGAGTCAGAGCTGACTTGACAGCTGTACAATAACAACATCAGACTGGCAAAAATTGGAAAGGTGAGTAATGCAAAGTGCTGGCGAGGATGTGGGGCTACAGGAATTCATCAATTCAATCTGGCCGGTCTTAGTCAAGTGAAGAATACAAATACTCCATGACCCAGTAATTTCACTCCTGGGCATATTAAAAAATGGCACAAAAATATAATTGCTGTCAGGTTGACTTTGACTCACGGTGATCCCATGTGAGTCAGAGTAGAACTGTGCTTCTTAGGGTTTTCTGTGGCTAGTTTTTCAGAAGTAGGTTGGCAGGCCTTTCTTCTGAGGTGTCTCTGGGTAGACTGGTGCCTCTAATCTTTCCGTTAACAACTGAACGCGTTAATCATTTGCACTACCAAGGGACTCCCCTGTGCATATGGACCAGGTAAATCCCCACACGGGTCCATAAGGGCATGCATGCAAGGATGTTCATCACAGTGTTGTTTACAGTGGAGCGAGTTGGAGGCAATGTGGTGTCGTTCCCTGGGAGGGTGCCCAGGTAAAATGTGGTGGGTGAGCACTGTGGCAGGTGCCTCTGCTGCCTCCGGTCCCCCCTCCAACTGCAGCCACAGCTGTGACTGGCAGTTCTGGGCAAGCTCAGACTCCCCCACACTGACTGTGCCCATCTCTATCACATGCTGTATGTCTTCCCATAGGGCTTCTCTGAGTCTGTGTACCAGAAGAGAGTGGGCAATTAACATTCCCCAAAGTCCCTTGGCTGCTAACGAAAAGGTTGGAGGTTCAAATCCACCCAAAGGTGCTTTGGAAGAAAGGCCTGGCAATCTACTTCCGAAAAATCAGCCACTGAAAACTCTATGGAACGCATTTCTACTCTGTCACATATGGGATCAGCATGAGTTGGGATCAGCATGAGTTGGAATCAGCTCATGGAAAATGGTTCAGTTTTTTTTTTGGGTGGGGGGACTTTTAGCCAATGGGGTACAGGAGCTGGTGGATGAGTGCTCCAACCCTGATGGTTCTCCAGGTCCTGGGAGGCATCAGGAAGTCCTAGGAGAACTAAGCTCCAGTTACCCGCAGCCGGTGCCTGACAACTCACCCTGGGGCTGGCTTCTCCTTGTTCCCTGACTCCTTCTTCCTGCTCCCTCCCTCCTGCTTCCTGGGTTCATCGACCAACAAACCTCCTGCACCCAGCTCAGGTTTTTTTTGGGGGGAGGGGAGGTTGAGAGTTGGGGGACTTAAACCACAGAGTCTCATCAAATCTTAGAAGCCCCAGATTAGATGCACATAGAGCAACATGGGAGGATCCAAAAAGCAGCACACTGGATGGAAAGAAAAGGGAGGAGCAGGGCCAGAGCTTTAACACAGCACAATACAATCTACATGGGGCCCTGGTGGTGCAGTGGTTAAGAGCGCAGCTGCTAACCACCAGGTCAGCAGTTTGAATCCATCAGCCACTCCTTGGAAACTCTATGGGGCAGTTCTACTCTGTCCTATAGGGTCTCTATGAGTCAGAATTGATTGGACAGCAATGGTTTTGGGTTATTTACGTACGAGGAGGCTGAGGCTCAGAGACATTATGTGACCACTTCCAGGATCACACAAGAAGAAAATGGATAGTTTGGCTTTGAAGGGCCACCTCTGTATGACCCCCCAAAGGCTATGCTGGACTTGGGGCTGGTGTGGACCAGGCAGGGACAGGAAATGGACTCTGTCCATGGAATCCCTGAAGGCAGGATGACTGTAGCCACCTTCAGTCTGTTCCTCCCCACTCCCTGAAGAAACTGCTCCTGGGACCTCTGCAGTGCCACCCCCCCACCCCTCCCCCCAGCCCTCTCATTCTCTTTGTACCAGCAGCCCCACTGGTGGTGCCTCCCAGGCTGGGGGATATTTGCCAGCAAATAGGAGATGTGTGTTAAACACTCTGCTTGCAGCTTCTCCCCACAGGGCATTGTTTGCTCAGCAAACACCACTAATTCCCCGTTTCTCCAGCTAGGCTAAGGCCCCCAGAGCAAAGCTTATTCTTCACCAGCTCTGCTGACAACTACGTGTCCTTACAGCCCGTGGGCCAGGCTCTCCTCTCAGGTACTAAGTCCCAAGAGGATGGGGGGTGGGGGGAAAAGAGTACTTCTCTGGTTTGCTGGTGGTCCATGCATCACGCACTGTCTTTATCCAGGATTCTTCCAGCACTGGCTGTGGCAGACGGGCTTCAAGTCTACTTGTGACCTTGGGTGAGGTTGGGGACTTCTTCTTTCTCTAGTCTCTGCTCTAAGATCCAGGAGGCCAACCTGCTCCAGCTCACATCCATACATCCATCCACCCATCCACCCACCCACCCACCCATCTATCCATCCATCCACCCGCCCATCCATCCATCTGCCCATCCATCCATCCATTTGTTCAATCATTTATCCATAAGTATTTTTTGAGCACCCACTGTGTGCCAGGCAGGGCTGGGTGCTGCGGACATGGCAGGGACAAAGGCAGACACAGCCGTGGTCTTCATGGAGCTCACAGAGGTCCAACGAGAAATTACAGACGTTATCAGGTGTGAAGGAGATGCTGCAGGTATTTTGGTCACTAGTGACCTGTGTGTGGCCGTTTCCAGAAGTGGAATCCATTTGTCAAGGAAAGCCTGCTACATAATTGGGAGGCATGCCAAAGAAAATTCTAGCATCTTGGAAGACATCATTATCAATAGAGAAGCTGTCCCCAGCGTCCTGCAATATGGCAGCATCCTTGGAATAAATGAGTGTCCCTGCCCCCCAAGAGGACCACACTGAAGGGGGGAACACCCTTTGGATGGTTGCGTCTTCTGGCTTGTTTTGAAAGAGAAACAGGGACTGTCCGTCAGTCAGGGCTGGTCTTTAGGGGAATCCTGAGGCCTGCAGGGAGGGCTGAAGAGGTCCATTAGCTCTCACCAACCTCCTCCCACAGCTCTCTCAGGCAGGCGGCCGGCTCCCCCGTGACTGATGATGAGTCATGGCGGGGGGCTGATTTGGAAGAAACGAGGCCAGGAGACCCCTGAGCTCTCACACAGGAGACACCCCATTAATCTTTAACAAACACGAAGTTCCATGAGGCCGGCCCTCAACTAATGAGGTCTAGTTTCCCAGAGATTCCCTCTGGGAGAGGAATTAACCACCAGAGGCCCAGGCGGGGAGCAGGAAGTGGGTTCCCTGAAGGACGAAGGGCTGTTTCCTAGCCTTACTCCTCTGGGGGCTACCTCGACGGTGGCCCCCACAAATTCAGGCCACAAATACGGTTATTTCCTTACTATGTCTTTTTGTATCCAGTATATTGAGGTATAAAAAAAAAAAGTATAAGTGACATATACTGTATTTTTACACAATGCACTTGCTATACTTTTTTTTGCCAACCGAACTCTCCGCTCGTGATTTATTTTTTTCAAGCATGCTATGTTGATTTTTTACATGTTGTTGTTTAAAAAAAAAAAAAAAATAGCATAGCACTCTTAGGAAAATACCTGGTGGGGGACGGTGCAGTTGGCAAAACAATGTGTAACAAGTACGTTATTTGCTAAGAATATGGTAATAAACTGCACGTATTTAAAGTGTACAATTTGATAAGTTTTGATATATGTGTACACCTCTGCAACCAACACGGCAATGAAGATAGTGAATTTATCCATCAAGCCCACTGAAATTCCTGTGTCTTGTCCGTCTCCATCCCCCCCAGCCTCAAAGCAACCACTGATCTGCTTGCTGTCCCTTCAGTTTGTATTATCTAAAGCTTTATATAAATGGGATCATACAGTATGTACATTTTTTTTTTGTCTGTCTTCTTTCACCCAGCATAATGGCTTTGAGGTTCATCAGTGTTGTGTGTATATCAATAGTTCATTTATTTTTTATTGATGAGTAGTATTCCATTGACCCTGCTGATATTTGAAATACCTGTAGCATAGATTGCAACATCATAGCAACACACAAGCCACCACAGTTTGACAAGCTGACAGACGAATGGTCGTTTCAGTGAAGCTTCCAGACTAAGACAGACTAGGAAGAAGGGCCTGGTGATCTACTTCTGAAAATTAGCCAATGAAAATCCTATGGAGCAGAGAATATTGGTTGAGACAGCAGCTCACTAACGTGGGATGTGTCATTGAAGGTGTGGGAAACCCTCAATGAGATGGATTGGGACAATAGCTGAAACAGTGGACTCAAACATGCCAATAATCATGAAGATGGGGCAGGATCTGGCACATTTCATTGTGTTATATGTGGGGTCACCATGAGTTGGAGCCAACTGAACAGCAACTGACAATCCTATCCCGTTATATGGATATACCTCAGTTTCCCTCTTTATCTATTGATGGATACTTGTAAATCCACTCTTTTTTGCAATAAACTTGTAATTTTAAAATAGTCTTAGATTTACAGAAAAATTGTAAAGATAGTACAGAGTTTCCATATACTCCATACTCATTTCCTCCTATTAGTAACATCTTACATAAATATGGTACATTTGTCAAAATGAATGAACCAATATTGATATACTATTAATAAAGTCCATACTTAATCAGATTTCCTTTGTTTTTACCTAACGTCCTTGTTCTCTTCCAGGATCCCATCCAAGACACCACGTAACATTTAGTCATCACGTTTCCTTAGGCTCCTCTTGGCCATGACAGTGTTTTAGATTTTCTTGTATTCGATGATCTTGTTGATAGTTTTGAGGAGCACTGGTGAGGTATTTTGTAGAATGTCCCTCAAATGGGTTTTATCTTATTTTCTTTTTTCATAATTAGAGTAGGGTTATTTGTTTTGGGAAGGAAGACATATCATATGAAGGGTACATAATTGCAACATGACTATCATGGATTGAATTGTGTCCCCCCCCAAATGTGTGTCAACTTGGTGAGGCCATGATTCCCAGTATTGTGCGGTTGTCCACCATTTTGTGATCTGATATAATTATCCTTTGTGTTGTAAATCCTACCTCTATGATGTTAATGAGGCAGGATTAGGGGTAGTTATGTTAATGAGGCAGGACTCAATCTACAGGATTAGGTTGCATCTTGAATCAATCTCTTTTGAGATACAAAAGAGAGAGTCCAACAGAGAGGAGAGGACCTCATGTCACCAAGAGAGAAGTGCTGGGAGTGAAGGACATCCTTTGGACCAAGGGTCCCTGTGCTGAGAAGCTCCTAGGCCAGGGGAAAATTGATGACAAGGACCTTCCCCCAGAACCGACACAGACAGAAAGCCTTCCCTGGGAGCTGGTGCCCTGAATTCAGACTTCTAGCCTCCTCCTAGACTATAAGAGAATAAATTTCTGTTTGTTAAAGCCATCTGCTTGTGGTATTTGTGTTATAGCAGCACTACATGACTAAGACAATGACTCATCACTGTGGATTTGACCTTGATCACCTGGCTGAGGTAGTTTTTGTCAGATTTCCTCACTGATGTTACTCCCTCCTCCCCCTTTTGCATGGAAACCCTGGTGGTATAGTGGTTAGTGCTACAGCTGCTAACCAAAAGGTCGGCGGTTCGAATCCACCAGGCACTCCTTGGAAACTCTATGGGGCAGTTCTACTCTGTCCTATAGGGCCGCTCTGAGTCAGAATTGACTTGACGACAATGGGGTTGCCCCCTTTTGCATAACCCACACTTAAGGAGTGAAGAGTTATGCTCCACTTCCTAGAAGGTGGAGTAACTACACAATTTGTTTGGAATTTTTCTGCACGGCAGGTGTGTCTTTTTTCTCCCATTTATTTATTCATTCTGTCTTGGAAGAAGTACAACGAGAATGCTCCTTAGAAGCAAGGATGGCGAGACTGTGTCTTATATACTTTGGACATGTTGTCAGGAGGGATCAGTCTCTGGAGAAGGACATCATGCTTGGTAAAGTAGAGGGTCAGCAGAAAAGAGGGAGACCCTCAGTGAGATGGACTGACGCAGTGGCTGCAACAAGGAGCTCAAGGATAACAATGATTGTAAGGACGGCGCAGGACCGGGCAGTGTTTCGTCCTGTGGTACATAGGGTCGCTATGAGTTGGAACTGACTCGACGGCACCTAACAACAGCAACAGGATTTATTCATTCAACTGATCATTTGTTTATATCAGTATAAAAAAAAAACAATTTTTTTTTCTATATCAGTATATATAGACTCATGGATTTTATTTGGAGTTGTATCCAATTCTACCTTGTTAATTTTGGTGCTCAAATTGTTCAGCTTTGGCCATTGGGAGCTCGTTCAGTCGGTTCCTGTGCCCCTTTGACACAGCTCCATGTTGTGTGTGGTCAGGATGCCAGGGGTGGCCTCTGCAAGGACGTGATACCTGAGGTAAAATCTGGAGGGAGAATACAACAGTGGAGTAGTCATCAGGGTTGTTCATAATTACTTCATTCTTTCTCTTTGTCAAGGAGGGTTGTAGGATTGTCCTGCCCTGCTCTTCCGAGTCCAAGAAAAGCCATTGCTTCAACCAGTGAAATAGAAATGGAAGTGATATGTCACTTCCAGGCAGAAGGCTGAAGAGTCTATGCCTTTCACTATATTCTGTTTTTCCTCTATCGTGGTTACCAGCGATATTATAGATAGTACTCATTCATTCATCAAATATTCCTTACTCTCCCTGGGTGATTTCAAGTGTGCCATGACTCTTTCTAGAGACCTTGGTCTCCCTTCTGGGAAATGGGCAGATTCCCATAACATCCCCTAATAGTTAAGAGTGTGGGTTCTGAAGTCAGACAGACCTTTGCTTTACTCCAGGCTCTGCCACTTACCAGCTCTGTGACCTTGGGCAAGTCACTTCTCTGTTGGGAACCTCAGTTTCCCCAATCTCCATAATCCCACTTACCCATAGTGCTTTTGGGAGGAGGACGGACAACCTCACGCATGTTGAGCATGTAGTTAGGTGCCTGGCCCATAGTTAGTATTTGATACATGTTGATAACCATCGTCACCATCATTATTAATATTATTGCCTGCCTTGGGACCCTGCCCCAGGAAGACTCCCATAGAGTCAAAAACCATCTTGATGACTAAAAACAAACCTCTAAACACCAAACTAGGAGCCCTGAGTGGCACAACAATTAAGCGCTTGGCTGCTAACCAAAAGGTTAGCCGTCTGAACCCACCCAGCAGCTCCGCAGGAAAAAGACCCGGTGATTTGCTCCCATAAAGATTACAGCCAAGAAAACCCTACCGGGCAGTTCTACTTTGTCACATGGTGCTGCTAGGAGCTGGAATTGACTCGATGGCACCTAACAACAATAAAACACCAAAGGCCTGTGTCCTCTGCCTACCCCTCATTCCACCCCTGACAACCAGCCCCCTTTTCCAGCCTTTGCGGGGGCTAAGAGAAGGGTCTCCCCACTGTTTTAACAGGGGCTGGGGGACTAGAGCACACTGACCCCTTCTTTAAATTCATCTCCCTCAGTGTTCCGGGGCCATCCCTGTTGGAAAAAATGACTCTCACAAAAGATCCCTCAGCAGCAATTATCTAAATGGGAGGTTGGGAGGGGGAGAACCATTTAGAATCCACTTCATTGCGGAATTAGCTAATTAATTAACGGTTTCACTGACAACTCGTGGGCGAAGTGTGTGTTAAACAGGAGCGCAGTGGGGCGTGATTTATAGATCCTGACACCCCCATCCCTGGCCTCTCTACCCAAGCCCCCTCCCTGCCACCCACCCTGTGGCCCCCACCCTTCTGCTTACCCCTGGAGCAGGGAAACATACCATGACCCTCTCTGGAGCTCCCTCTGGGGTTGTGGGGCTGGGCTGCTGGCCGAGGGGGGCCACGTGGAGATGACAGAAGGGCACTGGGGAGGGGGCTGGGCTGGGGCGACAGGGAGACAATGAGAAGATAACAAGGCAGCTGGGGCTCCAGGGGTGGCCGCATCTGCCCCTTGCCCCCAACCCAGAGCGACTCCATCTGTGCCCATCCCGGCACGCAGGGCCCCATAGGCACCTGCTGGTCACGGCTGTCTCCTTCCTTTTCACCCCACCCAGCGTGGGAGCTGGGGCCAGTGAGGTCCCTGGGTGTGGAAGAGAGAGCACTGTTTGGGGAGTCCAGAGACTTAGCTTCTACTTTCTTTCGGGGAGAGGGTTTCAGAGGACTTAGAATGAGGGGTGAAGGTTCATGTGAGAAAGCAGGGTGGGAAAGAGAGAAGACGCCAGAAATGAGAATGATAGACAGTGTGCCCTTGGGGACATACTGGACCCAGGTTCTTAAAACACATCCCATGGACCACTTGCATCAGCTGAACACACACACTTGACACCTTGTCCAGACCAACCAGTCACAAACTGCAGATATACCTTTAACACTAAGCCCCTCCACCACCAGCTGAGTTTCAATCCCATGAAAGCTGAAGAGCCTGCCTTACGAGTTTGCTACAGGGGAACCATAGATTTGGTTGACATCAAGAGCCCATGGCAAAGCCAGCCCCTGTTCCCAGCTCTGGGCTCTTTGTGCTGCCAGGCAGGATCTACCCTGGGCTTCACGGGCACCGGTGTGAATGTGGGAGCCTCCCGAGGCTGCAAGTGAAATGTTCCCGGTGTGTAGACGGATGTGCACTGTTTTGGGGAGAGGGTCCGGAGCATCTATCAGGATTGTAAGAAGAGGTAAAATATCTCCAAATCATCTTCTCTGAGCTTTTGTTTCCTTGTCCCTGAGTCTAGAAGAATCATCTCACCCCTCATACTGTGAGCAAGAACACCAGCAGAGGTAGAAAACACCAGAAATGCAAGACACGAGACTCTCCAGAGAGGCCCTTCCGCCCTTTTCCTGATTTCTCCTTTTCCACCAGCACCTCCATACCCAATGGAGGGTCTGACTTCTCAGTCCTTAGGGGTTTGGTCTGCAGGCACTCAGGGAGGAGGAGAAGGGAGCCTGGGCTGATCATATCTCCCAGGGAGGGAACATATCACAGGGGCCTTAGTGGAAACCACCCTGCCGAGGGCCCCTAGGGACAGAGATGGATGGACAGAGAGGAGAGGGGCCCACACCTGTACACTCAAGGCTTCTGGAAGGGCGGACAGGAATTTGTTACCCTGTGGGAGCAGGCGCCATCTCTCCGTTTTTGTTTTTTTTGTACTTAAAAAAAAAAAAAATTTTCATGTGCCACACAATTGACCCATTGAAAGTGTATAATTCACTGATTCTTAGTATAATTCACAGGGTTGAGCAGCAACACCACAATCAATTTTACAACATTTTCATCACCCCAAAAAGAAACCCCATTCCCATTAGAGGTCCCTCCCTATCCCCCCTCCACCCAGCCCTAGGCAACCATTAATCTACTTTCTGTCTTTATACACTTGCTTATTCTCTCTATTGTCCCATTTTATAGATGAGCAAACAGAGACATAAGGAGGTTAAGTGACAAAGTTAGTAAATAATGGAATTCAGTTATACGCAATTACGTTGTGGTTGTTGTGTGCTGTCCTGTCGATTCCGACTCACAGGACCCTATAGGACAAAGCAGAACTGCCCCACAGGGTTTCTTAGGCTGTAAATCTTTATGGGAACAGATCACCAGGTTTTTTCTCTCCAGAGTAGCTGGTGGGCTCGAACTACCGATCTTTTGGTTAGCTGCCGAGCATTTAACCGTGGTGCCCCCAGGGCTCCTTATATATAATTATAAAGCCAGAACCAAACCTGTTGCCATCAAGTCAATTCTGACTCATAGTGACCCTACGGGGCAGAGTGGAACTGCCTCACAGGGTTTCCAAGGAGCGGCTGGTGAATTTGAACTGCCCTGACCTTGAGGTTAGCAGCCAAACACTTAACCACCACGCCATGAGGTCTCCATATATAATTATACATATGAATGATTAGAATGGCACTGGGTTTATGGATGATTAGAACGAGGTTTTAGTGGCACAGTGGTTAGGCCATGGGTTTGCTTTTTTGGTTATAATTAAGATAATCCCTGGCACACAGTAAGGGCTCAATGTTATTATTATCAGTATTATTGTTATGTATATTGTTGTTGTTAGATCTTGTCAGGTCAATTTCGACTCATAGCCACCCCACTGTGAAAGAGCCCTGGTGGCGCAATGGTTAAGCGCTCGGCTGCTAACTGAAAGCTTGGCGCTTTGAACCCACTCAGTGGCACCAAGGCAGAAGGACCTGGCAATCTGCTTCCATAAAGATTACAGCCTAGGAAACTCTATGGGGCAGTTCTACTCTGTCACATGGGGTTGCTATGATTAAACCCAGACCCAGTGCCGGCGAGGAGATTCAGACTCATAGGGTCCCTATAGGACAGAGTAGAACTGCCCCATAGAGTTTCCAAGGAGCGCCTAGAGGATTCGATCTGTCAACCCTTTGGTTAGCAGCCATAGCACTTAACCACTACGCGCACGTATATATATATGCATATCCATAGGGCCCCTAGAGGGGGACATACAGCTCCTCAATGAATCCTCACAACGGCTCTCTAAGGTAGGTAGTATAATGTTCCCCATTGCACAGGGCACAGAGAGGTTAGGTAATTCACCCAAGGTTGTACAGCTAACGTTGGTGGAACGGGGTGGGAGCTGCTTACTGTGGGGAAGGACAGGTTTGCAGGTCGAGCCTGGAGGGGATGGGGAGTGCCAGAAGCCAGGGATGCACAGGGCTGCTAAGCTGTGTGACCTGAGGCCCCTCTTAGTACTTCATGGAGTTAGGTGGCTAAATCCACCTCTGAGTTTTCAGGTGGGGGGGGGATGTTAGACTCAGAGAGGCCCAGAGACTTACTCAAGGTCACACAGCATGTCAGGGGCAGGGTCCGAGGAGAACCTTGACCTCCTCCAGCCCTTTGGCTCCCTAGCTCCTGTCCACTCCCTACCTTGGCTTTGAGTTCAAGGGTGCAGAGAGGAAGAGAGGGGGTTAAACCCAAGACAAACACGAAATGCAGCCCCCCAAGCTGCTCCTACCCCGGCACACACCTAGGTCGCCGCCGCCCCCACCGGCGGGCTTCCCCAGCCTCGGAGCGGAGGGCGGCCGCATCTGGGGCGCCGAGGAACAGATTTCACGTTCACACAGCGCACAATGGCCGCCCTCAAAGGCGCGCCGCGGGCATTGTTCGGTCCGGCGCCCGCGCGTCCTACCTCCGCGCGCGAAATTAACCCCCGTCACCCCCGCCATTGTCGCCGCGTACTTCGGGGCCGGCCACAAAGGCGCCAGAAAACCCTACCATGTTCGGAGGGTTGGGGAGGGGGAAAGCAAAGGGGACAGGAGGAAGGCGGGGATCAGAGCGCAGGCAGGACCTGGAGCTTAGAGCAGGAGAGTGGGGGCACAGGCACAATGGGGTGCTTAGAGTACGAGGGTGGGGTGCACGCAGGATGTGGGCTTGAATCAGGGGGGTGGGGTGCAGGCAGGAGGCGGGCCTCGGATCAGGGGGATGGGGTGCAGGCAGGAGGGGGGCCTTGGATCAGAGGGATGGGGTGCAGACAGGATGAGGTGGCTTGAATCGGGGGGGTGGGGTGCAGGCAGGTGGGGGGGCTTTGGATCAGGGGGATGGGCACTGGCAGAATGGGGGGCTTGGAGCAGAATGAGGGACTTGGAGCAGAATGAGGGACTTGGAGCAGCAGGGGCAGGCTGGAAGAATAGGAGCACAGGCTTGGAGCTGGGGTGGGGGGCTCTTGCCCTGCTGGTTTTCTAGCCACCTCTCTGTCTTTGAGTCTCTGATTATTAGCCTTCTTTCTCTACCTTTTCTCTCTCTCTCTGCCTGAGTCTCTCTCTCTCCCTGATTGTCTCTCTCTCTGTCTCCCTCTTTGTATCTCCATCTCTGTGTCTTTATTTCTCTTTGTCTCTCAGTTATCCCTTTCTGATTATTTGCCTTCACTCCCTCTCTGTCTCTCTCTCTGACTGTCTCTATCTTTGTGTCTATCTCTCTGTCTCTTGGCCTTGTTGATTCTCTCTCTCTGTCTCCCTCTGTTTCTCTGACCATCTCTTTCCCTCTCTCTGTCAGCTTATCTCTTTCTCTTGGTCTCTCTCTCTCTGGTTCTGATTATCTGTCTCCCTCTGGCTCTAGTTCTCTGTCTCTGTGTATCTCTCTCTCTCTAGGACAAAGGATGCTGCTGCCCTTTGTGGATCCACAGCCCCTGCACTTGCACTGCCCTTCCCCCTCTTCCCACCAACAGTTTGACTCCATCACCTTAAGGCCTAAAGAAGGTGGGAGCGGGGGAGGGCTTCATGGAGCTGGTGGGACTCCCTTCTCATCTGCTCCAGATAACTGTGACTCTCTTAGGGATGGGGCTGGATGGCCCCCTTATCCCTTCCCATGTTATAGCACTTGCAATTTTCAAAGTGTGTGCATACATGTCTGCACACATCCACACACACGTACATGCACATGCATATACACTGTTTCACTTGCTCCCCAAGGTCTCCAGAAGGGGCAAGGATTGGGGCCCCACTGTACGGATGTGCAAGCTGAGGCTCAGGGAGTTGCAGCCGCCTCAGGGACATGCGGCAGTTAGAGGCCTCCAGACTCCCAGGCCTCTGTGCAAGGAGGACAGCCAGCCCTTGCAGGTGAAATTGAAGGTTGCCCACCCTCACTCAAGGCCATGCTCTCCAGGCCAGGTGCCCAGCCTCAGGAAGGACTTGGCAGGACTCTACAGATGTTCTCCCAGAGGTGTGGCCCCTGATCAGGTGATCCTGGCCAGGGCCCAAACCCCAAGGCAAAGACTCCCTCAAAAACCAGGGGCCACAGCTGCACTTGACCCCAGTTCCAGTGCCAGCACCTTACCTTCTGAGTCTGGCATGAGTCCCTCAAATAGCACAGTACCCCCAGACCCTGGTCTCTGGGCCTCCGTGGAGACACAACTCTCCAGTAAAACTAATAATGCAAACACTTATGCAGCACTGTGTGCCAGGCAGTGTTCTAAGAAATCTATTAACTCATTTTTCTTATAACTACTCTAAAATTCCCATTTTACAGATGGGAAAACTGAGACACGGAATGTGTAACTTGTCCAAAGTTACACAGAGCTGGGATTTGAACCCAGGTATCTGGTTGCAGGAAGCTGTTTTGTTTTTGCAGTCTGGTTACCGGAAGCCACTGGTGGTATAAATAATGAGAACAGGTTCTCTATATATGTATATACACCTACTCTTCACTTATTGACTATCTCGCTATCTGACATTTTGCATTTATAACAACAGTAAAAAATCTACTATCTGACTATTTTGCACATTAGTGATGTATGTCTGGCAGTAAGGAACACTGAGGTGTGAGATGAGAGTAACGCTGGCTGTGATGGCTAGTTATGTGTCAGTTTGGCTGGGCCTTGATTCTCAGTGCTTTGGCAGTGATATAATGATGTAATCTGGCAGTTATGTAATGATGTAGTCATCCTCCATTTTGTGATCTGATGTAATCATCCTCCATTTTTGCATAATGCCAATTTTCACATAACAACCTTGTCTTTGGAACCTAACATGTCAATAAGTGAGAAGTGGGTGTATGTATATACACACACACACACACACACACACACAGCAGGATAGATAACAGATAGATTGACAGATGATAGACAATGTTGTTAGTTGCTGTTGAATTGATTCCGACTCATGTTGACCCCATGTGTACAGAGCAGAACTGCTCCATACGGTTTTCAAGGCTGTGACCTCTTAGAAGCAGATCTCTAGGCCTGTCTTCCAAGATACCTATGGATAGGTTTGAGTGTCCAACCTTTTGGTTAGTAGTCAAGCGCTTAATCATTTGTACCACTCAGGGACTCATAGATAGATAATAGATAGATATAGATGTATAAAGAGACATAAAACCCATTAAAAACCCATTGCCGTCAAGTTGATCCCATTTCATAGTGACCCTATAGGACAGAGTAGAACTGCCCCATAGGGTTTCCAAGGAGCGGCTGGTGGATTCAAACTGCCGACCTTTTGGTTAGCAGCCTGAGCTCTTAATCACTATGCCACAAGGATTATATAAAGAGACATAGACAGATATACGTATACACATATATATGTATGTGCATCAAGGAACCCTGGTGGCACAGTGGTTAAGTGCTTGGCTGCTAACCAAAAGGTTGGCGGTTCAAACCCACCAGTGGCTCCATGGGAGAAAAGACCTGGTGATCTGCTCCCATAAAGACTGAAGCTTTGGAGAGCCTGCGGCCCAGTTCTACTCTCCTACTGGGTGGCTGTAAGTCAGAATTGACTAAATGGCGAAACAACAACGACATGTGCGTGCGTCGATATTATTATTGTTCTTTTATTCACACTTGTTTTTAGGCAAAGGCCTATTCTTTTTGGATAATGAGCTGATTCTTGTGGGCATTTCTGCCCCCTGAAAGCTCTGTGATCTGTCTTGCTGTGTGAGTGACAGATACACAGTCCAAACTGATCCAGTAGGGAAGTGATGAGAAATTTGAACCCAGGTCCACTCCCAGCCCCTGCCCTGCTTTGCTTCTCTCTACTCTCCACCTGGGCTGACTCAGAATCTCTCCTTTGAAGTATAACAAGTCCAGCTGTGGTTTTTCCACCTGTAAAATGGGTAGAATATTGGCACTTGCCCCCGAGGCCATGTAGGTGCTACACAGAGGGGGCAGGTGCCCCCAGAAAGCGGTGGTTTGGGCTGGGTTCTCTCCTCCTCACACCCTCTCTGTGCTGTTCCTCATCTGCTTATTTTCTCCTGGTTTAGGAGTCCCCCCCCATCTCTCTGAGTCAAATTCATAAACATAACAAAGTTGTCTGTGTATGGCCTTTAGCATCCTGGGATGTTCTCCCGCCCCATCTGGCCAGGTGTCTGCAGCCTCCTGGGCCGAGAGGGTCCCAGTTCCATCAGCCCCGTCTTGGGGAAACCTCTGCTGGAACCCAACTCACCATGCTCTGCTCAGCTGTTAGTGCCTCCCCGGTTGGCCCCCCGGCCCTGCTCAGTCTGCAGCTCACCCAGCCAGGCTGGGTCCTGCTGTGGGAAGAGACAGGGCTGAGCAGGGGGCCCAGACAGACTCCTCCCCCTGGAGACAGCAAGCCCCCAGCCAGGCCTGCTTCAGGGTAGATAAGAGCGCAAGCCAGCCGCGCGTCCTCTTTCCATGTAATCTCGTCCTCCACCACCACCAGCTCCCCTCTTGCACCAACTCCCCCACTTTTTTTTTTTTTTATATCATCTTTATGGCTTAGGAATTATCTCGGCTGACACCGCATTCATTTAACCAAGGGCAGGCGGGGTCACAGGAGACAACTAACTCGTATGTGTATATATTCACGAGGCAGATACGGGAGCTGTGGCCTCTCCCGCCCCCTAGAAGGGATTTGGGGGAAGAAAGAATAAGGAAGATGTCTGGGGGAGAGGTTGGGGTGCAAGGGACAACTGGTTCAGGGCAGAAAAAGGATTCTGAGTGCCAGAAGCCGGCTAGGGGCAGAGGCCAGTCTGACAGCCGTGGTTGAACCCCATCCCGCTCTGATGGGGAGAATGAGCTAAGGCCCAAAGAGGCGGAGGAATTGTGTTTTATTTCTAAATATTCCTTCCTTCTTTTTTTCCTTCCTTCATCAAACAATAGACCTTGAATCGCAAAGGTACTGAGTTTTATCTCTAAGTAATTCCCTTCCTCCCTCCCTCCTTTCTTCCCTCCTTCTTTCCCTCCTTCCTCAAATAATACACCTTGAGTTTCAGAACATGGGTTTAGCTGTCACCTAGTTGGAGTTCTGGCTTTTGCAGGCTGTGACATTGGGAAAGTGGCCTTACCTCTCTGAGCCTCAGTTTCTCCATTTGTAAAATGGGGGCAATAATAAAACACACTTTACCCATTATTATGAGAATTATATAAGAAATTAAATTAACGAAAGCAGTTACTTAGCGCATTGCTTTGCACATAGCAAGGGCAGAATCATTGCTACTTGTTATTGCTTTTATTATTTATCTCGTGCTTCCTGTGTGCTAGAGGGGCAGAGATGACACACAAAGCCCCTGCCCCCAAAGATGCTCACTGCCAAGAGCAAGTGGCCTTTATAAGCGAGTGGCCTTTATAAACCAAGTTCTGGTTTTAAAGAGTCTTTTATTTCTAGGCAGGAATACGGGCGTACGCACAGTGGTTAAAAGAAAAGTGCTACTGAACTTACGAAGCTGATAAATTAAGAGCGATGAATCTCATTGCAAAAGGGTTCTTTAAATGGTAGGTCCTCTAATACGTGGAGGCTGGAGCTCTCTGCCCTGGCTCCCCCATGGCATAGTCAATAGTGGTGGCAGCCACATGGTAAAATGAAACAGGACCCAGCTTGGGACAGGAGTTCTGGGTTCGCATCTCACCACTGGTTGGCTGAGCAGCCTTGGGAAGGTGGCTTCCCCTCTCTGGATCTGTTTTCCCACCTGTATGATTGGACCTGATCGTATGTCTACAGTGTCCTGCCCCCACCCCGACTACAGCCTCCTCACTAGCCTCTCCTTCCTTTCCTGTTCTCTTCCTTCAGGCCCCTTTCTCCATGTCACAGGCACAGGGATCTTCTAAAAACTTACGTCAGCCTTGTATCTCCCCTGCTTAAAATGCTTGCCCTGAGAACCACGTTCCAAGTCCTTGCCTTGGCCTTCAAGGCTCTGCATGACCTGGTCTCACTGGTCTCATCTCCTCCCACTCCCTGCCTTGCCCACATGGCTCCAGCTACCCAGGCTCATTCCTGCCTCAGGGCCTTAGCACATGCTGGTCCTGGCTGGAATGCTTTACTGCAGGCCTCTGACTCTTTGTTGTCATTTAGTTCCCTGTTTGAAATATCATCACCTCATGGCCACCTAAGAATAATATTGAACATACTATGGACTGCCAGAAGAGTGAACAAAGCTGTCTTGAAAGAAGTACAACCAGAATGCTCCTTAGAAGAGACGATGGCAAGACTTCACCTCACTTACTTTGGACATGTCATCAGAAGGGACCAGTCCCTGGAAAAGGACATCATGCTTGGTAGACAGTCAGTAAAAAAAGAGGAAGACCCTCATTGAGATGGATTGACATAGTGGATCCAACCATGGGCTCAAACATAGCAGCAATTGTAAGGATGGCACAGGACCGGGCAGTGTTTCGTTCTGTTGTACATACTGTCACTATGAATTGGAACTGACTGGATGGCACCAAACACCACCACCACCACTCCCTGTATCATCTTTGTTTTAATAGCTTTATTATCTTAATTGTTCTTAGCACTATCTGGTATTATCTTGGTTTTTGCTTGCTTGTTTAGTGTCCAGCCCCCAACTAGAATGTCAGCCAAGGACAGGACCGGGCTCGGTCTTGTTCACTGTTGACTTCTCAGCACCTTGGACAGGGCCTGCAGCAGAGTAAACCCAAACCTGTTGCTGTCCAGTGGATTCAGACTCAAAGTGATCCTATAGGACAGAGTAGAACTGCCCCATAGGGTTTCCAGGGAGCACCTGGTCGATCTGAACTGCCTACCTTTTGGTTAGCAGCTGAGTTCTCAACCACTGCACCACCAGAGTTCGGTATTTGTCAAATGAATCATTGGACCTTGCTGTTTCAACACACCTGTTTCTAGGTGTTGTTTCAAGTTATATGTCAGTGGTGAGTGGTTTTTTAACTTTCAGAAAATAAAACGTGGAGCACGTCCAACTGTGTAGGACAATCTCTTTGACCCGCTGGTTTGCAGGCTGGCCTGCTGTCTTGTGCAGAAGACAAAGGGGAGGGCTGTCGGGGTTCCCTCACTAAGGTCCTGCTGCTGGCGAGCTTGAAGACAAGCCACGGTCCTGCTATGCAGCTCTGTAAATTTTGTCGAGATCTGAGTCTGCCCACCATGAGTATCGCAGTACAAAAATGGTCACGAGCAACTGGACTGGACGATTCCCCCAAGCCCTCTTTGTCACAAAGTTCTGTGAGTGACTTTAGTCAACCAAGAATGTGGAGACACAAAATGAAATTAAGGTTCTGGTGAGGGGACGTGGAGGAAGAGGAGGGTTATTCTGAAGGGAAGGATCTGGAAGGCTGTGAGGGTGGGGCTGCAATGGAGAAATGGTTGACTGTGAGGCTGAGCGTGTGGGTGCCTTGCTTGGGGAGGTGAGCCTGGGTCTTTGCTTTCTGATTCCTCTTGCTTTGTATTGATTCTGAGACTCTGGGAGATGATGGATCTGATTCCCTTGAAATGGTCAAGCCAGCAGGCATCAATGTTTGAGGACCTACTATGTGTTGGGCCCACATTAAATATTTTACCTACGTTGTTTTGTGTAATCCTCACAATAGCCAATGCCAGCCAGGTAGTAGTACCCTCATTTTTGGGACTTGGAAACAGAGGCCCAGAGAGGTTAAGTACCTTTTCTAAAGACACACAGCTAACAAGTGCTAGAGCTGGGATTTGAACCTAGCTGTGTCTGATTTCAGAGCCAGTGCTTGCTCTTTTCACTGGAAATGCTGAGAAGGAGGGGAGTGGGGAGTGGAGTGATGCTGGGTGTTGTGGTCGTGGTGATAAGAGTCCGGAGCAAAAACTACAGTGAGGAGGCTTGGATGGGGTAGGGGTTCAGAGGCATGAACCTAGGGTGCCAAGATGGGACAGAAGAGGATCCTGGCCCCTGAGAAGACATCCTGCATACGGGCTGCTACCCTGCTCCTCTACCTCCCCACCCCACCGCCTGGAATCTCTGGTGGGGGCTGTGGGGAGGGGAACTAAGCGTCATATAATTGCCCTGGCTCTTCTGTGAAATTTGTTTCGGGACACATTAGTTCCAGTGAATTTAGCTGAACAGCGGGGAGCCCTGAGAAATGATTTGCAATTAGCCGCAGCCCCAAGGTCCCCCCGTTGGGACTCGAGGCTTGGGCACTGCTGAGAGAGGAATGGCCAGAGGGGTGTAACTGCTGCCCAGTGCTGGTGGAGACCCAAGCAGGGGTGGCTGAACCTGAGCATACTCAGACCCGACTGGGTCAGCCCAGGCTGGCTTCTCTCGGAGCCTGGTGAGACCTGGTAAGGGCTGGAGGAGGGGCAGTTTGCCCCCAAACTGTCAGAGCCAAGATTTACCCAGGCCAGAGGGGTATTGTTGTTGTTGTTTGTCGTTAGGTGCTGTTGAGTCAATTACAACTCATAGCAACCCTATGGGTTAAGCCAAGTGCTTAACCGTTACTACACTGGGGCTCCTAGGGAGACATTAGGAATGGAATCAGATCTCTTTGCTGAGGGGATGCTGGATTGGTCACCCAGCCCAGTGCACTGACTACTGCATTCCCCTGCCTGTGTGGGGATATCACCTGGAACATCTTCCTGAGCCCCTCTGTGTACCCAGCACTGTGCTGGGCCCTTAACCCTCTGCTGGTGAATTCTCCCCAACACTTGAGGAGGCCGGGATATGACCACCCCATAAGAAAATGGAGGTTAAGGAATTCTTACCAGGTCAACCAGGATGTGGCAGCAGGAAGACTTGAACCAAGGCCAGTGGACTCCCTGGGTCATTACAGCTGCTTCCCGTAACAGTCTCTAAGGGAAGGAAGGGCAGGGCAGTAGTTAGGGCTCTGGAGTCAGGCATACCTGGGTACAAGTCCTCACCTCGCCTCTTTCTGGCTGGATGACCTTGGGTAAGGTCACTTCTGCTCTTTGAGCTTCAGTTTTTTCATCTGAAAAATGGGAATAATGCTACCCATGTCAGGGTGTTATTTCAATGAGAATATAAAGTATTATAAAGACTATAAAGTGGAAAGGGCTCAATGAATGTTGTCGTTAGGTGCCACCAAGTCGATATCAACTCATAGCAACCCCATGTGACAGAGCAGAAGTGCCAGTTAGGTGGGAGTTTACACAGCAAATTAGTTTCCCATTCAATAATTCATATACAGATTGTTCCGTGACACTGGTCACAATCCCCTCAATGTGTCAGCACTCTCCCCATTTCCACCCTCAGTTCCCTATTTCCATTCTTCTTGTTTTCCTGCCCCTCCCTGCTTTCTTATCTTTGCTTTTGGGCAAATGTTGCCCTTTTGATCTCGTATAGTTGATCTCAGGAGTACATTCCTCACAGGTCTTATTGTTTATTCTATAGGCCAGTCAATAGAAGAATATCTTAGGGCAATAGCCTTGAGGGTTCCTCCATTCTCTATCAGACCACTAAGTCTAATCTTTTTTATGAATCCGAATTTTGTTCTACATTTTTCTGCCATTCTAACTGGGACATTCTATTGTGTTCCTGGTCAGAGTGGTCAGTAATGGTAGCTGGGCACCATCTAGTTCTTCTGGTCTCAGGCTAGAGGAGGCTGATTGCTTCCTTGAGTCTTTGGTTTTCTTCCCTCTCCTTTTCTCTAGACGAGAAGCGATCAATAGTTGTATCTTAGAGGGCTGCCCGCAATCTCTTGAGATCCCAGATGTTACTCACCAAACTAAGATGTAGAACATTCTCTTTAGAAACTGTGTTATGTCTTGGCTGCAATCTTCAAGGAAGAAGATCTCCAGATCTCTCTCCTGTGGAGCAGCTCGGTGGATTTGAACTGCCAGCCTTTGGGTTAGCAGCCAAGCACTTAGCCATTGCACCAACAGGGCTCCTCCAATAAATGATAGTCATTATCATTGCCATGACAGTTATACTCAGGCCAAGCTTAACTGGGGAGGTGAGAAGTAAGTGGGGAAGAATCCTTGAGTCTCTGTGGGTGGACTGCCACCTGCAAACATGTTCTCTCCAGCACACCTCCCAATCAGTCCCCTTTGCCATAGGCCAGGCACTGAGTGGACGTGGAGTTGACCATGACACAGTCCTGGCCTCATGCAAATGCTCCTTAGCACTTCTGGGGTGATCCACATGGTTGGAGCTACAAGCCTTCCTGGCACAGAGCTCTCTGTGAGCTGAGGCAGTCAGGGAGGGCTCCTGGGAGGTGGTGGCCTTGATCCAGAGCTGTTGCTGTTATGTTCAGGCTTCACATTGCACAACCCCAGGACACGCCCTTTGCCCTGTGCTCCATACCACGCAATGTCGTGGCTCTGATTTTGATAAACGTGATAAACACTTGCCCTATGCCAGGTGCAGTTCTAAATGCTTTACAAATATTAGGTTATTTGCTCCTGACGATAATGTTACAAGGTAGGTCCTATGATTACCCAAACCAAACCCGTTGTCATCTAGTCAAGTCCAACTCATAGTGACCCTGTAGGACAGAGTAGAACTGTCCCATAAGGTTTCCAAGGAGTAGCTGGTGGATTCGAACTGCCGACCTTTTGGTTACCAGCAACCAGGGCTCCAGGCCCTGTGATAATTCCTGCTTTTCAATGAGGAGGAAATAAATCACAGGAAGTGCCCTGGCCATCCAGAAAAAGGTACTGCTGGGATTTAATCCTGGCTAGCTGTGCCATCGAGTCGATTCTGACTCATAGCGCCCCCATGTGACAGAGTAGAAGTGCCCCCTACGGTTTTGTTGGCTGTAGTCTTTGCTGGAGCAGATCACCAGGCCCTTCTCACCCCGAGCCAACAGGTAGATTCAAATTGTCAGCCTTGCTGTTAGCAGCTGAGCACTCAACTGTTGCACCACCAGGTCACCTTACAGAACCCCACGTGTAGGCTTCACCCGGTCACTTCGCTGCTGTTGTTAGCTGCCGTCAAGTCGGCACCAGACTCCTGGCGACCCCGTGCACAACGGAATGAGACACTGGCTGGTCCTGCACCAGCCCCATCATCACTTGGGGATCGGACTGTTGTGATCCACAGGGTTTTCACTGGCTGATTTTTGGAAGTAGATTGCCAGGCCTTTCTTCCTAGTCCATCTTAGTCTAGAAGCTCTGCTGAAACCTTCTCAGCATCATAGCAACACGCACGCATCTTCTGAAAGCTGCGCCTGAGATGCATAGGCCAGAACTGAACCTGAGTCTCCTGCATAGAAGGCGAGAATTCTACCACTGAGCCGTCACACCCACCTGGTTCTAGGTGGACTTAAATCCCCGCAATACCTTTTGTTAGGTGACCAGGATGAAAGAAGGTGTTTTAGGGACTCCCTGGGTGGTACAAACAATTAATACCCTCAGCTGCTAACTGAAAGGTTGGAGGTTTGAGTCTACCCAGAGGTGCCTCAGAAGAAAAGCCTGGTGATCTAATTCCAAAAAACCAGTCTTTGAAAACCCTGTGGAGCACAGTTCTACTCTGACACACATGTGGCTGCCAAAAGTTGGAGTCTACTTGATGGCAACTGGTTCTAGAACTCACACCCTAACCACTACACCACCCTGCTGCTTCCCCAGGTCATTTCTCCTTTTCTTTTCCTGGTCACTTACCACACTTTGTCTCTCGCCTCACCCCTCATGAATAAAGCAGGCAGAGCAAAAATGTCAACCTGGCTCCCAGATGTGACCCTGAGGGGCCTCAGCAAGGGCCCCACATGCCAGAGTCGCCCTCAGGAGTGCCAGTGACCCCATTTGGGAGTCTGACCTGAAAGTCTTTTGGGGGTGGGGGGTTGAACATGCATTTAGCTAAGGGGGCCCAGGGTCCTGAGGCTGCTCAGGGGCTCCCAGGTGACAAGGAGGAGGAAGCAGAGGAGGTGGCTCCCAGCTGGCAGCTGTCACTCCTCCTCTTAGCTCCTGGCACTGCACCTGGCACATACTAGGTCCTCCGTAAATATTTGTTGACATGGGAATCTCAAGGAAAACACTTCCTGGTTCCCTAGGGAGCCTGAGACTCACCCAGCTCCACCTGGTAGCAGGGATGGGATGCTCACAGTTTCTAAGCAAAGGGTGAAGGAAGAAAACCAGCATTTCCTAAGCTATCTACTCTGAGTCACTCTGTTCTAAAAAAGCCTGGAGTTGGAGCCCAAAATTTGGCAGTTCGAACCCACCCAGAGGTGTGTCAAAAGTAAGGTCTGGTGATCTGTTTCCAAAAGGTCACAGCCATTGGAAACCCTGTGGGAGCAATTCTACTCTGCACACACAGGGCCTCCAGGAATCAGAATCAACTTAATGGCAACTAACAACGACAACAAGTTGGAGCTGTGGACCTTTGCAGTACACAGAGGTTTCGTTGGGTTGGAGTGGTCAGAGAGGGCTTCTGAGAGGAAGGAGGTGGCCTCGGTCCATTTTTGTCTGTTTTGATTGGGGGCTCCACACGGCACAACAACAGGGGCCACCCAAGCCAGAGAGGTAGGTCTCATCGTTTTCAGTGCTACAGATGAGCAAACCAAGGGCCAGTTGTCCAAAATCACACAGCTAAAACCTAGGGTGACCAACCATCCCAGCTTGTCTGGGCCCCTCTGTTTAGTGCAAAAAGTCCCATGTCCCAGGGGGAGTTTTGTTGTTGTTGTTGGGTGCCATCGAGTCAATTTTCGACTCATTAGTGACCCCATGTGACAGAGTAGAACTGCCCCACAGGGTTTTCTAGATTGTGGTGAAGTGCTCAGCTGCTAACTGAAAGGTTGGTGGTTTGAACACACCAGCCGCCCCACGGGAGAAAGATGTGGCAGTCTGCTTCTGTAAAGATTACAGCCTTGGAAACCCTACGGGTAGTTCTACTCTGTCCTTTAGGGTCGTTACGGGTGGGAATTGACTCAGCAGCAATGGGCTTTTGAAATCTTTACTGGAGCAGATCGTCAGGTTTTTCTCCTGTGGAGCACTTACCACCAGGACTCCTTGGAAACCTCCCTAGTCCATGGCAAATTGGGGTGACTGGTCACCCTATTTTTAGTGCCTAGTAACCAGCTGCTGTGGAGCCGACTCCAACTCATGGCAACCCCATGTGTGTCAGAGTAGAACTGTGCCCCACAGGGTTTTCAGTGGCTGATTTTTGGGGGAAAGTAGATCGCCCGGCCTTTCTTCAGGGGCACCTCTGGGTGGATTTGAACACTCAACATTTAGGATAGCAGCCGAGTACATTAACCACCCAGGGACTCCTGTGTTTAGTGAAAGGGTAGAATGTGATTCCAAGACCAGCCGACCGCCACAGCCCCTCATCCCCCAGCACCAGCCTGCCCTTTTCAATTCTGCTCCCCCTTTCTCTTCTGAATTCATCAGCTATAGTCCCAGTGGTCCCTGGAGAGCCGCCCTGTCCCACGCCTTCTGTGGATTTCCCCAATGCCCAGAGCTGTGCTTTCCCTCCCTTCTGGCTCCTTATCTTCCCTTGTCTTCTTGTGGAAGAAGAGATAAAAGTAATTCTTATGGCCGCCTCTCCACTGGCGGGGACCAGCCCGGCCCCCTCCTGCCGCATTTCCCTGGCCCGGCCAGATAAAGGGTTAGGCCCAAGCACATGTCATTTTCTTTGTGTGAAATCAATATTCAGCAAAGTTTATCTGCCCGACATAGCAGGAAGTGCTAATTTCATCCGCGTCAATTATTTTGATGAATGTTCATAATGCCCGGAGTGTGAGAAGAAGATAAAAGAATTACTGGAATAACGCGCACACGTAGGCCTCACCCCCGAGTTCACACTGGCAGCCTGGGGAAGGGAGGGGCTGTGAGAGACTGCTGCCCTGGCCTCGTCCTCACAGGCGCTGCCTATTCAAAAACCCTTGGGAAGCAGGAGCAGGAGGAACCTCTCCGCCACAGTGTTATCAATCCTTGATTTTTAGGACTGAGCAGCGATTTCCAACCGGGGGCAATTTTGCCCCTCAGGGGACATTTGGCAACATCTGGAGGTATTTTGGTTGGGGTGAGGGTGCTACTAGCACCTGGTTAGTCAAGGTCAGGGATGCTGCTCAATGTCCTACCATGAGCAGGGTGGCCCCACCACAAAGAATCACACAGCCCAAAATGTCAATAATGTTGAGGCTGAGAAACCTTGGAACAGAGTTATTACCGTTGTTAGTTGCCGCCAAGTTGGCCCTGATTCGTGGTGACCCCACATACAACAGAACAAAGCATTGCCTGGTCCTGTGCCATCTTCACAATCGTTGGTATGCTCGAGCCCACGGTTGTGGCCACTGCGTATTTTGAGTGCCTCCCAACCAAGGGGGGCTCAGCTCCCAGTGTTATATCAGAAAATGCTCTTCACTGCTCCATCCTGGGAGCCGGGTAGATATGCAGAGTCTCAGGCCCCACCCCAGATCTACTGAGTCAGACTCTGCATTTTAATATGATCCTGGGTCTGTGAGCACGTGGCTGTTTAAGAAGCACAATCTTCCAAATTGCCCAGGTAGGTCACCAGGCCTTTCTTCCTGGTCTGCCTTAGTCTGGAAGCGCCACTAAAACTTGTCCACCAAAAGTGACTCTGCTGGTGTCTGGAGGCATAGCTTCCAGCATCACAGCAACACACAAGCTCCCACAGTACGACAAACTGACAGATGAACGGTGGAGCCCCTGGGTGGTACAAAGGGTTCGTGCACTCGGCTGCTAACCAAAAGGTTGGCCATTCGAGTCCACCCAAAGCTGCCTTATGAGAAAGGCCTGGCGATCTACTTCCCCAAAAATCAGCCATTGAAAACTTTATGGAGCACAGTTCTACTCTGACGCACACGGGGTCGTCATGAGTAGGAGTTGGCTCGACAGCAACGGGCTGCCTTCTGGTTGTTGTTGGGTGCCACCAAGTCGACAGTGACCCCATGCGACAGAGTAGAACTGCCCCGTAGAGTTTTCTCGGCTGTAATCCTTACGGAAGCAGGTCGCCAGGTGCTTAGAGGCAGCTAAACATGGGCAATCTGGAAGACCGTGCTTCTCAAAGTGCCACATGCTCACGGATCCAGGATCGTATGAAAACGCTGAGTCTGATTCAGTAGGTCTGGGGTGGGGCCTGAGACTCTGCATATCTACCCGGCTCCCAGCTGAGCTGGGAGAATCTCACCTTGCATAGGGAGATGGAGGGATACGCTACTGCTGTCAAGGTGGGGCAGCATCTTGGGTCTCTTTTTGGTATCTCTGGGCATAATACAAATAACAGTTAAAAACCATTGCTGCCAGGTCGATTCCGACTCATAGCGACCCTGTAGGACACAGTAGAACTGCCCCACAGGATTTCCAAGGCTGTAAATCTTTATAGAAGCAGACTGCCACGTCTTTCTCCCACGAAATGGCTGGTGGGTTTGAACTGCCGACCTTTTGGTTAGCAGCCAAGTGCTTAATCACTGCACCACCAGGGCTCCTTATAGTTAAAATGCACAGGGGTAAATATTTCTAAATCCTGTGTGTCCAGAAGACATGAAGAAAAAATGTTCTCATCTGCAAGCAGGCAGAGGTATTAGGTACTTTTTTCTGGAATTAGCCTGCTTGGGGTCAAGCCCTGCATCTTGACTTACTTTGGGGGTTCCTAATTTTCTATATTTACTATGTATTGTCTCCTTCTCCTTGCCAGAACACAGTTTCCACAAAGCTGGGGATCTTTTTTTTATTCACTGTTGTATTCCCAGTCCTTAAGATGGCGTCTGCCAAATATATATATGTCTTTAGTGCATTTTTATTGAGTGAATACATATGCCTCAGTTTTCTTACCTGTAAAACAGGAATGTTGTGTTGTTATCTGTAAGGACTCAAACATACCAAAGATCATGAACATGGTGCAGGACCGGGCAACGTTTTGTTCTGTTACGCATAAGGTTGCCATGAGTCAGAGGCAACTCAATGGCAACACTAGCAAGAAAATGGTGGTGATAATAATCACAGCAACATCATGCGGTAGTTGTATAAACGCCTTGGCAGACAGTCTGGTTCCGATGAAGCACTCAATAAATGTATGTGATTATCATTTAGGAGCCCTGGTGGGTGCAGTGGTTAAGCTCTTGGCTGCTAACCTAAAGATTGGCAGTTCAAACTCACCAGCCGCTCTGTGGGAGAAAGATGTGGCAGTCTGCTTCCATAAAGATTACAGCCTTGGAAACCCTATGGGGCAGTTGTGCTCCATCCTATAGGGTCGCTATGAGTTGGAATCGACTTGACAGCAACAGATTTGGAGCCCTGGTTGCACGGTGGTTAGAGCTCAGCTGCTAAGCAAAAGATTGGCAGTTCGAACCCATGGGAGAAGAATATGGCAGTCTGCTTCTGTAAAGATTACAGCCTTGGAAACCCGATGGGGCAGTTCTACCTGCTATGTATATTGTTCCAGTTACTATTGCTTGGTAACAAATTGTTCTAATCATAATGGCTTAAAACAACTCTGGATCGTACGGGTTGGGAAATCAGACAGAGTAAACCTGGGATGACTTGTCTGGGGCCTCCACTTGGAACACTCAAATTCAACCCCTGGGGGGTGGAATTATCTGGGGACAACTTCACTCCCACGTCTGGAACTTGGGCTGGGTTGACTGGAAGGAAAGACAGCTGGCTACAGTGCCTACATGTGGCCTCCCTGTGTTGCTTGGGCATCCTCACAACATGGCAGCCTCAGGGGAATCAGACTTCTTACATGGCTGTCATTTGAATGGCCTTTTATGACAATCACATGATATCTCTCCCGCCATACTTGATTGGTTGAAGCAGTCACATGCCCACCCAGATTGAAGGGAAGGGACATAGACCCCACCTCTCAGTGGAGGGGTATCAAAGAATTTGGGGGTCATGTGTTAAAACCACCACACAAGGTAACCTATATGTACACACGATTTAACCATTTCTTTGCCATGGGTGTTGAGGACACAAAGCCAAACGCCTTTTCTATTTGGCCAGCCTAAACTATGTGGCATGGAGGAGGAGCACCAAGCAATGTTGTGTTCCGGTCCTTCTAACGTCATTCACTTCAGCCTCCATGGGAAATACCCCGCCTTCTAACAAAAGTCAGCAGTGCTTTTTTTTTTAAAAACAAATATATTTGAGGACGCTGCTTCTAGGAGGAAATGCGGTGTGTCGATCACATAATATATGATGTTGTGAGCAGGTGTCATGATAGTATATGATAAAATATTATGAGCAGATGATATGCTATGTATTACGAGCAGGTGATATATGACGCCATATTACGATTATAGATGATGATGTATTGTGTATCCTGGCATCTGTGGGAGATTATGTATTCACACACTCGGCCGCTGGGAAACTGATTTAGGAACTTCGTTCAACTCGCCTACCTCTGGCTCTGCCAATCAAAGTCTCTTTTGCTGAGTGGGACGGAGGATCAAAACTCTTTAAGCCTGGGGACTAAGCCATGTGTGGATTTGGGATTTCTGGGGATTTTAGGCCCATGGACCACAAATTCTGAACATATCGCAACCTGCCCAGAGCTTTGGGTCTGGCAGAACTGGTTCTGGGATCTGTTTGTAGCGTGAGCAATACTGAGAATAAAATTGCTGTGGGCCAGTGGCCGGTTCAAGGTATGTAAAGAAAAAGCTGGGTATACTCATGATCTTGAAACTAAATTCTAAGGAACGCAAATGGAATCAAGGGGGAATATCTGAGAGTAAGAACAGGAGCCCTTTGGAGTTCATTTCACGGAAGTGACTATCAGATGAATACCAATGCAAATACCCTGTAGATAAACAATCCCGTGCCTCATCAATTCAGAGGGACGGAGGGTGCAGAGAAGAGTTTGAATAGTAGCAGCAGGTCTGAAAACTAAATATCCTCCAATCAATAAAAATCCAGTTCCTTCACATAAAATTCCAAGTTGAGGTCTTGCATTTCTAAAGGCAGAGATGAGATTCGCTGGTCATTAACAATTGTGGAGGAGGTAGGGTGTAGTGTCTTGGGGTGTGGGCCCAGAGGGAGCCGGCAGGCGTTCAAATCCAGGTTCTATCTGGTCTTGGCTGGGTGACTGCAGGCAGGTTACAGAACCACTCTGTGCCACAATGGTAATTCCCATCTCACAGGGTGGTTTTGAGGATTTAAGAGACAAGAAGTGCTTAGCCACCACCGATCTGTCAGTCTGTCCTACTATGGTGGCTTGTGCATTGTTGTGATGCCAGAAGCCAAGCCATGGATATCTTGGGTACCAGCAGGGTCACCCGTGGAGGACAGGTTTCCGTAGAGCTTCCAGGCTAAGGCAGACAGGAAAGAAAGGCCTGGTGATCTACTTCTGAAAATTAGCCAACGAAAACCTTAGGGGTCACAACGGAACATTGTCCCATTCACTTGCTTTGGACAGGTCATCGGAGGGACCAGCTGGACACCATGTGGTGAAGTAGAGGGCTAGCGAGGGTGAGGGAGACCCTCGGGGAGGTGCATTTGTATTACAACCGAAAGGATGGACTTGAACATGCTGGCAATCACGAGGATGACAAAGGACCAGGTGATGTTTCCTTCTTTTGTACATGGTGTCACTACGAGTCTGAGTTGACTCCATGGCAGCTAAAGAGAACAACAATTACAAAGTGCTTGGCATGTTGGACGTACCCAACAAATGCCAAACTCTTATATTTTCACTGTCATGGCTTGAATTGTGTCCCCCCAAAATATGTGTCAACTTGGTTAGGCCATGATTCCCAGTATTGTGTGGTTGTCCTCCATTTTGTGATTCTCCTATGTGTTATAAATCATAATCTCTGCCTGTGGTTAAAGAGGATTAGGGTGGGGTGTAACACCCTTGCTCAGGTCACATCTCTGATCCAAGGTAAAGGGAGTTTCCCTGGGGTGTGGCCTGCACCACCATTTATCTTACAAGAGGTAAAAGGGAAGGCAAGCAAGCAGAGAGTTGGGGACCTCACACCAGCAAGAAAGCAGCACTGGGAGCAGAGCGCATCTTTTGGACCTGGGGTTCCTGCGCCGAGATGCTCCCAGACCAAGGAAAGAGGACACGTCACAAGGACCTTTCTCCAGAGCCGACAGAAAGAGAAAGCCTTCTCCTGGAGCCGGTGCCCTGAATTCAGACTTCTAGCCTACTGGATTGTAAGAGAATAAACTTCTCTTCGTTAAAGCCATCCACTGTGGTATTTCTGTTATACCAGCACTAGATGACTATGGTAATCACCAATGAACCTATTTACTCAACAATTAAAATGCCACCCTCCTTAAAGACAATATCACCTCTGGAGTAGATAAAATATATTCCCGGAAATCTTGCTTCAACTCCAAAATGTGCCCAGCACCCCGTTCTCATCGCTGGAGCAGGGGTAGACCTCCACATTGTCAAAAAGGTTAGGTGGAGCCATTGGCAAATTTAAGGTAAATAAAACATTTCAAAGTTATAGACATTAATTACACTCCTCATTCATGAAGCTTCCTTTTTTTTTTAATAACCCAAGAGCTAGACTCCTAAGCTCAGAAGAAAGAGCTCTCTTACTGATTCTCACCAAAGGGGAGGTGGCTGCCTTTCTGGGACCAAGAGCAAAGATCCAAAGGAGTGGTCTTTTCCCACCCCCAAGTTCTTTCTGGCCCTGGTTTCATCCAAAGCAGTTCCAGCCTCAGCATGATTGATGTTTGAGGCTGGATCATTCTTTGTTGTGGGGACTGTCCTGTGCATTATAGGATGTTTAGCAGCACCCTTGGTCTCTACCCAGCAGAAGCCAGTAACACCACACCCCCTAGTTGTGCTGCCCAAAAATGTCTCTAGACATTGTAAAATCATCCCAGGTTGAAGACCACGAATCTAAAGGCTCACACAGACCTCAGGGTACCTGGGTGCAATCTTTATGAACACCAATGTATAATCGTTCTTTGCAAGTTAAGGCAGGCTTCCTGAGTGATATTCAAAAAAGGGGCAGTCCAAGAGACAGAAAGGGCCACATAAATCAGAGACTGCATTAGCCTGAGACCTGAAGAACTAGATGGTATCTGGCTACAACCAATGATGGCCCTGACAGAGAACACAACAGAGAATCCTTGAAGGAGCAGGACAGCAGTGGGATGCAGACCTCAAATTCTCATAAAACAGACCAGACTTAATGGTCTGAGACTAGAAGGACCCTGGAGGTCATGGTCCCCAGACCTTCTGTTAGCCCAAGACTGGTACCATTCCCAAAGCCAACTCTTTAGACAGGGGATTGGACTGAACTATAAGATAGAAAATGACACTGGTGAGGAGTGAGCTTCTTGGCTCAAGTAGACACATCAGACTATGTGGGTAGCTCCTGTCTGGAGGGGAGATGAGAAGGCAGAGGGGGACAGAAGCTGGCTCAACGGACACGGAAATAGAGAGTGGTGAGAAGGAGTGTGCTATCTCATTGGGGGAGAGCAACTAGGAGTACATACCAAAACCAAACCAAACCCAGTGCTGTCGAGTCGATTCCAACTTATAGCGACCCTGTAGGACAGAGTAGAACTGCCCCATAGAGTTTCCAAGGAGCATCTGGCGGATTCGAACTGCTGACCCCTTGGTTAGCAGCCGTAGCACTTAACCACTACACCACCAGGGTTTCTAGGAGTACATAGCAAGGTGTATATAAATTTTTGTATGAGAGACTGACTTGATTTGTAAACTTTCACTTAACGTACAATTAAAAAGGTCAAGAAACGCAAAAAAAAAGAGGGGCAGATCCATGGGCTGGATTATCACCCAAGCAATTGGAGTAGGAGGCTCTTAACACAGCGTTCTCGGTCTTTGATGGATCAATTAGATAAAAAGAAAACATCAAGGATCTGAATAAGACAATTAATAAGGGTAAATGGCAGGAAGTGTGGTGAAGAGAGGGTGGATTTTGGAGACAGACAGAGGGAGCTTGAATCCTGGCTGCATGTTTCTGGTTATATAAGCCTTGTTATTGAGGCTTCCAGGCCTGGGCTTCCCTGGCTGTGAAGTGGAGAGAGTGATGCCCTCCCAAGGCTACTCTGGAGTCCAATGAAATGCTGTATATAAAACATAGGCCACGGTTCCTGGCCCTTCTTAGGCAGTCAGTACATGGTCTCTATTGTTATAACCTTATCTTCTTGTTGCTGTTAGCTGGTCTTGAGTCATCACCCAACTCATGGTGGCCTCATACACAACAGGATTGGACCGTTGTGATCCATAGGGTTTTCATGGGCTGGTTTTTGGAAGTAGCTTGCCAGCCCTTTCTTCCTAGTCTTCACCTGGACGTTTTGCTGAAACCTGTTCAGCATCATAGCGACACACAAGCCTCCACTGATAGATGGGTGGTGGCTGCCCACGAGATGCATTGGCCAGGAATCAAAACCAGGTCTTCTGCATTATAGCTTTGTCTGTACATATATAAACCTCTGTATCTGTTAGAGATTGAATTGCTTCCCCTTCCCCTCAAATTGATATTGAAGTCTTGATCCTTGGTACCTGTGAATGTGACCTTGTATGGAAATAGTCTTTGAAGATGTTATCAGTTAGGTAAACATGAGGTCATACCTGAGTAGGGTGGGTCCTAATCCAATGAATGGCTGAATTGCAAATAGTTGAGTGGTGCCCTTGTTCAGAAGAGATACAGAGACACAGAGGAAGGACGGCCAACTGCAGATGCATCTATAAGCCAAGCTGGGACCACCAGAAGCTGAGAGAGACAAGGCAGGATCTTCCCTTGGGGCTTCGGAGAGACCATGCTAACACCCTGAGTTCAAGCTACTAGCCTCCTCCAC
Source organism: Elephas maximus indicus (assembly GCF_024166365.1). NCBI lineage: Eukaryota > Metazoa > Chordata > Mammalia > Proboscidea > Elephantidae > Elephas > Elephas maximus. The sequence continues at coordinate 11,692,812 of NC_064840.1, forward strand.
CCGTCTGTCAGTTTGTCACACTGTGGTGGCTTCGTGTTGCTATGATGCTGGAAGCTATGTCACTGGTATTTCAAATACCAGCAGGATCACCCATGGTAGGTAGGTTTCAGTGGCGCTTCCAGACTAGGACAGAGCAGGAAGAAAGGCCTGGTGATCCACTTCCAAAAACTAGCCAATGAAAACCCTATGGATCGCAATAGAAGACTGTCCAATATAATGCTGGAAGATGAGCCCCCACGTTGGAGGGCACTCAAAATACACAGTGGCTGCAACTATGGACTCTAACGTACCAACGATCATGAAAATGGTGCAGGACCGGGCAAGGTTTTGTTATGTTGTACACAAAGTCAACATGAGTTGAGCCAGCTTGACGGCAACTAACAACAACCCTCACAACAACTGTGGTAGAGTGACTGCCTTGAATGAAGGCCCATTCCTTGTAGCTGCCCCCTTTGCCATGTGACTTTGCAGCCCCTCCCCTCAAAGGGTGGAGTCAATTTCCCCTCAGCTTGAATCACAGTCTTATGACTTGTTTGACCAATAGAATACAGCAGAAATGATGATGTCTAGTTCTGAGCCTAGGCCTCAAGAGGCTGTGTGCCTGTCTGCTCTTTGCTGGAGCCCTGCCTCTGCCATGAGAACAGGCCTGGGCCAGCCTTCTGAAGGATGAAAGGCCACAAGGACCAGCACTCAGTCAGTCATCCCAGCTGAGGCCACCCTAAAGTAGCCAGCCCCCAGCCAAGCCCTCGGCTGACGGTAGACACATGCGTGAGCCCAGCAGAGATCAGCCAAGCCTTGCCTAAACCACAACAACTGCCCGACTGACCCACAGACTGTGGGCAGTGACAGTTACTGTTTTCAGCAGTGAGCTGGGGGAGGGTTTGTTACACAGCAAAAGCTGATACAAAAGCCTTAAGAAAACAAACAACAAAAAAACCCAAACCTGTTGCTGTCGAGTTGATCCCGACTCATAGTGACCCTACAGGACAGGGTAGAATGGCCTCATGGTATTTTCCAAGGTGTGTGCGCAGCTGATGGATTTGAACCGTCTATCTTTTTTTGTTTTGGTTAGCAGCCGTAGTTCTTAAACCACTGAGCCACCAGGGTTCCTAAAGCTTTAAGAGGTAGGTATTGCTATCAATGGAGTCCCTGGGTAGTGCAAATTGTTAGCGTGCTTGGCTGCTAACCGAAAAGTTTGAGGTTCGAGTTCACCCAGAGGCTCCTCGTAAGAAAGGCCTGGTGACCTGCTTCCAAGGAATCAGCCAGTGAAAACCCTATGGAGCAGTTCTACTCTGACGCACACGAGGCCACCACGAGTCGGAGTCAAGTTGACAACTTTATTTTTACTTTTACTAGTATCAACATCTCAATCTTCTGGTGAGAAAACTGAGGTTCAGAGTTATTAATTAATTTGCCTAATTCAGAGAGCTAATTAGTGGCCAGGTGAGGACTGAAACTCAAGCAATCAACCCCAAAGTCTCTGCTCTTACCTTCTACACATACTGCCTCCTGGGGCTGTCTTACCACCTGTGTGTCCCCAGGACAACACAGGACTTGACATGGTCTAGGTGCTCAGCTGCAACAATGGGCGAAATGTATCAAAGACCATGGAGGTGGTGCAGGACCAGGCAACGTTTTCGGCAACGTTGCCGACTCCGTGGCGACTCACACCAACAACAGAGTGCTCATTTAACATCACTTGAATGAATGGTTTAGTATTCACTTTAAATTTCAAACGAAAGTGCTAGCAATGACAAGCACTGGGTAGAGGGATCATGAGTGGTTTTTGTTTTTATCAACTTCTGTCCTAGTTTCCTAGGGAGCCCTGGTGGCACAGTGGTTAAGCACTCTGCTGCTAACCAGAAGGTTAGTGGTTGGAACCCAGCAGCCACTCCGCGGGAGAAAGATGTGGCAGACTGCTTCCATAAAGGCTTACAGGCTTGGAAACCCTCTGGGGCAGTTTTACGTTGTCCTATAGAGTTGCTATCAGTCAGAATTGACTCGATGGCAATAGGTTTTTGGGGTTTGGCCATGATAAAATATCTCAAAGTGGGTGGTTTTAAAGAACAGAATTTTTTTTTTTTTTTTTTCTCATAGTTCTGGAGGCTGTAAGTCCAAATCAGGGTCTCTGCTGTGTCCATTCCTTCTGCGGGCCTCTCTCCTAGATTCTGGTGACTGCCAGCAGTCCCGGGCACTCCGTTTCTGCTTATAACGGCATCTGTCTCCTTCTTCACATGGCACCCCCCGCCCCGTGTGTCTGTCTCTGTTCCCTTTATAAGACCCCACTCTGAAGGGATTAAGTTTAGGACTCATCCTATTAGGTATGACCTTATTAACATAACAAAAGAAAAACCCTATTTCCAAACAGGGTGACACCACAGGTACAGGGATTAAGACTTCAACATAGATATGTGGGCAACAGTCCATAACAGCTTCCTTGTACTTGTTAGTTTTAAAGGAAAAACCCAGAGGAATATTATTTATAAAACAACGCTCCGAGATCAGAAGAACAGAGGGCAAGACTGGCCTTGGGTGGATTCAGAGCTAATAATTCTTTCCTCAGTGGTGGTCAGCGTAGACTCCAAGCCTCACCTTTCTGGGGTCTTCCCAGAGCCCCGACATCTCACATTCTCATCCCAGCGTCTCAAACCCTTGCCTTACAGAAGCAGAAAACCAAACCCCAAAACCAAACCCATTGCCATCCAGTCAATTTCAACTCATGGTGACCCCATGTGTTACAGAATAGAACTGCTCCGTAGGCTTCTTGGCTGTAATCTTTACAGAAGCCAATCACCAGGCCTTTCTTTTGCAGTGCTGCTAAACGTCGCTGAGCGGGTTCAAACCATCAACCTTTAGGTTAGTAGTTGAGCGTAAACCCAGAAACCAGTTCTCAATTTCCCCATCCACCCAAGAACATCCTGGAAAATCCAAAGACCAGGGCATTTGCCTATTAGATTTTTGTTGTTGTTTTTGCTCTTTTTTTTTTTTTTTTTTAAGTAAAGGAATGACAAATACCATACAAATTACACAATTAGTACGGAATGTAGTTCTTTAGCCGCCAAACAACGCTTGAAGCTGACAAAAAAAAAGAAACTCAACAGCCTACTAAAGAACAATTTCATTTAGCAGATAATTTAGACTCGTGTAATTATTTTCTTACTTTTCTTAAAACCCAAAATTCTCACAGTATTTCAAGGACCTTACTGGTGTTCCTAACTAGGAAAGCCTTTGCCAAATTAGCAATGTGGCTCTTTGCGAGAGCAATATGTCCCTTTTATTTGGAAAGAGGGGATTGAATTCTCTGTGGTGTCTTGTGTGTATTGATGTGGGTTCTTTAAAGTGTCACCGCTAACATGCTTCTGGACCTGAGCCAAATTATGCAATGTTTGGCAGGCGTTTGGTGCAGACAAAGGGAGGAAGTTTGGTCAGTCACTGAAATTCTTTCTGGAACTCTTGGTATTGACTAGTGAGGTCTGAGTCTTAGTTTTCCAACTGGGGTACACGTCTGGATGACGCGCCGGATTGTGATCTGAGCGTAGGTTGAAGGTCAGGTGGGGAGTGGAGGGCGGAGAAATTTAATGACCTTAGGTGGACCCCACCCAGTCATAGGTGGACCCAGAGCTGATAAATCCTTCAGCAGTGGAATCCGGAACAGGCATCAATTTAGGAGCAAAGCTAAATTCCATGTATGTATGTAGCCTTGGGAAAGGGCTAACTGAATTGCATTAGTTAGGATTGGCTAGGTCATGCCATGGTAAGAAGCAGTCCGATGACCTCATGGTTTAAAACAGCAAAGGCCCGTTCCATTTGTCCAGCGTGGGTCAGCAGGTGCCCTTCTGCTGTTTGAAGTCACCCAGGGATCCAAGCTGGAGAAGCCACTGCCATTTTACGACAGGGCCATTGTAACATATGTTTCTCAAATTTGTGCAGCAAAGGAAGAGAGCACTGAAGCACTGAGCACCAGAAATGAAATGCTTTGACCAGGAAGCCATGTGACTACTTTTGCTCATACTGAATTGGCCAGAACCTGTCACATGACCGCATCTAATTTCAAGGGTGCTTGTAAGCCCTGGTTTTTTTTTTTTTTTTGTAACCCCTTTAGGGGAGGAGTCCCTGCGTGGTACAAACAGGTAAACACTGGGCTACTAAATGAAAGGTTGGCACTCCTGGAGGTGCCTCGGAAGAAAGGCCTGGTGATCTACTTCTGAAAACTCAGCCATTGAAAACTCCGTGGAGCATGGTTCTACTCTAACACACGTGGGCTCTCCGTGAGTCAGGGTCGACGTGTCGGCAACTGGTTTGGTTTTTTGGTTCACCACCCTGAACCTGGAAGTAGAGAAGTGGATATTGTGGACATTAATGATATCTACCATGGGAATCTTGGAATGTTGGGAGGGAGGTCAGAGATCTTTGGGATCTGGGAAATTGGCTGCCAAGAGTGGCTTCCCCTCGGATAGTAAATTTGTCACTGATTATTATTAATGGCAGGATTCCCACGACTTTATTGTTTTTGCGTCTCCTTATATTCTGAAAAGAGCATCTACAAACATCTTATTTAATCTTTCCAGTAATAAGAACTTTTTAACAAAAACCACTAGCCATGTATAGGTTGTCTCGTCAAATCCTATGAGGGCTATATTACCATGAATCCCCGTTTTGCAGATGGAGAAACTGAGGCTCAGAGAGGTTAAGTGGCTTGCCCAAGGTCACACAGCTACTGAGTTAGGACTTGAATTAAGGTAATAAGCATCCACCCTTGAGCCCCAACCAAGCCTTTGTTTTAACGAAGAAAAAAAGGAGAAGGTTGAACAGGGACCAATATGGCTCATTGTGTGAAACGGGACACTTAAGTTGGCTAGAAAACCTCCAACTTAAACGATCAAATAGACAAATGGATTCAGTGATCACTTTGCGGGAAATCTACAGTTTCCAAACTGCCTACTTTCCTCTTCCTTTCTCCGTGATGCATCCTGAATTGTCTATAAGCCAGGCAGCGATCGACAGAGTAGGATTTGGGTTGGTTTTTTTGGATGCAGTGTGGTAGGGAAGGGGACAGTGAGACAGCAGCAAGGTCTTCTCTCCAAGGACCCAGAGGTGGGAGGGGGCTTCTTGGTGAGCTTCACAAGGCCAGAGGTGATGCCCTATCTGCCTTATTGGAGCCTTGGCCCCATCTGTTTTCCTGCTGTTGCTAGAGGTTACTGACCTGACCCCTTTCACCAGCACTTAGAGAAAGGAGTGTTGAAATACGCTCACGTCAACGAGCCCTGAAAACCCCGCATCCGAAGAAAACCCTTTAGAGCAGCGCTGCTCAGTAGAACTTTCTGCAGCGCCGGAAATATTCCTCTGCACCGCCCAATATGGTAGCCACTAGCCACGTGCTGCCGCTGAGCACGCGACAGGTGGAGAGTGAGAACAAAGAACTGAATTTTTCATCTTGTTCAATTTAAATAGCCACTTGTAGCCATGGCTACCATATTGTATAATGCAACTTTTAGGACCCAAAAACACATTGCCGTTGAGTCAATTCCAACTCACGATGACCCCACGTGTAGCAGAATAGAACTGCTCTGTAGGGTTTTCTTGGCTGTAATCTTTATGGAAACAGATTGCCAGGATTTTTTCCCTTGGCACCGCTGGGTGGGGTTGAACCATCAAATGTTCGGGTAGTAGTCAAGCACAAACTGTTTGCACCTCCCGAGGGCCTCTGACTTTAGGTCCAAATCCATTGCTGTCCAGTTGATTCTGGCTCACCGCAACCCTACAGGACAGAGTAGAGCTGCCCAGGGTTTCCAGGGCTGTGATCTTTGCGGAAGCAGACTGCCACACCTTTCTCCCGGGGAGCGGCTGGCGGGTTCCCACTGTCAACCTTTTGGTTAGCAGCTGAGTGCTTAACCACTGCACCACGAGGGTTTCTAACTTTAGCACAGTGCTAAAGGACAGCTTGTGAAGTAGTTCACAAACACGGCGTTAAGGAACATTGACTCAAGTGGTGAGAAATTATTGTTTTTTTTTTCCCTATTGTCTTCCTCCAACTATGAGATTCCAGCATGGAGAAAGTCTCAGTTGGCTCTGGTAGGTCTTTAACACCTTTCTAGTGATTACTTCGAGCCCTGGTGGCAAAGTGGTTAAGAGCTCAGGGTGCTAATCATAAGGTCGGCAGTTCAAATCCACCAGCTACTCCTCAGAAACCCTATGGGCCAGTTATGCTTTGTCTTATAGGGTTCCTATGAGTCAGAATTGACTCAATGGCACACAACGATGATTACTCACCCTACCATCCCCGTTTTTTTAAGAAAGAGAGAACATAACCAGGTCTGGAGCTTTCAGCTGGCAAAGGTGTTTGCCTTAAATTTAATAGCATTATTTTGTTGTTTTTAATTTGTATTAATTTTTATGACTACTTTCAATTTGTGGCAAGAGACACTGGCTTTCTAATTTACGGTAGTGATAGAAAGTTTGATTTTGTACATGGAGTCACCATGTATTGGAGCTGACTTGCAACAACATACAGCACTAAAAACGTGTACAGATATTATTCTTCTAGTTGTTTCCGTACATAGACTATTTTAAGTCTCATTACATCCCTACAAGGTGAATATTACTGTCATGCCCATTTTATAGATGAGGAAACTGAGGTTCTGAGTGGTCATGTCCCCAAGGTCACAGAACTGGGAAGTAGAGAAGCCGGGTCTTCTAACCCAGGTCATCTGGCTCCAGAGTCTGTGCTCGGAATGGCACCCTAACCTCCTGGTTCCCTTTTGTCTCTGCCGTGCCCTCTCCATGACCTGGCACCACCAGAGTGATCTTGTAAAAATGCAAATGGCATCTTGTTTATGTCACTTCCCTGCATAAAACCCTCCAGTGGGTTCCTCGGGACTTCCAATTTAATAAAGCTCCTCTGCATAGTTCCCGTCTTGCTCTCCAACTTCACCTCCTGCAGGTATCCCATAGTACCTGGGCCCCTTCCTGCTGGTCTCCTCCCTGCTCCTGGCTCCTGTCCTCCCTGGGTCTTTGCATTTGCTGTGTCCTCTGCCTGGAGAACCTTCCCCAACCCCTGCTCTGCACCAGCCTGGCTCCTTCTCAGCCTTTAGGTTTCACTTCAGGGACACCTCCTCAGGGATGTTCTCCTTGGCTACTCCAGCTCTACAGCCTTCCCTCCCACGTTCTCTCCTTTTGTCGGCCTCAGCCACTGTGCCCTGTTCACTCCCTTTGTTGCAAACTCACGATCAGCCATCAGTTTGTTAATTGACTGACTTACCTGCTTGTGGTCTGTCTCCCACACTAGTATGTAAGCTCCCAGAGGGGAGGGAGCTGGCGTACTGCTATATCCAATCCAAACCACCCGGCACAGCGTCTAGCCCACCAGACCAGTTGCCGTAAAGTCGACTCTGACCCATGGTGACCCCGTGTGTGTCAGAATATAACTGAGCTCTGTAGGGTTTCCAATGGTTGATTTTTCAGACGTTTTTCAGATTGCCAGGCCTTTCTTCTGAGGTACCTCTGGGTGGACTCGAATCTCCAGCCTTTCGGTTAGCAGCTGAGCGTGTTAACCTTTTGCACCACTCAGGGTCTCCACCTGGCCCACAGCAGGTATTAAAAAAAAGTGAATGAAGTGGTGATTGTCATTTGTGGTTCCCATTTTACAGATTAGAAAATTGAGGTTCCAAGAGGCTGAGTAACTCCCCTAATCACACATATGTAGTGTGTGTGTGTGTGTGTGTGTGTGTGTGTGTGTGTTCACACAGGGGTCAGGCTGTGAACCCAGGCAATCTGAAGTGAGTGCCCAAATTTAAACCCCTACATGGCACTGCCTCACCTAGAACATTCTACCCTCCTTTTGTATTCTCAACACATCTGAAAAGCTGTGGCTAGAGGGAGATTGGGGCCCAGCAGAAAGAGAGAAAGGCACAGGAGAGAGCTGAGCAAGGACAGGAAAAAAGAGGCCGAATTTGGAGCAAAGAGAGGAGATGGTGGTGGTAGGGGGGCGGGTAGGGGGAGAGATTTTTCCCATCAATTAACACAGGCTTCATAGAAACGGAAAGTATTCCTGGCAATCTTGCCCTCTTAATACATCATATCTCTAATCCCTGGCGCCCTCTGACCTTACCCATAATCCCTCCTCTTTTGTATGGCTGCCTAAAACCTTCCTCCCCTGAACCAAGTGTTACATCCCCGCCGAGGGTTGAGCAGAAGAAAGGAAGTGGTGGGGAGCGGGTGTGGGGGCCGGGGGAGGTGGAAGACTACATTCTCCTAAGTGTTTGACCAACAAAATCTAGCTAAATTCCCCAGCCCGAGCAGTAAACTGTTCTTCTGAAAGGCCCGGGAGCCTCACCCCGTCTCTTTGGAGCCTCCCTGGCCCCCTCCCCTTCCCTCCTTGCTCCCCCTCCGTAGCTGAGACACAAAGCTGGGCCCTGGATTATCTTAATTTCCATATGGAGAGCTGTGTAAGCCAGTTCAGTGCATGGCCAGTCATTTTGTTCACAACTTTGCAGCAAGCAGGAGCAAAAGCCGCTGGGAAATTAGCCATTCATCCCATCTCACCTTGTGTGTGCATGCATAGATCAGTAAATACAGAGGCACGGGAAACCCAGTCTCCTTTGTTAATTACCGCAGCCTGCCGGCTCGCGGCCACCTCCCCTGAAATTCGCGGCCACTCTTGAATTTAAAGGGAAAAATATAGAACTATGTGTTTTTGCATTTGCTTTTAAGCAGCAGTGGGGTAAAGAGACTTAAGCGTTTGTGTTCCTGGAAATGTGGCAGCCAGGAGATGCCTTAACGTCTTCTTATATCTGCCTCCTTTATACACACGCATACACACACACGTAGAATCTACCACATCCCCCCCACATGCACGCATGCACAAGTCCGTGTCCATCACACACACACACGCTTATACACAGCACACCCAGTTTCATTTATACACGATACATACACATTCCACCTTCATCTTGCATATATACATACACACACACACACACACACACACAGAGTCCATCTCCTTGCCCTCCACACACACACATAGTCCCCCCCATCCTCAATCCCTCCCCCGTCCATAATTCTGGTTTGGGTCTTGCCATCTGACGGCACCTTTCAGCCTCTCCTTCATAACCCTGGCCAGGTCTCCCATCTTCCTTGTGGCCCCCTGACCTCTCCCCACCCTGGCATTGTCCCAAAGGACGCTGGTCTGGAGGGTTTTTCCAGGCAGCCAGCCCCCACTGCCTTCAGGCCGGCCTCACAGCCCCCCCTGCTGTTCCCAAGCTTCCCTGCACCTGCCTGCCTCCTTGAGCTGGAGACCTCCCCCAGTTACCACCCCCAAGCAAAGGCTGGGACTGCTGAGTTGGGGTCCCCCAGCCCCCAGGCCTCCGTTTCCGGGATCTCCCAGCAAGGTTGCATCTTACCCTCCATCACCAGACTCAGGGCCAAGAAAGGGTGTGTGCCCAGGAACGGGAAGAGAAGAGAGAGCAAAGGGGCTTTGGGGGAGAGCAGGAGAGAAAAGCAAAGATGACTCAAGAAAGAAAGAGCCAGGACCCAGCACCCTGGAAAAAAAAACTGCCAGGAAGTTGAGGGAGAGAAGACGGAACAAAGAGAGGAGAATGTCAGCCTGGGGGTAGCCTCCTGGCTATCGAGGGCTGGCCATTTGCAGTGGGCTAAACTCCCGAATCCATTCTTTCCTTCTTCACATGAAGCAGTTCTGCCTCTTGCAGAGCAGGCCGCCTTGGCCTCGGAGCCCGGAGGGCGGCCCCCGGCTCTGCTTCTTCTAGCGTATGGCCCAGGGAAATCCCTGAACCCTTCTGGGCACCACTTGCCTCATCTGAGAAATGGGCTAACCCCTCAGGGGATTGCTGGGAGTCACATCAGCTAAGCAATTAACCGGGGCAGGTGGCTGGTACAGTGGACACACTCAGTAAACGGGACGTAAGGGGTGGCTCTGTTGTTACTACAGCTCACAGCATGGAACCGGTGCTCAATAAATGATAGTAACACAAAGCCTGGCAGACAGCAGGTGCTTAAAAATGGATGGCAGTTCCTCCTGAGGTTGTTATTGTTACGATTAATACCCTAATGCTTCCACTACTCTTGCTACTTCCTCTGTGCTGCAATGACTGGAATGTGTTGTTGTCATTAGGTGCCGTTGAGTCAATTCCAACTCACCGTGACCCATTTGACAGAGTAGAACTGCCCCGCAGGTTTTTCTGGACTGTACTCTTTATGGGAGCAGATTGCCAGATCTTTCTCTTGCAGAGCCACTGGGTGGATTTGAACTGCCAACTTTACTGTTAGCAGCTAAGTTAAGTGCTTAACCGCCGTGCCACCAGAGCTCCTTAATGGGTATGATAGCAAGCCAAAAACCAAACCCGTTGCCGTTGAGTTGATTCCAACTCATAGAACCCTATAGGACAGAGTAGAAGTGCCCCATAGGGTTTCCGAGGAGCAGCCGGTGGATTTGAACTGCTGACATTTTGATTAGCAGCTAAGCTCTTAATCACTGCGTCAGCAGGGCTCCGATAGGTATGATAGAACCTCCCTTGCAAGGTTGATGGAAAGTGATAGTGTATGCATGAAGCACAGGGTCTGAGACACAAAGGCGCTCTGAGGATACAGGAGGTCGTAACTTTGATCTTGATGGACCTTCGCTCCAAGTACATTCCATTTGAGCACTTCCGTGCCAACTTCAGCATGAAGAGCTGGGTGACAGATCTGTTGTTGAGGTGATCTCAAACCTCACCCACTGCAGGGACCTGAACACTGAGCCAGCCTCTCCGATGCCCTTTTTTTTTTCTTTCTGTCTCCCTCCATCTCATCTTCTGAGGTGCAGCTAAGGCGCCAGCCCCCAAGGAGCCCCCTTCCATGGCTCTTTGGCCTGGTGGGAGCGCCTTTGGGAGCCCTGCAGTCCCTGTGTTTCTCAACCAAGCCCGTGTTGCTCTGTATTATAACTGGTCCCTTGCTCGGCTGCTAACCTAAAGGTTGGTGCTTCAAACCTACCCGATGGATCCGAGGGAGAAAGACCTGGCAATCTGCTCCCTTAAAGATTACAGCCTAGGAAATCCTATGGGGAAGTTCTACTCTGTCATATGGGATTGATATGAGTCAGAATGGACTTGATGGAACTGAACAAGTTCAACTGCGAGCAGCGTAAGGGCTGGAACTTTTTCCACTGCTGTTTCCCCAGCACAGACCTATGGTCTGGTATGTAGTAGGAGCTCAATAAAAAAATGTCTGAATGAGCAACTGATCCCTGGAGAACACGTTGAGATTTCTCAGCCACCTCTGCAAAGCCCCTGTCTTCCGCCCAGATTAATGTCCAGAGCATCTTGATTCTCTCTTCCCCTGAGTCCCGCCCAGCCAAATGAGATCCTGTCTGACCTGCGATGATCTCCAGCAGTCCCAGTTTTGCCCTTCCTCCTCCAGGAAGCCTTCCCTGATACCCTAAGCAGCAAGTGGTTGAGTCCGCCTCTGATCTCCCAGAGCCAGTTGGGGTGGCCTCTCCATTTGGGTGGTGCTAATTTTTTTTTAATTCTTCGTTGGTGCAATGGTTAAGTGCTTGGCTGCTAACTGAAAGGTCAGTGGCTCAAATCTACCAGCTGTCCCAGGAGAAAAGACCTGGCTACCTGCTCCCGTAAATATCACAGCCTAGAAACCCTATGAGGCAGTTCTATCTACTCTGTCACATGGGGTCACTATGAGTAGGAATAGACTTGATGGCACACAACAACAGCAGTTATTCCTGGGAGTCCTGGGGTGGTGCAAACAGTTGATGCGCTCGGCTGCTAACCAAAACATTGAAAGTTCAAGTCTACCTAGAGGTACCTCAGAAGAAAGGCCTAGTGGTCTACTTCTGAAAAACCAGCCATAGAAAACCCTATGGAGCACGGTCCTACTCTGACACACATAGGGTCGCCATGAATGGGAGCCGACTCGACAGCAACCAGTAACTCTCCTCAACACCCTAGTTAGGGGCCTCCAGAGCTGACCTCCATAACTGGCCTCCACAGCCGACCTCTTCCACTAGACAGTGACTTTGGGGTGGGTAAGAGTGCCGTCAGGTAAGGCTATTTTGTCTCTCTCCATTTGTGGACTCAGGCTGCTAGGGCACAGTCTTGGAAGTCCTATTTATGGACTCTGACCTTCAGCCAGTTGCTTAACCTCTCAGTACCTCAGTGTCCTAATCTATAAAATGGGGATAATGGCACCTACCTCCAAAGATTGCTAGTGGATTAACTGAGCTCATGCACTGAAATATTTTGCACAGAAAAGAACACCTGGCAAAGCTGGTTGCTGCTATCAAGCCACACTTTTGTAGCACCTAGAACAAAGCCTAGCACATAGTAGGTGATCAATTAATGCCTGAAGACTACACAAGGGAGCATGTATTATTTTGCCAGCTGAGTGATCTAACAAGGCTCTGAGCCTCAACTTCCGCATCTGTGAAATGGGAATAATTGTACCAACTTTGCTTGGGTTTGTTGTTGGGAGTAAACGGTACAATGTAAATAAAACATTGGGCCCTAAATAGGATCTGCGGGAAGAAAAATATCTTATACTTACATGATGCTTACTTACTAAGCGCCTGGGCCCTTCTCTTATGGATTGGATCCTCTCAACAAACCCATGAGCTAAGAACTATCATTATCACAGATGAGGCAACTGAAGCACAGAGGGGTGAAGCCACTTGATGAAAGTCACACAGCTGGAGCAGCAGAACTAGGAGGTGAACCAGGCATCTGGCTCGAAAGCTTGTGCTGTTCTTATTCACCACACTCCCTTCCATGCCATGAGAAATATTCCATTCAGCCTCCCCGCTCCCCCACCCCACGTTTTCCCTCAGACTGCCGACTCCAGGCTAGGGTAGAGGGAGGTGGCTGGTGTAAGTCCCTTATAATAACTCTTCCCACTCAGCGCCTAGAATATGGTCCTGCAGACATTGGACCACCATCCCTTGAGCTGATGGTGCAAAACATTTCATGTCCTGCAAAAGAAGTTGCGGGAAACTGCATCACCTGGTGCTTCAGACTTTGTGGCAAGCTGACTTTGAGCCCCAGCTGTGCCTCTACTGTGCTGTGTGATCCAGGCAAGTGACTTTCCCTCTCGAAGTCCTCACATCTGTTCAATAGGCTACTGACTGAAAGGTTGGCTGTTCAAATCCTACCAGAGGCACCTCGGAAGGAAGTCCTGGCAATCTACTTCTGAAAAATCAGCCACTGAAAACCCCGTAGAGCACAGTTCTACTCTAACACACGCGGGGTCATCGTGAGTCAGAGCTGATTCCACGGCAGCTCATTTTTGTTATCTCTTCAATCCATATGATCTGCTCAATAAGCTACCTTCCCCGATAGGGCTGGAGTGTAGATTAAATGAGCTACAGCTACGAGGACCTTAGCAGGTTCTAAAAAGCCAGAGTCCGTCCCTGCCCTTCTGGCTTTAAGAAAAGCCACTGTCACCCCAAAGGGTCCATCCTGGTCCTGGTCCCTGAACACAGAAGGGCAGGGGGAGATTCCGAGAGTGGCCCAGCGGGTTTTCCGGCTGCTGCCCGCACGGTGTCAGGCGTCTGGTGATGGATCGGCTCGGACACACTCCACAATAGCTCGCAGACACTCTATTACCCGGTGATTGTCTGCCCGGCGGCCCACTCGGGCCACGCTGCCGCAGATAATGGCCCAGAACAAAGATGGCAGCTGCTTTGTAGGGGAACAGATTTGTGGCAAGTTGAGATAAAATAAAGAGGAAGGAGAAAGGGGAGAGGAGACGGCGGTGGGGGGCAGACGACATAAAAGGAAGAAACAGGGAGTGAGGCGGAGAATGGAGGGACCAAAGCCAAGATGTCCCGGGAGAAGGGTGCTGGGGCGTTCGGGTGGGTGAAAGAAAGAGAAGACAGAGTCTGGCTTTGTCCAGTAATGATGATGATGATGGTGGTGATAATATGCTACAAGCCCTTGGTGTTGTCAGCAAACCATGCCCCAATGGCTTTGGTCAAGTTCATCATCTTCATTCCTGCCCTTACAAGTAGCTCTGGCCACATGTCCGGGGCCTCTGGAGGTGGGTGGGGGTCATTGGGCCATTGGGCCATGAAGCTCCTCCCTAGTTAGGGGGACGTCTCCAGACTCCCCATTCTCATTCCAGGCTCATGAAGGCTGAAGGATGGGAAAGGGTTAAGGGACACCCCTCCACAGTAGCACGCAAGCCTCCTCTGACAAATGGCTGGTGGCTGCACGTGAGGTGCAATGGCTGGAATCGAACCCACATGGAAGATGAGAATTTTGCCACTGAGCCTTCAGTGCTGCCCCTTTTAAAGAGTTTTTCCAAGACCCCCACTCTGTGACCTCAACTGACATCTCATCGGCCATCTTAGCTGCAAAGAAAGCTGGGAAATATATTCTTTCAGCTGGGCCCACTGTGTCCAAGTTCACCAGAAAGGAAGGTGGGAAAATGGGTATTGGGAGGCAATTAGCTGTCTCTCCCACAGGTACCTAGGAATGACCATTTATGGAGCATTTCTTGTTACCTTGATCCACTGTATCCTACATAATGCCTCATCTGGACGAGAGGCAGCATGACTGCCCATTTTACAGGTGGGGCAACTGAGGCTCAGAGAGTTGGGGTTGCTGCCCAAGGCCACACAGCAAATAAGGGGCAGAGGCAGCACTAGAACCCAGGACTGCTCCATGCCAAAGACTATTCTCATGAACACAATGTGCTCCAGATTTCTGTCAGATTTCCCTTCCTTCACCCAAAGAGCTTCCGAATGAGGGCATATCTTAATATTCAGGGGTTGGAGTGGAGCGGGGCAAGAAAAGGATTTTATGACTTAAGGAGGGAGAAGGTAAGAGGAAGCTGTGGAGGAGGTGTGGACTAAGGGCAGAGGCAGAACTATGATGGTGACAAATATCACTTTCACTTTCCAAACCACTTTCTGCCTGTTGTCTCAATGGACATCTGCAAAGGCCTGTAAAGGAGTCCAGGAGCCCTGGTGGTGCAGTGGTTAAGAGCTTGGTTACTAACCCACCAGCCGCTCTGTGGAAGAAAGATGTGGCAGTCTGCTTTTGTAAAGATTACAGCTTCAGAAACCCTATGGGGCAGGTCTACTCTGTCCTGCAGGGTCGCTATGAGCGGAAATTGACTCGACAGCAACAGGTTTCGTTTTTGGTTTTTTGGCAAAGGAGTCAGGGTGGCTATTAGCAGCTGCATTTAACAGGAGAGGAACAAGATACCGACTCACACCTTCCTGCACCTGCCCACACTGTTCCCTCTGCCTGGAAGGCCCTTCCAGGTGCTGGTCTCCTCATTCTTCAAGGCCCAAGGGCAATGCCCCTTCCTCCAGGAAGCCCTTCCATCTCCTCCAGCTTCCTCCCTGGC
This sequence comes from Elephas maximus indicus, assembly GCF_024166365.1. Lineage (NCBI taxonomy): Eukaryota > Metazoa > Chordata > Mammalia > Proboscidea > Elephantidae > Elephas > Elephas maximus. Next base: position 11,708,163 of record NC_064840.1, read on the forward strand.
TTTGGCCATACCCGGAATAGCTCTGGACCTGGAGAAGGGTGTGAGCGCCGGGATGGTGGGGATTATGCCTCGTTTCTCTGTGCTCCCTGAGCCCAGCACAGCAGTGAGTGTACCTGGGGGTAGTATAGAGCACCTGACTGCACTATTGAGCCTTCGGGCTCCTTGTGGCTTCTCTTTCAAACTGCAGCCTGGAGCCAGACCTCCCGGGCACAAATCCCACTAACTGGGGAAACTTGGGCAAATCACTTCACCTCTCCAAGCCTCAGTCTCCTCATCTGGCAAATGGGGGTAATCACCATGCCTGCCGCAGAGAGTTTTGGTGAGGATGAGATGAGGTAGCTAGTGTCGAGTGCTGGCGCAGGGCATAGTAAGTGCTCAATAAACAAAAACCAAAAAAAACCCGGTGCCGTCAAGTCTATTCTGACTCATAGCGACCCTATAAATAAAAGCCATTGGAGGAAAAAAAAAGCTTTCTGAGCCTCCATTAACTGCTCTGCATGTGGCTCCAAGGAAGAAAGACCAGGTGATCTGCTTCTGTAAAGATTACAGCCTAGGAAACCCTATGGGCAGCTCTACTCTGTCACATGGGGTCGCTATGGGTCGGAATCAATTCAACGGCACCTAACAACAGCATCAACGACAACGTGCGGACAAAACAGACTCCACCCCTTAGGACAGTGTTATGGCTAAACGATGCCAGCTAAATAACGTGCTGGCATGTAGTAGGTGTTTTGAAGCCCCGAGAATAGGCTGTTCAAGTCTGTGGGTCTGAATCGAAGAGCCACTGAGAAAAGTTTCCTCTGAAGCCAGGTCTTAACATACTGACATTTGTTACGAACCTCTGGGCCAAGCCAGTGCTGAACACCTGGCAGGAAGTCCTCTAATTTACTGCTGTCCTAACCAAACAATTGGAGTCTGTGGCTACCTAATGGCCTACTGTGTACGAGACCCAGCATCTAAGGCAGCCCGTCCAATGGAAACGTAACGGGAGACACATGTAGAAGTTAAAACGTCCTAGTATCCATATTTTTCAAGCGTCAAAAGAAACAGATGAAATTAATTTTAATCATTTGCTTTCTTTAGCCCAAAATATCCAAAAGTATCTTCATTTTAGTCCTTAATAAATATAACAATATTATTAAAGTGATATATTACTTTTTTTTCCCTACTAAGTCTTCAAAATCCAGTGTGTATTTTGCATTTACAACTCATCTCGATTCGGACACGCCACATTTCAAGTGCTCAGTAGCCACAAGTGGGGAGCGGCCACCATATTGGGCAGTGCAATTCTAGAAAGAAATGGCTTTTCACTGGGTGGTAAACCGCCTGGTTTTTTACATTTTATTTTTTAAGAAAGCTAACACGGCACCATTCTAGAGCCAATCTGTATTTTTCCTTTTTTTTTTTTTTAGGCTGTCGAACACCAGAACATTCCTTAAACTGACCCAGAATTCTTGGGCTATTTCCTGGTCCAGGGGACCGGGCTTCCGGGCCACAACTGAGAGAATAAACACCCTTGTCAGCCCAGACCCCAGAGCCAAGTGCCCGCCTCCTCTCTGGAGAAAAAGATATATAACACTGAATGTTGTGAAATTTGCCGCTGTGAGAACAGCTAATTTTTCACACCCAGACGAACTGGCTGGGTTTGTTAAAGCCCAAGATAATCAAATAATCATTATAACTCATCTTCACCCTCCTGTCTTTTGCTCTTTGTACCATTAATGTCCCAGTGGGGAGCAGCTCTGGGTTAGTTCAGACCTAGCTTATTTAGATAACCTTCCGCTTGGTCTTCTGAGAGCAAAATACCCCTCCTGGAGTATCTTACAACAAATGAAGCGATCCCTCCTGATCTCCTTATCGTTGTAGCCTCTGCTCCAGGCCTGCTTATCTCACGGGCTTGCAAAAGAGAGAGAGCGAGATTTGTACATATATATTTATGTTTTAAAGAAATTTATATAAATGTATGTGTAAATAAAAAGGAGATGCCAAGTGAGTGGATAAAGCTCTTTTCTCACCCCAGAGAGACAGTCCGGCCACAGCCCAGCCGGCTTGGCTCTCTCACGCCTGACCAGGAGCAGTGGAGAAGGTTCTACCAAACAGACTGCGTGTGGTTCTTGCTCTACTCAAGGCATGGGCTCTGGACTTCGGGAGGGGGACCTTGAACAGGGAAGGTGGCTACTCCACAGATGGGATGCTGGGTGGGGGCCTGGCCTGGTCAGTGATGAGGGGATCCATGGGGCTGTCTCACCTGTGGACCCATTTTATCTGGCACCCAGGTTCCCCACATTTAGACCCCTTTCTGTCCTCTCTGTATTCCTTTTCTGGGCTCTCTGTTTTGCATCCCTTCTTCCTCTCTGTTTTCTTAAGCTACCCATAGTCGGTTCTTTTCTCCCCAACTTCTCTCTGTCTCTCCCACCTCTCCTTTTTTTCTCTCTTCTCTCTCTCTTCACCTCTGTCTCGTTCCCTCTGTCCCTGCCATTTTCTCTCTCCCTCTCTCTTTCTTTCTTTGTGTCTCTGAACTCCTGTGCCACCTGCCCCAGTTCACAGACCCGTGCCTCAGTTTCCTCACGCAGATTCCTCAAACAGGAGTGTTTGGCACTGGAAGGAAAAAAAGGATAAGCTCCAATATATGAAAAGGAAATTTCGTATCTCTCTCTTTCTCTCCCTGCTCTCTGAGTCTCTCTTTTTCGCTCTGTGTTTGTCCTGGTCTCTCTGTTTTTCTTCTTTGTGTCTCTCTCTCTCTGTTCTCTTTCTCCATCTCTTTTTCTCTCTGTCTCTATCCTACAGTCTGTCTCTCTCTGCCTCTTCTAGTCCTTTCTCTCATTTCTCACTTCTTCTTTTCCTTGTTCCCTGTCCTCCTCTCCCCCTCCCTCTCTGACCAGCACCCCCAGCCCTTCCTTCTCTCTCCAGCTTCATCCTGCCCTCCACATCCTCCTTTCTCCTCCCATCCCCTTCCTGACCCTGGCCCCTCCTTCTTCCTGAGCCCCGCCAGCCTCCCTCTGTCACCTGCCCTGTGTCTCCTCACCTCCCAGTCTCTCCCTCACCTCTCTCCAAGAACCCCCTTCTCTCACCGCCCCCCATCACTCTCACCCCGCTCCTCCTGCGGCCTTAATTTCTGATTAATATGTTCTTAGCCAAGGAATGGAAAGAGAGAGAGAGTGCATGTATGTGTGTGTGTGTGTGTGTGTGTGTGAGAGAGAGAGAGAGAGAGAGAGAAAGAGAGGAATCTTCTAAATAAATCATTTCGTCATGTGAAGACCTAATCTGTAAACGACGGTGGCTGTTTATCGAGTTTTTAGCAGTGCATGTTAAATAGTGTTATGGAGGCCACATTTAAAAAAAACCCATCCGAGTGCTGGAAACGGATTTGCAACTTCATTGCCCAGAAAGAAAAATGGTGAAGGCGAAGATAAGACCTTGAGGAAGCTTTAGCCCTGAACCGTTAGCTGGAGCGATTAAACAGGAAGGGCGAGAAGGTGGGGGACTGTGGTGTCGAGGGACCTGGGACCCCCACCCACACCAGCCTCAAGAATTTCCTCTGCCCCCTTGACCTTTGCCACCCCACCTCATCTGTCCCTCTTCTCACCCCCCCACTTCGCTGTCACAGCTGCCGCCACTAAGTGTGTCTCATTGGGCAAGAGGCTTTGTCCCCTGTGCCTCAGTTTCTTCACCTGGACTCCTCAAACAGTAGTGTTTGACACTTAAAGGAAATTAAAAAAAAAAAAAAAAGATTAGCCCTAATATCTGGAAAGGAAGTTTTAGAGTCAAAATGGAAAATAATGTCCAGAGCCAAATTACAAAATCCCTTCCAGAGTTTTTTTTTCCACAGGAAATTTCCTTCAGTGTGGAATTCGGGTGCCTTTTAATGTGCCTAATATGCTACGGGGTGGGCTTCTGAATGGGAGTGTACTTAGGACCCCTGGGGTTCTTAAAATAGTCCTGAGGTTGCTGCTCCGGATAATAATAATAAAAATAATCATGATCATAATATCTGCGTCCGTTTTTTTGAGTGTGTGCCATGTGCCAGGGACTCTGTTCTGTACTTTACATGCGCTATTTTATGTGATTTAAGCTTATTTCCTCGTCTCTCCGCCTGGCCTTGGGGAGATTAGGTTGAGTCTTTCTTGCCTCAGAGGACAAAACAAGACTAAGGTGTGGAGTTTACAAGGGAGAAACTATGACTCAAAATGATCCAAGTCATGAAGGCCAGGCCTGGTGCTGGGCTCTGGGGAGACCAAGCTGAGCAGGACGTAGGTCCTGAGCTTGAAATACCCTTTGGGGAGCAGGGAGACTACAGCTAGAGCTGCCCAGCCATGGATTGGCATACTTTGCAAGGTAGGAAGCCTCCCATTGCCTGGAGGCAATCAAGCTCAGATGTCCCAAAAGGAATTCATGCATTGAGTGTGAAGGTGGATTACATTCTGGAATCAGACTCACCTGAATTTAAATTCTAGCTCTGCCTCTTACTTGGAGGAAGAAACTTAAGCTTGCTTACCTCAGTTTCCCCAGCTGTGAAATGGGTGCAGTAACACCTCACAGGGAGGGCGGAGGTGAGGGATAGAGAGTTTATGCAAACCCAGTGGAGGCTGAGTTGACCCCACCTCATGGAGTTCCCATGTGTGTCAGAGTAAACTGTGCTCCACAGGGTTTTCAACGGCTGATTTTTTGGAAGTGGTCTTTCATCTGAGCCACCTCTGGGTGCACTTGATCCTCCAACCTTCTCATCAGCAACCAAGCACATTAACCCTTGCACCATCTAAGGACTCCAGTTTATGCAAAATGCCCTGGAGAATAGTAGTTGCTCAATAAATCGCAAAAAAACCCAAAATGAAATCAAACTCATTGCCCTCCAGCCGATTCCGATTCATAGTGGCCCTGTAAGACAGAGCAGAACTGCCCCATAGGGTTTCCAAGGAGGAACGGGTGGATTTGAACTGCCCACCTTTTGGTTAGCAGCCATAGCTCTTAACCACTGCGCCACCAGGGCTCCAACCTCAATAAATGGCAGTGATCATTATTCCCTGGTCTTTTGTCTTTCATCTGCTTGTAGACCTCCAAAGGGCTAACGGAGGAAACAGTGACTAAGGCTGATTTTGAAGGAGACAGCCGACTTGGGCCTCTAATTTCCACTTACCCTGAGACCCCATGGGCCTCAGTTTCCTCACCTGTAAAATGACAATGATTAGAATATAGCCATGTGCTGCATAATGTCCGTTCGGGCAACATCTGACTTCATATATGTCCATGGTCCCATAAGGTTATAATAGAGCTCAGAAATACTGACGGGAGAACTGGACATATCTGATGTAATTGGAGGTAACTAGATGTAGCGAACGCAACGGGTTCCCACGCGCAACACGTGTTTCTCATGTCTCTTGTATACAAAGTGATTGCGCTGCCAGGCGTATAATGGTACAGCACACATCTAACCTGTAACACGTATGTCTTGATAGTCATAACAAATGCCTATGTGACTGGCTCATGTCTGTACTGTATTTTCCACCATTATTTTTATGTGAACTTTTCCTACTTAAAAAGTTTACCGTATAACAATGCATACTTCCACTCGTAGGCAGCGGCATCCAATCTCGTGTATCTCTCATCTCTTGAATGTTTCAGTGTCATCTCTCTGTTTAATTTTCTTTTGAAAATACTACCATGAAGTGCATCATGGCTCCCAAATGCTGCAAAACCTGTAATGATAGCAGCAGCGAGAGGCAAAGGAGGAGTATCGATTTGAAAGTGAAACAAAAGGCATCCCAATAGCTTTGCTAAGTGTATAATATGGCTTCCGGACAACGTCCAAATCACGTGACATCCTATTCGTAGAACGTATCATGGATGGCGAGACTCTGTCTCATACACTTTGGACATGTTGTCAGGAGGGATCAGTCCTTGGAGAAGAACATCATGCTTGGTAAATTACAAAGTCAGCGGAAAAGAGGAAGACATTCAACGAGATGGGGTGACACAGTGGCTACAACAATGGGCTCAAGCATAACAACAATTGTAACCAGGCAGTGTTTCATTCTGTGGACATAGATAGGGTCGCTGTGAGCCAGCACCGACTCTATGGCACCTAACAACAACAACATCATGGATGTTAAGCAACACATGACCGTAGTTGCCGAGTCTCTTCACATGAAGGGAGGGCCGTTGGCAGGAATAATAGTGTGAATAACAGCAACCACGAATGGTGTACAGGCCAGGGATTTGCAGATGGGGGGGCGAAGTCTGCAGGCTCTGGGTTCAAGCCCCGGCACTGCAATGCCTAGCTGTGTGACCTTAGACAAGTCACCTCACCTCTCTGCACTTCAGTTTCCTCATCTGTGGGATGGGCCTGCCTCATTGGGCTGCTCTGGGTGTGTGAGTCTGGGCTCCTTACCTTGAGTTTCTGCTCCAGGAGGGCAGAGCTCAGGGCTGGGTACACAGGCAGGGTTAGTAAATAGAGTATCGGCTGTTTTGTAAATATGTGAATATCAATTGCAGCAAAAAGCTGAAGTAGAAGATACTGTCAATTGCCATCCCCGGACGGGTCACCTTAGACAGTTCAGAGGACAGTTCTCAAGCCCGCAGATGGTGTCCTCCCTCAGCACCTGCCTCTGTCTGCCTGAGGGCTTTCTCTGCCCGAAGCGTGAGCTTGGCCCAAGGACAGGGCAGGTCAGAGTGCCAGGAAGTTAATGCCCCAGGAGCCACCCTCAACCACGGACTGATGGGAGCTGCTGGGTAAATGTCCCAGCTCCCTTGGCCCTGGGAGGTGTGCTCTGTACATCCTCCCAGAGGTTCCCAGTGGGACTGAACCCCGGTTGCCCACAGCAGTAACCTGCTTATTAATGCAACCTGTACTGGCTTCCATTTCTTCCCTCCCTCCCTCTCTTTCTGTGCTTCCTGGGACCACCTCCCAGAGAACCTGCTGTTGTTGATGTGCCATCAAGTCAATTTTCGACTCATAGCGACCCCAGAGTACAACTGCCTCGTAGAGTTTTCTAGGCTGTAACCTTTATGGGAGCAGATCGCCACGTCTTTCTCCGACGGAGCCACTGCGTGGATTTGAACAGCTAACCTTTCTGTTGGCAACCTAGTGCTTAACTGTTGTACCACCAGGGCTCCTTCCCAAAGAAACTACTTGCATCTCATTCTTGTCTCAGGGTCTGCTTTGGCGGCAGGGGGTCCAACCTAGGACGGTAGCTTACATTTGCCTTCCCCAAAGCCTCCTAAATTCACTCATTGGCAAATATATATATATACATTTTCTCACATTTTAACATTTACAACTCTGATTAGCAGTGTGAAGAAGAGACACAGGTGTGCTGAGAACCTCTCAAAGGTAGATCTGACCTAGTTTTCAGGTGGGGATGGCTCCCTCCAAGCCAAAACCAAAAACCCGTTACTGTGGAGTTGATTCTGACTCATAGCAACCCTATAGGACAGGGTAGAACTGCCCCATAGGATTTCCTAGGCTGTAATCTTTATGGGAGCAGACTGCCAGGTCTTTCTCTTGCAGAGTCACTGGGTGGGTTTGAACCGCCAACCTTTCAGTTAGCAGCTGAACCATTGCACCACTGGGGCTCCTTGTAATATATTATGTATGTAGACATTAATTTTATGAAGAAAAATAAAGCCAAATAAGGAGACAGGGTGGGGGGCTTGTATCAGAGAGGGTCTCTGTGAGCTGAGGTTTGAAGCAGGTGGAGGAGCTCTCCATGCAAATATCAGGTGACCCCATGTGACGGGGCAGAGTGAACAGCACGTGCAAAGGTCCTGAGGCTGGAATGGCTGGTTGGAGGTATAGCAAGGAGGATGGTGGGGCTTGGACACAGTTAAGTGAGGTAGGGTGTGGGGGGTGATAGTGGGGATCAGAGAGGTCACGGGGGACCAGATTCCAAAGGGCCTTGTGGGCTCAATGTGAGGCATTTGATTTTTAACCCAAGTAAACCAGGATCTGGAGGCCTGGTGGCGCCGTGGTTAAGTGTTCAGCTGCTAACCAAAAGGTCAGCAGTTCAAATCCACCAACCACTCCTTGGAAACCCTATGGGGCAGTTCTACTGTGTCCTATAGGGTCGTTATGAATCGGAATCAACTTGACAGCAATGGGGTTTGTTTTTGGAAGCTAGGATCCAGGGGACGAGTCAGAGCTGGGTGGATGACACCATCTGACTTACAGTTAAGGATCACCCTGGCTGCCATGTGGAGAACGGCCCGCCAGGGGGCAAAGATGGAGGCAAGGAGGCAGTCAATGAGCCTGCATTTTTTTAGTAATCTATTTGTTGTTGTTTTTTGAGAATATACACAGCAGAGCATACACCAATTCAACAATTTCTACATGTACAATTCGGTGACCTTGATCACATTCAAGTTGTGTGACCACTCACCCTCCTTTTCTGAGTTGTTCCTCCCCCATTAACATAGACTCACTGCCTCTAAGCTTCCTATCTAACCTTTCGAGTTGCTGGTGTCAGTTTGATCCCATATAGACAGTTATTAAAAGGGCACCATGCTGAGGTGACGAGCAGCCTCCCGACCCCCTTGTGCTGGGCCGAGGGAAGCAGGGACCCCACTCCCCACAAGCTCATGCCTCCAATGCCTGGTCGTCTGGCCGCACCAGCCAGGGAGCTGCAGGCCACAAATGAGCAGGCAGGCGAGCGCCTCTAATTCCACCAGCACCGTGGGTAAAGGCTGTGGCCACGTGCAATTAAGCTGTGAGCTTTAAAAACATGGTAATAAGGGGATACAGGTCGAGGAGGCAGCCTGGTAATTTAAATGATATCCAGCTTGAATATGGAGTATCTAAATGTTCTCTTCCGGAGATTTATATCCACATAGACCTGCCTCGTTCATTTATTTAGTTAACTACTTAGGGGCATGTCCTTCCAGCTACTCATGGGTGGTGGAGACAGGGGTCTGGGTGGCTGTTGGGGCCGTCCCTGTGGAGGGGTATTCTGTGTGCCTTCAATTCTGAGGCTCTATGGTGAGAATTAAAGGAGCTAAAGCGCTCGGCTGCTAACAGAAAGTTCGGTGGTTCGAACCCACCAGCTGCTCTTTGGGAGAAAGATATGGCAATAAGCTTCTGTAAAGATTGCAGCCTTGGAAACCCTAGAGGGCAGCTCTACTCTGTCGTATAGGGTCGCTATGAGCTGGAATTGACTCGATGGCAACAGGTTTGGTTTGGGTTTTTTGGTGGCACAGTGGTTAAGTGTTCACCTGTTCGAACCCACCCAGTGACTCCACAGGAGAAAGACGTGGCAATCTGCTCTCATGAAGATTATCGTTGTTGTTACGTGCCATGGAATCAGTTCCAACTCATGGTGACCGTATGTACAACAGAAGGAAACACTGCGTGGTCCTGCACCATCCTCACAATCGTTGCTATGTTTGAGCCCATTGTTGCAGCCACTGTGTCAGTCCATCTCGTTGAGGGTCTTCCCCTTTTTCAATGGCCCCCTACTTTACCAAGCATCATGTCCTTCTCCAGGGACTGGTCCCTCCTGACAACGTGTCCAAAGTACGTGAGACGAAGTCTCGCCGTCCTCTCTTCTAAGGAGCATTCTGGTTGTACTTCTTCCAAGACAGATGTGTGTATTCTTCTGGCAGTCCATGGTATATTCAATATCCTTCTCCAAGACCATAATTCAAAGGCATCAATTCTTCTTCGGTCTTCCTTATTCATTGTCCAGCTTTCACTTCCATATGAAAAAAAAAAAAATTTTTTTTTTTTTTTTTTAAATACCATGGCTTGGGTCAGGTGCACCTTAGTCCTCAAAGTGACACCTTTGCTTTTTAACACTTTAAAAGAGGTCTTTTGTAGCAGATTTGCCCAATGCAGTATGTCGTCTGATTTCTTGACTGCTGCTTCCATGGGTGTTGATTGTGGATCCAAGTAAATGAAATCCTTGACAATGTCAATATTTTCTCCGTCTATTGTGATGTTGCTTATTGGTCCAGCTGTGAGAATTTCTGTTTTCTTTCTGTTGAGGTGTAATCCATACTGAAGGCTGTGGTCTTTGATCTTCGTCAGAAAATGCATCAAGTTGTCTTAACTTTCAGCAAGCAAGGTTGTGTCTTCTGCATATCGCAGGTTGTTAATGAGTCTTCCTCCAATCTTGATGCTGTTCTTCTTCATATGGTCCAGCTTCTGGGATTATTTGCTCATGTACAGATTGAGTAGGTATGGTGAAAGGATACAATCTCTAGGCACATCTTTCCTGGTTTTAAACCACATAGTATCCCCTTGTTCTGTTTGAATGACTGCCTCTTGGTCTATGTACAAGTTCCTCATGAGCACAATTAAGCATTCTGGAATTCCCACTCTTCATGATGTTATCCATAATTTGTTAAAATCCACATAGTCGAATGCTTTGCATAGTCAATAGTCCTAATGATTACAGCCTAGAAAACCCTATGGAACAGTTCTTCTCTGACACATGGGGTCACTATGAGTTGGAATCGACAGCCCCTAGCAAGAACAGCATGGTGAAAATTACAGATTATATTTCTATGAGTCCATATGATTAGCCTCGTTGTGCACAGGAGGAAACTGAGACACAGGGAGGAGAAATGACTTATTCAAGCTTATGCAGCTAGTGACATGGCTGGAATTGGAACCCAGGTCTTCATGCACCAAAGCTCAACCTTTGCCCATGATCCAATGTTGCAATATTCTTTTGTTGTTGGTGGGTACCACTGAGTTGCTTCTGACTCATAGTGATCCTATAGGACAGAGTAAAACTGCCCCATAGGGTTTCCAAGGCTGTAATCTTTACAGAAGCGGACTGACACATATTTCTCCCTCAGAGCGGCTGGTGGGTTTGAACCATTGACCTTTAGGTTACCAGCCAAGTGCTTAAGCACTGTGCCACCAGGGCTACCTTGCCATCCTCTAGGGATCCTGAATATGAGTTTCTTAATTTTGGTTTAGTATGCCTGGCTGTGTTCTACCTAATGGTTGTGCAGCCATCAGAATTTATCCTGAGGGTCCTGTATACACACCCGTCGGCCCATTCAGACTCTCTAACCTGGGTGGGACTTTATAAATCATACTGGCCAGAGCTCTAGAACTTAGATGCCTCCAGGGGTAGTAAGGTAATGAAATGAGTTTAGAGGGTTGGTGCGAGGCAAAGTAGCTGGCCTCATGGCCTGTTTCTCACTTTTGTTAAAGGCACTGGTAGAAGAAATATGTCATTTTCGTCTTTACTTAGGAGAACCAGTAGCGAAAGTGCAATGGTAAATGAAATGCTCTGGGGAGACCACAGGGAGTGGTGGGGACTGTGGCATCCTGGAGGGCACATGTCCCTTCTAATGGGAGCAGCTGTGGCTCAGTTCCACCCAATGAATCCCACTGGAATGTGGACCTAGTGTTGCCAGAACATCAGGTTATTGTAGGATACTGGAAATCTAAAACGGTGTCCAAAATTCCTGTTCCTAACTCTGAGCTCAACTTGTTCAAAGACGCTCCACGCAAAAATACATCTGCAGGCTGGATTCTGCTCAGGTACCTTGGTTGTAGCATCTAGTCTAGCCCAGTATCTCCATCTTACAGGGCTAGCCAAGGGCCAGAGCAGGTGTGTGGCAGCCTCAACGTTGTGCAGGATTTGAGAGGTGGAACCCAAAATGGAACCCAGGGCTCCCTTGGACCACTCCTGCCAAGGAGCCTGTCCTCCACTCTCCTCTCATATCCCTGGTCCTTACCCATTCTTCCAAGTCTAGCTCGTGTCCCACCACCACCACTTGTGCGCCCCCCCAAACTTCTATAATAGTGCTCCCCACACTCCTACGTCAGTGCTCCCCACGCTCCTACATCAGTGCTCCCGCACTCCTATGCCGGTGCTTCCTGCAGTCCTACACCGGTGCTCCTTGCACTCCTATGTCTGTGCTGCCTCAGTCCTATATCAACGCTCCCGCACTCTTACGTCTGCACCCCTGCACTCCTATGTCTGTCCTCCCATACTCCTATGTCCGTGCTCGCACACTCCTACATCAGTGCTCCCACAGTCCACTCATTTGGGCATCCCCTTATGACTTTTGCTCTGTCCTAGTACTACCTGTACTATTATTTACTGAAATTTCTCTTCCAGCTAACCAAGTAACCAATCAACCAACCGACTCTATATATAACTCAAATGCATTATTTTAACAGAAAACTTGGGATCAGTACAAAAACCAAGTGCTGTGGAGTTCAGTACATGGAATATCACTTCGCCATAGAGAGAAGGTAACAGAAAAATGAAATGCAATGTAAACACACGAACGTTGTTATACACCAACATTGTTACATTCTAATAAGACACAGTATGGCAAAGGCTCCACACCTGAGGCCTGTTCTTTCTTTGTTGAAAAAAAAGAGCTAAGCAAACATAGACTTCCCCTAGGACCAGCAATTCCACACTTGGATACATACGGAGATGAAATAAATTCACCAGAAGACATGCACAAGAATGTTCATAGCAGCTTTATTCATAACAGCACCAAATTGAAAACCACCTAAATGCCCAGCAACAAGACAATGGGCTGAGTGTTCTACACACTTCATCTCATTTCCTCAGAAACACACACCTTCTAGGAAATTATTATCATCATACCCATTTTACAGACAAGGAAACTGAGGCTCAGAGGTTTAAGAACTTGCCCAAGGTCTCTCAATTACTGAGTGGCAGATATTTGAATTGTTGGAGCCCTGAATGCCTTTGTCACACTTCCTTCTCTCCTGAACCTTGAACGCTGCATAAAAGCCCTGCCAGAGTGTCATCCAGGCTACCTGAATACCCCCTTGGGAGGGAAGCTCACTACCACCCCAGGTAGCTTGTTCTATACTTAGATACTTAGTGTCCCCGTGGCCACCTTGAGCCTAGCCCTGGTGCCCTCTGATCACTCCTGATGATGTGTCCAACCTGGTGGCCTTCAGAGGTCACAACCCTGCCAGCTAGGGGGAGGGAGAGCCCCTTCCCCAACAGACCCCGCTGGCCCTGCCCCAGCCCACCGCACACAGGCTTCTCCTCCTGCCCCAAGGATGCTGCTGCCCTGAGGACCTGTGGACCTACCTGAGTAGGGCTAATGCGTTTGGAAACTGATCTCCCCCGGCCTCCACCTGAGGTCTTCCATCACAAAAACCCTCTTTGTATTCAGACGAGACCCTTTGGTTTATAGAGAATCACTTCCCCTTTCTGAGCCTCAGTTTCCCTATCTGGTGGCAGCTCTGTCAGCTGCTGGCTGTGAGGGTTAAGTGAGACGTATATGTGGCTACATCTCCTAAACTCTGAAGTCCTGTCCAAGTGTGCGTGCTGATTGCGATGCCGTCTTAGTTTTACCAGGAGAAAGTAAGCATGAATATTTAGACCCCAAGATTTGGAGTAAGACCCAGCTCCATTCCCAGTTATGGTATCTGTTGTGTAGTAGGCAATCAGAGAGGGTTTGCTGAAGAAAGGGCCAAGTCCCGCCTCTGCCCCTCACTAGCGGCATGACCTCCCCCAAGTGACTTGCTTCTGGAGATAACGGCACCTCCCCGACTCATTGTATGAGGCTAAATTTTGATAACGCATTAGAGTTGCACTCCGCAAACTGTAGCATACAGGAGAATCACCCAGGGCTTTTGAAAAAAATGAAGATTTTGATTCATTAGGTCTAGGTGGGCCCTGAGATTCCTCATGTCTAAGCAGCTCCCAGGAGACGCTGACGCTCCAGCCCTGGGGACCACACTCTGAGCAGCAATGCATCAAAGCGCTTAGTGGGAGCAGTGGTAGAATTCTCGCCTTCCATGCAGGAGACTCGGGTTCGATTCCCAGCCAATGCACCTCGTGTGCAGCCACCACCCGTCTGTCAGTGAAGGTTTGCGTGTTGCTAGGACTCTGAACAGGCTTCAGCAGAGCTTCAGACTAAGACAGACTAGGAAGAAAGGCCTGGCAATCTACTTCAGAAAACCAGCCAATAAGAACCTTACTGATTACAATGATTCAATCTGCATCCGATCATGGGGATGGCGCAGGGCTGGGCAGCATTTTGTTCCATTGTGCGTGCGGTTGGTTGTCATGAGTCAGGGGCTGGAAGACCCCACGACAACTAATGACGACAAACTGCTTAGGACGTAGTAAACCACCACCAAACCCATTGCCGACAAGTCAATTCTCGCTCACGGTGACCCTGTGAGTTACAGAGTAGAACTGCTCCATAGGGCTTTCTTGGCTGTAATTTTTAGGGAAGTAGATTGCCAGGCCTTTCTTCTACAGTGCTGCTGGGTAGGTTTGAACTGCCAGCCTTTAGGTTAGTGGTTCAAGGCAAACCATTTCTGCGACCCAGGGACCCCTAGTACATAGTAAGCGCTCAATAAACAGAAGTGATTTTCAGAGGACAAAGATGGTCATCCCTACAGCCTTAAATCTTTCTTTACAGGGTCTCCTCCTTTCTCGCACCCTCCTCGCCCCACTCATTGCTCCCTAGCTCTCTTCCTCTCTGAAGGACAGCAGGCCTCTTTCTCTCCCAGAGTCTCACAGCCCCCCAGTGCTAGCAGGGCCTGCTTCACCCCTCCAACCACAGGGGCAGCTTCCTTCTGCCCGGAGGCGCCTTGAGCCGGCTTTCAGGAACAGCTGCCAGCAGCTGAGAGATAATGACTGCCTGGAGAGTCGTTAGGAGATAATTAATATTTGCAGCTCAGAGCTGTGACTGCTAAGCTGCTCCCGCCCACGGAGCTGGAGCCTCCAGCCCTGCTCCGGCCTCAGGCGAGGACCCCAGACCCTCAGGGCAGCGGTGTCCTTGGGACAGGAGAAGGAGCCTGGGCGCAGGGCCAGGGCAGAGTCAGTGGGGTCTCTTGGGGAAGGGGTTCTCCCTCCACCCAGCTGGCAGAGGTGTGACCTCCCCAGGCCACCAGGCTGGACACATCACGGAGAGTGGTCACAGAGGGCACCGGGGCCAGACTTGAGGTGGGCACAGGGCCTCCTCACACCTGAGGCTGGCTGGCCTTTGGTGGTTGCCATGGTGATGGGTGTCCCCAGCAGTTGGGCAAGGACGTTGCAGCAGCAGCTGCTGTGGGTAAGGGTGTGTGAGAGAGGACAATTGTGTCTGCTTTCCTCTGGCTCTCCATTTGCGAGGGGCAGGCGTCTCAGCCACCCACCACCCTCGACACTCCCCTGGGAGACCTACCCGGTATAGCCAGGACTCTGGGCTGCCACAGGGCATTTGGTGTATACCGCGACTCAGCTGGAACCTGGTCGCTCTCCCAGTTCAGATCCTTGAGAGACCCCAGGCTGACCATTGAGCTTTCTGGAGCCTCAGTTTCTGGGTCTATAAAATGGGCTAGTCACACTCAGTGGGTTGTGGTGAAGATCACATGACACCATACAAATAAGGTGCTTAGTTCTTCCTGGGAATAGGACCTTGTTGCCCCCAGGCGGTAGCTCCCAGAGGCTTAAAAGGGAAGGGACTTCTCCTTCTGCGGCACGGACAAACACCATTAATGAAGTTCCTACTGTATGGCAGCAGTGTGCTTGATTTGTGATGTCTGTTCATTCACCCATGGATTGCTCACTGAGCATCAGGTGTCCTGGCTCATTCTCACAGTGGTCATGCAGAATTGGCCTCATTATTCCCACTGCACAGATGAGGGAACTGAGGCCCAGAAAGGTCAACATCTTATGTGTCCAAGGTCACACAACAAGGACATTCCAGAGACAGAGGTCAGACTCCCAAGCCCACACTGTTCCTTCTATGTCACAATGCTAATTTCCCTCCTGCTTGCCAGAGAGGTCTGTGTTCAAATCGTAGCTCCACCACACCCTTGCTGTGCGACCTTGGCCAAACAACCTCTCTGAGACTCAGCTGCCTCTCTGTAGAATGGGAATAACAGCAGTACCTTCTTTATAGGTCCGTGGGTGATGCAAACAGTTTGCACACAGCTACTAACTGAAAGGTTGGCAGCTGGAACCCACTCAGCAGTGCTGCAAGGGAAAGGCCTGGCAATCTGCTTCCATAAAGATTATAGCCAAGAAAGCCCTATGGAGCAGTTCTACTCTGTAACAAATGGGTGGCCATGAGTCAGAATCAACTCGATGGCAATGGTTTTGGGGTTGTAGCATTAAATTAGATGAACTTGAATTGTTTGGTATACAGTAAATGTCTACTAATAGCGGCTATTATTTTCAATGTTGTTATCGTTATTATTTCTCCACCTATGGGGCGGGGTGGAGCGCCCCTGGCTTTTCACCTTTTGGTTTTGGGCTGGCTCACATGGCCTGGGGATGAGCCTTTGGGGACGGAGGTGGCAGCAGGTTCTGTCATCTCGGGATTCCCTCAGCCTGCTTTCTAATCAGCTGCCTGTTCCTGCCACGCAGCATTAGGCTGGGTGTGTGTGCCTAAAGGGGGGGCGGGGAGGGAAGGGGGGTGCCTTTCCCTGGGAGGCTGCCTTCTGTCACTAGACAAACAAACACACAGCACCCGGCTCCCTTAGAAATGGAGTGAGGAGTTAAATGCAAGCAAACAGCGGAGGCCAAAGTGGAAGGCCAGCTTCCTTGGGATTCCTCGGACTTCGGTGGCTGTGGCCATTGCAGTAGCTGCTTGGGAAAGCTGCTCACGTTCCCTGGTGCCTGGGCTGACCCGCACGGCTCCAGACAGATCCTGGACAGTTTGGTGGCCTCAGTGTTTGCCTGGTACCTACCACGGCCCAACTGGAGGGTGGCGAGGGGGCTTCTGAGGTCATCATGGTGGCCCCCCACTCCCAAGCAGCATTTTGGGGTGAGCAGTAGCCAATGTCTGCCTCATGCTGGGCAGCCTCTTGAGTGCAGCTATGGCACCATCACTGCTCAGGGAACGACACAGGGTCTTGGAACAAACTCCCGCTATGGAGAGAGATGGGCCACTTGGATGTTGTGTGACCCTGGACAAGTCACCTCACCTCTCTGAGCCTCCCTCAAACCCAAATCAAACCTATTGCCATTGAGTCGATTCTGACTCATAGCGATCCTATAGGACAGAGTAGAACTGCCCCACAGGGTTTTAAAGGCTGTAAATCTTCACAGAAGCAGACTGCTGCGTCTTTCTCCTGTGGGGTGGCTAGTGGGTCTAAACCATGGACCTTTTGGTTAGCAGCTGAGCGCTTAACCACTGGACCACCAGGGCTCCTTCCGAGCCTCCCGAACTTCCCTTTTTGTAAAATGGAAAGTGTAATAGTATCTACTCATTGGGTGGTTATGAGAATTAGAAGATATTTTCTATAAAGGATTTCTGACACATAGGTGGGTTTGATCGATGACAGATATTAGGATGGTCATCACTGTTTACTAAGTAATCTTGTACAAATGACTCGACCTTCACTTTCCAAACCTGACCAGTGAGGGAAATTATATAACTTACTCCAGAAGGATGATATAAAGAGTAAACAGTGAACTCATCTGTTCGATACTCACCAGTTGCCATCAAGTTGTTTGCCACTCATGGAGACCCCACGTATGTCACAGTAGAACTGTGCTCCATAGGGTTTTCTTTTCTCTCTCTCTCCTTTTTTTTATTGTGCTTTGAGTGAAAGTTTACAATTCAAGTCAGTTTCTCATACACATTGTTATGTGACCCTAGTTGTCCATAAAGTTTTCAATGGCTGATGTTTCAGAAATAGATTGCCAGGCCTTTCTTCCAAGGTGCCTCTGGGCAGACTTGAACTTCCAACCTTTTTGTCAGCAACCAAATACGTTGACCATTTGCACTGCCCAGGGACAACTCTTGCTCAATACATTTTCGTTTTTTTTTCTCTCCCTCTCCTTGGACAAGTAACATGGTGGTAATCACAACGATATTTTTGAGCACTTCCATTGATCCAGGCCTGTGCAGCTCAATAGGTAACCATGGGCCACATGTGGCTATTTAAATTGCAATGAAATAAAATGAAAACTTCAGTTCCAGTCGCGCTCGTCACATTTCAATTGCTCAATAGCCACAGTGGACAGTGGCGACTACGTCAGTGCAGATACAGAACACGCCCGTCACTTCAGGAAGTTCCACTGGGCAGCGCTGCTCTAGACCCTCATGTCTGGACCTTAATGATCATGAGAGCCGCCCGGCGGTCAGGTTAACAAGCAGATTCGGATTCAGGAAGTCTGGGGTGGGGCCTGAGACTGCATTTTTAACCACCTCCCAGGGTCTGTGGACCACAGTTTGAGTAGCAAGGAGTTATAACTGTGCTAACCCCATGGAGTGGTGACTGACTGCATGTGGCTATTGGGCACCTGAGATGTTGATGTTGGGTGCCATCGAATCGATTCCAACTCACAGCAACCCCGCGTGACAGAGCAGAACTGCCGCATAGGGTTTTCTAGGCAGATCACTAGGTCTTTCTTCCTTGGAGCCAATGGGTGATTTAGAACTGCCAACCTTTCAGTGGCCACTAAGTCTCCTTACCTGAGATGTGGTAAGTTTGAACTGAGATGTGGAGTACGTGTAAAATACTCTGGATTTTGAAGACTCGATACCAAAAAAATACAAAAAAAGAATGAAATATATCTCATTAATACTTAAAAAAATTAATTACACATTGCAATAATATTTTAGGTATACCAGGTTAAGTAAAATCTATTTTTAAAATGAATTCCACTTGTCTCTTTGTACTTTTTTCCAATATGGCTACTAGAAGACGTACAATTACGTATGTGGCTTGCATATTTCTACTGGAGAGCGCTGGGCTTGGCCCTGTGTGAGTGCTGCTTATAAACGGTCTCATTTCAGATGGAGCTTCCTAACTGTTGTATCTTCGTGTTTGCCTTCACCAGCGCACACCTCCCCCAGCCCAGACAGGGGACACGCTCGAAAAACCCTCTGCTGGCTGCTCCAGCCCTTTCCTGGCACCAAGAATCAGACGACCCAGGCATGGAGAAATCAAGCCTCACTGAGAGGGATGGGGACATCCCTGCTGCCACCAAGGTCCCCGCAGTGATTCAGACACAGAACTCATATCTCTCTCGTGTGCCTGTAAGCTCGCTCCCTCCCTCTCTTGGAAAAAAGCAAGTCTTCAGTAAGAGACATGTTATAAGAAGAAAAGGAATGTGTTCAATTGTGCAGCCAGGCAAAAGGAGACCCTGATGCAAGGGAGATACAGGAGGGGTGTGTGTGTGTGTGTGTGCACGAATACATGTGTGCACGTGTGTGTACACAAATGCACGTGTGAGTGCATGAGTGTGTAAGTGTGTGTGTGCTGTTGAGCGTGAATGAGTGCATATGTGTTGAGCATGAGAAGGTATGTGTGTGTGTGCATGTGAGTGCAAGCGTGAGTGTGCATGGGCAGGTGTGCCTAGGAGTGTGAATAAATACATCCAGTTGTGTGAATGTTGAAGACTGGTGAAGGTGTGTAAATGATGTGTGTGCACATACGTGTGGATGGCTATGTGAGCAGGGGTTCATGCTGTGTGAGTGTGTGAATGTTGTGTGTGAGTGCGTGTGAGTATGTGAGTGAGTGTGTGAAGGGCTGTGTGAGCCTGGGTGAGTGTATGCAGGTATGTGAGGGGCTGCAAATGTAAGAGTCTGTGTGTGAACCCATTGAACTTGACCATTTAGTTGCTGGCAGAGGGTAGCACCCCCTCTTTTGTGTCCTCTGCATGCCTGTACTAACACTCTGGCACAGGGCGGCCTTCATCCATAGCCATACACATGAGCAGCTATGATTAGTACTGAGGCTCTTTGTGCTCCAGTGTGCCATGGTGTCCATCACCCCCACAGGGATGCCAGCTCCACCAGGACGGGGACTTGTGTCTGCTTTGCTCACCTGTATCCGCAGAGTCCAGCACAATGCTGGGCACACAGTAGGTGCTCAATCAGTATTTCTTGAAAAAGGGATTGCACGTCCTTGGCTGAGTCCTGGCTGCCCACCATGGCACCTTGGCCTGTCCCTTTAAGCTCCTGGCCTCCCCTCCCCAACTCCCATCCCAAAAGTAAATTAAGTCCTCCACCTCCACAAGGTTAACCTTGTTCTCAGCTGCAGACACACATCCACCTTGTGTTTACCTGCTTATTGTCTGTCTGTCCCTTTCTCCCTAGTGAAAATCCATGACAGCGAGGATCTGTCCGTCTTCCAGATTGCTCTACCCAGAGAACTCAGCACGTAGTAGGTGCTCAACTAATTTATGCCACATGAATGGCTTGAAATCACCCTTATTACACATCCCTGCCACAGGGAGAAGGAAGTTCCTGGGTGGTGAAATGGTTAAGCACTGGACTATTAACCTAAAGGTTGGTTGTTCGAACCCACCCGGAGATGCCTCGAAAGTGAGGCCAGGCGATCTGCTTCTGAAAGCTCACAGCCTAGAAAACGTACAGAGCAGTTCCACTCTGCACACATGGGGTTGCCACGAGTTGGAAGCAACTCGATGGCAACTAACATCATCACCACAATGGAGAGCAGAACTGATGGCTGACATTTCCAGGCTGGGGAACAGTATGGTGAAGGAAAGGCTTTGCCAAGCCTAGAAGCAAAGCTGGGTGGGTTATTTGTCCAGGTGGGGTGATGGGACAATGCAAGGGACCCTCCCCCGCTCCCCAGTACAGGGTCTGTGGACTCAGACCTATCAGGAGGCTGGGCCTTTGGGGGCCCTTCCTTTGAGTCCAGAACACCCACGTTTGGGAAATGAGACCACACAGTGCACCCTCCTGCTGACCGTGACCTCTCTGGCCCAGACGGCCGAGCGTGTCTGGAGTGCATTCGTCAGCAGTGGCGGCCGACCCTAGCCAGGAGGAGCAGAGGTCTCAGTGCCCCTATTATTGCTGGAACTCTGGGTACCCTGAAGCGAGGACAAGGCTGGCTCTGTCTGACCGTGGGCTCAGAAACTCGGCCACCTGAGACCCTGGCCTGGAGTGTGGGTAGTGACTACACTCCCCTCCTTTCCTCAGGGACACGGTGGCTAGGCTCTGCCTCACCCCTTCTCTCCTTCCTCCCTGCCTCGGCCAGCTGTCACACCCAAAGGGCAGGTTGTGCCTCCTCGGTGGTGAAGGCCTTTGTGACCCTGGCTCCTTCCAGCCCAGAACTGTCCCCCAGTCCTTTCCCTTTTGGCAGGTGGGCAGGTGTTTGGGATTTGGCTGCAGTGGGCTTCCGCTGCTGACCGGCTTGTTCCTGAGACAGGCCTGTATCAAATCCAGCTGGACAAACTGCGCCTTGTGGGACTCCGGGCAAATGACTTCACCTCTCGTGAAAGGGCTTGTCAGAGTACTAACCTGGTAGGGTTTTGTTTTTTAATTTTGTTGTTGTTGAGAATATATACATAGCAAAACATACACCAACCGTTTCTACATGTACAATTCAGTGACTTTGATTGCATTCTTTGAGTTGTACAACCATTCTCACCCTCCTTTTCTGAGTTGTTCCTCCCCATTAACATAAACTCACTGCCCCCTAAGGTTCCTATCTAATCTTTCAAGTTGTTACTGTCAATTTGATCCCATATAAACAAAACCCAGTGCTGTCGAGTGGATTCTGACTCATAGCGACTATAGGACAGAGTAGAGCTGCCCCACAGAGTTTCCAAGGAGCACCTGGTGGATTTGAACTGCCGACCCTTTGGTTAGAAGCCGTAACACTTAACCACTATGCCACCAGGGTTTCCTATTGTTTCCATATAAATATATCTTAAAAGAGCACAATGCTTAAGGCAGACATTCTTCACTAGTTAAGCTAAACTATTATTTGATTTTAAGAAGACTTCAGGGGATATTTTGGTTTAAGGTTTAGAGATTATCTCAGGGCAATAGTTTCAGGGGTCCACTCAGTCTCCATAGCTCTGGAATCTCATAGGGTTGTTAGGATTGTCCCAGGCTGGGCCTCCTAGAAGCTGAGCCCAAGACAGAGGTATGAATCCGCAGGACTTATTTGGTGGAAGTGCTCTGGAATTCCATCTGCCTTCTCCAATTTTTTTTTTTTCCCAAACCACACTGGAGTGGCCCTATAGCCAATGACTTGTTGGCGTAGGGGCACCAAAGTCCTTTTCCCTTGTGTATGCGTTCCCTATGGCTGCTGAAACAAAATACCACAAACCGGGTAACTAAAAACAGAAATTTATTGTCTCACCGTTCTAAAGGCTGAAAGTCCAAATCGACATACCAGCCCGGCCATGCTCCCTCTGAAGTCTGAAAGGCAAGATCCTTTCTGGTCTCTCCCAGCTTCTGGCAGCCCCAGGTGTTGCTGAGTTTATAGGTGCATCTTCATATGACCGTCCTTCCTCTGTCTGTGTGTCTCCTCTTTTATAAGGACGCCGCTCAGATTGGATTAGGACCCACCCTCCTCCAGCATGACCTCATGTTAATTTAACTGACACCATCTTCAAAGACTTTACAGTAACCATGGTTTCAGTTACCCGTGGTCAACCATGGTCCGAAAATATTAAGTGAGTAGCGTGATGAAATCTTGCGCTGTCCCCCTCCATCCCGCCTGGGGAATACATTCACAGAACTTTTATTACAGTATATTGTTCTAATTGCTCTATTTGATTATTGATTATTGTTGTTAATCTCTTACCGTGCTAATTTATACATTAAACTTTATCATAGATATGTATGTATAGGACAACATATAGTATTCATAGGGTTTCAGTACTATCCTCGGTTTCAGGCATCCACGGGTGGTGGTGGGGGGTGGTGTCTTGGACTGTATCCCCTGCAGATAAGGGGGACTACTGTATTTCCAAACAAGGCCCATTCACAGGTACCAGGAGTTACGACTTCAACACATATCTTTTTGGGGGGCACAATTCAATCTGTAACCCCTTGCCTCAAGGAGGGATGGAATATGCAGTGCAGTTTATGCCCCAGCGCTCCCCACGGGGTCAGGCTGGGACCAGACTTCCCTATAACCATGTCATTGCTTGTTCTTCTCCCTGGCCTGTCCTTCTTCCCTGGACCCTGACAGTTGCCACCTTGAGAGCCTCTCCCAATACATGACTTACACAGTACCGCCCATCACAGGCTCCACTTATAGCGAGGAACCAGCTCGTGTTCCCCAAGACAGAGACTTCAGACGAGCTCTTGGAAAGTAACTGATTGTTAACCATAAATTGGGCCTAATTACCCCACTTTTGGCAAAGAATGGCAAACACCCACTTCTCCAGAGGTCCTGAACATATCTTGGAGACCTAGAAGCAGCAGTTGGATTTTACTGACAATTGCTATTTGGACCCAAAAGAAACCCAAACCCACTGCTGTTGAGTCAATTCTGATGCATGGTGACCCCACGTGTATCAGACTAGAGCTGCTCCATAGGGTTTGGTTTTTGGCTTTTTATAGCGTTTTCTTGGCTGTGATGTTACAGAAAGGAGACCTGGTGGTGCAACAGTTAAGCGCTTGTCTGCAAACTGAAAGGTCAGTGGTTTGAACCCACCCAGTGGCTCTTTGGGAGAAAGACCTGGCAATTTGCTCCCATAAAGATCACAGCCTAGAAAACCCCATGGGACAGTTCTACTCTGTCACACGTGGGTGATATGAATCTAATCCACTCAATGGCACACAACAACAACAATCTTATGGAAACAGGTTGCCAGGCTTTTCTTCCACGGCACTGCTGCGTAGATTCGAGCCACCGACCTTTTGGCTAGCAGCTGAGAGCAAACTGTTTTTTCCCCTCCCTCCTCCCACCCTGGCCTGGCATATAGTGGGGTGCTTGTTGAGGGCAAGACTGAATTTGTTGAAGCCTGTCATCTTCCAGCACTGTATTGGACAACGTTCTGTTGTGATCCATGACGGTTTGCATTGGATAATTTTAGGTTTTATGAGCTAGATTCTGAGTGAACACTTCTGGTGCTGGGAGGTGGGGGTTTTGGGAAGCACAGAGAATGTGAAACAGCCTGCCTGCGACACTGCTCCAGGAATCACACAGGTCAGGGGCTGGGCTGGGCACATTGAAATGCAAAGTCAGGTGCTCAGATATTCATAGCTCCATCAGAGGCTTAGCCTAAGAGGCTGCAAGCCCCAGAGGAGAACACAGACCGGGTGGGAGTCATGATCACAGCAGAGATTACAAGTGCTTGTTAAACACAAATCCCTCCCGACAGATGGTCAGCTGGTGCCTGGGGCCCAAACCTGGGAAGGGAAGCCCTTTCCCGTTGGGAATCCCAGAAGCTTTGAAGCCAGCGAAGGAAACTGTGCCTTCATGAGTTAATAATAATAAAAGTAATAATGATGCCAACCATAACGATTAAATATTTATTTAGTAGTTTACCATATCCAGGCATTCTGCAAGCGTGGCGTTGTTTGGACTTCATAACAACCTCTGTGAAGTAGACACTCTCCCATTTTACAGATGAAGAAGCTAAGGCTGAGAGAGAACGATGTGCCCAAGGTCACACTGCCAATAGGTGGTATGGCAGGAATGACATCAGCAGTCTCTGGGTGGCACAAACAGCTAAGTGCTGGACTACTAACTAAAAGGTTGGCAGTTTGAACCCAACCAGAGATGCCTCAGAAGAAAAGCCTAGCGATCTGTTTCCAAAAGGTCACAGCCTTGAAAACCCCAGGGAGCAGTTCTACTCTGCAAACATGGCGTCGCCATGAGTCAGAATCAACTGACGGCAACTAACAACAAGGCACGACATCAAAGCCTTCACACAGTTGCAGGTGCTGGATTTAAAACAATAGTAAGGAATGGGTTGGGGACAACATAAAAGTTATAAAAATGTTGTAAGATCCTAGAACATCTCCGGGTGGATACAGAGGAGACTGGTAACAGTTGATGCCATGCATTGGGAGTGGAAGGGAGATTTTTGCTATGAACCTTTTATACTTTTCACTCTTGAGCCATGATGGTATAGATTATCCCTCCCCACATCCACACCCTTTGCCACGTGATTTGTTTCTCCCTTCTTTTTTTTTTTGTTATGAAAATATTGTGTTTTCAGTGAAAGTTTACATACCAAATTAGGTTTCCATTTAACAATTTCTACACAGTTGGTTCAGTGACATTGGTTAAATTTTTCAAAGGGTGTCAACTTTCTCATTATTTCCATTCTGGTTGTCCTGTTTCCAGTAATCTACTTTCCCTGCCCCTTGCCTCTGGTCTTTGCGTCTGAGTAAATGTTGACTGTCTGGCCTTATATAGATGACTTTTTTTAAAGGAGCACAGTACTTGTGGAAGACACTGTTTGTTTTATGAGCCAATCTGTTATTTAGCTTAAGAGATGACCTCAGGGGATAATTTTGGTTCAAGATTTAAAGAGTATCTCAGGGTGATAGTCTCGGGCGTCCTCCAGTCTTGACCAGTCCAGTAAGTCTGGACTTTTTAAGAATTTGAGTTTGCCACGTGATTTTGCAGTCCTCATCCACTCTGATCTAGGCTTGGCCATGTGACTCTCTTTGGCAAATGGGATGTTGGGATGTGATGTAAGCAGAGGCCTGAAAAGAGCTTGCATGATTGGACTTGCTCTGATTTTGGCTTTTGCCGTAGCCATGAGAACATGCCCAGGCTAGCCCGTTGGAGGATGGGACACATGGGAGCAGAGCCCAGTTGTCCTAGTCACCCCAGCCAAGGCCATCCCAGATCGGCCAACAGCCTGCCAACCCCAGACACACAAACGAAGCCAATCAAGCCCCCACTGAGGTTTTGTGATCATTTATTGTGTAGAATTAGTATCATGCTAATAGATAATGCAGACAGGTGGGGGTGCACTGCCTCTTCCAAGACAAAGAACACACAACCTAAATTTTAGGTTTATAAGATAGTTTCTGCTCTATTATTATTGTTAGTTGCTATTGAATCGGCTCTGACTCATGGTGACCTCGTATACAACAGAATGAAACGTTGGCTGGTACTGCACCATCTTCATGATCACTGATATGCTCAAGTCCGTCGCTGTGGCCACTGTGGGTTTTGAGTGTCTTTCAGCCTAGGGGACTCATCTTCCAGCACTATATTGGACAACGTTCTGCTGTGATCCATAGGGGTTTCACTGGATAATTTTCAGAAGTAGATCTCCAGGCCTTTCTTCCTAGTCTGTCTTAGTCTGGGAAGCTCTGCTGAAACCTGTCTATCGTTGGTGTCTGTTGTGTTGATCCATCTCATTGAGGGTTTCCCTTGTTTTGCCGACCTTCTACTTTACCAACCATGATGTCCTTTTCTAGCAATTGGTCTTTCCTGATGACGTGCTCAAAGTATGCCCAAGGCATGCCATCCTCTCTTCTATGGAGTATTCTGGTTGTGTTTCTTCTCAGACTGATTTGTTTGTTCTTCTAGCAGCCCACAGTATATTTAATATTCTTCACCAATACCACAACTAATCACACCAATAATTAACTCGTTATAGTTGGGGGGCGGGTTGGTGAATAGCAAGAAATGTGTCAGACCTGGGCTGGCACCTGAGGTTAGCTCTTCAACCTGCTAGGTCACCCCTAGTTAATTACTTAATCTCTCTGTGCCTTGATTTCCTCGTTTGGGGATTAATGTCTATCATTCAGGGTTGTTATGAGAGCTGATATGAGATGTTTATCTAAAGCCCTGAGCATAGCACCCGGGACATGGTAGGTGCTCACAGCAGCAGGTGTCTTTGTTGTTATTGTTGTCATCAACGTTGTTGCTACAGCCTTGACTAGGAAGTTCCCACCCGTGTGACCATTTTATCTGTGAGGAGAGCTGGCTTCACTTGTCCCTTCCCTAACCCCCTGAGTTATAATCCAATTGTTAATGCCTCTGGAGAAAGGAGCTTTGAACAGGAACCAGCACTGACTGCTCCTGCTGCCCACCCAGCGAATCCTGGCCTTGCAAAGGCCCGACGGGGCTGCCAAAGCCGCCTCAGGGACCTAACACGATTATCTCGCTCCTGCAACTCTGCTGGGAGCCCTGAGCTAGGGGCTTCTGGCTGAGTGCCCCGAGGCCCCTGGAGCTGGGAGGCATGAGGGGGAGCTATGGGAGAGGGTCAGGCCCAGGAGCCCCGTGTGGAAGAAGCAGAGCTAGGATGGAGGGCCCATGCCCGACAGAGCACCCACTGCATGCTTGGCAGGGGTCCCTCTTCTGCTTGGCCATGAAGAGACCCTTCCTTAGTGTTATTGGGGTGGAGGGGGAGGCAGGTAGATAGTCACGTGATGACAAGAATATGGGTCAGGATGTTCTGCTGCCTGAGTTCAGTCCTACACGGACTCCCTCTTTACCCCGAGGACTAATACCCGCTAGGGCTCAGTATTTCAAATCTATAAAATGTGTATCTCCTTTATGATGCAGTATAGTTAAGACCCGAAGCTGTGGAGCCAATCCATTTAATGTCTGTGTGACCGTGGGTAAGTTGCTTAACCTCTCTGTGCCAACCAGCTGAGTGACCTCAAGCAAGTTGCTTCGCCTGCTAGAACCTCAGTTTCCTCATTTGGGAATCAAGATCAGTGAGAATACCTACTCCATAGGGGTGCTGGGCGATTAAACATCCTTGGAAACACACCTGGTATAGAGTAATAACGTTAGTGCTGACTGAGCACCTGCTGTTATCTTTTCCTCCTTTCCTTCCACTTTTCTTCCCTGTTTCTCTCCCTCTTCCTTCCCTCCCTCCACAATCATACACTGGGAACCCGCCACGGGTCAGGCACTGTGCTAGGCATTGCCCACCTCCAGAATTAATTTAAGTATCAACTGAGGTACTGACTGGGAAAGTGCTTTGTCAAAATCAAGGCTGGTCGGTTGTGGAAAAGAAGAGGTGGCAAGTTTACACGGTGGCTTCTGGTGACGTCTTTTCGTGCTCACTCTCATCTACCCATTGCTGTCAAGGCAATTCCGACGCATGGCAACCCCAGGAAACTGGACCGCATCGGGTTTTCTTGGCTGTCATCTTTATGGAAGCACATCACCAGGCCTTTCTACCCTGGCACCGCTGGGTCGGTTTGAACCGCCAACATTTTGGTTAGTAGTTGAGTGCAAACCGTTTGCACCACCCAGGGACCTTCACTCTCATCTAGGGCCATTAATTCAGAGCCTTGACCAGGGTTTCTGTCACATGTGGCTATAATGACACTAATTTGATATCACCACCATAACTACTATTATTATTTACCATAGTCACATACCAAATTGTTAGTTTTGTAAGCTGCGGCCAAGTCAGTCCCCAACTCATAGTGACCCCAAGCACAATGGAATGAAACGCTACCCAGTCCTGCGCCATCCCCATGATCAGTTGTGGATTGGACTGCTATGATCCAAAGGGTTTTCAGTGGCTGATTTTTCGAAGTAGATTGCTAAGCCTTACTCTCTAGTCCATCTTAGTCTGGAAGCTTCGTTGAAACCTGTTCAGCATCACAGCAACACTCAAGCCTCCACTCATGGTGGCTACACATGAGGCCCATTGGCTGGGAATCGAACCCAAGTTTCCGGCATGGAAGGCAAGAAGAATTCCACCACTGAACCACCAAGTACAATCAACCCCCAAACCAAACTTGTTGCTGTCAAGTCGATTCCAACTCAGAGTTGGACGTAGGACAAAGTAGAACTTGCCCCATAGGGTTTCTAAGAACCAGTTGGTGGATTTGAACTGCTGACATTTTGGTTAGCAGCCGAACTCTTAGTGACCCTATTAAAGAAAAAAAAAAAAAAACTGATTGCCATCGAGTTGATTCTGACTCATAGCGACCCTATAGGACAGGGCACAACTGCCCCATAGAGTTTCCAAGGAGTGCCTGGTGGATTCGAACTGCCGACCTTTTGGTTAGCAGCTGAGCTCATAACCACTGCACCACCAGGGCTCCCCAAATATAACTAGTCTTTATTTAATGTTTTGTTTTGAACCACTCCTTTTTTTTTTTTTTTCTTAACTTAAATTTAGCCTTACCCTAAGTAATACCACAGGTTTGATGGACTGGCACATAGAAAACAGTTAGCTATTAAATAAAAGATTTAAACTGTTCATACACCACCCAAAGGCATTTCCATTTGTGATATTCAAACAGTAGGCTGCTATAGCAGGAATTAACCCTCTTACCATTCAGCTAGCTAGAAAACACTTTGATTCATTGCTTTGTAATTTATCAAGTGCTATCTCCTTTTTCCAAGTCTATGGGTTTCTGTCATGTGGCTGTAATGACATTAATATGATAGTCACCAACTTCTGTTACTTGTATATCATCATAATAATCATTATTTATGCCATAGCCAAGTGCAACTACACTGTACTCAATATTTTGTTTCGAATCACTTTTCTCTTTTAACTTAAATTTAGCTTCAACCTAAGCAATAATAGTATCTATGAAATCATGGGTTTCATGGGCGGGTTGTGTATTTCTTTCTAGCGCATATGGAAGTAAATGCTTGGCGATTGTATTTGTTCCCTAGGACCGCCGTACAAATGACCACAAACTGGATAGCTTAAAACAACAGAAATTTACTGTCTCACTGTTCTGGAGGCTGTCGTTGTTGTTTTTAGGTGCCGTCAAGTCGGTTCCAACTGATAGCAACCCCTACATCCAACAGAATGAAACACACTGTCCTGAGCCATCCTCACAATCGTTGCTGTTTGAGCCCACTGTTGTAGCCACCGTATCAATCCACCTCTTTGAAGGTCTTCCTCTTTTTCACTGACTCTCTACTTTACCAAGCATGATGTCCTTCTCTAGGGACTGGTCCTTCCTGATAACATGCCCAAAGTACTTGACAAAGTCTCTCCATCTTCGCTTCTAAGGAGCATTCTGGCTGTACTTCTTCCAAGACAGATTTGTTTGTTCTTCCGGCAGTCCGTGGTATATTTGCTATTGTTTGCCAACACCATAATTCAAAGGCATCGATTCTTCTTCAGTCTTCCTGCTCCAGGAACGGTTCTTTTCTTTTCTTGGAGGACAACAGATGTAGCGTCTTTGGCCTGTTTCTTGCCTGTAGAATTCCAAGAGGCAGACAGTGTTCTTTCCTTTCGGTCTTTCTCTGTCCCCTTCAGTCTGAGATGATGGGTTTTCTGCTGTAGTAGGTATCTGGTTAGATCCATCAGTTACAGGCTTAATTTCTTTAACAAAAGATTGTGTAGCCGCATCCTTGTTGAAAATTCTAGGACAAGTGTCCTTAGTTCGTAAAACAGAATTTTCCAAATATTTAAGTTCTGTTTTCATTTTGCACAGTTCATTTTTAAGTCCATCTGTGTCCTCTCGCATTTTACTATAAGCAGCAAGGAGTAACCATGTGGCCCATTTAAGATCTTGCTTAGAAATCTCATCAGCCAGATATCCAAGTTTATCGCTTATAAGTTCTATCTCCCATCAAGCATTTGAACATAATTCAGACAAGTTCTTTGCCACTGCATAAAAAGTATCGCCCTTCCTCCACTATCCAAACACATGCTCATCGTTTTGGAGGCTAGAGGTCCAAAATCAAGGTGTCAGCAGGGCCATGCTCCTTCTGAAGGCTCTAGGGAAGAATCTGTTCATGGCTTTTTCTTCACTTCTGGTGGGTGCCAGCAATCCTTGGGATTCCTTGGCTTGTAGCTGCATCACTCCAATCTCTGCTTCCATCATCACGTGACTGTCATCTCTGTGTGTCTGTCTGTCTGTCTCCTCTCCTTTTCTTATAAGGACACTAGTCATTGGATTAGGGCCCACCCTGCTCCAGCATGACCTCATTTTTACATAATTACATCTGCAAAGAGTATTCCAGAGAAGGTCCCATTCGCAAGTACCTGGGGTTAGGACTTCAGCATATCTTCATGGGAGACACACTTAACAACTATTAAATAAAATAGAAATGTTTGTCCATCGACCACCAAAAGCGTCTCTGTGTGTACCATATTCTAACAGTGCGCTGTTATTCCAAGCATTGCTGTCTTACCAGCCAGTGAGTTAGAAAACTCTTTGATTCATAGCTTCATATTTACCAAATATTATCCCCTTTTGCCAAGTCTTGAGGTCCCATAAAAGCACAGAGAGGTAAAAGCTCTTGTCTGGAGTGACACAGCAAAGCCCGAACCCAGCAGTCCTGGTCCTTGGAATCTACCTTGAAACCATAGCCTGCTCAGCCTTATCCTGACCCATCTTCTTGCTCATTAAAGGCCTTGGGCTTGGACCAGCTCCTCTCCTTCCCCATCCTCATCTCCTTCCTCTCTGGCACTCGAAGACACGAAAAGAGTTAACATACATGTCCCATTCTTCCCTGCACATCCCACCCTGGGTTCCTGTGGATAATCACCAGCTTCCCTTGAGCAATGACCTTGCCCCCCACTGTGAGGGCTATCAAGAGACAGATATAAACACCTCAAAGTTCCCAGCTAGTTCTCTTAATTGGCACCTTTCTGTTCTGCTTTAAATTAATCAAAGCCAGTCCGATATTAATACTGTAGGGGGAATTAAAATCATGCAACGCATTAAAGATGTAATTTAAAATTAATAACTCATAATTATTTATCATGGCGTATCAGTGGAGCCATGAATTTTCCCTTCTAACCCAGCGCACATCCCTCCTGCCTTTGCTTTTAATAGCATCTGGACCATTATTGAGCCCAACCTTGGTTCCCGCAGACACCCAACCTAAGAGACGTAATTCATTTAATTTAATTTTGGGGGGCTTAATTGTGGTAAATCACTACTTAAGAAAAGACGTCTATTTGAAAGACAAATTGGGATAATTTAATAAAAGCTGGAGTGAAGAAGCCCAAGGACTTAATGATGCGCTCTGGGCTCTGATCAGAGAGACCCCCTACTCTTCAACTCGTTTATTGAGACGGGTTGGGCTGCAATGTCTTTGAAACAATGGCAGCCTTCAAAAGGTTTAACAGACAATGGAAGCAACTCACATACCCAGCAATAGAGGATGGAGCAAATACACCATGGTTAATCAGGCCAATGAAATATTACGCAGTCATAAAAAAGAGTGAAGGTGAATTTTATGGACGTGTATGGAAAAATCCAACAAGTGAAAACAAACAAACAAGAACAGTGTATACTGTGTTTTCATGGCAAAAAGGAAAAAAATTTTATATATTTATAGAATATTTATAGAAACATAAGAAACCAGTACCTGTGGTTGCCTCTGGGGAGCGATTGGGTATCTGTCCATTCCCCTGACAGGGGAAGGAGGGAAAATTTTCATTCTTTATGCACTTGTTTGGGAGTCCCTGGGTGGTGCAAACGGTTAACGTGCTCCACTGCTAACTGAAAGGCTGGAGTCCACCCAGAGGCGCCTTGGAAGAAACGCCTGGCGATCACCTTCTGAAAAATCAGCCATTGGAAACCCTGTGGAGCATAGTTCTACTCTGACCCTCATAGGGTCACTGTGAGTTGGAATTGACTCCATGGCCACTGGTTTTCATTGGCATATACTTTTTTTTTTTTATCATTTTAGTTTTGCATCACATGCAAGTATTACCAATTCAAAAAGACTCAAAAAAAAAAAAAATAATAAAAGGAATGGTAGGAAAGATTTGCCAACTTAGGTCTTGACATACTGCATATACCCTAACTGTCCTTTCCAAATGCTGCCCCACGCCCCGTGGACGATCTCTACTTATAACAATAATCCTGATCTTGCTTTGACTGTGCCTCCTGGACTGGTCACTGCGACCATCTCATCCCATCCATCGTCATATCAACCATGCAAGGCAGGTATTATTAACCCCATTGTCTCCAATATTTCATTATGAAAAGTTTCAACATAAAGGTGAAAGCATTGTCCAGTGGATGCCCCTCTACTCGCCACCTAGATCCTACCATTAACATTTTTCTGTACTTGCTTTCCACCAACCGTCTGTCAGTTTGCCATACAGTGGTGGCTTGAGTATTGCTATGATGCTGGAAGCTATGCCGCCGGTATTTCAAACACCAGCAAGGTCACCCATCGTGGGTGGGTCTCAACAGCACTTCTAGATGAAGACAGACTAGGAAGAAAGGCCTGGTAATCTACTGCAGAAAATTAGCCAGTGAAAACCTTATGGGTCACGACAGAACATTGTCTCACTCGCTTGCTTTGGGCCCATCATCAGAAGGGCTCAATTGCTGGAGAAGGACATGGTGTTTGGTGAAGTGGAGGGCCAATGAGAACGAGGGAGACCCTTGGTGAGGTGGATCCCCATAACAGCTGCAAGGACGGACTAGAACATGCTGGCCATCGTGAGGATGACGCAGGACCAGCCATGAGTCAGAGTCTCTCTACTGTCTATTTAGTTCTATACTTGCTTTATCACAGACTGATTCATGTATCCATCCCTCTATCCACCTACCAACCCATCTCATTATTTTATGAAATTCAAAGAAAACTTCAGACACTTGTACATTTTCTCCTAAATGCTTCAGCATATCTCTTGTTAATTGGAATGGGATGTTTGGTTAGGGTTCCTTTTTATATTTTTAGTAGAATTTAATAACAGTGTCATTTGCTGAGTTCTGACAATGAACTTGAGTAGAACTGACTCAACGGCAACAACGACAACACTTGAGTAACCCGAACGCCATAACGACATACCATTTTGCAGTCCCACCCGCACTGATAGGTGACAGAAGAAGAATTACGAATCAGTGGGAACCAAATGGACTATTCCCTAAGTCATGACTTGTTCAGGTTGCTCCACGTCCTTGCCAACATTTGGTATTGTCAGTCGTTAATTTTAGTCATTCTAGTAACGGGGTTCTGGGAGTGACTGTGTAATGGTATCGCACTGCAGTTTTAGTTTGCATTTTCTCTGATGACTCATGGTGTTGAGTAGCTCCATTGTAAAGATAAGAAAATGGAGGCCCCAGAGGTTAAGTAATTTTCTGGAGGCTGCACAAATTGAAGAGCCAGTTTTCAAAGCCAGTTGTCTTGACTTGAAAACTACAAAACCACAAAACTCTGCTGGATTCGTCTCACAGTGAATTTCCCCGATCTCTGATCACAGGGCACCTTTCCTGTGCTATCTTATTTAATTAATTAATTTAATTCACACCCCCCACTTCTTTCTAAAAAAAGCTTAGAAAAACAAAAACCAGTTGCCATCGAGTTGACTTTAACTTACAGCGATCCCATGTGTGTCAGAGTAGAACTGTGCTCCACAGGGTTTTTGTGGTTGATTTTTCAGAAGTAGATCGCCAGGCCTTTCTTCTGTGGTACCTCAGGGTAGACTCTAACTTCCAATCTTTTGGTTCGCAGCCGACAGCATTAACCGTTGGCACCACCCAGGGACTCCTAAGGAGGTTTACGACATTATAATAATGATAATAAAATAAAACAGAATCAGAGCCAAGGTTAAAAAAAAAAAAAGAGGACACAGGCGTCCAGACCTACAGGGTAACTTGACTCAGTTTGAACTTTAAGCTCTGAGCTTCCTGGCAGCCAGAACACAAAAAGAAACACATTTTGGAAAAGAAGAAGGAATTCTTCTGGGAGCAGAATGCCGGCATTTGGTGGACCCACTGTTTACTTTCCAGAGCATCTTTATGGCAAATGTGAATGTAGTTTTCACTTTGGAAAGCCCAGTTCTGTGAAGATGATTCTACTTGATGTTTCTGAGCCCCATTCTCCCCAGAATCAATTCACAGGGTTTGGGGATTGTTTTCAGCCCCTCTTGCAGGAAGGAGATGGGTCCAAAGCCTTCTGAGTCCCTCTTGGCAGGGCAGGTCTGGTATTTTGTCAGACACCATTTGGTTTGGCAGCTTGCAGGATTCAGTGCCACCTTCCCTGCTAAGCATCCCCTTGCAATTTCTTTTATGTTGTTTCCATTGGGTTCAGGCCTGGCAGGGACCCTTACGCCTCGGGGCTAATGGCTGAGCACAGACCACTGAAAGATTCCCGTTCAGGGACCAGCCTTTGTTTGCAAACAACTATAAATGTGCTGCCCATGTGTCCTCGCCCTTGACTAGGTTTTGTGAGCTCTGGGTTTCAGCCAATGAAAACCCTACGACTCACAACAGACAGCTCCACAACGAATCATGGGGATGACGCAGGACTCCTCTGCCATGAGCTGGGGCCAACTAGACGGCAGATAGCAACAACAAGAATTGGGTTTTGACTCCGGAAAATAGGTGTCTGGAAAAGCTAAACGGGGCAACTCTAATCCAAGCTGTCCCTGCTGCCCCTCCATTGCTAGCCTGAGATTCATCACTCCCTCTTATTCAAAGGTTTCCTGCCCATCTTCCTTTGAGAACCTTCCTCCTTTTCTCTCAATCCCTAGTTGAGGGTAGAGCTGCCTGTCTACCCTCAGCTCCAGGGGCGGGCATTAGACCAGACCTGGCCAATCAGAGCACTTCATGCTTCTGTCTGTAATGATTGGTTAAAGGCTATTCACATGATTCAACTGAGCCAATGACATTCCATTCTGGTACTTTGCTGGTAACAAGGTGGTCTTTTTCTCGGGTTGCTAAGCAGGGGGGATGTCAGCGTGAATCCGTGGCAATTTTTGCCACCATGTGAAGAACCTGCCTGAGAATGAGGCCAACACTAAGAAAAGCAGTACCAGAAGAGCAATTCCAATTGAGCTCCTGGATCCAGCTGTGCCTGAAGCCTGTCTTTTCAGTTTTTGATCCAATTAATTTCTTTACGTGCTGAAGCCAATTGTCATTACTGTCACTTGCAACTAAAAGGCCAATGGCCCATCAATCTAGCTGGTGGCTGGGTGAGGGTGGAGAGGAAGTATAAGAAATCAGAAAACCTAAGCTCTACCTTTAAAATCTTAGGGCTTACAGCTTGTGAACTTAGAGGTTCATGGTCGTTTGGTACAACTGCTTGCCCATTCATGTCCTCTACATCCTGACAAGGGCCAGCCTCTGATTGCATGCCTCCTGTGGCAGGGAGCTCAATCTCCCTAAAGCAGCCCATTCAATCCAGGACAACTCTGATGGCTAGAAGATAAGGCAGAATGCCTGTCAGTAACGGAGTGGAATAAACAAAATGTAGCCCTGCCTCGGCCCTCCCTCTCCTTCAGTCTGTTTTCCACACAGCGGCCAGAACGCTCCTACTATAAATTTTAAGTCAGATACTGCTTAGAAACCTCTAGTGGTCCCCATCTTATGCAGAGTAAAATCCAGGTCTTCACCAGGGCACAGAAGGCCCTACAGAATTTTACCTGCAGCCTCTTTGGCCTTCTCACCTATTTTCTCCCCTCCTTTGCTTGTTCCACCCCAGGTACACTGGCCCTCCTTGTTTTTCTAGAACTCAAAGCCTTTTCACTTGTCTTTTCCCAGAGTAGACTGGTTTCCCCTGATTGGCAGTGGCACCTTCACCTCTTCCCAACAGCTCACTCCTCCACCTCATCCAAGTCTTGGCTTAAATGTTGCCTTTACTTCAAAAGCTACCCTGATGCCCCCGATACCTCTTTATCTCAGTACCCACTGCCTCCCTTGCCCTACGCTGTCTCCTTAGCATTTGCCATCACCTGACCTATTAAGTATACAGTTTACTTACTTTTTCTCTTCTTATCTCCCACTCTACATGGGTAGGAATTTTCACCTCAATTATTCACAGCTGTATACCAGCATCTGGAACAGTGCCTGGCTCATCATTGTTGTTGCTTTTAGGTGCCCTTGAGATGGCTCTAACTCATAGCCACCTTGGGTATGACAGAACAAAATGTTGCCCAGTCCTGCGCCATCCTCACAATAGTAGGTATGTTGGAGCCCATCGTTGCAGCCACTGTGTCCATCCATTCCATTGAGGGCCTTTCTTTTAGAAGAAGAGGAGCCCCAAGGGTACCTGTGCCAGGAAGGCAGGCTTCTGCAGCCTGGTGTGGCAGCTGGTGGCTGTGCCAGCCACTCTGAGGCTGGGGCTCTTGAGCAAAGCTGATACGCTCAGCCTCTCCCAAGGCCCATGGACTGCGGCTGGAGGTGGAGGTGAAGAAATCAATGCAAAGATTGGGTTTGGAAGGAAGGAAAAGAAGAAAAGGCCTTCTCAGCCTCATCAACGAGGCAGCTGCAGGAAGGACTGGTGGCCAGCCTTCCGGGCAGCGCGATGTGCATTGCACGTTAACTTCTGCATCTCGGTTCCATGTTCTTCCCCTGACCTATAGTTGTGGTTTCACATTCTGAGGCCTCGTTTGCAGATGCTCAGCCCCTGAGACCTGAAAATTTCTCCCAGACCATGTCTTCTCTGCTCAGAGTTTAGGGGTTCATCATAGGTAGGAAGTTGCCAAGTCATTCAACAAGTCTATCAGCTGCAGTAGACTAGCTGGTCATTTGCTACCAAGCACTATTCTAGGTACTGGGGATATAGCAGTGAACAAGACAGTCAAAAGTCTCTACCCTCATGGGGCTGACATTCTATGGAGGACGAGAGAGAATGCACAAGACAAATAAGTAAAATGTATAGTGTGAGTTTTTTTTTATTATTATTATTTCATTGTGTTTTAGGTGAAAGTTTACAGCACAAATCGATTTCTCATTCAAAAATTTATTCACATACTGTTTTGTGACATTGGTTGCCATCCCCCCAACGTGTCAGCCCTCTCCCCCTTTCCACTCTGACCTCCCTCGTCCATTCGTCTAGATTCCCTGTCCCTTCCTGGCTTCTCATCTTTGCTTTTGGGCAGGAGTTGCCCATTTGATCTCAAATTTGATTGAACTAAGAAGCACGTTCCTCACATATGTTATTGTTTCTAATCTTTGTCTGAAAAGTGGGTTTCCGGAGTGGTTTCAGTTCTGACTTGGCACAGTGTCCAGGTGCCACAGTCTTGGGGGTTCCTCCAGTCTCTGTCAGATCAATGAGTCTGGTCTTTTTTGGTGAATTTGAATTTTGTTCTATATCTTTCTCCTGCTCTGTGATCCCTGTAAGAGCCATCGGTGGTGGTAGCTGGGCACCATCTAGTTCTCCTGGGCTGAGGCTGGTGGAGGTTGCAGTTCATGTGGCCCATTAGTTCTTTGGGTTAATATTTTGCTTGTGTCTTTGGTTTTCTCCAATAGATGTATTGATGTATCTTAGACGGCTGCTTACAAGCTTTTAAGACCCCAGATGCTACTCACCAAAGTAGGATGTAGAATATTTTCTTTATGAAATATATTATGCCAATTGACCTAGATGTCCCTCGAGACTATGGTCCCCAGCCCTCAGCCTCAGTAACTTGGTCCCTCAAGGTGTTTGGATGTGTCTAGGAAACTCCTATGACTGTGCCTTGCTCAAGCTGTGCTGACTTCCCCTATATTATGCATTGTCTTTCCCGTCACCAAAGTTACCACTAGTTTACTATCTAGTTAGTGATTTCCTCTTCCCATACCTCCCCCCATCATAACCATCGAGAAATATTTTTTTCTGTGTGTAAACCTTTTCTTGAGTTCTTTTTTTGCAGTTATTATATATATATATTTAAATTGTGCTTTAAGGGAAGGTTATAAATCAAGTCAGTCTCTGATACAAAAATTTATATACACCTTTTTTATATCCTAATTGCTCTCCCCCTAATGAGACAGCACACTCCTTCCCTCCACTCTCTCTTTTCATGTCCATTTGGCCAGCTTCTGACCCCCTCTGCCCTCTCGTCTCCCCTCCAGACAGGAGATGCCAGTATAGTCTCATGTGTCTACGTGATCCAAGAAGCTGATTCTTCACTAGTATTTTCTATCCCATTGTCCAGTCCAATCCCTGTCTAAAGAGTTGGCTTTTTGAGTTCTTATAATAGCGGTCTCATACAATATTTGTGCTTTTGTGATTGACTTATTTCACTCAGCATAATGCCCTCCAGATTCATCCCTGTTGAGAGATGTTTTGTGGATTCATCGTTGTTCTTTATTGCTGTGTAGTATTCCATTGTGTGAATATACCATAATTTGTTATCCATTCATCGGCTGATGGGCATGTAGGTTGTTTCCATCTTTTTGCTGTTGTGAATAGTGATGCAGTGAATATGGGTGTACATATGTCTATTCGTGTGATGGCTCTTATTTCTCTAGGATATATTCCTAGGAGTGGGATCGCTGGATCCTATGGTATTTCTATATATATAGTGTGTTTGATGGTTGTAAATGTCCAGGTGAAGAATAAATTAGAAATAGAACAAGAGATGTTGGCTCTGAGTTCAAGCCCTTTCCTCACCTGCCTCTTCCAGGCTGTGTGTTGTTGGGTAAGCGAGGGACCCTTTCTGGGCCCCAAAGTCTTTCTGTGTAAAATGGGCATAACAACAGTACCCTGCTGTGGGTTGAATTGTGTCCCCCCTAAAAGCTATGTTGAAGTTCTAACCCCTGTACCTGTGAATGCGACCTTATTGAGGAAACAGAGTCTTTCTATGAAGATATCATCAGTTAAGTCATACCGGAGTAGGCTGGGTCCTAGGCCTAATCCCTCTGAGTGGTGTCTTATAACAGGGAGAACAGACAGGTGGTGAGGGAGTCACACATAGGGCAGGGACAGACTCCATGGGATTACAGAGGCAGGCGCACCTACAAGCAGTGACGGAATGCCAAGAATTGCCAGCAGCCGCCAGAAACTCAGAGGGAAGCTGGCAGCAGTTTCTCTCAGAGCCCTCAGAAGGAAACCATCCCGTCCTGATTGGGATTTCTGAACACTGAGGCCCAAATTCACTTGACCAGCAGGTGGCAGAGCCAGAGCTGGAACTCAGGTCTGTTCAACACTGCTGCCCTATGATCCTGAATACCAAGCGCTCAGTTGTCCAGGTGTGGCAGAACTGCTCACTATAAGAAGTGGGCTGCAACTGCAGCATGTGGGATTTAGGTTAGCTTCAGGAAGGATTTCCTGACAATCTCATCGGCTCTGAGGAGAGTTTCAGAGTCTCCCCTGGAAGAATCAGGCCATTCTCTCTGGTCCTGCTTGAAGGCAGAGGGATGGACTCCATGATCTCTTGCACTTGTTTCTGGCCTCGGCTGGACTTTACAAGTTCATGTTTCTCCCTTTGCCCCTCAGAGCTCCAGCAGGTCCTGCCCTGCTTTCTCTCTAGGTGAGGGCTTTCCTTCCAGCCCCTGGCTCCAGGCTGCCCCTTCACCTCCCTCTTTCTCTCCCCCAAGACCACCCTTCTCTCTCTGCCTACCCAAGCCAGCATGGGCTAAGTTCCTTCCCCATCCCTCAGCCCACCCCACCCCTCAGAACACTGTCCATGCACAGAGCACGGCTCGGCTCAAAGAAGGGTGCTCCATAAAAAATAAATAAATAAGTGAATGAAACCAGTCTGAGACTGCCCCTCAGTTATTCATGCATTCATTTCTTCAAGTAGCCAATATCCACTGAGTGCCTGCTGTGGGCCAGGCACTGTGCTAGGCTCTGGGAACACAGTAGTGAACAAGACAGACAAAAATCACTGCCCTCACAAAGCTCACATTCTTGTGGAGTGAGGGGTAGGGGGAGGCAGAGAGCAAACAAACAAATAGTAAGGAAATTATATAGTATGTTAGAAAGTATATGCAATGGGGCATGGGGGTGGAGCAGGGTAAGGAGGCTGGAAGGAGCTGTGATGATGCAGTGGTTAAGCTCTCAGCTGCTAACTGAAAGGTTGGTGGTTCAAATCTACCAGCCGCTCCAAGGAAGAAAGATGTGGCAGTCTGCTTCCGTAAAGATTACCACCTTGGAAACCCTATAGGCAGTTCTACTGTGTCCTGTAGGTCACTAAAAAAAAAAAAAAAAGGTCACTAGGAGTTGGAATTAACTCAACGGCAAAGGGTATGGAGGCCATGTGTGCCAAAAGGTTGGGTTGTGGTTTTCTGTATGGTGGTTGGGGTGGGCTCATAGAGAGGACAGGATTTCAGCAAAGACTTGAAAAAGTGAGGGAGTTTGCCATGAGGATACCCAGGGAAAGAATGTTTCAGGCAGTGGGAACAGCCAGTGCAAAGGCCCTGAGGCAGGAGCGTGCCTGGCTGAATCCAGGAGCAGCGAGGCGGCCAGAGGGGCAGGTATGGAGGGAGGGAGAGTAGCAGAAGGGGGAGCCCGAGGCGCCAGTGTAGACCATATAGTGCCTTGTAGACCACAGGGAGGACTTTGGCTGTTTCTGAGGGATGTGGGAGCCACAGGAGAGTTTTGAGCGGAGGAGAGATGTGATGTGACTTATTAGGCTTATCAGGACCCCTCTGGTGGCTGTGGGGGGAGTGGACTGTAAGGGGCCAGGGTGGAAGCAGGGAGACCAGGAAAGCGGCTACAGCAAGAATCCAGGTGCAATGTGATGGTGGCTTGGACCAACGCGGCCACAGTGGAGATGGGGAGAAGTAGGTGGGTTTGGGCTCTGTTCTGGATTTTTCACTCACCCACTCATTCATTTGATTACCCCCCTCAGAAACCAACAAACCAGTTGCTGTCAAGTTGATTCTGACTCATGGAGAAACCGTGTGGGTCAGAGTAGAACTCTTCTCCATGGGTCTTCTTTCTTTCTTTTTTAAACTGTACTTTAAGGTGTAAGTTTACACCCCAAGTTAATCTCTCACACAAAATTTTTATACATATTGTCATGTGACACTAACTGCAATCCCCACAATGTGACAGCACACTCCCCCTTTCTACCCTGGGTCTCCCATGTTCGTCCAACCAGCTCCTGTCCCTTTCTGCCTTCTCATCCCATATCCAGAGAGGAGCCGCCCATTTGGTCTCATGCATCTGCTTGAACTTCTATAGGGTTTTCGATGGCTGATTTGGGGGGAAGTAGATCACCAAGGCTGTCTTCTGAGGCACCTCTGCGTGGACTCGAACCTCCAACCCACCCATTAGTAGGTGATCGTGCTAAGTGTTCGCACCAGCCAGGGTTGATGATCCATCTTATCAATAAATATTCATCGAGAACCTCTCCTGCGCCAGGCACTTGGGACACTAAACAAAACAGAAGCAGACCACTGCCCAAATGAAGAGGAAGTTTAGTGGAGACACAGATATCATCCCATAAGCATAAAATAAATATATTGCTACAAATGGCAATAAGTACATGAAGGAGAGGAAGAGAGGGCTCTGAGAGACAGTGCCAGCCACGTGCCTCCGTCCAAGGACCTTCTGCTTCAAGCTCCTCATTCCATACGTAGGGAAACTGAGTCACACTGAGGAAACATGACTGCTTTGTGGTCACATAGCAAGACTCTGGCATTTAGGAAGATAACTCAGCCCACATCTCTCCCTCCATGGGTCTCCCAGAAGGTGACTGTCACCCTTGTCAGTGTGTCCCCGAGTCAGGGCCTCCCCCATTGAAGCCACCCATGGTTTATGACCCCCAGAAGCCCCTCCAAAGTGTCTCGTCAACAAAGCCCTGGGCCATAGGAGATGGGCCGGCCCCACCCCGGCCAGGCGGCAGCAGATCGATAGTGAGTGTGCCGCCCTGATACTCCATCTCATTAGGCCTTCGTTTTCATCTCCCGGCTTCCTGGCAGCCTTCAAATTATCCCATAAAATTTATTTACTATTTCATGAATACATAAGCAGCAGGCAGGCACAAGCTTTTTATATATTTACACTGTATATATTTCACGGGAGACTTATAGCTGTCTCTAAGGCAGAGAGGGGGAGAGGGAGAGAGAGCGAGCAGACGGAGCCAGCAGCTGGCGGCAGAGGGAGGGGGCGGCAGGGACAGCGCGCAGAGGGCGGGTGGGTATGCGGGGCCCATGGTGCCCAGGGTGGCGCCAGGCTGGCCTGAGGCTGCTGGGCTAGGGAGGAACGGTCTGGTAAGTACTGATGGGCCACAGGGGAATTCTGACCCTGGTCAAACGGTGGACCTTCATCTGGCCCCAGAGGAAGCCTGAACTCTGCTCCAGTCTGAGTCTTGATCCTGGTCACAGACTGAGTCTTGGTCCCACTCAGTGTGAGCCCTGACAAGAGTCACAACCTGATCCTTAATCCCGGTTACAGACTGAGCCCTGGCCTTGGTTATAGCCCGAACCCTGATCTCACTCAAAACTTGAGCTCTGAGCCTAGTCATAGACTGAGCCCTGATCCTAGTCACAGCCTGGCCTCTGATCCCAGTTACAACCTGAGTCCTGATCCAGTCGAAGCCTAAAGTCCTGATCCTAGTTACCACATGAGCTCTGATTTCAGTCACAGCCTGAGCCTTGACCCTGGTCACAGACTGAGCCCTAACTCTAATCCCAGACGAAGCCCCAACTCTGGCCCCAAACTGAATACCGATCCCTAACCCCAGCCAGCCATCTCACAGAGTTTCGCTCACGTACAAAAGCAGCAAATGAAGAGCTACCAGCCCCTGCCACAGGCCCCTCCTCCTTCCCATGGTTCTGTGTGGTGATTATTAGTTCTGTTGGAGCCGCTTGTTATTGCAGCGTAACCCGACGGATACAGCCAGAAACCTCTTTTCTTCAAAGGCAGCCACTCTGGATTCTGTCTGTTCCTAATCACCAAGGTTTTGCCCACAAAAGGGCTCCAGGGTCCAGAAGCCAGAAGTGGACGTGGGTAGAATGTCAACCAGCATGTCAGACAAGCCCTCACCAGGCACACCATAGGCACTCAATAAATGCTTATTGAATTGAAAAATTCAACACTATCTCTGCTCCAGTCCTTTAGAAAATTCCCTTTATCCCGATACAGTGAGATGCCAGTCAGAGCTTCCTAAGGACAGTGGCTATGCCCAGAAGTTTGTCCTAGAATCAAATCCTGTCGCCACTCTCTGCAGTGTGAGCTTAGGGGTCTTTTTGTTCTTGGTGCCTTTCCCTGTCTGTGGAAAGGAAGAGAAACCCAGGCCTCTCTATGCCCTACTTCCCAGCTTCTCAGTGATTTGGCTGGTCAAATGCTCCAAATGTCTGTCCACTGGTCCCCATTCACTGTCCTTCAAGTATTTATCCATCCAGCCATTGTCTCTTCATCGTCATCCTTGGCATTGTCATCAGCAGCAGCACTAATGTTTATGGAGCACTTACTATGCACCAGGCCTTATGCCTTCAATCATGTCAATTTCCAGAATAACTCCCTGAGGCAAGTTCTTTCATTTGTACAT
The DNA here is from genome assembly GCF_024166365.1 of Elephas maximus indicus. Taxonomy (NCBI): domain Eukaryota; kingdom Metazoa; phylum Chordata; class Mammalia; order Proboscidea; family Elephantidae; genus Elephas; species Elephas maximus. The sequence continues at coordinate 11,751,857 of NC_064840.1, forward strand.
TAGTTCATTTATTGACTATTTATCCGTCTAATAATCTTGTTATCCCTCTTTCCTTTCCCTTCTTCTCTCCTCCCTTCCTCCCTCCCTCCCTCCCTCCCTCTCTTTCTTCCTTCCTCCCTCCCTTCCCTTTTCCTCCCCTCCCTCCCTTCAAAAATTCATTCCGGAGGCAGTGTATTACAATGGTTAGAGCATGGGCTCTGGACCCAGACTGGCTGGGTTCAAGTTCTAGCTCCATCCCTTACTAACTGGATGACACTGGGCAGGCTGATTAGTCTCTCTGACCAGGTTTCTGCATCTGTAAAATGGGAATAATAATAGTCCTTACCTCCAAGAACTGCGCAAAGGTGAACTGAATTAATAGAAGCAAAAATGATTAGAACAGTGCCCAGCACAGAGTGAGCGGTCAGTAAATATTGGCTACGTTTATTCATAGAACCACTGACTTAACCCAGATGTTCCAAGCCGTTCTCCCTGCTGGTTGCTGTGCTGGTCAGCAGGGTTTCGGTGATGAAGAGACAGGAAGCTAAGTGAGAACACTGGAATAATGAACATTGGAATATTCACTAGCACGAGATACTTCGCATTTATTGTTTTAATCCTTTCAAAAGCCCCATGAGATGGGTACTATCAGTATTGCCATTTTACAAATGAAGCAACTGAGACACAGAAAGGGTAAGTGACTTGTCTGAGGACACACAGCTCATAGGTGATGATGCCTGGATTGGAACCCAAGTGGTCTAGCTGTAGTGCCTGTGTGTCTAACCATTAGACAAAACTGCCATGTTGTCATCACACAAACTCAAGGTGGGAGTGCTCTCCTAGAGGTTGTGCAAAGGACACGATGGGTGGTGGTGGGGGCTGAGCAACGAGCTCTATTCAAGTTGGGTGGGAGTGGGGATCCGCTGAGCTGTGCCATCTGAGAGAGCTCCCCAGGGGTCTCCCCTTACCTCCCTCCAACCCCAGAAATATCTACTTTCCCTGTGGATCCCCCACCTGCTGTCACCCTCCCAGGCAGGCTGTGAACACACATCCACGGGAACGAAGGCTTTAAGAACGCCACCTCCCCCGTCTGAGCAGAGAAGGTGCTCCATTATTGCACAGGACTGAACATGAAGGCGGCAATGGGTGGAGGTGGGCGCCCGCCTCATTGCTGCTTCTTTGCCTGGACCTTGTAGCATTTATTATTAATGATAATAATAATTATAATTGCTTATTGATCCCCCCAGTGCAGCCGGCACTCTCCCCAGCACTGAATGCGGGTCACTGCCCAGCAGACCCACAAATCTCCACCTGCGCCAGGCATCACAGCCTGCTGCTCCATGGAAACCCCATCACGTGACTGGAGCACACAGATCGCCCCCGTCTGCCCCATCCAGGCGCACGCTTACCCCATTTGTGGCTAACCACAGAGCCCCCATGCCAGCCACGTGGAACCAGTCTACCACCAAAAAACAAAACTAAACAAATCTGTTGCCATCGAGTCGATTCCTACTCATAGAGACCGTACATGTTACAGAATAGAACTGCTCCATAGGGTTTCCTTGGTTCCCTGGCAGATTGCGAGGCCTTTCTTCCGTGGCGCCACTGGCGGGTTTCAAAATGCCAACCTTTAGGTTAGCGGCCAATTGCCAACCTGGGGACCTAGTCCCCCACCAACAGACATTTATTACCTTGTATTTTAGCATTTGCAATGGGCCAAGGAAGAGCTCTCCTGGAATGTAAGAGAAATCAAAGGAAGACACTGTCCCAGGCCTTGAGGACTGCCGAGCATAGTGCTTCTCCATCTTCAGTAGGGTGCACACCCCTGGGGCCTTGGTAAAATGCAGATTCTGACTCAGCAGGGCTGGAGCCTGAGACTCGGCATTTCTACAAGCTCATGAGATGCCAGCTGATGCCGCTGCTCTGCCCGTCCTGTGCCAGATGTAGTGGGGGACAATATTCACCCGCAAAACAAGGAAAGGTCAAGGGAGATAGATGGATAGGTGGGGAAGAGCATATGTTTTGGAGTCCAATGGTTCTGCCACATATTAGCTGTGTGACCTTGGGCAAGTGACTTTGCCTCTCTGGGCCTTGGTTTCCCTGTTTTTAAAAAACGGGTGATGTCACCTACCATGCAGATCTGCCTCGTGATGATTTAATGAGATAACAGGTGTGAAAGCACCAAGCACGCATTTTTGTTGTTAGTGGCCATTGAGTTGGCTCCGATTCACGGCGGCCCCATGTACAAGAGACAGAACTGTTGCCTGGTCCGCCACCATCCTCACTGTTGCTGGTATGCTCGAGTCCATTGTTGTGGCCAGTGTGTATTTTAAGTGTCATCCAACCCAGGGGGCTCATCTTCCAGCACCGCGTCAGGCTATTTTCTGATGTGACCCATAGGGGTTTCATTGGCTGATTTTCAGAAGTAGATTGCCAGGCCTTTCTTCCTAGACTGTCTTAGTATGGAAACTCCACCGAAACCTGTCCACTGTGGATGACCCTGTGGTATTTAAAGTACTGCTGGCCTAGCTTTCAGCATCATAGCAACACACAAGCCACCACAGCACAACAAACTGACAGACCATGCATGCAGTAATTGCTTAATACTATTTGTTTTCTTCCCTTTCTCCCTCTTTCCCTCCTTCTCTCTCTTCCTTCCTCCCTCCCTCTTTCCCTTCCTTCCTTCCTCCCTCCTTCACAGTTTTGCTCAATACATGTAATCTACCACCATTAAAATGGTTCAAACCATTGCTGTTTTCAAAAGGAAGCTGGTGAAGGTGAGGGTGGGCAGAGAGCGCTTTGAGGGCTGGGTGGTTTGGAGGATATATCTGGCTTTGGATTGGCAGCGGGACTGGACAGGATTCCCAAGCAGGAGAACACATTAGAGAGAGCAGCAGAGGGGACCATGGAGGACAAGACATGGCCAAAAGTGCTTCCAACCTCAGATGACCAGCCCTGCCGCCCACCTGTGGGAAAATGCCCATCTGCACATCTTGCCATGCCATCTCTCCTAGCCTCCTCTGGCCCCAGGAACTTGTGGCAACAGTGTCCTTGTCAGTAGATGAGGCCAGCTGCCTACACCTGGCCCACCAACCCCATCCCCCACTTTTTGAAAAAAAACTTGGGTTGCAATAACAACCCGGATCTTTTACATTGAATCTTCACAACCCAGCACTGTCAACATCTTCATGCCTGTTTCACAGATGAAAAAACAGAGGTTCCAGGAAGTCAGGACTCTTGCTTAAGCTCACATCTGCTAAGTGGATGTGGCAGGCTGCTCTGTCCCGCTGGGTCACAGGCTCCACCTTCTATGTCCTCTGAGGCCTGGATTCCGGCCACAGTCCCCCCCCTCCGCCCCCCGACCATCCTCAGGTGAGCAGGGAAGCTCCATCCACACCTGTCTTGTCCCCATAGCAGACGGAAGGGGCTGCATCTCATCATTCAGACTGCCACCTGGTGGAGCCCACAGCACCAGGAGTTTCAGGATGTTGTTATTGCTGAAGATTATAGCAATTCATTGCAAAGAAAAACGGGGAGAAGGAGGGAGGGAGGGAGTACCGGCTGGGCTGAGAGAGCCTGTTGAAAGGTTCCGCTGTAGACAACGTGGGAGATTGAAACAGACTCTCCCCAGCCTACTGTGCTTACGTTCAGGAAGTGATCAGAGACAAACCCAAGGGGATCACACTGGGACCACTCAAAGCTTATGATTGAACAAGTCAGTCCCAGGGGTCGGGCAAGGCCGCCACCTACAGTTGGCCAAGTTGGTCCCTGCACTAAAATGCTCAGCCAAGAAGGTGCCTGGGGGTCTGCCCACCAAGCCGTATTCCCTGGCCCAGGGCTGTGCCCACCTGGAAGAAGGGGAGAATTTCTCCAATCTGCACAAAGGCACTGTATGGTCTAGTGACCGTCCTAGTTTAGAGGGAGTGAGAACCCAGTGGCTGACAGCCAGGAGCTGCCCCCAGGCTGGGAAGAGTCTGGAAGGAGAAGGTTGATTTTAGCCCCACTGAATCATAGGGAGGAAACCCTGGTGGCACAGTGGCTAAGTGCTACGGCTGCTAACCAATGGGTTTGAATCACAGGGTAACCGCAACTTTCCAGAGGAGAGGAGCAAAGAGAAAGACAAAGGGGGAGTCTAGAATAGGAAAAGAATACTTCCCAAGCCCTCTGGTCATCTAAAATCCATCCATCCATCCGTCCACCCACCCGTCCATCCAAACATCCATCCATCCATCTATCCAACCATCCACCCACCCATCCAAACATCCATCCAAATGTCCATCCAACCATCCAACCGTCCGTCCGTCCGTCCATCCACCCACCCATCTATCCAACCATCCACCTACCTATCCAAACATCCATCTGTCTGTCCATCCATCTATCCATCCATCCATCCAAGCAACAAATTCATTCATTCATTCAGTTAACAAATATCTATCGAGCACCTCCTGTGCGCCAGGCCTTCTCTAGGCATTGGGGATCCAGTGGTGAACTACGCAGGTGGATCCTTGCCCTTATGAGGCTGACATTCCAGCGGGGAAAGACAGACCACAAACAAACCAACAAATGAACAGGACCACATCAGCCAGCAACAAGTACCAAACTGAGTTAAAACACGGTAAAGGGATAGAGGGCCTACTCGAGACCGTGTGGTCAGAAAGGCCTCTCCGAGGAGGTGACACGCAGAGGGGTGACGGGTACAGGAGACCTGAGTGGCCGGCAGAAAGCTCTTCCACGTGGATAACCATGCAATGTGCGATCATTGCAATATGGCCCATCAACATCGTCAACAAATCTTTCAGAACTTTTTAAAAACTGGAATATTCACAGCCAGGCCCATGCTGGCTGACAAGGTCATTCTATCAAAGTTACAGGGCAAACACACCTGGTCTTTGTAACTGTCTTCAGCTGACATAAAAAACTATGTACGGATTATCCCTGATGACAGTGACAGCCTCCAGTTGAAGGGCGGGGGAAGTAGAGTACAGTGTGGTGGGAAGATCAGGGGGCTGAGTTCCCCTCCTCTCCTCCTCCTCTGCTGCTGCCACCTCTAATTCCCTTGGTTCAAGCTTCTGGCAGCATGGCCCTTAAAGAGCTGGGTTATAATTCTGGCTCTGTCATCTACAAGCTGTGTGACCCTGGGCAAGTAGCTGTGCCTCTCTGAGCCCCAGTTTCATCATCTGAAATGGAACCCTCCCTAGTCCTTGATTCTAAAACATGTACTCCCCCCCCAATATTTTAATAAGTCCCTGGAGAAGGACATCATGCTTGGTAAAGTACAAGGTCAGCAGAAAAGAGGAAGACCCTCAACGAGATAGATTGACACAATGGCTGCAACGATGGGCTCAAGCATAATAACCATTGTGAGCATGGTACAGGCCCAGGCAGTGTTCTGTTCTGTTGTGCATAGGGTCGCTATGAGTCAGAACCAACTCGACAGCACCTAACCACAACACAAAATCAACACAGGTTTTATAATCCAGCGCTTCAACTCTAATGTGCACACAAATCCCCTGAGGATCTTATTGAAACGCAGATTCTGAGTCAGTAGATTTGGGGTTGTCGTTGTTGTTAGTGGCCATCAAATTCGCTCAGATTCATGTACAACAGAAGGCAACACTGCCTGGTCTCTTGCACCATCTTCACGATCCCTGGTGCGCTCGAGTCTATTTTCGCGGCTACTGCGTAGTGCCTTCCAACCAGCGGGCTTGTATTACAGCACTATATCAGACAATGTTCTGTTGTGATCCATAGGATTTTCAGTGGCTGATTTTCAGAAGTAGATGGCCAGGCCTTTCTTCCTCGTCTTAGTCTGGAAGCTCTGCTGAAACCTGTCTACCATGGGTGACCTCGCTGATATCTGAAATACCAGTGGCATAGCTTCCAGCATCACAGCAACATGCAAGCCACCACAGTACGGCAAACTGGCAGATGAGTGGTGGAGTAGTTTAGGGTAAGGCCCGAGATTCTGCATTTCTAACAAGTTTTCAGGTGATGCACGTATTGCTAGTCCATGGACCACCCTTTGAGTAGCAAGGAAGTAAAGACTGACACATTTAATGTGGTTATTAAATCAAGAGGGCAAAGCTACAGTTGATGGAATTTTGGATTTAAAGAAATGCATTAACCCTGTTTCATTTTATTCCCCCCCAGTAACCCCATAAAAATGTTTGTAAAGCACCCCGCACACTGCCCAGCCCGTCGGAAACGTTAATAGATGTTAGCTCCTTCCTTTGAAAACCTGAAGAGCTGATGCGGGATGCGAAGGCAGACGCTGGACTTTGAGGTTCATCTATAATTGGATGCGATCCCCATGAGGCCTAAAGTAGGAGGGGGCGGGACGCTCTGGGCTCAGTGGAGAGAAAAATGTTAATTCCTCTCTCCATCCCGCGCCCCCCACCCCTCAGCTCAGGGAGGTGTTTGATCAGGCCTGCATCAAACGACACATTTGCAACAAGACAAAACAGAGCGCAGGGGACTTGAGCCTGTTTGAAATGGTCCCATTCGCTCCCGCCTCAGCCCGCCCCACAGACCGACCTCCTTCAAATGGATGCGTGCAAATGCCTGTTTCCAGCCCTACAAACAGGCACCTGGATAATTCTGCCTGCTATTAGAGGCTCTGAGAGGAGGGGCCGGGACAATCTGGAAGGGGAAGCTGGGTTTGATTTTGGGATGGGGAACTTGGGAGAACAGAAACAAAGAGAGGGAAAGGACGAGCCGGGAAGGGGGTGGGGAAAGCAGGGTACTGTTTTATAATCCTCCGAGCACTCGTAACAAGAACGATGCCATCTTGTAAACAGCGTATTCCAGTTTGCACCTTCCCATCCATTCTCTTACTCGAAATGGGCAACAGCGCTAGGAAGAGGCAGGAAAGGGCTTTATTACCCTTTATTTTTCAGCTGGGGAAACTGAGACTTAGAGACATGTATGAAATCACCACTAGTGAGAGGTGGGACTGGATTTAGTGGATTCAGGAGGTCCGGGCGGTGGCCTGAGATTCTGCGTTGCTAACAAGCTTGCAGGTTTTGCGAATGGGGCTGGTCTGCAGATCACACTTGCAAGAGCAACCCTATATTGACTTATGCATTTAAGACACACGAGCCAGGAAATTGATCTGCTGGCCACCCCAGAACTGTGTCATTTATTTCTTCTGCCCATATATTGGGTGTTTTGTCATATTGCAGGCATTGCATTGGGATACAATAGAAGACAAGATAGGCCTGGTCACTGGCTTGGTGGAGTTTAGACAAAGAGCAAATACATTGAACTCTTACAAATTGTCACCGTAATCACCATCCATCTGTCAGTTTACGTACTGTGGTGGCTTCTGTGTTGCTATGATGCCGGAAACTATGCCACCGTATTTCAAATACCAGCTGGGTTAAGTACAGTGCACAGGTTTCAGCAGAGCTTCCAGACTAAGAGGATAGAAGAATGCCCTGGTGATCTCCTTTCCAAAAACTAGCCAATGAAAACCCTATGGATCACGACAGAACATTGTACCATACAGTGTTGGAAGATGAGCCCCCTAGGTAGGAAGGCAACAATGGACTCAAGCGTGCTGGTGATCATGAGGATGGCATGGGACCGGGCAGTGTTTTGGTTTGTTGTACATGGGGTTGCCGTGAGTAGGTGCCGACTCAATGACAATAACAACAACAAATTGTAATAAGAATGATTATGTTTGTAGTACACCTAAGTACATTGTATTTAAAGGGAGAATGTAACGTGCAGTGTGGCCACTGCAAAAGGACGACTAATCAGTGTAGCAGAGGCAGGACGTGTGCAGTCAGACTTGGGGACCAGATACCCACTCTTCCTGGGTGCCTCTGAGAGTGTCATGCCTTGATATACCCATAAAAGCTGGGGGAAAATCAACTCAAACCACAGTGTGGATGTTGAGGCTCCAGCCCTTCCACCCACCCACCCATCCCTCCTTCCCTCCATCCCTCCTTCCCTCCATCCATCCATCCACCCACCCATCCCTCCATCCCTCCCTCCACCCATCCGCCCGCCCGCCCGCCCGCCCGCCCGCCCGCCCGTCCGTCCGTCCGTCCGTCCATCCATCCAACAAATTCATTCATTCTTTCACTTAACAAATATTTACCGAGCATCTGCTGTGTGCCAGGCCCACACTGGGCACCAGGGATCTGGAGGTGAGCTATGCCATTTACTGTGTTTATTGTGAGAGTTAGATCTTTAGCTATTTTTGTGTTGGAAAGGACATCATCTACTCTACGACCACAGAATCCCCGGGCACATAGTTGCCAGATGTAACGAATAAAAATACAGGACACTTAGTTAAATTTGCGTTTCAGACAGACACCGAACAATTTTTTTTAGTATAATTATGTCCTATGCAAAATTATACTAAAAAAAAAAATTATTTCTTGCTTATCTGAAATTCAGTCTTACCTGGGTCACCTATATTTTACCTGTCAATCCTACCTGGGCAGCTTCAGAAAATACCAATACCTGGACCCTCCTCCCGGAGAGTTTGATTCAACCAGCATTAGTATTGTTGGAAAGCCCTCAGGCAATTTTAATCTGCAGCCAGGGGTTGAGAGCCACTGATTTCAAGGCACAAGAGGCTCTAAACTGGTGGAAAGAGCTGATTCCATATCACAACCATGCTCCTCCCAACTGGCCTGACTGCTGCGGCCCTGGAGGAGCCTGGGAATCTCCTGTGTGCAATTTATTAAGGGATTTTGGGGTTAAACACACGAGATGATGACGTTCATCCTTTAGTAGTGCTTAATGAGAATGACTTTGATGGACTAGCAGCACTGAACAAAGACGACAGCCACGAGTGAAACAGCAACCAACTCCTTGGTATCATAATAATATTATTATTTATTAATATTAATTAAAAATATTAATGATCATTATTGTTATTATAAGCCAAAAAACCAAACCCTTTGCCACTGAGTCAATTCCGGCTCATAGTGACCGTATATACTTATTATAGCTAATATTTATTGAGCCTTTATTCCTTGCCAGGTACTATGCTAAGCATTTAAAAAACCACACTGTTCATTTATTATCAGTATTATTATTAATTTTACTGTTTTGTTGTTGCTGTTGTTGGGTGTCATGGAGTTGATCCGGACTCACAGGGACCCTGTGTGACAGAGCAGAACTGCCCCATTGGGACTTCCAGGCTCTAACCTTCATGGAAGCAGATCACCGGGTCTTTCTCCCATGAAGCCGCTGGGTGGGTTTGAACCACTGACCTTTCAGTTAGCAGCCAAACTGAGCTTTTAACTGCTGTGCCACCAGGGCTCCTTTATTATTATTATTATAACTACTACTTATTAAACACTCTGTTCCAGGTACTATGCTAAGCATTTTCAAAACTTCCTGTTAATTTATTAATTATCCCTCACAGCAACCCTGTAAGATAGGTACTATTATAATTCTGTAATTCCCATTTCACAGGGGAGGCAGAATCGACTCCACGGCACCTAACAACTGCAACAACAACAAACATTAACAACAACAACAGTAATACTTGTTAAGGTCACATAGCCCTCTGACAGACCCTGCCTTACTGGGCAGCCATGTGACTGGCGTGGCGGAAATCTAAAGACAGGGCAATCGGTAGAAGTAGTCTTGCCTCTTCCAGTTTCTAAAAGCTGCCTGAGCTCGGAGCATCATTACTCCAATCTCTGCTTCCATCTTCACATCACCTTCTCCTCTAACTTGGACTCCTTCTGCCTGCCTCTTGTAAGGATGGTTACGATGACATCAGGCCCACTCAGGTAATCAAGGATGATCATCCCAGCTTGAGACCCCTACCTTAATCACCTCTGCAAGTTGCTGCTGCCATTCAAGGTAATATTCACAGAAGGTGGGTGTTCAGACGTGGATACCTTTGGGGGGCCATGGTTCAGCCTACCATAGAGGGATACATGCCAGATTATGAGCACTGATTACTGGGGGATAGGTCTGGGGTGGGGATGGGGGAGTGAAAGCTAAGTAGGTGGAAGGCGAAGAAAAGAAAGAACGGGAGGAAGGACGGAAAAGGCTCCATTATAAGGAAAAAGTCGTCTTGTTCTGTTAAAACCAGCTTGGACAATGAGGCCATTTATGTAAAATTAGATTCACTTGCATGAGTTTACACGCAAGAGATACCAGCGAGTGTGGCCCCCAGAATGGGAAAAGTCAACACCCAGGGTAATGGGATTTCAGGTGATTTTTTTTTTTTTTTTGCCTTCCTTCCATTTTTATGTATTGCTTGGTTTTTTTATTATTATTATTTCCCATTGCTGCTGTTGTTGAATGCCGTTGAGTTGATTCCGACTCATAGCGACCCCATGTGACAGAGCACAACGGCCCCATAGGGCTTTCTAGGCTGTAATCTCTACGGAAGCAGGTCGCCAGGTCTTTCTCCCTTGGAGCCGCTGGGTGGATCTGAACCGCCGACCTTTTGGTTAGCTGCTGAGTGCTTAACCGTTGTCCCACCAGGGCTCCCTTTTTTACAATTAGCATGTATTCTTCACATAATTTAAAAATAATAAAGGGATTCTATGTGACAAATAATGTTTAAAAAATAAAAACGTAAAAAAAGGTCAGAGGTGGAGAGAAAGTGGGATGGTGCGAGGGGAGAGGAGGAAGAAGAGGGAAGAGAAAAGCAGCAACATCAGAGAACGGGGGAAGAAAGGAAAAGAGAGAGAGAGATAAGGATACAGAAACAGAGACAAGGAGAGAGGGAGAAAGACAGGGGTCTCTAGTCCTCCCCCCATCACTGCCCAGGGTGATTCCTCCTTTCTCTCACCCCCTCTTGATCCACCTTCCCTGACCCTACCCTAAAGCCCACCCCTCCATGCTGCATGACCCTGTCCAACCAGGTGGCCTGTCCCCTCTCCATAGGACTGGCCCTCTCTGGGGGTGCTGGTTGTCTCTGGTCACCTGTCTTGGGCCCATCAAGATCCTATCAGCCCTAAGTACCATCACCTGCACCCACCTGTCTCCTGCCCTCTATTGGGCAGGCCCCCTATCGGCCCATCGGAACTATAAACGTCCTGCTGTCACCTTCTATCTGTCCAGCACCCTCCTGCCTGGGTCCAGGGCAGCTGAGGCCACCAGAGATGCTCACACAGTAAGATCCTCTCCCTAAGCGATATTCATCCCCTACCCATAGGTCAAGGGGGCACCTGGGGGCACCTGGGGGCAGGGAACTGGGGCACTGGAGAGGGTCCCTGCCTTGGCCATCACCCGGGGGAGGGGCTGCAGCACTGATGGCCAAGCCAGGCCTGCTCCATACTCCCATCTGTCTGCTCTCCGCTCGATACTCCCCCGAGTGGATCCATTTGTCCTGGGTGATGTATAGGTCCATCAAGGCAGCGCTGGAGTGGATCCTGCCACCACCTCCTCCTCCTCCTCACCCCGGCCCTCAGTTGGGAGGGGAGGTATAAATTCAGCAAAATAGCTTCACCAGCCTCTGCCCTCGGACCCAGGGCCTGGGACATGTGCTTCGTCACAAGGTCACAAGGAGGGTGTCCTGCAGGGCCCAGGCCTCTCCAGGTCACTGGCCATATTGGATGCAGGCAGGCGTGTCGTGGTGGGTTTGTTCAGGAAGCATAAGCACCTACTATGTGCCAGGCACCGTGCTATGTCTTGGGGATACAAGAATCAACGAGATATGTTCCGTGCCTTCAGGTAGTCTAGTGGGGAAGAGAGGGTGTGTGGTAGAATTCCTACCTTCCATGCAGGAGACCCAGGTTCAATTCTGGCCAATGCACTTCATACGTAGCCACCAACCGTCTATCAGTGGAGGCTTGCGTGTTGCTATGGTGCTGAACAGGTTTCAGCAGAGCTTCCAGACTGACAGGTTAGGAAGAAAGGCCTGGAGATCTACTTTTGAAAATCAGTTAGTGAAAACCCTGTGAATCCCAACAGTCTGATCTGCAGTTGATCGTAGAGATGGTGCAGGACTGGGCAGTGTTTTGTTCCCTTGTGCGTGGGGCCGACTGGACATCAGCTCAACGACCACCCTCAGCCCAGCTCTGGTCATTATCACACCACCCTGTTTGATGGCACTTGCCACAATCTGAAATTATTTATTGATTTGTCTATTGTTTATTAGCACATCTCCGCCCTCTGAGTGTGAACCCTTATGACCTGTCTTATTTGAGGCTGTGTCCCGTCAGGGGGAGAACAGCACCTGGCATATAAGCCCTCAGTAAAGTTCTCCAGTGTCTGACTGCCTGCCTCATTTTGCAGATGAGGAGACTGAGGCTCAGAGAGGGTGAGTGATTTGCTCAAAGTCCACAGCAAATTAGAACTACTGATTCCAAAGTCCTTGTTACTTCTTTTAGGCCACTCTTTCCCCTCATCTGTAAAATGGGAACAATGATGGCTCCTGGCTACCTCAAATGAAAACATTTACAAAACCTAGAAAAGCCCCCTTTGCACTACCAAAACCGAAACCCAAACCCGTTACCGTCGAGTCAATCGCGACTCATGGTGACCCCATGTGTTACAGAGTAGGACTGCTCCTGAGAGTTTTCTTGGCGGTAATCTTTATGGAAGCAGGTTGCCAGGCCCTTCTTCTGTGGCACCACTGGGTGGGTTCGAACTGCCAACCTTTAGGTTACCATGGGAACCCAAATCAGAACGGGAGCCAGGGTTCCTTCTCCCTCAAGTGGCAGCCTTTAGAACTGGCTACCAGCATTGCCCGGAGAGACCGTAAAACTGGTGACAGCATGGTTTATGACACCCGTTCCAACATACCATGGGTCAAATCAAGTTTCTCCTAAATCATAAAACCGTAGAATGTCAAGAGCTGGCGGGAAACTGGGAGATTGTTTAGCCTGGAGGCTCTGAGACCTGGCTGAGCAGTGGGCTTGCCCGGGGAACAACTACAAAACGCAGACATCTGGGCACCACCCTTGACCACCTGTGAGGGCTGGGTCCTATGAGAAGCAGAGGCTGCGATAGGGTCAGGAGTGAAAGGCTTAGTGGGGAGTAACACTGGGGAAAAGAAAGGGGAGAAAGCAGGATTGGACAGGGGGAGGTGTCAGGTGAGGATACGGATCTGACAAACTTCAGCCAGCCCAATGCGGAGCTCCAGGGCAAAGATGCTCATTTGTTTTGAAATGACCACGCCCTAGCCCCTGGCTCCCTGGCTGGGTGCTGCCCTGCCTGGCTCAGCCATTGGCCAGGAGAAAAGCAGGACTTTGGTAGCTTGAAAGAAAGAAGAAATGGACCCTGAGGGCACTAAGAGCTGGTGTCCACCAGCTAACCACAGCCCTTGCAGAGCTGGGCAAGGAAGCAAGCCTTTTTTTTTTTTAATTAATTTTTTTTATTAAGGTAAAATTCATATCATATAAAATGAACCATTTTAAAGTAACAATTCAGTGGCATTTAGACCATTCACAATGTTATGCAACCATCACCTGTATCAAATTCTAAAACATCCCCCTAAAGGAAATCCTGCGTCCAGTGGAAGCAGACACAGGGAGTTCAAGCAACATCTCTGAGGCAGAACAGGCAGGAGGTGGCAGAGCCCCAGTTCAGACCCCGTTTTTCCTTTTCTCCACAGACTCTGGACCTGCAGCCACTGCCCACAGAGAGGGACTGCCCCTCCTCCCAGAGGACGACTCGAACAGTTGCCCACCACTCTCCGCGGGGCCGTCTCAGGCCGATCACCTTGGCCATCTTCACCAGCCAGCCTGGATAAGCCGTCGTGAGAGGAGACTCAGGAAACAGAGCGGATCCTGTTTAATTAACAGGGTGCAGGCTGCTGGAAGAATGAAGGTCGGAGGGGGCTGGGGGGGAAGGGGGTTGCTCTGACGACATGGTGGACGAGGGCCTTAACCCACGTGGAATCCCAGTGAGCACTTCTTGGGTCCTCTCAGCAGCCCTGGGCCCCCATCAGGCCCCTCCTGCTCACAACCCCCCAGAAAGGAGGGTGCCTGGGGGTTACTGTCATTCATTCACTCATTCATCAATACAGTACCAGTTGCCGTTGAGTGGCCCCCTATGTGTCAGAGTAGAACTGTGCTCCATAGGGTTTTCAATGGTTGATATTTTGGAAGTAGATAGCCAGGCCTTTCTTCTGAGGGGCACTGGGTACACTTGAACCTCCAACCTTTTGGCTAGCACTCGGGCACGTTAACCAGTTGCACCAGCCAGGGACTCCTTCACTGATACAAAGCATACTTACTGAGCAGCTACTATGCACCACAGGCCCGGTCCTAGGCACTGGAAATGCAACTGTGAAGAAGACAGGAAAGGGACTCCTACCGCGGTGGAGCCTACATGCAATTGGAGACGGCAGGTGGCAAGTAAATAAAGACGTCAGGACATAGTACAGGTAGTCCCCAACTTGCAACGAGGTTCCAGTCCAAGGACTCCATTGTAAGTTGGTTCTGATGTAAGTTGAATATCTCATTTTCTTTTTAGTTTTCATTATTATTGCCTTTTATTATCAGTATCTTTATAAATCCGATCTTTATTTGTCCTTTGGCATGAGAATGATAACATCAGCAAATTACCTGCTGCAACACGGTACCCCTCCCAAATTTTTTTTTTATTGTCGTCCTGTTGATTCCAACTCATAGTGACCCTATAGTGACCCTATAGGACAGAGTAGGACTGCCCCATAGGGTTTCAAAGGAGCTGCTGGTGGACTTGAACTGCTGACCTTTTGGTTAGCAGCTAAGCTCTTAACCACTGTGCCAATGTAGTACATATCACTAACGATAAAATGTACAAAAAAAAAAAAAATCAGTCTTTAGTGCGGTTCGTCCTAAGTCGAATATGTCGTAAGTTGGGGGACTGCCTGTACAGTAAAACCTGTGAAAGCTGGAACCTGTGCAAGGTGGAAACCTGTCAGAGAAGGAAAACTCATATATTTCCCACTAAAACGAGCAACAGAAAGGTAGTCAGACTGCACCCTGTCAAAGGTGGAAAACTTCTAAGACCCGTAAAAACAAGGCAGTCCCGTTGAGTTCCAGCTCTCACAGGTTTCACTGTATAAAGTCCGCTACGGTGAAACGCCGTGGAGGAAAAGTCAAACAGGATAAAGAGAAATATGAGAAGGGGACAGGTGGCTATTTTAGGCCAAAGAGCCAAAACAAGTGTCCCTGAGGAAGGACATGTGAGACGGAACCGGGACGGGTAGAAAGGGTGAGACTACGTACAGATACAGATTCCCCTGCAGACTCTCCAGAAGGAATGCAATCCTGCTGACCCTTCTGACATCCAGCACTGTGAAAGGATAAATGTGTGTTGTTTTAAGGCACTAAGTTTGTGGTAATTTGTTACAGCACCGGTAGGAAACGCATACAACATACCAGGCCTCTGTGCCCGCTGCACTTCCCACCCACCGATTAAAAGCAAGCAAGGAACCCCCTTTCCGTGCGACAGATGACCATGTCAGTTGACAAGTACAAGGAATCGGAGTTCTAATAATCCTAACAATAAATCCCATTGCTGTCCAGTCAATTCAGACTCATGCAGCCCTATAGGACAGAGTAAACTGCCCCATAGGGCTTCCAAGGCTGTAAATCTTTATGGAAGCAGACTGCCACATCTTTCTATCGTGGAGAGGCTGGTGAGTTTGAACTGCCGGTTAGTAGCGGGTTAGCAACCGAGCCCTTAACCACTGTGCCACTAGGGTTCCTTTTAATCCTAAAATAATAGCTAATATTTCTTGAAAGGGCTTCATATCTATCATTTCATTTAATATTCACAACAGGCCTAGAAGGAGGTATTATTATTATCATTATCCTCCCCATTTCACGGATGGGAAAGCTGAGGCTCAGGGTGGTTATAAACGTGCCCAAGGCCACACCATTAGGAAGTGGCAGGGCTGGGCTTCACATCCAGGTCAGTCTGATCCCCAGCAATCAATGACACTCAAACTTTCCCTGGTTTCAGGTTGTGCAGAGAGAATCCCTTCCTCCCTCCCTGACCCCTGTTTTGCTTCTTCCCTGGGTAGGGGGTCTGTCATACATGCCCCCTGCCACTCCTGAGCTCCTGCCCACCCTTCTTTCTCCCCGAGCCTCAACAAAGGGTGCTTTCTCAGTTTGTGCGCCATTTCAGACAGCACAGACAGGCTGGCATTCCTGAAAGGAACTATATTTCCTTTTGGCTGTCCCTCAGATTCATAGTGAAGAAAACAGAAATTGCAAAAACACAAACAAGTTCTCTGACTGCAGATTTCTAATCCAGAGCACTCCCTACAGCCAGGATGGGCTGGTGCTGCTGACTGGCACCCTGCCTGGCTTCCTTCCCTCCCAGTGCCAGGCCCCCACCTGCTGGGCAGCATCTTGTCTCCCATCCTTGGGAGAGGTTTACCTAAAATTAACAACTTCTGATCATCTCAGTTGTACAGGAGCTCTGTGCTTTTTCCTTCCCCACTTCTTATATTAAAAGCACCCCAATTTTCTTTAAAAGAACCACAGCTTACACCCTCCAGGTGGCCTTGATGGCGTTGATCCTACTCCCAGATCCTGAACTAGGCAAGTGACCCAAGGCAGGAAAATGAGAGTCCCACACCCTCCCTCCCTCCATGGTGACTGGTTCAGGTGAGGGCACATGACCCAGGATGGGCCCATCAGAGCTATGGGACAAGAAACTCAGGTACTTTTGCCGGTGCCACTGGGTAAAAGAAGTCCCTGGCTGGTGCAAACAGTGAATACGATCGGTGCATTCGAGGTGCCTAGGAAGAAGGGCCTGGTGATCTACTTCTATTGAAAGCCCTATGGAGAACGGTTCTACTCTGACACACACGTGGTAGCCATGAGTCAGAGTCAACGGGACAGCAACTGGCGTTTTGGTTTATTGGGTAAAAGTTGTTTTCCTTTTTTCTGTGGGTTGTGTCTGCAGCACCTGGGGGCCATCTTTGCCAACATAAGGAGAGCTTACCAGAGGATGCAGCCAACACAGAGGAAAGCAGAACTGAGATTTTAAAAGACACAGATTCAAGGGCTGGATCCAGCTGTGCCTGACGTCCTGGATATAGCTATGAACTTTGCAGTCAATGAGAGAATAAATTGTTTTTGCTTTGAATTGGATGTCTGTCACACCCAGCTCAATCAATGTAATAGCTGACATTTATCAAGCACTGTCTTAGTTTGGATTCTCCCAAAAGCAGAGCTCAAGACAAGGATTTGGGTGTAGAAGTTTGATTTAGCCCACTCCCTATCTGTCAGTTTGTCATACCGAGGTGGCTGCATGTTGCTATGATGCTGGAAGCTATGCCACCAATATTTCAAATACTAGCAGGGTCACCTACGGTGGACAGGTTTCAGGGGGGCTTCCAGACTGAGACAGACTAGGAAGAAAAGCCTGGTGATCTACTTCCAAAATTAGCCAATGAAAACCTTATGGATCACAAGAAAATATTGTCCAACTTCCTTGCTTTGGACATGTCATCAGGAGGGATCAATTGCTGGAGGAGGACATCACACCTGGTGAAGGAGAGGGCCAGTGAGGGTGTGGGAGAGCCTTGGTGAGATGGATTGGCACTATAGCCACAATGATAGACTCAGACATGTTGGCGATTGTGAGGATGATGCAGGACCGGGCAACATTTTGTTCTATCGTACATAAGGCCACCATGAGTTAACTCGATGGCAACTAACAACAACAATTGTTAGCTGCATTTTAGCTTTTTCTTCCTGTCTTAATGAAACATTCATTGCATGCTTTCTGTGTGTGTGACAATGGCTGTGTAGGTTGCTCTGTTCCTGGGGCTACCCATGAGCCCTGTTATCCTTAGTCCCTAAAACCATGATAACTGAGGGGTAGAGACTCCAAACTCCACGTTAGTAGATCCCTAAAGCCATAAGGATCCTGGAGGTCACTGGAGGTTTTGAAAGTTCAAATACCCACAGTGACCAGGCAGGAAACATAATCGAGTGAAGTGTGGACAGGAATAAGACAATAGGGAGCGGTGGGGATTGCGGCACACTGGAGACCTCATGTCCCATCTAAAAAGGCAACCGCTACTGATCTCCAGCAGATGGCTGCCATGCAGAAGTGCAGGCCTAACATGGATAGGTTTTCCCTATTTTTTTTTTTTTAAGAACCCAGAAGTCCAAATGTTTATGTGAAGTTTCCCAATTTTTGAATGTTGGCAATTAAAAATAAAAACCAGATGGGGCAGACAGAACTCACTGCCCACATGCTGATCTGACTCAGGTGTCTTGCTCTATAGGTGGGGAAACTGAGGCTCAGAGTGGGGAAGTGGTTTACCTAAGACGTCATCTGTGGGTTGGCTTGGCTCGTTTTCCATAGGACCAGGAGCGCTTGGTGCTTTCTCTGAGGCCACCAAGCTCTGCCCAAGGATTCCTGGCCAAGGGAATGTCCCTGGTTGGAAACCAGAGTGGGAGGTGGAGACAAGTCTTTCTCTAAGTGCGGGCCTCAGCCCAAGCACCTCTTTTCCTCAGTTTCTCTGTCTGTTTTCTGTCTCTCTCTATTTTTCTGACTCTTCTATACCTTCTTTTGGTCTCTCTCAGTCTATTTCAGGGTTTATAGTCTTTCTGTCTCCCTCATAATCTCTGTCCCTCTATCTGTCTCACTTTATCTCTGTCTGTCTCTATTTCAGTCTCTCTGTCCCTGTCTCTATCTCTTCTTTCTCTTGTCCCCGCTCTGTTCACCTTGCTCTCTCCCCATCTCTCTGTCCCACCGTCTCTCCCCGTCTGTCTCTGTCCCTCCCTGTCTGTCTCTCTGTGCTTGTTCAGTATCTCTTTGTCTCTCCCCATTCTCTCTCCGTCTCTGTCATTCTCACTGACTACCCTCCCACGCCCCCGTCCCCCCCAGGCTCTCCTCTCCTGCCCTCTGAGTCCCTCCGGCCACCATGGAAAGGTTACTGTAAACGGGAATGAAGCCGAGGGCAAAAGTAATCAACCCCCTGGCTGACCTCTGACCCCACTCCCCACGCCCAGGCTGGCGGAGCTGAGGCCCCAGGTCCCTGGCTGTACCCCCTCCCTTGCTGCCACCCCCGGCCCCCTCCCTCCCCACCCTCAGGTCCCCTTGCTGACAAAAGGCCTATCTTCTCTCTGCCTAAATGATTTAAATTCTAATCAAACATCATTTATAGTACATCTCGGAGCCGTCTCCTGGGAGCTGCTCCCACATGAGACGTTGCCATGGCAACTGGGGGGTCTTGTTTCAGAAATGTCAGATTGTATTATTGTCTTCACACTCCTCTGATAACCTGGTATCTCTCTCTCTCTCCTGCTCCCTCGCTCACACCACTAGCCCTGGGATTGTGGTCCTCTGCTCTTGCCGCCTCTCGCCTCCATTCAGCCCCCCAAACTCTCCCCAGGACCCGCAGCCTTCCTCTCTCCCTGGGAGAATAGGGCCTGATGGATGTCACCCCAGCATCTCACCAGGCCCAGCACCCCTTCCCGTGTTGCCGGCCCCGGGGCCGCCCTCCTTTGGGAAGGGTGCCTCCTCCCCCTCCCCGACCCTCATCTTCGGCAGACAAGCTCCCCCCTCTAGGGGTTTGCTGGAGTGTTCTGGTGTCATTTTATTTTGTGAGATATGAAAATGAGACATAGATTTTTCCCAGCGATGTGTGTGTGAAGTCCTAATCTGGCTTTTCAGATTTTTTTTTTTCCTTTTCAGGGGAGGGGATAGTGGTGGGAGAAACCCAATTCCGAATTGGGTCTAAACGGAAGGGTAGAGCAGGGGGCAAAATGTGTGAGGTGGTATCCTGCGTGTGTGTGCATGTGTGTGTACGTGTGTGCATGTGTGTACGTGTGTGCCTGTGCACCCATGTGCACACCTCTGCATATGTGTATGTGTACCTGCATGCATGTGCCTGCATGCATGTACACATGCGTGCATATGTATATGCATGTGCATGTGTGTATATCCATGTGTGCATGTATACGTGTGTGCCTGCACGCTCCTACATGCACACGTGCAGATGTACGTGCCCGTGTGTGTCCCTGCATGCGTGTGATGCAGGGGTGTGTGTGTGCTGTAGGAGGTACCCCCTAGCCTGGCTTTTGGCACCTAAAAGACAACTCCCAAGGTTTGGGCATCTGTTCTGGTCCTCCCACAGCCCTTCCTGAACCTGAGCGGGCACATTCAGTTCAAATTCTTCCTCCTGTTTGTTGCCGAGATGACTGGCCCTGCAAATGGCCCAGAGAGACTGTCTAAACCCCACCATCTCTTCACCCACAGATGGGTAAACTGAGGCTCCAGGAGGGGCAGTGGCATACTCAAGATCTGAGATCACAGTAGGGCCAGGGATGCACTTGAACCCCAGTCTTCCCCTGCCAGGCCTGGAACTGGAACCAGAACTGGAGCCCCAGTGCCCTGGGAGAGATGGCATCTGGTGACGAAGGCTGGCAGCATTGGTGGTAGCCCCACCAGGCTCCTGCAGGGCAGGCCATGACGCCCACTGTTTGCAGGCACTGCTGAGCCCTTGCAAGGATGATGTCATTGGATCCTACCACCAACTCTGAGCAGGTTCTCTCATTATCCCCATTTTGTAGTTGGGAACACTGAGGCTCTGAGGTGATGTGAGCCAAGGTCACAGAGCCAATCAGTAGCAGAGGTGGGATTTGAACTTAGGACTCTGTGGCCCTAAAGAGCACCTATTCTTTCACCCTGCTGCTTTCCATCATGGGGGAGGAGGAAGTCCTGCCCCCTCTGAGCAGTGAACAGACAGGGGTGAGGCTACCTAGCTTTGTCCCTGACATTGGAGGGTCATGCCACAGGGCAGGATGGGAGCTGGCCAGCTAGAGGCCACCGCTGGGGACTGAGGTACCATGGTGAACGAATGGACAGCGCAGGGCTCAGGGGAGGTGATGTGGGGGATGAGGAGTGAGTTCACAACACAGCTGAGCCCTGGAGTGGCCAGGAATGGCGGCATGCAGTGGAGGGTAGAGAAACCAGAACACCTGGATTCAAATCAGTCCCAAGAATCTTCCAGCCCAGCATCTCCTCCCCCATTTCACAGATGGGTAACTGAGGCTCAGGGAGGGTCTGGAACTGGCTTGAGGCCATACAGCTTGTAAAGGGCAGAGAAGGCCCTCTGGTCAGTTGGAGTGACTCCAGTGATCTGTATCGGGTAGTTGGTAGTCTGAAGACCCAGGTCAAATCCCAGCTCTGCCCCTCAGTGGCTATGTGTCCCTATGTGTTAGGGCACTTTCCCTAACATCTCGGATCCTCAGCCTCCCGACCTGTAAAATGGGGATGGTATGTGAGTGAATGTTTGCACAGCACCCAGAAAGGTGCCTGGCCCCTGGGAAGCCCTGGAAAGGTTGTGCTTTATCGTTCTGAGATGTGTGCTCCCTGTTCTGAGCCAGGAGTCTTTCCCACATGTGTCAAGTGACACCCTTCTAATGGCTGTGTTTGGCCAGGCAGGGTCACCTCAAGGAGTCCCAGACCCGAAGCTTTTTAGGGTCAGACCCTCAGTAGACACCAGTCTTTCTACCTTTTTTTTTTTTTTTTGCCAATTTCCCTGGGGAAAGGGAGGTCGGAAAGAGCAGTGAGTGGGTGGACGTGGGCCTTCCCCATGCCCCATGCCTGGGACCTCTGCCACCCTGGACCCAGCGGGTGCACACACACACACACAGGTTGACAGAGACCAGGATGTGGGACCTGTGCAGTCCCAGGGCCCTTTGACATTCTTCATCATTTTTGAACAAACGACCCCACATTTTCATTTTGCATTGGGCCCTGCAAATTATGTACCTGGTCCTGACCCAGACACAGCTAGACAGAGAAAGGCAACCCACTTTCCCATATCCCTGGGCCTCTCTGGGTCTCTTACTGTCTCTCTGGGTCTCTTACTGTCTCTCTGGGTCTCTCACTGTCTCTCTGGGTCTGTCACTATCTCTCTGGTTTGCTCCTATTTTTCTGTTTCTCTGAGTCAATGTCTGTCTCTTTGGATCTCTCACTATCTTTCTGGGTATCTCACTATCTCTCTGGGTCTCTCACTGTCTGTCTCTCTCGGTCCCTTACTATCTCTCTGTCTCTCAGTGTCTCTGTACATCTGTCTCTCTGTCCGGGCAAAAGACTGAGACCCAGAGACAGGATGTAGAAGAGAGAGAGGGAGACAGAGAGAGAATGAGTCACAGAGACACACCGAGTCACAGAGAGACAGAGGGGCGACATGGAGGGGCTGCGAGCCTGGCCCGCCCACCCGGGCGTCTGCATGTTTGTCCAGGGTGAGGCTCCATCGATCCATGCTGCCCGGCCGCCACCTGATAAATCCCAGCCGCGGTAATGAACCTCCCCACACGCAGCTCTCCAAAGCACACACCCGCCCTGGCCCCAGCGGTTAATATTTAACTGAATAAGGGCCATAAATATGGAAAATGGGACTTTTAATTAAATAAGCAGCTTTTAAAAGGGCCCTTGGGCGGGAGAGGCTTTTGTTTAAATATGATTGATTTGACATGTCCTTTCGCTCTCACACTCTCCGAGCTGTCTTCCATGTTAACTCTTGGCCCCCGCCCCGGGAGCAAGTCAGCGAGGCCAGACCCTGTCCTGCTGGAGGGCGGCGGCTCCCTGCTGGACGAAGCCAGGTGCAATGGGAAGGAAGTGCCCACGAGGGCTGGGAGCAAAAATCCCGCTGCTGGCGCCTCCCACAGACAGGATAAACCACATCGGAGGCTGCCTCCAGTGGGTGGCCGTTGGGGTGAGATGCCTCCGGATTCTGGAGTGTAGGTTTCCAAAGACCTGGGTCTAAACCACCACCGAGCTGTGTGTTCTTTGCGTGCTTCTGAGCCTCGGTTTCCTCATCTGTAATATCGTGATAATAATAGTACTTACTGCATAGGGCTGTGTTGAGATTGAGTCCCAGTCTGTGATGTTGTTGTTGTTAGCTGCCACTGATTCATCCCCAGACTCATGGTGACCCCATGCACAACGGATCGAAATGTTGCCCAGTCCTGCACCAACCCCATGATTGGTCGTGGATCAAACCCTTGTGACCCATGGGGTCTTCACTGGCTGATTTTTGGATGTAGATTGCCAGGCCCTTCTGTCTGTCTGAGTCTGGAAGTTCTGCTGAAACCTGTTCAGCACCACAGCAACACACAAGCCTCCACGGACAGGCAGGTGGTGGCTGTACATGAGGTACATTGGCCAAGAATCGAACCCAGGTCTCCTGCATGGAAGGCAAGAATTCTACCACTGAGCTGCCATGATGGCACCCATAGGAGGTTAGTTTTCTTCCCTAGCACCAGCCAGTCTTGGGACTGGAGGCTGCATGACCTCTGAGGCTCACAGTGGCAGCCTGGAGGGTGTGTTCCTGCACCCTGGGCTGGCTTCATGGGCGGGCGACCTATGTAGTAACACAGGGCCCTGTGTTTAGAAGGACCGTTGCCGTTTTTGCCATCTGCTGTTGCCATCTTGAAATTCTTAAATTTTTGAACAAGAGATACTGTGGTTTCATTTTGCACTGAGCGGGGCAAAGTACATAGCTGGTCCTCCCTATACCCATCTGTGGGCCCACAGCCTGGATGGCTCCGGAGGAACTCACTCCTTTGGGAAGCTTGAGATTCTTCAATTCTGGAGCTGGAGGGGGAATCTGAGAGTCAGGCAGGCCCACCTCCTGCCTATAAGTCGATGACCTTTGAACTCTTCAATGAAAGAACCATCACCTACTTGTCATGGACTTCACATTTATGAAGCACTCTCCATGGGCCAAGTTCTGTGATACCCTGCTCCAGAGCCCTACTGCTCTCCCACCTTCCAGGGGAGGGATCTGATGCTCAGAGAGGTCAAGTAACCAGCCCGGGGGTGCCCAGCTAAGGAGCAGCAAAACCAGGATTTGAACCCAGACTTCTCTGCCTCTGGTACCCACGTCTTACACCCCACACGGTTTTAGTCTGGTGCTGGCGCATGCCCGGGAGTTGTGTCTGGTCTGGTCCTCGCTCCTCTAAGCTAACATACAAGTAACCTCCCCGGATAATTCTGCCATCTACCACTGCCCTAGGTGGAGGGGCAAAGGGTGGATGGTGGCCACTTGATCTAATTCATCAAGATCCCCCACTTCTCCCAACCACCATTTCTTCTGCTTCCCAAGTAAGTACCAAAAAAACCCAAACCCACTGCCGCTGAGTCGATTCTGACTCATAGTGACCCTATAGGACAGGGTAGAACGGCCTCATATGGTTTCCAAGGCTGTAATCGTTATGGAAGCAGACTGCCATATCTTTCTCCTGTGGAACAGCTGACGGGTTCCAGCCACTGGCCTTTCGGTTAGCAGCCTAGTGCTTTAACCACTGCATCACCAGGGCTCCTTCCCAAGTCATTTAAGGCCTTGCTTATGCCACTCCTGGTCTACCTCCTACAGGAAGCCTTCCAGGATGCCTCTGCTCATGGTGGCACATCCCCTTCCTAACTCTTCCAACACTGGCCACACATGGGAGTATTTGCCTATGCTCCTTTGTATTGTTTACTGTGACCATTTATTCATTCATTCACATAGTCAATTACCATTTATTGATGATCTATATTGTATTTCCCCAATCCTCAGATCACCTTTTCTTTTTCGTCTAACATTTCTGAAACTGGGATATATTACAAATATAACGGGAGTGTTTGGCCCCCACTGCCCCTACCCCTACTTGTATTTGCTGAAACTCTGCTATCAAACAGATGACGCCTTTCACAATTGATGGCATTTTCAGACTGTAGGGATAAGAGTTTGTGCCAGGCCCTGTGCTGGGCGTTGGGAAGACTGGATGAAATTGGGCTTGCTGCCTCCTGGGAGCTGACAGTCTTGTGGGGAGCACGTTACAAGGCTCCCTTCTTTCTCTTTCCCAGACAGCCAACTCTGACTTGGGCACCGTTTTACAGTTCTCCACCTGACCCTCCGAGTCCCTGTGGATTTGTGGCCAGAACTGTGTCCCTCTCTTCCTGGGAACAGGAGATTTTAGTGAAGGGAAGAACAGACAGGAACTGAGCGCTGGTGATGAGCCAGGCACTGTTCTAACGACCACGTATTACCTCATTCAATCCTCACCACAGTCTTAGAACGTAGGTGCTAGTGTGAGCAGCCCAGTTTGCAGATGAGAAAACCAAGGCCCAGAGATGTTAAGTAACTTGCCCTAGGTCACACAGCTAGTGAGTAGCGGCAGGGGTGGGGGGGACACTGTTGCTGTCAAGTTGAATTCTGACTCATAGTGACCCTATAGGACAGAGTACAACTGCCCCACAGGGTTTCCAAGGCTGTAATCTTTATGCAAGCAGTCTGCCATGTCTTTCTCCTGCTAAGTGGCTGATAGGATAGAACCACCGACCTTTTCGCTAGCAGCTGAGTGCTGTAACCATTGCACAAGGCTTTGGATGGGTTGGTTCGCATTTGAACCCCTGCTGAGAATTTGCATTTCCACCCCAGATATGCTGAATCAGAATCTACATTTTGACAAGATCCCCAGGTGATTCTCACGTATGATAAGTGTTGAGAACCACTGCTCCACTAGTGGTTCTCAGAACTGGTCCCTCACCAGCTGCATCAGCATTACTTGGAAACTTGTTAGAAATGCAGATTCTCAGCAGGGGTTTGAACCCATTTGAAACCCTGCCAAAGGGCCACCAGGGCTCCTTAGTGAATGGCAGAGCCAGGGTTAAACCCAGGTGGTTCTGTTCTGGAGGGCCACACCCTTAACCTCAGTTCCTTTCATCTGCCCTTCCTCCTCCCTGACCCCACCTGTGAGCACCTGGCCCGCCACAGAAGGAGCTCCAGGTGGGGCCAGTCCAGCACTCAAGGCCTCATCTCCCATCGAGAGGGCTCCATCAGGAGGCTAGTCTGCCTCCTGCGTCTCTGGCTGTCATGTCCACGGGCAAACCTCCCCTTTAGCAGGATGTCCAGTGCCAGCTCCAAGGACAGCTTAGGGTCATGCACCCTCTTTACGGGGGTAACCGGAGGGCTGGGTAGGGGTCAGCCAAAATCTCCATCTCTCTGTGACATCACACCTGTTGCCAGGGCACTGCCACAGGACCTCACCAGGCTCCCAGTCACTTTCCTGGGTGCAGTGTTGGGGGTAGGGAGCCCTGGTGGTGCAATGGTGAAGCGCTCAGCTGCTACCTGAAAGTTTGGCAGTTCAAATCCACCCAGTGGCTTTGTGGGAGAAAGACCTGATGATCTGCTCCCATAAGGCTCAAAACTAAACCCAGTACCGTCAAGTTGATTCCGTCTCGTAGTAACCTAATAGGACAGAACAGAACTGCCCCATAGCGTTTCCAAGGCTGCAAATCTTTATGGAAGCAGATTGCCACATCTTAGTTGCTGGTGGATTCCAACTGCTGCCGATTTTTTGGTTAGCAGCCGAGCATTTAACCACTGCACCACCACACACGCACACTCAATGCTGTTGAGTCGATTTCAACTCATAGCAACCCTACAGAACAGAGCAGAACTGCCCCATGGAGTTTCTAAGACTGTAATCTTTACGGGAGCAGACTGCCTCACCTTTTTCCCACAAAGTGGCTGGTGGATTTGAACTGCCAACCTTTCAATTAGCAGCAAAAAGTTTAACCACTGCACCACCAGGGCTCCTTCCATAAAGATCGTTGTCATTGTTGTGTGCCGTCAAGTTGGCTCTGACACATAGCGACCCTGTAGGACAGAGTAGAACTAGAACTACCCCATAGGGTTTCCAATGATCGGCTGGTAGATTCGAATTGCCAACCTTTTGGTTAGCAGCTGAGCTCTTAACCACTGTGCCACCTGGGCTCCTTCCATAAAGATTACAGCCTAGGAAACTTTATGGGGCAGTTCTACTGTACCACATGCGGTCACTATGTGTTGGAATTGACTCGACAGCCCATGACAACGACAGTGTTGGGGGTAGCCAGGCTGGTGCTGGTTTTGGGTAGAGACAGTGGGGCAGAGGAACAGGCCATTTCTAATGTCTATGTCCAAGTCCCGGTCATCCAGGGCAGAAGCAACGGGAGAGGCGCTGGATTCCTTCCTTATGGGCCTGGAGGGAGCCATGTGAGAAAAACCCTGTGCTCAGTGCATTTGGGAAGAGGCCTCCCTCCTAGAGAATCCCCTCCCTCCAGCCCATCAGCTAGTTCCATAAATGCCACCTTCCCACCTCCTCCCCTGCCCAGGCTCCATTTCCTCCAGCTCCCAGCCCAGCCACCATCGTCGCCCTCCTGGGCAACTGCACCCAGCTCCCAACTGGGCTCACTAGCCCATCCTCCGCCCAGAAGCCAGGGGTGCTGTCTTGAGCCAGAGGCCCCCTCCTGACCTGCTTCTGGCTTTCCCTTCCCCAGCAGCAGTCCCTGGCCCACCCAGGCCTCCCAGCACCCTGTTCAGGCTGTGTCCACGCCGTGTGCCATGTTATGCTGTCAGACCCGGGAAACACCGGAAATCAGGAAGACAGGTCGGGGGAAGCCAACTGCTTTTGATGTCAAAGGAGATTATGAGTCTGGCTCCCGGAGCTGAGGGCCTGGGCTGAAAGCAGGCTTGATCCCAAGTGTGACAAGTTCAAAGGTCACAGCTGGCCCCTTTGTGTGTCAATATGAACACGAGAGGCGCCTAATTGGGGTGGGTCAGCCAGTGGACACAGCAGAACGCACATCGGGAGATGGGAGAGGGACTGACTGTCCCCTAGGCACTGTGCTGGGTGCTTGACCTAAGTCGGCTCATTAATTTAACTAAGACGACTCCTAATAATACTAATAGTAAAAAGCAAACCAGTTGCCCCACATGTGTCCGTGTTGTACAACTGTGCTCTGTAGAGTTTTCAATGGCTGATTCTGGGGAAGTAGATTGCCACGCCTTTCCTCTAAGGCCTCTGGGTGGATGCGAACCTCCGACCTTTTGGTGAGCAGCCGAGCATGTTGACCGTTTGCACCTCCCAGGGCCTCCTCAATTCTAGCAGTAGTAGTGGTAGAAGAATTGCAGTAGCCACACAAATTGAACTCTTATTAAATTCAGGCTCGGTTCTTGGCACTTAATTCATTAAACTGTTTCTTCCCTCCAGCCTCCCTATGAATTAGGTTCCATTGCTACCGCATCTTACAGCCAAAGAAACTGAGGCACAAAATGGTAAGTCAGTGGCCCAGGACCCATCCAGTCTGTGTCTTCCCAAAGCTGGGAGGTGGGATGACCATCCCCCTTTTATTGAGGGGGAGAGCGAGGCTCAGAGAAGGCTCAAGCTTGTCCAAGGCCACTCAGCTAATCAGTGGCATGGCTAAGTCATGTCTGCTCTGGAGCCTCCTTTCCACAGTGCTTCGAAGGCCCATCCTCCTTCTGTCGCCACTGTTCCTGGCTGCTGGGACTTTAACTGGTGAAAGGACGCAGCCCTGCCATCTACACAGCCTGGACTAACACACAGAGACCAGTACTCATCCCCCCTGGGTTCTGGTCAAAGGAACACACGTGGACACGCACCCAAATCCCTGCTTCCCAGCGGCTGTCAGACCCTCGCTTCTATGTGGGCAGAGTCCACAGAAGAACCATGGTGCTCAACAAGTTTCATGGGAGCTTCTGGACTAAGACAGACTAGGAAGAAAGGCCTGGTGATCTACTTCCAGAAAATCAGCCAATGGAAACCCTATGGATCAAAACACTCAGATCTACAGCCAATCATGGAGATGGTGCAGGACTGGGTAGTGTTTCCTTCTATTGTGCATGGGGTCGCCACGAACAGAGTGGGCAGCTAACAGCTACAATTAACCCGGCTTTGAATATGGGCTGCCCCAGGGGTGGGGGAGGCTAACCTCCCACTCATCTCTGGAGGAGGCAGCTTCCATTGGCAGAGGGCTTTTCTCTGGAGAAGGAAGGAGCTGAGAGCCTTTAGCAGTAGAAGGGGGGGTGGATGCCCTGGTTAAAGGGGATCTGGGCAGGGAGCCAGCAGCACCTAGCATGCCTACTATGTGATGGGCACTGTTTACCCTGGTAGTATCTACCTGCTTCAGAGACAGTGCCAATGATGTGCCCAATACTACAGACACATGACCAAACCCTACAAGGTGAACGTTGTTAGCTGCCAATGAGTCGGCCCCGACTGGCGGTGGTCCCGTGCACAGTGGACCAAAATGCTGCCTGGTCCTGCGCCATCCCCGATTGGTTGTGGACAGGACTGTTGTGATCCATAGTGCTTTCACTGACTGATTTTCGGAAGTAGGTTGCCAGGCCTTTCTTCCTAGTCTGGTAGCCCTGCTGAAACCTGTTCAACATCACAGCAACACACAAACCTCCACAGACAGATGGGTGGTGGCTACGTATGAGGTACACTGGCCGGGAGTTGAGTCCAGGTTTTCTGCATGGAAGGTGAGAATCCTACCCCTGAACCACCAATGTCCCCTATAAGGATAAAACCAAAACCAAAACCTTTGTTGTGGAGCCAATTCTGACTCATACTGACCCTATAAGACAGAGTAGAACTGCCCCATAGGGTTTCCCAGGAACAGCTGATGGATTCGAACTGCTGACGTTTTGGTTAGCAGCTGAGCTCTTAACCACTGCGCCACCAGGGCTCCTATAAGGAGAATGAAACCCATTTAACAGACGAGGAAGATGAGGCTCAAGGAGATGTTGGTAGCAGAACATGAAGCCCATTTCCTGTCCACAGTCTGGTCCCTGGCCTGGGTGGCTCCCTGCCGGCTGTCCACAGTGTTCGAGAAGGTCAGCGGGCGATGCGGATGCAGCCAGCAGCAGGGCCTTCGTGGTAGCAGAGGACTGCGTTAATGGCCTGGCATTGTCTGACATTTGGGTTTGGCTCTCTGTGGGAAGTGCACTAATTACTCCTGCTCACTCAGAAGTCCAGCTTAACAACCGCCTGGATTTTATGGAGTTCTTTGGGGTTGCCATTTCTGCACGCTGTCTTGAGGCCATGGGTGGCAGAAGGCCAAGTTTGCTCTTCCAGAGTCTCCAGCCGGTGGCTCCTGAGGACTCAGGCCTGTTTACTAGCCCCAGGCTGGGGGTGCCCTCTTATCCTTGTTCTCTGTGCCCGGCGTGTCACACACAGCTCACACCACCCTCCCAACCACCCTGGGATGTGGGTACAATGAATCATTCCTGTTTTGCAGATGAGGAAACGAGGTTCGGAGTGGTGAAGTGGCTGCCCCCGCTCTCCCCAGCCAGGAAGTCCAAGTCGGAGCCTGAGCCTTGAACCACTTTGTTCTACTATCTCAGCCTCCCAGGCAGCCCTCAGCACCCAGAGGAAGGAGTCTGGAACCCGGTGCTCCTCTCATCACCCTTGCTAGGTCTGCAGGGAAGGCACTGACCTCTTACTCGATAGGTGGGGAAACTGAGGCAAGAAACCATACAGCAGAAAGATTAAAAGCACAGGCCGCTATGAAGTTAGACTCTGGGATGGTAGCCCAGCCCCCTGTGTACCAACTGTGTGACTCTGGGCCCCTCTCTGTGACTCAGTTCCCCCATCTGTAAGATGGAAGTACTAACAGTATCTGCCTCCTAGGCTTGTCGGGAGGACGAACTTTAAGCACTTAGGACAGCGAAAGAGCAATGGAAAGCTCTCAGCACATGCCGCTGGTTATTATACGGATGACTGAAGGGCCACACTGGGGGCAGTGGTGCCTCAGTGGTAGGAGTCTCACCTTCCCTGCAAGAGATCTAGGTTTGATTCCCGGCCAATGCACCTCATGTGCCGCCACCATCCGTCAGTGGAGGCTCGAGGGCTGCTATGACGCTGAACAGGTTTCAGCAGAGCTTCCAGACTAAGATGCGCTAGGAAGAAAGGCCTGGCGACCTGCTTCTGAAAATCAGCCACTGAAAACCCTATGGAGCATGAGGGTCTGATCTGCAACCTATCACGCGGATGGCGTAGGACCGGGCAGTGTCTCCTTCTCCGGTGCATGCAATTGCCATGAGTCGGGCAGCTAACAACAACAACAGGGTCAGATTAGGGCACTGCTCTGTGTCCCCACCTCCCAAGCTCTCTCCCCATCTCCCTGCTCCAGAGCGTTGGCCTCTTTCCTTGACAACACCTGCTGTTGAGAAACCCTCCCACCTCTGCGAGTGCCCTGCATCCTTATGCCTGGGGACCACAAAGATTTCGGGGACAGATAAGTGACATGGGGGAAAGGAAGGGGTTCATTCTCCCTCAAATCATCACCTTTTGGAGCAAGGAGGGGTCTTGTCCAATAGCCCCTGCACCGTGCTTCATTTTATAGACGGGGAAGCCGAAATGCTGTCAGCAAATATTTGCTGATGAATGAATGAATGAATAAATGAGTGAGTCACGTGAAAAGCTGAGGCCACACATGTGGAGTCCTGGGCTAGAGGCTGGGATTGGGCCGTGAGCGGGGCTGCCTGATGAGATCACCTAGTGTGTGTTACCCACATACCCAGGGGGTGCCAGTCAGCAACGATGGGGTGCTTGGTGCCCCTGGAGCGGGCAGTGTGGTGACCCTATATCTAAGATCCATTCATTGCTCCCAAGGAGTCTACAGATTGACAAAAAACAATCATTCCACGTGTGATAATGACATGCAATAGTAGCAGGAACACATGGGGCCACTATAAGTAGAAATCACCCAACGAAGACGACAACAATAACAGTAAGAGGGAGCTTCGAGCAGCGTATTTGGAGTACCCACTACGTGCATGCAGGTCACTGCCCTAGGTATTTCGTTGCATCTTCTCAGTAATCCAGGACCACGGAGATTACCAGCCCGTTGTACAGAGGAGGAAATGGAGGCTCAGACAGGAAATGGTGGGGAGAGAATCCAAACCTGAGCTTGCCTGGCCCAGACCTGTCCACCCTTTTCCCTCTGCCACCAGGGCAGTGGGTCTATGAGGAGGAAGGACTGTGAGCTGGTGGAGCATCCCGTCTGGAATGTGACGCCTGGGATAGGCAGCAGCCAAAGCAAAGTTCATCTGATCAGGAGTTTCTTAGCCAGCTCCCTCCCCTTCCTTGCCCCCTTCCCAGGATGGGGCTGAAACCCAGCTCAGCTCCTTTGTGTCCTGTCTGGAAATTGGATGTCTGGCCCCTGTAGGGGTTGTGGTGTCTGCTCCACCCCCTGCCTTTTCCCCAAATTCCAGCGGCTTTCAGGGCCCCACCAGACAGGGGACATTTTGCTCAGCCCCACAATTTCCCCTGTGTCGTGCTTGGCAGTGATAACAGGATTAACCCCAAGCAGGCAGATCACTTAATTAAACTTTGGGAGGAAGGCGCCTGTCTTCTCACTGCAGCTCTGAGGGGAGCGGAGAGGGGCTCCTAATGGATCAGGCTAAGGGATTTTACTCCATCATTGACTCTGGTTCAGGCTAAGGCTGAGAGCATCAGCTGTCTGTTCATCCATCCATCCATCTATCCATCCACCCACCTACCCACCCATTGATCCACCCACCAGCCTGCCGGTCCGCCCATCCATCCCAACATCTGTCCGTCTGTCCGTCCATCCATCCATCCCCCCTTCCATCCAACCGTCCATGCATCCATCCAACCATGCATACATCCATCCAAGCATCCATCCATCCATGCATCCATCTGTCCATCCATCCATCCAATAAATACTTGCTGAGATCCTCACCTGTGCCCAGCATGGTGTTGTTGGGGATAGAGAAATGGTGGATTCACTGGCTTCCCCTCTTCGACTCTTTACCATCTCCCAATCTATTCCCCACACAGCGATCAGAGTAATGTTTACAAGCTTAAGTGGTTTAAAACACTACATGGCTTTTATGGATTGATAGTAAAAACGGCTCCAACTCTTACCCCTCTTTGTCTCTACCCCATTGCAGCTCCTCTAATCAAGAGGTGGGGCTGGTCCTCCACCTCTTAAACCTGGGCTGGTCTCATGACTTGACTTGGCCAACAGAATGTTACAGAAGTGACGTCGTGCCAGTTCCAAGCCCAGGCCTCAAGAGACCTTGCAGCTTCTCTGTGCCCAAGGGTGTGCTTTCTTTCTCGTAGCCTGCCTCCACCTTGAGAATGAGCTGGGGCTAGCCTCTTGGGAGATGAGCGACCCTGTGGAGGACAGCTAAATCCTTCCAGTCAAGGCCGGTCAAGACCAGCTGCCAGTCAGGTGACCTCAGACGTGTGACAGAGACCAGCCTAGATCAGTAGAGCCACCTAACCGACCCACAGCTGACCAGACACACAACAGAGCCCAGCCAAAGCCAGAAGAACTCTGCAGCTGATACGTAGTCTCAGGAGTCATACTGCTTACTGTTTTAAGCTACAGAGTGTTGGGAAAATTTGTTTTGCAGAGTTGTTGGAATAATAGCTGACAGATACAGCTTCCCCTTGCCTTTTGTATTAAATCCAACCTCCCCTCCCCAATCTCACTGAGTTGTGGGGGAGGGAGAAGGAAGAACACTGAAAAGGAGGGAGAGAAGTGGGAAGGAGGAGAGAGAGGTGGAGGAAGTAGGAGGAATAAGAGGAGGAGGGAGGAGGAGAGAGCACTTTTGGAGAACCCCCAGTGATCACTATACTGGGCATGCTCCACATAGTATTTCTAATCCTCCCAGCAGCCCTGTGAGGTAGCCACCACAATCCTCTTTGCCGATGGGGAAACTGAGGCCCATGGAAGTAAAGTGACTTGCCTGGGGTCACACAGTGGGTAGCAAAGCCAGGACTCGAGCTAGGTTTGTTTGGCTCTAAAGTCTGTGTTTCTCCAGGGTGGTGCGAACTGTGAAGCACGTGATGACTAGCCGAAAGGTTGGCAGTTCAAACCCACCCAGAGGCGCCTCAGAAGACAGATCTACTGATCTGCTTCCAAAAGGTCACGGCCTTGAAAACCCTAGGGAGTGCAGTTCTACGATGCACACATAAGGTTGCTATGAGTCACAATCTACTTGATGCCAACTAACAACCGCCACCCCGACCCCTGTCAAAGCTTATGAGACATTTTTTTTACCCACGAGAAATTGAAAGCCTGAGGCATTAGCCATTGTTGACTCTGGGTGGTGTGACTATGGGTGACTGCTGGCAGCTTCCTTGCAATTTTCTCTTATTTCTATTATTCTTGCTACTGAGTGATTACAACATGCCAGGCAAATCCTATACAATTCTCGTTTTGTCCTCAACCCTGGTTCTAGGAGATAGATCCTGCTATTCTCCCCAGTTTACAGATGGAAAGACTGAGGCCCAGACAGGGGGAGCAATTTCCCCAAGCCCTCTCAGGGTGCAGAGGGCAAAGAGGCGGTGCTGGGACTTGACCCCCGCCTTGTTCTGCCCCCCATCCTGCTGGCTTCACCTTCCTTTGGTGGGCCTCAGTCCCACCACCTCCAGTACCTTGTGTTTTCATGGTCTAGATTCTCCAGAATGTTCCCATCTATTATCTCCTGTTGGGTGAGCGTGGGCGTGTGCAGGTGAGGAGTGGAGGGGAATTACGACCCCCCAGGCCCAAAGAGGGGGCAGGGCCGGTCTAGCTGGGAGTGGAGGCTGGGCTCCCTGTGTGGCTTGGTTCTCTCTTCCATTCTCTGTAGGCTGTCCCGGCCCCCTTTTCCAGGTCCCACCATGATCAGAGCCGAGGGCCTCCCCCTCCCAGGCGTGGCCCCACCAGGGGTCCAAGAAGGACAGTGATGGATTTGGGCCAGCCTGCATTTTCATTCTCCATCCCGTGTCTCTGTTCTCGCCCACCCTCCCCACTCCTCCTGCAGACAGATGACAAGTGAGAACGCTTGTGACCCAGAGAAATTATCTTCCCTTCTCTTTCACCGCATAATTTTCTGCCCTCTCGTCTGGACAAGCCTGGGTGATTTTTAGCTACAAAAAAAAGGGGGTGGATTATCATTCAGGGAAAAAAAAAAAAAAAAAAAAGGAGGCAACGCGTTAGCCGACAGACAGCCGGCCTCTTGGGTGAAAATGAGAATCTCCTGCCTAGTGGACTCTGGGGAGACTGGGGGGTTTGCACTTGCGGGAGGACTGTGAGTACCCTGGAGGGGGAGGCCCATGTCTCCAGCTGCTCCAGTAGCCTGAGGCACCAGTGGCTTCTCCTGGGGACAGTGCAATGGCCACACACAGCATGCTTGGGTTGCATACCTTGAGGACTTCAGGGGCAGATAGCAGGGTCCTGGCCTACCTGTGAGTGCTCCAGTGTCATTCAGCCCTCCAGCCTTACTGTGCCCAGGACTTGGGCAGCTTTCCCCCAGGCCTATGGCTTTCTGGAAGCTTCTCTTGCCATGCCAACACACATACATGGATACACACGCACACACTAGCCCACGTACTCAGGGCCTGCTCCACAGGTTGTCGAGCAAACCATTAGTGACTTAAAAAAAAAAAACAAAACTCGTTTTCTGATTTAAAATTTCAAACATTAAGAGAAAAGGTTTAGCGTGCAAAGGTCTATTTGTGAATAATCACTGCTAACAGTCTGGTCTTCATCTCTCTAGAGTTTTCCATGCAAACACATGTATGCGCACACACATACCGGACCGATTGCCTGAGTTCCTGACCCACCACTGCTCCTTACTGTGTGGTTCTGGGCAAGTTACTTAACCTCTCTGAGTATGTGTCCTCAACTGTAAAATGGGTGTGATTATAAACTGTTGGTTACAGTAAAAAATTAAATGAGTTAATAAATGTGCTTAGGGGTGTTCAATAAATGTTACTTCTTATTATTGAGTTTTCAAACTGGGTACTGCAGAGCCCCATGACTCTATTAGGGTATTTCAGATAGAGGGTGGGAAGGGTCTCCCCCTATACCCACCCCTTTAATCAGGATAGGTTCCCTTTTGTTTTACATATTATAAAATGATATATTTTTGTTTGGGAGAAAAGGTTCTCCCAAACACAACACAACACACACTACTTGTAAAGCCACTGACATTGGGGTCTGAACAAGGGTGCTGTTGCCAGACTGAGCTGTTCTAATCCTGGCTTTGCTGTGTGACCTTGGATGAGTGACTTGGCCTCTCTGGGTCCCAGTTTCACCATCTCTAAAATGGGAATAGTAACAGCATCAAGGGCTCTTAGGAGGAGTAATCTGGATAATGTGCACATGTGTATGTCTACATTCTTCTTGTGTTTTTAAATTGAGGTGTAACTAGACAATGTGTGTGTTCTGAAGAATTGTTACATATGCAAATGCCCATGTAATCATCACCTAGATCAAGACATAGGCCATTTCCAGCCCGTCAGTAGGATCCCTCAAGTTTCCATCACGCCCCATGCCCCAAGGAGAACTGCTACGCTCACTTCTATCACCCAGATTAGTTTTGCCCATT
This sequence comes from Elephas maximus indicus, assembly GCF_024166365.1. Lineage (NCBI taxonomy): Eukaryota > Metazoa > Chordata > Mammalia > Proboscidea > Elephantidae > Elephas > Elephas maximus. Next base: position 11,787,918 of record NC_064840.1, read on the forward strand.
CTTGATCTTTGTACCAGTGGGATCACATGGTCCTCCTCTCAACAGCATGTCTGTGAGATTCAATCACGCTGTTGTATCATTAGTTCCTTTTTCATTCCTGAGTAGTATTCTGTCATGTGAATATAAACCAAAAAACCAAACCCAGTGCCGTCGAGTCGATTCCGACTCATAGCGACCCTATAGGACAGAGTAGAGCTGCCCCATAGAGTTTCCAAGGAGTGCCTGGCAGATTTGAGCTGCCGACCCTTTGGTTAGCAGCTGTGGCACTTAACCACTACGCCACCCGGGTTTCCTGTGGAATATACTACCATCTATTTACCCGTTCTACTGTTTGCTAGGCATTTAGGTTGCTGCCAGTCTTTGCCATGGAGTCAATTCTGACTCATGGTGGCCCCGTGTGTGTCAGAGTAGAACTGTGCTCCACAGGGTTTTCAGTGGCTGATTTCAGAGCAGAGCGCCAGGCCTTTCTTCCGAGGCCCCTCTGGATGGGTTTGAACCATCAAACTTTCAGTAAGCAGCTGAGCATGTTAAGTGTTTACACCCCCCAGGGATTCCTTCCGGTCTTCAGTTGTTGCAAATAAAACTGCTGTGAGCATTCTTGTATAGGTCTTCTGGTGCCTTTGTACTAATTTTAATTATCTTTTAATTCCTTTCTTCCTTTACCTTACATCTCAAACCCAATCTCCAATGCTAAATGTGTCAATGCCAACACTTCATTTAAACCAGGAAAGAGAAGTCTGGATGCCATGGGAAGACAGGCCAGAAATGGGAGAAGGGAAACGCCCTCTCCACCCCCGCCAATCTGCTCCAGTCCAGAAAACAGAGGTTAACCCCAAGCTACACGGGGTTTCTGTATGTCTCTTAGCATCTTCCCACCCATGAAGCACTGTAACCAGTTGCCCAGTTTGTTAACTGTTTGCGCCACCTAGGGACTCCAAAACACCTGTGAGTTTTTGTATTTTAAATAACACCAAGGTCTTGGGATACTTCCTCCAAACTGCTTTAACTGAAGTGTTGTAGACAATGCTGACACTGACATTAATTTGATCTTTAGCATCTATGCTATTTCTGGAGTTTTCCCAGGACATCCTCATAAAACTTTTCTGTTCTATAAAAAGTTGATCGTCACAATGTATCTCAAACCCTGGAACCCTCACGACAGCACAAGCGCCTTTTCAAGGTTTGTGTGGATTTTCTCTCTCTCACTCTTGGTTACTGTCCATTATCTGGGCCCTTTCCCATCCAGGCTCAATGAACACATGGAGCTAACCCCCAGCAAGGAGTCTTTCTCAAATGGTGACACTTGTCCAGCAAAATTACTTTAGGGTTAAGTAATGACTGTGCACACACACACACACAAAAAGACCCATGTCTGGTCTTAAAAGCTTGGGTGTGGTCGTCTTAGATACAACTATTGGTCTCTAGTCATCAGGAGCAAAACAGTAAGAAGGTAACCAAAAATACAGAGAAGAAACAAGTCTATAAGGCTGACAGCCTACACAAGCCACAACTTCAACTACCCTGAGACCAGAAGAACTAGATGGTGCCCAGCAACCACCACTGACTGATCCCCCTAGGCACAATTAGATGATCCCGGTTAGACTAGGAGACAAATGGAGACCCAGACTCAAATTCTTTTTTTTATTGTGCTTTAAGTGAAAGCTTACAGTTCAAGTTAGTTTCTCATACAAAAATTTATACAGACATTGTTATGTGACCCTAGTTGCTCTCCCTATAATGTGACAGGACACTCCTCCTTTCCACCCCGGATTTCCCTAGTCCATTCAACCAGCTCCTGTCCCTTTTTGCCTTCTCATCTCACCTCTGGCAAGGAGCTGCCCATTTAGTTTCCTGTATCTACTTGAGCTAAGAAGCACACTCTTCAGAAGTATCATTTTATGTCTTATAGTGCAGTCTAATCTTTGTCTGAAGAGTTGGCTTCAGGAATGGCAAAACTCAAATTCTTAAAAAGGGCCGGACTAACCGGACCAGTTGAGACCAGAGGACTCCCTGAGGCTATTTATTGCCCTGAGACGCTCTTTAAACCTTGAACTGAAACTATTCCCGGAGATCACCTGTTAGCAGAAAAACAAAGTGACACACAGAATAAAGGGTATTACTTATTAGACCAGTACTCTACTAAACAAACATCTGTATGAGTCCAAAAAGTCAATATTTAATCAAAAGCAAAGATGAGAAGATAAGGGGGGAGGAAAACTAGACTGCTGGAAATAGAACACCCAAAACATAATTAAAGAGAATGTTGACACAATGTGGAACGTGTAACTACTGTTACTGATCAATTTGTGTGGAAATCGTCAAATGGGAACCTAACTTGATGAGTAAACTTTCACCAAAAACACAACAAAACATTATTTAAAAAACCAAAAGCCAAAAAAACCCAAATAACACCCATGTGTATCTTGATTTGCTTCTTGTTAGCCCTTCCTAATAAGCATGGAGCTTAAAAGGAGAGAAATTTAAGTAAGCAGGAGGTTCATTTTATTGTGGAGGGTGGCTCTTCCATACCTGCTTGCTATTTTAGAATCTCAAGGTTCCTGTTTTGGACTCAGGCTCATTCACATTGTTACTTACTCCTCTCTGGCCCCAACAAACTCTTACTCCATGTTGCCAATTCAGGAAGGCTTTTGGCAGCAAGTAAAAGAAAACACAACTCACTGTCTGGAGTAAGGTGGCTGGTGTGAATTAAATGGCTTATCTGTCTGTGATTCTCTTGACTCTTCCCTCAAGGTTACAAAATGGCTGCTGCAACTCCAGGCATCACATCTGAGTAAAAGGCAGGAAGTGAGGAATGGAGAGGGCCTGCAACTTCACTACGTTTTTATCAGGAAAACAAAAATTACCCATGAAAGTTTCTAGTAGATTTCTGCTTATGTCTGATTGGCTACAACTGGGTCCCAGACAGCCCTAGCTGCAAGAGAGGCTGGGAAAGCAAGTGGCAAGCAGCACAGGCAAAAGGGATTGAGAACATCCGCTTACTCCACAGCGTGTGCCATATCCTGTGTCCATCCCCCCTCACGCTCGTCACTCTGTGGCATCATTTACCTCGTTCCTATTTCAGTAAAGGGTAAGCCCACCACAGTTGCTCCTTATGTGTCTAGATGTCTCTCAAATCCATTCTTTACATACTCCACTGTGTTCCAGGAACCTGGGCAATTTTAAGTCCTCAAACACAATGTCCTCTTATTTCTGGAGCTTTGAACTTGCTTGTCTCCTGCCTGTGATGCCGCTGACCCCACTGCCACTCAGCATACATGGGTGGCTTCTTTTTAGCCTATGAGTCTTGGCTTAAACATCACTTCTTTAGTGTGGCCTTCCCAGACCACCCCAACCAAACGCAGCCCATTCCTTGGCCCTCACCTCTGTTTGAAATGATACATTTATTTGTTCCTGGTTTGTTATCTGTTTTCCCCATGAGACCTAAGAAGGTAATTACTTTCTCTCCTAGCATTCATTACGTCCCCATGCCAAGCACAGTGCCAGGCTCTCAGTAAACACTTGTGGAATGAATGAATGAACAAGTTAAAGGGGAGAAGGAAAAAATGTCTGTTGACTGTTGGCAGTTTTTGATCAAAGTGGGGAATGTGGCTTAAATAAGCCCAAAACTTAAATGGTTACAAGAGCACTGTTGTTGGGAGAAAAATACACACGTGTATGTGTGTGCGTGTGCGTGTGCTATGCACACATTCAGTCCCTAGGTGGTGCAAATGGTGAACAAGCTCAGCTGCTAACTGAAAGGTTGGCAGTTTGAGTCCACCCACAGGTGCTTTGGAAGAAAGGCCTGGCAATCTACTTTTGAAAAATCAGCCACTGAAAACCCTATGGAGCACAGCTCTACTCTGACACAACAAGGGGTTGCCAGGAGTTGGGACTGGCTTGACGGCAATTGCTGTGTCCTTGCACACACACACATGCACACACACAAGGGATACAGACATTAAAAAAAAAAAAAAAAAAAAGGAAGACACTCTCAACTTTCCCCACCTGCCTCTCTGCTTCATGCCTCAGTCTTGAGGACCTTGCAGCTGAAGACGGACCGCATCAGTGGACTGAGCACAGAATTAATCATTTGCAGCCACGGTCTTATTTTTAGGACCAAACATATTTCCTTCATTGTGGGCCCATGTTGCTGGCTTGTGCTAATTGGGTCCATGGAGGAACGTGCTGTAATTCACACGTGCGCTTTGCTTGAAATAGGCTCTGTCTGAAGACAGCCCAGCCCCAGCTCCAAGGGGTCTCAAGGCAAATGCCACTTCCATGACCCCCTCCTAGGAGGTCATCGCCACGCAAAGGTGCCCAGCCCATTACTGATTGCTCGGTCCCATTCAGCCAGCTGCAAAGGGTTAACATGCTCAGCTGTGAGCCGTAAGGTTCGCGGTTTGAAGCCACCCAGCGGTGCTTGGAAATATAGGCCTGGTGATCTGCTTCCGTAAAGATTATAGCCAAGAAAACCCTACAGAGCAGTTCTACTCAGACACATGGGGTCGCCCTGAGTCGGAGTTGACTGGACAGTAACGTTTTTTTTTTTAATCCATCCAGCCAAGCTTGCCTTCTTGGGACACCTCCCTCCACCGAATTCTGCTCTGGCCACCAGTACTAGCCCTAACTTTTGAGGCAGTTCAGGGAGGCCGGGCTCCCCCACTTAGCAAGGCCAACTCTGTGTGGGATTGGGGTGGGCTGCTGTGGAAAATGCAAACACCGGCCACTCTGCAGAAGAGCCACACTGAGCCCTCTGCCTGTCTGGTCACCTCAGGTGCAGTACACACGAGATGGACGTTGGCCAGGGAGCAAACAGTTATCACCTTGGCAGCAGTGTCTCCCCTCTCAAGGACAGAGGGCGACCATCTGGGCTTGGCCAGAGCGCACGGAGGAAGCCTGGGCCTGTTCTCTCCAGCGAGGCCGTTATCAACACCAGAAGAGGAAATTTGAATAGAGAGAAGTGGGGGAGCCAGTCACCACCCCACCACGGTTTCCAGGCAACATGCAGTCTGTTGCGGTCATTGTCATACAAACCCTTTCCCCGTACGACGGCGGGTCCCCCGGGGATGAGGGGTGAAGTGGAATATTTTATCAGCCATGTACATATGTAACCAGAAATGGGGCTGAAAAGCCAGACCTCGTGTTCCTGAATAGGGAGGATGAGGGAGGGGGTGGAGGTGGCTGGCGGAGGTGGCGGGAGGGACTTATCTCTAGGAGGTCGACAACGAGAACACGCTGTGACGGTGACTGTCAACCTCCACCTTGTCAACGGGGAAGACGTCCGCACAGAGGACCGCTCTGGGTATGACGTTTAAGAGGCATCTGCCCTGGACTACTAACGTAAAGGTTGGTGGTTTGAACCCCCTCAGTGCCTCTGCAGGAGAAAGCCCTGGTGATCTGCTTCTGTAGAGATTACAGCCAAGAAAACCCTCTGGAGAACAGTTCTACTCTGTAACACGAGGTCGCCAAGAGTTGGAATCGACTTGAGGACAATAGGTTTGGTTTTTGTATGTATACATAAAAATCTTATATACATTTAAAAAAAAAAAAAAAAGGAGTAAGAAATACTTAAAAACTTCCCAGGAATGGGGAGGAGGATTCTTTAGTGAACAAGACCCAGGGTTTCCATTCAGGGCCCACCAGTGGCTTGGTGAGTGTTTTGTGCCAATGGGGAGGAAATCCTGAGTGCCGGGCAGGCCTGGCTGCCCCTGGGTTGGAGTTCCCAGTTCATTCTGCAACATGGGTCAGAGTGACGCTTGGAGAGAGAAAGGCCAGTTTCCAGTTGAGGTCTGAGGAGGCAGGAGGCGTCTCAGCATTAGATGTCCAGGCACAGAGGGGTGGAAGGTCCCATCTCCCCTGTGCTCCCCAAAAAGCAGCCAACTCTTCCCGGCCCTGTGGAACACCATCAGCCAGGGACCTAAACACCGAGGTAGAAAAATAATGAGGTGAAAATGTTCACTGCAGCACGATTCACAAGAGCCAAAAGGTGGGAACAACCCAGACGTCTGTCAGCAGATGAATGGATCAACAAAATGTGGTCTAGCCACACGATGGAATATTACTCAGCCGTAAAGGGAAATGAAGTCCTGATACATCTATGACATGGATGAACCTTGAAAACATCCTGCTGAGTGAAATAAGTCAGGCACAAAGGGACAAATACTGTATGCTCCCACTTACACGAAATATCTAGAATAGGCAAAGGCACAGACAGTGACTCAAGTTGATGGGTGGTTACCGGGGCGGGAGGGGCGGGGAAACGGGGAGTCACCGTCTAGGAAGCCTTGGGTTTCTGTTTATGGTGATGGAAAATTTAGCAATGGATAGTGGTGACGAGTGTGCCACATGATGAACGTCATCAATGTCACAGGACTGGACATGTAAAAAAGGCTGACTTGGCAAATACTGTGTTATATACATATTTTACAATTAAAAAAAAAAGAACGATGGAAAAATTTAAGAACGGTTATGATAGCTGAGCGATGTGATGAACATAATTAATACTGCCGAACTATACATGTGAAGATTATAGAAAAGGCAACTGTTTTGTTACCTATATATTTACCACAGTAAAGACAAAACAAAAAAACTCAAAAGAGTTTAACGTGAAAGCAAGCAACCATGCAAAGAGACACCAAGCCACCGGCCCAGGGAAAGCACTCACTAGTCTACGCAGGCTGCCTGATTTGTTGTGTCTGTGGGGGAAGTCTAGGGGGAGAAGGCAACCCCACATGTTATCTGGGTGGCAGGGATGAGGAGTTTTTTTCTGGCGACTGGTTTGTAAGAACATCTCAAAAGAACGCGGCACAGAAATGACCAGCTGTGACAATATGCACACCTTACCACACCTCCGTCCCCAATTCTTGGGCTGGGGCTCCTGCTACAAGCTCATTCAAAAGTTTGTGAGACTGGAAGAGAAGAAAGTTAAGCCAAGTGGGATGGAGAGGAAAAGAGGGAAGGAAGAGAGAGAGAGAGAGAGGCGAGAAGCGCGAGAACCCATCTGGGCAACGCATCACATTGAAATTGCCCCGCATTAAAAATTCACCAGCCAGTGAATTTTCAAGGGATTTGTAGTAATTAGATGACAAAATGCTGGCAAATCTCAGGCTTGCCAAAGATGTTACTCAGGGGTCAAAGACTCGACACTTTCGGCTGGGTAATTTGTAAGTGTCAATCACTCGCGGCCATCAGAGAGAAGGAGCGATCTAACGGCTGCATTCTAACGAAGGGAATGCTCCAGCCTTCAGCCCACTCACTCGCCTGCCAGCAAGCCCCCAAGCCCCTGCGGCCCCTCTCATCTAAGGCACAGACAGCAGCTGTGGACTCACCAGGGTCCCGGAGCCAGGAAGGCCAACTCAAGTTTCCAACTTCAACTTCTTGTTTTGGTTTTTACCCCTTTATTCTGTTTTGAGAAGGGCCCTGACTGGTGCAAATGGTTTCCACTTGACTACTAAACCTCAATGTTGGTGGTCTGAACCCACCCAGTGGCGCCGTGGAAGAAAGTCCTGGCGATCTGCTTCCAAAAAGACTGCAGCCAAGAAAACCCTATGGAGCACAGTTCTGTTCTCCAACACACAAGGTCACCGTGAGCTGGAATTTTTGGAAAGCAGCAACTTGCCAAGAGTTGTACTTACCTCTTTTCTGGAGAATTTTAAGTAACACTGGCTGCTACCGAAGGAGATGTGGGTTGTTCACCTGTGGACTGTGTTCTCAGTCCCCAGGCTTCAGTCTCCTCATCTGTGAAGTGGGCCTAAGAATGCTTACCTTGCAGGGTTGTTATGACTACACGAAGGGAGAGAGAGGTATTCTCTACAAAGCAGACCCAATCACTCCACAACTGTCCATGCCCCTTTGCCCCAGGCACTGCGGACTCAGGAGTCACCATGTGGACACAGGCCCTGCCCTTATGGAACATTCTAGTTGGGGGCAGGAGAAAGAGTGGACAATAAACAAGTAAATACAAAGTATGGCAGAGTGGGAGTCCCTGGGTGGTACATACGGTGAACACCCTGGGCTGCTAACCAAAAGGTTGGAGGTTCAAGTCCACTGAGAGGTGCCTCAGAAGAAAGGCCTGGTGATTCTGAAAATCAGCCATTAAAAACCCTATGGACCATAAATCTACTCTGACACACACGGGGTAGCCGTGAGTTGTGGTGGACCTGCGGCAACTGGTGTGGTTTTTTGAAGGGAGACAGAGTGTCAGCGGACAAGACTGACTGGGTGACATTTGAGTAGAGACCTGAGAAGACAAGGGGATGAGCTGTGGAGACACCTGAGGGCAGAGTATCCTCGATTAGGGGACCAGCTGTGTGTCTGAGGGACGCCAGGCGGCCAGGGTGGCTGGAGCAGAGTAGACAATTCTAATTGTGATGAAAATGATCGTGAGGCTGGAGACCGGTGGGCAAAGGCAGGCAGGGCTTGGCAAGGCCCTGCCCCACTCCTGCCCCTCGGAAGCCTTCGACACTCTGAGGCCCCACAGGGCTGGACTCGGTGCAGCCCAGCCGGGACAGACCCTGCTCGACTCTGGTTCCAAAGTCCTAGCAGGGAAGAGAAAGGCCCTGAAGACGCTCTGCTGCGGAACCCAGACCTGCCTGCGGGCCTGGGCAGCATGTGTGACAGGATCATGTCCTGGCTGCTCAGCTGACTGACAAGCACGCAGCCGAGGGACTAGTGAGCCCACAGGTAGAGGGATGCTGTCAGGACTACCTGTGGTGGCCAGGACTGCCTGCAACCCAGACGGAGGCCGGTGTCAAGGAGATGGGCATCTTGCTTCTAATAGGGTCCTGTCCTCTCCCTCACTGCTCCCGCCCACCGGGATGTCTTCTGTAAAAAGCACTGGCTTTGGAATCTGACAGTTTTCAGGGCCTGAAGTCCGGCTACTGTTTCTGAGCTGTGTGACCTTGGGCAAGTCACCAAACCTCTCTGAGCCTCTTTTTTCACAACTGGAAAATGGGCATAAAAGCCTCACAAACATGGTTCTGGAGAGGCTCAGTAAGACTGGCACAGGGGAGGTTCTCGACAGGAGCACTTCCGACTCAGACACAGCCCTCCCTGTAAGTGGGAGATGATCAGATTCTGGCTGGCTGCTTACCGATCACCAAGAACATTCTACAGCTACACTGCACTTCAGGGAAAAGAATTAGGAGACGAGTCTCTGCTCTAAGAGATAAGGAGCTGGGACAGCGGCCTCTGTCCAACTTGCTGCTCAATATGCAAAATAAATGCTTAGAGTGGGATCTTCACGCCTTGTACGTTCACATATATGGCCAATCCTCATCTTGGCTCCAGGAGATAGGCCTGGGCTAGTATCTGCAAACCCTCCTCTCTTGAGCTCGTCCTGGTTATTGTTGATGTTGTGGTGGGGGCAGGGCAGTATTTTGAGTGTCTTTAATTCCCCTCCCCCTCGCCTCCTGGGGACTGGGTCTCCATCGCATGGAGCCTGTGCTGTGGGTTTAGCTGGGCTGTGAAACCACTCAAGGGGAAAATGAGAAACTACCCAGTGTTTCATGGGAGTCAGTGGGTTGGGCCTCCAGAGCTCTGGGCTCTGATGACAAACCCTCCCCAACCCACAGGCACGGACAGGAACTGGAGGCCCCAGCCCCGGAGACAGAGACGAGTGCCTGCTGTCCCACCACGGCCCACCCGAGATGCAAATAAAAATCAGCAGTAGCGGGCAAGTCAGTTGCCTGTTCCCTCTGGGTCCTGGTGAGTATCACCCGACTTTGCAGTTTGGACGTGGGACTTTAGAGCTGACCAGGCATCCACTGAAGAATCGATGGGACCGACAATGAACCCGTTGGTGTGGAGTCGATTCCGACTCACAGAGACCCTGTAGGATGGAGCAGAACTACCCTATACGGTTCCCAAGGAGTGGCTTGTGGATCGGAACCGCTGACCTTTTGGTTAGCAGCCGAGCACTTAACCACCGCCACCAGGGCTCCATGAGACAAACCACAGTGATGCAAATAACAAGCCTCCTCACCTCTACCCCAGTGGCTGCTGTTTCCCCGAGCACTTACTTGGTGCCAGCCTGGTCTCGGTAAATTCCATGCCAACCCTAAGAGGCCAGTGCCATTACTGTCACCTGGTCAGAGACGCTGTCCCTGACCCTGTGTGTAGGCACTCCTGTCTCTTTCTGTGCCTCAGCTCGCTGTAGTTTCTTCTGGCCCTTCTCTCTGCCTGATATCACCTTATAGGCTTACTTGCTGATGTCTGTCTCTCCTGCTTGGTGACTTCAAGGGGTGGGGACTTTGTTTGATTTCTTTACTGTTGTGTCCCCAGCACTTCAGGGGCTCTTACTACACAGTTAACAAATACACAGACCCCCCTCCTCCCCATTTCAGACCAAGGATCCCTGGGCCCAGGGTAGAGCTGGGCTTGAACCTGATGTATTGGGCTACCCTTTGGCCTGCAAATGGCGGCAGGAGCCTCGCCATTCCCTGCAACGTTCTCTTGGCATGTGTCATTGTGCCGGGAAAGAGAACACTGCCCCATATGCGGCTAGCTCACAAATCAAGCCTCTCCCCCTCTGCCGTGCCACGCCTTCCAGAATGTGGAGCCTGGTGCCTGTCTGCACAAACTCACAGAAGGTGCTGCGCTGTTGCAGCTCATCTCCTGATGGGCTCCTTAGGTGGTGCACACAGTTAACACGCTTGGCAGCTAAGTGAAGAAAGGTTGAAGGTTCGAGTCCACCCAGTGGCACCCCGGAAGAAAGGCTAACCTGCAAGTAGCATTTTCTCCACCCTGTGAGAGCACCCAGGGTGGACCGTGTTCTGTCCCACTTCGAGAACCCGTGCAGGTCCAGTCCTTTGGATAATGGTCATTTCCTAAGTGCTGACCTAAGTCCTTTACATCAATACTCAGCTCATTTCACCATCACTACCATGCTGGGAAGTAGAAAAATCTGCCACTGAAAACCCTATAGAACACAGCTCTACTCTGACATACACGGGGTTGCTGTGCGTCGCACTTAACTCCAAAACAACTGGTTTTTTACTGGTTCGAGGGGGTGGAGAGGGCCGAGCACTCACAGCGCTGGGGGCTGTTGGGACCAAACGACGCAGATAGAAGGCCTGCCTGCTGGGAGCCCCTTGCTTCCATAAGTGGGGCATGCGACGTGCCACACCGGGGTCATGGTGCATCGTGGTTAAGAGCCTGTGCTCTGGAGCCAGGTCCCCCCCGAGTTCGAATCCTGGTTCTGTGTAGTTGTGGTCCTAGGCATGTCACATCACGTTTGTGTCCCCACCCCCATACCGCATCTGGAAAAGGTGAGAATAGTATCTACTCCCTAGTGAAGTGGTATCAGTGAAATGAACTTGTCAGTCACGTAAGGTGTGACAAAATGACCATCATCCAAAGGACTGGGCCTGCACGCGTTCTACAAGTGGACAGAACACTGCCCCTCACAGTGTTCTCACGTGGGGCAAATGCTACTTGCAGGTTCGCCTGACCACCTTCCCCAAGGCACTGCCTCACCTGAGTCCAAATCTGCTGTCTTACCTTCCAGGAGCCACCACTGGCCTAACACCCAACCCGCTGTCAGCCCCCATGCCTCATCCCCGACTGGACTCTCTCTGCACAACAGAGTCACAGCCAGGACTTGAGTCCACAGCCGAGGAGAACCCGCTGTTTAGATGCTGTGGCTGGGGGAGTTGACAGGGGCACAGGTGCCTGTGATGAAGGTGGACAGCCTCCTCACCTCCCTCCCTTACAAAGGCGGCTGCTTTTTAAACTGTGTTTCTGTTGTAAACATTTTGCTGAAGGAACAAACGTACCAGACCTTTGGCTGGTGGTCAAGTGCTCGGGTTTCGAGTCTGAGAAACCTGGGCAGGAACACCACCCCTGCCTCTTCCCAGCTGTGTGACTCGGGGGAAATCCCTTCCACTCTGAGCCTCAGTTTCCTCACCTGTAAAATGGGTATTATAAACTGTAACAGTACCCATGAGTCACAGGGCTGTGGCAGGGGTTCAGCAATTTGTCATTTGGTTTAATTTGATCTGGAACTTAGCCCCCAAAGAAGGGCAGCCACCATCACGAGAAGTCAGCCCCTGCCCTCGGAAACAATCCAAGGTATACCTGGGTGGCTCCGGACTCTTGTCAGCCCCACATTTCTCAAATCCCTGCCCCTGGACGGACCACCCTCCCAGGCCCCTGCCGTTGCCACCTCCCCTGTGAGGATGGACGCTGCCTCTTGGAGCCGATCTCATCCTAACAGGGATGGTGGTGGAAGACAGCAACACACCAGATGGATTCGGTGTGATTTCTTCTCCGCAAATCCCCCCACGAGCTCCTGTAAAATATCCAAATGCCCCTCCAGTGTGTGAGGAAGAGGAGAAGGCTCTCAGCCGCCCATAGCCTACAGCTGAGGGGCTGGAGGGACATTTCCAGTCCCCGAAAATAGGGTCTGGAGCCTCGCCATTATTTGCCCAAGTGGGGCAGGGCAGTGTCTCTGGACCTTAAAGCCACAGGCAGAGGCAGACGGGCAGGCTGGGGGTCCTGCGTGGTGGTGACAAGCGGGCCAGAGTCCAGCCACCTGGCTCAGCCCTGGCTCTACCCAATTGCTGTGTGGCCTTGGGCAGGTGACCTCACTGTCCTGGGTTTCTGCTTCTCATTGGAGATAGGGATGATGCCAACAGCCCTTCTCACGTAGCTTAGAGGGTTAAATGCGTTAGCTTGGGGTTAGCCACAACTGTTATGGCAACTGCTGATCAGGATGGTGGATGAGCGGAGACCAGGATGGGCTGGTACAGGAGAGGGGGTCACAAGAAACCTTAGATGGGGGAAGAATTTAACTCTTGTTGCATGCCCACAGTGGGCCAGGGGCTGGACACTCATCTTGTTTTGTCTTGTGACCCACCCAATGGATGAAGACACTGGCTCCCAGAACCACGGTCCTGCCCTTGTCCCACAGGTGGGAGCTCACCTGCCAGGATCACTCAGAGAGTCCTGAGCGGCCACTACCATCATCCCCATTCTACAGAGGAGTAAATCGAGGCAGACAGGCCAGGTGGCTTTCCTGAGGACACGATCTGTGACTGGTTTTCCCTGAGCCCAGGTTTCCCGGTGCCCTTGTTCGGGGCGAGGGTGAGGGAGCAGCACTATTGGGAGTACTCAGAGCAGGCTGGTACTGCACTGGCCTGAGACTCGAAGGGTATGCTCTCCAAGGCTACACCTTCCTTGCTTGGGGATGAGGCTCGCTGCCCTTCTGGAGCAGTCTGCACCAGGTGACCTCTCTTTCCTGGGGTCACTTGTGAACCCACAAATGTAGTCAGGAGGCCGAGAGAAATGAATTGGCTCTCATCCACCTTTTCTGAGCTCCTGCATGGATGTCAGCCAGATGCTGGGGTGGGCACCACGCACCCTCAAAAGGCCGCATCCCCTTCCCCCAGCCCCAGCCGGGTCAAGCAGCTGCCTCTTTCTGCTCCTTCGGCACATCCTCAGCCCTCTCCTCAGGCTGCAGGGGTCCAGACTGCAGTGGCCAGGGGCTCAGAGACTGCTCCTGGCTCCCTGTCAGGGGACCCTCACCCCAAGCAGCCCCTCGGGTGAGTGGGCAGCCACTGCCACCTTGCTGTCGCAGCTCTGCCACCAGCTTTTCCAATTCTGGTCACATCACTCTCACACCTGCCTGCTGCCGCCACTCTCCTTCCCTGGGCCGGGTTTGGGGTGAAAGCCTTGCTTATTAGTCAATCTGGACCCCACTTACTGTGAATTACCAGGTCTGATTGGTATTCATGAGTGGATATATCTGAAGCCTCAGTCAGCCGCCACGTGACGGAGGCCATGGCGGAGCCACTTGAGGAGAGGGCGCTGTGTGGCCCTGACACCGGCACCCACTGGCTGACAGCACTGGTCTCTGAAGGGACCAGTAGGGCTTCCCAGCCTGGGTGGGTGGGTGACTGCGAGGAGGGGCAGCGGATGGGGTGGGAAGGAGGCCAGCAGCAGGAGGTTCCACTGCTCCACCTTTGCACAGGCCTTTCATTCCTCCTGCCTGAGCCTCCTCTTCCCCTTGGCTTGGCTACCACTTCCTACTCAACTTCAGCTGGAAGGCCATCTCCTCCGAGAAGCCTTCCAGCACCTCATTGAATCAGACTCCACCACGATTCTCTCAGGGGCACTGTGCTCCCCTGGCAGTGTCTGTAATCTCTTTCTAGATGTTTGGGAATGAGTTTCCTGAGGGTCTGGACTTGTACACTAGCTCACCATCCATCATGCTGTGCCTGCACAAGGCAACAAAAATTCCATGGAATGGATGGTTGATGTGCTTGCCCTGAGCCAGGTAATCAACACACTCCTGGGAGGGAAGGGATCTATTCTTCCAGTCTGTAAACGCAGCAATCTGGGACCTGCCCCAGGCCACAGAGCTGGCTGGAGGAGTGGGCAGCAGGATCCAACCAGTAACCACTGCCAAAGAGTTGACTCTGTAGGGTTTGCAATGGCCGATTTGTCTGGAAGTGGATAGCCAGGCCTTTCTTCCGAGGTCCCTCTGGGTGGGCTCAAACATCCAACCTTTCAGTTAGCAGCTGAGTGTGTTAACTGCTGACACCACCTGGTGGGACTCCAAGCAGCACCTAGGCTGGGGTAACTCCCAGGGTTAAAGGAGGAGCTTAACCTCTTGCCCCCAAGGGTTCAGTTTCTCAGACGCAACCTCATCTTGAGGATCCAGTGGCTTTTGCCCCAGAAGCTAAGACTATCCGATAAGATACAATCAGAGTGCACACCTGACAGTTCATCGTCAATTCAGAGAAAGCACAAACGTGTAGCCATGAGTCGGAATCCACTCACGGCACAGAAAAACGGCCCCTCCTCCATTTAAAAAACTGCCTTACGGGGCCGGGGGGGGGGGGGCGGGCGGGGAGACAGATATGTATATACTCTTCTAAGCAGATCACCCACCCAATGGAATAGACAAGAGATGGAAGAATTGGGAGTGCTTAAAAGATGCTAGAAAGTTAATATCTGGGCTTCTGAGCAGGAACACAACGAAGCCGGCTTTTCGCTCTGCCCCCAGAAATGAGGCCGCCCGCGCCAGCTGGGTGGTGAGGCAAGGCTTGTCCCTGATTCAAGGTTCCAAAGTGAGGCCACTGAGGCCTAGGGAATTGGAGAGGAACCAGAATGCAGAGAAATGAGGCTAAAGCCAAACCTCAAGAGTTCTAAATTTCGATGTTTCCCAGAGAGCACGGGGTCTGAATGGATGGCGTTCTGGGGAGCTGGAATGAGCAGGATGAGCTGTTGAAGGGCCCGGGGCGCCTTCTAAACTGAGGGGTCTGAAGCATTTACAGGCTGGGCCTCCGCTCCATGGGAGAGGCTGGGCTCCCTCGGCTGGCTGCCCACCTGGCAGGGAGGGGAGGGCTTGGCCTGAGCTCCTGGGCTGGCTCTGGCTCACCTTCCTTGAGGATGGTTAGGCCTGGAAGCCACCCAGCTGGAGGGAAACTGCCAGTGGCCTCTGGGTAATTTGGGGCCCCACCTGGCTGTGATAATCAACAGGGTGGACCACAGTGCTGAGGAAGGACTAAGAGCACAGAACCTTCCAGAAGGAGGAGATTAACTCGATGATCCACTCTCACCTGGGTCACCAGGGTCATCTGGGTCCCTTAGCAGTGCTGGGTGCTCCCAGAGGGTGAAGTGAGAAGTGGAGGCTGAACCCACCCGCCTGGCCATAGAAAGGAGTCCCTGGGTGGTGCAGTTAATGTGCTCGACTGATAACAGAAAGGTTGGCAGTCTGAACCCATTCAGAGGTACCTTGGAAGAAAGGCCTGGAGATCTACATCTGAAAGGTCACAGCCATTGAAAACACTATGGGGTGCGGTTCTACTCTGACACACATGGGGTTGCCATGAGTCGGAATTGATATGATGGCAACTGGTTTGGTTTTGGCTGTGCAAAGCCTCTGAATGTCTTGCTTCTCAAGAGGCCAGACTTGGGACTACCTGGACTCCAGCACAGACTTTGGGGGTGCTTCCGGTTTGTAGACACGGTTGTGGACAAGACATGGTCCCTGCTCTCAAGGGCTTACAGCTGGTGATAGAGTGGATGGATCTCAAAGTACTCTGAGGACAGTGCTGTCATGGTGGCAAATGGGCAGAGGCCAAGAGGAAGGGCACTCAAGTCTTGGTGGGGGGCTAGCTCAAAGGAAGTGGTGCCATACCTGAAGGTGGTAGCCAGGTGAAAGAGGCAGGGGAAATGGGAGATGGAGGCTGCCCCTAGGAATCTAGGTTACATGGGGCTGGAGCCCATGGGGGATGGAAGTAAGATATATTTAAGAAGTATGTGGGAGAGTGTTGCATTTGTGCTCCCAAGTTTTTATGCCCCATCCCACCCCTTTTGGTAGTTCCCTCCTACTTTTTTGTCATATAACTTACTTTGGCCAATGGGATAGTAGCAAACTTGACACACCCTTTAACCCCTTTGCCTTCGAGTTGGTTCCCACCCAAAGTGACCCTTGAGGACTGAGTAGAGCTGCCCCACAGGGCTTCCAAGGCTGTAATCTTTACAGAAGCAGATTGCCACATCTTTCTACCATGGAAGAGCTGGTGGGTTTGAACTGCAGAGCTTTTGGTTAGCAGTGAGCGTTCAACCAGGGCTCTTTAAACTTGACACTAGAGGCTGAACAGAGCCCTTCTGTTCTTGCTCCTCCGCGTTCACTATGAGAATATGACTGGGCTGGTTAGTTGGAGGATGAGATAGCACTAAGTCAGCCCAGCTGAGTCCAGGCCAGACAAGCCTACAGCCAGCCAGCCAGCCCTGAGCCATGTGGGAAAGAGGCATAAATGACCCACTGGACCTACAGACTCATGAGCTAAATAAGTACTTACTGTTTTATGCCACTGGGTTTTGTGATTGTTTGTTAATCAGTATTATTATGGCAATACATAACTAAAAATACAGTGAGCTGCTGGAACTTCATGTTTATGTAGTTTTTAAGGCTATGAATCTTCCTCTAGGCACAACTTTAGCTGTTATCAAAATCATGGATTCTGATAACACAGTGTTTCTATCACTGCTGATTTCTAAATATTCTGCAATTTTAGTGTTTTTTTTTTTTTTTGACTCAAATTGTTTGACTATTTTAATTTCCAGGAGCTGTTTTTCTTCCTATTTTTTGATATAAATTTCTACTTTTATTGTATTGTAGTTATAGTATATGGTCAATATTATTTCTACTTTTGGGAATTTATCGAGGTGTTCTTTGGTGGTCTTACATATGGTATTTTTTAAAATGTTCTCGGGACTGTTTAACAAGTGATATATTCTATGTTTACAGCAAAGAATTTGATAACCCTGCAATGTGGCCTTTACTCACCTATCAGGACTCACTTAAGATGCTAAAACTTCCCTGAGAAGCTCTCCCTGCCCTTCTCCTGGGCTCCCACAGGCAATAGCACTTTCCCCATTTTTCTCTTTGCACCATAATTACTGAGCTATTTGGCCATCTCCCCAGAGAGATGGTGTACTCCATGAGGGCAGGGCCATCTCTGCCTTGTTGACCACTGAGTTGTCCACCAGCTCAGGGCTGGCAAATAGACGGTGCTCACAAAATGCTCAATGAGCAAGGAAAGGGCTCAGACAGCCTGGAGTGGGCTGAACGGTGGCCCCCAAAAGACATGTCTATCCAGAACATGTGAATGTGACCTAATTTGGAAGAAGGGTCTCTGCAGATGTAATTAGGTTAAGGATGGGATGAGATCATCCTGGATTATCTGGAGGCCCTAAATTCAATGACAAGGGTCCCTGTCAGAGGTAGATTTGAGAGACAGGGAAGGCCATGTGAAGATGGAGGCAGAGACTGGATATATGCACCCTCAAGCCATGGACTCCCTAGGTGGTGCGCAGCTAACTGAAAGGTAGGTTAGAACCTACCCAGACGTGCCTCAGAAGAAAGGCCTGGTGATCTGCTTCCAAAAGGTCACAGCCCTGAAAACCCTATGGAGCAGTTTTACTCTGACACATGGGGTCACCATGAGTTGGAATTGACTCCACTGCAACAGGTTCGGTGTTCTGGTTTTAAGCCAAGAGATGCTTAGAAGAAGCAAGGAAGGGTTCTCCCCTAGAGCCTTTACGGAGAGCATGGTGGTGCACACTGATCTCAGACTTCTGGCCTCTAGGCTGTGAGAAAACAAATGTCTGTAGTTTTCAGCTTCCCTGTTTATGAACTTTGTTACAGCAGCCACAGGCCACTCATGCACTGCCCTATCAGTGGAAGCCCTTCTGAAGATTCCAGGAAAAGAAAGGGCTACAGAGAAAACAGTTCTGTGGAGAGAGCACCTGGGGTGCACTTGGCCGGGACATGGCCGAACTGCACACTGGTGAACTCGAGGGTGTACAGGGCCTCCTTGCTGCGACATATGGAGAAACCAGCATTTTGTAGAACCAGACCCATACCTTTTTGGGGGGACGTTTCATGGTTAACTAGAGCTTGGGTCTAATACGTTGGTGGTATGTGCCATTGAGTCAATTCCGACTCATGGTGGCCCTTAAGGACAGAGTGGAACTGCCCCATAGGGTTTCCAAGGCTGTAAATCTTTATGGAAGCAGACTGCCAGGTCTTTTCTTCCGAGGAGTGGCAGGGAGATTTGAACCCTTTGCACCACCAGGGCTCCTTATATCTAAGACAGTGGGGCTTAAACTTTTTTGGGTTAGGAATTGGATGAAGGCACCAGATTTTGGGCCCTCTATGATGGTGCTGCCTCTTACGTGGGATAAGTCAGCTCAAAAGGTGGAAACCAAGGACACAGTCCAGCTGACCTTGAACATGCTCTAGGACAGGCCCAGGCCGAGGCTTGTCCACATCTGTGGCCGAGGCTGCTACTGCTTCCCAACACTTGCTCTCTGCTTCCTGCAGAAAGGGGCCCTTGTGTCTTCGCAGGGCACATGGCCTCCCAGGACAGATACTGTTTCCCAGCATCTCCTGCTGTGAGGTGGGACCGTGTGACCATAAGCTGGCAAAGCGGTATGCTAAGAACTGATGCGAGAACTTTCAGCTGCACCCTTAAAGGGCAGGTGACCCACTCCTCTCCCCCTCCTGCTGGCTGCGTTTGGTGCAGTGGGGAGCTGCCTGGGCCACATGGAGGAGACAGTGAGGAGGCATGGCAGAGCAATAATGCAGAGGGACCCACAGCAGCCCTGGGCCTGCTGACCTTCCGACTGTTACGGGAGAAATCCTCCTCCATCTAGTTTAGTCACTGATGCTGCAGGTCTGTCATGGTAGCCGAAACACAACCTAACTTGTAAGTCATCTCTATGTGGGCCCACACAGCTACCTGTCCCCTGGCTGGTGGGCAGGCTGCTGCTCTTTAGTTGAGGACCAGGTCACAGCTTGTATTTCAGGGCCGTGAAATATCTCGCAGCTCCCAACTCGGGCTGGTTGCAGTGAGATACTTAAAACGTGAAGTTGGGTAACTGAGCCTAAGAAAATAAACTCCTGGGCAGGGAGGAAGGGAGGTGTGATCCAGGGATCTATCAGCTGCCGTTGAGTCGACTGCAGCTATGGCAACCCCATGTGTTGCAGAGTAGAACTGCGCTCCACCGGGCTTTCAGTGGCTGATTTATTGGAAGTTGATTGCCAAGGCTTTCTTCTGAGGAGCCTCTGGGTGGTTTCGAACTGCCAACATTTTGGTTAGCAGCCAAGCGCTCTACCTTTTGCGCCACCCAGGGACTGAATTCAGCCCCACCTCCCAGCCCCTCTGGGGAATAAGTTTGAGAACCATTAATAGGAATCACGTAAGGTAGACCCTACAGGGACTACCACTATGAAGCTTCCTTCCTTCGTCCGGGAAGTCAAAGAGGCAGGAGAGGCTGGTCTTTGGCTGTGGTGCTGTGCCCAGGGCAGAGGCCTGGAGAGAAAAAGGGGTCTGGTTTCTCTCAGCACCTTCCCAGAATATTAGCCATGAGTTGGTCACGTTTCTTCCCTGAGCCTCAGTTTTCTCACCTGCATAATGGGTTGACAGTCGCTGCCTTGTGACTCACTCCCAACTGCAGGAGTGTTCTGTAAACCACAGCAGGCCACGCAGACATACAAAGTAGCAGGGATATTACCACCTGGGATCTTTTTGGGGACCAGAAAAAGGGAAGGCTCCTGACAGTTTGCAGGGAAGGCGGGAGCAGCTGCCATCGGAAATCTGCACAGCAACAACAACAAAATGTTTGCTGTTGGCCTGAGCCCAAGGATGGGGCCCTGCGGCCCCGGTGGATCGTTTTCAGGAAAGCTGCAATTAAGGGGAAGTGGGGTTTATTAAGGGAAGCTGGAGGGGACGCAGCCCTGGCTTCTGGCGATGCTATAATTAGATTGCAGGGCCCCTTTGATTTAGCCAATGAACCAGAAGGCTGAGGAACACTCATGCCTCCTGGGTGGCGGGTGCTGGGGAAGAGCCTGGCGGGGCACAGGGGACACTGCCTTGCTGTGGGAGATGGGCCACTAATAGCGAACACTTGTGTAGTGCTCATGGTAAGCCTTTCACACCTCATGACAAAATAAGTCCTTTAATCCTCACAACATCCCAGTAGCTGGGATGATTACTGTTCTCGGTTTGCAGAGGAGGACACTGAGGCACAGCAAGGTCAAAGGGCTTGCTCGAGATCATGCTGTGCGTCAATGGCAGAGCCAGATTCAAACCCAGGGAGGCTGGCTCCAGTCCCTGCTGGTCACCGGGAAAGAGCAGCTTCAGAGCCCTGCGCAGCAGTGAGGCAGGGTGGGGCCAGCTCGGCACAGAGGCTCTGCCACGGTGTTACCTCTCAAACCACTTACCTTCTCTAGGGCTGGTTTTGTGCTCTGTATGATTAGGCGGTTTGCTTTAGATCAGGGGCTGGAAACTTTTTATATAAAGGGTCTTAACCAGGATTCCTTTTTTTTTTTTTTTAACAATTAGTATGTATTAGTTACATAATTAGAAAATATAAAGGGCCAGAAATCTGGTGCTTTCATCAAATTCCTAACCCCAAAAAGTTTATCTTAGATCTGAGGAGCGCTGGTGGTGCAAACGTTTAAGCACTCGGCTGCTAACCAAAAGGTTGGCGGTTCAAACCCACCTGGCGTCTCCATGGGAGAAAGACCTGGCAATCTACTTCTGCAAAGATTACAGCCTGGAAAACCCTATGGGGCAATTCTAGTTTGTCACATGGGGCTGCTACAAATCAGAGCTGTCTCAGTGGCACCTACCAACAACCTACTGTGTGCCAGGCCCAGGGGACGTGGTATGCCCCAAACAGGCCTGGGCCCTGCCTTCCTGGCGCTTCCCATCAAGAGAGAGGAGAAACGCTCAGCAGGAGACACAGAACCCGATTCAGAGGTGTGAAAGGTGCTGAGGTGGGGTTCAGGTCTTGTGAGAGCATTGGACAGGGGGCCTAGCCTTCCTTGTCTGAGGTTTGGAAAAGTAATCGAGGGGAAAGTGCCTATTTCGATGGCTGAGACAATATGGGTGAATACATTACTAATCATGTATTCTATTAATCTTTCATTATTATTTCTGCTGAAAAAACTGATTACATTTGGTTACTGACTCTCAGCCAGAGAGAAGCAGGTATAGGATGCCGGTAACCCAAGAGGGTTTTCCTCGGGTGGGAGGGAGTGTCCCATTGCCACAAGGTGTACCAAAGGGTTAAAGTCATTTTCAATAAAATTTAAATTTCAGCAGGCGCTCACTCTCCCTTCCCCGTCCCTGGCCGCCTTTGAACATTTGACTGGCAACCATTTCATATTTCAATCTCGGCAGAACAAATTGAATTAGATGTTGAAACCAAACTCGGCTCTGTTCACCAAAGCCTGCATGCTCTGCTGGCGCTAATCCCTTCCTCAACGCTGCAAGCACAGAGAGGCGCTGCAGAAACGGCCCGGCCACCAAAGACAAAGCAGACGAGACAAGGAGGGAAAGAAAAGGGCGGAGAAACATGCGGGCAAAGGCCGCTGAGAACTGTCCGCTGTGGGACAACACGTGTGTCTGTCCGGGGATTCCTGGCACCCAGCATGGCTCCTAGCACACAAGGGCCTGCTAGAAAGTGTTTGCTGAATGAACAAATAAATGAGTGAATGAATGATGTGGACGCCCTGCTCTGCAGCCTGTGCCCTTCCCCTGTTCTCCGTGGAGTGGTGGGGGCTGTTCTGCACACGCCTGCCCCTCGATGACGAGACCACATGCTGGGCACCCACCAGAGGTCAGGCGCGTACACCGATCCTGAGCTCCACCCAGCCCCGACCCCAGTGTGCAAACCTGACGAGGACACCTACTTATGTTTCTGAAGGAGTAGGAGACAGGCCTTCCTGGCCCGGCCCCGGCCTCCACTTCGCGCCCAGGGATCACAGCCTGGCTGCTGGCCTTCGCTGACCTGCCCTTAACGTGCACACATCTGTGCATCGGTTTCCAAGTGCTGACCTGTAGCCTCCGGTCCTGGCTTTCAGAAAAGACAATTCTGCTACTGTAGCCACGACATCCCTGCATGGGGGCAACCCTGGGATGAACAGGGCTAAGAACACACGGCACCATGAGGGCCGCGGCTCCCAGTGAAAGGCTGGCCCCACTCCCAAATGCATGCCTCAGCGACTGCCAGGCCCATCTTGGGTTTGGCTTGGTGCAAGGAAGTACTAGGTAGATGATTCACCTTTACGTCACTTTGCCCGCAGGTTTACCCAAGTGATGGCCAGCTAGTGTGTGTGTGTGGGGGGGGGGGGCGGTCTGCTGGCTCTGGGGCTGGTGGGCAGAGAGGCACCGCTCCTGTCCTCCATGACCCACCTCCTGGCTCTCTCAGCCCTGCCCTGTGTCTCCACAGTGTACCCAGCAGCCTGCTGTACACACATGCCTGCTCTGACTTCCGTGAGTGCTCACTGGGGCTGGCCCACCAGCGAGCGTCTTTGTGGCTGAGTCACCATCATCGCCACCAAAATAATAATAAAATATCAACAGCTATCACGTACACAGCGTTCACTAGGCTTGAAGCAATCTGCTAAGTGCTTTCCATCCATTATCTTATATTTAATCCTCAAAAAAATACTATAAGGTAGGAGTTCTTGTATCCATTTTAAAGATGTGGAAACTGAGGCTCAGAGACATTGAGACTCTTGCTGCTGGTCACACAGGCAGTGAGTGGAGGAGCTGCGATTCAAACAGGTGTTCTGAGTCAGGACCTGCACTTTCTGCTCTAAGATTCCCACGTGCCACACTGCAGGGCCTGCTGCCACTCCCCTTGACCACTCCTGCAGGTCCGAAGGCTCCTGCTGGCCTCTTGCAGCACCCTCCTCCCCTGATGCTGGCTCTAGTCCAGCGCCATTTCAGTCCCCTCCTGGCTCTCTCCTGGTGGGGGCTCCTGACCATTTGGGCACCACAGACCCCTCTGAGAAATGGATGTGCCTGTCTCCACTTCAACACACCAGGCTCCAAACGGATCCAGAGCCTACAGCCCCAGAGGCACATTCAGACCCCAAGCAGTGCTCTTTGTCCAGCTGCTCCTGCCTTGGCTCACTTCCAGAATTTCTCTCCTAGGTCTTCAGGTTGTCTGGGACCTCTGATGGCCCAACACCACTGCAAACTCATCCAAACCCTTATCGCCTGCCCTTGTAGAAAGCCTCTTGGTGACCCACTACCGACAACAGTGACTATCAATCTCCCTGATGCCTTGGCTCAAAGGCTCCGTGTCCCCCCATTCATCCTGGACTCAATTCAATGGATGGATTTCTTGTAAAATGGTTTCCTGTGGCCACTCTTCTCCATGGGCGGTGAGGGAGGAGTCGCAGGGAGAAGGGAGCACCTCCTCTGGGCCAGGCACAGCACTATGTGTGCATATGTGTTACTTCAGTCCAGGATGATGACTGCTATAACAGCTTTAATAGTTCCCAACTGTTTAAGGCACTTATTTTCACAGGGTTCAAGGTCACGAGATACTCTTTCAAACCCCAGGCTGTCCTCTGCACTATAAGGGCTGTGGCTGAAAGGTCCAGGGCCCTGAGACCAGGAACAAGGCGGCTGGGTGGGCAGGGGGAGGAGGTGGGACTTTAGAGAAAAGTCAGCAGGGAAATGCCTCTCCGTGAGGCTCCGTGAGGGAGTGGAATTTAAAGTGACATCTGAAAGTGGGAAAAAGGGATCAGGAAATATGTGGGGGAAGGGCACTCCAGACAGAGGGAACAACAAGTGCAAAGGCCCTGAGGTAGGAATGAGCCAGAAGGAAGGTCAGAGTGGTTGGGGGACAGTGAGTGAAGGGGAATGGCCACCCAGGTGCCTGGCCTGGGTGTGGCTGTGCAACCTGGAGCAAGTCCTGGAGCCCCTCTGTGCCCCACCATCCTATTGGGAGGAGGGCGTGCCACTGTCCACCGCTCAGGACTGGGAGAAGCCAACACAAGGACCTGTGTGAGAGCAGCAAATGGCTCATGGCAAGTGCTGGTTTGCTTTCGTTCACTTCCCAGCCTGTGTGCTCCACTTGAGGGGCTTCTGAACATGGCTGCCCTGTGTGCCCTGCCCTCCCTGGTCCTCCAGTGCTGGCACTGAGCAGGCTCGCAATCAGTATCTGGTGAAATGCATCAGTGGATGCTATCTGGTGTCCAGGATGCCTGGTGTCAGGAGTAGGAGTGACCTTGAGCCAGTAGAGGGTGGGCTGCCTGCCACCCCCACCAGCCCCACTGAGAGAGTGGTCCAACCTGGAGCAAGTCCTGGAGCCCCTCTGCCCCCAGTGCCCGCCCACGCGGGAAGGAGCACAGAAGCCAGAGCGGCTGTCCCTAGTCCCTAGGGCGCCGGAGCCACGTACCCACTCGGTGCCAGCTTGCAGCTGAAGGGTTTGCTACTCGCTGTCGTTGTCACTGTCTTCCAGCTGCTCCAGGATCTCATCCAACACCACAGACTGCTTTTTCTTCGGGGGCTCTGTGGGAGCCCAGATGGCAAGAGAGGAGAAAAGAACAGCCGAGAGGGTTGGGAGGCAGGAAGGGAGAAATGACAGAGGGGGAGGGAGAGCAAGAGAGGGGTGGATCAGGAGTGGGGAGAGAGGCCAGGGACGGAGGAGAGAATGGAGGCAAGGGAAGTGGTAGTGAGAGAGAGGAGAAGACCCGAGGTGGGGAGAGGAGAAAACCAAAGGAGGAAGTACGAGAGGGGAGAAGGAATGAGGGAAGAGAAGACCAAACACAAGAGAAGAGGGGGAGAGAGAAACACGGTGGTTAGGCGCAGCTTCACCTCGGGAGGGACTGCCTCTCTCTCAGCCCCCTAAAGTCTCCTGCTTCCATCCCAGCCATCACCTGGGCCATCACCTGGACACCCTCTTAGGCATCCTTCCCCCAGCAGAGGATATGGTTCTGCTTAGAAAACTGGGGCGGGGAGAGGCCTCCCAAACAACTCTCTGCCTGGTTTAGGGGGGATCTGGAAGCCTTCCGAGGGTCTGAGCCAAGTGCTGGGCAACATCTGGGGAAACAAGTAAATGCTGTTGCTGTTTTCATGGAGACCGCAGACTCTAACACCACATAGTAAGTGACTGGCACACAGTAGGTGCCCAGTAAATGCAGGGGGAATGAATGTAGCGCTCAGGGATTCCAGAGGACCCAGATGTGCCTGGGAGGCATGGAAGGAATAACAATTAGAGGTGGCTTTGGAAGGAGGGGCTGTTTGACTTGGGCTTTGAGGAATGGAGAGGAGTTCTCTATGAGGAAACAGGGAAGGGGATTCAGAACCACGGCATGAACAAATGCATGGAAGTATGACAGTGTATGGTGGCTCAGCAAAATATACACATCTTCCGGGCCCCGAACTGGCTGGTCCCTCTGGCCCTTGGGAAGGTAATGAGGGTGGCGTGGGGTGGGCTCTGGGTCTGCCTGCTCTGTCAGTCCCTCTGCTATTCTAACCACTCACAGGTAATGCCTGACTTGTAGAGGTGGCTGTGAGGAGGCTGTCCAAGTCCTTGCGTCTCCCCTAGCTCAAACAATGCCTCCTCTGGAAGTCTTCCAGGTGGAAGAAGTTGCCCCACGACGCTTCGCCTCCATCTTCCCGTTGTGTGGTGGGTTCCTGGGGGTGGTGCCCAGGGTCATTCTGAGCCCCTTGCCTTAGCACACTGCATGGCACTCAGCAGGCGCTCACTGCTTATCTGCCGAATGCGGGATGAGTGAATGGCGCTTAGGAGAACATGGGCTGCCGCGTGGCAAGGTGGAGGGAGGCGTGGGAGACTCGGAGCCAGTACCCAGCCGCCCGCCCGCCTGCCCACCCGGGAGCCTCAAGGCCTGGCAGCTGTGTCCATCATTGTTAATCATGAAAAGGGAGCAGGGGCCCGGCTGGGGCGGAGGCCCACAGCTCAGACACTGGTTTCCTTTCCTGCTCCCCCCTCACCGCTCTCCGTTTCCTCATAATCGCCAGGCTCTGGAGGTGCACAATGGCCTCTGGAAATTGAATTTGTGCAGGTAATAGGAGCTGGGAAATAGAAGGGCCACAAAATAGGGCCCAGGCCTGTCACTGGCAACCCCTCATGGCTGCTAACAATGGGATGGAGGCAGCAGCTGCCTCCTGGGCCAGCGGGTCCCTGCTATCCTGGGCTGGGGCTGACACCCCTGGGACCCCTCTCAGTGCAAACAAGACCAGAATCCAACTGAGGGGTGGCCAGCAGTAGTGGCAGCCGTTGAAAACCTTATG
The DNA here is from genome assembly GCF_024166365.1 of Elephas maximus indicus. Classification (NCBI taxonomy): domain Eukaryota; kingdom Metazoa; phylum Chordata; class Mammalia; order Proboscidea; family Elephantidae; genus Elephas; species Elephas maximus. The sequence continues at coordinate 11,814,497 of NC_064840.1, forward strand.
GAGCACAGTTCTACTCTCCATGAGTCTGAGTCCACTCAATGGCAACTAGGTTTTGCTGGCTACTAAGCCCTGGTGGCGCAGTGGTTAAGAGCTTGGCTGCTAACCAAAAGGTTGGCAGTTTGAGCCCACCAGCTGCTCCTTGGAAACCCTATGGGGCAGTTCTACTCTGTCCTACAGGGTTGCTGAGTCGGAATCAACTTGATGGCCACGGGTATATACATGGATGACCAATTTTCCTAAGAATTAGAATAAAATGCACTTAACATTAAAACTATTTTAAACTTAACTTCATCTAATGAGCATCAATTCCCACAGCTCTGAGGCAGGTACCGCCATCTTAAAGATGAGGAAACAGGCTCAGAGGAGCAAAACGACTTGCCCAAAGTCATACACCTGGGGAGCTGTACATCCAGGGACCCACGGGAGAACTGAGTATAAAGTCTGAGCATCTCCACTCTGCCACTGCCCAGCTTTTCAAAGCTCATGAGAGTTTATACAGGAACATCTAAGACTATGAGGCATTAAAACCAGGTGCTGTGGAGTGTATATCTGACTTACGACGACTCCATGTGTGTCAGGGTGGAACTATGCTCCATAAGACTGTCAATGGCTAAGTTTGGGAAGCAGATTGCCAGGCATTTCTTCTGAGGCACCTCTGGGTGGACTTGAACCCCTAACCTTTCTGTTACCAGCCGAGTACATTAACTGTTTGTACCACGAGGGACTCCATCATCGATACTACAGTTGTTGATTTGATGTCCCTCTTTGCTATGAGGGCAGTGAACACTAAGAGGGCCTGGGACTGTCATAGGAAAACCAGCACATAGGAGGTGATCAATAAACAGCTGTCAGGTAAAGGAATGAAATTATTTGGTTTGTCCAGGCTTAGAGGCATGACTGCCATGCCCAGTTTGCAGGCTGGAAAACAGAGGCTCAGAGGTATCCCTCTGACCTGCTGTGGAGCAAAGGGCGTGGATAGTGGTTAGCGACTGGCTTCTCCACGGCCTTGGACGTCAGTCTTGAGGCCCAGCTCTGCCACATACCAGCTGAGTGACCCTGGGCAAGTCACTTCAGCTCTCTGAGCCTCCACTTGCACATCTGTGCAATGGGGATAAAAATAGGACCCATCTCAAGGGACAGCTGTGCCTCAGGGCTCAGCACTCACAGACCATTACAGTTCTCATGGGCCTAGAAGACCTGGCTCAGCTCCATGCTGGGGACCTGGGTCCCTGGCCCAAATGCCCCTTGGGAGAAGGTGCAGGGCCGCAAGTTCCCACCAAATGCCACCCCGCACCCCCCGCCCCTGCCAGCATTGCTTCCATGGGAAGCACCCTGCTTGCAGGGAACAGCTGCTGAAATCCCACTTCTCCGACATCAAAAGCCTCAGTGGGTTTTCACCAAACAAACACAATGCAGAACCGGGAAAAGGTGTAAAATAAATAAACGAAACAAGCTGTGCATTTTCTTGCCGTATTACAGCTGCACCCGGAGATAAACAACAAGTGAATGTCACCAAACATCAATACCCGAGAAATTAACTTGACAAAAAGCTCAGCCGTCCCCCAACAGCCCCCGAGTCCTGCCCCCTCCCCCTGGCCCCCAGCCTCCAACCACCATTTTGCATTTCTGGAGTTCCCATCTAATGATTTTATTTTTCAATTAATTCCTTGACAGAATGCCAGCCCGCATCATTCTCCTTTCCCTGGCTGGCGCTGTCGCCCTCCCCGCGTGGAAGGCACAGGCAGGCAGAGAGAAAGGAGGGAGCGAGCGAGCGAGCAAGCGGGCGGGCGGGAGGGGGCTGTCGGGAGGACAAGAGCCGGCGCTTCCTGGGGTTTTGTTCCCGGAGGCAGAACGTTGAGGAAAGGCAAGCCCAGAAGAGTGAAGAATAGCGTGGCTGCTGGGGAGGAAGGGTATTCTGGGGCAGGCGGGAACAGCCAGGGGAGGGAGGAGATGGGGGCAGGGAACTGAGGCTGCCAGGATCAACCCTGCCCCTCCTGGGTGGGCAGCCTCAGCCAGTGGCTTCACCTCTGTGCTCAGTGCCCGCGAGTACAGAATGGCTATCAAAATGATAGCACCCAGCTCCTAGGGGGCATAAGAGTATTAAGAGTAAATAAATGTATGTAAGGCCTTTAAAAGGCGCACTGGTGGCGTGGTGGTTAAAGTGTCTGGCTACTAAGCAAAAGGTTGGTGGTTCGAACCCACCAGCTGCTTGGCAGGAGAAAGATGTAGCAGTCTGCTTTACAGCCTTGGAAATCCTGTGGAGCAGTTCTACTCTGTCCTATAGGGTTGCTGTGAGTTGAGATTGAGTCAACAAGCAACGGGTTTGGTTTTTTTTTTAAGTCCTTTAAAAATGAGACAGCGGTGGCTCAGTGGCAGAATTTCTGCCCTCCGCGAGGGAGACATGGGTTCGACCCATGCCCAGTGTACCTCAAGCACAGCTATCACCCACCCATCTGTCAGTGGAGGCTTGCGTGTCGCTAGGATGCTGAACAGGTTTCCACGGACCTTCCAGATAAGAGACTAGGAATAAAGGCCTGGCAATCTACTTCCAAAAATCATGCAGTGAAAACCCTATGGATCTTAATGGTTCTATCCACAGCTGATCGCTGGGATGGTGCAGGACCGGGCAGTGTTTTATTCCATTGTGCATAGGGTCCCCATGAGCTGGGGGCCGCTGCGTCAACCGCAACAACCCTATGAATGGGCTACCAGCAGGAGCGACTGGAGATGGCTTCAGGCTGAAAAGTAGGCATGACTCCTCAGCACTGGCTGGGTTCTGGGCGGCAGGCTGGGTGGGGAGTTTCTTACAGAGAACCCATGACCTGGGGTTGTCCCATTTTTTTCAGATAAGGAAACAGCTGGTGTAGGGCTTTGGGGGAAGTCCCTTGACCCTGGATTCTCCCAGGGCCTTGAGCTGGGATCTGCCGGCTCCAGGGCCACCCTGTCCCACCGCAAGCAATGCCCACAATCCCTGTGGCTCAGGCTGCCTCCCCTGTGGTCGAGACACCGGCCCAGCCTTCCTCACGAAGCTGCACAGCTGAACTAAGCTCTGCCCAGGTGGTGGATGCTCACGAGCTACACTGGTTGGGGGCTGAACACAGGCCGGAATGGGAGGTGAGAATCCCACCACTGCCCCACGCCTTCCTTAAGAAGAAAAGGTGTGAGACACCTAGTAACCCTTACCTACCTGCATCAACAATGTTCTCAAGAGGCTTCTGGTTCTCAACCCAACTGCCCAACAGAATCATCTGGAAAACCACAGATGCCCGGACCCAACCTATCCCCAGGGGTTCTGATGCAAATGTCCTGGGGTGGGCGCTGGGCATGACCCCAGCTACTATTACTGCCATTATTATTCACAGGGCCGAGAACTCTTGGGTGCCCTCTGTAGCAGAGTCTGTAGTGCCGGCCCAGAGCTGCCCTGCATAGTGGTTCTGGGGAGCTGCACTGGTGGCTACCTGTCCACAGGGGTTGGTGAAGACGCTCAGCTGGGATCATCATGGACTGAGCCCACGGTAGGGCCATGAGGCCACACTAAGCCGGGGGCTTCTGGGCTTGGGCCTGCATGAGTTTGCACTAGTCACAGATGCTGTGAAAACCATGCAGGCTTGGGTGACAGGGAGCACCCAGCGGAAGGGTGAGCCGGCAGAGGGAAAAGAAACAGGAAGGTAGAAAGGGGTACCCCACTTCCCTTTCTTGGGTCTGGAGGGATCTTTCCATTTCTATGGGCTTGGGCAACATCAGCTACCCACCCCTTCCCTCTTGGCGCAGACCCGGGGTTGGCAGTGGAGGCTGAAGGGAAGGAGTTGGTAACATCTCCTCATGGGGCCAAGGTGTGACAGCCACATCTGCACCAGGATCTGCAAGTACAGAGGCCTCAGGGGCCGGGGGGAACGTGACTAGGTCAGAAGGTTCAGAAAGGAGACAATAGGGAGCGTTGTGGAGTGTGCCAAACAGGAAGCCTGTCCTTCATATAAATGGGGCAGCCTCTCTTCAGCCCCGGCTTACCTGTGATCACGCGGGACCAGGGTGGCCAGACTTGATTTTTTAAGAGGCCTGAAATCTCGATTTTTACGTCAGCTCTTCCAATAGTACGATGTTGTTGTTGTGTGCTGTCAAGTTGATTCTGACACATAGCGACTCTATTTGACAGAGTACAACTGCCCCATAGTTTCCTAGGCTGTAATCTTTATGGGAGCAGATCGCCACGTCTGTTCTCCTACAGAACCGCTGGGAGGGTTTGAACTGCTGACCTTTTTGGTTAGCAGCCAAGCACTTGACTGCTGCGCCACAAGGTTTCTTGACAGTAAAACGGTGGCAATTAATTAAAAAATGCTTTTTCATATCTTGTGAGCAAAATAAACATCCGTGGGCTGATTTCAGCTGATGGCTGGCTGGTGTGGCCTTGGATCTAAGCTATTTCACTTCTCTGCTTACAAAATCCCTGCTAGTCTCACTTGTGGTCCTGAAGCTGTGATGAAAAGCACCTCATCTGTGTGTTTTCCTTGGCTGGGCCAGCCTGCAGTTCAGAAGTGAAACTGGCCACCCCCTACTGCCAGCCACAACCCTGGAGGGACGCTCACCCTCCTCCTGCCTACTTCCAAGCCTCGGGTCACCAGGCCCCCAAACCTTCCTCCAATCCCAGCCTGGTCCCTTCCCCTCCCAGGTTGGGTCGGAAATTCTCTGTCTGTCAGTTTAATTCCATGATCGATGAGGAAGAGCAGGAGAAATGGCCCGGCACAGCTGGTTTCCCCGTTAGCCCTAGCAGGGATTCCTGGCCTCACTGGCGACGGCAGAGTGAAATGTTTGCAGAACGCAGAGAACACAAGTCAATAACAATTTAGCTGGATTGGGAGCAAGTACCTTCCCGCACGGACAGCCACTCCCAGGGGAAGGGGGAGAGAGTGTGCAGGATATTGTTGAAGTGCTCGGAAATATTTCCAAAACACCACTCAGCGAGGCTCAAGCAGGGGAGAGAAGGAGGGAGGTGGCAGATGACCCAGGTGCCAGCTCGCCTTTGGGTTCCCTCCAGCCTTCAGAGAGCACACGGGTTCCCTCCCCCCGGCCTGCAGTTCGACCCTTGCTAGGAGCCACCTTGACCAAAACAACAACTGCTTCTTGACTTTCCTTCTCTGGGCTCTGCCTCCACCAGCTGGGATAGGAGGGGCATTTGAGAAAGACTGCGTCTCCTGGCCGATCTCAACCTTTCTCTTGGTACCACCGCCGATGCGCCCAGGAGCAGACGAAACCACCAACCACACGCGCCGCTTCAACTGGGGAAAGCAATCCATTCCATAAGGGCAGGGAGAAAACAGTCCTTAGATGCCCCTGTAGCGGACATGGTGGTTCAGGGGCTCAACTGTCGCCTTCCATGCAGCAGACTCAGGTTTGATTCCCAGCCAACGCACCTCAGGTGCAGCCACCACCCATCTGTCAGTGGAAGCTTGTGTGTTGCCATGATACCAAACAGGTTTCAGCAGAGCTTCCAGACTAAAAGGGACTAGGAAGAAAGGCCTGGCGATCTACTTCTGAAAATCAGCCAAGGAAAGCCCTGTGGATCCCAATGGTCCGTTCTGCAACTGATCACGCGGGTGGTGCAGGACCTGCCAGCATTCTGTCCCACTGTGTGTGGGGTCGCCATGAGTCAGGGCTGACTCCAGGGCAGCTAACGACAACATCCCCTGGTAGTGGCCTTTCTGGGACAGTCCCTCTCCACCCAGCCCATCTCCTGCTGTGGGGCCTTTGACACCTCCAAGGAGGCAGGGCTGCCATAGGGAAGTCTTAAGGAGGGGACTTGTTATGTTGGTAGATGCCATCAAGTTGATTTTTGACTTGTACTGACCTTGTGTGACAGGGTAGAACTACCTCATAGGGTTTTTTTGGTTATAATCTTTATGGAAGCAGGTCGCTAGGTCTTTCTCCTGGAGAGACTCGGGGTGGGTTTGAACTGCCAACCTTTCTGTGAGCAGCTGAGTATGTAACCACTGAACCACCAGGGCTCCTTAAGGAGGGGACTAGAAACACCCAAATGAAGGAATAAAACATGGGGCAAGGAGAGCTTACAGAAAACCTTCTGGCTCCAGGTAGCGGGAAGGCACCTCGGCAAAGGGATATTTTGAATAATAAATTCTGTGACTTCACATACTTGCTTGAACTTTTCTGACTGTGATTGTCAAAGCCCGATGATTATGTTTTCCTGGCCAAGATCAAGGAGGCACATTTGCAAGGGCTGACGTGGGGATCACAGGCTCTCTTGGCACCTGAGCTTTGGAAAATGTGCTGTCCTGTGGATGATTAAGTTATGCAAGGACTGTGTGTGTGTGGAGGGGCGAACTGTTGCAGGCTTTAAATATCATCTGTATGCTGATGACTTCCAAATTTATATCTCAGCCCGACTTTGCCCCTGAGCTCTGGACTCATACATCTCTCTGTCTGACATCCTCACGGGAGTCCTGATACATGTGTCCCACCCAACATGTCGGGAATGCCCCCGTCCACCCACCTGTTCTTCCCCTGCTTCCTAGGCCTAGCTCACCACGAGGCACCACCAGCCTCTGGGCAGCTCCGAGCACAAACCTACACCTTGATTTCTTTCCTTCCCTCGAGAGGCAAGCCTGGCTGCTCTACCTTTACCAAATATGCTCAAACCATGTGCTTCTCTCCTGCCTGGGTCAGGCCACCCCCATCTCCTGCCTGAATGACTATAACAGCCAGTAAATCAGACCCCCTGCTCCGTCCCTGGCCGTCTACAATGCATCCCCCACACAGCAGTAAGGAGGTCCAATAGTGTGCATCAGGCCGTGGCACACCCTCCTGTAAAACCTTCATGGGCCTCCACTGCACTGGAGAGCAGCCAGGCTTCCTGCCATGTCCCACTAGGCCCTGTGCGGGCCCCTGCCGGCCTCTCAGACCTTGCTTCCTATCTGCCTCTGCCCTGGGCCTGTTCTCCAGACCCAGCGGCCTGTTTCTAATATGCCAGCTGCACTGCTGCCCCAGGACCTTTGCACTTGCAGTCCCCTCTGCCCAGAATGCTTATTCCCCAGCTCTTTGGCTAGCTAGCTCCTTCTCATCATGCAGAAGTGCTGCCTTCTCAAGCTTTTCCCAACTGCCATATTTGAAACTGCCCCCCCTTCCCTTCTTCCACCACCTCTAGGGGTGTATTAGGCTATCCTTTCTAATTTCCTTCACAGCACTTGCTGTCCTCACAACTTTGTCATTTATTTGGTTATTATTATTATTTTTTAATCACTTGTCTCTCTGACTCAAATACCAACTCCCTGAGGGCAGGGACCTTGTCTTTTGTTCATTGTTCTGTCCCCAAACCAAAAAGAAAACCTGTTGCCGCTGAGTTGATTCTGACCCATGGTGACCACACGTGTTACAGAGTACAACTGTGCCCCACAGGGTTTTCTTGGTTGTAATCTTCAAGGAAGCAGATCGCCAGGCCCTTCTTTCATGGTGCCACTGGGCAGGTTCGAACTGCTAACGTTTAGGTTAGTAGTTGAGCACTTAACTGTCTGTGCCACCTAGGGACCTGGGTCTAGAGTATGGATTGATGTGATCAGTGAAGAATTACTGAATGAATGAATGAATGGAGTAAGGAGCAAAGCAGTGTGGCCTCCCTTCCAGGGACAGAGCTGGAGGTCTTAAGCAGAGGACTGTAGTGAGGTGCTGGGAGGCACAGTTACGACGCCCCTAGAATCCAGCCACATAAGATCAAACAATTGCACAATAAATACCTGACGGCAGGTGTGACGTTCGAGGGAGACTAGGTAAGGGTCAGATGGGGAATTCATATCTCTGTCAAGTCTTGGACAATTTGGCTGAGACCCAAAGGCCAGGGGGTTGGGGGAACAGCGGCTGGGCTGATGGGATGAGGTATCCAGCCATCAGGCTCCTTCCTGGCCCTGCCCCTGCCTGGGTACCTGAGGCCAGGTGACTGAGTGGGGCTGCACCCACCTGTGCCCCGAGGAGAGGTTCTCCCTGGTGCATGGTTTGCAGCTCATTTGGGTTCGGGCAAGCAAGAAGGGGATGGCGCTGCTGCCAGCCACTTGACATGCTGGTCATGTCCTCGCTCCCAGCTCCGGAGGTGAAAGGTACAGACGCTAACCACAGCCCATCAGTCCTCCCCAGCTGGAATAAGACAACATGGAGAAGCAGAGCCACGCTCCCGGCCGAATAAAAGCCGGCTTGCTTGGGCCTCCCCGGCTGTGAGTGCTGCAAAACACAAGGGTCTGCAGCCAAATTTCTTCCATGCCATTATATTCTCCAGGCCGCACGCGCAGGGACCACTGCCTGCCAGGGCCCTGAAAGCTTCGCGATGCTGCAACCCTGCTGGTTTGTAACACGCTCCGGAAGAAAAGGACACAGCCAGTGGCGGACTTTCCACTTTCTTCCCGCCTGGTTCTCTTTTCACCCTCCCAGGAGCGCAGCACTGCAGAATGGCACTTCACCTACTCCCAGGCTTTGGGCTTCGAGTTGGGTTGGACGGAGATGAGAAATCCTATTCTTGTCCAGGGAGGGAGGGAGAAGAGGAGGGAGGCGGAGGGCGAGGGCTGGGGCTGGGACAGGGCCGAGGCGGGAGAGTGATTTTGTGGAGACCTCTGTCTTGCTTGTCCCTTTCAAAAGCAACTCTGTCTGGTTCAAGGTCTTTGCCTACTGAGGGCAACTACTCCAGACCTGCCTTTTGCTGTTCAATTGGGCAGGTATTTTGTAAGCATTAACTTGTGGGAGAAAATATACGGGGGCAGTAGATAAAACAGAAGCTTCCATTGTAGGGGAGGGACTGGGGGATGCTGAGCCCCTAAGGGAGCCTAGATAAGTGGCAAGGACCATACTGGCCCTGAGTACACCTAGTTCTCACAACAGCCTCAGTTTACCGTTGAGGAATCATCTTCATCATCGTCATCATCATGGTTGCTACTGTGCACCAATAAACGCCTACTATGTGCCAGGCAGGGGTCCCTGGGTAGTACAAATGGTTAAAGGTTCAGCTGCTAACCAAAAGGTTGGCAGTTTGAACCCACCCAGAAGCACCTCGAAAGAGAGGCCTGGCAATCTGCTTTCAAAAAGTTACAGCCTTGAAACCCCGATGGAACGCAGTTCTATTCTGTACACGGGGTTGCCGTGAGTTAGAATCAACTGAATTGGTTTAGGAGGCGGGGTGGAACAAATGGCTTATGCTTGACCATCATATTTTTATGCAAATAATGTGCATTTTCTACATTTGTTTGCCACCCTTGCCCCCCCCACAAGATATTTTTGCAAGTGTGCTATATTTTTTTTTACAGCAACACGTAAAAAAAAAACAATGGCATAGTGGTGCTTACGAAAATGCCTCATGGCAGGGAGAGGGTGGAGTTGGCAAATGTTATTTGTGTAAAAATACGGTACTAATCAAAAGGTCGGTGGTTCAAATCCACCCAGTCGGGCTGGAGAAGAAAGGCCTGGTGCTCTGCTGCCATAAAGATTATAGCCAAGAAAACCCTACAGAGCAGTTCTACTCTGACACACATGGGGTCTCCATGAATCAGAATCTACGGCAATGGGTTGGGTTTGGTTGTGTGCTGGGCTCTGTGCTACGTGCCTTGGACCATGTGGTATCTAGATTCAGAGGAAACACCCTGTTCTGAGCCCTTCCTATGGGTCAGGTATATTCACTCTGATTCTCCTCGCTTTCTCCCTCTCACACACACAGACACTTTACTGTCTGGGCTTATACAGGCCAGGCTCTTCTTTACATCTCATTCCTCTGCCCAGGGAGTGCCATCCCTCAGCCTGGCTTGACTGGAATGCAGAGATAATGGGGAGTGTTCTAGCCACCCCAGAAAATGAAGAAGAGTCAGTGGCTGGAAGGGGCAGGCGAGAGTAACAATAAGAGTGATGATAAACAAGTAATAGTGTCTGTAGGATGCTCACTATGTGGCAGGAGCTGGCCATAACTTTATTTGCAACATCTCAGAATTTCCCAGATGTGGAAGGCACCACAGTATCATTTTACAGATGGCAAAGCTGAGGTTCTGTCACTTGCCCAAGGACACAGAACAGGCCTGAGGATACAGACACTGGGGTAAACTTAAGGGGTAGCTGCACTCACTAGCTTTTACAAGGATTCAGTACAGGAAGATGGTTAAAAGCACAGGTTTGAATCCTGACTCTGCCATTCAGTAGCTGGGTGCCCCTGGGCCAGTGAATTGCCCTCCCTGTGCCTCAGTTTCCTTATCTGTAAAACGGAGAATGATAGGGTTCTGTAGGGTTCATTACTACACAGGAAAGCCTGTGGATAAGACCTGGTGTGGAGTATGCCTTAACAGATGAGGGTTGTTAGAACGATAATAATTAGTATTACCTACGTTCAACCTTGACCTAGGCTTGACAGGGACCTGGGGACTGGGAAGAGAACGGGAGGAGAGAAGGCTGGTCATCGGGGCCGGGAAACTGTGGCATCCTGTGTCAGCAGGTTAGCAGCTGGTCGAGCTCCAGGGACGGGAGAAAGCTTAGGACAATGAGGGCACTGGCTGGTGCCAAAGCTCCGCCCTGTCCACTCTGCTGCCTGCCACTGTCCCAGAGGGCGGCTCAAAGGCCGCAGGTCACCAGCTAGCTTCCTGCCAAACCTTGCCGAATGGTTGAAAGGCCTGCCTTTCATTCCGTGGTCCACATTCCACAGGGAGCCCTTTGTCGAAGCCTTGGCCCCCACCTGAGAGTTGAGTGCCTTGCTGGCAGAGTTCAGGGCCAAGGCCAGAGGTGGGGGAGGGAGCTGGGCATGGAGCCCACCTGCCCTGGAGTCTGCCATGGCCCTGGCAGCGCCAGACAATGCGGATTTCCACAGAAACGAGCTGGGTATTTTTCACCGTGGGCAAGTTGCACAGAGGTGGGAGAGTGGTCCAGCCAGCAGGGCAGGGGGCCAGCAGCTGGTTCCCAGCAGCTGGGTGGCCTGTGGGCACCTTATGCTTCACACAGAGACAATAGGTGGGTGGGTGCAGGCTGACTTCTCCAGAGCACCTGCTCTGTGTCAGATACGCTACGTGCATTATTTCACTTACCCCCGCAGTGCCAAGTCATTACCCTGAGTAGGGGAGCCTCAGTTTTTTTTTTTTATTTGTAAAACCTGTAGAATGGCCCAAGTGCCTAGAGCAGCTAGGGATGCTGTGAGGATACACGACAAAATATGCCACATGCTGAGGACAGTGCCTGGTGCACAGTAAGTACTCAATCAACAGTAGTTGTCACAGGTCACTTATCCTTGGTTGGCCTCGATTCCCTCATCTGTAGAATCGGCCAACAATGCCCATCTAAGAGGGCTGCTGGAGATTAGTGGGAAGGTGTACACAAGCAGGTGGAAACGGGTTATTAGTATCGCATCTGCCCCTGTCCAGGCATTGCCCGACAGCTGGGAAGTGGCTGTGGAGACAGCCAATTACAAAGAAGAGCTTCTGGTGAGTCTTTCTGCTGGGAGAGATACTAACACTGTCTCTGGAACTCAATTTATTGAAGGGGACTTCTTTCCAAGGCAGGGCAGAACTGCTGGGTCTGTGCTCCTCTGCTGGCCCAGGCAGGAGTGGGGAGGGCGGGAGCTGGGTCCCCGTCTGGCTCCAGGGAGAGCCTCCTTACACAAACATTTGCTGATGAGCGCCTTTGGGCCTGTCAATGGCTGTCGATAAGGGCAGGTTCTTTTTCTGAGCGTCAGGACTTAGGGACTTACTGAGTTTTAAGCTTATGACTGTATTCAGGCCCTGGAGTTATGAGCTTGTGACTGTGTTCAAAGCCCTGGTTTCAGATTTGCCTTCAGTCATACCTGAGGGCTTGACACACGCCTGACACTGTGCTTGCCGTGGGAGACCCCATCCAGAGACTGAGTGATTGCTGACAAAGACGTGCCTGACACAGAGTTTGTATGCTGAAGGAGGAATACGTCCAGTACAGACAACTACAATGCAGTAAAAATTTATACAGACAGAGGTGGGAGAGCAGAGCTCGGATGCCTTCCTGGAGGAGGTGTCATTTGACATGGGTTTTGAAGGCTGGATAGGCATTAGCCAAGTTAAAAAAAAATTGAGAGTGCATTTTTAGGGTGGTGAAACTATTCTGCATAACACTGTAATGCAACTGTATGACATTATGCAATTGTCCAAACCCACAAGGTTGTACAACACTGAGTGAATCCTAAAGGATGGACCTTAGTTACTGATAGTTACTAATAATGTATTGATATTGGTTTGTCCATTGTAACAAACGTATCATAGCAATGCAACATGCTAACAACTGGAGAAACAGTTGCAGGAGAGAGAGGAGGTATATGGGAACTCTCTGTACTTTCTGCTCAATTTTTCTGTAAACCTAAAACTATAAGATAAAGTCTATTAGAAAAAAAGAGGGTGAGACATTCCAAGCAGAAGAAACAGCATATGAAAGATACTGAGTCCTGCCTGGAATCTAGGGAACAGTGATCCCTGTGGGGAGGAGGGATTAGGCTGGAAAGAACACCAGGTGGGTGGGGGTCATTCTGAAGGCTCTGGCAAGCTGAACAAAGGCCAGAGGGCTTCCACTCAGCCTCTGGAGGGAGTCCTGGAGCCCTGAGCATGCTCATGGGGTAGTCTCACCACGCCCAGCTGTGCCATGAAAGTACGCATCTTGGAAGCTCCAGGCAGTGATGGTTCAGTGCTATAAGTCTCGTTTTTTTTCCATGTGGGTGACCCGGGTTCAATCCCCAGCCAGTGCACCTCAAGTGCAGCCGCCTCCCCTCCATCAGTTGAGGCTTGCATGTTGCTATGATGCTGAACAGGTTTCAGAGGAGCTTCCAGACTAAGATGGACTAGGAGGAATGACTAGCAATCTGCTTCCAAAATTCAGCCAATAAAAACCCCATGGATCACAACGATCTGATCTGCAATCGATCATGGGGATGGCACAGGACCAGGCAGCAATTCGTTCCATTGTGCATGGGGTTGCCGTGAGCCAAGGCCTGAATTCACTGCAGCTAACAAGACTGGTGAGACCCAACTGGAAAGCTCACATCTCCACAGAGGAACTCCCCAACCCCCACCAAGTTCCTCCAAAGTTGCTGCCTGGCTGGGACAGGGAAGAATCACCTCAGACCAGCTGACAGCCCCCCACCTGCCCCCACCAACACCCTTGGCCCTCAGCTGCCCCATAGGGATGGGTGGGACAGTGATGCAGGCCACAGAGGGACTGTGGCAACCCTGAAGGAAGTTGGCTTTCCCGGACGGTGGGAGGAAGGGGCCTGTTCCCAGTGGGGAGAGGCACTTCCCAGGCAACACACCACTTTATCACTCAACCAATGAGAGGAGCCAGTAGCTGTCCCTTTTGCTGCCTGGCCCAGGAAAAGCACTTCAGAGAGGGATGGGAGGGGCCAGGAGACATGATTCAAGTTCAAGTATCCCCGGACATCCCCAGTTTGTGGGGGCCAGCGTTTGGAAAGTGAAGGACACCCCTTTTGCATGCCCAGTACCTAGCAGTTTGCACGGCTTTATCTCAGCCCTCCCCATCCGACTCTCAGACGATCCTTGGGACCCAGCCCCTGCCCACCTCTTCAACTTCATCTCCCTCTAGCACCTCCCCCCGCCCCCACTACCTCCCCACCTCTGCGCCAGCCACACTGGCCTCCCACTGCTTCTCAGACACACCAAACTTGCTCCAACCTCAGGGTCTCTGTGCTTCCTGTTGCCCTGGCCCTCAGACTCTGCCTGGCCAGCTCTTTCGTAGATTCAAATGTCACCCTGAGAAGAGGCCTTCCTGGCCTCGGTCAGGCAGCCTGCCCCAGGCCTTCCTGGCCTCGGTCAGGCAGCCTGCCCCATCCTCTCCCATCTGAGCCCAGCCTGGTCACTGTTGCTCCCTGGCACCAGGACAGAGCAGGACTCAGGAAATGCTTTCAGGTAATGAATAATCAGCAAGGCCTCATGATGTTACCAAGGGGGAGTGAGGGCCAGAGGTGGATACCACCCTCAAACAGGGCAGCTGAAGAGGGTCTAGTAAGGGACCATCTCCCACAGAGTGGGCAGAGTGTAGGGAAGTCAGCCAGTGGGAGGGGCTGTTACCACCCCAGGCCTGCAAGAGCAGATTCTGGAACTGGGCAGAGGGAGCTGCCTGGAGAAAGCCACAGGGCATGACAGGGCCTTTGGGAGGGGGTCAGCCAGCTGCAGCAGTCTGGTGGCAGGTATGCCAGGGAACAGGTCCCCTGACCTCACTATCTGCCCCCTCTGATCTCCTGCCTGGGCTCCCAGTGACCCAGCCCAGGCTGCAGCCAGAGAGCAGGGAGCCCCCGCAATGCTGTCCACACAGGTCAGCCTCTGGGCTCAGAGCAGGGTGAGAACCTACAGGTGCAGGTGGGGGCTACCCAGCACGGGCCCCCACAGCTCTACAAGTTGAGCAACCTTCTCCTGGCAGCCCCAACAGCCTTTTCTGGCCTCCCCAGGAGCCCACGAATCACCTCCTGGATGATTCCAATATGGGCTAGCTCCACCGCAAGGGAAGCCTCGCCAGGCAGGAGGCCGCCCACCCTTACCGTGAAAGTGCTCTGCGGTCTTCCGCCGCAGGGCCTGCACGGTCACCTCAGAGTCCGCCCACTCCAGGACCAGCCTCCGGCCGTAAAGGTGGGTGCTGTGGCACAAGGCGTTGAAGGCTCTCTGTGGGGGGCAAACAAGACAGCATATTAGCCTGCCGGCATCCAGATTCAAGAGCCAGGTACTGGCCCTGGCGACATCTGATCTCTGGCGAGGGAGCCGACAGGCGCATCTATTTAATTAGTAGGTTATCTTCCAGGGAGAGAGCTGCGAGTGACTGACGAGGCAGTCACAGAGCCGCTGGCCGGGTCTGTAATTGGTGCCTGGGCCAAGGCAGGCATCTGACTTCCCCCACTGAAGCCTATCCGAACAGGGCAACCCCATTAACGGGGTTCACTTCCCCCTGGCTGTCAGCGGCCGCGGCTGTGTGAGAAAGTTGAGCCACCCGATGACAACCACGGGACCCTCATTTTCACTTTGTGGCATCTCTTTCTCTGGCCCTGGTGATTCCGTCCCCCGTCTCTCTCCTGTCCCCTTCTCTCTGCTTCCACTGCTGCCGCCCTGGGCCAAGCGGTCCCTCAGCCTCCTCACTGGGCTCTCTGCCCTCTCTCTCGGCTGCTAGCTTCATCCGTCCCTCAGCATCTTGTCCTACACTGTCCCCAACTCTGTACTCTTTATATTTTGGCTTTTTTTTTTTTGGTAATTTTTTAAACTATTGAGAGGTAATTCACACACCATACGATTTACCCATTTAAAGCACACCGTTCGGTGGTTTTAGCCTGTTCAGAATTGTACAACCATCACCACAATCAATTTTAGAACATTTTTGTCACCCCCAAAAGAAACCCTGTATCCTTTTGCTGGAGTCCCTGGTGGTGCAAACAAAGGGTTAACATGCTCGGCTGCTAACCAAAAGCGTGGAGGTTCGAGTCTACCCAGAGGTCCTTCAGAAGAAGGGACTGGTGACCTACTTCCCCAAAATCAGCCACTGAGAACCCTATGGAGCACAGCTTCTCTCTGACACACGTGGGGTAGCCACGAGCTGGAGTCGACGCGACAGCAACCGGCTACCCTTTTGCCATCAAGTCCGAGTCCCCCATCGTCCCCAGCCCTAAGCAACTACAACTAGTCTACCTTCTGTCTCTGTGGACTTCCCCATAAATGGAGTCCTACAGTACCTGGTCTTTTGTGACTGGCTAGTTCCTGCTTAAAAACATTGTTAGGTCTCAAGCTGAACAGTGCTGTGCAGGGAAGCCGTCCCTGACTTGATCAGCTCTTGTGGGGATGCTCCCGTGGTACACAGATGTCATGGAGCTTAGTGGCCAAGAGCCTTGACTCTGGAGCCACCCTGCCTTAGCATGATGGGCCCTGCCACTTCTTAGTGCAAGTGAAATCAATCTCCTTGCCTCAGCTTTCTCATCCATAAAATGGGACTATCAGTAGTATTCCAGTGTGAGGGTTCTACAGAAGATGAAGAATTAACATACAAAATGGTCAGAACAGTGTGGGCCACGTGATAAGTTCTCTTAATGAATATTAGTGCTTACAGTTTCCCCGTTGTTGCTGCAGACTTACCACATTTACAATTTCATTTTCTCAGTGGGGAGGACTCAGTAAAGAACGGGGCTTAAGGAGGGCCTGAGGAGCCTTGGTGGCTGCTAACTGAAAGGCTGGCAGTTGGAACCCACCCAGCAGCTCTGTGGAAGAAAAGACCTGGTGATCTGCTCGTGTAAAGATTACAGCCTAGAAAACCCTAAGGGACAGTTCTACTTTGTCATACTGTGTTGCTGAGTCAAAAATAGACTTGATGGCATCTAAGAAAACAACAAAAACAGGAGTCCCTGGGTAGTACAAATGGTTAATGTGCTCAGCTGCTAACTGAAAGGTTGGAAGTTCGAATCTACCTAGAGGCACCTCAGAAGAAAGGCCTGGCAACCTAGTTCTGAAAAATCAGCCATTGGAAACCCTATGGAGCACAGCTCCACTCTGACACACAAGGTTGCCATGAGTGGCAATCGACTTGACGGGACTTGGTTTTTTAGGTGGCAGGCACGGTCAGCACTGGAAGGCTTTCCCTCCCTTCCTGCAGGGCAGGAAGCACCACCTGGTCTGAGGAAGGGATGTATCCCTTTGGCTTCTTTGTGCCTTTAAGGAGGCACTAACAGGGTGATGCTAGACTGGACCTGAACCACCTCTGGCCCTCAACTGCAGTGTGACCTTGGGTAAGTCATCTGCCCCACTCTGAGCCTCAGTTTCCACATCTGTCAAATGGGGCTCACATGTGACTTTAATGCAATGAGCACGGTGGCCAGCACAAAGGGGATATTCAAACTGCAGACTCTGAAGGGCTGGGGAGGGTGTTGGGCGGGGCCCGTAGCTTTTAACAGCCAGATGCGTGGCCAAATGAAAGACATGCTTTGTTCCCTTCCGTGCTTTTCCCAGAAAGGCCAGTTGCAGGAAACTTTTTCTTCCTCCTTTTTTTTTAACCTTAATTTAAAAAAACTCCTGACTGCCAGCAGAGCTACTGAGCTTTTTGCCACGTGGCTATAAAACTGCATCTGGACTCCAAGCCGAGATGGCCCATTCAGAGCTTGAAAACACACGCGTTCTCAGCTGGCGAGGCAAGGAAGCGGCCTGATGGGGAGCCGGGGCTTTAAGATGGGGGAGAGGAGCTGGCAGGGCATCTGGAGTGGTGGGGATTCCATCCTGGTGCCAGGGTCCCTGAGAAGCTGTGGTCCCAGGGACACGGGTGGGGTGGGGGCGGCCAGGGGGTGGCATCTGGCATGTACCGAACCCAAATTTAGCAAAACGGAACAACAGGCCCTGGCAGGGCCCGGGTGAAGTGCTCCAACCCACGCTGCTCTGACTTGGTTGTCAGATTTTTTATTCTTTTCTTACCCTTGGAAACTCGTTCCCCAGTCTAGTGCCACAGAAGGCCTGGGAAGTTCTCCATCCATCGTAGGGGTCACTAAAAATCCCCTCTCACAGCGTCACTCTGACATTAGATTGAGATAGATGGCTGCCACTGAGATGGCTCCAACTCATGGCGACTCCATGTACAACGGGATGAAACGCTGCTTCGTCCTGCGCCATCCTTACGATTGCTGGCATGTTCGAGTCCATCGCTGTGGCTACAGTGCCAGTCCATCCCACCAAGGGTTGCCCTTGCCCTCGCTGGCCCTCTACTTCACCAACCATGATGTCCTCCTCCTCTAGCGACTGATCCTCCTGATGACAGGTCCAAAGCAAGAGAGCTGGACAATGTTCTGTTGTGATCCATAGGGCTAATTTTTGGAATCAGACCACCAGGCCTTTCTTCCTAGTCTATCTTAGTCTGGAAGCTTCGCTGAAACCTGTCCACCACAGGTGATCCTCCTGGTATTTGAAATACCGGTGGCATGGCTCCCAGCACCACAGCAACATGCAAACCATCATGGTATGACAAACTGACAGACTGGTGGTGGCCTCCCATGTTACCGCTCACAAATTCTCACCTCCTTGCTCTGGGCCTCTCCAGCACAGTGGTTAAGACTGTGGGCTCTGGAGCAGGGCTACCTTGGTTCAAATCCCAGTTCCATCACTTACTAGCTGTGTGATCTCAGCCAAGTGGGTCACCTCCTCTGAACCTTGGTATCTTCCTGTGTTCAAGAGGGGTGGCAACAAAGAATTGCTGGGAACATTCAATGAACGGTTGAGTCTAATATTTAGAACACTGCCTGGCACATAATCAGTCTCGCTAAATGTTGGCTATTATTATTATGTATGTCCCTGACTTCCCATTTTCACGTGAGAGCTTGGGAATAATGGTAGGTAGGACACAAAAGAGCTTTTGTATTTCAAGTGAGAGCACAGTCTATGGTTCTCCAAAAATAGCAGCATTACCCTTCCGGGTTCGAGTCCCCGCAGGTTAATAGGAAATCAGGCTGCATTCCCAAGTGCCCACTGCCTTGGTGGCTAGGATGTGGTGGCCTCAAACTGTCGCAGGCAGCGCAAGGACAGCGATTTGAGGCTAAAATTGGCCTTTGCTAATCCAGTGTAATTATGTTTCATTAAAAGAGCGTAATGAGAGCTTGTTATATTTGAGGCATCCTAGGAAGTGCTCGGGGGAGAGAGGGGAGGAATACACAGCCTTGGGCCTCAAGGGGCCTTCGGGCTGAAGCACAGGCACCGAGGGGCAGTGCAGCCGCAGGCCTCAGCCTCACTCCCTAGTCTCTGTCCACACCTGACCCAGAAATCCACCCCCCGCCTTCTCTCCAGAGAGGTTTTCTAACTTTAGCTCCAGGCATGGCATGGTCCTACCAACACGGCCACAGGACCTGGTCCCTCTCAGCATGCCCAGTGTTCAGCTCGGGACTAGCACATGAGGGGAGGGGGAGGTGAAGGCTGGGGGGTCTCCAAAGAGGAAGCGGAGGGCAGTCATTCCTGGTCCTTTGCTCCTTACCAAATCCCGTAAAAGGGTTTTCTTATTGTGAAACATGGATCTCCTGGGTTCCCGAGAAGTCCAAGCATAAGACCTCAATCTACCCTTGAGAATAGTTATTACTTTTCCATTTTAATGAAGAGAAGATCGAGGCCCTGGCCAAGGTCTGTATACAGGTCAAGTTCTTTCTTACTTTTCCTTTCGGCCTCCATACAATTTACCTCCAGGCCTTCATACCTTCTGGTTGTGGATCAAACCATTATAATCCATAGGGTTTTCACTGGCTGATTTTTGGAAGAAGATTGCCAGGTCTTTCCTACTGGTTCGCCTTAGTCTGGAAGTTCTGTTGAAACCTGTTCAGTATCATAGCAACACTCAGGCCTCCACTGACAGACAGGTGCGGTTGGGCATGAAGTGCACTGGCCGGGAATCGAACTCAGAACTCCTGTATGGAAGGTGAAAATTCTAAACCATCACTGCCCCTAGCCTAATTTACCCCTCCATAAATCTCTTCATCTGAACCATCTGGGGGCAGGTTCTGTTTCCTGCCTGAAGCCTCTTTGTCTTGATAGGACAGATGGACTTGCTGCTCTGCGGGCAGGCCCCTTGCCTTGGCCCTGCTCACAGACTGTGAGACCCACCCATCCAGGACAGCTCTCAGTAGGTGTCTCTGGAGTTGAGTGGGCACTGTCGTGTGGTCTCTGCCTCAGCTGTCCCAGGAGCATGCTTTCTTGGGGCCCTGGTCTCTGGCCACCTTTTCCACGTTCCCCTGGAAGGAAGCCTGCTAGCCTGCTAGGGGATGCTGGCTGCAGGCAGACTGTGACCAGGGCTGGCTGCCATCTTCAGGAGCAGGGAAGGCACTGGAAATCTGCCAGCATGGCTCTGGCCTGATCTTTCCACAGCTCTCCCTGGAGACGGCTTCCTCCTCCTGGCAACAAAAGCCCTCTCAGTGCCGTTGGCAGGGCCCCCCTCCCATGGGGCCATGTGCTGTGGGCAGAGATGAGGATGGGACCCTGGCTCTAGGTTCCACATCCCGGCATACCTCTTGGCCCTCTGTTCTAGGGAATGGCCAGGAAGGAGCTGCCTCTTCAGAGACCGTGGCTGCGAATCTCGTAGATGCTCAGTCTGTCTGACAACAGAAATGCGGCCTGTCCCAAACCCTCTGTGCCCCCAGCACCTGTTAGGAAACCTGGTCTAGGCTGGCCAAGGATGACCACGCATGCCCATGAGCACCACTGCCAAGCAAAGGGGACAGGTGCTTGGGCCCCGTTGGTATCCCGGGGGCCTGGGTCTTTCTCTCTGGTGAGGTGGTTGAACACCGAGGGCTGTGACTTCTGAGAGGATGGTCTGTGCCCCTGGGATGAAGACAGGGAATATGAGAGCAAGGACGTATTTTGGGTTGTCTCCCCAGGGACGATGACCCCTGTGCTCTGAGGAACGAATTCTCTTCTTCCCTGTCATGACGCTCCCAGAGTTCCTGAGGCAAGCTCTCAGCAAAGCTTGTCAGCTCTTCTGGCTCCACATGGTGAGCTGCTGGAATAGGCCAAGCTCTCTGCATAATACAGGGCTCCTCCTGCTGGCCTGCACCTTGTCCCTCAGTCCACTCCCAGAAATGATACTGCAGAGCTGAGGTGAGTTTCCAGAGAAACACCTGGGGGCCCATTCCTGGCTGTGGTGGCTAAAGCCTTTCAAATAAATCTCCCCCTCCTTCCTTCATTCATTCATCCACTCACTCACTCATCTTAATTCAACTCACCTCAACATCCCTGGAGGACTTACCTGGGGCAAACACTAAACTAGCAGGTATAAAGGTGAGATGCCACCTCTGACCTCTCCAAGATTACAGGACTCCTGGGA
Source organism: Elephas maximus indicus (assembly GCF_024166365.1). Classification (NCBI taxonomy): domain Eukaryota; kingdom Metazoa; phylum Chordata; class Mammalia; order Proboscidea; family Elephantidae; genus Elephas; species Elephas maximus. Next base: position 11,835,293 of record NC_064840.1, read on the forward strand.
GAGGTAAAATATCAATGGGGACAAAAGGCACAATCTCAGGATACCAAGGTTCTGAAGCCATGAGGTGACAAGATGGGTGGCCTAGTGAGGTTTGTGGCTCCAGAGCTGGGTGCAGCCTGTGGCCCTGCCCCTTCCTACCATGTGGCCTGGTCAGTCAGTCTCTGCTTCCTCCACTGCAACTTGGAGGCCCTGGGCCCATGTGGGGCTGCTGGGAGGAAAAAATGAGAGGACGAATATTCCTTTAAACCAGTGCCTGGCACACGGTAAGGGCCTGACTCGTGCTCCTGTTGCCATTGGTGGTATAGTTTTTACTTATGTATTTTTTAAATTAATGCTGTTAAAAGGGAGAAAGGGTGTCCAACTTGCTGGGGTTTTTAGCTTTCTCGATAACTTGCACTGGCTGCCTGAGAAATCAGAAACGAAGACAAGTGCTCACTGCAGAGAAGCCTCGTCTCCCTCTCTGATCTCCAAGGGGCTGGGGAGGCGGGGGCCCACACAGAGGCACAGATGGATGCAGGAAGCAGAGGGCTGCATTGTGGCGCTGTTCTACTCAGGGTATCAAGGGGATATATGAGGCATCTGAGGACCGCGGCTTGGCCTCACCCAGGTTCCCAGCTCATATACTTGCCGGCTGAGCCCAAGTCCCTGCCTCAAAATGCAAAGTCCACGTTCAAAACACATCTTCTATCCCCGGGCGCTGATGACAGGAACGCGGCAAAACCCTTGGATTAAGGCACACTCACACCCACTCACGCACAAACATGTACACACACTCACACGTGCACATATGTGCAGACACGTGAACACATATAAACAAATGGGGGGTGTGTGTGTACACATATACGTGCACACACAAGTACACACACTCACATGTGCACATGCCCCGGTAGACACATGCAGACACATGAACACACACACACATACACACACATGTCTGAACAGAAAAGTGGGGACAAAACCCCAATTTCTGAATTTGCTTCCAGTTAACGTCTTGGGAGACAGAGAACAATGAATAGATTCCTATGATCCAACTGCAGGGCCGGACGCACACTGCTGCCTCGGCCACTTTGGCACCCTGGCCTGTGTTAAGCTTTTTACCCATTATTCCATTTAACCCTGGTGGTGCAGTGGTTAAGGGCTACGGCCGCTAACCAAATGGTTGGCAGTTTGAATCTACCAGGCGCTCCTTGGAAACCCTATGGGGCAATTCTACCCTGTGCTATAGGGTTGCTATGAGTCGGAATCGACCTGACAGCAACGGGTTTGGTTTTGTTTATTCCATTTAAAGAGACTCTGGTGGTGCAACAGTTGAGTGCTCCGCTGCTAACTGAAAGGTCGGCAGTTTGAACCCACCAGCCGCTCTGCAGGAGAAAAGACCTGGCGCTCTGCTCCAGTAAAGATGACAGCCTAGGAAACCTGGTGGGGCAGTTCTACTCTGTCACATGGGGTCACTATGAGTCGGAATCAACTTGGTGGCACCCAATGCCAACAATATTCCATTTAAACTTCACCTTGCCTCCAGGACAGTGTTACTATTTCCTGAGGCTCAGGGTGTGAAGTTGCTTGTACGAGTTCACACAGGTCCTTGTCCACAGGCCACAGTGCCGACTACTGTGCAGCACTGCCTCTCCCCAGTACGAGGTCTAGGGATGTACACACTCACGGCTTTTGGCTTTCTCATCTCCGTGAGGCAATGACCCTTCCAGGCCCTGGCTGCATTCCCATGGGCACTGTGGTGACCGTCCCCTCCTCACTCCCTGCACTCAAGCAACCACGGGCTAAGCACACACCATTGATAATCTGATGGCGACTGTTTCCAGTGCAGTGTCCCAGGCACCCAACCAGGAGGTCACTGTACCATACCTGCCCTCAAGAAGCTTTGCCCGTCTCTTCCATGGTCAACAAGGAGCCCTGGTGGCACAACAGTTAAGCTAACTGAAAGGTTGGCGGTTCAAACTCACCCAGTAGCTCCACAGGAGAAAGACCTGGAGATCTGCTCTCGTAAACATTATATCAAGAAACTCTATAGGGCAGTTTTACTCTGTCACATGGGGTTGCCATGAGTCAGAATTGACTCGATGGCACCTAACAACAAGAGTCATTACCAGCTGCTTCTCCACCATGGGCTTTGTTCTGGTGAAACCTGCAAGGTGAAGGCCATAGGTGCTGGACAACATTCTTCTTCATAGGGCCTGATGAAAGCCCCTAGAAGACACTCACTGGCGCCCCACCTGGGGTGGGCCTGGGCGTTGGGTCCACATCCTTCCCTCTAACTCCTCCCTCGGAAAAGTAAGAAATGAGAAAGGAAAAATTAACAAGTGCAACCCTACAATTAAAGCTGTGGTTGTTTACCGCAGTGAGAACAGCTCTGCCTGCCAACGCCAACAGCCGCCGTGTCTCCCGACTGCCGGCTCCCCCCAAGTGTTTATTTAAGCCAACACATTGCTCTGCTAATTGGATAACATTCCATGTGAAAATAGACCTTTTAAAACAACAGCAGCGGCGGCAAATAAAAACAGCTGCAACTGCAAAAGTACAAAGGAGCGGCAGGCACAGGGAAGAAAAAACATTAAAGGCGCCTGCATGGGGAAAAAAAAATTAATATCCTGGTTTCTGAGCTGCAAGTCCTTCCTTTCTGGGCTTTCTCTTCCACGGTGCCCTTCCTTGCTTCCTCCATGCCCAGCTGGGACTGGGTAGGGAGAGAGAAGGCGGTGTTTTCTAAATGGAATCCCAGTGGCTATTGGTGGCCTGACAGCCAATGGCGACGGGCACACCTAGCTGGGAATCCCTAGATCACCTGCCCAGGTAGGATGCTGCGATGGTGCTGCACTTGGGGCCGGGGAGGGCTGAGAAATGGCACAGCAGTTTGTGCTGGCTGGTATTATGGTTAGCTGCTGTCACGTCGGCCCCCGACTCACGGTGACCCCACGCACCACAAAACGAAATGCTGTCCAGTCTTGCGTCATCCCCACAATCGGTTGTGGATCAGATCGTTGGATCCATAGGATTTTCTTTGGCTGGATTCTGGAAGTAGATCACGAGGCCTTTCTTCCTATTCTTAGCCTGGAAGCTCTGCTGAAACCTGTACAGCATCATAGCAACACCCAAGCCTTCCCTGACAGGTGGTGGCTACGCGTGAGGTGCGCTGGCTGGGACTTGAAGCTGGGTGTCCCTGGAAGGTGGGAATTCTACCAGTGAACCACCACCATCCTCAGTGTGTGTCACGGGGGCTGCTACAGACATCTACGGAGGCTGGGAGGAGATTTCACCCCCGCCCTGCCCCCAAGACCTGTTTTCAAGGACAGCCTTGGCCTATCTCCCAAATGTCTCTGATTGGTGAGTCCCTTTGAGTGAGGTATTAGGGCTAGGAGAGAGAGGACAGATGTGGTGGAAAGAGGAGGCGCTGGCACAGTGCTTGGAACAGAGGTGGCATTCGATTTAAGTGAATAACTGAAGGAAGGAAGAAAGGGAGGGATTCCCGAGTATGTGGGCTTTGGAATCAGAGTGACCCGTGGGGGTTACCAGCTCTGCCAAGTACTAGCTGTGTAACCTTGGGCACGTGACTTCATCCCTTTGAGCCTCAGTTTCCTCAGCTGAGAAACAGCCTGCTACCACCTAACTCCTAGAGCCCTATGGGGATTAAAGCTTCTGTATGCAAATGCCTGGCACCTCTCAGCCAAAGATGGGCTCTCAGAAGTCAATATATATATATATATTTTTAACTCTCCTCAAAGATACTGTTCTTTCAGAAACATCACCATGGCCCAAAGAGCCACATGACGCCTGTGAGGCTGCACACAGCAGTGCCCATAAGGGCAGACCCAGGTGACCTGGGATGCTTTCAAGTCTTCCTCTCTTCAGGCACCTTCTCTAGCCTCCTTCCCTTGCCAACCTTGGCCCTTGATCCTTCCACGACATGGGAAGGTGCTTTGAAAAATGCTGGCTCATCACACCTGGAGGTTCAGATAACACCAGCACTTTCAGAGGGGCTGACATTTACTGCCTGGGACATGAGGGCCTGAGAAAACGTCCTAGGTGGGGAAAATGTGCCAGCTCATCCACCCTGCCTCTCACGAGCCTGTGACGAGGGCAGATGGCCATGTCCGTCGCCCAGTTTGTCACACCATCTCAGAAACACGGCCGGGGCTGGGCCTCTCATCAATCCTTGGGGATGGAGAGATGGAGCTTAACAACTGCTCCGGGCGATGGGGCGGGAGCCGCTCTGCAGAGTGGGCTGCTGTGAGGCTGGTGGAGACAACATACGTGCAGGGAACATGTCACACACAAAGCCGTGCGATTGCGGAGCCTCGTGCTATTCTTTTCAGTTGCCTGGTTACTCTGAGCTTGGCCACGATGGCCTGTGTGGAGCGTCTCACGAGGATTCTTCCAGTTTGGGAGTGTGGGCTTGATCTGGAAGGGGCCTGCTGGATTACAGAGCCCCCGGTGTGTGAGATGGAACACAGGACCTGGGGCGGCAGGTCAGAAGGTGTGAGGTCCTGAGTTTGGAGAGCAGAGACAGCCCGTGTTTACAGCCAGAGCAGAGACTGGAGTGTGGAAGGGACACTCTCAGGAATTGATTGGACCCTAATGCTCCTATCCCCTGCCAGTTGGCAAGGTAGACTGGCTGGCACTGGGGAAAGGGCACTGTATTGGGAGTCAAGATACCTGGTTTGAGCTCCAGAATTGGCCCCTCCCAGAAACCAATCATTTCTCCACTGCTTTCCAGCCTCTAGGGACAATAATTAGTTTTTACTCCTTCCTACCTCTCTCCCCTAATATCTGCCCACTCCCCTTCATCTTTTCCCCCATCTGAGGACTGCTTGCCTGCGCCCTCAAAACTTGCAGCCATCAAGTCGATTCTGACTCACAGTGACCCCGGTGTGTTTGTTACTGAGTAGAACTGAGCTCCGTAGGGTTTTCTTGGTTGTAATCTTTACAGAAGCAGACTGCCAGGCCTTTCTTCTGTGGCACCATTGGGAAGTTTGAACTGCCAACCTTCAGGTAAGTAAGCCAAACCAAAAACCAAACTCACTGCCAGTGAGTCGATTTCGACTCATGGTGACTCTACAGGACAGAGTAGAACTGCCCCACGGGATTTTCAAGGAGCGGCTGGTGGATTTGAACTGCCGACCTTTTGGTTAGCAGCCAAGTTCTTAACCACGGCACCACCAGGAAGGTAGTCAAGTGCAAACCTTCTGTGCTACCCAACCCCAACCCCCCTCCCCGGCTTAGATCTCCTGGCTCAAGAGGTTGTTGAACGCCAAAGCCAAGATCAGCAACTGACTCTCCATTGAGGGCACCATGACTAGAGATGGAATTAGAATCCTAGTAAGGAATTCAAATGGGTCAGGGTTAAATCAAACCCTGGGAAAGGCTTCTAAAGGAGGTCTCCTTCCCCAGAGTGCTTCAGAAGGAGAAAGACTTAGGGCGTGCTTGCACAGAAACTAGGGATCCCAGCAGCTCCCCTACCAGCCCTGGGGTTCTCCCTCTTGCCTTCTGCTGAGATAAAGAAAGAGCCCTGAGGTTTTTTACTCAGTGTCTCCGGCGGTATAGCTGTCTCTCTTCAAACGCACGCCCACCCTCGAGCCAGCTAGCTGTTTACAATATTCAGAATTCTATTCACTGCTTGCAGTGCCGTCTTCTGTGGGTCAGTGCAGAGTGCTACCTGTTCCACTCAGAAAACAATAAACTTCTTCAGATTGGGAGAAGGAGAGGGAAGAAGCAACGGCGGCTTCCTGGAGGCGAAAAGAGCAAGGGGATCTTTGCAGGAGAGATCAGCGTGGTGGGCTCGTGCCTTAAGGAAGACAGTGTGCTTGGTGGCTGGCACAAAGGGCCCACGCCCTTGTGCTGGGAGGGAGAGCAGTGATGGTGGAGCCAGAAATAGCTCTGGAGCCAGGCCTGGCGGAGGCAAGGGGCCGTGGTTGAGTTCTCGTTGTCCTCGGCTGCCCTTTCTTCTCCTGGAGCCCAGAATGGAAGGGAGGGGAGGGTGGAGGCAGGAGGAGCCACCTCCATCAATCATCAGTGTGCTGTGCTAGACGCTGGGCTGAGGACTGGCCGGTTGGGCACTTGGTGCGGCCTCAGTGAGGCAGATTGCCTTGTCTGCCTGAGAACCCGCCTTCTGTTCTGTGGTTCTGAATAAGACTGTACTTACTGCAATGTGGAAATCACTGGGCTGGGAGCCCACACCTGATCTAACCGTCTTGTCCCTTAGACATTAACGTGGCTGTGGAAAGAGGCTACTGGCTTCCAGTGGAAGAAACTCTGAAGCCTTTTTTCAATGCCCCTTCCCCACCCAATCCATAACCCATGGCTGTCGAGCAGATTCTGACTCACAGGCACCCTACAGGACAGAGTAGAACTGCCCCACAGCGTTTCCAAGGAGTGGCTGGTGGATTTGAACTGCTGACCTTTTGGTTAGCAGCTGTGGCTCTTAACCACTGAGCCACCAGGGCTCTCCTTCCCCACAGCCTTGTTATTTTTAGATCATCACCATCGTCACCGCCACCATCATCCTCCTCATCACAGCTAACAGACAGAGCTCACAGGTGCCAGGCCTGGTTCTGAGAAAATTACCTCAGCCAAACCTCCCAGTTCGATAAGGAAAGTCCTACTAGCATTTTATAAGGGGGAAAGTTGAGGCACACAGGACGTACACGACTTGCCCACGCTGGGATTCAAACTCAGGCAGTTGGACGTCAGCGTTTGTGTCCTAACCCCTAGGCTACGCTGGCCCTTAATAGGAGACATTTCTAAGAAGCAGGGAGTCTGCCCCCCTTCCCTGCATTCTGCCCCCAATCACAATCTTATGCAGGAACCCCAGGTGCAAAAGATGATGATGGTTCTACACCCTCACCGCCTAGCCCAACAGACCCTGCATGCCCCTCCTCTCTGTGGACAGGGCTGGTGGAGGTAAGCAGGAACCGTGAACACGTACTGAGTGCTCACTGTATGCAGGCGATAGGACTGGTGCTAAGTGCTCCTGCATATCATCTAACTGAGCCCTGGGACAGTGGCACTGGCGTCATTCCCGTTTTAAAGATGAGGAAACTAGGCCCAGAGCAGGCAGCGGGAACTGATCTGCTCTCAGGAAGAGCCTGCGCCCCAAACTGTGGCCGTGCACTGCCTCCCTCTGAGCCGACATAGGACTCCCCCAAAGATGGGTGTAATGGCTGTGGAATGCAGGGACTCCACAAGATGGACGTAAGGCATGAGATGCGGGGACCCACCAAGAGGGGTGTAGGGGCTGTGGGATGTGGGGACACCCGACCACGAGATGCATGTAGGGGCTGTGGGGTGCAGAGACCCCCCACAAAATGGATGTAAGGGTTGTGGGATGTGGGGACCCCCCACAAGATGGATGTAGGGGCTGTTATATGTGTGTAGGGCTGTGGGATGCAGGGCCCCTATGCTGGGTGTAAGGCCGTGGCCCGTCAACGCGGGTACTGCCCTGCTGTAGATAGCAGGAGGGAGGGGACGGCTGTCAGCGAGAGGGAAGAAGCAGATGTACACACAGACGTGGCCACGTGTCAACAAAACAGGCACTTGAACTCAAGAGGCTGATGAACCCGTGGAGGACAAAGGTGGCTGGCGGGGGTCTCTGCATGCACGTGTTCCCAGAGCCCATAAAGGCCACAGCTGTGGCCCTGAGCTGTCACCTTGGGCTCCGTACAGCTGACCAACCCACTGTTCTTCTGTAACGCCAACTCCCTACAGGCCAAGGGTGTGATTCCAAGAAACACTGCTTCCTAAAAGATGTCTCCTCAGAGGCAGAGGAGAGCCCAGCTTTACTGAGACCTGCTCATGGCCTTATTTCACCCCGAGGATGGAAGAGGGGATTGCCGCTATGTCACACAGCTCATCGAGGGGCACCCATGATGACAGCCCTTGGCCAGAGCTCCCCGCTGTGCAGGGCACTGCACCTTCCCTCTGGACTCTGACCTGTAGCCCCACGTGCCAGGGGAGCAGCCACAGGATGCAGCTGGAGCTCAGTTTCACATGGCAGGTGCCCCCAGATCTGCTGGGCTGGGCAAGGACCCATTGCCCACTGCAAGAATGAAGCCCTGTCATGCTGCACCAGCCAAAACGCAGAGACGCTGCCTTGCTTCAAAAATAAAAGGTGACCTGGTGTCTTGAAGGTGCCAGGAGGAACTTTTGTTCCTTCATGTACACGGTCTTGTACACGTGGCACCTACCTGACCGTCTTCATAGGTAGCCAGCACAAACCGCAACTCCCAGCCATGAGCAGGGACAGTGTGGGCAGGGCTGTGTCACCAGGGGCCAGCTCTGGGTGACTTGTAGCTTCCCTTCCAGCCCTTGCCCCTGGATCTCCTCTGAGCCCACGCACACAGCATTTCCTCTCTGCTGCCCTCTGGGGGCCTCGGCCCAGGAGTTTCTCTCTGACTTAGAGAGGCCCCGGAAACCCACTCAAACTTCTCCAGTCTGATACCCAGATTCCTGCGTATGTGAAACGGGGGGAGGGGGAGAGTATAAAACAGTCCCCTCCTCCAAACAAAAGAGCCAGACTTTTCCTTCCCAGGATGCAGGGGTGGTGAGATGAGAGCAAACAGCACGTGGTGACGACACTCACGCCCTCCCACAAGGGCCAGAGGGAGCAGCCCTGCAGGAATGGAGCCCCTGAGAGGCCAGGCAGCGGGCCACCGTCTCACCTTCGCATCCTGCTTGGTGAGGAAGTCAACAAAGCCGAAGCCTCTGTGTGCGCCTGTCCCGGTCACCTTCTTCGGCAGGCGCACTGTCTTCAGCTCCCCGAAGGTGCTGGAACAAGAGGGAAAACACGCAGGTTAGGAATCAAGGCCCGCTGGAGGGTCGAGGGGGGAGGAGGACCGACTCTTACACAGGGTTCTCTTTGGGTGATAAAAGAGATGTGTATGCAGGTATGTGTCCACACATATGCACATACCCTACACGCATTCATGTACACATGCCACACATGCCCATGCATACACACATGTCCACACATACACACACACAAACACACACTTGTGTCTGTTCCCCAGTGGCACGTGCTCAGGGCATAGACAGCCTTCTCCTCCCAGGCTTGGGCCATCACGCTGGTCAGGGAGAGAGGGAGGGACTGACGAGGTTGGAGATGCTGACAGAATTTTCTGTTCCTCTCCTACCAGCTGGAGGCTGGCTTTCCTACTGACCTGGACACCTGTCCTCCCTGTCCCTGTGGTGGTAAATATTTGGTGGGGGGACTCAGCCTTGTACATGTGTGGCCAGGTCAGGGAAGCATTCAGCCTGGGGCAACGGGGCCGCTTGGGTGGCAATCTCGATCTGGATGTGGGCTCCGTGGAGTGTCCTGACCTTCCAGCCCACTTTCACATCTGAGTAGTCCTATGCTGGGCAAGGCGGATGGAGCCCGTTCTCCCAGAGTTGGGGTCCGCGACACTTCTGCCAGCTCAGTGCACACGAGTGACATGGCTCCTCTCTGTAAACCCTGCTTCCTTTCTTCCCAGTGTTCTTTCTGCTATCTGCTAAGCCCAAGTCAGGCAGAGCCCCAGAGAGCAGAATGGCTTGGCTCTTCCTGACAGGGATCGCACAGGTAAATAAGGCCTTGGGCCACCCCCCAGCCCCTCCTCTCTTCTCCTTCTGGCAGGATCTTTGGGAAATTCTAGGACAAAAGGCCTGAGCTTGCTCTGGGTCTCTTTCGCTTTCCTGTTTCACCCCCGCCCCCTCCTTCCTCACGTCCATTTATCAAACATATAGGCACAAACTGCTGCTGATAAATATTTAATGTGCCTGCCGGCATCTGAAGAGAGGTGCTGTTTTATTTGAAAATCCACCCACACTTGCAGGCACTTGGGCGCGCACACATGCACACACCAGCCTAGAATGTTTCAGGGCCAGAGACCGACCCGGTAAAAACCACAGTTAAGGCCATCAGCTCTCATGAAATGATATAAGCTAAATCCAAGGTGCTAGCCCGTGGCCCCGCCAGCATGACGAGGCATCTGCCAGCCCAATTTCTGAAGCCAGGCCGGTGTGTAAATGCAGCATCACGAAGCCTCAAAACGCAGCTGCACATCTCCTTGGAGCGCTCCCTGGCAGCTCTGCTCCCCCTCCTGGCACTCTAGGCCTGCCGGTGCCTCTGCGCAGGCAGCCCAGCCAGCCAGGGACAAGGCCAGCTTCCCAGGGAGGTGGAGGGAGCCGGGGAGGACTGAGGACGGGCAGGGAGCCCTGTCAGTCTTCCTGGCTGCCTGGGCCCCACTGTGAGCAGGAGTGGGCTCGTAGCTGATTTGAAGGGGGCCAGGGACGGGCAAGTGGGGATGTGAAGGTGAAGCTGGAGAGACAAGAAGAGATGAGATGAGATGAGATGAGCCAAGCCCGCAAACCCAGCTTCATTCTGCCATCTAAAGGCCGGCATGGCCCACGGCAGCCCTGCCTCTTCCTTCCGTAGGAGCCCTGTGCCTTGGGGCAAGAGGGCAGGGATGGGGACTGAGATAAATGCTCTTTGGGCTCCAAGTTCTTCTGACAGCCGCTGGGGCCACGGGGATGGTGCATCTGGTGGCCACAAGGACCCAAGTTAGGAGGCACTCTGACCCAGTATGAGAAGGCTGGAATCCCTGGGTGGTGCAAACAGTTAACGTGCTCGAGTGCTAACTGAACAGTTGGTGGTTTGAGTCCACCCAGAGGCAACTCCAAAGAAAGGCCTGGTGATCTCCTTCCAAAAAATCAGCCACTGAAAGCCCTATGGAGCACAGTTCTATGCTGACACGTATGCGGTTGCCATGAGTTGGTGTCAACTCCATAGCAAGTTTTTTTTTTTTTTTATTGTTTGTTTTTTGAGAAGGCTGCAGGGAGCGTAGGGGTCATGGTGAGCACCTACTATGTACCTGGATCGTGCTGGGTGGTTTGCAGACATGGTCACAGTCACCTTTGGGAGTGCTGGTCTTCCTGCCTGGCTCACCACCAGCCTGCCCAGTCCCCAATTAGCTGTCCCTTGCTCCAAGCAGTGTTCCTGGCCTCGCCTAAGCTGGGTGGGACACCCCTTCCAGCACTGTACAGCGTGCTCCCCATCAGGGCTCTGGGGGTGAGGCTTGTTTAACCCTCTGCCTTCCCTGGGGCTGGAAATCAGCTCTGTGACAGTCTCTTGCTGGATCTACAGTGACAATCAAGTGCCTCGCTGAGAGGGATGCCTGAAAATATTTTCGGAACAAACCCACAAGCAAACAAGCGCCCTGGAAGGAACATAACGACCATCGATAAATTATGCCTACCCTCAGAGGGCTGTGAAGGGGGTAAATGAACTAGCGCACGGGGGAAATACAGACAGCATCACCATGAATTATTACCACCCCCACTTCACAGATGAAGCAACTGAGGCTCAGAGGGCAGTGGTTCTTGCTAGAAGGTAGCAGGGCTAGAGTCTGAATTGATCGAATCAGATGTCAGGCCCGAGTTTTCTGTTTCTGCCACACAGTCTTCACCTCCCTTCGATCTTCTGGTTTGACACTGGCCTTTTCATGAGCTAAGGGCATTTTCTTTCTGAGGCCTCGCCAGGTCCAGGGGAGGCACGAAGCTGCCTGCAGAAAAGGGAAGGAAGGATTGCCTTGGCGGACACCCAGAGGTCAGGGACTTGCCCAAGACCACAGAGCTGGGAGCAGGGCAGGCTGGGTCCCAGTTCCTTCTGCCCTGTGTGTTCAAGCCTCCCGTTTCCGCCCATGGAGGCTACATGTCTCCTCTCCCTTGATGGCCTCAACTGCCCCTGTCCAGGCTTCTTTTTAGTCCTGTTTCATTTCTGGTGAGCCAGCTTGTTCGTGTATACACGCATGTGCACACACGTGTGTATGAAAGAGAGAGAGAGGAATAGAGAAGGAGAGAGACTGTTGAGGCTGATGTCTCCTTCTCTGCAGGCAGCTGCAAGCTGGGGATGCTCCGTGCATTGTAAGCAGCTAAGGGTCCAGAGAAAGGCGAGGAAAATAATTAAAAGGTGTAGAAAAAGGCTGATGAGCAGAGGTGGGAGAGCCATGTCTACGTGGCCTGGAGAGGTGGCATTTGAGAGCTCAGCAGGGAAGCTGTGACGGAGGGCACGCTGGATCCATGCGGGATCAGGAAGCTGGGGATCCTGTCCCAGGCAGCCGTGGGGTCTTGGGGAGGTCACAGTCCCTTTCTGGGGTTTCCAGACAGAGATCTGCAAGGTGAACAGGCCGCTCTGTTCTTCAGAGCCTCTGTAGCTTCAAAGTCCCCTTAGTCTATAGAGGATCAGAGGTAGTTCTGACAAGCAGTGGTTTCTCCTTCCCTTCTAAGACTAGGACCTGAGAGAACTGAGACTTACAGAGCAACTGGGAGGATTAGGGTTAGATCTTAGAAGCAACTTCCTGATGTTTGTGAAGGAAATGAATGGCTGCACACCACAGCTACCAATGACTAAGTGCCTACAATGTGTTGGTGTTATTGTTAGTTGTTGTCATGTCAATTCTGACTCATGGTGACCCCATGTGACAGTGACAGAGTAGAACTGCTCCACAGGGTTTCCTAGGCTGTAATCTTACAGGAACAGATTGCCCGATCTTTTCTCCTGTGGAGCCACAGGGTGGGTTCAAACCACTGACCATTCAGTTAGCAGCTGAGTGCTTAACCACCGTACCACCAGAGCTCCATCCACAACATGGTAGAACTTTTAAATATTGTATTTCCAGCTGTAACAACAATGGTGGGACCACAGCGTCACCACCTCCATTTTACAGATGAGAAAACTAAGGGCCAGAGAGGCAAAGTGACCTGCCCATGCCCCAGAGTCCCCAGATGCAAACGCTGGGGTGAGTTCCTTTTCTTTTCTGCGCTGTCTCTCCTGACCCAAGAACAATGCCAGCCCCTGAATGGCTTTGGTGGCTTTTATGACCGTGCAGCATAATATAAGGCCAATACTAATGATCTTGAGAGATATCACAGGAGAATTAAAAAGAAAAAATAAACAGTTGGGGGGGAAATCGATGAAGTACCTTTAGCTCCTTGGAGATAAGCGATACATAAATATCAGCCATTACTAAGGGTCTTATCTGACAGCTTATCTGCGAGCGGCTTTGGGAGGAAGTTCTACGTGAACCCTGGTCTCTGGGAGTGGAGGCCGCTGGCTGGGTGCAGCAGGGCAGGGCCGCTGGGGACCAGGGAGGAAGGGAAGTCACAGGGCACCCAACGCCTCCCCCTGCGCCCAGGCTCTGGCACTCGGGGAAGGAGCCGCGCACGCTCCCCACTGTGTAGATAATAGAAACCACAAAATAGCAATTACTGTATCCGAAGCTGTGAATAAAGAGGACATACCGGGCTTTTAAACACCGCCCTCCTTCCCTCCCCCACCACGCTCACACTTCAGTAACAAACTCACACCTCACTTTTCCAATTATTTCATTCACCTCAGGTTCACCAATTACTCCCCCACGCCGGGGCCCTACTCCCTCCGCCACGCCGCCAGCGCATGATTGGTGGCGGCACTGTGCCTTCTGACAACTGGAGTTTGTTGTCACGTTTCTAATTTCTTTCGAGGTGTGCGAGCGTGGGAGGGGGTGCAGGGGAGGGGGGGTGGGAGGGGCGCAGAGGTGTCGCTGGCGGCAAGCCAATTAGGCCCTAGCCTCATAAACAAGTCGGGGTATGCAAATGGTGTTTGCACACAGGCGTGCACACACACGCAATACCTGGGGGCCCTGCGTGCAGGAGGGCGGGGAGGTGCCTCCTTGGGGACCTGACACACATGGGGTTGTGTCACCTGGCCAGACCGGCAGTGGCCCTGGCCAGTGACTGCTTGGGGTTTTTGGCTCTGCTATTGCGAAGACATAAATCATCCTCTCTCCTCTCTGCTGAAAGTGACGGAATCGGGGAAGGAAGGAGTGAGAGAAAAGGCAAAGGTAGGGAGAGAGAGAATGCTCCAGAGATGCCAAACTTGACAATTTTGCTGCTGCTCTGGGGCCTAGGCTTTGGGGCTTGGTGGGCAGGCTGGGAGGCTGGCCCAACCCTCCAGCCCACACACTGACACCAAGGCGGGTGTCGGCACACCCCAAGGAGCTGGGGTCCCTCTGCTCCCAGGACACATGTCCCTATTACTCTCCTCCTTGGGTCTGCTGGAGGAACGGCAATCATAGCAGAAGTGCTGAGTCATGTGGGGACAGGCTTGTTGGCACGACTTCTCCCCACCTGCACTCAAGGCACTGCTCAGAGAAAAGGAAAAAAACAAAACCAGCTGCCACCCAAGGGACCTGGAATTGAACAGCAGTGTGGGAGGGCAAGATGAAAGGGTGGTTTTATGATAAGAATGAACTGCAGGCTTCTTTCTGTTCCTTCTGGAGGTAAGAAAAAATGACTAAGGCTCTTGGCATTGAAAAGCCTTTCAAATATACCATCACCGCCACCACCACCACCCACGATCTAACACACACATTACACACACACAACATCTCCATCCGCTCCCCGGTACTTGTTCACTGCCTAGAAGGCTCTAGGTGGTACACTTAACGTACTTGGTTGCTAACTGAAAGGCTGGACATCTGAGTCCACCCAGAAGCGCCTGGGGAGAAAGCCTTGGCAATCAACTTCCAAACAATCAGCCACTGAAAACCCTATGGAGCACAGTTCTACTCTGACACACACAGGGTCGCCATGAGTCGGAGCTGACTTGATGGCAATTTGTTGTTCTTGGGTGCCATCGAGCTGGTTCTGACTCGTAGCGTCCCTACGTATAACACAGAAAACAGTGCCTGGTCCTGTGCCATCGCCACGGTCATTGCTATGTTTGAGCCCACTGTTGCAGCCACTGTGTCCATTCATCCTCTTGAAGGTCTTCCTCTTTTTGCTGACCCTCTACTTCACCAGGCATGGTGTCTTTCTCTAGGGACTGGTCCCTCATGGTAACATGTCCAAAGTACGTGAGACCAAGTCTCTAAGGAGCGCTCTGGCTGCACTTCCTCTAAGACATATTTGGTCAGTCTTCTGGCGGTCCATGGTATAGTCAATACTCTTCGCCAACACCATAATTCACATGCATCAATTCTTCTTTGGTCTTCCTCATTCACTGTCAGCTTTCACGTGCATATGAGGCAACTGAAAATATCAGGCTTGGGTCAGGCGCACCTTAGTCCGGAAAGTGACATCTTTGGTTTTCAATATTTTATAGAGGTCTTTTGCAGATTCGCTCAATGGAATATGTCGTTTGATTTCTTGACTGCTGCATCCATGGGCATTGACTGTGGATCCAAGTAAAATGAAATCCTTTATAAATAACTTCAGTATTTTCACTGTTTATCATGATGTTAGCTGTTGGTCCAGCTGTGAGGATTTCTGTTTTATGTTGAGGTGTAATCCATACCAAAGGGTGTAGTCCTTGATCTCCATCAGTAAGCACTTCAAGTCCTCTTTGTTTTTAACAAGCAAGGTTGTGTCATCTGCATATTGCAGGTTGTTAATGAGTCTTTCTCCAATTCTGATGTTGCCTTTGCCTTCATACAGTCCAGCTTCTCGGATTATTTGCTCAGCATACGGACTAAGTATGGCGAAAGGATACAACCCTGATGCACACCTTTCCTGATTTTAAACCAGAGGGTATCCCCTGTACTGTGTGAACAGCTGCCTCTTGGTCTATGGATAGGTTCTGCGTGAGCACAATTAAATGTTCTACAGCTTCCATTCTTCACAATGTTACCCATAATTTTTTATGATTCACACAGTGGAATGCCTTTGGACAGTCGATAGAACACAGGTAAACAACTGGTTTAGTTTCATTCTGTGCTTATGTGCCCAGCAGCATGCTAAGCACTCGATAACATGATATCACTACAGCCTTATGAACAAGGCATTGCTATTCCCATTTTACAGATGGTGGAACTGAGGCACCAAGAAGATAAGTGATTTCTCTAAGGTCACTCAGTCATTACCTACCACCAGGGGTAAAGTGGCTTGCCCAAGTTTCCACAGGTGGTAAACAGCTGAGCTGGACTCACAGGGTGTGGTTTAGGTCCCCGACCCTGTGCTTCACCTCGCTGAGATGTGGGCTGCCTTGTCTACAATACGTGGCCAAAGGTTCCCTATATGCTAGGTGCCAGGAGGGAGACAGCAGTGGGTCGGCATTGCTCTCCGGAGACCCTTGCCTTCGGTGGGAAGAGCAGCTCAGAGGTCTCTCAGTTGGCAGACAGGCAGCGGGCTCCTCTCTGATGCTAGAGACACAAGAGGATCTGGGATAAAGTAACGTAGCTGATTAGAGTTGAGGGCTTCTGATCCTGGCTCCCTGATTCCCTCATCCTAAAGAAGCGTTCACCAGTGAATGCATGACCCACAGTACAGTTCCCATCAGGTGAGTGCATGTGGCAAGTTCGCAGCTGCCTTGCCCAGAGAACCCTGTCTCATGGTCCTCTTTTCCTTACAGAGTTCCCATGTGGCTGAGGGGCCCCACTGAGGCAAGGTGGGAAGACAGAGATGGGCTGACTGGACAATGTTACGCACTGAACTGTGTTCCCCCAAGATACGTGTTATATATCCTAACCCCTATATTTGTGGTTGTAATCTCATTTGGGAATGGATTTTGTTATGTGAATAAGTATGTCTCAAGCCAATTACCTTTGAGATATAAATGAGCAAAAACACACGCACACAAAAACCAAACAGGCACGTACAAAGAAACCCCCAAAACTAAACTCATTGCTGTCTGCAGATTCTGACTCATTCCCGGTCTATAGGACAGGACAGAACTGCCCCATAGGGTTTCCCAGGAGTGGGTGGTGGATTCAAATTGCTGACCTTTTGGTTGGCAGCCAAGCTCTTAACCACTGTGCCATCAGGGCTCTATAAAATGAGCAGACAGGCACAAAGAAGCAAGCACAGATGGGGGAAGACAGATTATAGGCCACATGAGATCTCCAAGGGACCAAGAAACAGAAGCTGAAAAGAGACAAAGGCCTTCCCCCAGAGCCAAGAGAGAAAGACTTACCCTAGAACCAGCATCCTGAATTCAGACTTCAAGCCTCCTAAGCTGTGAGAAAGTAAATTTCTGTTTGTTAAAGCTACTGACTTGTGGTGTTTCTGTTACAGCAGCACTAGGTAACTAAGGCTAACACCTAGAGACAATAGGAGATTTCTGCAGAGGAGGGAGGTTTGGGAACAACTGCCATCTAAACCTCCTACTTCTTTTCGGATGTGTTCAAACCAAAGTTTTTGGTAAAGGCTGATCCCAAGGCTACCTCGTGCAATACGCTAACCTCACAAATGGGGAAATGATGGTAATCCAACTCTGTGGATCTCAGTGGTTACTACTCTCCCTAGTTTTGAGTGTATGCTCTAGTCCTCACCACCCCCACAGCACATCTCAATGGTTACTACTGTTCCCAGTTTCGCGTGTATGCTGTAGTTATCACTACGCCCACAGTGGATCTCAATGGTTATTACCGTCCCGAGTTTCACATGTATGTTCTAGTCATCACCACTCTTGCAGTAGATTTCAGTGGTCTCTACTGCACGTGCCAGTTACCAGCACTTCCATATGCTTCTCTGCTTAAACTCTCTAATGGCTTTCATGCCCTGAGAATAAAACCCAAACTTCCTATCTGGAATTCAAGGCTGTGCCTGATCTAACCCCTGCCTTGCTCTCCAAACTGACTCTTGCACTGCTCCTCCTCCTGTTCCCTGAACTCACCAAACTTGTGCCTCAGGGCCTTTGCACTTGCTCTTCCTGTTATTTGGGATCCTTCTTACCTAGATATTCTTATAATCTACTCAATTCTCGCTAAAATGCCGCCTCTTCAAAGAGACTTTCTGTGGCTACCCTATTTAATGTTGCCCCCTCCACCCCACAGCTCACTCCCTGTCACATATGAGCACTGTCTGAAATAGTTTGTTTACTAGTTTATTTTTCCCTTTCCTTCACTGGAAATACAAAGGACACTCCAAGACATTAGAGTTCTTAGTCTGTGTTATATCTGCACAAATATTCTGTGCATAGCACATAGGAGATACTTGATACGTTCATTCAACATTTACTGGGTTCTGATTAGGTGCCAGACCCCTATCCTTTACATGTATTACCCTATATATCCCACATGCACTGTGGTGGCACAGTCACGTTTCAGGCCAGAACTTCGAGCTCTCTGTCCCTCCAGGTGCTCTTTTACATACTGTAATCACAAATTATGACATTCAGCCTTTGGTGCCCCAGGGGTAATGCTCCTTCCAAAATTCCCACGTTTAGCCCTTCAATTGCAGTAAATAAATAACAGCCAGAAAAAAAAGGGGGCCTACTTGATCACCAGGTCCCTGGGTGGCACAAACGGTTTGCACTTGGCTACTAATGGAAAAGTTGGCAGTTTGAGTCTACCCAACAGCACCACGGAAGAAAGGCCTGCTGAGCTACTTCCCTAAGATTTGTTGTTTTTAGGTGTCGTTGAGTTGATTCCAACTCATAGCGACCCCCCGTGACAGGGCAGAACTACCCCACAGGGATTTCTAGGCCATAATCACTGCAGGAGCAGAGCACCTAAGATCACAGCCACTGAAAACCCCTGTGAAGCACATTCTGCTCTGAAGCACATGGGGTCCTGATGAGTCGGAACTGACTCAGTGGCAACGTGATGATTTACCAAGGGACTGGTGCCTGGACAATGACACAGATTCCTGTCCTGCTTGGTGAGAAAGGAATGACATGATCCCCTCCACAGACAACCCTGGCTAAGTGCAGACAACTAGCAGGGAGTCTCAGAGTGGCTTGGCCTGTGATGAGAAGATGTTTCTATTCCCCTAGGAAGTTAAGCCGATGAGTGTGTACCAATCTGAGTCAAGTCTACTCCGCACAAGGAGCGATGGCTTTTGAAGCCACTGAATGGAGGCGTGTTCAGGTATGGAGAGTTCCTTTTGCTTGCGTCTCCCTCTCTCTTTTTAAAGAGTGCTTTTTAGGCTGAACTTTTCCAATTACTCACTGCTCATCGCGGTGAGAGGAGGATGTAGAAAGGTTACCTTAACACCATCAGCGTAATAGTCCGTTTCAGCTTGCCTCTTCGAAGCGGAAAAATGGCCTGGTTTCCAACAAAGTGAGAACGGCAGCACTGAGGACAGCCTTGAGCTTTTCTCAACAGCCTTTCACGGGGCCCTTGCCAGGCAAGTGTGACACTCTCGTTTTCTAGATGAAGAATCCCAGAGACGAGCAGGTATATGTGCCTCTGAATTAAGGTCTGCATTCCAGACGGAACCCCAGGACTCTCCGGAGAGGCTCTGGTGGAGAGGGCTGGACACCAGAAGATGGAGACTCCCAGCAGTTGGGTGATCCTGGGTGAGTCATTTCCAGGCTGGCCTGATATGGGGGCGGGGGGAAGTAAGCCATGTGATAGAGCTTTAAAAAGTGCCAGGGCAAAGAAGGGATAGGTGCTGGCCCCCAAGGCAGAGACCCCTGGGGCTAGACCCATGATGCCAGTGAGTCAAGAGAGCTGAGTGGCAAACAGGCAGCGAGCACTCCATTTTGCTGGGGTACCTGGAGCAGCAGCATCACCTAGGAACCTGTTAAAACTGCAAAGCCTAGGCCCATTCCCGTCCTTCTGAATCAGCTGCTCTGGGGATAGGGCCAGCAACCTGGGCTGGACGAGTGAGTCCTGCTAATGGCTGAGAACCAGTGCTCCCCAGAGGGGCAGGGCTGCCCGAGCCCCTGTCCAGATGGCTGTGTGCACATATAGGCCCAGAACTGACAGACTGTGCCCTTCTTCAGAAGAAGCCAGCAATCCAGATTCTTCTAAGAAATGAGAGTCTAAAACATCAGTAATGAAGTCAAAATATTTTAAACACTGTTTGGGGCAAACAGGACAGATGCAGCCTATGGACTGGAAGCAGCCTTCATATCTCAGATGCCATTCTTGTTTGGCTCTAAGTGATCAGAAGGGCTGGCTGGCTTCTAAAACAATGGAACCGCCTTCCCTCCCTATTACCCAAGACTGGGCCTTTGAGAGTCTGCTGACCTCTCCTGCCTGGCCCTGCACCTACTGGCCCCCTTGCTTGTTGGCACTCATAGAACATGGCCTCTGCAGGATTCAAAGCTCCTTGAGGGCAGTGTGGGTCTTGTTCACTGTGTTTGCACATAGAATCTACCCCGCAGGCCGACACATTTGTGGGTCCACATAAAATCAGGCAATGAATGCATCAACCCTCCCTCAATATTCTCTAGTACCAGACCCGGACTTGAAGCATGGTGGGCGTTTCCACGTGACTTGTCACTCAGGTGCTCTGGACCTGGTCATTCACCCAGCATCTTCCTGAGCATCTTCTGTGTGCAGGCACTGAGCTCGGTGCTAGGGAGGAATTGTGGGCCCGATGTGCGCCTGGCCTCCAGGGGGCTCATCCTCGTTCTGGCTGATTATAAGTTTGTGTCTTCCACTGTTTCTTCCTTGGGTTGGGGTACACCCTCAGTGGCACGCACCCTCAATGTATGTATATTTTTAATTTAAAAATGATATATACGTGTGACATATTGCATGCAAAGGATGGACCACGAAAAGTGACAGAAGATATACACGAACTGCTGTATTATTGTATACAAAACCAACCAAAGATTCCGACTCAGAGCGACCCTACAGGACAGAGTAGAACTGCCCCATAAAGTTTCCAAGGAGCTGCTGGTGGATTCGAGCTGCTGATCTTTCAGCTGGCAGCCGAGCTCTTTTAAATCTACCTACCCGTCTGTCAGTTTGTCACATTGTGGTGGCCTGCGTGTTGCTATGATGCTGGAAGCTATGTCATTGTTATTTCAAATACTGGTAGAGTCACCCATAGTGACCGGGTTTCAGTAACGTTTCCAGACTAAGACAGACTAGGAAGAAGGACCTAGTGATCTATTTCCAAAAATTAGCCAATGAAAACCCTATGGATCACCACACCAGGAGAAGAACCCCCTAGGTTAGAAGATACTAAGACAGGCTAGGAAGAAAGGCCAGGTGATTTACTTCTGAAAAGCAGCCAGTGAAAACCTTACGGATCACGACAGAATAACGTCCCATATAGTGCTGGGAGCTGAGCCCCCTAGGTCGGTAGGCACTCAAAATGCACAGTGGCCGCAACAATGGACTTGAGCACACCAACAATCGCGAAGATGGTGCAGGCCTGGGCAACCTCGTTCTGTTATACACAGGGTCGCCACGAGCTGGAGCCGACTTGATGGCAGCTAACAACGGCAACAAGAAGAAAAGGCATAGGCCAGAAGTGCTGTGACAACACAGAGGAAGGAAGCCAGTGCTTTAGTGCCATAAAAAGAGTTTTAAAAATCAGAGGCAGCTTTTTAAAATTGTTTCTCTCAAACTTGTCCTGTAAGACGTTAACAGGTATTCTGTGAAAGAGAATCCTGGTATTAAATGAGTTTGGGAGACATGGGTCTAAACAGAGTTCAGCAAGGCTCTCAGCTGCAGACCTTGTCAGTGCCTTTATGATATTAGCCACACAACACATCTATCTGTACAAGTGGGAGAGAAGATGCAGCATTTCTCAAACTGATTTGGCCACCAAACCTCCCCACCCCACATTCCTAAGAAAACCTATCAGCGTCTCTCAGGGCATGGGTATCCCACGGAACACAGCTGGGAAATACAATTTGGGAGATGAGAAAGAAGTAAGGCAGTCTTTCTGGCAGACCTGAGGATACACATTAAAGCAAAAGGTCTTTGCCTTTTATCAGCACTCAGGGAATGCCTCTAAGGGACCGGGGACTATACCAAGCGGGGACCTGCTGCAGAGAGTCTAGCTCTAGAATGAGAGGCTGAGTCACAGCACCCCCAAAAGAACATGAGTTTGGAGTTAGACCTGGGTTCAGATCCCCACCTTGTATCTGACTTCACCTTTCTCAGGCTCAGTCTTGTCACCTGTAAAATGGGTATAATCAGACCACCTTAAAGGCTGCTGAATTGATGGTTCCAGGCAGATGCCAGGGACTGAATCATAAGTGGAAGCTGTTGTTCCTAATGTCATTGTCTACAAAAACCCCTGTATGTGTGAAGCAAGTCACACCTCCTAAGCCCTTAGGGGATTTCAGATCAGAAATGAGGAAGAGCAGACTGAGTGAGGCAGGTCCACCTGGTAGTCTCCTGGGGTTTCCAGCAAAGAGCAGAGAAAACAGAGGGACCCCAGCAGAGTGGGGCTGGACGTAATTTTGTGATTCTTGGCACACTGAGAAAAGCAGCAGGCCTCCATCTTATCTGCATGTGCTATAGTTTTACAAGATAATTGGAAGCAACTGTCCCCAAGGAGGCATCCTTCAGCCAAACCCCGGCCCCTCTGCATTCCCTCTGGCTGAGAAGGCCCACTGGAACAGCACCTTTCCCCTCTTCCTTCCAGAGAGAGAGACTTGAGCAGCAGCCTCTGGCCTGAGGCGTGCGTTCTGGTCAGTTCCACCCCTCTGCCGGAGTGAGTTAATGAAATCCACAGTGACCGTCCTCCCCTACCTTCTCCCTCTCTGGTCTTCAGCTGCCTCGAGTACAGCTAATCCCATTACAAGAAAATAAAGTGGATAATTCAGGCTAATGAAATCGTTACAAGAACGTGGCCAGCCAGAGGTGGATATTCAGAACCAATTTAACATCCTCTGGTGTCGTTATGCTCCGTACAGGAAATGTTTTAAAGGAGGAAGGAAACAAATTAAAAAGCAAAAAAAAAAAAAAAGCACAGTCTCTTTCTTGTTAGCTTAAATCCAGTTACAGAATTAATCTGCCACGTTTTGCTTACTGCTATTATCTCTGTCATGCTTGATATCACCACGGCGACTCCAGAAAACAAGAAAAAAGGTGGGGAAAACCAGGAAGTTGCCAGGGTGGTTAAAGTTGAGTGTAAGTCAGTACCCTCTACTCTGCCCGTCACTAACCAAAAACCAAATCCATTGCCATCGAGTCGATTCCGACTCATGGTGACCCCATGCGACAGAGCAGAAATGCTCTATAGGGTTTTCTTGGCTGTAATCTGTACAGAAGCAGGCTGCCACATCTGTCTTCCATGGTGCTGCTGGGTTGGTTCACACTTCCAACCTTTAAAAGGCTAGGCCTAAAACAAAAAACAAACCCTCTGTCGTTGAGTCAATTCTGACTCATAGTGACCCTACAGGAAAGACCAGAGCTGTACCATAGGGTTTTCAAGGAGCAGCTGGTGGATTCAAACTGCTGACCTTTTGGTTAGCAGCCAGGCTCTTAACCACTGCGCCACCAGGGCTCCAAAATCTAGTGGTTGGGCGCAAACTGACTTTTCCCTCTAACTAGGGAGAAGTGCTGGGTGGGTGGAAAGAAAGAGGAGGATGGGAAGGCGCAAGTAAAGAAAGACGTTACAAAAAGGTGAGAACTTGGCATCTCCTGCCTGGGGGCGGGGGAGATGAGAGGGTGCAGGGGGTTAGAAGCTGGCGAAAAGGACACGGAAAGGGAGAGTGGAGGGAGAGAGCAGGCTGTCTCATTAGGGGGAGAGTAACTGGGAGTGTGTAGCAAGGTGTATATGGGTTTTTGTGTGAGAGACTGACTTGATTTGTAAACTTTCACTTAAAGCACAATAAAAATTATTAAAAAAAAAAGATGAGAACTTCTGCCACGTTTAGTTTTGTGGGTACCTTAAGGGGCGCATGGCGACAGGCAGAAAGTTCTAGTCACCAGGGGATTAGGGATGCCCCATTGATGGTCTCCCTATTAAGAACGCAAAGCAGCAGATCATAATTGCCACTACCAGCTTCTACTTCCCTGTAGAGACAAAGGCTTCCCGGGAAGATGGGGGCATCACAATGACACAGCCACTGCTGGCCATCAAGGGGCCAGAAGCATGCCTGTGTCATGGTCACTCTGTCTCTTCTAGCCTCTCGGGAGAAGCGCAAGGTGGCACCCCGACACCCAGTCAACTCTAGGCATTTTCCCAAGAGCATCCCTATGAAAAGGCCCTCGGGTGGCAGCAGTGGAGCTGTCTTAGTCGCCTAGAGCTGCTGTAACAGAAATACCACGAGTGGGTGGCTTTACAAAACAGAAATTTGGGAGGTGGTGGGAGAAGGCTCGCTATCTCTTTCACTTCTGGGGGAAGACCCTTGTCTCAACTTCTGAATTCCCAGCCTTCCTGGTTCCTCAGTGATCTTCAGGTGGCACCCAACTTCTCCAGTTCTGTCTGTTTCTAATCTCCTCTTTTTACATCTCAGATGAGATTAGTGTTAGGATACACCCTACACTGATGGCCCATTAACATGACAAAGAAAACCCTACTCCCAAATGAGATTACATCCATAGATACAGGGGTTAGGATTCCAACACATATATTGGGGGGACAAAATTCAATCTATAACAGGACCCCCCCAGGTCCTAGGAGCCCCCTTTGGGGCCCAATGACCAGAGCCTTCTGGGGAGTGTGAACGGAATGTGAGCCAACACCTCCACTCAGGGGTTGGGGACAGGCTCCGGAGGCAAGGGGGCAGAGCAAAGCAAATTGCATCCTGTCAATGTCCTGCGGCTCCTGTGACCTATGACTCCTGTGTGAGACAGTGGTGGTTCCCTTGTGTAGAATTCAGAGAATCCAGAAGGAAGAAAAATGTCCCCATGGCAAACACAAGGATGCCATTAAGTCCACGCACTACGCTTCTGCCTGTCACCCTAGGAAAGCCCTTGACCCTGCCCCCTATGTCCTACGGAAGCCTATTTACTTTTACTTTACACACCTGCTTATCTGATTTCTCCTTCCATAGCAGCTGGAAAGGGCAGAGGGGTTAACAGGAACCTCAAGAAGTGATAACTGCCAGCGATGGATTAGATCAGGAGTTGGCAGATTTTTTCTGTAAAGGACCAGAGACTGAATGTTTTTGGTTCTGTGGGTCAGTTGGTTGCAACCACTCAACTCTGCCGCTGTAGCGTGAAAGCAGCCATGTTGTTTTTATTAGCTGCCATCAAGTCAGCTCCAACTCATGGAGACCTTACGTATTACCAGAACAAACTGCTACCTGGTCCTGTGCCATCTTCATGATAGTTGGTATGTTTGAGCCCACTGTTGCAGCTATCGTTTCCATCCATCTCACTGAGGGTTTCCCTCATTTTCGTTGGCCCTCTACTTTGCCAAATGTGATGTCCTTTTTTACTGATGAGTCTTTCCTGATTTGTGTCCAAAGTAAGAGAGCTGAAGTCTTGCCATCCTTGCTTCTAAGGACATTCTGGTTGTATTTCTTCTAAAACTGATTTGTTCGATCTTTTGGCAGCCCACAATATATTCAATATTTTTTGCCAATACCACAATTCAAACAGACGACACATAAATGAATAATAGGTGTGGCTGTGCTTCAATAAAACCTGATTTATAAAAACAGATGGCTGACCCATGGGTCTTAGTTTGTTGTTTCCTGGATTAGACCGAAAAACCAACACGTGGTATTAAAATAACTGGAAAAGCCTAGTAGCCCAGGGCTACTGAGTGTAGGGGCAGACAGCAGTCCCCGTCAACAGCTCAGACTGGTGCCCTGCATTGCTCAGTATCCTTTTACAGGTGGGAAAGACACTGTGCACTTTAGAAAGATGTCCATTTACAAAGTGGACTAATGCTTAAAGGTGTAAGGTGGAAAAGTCACTTGCTGGGATACCCGTCATTCTTCAGTGGACAGAGAGGAGAAATGAGGTGTACTGTGCGGGTGCCAAGCTGAGTTCTAGTGCATCTGGGCCTAGCGGTGAACGCTGGACCCCAGAGACACAAGTGCCACATAGCTCGCCATCGGCCTAAAGACTCACTCAGCAATAACCCAAAACCAAACCAAACCCAGTGCTGTCGAGTCGTTTCCGACTCACAGTGACCCTACAGGACAGAGTAGAACTGCCCGATCGAGTTTCCAAGGAGCGCCTGGTGGTTAGCAGCCCTTTGGTTAGCAGCTGTAGCACTTAACCACTACGCCACCAGGGTTTCCTTTCACTTAGCATAGAGGCAAAGATATGGATCCATAACCTCAGTAAAAAATAAAACGAAACAAACCAGTTGTTGTCGAGTCGATTTCGACTCATGGTGTCCCCTGTGTGTCAGAGTAGGAATGTGCTCCATAGGGTCTGCGATGGCTGGTTGTTGGGAGGTAGATTGCCAGGACTTTCTTCCGAGATGCCTCTGCATGGCCTTGAGCCTCCAACCTGTCTGTTAGCACCTAGCACATTAACCATTTGTACTGCCCAGTGAATCCTATAAACCCAGTCACTGCCCTACTAATTGTTGAAAAAGGAAGACAGCCAGGTGGCAGGGGATGCCACCTCCAGGGCCTTCCTGCCTAGCTGCATAGCTGCACATGACTGGCCCTTGCTGTCACCCTGCTTCATTCCTTGTCCTCGATGTCATCCAACTTAACATGGAACTGTGTGCTTTCCTATCTGTTTACAGCCCGTCTCAGATGGCAAAGAGGTCAGCACCAAGGACAGTGCCAGCATACACTGTACACAGCAGGGGCTCAGGAAAAAAAAGTAGCTATTGACTGCTGAGGAAGGAACCATCATGGTGCAGTGGTTAAGTGCTCAGCTGCTAACCAAGGTCGGTGATTTGAACCCACCAGCTGCTCAAGAGGAGAAAGATGTGGCAGTCTGCTTCCATAAAGATTTACAGCCTTGGAAACCCTATGGGGCAGTTCTACTCTGTCCTATAGGGTTGCGGAGTTGGGTTTTGGACTGCTGATGGACCACGTTATTAACGGGGGCTTGTCTTTCCCTGTTCTCTGTTTTCTGATCCTTCTCACGACCCACACCCTCCATACCAGAAATAAGAAACACAGAGGGGAGGGCGGGCACATTGCTGAGCACCCACCCTGGGCCAGACTCGGGCCAGATGCTCATCATTCCCTGTCTCACTTGAGTCCTGAGAACAGCCCCCAAGGGTGGCACCACTGTCCTATGGTGTATATGGGGCCACTGAGGTCAGTCTCATCTGAGGCCACAGGGCTTGCAGGTGGCAGGTCGTCTGATGGTGAAGTTTCCTTCACTGTGGGCAGAGTAACCCACTTCTGCCTTGAACTCACTCCTCAGGTCCTACCTGGAGCCCACCCGCCACTGGGAAGCCCTGTTATGAGCGGTGGAGGGGTGGTGATAGAGGAGGACAAAGCAGCCGAGGAGGTGCTGACAGATAGGGAGGCAGCTTTGGAAGAGCTCAGCCTTCCAGGGGCTTCCTATCTGCCACTGGCGGAACACTCCAGACGCCCACAGCATCAGAAAGCCCATCATGAACAAACTCTACCCCTTGGCAAGAGTCCCCAGTACCGACCTCCCCAGGGGTGGAATAGACAGAGTGTGGTCACCGCCAAACTGACAGGCCGCAGCTGGGAGGAGACACTTTCTGGTCCACACGTGCTCAGAGTGGGGCATCTCATATCACTGAGTGGCCTCAATGTCTGCGCTTCTGAAGAAGACCAGGCCTACCGTCACCAGGTGATGACGGCAAGACACTTCTCCCGAAGATGAGAGGCCAGTCCCAGAGCTGGCTGTTTGAGGGATGGCTCGGAGGCCTGCCCAAGGGCATGCTGGGAGACAGGGACCGAGGAGCCGTGATTCATGCCATCGAGCTGGCCAGCGTGGAGGGGAAGCAGACAAGCCCACCCTGACTGGGACAAATATTATTTTTAAAAGTCTGGGAAAGAAAACAACAATAAAGCAACTGGAGCCCAGGATGCCTGGCCAGTTTTCAGATGCAGGGAAAGGCCGAAATGGATTTGTGAGGGAGACCATTTGTTTGGGGCCAAATACACCAACACGGAGCCCGAGTCAATTACAGGAGGAGAGGGAGGTGGGGACTGGGTGGCCCATGAAAAGCGGACATCCAGAGGGATCCGACTCGGGTCTGCCTGTGGTCTAGGGTCAGGGACAGAGAGGAATGGGTTTGAGAGGGTTGGTTCCCGGCAGCTACTGGGAAAATGGAGAGGGCCTGAGCTCAAGGCTTATGAGTGTAACAGCCAGGGAGAGTCCTGCCTATGATATCTTGGTGTGCACTTTGAGGGGGAGTCGTCTTTCCTTCTCACGGAAAAAAAAAAAAGGGAGATGGAAATTATCGTGTCTCTGGAAAAGCACAAAGGCCGGGACGTGCTTTATCTTCCCTCTGCCTCTCCACGCAGGAGAGAGGCTGTTTGTGCGAATCTCGACCACACCTCTGCCGTCCTCGCCTCCCCACCCACCCTCCTCCGTTCCAACTGGAAGACGTGGAAGTGTGGCCACGGCTTTTTCCACGGTGACTATTCCAGCAGGCCTGTGGCGACGTGTGCTTTGAGGTGGGGACGGGTGAGGAGTTATTGTTAGAGAAAAATAATCAAAGGTTTTCACGCCCTCATGGGGCAGGGCAAGAGATAATTAAAACTAGCCTTGGATTCAAGCCCCCAGTGAAATGAAAATTCTATCTGGATCGGATGTGGTTTTTCTCCCACTCAGGAGGGAGCCACTTTTTGACAGCGGGTACGGCTCTCACTCAAAACTGGAGAGATTAATAGTTTGGGGGCACAGATGGTGTCGCAAGTTTGGGAGTCCAGCTGCCTCTGCTGCTTACACGCCTCTCTCCTGCTCTCTGCCTCAGCTTGCTCATCTGTACAATGGGGATGACGGTGCCCACACCCAACAGAGCTGAGGTAAGGATTACATGAGATAATACGTAGGAAGCATTTAAAGCAGCACTGGACCCACGGTGAGCACTCAATAAAGAGTGAAAGGAACAAATGAATAAGGGAATGAATGCAGGGAGGGTGCTTGGGTCGGGGTAAGAATAACCCTCCTTATGAAGGTTCTGGGAGCCCTGGTGGCACAGTGGTTAAGAGCTTGGCTGCTAACCAAAACAGTCAGCCGTTCAAATCCACCAGCCACTCCTTGGAAACCCTATGGGGCAGTTCTACTCTGTTCTACACGGTCGGTATGAGCTGGAATTGACTCGACAGCAACAGGTTTGGTTTCTTTTTTTGTATGAAGGTTCTGACATTTGTCTTCTCTCCTGGTCCTCAGAACCAGCCAGTGAGGTGTAAGGACCAGGAGCCCCATTTTATGGGCTGAGGAAATGGGGGGCTGAGAAAGGTGATGGTAGCTGTCCCTGCCTACCTTCAAAAGGCCAACTGATGGTAGAAGAAGGAAGGGCCTGGAACCCCACAGACCCATCTCTCACTCCCCTAGTAGGCTGTCCTGTGGCCATGGGGGTGCTCTGTCTCTCTCAGCCTCTCCAACTCGAAATAGAGCCGCTCCGCTGAGGTGTGGTTTGTACAGTGGAATTGTGGGAAGAGATCTCACTTGAAACAGGTTCCCATTGAGGGGAAGAGCCCTTCTGCTATACCAGTGCCCTTTGGTGACCACGAAGCAGAAAAGTCCACAGGCTGGAACTGCGGTGTCCCAGGAATGGTTCTGGATAGTGTACTGGTGGTGTGAAGTGGGGGTCAGTTTACTGTGGTAGAGCAGTTACCTGCTCACCAAATACCCACGGCTCCCCTCCAGGTAGGCAGAGCTAGGTAGAGCCATGTGACCAGATTGGTGCAAGACTGAAACGTGAACTGTGATCAGAAGGGACACTCGTCACTTCCAGGTCTGAGCACTGCCCTCCAGCTCTCTCTGCCCCTGCTGGGTAGAACCCTGAAACCAGGGGCTGGGTGGAGCCTCCCTCTGCCTGGGGACCTGGATGAACCTGTGGAGCAGATTCCCCACTGCCCCCCACTGGACATGCACGTAGAGGAGAAATAAGCTGTGGTTGTGTTAACCTGCTGTTTCGGGGCTATGTATTACCTCAGCATATCTATCCTATCCTGACAACGCAGGTATCACCAAGGAAGCGTTTAGGGGAGAAAGGAGGATGGCTATGAGCTGAGAGCAACGAAAGCAGCTGAAATGCATAAAAACAGAAGTTCAAAGACCAGCAGCCTCTCAGAGCAGAGCTCAAGTACATCAGTCTCCAGAAGGTAAGTTTGGTTTAGTTTCACATGCAGTTATGAAATACCTACTATGTGCCAGGTACTTTGCAAGGTGTTTGGAATGTGTGGTTGAGTGAGATCCAGTACCTGCTCTGTGATGCCCTTTAGCACTGGGATAGCTATTCCCATTTTAAGTGATAATAAGGAAAAAGAATGCCTGGGTGGTATAAACAGTTAACATGCTTGGCTGCTAACTGAAAGGTTGGCAGTTCGAGACCACCCAGAGGCGCCTTGGAAGAAAGGCCTGGCATCTACTTGCAAAAAATTAGCCCAATGAAAAGCCTATGGAGCACAGTTCTACTCTGACATGCATAGGTTGCCATGAGTTGACTCGACAACAACTGGTTAAGGACAAAAAAGGAAAAAAGTGACAAGAAGGAAAAAATGACTGTTTCTTTTAGACCAGGGGTTGGCAAACTACAGCCCATGGGCCATATCTGGCCCTCCACCTGTTTGGGTAAATAAAGTTTTATTGGAACACAGCCCCTCCATTCGTTATGCATTGTGTATGGCTGCTTTTGAGCTACAACGGCAGAGCTGAATAGTTGTGACAGAGACTGTATGGCCCACAAGGCTGAAAAGATTTACTCTCTGGCTCTTTCCAGAAAGTTTGCAACACCTGTTTTAGACCAAGCGCATCCCTACCTCAGCCCCTCTTCACTCCGAGGTATCAAATTGTCAGTGTTTTCCTGGCTCAGGGCCTCCTCCCGACAACTTCTACGACGTGTCACATCACTAGGAAAGCCAGGTGTCTGCTTCCTTACTTTCTCGATTACTTGTTTTCCTTAATGAGGTGTTTCCGGGGGCACTTGTTAGAGGCCATGAGAAGATCCAAGTCGGTTAGTAAGCAGGGAGGGTTTCAGAAAACATAATTAGGCCTCTCCCTCACCCACCATCCCCAGGTATCACATACATGAGGGACCTTAATGAGGACCTGGTGCCAGGGGGCTTGCCATGGAGGATGGCAGAGCCTGGCACTGACACAGCAGCCCCGCACCCCTATTTCCACCAGCTTTTCTCTGCAGCTATGGGAGAAGGGAAACCAACCTCATCACCCTGCCTGTGAGTTGGAAAACACGGTGTGGAGAAGGAAGGGGGAAATGAAATGTTTAAAAAGATGGAGAGACAGTGCGGTGAGTAGGGCTGGGAGGAGTGGGAGGAGGGGGGAGCCCCCCCCCCAACTGCCACATGCACCTCCCCAGACAAGACACATACCTCAGCACGCAGACTAGAGAAAACAGGTCACGTATGACGTGAGGCCACATTAGAAATTGCTCCCCAAATGGGATGATTGCTAAAATACGAAATCAAGTGGAGGAAAAAAAAAAAAAAAGCCAGGTGCCAAAGAGTTTAAAAAAAAAAAAAGAAAGATACAGGCAGCCCCGGGTTACAAACAACATCCATTCCTAAGTCTGTCTTTAAGTTGAATTTGTAGGTAAGTTGAAACAGATACCAAACCAAACCCACTGCCGTTGAGTTGATTCCAACTCATAGTGACCCTATAGGACAGAGTATAACAGCCCCATAGAGTTTCCAAGGCGTGCCTGGTGGATTCAAATTGCCTGCACCACCTGGGTTTCTGGAACAGGTATATACGGTTCTTATTTTGCGTCAGCTAGTCACATGCTTGTCTTAGCATATAGTATATATTTTACTTTTCTATGCATGTAAAACACCTCCAAACCGTGCAATGTTTTCATGAGTGTCACAAAGTTACTACGAACCATTGCATTTAACTCAAAGTTTTAATATAATAAGCTTTACGGCAGTCCATTCTTCAGTACGGGTTGTCCATAAATTGGACATTCGTAATCTGGGGACTGCCTGTATGTATGCAAGGGTGTGTGTGTGTGCGCGCTCAGAATATTATTTCTGGACTGAACACAAGAACCCACCCACAGTGGTCATCTCTGGGGAGCAGACATAGCAGCGCTCCGGCCCCTCTCTGATTGACTTCAGCTATAGCTGAGGTGGGCAGTCTCTCGAGAGCTCAGACTCCCTCTCCCTGTGGGTGTCCCATCCTTGGCGGCCACCTATTGTGTCCCAGGGCCTCTCCAACACCCTAAGAGCTTGTTCAACCCAAAGTGCGGGGCAGATAATGCCTGGGGGCAAGCCTGGGCCAGCAGGGCACAGGGGCTCGGGCCGAGGATTCTGGAAGGCCTTCTCACGGGATGGAGGCCTGCTGCCCACAGCAGGCACCTCAGTAACACATCTTGTGCTGGCTTCTTCTTTCCTGTCCTGCCCTCCCTGATTCCCAAATAAACTGCCTGCACACAAGTCCTTCTCTCAGGCTCTGCTTTTGGGGAGAATGGAATTAATATAGAGACTTGCCATTTATTCCATACTATTCTATTGCTTTAGCTTTTAAACCATGTGTATTTTCTATGAGAGTCATATATACGTGTAAACAGTCTCTGAATGGTACAGATAGTTAATGCGCTAGGTTGCTAACTGAAAGGTTGGCAGTTTGAGTCCACCCAAAGGTGCCTTGGAAGAAAGGCCTGGCCATCTATTTTAAAAAAAAATCAGCCACTGAAAATCTTACAGAGTGCAGTTCCACTCTGATACACATGGGTCACCAGGAGTTGGAATAGACTCAACAGCAACTAGTTTTTATGCATATGTATATATACCAAACCAAACCCACTGTCGTCCAGTCGGTTCCAACTCACAGCGACCCTATACAACAGAGTAGAACTGCACCATAGGGTTTCCAAGGAGTGGCTGGTGGATTCAAACTGCCAACAACCTCTTGGTTAGCAGATGAGCTCTTAACCACTATGCCACCAGGGCTCCTGTTCAGAATAAGTGTGTTCCAAACAGAGGAGCCCTGATGGCGCAGTGGTTGAGTGCTTGGCTGGTAACCAAGAGGTTTGCAGTTTGAATCCACCAGCTGCTCCTCGGGAGAAAGATGTGGCAGTAAAGATTACAGCCTTAGAAACCCTATGAGGCAGTTTGACTTTGTCCTACAGGGTTGCTATGAGTTAGAATCGACTCAATGGCAACAGGCTTTTTTTTTTTTTTAATGTCCAAATATTGCATGGGACATACTTATGCTAAAAAATCCTCATTGTTTATCTGAAATTCTCATTTAACCGGGTGGCTTGTATTTTCATCTGCAACCTCTGACACCCCTGTGGTGACAGACTCCTTCTGCTGTTGGTCTCTGGGTGTGTGTGGCCTG
Organism: Elephas maximus indicus; assembly: GCF_024166365.1. NCBI lineage: Eukaryota > Metazoa > Chordata > Mammalia > Proboscidea > Elephantidae > Elephas > Elephas maximus. The sequence continues at coordinate 11,868,325 of NC_064840.1, forward strand.
TCCCTTTGGGTTCCGTAATCCTGCCCACATCTGTAAGGATCCATTGAAATCTCTGTATTTACAGCAGTGTAATGAATTCTATTTCCAGCTGGGACCTTGAGAGAAATGCTGGCTCTTATTCTCTTAGCCTTGTTTTAAGCATCTTGTTGCATGAGGGTCATCTTTCAAGCGGCTTCAAATCCTTTGGCAAGCAGGACGGCTGTAAGTGCAAACGGGTGGGATCCATTGGTTTGGAGCCCTAACTACTCAGGGTGGGAGCACCTGGTGCTCCCCCGGCCTTGGTCTTCCTCATCACTCAAGACACATGTCAACAGTCATCCCCTCAGGGAAGCCTTCTGTGACCACCTGAGCTACGCGTCCCAGACACCATCTACCCGTTAACCCTGGAACAAGTCTGCATAGGATGGATCACTCTCTGGTACTGTTGTTCTTGTGGTTGTAAGGTGCTGTTGAGTCAATTTTTGATTCACAGTGACCCCATGTGACAGAGTACAACTGCCCTATGGGATTTCTTGGCTGTAATCTTTATGGGAGTAGGTCGCCAGGTCGTTCTCCCATGGAGCCACTGCGAGGGTCCGAACCACCAACCTTTTGGTGAGCAACCGAGTGCTTAACTATTGTGCCACCGGGGCTCCTTACTCTGGCATTACTTGATTTACCGCCTCCACCCGTGGTGAGGGAAACCCTCAATGAGACGGACTGACACAATAGCCACAGCAGGGGATTCGAACATACTGACGATCAGGAAGACGGCGCAGTTCTGGGCATCGTTTCGTTCTGCTTTACAGAGGGTCACCGTGAGCTGGCGCCGACTCGACGGCAACTAACAGCGACGCCAGCTCCACGTGGGCAGAAAGCTGTCCTCCACAGCCCCTATCACGTGCTCAATAATTCACGAAATGAGTGAATTAGCGTTCAAATCAGGAAGGCAAAAAGAGAGACACCCCAAAAGACCCCCTCTCTGCCTAGCCCCCCTCCCCAAAACACTGCTGTCCTGGAATTTCCCTTAGTTCGCAAATGCCGCTGGAGTTCTGGTGCCCACGTCGCACGCTGAATAGCACCCCGCCCCTCCCCAATTTGCCTCCTTATACACATAAGGCTGGCCCCAACTGGGGCGCTGCTCCAACGGGTTTGGGGAGACAGGAGGGAGCTCAGGAACACTTATTGCCTTGGATTCCCCGCCTGGCCCCGATAATGACTTTTCTCAACCAAGTTTCTCGGTGGCTGCAGCTGCAAGAGAAAGTGATAGAACTCGAGACAGGTACAGTTGCCGTGATACGGCCATCGTGGCAATTTAGCTGCAGAGCTCTGGCTCCCTTGGAATAATTTAACAATCTGTCATGGGAAGGGAGGAAGGAGGACAAGCGTCGTGTGGCTGGACGTCCCCACCTCCAAAAAGTAATCTAAGTTCCCGTAGCTGGAGGCAGCCCCTGGCTGGAGGGCTTGAAGAGCGAGGTTTTTAACCAGGAGCCAGGTGGGAACGGCTGACCTCACTACCTTTATGAGAGAGGAACACAAGGATGAGAAAGGCTACAGGGATATCTACTTCGAACCGCCTCTTCCCCGGATGCCAGTTACATTCCTTTTGCATCCAGAGCCCGGAGTGTCTTTCTTTAAAGCAACAGTTTGTTTAAAAAAAAAAAAAAAAAGCCTTTGACTGGCTTCCTCCCTGGTATGGACTGAAAAAAAAAAAAGTAACCCCCCAAATAGATATGCTGAAGTTTCCAATTCCTGGTACCTGTTAACGTGCCCTTGTTTGGAAATAGGGTCTTTGAAGATGATATCGGTCATTAACATGAGGTCATATTGGAGTAGGGTGGGTTCTAATCCTATATGGGTGCTATTCTTATAACAGAGGAGAAGAGACACACGGAAACACACAGAGGGAAGGTGGCCAGGTGATGATGAAGGCAGAGATGGAGTTATGTTGCAGGGGCAAGCCAAGGAACGCTTGGGGCTACGAGAAGCTGGGAGAGACGAGGAAGGCTCTTCCCCTACAGCCTTAGGAGAGAGCAAGGCCCTGCTGGTATCCTGACTGTGTGACAATAAATTTCATTTTTAGCCACCCACATTGTGGGACTCAGTTACGGCCGTGATAAGGAAACTAACACGTGTAGCGTGTATTGCGACTTCATTTTCATGGCTGAATAATACGCCATTGTATGTATAGTCCCTGTTATGTTTTTCTGTTGATGGACATTTAGCTTGTTTCCATCTGTTGGCTATTGTGAATGATGCTGCAAAGGACATCGGTGTACACGTATCCGTGTTCCTGCTTCCCATTCTTTCACGTCTACAGCTACGAATAGAACTGCTGGGTCACATGGTAACTCTATGTTTAACTTTTTGAAGGATTGTCAAACTGTTTTCCACGCCGGCCATTAATTTTTATTGAGAACTAACTATGTGCCAGGCACTGTTCAAAGATGCATATGGGATTTATCATGGCAACTGCACAAGGCGGGTTCTATTAATTATTAGCCCCATTTTACAAATGAGGAAACTGAGGCACAAAGAGGTTAAGTAACTTGCTCCAGGTCAAACATCAAGGCAAGGGCAGTGCAGGGTTCAAACAATATCTGATCCCAGATTCCTAACCACGAACATCCATCCTCTTTATATTACCAATTATTTCTCAGTGGTGTTAGGAGGGATTATTTTTCCCACTTCACACAAGAGGAAATAAGGCATCTCCAGGTTAGGTAACTTGACCAAGGCCACATGACTGATGAGTGATGAGCTGAGATTTGAACTCAGGTCTGTCTGGTTTCTGAGTCTCAGCTCTTTTGGGTCAGACAAGAGAAGTCACACACTCGCCCACTAGCCCTGGGCAGCCAGGAAGCTCAAGCCTGAATCCCAAAACATACTTGGCCAGTGCTCTTAAAAAGTGCTGCTTTCATGGCACCCACCTCCTTCCCCTTTCACTGGGCGCAACAAACCCAAGTGGACACTCCTCCCAGAGCTGCCTTCCAGGGAGTTTGCCTTTTTTTATAAGCTAGAATGTTATGCCTGTGTGTGTTGATTCTGACTCATAGTGACCTCATGTGACAAAGCAGAATTGCTCCATAGGGTTTTCATGGTTTTACAGAGGCAGATCGCCAGGCCTTTCTTGCAGAGTCTCTGGGCAGCTTCAAACCGCCAATCTTTCGGTTAGCAGCTGGTTGCTTAACCATTGTGCCATCAAGACTCCTTATAGTATGTTATGCAGCTATTAAAAAATGAGGTTTATGAAGCTGTTAACGACATGTACAAGTGCCTGGGATGAGATGTGAAGTGAGTAAAGGCAGGCTTATGTTGTCAACACCATCTGAAAGCCACTACAGCTTGAAAAGGACCTAGGAAAACGACTGATGCCTCTGAGTGGTGGCTTACTCGCAGCTTTTCTGTTTCTGGCATTTATTTACTCACTCATTTTGTACTGAGCACCTATTATGTGCCAGGAAGAAAGGCCTGGCAACCTACGTTCAAAAAGCAGCCAATGAAAACCCTGTGCATCACAATGGTCCGATCCACAGCTGATCATGGAGATGGGGCAGGACCAGGCAGCGTTTTGTTCCCCTGTGCACGGGGTCACCGTAAGCCGGGGCTGACTCGACAGCAGCTAACAACGACGACAACAACAACGTGCCAGATATGGAGCTGGGTACTGGGGGATATGATGGAAAGGCAGGCAGGTCATTGTTTACAGAGGAACCTATAGTCTAGTGTCTTCATATGTTTTAATACTTTAGAGGAAAATATTTTACGAGGAGCACATATAGTGATTAAAAAAACGGGAGGGGAAGGTAGATAAAAGTGAGCTTTAAAAGTTTACCAATGGATTAGCTATTCTGAAACTACTTTTAAGTGCATGCTGGGGCTGAGTAAATAAGTCAGTAAGTGGTAGGTAACGGGCAGGTTTTACGTGGTGGGTAACAGGGACAGGTTTTGCACTGCCAGAGAAGGGAGCTACACACACATGGAGGGAGAGGACGGGGAGACTCTGTAACAGTGGGCTGGAACCAGAGGGAGCAGTGTGTGCTTATGGGTTTTAACATGTCCCTGGGTAGCGCAAATGATCAGGTGCTTGACTACTAATTGAAGGGTTGTGGTTTGAACCCATCTGGAGGTGCCTCAGAAGAAAGGCCTGGTGACCTAGTCCTGGAAAGTCAGCCACTGAAACCCTGTGGAGCACAGCTCTGCTCTGGCCCACGTGGGGCTGCTGAGTCAGAGGTGACTTCATGGTAACCGGTTTGGTTTAGAATCACTGTGATTGATTCCCTCATCGTACAGACAGGGAAGGAACCCAGAGCATGAAGCCACTTGCCCCCACCCCCGAACATGGGCCCAAAACCTTGCTCGACTGAGATTTGGGGCGGAGGGAGGAGGGAGGTTCTTTGACACTAGGTCCTGCCATTCCCTGTAAAATCTCAATGCTTGAAAACATTCCCTTTGAAACGCCATTATATAACCCATCTGTTTAATTACAGAATAAAGAGCAGAATCCTGAAGTAGCCAGCATTAACATCAGCCAAAGGATACCTGACAAAGCTCTGCAGCCACTTTGCCTGCTGCAGCCCTGGCTCTGGTTTGGCTTTCAATCTTGAACTCCTGAGTTCACATTCTGGTGGACACTGACTCGGCCAACAGCACAAGGACGTGGAGAACGCTCTTCACTGGGCACATGATTTTAGACTCTTTGCAGGAACAATAACTACTGCACCCTCCTTACATTTACACTCTTCTCCGTATTTTTTAAGCCCTTTTATGTGCGTTCCCTTTTAAGATTCTCAGGAGAAACCTATGAGGGGGGAAGATGGGCATCACTTCCCCCCATTTAACAGATGAGGAAAATGAGGCTCCAAGAGGTCCAGTGATGGGCAGAGTGGTTAACAGCAGAGACTCTGGCCTCTAACAGGTCTGGGTTTTGTTGTCACTGTGTACAGTGGAGTCAGTCTTGACTCATAGCGACCCCATGTAACAGATCAGAATTGTCCCATAGGGCTTTCTAGGCTGTACTCTTTACCAGAACAGATCGCCAGGTCTTTCTCCCATGGAGCCGTTGGGTGGGTTTGAACTGCTGACCTTTTGGTTAGCAGCCGAGCACTTAACCATTGTGCCACATCCTGTCTTTTCAGCTTCTTGGCTATAGGCAATGGATGATACCTCTTGGAGCTTCACTTTGCTTATCTCTGAAACGGAGGGAAAAGTATCTAACTTGTGGGGCTGTCATGAGGACGAAATATTTAAGGGGTGTGTAAGAACTCAGCCTGGACTTTGGCATGCAGTCATCACTATAAAAACAATTAAAGTGGGTGCCTCTTAAGGGGAAACCTTGGCCTCTTAAGAGGCGGTACTGCCCCCTGAAGGCCTTTGGGAATCTGTGGGGGCTGTTGCTGGTTGTCCCAATGACTGGGGATGTCACTGGCATTTACTGGGTGGCTGCCACACATGAAAAATGCCCCACAACGCATGAGACAGCCCCTCTGGTGACAATACCAGTTGCTGTTGAGTGGTGGCCCCATGTGTTGCAGAGTGGAACTGTGCTCCATAGGGTTTTCAAGGCTGTCACCTTTCGGGAAGATTGCCAGGTCTGTCTTCCGAGGCACCTCTGGGTGAGTTCGAACCACCAGGTCTTTGGTTAGTAGTTGAGCACATAACTGTTGGTGCCACTCAGGGAGTCCTGCAGTAACAGCAGCACCCTGTTTAGAGATATCGGGGCATTCACAGCACTGCTGATGTTTCTTCTGCAAGCGAGGTTCCTCCCTTGTTCTGCAGGAGAAAGACGTGGCAGTCTGCTTCTGTAAAGATGACAGCCTTGGAAACCCTATGGGGCAGTTCTACTCTGTCCTATAGGGTCTCTGTGAGTCGGAATCTGCTTGACAGCAACAGGTCTGGTTTTTGCTTTGGTCCCTACAGCAGAACTTCTCAACCTCAGCACTATTGACTTTTGGGGCTGGATAGTTCCTTGTTGTGGGGATTGCTCTGTGCACTGTGGGGTGTTGAGCAGCATCCCTGGCTTTTACCCAGAGGTGCCACTAGCACCCTCCAAGCTGTGACAACAAAAATGACTCCAGACACGGCCTGCCCACTGTCCCCTGGTGGGTGAAACTGCTCCAGGTGGAGAACCACTGCTCCAGGTAAACAGATGCTCTCTTTGGCTCTGGTACCAACAAAACACCCCAAACCCAAACCCCTTGCTGTTGAGTTGATTCCAACTCATAGCGACCCTATAGGACAGAGTAGAACTGCCCCATAGGGTTTTCAAGGCTGTAATCCTCACGGAAGCACTGCCACAGCTTTCTCAAGTGGAGCCAACGGTGGGTTCGAACCACCATTCGGTTAGCAGTCAAGCACTTAACCACCACGCCACCAGGGTTCCTTCTGGCACCCACAGGCAAAGAAACCTACAGGAGTGCAGGGGGAGTGCCCCTGCAACACCCTACGCCACCCTAGCCCCAAATCGGATCGCAGCAGCTGAAACTCCACCGTGGAAGCCCGAGTGGATCCGGGGATTTTTTCGGGCAGCCAACAAGAATGGTGCAAGGAAGGTCCCCGTGTCTGCCACGCAAGGATGACATTCCCCTGCAGCCAGGGTGCATTGAGACTGCCCCACACGTCCTCACTTTAAGCCAGAAGTGGGCTTGCTGCTCTATCACCAAACATCTGCTTCCTGGTGTGGCTGACATTTTTTTTTATACTTAAAAAAAAAAAAAAAAGGACTGCATTTTAAACTGCTTAGGTAAAAGGCAGTTTTTTTTTTTTTTTTTTTAGGTAAAAGGCAGTGAAGACAAAGCATTATTTATTCGTCTGCCTGCGTGCACCGCTCCGGGAAAGAAACACATGTGGAACGATTTATATCATGGATCTTGAAGCCTCTTCAAGGAAGGAGGGAAAAAACACGCATTTCTCTGCACTTCAATCAAGCAGAGGAGAAAAAAAAAAAAAGCCTTAATTGATCTGAGCGCCTCTGTTCTCTGATGCACGTCTTGTGTCCCCCACTTCCCCACTCTGACACCACCATCCCCAGATCTACCTCTGGCTTTGGGGGCCGGTGGGCAGGCACCACGGCAGCTGGGAGCCCGGGAGTGGTAACCTCGCTAATTTAATAAATGGACTTTGACAAGCTTAAATGGTTGTTTGGATGGATCCCCTCCTTCTCCCCCTCCTCCCCCGCCCATAACCTCAAATAAGAGAAATGAAATAAAATGCAAAACGCAATTGGCATCTTTTCCAGCCGCCTTCACTGGTGGGAGTTGGAAGGATGCTGGTGATGACTGGGGAGGCGGCGGGAGCGGGGGGGGCCTGCCCCGGCTAGCTCGGGCCTGGAGTGGCTGCTGCTGCCAGTTCCCTTTCCCTGGGCTTCTGTTTGCTTTCTCCCCTGGTTCCCCCTTCCTCCCTCTTCTTGTGGGGGGCTGGGGGGTGGACTTGAGCATTATTCAGCGCATTGCCAAAGGTGTCTTCAGCCAATCGGAGGCGATGGCAGCCGCTTGCACCTTGCTGACAGATGCTGTCAAAACACCCGCACAATCGGCGGCTCGATAATAACTCGAAAATGAGATACAAATGAGTGACTCCTTGTGAGTGGGAAGGCCTCATCTTCTTCCCAACCCTGCCGGCTTCTGCGTGTGGCAGGAAAACTCAGGGATGCCAGACATGGAAGGTGCTCCCCATCCGCCTGAAAGGGGTCCTACAGGGCTTCAGAACCATCCAGAATCCCACCCCAAAGGGATGCTGCACATTCTGGAAAGCAACTGGACATGCTGATGGATTTTCGGTGGTAATAGCCCACGGAAATACTTATGTAGTACAGGGGGTATTTACTGCCCACCAATGCTGGGGGGCTGTGTTATGAACCCCTGAAAAAGACAGAACTCTGGGCTCCCTCCTAGGATACATCGTGCCAATCCCTTGCCCCCTCCCTTCGCCCACTGCTGAGCTGCTGGGATGTTTTTACTCAGAGAGCCTGTTTTTTTCCAAAAACGTGGGCTGTTCCTCCCCTGGGGGAGCCAACATTAGCACGACTTGTTTAGAAAAGCACAAACAAGCCCCAGGGAGCACAAAGCGTGTGGTCAGCAGCCCCCCCCCCCCCACCATTTCCCCGGTTGGAGGGGGCTTGGTGGCTGAGCCTACAGGGAGCCAGGCACAGCTGTACCCGCCTTCTTGCTTGCCTAGGATCGTTGAGCCTCGTCAAGGCTGGGCCTGACCATGCAGGGCAGGGCTGGGCCTGTCCAGGTGGAACGGGGAAAGGGGGGCTGTAACGTTCATTCACTTAACGACACAGTTCGCCTCCAGAAATACCAGAGCACACGGCTTTCTTCCCCAGGAGGTTTAGAGGCCCTTAAAAAAGTCCACTGATTTTTTTTTTTTTTAACTGTTCTGGGTTGAAGCTGCTGCTTGGCTGTATTAACAGAAGCTGAGGGGACGGCTGAGAAGGGGCCACTCTGACAAAGCGATGGACAACTGTCTTACCGTGGAGACTAGCTTTCCTTCTGATTATAAAGCAGTGACCATGCTCGGTGCAGACAACCTGCCAAAAGTACAGTAACACAGAGAAGAAAAAAAGCCCCTACAAACTTACCAAGGAGTCCCTGGGTGGTGCAAAGGGTTATGTGCTTGACTACTAATAGAAAGGTTGGTGGTTCGAGTCCACCCAGAGGCACCTCGGAAGAAAGGCCTGGTGACCTGCTGTCGATAAGGTCACAGCCTTGAAAACCCTATGGAGCAGTTCTATTCCACACACGTGGGGCTGCCATGAGTCAGAATCCGCTCAATGGTAACTTTTTAAATAAACTCACCAGCAACGATCATTATTTTGAGTGCGCTTCCTTCCAGCCTTTTTCCTATGCCTAGTAAACTCTGTCTACTCATTGACCACACTGTATATACTATTTGATCTCTGCTTCCTTCACGTGATTGCTACATCAAAATCACTACTCCTCTCAGTGACATTCTTTATGACAGCTTTGATGTCCTCCTGGCATGCCACAGAATGGCTACTCCTGTTCAACAATCCACTTCGCTCATCCCCTGGCGCAGCTGAACGTTTATGGCATTCCTGGTTTTCCGCTGTCATAAACAGCCCTTCACTGAAGATCCCCGCACATAAAAATCTGCCCAAATTTCCAGTTATTTCTTTAGGATTGATCTTGAGAAACAGAATTACTAGGTCAAAGAGTATGAACATTTTTAAGCGTCTAGATTTGTGATGTCCCATATGGCAGCCATTGCCAGACTGTGACTATTTAAAATGAGAAAGAAAACTTTTTTGGGGGATATTTAGATTTAAAGTAAATAAAATGAACATTCAATTCTTCAGTTGCACTAGCCACCCTGTAAGTGCTCAATAGCCATTTGGGGCTAGTGGCTGCCATATTACATCAGATACAGAATATTTCTATCATTGCAGAATGTTCTATCAGACAGCACTGATCTTGGCACATACTACCAAAGCCACAGCATTGGCTAGTGTGGTTAGATAAGCTTGGCATCAACGATCAGCACTGGGTATGCCACCTTCTCCCCAACTGGCACTGTCTTCCTTCTTTCATCCTCCTCTTTCTACTTCCTTCTATTTATGATTTCAGTTGAGACTTCTCAAAACTTCCTAGCAGTGTACCATATCCTGAATGGGGGGGGAGAGTTAAATATACACACCTGAGGGGGAGTCCCTGGGTGATGCAAACAGTTAACATGCTCGGTTGCTAACTGAAAGGCTTGAGTCTACCCAGAGGTACCTCGGAAGAAAGGCCTGGTGATCTGCTCCCCCCCCCCAAAATCAGTCACTGAAAACCCTATGGAACATAGTTCTACTCTGACACACATAGGGTCACCATGAGTCAGGGTCAACTTGGTGGCAGCTGGCAAAAAAAAAAGGAAAACCTAGAACTTGACAATGATTGTTTTATATATGATTTCCCATCCCTGTGACTGGTTGTGGATCCATGAGGCTGTCGCTGGCTGATTTTCAGAAGCAGATCACCAGGCCCTTCTTCCTAGTCCATCTGAGTCTGGACGCTTCACTGAAACCTGTTCAGCATCCTAGCAACATGCAAGCTTCCACTGACGGATGGATGGTGGCTGTGTGTGAGGTACACTGGCCAGGAATTGAACCCCGGTCTCCCGCAAGGAGGGCAGGAACTCCACCACTGAACCACCACTGCCCCTCAAGAGATAAGGGGCCAGAATTCAGGGGCTGGCTCAGGGGATGAAGTGAGGACCCAGAGCTGATATGATGGAATCAGAAAGCCTGGGCTCTAGTCTCAGCTCAGCTACTTAAACTGGCAGTGTGAGCTGGGGCAAGTCACTCAACCCTTCTGAGCTTCGGTTATTCTCATCTTTAAAAGAAGGGATAAAAATATCACCTACCTCATAAAGTTGTTGTTTGAGACTTAACAATAGAACTCAAGTAAATCTCTTAGAATACAGCCCTGCAAATATGACTTATATTGAGGAGGATGATGATGGTGATGTCGTCTGAAATGCCTGACAGGTTCAAATAAGATGGTGGACTTGAAGCTTAAATATTACTACTACTATTAAGAACACTGGAGTCCCTGGGTAGTGCAAACAACTATTATGATCTGCTGCTAACCAAAGGCTGGAAGTTCAAGTCCACCCAGAGGCACCTTGAAAGAAAGGCCTGGCAATCTACTTCTGAAAAATCAGCCACTGAAAACCTTATGGAGCACAGTTCTACTCATGTGGGGTCGCCATGAGTTGGAATCAACTTTATGGCAACTGGTAGTAAGAACAGTAATTTTAGCTAAGGATTTATCATGCTTTTATTGTACTAAGCACTCAAAATCCTGATTCCTCATCAAAAAAGGCTATGAAGAGGTGTTATGGGTTAGATTGTGCCCTCCCAAAATGTGTATTGTAAAACTTAACCTCTATGCCTGTGGTTATGATCCCATTCCGGAATGGGCTGTCTTTGTTATGTTAATGAGGCAGGATTAGTGTAGGATTATCCTGAGTCACATCTCTTTTGAGATATAAAAGAGATTAAACAAGCAGATGGAGAAGCAGAGATGGGAGAAGACAGATGCCAAGCCACACAGAGATCTCCAAGGGACCAAGAAACGGAAGCTGAAAAGAGACAAGGATCACCCCTAGAGCCCACAGAGACAGAAAGCCTCCCCCTAAAACTGGAGCCCTGAACTTGGACTTCTAGCTTCCCAAGCTGTGAGAAAATAAATTCGTTTGTTAAAGCCATCCGCTTGTGGTATTTCTGTTACAGCAGCACTAGATGACTAAGACGTGAGGTATTAGCATTATCGCCGTTTTACAGCTGTGAAAACTGAGGATCAGACAGGTAAGGACTTAGCCAGGACCACAAAACCAGGAACAGTCTAGTCCAGGACTGAAAGCTGGTGCTGTGCGACAACAGAGCCCCAGCTCTGGCTGAAAGGGCTCTGCAGGGTCTCAAGGGGAGACCACAAAACCAGGAACAGTCTAGCCCAGGACTGAAAGCTGGTGCTGTCTGACAACAGAGCCCCAGCTCTGGCTGAAGGGGCTCTGCAGAGTCTCAAGGGGAGAGCACAAAACCAGGAACAGTCTAGTCCAGGACTGAAAGCTGGTGCTGTCCGACAACAGAGCCCCAGCTCTGACTGAAAGGGCTCTGCAGAGTCTCAAGGGGAGACCACAAAACCAGGAACAGTCTAGCCCACGACTGAAAGCTGGTGCTGTCCGACAACAGAGCCCCGGCTCTGGCTGAAAGGGCTCTGCAGATTCTCAAGGGGGGAGCACAAAACCAGGAACAGTCTAGCCCACGACTGAAAGCTGGTGCTGTCTGACAACAGAGCCCTGGCTCTAGCTGAAAGGGCTCTGCAGAGTCTCAAGGGGAGAGCACCCTTGTGGGACTGGGATGATGCTGGAACCACAGCTGGGACGGCCACAGCCCACAGCCCTGCCTGAGTTTTCTGGATACTGGACAAGGGCCTTTCCTCATGATGAAAGCCCTTTCCCAGGCCTCCTTTTCTGGTCAAAGGACAGGCTCACCCACAGGGGAGGTGGCACATAATAAGAGCCACACAGGCTAGCAGCCAGGAAGCCCCATTAAGCAAAGCTTTCGCCCAGCTACAGTGATAACTAATATTTGTAATGATGACCCAGGGCCGCAGGCCCTGAATTGCCTTCTGGATCATCAAAGATTCAATTACACTCCATTGAGTTTCAATGTTAAGTATATTCTATTATTTTCTAATTCCTTGGAAACTGGCCATCCATTGTATCAATGGTAACTCTCCATTAACCTGAATGGGTGGGTCTGTCAGGAAGGCCCATTGCTCAATTCAGATTGGAGGTGGTGTATACCAGTTTGTAAAGGATTTGGGGGTGGGGGGGGGGACGATGACAACACTGGAGTCCTGCACACAGGGAAGGCCACTGGTGGGAGGGAAATACAGCTGGGGCTGGGGCCAGAACCGGCTTTGTCACCTCTCAACCATTCCTGCTTGGAACCTCTTTTTCCTCATCTGTAAAATGGGCTGTATGATTCCCTTAAAGAAATAATGTTGTTGTTGTTAGGTGCTGTTGAGACAGTTCTGACTCATAGCAACCCCATGTACAACAGGACGAAACACTGCCTGGTCCTGTGCCATCCTCACAATCATTGCTATGTTTGAGCCCATTGTTGTACCCATTGTGGCAATCTATCTCCTTGAGTGGCTTTCTCTTTTTCTCATGTTACAAAGCATGACTTCCTTCTCCAGGGACTGGTCCCTCCTGATAACATGTCCAAAGTATGTAAGATGAAGTCCTGCCATCCTGGCTTCCAAGGAGCACTCTCGCTGTACTTCTTCCAAAACAGATTTGTTCATTCTTCTGGCAGTTCATGGTATATTCAGTATTCTTTGCCAATGCCACAATTCAAAGGCATCAATTCTTCTTCAGTCTTCCTCATTCATTGTCCAGCTTTTGCATGCATTTGAGGCGCACCCCAGTCCTCCAAGTGACGCTGGTGCTTTTCAACATTAAAGATTTTTTTCCCCCCAACAGATTTGCCCAATGCAATACACTGTTTGATTTCTTGACTGCTGCTTCCATGGGCGTTGATTGCGGATCCAAGTCAAATGAAATCCTTGACAACTTTAACCTAGTCTTCATTTATTATGATGTTACTTGTTGGTCCAGTTGTGAGAATTTTTGTTTTCTTTGTGTTGAAGTGTAATCCATACTGAAGGCTGTAGTCTTTGATCTTCATCAGTAAGTGCTTTAAGTCCTCTTCGCTTTCAAAAAGCAAGGTTGTGTCACCTACATAGTGCAGCTTGTTAACGAGTCTTTCTCCAATCCTGATGCCATGTTCTCCTTCATACAGTCTAGCTTCTCAGAGGATGTGTTCAGCACACAGACTGAATAAGTATGGTGAAAGGATACAACCCTGAGGCACACCTTTCCTGATTTTAAACTACATAGTATCCCCTTGTTCTGTTTGAACAACTGCCTCTTAGTTTATGTACAAATCCCATGGGAGCACAATTAAGTGTTCTGGATTTCCCATTCTTCACAATGTTATCCATAATTTGTCATGATCCACATAGTCAAATGCCTGTGCATAGTCAATAAAACACAGGCAAACATCTTTCTGGTATTCTCTGCTTTCAGCCAAGATCCATCTGACATCTGCAATGATATCCCTTGCTGCACATCCTCTTCTCAGTCCAGCTTGAATTTCTGGCAGTTCCTGTCGATGACTGCTGCAGCCACTCTTGAATGACCTTCAGCAAAATTTTATTTGCACGTGATATTGATGACATTGTTGGACAATTTCCACATTCTGTTGGATCGCGCCTTTCTTTGGCATGGGCACAAATACGGTTGTCCTCCAGGTAGTTAGCCAGGTAAATGTCTTCCAAAGTTCTTGGCACAGATGAGTGAGCACCTCCAGAGCTATATCCGTTTGTTGAAACATCTCAACTAGTATTCCGTCAATTCCGGGAGCCTTGTTTTTCACCGACACCTTCGGTGCAGCTTTGACTTCTTTCCTTAGGACCGTTGGTTCTTGATCGTATGCTACCTTCTGAAATGGATCAACTCGACCGATTCTTTTCGGTACAAATTTTTTTTTTTTTTACACAGTGACTGCATATTCCTTTCATCTTCTTTTCATGCTTCCTTCGTCATCCAATATTTTGCCCATAAAACCCTGCAAAATTCCAACTCAAGGCTTGAATTTTTCTCTTCAGTTCTTTCAGCTTGAGAAATGCCAAATGTGCTCCCCCTTTTTGGTTTTCTAACCCCAGGTCTTTGCGTATTTCATCATAATACTTTGTCTTCTTGAGCGGCCCTTTGAAATCTTCCGTTCAGCTCTCTTACTTAATCATTTCTTCATTCGCTTTAGCTACTCTGTGTTCAGGTGCAAGTTTCAGAGTCTCTTCTGACATCATTTTGGTCTTTTTTTTTCTTTCCTGTCTTTAACGATGTTTTGCTTTCTTCACGTATGATGTCCTTGATGTCATCCCACAACTCGTCTGGTCTTTGGTAATTAGCATTTGGTGCATCAAATCAATTCTTGAGATGGTCTCCAAATTCAGGTGGGAAAAACTCAAGGTTGTATTTAGGTTCTCATGGACTTGTTTTAATTTTCTTCAGCTTCAACTTAAACTTCCATATGAGCAACTGATGGTCTGTTCCGCAGTCGGCTCCTGGCCTGTTCTGACTGAAGATATTGAGCTTCGCCATCGTCTCTTTCCACAGACATAGATGATTTGATTCCCGCGTTTTCCATGTGGTATAGTTGCCATTTCCGTTGTTGAAAAAAGGTATCTGCGATGAATAAGTCATTGGTCTTGCAAAAGGGAACTGAAAAGAATGAGGTAGAGCTATATGAACTAAATCTGAAGGATCTCCGCTATGGATTAAACTGTGTACTCCAAAAAGGTATGTGGAAGTCCTAACCCCTTGTACTTGTAAAGGTGACTGTTGGAAATAGGGTCTTTGAAGATGTTGCCAGTTAACGTGAGGATATTCTGGGGTAGAGTGGGTCCTAATCCCATCAGAGTGGTGTTCTTACAAAAGAGAAGAGACACAGATACAGACAGGGAAGATGAGGCAGAGATTGGCGGGATGCAGCTACAGGCCAAGGAACGCCCAAGACTGCAGCAACCACCGGAGGCTGGAATAGGCAGAGGGATCCTTCCTCAGAGCCTTCACAGAGAGCCTGGCCCCGCTGACGCCTTGAATTTAGGCTTCTGGCCTCCAGACTGTGAGAGAATAACTTTCTGTGATTTTAAGCCACCATGTTCGTGTTGCTTTGTTACAGCACCCAGAGAAAATGAATACAATCTTCAAGACACATTTTAGAGGGGAGAAAAAGCATGGCGACACGAAAAAGATGCCACCATTTTTCATGTAAGCGGTCCCGAAGCAATCACATATGTTGTCTACAGGGTCACACAGGGACGAAATGCACAAAGATCTAAAAGGAGCGAGATTGAGAGAGAAGGCGCTTGCATAGCAGGTGTACAGTCGTTCAGCTCACAGCACCCCATGTGACAGGGCAGAATGGTGAGGGTTCAGTGAAGTATGAACAGCTACTACTAGGCTTAATTAAACAATACAATGATTGTGAGGATGGTGCAGGACTAGGCAGCGTTTCATTCCGTTGTATGTAGGGTCGCTAGAGTGGGAACCGGCTCGACAGCACCTAATAACAAACAGTGCCATGTTTGTAGGTCAAAGATGATCACATATTTATAGTTTAACCTGATACCTGTAGGCTAATGTGTACCCCAATAGCCGAGGTGGCCACAGAAGTGGTTGGAGGGAAGAGGGGAAATAAAACAAAACCAACAGAAAGCCCTGGGTCTCTGGGTTCACAGGTCTTCGCTGTAACGTCCTCTGTTCACTTGCTCCAGTTGAGGGAAAACCCTCGAATCTTCCAGAAAACAGCAGCTCACCACGCGCCATGGTGCTAAGAGCTCTGGGAGGTTTCTTGGTTAGGGGCCGTGGTTGCTTTAAATGTCTAGGGTGGCTGGGGCCGTCCCCACATAGAGGCCTCACAGAAACCAGGCTGCGCAGAGAGGGTCCCCTAACTGGGAGGAGGAGCCGTACCCCGACTCTGGGCTAATGGTGCTGCCCCGGGCCAGGAACATGGCGAACCTGGGACTCTCAAGTGAATGAATTTTCTTGAGACTTTCATGTTTTGGATGCTTCCATAAAGCCCTTTGAGATGACTGTAAACAGCCTGGGCTGGGGAGTCAGTGTCCAGCAATGGATTTACAAGAGTGCAGAGGTGAAGAGAGGGGAGGTGGGAAGAACAGCCAACAACCCTGGATTCCAATTCCAGCCCCACAAAGATGGAGAAATGTATGAAGAATCGAACCAAAATGGAATCTTGAGGCCAGCACGGCCTTTCCAGTTACATACAGTAAAACCCTTGAAAGCTGGAACCTGTGTGAGGCAGAAACCTGTCAGAGAAGGAAAACGCAACAATTTTCCACTAATAGAGAGCAACAGAAAAGTGGTAAGACTGCACTATGTTAAAGGCAGAAAACTCTCAGGACCAGGAAAAACAAGGCAGTCCTGGTGAGTTCTGGCTCTCAGAGGTAATTAAAAAACAAAACACTAAACGCCATCCTGACTTCCCCCCAAAAAACCCCAAACCAACTGCCATCAAGTTGCTCATGGAGCCCCATGTGTGTCAGAGTAGAACTGTGCTCCACAGGGTTCTCCACCGCTGATTTTCGGAATGGAAGTAGATCACCAGGCCTTTCTTCCTTGGCACCCCTGGGTGGATGCCAACTGCCAATTTTTTGGTTATTGGCTGAATGCGTTAACTGTCTGCATTGCCTAGGGACTATATAATAAAATAGTCTCTATTATTTACCGAGTGCTGACTTTGCACCAAGCACTAGGCCAAGGGTTCCCTAACTTCGTTGGTTCATGGTACCCTTGGTGTGTCTGCAATTTTTCTCATGGCACCCTAGGGCAAAAAAGAAACACCTAACCATCCCTTTATTAACTGGTTAGGTCTAAACAACTTAGTAGTAGTAGCTCACACCATCCCTGACAGATGCCACTGTTTCCCTTGAAAAATTACAACCGCCTGCGGCACATTTCACTGTGGCACCCCAAGGTGCCTTGGCACAGTTTGGGGACCATGGTCCTAGGCTAGCTGCTTTACTTTCACTTCCTCATTGAATCCCCCAAATGCCCTGGCAAGTGTGTGCTATGGTCCCCATTTTACAGATGCACACACTCAGGTTCAGGATGTCCCAGTCTCGGAGGCGGGAGATGGAGGCACGAGGATTTAAACACTGATCTGATGGACTCCCAGGGCTGCCACGTTCAGTTGTACAGGTTGAATACTGCACAACTCTTGAGGCTGCCACTTCCACAGACTATGACACTGCTGCTCTGAATCGCTGTACCTAAACATTAAAACCCATATTCGGAATTTGTGTTTGATTTTGCACAAAGCCTGTAGCTGTAAGAGCCCCTCTCTTTTCACTCAGCAGCTTCTTGCTTTGACTTCTGCGGTCACCTTACTGAACCCTCAGCCCACATCCCTTTCCCAGGCAAATACCCACACTGCCAGGACATGCTAAAGAGCACCAGGAGTTTCATTTAACCTTGGTGGCCAAGCGGCAGAACAACCAGCTCTAATAGAGTAAACTGCATCTAAATCGGTAGCATTTCAACCACAAGTGAGCTTGGCAGGGAAAAAGATCTACAGGTCTAAGTGGACCCAACAAGTATTTGGGCCTGAAATTTGCACTAAAGAAGGATCCAATTTAACAGAACAGAGTTTCTCCAATTAGGGTCTGCTGCCCCTCCAAGAGATTTGTGTGTGTGTGTGTGTGGTGTGTGTGTGTATGCACGTGTGTGTTGGCGGGATACTGGGGAGTAGTTTAGATATTTCTGTATGATAATTTTAAAAGTTTGTTTTTATTTATGCAACCTAACTTTTTAAAAATATGTCTATATACATGTATAACAGTACTGTGAAAAAATTTCCGATTTCAGTGATGGGAAAGTGGCCATTCAGAGTTCCTGGTAGTCTGAACACTACCCTGAAGTGGGGCCCTGTGACCCGCCCAGAGCACCCAGTTGTAGACATGGTGACCTCAAAAGACCTGTGCTGGAATACACTGCCTTACTCTGTGGGACTGGACGCTATGCTGTGTGGAACCTGTCTTTACACAGATGGTACCCATTTGCAACAAGAGATCAATTAGCCATATGAACAACAAAATGCTTTTCTCTTCCCAGTTCCAAGGGTAACTGGTTATCCATTTATTGACATTTCACTAAGACTATAATGCTAACTTTTATTTTTAAGTGACAGAGATGGCTTAATAGAATCACTAAGCGACGTTGAAGGAGTACTAGTTGTACAGTGGTTAAGTGCTCAGCTGCTAACCAAAGGTCAGTTATTCAAACCCACCAGCCATTCTGTAGGAGAAAGATGTGACAGTCTGCTTCTGGAAAGATGACAGCCTTCAAAACCCTTTGGGGCAGTTCTACTCTGTCCTATAGGGTTGCTATGAGTCAGAATCGACAGCAACAGCTAAGTGACACTGTGTTAAAAGGGGTGTTTGATGACAGGCTGAGACTTAGATAAACAAAACCTGATTGTGCTGAACTGCCAAATAAAGCCTGCAAGTCAGTATTTCTGTTCTGCACAGTGTCCTTACTTACGCAAGCAGACACTCCCGGCATTAGCATACTGACGTAAAGATACAGAAGCAGATTAATGATCTAAACCTGAGGCTACATCCTTCTAATATTAAAACTAGCATACGGAATTTAGTTTCGGCAAAACAACATCATCCGTCACACTAAAATAATGCTGTCCGTTTGAACTTTATTGATTTTAAATTTTGCTTGTGTTTAATTTGAAACCCTGACCTGGTGGTCTTACAGTCCTGTGTGAACATAAGCGTGAGTTGTCAGTTTACTCTGAGTTTTACATCTGTGCACGTTTCAGTAACACAATGATAAAACATAATGACGTCGACACAAGGCTTTTATTTTCTTTAAAGGGCTCTGTGCACATTATTCAAGCTCGAGGAACACTGTGATGGCAATGTGTGATTTTATGAAACGTTCCCTTAGAATATAAGCCCCGTTCAGAGAATGTCGTGTAATTGAGCCCCCTCACTGCAGTTTCCTCTGGTGAGGACCAGAGAGAGAAGGTAACTTTCCTAACAGCACACAGCTAGTTAGCACAGTTGGGAATGAAAGCCCAGCTCCTTGGCTCCTAGTGTAGTCTTACGAAGCACAGTTCTACCCTGACGCCCATGGGGTCGCCAGGAGTCTGAGTTGACTCAATGGCAGTTGGTTTTCTCCCTGGCTTCCTATCACAGTCCTAACATACTCTAGGAACCATAGGCATAAGCCACGATGCAGACAATGACTGCCCTGGGCCAGGAAGAATGCCAACTCCAATTCTAACATCATTGACCTCATTCCTTACGATAAACCAGACACAGCTGTCGATCTCGCCATTATACAAAGACAAGCACTGAGTCCCAGAGAGATGAAGTAACTTGTCCATGATGACTAAGTGAGTACGAGATGTCCTCTAAGACCTGGTCTCTGCCCTAAACGGTGAAGCTTGGGTATCCACCTTCCCCTAAACCTAGGCGGTCAGGTCCTTTCCTGGAGTTCATCCTTGTTTCTGTAACCCAGTATCCAGCCTCCTTAGAGATGCTCAGTAAGTATTTGCTAAACCGACGGGTTCGTCCTTCACTAAGAAGCAGTGCGTTGAGATCTCCCTTTTCCAAGGGAAGCTCTGAGACACGCAGCAGACAGCCACTGCTCCTGCTCAGAACGCTCTGAAGATACCCGGGGGACTGCGTGCTGCCTCTCAGCGCCACAATTATCGGCTCCAACAATGAGACCACGGCCGGCAGACAAGCCCAGACAAAGCGCGGAGACCTTGTAACTGAAAAGGTACTGAATGGCGCAGGCGGAGGTGTGAAAGCAAGGTGAGAGCAAGCACTGTGGCCGCCTGTGACTGGAGAGAAGAGACGGCGCGCACCACCACCTCACCCCTGGGACCCGCACACTCTCCCCTGGGCGCCCGTCCCACAGCCTGGGCTTCTGTCGCCCACTCTGGAATCAGCCCAGGCATGGAGCGAAACAAAATGTCACTTGCAATGAAGACCAACTTGGAAATCTTGGTCCCAGGAGGGAAGAAAACAACAACCAAAAAGAAACCCCCTTTTCATCCATCAAAAACCCGTTGCCGTTGAACTGATTCCAGCTCCCTGCAACCCGATGTGTTACCGAGTAGAGGTGCCCTGTGGGATTTTCTTGACTGTAACCTTTACAGAAGCAGACTGACAGGCCTGTCTTCTGTGGTACCACTGGGTGGGTTCAAACCACCAACCTTTAGTAGTTGAGAGCAAACCATTTGTGCTACCCAGGGACCATTTCTCAACTCTCAGCGTTGACTGTTATTTTTTTAAAGGGGAAAACTAAATAGGCTTCCCCATCAGCTCTGGGTTGGGACTGCTCCACCAGCCTGCCTGGCAGAGGGAAACAGGCAAGCCTTTCAGAGAGGGCCTTGCAACTGAGAAATTGTAGGCAAATACCTGCAGCCACTTACCCAACACAGATGCTGCTCCTGGGCCCGTGGCAGACATCACTAATCAATTATGATGCCATTACCTGCATAGCTGGAACACAGTCTCACACTCCTCCAGTACAGAAGTCTAGGTAGCCATGACCAACAGATTTGTGTTGGCTCAGAGGGCAGAAGCTACCTGCTGTGGCCGGCCTGGCCCAACCCCGTCATTGATTCATTCAACAAACTGAGGCCCTAAGAAGTCACACAACTGTCCAAAGTCAGACAACTGGTGTGAGACCGAGCGGGGGCCAGAATTCAGGCCTCCTGACTCCTTGCCTGGTGTTTTTCTCATTTGGAAAATCACAGTGGCTCCTTTCCAAGCTTACAGCCAACTCCCGATGACCGAGGCACAAGGACAGCATGAAAAACGAGAACTTGGATAACCCAAGCAGCTCATCTGAGCAAGTGTTGCTGGTCCTGGTTTGCGGAGCAGGAACTTTTACAGCCGCCGACCAACCCCCGGTGGATGTATTTGTAGGTAGAGAGCAGCATAATTAAGAAAGGAGAAGCGAAGGATCTGGAATAGGGTCTCTGCAAAGCAGGCCCCCCGAATGAAGGAACTATCACCCAGTTTGCATCCCCATCAAATGCCTCAGGGCTCTGTTTTCAGAGAAACAGGGAAAACCAAAGACCAAACCAGTTGCTGTCAAGTCGATTCCGGCCCATGGCAACCCCATGTGTGCAGAGCAGAACTGCTCCGTAGGGTTTCCAAGGCTGCGAACCACCAACCTTTCAGGTAACAGCCGAGCATTTAACCATCTGTACCACCCACGGACTCCTTCAACAGGGAAAGGTATGCTTTTAGAAACACAGACTTGTGCCCACCCTGCAGGTCCAAGTGTCTGCAGGGGCGCAGATCAACAAGAGCCCAAGGAGGTTACGTGCTGGTTTCTTAGCTCTCTCAAAAAGGGGTAGAGACACTCACTCAAATGGTATTTTCTCGTGCTGCGAACAACGGAAGTTTAATATTTTTTCTACATTCTCTGTAGTACCAGGGTCACGCTATTATATAAAAATAGATCCTGGGAGATAAAATATACTTTCTAGGCCAGTCTCTTCATTCATTTCCCTTGGTTCAATTAGCCTAATTTAAGTAACAAAGTGTATAAACTGTTTATGCAGCATATAAAAGTTGGGATAACTTCTCTCCCCCTAGTTTTCCTCCTCCCTGGGCTACTGTCTGCGTGGCTGCAGAGAGTGAACTTTCTTCTAACCAAAGAGCCAAACCACCTACTGCTGATCCCAAAGCCTGGCAAGTTCTCCTTTCTTGGATCCCGTGGACTTTACCACTGATACATTCTTGGGGTGGAAGAGTTTCATAGGGAGTGGGCCTGGCCTCTTATTCCATCAGGAATCCCATCTATAGCATCCTTAACAGTCATCCCAACCCTCACTTGATTACCTCTGGTGATGGGAAACTCACTACTGCATGGAGTAGCCTTTTCTAATCTTTTCTGGATTAGGATATTCGTTTTTTAAACACTTTTAATTTTCAGATAATTGTAGATTCACATGCAATTTTAAGAAATAATAGTTTCCCCCAGCAGTAACATCTGACATAGAAACCTGTTGCTGTCGAATTGATTCTGACTCATAGCGACCCTATAACTAGGGTACGATATCACAACCAGAAAACTGACATCGGTACAATCCGCTGGCCTCATTCAGATTTCACCAGTTTTACATAAGTCATTTGGGTGTGTATTTGGTTCCATGAAATTTTATCACACATAGGTTTGGATGAGGACCACCAGTTAAGATACAGAACATTCCATCAAAAGGATCCCCCTACCACTGTTTACAGCCTCAGCCACCTCCTTTCCTCTGTAACACCTGACCAACCACTAATCTCTTCTCCAAAATCCCTATAAATGTTGTCATCTCAGAAATGTCACATAAATGGACTTGTACGGTATGCAGGCTTTCGGGATTGCCTTTTTCGCTCTGCATAATTCTCCAGAGATTCACCCAGGTGTTTGCGCGTATCCACAGTTTGCTCCTTTTTATTGCCGAGTAGTATTTGACGGTACGGACGTACCACAGTCGAACTATTCACCCACTGATGGACATCTGGGTGGTTTCTAGTTTTCGGCCATTATTAATAAAGCTGCTACGTACAGTCATGTACAAGTTTCCTTTTTTTTTTTAAACAGCTTTATTGAGATATAATTCACATACCATCGAATTCACTCATTTAAAATATACAATCCAATGGTTTTTACTATATTTGTGGTGTTGAACGACGATCACCGGAATCAATTTTAAAACATTTTCATCAATTCAAAAAGAAACTCCGCACCTGTTAGCTATCACCCCCCAACCTTCCCATTCCCCCCAGCCATTAATCTACCCTCCTGGATGTACTGCATTGGGCAAATCTGCCGCAAAAGACCTCTTTAAAGTGTTAAAAAGCAAAGATGTCACTTTGAAGACTAAGGTGCCCCTGATTCAAGCCACGGTGTTTTCAATCACCTCATATGCATGCAAAAGGTGGACAATGACTAAGACCATGAAAGAACTAACACCTTTGAATTATGGTGTTGGAGAAGAATACTGAATATACCATGGACTGCCGGAAGAATGAACAAACCTATCTTGGAAGAAGTACAGCTAGAATGCTCCTTAGAAGCCAGGATGGCGAGACTTTGTCTCATGTACTTTGTACATGTTATCAGGAGAGACCAGTCCCTGGAGAAGGACATCATGCTTTGTGAAGTAGAGGGCCAGAGAAAAAGAGGCAGACCCTCAATGAAATGGACCGACGCAATGACTGCAACAATGGGCTTGAGCACAGCAACAACTGTGAGGACGGCGCAGGACCGGTTGATGTTTCGTTCTGTCGTCCATAGATAGGGTCACTATGAGTAGGAACTGACTTGAGGGCAACAACAACGTTCTGGACATTTCATAAAAATGGAATCATACAATTTTGTGGTCTTTTTTGGCTTCTTTGACTCAGCATGATGTTTTCAAGGTTCATCCATGTTGTAGCATGTATCAGAACCTCCTCGCTTTTTATAGCTGAGTAATTTCATTGTATGGACATACCACATTTTGTTTCTCCATTTATTGATGGACGTGTGTACAGGTTTTCGTGTGAACCTAAGTTTCCACCTCTCTGGGATAAAGGTCCAGGTGTGCAACTGCTGGGTTGTACGGGAAGCGTGTGTTTAGGTTAATAATAAAATGTCAGGCTCTCTTCCAGAGTGGTGGTGCCATATGACACTCCTACAGCAGTGTGTGAGTGACACAGTGTCTCCACCAGCACCTTGTGTTGCCGCAACTTTTTAGCTCAGCCATTCTGCCAGGTGTGCATTTGTTTGTTCTGACCCTTTGCAGAAACTGGATTCTGGGTAACATCTGCTCTGAGTCTCAGCCCTTCGGTCTCCTCTCAGGCTTTCCTTCTGTAGGCTGGCCAGCCCTCATTCTTCCCTCCTGATGGAGCCTGGTTAGCTCACGTTGTCCTCTCCTACAGCAAGGGGCCCATGTTAAAACCTTGATTCAAGATGTGATCATGCCCTGAAGGAGGGGGTGGGCATCAGGGATTTAGACCATGTGGTTCTGTTGAGCTGCATCCCACAGCTGGCTAATATGGACCTTGGAGTCCCTTAAGAACTGCAGATCCTTTTCTTTCACCCAAATAAAAAATATGCCAGCCATATTTGGGTTGCTCACTAGTGGAATTGATTCTTTGGCATTCTGTGGTTACTGCCTGGCAACTGGAACCTTGGCAGCGCAGTGGTTAAGGGCTCAGGCTGCTAACCAAAAAGTTGGCAGTTCAAATCTACCAGCTGCTTCTTGGAAACCCTTTGGGGCAGTTCTACTCTGTCCTACAGGGTTGCTATGAGTCAGAATAGACTTGACAGCAATGGGTTTTGACGGGCTAATTGTAATCACCCCCCACAAGTGGGCCCATCACTTGCTTAGAATATAGTTACCCTGAGGGCAACAGTGGGTGCTTTGAAACCGGCACCGCACTCGCTCAGCTCGCAGTCAGCCCGCGTTATCTGTAGACGAGGCACTGTGGTTCAGTGGTAGAATTCCCACCTTCCACGTGGGAGGCCCTGTTCGATTCCTGGTCAAAGCCCCTCATGTGTAGCCACCGCCCACCTGTCAGGAAGGTTTCTGTGTTGCTCTGATGCTGAACAGGTTTTAGCGGAGCTTCTAGACTAAGATGGACTAAGAAGAAAGGCCTGGAGATCTACTTCCAGAAACCATCCAATGACATACCTGTGGCTCACAAAGGTCCGATCCACAACCAGCCGTGTCCGGGATGGCGCAGGACTGGGTAGCGTTTTGTTTCATTGTGTCTGGGGTGCCCATGAGTCAGGGGCCACTAACAACGGCAATTTGTGGACTAGCCTTGATGAACATCACAGACATTCAAAACCTCAGGGGCCACGACTGCCGAAGACAGGCGTATTCTAAGGGCTCTTGAACAGATACACAAAAGGGTTAAAAAGGCACGTCTCCATCCCTTGAATTTACGCTGGAGAAGGCAGCGCAGAAAGAGCGTGACTGGGAGCGCAAATCCAACTCTGCCACCTGCTTAGGTTTTATAGCCGGGACGCCATCTGACTTGTGAGCGTCAGTTCCCCAGGGTGCGTAGGGGAGGAGCAAATGAAATTAGGGACACAGAAGCCCCACTGGTGGGTGGGCCTGGCAGGGCCCTGTGGTAGGTGCTAAGTAAACACACGGAGAACTTGCCAACAGTGCCTGGCTCACCCGGCAGACACACACCACTAAGGGACATCAATACAGCCAACGCTTACGTTCCTGCTGACAATCTGGGGCTAACAGATGCCCTGAATCAGGTGTGCCCCATGGGGATGCTCCCTGTAAGCCCCAGGCGCAGGCACACGCGTGGACAAATCCACTAAGAAGCACAGCTCTGGCACTGCCCCTTCAGTGAGGAGTTATCTGGGATGTGTACAGGAGCGTGGAGCAGGACTGGGAGTGACACGCTCAGGCTCAGAATCTGGCTCCAGGAAGAACTGTGGGGCTGGGTGGCTTCCAGCTCTGCCACTGTGTGGCCTCAAGCAGGTGACTGCACTGCTCTGGGCAGCAGGAGCACTTTCCTGAGAGGGCTGTCGGCAGGATCTGTATAACGTGCTCACCATACTTGCTGCATGGTGATGCGTGGTGACGCTCCTCAGTGTCACCAGCCATAGGCATCACTGTCACCAGCGTCATTGCTGTTGGCCACATTCAGGGCACAGCACCCTCCTTCCTCT
This sequence comes from Elephas maximus indicus, assembly GCF_024166365.1. Classification (NCBI taxonomy): domain Eukaryota; kingdom Metazoa; phylum Chordata; class Mammalia; order Proboscidea; family Elephantidae; genus Elephas; species Elephas maximus. Next base: position 11,894,116 of record NC_064840.1, read on the forward strand.
CTGATCACGCCCCGGGAGAGCTGCCCGGAGGGAGAGGCTCTCAGGAGCTCAGGGGATAAGGTGGGCCCCCATGCCCAGATGTGAACAACCAGCTGTGGTCTGCTTCTATCCTCTCCTGCCAGGTGTGCACCATCTCCACGGAGGCAAGGTCCTCACTGGATAATGAGCCCATTTTTTGTTGTGCGCAGAGCCCGCTGTGGGAGAGGTATCTGGGCTGGGGCTGGCGGAGGAGGGGGCCCGGACAGCCTCCTGCACACAGCCCCCGCCCCCGGCTTCTGAGCATGTCCCTGGGAGGGCACATGGGTGTACCCCGCACTTACAGTCCCACCGACTGCATCCAAGGAGGCTGGAGGGGTGGGGCCACGCTTGCGCTCATTTTTATTTTTTTTTTGCTCACTGACTTTATTTTACTTTTATTTATTTTTATTGCTATTGAACATACACACAGCAGAACATACACTAAGTCAACCATTTCTACATGTACAATTCAGTGACCTTGGTTACATTCTTCAAGATGTACAACCGTTCTCACCCTCCTTTTCTGAGTTGTTCCTCCGCCATTAACATAACTCGCTGTTCCCTAAGCTTCCTATCTACTCTTGCCAGTTGCCGTTGTCAGTTTGATCCCATATAGATAGTTCTTAAATGAGCACAGTGGCTCTCACTCATTCTGATGCCCCTTCCCTCCCAGCCAAGCTGGTGTCCCCCCAGACTGCCCTGTCGCCAAACATGGCACAGGACCCACTAGTTGCGTAGGTCCTAAATATAGGGCTGTCCTCCATTCCTCTCTCCATTGCTCCCCTCATTCAGACTGCCAGCAAGGCTCTGCAAACCCGTCCCCAACTGACTCCTTGCCTGCTCCCAAGGCTGACACCTGCTCCAGACCACGCCCCCTCTTGTCCAGGTGACCACAAACCCTTCTCGCTGGTCGTGCCTCATCCGCTCTTGTCCCTTCGAGACCAGTCCCCTCAAAAAGATCTTTCACAAAGACAAGTCAGATTCCACTACTCCCTCTGCTCAAAACCTCCACAGCTTTGGAAGAAAATCCAAACACCTGAAATGCAAAGGGCCAAGAGGAGCCCAGGCAAACCTGAAGAAGAACAAAGACACCAGAGATCGAGACCACAGCTACAAAGCCCTGGTAATTAAGACCGTGAGGTACTGGCACAGGGACAGACAAATAGACCAACGGAGCACACGAGAGTCCAGAAGCAGCCTCTCACATCCACAGTGACCTGATTTATGACAAAGGCAATACTGCAGAGCACAGAGCACAGAATGGTCTTTTCAATAAACAATGTTGGGCCAACTGAATATCCACGTGGAGAAAAAACGTACCTGGATCTCTACCTCATGCCACACACAAACATGAATTCCAGATGACTGCATATCTAAAAGTGAAAGGTTAAAGCTTCTAAGGAAAACACAGGAGAGCAGCTTCATGACCCTGCAGTGGGCAAGGATTTCTTAAACGCGACCCAAAAAGTTCTAATCCCAAGGGGAAAAAACAATAACCTGAGAATATTAAAATAAAGAGCCTCTGTGCATCAAATGATAAGGAGTCCTGGTGGCACAGCGGTTAAGCACTCGGCTGCTAACCAAAAGGTAGGCGGTTTGAACCCCCCAGGTGCTTCGAGGGAGAAAGACATGACAGTCCTCTTCCATAAAGATTTACAGCCTTGGAAAACCGATGGGGCAGTTCTATTTTGTCCTGTAGGATTGCTATGAGGTAGAATTGACTTGATGGCACTGAGTTTGGTTCTTTTTTTTGGTGGGGAGGTGAGGGTTCATCAAGAGACACTATTAAGAGGGTGAAAAGCTACCCACAGACTGGGAGAGAGCCTGCAAGGCATATACCCAGGGATATCTTCTCATAAGAGAGAAGATAAAGTATCTTATTTGTGTAATTAAAACTAAAAGACAAAAACAACAAGCTAGTTCTCTGACTCCAAGCCTTGACTATTTTCTTTTAGGGTCTGGCTCATCTTCACTAGGTCTTGTGTTTCACTGAGAGGAGGAGCTGGCAAACTTTTCCTGTAAAGGCCCAGACAGCAAATATTTTAGGCTTGCAGGCAGTTCGGTCTCTGCCGCAACTACTGAACTCTGCTGCTGTGGCGTGAAAGCAGCTGTAGAAAGTCCGAGAACAACCGAGTGTGGCTGGACATGGCCGATGGATGTGACAGCGCCCGTCTAGGGCCCTCCATAGAGGTGTATCTGGTAGATGACCTGGGTAGGGGAGGGGCCGTGGTCACAGCCCTGTCCCTTCTCACTCCAGCCCCTTACAGAGTTTGGCTGAGTGCAGCTTTCCCTTCTAGAATCGTCCTGCTGGCTCTTGGGAACTGCCCACGGCTGCTGACTTTTGCAGAGCTTCTTCCCTGAGGGTCTGGGGAATGGGAAACCCGCCTCCCCCACCTCACTCAAGTCTCTGCCAAGAGCACATTAAAGGGCTCACTGTGGCTTTTGGAAAAGAATTGCTAACAGCCAGGGGTTGCCCGGGAGGCAGCCCTGGGCCTGTGCAAGGGAGGAGTGCAGGCGAGCACGCTGTCCTGGGCCCCGCCCTGCAGTCATGGTCACAGTGAGAGGAAATGAAGAGGAAGGAGGCGAGGGATGGACAGACGCTGACCAGTGAGTGAGGCGCACCAGGTGCGCTGGGGACAGGAGATGCAAGCCGTGCAACTAAGGCCCGCAGACACCTGTTATGAACTCACCCATTCACATCCTAGCAGGTGGTTCACACCTCCAAAGAATAACAAAAAAACAGACGCTCAGGATGAAAGCAGAAAGCTCTCCACCTGCAGCTGCCGGCCAGCCTGTCTGTGGCAGTGTCCACTGGCCGCCCAGAGCTGACACGCTCTGGGGACAATTCTAGGGGGCTGAGGTGCGGCTCTAGAGTGAAGGAGGCCTGGCTAGGCCCCTGCAGAGCTGTGTGACCCTAGGCAAACTCCTAACCCTCTCTGGGCCCCCATGCCTTATCTGCATCAGGATCCATGAAGCAAAGCTTAGCACAGTACGTCTATGACTCAGTGGGTATTACGGAGCGTGCTACAGACCAGGCACCACGGACATGGCAGGGAATCAGACAGTGTCTGTCCTTATGGTCTGGGGACACTAAGCAAAACCACCACACAATGACAGTGAGCTATGCAAGGGCCACTGTGAGGTGGGCTAGGGTGGACTGGTAAAGTGGCTGTGGGAGAACAGGCAGGGGTCAGCAAAGGCCTTTCATTTTCAATAGCAACGATCACAGCACACCCTCACCACGCTTACTCTGTGCCAGGCACTGTCCCCATACCACTGCCCTCTGAGGTTGTAGGTGGCATGGAGGTCTATGCCCGTTTTCCAGATGAGGAAATGGGGGCACAGAGAGGTTAAGTAACCTGCCCAAGGTCACACAGCTTGCGAGTGGTGGAGCTGGGATGTGAACCCGGTGGGCTGGTTCAGACCAGGAATCCTTAATCTTACTGCACTGTCGACGTGAGCTACGCTATCATTATTACCCAAAAAATGATGGTTCTAAGTTGTGGACGTTTTTCAAATCGAGGCCAGCCTTTAAGGTACAGGATCTGTGAACGCTGTTACCCTCTACGAGGTACTTCGAAGTGGGCCACTTCTCCTTTGCTCTGGCTGTGGGCGAAGCTGTCTGCTCCCTCACATGCCACATGCCTGAATGTGCACTTGCAAGGCTGGGGCATCCCATGTCTCTCTCTCTCACACTTCCCCTTAGCAGACAACATGGCAAGGTTCAGCCAGGGTCTCACCTCACTGACAGACTCTCTCTGACCCAGAACCCAGCGAGGGGGAGAGGGTTACACTGGGGGAGGGCTGAATCAACTCAATGGCATTGGGTTACAGGTTACTGTTGGGTGCTGTCCAGTCAATTCCAACTCAGAGACCCTACAGGACAGCGTAGAACTGCCCTATAGGGTTTCCTTGGCTGTAATCTTTACGGGAGCAGATCGCCAGGTCTTTTCTTCTGTGGAGCCTCTGGAGGGTTCAAACCACCATTCAGTTAGCAGCTGAGCACTTAACTGTTGTGCCACCAGGGCTCCTTCCATGTATACATACATACATACATATATATATAACCCATTACAAACCCATTGCCAGTGAGTTGATTCTGACTCACAGTGATCCTACAGGACAGAGTAGAACTGCCTTATAGGGTTTCCAAGGAGCAGCTGGTGGATTCGAACTGCCAAACTTTTGGTTAGCAGCCAAACACTTAACCACTGCACCACCAGGGCTCCATATATACCTATATAGATATACACACACATATGTACTGATAGAAAGGAGAAAAAATTCTGCAGAGAACCTCAAAGGATTCTTGTCCATCCACGAGCTCAGCACTGCTGTTAACGGCACAGGCTCTGTCTAAAGTCAGACCTGTCCTGGGTTTGAATCATGACCCCGCTGGTTTTGTGTCCTTGAATAACCCCCATTAACGTTTAACTGCCTACTGTGTACCAGGAAACCCTGGAGTTGTAGTGGCAAAGAGCTACGGCTGGTAAACAAAAGGTTAGCAGTTCGAATCCACCAGGCGCTTCTTGGAAACCCTATGGGGCTGTTCTACTCTGTCCTGTAGGGTCGCTACGAGTTGGAATCAACTTGATGGCAAAGGGTTTGGTTTTTTTGGTCGACTCTGTACCAGGCGCTGCACCAAGTGCTTCATATGCGTAATCTCATTTCATCCTCTTAACAGTCCCTGAGGCAGCCACGTGGTGAAAGCCGGGAGCCAGCTGGCCGAGTGGCTGGGAATTCAGGCTCCAGGGCTGACGTCTTCACAAGGGAATGGAGTCGACAAGAACGATGCCACAAAGCTGTTGCAGTAAGTGGACTTGTAAAAGTGCAAAGCACCGTGCCTGGCACAGAGGTCAGTCTTGGAAAATATACATTCTAATGATAAACACCAACGCTTATTACTACATTACCATCATAGTGTCGTTGTCGTCAGCTGCCGTGAAGTTGGTCCCTGCTCACGCTGACACCATGCACGACTGTTGTGATCCCTAGGGTTTTGGCTGGCTCATTTTTCAGTAGATTAGCAGGTCTTTCTTTCTAGTCCATCTTAGCTGAAGCTCCGCTGAAACCTGCCCAGCATCATAGCAACACGCAAGCCTCTGCTGACAACAGGTAACAGCATATGTTTCCATTACTATTACTATTTTATGAAGGGGGAAACTGAGGCCCAGAAGGAGGGAGGGAGTGGCAGAGAGAGGACTAGGACCCCCGTGTCCTAATCCACTTCTCTGTCTACCCTCTGAGTTTCCTAAAGGTAAGTCTTGAATGGTCCCTGATGATGATCCCGCAGAAATGTGGACGTCCACCGCCTCTCGGCTCTGGCCTGACTGCTTCTGGGGGGCTGAGTGTTTCAGTGCTGGACGCTGGTGCAGGGAGGCTTGAGGGAAGGCTGGGGGCCCACAGGAAAGGCCCTTTCAGCAGCTGAATTCTCGTCTTCCGTGTGGGAGGCCTGGGTTCAATCCCTACCCAGTGCACCTCACACACAGTCACCACCTGTCTGTCAGTTGCTAGGATGCTGACCAGGATTCAGCAGAGCTTCCAGACTAAGACGGACTAGGAAGAAAGGCCTGGTGATCTATTTCTGAAAGTCAGCCAGTGAAAACCCTTTGGTCACAGCAGTCCGATCTGCATCCGACCAGGCGATGGTGCAGGACCAGGCAGGGTTTCATTCCACTGTGCATGGGACTGCCATCAACTGAAGCCGACTAGACATTAGCTAACAACAACTGCCTCTGGCTTGGGCCAGGAAGCTGCAGCCCCAGCTCACCTGTGAGGCTCAAGGGGGCAGGTGAGCTGCTGCCACCAGGGGTCAGTCTTTAGAACCTTGACCCTGCTCTCCCCCAGCCCCTGCCCTTGCACCTACACACTCCAGGTGCCACCCACTGCCACTATCTCTTCCCCCCTTGGTCCTCCACTAGACAAGAGCTCCACGAGAGAGCAGACTGTGTCTCTCCTGAAATGCCCAGACGCCCGGCACAGGACCTGGTCTATGTGACACACCTGTGGTACAGTGGTCCAGCCGGAGGAAGATGGCTCCTTTTGGACACATGACAACCACACAATGGATGATGGAGACCAAGGCCCTGGGACACATGAACTTCCATTTAAGCCCTTGTCCACTGTGTGGTCCCAGGTAAGACAATGCACCACCCTGAGACTCAGCTTCCTTCTGAGGGTAACAGGGGTGACAGGATTGCTCCCTCCAGGGCTTCTGAGGCTTAAAGGAGATGAGAATGCACAGTGAGGCGTTCAGCACAGAACCCGACACCTGCTAGCACTCCAGAAAAGGGAGTTGTGGCTTTTATTACCCCTGGTAGGAAGACCCCTCAAAACCTGCCTGGCAAAGTGGGCCACACTGGGTCCCCTACACCCTGAAATCTTCCCCTAGCTAATGACCTTTGCCGGCCAGTGGCTTTGTCTGCAACACCAGCTTTGGCTTTCCCTGGACAAGGTTGGTCTCCTTGAGAAGGCTCACAGCGCCCCCTGCTGGCCGCCACTGGGAGCTGCCTCAGCCCCTGCTGGAGCCAACAACAAAAGCGAGGTAGTAGTGCCCCAAAACAGGGTTTATGAAAACTACCACCAGAACAATGGCAGAGTGAAGTGACGCCACCTGTGATTATGTTCGGGGGACACTAATCCCCTGTCTCCTAAAAATAAACATGAAACATGAGCTTAAACAAAGCATGCTTCCATTGCTGCCTTTTGTCTCCCTGGATCAGTGCCATCCTAAATGTACTGCGGAACCGAGCGGAACTGTTACTTCGGCGGAATATGACTTCCTCAGCAAGCCTGCTTGGATCTGCCAGTTCTGAAACTGGACGCTTTTTAAACAGCAGATGCACATTACAATGAGCAGGCGCACGCGAGGCTGAGGATACACACCTTCTCCTAAGGACAGCCACACTTTTTGCTCTAGATGGATCTACCTGGTGCAGGGAGCTGGAAAATGTCCCCCAGGGTTTGGCTCCATCTCCCCAGGCTGTTAAGGCCATGCAGGGTCCCTGGGATCCTCTCTGCGACCTCTGGTACTGAGAACCTTGCAGGGACCAAGTCTTTGCGTCAGCATGCAACAAACCCCGTCCATTAAGGAACTGTAGGCCGACGTAGGTTTAGAATAAAGAGGGCAGACGGACAAGGATTTTTGAAGCAACTTCCCCAAACAGCCTCCCATTTTTTATACCAATGAGTGAGAGCCAAGAGGTAGGTTTTACACCAAGATGATTCTTTAAGTTTCCAAAACACGGGACCATTTTGTCTCCACATTTTACCTTGCAAGCTGATAAGTGGTAATTCTAATAGGGACTTACCTCCTCTGAGCTCCAGGCCAGAAATCAACAGACACAAGTTGGAGTAATGAGACCTAGTACGTGCTACCGTTAAGTTTTCACCCAAGATACTGTAGGTCACTGAAACACGCTTAGATCCCAGCTAGGCCTCGACGGTTGGCTGGGCTGGGGCTCGCTGCCTCTGCTGTCCCTTCTGAGGGCCAGCTGGTCTCCCTGCACCACCTGATATGTGCCATCACCCAGGAGTGCCCTGGCTGGAAACCTTTTCCTCTAAGTCCCTTCTTTAAGTCCTTTCTTTCCCTCAGGGCTTGGTGCTGGGCGACACCTAACTCACAGAAAAACCACACAGTGTCTCAAGCCAACACAGAGGTTGCAAACTAATGGTCCAAGGGCTGTACTTGGCTCACAGACTGTCCTATGCAGTATTATGCGTATTAGCTGCCAACTCATTTCCTGTAAGAATCCAGAATGTCGTTTCTCTTTGAAAACGTCAGAGGACGTGGTCCTATGGAATCGGCACACCTGCCTCGCAGCACAGCTGGGGGTGCAGAGGTACCAGCCTGCTTTACCGCTCCCATCGCCTACTGGCCCCTGAGAGAGCTGAGTTTTCCACCCCTGTGCTGCAGCGAATGCACTCTCATTTCAAAAGGGGCTCCCCATGGACAGCAACTGAGACCAGTGGTCCCCAAGTCTGGCTGGATATTAGAATCGCCAGGGGAGTATTTACCCAAATACCAATGTCTGGGTTCCAACCCCGACAAGGGAGTCAGACTCTGGGTATGGAGCTGCAGCAAAGGTTGTTGTTGGGTGCCATGGAGTCAATTATGACTCATAGTGACCCCACATGACAGAGTAGAACTGCCCCATGGGGTTTTCTAAGCTGTAATCTAGCCCTGGTAGAGCAATGGGTAAGTGCTTGGCTGCTAACCCAAGGCTGGTGGTTCAAACCCTCAGCGGGATAAAGGCCTGACAATCTGCTCTCATAAAAGATTCCAGGCTAGAAAACCCTGTGAGGCAGTTTTACTCTGTCAGGTGCAGTCACTAGGACTTGAAAACCAACTCGATGGTACCCAAGAATAACAACAATCTTTACTGGAGCGGATGGTCAGGTCCTTCTCCCACATTGCTGTTGGGTGGGTTTGAACAGCAAACCTTTAGGTTAGCAGCCAAACACTTAACCATTGTGCCACCAGGGCTCCGCCATAGCAAAGGTGGGTTTATGAAAGTCCCAGGTGATTTGAATGTGCAGCAGAGGCCGAGAACTGCCGACATAAACCATAGGAGGGAGTCTGGTGGTGACGAATGTCAGGTAGGCCACCAGAGAGCTGGCTTCTAGCCCTCGGGGCTCCTGCCCCTCCCAGGGGTTGGGGACGGGGATGGAGAAGGCTGCCTGCCCTTTCCTGCCCGCTCTGAGAGGAGGGGGCCTAGCTGTTTGGATTTTTCTCTGCCCAGTGCTCTGGGACCAGCCTCTGAGGTTAAGGGTGATAAATCAAAGGCAGTCAAAAGCTGACCTTTCAAAGGCTACTGCGCTGGCCTGCAGCGGAACCATCCAGGGCCCAAAGGCTGCCTTCCCCAAAGCTCCAGCAGTTTCTCTGCCCGACCACGGGTCCCTGAGATGACATTGGCGCCTCTCACCTGAAGAGCTCGCGGATCTCCCGGCTGTGGGCCTGGAAGGGGATGTTCCGCACCAGGATTTTGGAGGTCGTCTGCTTTCTGGCCACTTGTTTCTTCCGAGTGGATGTTGTGGCTGGCCTGAAGGGTGCAGGGGAGAGGGCACAGGTTATCTGGGGCCTAGCTGCTCCTGCCTACACGGACTGCACCCCTTTCCCACCCGGAACCGACGTTCCTGTCTTATGTTCAGATGAAGGATTCTGGGAGTTTGCGCCCAGGGGCTCAGGGACCAAAGAGGAGGGAGGCAGTCTTCCCCTGGGGGATACGGATCATAACCCTCTTCACCCCAGAATGCCTGCGAATGTCCAGCTGACACACCCCATCCTTGGGTACGCTGCCCTCCATCTCAGAGACTCCGGGGCTATGAGTGGCTTAAAAACACAAACCCCGTTTTTAGCTGCTAAGTTCTGGGGTACTTTGTTACGCAGCAATAGCTAATGAACACGATTCCGCTAGCTGCATTTTGAGGGCTCAAGGGCCACCTGTGCTGACTGACAGTGCAGATACAGGACATGTCCATCGTGACAGAAAGCTCTATTGGACAGCACTGCTCCTGAATGTCAACCTCCCAAGGAAATGCACCTCCAGCCCTTACAGCGCCTCCTACACGGTACGGAATGACGAAGTGCGTACGGGCAGGAAGTGAGAGTTTGCGAGGCCGACTGCAGGCTGGCTCCCTGGAGGAAGCGGATCGAAACAAAAGGTTGCCGCTGTGGCCGAGTGCACTTATGCCTGGCACTGTTCCGGGCACAGTATGTAAACCTTCTGGTTATCCCATTTTACTGCGCAGGCAAAGGCACTGCTCAAGGGCACACAGCTCCGAGATTACAACCCAAAGCTGTGGGGGCTCAGCCTGGGCTTCCTCTTTGATGCCACAGTTCTGGAGGCCCGTTAGACTTCCCAGGACTCTTCATGCCAAGCCTTCCTCCCGCTAAAGATGTTCCACATTGCACACACTGTGATGGGTGAACACCACCAGAGACGGTCTACGCTGGCTTCACAGGCCCCGTTAGAGAAGAGAGGAAGAGGGAAGAGAAAGCAGCAGCTCCAGGTCAATTCGCTGGCAGCTAATTTGCTGAACGACCAGAGCAAACGACTGACTTGCTGAAGACGTGCAAATAAATATCTTAAACCAGCTCTAGGCCCGCTGGAGGCGGTCGCTTTATCACCTGAGGCAGGTGGATGATAATGACAAAGACAATAATAATAGTGGCGTACAGGGGGCACTTGTTCTGTGCTGGGCACTGCTGGGAGCACCTCAAGTGTATTCGTCCATTTAGATGTATAAGTGGGTGGAGATGTTGGGGCAGAACGGAAACGCTGAAAAAATACCACAGCGCTTCCGGAAACTGGTCATTTGGCAAATTGGTCTGCTTCCATCTCTAACGTCTACTGAATCTCTTTCAAATTAATGGGAGGCCGTCTCTGGGCACTGTTGTCCAGCTCAGAGAAAGAAAGGCCTATAAAGGCAAAGCCCTGCATTTTATAGCCTTTTCTGGTTCGTCTGAAGTACTGGCAACTTGGGACTCTTCCTTGGCTTATTTATATCACCAAGGTGAGAACGATCTGATTGCCTCTCCTGCACTGTGCCTTTTGTTATAATAAATGGTATTAAAACGTTTGCCCAAATGGCTGTCCCGGCCCTGTTCATCAGGGAAACGGGTGTCGGAGTTGGGCAAAGGTGACTCCACCTTAATGACGAAGAGCCTCAAATGGTGAGGGGCTGGAGCGGGGAGGGCTTAAAGGGCGCGAGACAGACTCCAGGGCAGCCAGCCAGAGCAGAGAGACCGGCTGGCAAGGGGAGAACACCAAGGACTCACTTGATGGCTCTTTCCGAAATCCGCAGTTCCAGCTTGTGGCCGTCCACGACATGACCCTACAAAGTAAGATAACACAGCTCGTCTGTCTATCTTCCTGGAATGCTTACCACATCCTTGCCCTTCATCAGAGAGAAGCCTGACTGAAGGGCGACACGGGAAAAGGAAACACGGAGGGAGGACAGACTGTTCCCAGGCAGAGGGGCTCACCGGAACTGAGTAGAGATTGGCTTTTCCTGGAAATCGCTCAGGCTGAGCCCGGCCGCAGCTGGCGGTCAGAGAGACCCAGGCCTCCAATGTTCTCGAGCCGTGAGTGGGGCTTGACCTTCAAACCATTCAAGGGGCAGAGAAGTGGGGCCTGACCTTTAAACCATTCAACCGGCCTAGAATTTTCCATCGTCTATCAACATTTTCAGGCAAAGGAAGCCCCTGAGGTCTGGCCGGCAGACCGAGTTTGGTTTAGTTTGTATGCTCTTTAAAAAAATTCTGAATTGCAACCAAGTTGCTTCTGAAGCTGGGCTCTACCATCAGTACCTCAACGCTGAACTGGTGTGTTAGCACAGTTACCCTCAAAAAGCCCTGATATGTCTGATAAAATACAACACAGACAGCTTCGTATAAACAGTTCCGCACAGCAATACATACACGTGTGCACACAGCAACGTACAGGGATATAAGACTGCAAAGTATGCCGAGCGGAATTTTACAGAGTCTTTACATGAGACAAACAGATGGATCCCTGGATTCGGAGAGCTCAAGTTAAATGAGTACATGATGTCTAATATGAAAGCTGGACTTCCAGGCTCTTAAAAAACAGTAAACAACAAAAACCATAACAAAACAAAAAACACAGATGACCTGGTATCCCTGGGGCCCACCTTCACATGAAGCAACAACCGCGGAGGCCAAGAAGTGGCCTTTTAGACAGGGCATGAGAACACTGGCTAACGTAGGCCTGACCTGTGTACTACCTACATCACCTGCCTAGGCACCTGAGTTTGCGCCCCCAGTGTAAAGTCCTGGGTGGTGAGATTGGTTAACACGCTTGACTGCTCATCAAATTTGGAGGTTTGAGTCCACCCAGAAGCACCTCGGAAGGCCTGGCGATTTGCTTCCAAAAATCAGCCACTGGAAACTCTATGGCGCACAGTTCTACTCTGATACACACGGGGTCATCATCAGTTGGGTCAGCTCGATGGCAATCGTTACTCTCTCTTCCTAGACTGTCTTCCCCCAGACCTTTGTGGAGCTGACTCCTTCTTGCCAATTAAACGAACAAGGCCAAACCTGTTGCCATCAAGTCAGTCCCAACTCATGGAGACCCTACGTGTTAGAGAGTAGAACTGCTGCTCCATAGGGTTTTCTTGGCTATAATCTTAATAGAAGCAGAATGCCAGGCCTTTCTTCCGTGGTCCTGCTGGCTGACTCTGAACAGCCAACCTTTAGGTTAACAGTCGAGGGTAAACCGTCTGCACCACCCAGGGGCCTTTTTGTCAGTTAAATGTCAGCCAAACTGTTACCTCCGTAGAGATGCCTTCCTTGACCACACAATCTAGAGTTGTTGCTTCTCCTTCCCCCATGACAGCACCTGCCTAATTTCTATCCAAGCCCCTACCATGGCCTGATGGTGTGTACTTAGTCAGTGGTGCTCCTCCATATAAGCAGTGACCTTGTCGGTGCCTCACCAGTCCCCCCCAGGCCTAGCATAAAGCAGGCGCCTGGTGCATATTTTTGGATTGAATGAATGACTTATAGCGTCTACAGGATGGGTAGGGAGGGTTTTCATTTTTCTTGGGTCACAGGCCTGGCCCGCGTACATTTTCATTTTGGAGGGTGGCTGAAACCCCTCACTGCTTGTCAAGAGCCTCCACTGCATCAGAACCCTGCTTTACCTGGAGCTGTCTGAGAGCTTTCTGGGCGTGCTCCGGCTTCCTGTACTCCACAAATCCAAACCCCATGGAAAGCAGTGCTCCTGGAAGAGAGAGATGGAGATCAGCTAGCGGAGAAGCGGGAGGGAGACGCGGAATGAGCACACGGTGAAGTGCAAGGGCTCCCAGGCAATCTGGACCTTGGTGTCATTTCTCTCTTCACGTTCCCCTTCATCCCCCCAAAATGGAAGCTCCTGGCTTGCCTTTCAGTAGTAGTCGTCTTGAAGAATCAGCCACGAGGTTATAAAACCACCACCTGAGGCCTAGATGACTGTTAATTAACAGATGATTGACATGATAATTAACTTCATAATAGAATTCCGCCTTTGGGGAGGGAGAGGGAGCTAACAGGGATGACCACTCCTATGACAAGCGCCAAAGCCGCTGTGTGTGCAGTCCTGGCGTCCATACACAATGCATAGCATGAATACACACGGAAAAGTCACATGCCCAAAGACCAACTCTTCATGAGTATTGCCAGCCGGCCGACTGCTGAGTTTCAGAAAGGTCAGAGAGGGAAACCTCTGGTTTCCTGCTTCTAGGTAGTGAGTAGCAAGAGTTCAGGTAGCAAAGAAGGTCTCAAAATTTTATCAGAAATGTCTGGTTCCTGACTTCAGATACATCCCTATGCGTGTGTGTGTTGCGTGTGTGTGTGTGTGTGTGAATAAAAAGAGCTGGCAGGGGAGGGGGAGAGAAGTCCTTTCACAGGGAACTAAAAAATATAAGACCTCTCGTTACATCTCGCGAGGCAGTGGGGCTTCAGTGGTAGAACTCTTGCCTTCACGCTGAGGACCCAGGTGCTTCCCAGCCAATGCACCTCTCGTGCAGCCGCTTCCCAGGCGTCGGTGGACATTTGCATGTTGCTGTGATGCTAAACGGGCTTCGGTGGAGCTTCCCGACTAGAACAGACGCGGAAGAAGGGCCCGGTGGTCCACTCCCCCAACTCGGCCAATGAAAACCCGAGGTTTGATCTCCGACTGACCACGGGGATGGCATGGGACCTCGTTCCACTGTCCTTGGGGTTGCAGCGAGTCGGGCCAACTCCATTCACATTACAACAGTTACGTCTTGCCCTTTTTGACACAGAATTTACTGCTTCTTCCCTGCATTTTGTACAAGTTTGTTACTTTTATTCTCTATTTTTTCCACAGTTGAAGAGGATTGGCTTAAGTCTAATGGGTCCAAAACGGTCTCTAACTCTGACTCACTCAGCGGCTCCTCTCTTTCCCCCTTCCTGCTGTTTCTGAGACCTGAGGATCTTAACTCTACCAGCTTGCTTGCACTCCATTCAAAACCCAGCGTTATAGGACAAGGAGAGCCAAAAGTGGCAGAAATTCCATTAATTGCCCAAACGTGGTTCTGCTGGCCACAGGAGAGAGGCGCAAACAGAGCTGTTGTTTGACAGGCAGTGCCACCCTGTGGTGACGTTCAGTGTTTGTTCTTCAGCTGATCACTTGAAAGCTCTCCTGCGCTCAAGGTTGTCAGCTGGTGGGGGTGATGTCGGTGTATGACCCTGAAAACATGCACACGGACTGCCTAAGAGGCAACTGTAAGAGAGTCAAGTTCATCTCCCCGGTCAGTGACACCCTGCAGATGCCCTCTCGGCCCTTCTCCATACCCTGGGGAGCACTGCAGAGCGCTGCCCTCTGGTTCCCTGCTGGGTTCAGTCAATGGGAAGCTCTGATCTGAGGCTGGAGGGTGCAGGAGAGGCTGGGGTCCTGATTCCTTCCATGCCCCCCGACTCCCTTTGGCATGGGTCTAGCAGCGAACGTGTGCAACCTGTACCCTCTGCTCTGGCTGGCAGCTCTGCGGCTCCAGTCCTCAGGCCCCTTCGGGCTCAGCAAGGTGACTGGGGTTCTTCCCGCAGGGCCTGCTGCCTGGCATGCCCCGGGGGCTCCCTGAGTTCAGCCTGCACCTTCATTCCACACACCCCTTCTAAGCCCTGAGCAGAGTGCTGGTTCTGCCCTGCTGCCACCTGAACCGACACAGACACTCTGTCTAGATTCCCCCATCGGGGGTAGATGGGCCCAGGGAGCAGGGCTCGCTGACGGCGGCCCCGGAACACCAGTGTGTGTGCTTTAAGAGTTGCTCAGTACACTGAGACATCAGATAACTTTTTAAGGCATCTTCAGAGCACCCCCAGGCTCCACGGGGCATCAGGCTGCAGAGAGTGACCCTACACCCACGGGGATAGGCCTGAGTGGAGCTGGTGACACCTCAACCCACTGGTCTGGGTGCCAACCTCTGCCCAGCCTGACTCACCCCTAGGCTTCAAGGATTACTTCCTTCCTGAGCCCCCTGCGACTCATCCTTTCTGTCATGGGCTCGGTACTTAGCTGTCTTTTCTCGGGTCCCAAACTCAATCCAAAGCTCCTGGCAAACAAGAACAAAAATCAAACCCACTGCCATCGAATCAATTCTGACTCATGGCAACCCCATGTGTGCAGAGTAGAACTGCTCCACCGGGTTTTCAAGGCTGTGGTCTTTCAGTAGCAGATTGCCAGGCTTTTCTTCCAAGGTGTCTCTGAGTGAGTCTGAACCACCATCTTTTTGGTGAGTAGTCGAGCGCAAACCATTTGCTCCACCCAGGGACCTCTCCTGGAGAACAAGGACTCCCTCGCTCCTACACCACACACCTGCTTAAAACCCTCCATGGCTCCCGCTCCTTCTAGGAAAAAAGCCCAAACTCTTCAGCCTGACATCCACACTGCTTTGATGTGGAACCTGCCTACCTTTCTGGGTGCTGTTCTTGCCTCCACATACTCACTGCTCAGCCAGGCTGGCCTCTGCAGCCTGCTCCTGCCTGCTTCCCCCGCACACTCACTGCTGTCCTTCAGGCCCCCGTCTGGCCTGGAGAGCCCTGTGCTGTGCTCCTGTCCACCAGGGCCTCTCTCCAGCACACAACTCGGCACTGTCCTCTAACCACCAGCGTATCTGTCTTTCCAACCAGGCTGAGTATTTTGTGAGCGGGGACCACGTCTTCTTCAATCTTGTGTCACTAATGGTGCTCGCCACCTGGTGGCCCCCAGGAACTGTCTGAGGGATAGCACGGGGGTCTCTAGGCCTGATTGGTGTTTGAAGGGTGGTGGGGACAGCACGCAAGTAAAGGACGCAGGAGTGGGCTGCAGAGGCCAGCGGGCTGAGCGGAGGCAGCAGAAACACCCAGACCTCTCGGCAAGGAGCCCGGGTGGCACAGTGGTTAAACACTTGGCTGTTAACTAGAAGGTCAGTGGTTTGAACTCACCAGACACTTGGTGGGAGAAAGATGTGAGAGTCTGCTTTCCACCTTGGAAACCCTATGAGGCAATTCTACTCTGTCCTATAGGGTCGCTATGTGCCAGAATCAACCCAACGGCAACAGATTAGACCTCTCGGTCACTCAGCTCTGTGGACCTAGTAGGAGCTTAGGACACAGGGAAGAGGTGACTCATGAAGCATCCCTAAAAAGGGGCTTGGGATGGAGGCTGCACGGCTGTGACAACCCATGGGCTTACTCCCTTTCCGTCGTCTTCAGGAATCCAGGGCAGAGAAGAGCCAGAGCGGAGGCCAGGAGACTGGCGACAACACTGCAGCCAAATAGAGGATGAGTGTGCCTCTGCTCAGCCCAGGCTCCCAGCAGCCAGGAGGTGCGTGGTTTGTGCTCAGTGCTGTGCTCCCAATGCTCTATGTCTGGGTTATTTCCCTTGTAAGGGAAGAGGAAAACCCCGGTATCGGTCATTTCCTTGGAAGCTTCCAGAGCAGAGAGGTGCCGGGAGGAGGGGCGGCTTCTACCACTGAATGGGGTCAAGCCTGCCTGCCCACTAAATTGCCCTGCTCTGAAGCCATCTCTGACGGTCTAAGGGGACAAAGAAAAGCTGAGACTTAGAAGAACCTGATGTGCTTGGCTGCTTCTACTGAAAGTCAAGAGTCTCTGAGGGATGCAGAGAGTGGGACCCTTTTAGACAAGTCAAACGGGAGTTTTGGGGTGCTGCTGCTTCAACAACAAAAGAGGACCTTCGAACAACTCAGGAAAGGAGGGTGAGAATAGCCGCACGGCTTGAAGGATGTAATCAACGTCACTGACTTGTACGTGTAGAAATTGTTGAACTGGTGTACGTTCTGCTGTGTGTATTCTCAACAACAACAATAATTATTAAAAAAAAAAAAAAAAGAGGACCTTCAAAATAAACAAGCGAGAGTCACCGCTCCTCACGCTGATACACAGTTACATGGTCTCCTTTGGAATCAGTACTTTCTAGCTTAGGGTTCAGAGGTAATACCTGCTTTGTTCTTCTTCCTGGAAATTGAGCAGCTCTTCACCATTCCCACTTTGGAAAACACCTGGAAGAGAAGGTCAACGTGTGTCAGCAGCACTTCCAGGCTAATCCCACCACCCGTGTGGCCACATCTCGAAAGACAAAGGCTGCGCACCCAAGCACGGGCACGGAGAGGCAGAACAGACGCACAGCTTCCACAGGGGCTGCGTTCACCGTGGGCTAGGCCTGCGCTAAGCCCTTCCCCAATCACCTCATTCGGTCCTCACAGCCACCCTCTGAGTCAGGTGTGTTCAGGCTCCAGAGCCCAGGCTCTTAACCACCATGCAGGTGAGGGTCCTGGTCAGACCCTGTGGCCCCCAGATTTCCCATACTATCTTGGGGTTGCAAACCATTTCAAAGCACTGGATGATAGCCTACTTTAAGAAACTTGGTTGGTCCCTTAGAGCTCCCCATAGTGACAACTGGGCTGGCGTCTTGCTCCAGTTAGAGAGGAAGAAATGAGGGCACAGAAGAGTCAAGAGATTTACTAAGTATCATGTAATAGCTAAAAAAAAACCCCCAAACCTGGACCCATGCGACCCATACGGTTTCCAAGGAGCGGCTGGTGGATTTGAACTGCGGACCTTTTGGTTAGCAGCCATAGCTCTTAACACCACTACGCCACCAGGGTTTCCAATAGGGACGCCAGGTGTAAATTTGGAAAAACAGGATCTTCTGACCCCTGCATCCTGACCCTTCTCACTGGCCCCTGCACCTAATGCCAAAATAACTTAAATAAAACATTTTAAAGTCACCCCTAGACTTCAGGGACTACTTCCTTTCCTGAACCCCCCGCCACTCAACCTTCACATCACTGACTTGCTACTTCGCTTCCTTTCCTTGTGTCCCAGACTCAATTCCAAGTTCCTGGGGAACAAGAACAACAAAAACACCCAAACCCATTGCCATCAAGCCCATTCTCACTCATGGTGACCCCATGTGTGCACCGTAGAACTGCTCTATAGGGTTTTCAAGGCTATGACCTTTCAGCAGCAGATAGCCAGGCCTTTCGTCCAGACACCCACCCCATGTTCCCAATCTTTTCTCCCTCTGCCCCAGGCAAAACCCAGGTCTGTCTTGTTCGCTGCTGTTTTCAGTACCACAGAACAGGGCCCAGGGAGGGCAGGTGTCCAGCAAATGGTCACGGAATGAAGGAAGAGGAAGCAGAGGGGCGGGAGACTCCTGATGAAGCCACTGATACCCGCACAAACACCGGCAAATACTAAACCAACACCAGAAGCAACAGCATTTACCAGGCTTTTATATGCCAGGTGTTGTTGCTAAGCTGCTGTGGAGTTGATTCCAACTCATGGCGACCCCATGTGTGCAGAGTAGAACCGTGCTCCGTAGGGTTTTCAAGGCTGCGACCTTTCAGAAGCAGACCATCAGACCTGTCTCCTGAGGTGCCTCTGGGTGAGTCTGAACTGCCAACACTTCGGCTAGTAGTCGGGTGTTTAACCCTGCCATCCAGGGCCTCCTCGTATATGCCAGGTACTGTGTCCAATGCTTTACTGAGATTATTAATCTCATTCCTCCTAATCAAATCCTTAAGAGTCCAAGAGTAGGTGCTATTAACATCCCCATTTACAAAGGGAGAAACTGAGGCAAGGAATGGATAAAGGACTGGCCCAAGGTCATGACGTTAGCAAGGGGTGACGCCAGGATCCGAGCCCAGGCATTCCAACCCTTCACCACAGCCCTATTCTCTAGAGCTTCTAGAGTGCCTGTTGCAGCTGTATGGCCTCAGGAAAGCGAACTGGCCTCTCTGAAGCTTGGTCTCCACATCTGCAGTATGAAGAAACTAGAGTAGGTAATTTGGGCTGTGCCTTCCAGCTCCAGAACTGTTTAATTTGGAGAATGCTCTTAGGCTGAAGGTTGGGCTCCCAGGAAACAATGATTTCTAATAATGATGGGCCCATATCAGACCCAGAGAGCCTGCACCCCAGAAAAACAAAAACAAAACTGCAAGTTGGCTTGACATATTCAAAGCTATATACGCTTTGGACACTACTGATGTGTGCCTCTGTTTAAAAACACAACAAAAACTGATTCTGGAAGTAGCCAAAGAAAAGGCCAAGGGTGAACTTCCAATTGCTCAATAAAGAGAATCTTTGCTCCTTACAATGCTGCTGTGTTTGGTCCAGTTATGTCTGCTGCCATGCTGGGTGGCAAAGAGGCAGTCACACCACAGAGCCTTAGCCAGGTGGTCTCAGAGTAGCGGCTCTGACCTCATGCCTCTCCCCCATCCCAATCTTTTCCTTCAGATACACGCTGGGCCCCTTCCCATCACCCACTGCGTTCCTGACTCCACAGTTCAGAGGACACCGTCTTCCCTCCTGAACCCATCTACAGAAGTTTAGAGCATGCAGAAATTTCTAGAAACCAGGAGCTCAATCCTTACGGCCACCTTTCTTCCCAGAGGCAGCTCATGGCTGTCAACCCACTCGTATCCATTTGCTGTTTCATTCACTCACTCATTCATTCACTACTCACTTGTTCACTCAAAAACGTCGGTGAAGTGTTTTACTTTTTGCCAATCCCGGCTTACAGAAATGAAGAGTCTCCCCCATACGGAATCCCAGTCCAGTGTGGGAGCTTGCAGACCCAGATCCTCTATGCCCATGGACCCCTGCAGTATATGGTGGGAGCTAGAAGTAGAGGCCCAATTCTTTCCAGAAACCTCAGCCCCCATTGATCTGGCTCTTATCAAACACCTACTCCGTGTTCTCAATCCTTTCTCCCCATGCCCTCTTCCCATAAATTCAGAAATCTCACCCACCTAGGGCTCCTGGAGACACACACGCCGATATGTCTCCTACATGTCCCCTCTAGCCAGGAGGACTGTGATGACATTCATTTTTGGGGCATTTACATCACAGACTCAATTTGGGGGATTTGTTCTGTACATACATAATCCTAACACTGACTACAACTTTTTCCGGTCCCCACACTTCCCTAGACACGCTGATATGCCCCCTCTCGCCCCCTAGTCTGGGCTTGCTGCTGCTTAAGTCTCTGGCTGAGGGGTCAACTCGACATCCCAGTAGAGACACGAAGGAGGTGTCTACTGGCTGTTGTTAAAACTACATGTGATCATGAGTCACCTTCTAGGTCATGTTTAAAGGCAGAACAAAGGCAGTGAACATGGAGTTTCCCATCCCACACCCCGGCCTTCCTCCCAGCTGACAAATCACTCACTTCCTTCAGTGTCGCCTCCGTTGTGTCGAAGTTGAGATTTTTAATAAACAAGGTGCACCCTGGAAGGCTCTCTTCTTCTTCCTCCTCTTCTTCCATCTTTGCCGAAGAGTCATCTTCTCCCCGCTCCACTGGCTTTTCACCTTCTGGAGTCTCATTGCCTGGTACTAGACCCCAAAACAAATCCGTTAAATGACGTCTGATTCCCAAAGATGGACTCAAACATACCAACGATCACGAAGATGGCGCAGGACTGTACATGATGCCGTACACAATGTTGCCACGAGTCGGAGCTAACCCAACGGCAACTAACAACACAACAATCTGCCTAGGTCCCAGGGCCTGAAGCGCAGAACCTGCTAGATCAAGGGGGCTCTGCCTCTGTAAGCAGCATCAGGAAAGCACACTGCAGTTCTCAACTGGTGCCGGGCTTCGGGAACTCTGGAGAGAGGGAGAGACAGAGACAGAGAGAGAGACAGAGAGAGAGAGACAGAGAGAGAGAGAGACAGAGAGAGAGAGAGACAGAGAGAGAGAGACAGAGACAGAGAGACAGAGACAGAGAGACAGAGACAGAGAAAGAGACAGAGAGACAGAGACAGACAGAGACAGAGAGAGACAGAGACAGAGAGAGAGACACAGACAGAGACAGAGAGACAGAGACAGAGAGACACAGAGACAGAGAGAGAGACAGAGAAGCTGTCCTGTCCCGTCTGCGTTTTAAAGGGGGAAGGATATGAAACAACCTTAAACGGACTAAGCCAGAGTAACCGGAACTCCAAAATAAGTACTACGCGGACTGTTGCATCGAACCATGGCTCCAAGCAAAATACGTTATTTTTCCTGAAAACAAAACAAAACAAAACAAAAAACCCCGGCACTTAGCGAACTTTCAAACTAAAAGAATAACTTATAACTTTTCAAAAGTTAGAAAACGGGAGCAAAACTTAGACTGTTCTAAATACCCCTTGAATCTAAGAGAGATTACACCCATGAAGTTTCCCATATACCATGGAGTATTTAAAGGAGTATATACATACGAGAGAGTGATTTTATCTCTACACAAAGTATTAAAACCAAATTACACATAATAGTGAAAAACAAGAAACAACAACAGTACTAGATGTTCACAACAGATGAGGAAAGTGACAGTACCACCAAAGGTGGAGTAACACGTCGCCATTAAAAACAATGTTCCCGAAGAATGTTTAATGACACAAACGATGCTTATTAGATACAAAATTAAGAGAAAAATTAAGATACGGTACTTAACGTACAATAAAGTTATAATTTTGTACACACTATTTCTGAGAAACACATGTGCATGCCACACACGTGAGAAGAGATAACAAGGACCACGCAGTGCATTTCCTTCCCATTATTTTTGGGGAATAGGATTATGGGTGGTTGTAGCTTTCTCTTGTCAGATCTACCCCTTTGTACCATTACTGCCTCAAGGAACAGCATTGCAGGGAGAGGGAAGAGCAAATGCGTAGCTGTGAGTCACGGAGGGCAGATGGGGCCGGAGTGCAGGGAGCTGGGGGGGAGTGGGCAGAGCTTGGACGGGAGGGTTCTCAGGGGCTGGACCAGGCCGGCCCTGCTAAGAGTTTGGTTCTCATCCCAGGATGCTGGAAGCCTCGCAGGTTGGGGCAGGTGGCACCTTGACCTGAGAAGCCCCACTGTGAGGAACTATGTTCAGTCTGGTTCATCCCCCAACTTCCCCAAGTCACACGACCAGGGCCTGGGTACAAAGCCGTCTCCACAGAGAAGGTCTCTGAAGCTATGTTCGTCTCCCCCAGGAAATAAAAACCTGTCTCAGCAACTCTTCAGGGCAGTCTTCAGACTCATTATCTAGGCAGTGGGCCTGAGAGTTAAACCCTGCACACCCCGACCAGCAGTGGACCCAGGAAGCAGCTTTTAAAGGTCCTAGAGGCAGCCCTGACCACACCGCGGATGGAAACAACCCTTCTCCCACGCACCAGTAACCAGGGGTCATCGACTCGCCTACCAACTGCTGGCGATCCCACGTGTGTCAGAGCAGAACTGTGCTCCTTAGGGTTTTCAAGGGCTGATTTTTCGGAAGTAGGCTGCCAGGCTCTTCTTCCAAGGCAACTCTGGGTGAACTCAAACCTCCAAGCGCATTAACTATCTGCACCACACACCTTTACTCAAATACTTCAAACGTCTATATGATCCAAACGGGCTTCTTAAGGCTCAAATCCAACCCAGTCGCTCTCAGCGCCCGGCACTGAAGTCGTTTCCCCTGCCCTTTCTGATACAAGCCTAATGCTTTCAAGTCCTAGTTAAGCTTCAACCGCTTTGTCATTAAACACCCCTTTGAAGCCCTTAATGGAAATGGCTACAGTGATAATGGTGTCTCTTGAACATCAGTTGAACACGCAGCCTTGCACCCCTGGCTCTCCCTTGGGGGTGACCACAGACTCCCACCCCAGGACAAAAAGGAAAAATTGCCATAAAGGCCCCTCACCCACCTAAGACAGGAACACAATTTCCCCGACAAGGGACTCCATGGTGTGGCCATTTGGACTCATAACCCAACTTTCAAAGCAAAGCAGGGTGTACTAAAGTACTACTACTAACTGGGAAGAAAAGCTATGCAACAGCCAAGATCAGGTCCTGGCTGAGAACTTCAACAGAAAGGAAAGACATGACCTTCGAGGGAATTATATTTCCACCCCACTGGCTCTCTCTGGCATTCGGCATTCCAGAGATGAAAAGGGAAAGGAGGGGACATGACTGGGCCCCCAATGATGTGCCTGGCACTTTGGTGGATGCCTTAAATATACCAGTAAACCAGGTGCTGTCCAGGCGACTCTGACTCCTGGCGACCCCATGTGCATCAGAGTAGAACTGTGCTCCATAGGGTTCCCAATGGCTGATTTTTCTGAAGCAGACAGCCAGGCCTTTCTTCCGAGGTACCTCTGGGACTCCAACCACCAACCTTTTCGTTAGCAGCCAAACACCAATGCCTACGCCACTCAGGGGCTGGGCCTTAAATATACTATCTCCATAATGACCACAGAACCACACCAGATGGGCAGCCCAGGGAAGCCTCGGTGAGCAGCTGCACTGGAATCCGAAGTCTCAAGCACCTTTAGTGGGTGAGAGGTTCGTTCACCAGAGACCAGACCAGACCAGACCAGACCAGACCAAACCTGTTGCCGTCAATTCCAGCTCAGTGACCCTATAGGACAGAGCGGAACTGCCCCAGAGGGCTTCCAAGGCTGTGATCTTTATGGAATTAGATTGCCACATCTTTCTTCTGCCAAACAGCTGATGGGCCCAAATCGCTGACCTTTCAGTTGGCAGGCAAGAGCTTTAACCACTGCACCACCGGCGCTCCTTCTGCAGACCACAGAAATGCCTACGATTGAGGGTGCGGGAGAGCGCAGAGTTCACGCTCACACCTGATCTACAGTGGCAGCCTCTTCTCGGCACCAAACAATTGCTGCCACGTGGCAAGGCCCGCCCGGTGTGGGCAGATGCCCAGAAATTTCTAGAGAAGCTGAAAATTCAGCAGTTTATGAGAAAACACTGGTTTTTAAATCTTGGCAACTAGCTCAGAGGTGTGTGACTTGTGAACCAGGCAGTGGTCAGCAACAAAAGCAGCTCCTTGGGGCTTCCATGCTCTGTCCCCTGCACCCAGCCTGCCCTCAGGCCTCTTTGCACAGGGAAAAGGCCCATTCCCCTCCGTTGTGCTCTGTCTCCCAAACCAAACCAAACCCGCTGCCCTTGAGTCAATTCCAATTCATAGCGACCCTACAGGACAGGTTAGAACCGCCCTATAGGGTTTTCAAGGAGTGGGTGGTGAATTTGAACTGCTGACCTTTTGGTTAGCAGCCGAGCTCTTAACCACTGTGCCACCAGGGCTCTGTCCTCTGCCCAGGGGCCTGCAATCCAGATGGTTCCAAAAAGCTTCACAAAGACACAGCTCAGGGCAGCCCAGCAACTCTCAGCATGGCCAGACTTGACCCTGCCATGACGTTTAAGGTTACTGTTGGAGCTGAGGTACTATTGGCCAGCACCCCAGGATCAGATGAACCCCTGCTCCAGTGGGCCGGCCACCCTCAACCCCAGCCCAGGAAGAATGGGTGAGAGGACTGAAGGGCCTCGTATGAGTCTTGGGGGCCCAGGACTATTAGTTGGGAGTTCCAGCTGGCCTGGGAGCAGACTCAATCGGCTCCTCCCACTTCTAATAAACCAACCAACACGCCTGGCAGAGGACAACCAAGTAGGGCAACACAGCCAGGCGGGAGGAACACCTCGCTTGGAATGAAAGATGCTGAAACGCTCCCTGGCCTTCCTCCAGGAGCACAGGTCCTGGCCGCTTCCAGAGACGTCTGTTCTTCCCCTTACCTCTCCGTACCTGTGAGCCCCCCTCCCCGGAAGCTGGAAGAACTCACAGGGTGAGGGCGCCACAGTACTGAGAGATCTGCTGACAAAAGGGGCCCGATGGACAAGTCACTCACCCTCTCTGGACTTCCTTCCATCTAAAAAGAGAACGACAACAAGAGCGCCTGCTTGCAGGCTGAGTCTGAGAATTACTTCAGACACCTGCGAGCACAGTGCCTGGGCTAACGGTGTTGCTGTCACCTGCCTTGGAATCAGCCCCGACTCATGGTGACCTTAGGTATAACAGGATGAAACGCTGCCCGGTCCCATGCCACCTTCATGATCGCTGGTAAGTAACAGTGTTATTCCTAATGCCACCCTTCCTGCCCGCACCGCCCAGCCAGGCCCGGATGAGAAACCCAGGGGAAAGTGTGGCAAATCCCTAACCCTGCGGCAAGGAGAGACAAAACAGGCCGGCACAGGGAGCCCGCAGCTCTGTTCCCACCTCTCCCTACAGGGGCTCCCCCGTGCTGGCTCCTGAGGACAGCGAGCCCTACACCTCAGAGGCTAGGGACCCTGGGGACTATGTTCTTGCTACACCCCGACAAGGACACAGCTCCCTGGGAAGAGCTCTCGCTCCCCCCAGGCCAGGCCAGGTCCTGCTGTACAGACGCTTGCGTTCAGACAGGTGCAGAACCCAGGTGCATCAAGGTGAAGGAACCAGAGGGCGTTGGACAAAACACCTCTGCTCCTGGCCGCACAAGAAGAGACCAAGGAAAATCTAGAAAGAAAAACAAGGTACTGTGAAACTCACAAAGATGTTTGCCAACAAAATCAGGCAGCAGAAAGAGGGGAGTGAGGAAGGAAGCAGGAATGGGCCAGGGGGTGAAGTGGGGGGCTTAAAAGCAAGGTGGGTGGGAGGAGGCCGGGGGACCAGGGGAGAATGTGCTTCCATCTGTGGTTTGTACAATCCAATCCAGTCACGCAGAGCCACTCGGGGCTTTATTATAATCAGGTCGTAGAATTTCCCGCGGCGCCCTCCCCTCCACCAGCTTGCCGCACCGAAGGCTGACAGCAAAGACTGTTATCAGTTGCAAGCAGCTTTCCAGGAACTCCCCCCACTCGGAGCCCTTTATCTGGAGGTGAGGGTCTTGGTTGTGGGGAGATAAAACACGCTGTCCCCTTCCCTCGAGACAGGTGCTGAGAACAGGAGAGCTTTCCAGAAAGGAAGGGGGTGGGGGTGAAAAAAGGCGAAGTCCACTCTCTCCCTTCACGCTGTCTTCCTTTGCTTCCTCTCTTCCTCCTCTTCCCTCCCTGCAGGAGACCCAGGGCTGCGGCTGGCAGAGCCCCCAGCCTGCTCCTCACAGGATGGACGCAGGAACAATGTGAAGTGGACAGGGTGGGAGGAGCCGGTGAACTGGAGCACACAGGCGCCGCAGCGGAGGGGATGCACGTGCAAGGTGCGGAAGAGGGCCGAGAAAGGGCACCAAGAGGACCTTGAGGTAGGCTCTGAGGGAATTCACCTGGTGTGGAGCTTAGCAAGGCTTAAAAGGAGCAGACAGCTTCCAGGTCCCAACCTGGGCCACTTCTCCTGGCTCTGAGGCCACCTTTGTGTTGAGTCACGAGCCGGTCCCTCTGAGATACAGAGGCTTTCGAGAAACGTAGGGCTGAGAAGGGTACCTGGGGCCTGGAGAGTCAAGGGGTACTGGGGGTGGCATGGGAACCTGCTTTGACTCCAAGAAGCCCCTGTCTTTGTACTCCACAACATTCCCCACTGTGGGGCCACTTTACTACTACCTGTGACATTTCAGCTGTTCCCCCCACTAGTATGGAGCTTACGGGGAGCAGGGTCTGTGTGGCACCCGCCTCGGTCACCGCAGCTCAGCAGCTGCCATGAAGCTGGAGGTCAGTTACAGACCACCCACGCCGGCTCATGCTGCTGAATTAACAAAATCATCACTGTCATGGTGGTCTGGAGGCCCTGGGCAGTATAAATCGTTAAGCGCTTAACTAACCCAAAAGTTGGCAGATGAACCCACTGAAGAGGTGCCTCAAAAGAAAGGCCTGGCAATCTGCTCATGAGAGGTCACAGCCTTGAAAACCTTAAAAAGCACAATTCTACTCCGCACATAGGGAGTCACCACAAGTTAGAATCGACTTAACAGCAACTTTTTTTTTTGGTTCAATAGCGGTTTACGTGCCCCATCTCACTATATCCTCCCCAAAGCCTTAAGACTTAGGGCGGTAGCTTGCCCAGCCAGAGAGCCAGGAGAGCATAACAAGGGCCTCTTCTCA
Organism: Elephas maximus indicus; assembly: GCF_024166365.1. NCBI lineage: Eukaryota > Metazoa > Chordata > Mammalia > Proboscidea > Elephantidae > Elephas > Elephas maximus. Next base: position 11,920,974 of record NC_064840.1, read on the forward strand.
GAAGTCACTCGCAATTTCCCCAGGAGCTCTAGACTTCATGTTATGAGAAATGCCAGGTGTGCCGTACCGGCTGGGCACCCAAATGATGCTCTGACCCTCGGATTCACTTAGAATGCACTCACTGTGCTCCTACGAGGCACCAGGCACTCCCTGGGTGCAGGGGATATGGCAGTGAGAGCAAGGTACGAAAGGCATCCACCATGGCAATGGACGTTCTAGTGGGGGAGACAGACAGACGGGAACTGTTCACAATGCAACTCCAGCAGCGACAGGCGTTTGAAACAAGACGAAGGGTAAGAGGAGGGGTAGGTATAAAGACCCATAAACGGGATCTGCTACTATTACTCTGGTTGATATCGTTGTTATCATCACTGCTCATGTTCTGAGGCTGGGCTAACAACGGAAAACAAACCTCCAAACATACTAAGCACCTATTGTGTGCCCGGGAGTTCCCTGGCTGGTACCGTTAACATGCTCAGCTGCTAAATAAAAGGCTGGAGGTTTGAATCCACTCAGAGGTACCTCGGAAAAAAGGCCTGGCAATCCACTTGCGAAAAAGCAGCCACTGCAAACTCTCTGGAGCACAGTCCTGCTCTGACACACAGAGTTCACCGTGAGTCGGAGTTGACCCAACGGTAACTGGTTTACTGGTTACTATGTGCCAGAGGCTTGAGACTCAGACAGGTGTGGCCCAGCCCTGACCTCTCAAAAGTATAGGGAGAGACAGGGTGTCCATTCTTCATTAATTCACTCCCTCCCTCCACACATACTCATGGAGCATCTACTCTTTGCCAGGTGCCTCCGAGGTGCTGGGCACAAAGCAGTATACAAGACAGCCCTGTTCTCTGCCCTTGCAGTTTATGGTCTACCAGAGGAGATGGATATTAAACCCATAAGATACAAACAAATAGACAGGATAAATACCCACTGTGACAAGTGTCATAAAAGAACAGAGTGAAAGGACAAGGTCGCCAGGCACATAAGCATGACCACCTCAAAGAAGTCAACTTGGGAAGGCCCACCGCAGGCTGGAAAACTGCACTGGGTTTGCCTTCAGGTCCCTGTGTGGTACGAATCATTAAGCATTCAACTACTGACCGAAAGGCTGGCAGTTCGAATCCACAGAGGTGCTTTGGAAGAAAGCCTGGTGATCTCCTTCTGTAATGTCACGGCCTAGAAAACCTTAGGGAGCAATTCTACTGTATACACATGGGATCACTACGAGTCTGAACTGACAGGCTGGCAACTGGTTTGGGTTTTTTCTCAGGGCCTACAGCATACTCAGGGCCCCTCAATCCTGGCAGAGCTTTGTGCTTTAAACGTAGACTGGCTATTGGCTAAAAAGTTATTACTCAGGTTCGAGGGTAGAAACACAGTGAAAACCAAGGTCAGTGATGGCTGCGGGGTAGTGGCTGGTTAAAAAAAGCACGACTACATAATTATTTTTGATGGGAGCTGAAGCAGGGTGTGAAGGGAACCCTAATCCAACCTGCAGACAAACCTAACTCACAGGAAGAGGGCTGCTGAGGGGCTTCTGAAGGGTTTTATACCAACAGTTGTTCACCCTAATAACTAGGGATTGTTTATGAATTCCCAAAAAGCAAAGAGACTGATGACGTTTATACCCCAATTGGGACAAGGCCCCAGATCGGTGGTCCCCAGATGCCTTGTACCGATGGGGCTGCTCCTGAAGGTTTAGCCATCTCGATGAAATGGAAAATGGAGACAAAGTGGGCAGGTTCCATATCCAGAAGTCTTTCCAATTGAAGGGACTGTTCTTTAATCTGAGAATTTCGCTCCTTGACTCCTAGCTTTTCTTTCTTTTTAATAAAATACTTTTTCTTTCATGAGAACAATGGAGATGAGAGATGGGGGAGTTATTATCTGTCTAGTGTTTGGTCATTCTTATTTAATAAACTAAACAACTGGTAACCCAGTTGGGGAAAAGTGGGGGATATTACTGGTGGGCAAAATCTTAAACGTTTCTGTAAGATGACCTCCATAGCCCTTTCCAACTTTCTTAAGAGTCTTTGATTCTAAGACATGGTCATGGTTCCCAGACTAAGAGGTTCTCAACTGGGGCTGTGCCACCCCCAGGGGGCATCCAGAATGCCAACGACTAGGGGCCACACCTGACATTCAGTGGGTGGGGGCCAGGGATGCTAAATGTTCTGCAATTTGCAGAACAAGTAACAACTGTCCAGGCCCAAATGTCAATGGTGTTCCCCCACCCCAACTGTGAAACATTAACAAAGGGGTGGGGTGGCCCTGTCTGGCCCTAGGGCTACCGCTTTCCTTTCCTTACTATCTTTGCAGTCTAATGGGCACCAGAGGGCATTGTTCCAGTCCAAAAACAATAAAACAGTCACCCTCAATCATAAGGCATCCTGGTCAATACAGGAAACAAGAAGATATTTTTCACTTGTTTTGGTGGCACAGTGGTTATAGCAATCGACTGCTAACCGAAAGGTTCGTGGTTTGAAACCACCAGCAGCTCCATGGAAGAAAGACAGGGCGTTCTGCTTCTATACAGGTGTATAGTCTTGGAAACCTTATAGGGTCGCTTTGAGTCAGAATCGACTTGATGGCAGTGGGTTTGCTTTTTGGGTCTTGTCTCAATCCCTATTAACAGGTTCTGTTCCTATTGTTGTTAGGTGTTGTCAAGTTGGTTCCAACTCACAGTGACCCTACAGGACAGAGTAGGACTGGCCCATAGGGTTTCCAAGGAGTGCCTCGTGGTTTTGAACTGCCAACCTTTTGGTTAGCAGCCAAGCTCTTAACCACTCTGCCACCAGGGCTCCATTAACAGATTCTTGTTTTGTTTTCATTAATACCTTTAACTGAGAGACTAAAATGTCAGCTACCCCATGTGGCACCCATAATTTCCATGCTCTATTTTTTTAATTTTACAAACCGATAAAACCCCAGAGTCTGGGCCCCAGTGCTCTACAGGATGAAGAAGAGCCTCCAGCCAAACACCTGATAGACCGTGCGTGCAGCCCCTTACCCTCCTGCCTCACCCTGCCTGCTCTGCCCCCCGACATCGTAAGCTCAGACGCAGCTCTTACCGGTTTCTGGCTCCACCTTGTCTGTATCCTCTGGTGCGTCCCTGGGTTCTCTCTTCTGCGGGGATGAGCTGGAGAAGACGCCCATTGGAGCCCATTCCAGGTACAGGGGGACGTGGTGAAACTGAAGAGACAGGGGAGCTGGCATGTGGGTCCTCATCACAGCCTGAGGCTGGGGAGGGACTAGGTCCCACTCAACAGATAAAGATCCTAAGGGTCAGAGAGTATGGAGGAGGAGAGGAAGGGCCTAGAATCCTACATGCTGTCTAATCCTGAAACAACATTTGGGCCCCGTTCTGCATCTTGGGGCCCAGAGAGAGGCCACGTCTCTGTTATCTTTGCACATATGGTGGCTTCAAGGCCCCCACTGTGTTTAATCAGACTATGAAATGGGGAGTGAGATGGTAGGAGACAAGAGTCCCTGCTAAAGGGCAGCTTTCCTGGAGGAAGTGTAGGACGGTGGCTAAGGGAACATGTTTTCTCTCTCCACACAGAAGCATTTTTAACAAGGAGCTCTGGTAGCACAACAGTTAATTGCTTGGCTGCTAACCAAAAGGTTGGCGGTTCGAACCCACCCACTGTCTCCGTGGGAGAAAGACCTGGTGACCTGCCTCCATAAAGACTGTAGCCTAGTAAACCCTAAGGAGCAGTTTTACTGTGTCACATGGGGTTGCTGCGAGTTGGAATCAGCACCCAACAACAACATGTATACACACGTGTATGGGTATGTGTGCGTGCACATACTTTAAAGGCTGAACAGGATGCTGATAATAGCTGCCTCATGGGAAGGCACCTGGGTAGCTGCAGGATGGGGTGGAGGGAGACTTGCCAACACACACACTTTCTGAACCTTTCACAATTTCATGCTACATGCAAGCACACGCTTTGCAGTAAGATAGAGTTCGAAAGCTGGCTGCAGCAACTACTAGCTGCGACCTTAGGTGACAGCCTGCCCCTCTCTGGGCCTCAGTTTCCTCATCTGCAAAGTAGGGATCGCAATATTGTGGTTGGGACCAGTCAGGGAAATAGAAGCTGCTCAACACAAACAGGAGGTGTCGCCTAGTAGGTGCTCTCAAATAGGTGCTGTGCCTGTTGTCACACTCTACTGAGAGCCTCTGGTGATGGGAATTTCTTCACAAAACAGCAGCAGAAGAAAGGATGGCTTCCACACTCTGCTCACGAGATGGTGGGCACCACATCTTATTCATGGGGCCCCCAGATGGAGAACCACTGTGCTAGCTCAGGCACTGATCAGCTTCCGGTGAGCTTCCTGGGCACAGAGCCCGAGCTAGGGATAATTAAGGGGCTGAGTGGGACAGGATATGACATCATTGCCTCATCTGCCAGACGGGGACATGGATACCAACTTCTATGGATGACTGGGGACATGGTCTGCAGAGCACAGAAGGCCTGATAAACAGAAGCTCCTTGTAGTGGGTTGAATGGTGGCCTCCACAAAGGCATGTCTATGTCCTAACACCCAGAACCTGGGACAGGGCCTTATTTTGAAAAGGGTCTGCAGATGTCACTCAGTTAAGGATCCCGAGATGAGATCATCCCGGATTACATGGGTGGCCCTAAACCCAATGACAATTGTCCTTGTAGGAGACAAGCTGAGGGGACAGGAAGAGAGATGAGAAGGCCCCATGAAGACAGAGGCAGAGACTGCAGTGATGCAGCCACAAGCCAAGGACAGATGGAGCCAGCAGGAGCTGGGAGAGGCACGGCATCCTCCCCTAGAACGTACGGAGGGAGCACAGTCCTGGCAACACTCTGATTTCAGACTTTGCACCTCCAGAAACGTGAGGGAAGAGACCGCTGTTGTTTTAAGCCACTCACAGCAAACTAATCAAAGACTGGATAGTTTGTACCAAGAAGCAGGAGAGATTTCTACCTGTAGAACTGACCTACTTATCATAGGTACAAGGCACCAAAAGCACCAAGGGTGATGATGCAAACTGACATGGGAAAAGAAAGCCAAGGAAGCCCAGGCCCAGACAAGGAGGCAGGACTCTTCCTGGAGGACGGTTTGGAGCGTCCCTCTCACGTTCCTTCCACTCAGAGTGGTTTGCGGGGCTGGCGATGGGAGCTGCTGGGGCAACGCTCACAGCCACGAGAGAGACGGGTGCTTCCTGACAGCGCTACCCCGTGCCAGGCCTGTGCTAAGAACCGTCGATGCACCAGTTCGTCTAATTCTCTCCCTTGCCTAGGTCTTGCTGGTCCTTTTACAGACAGATTCTGAGGTTCCGGGTGCTCCTACCTTGGAATAGGCCAGGTGTCGGAAGGCCTTGCGGGCCTCCAAGGGCTCCAGGAACTCCACGATGGCGGTGATGCCACCTTCCGGCAGCAGCACGCGGCCCAGACTGCCGAAACGGCCAAATGTCTCCTGCAGCTCGGCCGCCAGGGTGCCGGTGGGGAGGTTCTTCACCAGCATCACAGTCTTACTTCGTTCTGCTGCAGCCTGCGGGGAGGAAATGAACATGCCTGGATGACTGGAGGAGGGCCCTGGCCCCGACACAGGACACAGTACTGCTCTGTGGTTGTCTCCAGACGAGACACCCTATTTGGGAGCTCAGAAACCAAGGCCCTTTGGAAGTGGACCCAGGAGGACCTGCCTTCTCTCTGGCATGCCACTTCAGGAAGCAGGGGTAGCTTAGCGGAGTGGTTAGGAGCAGGACCCCTGGGTCAAATCCCGCCCTCTCCACCCAGGAGTGGTAGGTGACTTGACCAGTGCCTGATCATCCCCTCACTGGACCTCTCAGGGTGCTCCGGCCCAGACTTTCAGTGGCCACAATTCACATCTCAGTGCCAAGGGCTTTTCCTGAAACTGCAATCCACCTGCTGCCACTTGTGGGTCATGGAACTGACACCCCGTGGGGGCAGCCCTCAACCCACGACTCTTGGGAATGGGTGTATCCTTGCCATTTGGGTGAGAGAATTCTGAGGTGGAGTTTTGCAAGCTCCCCCCCTAGACTGAGATCAGTTGCCCATCTTGTTAACAAGCTTAATAGTACATCCTGTGCTAGTTTTCTTCCCTTCCCCTTATCGCTTCCTGCCGGTGTTTTCTGCAAAGCCCAGTGAAATACTGGCTTTGATAAGTCCTGATAAATGTTATTTGTTCAGTCCATCCACTCAACCATCTATCCATCCATCCAACTATATCTACCAACCCGCTATCCATCCAACCAACCACCCATCCACCACCATCCCTCCCTCCCTCCCTCCCTCCCTCCCTCCCTCCCTCCACCCATCCATCCACTGATCCACCATCCATCCAAGCAACTACCCATCCACCCACCTATCCATTTATCTATCCATTTTAACGTGAAAATCTAGGGCCCAGTAAAGCTCATGAAGAGTTGGTCTGGGGGTCAGATGCCCTGAGTTTTAGTCCAAAGTCCTGTCACAGACTTATGGTTTGACCTTGGGAAAGTCACCTGCCCTCTCTGGGCCTCAGTCTGTAAAATGAGAGGGAGAGTGTCAGCTGCTTTCCCAGGCCCTCGAAGACTTTAATCATCCATGATTCTAAGAATTACTACTGGTGGAGAATAAGCACGTGGAGATGCTGAACTCTGAATGAACCGCTAGATTCCAGCAAGGTTAAAATCTTGGTAAGTTACTGGCAGAGGAGAGCAGGGACAGGGGGATGTCTGCCCCTCCTCTGATCTGTGTGGGGAACCACAGGGAACACATGGTCCCTGAGTGACAGAATCCTAGGTCAGAAAGGTCATGGTCGGAGCCCATGACACTATGATTTTCTTCAGAGACAATTTAAAAATGAACCATAATAATCCCTGAAAGCCTAGGTCTTCAAGCCCGTCAGCATCTGCCCTGATTGAGGACGGTCACCCATGGCTGGTGGCTCGCTGAGCTGGGCAGGGAACACTCACCTGGCTGAAGGAGTCCAGACAGACCCCATTGTCAATGAGGAAGCGTCTCACATCTTGGACCAGCTGAGTTTCCCCCAGGGCCACGCGCACGGCCACGCTGCCCTTGGTTTCCTGTGGTGGGAGGACAGTAAGAGACCCTGTCAGTTGTCAGCAATCTGCCCTCCCTTTTTCCAGCAGTGGGAGGAGGAGGCTTGGATGAAGACGGACTCTTCAATGCCCCACCCACCCACACGGATGGGAAACTCAGTTGTTAGCCACAAGGTAGGGGGGTCGAGCCCACCCAGAGTCACCTCGGAAGAAAGCATTGGTGATCTACCACCAAAACCCCAGCCATTAACCACCCTGTGGGGCACGGCTCTCTTCTGGCACACACAGGGCTGTCATGAGTCACAAGCAACCTGACAGTAACTGGTACTTTCCTAGGGCAGGAGGGCAGAGAGCAATGACTCTCCACAGAGTCTCTGAGGCCAAGGAAACGGGGGGAGGGCAAGGACTGGGAGCCCAGGGGCTGGGCACCTCTCAGAGAGGTGTGTGATGTGGTTCAGAGTGAGGACGCAGGGGTTGGCCAACTCCAGCTTTTTCCTGGCGTGTGACCCTGGACAGGTTACTTTATACCCCTGGGCCTCAGTTTCTTCATCTAGAAAATGAGGATAGTAAGAGTACCTACTTTATAGGACTGTAGTGACAGTGACATGCACCAATGCTCAGGAAGCCCCTGGCACGGTGCCCAGGACACCTCAGTGCAAGGGCTGTCACCTGTTGATACAAGCATCACTCATATTCTCTGGTGTGGCTCCGCACAATGAGAAGCCAGGACTGAAGGGTGCACTGGGATGATTCCAGGGAGGAGGGCTGGGTGGATGCCCGCTCCCACTCCTAGGGCCCTCTGGGAAGGCCAAGAAGACACCCATGACTGGCATGAGGGGCCCTGAGCTCATGGAAGACCTGCCCCAGGATAGCACCACCCGCCTCTCACTGCCTTTGTGCTGGTTCTTTCTCCCTGAGCTTGGCCCAGAGCTGGGAGGATCGGATGGGACTCTCACTCACGTGGTCAAACACTTGGCTCTTGGTGGCGCTGTACTTCTGGGCGATGGCATCGGCCACGGCGTTGGGCCCCATGAAGAGCGTGTTCCAGTTGTGAGAGCTGAGGACAGAGGCAGAATGGGAAGGTCAGACAATGCTGAGCACAGGGAATGCTTTCTCACAACCAAAACCTTGGAGAGATGGGTTCGTAGGCAGACCTGTCTCAGCACTGAAAGCCGCCTCCTTCCTCCAACATACCTGTCATGAGCTAAGTACACACGGCCTGAAGTCAATGACAGTAGTTATGGTACTAACGGCCCGACATCTGTCGCAGTGACACGCAAGCCTCCGCTGACAGTTGGGTGGTGGTTGCACTTGAGGAGGACTGGCCGGGAACCAAAGCCAGGTCTCCCGCATGGGAAGCTAGAATTTTACCGCTGAACCACCACTGTCCCAGCTTCCAGAGTTTCCAGACTAAGGAGGATTAGGAAGAAAGGCCTGGCGATCTACATCCAAAATTCAGCCAGTGAAAACTCTATGGATCACAAAACACTGTCCAATCATGGGGATGGTACAAGTCTGGACATCGTTTCATTCTGTTGTACTTGGGGTTGCCATGAGTCAGGGCCGACTTGATGGCAGCTAACAACAACAACAAACATTTACCAAGCCCTTACTCTGTGCCAGGTACTAAACCCCTTGCATATATTAACTCATTTAGTCTTTGCCACCACCCAAAGGTGAGATACTATTATTCTTCCCATTTTGCAGATGAGGAAACTGAGGCTCAGCAAAGTTATGGGCAAAAAGCAAACTCATCAGAAGTAGAGAAGCCAGGCAGCTTGCAAAGGGTGGGGTCAGGGTCTCAGAGATCCTAAGCAGATGACAAGGACCTGGAGCTGTTGGCTTTGTCCTTGAGCTCTTTCTTCTTCTTATAGGACGATGCTCCCGGGGTGTCAGCATCCTCGCTGGCTTCCTTCTTGATGGTGGATGGTAGCACGTGGAGCATCCTGCCCTGGAGGAGGGCAAGAGGAAGGGGGTAAACCAAAGGCCTGCCCTCAAGGGGTCAGGATAGGTGCCTCCATCTCCTGTCCCAGGATGTCAGCCTCCTCATCTGAGCTGGACCCAGTGCTGAAACCCTGACTGGAGGACGAGGCATGAGGTAGCGCGACCACATGGCTACCTTAGCCCAGAAAGGGGGCCTGGCCACAGGGAGGACAAGGAGTCAGATGGAATGATCACATGGCCACCCTCAGCCTGGAACAGGGGCCTGGCTACAGGCAGAAAAGGGAATCGGGCAGAATGATCACATGGCCACCCTCAGCCTAGAGGAGGCGTAGCCACAGGGAGGACAAGGAGTCGGGCAGAATGATCACGTGGCCACCCTCAGCCTGGAACAGGGGCCTGGCCAAGGGGCACAGAGAAGATGGGGCAGCAGGTAGCATGACCACAGGGTCACTTCAGCCCTGAGTGGGGCCTGGCCACAGGACACAGGGACCTGACATTGTGATGGGGTCATCTGACATGGCCTCACAAACGATGCTCCAATCAGTTTACATGTAACACGCACAGCCTTCCCCTCGCACTCTACTCTGCGCCCGCCTGCCTCTGCACATGTGAACCAGAGTGTGAGCGGCATGCCAGGAGGTGCCTGGTCTGGCCTGGCGATCACAGGACATAATAAATCAGGAGTGGACGAATGGAAAAGAGGAAACAGGGTGATGGGCAGCCTGGGGATCAGTGGATGTTTGCTCAGCACATAACCTGGGGCTACTGGAAAGAAGAAGAGTTTCTTATGTCCTACTGTGGCCGTTTTAATACAACTACATCAAAATTCCTTTCTTCCTTACTCCTCTTTCAAGGTGATATTTCTAAAGATGGACAGCACAGCTATTCATCTGACAAATATTTTTTGACCACCTACAGTGTCAGGCAATGTTCCAGATGCTAGAGACAGACCAGCAAGTGGGGCAGACCCGGCTCTGCCTGCACGGAGCTCACATGCTAGGAGCGCATGTGAGGTGGCGGCTTGGCACACCATCGCTGTGAGTATTCTTAGGCCTGAAACATGCTCTCGCTCTCTCTCACACACACACACGGCCAGCCGGCCAGCACTCACCTGGAACACCTGCCCATCCACCTCGGCGTAGGCCTTCACGGCATGCTCGGGGAACATGAAAGTGATGAAGGCAAAGCCCTTGGGTTTCTTGGTCAGGCTGTCGATGGGGTAATGGAGCTCAGACAGGGGGCCTGAGGACAGGACAAGTGTCAGTCACCAGGGCTGGGCCTGAGTTCCAAGTGAAAACAGTGCTGGGCATGAATAAGGCAACTGGTTTAACTGAGAGCACTGAACTACTGCTCTCAACCAGCCACCGCCTACACCTGCTGCGAGGCCGACCTCGAAGGTCAGGGGTATCTATCCTAAGAGTGGAGGCAGAGTGCAGTCGAGGCACCTGGGCTGAGCCCTAGCCGCCCCACCTGCTACATGTGTGGCCTTAGGCAAGGGACTTGGCCTCCATGTGTCTCAGTCTTCTCAGCTGTGAAATGGCATAGTAATAGTACCTAACTCGTAAGGCACTAAGCAAAAAAAAAAAAAAAAAGGCACTGGGGAGGGTCAAATGTGTTCACACACTCAACGGTGCTTGGTACTTGCTTAATGCACGTAACTGTTTCCTATACTGTTGTCATTCTCAAATTAAAGCAAATCAGTTCTCAATTTGTGTTTCCACTCTTGACACCAGGATGTGACCACGCCCCCCTTCTCAGTCTCTGTCTCCCCAAATGGATAAGTTCAGTCCATCAGTGATCCCCTCTCCTGGCCCTCCCAGGTAAGCCAGGGCACCAGCCAGCGTGGTAGGATCCAGCAGGCACAGGCAGCAGCGGACACAGGCTAAGACGTTACACTAATTTTTTCACACCGGGCACTGGACAAACCTTCGTGGTCCTCCACAACCCACAGCCTGCCACAAGAACAGAAGTGGGAGGCACTGCAGGGGACCTCAAAAGCATCAAGGCCTCACCCCCATTTGAACCCTAACTTGCTTTCCTTCCCAACTGTAACCCTACAACCAAATCCAGGCTTGTGTGACCACACTGCTCTCCAAGCCTTCAAGTCCTCGTCCTGAGCACAAACAATAATACAAAATAATAGTAACGACAGCAACAACAATAAAAACAGCCCTCGCTGTCAAATCTATTAGGATGCTCAGTTTGGATAGCAAGGCTTCAGGACCAGGAGTCCAGATACCAAGGGACACTGTTTTCATTCATATGTATACGGTGACTGAATTTCAAATACTGAGTATTGAGAACTCAGACAGCAAGGGAATCTCCAAAAAAGACTTATCCAGCCTGCTTTGCGTCTGAGTTTGGAGAGGGAGAGTTAAGATCTTAAGAGTTCACACAGCAAAAGACACCGGCAACATCACCTTGGATTGTGTGCCCCGCTAACCCCCGGAAAGCATCATGTCACGGACTCCTCACAGCAGCTCAGGGGAAATTAGGCTCATTTTACAGATAAGAAAATGGAACCAATTTGCCCAAGGCCAAGAGCTCATGGCAGGCCAATTGGGACTTGACCCCGGGGCGTCTGCATCTGGCACCGGCTCTCATATGCCCGCAGAGCCTGCAGCAGCCTGGAGGCCGAGCTCATACCATATTTGGAAAAGAGCTTCTCCAGCTCCTCCTCGGTGCTGGTGTAGGGCAGGTTTCGCACAAACAGCCTCCCGGAGTCAGCCAGGTCCTCCTCCTCCTCGTTCTCCCCCAGCGTCCGGCCTTGCCAGGGCTTGGCACCATGCTTCAGGGGCCCCTTGGCTGTGGGGCTGCTCTTTTCCCTGAACACTTCAATGTAGCGTCCACCTGCATGAGGAGAGATGTCAGGGCTCCGTGGGGAGGCCCAGGAAAGCCAGCGACTCCTGACCGGGGATTCCAAAGTCTTCTCTGCTGCCCTCCAAGATGCTGTGGCCAAGGCAGCTGATGACAGCACCAGACACTACCCTCTGCAGCCAGGACAGCAGCCTTAACTGGAAGGCCCTGAACCTCGCTCATCCTCCAAGTTCCGTGTTAGGACGGCCCACAACACATTGACACACTCTGTAAATTGTGGACGCTGTCTACCAGCCCTGGCACCTCTGGCTGCCCTGCCTTGGGAAAGGTCTTATGTGACAACACGGTACTGGACAATTACCACGTACTGCTGACGGAACTGGAGCCCTGGTGGTGAGTGGTTAAGCATTCAACTGCTAACCAAAAGGTCGGCAGTTCAAATCCACGAGCTGCTTCTTGGAAATCCTACGGGCAGTGTCCCATAGGGTCACTATGAGTTGGAATTGACTCGATGGCAAGAGATTTTTTGGTGGTTGAGCTAACTGTTTACACACATTGTCCGATATGCCCACTCAGACTGTGACTATTCCCATATCTGCCACATGCACACAGTAGGTGCTCAACCTACCCCTACTAATGGACTTGCTAACCAGATCCCTTAGGTTGCCCACCTCCCCTAACTGGTGTCTTCACTGGGGGTCAACGGCTAGACCTGAATCACTCATCCACGCTGGGGACGATCAGAGATTGTGTCCTCGGACACTGTTCAAGTCATTTCCCAGCCAGGGAGCTTGCACTTGGGGTTCCCTCTACAGGAACCCCCGGCACCCACCATGGCCACAAAGCTTGCTCCCTCAACTCCTTTGGCTTTTGTTCCAACAACTACTCTGTGAGGCCCAAGAAGACACAATTCTGTTTAAAAATACACCCCCTTCAATCTGGTCCTCTCCAGAATCCTTGCTTGCTGGGCATTTTTCTATAGCAAGGACCATGTCTTGCTTTTTTTTTTCTTCCACTGATTTAGAAAACATAAACTCTTCTGGAAATAAAGGAAGGGAGGTCTGGAAAGACAAATTCTTTGGTCTGTATATCCCAGAGGCCAAGCATGCTATAGCTACAGTTTTACAATCCACCATCAAGGCTTTCCCCTTTGCTGACTTTTATGGATGGGCCGTGACAGGGCCTGTACTCCCTGCTCCACAGGGCCCATGTATTTTGCTTATTTATTTGATTATGCCCGCCTTTCCCAACTCTGTGGAAGCTGACTCTGTGTCAGCTCCGTGAGGGCAGGGTCTGTGTCTGTCTGCTCACTGCCATCTCCCAGAGCCCAGCACAGTGCCTGGTACATCACAGACGTGCAATAAAAATCTGTGGAGTAGGCGAATGAATGACCAAGCCTGCCACCCTCAAAGACGGCGCTCCTGGGCTTCCTTACCCATGTATTCCCTGTTGCACTTTAGCGCTTTCTTCACTTCCTCCTCGCTGCTGAAATCCACAAAGATGTAACCTGGGGGAGGACAGTGACACAGGTGAAGTCTGCAGGCCCCGCAGACTCTCAGCAGGCACCACAGATGAACCCGCACACTGTGCCAGATATTTAGGGAAATCTGAGCAAAAATTGGTGGAGAAGAAAGCTCTCTTTTTGCCACCCTCCAGCCCAATCTCCCTTGGCGGGGAGTACTGAGATCCCATGGCCTGACTTTGTGGGTGAAGTTTCTAGATTAGGAGTCAGAAACACAGACGTCCCTGGCTTCCCTTCGGATTCGCCCTGATCCCGGGTCACTGCCACTCCTTGGCCAAGTCTGGGCTTAGCGCTGTTCTAAATGTGGCAAGCTTATTAACTCACTGAGTCCTCACAACTTCAGGAGATAGGCTTGTCCCTACTGCAATGATGAAAAAACTGAGGCCAAGTACCTTATCCAAGGCTACAGGGCTCTTAACGAGGCCAAGCCTGTGGGGCTTTGTATCAGCAGCCCCAGGAAGATAAGACACCTGGGGAGAGTGCAGCTCTGGGGACAACACCACACGCTCATGTCCTCAGCAGCTCTGATCACTGCCCACCAGCAGAGGTGCCAATGGACCTGGCTCAGCAACCCCCAGGACCTGCTGACATCCATTTAAACAGAATAGGTGAGCCTGCCGGAATAAGCGCAAGCTAAGGGTGAGGAGGGGAGAGAAGAGAAACACGGGAAAATGGCGTCACTGCACACCAGCTGCTGAGGTGGGTGACAAGAGGCAACCTTGCCCTGACCAGTTTGAGCGTATCTACAGATCTGAGGCCCACAAACAGGGAAAAAATGGTTGTCCTTAAAACGTTCCTCCCTTACCCAACCATCTTTACATCCATCTCATCCTTCCATCTTCACCATCTGCTTCTCGGGCCCACCTGGAAACATCCTAGCCCTCACCTGTTTTGTTTCCATGACTGTTTCTCACTATCCGGATGGCCACTGGCTTCAGGGGTGCCAGGAATTCTGTGACATTTTTCTGCAAGGAGAAGGAAAGTTTTTCCCCTTTTATCAATCCCATCGAAGAAAAAGTGTAAGCCAATAAAGTGACAAATTCCTGGCTTCAGAGAGGACTCCAAAGGGTTTTCCCCTTTCTAGTTTCTCTCTGGACTTTAAATCATGTAGTCTATCCTCAGTCAGGAGCCCCTGGGTGGGGCAGATGGTTCATTGAGTCATGATAGAGACCATAAAACAAAAACAAAAACAAAACCCGTTGCCGTCAAGTAATTTCCGACTCACAGTGACCCTACAGGACAAAGCAGAACTGCTCCATGGGGTTTCCAAGGAGTGCCTGATGGATTTGAACTGCCAACCTATTGGTTAGCAGCCATAGCTCTTAGCCACCATGTCACCAGGGCTTCCGACACAGACCATGTTGCCCACAAAGCCTTAAGTAGTTAACAGCTGGCCTTTTTTTTTTTTTTAAAACAGAATAAGTTTGCCAACCCCTGATGTAGAAAACTGGAGCCCTGGTGGTGCAGTGGTTAAGTGCTCAGCTGCTAATCAAAAGGTCAGCAGTTCAAATCCACCAGCTGCTCCTTGGAAACTCAATGGGGCAGTTCTACTCTGTCCTGCAGGGTCCCTACGAGTTGGAATCGACTTGATGGCAACGGGTTTTGGCAGATGTAGATAATCAGTGAGGGATACTCGTCCTCCCACTGTCTTGATAACTGTCCCTGTTTCCTGATCCTTATTTATCAGGCTTTGGTCCCCAATTCCTCCCAGCTCATGTCCTCCACTGATCGTGAGGCACCCATGCAGCGACCGCCTCTGGCAGCCCACTCTCACCTCCTGCCCACACAGGGCTGCTTGTCCTTGTCCATGGTAAGCACATACCTCTGTGACATTGAACGGGGCTCCCCGCAGCTTCACGGTGTAGGGGGTGGTGGGATCCTTCTGGGTTGCTGGTTTCTCTGTCTGGGTGACCATAAAGAAGAAAGAGAAATGGGCCACAGTGAGCCCCCTGGTATGGCTGCAGGAGGAGGCCCATCTGGGTACTTCAGTGCCCAATGAGGGACCGATGCCAGGGGGAGCTGGGGAATGCCTGCTGTGGAGGCAGAGTCTGGGCAGAGG
Organism: Elephas maximus indicus; assembly: GCF_024166365.1. Taxonomy (NCBI): domain Eukaryota; kingdom Metazoa; phylum Chordata; class Mammalia; order Proboscidea; family Elephantidae; genus Elephas; species Elephas maximus. Next base: position 11,936,358 of record NC_064840.1, read on the forward strand.
TGGAGGTAGGAGAGTCCAAGCCTTCATTTGCACCTGAAGTGGGGGCTGGGGCAGAGCCCAGCAAGTGATGGGCCTGCTGTCAGGGGCTGGGCTGCAAGGAGGGGAGGAGGCGATGGGAAGGAGGCCCTGAAGTATGGTGACATTTGCTGTCACTGATTTAGGGCTTGTCCTGTGCCAAGCACAATGCAGACACTGGTGTGTGGAATCTTTTTAACAATCCTATAAGGACTATGAGTTTATGGTCTTTTTTAGTAATTCTGGAATCCAAAGAGCTCTAAAAAACCAAAGGTGTTTAGTAACTTATTTGGCAACAAAGCCTGCCCTGCCCTGAACTCATTTGCCAGCTAAGCCTGACTTGAGCCAATGTGAGGTTAGTTAGAACCAGCTGCTGTTGAGTCAACTCTGATTCATGGTGACCCCATGTGTGTCAGAGCCGCACTGTGCTCCATAGGGTTTTCACCAATGAATATGAAAACCTAGAAGAAATGGACAAGCTCCTAGAAATATACCACCTACCCAAACTAACGCAAACTGAAGTTGAATATTGGAACAGACTTATAACAAGAGAAGAAATTGGAAAGGTAATTAAGAAAAACTCCCCCCCTCCCCCCAAAAAAGGTCCTGGCCCAGATGGCTTCACTGGAGAATTCTACCAAACATTTAGAGAGTAGCTCACACCAGTGCTACGCAAACTATTTCAGAACATAGAAAAGGAAGAAATACTTCTAAATTCATTCTATGAAGCCAGCATAACCCTGATACCAAAACCAGGGAAAGACATCACAAAAAAAGAAAATTACAGACCAGTCTCTCTCATGAATACAGATACAAAAATTCTCAACAAAATTCTAGCCTCAAGAATTCAGCATCACATCAAAAAAAAAAAAAAAAAATACACCACAACCAAGCAGGATTCATACCAGGTATGCAAGAATGGTTCAACATAAGAAAATCAAACAACATAATCCACCACATAAATAAAATGAAAGAATCACACAATCATCTCAATTTTCACAGAAAAGGCATCTGACAAAGTCCAATACCCATTCTTGATAAAAACTCTCAATAAAATAGGTATAGAAGAGAAATTTGTCAACACAATAAAGAATATCTATACAAAACCAACAGCTAACATCATTCTTAAGCTGAAAACATTCCCCTGAGAAGAGGAACAAGACAAAGTTGCCATTTACCACCACTCCTATTTAACACTGTGCTGGAAGTCCCAGCTAGAGCAATACAGCAAGAAAAAGAAATAAAAGGCATCCAAATTGGTAAGGAAGAAGTAAAACTGTCTCTATCTGAGGATGTTATGATACCACTCATGGAAAACCTGAAAGACTCCATGAGAAAATTGATGGAACAGAAAGATTCAGCAGAATGGCAGGATACAAGATAAACATATGAAAATCAGTTGGATTCCTATACACCAATAAAAACAACTACAAAGAGGAAATCAGGAAAACAACATCATTTATAATAGCCCCTAAAAAAATAAAATACTTAGAAATAAATCTAAGCAGGGATGTAAAAAACCTATACAAAGAAAACTACAAAACACTACCCTAAGAAACCAAAAGAGGCCTACATAAATGGAAAACATACCATGCTCATGGATAGGTAGACTCAACATTGTGAAAATGTTGAGTCTACCCAAAAAAATCTATAAAATACAATGTAATCCCAATCCAAATACCAACTGCATTCTTTAAAGAGACGGAAAAACTAATCATTAACTTTATATGGAAAGGGAAGAGGCCCTGGATAAGTAAAGCACTATTAAAGAAAAGAATAAAAGCACTATTGAAGAAGAAGAATAAAGTAGGAGAACTTGTACTACCTGACCTCAGAACCTGCTATACAACTACAGTAGTCAAAACAGCTTGGTACTGGTACAATGACAGACACAGCGATCGACAGAACAGAACTGAGAACCCAGATGTAAAATCCATCCACCTGTGGTCACCTGGTCTTTGACAAAGGCCCAAAGTCCATTAAATGGGGAAAAGACAGTCTTTTTAACAAATGGAGCTGGCAAAACTGGATGTCCATCTGCAAAAAAAAAACGAAACAGGACCCATAATCACACCATACACAAAAATGAATGCAAAATGGATCAAAGACCTAAACATAAAACCAAAAAAAAAAAAAGATCATAGGAAAAAAACAGGGTCAACACTAGAAAACCTATACATGGCATCAACAGGATACAAGCCATAGCTAACAAAACACCAACACGAGAAGGTAAGTTAGGTAACTGGGATCTTCTAAAACTTAAACACTTATGCTCATTAAAAGATTTCACCAAAAGAGTAAAAAGTGAATCTAGACTGAGAAAAAATTTTTGGCTATGACAAATCTGACAAAGGTCTAATCTCTAAAACCTACACAGGGTTTTCAATAGCTGATTTTTTGGAAGTAGATCACTAGGCCTTTCTTCTGAGGTGCCTCTGGGCAAACTGAAACCTCCAACCTTCTAGCCGGCAGCTGAGCATGTTAACTGTTGGCACTACCCAGGGACTCCAAGGCTATTTATAGTTTAGATTTATCCCATGTAGTCTGCAGAAACGAATGTGCTTGATTACGGAGTGTTGCCCCAAACCCCACTGGGGGTGCTACATTGCACAGGGTACAGGGTTACCTTTCTGAAATATGAAAATTTCTGAATTCCAAAGCACACTTAGGCATAGGGGTTTCAGATCTGGGATACAGGGACCAGTGCTATGACAAGCGTCACTCTTACAGATGATTAGAGGCTCACTTGAGGTCAAACAGCTATTAAGTGTCAGAGCTGGGATTCGAACCCATAAGTCTCTGAGGGAGGGGAAAGAAGGAGAGCAAGAGAAGACGGAGATGGAGTTGGGAGCTCTGAAATTAAGGGCAGGAGAGAGCTGAGGCTTTCAACCGTTCTTTCGGGAAGTGAGGGAACAGGGACCCACAGCTACATGTCGCATTGCCCTTTCTCTGAGCAAAGGGGACACAAGGTGGGAGAAGAGGTGTAATCTAGACTGTGGAGCTCAGTAGCCCTGGTCTCAGTCCCAGCTCTACCACTTGTCAGCCACGACCTTGGGCAGACCACTTCCCGTGTCTGGGCCTCAGTTTTCTCACCTGTAAAATTGAACAAGAATCTCTGCTCCAGAGATTGTTATGTGATCCAATGACATGGCAAGTATGATGATTTTATCTATCATCATCAGTGAATGATAGCTCACATTTGTCTACGTTGTTACTAAATACAAAATATACTACTCTCATACCCATCGCCCAGCTCGTTTATGCCCCACAACTCCAGAAGGCAGGCAGCAGCTCTGTGTAGTGGGAGATAAGCTGAAAGAGAAGAAGTGACTTGCCCAGCGTCACAAAGCAAGCACGTGGCAGACCTGAAGCCCGGACTGGGGACTGCAGAGCTATTATCTCCTCTGCCTTCCAAGCCCGACAGACAAGAGGAGCCTGGGGAAATACAGCAGTACCTCCTCCCCACTACCTCCCAAATCTTCAGGGCGCACCCTCGCCCCACATACCTCAGCTCTGGCTTCCAGTGGTTGCTCCTTCCCAGACGGGGCCCCGTGCTCGTGGCCAGCCCCCTTCCTCTCTATTTCAGGCTGGGCTGGGGTGGCAGAGGAAGCCTCACCCTCATCCTCGCTGCCTTCCTCACAGTTCACTGCTTCATCTTCACTCTCCTCCTCGGAGGAGGAAGACGACAACTCAGCCTTTACCATCTTGGATTTCAGGTAATCCATGTCTGACAGCTCCTTCTGCACAGCTGCCTTTGGTGTGAGGTCTTCCTCTGCTGGAAACACAGGGAGACTGGGAGTCAGTGATGGGCATGAGCAGGTCGGGGCAGGCCCCAGCCTTTCTCCCAAGGACAGTACTGCATTGTCCCCTTCAACATTCCCAACCAGCTCATCTAACAAATCCCTGTAATTCAGGGAAGGGGTTAAGTATCTTGAGTACATGTAGGATTGTCACTCCATGATAAAAATCCTTTGGTGGATCAGAAGAACTAGATGGTGCCCGGCTACCACTACCAGCTGCTCTGATCAGGGCCACAGTAGGCGGATTCTGATAGAACGGGAGAAAAATGTAGAACAGAACTCAAATTCTTAAAATGTCCAGACTTACTGGACTGGTTGAGACTAGAGCACTCCCAGAGACTACTGCTTTGAGATACTCTTTAAACTCTCAATTGGAACTATCCCAAGGCCGCCCTTTAGCTAAATAACATACTGGCGCATAAAATACAGAACAACGTCTATAACTACTGTGCTTACTTTAAAAAAAAAAAATCATCTACATGAGACCAAATGGTCAACAATCACTCTAAAGCAAAGATGAAAGGGTAAATCCCACTCCTTGGAATATGTCCTAGAGAAATAAGAGCCTTTACACGAACAGATACATGTACACCCATGTTCACTGTTTACAATGCAAAAAGATGGAAGCAACCAAGATGCCCATCAACGGATGAATGGATAAATAAATTATGGTATATTCACACAATGGAATACTACACATCGATAAAGAACAGTGGTGAATCTGTGAAACATTTCATAACGTGGAGGAATCTGGAAGGCATTATGCTGAGTGAAATTAGTCAGTTGCAAAAGGACAAATATTGTATAAGACCACTACTATAAGAACTTGAGATACAGTTTAAACTGAGAAGAAAACATTCTTTTGTGGTTAGGAGAGGGGGGAGGGAGGGGAGTGGGAGACGGGCATTCACTAATTAGATAGTAGATAAGACCTACTTTAGGTGAAGGGAAAGACAGCACGCAATACAGGGGAGGTCAGCATAATTGGACTAAACCAAAAGCAAAGAAGTTTCCTGAATAAACTGAATGCTTCGAAGGCCAGTGCAGCAGGGGCGGGGGTTTGGGGACCATGGTTTCAGGAAACATCTAAGTCAATTGGCATAATAAAATCTATTAAGAAAACATTCTGCATCCTACTTTGGAGAGCGGCATCTGGGGTCTTAAACGCTAGTAAGCGGCCATCTAAGATGTGTTGACTGGTCTCAACCCACCTGGACAAAAGGAGAATGAAGAACATCAAGGACACAAGGTAATTATGAGCCCAAGAGACAGAAAGGGCCACATAAACCAGAGACTACATCAGCCTGAGACCAGAAGAACTAAAGGGTGCCCGGCTACAACCGATGACTGCCCTGACAGGGAACACAACAGAGAACCCCTGAGGGAGCAGGGAGCAGTGGGATGCAGACCCCAAATTCTCATAAAAAGACCAGACTTAATGGTCTGACTGAGACTAGAAGGCCTCCAGACCTTCCGTTAGGGAGCCATTGCCAAAGCCAACTCTTCAGACAGGGATTGGACTGGACAATGGGATAGAAAAAGATGCTGGTGAAGAATGAGCTTCTTGGATCAAGTACGCACTTGAGACTATGTTGGCATCACCTATCTGGAGGGGAGATGAGAGGGCAGAGGGGGTTAGAAGCTGGTGGAATGAACATGAAAAGAGAGATTGGAAGGAAGGAGTGGGTTATTTCATTATGGAGAGAGCAGTTACGAATACATAGCAAAGTATATATAAATTTTTGTATGAAAGATTGACTTGATTTGTAAACCTTCACTTAAAGCACGATAAAAACAATAATAAACAAAAAGATGAAAGGGTAAGGAGACAGGGAAACTAGAGTACTGGAAACGGAACAACCAGAATGGAAACGAGAATGTTCATACATCGTGAAAACTATAACCAACGTCACTGAACAATCTGCACAGAAACTGTTCAATGGGAACCTAAACTGCTGTGTAAACCCTCACCGAAAACACAAGAAAATATTATTTAAAAATAAAACGAAAGCCCTACAGTAGTTACCAGATGCTTCCAGAACCAAACCCAAACTCCTTCTCCTAAGGCCGCCAGGCCCGACTCTGGCTTCTCCTTCCAGCTTCGCTGCGCGCTGCTCGGGCCATCCTGGACCACACAGTGTTCCTGCAGCACACAGCACTGTCCCCTGTCCCTCTCCCCTGCACCTTGCCCTTCCCCCTCCCTTCCTGTGTCTCGCTAAATCCCAGGAGGCCTTTGGATCTCAGCTTAACGCAGAAGTGTTAGCAGGCGTGACTCACGTTCAATTCACATTCTCAGTGGGGGCGGAATGTTTGGAAAAGGATAGCGAGAGCGGCTGCACAACTTTTGAAGGACGTAATCAGCGTCACTGCATTGTGCACGTGAAAACGGATGAGATGGTGTATGTTTTCTCATGCATATTTCACAGTAAAATTTTTTTTAAAAGTGGGAAAAAAAAAATCAGATTCTTTCGGCTCTAATCTAGAATCGGTTCCCAAACCTGACCCCAGTGCCTCTCGCTCTGCAATTGCTTGCCTCCCTGCAATCTCCCCACCACCTGAGCCCCTTCTGAGGACCAGGCTTCACTTCTGCACCTTGAGGCATTTGCTCAAGGGCCACCTCCTCACTGAGGCCTTCTCTGATAGCTCTCCTAGCGTCCCTCCGGCTTTTTCTCTGCAGCACTTGTCAGGACGTAATATTTTCAATATTCTCAATCGTGAACTTCATTAATTTGTTTATCTCTCCTCTCTGGAATGACAGCTCCTCGGGGGCAGGAATTCTTTTGTCTTTCATTCACCATTATATCCTCAGTGCCTAAAACAGTGCCTGACATACGATGGTGCTCAATAAATACTAATTGAGTGATTAAATGAATGAATGAAGTGAACAGGATGAGTCAAGGCAGCGCGACCTACAGGAGACCATCACCCCCACGGGGCGGACCTCGAGGGCAGTGACTAGCTCCCTGTGCCCCAGTGTCTGGCATCGAGGGGCCTCAAATATGGCAGCCTGGTGGCCCACTCAGGCCCACATACACACACAGGCCCATGCAGGGGGTCACGCTCAGGCACGCGGATGCCCTCACCTTCTGGGCCTTCACCGGGCCCCTCCTCCTCACTCTCCTGCCCTGAGTCTGAGTCGAAGTTCAGGTAGTCGCTGGCCGGCTTGCTCTTCCCTTTCACTGGCTCAGTGTCCACAGCATCGTTTGCCCACGTGGCAGCCTGCGTCCGCTTCTGGTGGACTGACAGGAACTCCCGGAATTCAGTGTCTCCCTTCAGCTGGTGGACAGGAGCGGAGGCAGCAGGGGAGCAGGGAACAAGGGAGAACCGGGAAAGAAGTTGAGGGAAGGCCTAGATCTTTCTAACGCTCGGAAGAGGAAGGCATCCTCCAAGCTCACCCCCCAACCTCGGGGTCAGCTGGGCTCTGAGGAGGCAGAGAGGGTTCTTCCCCAGACAAGAAGGCTCAGGGAGGCAGGAGGACAAGAGGTACTTTGTGTACCTGGGCCAGCCCCCGTCATCCGGCCTGTGCGCCCTCCCAGGACTGCCCCTGGGGGCCCTTCTCGTCCGCAGGGCAAACTCACCTTCTCCAGTTCACTGGCGACCTTTTTCTTCTTATTGTCCTGCAAAGAGAAGGCAGAGACTGTGAGGGACACACAGGGTAAGGGAGAAGGAGGATGGAGCTGCCTTGCCCTGGGAGGGCCCACATCCCGGAACTATCAGAGGTGGAGTCTCAGAACATTCCCGCTTCACTGCCCGTCTCTCCCAGGGCAGTGACCACCCTGTTGACGATAGGCTGGGGTGACCTCTGACGTACTTGCTTCGTTTCTGGGGAAATGGGGTCTTTAGAAGGTGGCTTGGGCTGGCTTGGTTTCTGGGCATGCTTGCTCCAGGCTCGGGGCCTTGTCGGGTCCCCAAACGACTTGCAGAACTCCACCTGCACAGGAAAGAGGGAGTGACAGTCAGATAGGCCCCTGTACCCAGGCCTGGGGCTGCACTTCAGCAGCTGCAAGCTAGGGCATTTTAACGTGACAATCACCCTCAACTAGTTGAAACAAATGACTTATCTCCCCTTAACCTTGGCTTGGAGTCCCTGGGTGGTACAAATGTTTAAGGTGCTCAGCCGCTAACCTAAAGGCTGGCGGTTCAAGTCTACCCAGAGATGCCCCGGAAGAAAGGCCTGGCAATCTATTTCAGAAAAATCAGCCACTGAGAACCCCATAGAGCACAGTTCAACTCTGACATGAAGGGTGGCCAGGAGTCGGAATTGACTGAACGGCAACAGGTTTTTTTCCCAAACCTTGGCTTTTCCCCACCTTGAAGCCGTTATAAGTGCTAACATTTATTAAGAAATTACATGTTCCAGGAACTGACTTAAGTGCTTTACCTGCACTGATTCCCTGAGCCTCACAACAAAGAAAGGAATGAGAGTTATGCCCCTTTTCACAACAGGAAACGGAAGTAGAGAAAAGTTAGGTAACTTGCCCTACATTACCCAGGTGGTAAGTGACAGAAAGGGACTGGAACTCAGGGAGTCTGGCTCTGGAATTCAAATCCTTCAAGGTCTATTCCAAAGGCTGGCTGTGAGGATGAAATGGGGTGACCTGGGCAATGTGCTCAGCCAGGGTCTGGCACAGGGCAAGGCTGCACAAACGGCTGTCAGGGTTATTCTAATTCCCATGAGGTGAGCTCACCTGGCACGAGACAACAACTCTAGGGTAACGAGAAAAATGTGCTGACCACCTGGGGCATGATGGGTGTTGAGTACTAAGTCTGAGCTGATACATCTCCCTAGCTCTTATCTGCATCAACACTCCTTTAAGATGATCTCTGTGAGAGCTGATCTTGCTGGGAAGCCTGCAGTTGGCGCTCACACACAAGCCACTCCAGGCCACAATCAAAGGCTGGGCACTAGTTGATCAATCATTTCCTGTAGGGAAGGGGCTGCCATCTTGCTATACCCCTTTTGTGCAGATTTTCCACATAGTTCTGTTACTTCTATAATAGCAGTATGTGCTCAGTGTACACAACTCAAACAATAAAGAAAAACAAAAAAATTAAAAAAAAAAAAAATTACCCCAGTTCATATCACCTAGCAAGAGGAATTATTAATACAATTGATTCAATGGTAGTTATGTTCTATAAAGTTGCCACAAATTCTGAATTAACAAATCATGAACCACTGCTTCCAGGGAAATAGAGTTACAACATTTCTGTGAACTGATCGGTTGCAAGCCTCCGGTCACAACATTTTTGCCAGCTGATCAACACATAACCTTGTTTTAAGCGTGTTTCTGTTTAGATGCCTTATTCGATATACATTATTGATTCCGTCGCTATGAGTCAGAATCAACACAACAGAACTGGGTTTTTTGGTTTGTTGATTCCATAACATTGAACTCACAGCCAACAGCACTTCATCCCACCCTGAACAACTCTTATCTAACACACGTGTTTTCTTTGTAGGACACAATCACAGCCTTCTTGCGCTTAGGAACCATAGACAGCACTTTAGCACTAAGCTCAGGGTTATCTTAAACAGCAAAATCACCAAAAAAAAAGCACAAAAATGTGAAAAACATGGCACTAAATATAGCACAAGAAGGACGCTTGTTTACAGCATGAGAGCTGAAACAAAAAGGTAGAGAATCACCTTCTTCAACCTCAGCTTAGAGCATGTGTGTTGGGCAACTCAAGTTTTTCACTGCTCTGTGAAAGTCTGCAAATGACCCAGAAAGAGCTGTGAGTACTGATTTTGGGGTTACCCAGTAAATTTTAGGGAGTACGCAATTTGCAAATACGAAATCAGTGAAAAACAAGGAAAAATCAGTGAAAAACTGTATCTTGGTAAAAATCTATCCACTTATCCCTCTAGATACGACTGTCGAAATGTGATCACATGACACATACTTCCCCATAATCTGCTTTTTACACAGTGTGTATAGATGTTTCACTAAGTCGTTAAATAGACACGAGTGACCCAGGTGGGCCCTCCTCCTCCAGAAAGCCTTCCTGGCTACATCCCTGGCTAGGCTGGGGGCCTCCTGTGCTTCCCCCATCACAGCACTGACAACACTGAGCTAAAGTACCCTGCTGTCCCCACAGGCTGCTAGCTCCATGAGGACAGGGGTCAAGTGTATCACCCCCTCCTCTGAATTCCCAATACCTATCATATGGACCAAAATGTCTGCAGTTCAAATCTACCAGGCACTTTTTGGAAACTCTACAGGGCAGTTCTACTTTGTCCTATAGGGTCACTATGAGTCGGAATCAACTCCATGGCATACATCGGGCACTCATTCAGTGCTTGCTGAACAGGTGAGTCAACGAATGATACAGACCAGCGGTTCTCAAAATATGGTCCTTGGACCAGTAGCATCGGCATCACCTGTTGGCTTGTTAGAGATACACATTCTTGCCCACCCCACCTCCCCGCAGCAGAATCTCTGGGGATGGGAATCCAGGACATTGTTTTAACAAGCTCTCTACACAATTCTTCTGCCTATGAAAGTTTGCGAACCACTAATATCAATGACCCAAGAAGTCACGGTCTGAAAAGGGGCAGTCCTTTGGGCCCAAACGTTGAGTGTAGTATCAAGTAGCGTCACCTTGAGTAGGCAGGCAAGGTTGAGACCTGAGCGGACTCACCGTGATCCGGGATGTGTCGATAAAACTCTTGTTGAAATGGTTCAGTGCTGTCTGGGCCTCTTCCTCAGACTTGAAGCCAATAAAGCCAAACTTCCGGAACTTGCCATCTTTGGTGAACTTCAGGCTGCAGTCTGTCAGCGTGCCAAAGGAGGAGAACAGCTGCCTGAAACGCTCCTCTTTCATCTAAGACAGAAAAAGGGGTGACAACGAGGGAGGAAATGGGAATAAGGGGACAAAATGGGATGGAGCCGTGAGGCTGCAAAATTCCCCAAGGGCGCCCCTAGAGTAGTAGATAAGATAGCAGTCATTCTGAGTCTTGATTTCTTCATTAATGAAACGAATAACTGCCCCATAAGGTTTCCAAGGCTGTAATCTTTAAGGAAGGAGACTACCACATTTTTCTCCGGTGGAGCAGCTGAAGGATTCGAACCGCCGACCTATCTGTTAGCAGCCGAGCGCTTAACCACTGGCCACCAGGACTCCTACTTGCCCTAAAGTTATCGAGTCTATCAAAAGACGGAAATGAGAATTAGAATTAAGATTCTGAGTACGCACTATCTCTCTCTGATTGGCAAACGGGGATAAGCCGAGGGTCCCATCCCTTTTGGGTGGAGAATTCCCCCCGGAGTCCTGCCCCAGAGCGGGAGCCCAATTTTCCTCAACCGACACCGCTGTCCCAATGCCCGGCTGGCTTCATTTTCATACCCCAAGTCCAGGCTTTACACTCACCCCATTCGGGAGGTTTTTCACGATCAGTCGTGACATGGCGCACGGTTCCCACTGCTCTGAATCTGGCACAACATTCACGCTGTCGCTCTGGGCGCCGCCATATTGGGTGACCCGGAAGGAAGTCACTTGGCCCGGATCTACGGCACACTAACCGGAAGTAGGCGTGGCCAAACCAAAGGAAGTCACGCCCCAAGAAGCTAGTCACAGGCCTCTCTTTCTGCGCAGGCGCAGACCGTTTAGCGGATCCTGGAGACCCCAAGGCTGCAGCGATCGGTAGGGGGCGCCAGTTTCTAATATTGGCGGGAGGGACTGCGCGTGGGTGACTCAAGGTGTTCCAGCGTTGCTTAAACGGGGAACTTGCCTTCTCGTGCCTTCTGTATTTTATTATTAAATTCTAAAACAGCGTATTGGATATAACCACTCCTTTTCTGAAGTTGAGCAAACTGGGACTCAGACAAGTAAAGCGACTTGCTCAAAGTTGCCTATTAAGCAGAAAGCGTGGGATTTGGACTGGGGCTGGCACTTAAGACTGCAATGAGGACTTATTGGACTCCAACCCCACAACCTGAATGCTGCAGCCCGGCTGAGTTTTTAAATCCCAGCCAGCCACCTTCTAGCTAGATCGTGGCAAAATTAACCTATGTGAGCTAACTTTGGGAAACTCTGATGGTGTGGAAACCCTGGTGGCGTAGTGGTTAAGTGCTATGGCTGCTAACCAAAGAGTTGGTTCAAATCTATCAGGCGCTCCTTGGAAACTCTATGGGGCAGTTCTACTCTGTCTTGTAGGGTCACTATGAGTCGGAATCAACTTGATGGCACTGGGTTTGGTTTGGTTCCTGATGGCGTAGTGGCTAAGAGCTTGGGCTGCTAACGAAAAGGTCAGCAGCTGGAATCCACCAGGTGCTTCTTGGAAACCTTGTGGTTTTACAGTCTCTATCAGACAGAATCCATTTGACGGCAATGGTTTTTTGTTTTGTTTTGTTTTTGAGCGGTTTTGTGTTCTTCTGTAAGATAGAGCTAACTGGATTATCCAAGGAGCCTTGGTTGCACAGTGGTTAAGTGCTCGGTTTCTAACCAAAAGGTTGGTGGTTGGAACCCACCCAGTGCCTCTGTTGGAGAAAGATCTGCACCCATGAAGACTATAGCCCAGAAAACCCTATGGGGCAGTTCTACTCTGTCACATAGGGTCTCTATGAGTCGAAATCTACTTGATAGCATCTAATAACAACCATGGCGGTGAAATGATGTCTTGTTATGCGTTTATTTTACCACGGTAGAATATACACAGCATGATATTTGCCATTTTAACCATTTTCAAGTGTAAAATCCAGTGACATTAATGACACAACATTGTGCAACCATCAGCACTATTTGTTTTCAGAGCTTTCCACCACCAGAAACAGCAGCCCTGTCACCGTTTAAGCAACAACCCCCCCAGACCCCCCAGCCCCTGGTAACCACTAAACTACTTTCTATGTATTTGTATGTTCTAGATATTTTATATAAATGGATCATACAATATTTGTCCTTTTGTGTCTGGCTTATTGCACTCAGCATAATGTTTTCCAGGTTCATCCTCGTAGTAGGCTGTACCCAACTTCACTTCTGTTTATGGCTGAATAGTACTCCATGGTGTGGATATACCACAATTTGTTCACCCATTCAACTGTGTTGGTGAAGAATTTTGAATATACCATGGACTTCCAGAAGAATGAACAAATCTGTCTTGGAAGAAGTATGGCCAGAATGCTCCCTAGAAGCGAGGATGGCGAGACAACGTCTCATATACTTGGGACGTGTTATCAGGAGGGACCAGTCCCTGGAGAAGGACATCATGCTTTGTAAAGGAGAGGGTCAGGGAAAACGAGGAAGACCCTCAATGAGGTGGATTGACACAGTGGCTGCAACAATGGGCTCAAGCATAGCAACAATTGTGAGGATGGCACAGGACCGGGCAGTGTTTCTTTCTGTTGTACATGGGATCGCTATGAGTCGCCGCTGACTCGGCACCAAACAACATTCCACTGTTGATGGACATTTATTTTGTTTCTGCCTTTTGCTGTTGTGAATAGTGCTGCAGTAGGCATTGTGTTAAGGCTGCTTAACAATTTACCACAAACTGGGTATTTGAAAACAATAGAACTGTATTCTCTTACAGCTCTGGAGGCTAGAATCTGAATTCAGGGTGTCAACAGCATCATGCCCTCTTCCAGAGACTCTAGGGGAAGGTCCTTCCTTGTCTCTCCCAGCTTTTGGTGGCTCTAGGAATTCCTTGGCTTGTGGCTGCATCCCTCTAGTCTCTGGCTTGGTCTTCACGTGGCCTTCTTCTCTCTGGTGTCTGAATCAAATCTCCCTCTGCCTTTCTCTTAGAAGAACATCTGTCATTGGATCTGAGGGCACTGGTGGCTCAGTGGGAGAATTTTCGTTTTCCATGTGAGAAACCTGGGTTCGACTCCCAGCCAACGCCCCTCATGTGCAGCCACCACTTCTCAGTAGAGGCTTGTGTTGCTATGATGCCAAACAGATTTCTGCGGAGCTTCCAAACTAAGACAAACTAGGAAGAGAGGCCTGGCGATCTACTTCCAAAAATCAGCCAGTGGAAACCCTATGGATCACAACAGTCCAATCCACACCCTATCATGGGGCTGATGCAGGACCAGGCAGCATGTCATTCTATTGTCCATGGGGTCGCCAGGAGTCGAGGACGGACTCAAAGGCAGATGATAACATCATTGGATTTAAGACTCACCCTACATCCAAGATGGTCTCTTTCTTCACTTAGTGACATTTGTGAAGACCCTTTTTCCAAATAAGGTTACACTCCCAGGTCCCAGGAGTTAGGACATGGACATAGTTCATTTGGGAACGCTATTCAACCCAACACACAGGGATTCGCTTTCTACTAGGTTACTCGGGATCAATTCCTTCCTTGCCAGGTCTTATGTAGAGTGTCCACTCAATTAAAACTGACCCACACACGGATTTTAAAATCTCATACACACGCCCTGAAGTAAAAATGTACCCTCAAGGCCAGGTCCATGACTTAAGGGGTCACTGTGCTTCAAAGCCATTCTTTCATTCAACAGATATTTATTGATACGTATAAAAGTGCTCAGAGCCCTGGTGGCACAGTGGTGAAGAGCTCAGCTGTTAACCAAAAAAAAAAAAAAAAAATCAGTAGTTTGAATCCACCAGCTGTGCCTTGGAAGCCCTATGGAGCAGTTCTACTCTGTCCTATAGGGTCACTATGAGTTGCAGTCAACTTGATGACAATGGGTTTGGGTTTTTTTTTTTTTTTAATGAAAGTGCTCTTTAATTAAATGACGGGGGGGTGCTGGTTTCCGTGCGGTGTGACCCTGGTTCGGACGGGCTGGGGCAGGCTTTATGAGCTAGCTCTGTGATCCTAGCCTTTTATGAGAGGGCAGCTGTGGGTTCCCAGCCTGTCCTGGTCCCATGTCCTTTGATTTTATTATTTCCATGGACTACCTTTATTAAAATCTACAACTAAATGCAACCTCCATTAAAGAAATTCACAAATCAGAAGGTTTTCAAAGGCATGAAGAGAAAATGGCGTTTCCTTTGCCAATCGCCATGTCCCTATGCTGGGCTGGAAAATATGGTTGCCACATGTGGGGGCAGGAGGGACTGCTCACAGGCCCGTATACCCCTGCGCATTTAATAAATAGTCTCCCTGCTCTCCTGCCTTCCCATCTGTCTCCTTTTCCTTGCAGCAAAATACAATCCAGGGCCACCTGGACCCCACCAGACTGGCCTCTCTGATTACATTCAGGGATAAAACAAAAAATTCCGACAGGTCTAAGCCAGGTCTAGGTCTCTGGGTGGCACAGATGGCTTGCACTTGACTACTAACCTAAAGGTTGGCGGTTCAAACCCACCTAGCGGCACCGAGGAAGAAAGTACTAGTGACCTGCTTCCATAAAACTTGCAGTCAAGAAAACGCTATGGAGCAGTTCTACTCTGTAACACAAGGGGTCGCCATGAGTTGGAATTGACTGGATGGCAACTAACAAAATGATGACTAAGCCAGCTCCATAGAGGCTGCCTTCTCGATTGCACTGGGGGCTGTGAGGGGCTGAGGCTGGGTCCCTGAGGGAATTGATTTCTTACCCGGGGAACAGGCTAGAGGTGGGGAGAGGGCCTGGAGGGGTGCAAAGAGACAGGACGGAGGGAGGAGAGGAAACGGAACCCTTCATTTATCTCTGCACATCAGGTCCTCCTACTCTCAATGAATGGCACCAATGTCCACCTGGCTGCTCCGGCCGGAAACCTGGAGTAATGCTTGAGCCTGCTCTCCACTCATCCCCCGTGTCTAATCCATTAGCAAGTTCTGGCAGCCCCAGCTCCTAAATATTTGCCCAAAACGTGGTCTTTCCACACCTCCACCACTACCACGCTGGCCTAAGCAGCCACTGTATGAGTTTCCTATCGATGCTATAACAAATTATCAGCTCCGACTCATGGTGACCCCATGTACAACAGAACGAAACGTTGCCCAGTCCTGCACCATCCTTGCCATCGTTGGTATGCTTGAGTCCATGGTTGCGGCCTCTGTGTATTTTGAGGGCCTTTTGATCTAGGGGCTCATCTTCCGGTGCTTTCTCAGACAATGTTCTGTTGTGATCTGTAGGGTTTGCATTTCCCAGATTGCGGTTTGTGGAACAGCATCCAGCCAGGTGTCTACAGGTCTTCTTTCAAGGAGGGTGGAGAAAAGTTGTTAAAGAACTGGAGAAAAGGCTGCCCATCATAACCCATCCCCACAAACTCTCAGCACACCCCAGGACATTAAAGTCTCTGAAAAGCCCTCCTGTCAGGACCCCTGTTTTACACAGTGGGCCCCAAATTTATTCGAGCACCAAGTCCTTATATCATGGGACATCTGTTAGTGGGACATACCACTGGCTCTGAGATGGAGTAATGGTTAGCCTTGTACATCTGGTGCCTGGGTGGTGCAAATGATTGGTGCTCTACTACTAGCCTGAACGTTGGCAGTTCAAACCCACCCAGCAGCCCCACAGAAGAAAAGCCTGGCGATCTGCTTCTATAAAGATGACAGCCACGAAAACTCTATGGAGCAGTTTTACTCTCTAACACGTGAGGTTGCCATGACTGGAATCAACTCCATGGCAATGGATCTATTTATTTATTGCATTTTTATTTCCTAATGTTCTTGCATACTTATAAACCAAACCTGTTGCCGTTGAGTTGATTCTGACTTATAGAGACCCTATAGGATAGAGTAGAACTTCCCCATAGGTTTGCCAAGGAGCAACTGGTGAATTTGAACTGCCAACCTTTATGGTTAGCAGCCGTAGCTCTTAATATATATGTGTGTATATGTGGATACGTATACGCACACACATATACGTATGTGTACTCTATTGGTGCTGTTTCTGGAGAACTCTGATACAGATTGTCACCAAATTTGGTCCTAGTTCAACCAGAGAGAGCTCTGCTGCACAGACGCAAACATGTTTATTCATTCACTCATCTATTTATTCATATTTTTAACGAGCACCTCTCCGTGTCAGAAGGAGCCCTAGTGGTGCAGTGGTTAAAGCAATCGACTGCTAACTGAAAAGTCAGCAGTTCAAAGCCACGAGCGATTCCACAGGAGAAAGATGTGCCACTGATAACAAGAAAATCATATTTTGACATGCCTGGCACTGGTTTCAGATGGACTAATTTGAACCTCACAGTAACCCAGTGTTTGTACTTACAATTATTAACCTCATTTTACAGATGAGGAAACAGAAGCCCAGAGAGGTACCTGAGATCACTTACCTGAGATCTCTCAGCCAGGAAGTACTGGCCAAGGCTTAAGAGCCCACACTCTGTCTGCTATTCTATCCAGCTTCTTGTAGAAGCCACTCATTGGATGTTCAGGGTCAGCTTAAGGCCTCTTCGCTGGTTTCGCATTTTTGTCTCCTAATGCTCTTGCTAAATGCCAGTCGTGTTCCACAATCATCCATCCCGTTTTTTCATCGTCCTTATTGAGTGAGTTTATTGAGTGAGAGAGAACTTTGCTCCCCCGATCTTTGTGCCGCCAAGAAAAGCTGCCTGCAATTCTAGAGATTTACCAGCAGAGGGCACCAGAGCATCATGTATAAACCCATGCAGAGGCGCTGCAACAAGGAAAAGCTTTGAAGCTTTTCGTGCAGAGCTGAAAGTTTAAAGGACGTTTGGACAACCCCAGAGTCAGGCGCCCAGTCTAGCCTGATGCAGGATGCTGTTGTTGGGTGCCCTCGAGTTGATTAGAAGAGCAGAACTTCCCCATAAGGTTTCCAAAACTGTAATCTTTTTTTTTTTTTTTTAATTGTGTGCTTTAGGTGAAAGTTTACAGAGCAAATTGCTTTCTCATTAAACAATTAATACATGTATTTTGTTACATTGGTTGCCAAGCCGGCGACGTGTCAACACTCTCCCCTTCTTGACCTTGGGTTCCTCATTTCCATTTGTCCAGCTTTCCTGTCCCCTCCTGCCTTCTTGTCCTTGCCCTGGGCTGGTGTGCCCATTTAGTCTCGTATACATGGTTGAGCCACGTGTATTATTGTTTGTTTTGTGGGCCCGTCTAATCTTTGGCTGAAGGGTGAACCTCAGGAGTGACTGCAGTACTGAGTTAAAACGGTATCTGGGGCCACATTCTCAGGGTTTCTTCAGTCTCTATCAGACCAGCAAGTCTGATCTTTTTTTATGTGAGTTAGAATTTTGTTCTACATTTTTCTCCAGCTCTGTCCGGGACCCTCTATTGTGATCCCTGTCAGAGCAGGCAGTGGTGGTAGCTGGATGCCGTCTAGTTGGGCTCGACTCAGTCTGATGGAGGCCATGGTAGTTGTGGTCCATTAGTCCTTTGGACTAATCTTTCCCAGACAGGTTGGGACCAGTGGAGTATCCTAGATGGCCACTCACAAGCTTTTAAGACCCCAGACGCTACTCACCAACGTAGGATGTAGAACATTTTCTTTGTAAACTGTTATGCCAATTGAGCTAGATGTCCCCTGAGACCATGGTTCCCAGCCCTCAGCCCAGTATTTGGTCCCTCAGGGAGTTTGTCTGTGAAGCTTCCATGACTTTGCCGTGGTCAAGCTGTGCTGACCTCCCCAGTACTGTGTACTGTCTTTCAGCAGCCGAGCTCTGTATCACAGGAAACTAATACAGAAGTATTACCACTCCAGGCTGAGAGGGGCAGGGGGAGGGGCTGGAGGAGGGGCTACTTAGAGAGGCTGTGGGCAGGGAGAGACGCAGCCTCTGGTGGTGCCCAGGCTGGGCGTGGGGGACAGGGACGAATCCCTTCTCCCACCATGTGATCACCTGTCAAGGCTTCCCATTGGCTGAACCTACTGGGAACGTGGAGGATAAGGAGCCCTGGGTGATGTGTTCCCTGCGGGTCAGCCTCCCTAGGCACAAGGAGAAAGCTGGCGGAAAAGATTTCAAGCCAACATTCACCTTCCTTCCATCTTCTTTTGGAGATCCCCATTGGTCAAATCCAGCCAGAGGGTACAGAGCCACTTGGCTGTATCCACTCAGGTCAGGCTCAGAGTGCAGTGCTCGTTTCTTATTACCTAAACGATTGAGTGTTCAGCTGCTAATCAAAAGGTTGGTGGTTCGAACTCACTCGGCAGCCCCATGAAAGAAAGGCCTGGCAATCTGCTCCAGTAAAGATCACAGCCCAGGAAACCCTATGGGGCAGTTCTGTTCTGTCAAACGAGGTCACTGTGAATCGGAATCCATCACCAACTACACCTCGGTCCTCATCTCTGGGCTCTCCTTCAGGTCAGGTCCCTCTTGGGACAAGGAGGAGAGAATCAGTGACCTGCTGCAATGTCTTTGAGCCTGAGAATGAAGCCTCCAAGCTCTGTTCAGAGGCTGTAGGGTGAGAGCACAGGGAGGCTGGGGCAGTAGCTCCATTGCTCGGCAGAGTCAGTACTTGCTGCCCTGGCATGGGAAGAGTCTCCTGAAATCCCAACCCCGCAGAAAAGCCTGCCTTCTCCACCCCAGAGGGGAAGCCGGCCTCCTGGCCCAGTGGAGTCAGCGAGGCTTACAGCTGGACCATTTGGTTTGGCAACTTAATATCTGGGTTCAACAACCAGTGACTAAACTTGGAAGCTGTGCAACCTTGGGAAAATGACTCCACCTTTCTGAGCTGGTCGATGGTCTGAGGATTTAGCTCAGTGTTCTCTCCACTGAGATATCAAGGTGGTGCCATGGAGGCAAATCCCTAGACTCAAACCTCCAGGTTCCAACCACCAGTCAGCCATTAGCCAGCTGTGTGATTTTGGGAAAGTCACTCCACTTCTCTGGGTCTCAGTTTTCTCATCTGCAAAATGGGGTTGATACTCATCTTGTTTATCTTTTTCTGGTTATTAAGGCAGCATAAAAAATCATACCAAAACCTAGGGGTTTAAAATGTCCACTGATGATGCTTATGGGTCTGTGTGGGTCGGGAATTCGGACACAGCACAGGACTGAGGAGGAGGATGGCTGTGTCCCCACGATGTCTCAGCCAGAAGTCTCCGTGGCTGGGATTGGAGCTCTTTGAAGGCTCCTCACTCACATGAGTGGTTGTAGTGAGTGACGGCTGATGGCTGGGAGGCCTCAGTTCCTAAGGGTGAGAGACAGAGAGTTATAGTTTATGACTGTGTTGATATAAAGATGAATATAACCTAGGCTGGATCCATGAAGTTATAGATTCATTATTATTCATTTTTCTCCATCTGACTTGAAGAGAAATTAAAATTTAAACATTTTATGCATCCCTAAGAAAGGCCTGAGGAGCCCTCAGGGAACAGTGGTTAAGTGCTTGGCTACTAATCCAAAGCTCGGAGGTTCGAACCCACCAGCCGCTCCAAGGGAGGAAGATGTGGCAGGCTGCTTTCATAAAGATTACAGCCTTGGAAACCTTGTCGCGTACTTCAACTCTGTCCAATAGGGCCGCTAGGAGTCAGAATCAACTCGATGGCAACGGGTTTTGGGTAACAAAGACCTGACAAGCTACTTCTGAAAAACCAGCCATCAGAAACCCTATGGATCACAGTTCCACTTCGACACACATGGGGTTGCCATGAGTCCGGGTGACTCCATGGCGACTGGTTTGAAAATTTCAGGGCCCCAGGCACTGTCCCTGCTGTGCCCATGGTGAAGCGGCCACAGTGACACATTCATTGACAGGCAGTGTCTTCCCTCTTATCCCTGTCTCCCCTCACCATTCCCCCACCAGCCTCCAGGGACCACCTCCCAATTCAACATAAGGGATCAGCCACCGCTCTCTCTGGGGAGGAGACCCAGGTGGGAGGGAGATATCTTTGTGTATCTGTTTAGCATTTCACTTTGTTTGCAGATATTACTTATGCAAGCATAACAAGAACAACAAAACCCAACTGCGTCGCTGTCAAATCGATTCTGACTCGTAGCGACCCCATAGGACAGAGTAAAAGTGCCGCATAGTGTTTCCAAGGCTGTAATCTTTATAGAAGCAGGCTGCCATATCCTTCTCCCTCAGAACAGCTGGTGAGTTTGAACCACTGACCTTTTGGTTAGCAACCAAGTGCTTACCCACTGCAGCAACAAAAAACCTGTCGCTGTCGAGTCGATTCTGACTCATAGACGCCAGGGCTCCTAATACATAATAATTTTCTAAAATGTGTGAGCATGTGTGTAAGATCAAAACCTGTGGCTCTGGTACTCACAGACTGTAAAATTGCTCACCACCTCCCCCACCTACATATACTCATTTGCACAGGGGTGCTGCCACATGGAAAAGGAGCCCTGGTGGTGCACTGGTTGAATGCTTGACTGCTAAATGAAAGGTCGGCAGTTCGAACCCACCAGTTGCTCCACTCAAGAAAGATGTGACAGCCTCCTTCCATAAAGATGACAGCCTTGGATACCCTATGGGGCAGCTCTACTCTGTCCTATGGTTGCCGCTATGAGTTGGAATTGACACAATGGCGGTGGGTATGAGTGGCTGCCACGTGAATAGGTCCAGTGTTGACAGACCTTCTGATGTTTCAAGCCAGAAATTCAGATACGATTTTACATGACCTTTAATAGTTTTTCAATGTCGGAAACTAATAATTTTGGTTTAATTCTGTAAACCAATACGTACATACATACCTACACGAATGCATGCATAAAACCAAAACCAAACCCACTCCATCAAGTCGGCTCTGATTCATAGCGACCCTATAAGACAGAGTAGAACTGCCCCATAGAGTTTCCAAGGAGTGCCTGGTGGATTTGAATTGCCTACCTTTTGGTTAGCAGCCGTAGCACTTAACCACTACGCCACCAGGGTTTCCCTTGGGTCAGTTGTGGTCTCTCATCTCAAAGTCAATCACTCTCAATCTACAGAATGATACACATTCCATAACTCTAAGGCCCAAAGGTCAGCAAAAAAAAAAGGAAGACTCTCAACAAGATGGATTGACACAGTGGCTGCAAAAACGGGCTCAAACACAGCAATGATTGTGGGGATGGTGCAGGACTGGGCAGTGTTCCTTTCTGTTGAACATGGGGTCACTATGAGTCAGAATTGACTCAATGGCACCCAACAACAACGAGGCCCAAAGAATAGAAGTGGCTTATCCATGGTCAATCACACCATCTGTCCACAGTGCTGGGTTCTTCCTCATGGGAGCTCCCTCCTTAACTCTGGGAGGTAGGAGTTATTATCACTCTCTGATGAGAATCTGCTCAGAGACATGGGGCCAAGGCTCGTGGTCACACTGGCAGGCACGCTGCTGCTGCTGACAACCCTATTGATATTACCATTTGCCATCTAGTCAACTCCTGTTCATGGTGACCCCATGCTTGTGAGATTAGAACTGCGCTCTCTAGGGTTTTCTTTTTTCTTTAAGTTTTATTGTGTTTTAGGTGAAAGTTTACAGCACAAATTAGTTTTTCATCCAAAGATCTTATACACAAATTGTTTCGCAACATTGGTTGCAATCCCCAACATGTGTCATCACTCTCCCCTTTTCCACCCTGGGGATCACCCACGTCCATTCATCCAGTTTTCCTGTCCCTTCCTGCCTTCTCATCTTTGCTTTTGGGCAGGTGTTGCCCATTTGGTCTCGTATACTTGGTTGCTCTAAGAAGCACGTTCCTCACGTGTGTTATTGTTTGTTTTATAGGCCTGTCTAATCTTTGGTTGAAAGGTGGACTTTGGGAATGGCTTCAGTTGTTAGTTAGCAGGATGTCTGAGGGCCATAATCCTGGGGGGTTCCTCCAGTCTCTGTCCAACCAGTAAGTCTGGTCTTTTTTTTGTGTGTGTGTGTGTGAATTTGAATTTTTTTCTACATTTTTCTCCTGCTCTGCCCGGGACCCTCTGTTGTGATCCCTGTCAGAGCGGTTGGTGGTAGTAGCCGGGCACCATCTAGTTCTTCTGGGCTCAGGCTGGTGGAGGCTGTGGTTCATGTGGTCTGTTAGTCCTTCGGACTGATATTTTTATTGTACCTTTGGTTTTCTTTGCTGCAAACATGCTGGGACCAATAAATGTATCTTAGATGGCTGCTCACAAACTTTTAAGACCCCAAATACTACTCACCAAAGTAGGATGTAGACCATTTTGTTTATGACTATGTTATGCCAGTTGATCTAGATGTCCCCTGAGACCACGGTCCCCAGACCTCAGCCCCAGTAACTCAGTCCCTCAAGGTGTTCGGATGTGTCTAGCTTCTATGACTTTGTCTTGGTCAAGTTCTTTTTTTAAATAATTTTATTTTTGTCGTTGTTGTAGAGAATATACAAAGCAGAACATATACCAGTCCAACAGTTTCTATGTGTACAATTCAGTGACCTTGATTACATTCTTAAAGTTAAGCAACCATTCTCACCCTCCTTCTCTGAGTTGTTCCTCCCCCATTAACACAAACTGACTGCCTCCTAAGGTTCCTGTCTAGTCTTTCAAGTTGCTGTTGTTAATTTGATCCCATATAGATAGTTCTTAAGAGAGCAAAATGTTCATGGCAGACCTTTTTTACTAGTTAAGCTACCCTGTTGTTTGATTTTAAGAAGACATCAGGGGATATTTTTGGTTTAAGTTCTAAAGATTGTTTCAGGGCAATAGTTTCAGGGGTTCATCCAGCCTCCATGACTCCAGAAAGTCTAGAGTCCATGCGAATTTGAAATTCTCTTCTGTATTTTCTCCTTTTGATCAGGAGTCTTCTATAGAATCATTGATCGAAATGTTTGGTAATGTAGCCAGGCACTATCCTGTTCACCCTGTGCTTTTAATTAAATGTTATGCTGCCGTTTGTTGCAAGCAGAGCCAAAAAAATTGTTTATTTTTGTTACATTCCTACGCTGGGTGGCACACATGGTTAACACACTCAGCTGCTAATGGGAAGGTTGGAGGTTTGAGTCTACCCAGAGGTGCCTCAGAAGACGGACCTGGAGATCTACTTTAAAAAAAAATCAGCCACTGAAAGCCCTAGGGAGTGCAGTTCTACCCTGACACACATGGGGGTGCCATGAGTTGGAGTCAGCTCAGAGGCTACTGATGGTTACCTTATCCTACCTGCTTAACATGCATGATCCCGTTTACTCCAGTGCAGATTACTGGCTTCAGAATCTCTTGTTATGCCCATTTTACAGATGAGGAAAGTGATGCCCAGAGAGGTTGAGTGATTTGCCCATGGCCACCCAGCTGGAAAGTGGGAGAGCCGGGATTTGAACTCAGGACTCTATGGCTTTGGAGCTCAGGCTTTTGCTCAGGGTTCTGCCTCCAAGTACAGCACATTGGGGTGAAATTGCCAAGGCCAGAGGTCATGAGAGAGCCCTGGCCAGGCTTCTTTCCAGGCTCTCTCTGGCCCTGGGATTCGGCCTCACTCACACATACACAGCTGCCAGGGATCAAAGCCCTCTCCAAGATGAATTTGCTGTGAGTTCTAAACAAACGGGTGTTAGCATGTAGCTAAGAGAAACATTGGGAGGACGTGGCGTAGGAAAGCCGACTGGCCTTTAAAGTCCTGGTGATTGATTTGCCCCTTCTTTGGTCTCATGCTCTCTAAGGGCCAGGGCAAAGGGGTGGGGACACTCCAGCCCTGGGAGCATTGAGGCCGCGCTGCTGCCACCAACAGGTCCCCCCGCACTGCCCAGTTCGCCTCCCCTTCCATCCTGGGGGGAGTCCCTGTGTCACGCAAACAGTGAAGCTCTTGGCTGCTAACTGAAAGGTTGAAGGTTTGAGTCTTCCCAAAGGTGCCTTGGAAGAAAGGCCTGGTGACCTGCTTCTGAAAAATCAGCCATTGAAAACCCTATGGAGCACAGTTCTGCTCTGACGCATGTAGGGTTGGCATGAGTCAGAACTGACTTGGCGGCAACTGTTAATTCTTTCCACCCTCGGGAGAACGCCCCTGCCAGCCTCCAAGCCCACAAAACCAGCACACACACACGTACACACACACACACACACACACACACACACACGCGCAATAATAACAAACACCTTCCTTTACTGAATGAGCATCAGGTGCCAGTCATTGCTAAGCACTTTACATGTGGTGTCCCTTTTAAGCCAAACCCCAAGGCCTGCGTTTTTATTGACCCATTTTACAGATGGGGCTAAGAGCACAGAGCTAGTAAACAGTGGAGCTGGATTCCTTTTGGTGCTCAGTGAATGTGTCTTGATTAAGACGAGTGAGGCATAGATCTACCCCTCCAGTTGGCCATATTCTTAAGAAGAGATAGATACAGAAATAGACAATTGTGGTCCAGCAGGATGTGGCCAAGACAGTGCTAAGCGGAGATGATAGTGGACACACAGCAGGATGGGTGGACCAGCTGTTTCTGGAGATGCCCTGTTGACTGGGTCAAATTGCGCTTTGATGGGCTATTTCCCCAGCTTTAGTAGTTGTTAGATATTTTGACAACCACCCCCCTGGTTGTTTATATGAGGGCCTGAAGGCCACAGAGGAAGAACTTACCTGTCCAGGTTGGTCAGAAAAGATATACAGAGATGAAGTGAAAAGGGGGATGTCAGAGCTCAGGCTGGAAGCAGGCAAAGGAGGGAGCTAATGGAGGGAAAGAGAAGACAATTGCAGGGGGAAGAAGAGCCTGGGTGGAGGGGAGAAGGGTGGGAGGGTTGCTCCCTGAGGGCCTGAGGCGTTTGATGTGGGGGGATCAGATCATTGTTGTTGTTAGCTGCCATCCAGTTGGCTCCAACTCACGGTGACCTTATATACAATAGAACAAAATGTTGCCTGGTCCTGCCCCATCTTCAGGATTGTTGGTATGTTTGGGTCCATTGTTGCGGCCATTGTGTCAATCCAGCCCCTTGAGAGTCTCCTTTACCTTCCCTGGCCCTCCACTTTACCAAACATGATGTCCATCTCCAACGATCAGTCCCTCTTAATGACACATCCTAAGTGAGCAACTAGAAGTCTTGGACAGTATTCTCTGACCCATAGTATTTTCATTGGCTAATTTTTGGAAGAAGATTGCCAGGCCTTTTTTCCTAGTCTGTCTTAGTTTGGAAGCTCTGCTGAAACCTGCCCACCATGGGTGACTTCGCTGGTATTTGAAATACCGGGGGCATCAGAGCAATACGCAAGCCACCTCACTGTGACAAACTGACAGATGGGTGGTGGTTAACACTTGTAGCATCAGTAAAACTGGGCTCGATTTATACACTTTTCATCTCAGATAGAATGACCTATCTCTGCTCCCATGAGATTTACATTTTATTTCTTTTTGTACCTGGAGAACTTGGCTCTGAGGCCAGGCTTAGACAATAGTGTGGGACTCTGACTGTGTCCAGGGTGACTACAACTCAGGGCAGGTGTTAAGAGCATCGGTTTTGGGAGCAGAAAGATCTCACTGGAAACCTTGACTCCACTATTGACTGTGGAATGTGCCGGTAAATGTTTAACAGTGGCTTTCTGGGAAAACAAAACACTGATATGTAAACCCTTAAATTCTGACTCATAGTGACCCAACAGGACAGAAACCCCATAGGGTTTCCATAGCTGTAATCTTTATGGAAGCAGACTGCCACATCTTTCTCCAACAGAGCAGCTGATGGGTTCAAACTGCCTGCCTTTCGGTTAGCAGCCAAGCACTTTAATCACTACACCACCAGGGCTCCTTCTGTAAAGATTACAGCCTAGGAAACCCTATAGGGGCAGTTCTACTCTGTAACACATGGGGTCGCAGGGAGTTAGAATCGACTCAGCAGCACCCAACGATAACAATAATTGTAAACATTAAGTCTAGCTCTTGGCCATTTGCACACAGAAAAAAAGGCAGTCGATGGTGAGAGTCAGGTACTTAAAGGGAAGGATCACTGTTATTAAAGCTAGTGGCCGTCTGCTTCTTTTAGGCCATTAAATCTAACGCCAGTATTTCTGAAGTTCAGCCAGTCCCGCTTCAGTCCCCGGCATCAGCTTCTTTGCTGCATGTCAAGGACCCTGGCCCCCTGAGACCTGCAGGGACAGGGGAAGGACCCCGGGCCAGCCCAGCCCTGCCAAGCATGGCTCCATCCATCACGTGCTTGCCCCGCCCGCTCCCGCCCCTCATATATGTATCTAGAATCCTGGGCACTGGGGAGGGTCCAGGCAACAGCTGCCTTTGATCAGCCCAACATCTGGGAGACTCGGCACTTCAAGAACGCTGACTGGTGATCAAAGGTGGGAATACTGTGACAGCTGAGACTTGGCAAAGACCCAGCTCGGGCAAAATGTGATGGGGGGAGGGGGTGGACGGGCGGGGGCGGGGTAGGGCGGGGAGGAACCCACCCAAACTGCAGGAGCCAGCAGTTAGGGACATGGGCTTTTCTTCTGTGCCCTTGACTCCCTGTGCCTCAGTTTCCTTCTCTGTAAAATGGGGATAATAAGAGCCTCTTCCACATAGGGTTTCTGTGAGGACAAAATGAACTAATAAATGAAGAGAGCTTAGGACAGTGCCCGGTCCTGAGTGAGAGCTCACAAGTGCCAGCTGTTGCTGCCGTGCCGTTACTGCCAGTCCCATTCCGAGAGCTGGCCAGGGAGAGAAGGACGGAGTCTGTCTCTTTCCAAACACTTTGTTGGCTGCTGTCAAGTCGGCCCTGACTCATGGCAACCCCATGCACAACGGGATCGGACTGTTGTGATCCCTAGGGTTTTGGGAAGTAGATGGCCAGACCTTTCTTCCTAGTCCACTGTAGTCTGGAAGCTCTGCTGAAACCTGCTCAGCATCACAGCAGCGTGCAAGCTTCGAGGGGTGGTGGCTGTACATGAGGTGCGTTGGCTGGGTATCGAAGCTGGGTCTCTTGCACGGAAAGCGAGAATCCTACCACTGAACCACCATTGCCTGCAATTCCAAATTGTCGTTGTTAGGTGCCATTGAATCATTTTCGACTCCGAGCGACCCCATGTAACAGAGTAGAACTGCCCCATAGGATTTTCTAGTCTATAACCTTCACAGGAGCAGATGGTCAAGTGTTTCTCCTGTTAAGCCGCTGGGTGGGTTCAAACAGCCAACCTTTCGGTTAGCAGATGAGCCCTCCTTTCCAAATGCTTTACCAAAACCAAACCTGTTGCTGTCGCGTCGATTCTGACCCTGAGCAACCCCATGTGACAGAGTAGAACTGCCCCATAGGGTTTCCTAGGCTGTAATCATTTTTTTTTTTTTTTTTAATCTTTACAGGAGCAGATCACCAGGTCTCTCTCCTGCGGAGCCGCTGGTGGGTTCGAACCACCAGCTTTTTGGTTAGGTTAAACGTTGTGCCACCAGGCCTCCTTCCAAACACTTCGTTATTGTTGTTACGTGCTGTTGAGTTGGTTCTGACTCACAGTGACCCCGTGTACAGCGGAAAAAACACTGCCTGGTCCTGCCCCATCCTCACAATCGTTGCTATGTTTGAGCCCATCGTTACAGCTGCTGTGTCAATTCATTTTATTGAGGGTCTTCCTCTTTTTTGCTCACGCTCTACTTTACCAAGCATGATGTCCTTCTCCAGGGACTGGTCCCTCCTGATAACATGTCCAGAGTATGTGAGACAAAGTCTCCCCATCTTCACTTCTAAGGAGAAGTCTGGCTGTTCTTCTTCCAAGACAGATTTGTTCGTTCTTCTGGCAGTCCACGGTATAGTCAATATTCTTTGCCAATGCCACAATTCAAAGGCGTCAGTTCTTCTTCGGTCTTCCTTGCTATTGTCCAGCTTTCACATGCATATGAGGCGATTGAAAATACCATGGCTTGGGTCAGGTGCACCTTAGTCCTCAAAGTGACATCTTCACTTTTTAACACTTTAAAGAGGTCTTTTGCACCAGATTTGCCCAATGCAATAATTTATTTGATTCCGTCATTGCTGCTTTCATGGCTGTTGATTGTGATCCAAGTAAAATGAAATCTTTGACAACTTCGTATTTTCTGTTTATAATGTTGCTCATTGGTCCAGTTGTGAGGTTTTTGCTTTCTTTATGTTGAGGTGTTCTGGAATTCCCATTCTTCACCATGCTATCCATAATTTGTTATGATCCACACAGTTGAATGCCTTTGCATAGACTATAAAACACATGTATTCTTTCTGGTATTCTCTGCTTTCAGCCAAGTTGTATCTGACATCAGCAATGATATCCTTGGTTCCACGCCCTCTTCTGAATCCAGCTTGAATTTCTGGCAGTTCCCTCTTGATGTACTGCTGCAACTGCCTTTGAATTTTAAAGGCAGTTTAAGCAAAATTTTACTTGTGTGTGATATTAATGATATTGTTCGATAATTTCTGCATTCCGTTGAATCACCTTTCTTTAGAATGGGCACAAATATGGATCTCTTCCAGTCAGTTGGCCAGCTAGCTGTCTTCCAAATTTCTTGGCATAGATGAGTGAGCACTTCCAGCGTTGCATGCATTTGTGGAAATATCTCAGTTGGTATTCCATCAATTCCTGGAGGCTTGTTTTTCCCTAGTGCCTTGAGTGCAGTTTGGGCTTCTTCCTTCGGTGCCATCAATTCTCGGTCATATGATGCTACCTCCTGAAATGGCTGAACGTCAACCGGTTCTTTTTTTGTACAATAACTCTGTATATTCCTTCCATCTTCTTTTACTGCTTCCTGTGTTGTTCAATATTTTGCCCATAGAATCTATTTCATGATAATACTTTACTTTGTCTTCTCTAGCTGCGCTTTGAAATCTTCTGTTCATCTTTTACTTTATCATTTCTTCCATTTCCTTTAGCTACTCGACATTCAAGAGCAAGCTTCAGCCTCTCCTGACATCCATTTTGGTCTTTTCTTTCTTTCCTGTCTTTTTAATGACCTTTAGCTTTCTTCATGTCTGATGTCCTTGATGTCATCCCACAATTCTTCTGGTCTTCAGTCATTAGTATTCAACGTGTCACATCCATTCTTGAGATGGTCTCTAAATTCAGGTGAGATATACTCAAGTTCATAATTTGGGTCTCGTGGACTTGTTTTAATTTTCTTCAGTTTCAACTTGAACTTCTATAAGAGCAGTTGATGTTCTGTTCCCCAGTTGCCCCTGTTTTTGTTCGAACTGATGATATTGAGCTTCTCCATCAACTATTTCCACAGATGTAGTCTATTTGATCACTGTGTATATCATCTGGCGAGGTCGCTGCGTATAGTCACTGTTTATGTTGGTGAAAAAGGTATTTGCAGTGAGTAATTCATTAGTCTTGTAAAATTCTTGCAAAATTCTTGCAAAATTCCATTATGCCTTTTCCAGCATCTACTGATCTTTCTTCTTTGTTTCCAACTTTCACATTCCAATCACCAGTAACTATCAAGGCACCTTGATTGCATGTTTGATCAATTTCAAACTGCAAAAGTTGGTAAAAAATCTTCAATTTCTTCATCTTTGGCCTTAGTGAATAATATTCATATTAACTGGTCTTCCTTGTAGACGTATAGGTATTATCCTGTCACTGACAGCATTGTACTTCAGGACAGATCTTGAAATGTTCTTTTTGACAATGAATGTGACACCATTCCTCTTCAATTTGTCCTTTCTAGCATAGCAGACCATATGCTTGTCTGATTCAAACTGGCCAATACCTATCCATTTCGGCTCACCAATGCCTAGGATATCAATCTTTATGCGTTCCATTTCATTTTTGACAACTTTCAGTTTTCCTAGATGCGTACTTCGTACATTCCATGTTCCAAATATTAATGGATATTTGCAGCTGTTTCTTCTCATTTGGAGTCGTGCCACATCAGCAAATGAAGATCTCGAAAGCTTGACTCCATCCATATCATTAAGGTCGACTCTACTTTGAGGAGACAGCTCTTTCCCAGTCATATTTTGAGGGCCTTCCAACCTGAGGGGGTCATCTTCCGGCACTATATCAGACAGTGTTCTTCTGCTATTCAGAAGGTTTTCACTGGCCAATTTTTTGAAGTAGATTGCCAGGTCTTTCTTCCTAGTCTGTCGTAGTCTAGAAGGTCTGCTGAAGCCTGTTCACCATGGGTGGTATGTGAAATACCAGCAGCACAGCAACATACAAGCCACCACAGAACGACAAACTGACAGACGAGTGGTGGTTCAAACACTTTAAACCAAAAAAAACCAAACCCGTGGGCATCGAGTCAATTCCAACTCTTAGCGACCCTATAGGACACAGTAGAAGTGTCCCTTAGGGTTTCCAAGGAGTGGCTGGTGGATTGGAACTGCCTACCTTTTGGTTAGTAGCCGAGCTTTTAATCACTGCACCACTAGGAAATGCTTTAGTGCCTATTAATTTGCAGTGGCCCATTTTGGGCCTCAGTTTCCTCATCAGTAAAATGAAGAATCATAACAGGCATTGGGAACTACGCAAGGATTATTTCTCCTTCGTTTTGACCAATGGACGGCTGAGGTCTTGAGGTGGGAAGGCAGCTGGTGAGTAACCAGCCCAGTATTTCCCCACCTGGGAGCTGCCCCAGAAGGGAGGGTTGGGCTTCTGCTCAGTGGTGTTGCCAGTAAAAAGGAGCCAATGCATAGTCACTTGGTTCTTCGAGAACCCAAGGGTCCCCCTACTTTCTTTTATGGGTTGAGGTATAATAATACCACCACAACCAGCAGCAGTTAATTTTTTTTTTTTATCTTTAAACTTTTTATTAGAGTATAACAGACATACAGGAGAGTGTACACATCAGCACACCGAACGTACCCGTGAAACCCACACCCAAATCAAGGAAAAGAACATTCCCAGTCCTCTGGAAACTCCCCTTTGCTCCTACCCTCTCGATAGAAACCACTTAACTTTGCTTTTATTTATGGCATGCACACTTGGTTCTGGGCAAGGGAGGAAAAGCGCTCTGTAGGCACAAAGCTCACATAAACCTTGAAACAATACTATAAACCCAGTATTATCAGGGTCCCCGTTTTACAGATGAGAAAACTGAGGCACGAAGAGTCTAACGCACTTGCCCAAGGCCACACACTGGTAGGTGAGGCTTCAAAGCTTCATGTTCTGGCAGCCGGACTTGTGAGCAGTCTTGTAGGGATGACATTTTTGGGAGTGGGTGGGCAGGGTGAGCATTTTTTAATTTTAATTTTGGTGAAAATATACACAGCAGAACATAACCCATTCATTGATTTCCACATGTACAATTCAGTGGTATTGGTTACATCCTTCACGTTGTGTCACCATTCTCATTGTCTCTACCCATATTGTTTACTACCATTGACGTAGAGTCACTACCCCCAAACTTCTTAACTATGCTTTAGAGTTACTGTTGACAATTTGATCTCATATAGATAACTCTTGAAAAGTGTGTGATTCTCATGGAGAACATTCTTTACTAATTTAGCTAAACAGTTGTTTAGCTGAAAGATGACTTCAGGGGTGAATTTTGGTTCATGATTTGATCATTTTCTCAGAGTGATAGATTCGGAGGTCCTCCAGTCTCAGTAGCTCCAATAAGTATGGATTCTGTAAGAATGTGAGATCCAGTTCTACATTTTCCCCCTTTTGATCACCTATTGATTCCTGTAGGAAAACGTTTAGTAATGTGAGCATTTGCGGGGGGGGTGATAGGAGGGTGTTAGGGAAGGAAGCTTATAAAACAACAGTTATGTAATGCCTGAGGCCTTTTAGGAAATAGAAGATTGCCAGGTCTTTCTTCCTAGGGGGGGTTCCACAGATTCTCCTGATGAGTAGTGGCCAAAGGAGCCCCCTTCTCTGTGCCCCCTCTCCTCTCACCCTCCCAGATACCTCCTCTGAGAGCTGTCAGTCCCTATAGGACATGTAGCGATAGCACCACCGGGAAGTCCACCTTCCTTTACTCTGTGGTCTCACATCCAGAATGTCTTAACCTGGGTTTAAAAGCAGAGCTTGAGGCAAGGGTTCATGTGCAGGTGGTTTACTTAGGCACTTAACCCAGGGAGCAGGAGTGAGGGGCAGGAAAGGAGGGCTGATGCAGGGACGCGTTACTGATTTGGCCTCCACGACAGGCGTCTGGTGCTTATTCTGCAGGACCTAAGTCACCTTTGACATGCATGTCATGTACCTTATAACATGCATCTCAGGAGCATATGCCCCAGGGATAAGGGAGGGAAGCATGTATCCATCAGCTCTCATTTCCTGCTGGTCAAGCTGGCCTCATGGCTGTTAACTCCCCCACGTACTTCTAGGTTCTGAGGCACCGGTGGTTCAGTGGTAGAGTTCCCACCTTCCGTGCGGGAGACCTGGGTTCGATTCTCAGCCACTCGTCTTAATAGTTTCTCCTGGGAGCTCTTCCATAATAAATCACTTGCCTAAGACTCCTCATGTCACGGGCTGCCTCTGCAAACTCAACATAAGACGGGGTGGTTGAGTTCATTTCTGAGCATCCCAAATATCTTCTCAAATTTCTTGGGGTGGCTTCTGTGGGCCTGGTCCAAATTATGCCTAAGTGGTATGAGAGAAAGGAACCCTGGTGGCACAGTGGTTAAATTGCTCAGCGGCTAACCAAAAGGTCAGCAGTTCGAACCCACCTGCTGCTCTGCAGGAGAAAGACGTGGCAGTCTGCTTCTGTAAAGATTACAGCCTTGGAAACCATATGGGGCAGTTCCACTCTGTTCTATAGGGTCTCTGTGAGTGGGAATCAACTCGACGGCAGTGGGTTTCTAGTTTGGTGTGAGGAGAGAGAAAGTCCACTATTGTGAGAGAGATTAACAGGAGATTTCCTTCATTTAAGATGGATTTGAGGGGAAGTGCTCCCAGGAAGTGACATTGTCCCAGGGTCTCTCCATCTCTGCACTATTGACGCTCAGGGCTGGATGATTCTTTGTGGTGGAGGCGGTCCTGGGCGTTGTAGGATGTTGAGCAGCATCCCTGGCCTCTACCCACTGGCTGCTTTGAAGCAGCCCTGTAGTATGACAACTAGAATTGCTCTAGACATTGCCAAGTGTCCCCTGGGGGCAAAATTGCCTGTGGTTGAGAACCAGTGCATTCAGTCAAGGTCTGAGAGATGAGTAAGGCTTAGCCAAGTGAAGACAGCATCCTAGGTAGAGAGAACAGCATTCTAGGTGAGGGGAACAGCCTGTGCAAACGCCTGGGGGGTGTAAAGAACCTTGAAAACGGGGAAACTGTGACCAAGTGCTTAGCTTTTCCACACCCAAGCCCCATGGCGAATGAGTGGAAGAGAAAGGACAGGACAGTGTGGCTTGAGTGCCATGAACAAGGGGAAATCGTACAAGTTGCCTCTGGAAAGGTGGCCAGAGACCAGGCCGTGCAGGGCCTCGTAGACCATGTAAAGATTTTAGATTTTAACTTAAGTGCAATGGAAAGGCCCAGAAGGGCTTTCTGCAGGGGACATTGCATGAAATTGCTCTGCCTCTTTGAGTCATTACCCATCTCCAGAATTTTTCCAGAGCCATGGATGGGTTTGGGGATATTTGAGAACCTTCTGATAGTTGTTTCCAAAATTCTATGTGTATGTGAGTGTTTTTGTAGAGAGGGTCAGTTGTTTTGTTTGATTACCCAGGTGGCGCGTGACCGCAAAGAAGTCCAAGCTGAGTTTTCATTTTACTAGCTCCCTCTGGCCGCTTGTAGGAGAATGTGCCACCATTATCTGTGACCGGACTGACTACAGCAGCCTCCTCACAGGTCTCCCTGCCTCCGCTCCTAGCCCTGCTGACCATCTAAAGTCTTCACATGGTCTATGAGGCCTCCGTGGTGGCAACAGAAAGAAGGAATGGATTCAAGAGATACTGTGGAGGGAAAATGACACAGAAAGAGAGTACCTAGCAATATGTATTGCGCTAGGCCAGGACTAGATGCAGAGCCTGAGGCAGGGGTTCAAATGTACTTGATTTATTGGAGGGGGTGGGTAGAGAGGAATGAGGGAAGCAGGATTAGGTAGGGGAAGAGGCAGAACCAGGTTGAGATCTCAGGTAAAGTTTCGACTTGGCCTGACCCTCAGGGAACTCTGGGGCATAAACTGTATTACAGAGGTGTCCCCATATGGGTCAATTATTGGCCACCCCCATGGAGGGGTGGTACAGCCTCCAAGGGGTCTGCATCCCGGGTCAGATGCCAAGGTCAATTCTGCAGGGAAGGCCACAGCCAAAGCCACTCACAGCACTTGTAGCAGCTAAGGGATGGGTGCATCAGTGGTCAAGGGAACCAGGGTGGGGCATCGGCTCCGTCTACCCCATTTATGGATATGTGCACAGGGCCCTCGCCTTCCATGCGGAGGACCTGGGTTCGATTCCTGGCTAACTCACCATCCGTCTGTTAGTGGAGCCTTGTGTGTTGCTATGATGCTGAACAGATTTCAATGGAGCTTCCAGACTAAGGCAGACAAGGAAGAAAGGCCTGGTGATCTAATTCCAAAAATCAGCCAATAAAAACCCTATGGATCACAACACACTGCTCCACAGCTGATCGTGGGAATGATGCAGGACTGGGCAGCATTTCGTTTTGTTGTGCATGGGGTGCCCATGAGTCAGGGGCCGACTTGACAGCAGCCAACAACGACAACATACAGCTCAGCGTCGTGCCTAGCAGATCAAAAGGAGTGCGGGACTCATCTTTGCAACTTATCAACAATGTCCTTGAAAAGTTCAGGGCTAAGGTGTGTGTGTGTGTGTGTGTTCGGGTGACTAACCAACCAAACTGGTTTTCCCAGGACTGAGGGGTTCTCCAGGGTACTTTCTGTGCTAAACCCTGGAAAGTCCCAGGTTTACCCCATGAGTGGAAGGTGGCTCAAGGCACGTAATGCGTAAGGATCCTAATACAAAAACTTTACCGAGACACTGTAGGTGGCTTGCCTTCGCAAAGTCTAGTTCTAATATTTACGTGGCGATAAACGGACCAGCTTGAAGCATTGCCCAGACATGACCTAATTTTCCTCCTAATGGTATTGTAAGACCGTCATTTGGTGACAGTTGATCCAAGCCTGAATTTTGAAAATGGGGAGACTTTGACCAAGTGCTTAGCTTTTCCGTGCCCAAGCCCCATGGCTGAGTGGAAGGCCCCCATGTTCCTATGGCTACTTTCTCACTGCTCTTTGGAAGCAGAAGGCGCCCTCGTGGCACAACAGTGAAGCGCTTAGCTGCTAACCAAAAGGTCGGTGGTTTAAACCCACTCAGCAGCTCCATAGGAGAAAGACCTAGCGATCTGCTCCCATAAAGATTACGGCCTAGAAAACCCTATGTGACAGCTCTACTCTGTCACGTGAGGTTGCTATGCGTTGAAATTGACTCGATGGCACCTAACGACGACAACATGAGGAAGTAGAGGGATCCCGGCTTCCAGATCCTTCCCTCATGACTTTTCTTTCTATCCTGGGACATCTCTTTCTCCAAAAAGAGACAGTAACCAACTTAGATCCTGAAGGTTTCAAGTTTCCAATTCGCCAATGGCTCCAGGAGCCCACCCTCAACTGGCCTTCTGTCTCCAGCAAGGACGGGAGATGTAAACGTCCTTCTTGTAAAATGACCGCCTCACAGACCCTTTTCCCTGACATTGCCAAGATACACAGAGTCTCCACCCCTCCTTCCAAGGCCAGTGCCCAGCTCTCTCAGAGAGAATGAGCTACTGTGAGCTCTGCCTCGCGGCCCTGCCTGGGGTGGTCTATTGGCTCTCTGTGGGCTTGACCTCCTCTGCCCTGGCTCAGCCAGCCCTGTCCTGAGCTGGCCAGCCCCTTCCGGACCCCAGCTGGCTTGTGCCCAGGGAGGCAGCACCACCTCCCACTCTGGTCAGAGCTCTGAGTTTTCTTGGAAGCATCTGATGACGATTTTTCAAAACCCCTTTCTTACTTCTTTCCCAGAAACAGCCCATAAAATAATCTTACAGCCAAAGGGAATGGCTCTTGGTTGGGGACCGCCCCTGTGCAAGCAAGCTGGTGGAGAGAGATTTTTTATTCCTGCTGTCTAGTGCTTCAGGAAGCAAGGATGGTGAGGTTTTGTCTCACATACTTTGGACATGTTATCAGGAGGGACCAGTCCATGGAGAAGGACATCATAACTTGGTAAAGTAGAGGGTGTCAATGAGACAGACTGGACGCAGCGGCTGCAACAATGAGCTCAAGCATAACAATGATTGTGAGGATGGTGCAGGACCGGGCAGTGTTTCATTCTGTTGTACATAGATAGGGTCGCTATGAGTCAGGATCTACTCAACAGGACCTAACAACAACAACAGTGGTTCAGGAAACTCAGCAGCAACTTGGTTTTCTGTTCCCAGCTCTTAGGAAAGACTCTTTCTTTTTTTAAGTGTGTCATTTTAATAGTCTCCTCCAAATCTTTGGGTCCTGGGGATATTCCAGTTTATTCCCCCAAATAAGGCTCTATATGGAGGTCCTCAGGCTGTAGTTTGTCTCAGCTACCAATCTAAAGGTTAGCGGTTTGAAGCCACCCAGCAGGGCTGCAGAGAAAGGCCTGGCAGTCTGCTTCTGTAAATATTACAGCCAAGAAAATCCTATGGAGCTTAATTCTACTCTGAAATGCATGAGGTTGCCATGAGTTGGAATCAAATCGACTCGACAGCAATGGGTTTGGTTTTGGTTTTCATAGGTTAATTGTCAGAGGCTCTGGGTGGTAGAAATGGTTAGCCAAAAGGCTGCTAACCAAAAGTTGGAGGTTTGAGTCCACTGAGATGTGCCTCAGAAGAAAGGTCCGGCAATCTACTTCCCCCCAAAATCAGCCACTGAAAACCCTGTGGAGCACAGTTCTAGTCTGACACACCTAGGGTCACCATGAGTTGGATCAGCTCAAAGGCAACTGGTTGTTTTGGCCGAGAAAAGCTCAGCCAAGCGTGTCTCACACATAAAAAACGACCTCATCCCTGAATCCACAGACCAATCGAAGATTCAAATCCCTACGTTGGGAGGTATCTGGATTCCCCTAGAAGCCTGCAGAGTCAGGGAGCCGAGTGAAAGTAGCTTGTTTGGGAGATGATCTGGGAAGCCCTAGGAGGGAAGCAAGGAAGTAAGGCAGTGTACTGGGTTAAAAAAAACAAAAACAAAAACAAACCCATTGCTGTCAGGTCGATTCCAACTTATGGTGACCCCATGTGTTACAGGGTAGAACTGTGCTCCATAGGGCTTTCTGGGCTGTCATCTTTACGAAAGCAGATCACCAGGCCACCTTTCTTCCGTGACTCCACTGGGTGGCTTTGAACTGCCAAGCTTTAGGTTAGTGGTTGAGCGTGTAGCATTTGTGCCACCCAGGGACCTTTCAGTGGGTTGAATAGCGGCTCCTATAAGATATGTCCACATCCTAAACTGTGGTGCCTATAAATGTGACCTTGTCTGGACACAGGGTCTATGCAGGTATAATTCAGTTAAGGGTCTCAAGGTGAGACCATTCTGGATTTAAGGTGGACCCTAAACCCAATGCCGAGTATTCTTATAAGCTACATTTGAGTTGCTTCAATATTGTGAGCTTCCTTTTATCAAACACTTATCAAGCACTTTACACAGATGATTTCATCTAATTCTTGCAACTACCTTAAGAAATTGGCCCTGCTTACATCCCCATTTAACAGATGAGGAAGCTGAGGCACAGAGGTGACGTGCCTTACTCCAGATTACACAAGCAAGAGGTAAAGCTGGGATTTGAACCTAGGCAATCATACGTTGTTTTTGGGTGCCGTGGAGTCAATTTCAACTCATAGAACTGCCCCATAGGGTTTTCTAGGCTGTAATCTTAACGGAAACGGATCACCAGGTCCACAGAGCCACTGGGTGGGTTCTAACCACCAACCTTTAGGTTAGCAGCCAAGTGCTTAACCGTTGTGCCATCAAAGCTCCTTGGCAGTCATATAAAAAAACCTTTGCCGTCGAGTCAATTCTGACTCATCGCGAACCTACAGGACAGGGTAGAACTGCTCCACACGGTTTCCAAGGAGCAGCTCGTGGATTCGAACTGCTAATTTTTGGTTAGCAGCCTGAGCTCTTAACTACTGCACCATGAGGGGTCCTGGCAGTCATATAATGGATGTTAATCACCAAGCCACACTGTAAAGAATGCCGAGAGCTGGGCAGCTTCTCTGCCCTGTCTCTTTTCAACTCCATCTTGCTTTTTGCTCCAGACTCCATTGCTGTGGAAACCAGCTACACGAAGCCACAGCCAGACACAACCTCACCTCATCTGCCCCTCACATCTCCCGGCTCCTGCCCTGAGCTTCTCTCCCACAGCGAGAAATCCCTCAACCATTCTAACATACAGGTTAGGAAATTAACACTCTCTGGGGCAACCATTAACTATTGGGGTCAGGAGCTGGAAGATAAATACTCCCCACGTCCCTCTCCCACATCGTGGGTGAAAACATTTGAAGTGCTTTCTATGTGGTTCCTCAGGGTGCCCAGGTGGGACTGAGCCCAGGTGTCCTTCGTGGTACCCAGCTCAGCAATAGACCTTTGAACTGACTTCTGTCCTTCCCCATGTCACTCGTTTGGCCCCTCCCTGTCCCATCCCCTGGAATCACTTCCCAAAATAAAGGAGCTGACACCAACCTTTGTCTTGGGCTCTGCCTTTTGGGGAGCCAAAGTAGGACATAATAATATTTGTTCGAGACAATATTCTTAAGTGTTGAACACTTGTGCGTTGCTAGTCCCCAGGCACCATGTGGGAGCTTTTTCTATATATTGCTGGTTTAATCTTCTCCACAACCCTAAAAGTAGTTCCTGCTTTCCCCTTGGTACTCAAAACAACCTGTTGGCATTGAGTTGATTCTGACTCACGGTGACCTCTTGTATGTCAGAGTAGAACTGTGCTCCATAAGGTTTTCAATGGCTGATTTTTTGGAAGATCACCAGGCCTTTCTTCTGAGGCACATCTCGGTAGGCTCAAACCTACCTTCTGGTTAGCCATCAAGCGTGTTAATTAATTGCACCACCCAGGGACTCCTGTAACCATGTTAGAAGAGTAGGTTCTAGAAAGCACGTGAATTTGAGTCCTGGGTTTGCCAATTACGGTGTGGGCTTTGGATGAGTTGCTAAAACCTATCTCTGCCTCTGTTTCTTCATCAGTAAAGTGGGGACATTAATACCACCTCCTCCAGAGGGCGGGAGAGTTAAATGACAGAACCTCACAGAGCCCTAAGCATACGTGTAAGCACTCAATACGTGTTACCCTGTAAGGTGAGTTCTATACGGTGGTCCAGTAAAACCTCTTTTGATTGAAAGGAGCCCTGGTGGCACGAGGGTTAAGTGCTCGGCTGCTAATCAAAAGGTTGGCAGTTCAAACCCACCTAGTGGCTCTGTGAGAGAAAGACCTGGCGATCCGCTACTTTAAGATTTACAGCCTAGAAAACCGCATGGGGCAGTTCCACTCTCACATGGCATCGCTAGGAGTTGAAATTGACTTGACAGCACGAACAACAACAACATTTTGATTTAAGGACACTTCACAGCCCCCCTGCCCATGGAGAAGTAAGGAGGCAGTCCATTTATAACAACAGTCAACGGGGTGGGAAGTATGAGGGGTTACACCAGAATTTCAGCCTGGGGTTCCAGGCCTGTGCACAAGGACCATCTGAGATCCCGTTAGAATGCAGACCTGGTTCAGGGGGCCTCGGGTGGGGCCTGGGACTCTGCTCCATGGTCCACAGACCACCCTTAGTGGTTCAGGGACTGGGAAGCATCTCAGATTTGTGACTTGCTGCAATGGGCAGATGTTGGCAGAGAGATTCAGGAAGGGGTAGGACCTGGCCTCCCCAGGACCTCTCCTATGATGTCAGAGCCTTGCCACCCAGAAGCCTAACAGAACCTGAAATGGCCTATTCCAGAGGCTTCTTTGTACATTTCGGGCCTGGTTCTGGCTTAAGATGCAGAGCAGAGGCAGCGGAGTGGAAGGAAAGCAGGCTTTGGGTCCAGACAGTCCTGGGTTCAGATCCCTCCTCCACCACTGAGGTACTGTGTGGCTTTGGATGCATTACAGCCCCTCTCTGAGCCTCAGTTTCTAGTAATGGGACACATTGAGTAACTGCCCAAAGTCTCATATGTGATGAGGGGCAGAGCCAGGGTCAGGGCCCAACCTTTAGCGGTATCTCATGGTTGTTCTAGAAAAGATCCTTGGATTGATTTAACATACTCCTGCAGAAAGAGGTGACAGGCTAGAGTAGCTGAAAGCCTACCTAATGATCTGGAGTGGGGTACTCAGGGTGTTCCAGAGTCGGCTGGAGCAATGTGCTGGTCTCCAGGGCCAGATTCCTTCAAATACCTGTAGGGCACCTTCCAAGTGTCAGATGGTGGAACCTGACACCATCCCACTTTTAAACAAGTACAAACTGACTTTCACCCTGACCACATTCTCCACAGACCCACATCCTTCCTGACCTAAGGACAGGCTTAGGGAAGGACTGGCCATTGGTTTAGCAACACCCAGGGCATTTTTGCTCCTCCCCACCCCTGCCACCACCCAGTTCCCAGTACCCAGTGCCCTCGAGTCGATTCCGACTCACAGTGACCCTATAGGATGGAGTAGAACTGCCCCATATGGTTTCCAAGGCTGTGAACTTTACAGAATCAGACTGCCACATCTTTCTCCTGCGGAGCAGCTGGTGGGTTCAAACTGGTTAGCAGCCGATAGCTTTAACAACTGCGCCACCAGGGCTCCTTAGGATTAAAGAAAAACCCGTTGCCGTCGAGTCAATTCCAACTCATAGTGACCCTATAGGACAGAGTAGAACTGCCCCACAGAGTTTCCAAGGAGTGCCTGGTAGATTCAAACTGCCGACCTTTCAGTTAGCAGCCGTAGCACTTAACCACTATGCCATCAGGGTTTCCAGGATGAAAGAAGCAGGTTATTATTGCCCCATTTAGCAGAAAGGAACATCGAGGCATGCTGTGCCTGTAAGACTGAAATCCTTGGAAAGATCCAAGGATCTTGAAAGGCCCAGATCAATGGCCTGACCACAACCCCTGGAAGGGTGTCCTCAGACTGCCCTGCCTTCTTGTGTCAAATGGGCTGCAAAGTCCTTGCCTTTAGGGATTTAGCCATAGTTCAGGAATGGACTTCAGGGCTCCGGAAGCTCCTATTCAGAGTGACTCGCCCATCTGTGAAATGGGGTAGAACCAGCCACCCTGTTGTCTTCAGAAGGGGTTGAAATGAACCAAGGAATGGCTTGACTCCCACTAGACAAGTTTTTTGGTATATCCCAACTTCTAGGACTTTCCAAAACATGAGCGGTGTTTCTAATGATAGAACACAGAGTCATTTAAAGGTCATCTGGGCCAATCTCAGAAGTCCCTGGGTGGTGCAAAGTTAAGCACTGGGTTACTAACTGAAAGGTGGGCAGTTTGAATACACCCAATCGTGCCTTGGAAGAAAAGCCTGGCGATCTACTTCTGAAAAACCAGCCATTGAAAACCCTATGGAGCACAGTTCTACTCTGATACACATGGGGTCACCGTGAGTTGAAATCAGCTGGATGGCAACTGGTTTTTTTTAAATTTTAGTTAATCAAATCTCATTTTATAGGTAGGGAAACCAAGGCTCAAAAGGGGTACTTCCTTACAGGACTAATAGCATGAGAAAAAGTATTCTGAGTCTCTTTTTATGGAACATTTTTCTCACAAGGAAAAATAAAGCATTTAGGCTAATCAAATTTGGGAAATGCAAATAAGAGCAAGGATCTCTTACCACTCAACTACACCCACACAACATTGCTTTAGTACGTGGCTAGAAGGACATAAAATGTAGATTGTTTCTTCTAAACAAAAGGTGGATTATGTCTTTCATTACTGTTTCATAAATCTTTTGAACATTTTCTTCCCAAATTACTCAATGTCCTTTGGCATTGGCCTAAATGGCCTTGTGTATTGCGTTACATGAGTGAATCAGTTTAACCAATCTCATTGTCAGACATTTGTGTTGTTTTTAATTCTTCACCTTCTTGATAATGTTGAGATGAAATAACTGAGTTGCTTTTTGAAGAGGCTCCCCTTCTCTCCCCACACTGCTGTTGCTATCAGGTGCCGTGAAGTCAATTCTGACTCACAGTGACCCCATGTGACAGAGTAGAACTGCCCCCTAGGGTTTCCTTGACTGTAATCTTTACAGAAGCAAAATGATCAGGTCTTTCTTTCGTGGAGCAGCTGGGTGGGTTAAAACTGCCGAGCGCTTAACCATTAGCCACTAGGGCTCCTTTCTCCCCACGGAGGGGAAAATCCCTCCTGCCAGTTTCTGATCCCCTCCTCTGTCAACCACTCCCTGCTCTGTAGAAATTGCTTTCAAGCGAGCAGAAATCTTGCCACAAGGGGTCCCCCTCACTCTTCTAGAAGAAGCAATTTCTTGCCAGAATAGAAAGGGCTTGGGAGCCCTACAAACTCTGGTTTAAATAAATCCCAGCTCTGCCACTTGGCTCTCCCTGTGGTCTTGGGCAAGTGATTTGACCTTGCTGTGCCTCAGTTTTCCCATCTGAGAACTAGTGAGAACACCCTTTACCAACATTATCAAATCTTC
The DNA here is from genome assembly GCF_024166365.1 of Elephas maximus indicus. Taxonomy (NCBI): domain Eukaryota; kingdom Metazoa; phylum Chordata; class Mammalia; order Proboscidea; family Elephantidae; genus Elephas; species Elephas maximus. The sequence goes on from NC_064840.1 coordinate 11,979,378, forward strand.
ACAGGAACCTTGCAAGGAAAGTGCTTAGCATAGTGCCAGGCATATAAACCTAAAAACCAAACCCGTTGCAGTCAAGTTGATTCCAACTTACACCAGCCCTACAGGACGAGTAGAACTGCCCTCATAGGGTTTCCAAGGAACAGCAGGTGGATTTGAACTGCCAACCTTTTACTTAGTAGCCGAGCTTTTAACCACTGCACCAGCAGGGCTCCACCAGGCATATGGTGGGCTCTTAATAAGGGATAGCTGGTCCCAACATCATCAATTCTCTTCTTGCTCTCTTCCTTCTTGAAAAGCGGGGATTGCAACAGTACCCAGCTCATGCAGTCATGGAGAGGACGAAATGAGATAGTGTACACAAAGGACCTACCAAATAGTTTCAGTTGATTGAATTTTAACTTTTTAACCATTAATATTTGTTACTTTTATTATCATAAGCCCATGGTCTATTAATGACCTGATTTTACAGAAAAGGGGTAGGAGATAAAGGAAGCTAAACCTTTTTCCGGGGGTCGGAAGGGACAGTGACCTTTCTATAGGCCTAGAAGTTGGCCCCCCAGCCCCACCGCAACCCCAGCGCACTTCTCAATGGCATCAGCCTTGAGTGGGGCTATCTGTTCATGGCTCTGGAAACAGCTCACAGAGACGACCTGGACTGCAATGTAAACAGCGTCCCCTGGAGTTGTCCAGCACGATGACCCACCCAGAAGACCAAGTACTGGCCGCTCCTGGGTAGGAACTGCCTTCAACAGTCCCAGCCACGTTTTCTTCTCTTGTTGGAGAAATTCATCCAAGTGGCCCCCCCAGTTCTGCAGGAACACTTCCCATCTGACATCAAGTCTCCAAATGGTAGCCTCCCCTGTCAATCATGGTGGTCATCTTGGGAGACTTAATTATTATTTGAGGAGCTGGGATTTAAAACTGAGTCTAGTCTGAGTTCGACACCAAAGCTCGTATCTCCTATTGTAAAGACAAATTACTGGCAAAAGTAGGTACTCAGTAAACACTGGCTCTCTTTTAATATTTGTGTGTGTGTATGGATGTGTATGTATGTATATTTTTGCTACGTGCCATCCAATTGGCTATGACTCATGGCAACCCCCTGCACAACAGAATAAAGCGTTGCCTGACCCTGCACCGTTTTCATGATTGTTGGTCTTCTCAAGTCCATCGTTGCGGCCGCTGGGTATTTTGAGCACCTTCCACCCTAGGGGCTTATCTGTCTACCACGTGTAATGCTGCTGGGATTTGAAATAGCAGTGGCATAACTTCCAGCATCCTAGCAACACAGAAACCACCACAGTACAACACAAACTGACAGACAGGTGGTGGATACACACACACACACACACATATACCGTGTTTTTACAAAAATAACACCACCTACTACATTTGTTTGCCAGCTGCGCGCTCCTTCCCGCAAGGTATTTTCATAAGTGCCGCTATGCCAATTTTTTTTTTTTGTACATTTTGCTGTAAAAAAAAAAAAAAAACCAGCATAGCCTACTTACAAAAATACCTTATGGGCAGAGGCTGCAGCTTTCAAGCGAACATAGAAGGCTTGAGATATTTGCATAAAATATGATTTATATATGTATGTAGATAAGAAAAAAGAAACAATAAAAACCAAATCCATTGCCATTGAGTCAATCTGACTCATAGTGACCCTATAGGACAGAGTAGAACAGGCAAAATATATATAGATAAAAGAATACATATATATGTATGTATATAATTAAACTTTTTAATCCTCTCAATAACCCTGTGAGGAAGATAACTGTTAACAACATACTAACCCCATTTCACAGATGAGCAAAACGAGGCCCAGAGATGTTCAGAGACTTGCTTCAGGGTCCACACTCTTAACTGTTAGCTGTGTTGTGACGCAGAGACGTGGTAAATCACTTAAAGGGCTGAGCCCTGCAGCTGGCTTATAGTAAGCGCTCAGTACAGCAGCTATCACGGGAGGCTCTGATGAGACCCTAAATAGGCAGCCAAGGGGGGTTCCTCCATCCTTTTTAACTGATCTTCTGCAGGGTGGGGGCAAGGGGCTGGGTTATCTCACGGTGGCCTTTCAACCTCTCCGAAAGCTGGGGTCAGGGCCAGGGCAGCAGGCCTGCTGAGAGCTGGTGGGCTGGGCAGCAGGGGCCGTGTCAACATGAGACATCCCAGGAGGACTGGCAGGAGGGGGCCCGGGTGGAGCCTCAGGCCAGTGAGGTGGAGCGTGGTGATGTGATGGGACCAGCATGCCGGCCTGGGAGGATGGAGCGAGGGCCGAGGTGAGCTGAGGGTGTGGGGCTGACACTTCCCCTCCCTGTGCCCCTGCTTCACCTGCACCCATTAAAGGCTTTAGTTTTCATGCTATTTTGTAACTTTGAATCATTTTAAGGATATGTCTTTAAAGACAAATAAGCAACACACCACTCCCATTGCCATCGAGTCCATTTTGACTCACAGTAACCCTACAGGACAGAGTAGAACTGCCCCATAAGGTTTCCGAGGAGCGGCTGGTGGATGTGAACTGCAGACCTTTTGGCTGACAGCCATAATACTTAACCTACTACAGACGGGGTGGTGTACCACCCTGAGCTAACCAGCAGTAACGAACATTCCTGGATCAGGATCCAACCTTCCCCATCCTTCTTCTTCCTCATAAAAACAATACAAACTTACCTACATGTAAAATGTTCCCCTTTTGCAAAAATTAGAGCACACTTTATTATTCATCAACGAGCCCTGATGGCACAGGATTGAAAGGTCAGTGGTTCAAACCTACCAGCTGCTCCATGGGAGAAAGATGTAGCAGTCTACTTCCGTAAAGATTGCAGCCTGGGAAACCCTATGGGACAGTTCTGCTCTGTCCTATATAGGATCTCTATGACACCGTTATGGATTGAATCGTGTCCCCCCAAAAATGTGTCAGTTTGGGTAGGTCATGATTCCCAGCATTGTGTGATTGTCCACCATTTTGTCATCTGATGTGATTTTCCTAAGTGTTGTAAATCCTACCTCTGTGATGTTCATGAGGTGGGATTAGCAGCAGGTATGTTAATGAAGCAGGACTCAATCTACAAGATTAGGTTGTATCTTAAATCTCTTTTGAGATGTAAAAGAGAGAAGCCAGCAGAGAGACAGGGGACCTCATACCACCAAGAAACAAGAGCCAGGACAATAGGGCGTCCATAGGGTTTTCATTGCTAATTTTTGATAGATCAGCAGGCCTTTCTTCCCAGTTTGTCTTAGTCTGGAAGCTCTGCTGACCCTTACTTAGCATGATAGCAACACACAAACCTCTACTGACAGACGAGTGGTAGGTTGTGCGTGAGGTGCTTTGGCCAGGAATCAAACCTGGGTCTCCAGCATGGAAGGCGAGAACTCTACCACTGAACCACCACTGCCCCCACAGCTGTGCGGGTTAGAGATCAGTATCTTCCTCAACTTTCCTGCTCTTCTTGCCATATGTTACTACTTTCCTATCTCTTAATTCTTAATACTCCTCACTTATCGACTATCTCATTAACTGACATTTCACATTTATGATAATAGTAAAAAATCTATCTGTTTTGTGCATTAATGATGTACATCTGACAGTAGTGAACACCAAGGTGCAAGGTGAGAGTACGATTGACTTTGGTGGTTAAGGCTATGTGTCAACTTGGCTGAGCCATGATTTTCAGTGGTTTGGCAATTATGTAGTGATATAATTTGGCAGTTATGTAATGATGTAGTCATCCTCCATTTGTGATCTGATGTGGTCATCCACCATTTTTGCATGACACCGATTTTTGCATAACGACCTGGTTTTTGGAAGATCACCATGTCCTTAAGTGGGGGAAGGATGTACTTTCCACTGTATGCAGTGGTTGAGATTCGCATTCCATCACCACTACAACCACCTAAACCAAGATCTGGGGGGGTTAGAAAGCAAAACATTCTCCTTTCATGGGCTAGAGACTTGCTGAAAATCTTAATTCCTGGTGCCACTCCTCCTGCCCCAATCATGGAATCTGAGTCATCAGCGCCTCTTTCATGAGAAGGACACAGAAACTTTTCTTGTGCATCAGGCTCCAGCCCAAAGGATCGGAGAGCCACAGGGGCTACATCTTCCTGAAGGCCCTGTGCATATGGCAGTGGGCAAACTGCAGTCAATCCTTTTGCTTTAGTCAACCCTCTTGCATGAGTACAGACCATTATCGTTGGACTGCGTTAATCCAACGGGATGCCACAGAGTTTTGTTTCTTTCAGTGATTCCTGGCTCCGTGCATTGAGAAGACGTATAAGATAGGGCTTGTGCCATCAGGGAAGACTCAGTCTGGCTGCGGGGGACAATATTACACGAGTGTTGTATATTCCTTTGTGGCACCACCATCCTGTTTTTTACCTGTCTTTCATAGGAAAGGGGCAAATGAATGATACTATGCATTACTTGTTGGCTCCATCACAGTGGACTCACTGAGCCAAGGAGAAGAGATCCTCATTTGGTGGGAAGGGTCTGGGTCAAAATTGGGTTAGAATTCCTGCTCACCATTGTGTGGCCTTGGACAAGTCACTTCATTTCCTGAAATTCTGTCAGAGAAGTGTGATAATAATGGCCACCTCACAGGGTTGTGGGGGAAACTTGAGGATCATGTACTTAGCAGGTGGGCTCTCGACAGTAACTGATATCATCTACCTCAAAGAGTCATGATGAAGAGTGTTGCTGTGAGAGCCAGATGGGGTGGGTACCAACCCTGGTTCTGCCACTCGCAAGATGGGGAGGATAGAGAGGTTGAATGACTTGCCCAGGGTCCATCTCCTCATCCCCCTACCCCATCCTTGGTTTATCAGCTCTGGGTCCCAAGAATAGGAAGATCTAAAGACATGTGGTTTCTGCTCTCCCTGCCCCTATCTCCCACCCATGAGTGCTTTGGAGAAAAAGGCATCTTCTGGCTGTGGGCAGGGGGTGGACAAGGGAAAGAGATGCCCAGCCACCAGCTGGAGCTGCCCTGCCTTCATTTGTCCCCAGCATCAGATCACTGTCCCAGCTGCCCCCAGGCTGAGCCTGACAAGCTTGCACGTTAGCACTTTTCCAAAGCAATGTTCACTTTGGGAATGGTGGCGGGGCCCCAGAGTAGTCACTCCCTTTGACAAATGTCAGCGCTGACAGCTGGATGCTGTTCTACAAACCCTGGCCTCCTGTCGCTCCCCGGGTGGTGCTGGGTAAAGCAGGAAGGGGCTCCGAGGCAAGTCATTCACCAAGGACAGTGAGACAAGAGAGGGCATCACTTGGTGGATGTGTGTGCCCTGGACTTGGCGTCAGCTCTGGGACCTGACAATCCTGGTTCAAAGCCTCGCTCTGCCTGTGTCCCTTAGGTAAGTTGTTCACTTCTCTGAACCCCTTTGTTGTCTTCCGTAAAACAGACGCAATTATCTTACTGTATTAGTGATCTATTGCTGCAAGACAAATTGCCACAAACGTAGCTGAAAACAAACACACAAACAAAAAAACAAATCTGTTGCTATCAAGTTGATTCCAACTCATTGCAACCCTGTAGGACAGAGTAGAACTGCCCCATAGGGTTTCCAAGGAGTGGCTGGTGGATTCCAGCTGCCGACCTTTTAGCTAGCAGCCAAGCTCTTAACCACTCACTATGAGTTGGAATCAACTTGACAGCAATGGGTTTTTTTTAGCTGAAAACAGTACCCATTTATTCTCTCTTGGTTTCTATCAGGAGACTGGGCACAACTTAGCTGGGTGCCTCTGGGTCAGGCACTCTCCCAAGGCTATAATCAAGGTATCAGCCAAGGTTGGGGTCTCATTGGAAGGCTCAACTGGGGAAGAATCTACTTCCATGATCACGTAGTTGTTGGCAGAATTCATTTCCTTGTGGTATGTTGACTGAGGGCCTCACTTCTTGTCTGGCTGTTGGCCAGAGGCCACCCTTGGTTCCTTGTCCCATGGGCCTCCCCAACATGGCAACATGTCTCCTCAAAGCCAGCAAGGAAGAAAGTCTGCTAGCAAGATACCCACCCAGTCCCAGTGCTGTCGAACTGCAAGATAGAAGTTATGATTTTATGCAGAGGAATCATGGAAATAAAATCCCATCACCTTTGCCACACTCTATAAAAAAAAAAAAAATTTTTTTTTTTTTTTTACACTCTATAGGTAAGAAGAAAGTCAGAGGTCCAGCCCACCTTTGAGGGGAGGGCGCTACACAAGGTGTGAACATCAGGAGGTGGGGGTAATTGGGGGGGCTTCTTAGAATCTTCTCTAACTCCTAGGTGGGAATGAAGGAGACTGTGTGTGTGAGGCATTAGTCCGGGGCCAAGATTTTTGGTTTAATTCTCCATCGGTCAGGGTCCCAGAGGAACACAGATGGCACATTCAGACATATCTGGCACAGTCATTCATACTAAGCACTCAACAATGTAACCAATTACCTAGAATAGAATGCATGTTTCACGCTACCTGCTTGGTTCTAGACCTTGGAGTTCTCCCAATATAGCACAATTCATGATCTAGTGCAAGGGTCAGCAAACTACAACTCAGGGGCCAAATCTGGCCCACCACCTGTTTCTATAAAGTTTTATTGGAACACGACCACACTCATTCATTTGCATATTATCTATGGCTGCTTTCACAGTACCATGGCAGAATTAGTTGCAACAGAGACTGTATGGCTCTCAAAGCTCCAAATATTTACCATTCGGCCCTTCACAGAAAAAATTTGCCAACCCCTGGTCTAGTGGAAAAACACATTATGGTTAGTAAAGTAACTTTAAGCTTCTTTTTTAGGACAAAGGTATAGAGAAATGAAACATGGTCCCTTTTTTTAAAGGAAAGTGTGTGACTGGTTGGCGATCACTAAATGGCCAGTGTCTCGGCTACACAATCAGGGCACGTTTAATCCCACTGCCTGCTTTCTGTGTCACATTACAGCCTGGGTGCCCGGTGACAAAATAAGAAACCCAACAAAATCCAAAACCGCCTTCTGAATTCACAGTGAACATGTTTTAACTAAAGCCACCGAATTTATATTTCAAAGCGCCCGTAACGGAGTCCCCTTCTGGCTTTTGCAAGCTCGTTCTTATCGATAGTTAAAATCAGGAAGAAAACAGTCCATAGTGTATTCATTCAACAAAGCTCTGGGCATCTTTTACATGACAGATACCAAGGTAGGTGCTGGGGATAGAGGGAAGCTACATGCATTCATTCCTCTCTGAGCGAAGACTTTAATTTCAAAGGTGAAAAGGTGACCCCCCCCCCCGCCCTCTTGAATCCCGTTCCTTTCTTTCCTAGCCCCAGCTGTCTTTTTTTCGGTACACTGTGCCACCAGGTAGCAGCACAGGAGTCCCTGGGTGGTGAAAGTAGTTAATGTGCTCGGCTGCTAACTGAAAGACTGGAGGTTTGAGTCTACCCAGAGGCACCTCGGAAGAAAGGCCTGGCAATCTACTTCCAGAAAGTCAGCCGTTGAAAACCCTATGAAGCACAGTTCTACTCTGACACGCCTGGGGTCACCATGAGTCAGAGTTGACCCAACAGCAACTAGTTAATGCAGGAGAAGAGAAAGAAGTGTGAAGGCAGGTGGGTCAGAAAGTTCCACAGCAGAGCCAGGAGGCCTCCAGGTTTACCAACTCCGTTGGAGGCTCTATGGAGCGTGCTATTTACTTATGAGGTGTGCGACCTGGGGCAAGTCGTCTTGCCCCTAAACCTCACTTTCCTCATCTCTGTAGGGGAGTAGCATCCATTTCTCAAAGCAGCCGTGAAGCTGCAGAGGGTTAGTGGGGCGAGCAAGTTTTGAGGAGCGCAGCTGCAGAGAGAGGAGAGCCTACTCATTCACTGCTGCTGGGCCTTGTTGCCACCCACCGTGGACTCTTGAACCCTGATCCCTTTCCTCCTCCCAGCTGTCAGGCAGCCTCCCCAGCCCGGCTCATCCATCACTCCGTCCACCTCTCATCCATCTTGCCCGCCATCCTGGGCACCACACTCATCCATCAGCTGTACCGAGACCATCTCTCCCAGCCCGCTGCCCGCCTCCGGCCACAGCCTCGTCTCTCCACCTGCCTCTCCTCACTTGCCTCCATGACCCACAGCCCTGCCCTCACTCCCGCCCTTCCTCGGTGTCCCCCAATGGAGCAGGAGCAAGAACTAAGGCAGGTGCTGTTGGAACAGTGATGGGATCCTCCAGCTTCCTGTCACTGCTCCCGGAGACCCTGGGATTCTAAGACACTGCTTCTCAAGCAAACTGTGAGCCTTCAGGTGAACCACCCGGGGAGCTCGTTAAGCTGTGGAGTCTGATTCAGAAGGTTTAGGTGGGGGTTGAGATTCTGCATTTCTAACCAGCTCGGGGTGCTGCTACTCTGCTGTTCTGGGGACCATACTTTGAGAAGCAACATCCAAGACATCTCCCGATTAGTTGCCACGGAGTCGACTCCGACTCATGACAAGCACATGTGTGTCAGAGTAGAACTGTGACCCACAGGATTTTCAATGGCTGATTTTTTGGATGTAGATCACTAGGCCTTTCTTCCAAGGTGCCTCTGGGTGGCCTTGAACACCCAACCTTTCGAGTGTATTAACCGTTTGCACCAGCCAGGGTCTCCATGACACCTTCGAATATTCCCTCTAATGCCTGCCACTGAGGAGGATTTTGGAGAACTCTGATAAGGAAGGTAACTGATATGAGGTATCTCGCCTGAGAACTTTTGGAGAGACACCAACACAGCTGGAATGAAACTAGAGTGCAGGGGTGATGGTCTTCAGCTCATTGAGCGTGCCATCATCCATCCTGGAGAGTGATGGGTATTTTATCGGGATCTTAGCAATGAATTGTCCTTTTACAAAAGTAATTAATGAAGAAAAGGGACAAATCTTCCTTATAGAAGAACTCCAAGTAATGTGAGTTAATATTTCCCTTCTGGGACGTGGAGTTTAATTTCCCCCTCTCCCCACCCCACACAGATGGACAAGTAATGGAGTCTGGAAAGGAGACAGAATGACTTGACCTGCAAACACTTCCTTCACCCAGTGAGCAAGGTTAACATCCCAGTGATGGCAGTTGGCTGATGTGACAAGGACAGCAGGTCAGCGGGGATGGTGCAGGATCTGGCAGCTTCTCATGCCATTGTGCATGAGGTTGCTGTACATCGGGGGTTGACTCGATAGCTGCTAACAACCACCAGCCACACAGCTAGGGAGTGGCAGCACAGGGTACAAAGCCTCTGATTTGCCATCTGTCAAATGGGGAAAATAAAAGTACCTGCTATGAACATATTTTTGTTTGTTGCCACAAGTCGGCTTCAACTCATGGAGACCCCACGTGTAACAGAATGAATTGTTGCCCAGTCCTGCACCATCTTCGTGATCCTTGGCATGCTTGAGTCTATTGTTGTCACTCCCGTGTGGCTCCCTTCCAGCCTAGGGGGTTCACTTCCAGCACTCTGTTGGGAAATGTTCTGTTGTGATCCATAGGGTTTTCGTTGGCTGAATTTCAGAAGTAGATTGCCAGGCCTTTCTTCCTAGTCTGGAAGCTCCCCTGAAACCTGTCCACCCTGGGTGACTCTGCTGGCATTTGAAATCCAGGTGGCATAGCTTCCAGCATCTCAGTGACACGCAAGCCACCACAGTACGACAAATTGACAAACGGATGGTGGGTCATTGACACAGGGTTGCTTTAAGGATTGGATGAAATAAGGCATGTAAGCTGCTCTGTGGTTCCAGCCACATATCGTGGGATGTTTTCAGTAAATTGTTAGCAAGAGTTGGGCTTCCTTCTCTCTGCTCTCCTGATATGGCATCATCCTTCCTCTCCCTTCCTGGGCACACCAAGGTCCACAGAGTGGGTCCCCCATCCTTCCATTTCCAGGGACAGGGACCTAGCCCCGACTGCCTTGTCCAACACTAGGGGGAGCTTGTGCACATCTAGAAGCTGATGGGGTTGTGACTGTCATGCAGGTCCCTGTGAAAAGGACTGGCACCCAGAGAGGTCAGCAGAACCGCAGGACCATGCCCCGCCTGTGTGTTCCCATTGAGAGACCACAGCCCAACCTCTGGAGGTGGAGTCCTTATCTGCTACCGGGCAGCTGAGTGCTGACTCACCACTAGGAAGTGGCTTGTTCCAGGTCGAGACACTGAGTCCTCTTGGAAGTATTCTCAGTGCGTGCACATAATCAAAAGGCACTTGCTGAGCTGCCAGCTTCTTGGGGGACCCTCTGTCACCTTGTGGCTCCTTACCTGCTAGGCGTGACATCATGGGGCCTTACCTTCTGTTATGGATTTAATGTGTCCCCCCAAAATATATGTGCAACCCTAACCCCTAAACCTGTGGATGTGATCCTGTTTAGAAGTAGGGTTTTCTTGCTTGTGTTAATTAGATCATACCTGAGTAGTTTGGGCTCTAAATCTAATCACTCCTGAGTTATAAAGAGAGCAGAATAGACCCAGAGGCACACACACATGGGGGAAGACAGATGCCATGTGAGGGTCATCTACAAGCCAAGGACCCAAGGAATGCCCAGGGACCTCAAGAAGCCCTGCTGGCAGAGTGGTTAAGTGCTAACTGAAAGGATGTCGTTTTGAACCCACCAGTAGCTCCACAGAAGAAAAGACCTGGCTATCTGCCCCCATAAAGATTATAGCCTAGGAAACCCTGTGGAGCAGTTTTACTCCATCCTATAGGGTTGCTATGAGTCAAAATCGACACAATGACAACAACCACCTACAAGGAAGGAATCCACACACCCAAGACCATGGTCTGGACTTCCAGCTTCCAGAACTGTGAGAAAATACGTTCCTGTTCTTCAAAACCGCCCACTTACGGTATTTGTGTTACAGCAGCACCAGGAGACTGAGACACTCTCTTCGGTGGCCTAGACTTTGGTTTCATTGGCTCCTGGTCTGGAGTCTCTTGTCTTCTTCCAGCTGGCTGGCCCTGCAGCCTATCACCAGCAGGACGCCAACCTCAGAGCCGGCTGACCTTTCAAAGACCCCAGGATTTGTGTAATTTTCAGAATTCATCTCTCTTCATCCTTCTTATCGGAAGCAGCTAGGCCCCAGCTGGGGAGGCTGTTTGGCATCCTTCCCTGAATTCAGAAACAGATGGGCTGGGACCTTTTCAAATGGAGTCCTTTCTACTCAATGGAGAGCCACATAGAGAAAGAAGAGACAATGACAGAATGGGGTGGCAGTGAGAAGAGTCGCCTAGCAAAAAGAGGAAAAAGCCGCTTTTATGATAGTGTTAGTATAATATTATTATAATGCCTGATTCAGTTATTATTATAATCCCTGGTGCATTTTCATGAAAGCTATGTCTCTTCGTTACTGTACCTTCGATCTTAAAAAACTCTTTCATTAGCATAATTGCAGCTACTGGGAATAGAGTCCTTATCACAGGCTGTATTAGTCTCTTCTGGCTGCTGTAACAATGTGCCACAACCTGGGGGGCTTTATACAACAGCAATCGATTCTCCCATAATTCTGGAGGCTGGAAGTCCAAAGCCAGGGTGTTGGCAGGGCCATGTGCTCTCTGAAGGCTCTAGCTGAGGATGCTTCCTTGTCTCTTCTGGCTTCTGGTAGCTCCCGGCAACCTTTGGTGTGTGTGGCTCGCAGATGCATCACTCCAGTCTCTGCCTCCGCAGTCACATGGCATTCTCTCTGTGTGTCTCTGTCTCCTCTTCCTATAAGGACACCAGCCCTATTGGATTTAGAGCCCACTTTTTTTTTTAGTCCAGTGTGACCTCGTCTTGATTACATCTGCAAAGACCCTATTTCCAAATAAGGTCACATTCACAGGTACCAGGATTAGGACTTCAACATATATGTTGTTGGGCACATCATCAATTCCGACTCATAGTGACCCCATGTGACAGAGTAGAACTGCCCCATAAGGTCTTCTAGGCTGTCATCTTCATGGGGGCAGCCGGGTGGGTTCCCACTGAGTGGGTTTGAACCGCTAGCCTTTTGATTAGCAGCTGAGTACTTTATTAACCATTGCCACCACCAGGGCTCTTTTCAATATATCTTCTTTTTTTTATTTTTATTTGGCGAAATATATAACAAAACATTTGCCATTCAACCATTTTTACATGTACAATTCAGCCACGTTGATTACATTCACTGTGTTGTGCAAACATCACCATCAGCATATCTTTTCAGGCGACACAATTCAAACCGTAACATGTGCCAAGCACTTCCCATACACTGTCTCAGCTAACCCTCACAGCCGTATCTTGACACTCTATCATCATCTCCGTTTTACAGGTGAGGAAACTGAGACATAGACACCAAGTCATTGCCAAAGCCTCACGTTAGTAACTAGCGGCAGGGCTAGGATTTAAACCCAGCTCCGTAAACTCTGAATCTGTGCCCAATGTGGCACTTAAAAAAAAAAAAAAAAAAGATTGCCATCAAGTTGATTCATAGCAACCCTGTAGGACAGAGTAGAACTGCCTTCCACAAAGGGTTTCCAAAGCTGTAATCTTTATAAAAGCAGACTGCCACGTCTTTCTCCCATGGGGCAGCTGGTGGGTTCGAATGGCCAACCTTTTGGGTAGCTGCTAAGCCCTTTAACCACTGTGCCACCAGGGCTCCTTGGGGCAGTGCTAGGTCTGAGTAAACCTCACCCAATCCTCACAATCTCCCTGGGGGAGAAACTTATTCTCCCAATTTTATTCTGAGTATTTCACGTTTAGCTTTCAATTCACACAGCCACGGAGTGCTGAGCAGAGGGGCAATAATAATATAATAAAAGCAGCTGATACTAAACAGGAGCCCTGGTGACACAGTGGTTAAGAGTTCTGCTACTAACCAAAAGGTTGGCAGTTCTAATCCACCAGCCGCTCCTTGGAAACCCTATGGGGCATTACTACTAAACAGGGGCACAGTGGTTGTTCAGTGGTAGAATTATCACCTTCCATGCAGGAGATCCGAGTTCGATTCCTGGTCATTGTACCTCAAGCATGGCCACTACCTATCTGTCATTGGGTGCTTGCATGTTGCTATGATGCTGAACAGGTTTCAGTGGAGTTTCCAGACTAAGATGGACTAGGAGGAAAGACCTGGTGATCTATTTCTGAAAATCAGCTAATGAAAACCCTATGGATCACAATGGTCCGATCCCATTGTGCATGAGGTCGTCATGAGTCAGAGGTCAACTCAACAGCAGGCAACAACAACAACACTAAACAGTGCCTGGCACCTAGGGGTCAAAGTCCTTTGTTGTTGATGTTGCTAGGTGCTGTTGAGTCAGTTCCAACTCATAGCAACCCTATGTACAACAGAACGAAACACTACCTGATCCCGCACCATCCTCACAATGATTGCTGTGTTTGAGCCCATTGTTGGAACCATTGTGTCAGTCCATCTTTTGATGGTCTTCATCTCTTTTGCTGGCCCTCTACTTTACCAAGCATGATGTCCTTCTCCAGGGACTGGTTCCCCTGATAACATGTCCAAAGTACATGAGACGAAGTCTTGCCATCCTTGCTTCTGTGGAGCATTCTGGCTGTACTTCTTCCAAGACAGATTTGTTCACTCTTCTGGCAGTCCATGGTATACTCAATATTCTTTGCCAACACCATAATTCAAAGCCATCAATTCTTCTTTGGTCTTCCTTATTCATTGTCCAGCTTTCGCATGCATATGAGGTAATTGAAAATACCATTGCTTGGTTCAGGCACACCTTGGTCCTCAAAGTGACATTTTTGCTCTTAAACACTTTAAAGAGGTCTTTTGCAGCAGATTTGCCCAACCCAATGTGTCGTTCAATTTCTTGACTGCTGCTTCCTTGGGCGTTGACTGTGAACCCAAGTAAAATGAAATCCTTGACAATGTCAATCTTTTCTCCATTTATCATGGTGTTGCTTATTCATCCAGTTGTAAGGACTTTTGTTTTCTTTATGTTGAGGTATAGTCCATAAGTTATTTTCTTTAACCCCAACAGCCTCATGAAATAGGTACCATCACTCCCATTTTAGAGGACAGGAAACTAAGGCTCAGAGATACAAAGTATGTCCATGATCAAACTGTGGGCGAGTGGTGAAAAGAGGTTCAAATCGCAGCCATAGACTTTATAGCCACATTCTTGACCACTAAATGCCAACCGTTGTCTGCTCTATGGGCCACTATGCAGACCATAGTCATGTGGGGCCTTATCCTCTGTTATGGATTAAATGTGTCCCCCCAAACAAGTGTGGAATCCTAACCCCTATACCTGTGGATATAATCCTGTTTGTAAATAGGGTTTTTGTTATGTTAATCATACCCAAGTAGGGTGGGTTCTAAATCTAATCACGTCTGAGTTATAAAAAGAGCAGAATACACACAGATGCATGCACACATGGGAGAAGACAGACACCCTGTGAGGATAATCTAAGCCAAGGAACCAAGCTGGGACCACCCTCACGGTTGAGATCCTCACTTGGACTTTTAGACTCCAGAACTGTGAGAAAATGTTATTTTCTCACATATTTGTGTTACATGTGTTACAGTGGCATCAGGAGACTAAGACACCGTCTTTGGCTGCCTAGACTTTGGTTTCATTGGCTCCTGGTCTGGAGTCTGCCTTCTTCTTCTAGCTGTTTGACTCTGCAGTCTGTCACCAACAGGACGCTACCCTAGCTGGGTGACCTTCCAAAGACGCCAGGATTAGTTTAATTTTCAGAATTTACCTCTTTTCATCCTTCTAATAAGAGACAAGGAAGGAACCTCACCTAGTGCCTTCAGAAAGAGCATGGCCCTGCCAACACCCTGAATTTGAACGTCTAGCCTCCGGAATAAATTGCTATTGTGTACATGGGTCTTTTTTCCAGTGGGGTCACCTGATGTATATAGATGAATGATTCTGGATGCTCAAATGCAGCTGACCCTGTGACACCAATTGCCAACTCATCTTCCTTCCTTTCTCTTCTACCCTGACCAGTCCAGACATTCCGTACCCACATTCCCCTAGAAGCTGTTGCGGTATTTTGAGGCTGGTACAAAATGGTTCAGGTGGAGGATGCCTGTCTTAGTTATCTAATGCTGCTATGACAAAAATACCACAAGTGGATGACTTTAACAAAGAGAAATTTATTCTCTCACAGTCTAGGAGTCTAGAAGTCTGAATTCAGGGTGTCAGCTTTCAGGGAAGGCTTTCTTTCTCTGTTGGCTCTGGGGGAAGGTCCACGTTCTAAATCTTTCCCTGATCTAGGAGCTTCTCAGTGCAGGGACCCCGGGTCCAAAGTATGCGCTCCCTTCCTGGTTCTTCATTCTTGGTGGCATGAGGTCCTACTGTTTCTCTGCTTGCTTTTCTCTTTTATATCTTGAAAGAGGTTGACTCGAGATACAATCTAATCTTGTATATTGAGTCCTACCTCATTAACATAACTGCCTCTAATACTGCCTCATAGAAGTGGGATTTACAACACATAGGCAAATCACATCAGATGTCAAAATGGTGGACAATCACTCAACACTGAGAACCATGGCCTAGCCGAGTTGACACACATTTTTGGGTGACACAATTCAATCCATAACATCCCACCCTTTGGCCCCCCAAAATTCATGTTCTTGCCACATATAAACCACATTCACTCCATCAACACCCCTGGAATAATAAGTGAATAGTTGTAACAGGTTGCCACCACCTCAATCAGGAAGGGGGGAAGAGATATTTTCCAACAGGGAGATTGCAACAAGAAAACTATACTGGGGAACAAGCCTGTTTCATTTGTTTGTTTGTTGATTGATTGGTTGATCGGTTGTGTGATTTGTTGGTTGGTTGTTGAAGAGAAATTTGCAAAGAGAATAAAATTATAAGTAAGTAAAGGAAAAATACTTGTTGTTGTTGTTAGGTGCTTTTGAGTCAATCCCAACTAATAGTGACCCTGTCTACAACAGAATGAAACACTGCCCAGCCCTGTGCCACCCTCATAATCATTGCTACGTTTTAGCCCATTGTTGTAGCCACTGTGTCAATCTATCTTGTTGAGGGCCTTCCTCTTTTTCCCTGACCCTCTCCTTTAACAATCATGATGTCTGTCTTAGTTATCTAGTGCTGCTATAACAGAAATGCCACAAGTGGATCACTTTAATAAACAGAAATTTATTTTATCAGTTTAGGAAGCTAGAAGTCCAAATTCAGAGTGCCAGCTCTAGGGGAAGGTTTTCTCTCTGTGTCAGATTTGGGCAGCAGCCCCAGTCCCCTGGCACACCTTAATGGGTTGCCCCACACTCCAGAACTGAGTTGGCGAAGATCCAACTCTTTGAAACCTAGGAGGCTGTGGCCCTACCCTTTGAGATCCATGAGACCATGGCCCCACCCTTTGAAACCGAGAGGGTTCCTTCCAACAGTTCTGCGGATCTCCAGGCTGTTCCAGGAATGGTCCTTTTCTTTTCTTGGAAGACAAGGGATACAGCCCCTTTGGCCTGTTTCCTGCCGGTAGAATTCCAAGAGGCAGACAGTTTTCTTTCCTTTCATCCTGTCTCTGACCCCTTCGGTCTAAGCCGATGGGTTTTCTGTTGTGGTAGTTGGTTAGAGCCATCAGTCACAGGCTTCATCTCTTTAACAAAAGATTGCATTGCCATGTCACTGAAGAAGATTTCTAGGACACGTGTCCTTAGTCTGTACAACAGAATTTTCCAAATTTTTAAGTTCTGTTTCCATTTTGCACAGTCATTTTTAAGTTTATATCTTTCCTTTCACATTTCACTATAAGTGCCAAGGAGAAACCATGTGATCCCTTTAAGGGCTTGCTTAGAAATCTCATCAGCCAGATATCCAAGTTCATCACTTACAAGTTCTACCTTGCACCAAACATTTGAACATAATTCATACAAGTTCTTTGCCACTGCATAAAAAGCATAGCCTTTCTTCCATTGCCCAATCATATGTTCATCGTTTTCTTTTAAAGTCTCACCAGAAGCACATTTAACATCCACATTTCTAGCAATATTCTGTTGCTGGCACCATGTATAAATTCTCTAAGATGATAGAGACCTTCTCGATAGCTCTCCTCACTTCCTTCTGAACTCTCACCAGAATTGCCTTTGATGTTCATAATTCTATCAACAGTCTCTTCAAGGCAATCTAGGCTTTCACCATTAGGTAACTTAAAAACTCTTCCAGCCTCTACTCCTTACCCAATTCCAAAATGCTTCCATATTTTAGGTATCCGTTAGAGCAGGACCTCACTCTTCCAGTGCCGAATTTTGTCTTAGTTATCTATTGCTGCTGTAACAGAAATACCACAAGTGGATGGCTTTAACAAACATAAATTTATTTTCTCACAGTTTAGGAGGATAGAAATGCAAATTCAGAATGCCAGCTAAAGGTTAAGGCTTTCTCTCTTTGTCAGCTCTGAAGGAAGGTCTTTGTCTCTTCAGCTCCTACTTCCTGGTTCCTTGGAGATCTCCATGTGTCTTGGCATCCATCTTATCCCATTTCTGCTCTTTGGCTTGCTTGTTTAATCTCTTTTATATCTTAAAAGAGATTGACTTATGATACTTCCTACACTAATACTGTCTCATTGACATACAAAGTCAACCCATACCCAAATCGGATCATAATCACAGGCATAGAGGTTAGGATTTATAACACATATTTTGGGGGGGCTGTAATTCAATCCATAACAAGTGGCTTCCTTAAATTAAGGTCATATGACTAGTGAATTGCAGAGCTGGAACTTGAACCCAGGAAATTTGGCCCCAGATCCTAAATCTTGGCACAGTTTTGCCCTGATTGAGACAGAAAGTAGGTGTAGCACACTGCCTCTAGATTACGACTGCATTTACCCCTAGATTCCTAGAACCTTGCACATAATTAGCATCCAATTTTTTTTATTTTAATGAATTGTCTTCAAATGAAAAACAGATGGCAGGAAAACTCCCTTCTCCCCACTCCTATGGTGTTGTTGTGGGTGCCATCAGATTGATTCTAACTTATGGTGGCCTCATGTATTATAGAGTAGAGCTACTTCATGGGATTTTCTAGGCTGTAATCTCTATGGAAGCAGATCTCCAGGTCTTTCTCCTGAGGAGATGCTGGGTGAGTTTGAACTGCCAATCTGTCAGTTAGCGGTCAAGTGCTTAACTGTTGTGCCACCAGGGCTCCTTTCTATGTTTGTACAAACACAAAAATAGGAAAGTGGAAGTTTAGGGAGCCCAAGCTCTGGGCACATGGATGTGCCTTCAAGAACACGTCGCAAGTGTCTAGGCAGAGTCCGCCTCACCGGAGCCAGGTCTTTCCCTCTCTGGAAGGAGCCATGCAGCCCTTCCCCAGCCCCCTTCTTCAGGGTCTTTGAGCAGAACAGCCCTGCCAATTTATCAGGGCAAGTCAGCCTCTCAGAGCGGGTTGGAGCATAAATCAAACTACAAGAAGGAAAGGTTTAAAAAAAGAAGTTGTGGAGAGAGAAAAATTCAGGAAGGGGGTGGGGAGAAAGCACGATGGAAGGAGAGTGAGAGAGGGGGGAAATGAGATCAAAGGCAAAAATTCATCAGAGATAACGGAATTATTTATTTTTCCTGCTCTCGGTCTCTGGGCCTTTGAGGCCTCCACGCTGATGTATTTGGACGTCTTGGGGCCGTCTGTTTCCAGGGGCCACCCCCGCCCCAGCCCCTCTGCTTGGGCCCAGCCCCCAAACGGCACACTGGTTCCATCAGCAGCAGCTGCCCCCTCTGCGGCTGCCCACTGAGCCTTTTGAAGTGGGTCCTGGTGGTGTTTACGCGCCTTCGTGTAAGAAACGTGTGCTCGGTGCTGGCCACTGCTGCCGCGCTGGGTGGGGGTGGGAGACACGGAGGGTACCTTCATCACTCATGAGCCTGTTTATTTGGGAATCAGAGCAGCCCTTTCTCCAGTTATTACTCAATGTCCTTGGCAGACTAAGCTACCCCCATTCCCGAAGGTCAGGCAGGAATAACAAACACTGTCACCTTTTCAAGCTGCCCTCATCTTGCCTGGTCCCAGGATGCACTTGGCTTTCAGAGAAGAGATGGAGATGAAGGATTCTGAAGATGTTACGCTGGTCCCGAGAGGGCTTACGACCAGCTCGTTCATAAGCAGTGGAATTGTAGGCGAAATCAGGCATTCTGGCTCCTCAGCCTGCTCCGATGTGATGCTTAAAGGCAAGGGAACTCATTTAGTTCTCTAATTCTCTTCCGCCATATTGTTTTTAGTTGCTGTCGAGTTGGCTCCCGCTCACGGTGACCCCGTGCACATCAGAACAAAATCTTGCCCGTCCTGTGCCATCTTCTCAAGTGTTGGTATGCTGAAGTCCACTGTCACAGCCACTGTGTAGTTTGAGCGCCTCCAATCTAGGGGCTTATCTTCCAGCACTATATCGGCCAATATTCTGTTGGGACCCATAGATTTTCAGTGGTTCATTTTTGGCAGTAGATCTCCAGGCTTTGCTTCATGGTTTGTCTTAGTCTGGAAGATCTGCTGAAACCTGTCCATACTGAGTGACCTTGATGGTATTTGAAATATCTGTGGCATAGCTTCCACCATCAGAGCAACACACAAGTCACCACAGTACAACAAACTGACATATGGGTGGCGGTCCCCCATATTACAGATGGGAAAACTGAGGCTTGAAGAAGTTAACATAAGGAAAGAACTCACATGAGATGTATTAAGTGTTGAGTACTCTTCCAAGGGTTAGTCATTCTACAACTGGGGAGTGTCGCAGTTGGCTAAGGGTTACAGGGGATAAACATGGTTCATCTTCCTAAAATATCAGCTTTCCCATCCCCTATTTTTTAGTTAACTGGCAGAAAGCTGAAAACATTATCTGATAATCTGTTTTACTATGAAAATCGACCGGCTGGTAAATTGTGTACTTAAAAGGACATCAATACGAATGAATACTGTGAAGGTTGGGCTGTGGTATGCAAAATTATCACGTGCGAAGAGAAAAATCATCTTGCCTCCAATCACCACCCAATCTGTTTGCCCACACACCCAGCTTGACACTGGGGCCAAGTCTAGAGACAGACATTCTTGGTGCAGGAGTCTGACGCTCCCTCTGCCAGCTGCGGCCTGGGAAGACAGAGGGGTCAGCTCAGTCCTTTCCTCATCAGATGATCCTTCCCTCCTCCATGAGGCTCTTGTGAGGATTGAATGAGATTCTCTTGGTGGTGCAATGGTTCAGTTAGCTCAGCTGCTAACTGAAAGGTGCCAGTTCGAACTCACCCAGCAGCTCTGCAGGAGAAGAGACCTGGCGATCTGTTTCCATAAAGATTACAGCCTAGGAAACCTTACAGGGAAGTTCTACTCTGTCATGTACGGTCAGTGTGAGTCGGAATTAACTTGACGGCACATGACAACGGCATTTATTAAATAGCACATGTATAACCCAATGTGGCAGGCACCATTCTCTGTGCTTTATAAAATACGAATCATTTAATCCTCCAAACAGCCCTATGAGATGGTTACTATCCCCCCATTTTACAGATGAGGAAACCGAGGCTCAGAGAGGTGAACTGGTTTATGCAGCATAACATTGCCAGGGCCACACAAAAGGTCTTCAGAGTGTGGCCACCGTTCGGTTTTATCATAAATCTTCAGACGGTGCATACTTGTAACATTGAGGTGCTGTGGGCTCTAGCCCCTGTGGCAGGGCACTCTGAAGAGCAAACAAGGAGGAGAGGACGTTCCTGGAAGGGAAACAGCAGTGGAAGGACAAATGCGCAGGCCTGTGGATGGAAGGTGAGAGCAGGTGACCCAGCCTGCCCACACACTCTTCCAGGAGGCTCATGGGCCAGCCAGACCCTGCCTGTCGGACCTCAGGTACCAATAGGATCCAGGAGAAAGTGGAGTGTCCTGGAATGAGCACCCAGGGTGAGGCTGCCCCTCTGGGGGAGAAGGGGTCTAATGCTGGCTTCTCTGTGCCCTGGGCACAGAGGTGGTGGTCCAGCAGAGCCTAGAGACACTGAGGGGTGTCCCGGAATGAGTCTCAAAATGATGCAACGAGGGTAAACCCGAGCGAAAGAAATGTCTGGAATCTCTGCTTGGGTCCCTGTTTTGTCCTCTTTCTATAAAAGGTTCATAAATGTCCTGAACTGGTTGGAAAGACTGGAGATGAGTATTTTTCTGAGGAAATCTTGTGATAACCATATATCGCTTTCAACAGGAGCATCCCATGAATTGAATGGGGTCTCAGGCCATGTCAGGAGCATAGGACAGATTTGATGGGATGTACCTGCCCTGTGGCTTTCTGGGTTGGGGGCTGACCACCTCCATGCCATCCTGTGGTCAGGTGACAACATCCCTCTGGGGGAGAAGGGGTCTAATGCTGGCTTCTCTGTGCACTGGGCACAGAAAGTGGTGGTCCAGCAGACCCCAGAGATACTGTGAGGGGTGTCCGAGAATAAAAGGGGTGGCCGGGATTGCTGGAGCCTGCTTTATGACATCCTGGGAGCCCCCTTCAGCCCCTCTCACCACCACCAGGACAACAGGGTCAACTGGCATTAATGCTGGTTTGTCAAGTGCATTATTAGGTATTATTATCATTTTTAACAGAAGTAGGTCTTCACTCTTGTCTGCCATTGGTGGCATTCCAGAAAGCATGAAAGCCAATGCTTCTGAAACTTCTCTATCTACCCCCTTCCTGGAATCCGAGTCTTGGAATATTCCTGCGGAAAGTTGCAGTCGACCACTTAGGAAATGGGGACAGACAGGTGACCCTCAGCAAGCTGCCTGTCCTCTCTGGTCCTCAGACTGGCCACTGGCCTGTGCTGGGAAGTAAACTTCTTGAAGGAGCTGCTCTGAGACTGCCGCTGAGCTTTCGTCTTGGAGATCTTGGGGTCTTTGTCTACGCAGAGGGAGAAGCCGGTGTCTACCAGGCACTTGCTGAACCAGAGAGGTGGGCTGGTTTTGATTAAACAGCCATTATTTACTCACGTCAGGAACGATGCTCAGGAAAGCACAGATGTTGTCACGTGACCTTGGGCTGGCGTGGCGGCGGTCAGTCCCACCAACCCAGAAAGCCACGGCTCCGTTAGGTTGCATCAAATTTGTCCAATGTGCATGACACAGCCTGGCAAAACAAAAAACCTATTTGCCATCGAATTGATTCCAACTCATAGCAACCCTATAGGACGGAGTAGAACTGCTTCATGGGGTTTCCAAGGAGCGGCTGGTGGATTCCAGCTGCCAACCTTTTGGTTAGCAGCCAAGCTCTTAACTACTGTGTCACCAGGTCTGGAGAACCTAATCAATTCAGGTGATGCTCCTATTGAAAGAGATATATCGTTATCACAAGATTTCCTTAGGAAAACACTGATCTCTAATCTTTCAGAATAGTTCAGGACACTTATAAACCTTTTATAGGAAGAGGACAAAACAGGGACCCAAGCAGAGATTCCAGACATTTCTTTGGCTCAGATTTACCCTCGTTGCATCATTTTGAGTCTCAGTTAGAAATGAAGTCATCAGGGGTTAGAACATTTTCCCTCTTGCTCCTGAGGAACCTTTACGCAGACAAGAGGCAGTTGTTTGAACAAAATAAGGGGATATTGATTGGTTTAAAGTCAGGAAAGGTGTGCGTCAGGGTTGTATTCTTTCACCATACCTATTCAATCTGTATGCTAAGCAAATAATCCGAGAAGCTGGACTATATGAAGAAGAATGGGTCATCAGGATTGGAGGAAGACTCATTAACAACCTGCATTATATAGATGACACAACCTTCCTTGCTGAAAGTAAAGAGGACTCAAAGCACTTACTAATGAAGATCAAAGACCACAGCCTTCAGTATGGATTGCACCTCAACATAAAGAAAACAAAAATCCTCACAACTGGACCAATGAGCAACATCATGATACATGGAGAAAAGATTGAAGTTGTCAAGGATTTCATTTTACTTGGATCCACAATCAACAGCCATGGAAGCAGCAGTCAAGAAATCAAAAGACGCATTGCATTGGGTAAATCTGCTGCAAAGGACCACTTAAAGTGTTTAAGAGCAAAGAGCAGAGATGTCACCTTGGAGACTAAGGTGCACTTGACCCAAGCCATGGTATTTTCAATCACATCACATGCATGTGAAAGCTGGCCAATGAATAAGGAAGACTGAAGAAGAATTGATACCTTTGAATTGTGGTGTTGGCAAAGAATATTGAATATACCATGGATTGCCAAAAGAACGAACAAATCTGTCTTAGTGCAACCAGAATGCTCCTTAGAAGCAAGGATGGCGAGATTGTATCTTACATACTTTGGACATGTTGTCAGCAGGGATCAGTCCCTGGAGAAAGACATCATGCTTGGCAAAGTACAGGGTCAGTGGAAAAGAGGAAGACCCTCAATGAGGTGGGTTGACACAGTGGCTGCAATGATGAGCTCAAGCATAACAATGATTGTAAGGATGGCTCAGGACCGGGCAGTGTTTCGTTCTGTTGTGCATAGGGTCACTATGAGTTGGAACCAACTCAACAGCACCTAACAACAACAACAACTTTCCTTGCTCAACCGGAGAACTTTCCAGAACAGTATGTGGCAGAATATTTTCCACTTAGGGTAACAGCAGGGAGCTTTCAGGGAAGGGTCACTGTCATGATCTTTCAGGCATTACGAATGAATGCTTTAGCAGGTCCTCAAAAGGTTAAACAGAATTACCATGTGACCTAGCAATTCCACTCCTAGGTATAGACCCAAAAGACTTGGTAGCAGGGATTCAAACAGACTTGTACACCCGTGCTCACTGTAGCACTTTTCACAATAGCCAAAAGGTGGAAACAACCCAAATGTCCATCAACAGATGAATGGACAAACAGAATGTGGTATATACATACTGTTAGGGATTGAATTGTGTCCCCCCAAAATATGTATTAAAATCCTACCTCCTGTACTTGTAATATGACCCTGTTTGGAAATAGGGGGTTTTCTCTTGTCATGTTAATGAGGTTGTACCAGAGTAGGGTGGGTCCTAAACCTAATCACTCTGAGTTATAAAAAGAGCAGAACAGACACAGAGACACACACAGGTGGAAGACAGATGTCAAGGGACACCGAGGAATGATGGCAGACCCCAGAACCTAGAAGAGAGGCTTACAGAAGAAATGACACAATCAAGACCTTGATTTGGAATTTTAGCCTCCAGAACTGTGAGAAAATTAATCTGTTCTTTAAAGTCACCCACTTGTGGTATTTTTGTTATAGCAGCACAAGAAAACAAAGACGTACGATGGAGTACTATCCTGCCATAAAGAGAAATAAAGTTCTGATACATGCTATGACATGGATGAACCTAGAAAACGTGATACTGAGTGAAATAAGTCAGACACAGATGGACACATATCGTATGATCCCACTTATACAAAATATCTAGAACAGGCAAATGCATAGAGAAAGTAGATTAGTGGTTCCCAGAGTGGGTGGGAGGGGGAAGTGCGGAGCTATGGCTTCATGGGTGCAGGGCTTCTGTTTGGGGTGATGAAAAAGTTTTGGACATAGATGGTGGTGATGGTGGCCCAACATTGTGAGTGTAATTAATACCAATGCATCGCACATTTAAAACTTAAAAAAAGAAAAATTAACAGTCTAACTACAAAAAAAAAAAAAAAAACTACAAGCTCCCTCAATTCTTAACTCTGAGAATTGTCACTGCATTTTACTGAGGAATATATGGGGGCTCAGAGAACTTCCCCAAATCCCTGCAGCTGGGATGTGGTAGAAACAGCACAGAACCCTGGGCCTCCAGATTCATGCTTTCAAGCTCTCAGTTTTCCTGCAGGAATATAGCTCCCCGAGGGCAGGAGCCCAGCCTGTCCTCTGCACTGTAGAACAGAGCCTGGCACCTAGGCGGCACTCAGGTGTTTGTTAAGCAGACTTGAAACAAAATCCTGGCCTCAGGCTGTGATCTTGAGGCTCAGAGAGGTGAAGGGGGTTCCCAATGTCTTCATCTTCAAAGCGGACACAGCAAAACACCTTTCTCTCCGCCTCAAAGCATCACTGTGAAGAACGTGGTGGACGATGACTATAGGGTCGTTTGCCCAGGACTTTTTTATAATTTGAGGTGCATTCAGAGTGAGCTGAAAGGGACTTCAAAGAGGTGACAGCTTCGGTGGCACCCTTCCACGGCAGTGTGGACAGATGTGTCTCAACTCTTCAGCCTCACACTGGGGCCAGCCTCTGGGTAGCCACGAGGTCTCCAGTAGTAGACGGACACCAGACAGAGATTAGCACGTTTCTTCCATGGGGCAACTGGTGGGTTTAAACTGCCAACCCTTTTTAGTTATTAGCTCAGCACTTTAACCACTGCGCCACCAAGGTCCCTTCACTGATACATTACTATTTACTAAACTACAGATTTGGGTTTCAGCAGTGTTTCCACTAATGTCCTTTTTTTTCTGTTCCAGAACCCAATTCAGGTGCCATATTGCATTTCGAAGCATGTGTATAAATTTTCATACAATACCAAACCAAACCAAACCCATTGCCATCCAGTCAATTCCGACTCATAGCAATACTATAGGACAGAGTAGAAATGCCCCATAGGTTTCCAAGGAGCAACTGGTGAATTTGAACTGCTGACCTTTTGGTTAGCAAATGAGTTTTTATAATTACTAAACAAGCCAAACGGCAAAGAAGCACAGAAAAAGAAAAAAGTCCCCTTTAAGCCCTGCCTTCTTGCCTCAGTTAAGCTTGGCCTGTAGCCTTCTAGACCTTGCTGTCCAATATGGTAGCCATTAGCCACATGAAGCTAATTCAAGTTAATTAAATTAAAAAATTATCATTCGGCTCCTCAGTTACATTGGCCACATTTCAAGAGCTCAACAGTACATGTTGCTAGCGGCTACGGTATTGGGCAGCACAGATACGGAGCACTGCCGTCATCACAGAAAGTTCCACTGAACAGCACTGTTCTAGATCTTTCCTTATGTGTTTTCCCACCAATCCGTACTTACATACTCCAATTTTTTTTTTTTTTTTTACATAAAAATCGTAGTCTGCTGCATAACATTTTCTCCTAACATGTTTACGAGATCGTTGCATATCGGTACACAACAATCTGCCTCATTCATTTTAGCTGCTGCTGAGAGGCCCATGGTGTGGGTGCACCGTTATTTAAGCCATCCCCACTTGATGAGCATGCAGGTTATTTTTGTGGTTAAGAGCTACAGCTGCTAACCAAAAGGTCGGCAGTTCGAATCCACCACCCGCTTCTTGGAAACCCCTTGGGGCAGTTCTATCCTGTCCTGTAGGGTTGCTAGGAGTCAGAATCAGCTCTATGGCAATGGGTTTGGTTTATTATTATTACAATAAAGGTTACAAGGAACATCGTTGTTCATTCTGAGAGCCGCAGGTCGACTTAGCTTGAGGCAGAGTGGCTTAGGCTAGTAGAAGACATGTCGTTGGGTACCGTTTAGTCAATTCCCACTCACAACAACTCCGTGTCACAGAGTAAAACTGCCCCATAAGGCTTTCTAGGTTGTAATCTTTACCGAAGCAGATTTCCAGGTCTTTTTCCCACAGAACTGCTGGGTGGGTACAAACTGCCAACCTTTCGGTCAGCAGCTGGGCGCTTACCCGTTTGCACTACCTGGGCTCCTTAGTAGAAGAAAATACTCCCCCTGAAAAGTCCTCTTTGCACCATCTGAACTGTGCTTCAGTCCAGTGACCGTGCTCAGTGGGACAGAACACAGGACAGAAACTCAGACACACTGGGATTACTGGGAAGGATGCCCAGGTTTACTCAGATATCAGGTTGTCTTGACAAACCTGAGAGGAGTGAACTAGAGATACCCTCGGCCCCCCAATGACAAAACAGTGATGACAATTAGAAAACCGTATCCAGCCATGCCTGAGGACATACCCATTTCACACCCCTAACCCAGTATGACTTCATCTGAACTTCATTGTACCTGCAAGGACCTAGATCCAAATAAGGTTGCATTCACAGGTAAGACTTCAGTATCTCTTTTTGGGGTACAATTCAGCCCATAACAGGTGTGAATTGCAATTGGGCCACCATCGAGGATAATTTTGGCTCCATCCTAGTCCATCCCGTCACCTTTCCTCCCCCCAAGGGCATGTCAACTGTAGGCAAAGCAAGGTCACTTTCCTTCTTGTATTGATGGTAGACTGTGACCCATTGCACCTATTTCAGAAACGATACAGATTAAATGATTATACTCTTCAAAAGGGCCACCTTCTGAATTAAGCCTTCGTCACTTGCACAGCGTGAATAACCAGAGAGATGTGTACCAACAGCCACTTTGTTCGCCTTGTGTTCAAGAACATGCTTACGTGCTGAACATGAACTTCACAAGGGCTCCATACACACGTTTCCAGGAAGACCACATGCACATTTGTACACTAGTGGCTCCATCGAGAAACTTCGAGTACGTGGATGTTCTGAATTTTAAATACCTGACCTTCAGTTTATATGTTCTACTTGGTTATTAAACCAGGGTACCTAAACTTGGTCTCACATTTGAGCATCCCCCCACCCGATGCAATACAAAGTAATTTTTAATAAAAAAGCAATTAGTAAAATCCCCCGTTCATCCTAACTTCCCAGTTCTGTTACCTAGAAGAATTCGCTATGACTATTTTGGTGTATATCTTTGCAGATCAGTGGTTCTCAATCAAGGATGACTGTGTCCCCCCAGGAGACAGTTGACAGTGTCTGGAGACATTTTTGGATGTTACAGCCGGAGGTGCTACTGGCATCTAGTGGGTAGAAGCCAGGGATACCTCTAAACCTCCTACAATGCACAGACCAGCACTTCCCCCAAAAATTATTGGGCCCCAAGTAGCGCCCAAGCTGAGGTTGAGGAATCATGTTCTAGATATTTTCTGTGCATATACGGATATATACACATGGGCACACGTGTTATAACAACTGTTCCTCATTTCGCTTTTTGGTACTTGATATTGTGGACATCTGGGCACTGCTCTGCTGTAGGCATGTACCCTCAAGCATTTAGGGAAAAAAGAGAAAAAAAACTAGAAACAACCTAATACTTATTACAGAAATGGCCCTGTACCTCCATCTTTGCACATTTATTGGATGAATTTTTAATTCAAGTCCTCTGAGCTATGGCAGATGTATCTATCCTAGCGAAGTGAGATAACTCGTGAACACCAGTAACAGATTGTCAGCTCAGGTCTGTCAAAACTGTATTGCTGGAGTTGTGTGAGTGTGTATATGCACACAGATATACATGTGCGCACACACACACCACCGGGCCCTGGGAGAGACCCTCTCTCAAAGCCAGGCCTGTGCAGAGGCAGAGGGCCAGGGCTTACTGGACAAGTTGCTCTCTGGGTCCTCAGCCTGGAAGCCCACATGAGTCACGGCTTTGAAATCGGCCTCAGATGCCAGCTGAAAACAGAGGCTTTGCACAATCAAGTTGACAGATGAAGCTGGGCCTGCCCTGCTAGGGACAAGCTCATCCATATCCCAGGTTAAAAGAAATATTGCGTTTTTAAAGAGGAAAGAAACATATTTAAGAGATAAAGCCAGGGAGAAAAAAAAAAAAAAAAGAGTTTTCTGGTCATTAATTATAATAAAACGCAGGAGGAAATTCACTTTAAAGGCATGCTAAAGCCCCGTAATCTTCAAAGAGATGGAGGAGACTCAGCTGCCCAGGAAGGGAGAAACTTTACCAGGAGACCATGGTTCCTTGGCTGCAAATGGCCCAGGTGAGGGCTAACGTTGGGTTAAGAACAGATTCTCTTCTCGCTTAGGTAAGGTTGGCTCTGACCCTTCAGGTGCTGCCCAGATCAAACCATGTTCAGCGGAAAGGGTGCTGGTTTCCAAACCTACCCCTGGACAAAATGCCAAAACCCTCACCATAGTTCTTTGGGGCCTCGAACGCTTGCTGCCTGTTGGAACCCGAAGGCATTTCGGCGAGTTGCCCGGCCTTAAGGGCACTGTCTTAGTTATCCAGTGCTGCTATAACAGAAATACCACAAGTGGATGGCTTTAACAAAGAGAAGTTTATTTTCTCATAGTAAAGTAGGTTAAAAGTCCAAATTCAGGGCATCAACTCCGGGCGAAGGCTTTCTCTCTCTGTCAGCCTTCTCAGCAATGTTCCCCCTGAGTAGGAGCTTCTTCGCACAGGGACTCCAGGTCCAAAGGACGCACTCTTCTCCCAACACTGCTCTCTTGGTGGTATGAGGTCCCCCGTCTCTCTGCTCACTTCTCTCTATTATATCTCAAGAGATTGCCTCAAAACACAATCCAATCTTGTAGATCTAGCCTGCCTCACTAACACAACTGCCGCCCATCCTCCCTCATTAACATCATAGAGGCAGGATTTACAACATGTAGGAAAATCACACAATACTGGGAATCATGGCCCAGCCAAATTGATACACACATTTTTGGAGGGACTTAATTCAATCCATGACAGGCACTATTCCTGCTCAATGCCATCAGGTCATTTCCATGTGAAAGGGTGGGTCCAGGGAGGCCAGACCTTGGTCGGGCATAAGCAGCCCCAACTCCAGGTTTTTTTTTCACATTTTCTAGTTTGCACAGGCCAGGTGATATACCTGCTGCTGAATCTGGCCCTAGGGTAACCAGTTGGCCATAGCTGGAAGTAATGAAAACCTCAGACCATCCTGTGGGAGGTGACAACAAATACCAGGGCTTTAATGGCTGAATGTGGCTTCCGGAATCCAATGATCTCATGGCTTGATTGTGTAATCCATGGCGTCAGAAGAACCCAGGTGGTTAATTGAGGGGGTGGGCAGTGGGTGGAGTGAGTGGGGTATGATGGGGGAAGGCCTTGTGTCTGTAGGTATAAGCCCCACTAGAAAACTGATCCTGTTGGACAATCTAATTACCCCCGTTTGCAAGAACACTCCCCAAGGCATTAGAAGACAGGCCTTCAATGGAGTACTTTTGGAAACTACACTTGCAAAGAAAGGTTTTGCAAGCTTCGCAATGTTAACAAAAACACCTTCGGCTTCCCCTTCCTTCCTTCACCAAAATTAACAAATTTTGGGTGAAGGGGCAGGAAGAGGCCTGCCGCCAAACACTGCCTGTATTCATCTGTTGCTTGCTCTGTTAAGTAGTAAAATAAACAAAAACCAGTTGCCATCATAGATTCCAAATCATGGTGACCCCATGTGTGTCAGGGCAGAATTGTGTTTCATAGGTTTTTCAGTGGCTGAGTTTTGGGAGGTAGATGGCCAGGCCAGGCCTTCCTTCTGAGGTGCCTCTGGGTAGACTTGAACCTCCAGCCTTTAGGTTTGCAGCCGAGCATGTTCACTGTTTGTACCACCCAGGGACTCCACGTCAAGCAGTACCTGCTCCTAGTGAATGCATTTCAAACTGCAGGTCACAACCACTAGAGGCCTTGAAATTAATGTAATGGCTTGAGACTGGCTTTTAGAAGGAGGAAAAGAATAGAAAACCAGAGTTCACTATGTATGGTAAGGGCAGATGCCGCTTCAAGATACTTTGTTTCGATTATGGATACACACCTATGTGCGTGGGCTGAGTTGCCATCAGTGGCATCCTGCAGCTGGTTGCTACTGGCTTGAGAGAGCCTATTTTGTACATCTCTTCCCAATTCTGCATTCCGTGACTTCAGGATGGTAATTTGAAATCAGTCATGGTGGGAGTATTTACACCATGGCAATCGGCAAAAGTACAAATGAGAACTTTTTCTCCTGGAGAACTGGTCATTTATATCCAACTATGTAGTAGTATGATCCCAAATGTTAAAATATATTACGTCAAATTCTCAACCCATAGTCAGAAAGTCACGTGTTGTAAGGTGCATTCCTTGGGATTGGCTGCAGGTGGTTGACTTGGGCATGCCCTCAGGAACGGCACCTCCCAGGCAGTAAGGAAGCAGGATGAAGCAGAGGAAGAACTGTGATACAGTTGCAACAGTGGCCTCTGAGACCCCACAGGCAGCTTTGAAGCTGAGGTGGCCTTTCCGAGTTGACCAAATGGAGGCAAGGGGGGCCGGGCTTTATACCCTTCACAGACTAACCACCGCATGCAGGTTGCCTAACATGACATTGGATGAGGCTGCTGAGCTGTGAGGCATCAGCAGCTAGAACTCATGACTCATGGTGTCTGGGAGGATGATGTCTCAGACCCGAAAGAGGAGACCTGGGTAGCACATGGCATCAGCACAATATCCCTGCTTTAGATTCCAACAAAAGGAAACAGCAAACATGTAATCACCAGGTGAATGAGCCCAAGCTAGCCACCAGTTGTCCCAGCAAAGCCATCTTAGACCAGCCTACAGCCAGCGGATCCCCAAATATGTGAGAAGCCCAGCTAAGATCAGTGGAGCTGCCTACTTAACACACAGCTGACCACAAATGCAGGTGTGAGCCCAGCTGACTACAGAATAACCACCCAGCTGACTCCTGGACTTAGTAGCAATAACCCATGCTTATAGTTTTAACTCACTGAGTTGTGGGATAGTTTGTTACACAGCAACAGCTAACTCATACAAGGTCTGAGCAGATTACCCTGCCTGGGACCGCACTGAGTAGAAGTGAAAGAGAAGAATGTAAATGTCTAGTTGAATCTCTAGCTTGTAATCAAGGTAGCCACTCAAGGGTTTTGAGCAAGAGCCCTAACTAAGCATGGCCTTTCTGGAATCAGAGACTGTTCTAGTCAAGCCTCTTCTGTCTGCTAGAAACATAGATCCACTCAAACCACCTCACATAAAATAGTGGGGGTCATTATTTGAAAGTTGCAGATCCGCAAAATCTACGGACACGAAATGAAACCTGGTTAAGCCTCCAAGGAGCCAGAAGGCTGTCAGTAACAAAGGCTACTGTCTATCACGCTGGACATACTTGATCCCATCTCTGCATCCCTGAAGGCCTGCTGAGTTCTGTTTCTTTTTGGATGAGAGGACAGACAATGCTGGTCTTAAATATTTGAATACCTTCTTTTTTACTGTGTGCAAGGCCAGGGCTGCTGTGCTGCTCGTTGCCCTGTGTGCCTGTACGCCAAATCCACACCCTTCCCTGCTCAGCTGTGCCCATAAGACCCCTGCAGGCTGTGTTTCTTAGGACTCCTTTCCAGCTGACTTTGGTCTGAGTTCAGCCAACAGGAACATAGGAGAGAAGGAGAAACCAATCAGGGTATTTCTCCTCCTGTCTCTTGGTCTTGTCTCATCCTTGGTTCCAGCTCTCATTGCCAGCCCTCTCTTCCCCTGACCACCAGCTACTGCTGGGAAAACCCATTGTCTTCTGCTTCAACCAGGTGGCTCCAACTTCTGGGCTCTGGTAATGCCCTCTCCTCCTTTGTTCTCTAGCCTCAGGGTGGTGGTGGCTTCCAGCTATTGCTGAGCTCTGGGTGGTCTCACCTTACCCTCTTTGCTCTATCAGCCCTTGAATGCCTTTGAAACCGATTCTCCATATTAAATGCCTTTTATTGAATTTCCTGGCATTCTTCCCCCAGCTGGAACCTTACTGGCGGAACCACCATTCTGGGCCACATAGGTGTGCACTGGCTCAAAGGCAGTGGACCTTTACATAGTGTCACCTCTGAATATTGCAGTGCAGCAGTGCCAGGTGTCATTCTATGTGCTGGACATATAGTACTGAACACACATCACACAATCCTAGTCCTCCTGGAGCTCACATTCTAGTTGGGGAGGCAGAAAAGCTAAACATATCTCAGTTGGTGGTAAGTGCTATGCAGAAAAATAAAGCCCAGAAGGGCACAGGGGTCGAGGTTGGTCTTGCATTTTTTTTTTTTTAAAGCAGGCTATATTTATTTTATCTTATTTGTTGTTGTTGCTGAGCATATACACAGGAGAACATACACTAATTCAACAAGTTCTAGACGTACAATTCAGGGACATTGATTACATTCTTCAAGTGGTACAACCATTCTCAGCCTGTCTTGGTCATCCATTGCTGCTGTAACAGAAGTACCACAAGTATTTCACAAAGCAGAGTTTATTTCCTCATGGCAAAGTAGACTTAAAGTCCAAATTCAGGGCATCAGCTCCAGGGGAAGCCTTTCTCTCTCTGTCGGCCTCCTCATCAATGTTCCCCTGGACTAGGAGCTTCTCTGCACAGGGACCCCGGGTCCAGAGGATGTGCTCTGCTCCCGGCACTACTTTATTTGTAGTATGAGGTCCCCTCCTCTCTGCTTGCTTCCTTTTCCTTTTATCTCTTGTAAGATAAAAGGTGGTGCAGGCCACACCCCAGGGAAACTCCCTTCACATTGGATCAGGGATGTGACCTGAGCAAAGGTGTTATATCCCACCCTAATCCTCTTAAACCACAGGCAGAGATTATAATTTATAACACACAGGAAAATCACAAAATGGAGGACAACCACACAATACTGGGAATCATGGCCCAAACAAGTTAACACATATTTTTGGGACACAAGTCAATCCATAACACCCTCCTTTTCCAAATTGTTCCTCTGCCACTGATACAAACTCACTGCCCCCTAAGTTTCCTATCTAATCTTTCAAGTTGCTGTTGAATATGATAGAAAAGGTCTCATGGAGAAGGTGGCATTTCAGCATAGACCTGAAGGGAGGGAGGGAGGAAGCCATGCTAATATCTGGGGGATGTGTCTCTGGCAAAGGGAAGAGAGCACAGGTTCTGCTATTGGAGGAAATAAATAACCCAACCTCTCTCTAGTGTGTGTGTTACCCAAACCAAAGCCTCCGTCAATGCAAGTCTTCAAAAGCCACCAAATAGTGTTCACAATTGGGAACCAAATGCTAGGCAGAGAAGCAGTCAGCTGCATGGACTGACCACGTCATACCCAGCAAATGCAGGTGTGCTCAGGCGCTCTTAAAGGCAGAGGGCCACCTTGATCTGCTTGGCCTGGTAGCCTGGGTGAAAGATGGCAGGACCCATGTACCACATGTGGGAGTCTTCAGTGGCAAGTATGGTCCCACAGATTTAGGGGTTGTAATCTTCTGCCTTGATCCTGGGCCCTTCATTTCCCCCGGCCTCCCCACCCTGCATTCTCTACCTGCTCTGAAGTTATTGGGGCCTGGTGTGAATTTACGGACCATAAAACCATCAAAGGGCTTGATCCTGAGAACAATCAGTTGGGGAGTTTGCAATAAAGGAACATCCTGCCCAGGAAGCTGTGAGACTTCAAGAGAAGCTGATGAAGGAAACCTCAGAGAGGGGATTCTCTGGAGAGTCGGGGAAGATCTCCACCTGGGATGGCTTAAGGTGCCATCTGGCCTGGAGACAGGTGTAGACCTGTCAGCTGCAATGCAGGTCCCTGCTTCTCCATGGCTCCAGCAGAAGGGCCATTCTCCCCTCCCCAGGATTTCTAACCCAGTTCTTAACACATCTGGCAATGTGTCCGAATCCACTTCTCATCCTTGCTAGAAATTCTATTGCCCTTTTTCTGCCACAGGCCTACTGGGTCATAATTTTCATCAAAAGGGTCTAGAAATTCTACGTGTTTTTCAAACAAGCTCCTCCTCTAAGACCCTTTAGTGCTCCTGGCACACTCTGTTGTCCTATATTTTACCACCTGGCCCTTACTTCTCTCCAATCTCTTCATTGCATTGGGCACAGTCCTTGAATGCATTCAAATGTTGGTGCCATGGACTGCTCAGGGCTGGGGATGTTGAACAAAAAGTAGGTGCTCAAAGTCCCTGCTTTGCTGAGGCTTCCTTTTCACTGGGGAGAGAGAGAACTATCGAGCAAGTGACGCCTATTATCACCTCTGGGGAGGAGTCCCATCCACAATGGATAGTAACCCACTCCACAGTTTGCAGGTGTCAGAGTTGCCAAGAAAGACATGATGCACACACAGGCATTGGCTGGAACAACATTTTACTCACATAGAGAAGAGACAGAGCAATGTCAGCTTTAATAGTGCTCTAGGTTCTGAGCCAGTGTAAATGGCCGAGTTTGGAGCCCAGGGTAGAGATAAATTAGATGACATCAGGCTGTCCCTGCCACCTGGGCGTGGGAGGAAGAGCAATGGGTTGGGAGGTGGGACTGAAGTCACCAATACTAGTGTAGACTTGCATAACTTCTTATCCCCATTTTACAGCCAAGAAAACTAAGGCTCAGGAACAAAACAATCCCTGCCCATCTCCTAGCTGCCATGAAGAGTGCTCTGCTTACTAGCTTTTATGAAGCACCTGTGCTTTGCTTAGCATCTATGTATCTACCTGCAACTCTTTGAGGCTAAACCAAAAAAAAAAACCAAACCCGTTGCCATCAAGTCGATTGCAACTCATAGTAACCCTATAGGACAGAGTGGAACTGCCCCATAGAGTTTCCAAGGAGTGCCTGGTGGATTCGAACTGCCAGTCTTTTGGTTAGCAGCTGTAGTTCTTAACTGCTACACCAGCAGAGTTTCCTCTCCGAGGCTAAGCAACTATAAAAAGTGGTGTCTCCCACCATGAGGTAGAATCCGCATGTAGGCATGATACCTTTTCTATCTCGTAGGCCCTACTTTTCCCCTTAAGCAAGGATTCGTAAGTTCCTTCTGTGTGCTGAATGTGTGATTCACTGAGATCTGTGGTTTAGGGAAGATCATCATGAAGACAGTCAACAGATTACCATTACCTGTCTCTGTCGAGTCAATTGCGACTCATAGTGATCCTATAGGACAGTATAGAACTGCCCCAAGGCTGTAATCTTTATGGAAACAGACTGCCACACCTTTCTCGCACAGAGGGGCTGGAGGGTTCGAATGGCCAACTTTTCAGTTAGTAGTCGAGTACTTTAACCCAGTCCCGCACCATCCTCACGATCATTGTTGTACTCGAGCCCATGGTTACAGCCACTGTGTCAATTCATCTCATTGAGGGTCTTCTTCTCTTTCGCTGACCCTCTATGTTACCAAGCATGATGTCCTTCTCCAGGGACTGGTCTCTCCTGATAACATGTCCAAAATACATGAGACCTCTCGCCATCCTTGCCTATAAGGAGCGTTCTGGCTATACTTCTTCCAAAACAGATTTGTTCGTTCTTTTGGCAGTGTTTGGAAAGACCTCTTTAAACTGTTCATTCAGCTGCCCACCTTGAGCATTTGAATCTCTCTGCTTTTTCACCTGACACCCTTGTCTACCTTGTCTAGGGGCTGAGCCAGCACCCAGCCTGCAAACATGAGGGATCTGACACAGGGAAACCCTCAACCTTGAGGCACCCTCACGGGTTTCTTCTCTATTTCATTTTCCCCCACTCCTTTTCTTATGGATGGAGCCCTGGTGGCACAGTGGTTAAGAACTCCACTGCTAACCAAAAGGTTGTTTGTCAGTTTGAATCCACCAGGTGCTCCTAGAAAACCCTCTGGGGCAGTTCTACTCTGTTCCATAGGGTTGCTATGGGTTGGAATTGGCTCAAAGGCGATGAGTTTGGTTTGGGTTTGTTTGTTATGGATGCTAGTAGTTTATTTGGGAGGTGATCCCAGAAAGCATGCCTTTGGGTCTTCACCAAAGGCAGACACTCAGAGACAGTAAGAGTTTACCAAATGCGTCGCTCCAGAATCTTTCTGGCTTTTAGCTTTTAGAAGAGCTATAAAGGGGGATGCAACTGCTTATTGAGGAAGTGATGTAAGTATCAAGTTATGCCCACCGTTAGAATCACAGGTAGAACTCTGAAAGAGCTACAGAGTACGTGACATCATCTGTAAGGCTCAGACTAAAATGCACATGTTACCTGGATGCATCACCCAGATGCTCCGATGAGCTCGTTCAATCCTGGCAAGGGGAGGGTGGGTAGAAAAACTCCGTCGGCAGCCCTGGAGGTGTACCTATGGAACCTTCCTTCAAGAAAGAACTTTCTGCTCAGCTGTAAGGGAGGCAGTGAGCTGCAGTACCTTTGGGGTCCAATAGCATTCATGCTGAGGCTGTGCTCTTCCCGGGCAACCCCAGCTACTGACTAAGCATGGTGGGGGGACGAGGATCTGTCCGATGCCGCACTTCTCCAGTGGGCACTTCTGGCTCTAGAGCTCCCCACTGGGTTGGGTGACACTGTATCAGATCCCCCATCATAATCTGAGGCTCTCCCTGAATATCTACCTCCTTTTCCCTCTTTCCTTTCACAGGACTCAGATCTGCATCACGGTTTGAAGGCTTTCCTGGCCCAGTCTTGCTTCCTCCCCTTTATCTTTAAAGGCATCACTGCCTCCCCCAATAAATGCCTGCACTCCGTAAGCAGTTGCTGCCACAGACTGACCCACTCCTCAAGGAGACAAGCAGGGTGGTAGGGTGCAGTACAGAAACAGTCCCAGTATGTGTGTGTGTGTGCGTGTGTGCGTGCGTGTGTGCGTGTGTGTGTGTGTGTGTGTGTGTGTGTGTGGTGGGGGTGTTCAGATAGTCTACCAGCAATAGCCTTGTGCCCAATCATAGCTCCAGTCCCCATCCAGCCCAGCCTCCCATTGGCTTCCTGCCTAATGGCTCTCCCACATCCAGGCAGGCCTGCTCAGGTGACCACACCTTCCCAGGAAGGTTCCACCCAACCCCTCCCACAGGGTCTTTAAAATGTAATTGCTGACCCAGGATGTACTGGTGCCGAGTTTATCAAGAAGCTAAATGCCGGCGTTCTTCCTTCAACTCGAGAGCCAAAACTAATATAAACACCCCACTCCCCATTCGTTACTCTAATTCCATCAGCAATCTGACCAGCCCTGACCCCGTCTGGGGCCTCCTCTGATTTATGGCCTTATCAACAGATGCACTGCTCAGTTCTCAGCCACTGCAGCTGGGTACCAGGAAGAGGGGCCTTCTAGAGAAATGGGAGCCGCCCAGTACCTCCTCAGCTGGGGGTTGACAGTCTTGTTCAGGGGGAAGATGTAAGAAGGTGGGGGGCTTTGTCTAGTGGGGAAAGGACCCAGGTCAAGCTCTCTATTTAGGGCAGAAACCAAGACATTCTTTGCTGCCTCTCCTTCCTTTTCACTCTAAGTCAGCTGACCTGGATGGAGGGGAAAAGCAATTCCAAGGCACCATCAGCAGCATGAGGAGGTTTGTGAAGCCTTACCCTGTCTTCTCACATCTCCCTACGATCATAGGCAATCCTGGATTCCAGTTTTATTTTGGCAAAAATGTCAAGGTAGGATCTCACAATTCTATTCCACAATAGGACTCAATGGCAACTCCCACCAAATTAGTTTTTTTATATAGCCATCAGCCGGTGGCGCAGTGGTTAAGCACATGGCTGCTAACAAAAAGGTCAGTAGTTCTAACTGGTGGCAGTTGCTCTGTGGGAGAAAGATGTGGCAGTCTACTTCTGTAGAAGATTACAGCCTTGGAAGCTGTGGGGGTAATTCTACTTTGTCCTACAGGGTTGGTGTGAGTTGGAATCAACTCAACGGCAACAGGCTTGGTTTTTCTGGTTTTATACAGCAATCATAATTTTTTGTTGTTTTAAAGTCCTTTTTTTTTTCTTTTACATAGATACAGAAGAGCGTCCACATCACAAGTCTAGAGCTTGATGAATTTTTACGAAATGGACACATTCACATATAGTCGTTATTCAAGTCATCTCGATATGTTGAGATTCATGTTCTCTAAAGATCTGCTTTCCAGAAAGATTTACCACAGGCTTCCTTCTGACATGCAGAAAAACTCACCTGACACATTTAGCTGCTCTTTTACAAGTCATTACTTTCAACTCCCTGCCGGGAATAATCTCAGCATCAGAAGCCAGACCAGGTTGTAGCCGGGCGCCATTTGGAATTAGGAGTATCCTGTAAGCTCGTTAGCAGTTCTACCCTCTCCTCTCCTTCTCATCACTTCAGAGTTTCGCTTCCACCACACACACTGACACTACAGACTTTGCTCTTACCTATGGATCTAGATAAGCCCAGGTTCGAATCCCAGCTCCACCTCTTTCTCATAAGTGCTAAACCCATTTTAAAATTTAGGAAACAGTTTAATAGTTACTTCTACTTTTTTTTTTAAGTTATTAAAAATTTTTTTTATTGTGTTTCTATTTTTTTATTTAAGAGCCACAAATCTATGAGGTACATTTGGTGTGCTGCCTTGAAGCCAAGTAAAAAGGCCACGAGGGCAACCATCTGGGTATGCCTACTATCGTAGAGTCTGCTTCTGGGACTCCTGTGAAAGTTTTAGGAAATGTTCTTAGGACCAGCCAGTAAGACAGCAGGGAAGTGCAACCAGGAAAGAAAAGAGATGTACAATGGTGTGTCAAGCAAAGCCACACAGAGGCTACCTGGCTCAATCCCACAAAGGAGCTCTGGAGACAACGGAAGTCATTTTTCAGAATTGTGCTCACCGGGGGCAAGGGAACTGAGGTATGTATATGCCAGGGCTTTCAACCGGTTCATTTTGTTTCAAACCCCTCCTGAGAATTTGGATTTTCACCCCAGGTATACTGAATCAGAACCTACATTTTAAAAAGATCCCCAGGTAATTCTTTTGTATAATAAATTCTGAGAATCACTGCTCTACTAGTGGAGCCCTGATGGCACAGTGGTTAAGAGCTTGGCTGCTGACCAAAAGGTTGGCAGTTCAAATCCACTAGCCTCTCCTCAGAAACCCTATGGGGCAGTTCTACCCTGTCCTATACGGTCGCTATGAGTTGAAATCGACTCGAGGGCAACAGGTATGGGTTTGGGTTTGCTCTGCTAGTGGTTCTCAGAATTGGTCCCTAATCATTAGTATTAGCATCCTGGGAACTTGTTAGAAATGCAAATTCTCAGCAGAGGTTCGAACCGGAAGGAACCGGTCTCATGCCCCAGTATACTCCTGCACCCTTCAGTCATTGCCTAAGGCTATTAGGAGTGAAAGTACTTCCAGAGCCAGTGTGCATGAAAATGGTAGAGAGCCCTGGGGATCCAGAGCACTCAGCATCTGCCTCACCCACACTAGAACATAAAAACCCACTGCTGTCAAGTCGATTCCGGCTCATAGTGACCCTATAGGACAGAGTAGAACTGCCCCATAGAGTTTCCAAGCAGCACCTGGCGGACTTGAACTGCCCATCTCTTGGTTAGCAGCCGTAGCACTTAACCACTATGCCAGCAGGGTTTCCACACTAGAACATAGTACTGGCATATACATTTCTGAGATGTTGGCTACTTCCTATTACAGTTCATGAAGAGAACACTTTAGAGTTGAGAGTTCAGATCCCTGTACCCACATTAGCTTTTTGAGTCAAGGAGTAGTTTCACCTTCTTGCATAGAGCAGGTGTTTCACTGCACAGAGAACCACAGTCAAAAACGGCATCACATCCCAGTGACAATTAAGAGCCAGAAATATGTGCACTGCAAAAATGACCATGCATTTCAAAATGTTAACCTCCACTGTTGATCAGGAACCTCCAATGTATCAGCAAGGACAACAGATGTGGAATTAGTGATGGTAACAGTAGCAAGAGAAGTGTCGATGGGAACTCAAGAGGAGAAGTAGGAAGGGTAGCAGTAGCAAGGGCAGTGACGCTGGTAGCAGTGGTGGCAAGAGCAGAAAGGGCAGCTGTATTGGGAGCAGCACGGAGAGGCTCTTGCTTATGATTAGGTCAGGCAGGAAGACCACAATGAAAGCGGAAAAAGGCTCAAAATGTGCAAGGGACAACACAGTGCAGAAGACCCCTGTGGTAGAGGGAACTCCACACCATTCTAGGTACCAGAAATCATCCTTCATGATAGTCAAACACTGGCCAAAAAAACAGACTGACAGCAAAACACCCACGTGGGTGTGCTGATTATTTGGCTTGCCTCTAAAGATCTACTCTACCATTCTCTACCCTTCTCTGTGCCCCAAGAGGCTCACCTGTTTCTTTATATCCAACTGAAAGCCAGAGGAGTCAGCTAATGAAGACAACGGGATGCCCCAACAGAATGGGAAGTCATGGAGAAAGGTTGGAGTATTTAGTCCTTCTCCCTCCCAGCCAGTGGCTGTATTCCTGTATGATCTCAGCTTCTATGACTACCGCTTACAATCAGGCTCCATGAGCACTGTTTACTTCCACTGCCCCGTCAGGCTTGGGATGGTAACAAGCATCTGAGACTACAGCAAAGGAATGCCAACATTCTTTGTTGGATCCTTCAATCCTGCCCAGCCCTGTGAATAGTCATCTGAGATGGATTCCATCTCCAATAAGGACACCATGAAGAGAAAGGGAATTTAATGTTGAGGAGTCAATGTAGATAGTGTACTGGCTGGTGAGAGAAAAGAGGTGCAGAATGAACAGCATCCTATGATGGGGTCAGAGGACTGCCTGGTGAAGTCTACACTACATGTGGGACTGAGACTCAAAGGGCCTTTCTTTCAAATTGACCAGGGTAAAAGCTTTGGAACACAGGGACATGGTTCAGAAATCTGAGCTCCCCAAGGAGAGAAAGGTAATTCCATTCATTAGGTTAAAGACATGGAGGAGTCCCTTTAAGAAGACACTTCTTTTCAGGAGGTGGTGGTCTTAGGGAGGAGCTGACCCTTTGGTGAGGCACTCCAGTCCACACCCCCTTTGCAAAGGCAGATTTGTTCCCACTGATTCCTGTGATTCATCCTGTAGAGGTCTCTGGGAAGTGCAAATCAAAATGTTTTGGAATGAGAGTTAACTACCGAAGGAACTAACAGAACAGTCAATGACTGAGAGTCAGCTATGTTTGAAGCCAAGGAACTGGTGGACAGTCACGTGACCTTTTGTTTGTAGTTGTATGGCGTAGAGATCTTGTGTTCTACTGCAAGGAAGTGTGTTCACAGTAAGAGCAGAAACATCACATTCAAAATTGCAGTTTTGTCTGCAGTTTAAGGCTCTTTTAAGGATTTGGCATGGAGTATTTGATTTGTGGCCTTTCTCCAATAATGAGGGTCAAGTTGAATGAGCTCCTTGGTAGCAATTCCTTGGCTCTTGCTAATGAGACTTGGTTTAGCTGACAGTGAAAAAGTTGAACTGTCAGCATCATTTACTCAAAGCCAAAAAACTTTAGCATTATCACTTGGAACTCTGGATTCTAAGGAAGTTTTGTAGGGGTTGTGGAATTTTCCGGAAATGGAGAGACAGACAGGTCTCACTTAAAGAATGATGGGCTTCAATCCCTACATTTTAATGGAGGAGACAACAGGAACACAGGTAAGATAACTTTAGGTGGCACAAGGACTTCAAGTTCTGGCCAGCCCTGCTTCAAGGGCAGTGAAGTAAGCTCTACTTGGAAACTCCTGAGACGAGAGGACCAAGCCTCCAGTATCAGGGCCTTGCTGGGGATACCCTTAACCTCAGAGGTCTGTCCCTTTGCAGAACCTAGGGGGTCACCTCCTGTCTTAGTGACTTAAGTGGGGGTGGTTAGTAAAAGGCTGTCATTTTACTTTCTCCTTTCAAATTTCATTATGAATGGTTCTCTTTTCCTCCCTTTGAGCTTTAGCATGAATTAAGGTCAGTGGCATAGAACAATTCAGTCAACAAATAGAGTTGCTGTAATATTACTTCTGACCCTAATCCTGGCCAGAAGTTACAGGTGGCCTTACCTCAAGGAGTTACTCCACAGTCTTCATAATTTGCTGATGTTGAAATACCTTCTATAGGGTTCTATCCAAACCTTTGCTGGCTGACTGACCTCTGAGAAAAGCAATACCTTTCCTTAATAATCTGGGGAAACAGCCCTACCAGAACAGCATCACACAGGAACTTAGATTGAATTTGGGGAAAAGTAGCTGGTGATTTTAACTTAATATGTCACACCCTGGCCTTTGGAAGACTTGTGAGTATGTTGATGCAAAAGGGATTTTTGCTGGCTTGTAGTCACACTGGGGAGGACAACCACAGTCGTGTATTCCTCTTACATTCAGTTAACCAACTAGGGCTTCAGAAAGTTCCACAAAGA
Organism: Elephas maximus indicus; assembly: GCF_024166365.1. Lineage (NCBI taxonomy): Eukaryota > Metazoa > Chordata > Mammalia > Proboscidea > Elephantidae > Elephas > Elephas maximus. The sequence continues at coordinate 12,022,057 of NC_064840.1, forward strand.
CCATGGAATCAGGAAGTGAAGGACAGGTTATTAGGCAAACGAAGTCAATACAACCAGCTCAGGAAGCATCCCACCTCTGAGGCATCTAGGGAAAAGGCTCTAGACCCACCAAATGGCAGATCACAGATCTGTATTGTAGAGACACATGCCTCAGGGCCCACATGATAAAAGCAGGCACAGTGAGCCAACATGAATTTCAAATAAACAGACTTTTGGCTCTAGGTCCCTCGAGCATGAGCAGGCCCTAATACCCTCCCCCAGAGTCACTATAGTTTTGATACCACTTGGCTTCCCAGAAAGACTCATAAAACATTTTTGGAGGGATGCCACTTTGAAATGACCCCAAATTTACACTCCAACTAGATCAAAATATTTTTACCCCTGTCCAACCCTAGCTTCTCCCTACATACTTGAGCTAAATTGGTGCAATTGTAAATAGACAGATCTTGTAGGGGAGAGTGGAACCACAAGGTAATCTCCACCTCCTGCCTACACCTCTCTGCTTCACATTAATCACGGTTCTTTGATTAGGTGAGGCAGCAGACCAGGCCGTTTTAGGTATTTCTTGAACCTGGAGCTGGAGGACAATCATGGATACAGATCTCTCAGGAGGTTTCCCCACAACGTCAGAAAACCAGACTGGTCACAATGTGCAGACTGTTCTCAAAATCGTCTAAAATTATATCATATAACTCTTACAGAAAACATGTTATTCAAGGAAGAAGTCATATTTTTCCTGTAACAGTACTACATTGACTATTCCCTGTACAAAAATTTACTGTTTAATGTAAACTATCTGCACTATCACTGACAATTTCATTTTTTTCTCCACTTATTTTATGTTGTCAAGGATTTCATTATTCTTGGTTCAACAATCAACGCCCACGGAAGCAGCAGACGGGAAATCAAATGATGTGTTGCATTGGGCAAATCTGCTGTAAAGAACTCTTGAAGTCTTAAAAAGCAAAGATGTTATTTTGATGAAGGTGTGTCTGACCCAAGCCATGATATTTTCAATCATCTCATATGCATGCAGAAGTTGGAAAACATGAAAAAAGAAGACAGACAAATTGATGCATTTGAACTGTGTGTTGGTGAAGAATATTGAATGTACTGTGCACTGCCTAAAGAACAAATTAGTCTTAGAAGAAATACAACCAGAATGTTCCTTAGAAACAAGAATGGCGAGACTTTCACTCACTTACTTTGACACATCATTAGGAAAGATCAGTCACTAGAAAAGGACATTATATTTGGTAAAGTAAAGAGCCAAGGAAAACCCTCAATGCGATGGATTGACACAATAGCCATAGCAATGGATTCAAACATACCAATAATCATGAAGATGGTACAGGACCAGGAAATGTTTCATTCTATTATATATAAGATATATAAGGTTGCCATAAGTCAGAGCTGATTCAACAGCTGGAGCACAGATCCTGAAAGAATCAGAAAATGCCTGTCCCAGGAAGAATGTCAAGTAGGCCATGCTTGATCATACCTGTCATCAAAAGTCACATCTAGTGACACACAAAATAACTCCCAAGGTTGTGGCAATGCCGTGGCCAGTACTCCTCTTAGCCAGAAAACTCGGGATTCTAGAGCTAGAGACGAACAGGCTACAAGTTCACAAGAGATTCTAACTTTCTTCTGGAACTTCAGGTAGGTGGAAGACCTGGAGTAGAAGAAGAGTCAAATTGAGGCTTTCAGCAAAAAGCCATGAAATGGAATAAAGAGCTTCATCACCAGTGACACGCTTCGTGAACCAATGAGAACCTACAGACAGACATGGAAGTATAGCATTCAGAATAAACGGCAGACTGAAAGAATCACACTTGGAGATTAGTGATATTGATGATATCGGGGAGAAGAAAGAAGATGTTATGCTCTGTAAGTTTTGGATGCTGAAGAAGTGGCAAGAAAAGAAATGTTATGCCGTGGCCCAGAATTTATGAAACTGCTTGAAAAATGTCCTCTCAGTTGAAGTCCAAGACATGCTGGAAGGTTACTTACAGGAAACGTGAGGTTTGGAAGACAAACTGAAAAGGGAGGCCTGAGGAACTTTCACATACAAAAGACCATTTCAACTAGCAGTTGGTTATACACTTGATTAGACCTTGAACTTCAACAGCCTGTAGAAGCAGCTTCTTTCACTCTCAGCCACTCTACAGCTCATAATATTCAGGGGCAAAGAGAAGGTTTACTATTTGGAAAAACTTTAGGGTGAAAAAAACCTCTATAATATCAAGATTTTTCTTTGTGCACTATTCTATTCTGCTTCCCCATCTGTCTTAGTCTGGGTTCTCTAAAGAAGCAAAACCAGGAAAGCATGTAAATCTATATAGAGAGAGATTTATATCAAAGAAATGGCTCACACGGTTGTAGAGGCTGGAACGTCCCAAGGCTGTAGGTCAGGCTGGAGACTCCTGAATCATGTAGCCGCTGGGGCTGGTGTACTCAAGACCAGCAGGTTAGACAGCAGTGCTCTTGCTCACAGGCTGTGAAGACTGACAGATCCCAAGATCACTGGCAAGACCGCAAGTAAGCTGCTAGCTCAAGTCCCAAAAATTGGAGTTCAGATGAACAGGAGCCAGTTGTAGGATCCAGAGCTAGAAAAAGCCCACGAGACTTGCCAGAAAGCCCACCTATATTGGAAGCAGGCCACTCCCCCAAGGAAACTCACTTTCAACTGATTGGCTGCTCACAGAAAATTCCATCATGGAGGTGATCGCATTATATCAAATCTCATCATGGAGGTGATCACATCATCATATGACTGCCAAATGAATCCCAGCCCAGCCAAGTTGATATACAACCTTAATGATCACATCACCCAAACAAGTGTACTTAAAAAGAGTGCTTAAAATAACCCCACTCAGTTAGGTGAGAAATGTGGTGATTTTCCTCTTGGACTCTGTGAACTACGAAATTCCTATCAAGTGTTTGAAACATTTTTAACAGTTAAGTAATGGCATATTTAAATTTGTACCAGTTTATTTTCACTTCTTTCCTGAGAGCGCTAATAATGAAGAGAGAGATTCCTGCTCTTTTAGCTCCCACACAGACAGACACATACCCCTGGGTGCAATATCTTTTTGTGTGGGGTATTGAGTTGTCATGTTGGCAAAGAATATTGAATATATCATGGACTACCACAAGAATGAACAAATATGTCTTGGAAGAAGTTACAGCAGAATGCTCATTAGAAACAAGGATGGTGAGACTTCGTCTCACATACTTTGGACATGTTATCAGGAACGACCAGTCCCTGGAGAAGGACATCATGCTTGGTAAAGTAGAGGGTCAGTGAAGAGGAGGAAGACCTTCAACGAGATGGACTGATAAAGTGGCTGCAACAATGGGCTCAAGCATAATAATGATTGTAAGGATGGTGCAGGACTGGGCAGTCTTTCATTCTATTGTACATAGGGTTGCTATGAGTCAGAACCGACCAGACAGCACATAACAATGATTTCCACTGCTCACATTGCTAACCTATCTGGTTAATGGTCTGTTAAACCAATCATGTTACCTGCTCCTAGCGTGATTAGAAAGGAATATAATTTTTTTCCACAGTTGGAATGTCAGCACAGAGACTCACAGGCCCTTATATTACTGGGGAAGTTAAGTTGGCTCTTCAGAGATTCCCTTCAAGTTTCATTAGCCTTCTGAAATCATCAGGCCAAACACCAAGTTTCTTGAGTTTCACCCTTGCCATCATTTACTTTCTGGGGCAAAAAAAAAAAAAATGCTACCCAAAACTGATTTAGCAGGACCAAAAGAAAACTGCCATGTCTTCTTTTTTTTTTTTTTTTTTCAGTTCAGCAAATATTTATTGAATTCCCCCTATTTTTTTTTTTACCAGGCTTAGGTTGGATGCAAGGGGTAACAAGATAAATAAGACACAGTCCCTGTTATACCGGAAAAACAAACAAACAAACAAAAAAAGCCCAAGCCATTGCCTTCAAGTTGATTCCGACTCATGGTGGCCCCGTGCGTTATAGAGTAGAACTGCTCCACAGGGCTTTCTTGGCCGCAATCTTTATGGAAAGGAGCCCTGGTGGTGCAGCAGTTAAAGCATTTGGTTGCCAACCCAAAGGTCATTGGTTCAAACCCACTAGCTGCTCTACAGGAGAAAGATGTGGCAATCTGCTCCCGTAAAGATTACAGCCTTGGAAACACTACGGGGCAGTTCTACTCTATCCTATAGGGTCGCTGTGAGTCAAAATCGACTCGAAGGCAACAGTTTTTTTTTTTTAATTAATTTTTATTAAGCTTCAAGTGAACATTTACCATTCCAATCAGTCTGTCACATGTAGGTTTACATACATCTTACTCCCTTCTCCCACTTGCTCTCCCCCTATTGAGTCAACCCTTTCAGTCTCTCGTTTCGTGCCAATTTTGCCATCTTCCCTCTCTCTCTATCTTCCCATCCCCCCTCCAGTCAAGAGTTGCCAACACACTCTCCAGTGTCCACCTGATTTAATTGGCTCACTCTTCATCAGCATCTCTCTCCCCCTCCGCTGACCAGTCCTTTTCATGCCTGATGATTTGTCTTCGGGGATGGTTCCTGTCCTGTGCCATCAGAAGTTCTGGGGAGCATTGTCTCTGGGATTCCTCTAGTCGCAGTCATACCATTAGGTATGGTCTTTTCATGAGAATTTGGGGTCTGTATCCCATTGGTCTCCTGCTCCCTCAGGAGTTGTCTGTTGTGCTCCCTGACAGGACAGACATCGATTGTGGCCGGGCACCAACTAGTTCTTCTGGTCTCAGGATAATGTAGGTCTCTGGTTCATGTGGCCCTTTCTGTCTTTTGGGTTCTTAGTTGTCGTGTGACCTTGGTGTTCTTCCTTTGCCTTTGCTCCAGGTGGGTTGAGACCAATTGATGTATCTTAGATGGCCGCTTGTTGGCATTTAGGACCCCAGGCGCCACAATTCAAAGTGGGATGCAGAATGTTTTCATAATAGAATTATTTTGGCCATTGACTTAGAAGTCCCCTCAAACCAAGTTCCCCAGACCCCAGTCCCTGCTCCGCTGACCTTTGAAGCTTTCATTTTATCCCGGAAACCTCTTTGCTTTTAGTCCAGTCCAATTAGGCTGACCTTCCTTGTATTGAGTGTTGTCTTTCCCTTCACCCAAAGCAGTTCTTATCTACAGATTGATCAATAAAAAGCCCTCTCCCTCCCTCCCTCCCTCCCCCCTTTGTAACCACAAAAGTATGTGTTCTTCTCCGTTTTTTCTATTTCTCAAGATCTTATAATAGTGGTCTTATACAATATTTGTCCTTTTGCCTCTGACTAATTTCGCTCAGCATAATGCCTCCCAGATTCCTCCACGTTATGAAATGTTTCAGAGATTCGTCACTGTTCTTTATCGATGCGTAGTATTCCATTGTGTGAATATACCACAATTTATTTACCCATTCATCCGTTGACGGACATCTTGGTTGCTTCCAGCTTTTTGCTATTGTAAACAGAGCTGCAATAAACATGGGTGTGCATATATCTGTTTGTGTGAAGGCTCTTGTATCTCTAGGGTATATTCCGAGGAGTGGGATTTCTGGGTTGTATGGTAGTTCTATTTCTAACTGTTTAAGATAACGCCAGATAGATTTCCAAAGTGGTTGTACCATTTTACAATCCCACCAGCAGAGTATGAGAGTTCCAATCTCTCCGCAGCCTCTCCAACATTTATTATTTTGTGTTTTTTGGATTAATGCCAGTCTAGTTGGTGTGAGATGGAATCTCATCGTAGTTTTAATTTGCATTTCTCTAATGGCTAATGATCGGGAGCATTTTCTCATGTATCTGTTGGCTGCCTGAATATCTTCTTTAGTGAAATGTGTGTTCATATCCTTTGCCCACTTCTTGATTGGGTTGTTTGTCTTTTTGTGGTTGAGTTTTGACAGAATCATGTAGATTTTAGAGATCAGGCGCTGGTCTGAGATGTCATAGCTGAATATTCTTTCCCAATCTGTAGGTGGTCTTTTTACTCTTTTGGTGAAGTCTTTAGATGAGCATAGGTGTTTGATTTTTAGGAGCTCCCAGTTATCGGGTTTCTCGTCATCATTTTTGGTAATGTTTTGTATTCTGTTTATGCCCTGTATTAGGGCTCCTAGGGTTGATCCTATTTTTTCTTCCATGATCTTTATCGTTTTAGTCTTTATGTTTAGGTCTTTGATCCACTTGGAGTTAGTTTTTGTGCATGGTGTGAGGTATGGGTCCTGTTTCATTCTTTTGCAAATGGATATCCAGTTATGCCAGCACCATTTGTTAAAAAGACTATCATTTCCCCAATTGACTGACACTGGTCCTTTGTCAAATATCAGCTGCTCATACGTGGATGGATTTATATCTGAGTTCTCAATTCTGTTCCATTGGTCTATGTGCCTGTTGTTGTACCAGTACCAGGCTGTTTTGACTACTGTAGCTGTATAATAGGTTCTGAAATCAGGTAGAGTGAGGCCTCCCACTTTCTTCTTCTTTTTCAGTAATGCTTTGCTTATCCGGGGGTTCTTTCCCTTCCATATGAAATTAGTGATTTGTTTCTCTATTCCCTTAAAATATGACATTGGTATTTGGATTGGAAGTGCGTTATATGTATAGATGGCTTTTGGTAGAATAGACATTTTTACTATGTTAAGTCTTCCTATCCATGAGCAGGATATGTTTTTCCACTTAAGTATGTCCTTTTGAATTTCTTGTAGCAGAGTTTTATAGTTTTCTTTGTATAGGTCTTTTACATCCTTGGTAAGATTTATTCCTAAGTATTTTATCTTCTTGGGGGCTACTGTGAGTGGTATTGATTTGGTTATTTCCTCTTCAGTGTTCTTTTTGTTGATGTAGAGGAATCCAAGTGATTTTTGTATGTTTATTTTATAAGCTGAGACTCTTCCAAACTCTTCTATTAGTTTCAGTAGTTTTCTGGAGGATTCCTTAGGGTTTTCCATGTATACGATCATGTCATCTGCAAATAGTGATAGCTTTACTTCCTCCTTACCAATCTGGATACCCTTTATTTCTTTGTCTAGCCTAATTGCCCTGGCTAGAACTTCAAGTACGATGTTGAATAAGAGCGGTGATAAAGGGCATCCTTGTCTGGTTCCCGTTCTCAAGGGAAATGCTTTCAGGTTCTCTCCATTTAGAGTGATATTGGCTGTCGGCTTTGCATAGACGCCCTTTATTATGTTGAGGAATTTTCCTTCAATTCCTATTTTGGTAAGAGTTTTTATCATAAATGGGTGTTGAACTTTGTCAAATGCCTTTTCTGCATTTATTGATAAGATCATGTGGTTTTTATCTTTTGTTTTATTTATGTGATGGATTACATTAATGGTTTTTCTGATATTAAACCAGCCTTGCATACCTGGTATAAATCCCACTTGATCAGGGTGAATTATTTTTTTGATGTGTTGTTGGATTCTATTGGCTAGAATTTTGTTGAGGATTTTTGCATCTATGTTCATGAGGGATATAGGTCTAAAATTTTCTTTTTTTGTAATGTCTTTACCTGGTTTTGGTATCAGGGAGATGGTAGCTTCATAGAATGAGTTGGGTAGTATTCCGTCTTTTTCTGTGCTTTGAAATACCTTCAGTAGTAGTGGTGTTAAGTCTTCTCTGAAGGTTTGGTAGAACTCTGCAGTGAAGCCGTCTGGGCCAGGACTTTTTTTGGTTGGAAGTTTTTTGATTACCGTTTCAATCTCTTTTTTTTGTTATGGGTCTATTTAGTTGTTCTACTTCTGAATGTGTTAGTTTAGGTAGGTAGTATTGTTCCAAGAATTTATCCATTTCTTCTAGGTTTTCAAATTTGTTAGAGTACAATTTTTCGTAGTAATCTGAAATGATTCTTTTAATTTCATTTGGCTCTGTTGTGATGTGGTCCTTCTCGTTTCTTATTCGGGTTATTTGTTTCCTTTCCTGTTTTTCTTTAGTCAATCTAGCCAATGGCTTATCAATTTTGTTAATTTTTTCAAAGAACCAGCTTTTGGCTTTGTTAATTCTTTCAATTGTTTTTCTGTTCTCTAATTCATTTGGTTCAGCTCTAATTTTTATTATTTGTTTTCTTCTGGTGCCTGATGGGTTCTTTTGTTGCTCACTTTCTATTTGTTCAAGTTGTCGGGACAGTTCTCTGATTTTGGCTCTTTCTTCTTTTTGTATGTGTGCATTTATCGATATAAATTGGCCTCTGAGCACTGCTTTTGCTGTGTCCCAGAGGTTTTGATAGGAAGTATTTTCATTCTCGTTGCTTTCTAAGAATTTCCTTATTCCCTCCTTGATGTCTTCTATAACCCAGTCTTTTTTCAGGAGGGTATTGTTCATTTTCCAAGTATTTGATTTCTTTTCCCTAGTTTTTCTGTTATTGATTTCTAGCTTCATTGCCTTGTGGTCTGAGAAGATGCTTTGTAATATTTCGATGTTTTGGATTCTGCAAAGATTTGTTTTATGACCTAATATGTGGTCTATTCTAGAGAATGTTCCATGTGCGCTAGAAAAAAAAGTATATTTTGTAGCAGTTGGGTGGAGAGTTCTGTATAAGTCAATGAGGTCAAGTTGGTTGATTGTTGTAAGTAGGTCTTCCGTGTCTCTATTGAGCTTCTTACTGGATGTCCTGTCCTTCTCCGAAAGTGGTGTGTTGAAGTCTCCTACTATAAATGTGGAGGTGTCTATCTCACTTTTCAATTCTGTTAAAATTTGATTTATGTATCTTGCAGCCCTGTCATTGGGTGCGTAAATATTTAATATGGTTATGTCTTCCTGATCAATTGTCCCTTTTATCATTATATAGTGTCCTTCTTTATCCTTTGTGGTGGATTTAAGTCTAAAGTCTATTTCGTCAGAAATTAATATTGCTATTCCTCTTCTTTTTTGCTTATTGTTTGCTTGATATATTTTTTTCCATCCTTTGAGTTTTAGTTTGTTTGTGTCTCTAAGACTAAGGTGTGTCTCTTGTAGGCAGCATATAGATGGATCGTGTTTCTTTATCCAGTCCGTGACTCTCTGTCTCTTTATTGCTGCATTTAGTCCATTTACATTCAGCGTAATTATAGATAAATAAGTTTTTAGTGCTGTCATTTTGATGCCTTTTCATGTGTGTTGTTGGCCATTTCATTTTTCCACATGCTTTTTTGTGCTGAGACGTTTTTCTTAGTAGCTTGTGAGATCCTCATTTTCATAATGTTTAACTTTGTGTTTGTTGAGTCGTTAACGTTTTTCTTGGCTTTTTTCTTGAGTTATGGAATTGATATTCCTTTTTGTGGTTACCTTATTATTTACCCCTATTTTTCTAAGTAAAAACCTAACTTGTATCCTTCTATATCGCCTTGTATCACTCTCCATCTGGCAGTTCAATGCCTCCTATATTTAGTCCCTCTTTTTGATTATTGTGATCGTTTATCTATTGATTTCCATGATTTCCTGTTATGTGTATTATTTTGTTTATTTATTTATTTTTTAGAATTAGTCTTAATTTGTTTGTTTTTGTGCTTTCCCTATTTGAGTTGCGTTGATATCAGGACGTTCTGTTTTGTGACCTTGTATTTTGCTGGTACCTGATATTATTGGTCATCAGGCCAAACAATCTCCTTTAGCATTTCTTGCAGTCTTAGTTTAGTTTTTGCAAATTCTCTAAACTTGTGTTTATCTGTAAATATCTTAATTTCACCTTCATATTTCAGAGAGAGTTTTGCTGGATATATGATCCTTGGTTGGCAGTTTTTCTCGTTCAGTGCTCTGTATACGTCGTCCCATTCCCTTCTTGCCTGCATGGTTTCTGCTGAGTAGTCTGAACTTATTCTTATTGATTCTCCCTTGAAGGAAACCTTTCTTTTCTCCCTGGCTGCTTTTAAAATTTTCTGTTTATCTTTGGTTTTGGCAAGTTTGATGATAATATGTCTTGGTGTTTTTCTTTTTGGATCAATCTTAAATGGGGTTTGATGAGCATCTTGGATAGATATCCTTTCGTCTTTCATGATGTCAGGGAAGTTTTGTGTCAGGAGTTCTTCAACTATTTTCTCTGTGTTTTCTGTCCCCCCCTCCCTGTTCTGGGACTCCAATCACTCGCAAGTTATCCTTCTTGGTAGAGTCCCACATAATTCTTAGGGTTTCTTCATTTTTTTAAATTCTTTTATCTGATTTTTTTTCAGCTATGTTGGTGTTGATTCCCTGGTCCTCCAGAAGTCCCAGTCTACATTCTAATTGCTCGAGTCTGCTCCTCTGACTTTCTATTGCGTTGTCAAATTCTGTAATTTTATTGTTAATCTTTTGGATTTCTACATGCTGTCTCTCTATGGATTCTTGTAACTTATTAGTTTTTCCACTATGTTCTTGAATAATCTTTTTGAGTTCTTCAACAGTTTTATCAGTGTGTTCCTTGGCTTTTTCTGCATTTATCCTAATTTCATTTGTGATATCTTTAAGCATTCTGTAAATTAGTTTTTTATATTCTGTATCTGATAATTCCAGGATTGTATCTTCATTTGGGAAAGATTTTGATTCTTTTGTTTGGGGGGTTGGAGAAGCTGTCATGGTCTGTTTCTTTATGTGGTTTGATATGGACTGCTGTCTCCGAGTCATCACTGGGAAACTAGATTTTCCAGGTAATCGGCTAAAAAAACATGCAGTCAGATCCCTATCTGAATTCTCCCTCTGCCTCCGGGTATTCGGATGTTAATGGAGCTGCCTGGGGAGGGTGGGGGAGGGATCAGAGAGCTAGGAGTGTAGCACCACAGAATATAGAGCTGATCGCCGCGTTCACGCTCCGCCCCCGTCCGCCAAAATCTGGGCGGGACGGCTCCCTGGTTGGGACGCTACTCTCCCCACTCCGAGACCAGTCACTTCCTCCCGGGGACTTCTCCCTCCGGTGCGCGGCACCGCTCGCGCGAACTGGGTGGGCGTCTCCCACACGAATGGGTGGGCCCGCCCCCAGGGTCTATTCAGGAGAATATAATTGGACCCCGCGCTCAAGCCCCGCCCGCTTTTGCCAAAATCCCAGCGGGACGGCTCCCCGGCTGGGACGCTGCTCTCCCCGCTCCAAGACCAGTCACTTCCTCCCGGGGACTTCTCCCTCCGGTGCGCCGTGCCACATGCGCGAACTGGGTGGGCGTCCCCCACACAAATGTGTGGGCCCCGCCCCGGGGTCGCTTTAGGGAAATATAGCTGACCCCCCCCGCTCGCGCCCCGCCCACTTCCCGCCAAACTCCCGGCGGGACGGCTCCCCGGCTGGGATGCTGCTCTCCCCGCTCCAAGATCAGTCACTGCCTCCTGGGTGCTTCTCCGGCCGCGCCGCTACGCCGCCCATGCCAACCAGCTAGACTTCCTCCCGGGATGGGTTCAGGGGGGTAGGGCTGGGCCCCTTGTCTGTGCCGTCTGCCCCCCTGGGCTCTGCCCCAGATCGGGTTCCGAAGGTCACCTGCCTGGTACGCTGGCTCCTAGTTCTGAAAACGGTCGCTGTCTGCCCGTATTTGTTCGTTTTCCATCTCTAAGTCTGTGCTTGTTGTTCAGAGTTCATAGATTGTTATGTATGTGATTGATTCACTTGTTTTTCCGAGTCTTTGTTGTAAGAGGGATCCGCGGTAGCGTCCACCTAGTCCGTCATCTTGGCCCCCCCTGCCATGTCTTCTTGAAGAAGACTCGCCCCATGGAACAATGGGCTGCGTTGGCACCCGTTAACTGGTGAACCATTTATTATTTATTTGGTATACGTAGATATTGTCACTATCCCAGAATCATGCATGTGGTGATAACATTTTGAATGTTTTGTTAACTTACTGGAAGAAACCATAAATTTCTATTCGTCTTCTATAGACATTGGCTAGAGAGTAAAATAATTCTCAATGAATTAATCAGAGAAGCACATTTTAACTAAGGCTTTGCCTGTGAAGAACAAATTTACTTTACAGGAAAGAACATGATTTTAATTGTCAGGGATCCTGTGGAATCCAAATGAATGTTACTTTATGAGTTCTGGCTTTTTTTTTGTGTGTGTGTAAACTATATTCTATTTTAGGAAACATGAAGTTTTAAAATTTAGAAATATGAAATACTAAAAGGACTTGTTTTCAAAATGGATTATTACTATTTTTTGTAAAATGGTCCCCAAAATAAAAGTATGATTTCAGAGGTGCTTTGTATATAAATTGGTTTCATAACAATTTTCAACCTTTCCCAAACTATGGGTGAATAGAAGAAAACTCAGTCTGTATTTGTACAGTCCAAAAAAAAAAAAAAAAACACACACACACACGCAAGCTCTCAACATAGTAGAAACATTGACACAAAATGAAAAGGAAGTGGTATAAGCAGAAGCCCAGAAAGACAACAGTTTTTCAGGACAAGGTCCGCTCAGAGAGTCATTTCCTCACTGATAGCTTATTATAAAATGAAAGAGAACAGCATCTCCAAACCCAGGCAGAAATTCAGGGTCTTCTAAGTTATCTTGAAGAAGGTGGCCTCTTGCTCCATTTTCTATTTGGAGAAATGGAGGTTCAATGTCATTAATATTAACCACTTCACTGACTGGGTAAAGACTATCAGCAGGGAACAGAGTACCAAGGACAGGGCCCGGCCAGCTGGGGGAAAGAAATTCAAGCTTTAGGACTGTCTCTTTTCCTAAAAAAAAAAAAAAAAAAAAAAGTGCAATGCAATTCCCTGTCCAACAGACGGAAGCTTCCCCAACTAAAGATTCTCTTCATTGCTGACAGCAACCTACACCCAAAACCCAGGGCTCTTCTACCGATGCTTTTCATAATCTGCCACCAAGATCACCAGTGAGGACCTCCAAGTTCCTAGTGTACAAAACTGACAACCCTCACTTGCTGTTGGCATTGGGTTTTGGGAAAAACAGGATCCAGCGAGGAAAGACATCACTACTGGCCTTGGCCAAGATCAACACAAGTTGTTTATGCAAAGTTATGAAGTCTTTCTTTTCAAAGGAAAATGAATTAGCCTGGAATAGGTGCCTTTTAAGTGACTTGGATCTTCAAAGTAGGAGGGCCCAGTGCCTTTGGAACTCAAAGCGGCTCTGGGTCTGAACTTAGTTTTTGGAAGACTGAGAGAGGTCCTGACTACTAGCACCCAGAGAGTGCTGTGGCTCTAGGAGAGGGTCATCAGACAGGAGCCTTCCATGCAAGAGAGCGACCACTGCTATATGCAGTCCAAGAGGTGGCAAATAGGGGGAAGAAACATCCCACTGATAGCTGACCACCGAGGAGTGACTGGACAAGGAAGTAGAGAGTCAGTTCTTAATGCACAGAACAGAGAGGAAGAGAATGAAGAATGGATCAGAGTGGGGTGGGGTGAATGGAAGATGTCCAGCACATTCCCAACCTTCAAGTTCTTAGACCCCACAATGGACAAAGGAATATCTTTGCCCTCAAAGACTTAGTCCTAGAGTGAGATGAGGTGGGAGAACATGAAGGTAATTCATGGGGTGGTGGCAGGGTGGGGGGGAGGTCTAATTTTTGTTCCTCAGGGAACAGTTTTCTTAAATATATTTGAGCTTCTAAATGGAAGGTGCAGCCTGCGTCAAACTTAGGAACTGTCAAAGCAGTAAGAAGTTTCAGATGCCAAGTTGTACTTCTGGGCCAAGATGGGAAATCAGTATAGTATCTTTCTCAATCTCTTTCCCTTTCAGCAGAGGGAACAGCAGAGGATCCCAAGGCCCCAGCAGATTGAATTCACAAGATGGAAGGAGTGGGTCCCTGAATCAAGGGGTCGCCAAATTCTTCTGATGATCATGAACAGCTGCAAAGGATGGTTTGGTGAGCAAGAAATGAAATTCTATCGTGCTAAGCCACACACACAGCTACAGAAGAACTTAAGATTTATGTACCTGGGAGAAAAAGGCCACAGACTCACCTTGAAATCCAGCTTCAGAAATAGAAATCTAGAGGAAAATTTAAATGGAAAAGGATAAGAAACCAGATGGAGGGTGGGAGAAAATTCCAGAAAATAAGAGAGAACTAGCTTTAGCCCTCAACCCCCACAAAGCGTATATGTTGGGAAATAAAGGGCAGTAGGGGGTAGAAATGCCTAGAAGACCTTAGGGAAGCCAGGCATTTCAATAGTCCTGGGTATCCAGGGTAGAATTCATTAGGGATAACAACAAAGAATAGGAATTCCAGAACACTTAATAGTGCTCACGCAGAACCTGTACATGGATCAAGAGGCAGTTGTTCCAACAGAATAATGTGTGGTTTAAAATTGGAAAAAGTGTGTGGCAGGTGTTGTGGATTGAATTATGTCCCCATAAAAATATGTGTATCAACTTGGTTAGGCCATGATTCCCAGTATTGTGTGGTTGTCCTCCATTTTGTGATTGTAATTTTATGTTGAGAGGGTTAGGGTGGGATTGTAACACCACCCTTACTCAGGTCACCTCCCTGATCCAAGGTAAAGAGAGTTTCCCTGGGGCATGGCCTGCACCATCTTTTATCTTTCAAGAGATGAAAGGGAAGCAAGCAGAGAGCTGGGGACCTCATACCACTGAGAAAGCAGCACCAGGAGCAGAGTGCATCCTTTGGACCTGGTGTCCCTGTGCCTGAGAAGCTCCTCGATCAGGGGAAGATTGAGGACAAGTACCTTTCTCCAGAGCTGACAGAGAAAGAGAGCCTTCCCCTGGAGCCGATGCCCTGAATTTGGACTTGTAACCTACTAGACTGTGAGAAAATAAATTTCTCTTTGTTAAAGCCATCCACTTGTGGTATTTCTGTTATAGCAGTCCTAGATAACTAAGTCAGCAGGATTGTATCCTTTCACCTTACTTATTCTGTCAACATGTTGCGTATTCCAAGAACTGGGCTGTATGAAGAAGAACGTGGCATCAAGATTGGAGGAAGACTCATTAACAACCTGACATATGCAGATGACACAAATCTTGCTTGCCAAAAGTGAAGACAACTTGAAGCACTTTCTGAAAATAAAATACTACAGCCTTTAGTATGGATTACACCTGAACGATAAAGAAAATGAAAATCCTTACAACTGGACCAATAAACAACATCATGATAAATGGTGAAGAAGTTGAAGTTGTCAAAGATTTCTTTCTTCTTGGATCAACAATCAATGCTCATGGAAGGAGTAGTCAAGAAATCAAACAATGTTTTGCACTGGACAAGTCTGCTGCAAAAGACCAATTTAAAGTGTTAAAAAAACAAAGATATCACTTTGATAACTACGGTGCACTTGACCCAAGCCATGGTATTTTCAATCATCTCATATGCATGGGAAAGCTAGACAATGAAAAAGAAAGACTGAAGAACAATTGACACATTTAAAATTGTGTTAGCAAAGACTATCGAATATACCATGGACTGCCAGAAGAGTGAGCAAGTCAGTTTTGGAGGAAGTACAGCCAGAATGCTCCTTCTAGAAGCAAAGATGGTAAGACTTCAGCTTGCTTACTTTGGACATGTCATTAGGGGGAACCAAGCACTGGAAAAGGGCATCCGTGCTTGGTAGAGGGTCAGTACAAAAGAGGAAGATCCTCAACGAGATGGATTGATGCAGTGGCTACAACAAACATTGTGAGGATGGCACAGGATCAGGCAACATTTTGTTCTGTTGTACATAAGGTCAATATGAGTCGGATTTAACTTGAGGGCAACTGACAACAATCCATGGTAACAAATAATTTTAAAGAGAAAGGGGACCAGGAGCAGCTCTAAGCAGGGATACAGTGACTTCCATGAGCATTCACTGCTCAGGTATCCTGTCCCTCAGAGCGAGGGACAGGGAACAGGTTTGGACTCTTCCAGAGACAACCTGTCCATTCAGATCATCCTTCAAGGGAATGTTCCCCTGATCTTTGTACCTCCTCTTATGTCTGATTGCTTTGGCATTTGAGTTTAATCCCTCCTTTCTGAGCTGATGTAAAACAAACACCTTGCTCCCTTTCTTCTTTAGAGATAGGAATCCCATCAGTGCCCCCCTAGCAGCAGGGAAACAGACTTTTGCTCTCCTGGGTCAGGGAGGAGACACTCTAGAGATGGCAGGCACTCAAGTGCTTGCCCTTCCCTCATTTCCAAAGCCAAAGGCTGGAGCCACTGTCAGCTCTCATTAGAGGAGCTGAGTGTCCTTGCTTCCATTCTTAAAATGGCAGAGATGGGATAATCACCTCCACAGGGAGTCAGGGGTGAGGGGCTGTGGACCAAGTATTCAGGCTCATTAAGGCCAAATCCAGGAGATGTTACTTGTCCCCTTGCACTGAGCAATCATGACTAGCTTTGTTCCAGTCCCTCATCATGGCCCGGGAACTAATTGATCCTGGGCTTGGAGGCGCCATCTTGGTGAATACAGAGGCTTGGTGGGGGGAAAAAAGTGGAATAGGAAACAAAAATTAAGTTTTGGAGGCCCCCAATGTCTTAACTCCTAAAACACGTCATTTTTGGCATTACTCCATTCAGAGGGACAGCCTGGTCAGCCCAATAGCAACAGGCTTGGAAAAAGTTGAAAGTCGAGTTTAGTTTGGTTATTTGGGTTATAAAAAGGCCATTCTAGGCCAAAAATGTTGTTAAACAAGAAAGAGTAGAAGGGGTAAGCTGGAGTTTAAAGAGTATAATCCTCAGCTATGCATGTTGTCGACATGTTGTGTTCCTAGCGTTACAAACTCAGTGCAGAGTAGTGGCCAAAAATGTTCCCAGAGAAGATAGGGGAAGGAATGAATATACTAATTTTCCAAGAACAGAAGATTCCAGAAAAGGAGATTCACAGCCAAAGGCACCAGCCCCACCAGCTGGATGGCTATACTCAAAACGAGTTTGTGATTCAACTTTAGTTTCTCCAAAAACCTAAAAAGAGAGCACCAGTTCCTCTTTTGTCTTCTATTCTGCCTCCAGGTGATGCTAGAGGTTGATTTCTTTTTTTTTTTTGGGGGGGGGGGGAGAGCACACATTCCATAAAATATCCCAATAGGATTACATTTGAACTCCAAAATGGAGATCTGCAAGAGACTCTACAAATGGATATTTCACACTCAGATTCTCCCAACCATAGCAGAAGAGCCTAAGAAAGAGAGATTCAGGAAAGGCACACTGTTGGCCAAGATGGCAGAGCTTCCTCCATCAATCAAATGGAAGCAAGCCGAAGTGGTTTCTGTTCTTCAAGTGGCTAGGATGTTGGCTCTAGCCTCAGAGGCCAGGTCAGCAAAGAGCCACAGGAGGACCAGTCTAAAGCAGTAGCAAGGTTCCTGATCCTGCCTCCACTGAGTTCTTGATCCGAGGAGCCTTTGGTTTCAGGTGGTATAGGATACACATTAGCCTCCTTCCTGCAGACGGAGATGGCTGTGTGCACTGAAGATTCATTGTGGACTAGCTTGGTGAACGGCATGATGAGAGGACAAGGGCTCTCACCAGCAAGTAATTTCTCACTCCCACACCTGGAGGACAATAGATTGTACTCTGGATGAGTTTAAAAGGAAAGACCAAACTAACAAACGAGGGCAAGAGGAAGGACTTTCAAGCCAAATGCACTCCCAGGTTGAACAGTGTCTTAATCTACAAGTAACAGAGTTGAGCAGTCGTTGACCTTGAACAGTTCCTTTTAGCAGACTTGCTAAAAGACTACTCCCACAGTTTAGAGATGGGTCCCAGTTGCCTTAGACCAGTCAGGACAGTCATAGCCCCTTTTATGGATTCAGCTGTGTCCCCCAAAAATATGTGTATCAGTTTGGCTAGGCCATGATTCCCAGTATGGTGTGATTGTCCACCATTCTGTCATCTGATGTGATTTTCCTATGTGTTGTAAATCCTATCTCTATGAAGTTAATGAGATGGGATTAGTGACAGTTATGTTCATGAGGCAGGACTCAATTTACAAGATTAGATTGTGTCTTAAGCCAATCTCTTTTGAGATATAAAAGAGAGAAGCGAACAGAGAACATAGGGGGAATCTCATACCATCAAGAAAGTAGTGCCAGGAGAAGAGCGCACCGTTTGGAACCAGGATCTCTGCGCTGAGAAGCTTCTAGTCCAGGGGAAGACTGATGACAAGGACTTTCCTCCAGAGCCGACAGAGAGAGAGAAAGCCTTCCCCTGGAGCCGATGCCCTGAATTTGGACTTCTTAGCCTACTAGACTGTGACAGAATAGAACTTCTGTTTGTTGGAGCCCTCCACTTGCGGTATTTCATGACTAAGACAGCCCCTTTGCCACAGTGATTGGTTCCTGTAATCCAGGCCTAAAGTAATCAGCACTTGGTTGATTGGTGTTTTTTTTTTTTTTTTGCTGCTGAACAATAACCGTTTTAACAGCATCTAGTTATTCCTTTCAGATTAAGATATGCTTAAGCATGTTTCTTAAAGGTAAGGCTCCAGTTTACCTATTGAGGACAACCATTCAAATTCTTAATAAACTGAGATACTTCATTAGCAAGGGAGTTCTTCCTATGCAACTTCTTCCAAAGAACAAGTAGAGCCAATGTCTTAAGCACAGATCGATGTGGTGGGCAGAGCTCCCCAGAGGAGCTCAATAGCCCTTGGGCATTGTTCTGGTAACCTTCCTAAATCCAACCCTGAGGCAACCCAGTCTCTCTCTAGTCACCTGAGAGCTTATAGCCAGAGACTTAAGCAGCACTTTCTATTACTGGGGTCATAAATAGGACAAGGACAGATACCTACATAAAACAGGATCTTCTTCCATGAAGTAGATGGATATTTGTCAGACTTCTAAAGTACATCTTCCTTCCCAGACAGGGAAATGAGTCAGGTGGTTTTATAGATTCTCCCTGCTCTAATGTTTCACGATACTGATCTTTGCTGTAGCAAAGTTCTTTGGGGGTGAAGGAGGAGGAGCTTCTTGCCAACTCATTGAGCAGCAAGAACACAGCTCTGCCCTATTTTACAAACCAAGAAAATTCTAGAAAATACAGCACAGGTCTCAGCTTACACAGGCTCAGAAACTAAATCTGAAGGCAAAGCAGCCTCATGGGGCTTCCTCGCAATCTGGAATCATCATTTGCACCTTGCAGCATACAACCCCAGCAGCGCCCTTCAGTCTGTACACTGTATGAACTACGCCTTGCTGGACCCAAGTTCATTATCAGCAGTATCTACTGTATACAGTTGTTGTAAATGGATCCTGCAGATGTGGGGCAGCTGTTTGCACTTAGCAGTTAAGTGTCCCTGCGATGCTGGCGGCCTCTGACAAAGGCATTGTTCTTTGCAAGACATCCATCTCTCAAAGACTTCCTAAATCAGGCCCAGATGTCTACATACAACTCACATTTCTCTGTGAAGACTCTTCTTTCTGGAGAAGTAGGTTTTCACTAAGGTATGAGCAGTAGAATGTAAAAGCCAGCATGCATAACCCAGAAAGATTCAAGTAATGGTTGGGTTCTAGGAAGTAGAAAAAAACACTTCCATAATCTAAATCCACCCTCACAAACCTGAGGTGGATAGTATGCCACAGACATGAAAGTAGCTAAGAAATAATTTGCCCAAAGGCATCCAGCAAGTGACAGTACTGGATTTAGAACTCAAAAGCTATTGACCAAAATTATCCCCAAGTACCAGTACTTGCCATTTTCCAAGTAATAGAACTCTAATTTTTCAGTGGCAGACATGCATGCCCAGAATACAATCATTTCCTGGTCTTTTACAGCTAGGTAAAGTTCCAGCAAATGGGACGTAGATGGAATTGGAGAATTCAGGTTCCAGGTAGTGTCCTTAGAAAAGGAAGTACTTATTTATCATTCCTTTCTTCTTCCTACTGGTTGGAATCCAGACAATGGCTGGACCTCCAGCAGCCATCTTGAAACATGAGGTGACATTGGGAATGAATGCTTTGCTCACGGAGTAACAAGGCTGAAGAAGCCTGGGTCTCCACATCACAGAACATCATGCCAGCCCTAGACCAATAAGCTTCAGATTTTGATAAGAAAAAAATTAACTATTTGGTTAAGCCACTATTACTTTAGGTTTGACAATGGTTACCAGTCAAATCTAATACGAAGTAACATCATCTCATTCTCAAATGCATCGGCAAAAACAGAGTACCTGGTCAGTAGAGGTTCTCTGTACCCCTTGCCAACCACCTTCTACTGATGGTGAATGGAGAAGTATCACACAAGTAACTGGGGATCTCCTGCTACAATTCTGAACACATAGGAAGAATTAAAATAAGAAATACTGCCCATACCAGAGAGCTTAGCCATTAAACTTCAGTATGACAGGCTAATCTCTCTCTTGCCAGAAGGGGCAAGCTCTAACCTTGTATCATTTGGAAGCTGAATGAAATCTGGGCAGTCATGGAGGTGCTCAATAACTGATAGCTATTGTGTCAAGCACTTACACATATCGTCTTACCTAGACTTACAAAGCCCTGGGAGGCAGGTCTTCGGACCAGGTGAACCTGAAGCTCAGAAAAGGCCATTGTCTTGCCTAAAGCCGCCCAGCTAACGGTAGAGCAGGGCTTTCAACAGCCACACGTGGCTCCTGAGCCATGCTTTTACACATGTCGCTAGGCTATTCCACTTTGTTCAACCCCAGGCCATTCTCCAAGTTACTCATAAAGTCTTTTGGTCTCCAGTAGATAAATTATTTCCTTCTATGTATCTCAGTCCTCTGTGGGTGCAACAGTTTGGGGGTGTACTGTTCCTGAAGCCCTTTGTCAAGGGATGCAAGGTTTGGGGAAAGAGGGTGTTAAAGTGAGTATTAGAAGGTCTGGCTACAAGAAGTCACTCATGGGAACAACTTAGGGCAAAGTATGGCTTTACAAGGAACAGGATCAAGGTAGGAGTTGAGCTCCTTGAGGTGCTGGTTCCCTGAGTCTCTGCCCTTTGAACTCTTGAGGACAAACCAGAAATGTTATAGCAGCTCAAAAGGTCGTTATATCAGGCACCACGCTGAGTGCTTTCAAATATGTCATTTGTCATAAAATCAGCAGCCCTCCCAAAGTCACTGTGGGGCCATCAGCCCTTTGTCAGAATTTAGACCAACTTCTATCTAATTTTATGGCTGCTAGTACTTTCTCTCTCCCCTCTACAACACACACCCTGCTCTGTTGTGTATCTAGGCATTTAACCAGCTCCCATGGACCGTGTTTCTCCCACCATCTCTAGAGGTTCCCAGGACAGGGAGGGGCAGTGTGAACCCCAAATAACAAAGGTAGAAGCTGCCACGTATGTAATTAGGTAATGCATGCCTGCCATGCTCCAGGCCCTTCATCTGCCTTGTCACGTGATCTTTGCAGCCGTTTTACAGATAAGGAGGCTGAGGTTTAAAGCGGTGAAGCTCCATGTCCCAGGTCACATAACTGGAAGCAAGATTCAAACCCAGGTCTCCTAAGTTTTTCTACATTTAAGAAAATAAATAACTTGCCCAAGAACGTGTGGCAAGTGACAATACCGCTTTAAAAAAAACTCCAAAGCCATTGACCAAAGACTGCTAGTTAGCCCCAAATATCAATTCTTGCCTTTTTCAACTATCCACAGAAGAGAAGTAGGGCTCTGGCTCTGTTGGTGTTGGGGACGGTATTGAACATGGACATGGAGTGAGTCTCAAGCTTCAAATGTTCGTACCCTTCAGCCCAAATGTCTGCTTAGATTAGTCCCCCACAGACCTCAGGGGGAAATTACAAGTAAGTGTTCAATTTCTCCTTCCGCAGCAGCTCAGGGCTGGGAAATTGTTTCTGCCCTGAGGCCTTTCCACACCCGCAGCTGTGACTCCCTGCACTGTCAGTGTGTTGCCAACAGGTTGGAAATGAATGCATTTCCTGTGGGTGGCTGTCCAGAAGGATGCACGTGTCTACTTCTCTCCCAGCCCGGTACCACTGCTTTCGCGGGGTACTGGTGAACTTGGGAGGATGCAGTCCTGGGGCTGACGTGCTAGGCATTGTCAGCCCCTGCCTCTCTCGGGTTTCTGATGAAGATGAAGGGGGGAGGGGGTGCAAAGAGGAGGGGAAGCCTGGTGACCCCTGCTGAACCTCTCTGGCTCATAGGCCACAGCAGGAAGTGTTGGAATCCTAGATGCTTGCGTCGGGGAAAAGAGGACAGGACCACCTCTGCCCTTTGCCCCCTGGGTGTGCGGAGAACTGGGATAATGGCACACCTCTTGGCTGTAACTTCCTACACCTGCCCATGTTTGCTTCTGTCTCCTTACTGCTTTCTGATCACCCCTACATGGGTTGGGTGTTGCAAAAGGAGGGGGAGACAGTTCACCCCAAAGTTCACTCTTCCGCCCATTGATGCTTCCAAAGGCTTAAGCATTGGCAACAGAAGCCATTTGAAGCAAAGGGACCCAGTTAACCTCCACCTGACCCAGACAGACAATATTTCTCCTCTCAAACACTTCTCCCCCTCCCTAGGTTCAAATCCTGCATTTTGCAGGTCTTACTTAAATATCATTTCTTCTAGGAAGCCTTTGCTGACACCCCACCATCTAATTTCGGGGACCAGAAAGATCTTCTCAGAACTCCCATAGCCTTCTGCTCTTGACTCCCAAAGCATTTGTCAGACTACAATGTGCTGATCTGTCTCTCCATTAGGCCGACTTTTGTAGGGGCAAGAACCTAGTGGCTGTTGGATCACTTACATGGTACTGGTGCACCAGGCACTGTGTAAAGGCCCTCATTTCATTCCTGCCATCTTCAGGGGGGTTATTATTCCCATTTTACAGATGAAACAGACTCAGAAGTTAATAACTCACCCAAAGTATACAAATCCTAAGAGGCAGAATGGAATTAGATGTGGCCCTACATCACAAAATGGTAAGATGGGAATTATCATTAACAGTTTAATAGTGTTTGTTTACAGGGGGTTTAGCCTGGGTACTATTTAAAACAAACAAACAAACCTGATTCCAACTCATAGTGACCCTATAGGACAGAACAGAACTGCCTCATAGGGTTTCCAAAGAGCGGCTGATACATTTGAACTGCTGACCTTTTGGTTAGTAGCCAAACGCTTAACCACTGTACCACCAGGGCCCCTGGGTACTAGCCCCCAAAAAAACCCATTGCCGTGGAGTTGATTCTGACTCATAGCGACCCTATAGGACAGGGTAGAACTGCCCCACAGAGTTTCCAACAAGCACCTGGTGGATTCAAACTGCCGACCCTTTGGTTAGCAGCCGTAGCTCTTAACCACTATGCCACCAGGGTTTCCCTGGGTACTATAGTTCCTTGAAAAATCATGGAGTTAGAGAATCTAACTGCAACAAATTAAATTTCATAAATTCACTGGTGGCAAAGACGTTGGTAGTAATAACTGCCAACAATCCAAGATACAAGTCTTTGCTTTATATTTACAGTCTAAGTGCGCTGAGATTTTTACACGCAATCCAAGATCTGTAAGATCTGCTCAAGGCAACGTCCCTTCAATGATGTAAGGAATGTTGCTAGAATTTTTCCTACAAAAGAGCTAACCCCAAGACCTCTATCGCTAATAGTGCTTTCGCAGTGAAAGGCAACACTGCTAGAATCGCACCTTAAAGGAAGCATCTTGAAAACCTTGTTTCATGAGTCCATTGACAAAATATGGCATATATGCGTATTTCCAGGAACATATTTAGTGCTGAATTAAAGTATATTTGTGCATCTGTTTCAGTGATGGTACTCATCTCCTTATTTGTCCAGCAGACCATTATGCTTGACATTAAAACATAAAGCTTAGGCGAAATTGGTCCGGAAAATTCAGTCATGCCAATGCACTTAGGACAGCTCTAGCTTTTTGGCTAGTAAATGACAGTTTTCTTCTGTTTCAAGAAAGCAAATCTGAGCCCTCATGGAAAACTACAGATTGGTTGTCCTATTTGGGGGTCATTTAGTTGAGGGTAAGACTTTAAAAAAAAAAAAAAAGACTTTAGGTTTCTTTAAATATGTGACCAATCGACAAAGATGAAAACTGTCACATTCATCTGTTTTTCCTCCATGTTGTCTCCCCAAGTCAACTCTCTACATTTCCCCACCCTATGCAGTGCCAAGGGACTGATATGAGCTGGCTGCCCTGCCTTGGGCCCCTAGCCCTCTGCTTGGTTTTGGCAGCAAATGGGATGCACTGGCAGGAGATGGGAAGGAGGGAAGAACATGAAGTCTGGGACCTTACTCTTCCAATTCCTTTCTCTAGGCCTCAGTTCAGAGCCCTGGTGGTGCAGTGGTTAAGAGCTCAGCTGCTAACCAAGAGGTCAGCGGTTTGAATTTACCTGCTGCTCCTTGGAAACTCTACGGGAGTAGTTCTACTCTGCCCTATTGGGCCACTATAAGTTGGAATCGACTTGATGGCAATGGGTTTTTTTTGGAGTTAGGTCTCAGTTTGGGCAATGGCAGAATCTCTCTACCTAAGGTCCCAGGCTACTATCAGGGGCGTCTCTCCTCTGATTCGATGAAGTCAAACACCTAGGGTGGCAGTGGCTCCCTATTGTTGCTAATCCGTGAGTATTTGGCCATGCCTCGTAGATTCCCTTAACTCTGTTCACACACACCTCCATGCATGGTCCATGCATTACGCCACCTTCAATTAAACCCTTTGAATGTGCCAGCTCCTTCTTGCCAAGACTGATACATCCACTCAGACCTGCTGTTTTACAATTTGTGGGGCCTGGTGCAAAATGAAAATGTGGGGCCCCTTGTTCAAGAATTAAGAATTTTAAGATGGTGGCAGGAGAGCATTAAACCGAGCACAGGGCCATTTTAGACGTGGAATCCTGCCTGACTGCATAGGCCACATACCTACTACTTCGCACCCACTGAATAAGGAAACAGGAAATTTTGCCCACCAGCCCAAGGCCAATCACACAGGGCTACATGTGAGGGATGATTAAGGGCTCCATTTTTGTTTTCAGCAAGATTATCCATTAGATGCGTGGTTAGATTCCTTGCCTAAGAGGCCAGACAACCAAAGCCTGCCCCTTGCCCAGACACAAGAGCAAATGTAGGGGAGACCAAAGTAATTGGTGCATCCCATTCAAGAAAGTGGAAAATGCTGGTTCAGCTATGTGCTCCTGCCACAGCAGGAAGATTTCACAGACTCACTGGTGGCAAAGATGTTGGTAGGAAGAGCTGCCAACAAGCCAAGACACAAGCCCTTACTCTACATGCGCTGTATTCTGCGGAGCATTTTACATGCATTCCAAGTTCAGCTGGGCTTACATGGGTAGCCCCATTTAACAAATGAGAAAACAGGCTCACGGAGAAGAATTGGTGTGCCTGAGTTCGCCCAGTCAGTAAAGATGAGGTGTGGCCTTTGAACGGCCTCCAAAAAATAAAAGCATTTGTTTAACCTTGACCATGTGCCAGTCTCTGAGCTAAGTATCTTGCACACTATTTGTCACATCCTCACCACTCGGCTGATAGCTTTGTGGCAACCTAGAAGCTGCATCTCAATGGTGACCACTGCAACTATTGAACATAATTGACTATGGCCCCATCTGCCAAGCTCTGAAAGCTCAGTGCATTGGCACTGAGACCACTTGCCCCATAGCTGCTCCCAGCCAGTGACTGAGCATGGCAGGGATTCTTAGGTGAGTCCTTTCCTGGGAGTCACGGGCTATCTGACCAGTGACTATGGCTCCAGGACTCCCCATTGGCCTTGTTGAACTTTCTTAGGCTGTCTAGCTGCTTAGTACACTTCCATTCAGTCTTCCTTCCTCTCTTCTTCACTCGGGCCTGCCTTGCATCACAGCCTGAGCCTCTCCCAACTTCTATCAGCTCCTCCCTCACTTTCCCTTTTAGGTACTCCTCCTGACAAGTCTCTTGCATGTGTCATCTTGCATTAGCATCAACTTCTCAGAGGACATGGATTAGCACAAATATCCATTTTGGAGATGAATATAAAGGCCCAGAGAGGTTAGGCATCTGCCCAAGCTCACGCTGGGCAACAGCAATTGAATTCAGGTTTGCGGGAGCCCGTTGCTTTAGTTGCTCCAGTCAAAGCAATTTCCATTTGGTTCAGAACCCTGATGTCCAGGCAGAATTCCTTGTGGTAGCTGATGAGATTGTTCCATCTTCTATGTGCTGGGAAACCAGAGTCAAGCTCTAGAACTTAGGGCATTCTTATTCTTTGTGTACTCAGAATGAAAATCCAGTGTGGGATCTCCTACCAGGGTCATACTTCTCCCTCATTTCTGGGTTCTCAGGTATGATCTCAGGTAAACAGGCCTGCCTGAAGATGCAGATTCTTGGGGGATCTCTTTAATGGCCTTCGTCAGCATAGTCTACCCTCCCTGTCTTATGGAATTATGAAATTGGCAGGTGAAAAATTAATGCATAGCCCAGCCTTCCACCTCTATCTAGATTTTTTCACGGCTATAGATGCAACTGTGGATTCGTTTTAACCAATCTGTGACCCTGAAGCTTGGACCTTCCATACTAAATCTTTCTAGTTCAAACTCTTTAGGTCAAGTCTGGTATCTTTTCCTCTGTTTCAGGAAGGATAAGATAGTTAAAACGAAGTGTTATGTGTTTTCTATATTAGGCAATATCGCAGCCTGGGTGGCCGTCATTTAACTAACCCTCTATGGAGGGACAATCCAAAACGAGATTGTTTCGGAGAAAGCAAAGTACTTCTATATGCACCAATGTGAAGTGATCACCAAGAAACATTTAAGCAAGCCAAGGTTCAGCAGAATTTGTAGCTTGCTCCTATTCAAATATAAAAAGCCATATTTCTGTATATGGAGGATCTCGGGATGTTTCTATCTCTCCATAGGGTCTAGCAGTCTAGGGTAAGACAAATCATAGCACCCTAGTCTTACAATTTCTACCACAATGGGTATTACTTTATCATGAAAGAGTTTAAGAAGTTATACTTATTACTTTTCGGGAATTTGGCTTTTTGTAATGCTCTCAAATCCCTTATGATTCTGTAATGCTCTTAAATCATATATGACTCTAATATGTATAAGGCATTGATACGTTGCTTCTGTAATGACCTTAAGCCACAGACGTAGAAGTTACTTATAATGTGGCTTAACCCATTGCCGTCGAGTCAATTCTGACTCATAGCAACCCTATAAGACAGAGTAGAAGTGCCCCATAGGGTTTCCAAGGAGCAGCTGGTGGATTTGAACTCCCAACCTTTTGGTTAGCAGCCAAGCTTTTAACCACTCCATTACCATAGAGTAGAAAATTTCTGAACTTAGACATAGAAAAACAAAATATATAAATAATGTGGTAAACAACCTTTAAGTTGACCTCACCCTGGCATGTTGTGACAAAAACATAACACAGTTAATCTGTAAACTAGCCTTGAGACATAAGTCTAAACAACTTCTCTAATCTCTAACCTTGAAGAAAATATTTGACATTCATCAAATCTTTAACCCTGGACAGAAGACATAATATACTGGCCTTTGATATCACACTGACCCTTATTGTGTTAAGCCAAGATGAGAAATTTCCATATAAACCCAGAATTTCTGCTCACTCCGTGAGGGCAGAGACAGTATCACCCTCTCAACTCTGATACTCTCCAGAGAGGAGACCCCACCAGAGGTGTTCTATCCACCACCAACTACCTTGGATCCTAGCTACAAGGGTCCTCCTCCAAGCTCGAGCTGAGGTTAAGCCTTCCTCCTGAGACTATTCGTAAAAGGCAAAAGCCT
Source organism: Elephas maximus indicus (assembly GCF_024166365.1). Classification (NCBI taxonomy): domain Eukaryota; kingdom Metazoa; phylum Chordata; class Mammalia; order Proboscidea; family Elephantidae; genus Elephas; species Elephas maximus. Next base: position 12,049,585 of record NC_064840.1, read on the forward strand.
GAGATCTAAAGACTTGGACTCTAACCATTGAACAACATTGTAATTAAGTGTGTTTACTAATTCTGAGTCTCTGATTCTAAATGACTGTCTTGAGATCTTACTTCTGTGTCTTGCCATGGCTACCTTGCAATAAACTAAATGAGTTTATGCTTGACAAACCTGAGTATCTATTAATTTCTAAGATAAAATCCTACCTGGCATTTTCTGGTAAATACTAGGAAAGATTTGTGCAGTTCAACCTCCAAGTATTTCCTAGCACATAATTGCTGAGCAGATGCATGCTAATACTGGCCAGAGTCTACCAAAGTCCATCACCCAGTTGTCTGCCTGGCCCAGAAAGACCCCTTCTTTCTCATGCTTTTGGATATACACATTTACCTGGGCCTAATAGGGTTGTTTTTTTTTTTTTTTTTTTAATAGGGGTTTCCAACTGGCTACCAGCTCCGCTCTTCTCTGAATGTGAGCGTTCCACATTCATTTTCTTCTTCACAATTGCAGGCGTTTCCTGGGGATTAGGATCCTCACCTTTGGACCTTCTCACACCCCGCTAGGTGTGTTCCGATCACCGTGGCAGGCCCCAGCTGTCATGCCTCATTACTGAAATATATTATCATGGCCTGGCCTCAGCCAGCATGGTGGGATTAAAGCAATAAAACTATATGGACAAGTGGCCAGCGTTAGGACTGCTCTTACCCAGAAAGGCCATGTGTAATGGCACACAGCTGCAGCACCAGGGACTGGGCTCCCTCCCACTTCTCCTGTTTGCACAGTCCCTGCCCCAACTGGGAAGCAGCTGCTTCTGCCCTCCTATCAGCAAGGCACTGGATTGGTCCAGCTCTGAGAGCGCTTGGCAACTGAATTCAAGATGGAGACGTGTCCTAGCAACAAGTAAACTTTCTCTTCTCAAATTCCCAAAGGTCCTAGGGAGAGGGTCATCTACTTTTACTACAATAGCTACCACTTCTATGAGACAACAAGCAAATCAGTCTTAGAGAAAATACTACCAGAATATTCCTCAGAAGTAAGGATGGTAAGACTTTGATTTGCTTACTTCGGACACGTCATCAGGAAAGACCAATTCTATGGATTGTAGATTAAATTTTAGTATCGATGTTAACTTTCTCGATTTTGATCATTGCATTGTGAATAAGTATATAAAATAAGTATAATGGAGACTATACTTATTCTTAGGAAATGCACGCTGGGATATTTAGTGTTAAAAGACACAAAGGCTCTAATTTATTCTAATGGCTTAGAAAAAGGCAGCTTCAGAAATCAAGAACATAAAGCAAATCAGGTAAAATGGAAACAATTGTGTGAATCTGGGTAAAGGTATATGGTTCTTTGTAATATTCATACAACTATTCCATAAGATTGAGACATATCAAAGTAAAGTTGCTAAGTTTTCCTTTTATGTTATACTGTTAAGAACACAAGTAGAAAATGATTGCATATCTTCAGCTTTTAACAGTGCTTATCTCAAGAATTAGGATTCCCTGAGACTAGCTTCCCATGTTACCAATTTCCGAGCTGTCTGGAATTTATATGAATGGTGGTATACTTTTATAAACCAAAAAAAAAAAAAAAAAAATTTTTTTTTTTTTAAAGGAAACATATGCCAAGCTCTGCCCTGTAAGATTGAAAAAAAAAAAAAAAAAAGCAACCTGGGTGACTTAAAACAACAGAAATGTACCAGCCATGAAATCAGGTCTCAGACTGGTGACTACAACCTTAGATTCTGCCTCGTGATCATCAAGGCCCTGTGCACAAGCAACTCATCAATGGCTGCCTGAAGATGAGGCTTCATCCATTTCCTAAATGTGGAATTTTGCTACTTGCTCAATCTAAACTAGTAGGATACGTAGTTGGATTGTTATTTCAGCTTTTGGGAGGACAATCTTTCTAGAAATTTTTGGTCTTGGTTTGTACTGAGAAAACTGCTTACTGTCACCTACAGAAAGATCATTTACAATAAACATAAGGGAAGCAACACTGAATATAATAAGATCATGGGCTTGGAATCCAGTAGACCTGGAAAACTGAATGCTAATTCTGCCACTTCCTCACTGAGAGCTTGCAGGCACACCGCATGAGCTGGTTTCCTCCACTGTAAAATGGATATACTGAAACCTACTTCATGCCTTCTAGATTAATGAGACGACCTGAAGACATTTGGACAATGCCCTTTGCATTGTTATTACCAACAGTGGCGTGTTTTCTCAGCTGTTGGCATCAGAATGATCTTTTTCCTTTTAAGAAGGCTTGTGTTTAATTTAGAAAATAACATTTGTCTCCCTAGAATATGCTTTTACTTTTGGCTAATGGGAAACTTGGAGCCAAGTTATAGTCTTTGTTGAACAACTCTACAGGGTCATTTGTGTGTGCTAAGTTTACTCTGTCTTCAGTTTCTTACTTTACTCTAAATACTCTATTATATCATCTTGAATTATGTTTTCCAAAAAGAGTAAGAGTAGCAAGTACCTGCAACGCATCAATGCAAAAATGTATGAAGTAGTTGGTCAACTCCCCTACTTCATTTCTAAACCACTGTAGGTTTGACCAACAGTATCGGCCTGGTGCTCACCCTTCCATAGCTTTCTCTAAACTAGTAAGGCATAAAAACATGTCTTCAGAATTTGTTTGGCTTTATAAGAAAGGAAACACACTGAGTATTAATATTTGGAAACCCGATGATCAATAATCAAAGAACCTGAGTGAATAGGAGATGGTTACTAGAAAAATAAATCCAGCTCACATATCAAGGTGACATTATCAAGCTGGTCAAATTCAGGGGCATGTGTGTAAATGGGGAATCCAACCAGAAGTCCAAATATCTGAGATGCAATTCTGTCATGCATGACTCCAGATGAGTAATTTAGCTTCTGAGCTGTTTCTCATTTATAAAAACATCAGTAACACATGCCCCACCCTGGCCTAAGGTTATCATGAGTTTCAAAGGAGATAAAAAGAATATTTTAAAGAGCAGGACAGAGAGTTTAGTCTGTTCCAAGAGCTAGGCCACAAGACCCCTGGGTAGGTCTCAGAAAGTTCCCAGTGGGGAACACAAGTGGAAAAAGGTTGGGAAAGACTAACCTACTCAACCAAGCAAAGTTCAACACGAGAAAATTGAAGCTGGAAAAGCATCTCAAACTCAGATGTGAGAGAGTGCAGAAAACAGTCTATTAGGAGAGAAATAGAAACCATATTGTTGGAATTGCTTTTAAAAGAGCAGTCTAGGGAACATTGTGGAGGTTTACACTGGACCCTGAGGGATGGGCCCCAAGTAACACGATCAGCCTCTCCCAACTCTTATTCTTCCTGCTTTAACAACCCCACAATGGGGCTTAGATTTAAGTAGTGCTGGGTGTTCAGACTATTAGCCTTATTGGCTAAAAGATAAGGTCACATTAACTAAGGCTTCCCCACCTGTCATTGTGGCTCACAGCCATCTATGGAGAAAAGTATTAATAAAGGGAGTTCACCAAAATCCAGACCAAATCTTTTAGCATCAGATTGAGTTGGTGCTGAAGGGTCAACATATGGATGCCCAGCCTAATACCTGGCTGTCACTCAAGAAGTTCTCCCATTGGTATGTCTCTCTCCTATCTGAGGAACTGTTAATTTTGGAGAGCTTCATTTAACCCGAGTCATTGCGGGTGACTCACCCCTAGATGTTGTCTACAGTCTACACTCCACCCCACTACTGACCTCGTCTGTTTTTCCAGCCTCATTATGTTCAATCTCCCACCCACTCTCTCCACTTCAGCCACATGGGCCTTCTTCCAGTCCTGCTTACTCACCACAGGCCCTCTGTAAACAGGGCTTTACACATCTGTTCCTTCTGTCTGAAATACCCTTCCCCATCATTTGTTGGTTAAGCCCTACTCAACCTTTACTTTTTAAGCTCAAGTTCACCTTCTCAGAGTCCTTCTCTGGATTCCCAGAGAGGATGATCTTCTGCTCATAGGCCTGTCCTTCAAAGGACTTGCCATAGTTGCAGTTTGGAATCTGTGTGACAACTGTTTCCTTCTAGTGTGTATGGGTCAAGGTGGCAGGTAGCCTGAGACCTATCAAGCCTGGCCTATAATGATACTCATATTAGTCAAATGAATGATCGTCATGGAAGTCTCGGAAGACTCAGGTTCTAGCCTCAACTCTGTCACTAACAATTTTTTTTACTAGGAAAATCCTTGAAGATTGATAGAATTGAAGCTCTTTAAATACACAGGCATGTGATTTCAGGGAGACTGTTGACGTCTAAGCCTTGACTTCCTAACTGCAAGAGTCTATAATGAGAAATCGGTGTGCAATTACATGTATTTGACTAGAGACTCAGAAATAGACAAGTATTGCCCTTCTGTCCTACCCAGTCCTCCCACAGGGGCCCTAAGGAAGTTACATGACCAACAGAGGTGACACAAGACAAAGAAATGTGACCTGAACCATTAGTCGGAAGCTTCAATACAGAAATCCAATATGGAGAGCATTGAACAGTATTTTCCTTAAAGTACCATTAGACCATAACAGCTGATGACCTATTCAGAGTCTGGGATCTTGTTCCTACTTTGAGAGCAAAAGATGAGCTAATGTAAACTTCTTGCATTGGGAAAGATGGAACCCAAAATACTCTTTCCAGGGAGCTTCAGTATCTTGCAAAGTCCCATCCACCAGGGAGGAAGGCCTGGGATCCTGGAAATGGACTGATTGGGAAGAGTGACATGAACATTTGCATAGGAACTAGATAAAAGAACTAAGAAGAAGCCTGCCTTTAAGCAGCTTAGCATTTTGAAAGAAGATAGCGCTGTAAAGCATGGAGACCAAGGGACAACAATTGATAGAAGGAAACAAAGGACTCATCTCTATGGAAGAAGACTTCAGGAGGTAGTATCATCTGACTAGTGGATTGGTGGACTAGTCTGTTAGTCTACTAGTTTCTCCATTTGTAGGATTCAGGAGGTTAAACAAGGTTGCTTGGGGTTATCCTAGCTTGGAGTCTATAAATCACTTACTGCCCCAATGGAAACATCATTCTCACAGGAAAGTCTGTAAGAATGATGTTTATCCTTCATGTTCTAGCAAAAGTACATTTTGTTCCTCATCTGCAGAACTAGCTAGCTGGCTCATGACCCACAATCAGGATGCTTCATGTTTAAGACACATCTCTCTCCTCACACTAAATGCCAGCTCTCTATTTTACCATTGGACTCATTTTGCAAGTTCTGTTACAGCTTTCTTCCACATCCTCTAGAACTCAGGAAGACAGAAAGGTCTGGTCCTTTCCCTCTCATGCTCTTTGCAACATTTAAAAGGAAACAAAATCAGGTGTTGGGTTATTGCTGAATCTTGTATGTATCATATATAGTTTGAATAATGCTCTGTTTTTTTTCTACTGAAGGATAAATATATATGTGTGTGTTTATTATTGGACAGCTAACTGGGGAAACAAGAACACACATGGGCATCACATTAGTGCAGTTGTGGTTGTGTCCTGAGTGTCACCCCCAGTTTAGGCTCTGTCAACCCCCCTCTCAGCTCCCTCTCTTGTGGCTAACTTCCAGCTGTCCTCTGCTCTGGCTCCTGTTGTCCTCTTCATTCTCCGCTGGTTTGTCTAGCTTCAGAGTGTCTCACATTGCCTCTCTGGGGTTGTCTTAGGCACGTTCTCTAGAGGAACAAAACCAGGGAAGTGTATAAATGTATATACAGAGAGAGATTTATATCAAAGAAATGGCTCACATAGTTGTAGAGGCTGGAAAGTCCTAAATCCGTGGGTCAGGCATCAGGCTGGAGGCTTCTTCTGACTCATGTAGCTGCAGGGGTTGGCAAACTGAAGATTGGCAGGTCAAACAACAGGCATCTGGCTCGCAGGTTGCGGAGGCTGACAAATTCTAAGATCAGCAGGTAAGCTGTTAGCTCAAGTCCCGAGAACCGGATGTCAGATGAACCGAAGCCAGCTACGGGATCCAGAGTGAGCAAAAGCCAATGAGCTTTGCCCGAAAGTCCATCTATACTGGATGCAGGCCCACCCCCAAGGAAACTGCCTTTCAACTGATTGGCTGCTCATAACAGATCTCATCATGGAGGTGACTGCGTTATTACACAGCTACCAAACTACATCATAACTGCCAAACCACTGAGAATCATAGCCCAGCCAAGTTGACACACAACCTTAACCATCACAGGGGTCAATTTAGTGTTCTGTCCTTATGGCCCAAGGACACGACCCTTAACTGCACAGTGCAATTGCTACTTTTATCTGTTTTTCATAGCTGTCACTTCCTCAAAGGCAAAAATCAATATATCAGCGCAGTTTCAGCTGGTTATCAATATACCAATATAGTATTGTTTCTAGTCTGGCATATAAAGAACTTGGAAGTCATCACTTCTATCCTAACAAGAAAAAAGCTGAACCAAAAATCTTCTTAGATCCATCAGAGAATTGAGGTTATAGGGCAAACCACCACTTAGAAAGCTAGAGAGACAAATAGGCTGATACAGAGAATGACTGCTTACTGGGACCAGAAACCATCACTGCTGGACCAGCATCTGGTAGGGATACTTAAGGATAATTGGCTAATTGCTGGAGACTGAGTGGGGACTAGCTTGAGAGGCTGAAACTCCTTGAGGTCCAGCCTTGGGGGCCCCCAGACTTCCATAAGTTTTACCTCCAGGAGCCCCACTTGTTTTCATTGTGAAACTTGCAGAAAAATCCCCTCTTGCTTCTAAGCAGAAGAATAACCATTTAAAAACTGTGCTCTGTTCTATTTAACAACGGCCTGCCCTCAACAGAAACCACTTCACCAGACCCTAGTCAGAGCTTAACCAACATAAGGCACTTGGTTGTTAACTGAAAGGTCAGCAATTCAAATTCACCACCAGCTCCATGGAAGAACAACTTGGCAGTCTGCTTCTGTAAAGACTGCAGCCTTGGAAACCCTATGGGGCAGTTCTACTCTGTCCTGTAGGGTCACTATGAGTTGGAATCAACTAGATGACAACGGATTTGGTTTTTGGTCTTTGGAACATGCTAAGGATTCTAATGGAAAAACTGGACAAGAGGCAAGATGGGTAATGTAAACGGATGCAAGCGCTAAGAAAGAATCAAAAGGAAACGCTAGAAATCTGTCTGTCTGTCTGTCTGTCTATCTATCTATGAGGGTTTATAGAACAAAGTAGTTCCTCATCAAACAGTATACACATTGTTCTATGACATTGGTTAATAAACCCACGACATGTCAACATTCTCCCTTCCCAACCCTGGGTTCCCTATTACCAGGTTTCCTGTCCCCTCCTGCCTTCCAGTCCCCACCCCAGGGCTGGTGGCCCCTTCAGTCTTGTTTTGTTCCATGGGCCTGTTCAATCTTTGGCTGAAGGGTGAACCTCAGGAGTGACCTCATTACTGAGCTGAAAGGGTGTTTGGGAGCCTACTCTCGGGGTTTCTCCTCTCTCTGTCAGGCCAGCAAGTCTGGTCTTTCTTTTCGAGTTAGAATTTTGTTCTACATTTTTCTCCAGCTCCATCTAGGACCCTGTATTGTGATCCCTGTCAGAGCAGTCAGTGGTGGTAGCCAGGCACCATCTAGTTATACTGGATTCAGTCTGGTGGAGGCCATGGTGGATGTGGTCCATTAGTCCTTTGGACTAATCTTTTCCTGTGTCTTTAGTTTTCTTCATTCTTCCTTGCTCATGAAGGGGTGAGACAAGTGGAGTATCCTAGATGGCTGTTTACTGGCTTTTTTAAGACCTCAGGCGCTACTCACCAAAGTAGAATGTAGAACCTTTTCTTTATAAACTATGTTATGCCAATTGAGCTAGATGTTCCCCCCAAAACATGGTTAGAAATCAATATATTGATCTATAATATCGGAGTTCCGGTCAGCTATTTTGGAGGATGTTCCTAAATTTGGACTTGTCCAATGGTTTCATGATTGAGGTTGTGCACTTTGGGGGAAAGACACCACAGAAGTGGTGTTGTGCCCTCCTTGGTGCACAATATCAGGGGATATTTGATCTCAATCTCAATATCTATTGCTGGTGAAGTCAACCACAATCACTTGGTTAAAGTGGTGTCTGCCAAGATTCTCTACTATAAATTCCCCTTTGTAAGTAATATTTTGGAGAAGAAATACTATGCAAATATCCTGCTTCTGCTTAAATTTTTTCCACTCAATTACTGCTTTTTTGAAGTGGTTATTGAACACAGGATGGTGGCCAAGCAAAGTAAACCATCAAGATAAAGACAAGGCCATAAGAAATCTCTATACCCATTGCCATTGAGTTGATTCTGACTCATAGCAACCCTATAGAACAGAGTAGAACTTCCCCATAGGGTTTCCAAAAAGCAGCTGGTAGATTAAAACTGTTGACCTTTTTGTTAGTAGCTGAGCTCTTAACCACTGAGCCACTAGGGCTCCCAGGGTTTAAGCCTCCAGGCATAAACAGCTAATAATAATTAAAGCTTTCAGAACTCTGCAGTGTCATCTTTGGGCACCTTCTCTCCAGAACTTCCAAGGCTAAGCCCATGGCCTTCCAGTCAATTCTGACTCAGAGCAACCCTATAGGACAAGGTAGAACTGCCCGAAAGCTATAAATCCTTATGGAGGCAGACTGGCATTTCTTTCACCTGTGGAGTGGCTGGTGGGTTTAAACCACCGAATTTTCGGTTAGCAGCCAAGCACTTTAACCACTGTGTCACCAGCACTACATCTTCCAAGCCTAGGGATGGAAAATACCATCCCGATTTTCAGAAGACAAGAAGGAAGGTGGTGTCTGCAAGTTATGAATAAGCTTCCTAAGGTCCTAGTAAAGTTCAAGAATTAGCCCTCGCACAGAGCACTTTAAGCAACCATTTGGAAAGTTTTCTTTGAAGATGAAAAAATTGTGACAGCCTATAGGATGAGGTAGGTACCGGAGCGTAGGTTAATGGATTTACATCAACTGGGAGAGGATTTTCATGGTGCACACCAGGCCAGATGCTTCCTGCTCAATATCTGTATCAGTGATTTGGATAAAAACACATTTCTGATTAATAATGGGGTGGCAGATAAAGCTAAGGTTATTCATACTGACATTTGTATAAGCAACTTCCAATGTCATCAAGATTAATTTAATCAGGATAAATCAAAACTTAGGTCTACAAAAAAAATTGGCTTTATTAGCACTGAAAGAGACTTAAACAGACTTCACTTAAACAAAAGTCAGTAACATCATTGCCAGAAAAGCTACTTCACACTTGGGCTGTCTTAACATTACAGTAACTTCTAGAACAGAAGTAGTAACTTACTTTCAGTGTGTGCTGATGAGGGTTAGAAGATAAAATACAATGTCCCATGCAAAATTTGGGACATATTTATGCTAAAAACAAACAAACGAGTTTGCTTATCTGAAATTCAAATTGAACTGGGTATTCCATGTATCTATTCGCTAAGTCTGGCAACCCTAGTACTATTGAGACCGTACACAAAGTGTGGCTGTTCAGTTGTAGGTGGTGTTTTAAGGAGGACAGTTGGCAAGCCAGAGCACAGATATGAAGAAGGACGGTAAAACATGGTAGCTGTTCTCCAGACTAGAGGGAAGTGTGGCTGACATGGAGATACACAGCTCTGATCCATATTCAAGAAAGGACTCGCTGCCTAACTGTAAGGAATGAAGTTAACTGACAGCCTCAGCTGCTGGCTCCTTCAGGGTCTACCTTGGTTTTCAAGCCAAGGGCACACTGTTCCTCCAGCCAGTGAGTAAGCAAGGCACGGATAGCTAAGAACACACTATTCGTGGGGAAGCCCTCAGCCAACAACTGAGCAAGGCAATAGGAAGAAGCCCAGCTCAATGTAGGCGTGTTCTTGTTGACCTCAACTCCAGAGCTCTCTGGTGGGCTGCCAGGGACTTTGCCAGTTAGGCATCATGGTCTGATGGCTTCCCCTGCCCAATCCTGCTTCCTTCCTTCTCCTCCCTTCATAGCAGTTACCTTCGCACTAAACCTTCTGTTCTCCAAACTCTTCCTTCCTTTTCCTCCCTTCATAGCAGTTACCTTTGCACTAAACCTTTTGTTCTCCAAACTCCATCTCAGTATCTGCTTCCTTGAGAACCCAACCAACACCAGAAGTAAAGCAGTGGTTTAGAGGCCAAAGCCAAGACCAGCCAACCAAAGTTACAGGCTGACTTCAGAACGGAAACCGCCATCTTGGGGGACAGTCAGCACCTTATCACCGGAAATAAGCAGGCAGGTAAGCCACTTCTGTGGGATGTTAGAAGCAATGCCTACATTAGCTAAGGACCACCACCACACTAGCTAAGGACCCCTACACGCTAGCTAAGAACTACCACCACATTTGGTGTGGACTAGGGCAATCTAACTTCAACATATCATAAAATCCTCTAGAATGCACACATGGATTTGATTTCTGCCCACTCTGAATGCTGCAGCGACACACGCACAGGGAAAAGGTAGGAGCAATTATGACTTTGCAGCTCATGGGCAAAGCTCCACTGAATGTAAGTGTACAGTTCCCATTGTGACTGGGTAGCCATTCCAAGCAGGGGGTTCTACTGACATTTCAGTATTATGGAATTTATAAGCAACACCTTGACAGTAACCCTTTTGGGACAGCCAAGTTAGAACTGAAGTTATAAATGCCACTGATCCACACAAAATGTAAGACTGGCAAAAGCCTATTCTTCATGTTTGTCCTATATGAATCAAATCCGATTGGACTTCAAAATTACTCAGGAGTACTGGCAGATAACTGATTCATCTTTTCAATGAAACAGTCCACCAGATCAGAAAAAATGAAATAAAATTAAAAAACCCACAGAAAACCATTAAATTATACCCCACAACCACAATGCCTCATCCATTTGAGTCTCAGTTGATCTTACTTCTCCCCTTAAAACAAAAATCAAACCCATTGCCGTAGAGTTGATTTTGACTCAAAGCGACCCTATAGGACAGAGTAGAACTGCCCCATAAAGTTCCTAAGGAATGGCTGATGGATTTGAACCACTGACCTTTTGGTTAGCAGCCATGCCTCACCATAGCTCTTAACCACTGCGCTACCAGGGCACTTCCTTTGTAAGAGCCTCATGAACCACAGATAACACCTACAAACTGACTATGATAGCCTGGAAACCACAAGTTGACAGCATCTATGCCATTAACCATGAAGACCCCCTAAATATAAATGTCCTGGAATATAAAGGCTATGAATCTGAAGTGATGGAGTACTTGCATTTAAAAAAAAACTTTTAAATGCTCTACACAAGTCTCAAATGAGATGCCATTGGAACTGCCAGGTAAACATGGCAACTGATCACATGTTTCTTCTTCCCCAAATCCCACTCAAAGTAATTAAGAGGTATTAACCAGCAAGGATAAACAGAAGTCAGTGAAAGAAAATTAGAAATTTCTGGAAGGAAAGGAGATGGAGGAATGGCATATCTACCTAGTGGAATGGAGAAAGCCAAAACTAATTTCTATAGAGGAGAGACATACACAAAACATGGTGAGCCACCCAGTAGGGCCTGAAGCCTCAGCTCCAGGTAGGTGTAAGGTGAAAAAAAAGTGGCTGGAAGTCTCGTTAAACAGTTCTATACTCAGCTCCAAGCAGCCCTGGTGGTGCAGTGGTTAAAGCGGTTGACTGCTAACCAAAAGGTTGGTGATTTGAAACCATCAGCAGCTCCACAGGACAAAGATGTGGCATTCTGCTTCCACGGAGATTTACAGACTTGGAAACCCCATGGAGTTGCTATGAGTTGGAACTGACTTGACAGTGGGTTTGGTTTTTAGTTTATACTCAGCTCCATCTACCTCCAACACACAGAGACCCATACCTCCTAAAGATTCTATATGCTCTAGAGGAAAACGGAACTAGCTACTGGGGCCCAGGACACAGTGAAGAGCTGGCTACAGTAGAAGTGAGAAGTTAAAGTTAGCATACTAAACCATGGGACCCCAAGCCTCTCTTTCTGCTGCCAGACCCGAGTCACCAGGCTTAGTGCTTACCCAGGTCCTTGCTCTAATCTTCACTGTCTAACCAGGTTGTCTCCCTGACCCATGCAATTGCCAACTCTTTACCCTATTTTGACTGCACAGACACTGCCTGTTGAGTTGGAGAGAGGTTGTACCTAGAGGCAGAAAATACACAGCTTTGAAAGTCATATGTCTGAGTTTGAATCTCATTTCTTCCCCTTATACTTGACTTGGTTGGTGGCCTTGAGTAGCTCCTACTAGGTTAACTTTATCTGTAAAGTGGGATTCCACCACCTGGCTTGGGGGATCAACTACAAGTTAGATGATTATATAAGTACCTGGAGGTCACAGAGGTGCAATGAGCTGCCATCATTCCAGAGAAGTACTTAGGTAATCTGTTTAAGATGCTTTATATTTCACCCTCCTGTGTGTGCAGTCTATAGTCAGCAGTCAAAGATCTAGAGTGAGTGATAGATGACCCAACACAGCAAGACTTCAGAACACTTGTTGGATTTCAATGCATAAAGCAATTGTAAAGAGCCAATCATAGTCATAGTCAGTGTTATGGATTGAACTGCGTCCCCCAGAAATATGTGTTGTAAATCCTAACCTCTATGCCTGTAGTGGAGCCTGGTAGTGGCATAGTGGTTCATAGCTTGGCTGCTAACCAAAATGTTGACAGTTCAAATGTACCAGCAACTCCTTGGGAGCCCTATGGAGCAGTTCTACTCTGCCCTATAGGGCCACTATGAGTCAGAATCAGCTCCACGGGCAACAGGTTTGGGATGCCTGTGGTTATAATCCCATTTGGGAGTGGTTTGTCTTCATCATGACAGATGAGGCAGGATTAGTGCAGGGTGTACCTTGAGTCAATCTCTTTTGAAATAAAAAAGAGCAAATTAGGAAGCAGAGATGGGGGAGGGAGAGATGCCAAGCCGCATGAAGATCACCCAGGGCCAAAGCTCAGAAGAGACAAGGCCTTCCCCCAGAGCTGACAGAGAGAGAAAGCCTTCCCCTAGAGCCGGCACCCTGAATTGGGACTTCTAGCTTCCTAAACTATGAGAAAATAAATTTTTTTTTGTTAAAGCCACCCACTTGTAGTATTTCTGTTACAGCAGCATTAGGAAACTAAGACAGTCAGTTTGCTTAAGGTATCAAGGCTCTCTTTGTCAGTGGGATACACACCAACTATTGCCTTGAGGAAGTCTGGATGTGAAGCTGGAGAGACTTCCTAGGATCAAAAATTGTGGCTAATCTGTAGTCAGATAATTGCATGTTGCCTATTTTAGCCAAGTTCCCCTAATATTGAGTATCACTACTAAGTAGACAGGTGAGCACGAGTATTACGTCTTTGAGAGATGAGGACCATGAACCGTATATTTTCCAACACAAGTAAAAGTAGCAAGTTTGTAGTTTCAAAGAAGGTAAGATGAGAAGACTCATCGGAACCCCTCAAGGTGTCTTTGCCCTTTGGTTTCTTGCCATTATTACCTTTATCACATTCTTCCTAAACATATATATGGAGAAGAGTAGAGAGATCCTAAGTCAGGTGAGTCCTTGGGATGGTAGGGTAAAACTGATCTTTAGCCCTTATACCTCATTAGATCCTAAATGCACACATGGCGTTCAGGGAACACACCCCAGTTTACAGAGGGAGTAACAATGGCCAAGAAAGAAGTCATTCAAAATTCCAGTGGCAGGAGTCATACCCAGGCTTGATTCTTAGTCCAACACATTTGAGAACACACACACACACACACACACACACACACACACACACACAGAACAGCATCTTATCACCATAGAAACGGCACAGAGCCTGGCACTTGTTAGGTGCTATAGAGTTGAATGGACCAATAGCATTTGATGCCAGGCATCTATCTGGCACTAAAGACATGTCATCCCCAGAAAGGAATTCCCAGACCAAACTGCTGCCCCACACAGGAGGTCTTTAGGATTAGATTGACATCTCGTGTTTTCATCTTCACCAGCACCCCCCAGGGCTGGCCATCCCCCAGGCTCCCCCCGCATTCTGTTATCAGCCTCGGGTTGGGGGCTGATATTAAAAGGGCTGTGATAACGCTCCCTAAGTGGCAGCAAGCTGTAAACATTCCCACTGATGCCTCTCGATTAGCTGGCTGGGAAAATGCCTGAAGAAGGCCCTGGCTTGTCACTGAGAGACAGGCAAGGGTGCCACACAGAGCTGTTGAAAAGCAAGACAGTTGGGGCCACCACCGTGGGGTTATATAAAGCACTTGGCTCCCAGACAGATCCCTCTGCAGCATCGTGTGTGCGATCTGCCAGGCTGGGTGTGGGTTTATGGTTTGATAGACACATGCAATGTGGATGCATTCATTGCCCAGATAAGTTAATGACCTATTAGTGGCAAGTAGTGATAGAGATAAAAACCACTATGCAAAACCCTCTCCCACATTCCAAAGCCACAAACAATTTGGTTTAACGCCCTGGTTACATCCCATCCGAATAGCTTCCCTGTTAGTAGGCTGCAGTTTCAAAATGAAGCAGGGAGGGGTGGGGGGTTGGATGGGTTGGAGAGAGAACAAGGATTGTCTTCTGGGCATGATCTTAGGATGTTGAATTCTGGAGTTGTAAGATCTAAAAAAGATTCAGTCAAGGTAAGACTCTGGCTTCAAAGTTCGTGATTACTGTTCAAAAATTCAAACTTGTTCAGGGAACAAGAAACCAAAACCCAAACACATTGCCTTTGAGTCAATCCTGACTTCTAGTGACCCTATCTATAGGACAAAGTAGAACTGCCCCATAGGGTTTCCAAGGCTGTAATCTTTACAGAAGCAGACTGCGACATCTTCTCCCGCAGAGTGGCTGATGGGTTCAAACCGCCCACCTTTCAGGTTAGCAGCTGAGCACATAACCACTGTACCACCAGGGCTCCTTTCCAACAAGAAAGAGAAGGGTACAAAGGAAATATAAAAAACTCAGATCTGCCTCTGGACAACAAACAATGCTCATGCAAACATTATCTTGTGAGGAGGAATGCCACTTGGAAGCAGACTTGGCACATTTATGATTTAGGAAGTGTTTAGTAATTGGTTCAGGATGTATCAATAGGAGACAAAAATGGATTTGTGCTGGGACAATTAAGTGAAATTTAAAGAGCCTGCCAATGAGAAGACAGGATTGGGGCTTGCATGTTCCAGATACCTTATCAAGAAGACGTCAGTTCCCTGGATGATTGCCTGGTTACATTCTGCCTTTAGCTCCATAGGCAGGACGCTATTTGCGATGAAGAGTATATTGTCCTTTCTGGAACGCAATTTGGCAACAGCTCGTAAGATTTAATTACATGTATAACACACGCTGTTGAAGCTTGCAATCCCACACCTGGGAATGTATTCCATGGTAATAAAAGCACTCGTTCACACAGACATACATGCAACCATGTTTATAGCAGCATCGTTTAGGGACCAGAAACAAAAAAACAGAACGAGTCTCCCCCCTGCCCCAATTTATGGGATGGGCAAGTTAGTTGGCTATTATGCAGCCATCGATATGACTGAGCTATAGTCCATTGACTTATATTTCCATAATCTATTGAGTTAGAAAAGCCTGATCCAGAAAAGGCAACAGGTCCCCATCGATGACTGTACACATACATATTTGGCTGTATATATTATGAACATGGAAAAAAGTTTGAAGGTATATACTAGGAGAAACCAAAACCCAAACCCATTGCCACTGAGTCAATTCCGACTCATAAAAAGACTCATAGAGACCCTATATATAGGACAGAGGAGAACTGCCCCCTAGGGTTTCCAAGGCTGAGGTTTTTATGGAAGCAGACTGCCACATCTTTCTCCCTCAGATCAGCTGGTGGGTTCGAACCACTGACCTTCCATTTGCAGCTGAGTGTTTAACCACTGTACTACCAGGGCTCCTATACTAGGGCAAAATAAAAATTATTATTATTATTTATTATTTTTTTACTAGGGCAAGGCAGGTATAAATAAGAGACTGACCTAAGATTTTTTTGTCCGTGTAAAACATTTGTTAAGTGTGCCCCATTTGGCGTCACCAGACATAAAGACCTAAGTCAGAAGGTCTGAGGGATGAAGGTAAGTGGGTTCATCTAGGCCCAGCCACTGCCTCACGAGTTTGAGGCCAGAGGGGCAGGCAGATTGTCTGAGTTACAAAACGAGCTTTGCTCCTAAGTCACTCACTCGCGCAGATACTCTTTAGTCAGATACTAGAAAGACAAAGTAGCCTTAAGTAGCTTAATTTCCAGACCACACACACTGTTCCTTTGTAAGATACACTAGATTCTAATCACCTTACCTATCCACGTTCCCAGGGACTGAAATTGCCCAGACTCCAGCCCTTGCCGATCAGGTGGCCGTGTTTTTATACCATGTGACCTTGTTATCCAGGGCCCAGCTGACTGGTCTGGGGAGGTCACCTGACTCTGGAGCAGCTTTGCTTACTGGCTGGCTGCGGAAATAGCCTGTTATAAAGAGAGTGGGCCAAGTTGGAGGCATATTTGAATTAAGATAAAACATGCCTGTGAGTAACAAGGACAGAAGTTGAAAGGTTATTTTGAAGAAGAACAAAGGTCAAAATAGATGAGCTGTGAAGGAAGCAGAAACCTAGATGAAGCCATGAGGAAAGACCCAAAAATTCAAGCCTTCAAGCTGCTTCTATTTACAATTCTATTCCACCTGTACTCTTTTCAACACATAATCTTTCTACCTGGGATTCCCTGAGGGAGGCCCTTACAAACAGAAAGGACACACTAGCACACTCTGAACAGTCGTATGCCCAGTGCCAGTGCTGTAAGCTGGGTTCTGAGCTCCCTAACCATTTTGAAGTCAGTAGATGCTCACTTTACTCAGCAGCTTCACACAAACCACCAAGGACTGGCCTGGGAGCTCCCAGGAAGCCACCACACTGGTAGCAAAGCAGAGCACATAGGTGCCTTCCACCCTTTTGATTAGGGTGCAGAGCCACACATGATGCACCGTGTAGGTAAAAAATTCGAACAGAAAAGGAAGCCCACGTATAATTGGTGGGCAAGAAAGTCTGATTCCTGCAGTGATTTGGACGTCCACTCTGGGAAAAAACTTAAGCAATCCCCATCCACCTCCCAAAACTGAAAGATCTCCCTCATCCTAGCACTGCCATTTACTGATTTTATAATGAGTATGTAAAAAAAATATATATATTATTATTATTATTATTATTTGTGTAGTTGGATATAACTAAAGTTATGTAACTTTCGAGGCTTGGTTGCTCATCTCTAAAATGGGCATATAGTACAGACCCTATCTATGGTTAGTGAAATTCAGAGAGAAAGTTCACATGAGGTATTTGACACACGCTCAGGACACCTGAATACTTATAATTTGAACTCTCATAGAGCCTTGGACCATTTGTAAGATGTGATTTCATTTTATATTCAGTTCCTTTCAGGTTATGGAGCCCTAGTGGCGCAGCAGTTAAGAGCTATGACTGCTAACCAAAGGATGGCAGTTTGAATCCACCAGCCACTCCTTGGAAACCCTATGGGGCAGTTCTACTCTGTCCTATAGGGCTGTTGTCTTAAGCTGGGTTCTCTAGAGAAGCAAAAGCAGTAAAGCGTGTGTGTGCGTATATGTATATATACACACATTTTTTTTTTTTTATACACATAGTGAGAGAGAGAGAGAGAGAGATTTATATAAAACAAATGACTCACATGGTTGTAGAGGCTGGAACGTGGGTCAGGCTGGAGGCTTCTCCTAATTCATGTAGTTGCAGGGGCTGGCAAACGAGATCGGCAAGTCAGACAACAGAGCTCTGGTTCACAGGTTGCGCATCCCAAGATCAGTAGGCAAGATGGCAGGTAAGCTGCTACCTCAAGTCCCAAGAACCAGAGGTCAGAAAAAAAGGAACCAGATGCAGGATCCAGTGCGAGCAAAAGCCTTTGGGCCTTGCCAGAGAGTCCACTTATATTCAATGCAGGCTACACCCCCAAGGAAACTCCCTTTCGACTCATTGACTACTTACAGCAGATTCCATCATGGAGGTGATCACGTTATATCAAATCTCATCATGGAAGTGATCACATCATCATACACCTGCCAAACTACATCATAACTGCCAAACCACTGAGAATCATGGCCCAGCCAAGTTGACACACAATCTTAATGATCATAGTTGCTATATGAGTCGGAATCGACTCGAAGGCAACAGGTTTGGTTTTCAGGTTACAGCTTCCTATGTATAAGGAATGTCCCATCTGTCTCAGTATGCCCCCATCAACTACCACCATACTACCCTGGATGTAAGAGATCAAGTATATATTAAGCAAGTAGCTACCTTTATAGAGCGTAGATATATACTATACAAGCAGTTACCACATCAATCTAAAAGTTACCAATTTAAGGACATCAGCAAATAGTCATGAACCAATGCAGCCAGAAAGTCAGTAGATGGGGCAACATGAGCTCAGACTGAGACCCGGAGATTATCTCTCAAAGCGAGAGCCCTAAGGAAATATCACATACATGGTTATTAGGAATTGCCCCCACTGTGAGGCCATCCTACAGGCCAGATATGTTCAAATATGTGATTGCATTTAAATGGTACGATTCCCTCCATTTCCCAGGTGGGGAAATAAAGGCCAAGTTGCAGAGCTCAGAAGTGAAACAGCCATGCCTGAAACAAGTATGACCACAGAGCCTGGACCCACCTCAGCTAGGAAGAGTCATAACACCTTAGTCAGAAATCCACCAAGGAAGCCTTCTAAGCAAAGTGTTTCCAGCCTAAGCAGACACTCAACTTCTCTGTGCAGGATTCCATTTGGGGCATTTGATGTGACAAAAAAGTGATAGGATTTATGAGTAATCATAGCCAACTACCAACTGGCTTTGGGACTGTGCCCTCCTGATAGGGAACCCCCAAAGCATGATTATCTCATTTCTGAATTCACGTCCCTTACATTCCTGTGGAGGACCATGGATGGAGGACCCAAGCAGTCAACAGCATGTGGCTTATGAAAGGCCTTTAAATAACTTCTAGAAATGAACTCTTAAGGGGATTGAGAGAAAATGGCTGCCACTTTCCAGCTCTAGATATTTTGGACAATTCTCTCACTTGAATATGAGATAAGCAAAGAAATGTATTTTGAATATGTATGGAGGGTCACCTTCTACCATGCGAGTTGTCACACTAGAGAGAAACCCTAGTGATATAGGTACAGAAATATATGGCGGTCAACATCAGAAGACTCACACTGAAAAGAAATGGGGGGAAATTGGTAAGTTAGGTGTTCATGAAGCTAAGATTTTTGTTATGGTTCGTATCCCTTACCTGTCTGGTCTGTTTGAGTGCTTGGGTTTGAGACTCCTAAAACAAAGTTTAGTATTTAAAGAATACTTTGGGTTCTATGAAGTTGGGGGGTGGGGATGGTCAAAGAAATGTGACTTAAACTATGGTGAAGCTTTGAGAAGCAAAGGCTGGAAGAATGACCTTTTAATGGGCAACAGGGTGTTATGAGTCAACCAATATCATTTGAGATGTGATACTGCAAAACCAACCAGATGACTGAAAACACCTACTCCTCACTTATCAACCGTCTTATTATCAGACATTTTGCATTTACGGCAATATTAAAAAAAATCTACTATCTGACTATTTTTGTGCGTTAACGTTGTGTGTCTGGCAGTAACAAATGCCAGGTCCCAGGTGACAGTAACACTGGCTGTGATGGTTAAGGTTATGTGTTGACTTGCCTGGGCCATGATTCTCAGTGGTTTAGCAGTTATGTAATGATGTAATTTGACAGTTATGTAGTGATGTAGTCATCCTCCATTTTATGGTCTGATGTAGTTATCCTCCATTTTCTGATCTGATGTGAGCAGGCAATTAGTTGAAAAGGGATTTTCCTTGGGGGTGTGGCTTGCATCCAATATACATGTTCTAGCAAAGTTCACTCTTGCTGTGGATCCTGCATCAGGCTTGTCATCATCTGTGAGCCAGCACCCTCCTGTCTGACCTG
The DNA here is from genome assembly GCF_024166365.1 of Elephas maximus indicus. NCBI lineage: Eukaryota > Metazoa > Chordata > Mammalia > Proboscidea > Elephantidae > Elephas > Elephas maximus. The sequence continues at coordinate 12,069,558 of NC_064840.1, forward strand.
CTGATTTTGGAGAACCCAGCCTAAGACATTCCAGCTCCTGCAGCCCCGAGAGCCAGCAGCCAACTGTCTGACCTGTGGATTTTTGGTTTGTCACAACCTGCAACTACATGAGTCAGGAGAAGCCAGAAGCCTGACATCTGACCCGATGATTTAGAACTTGCCAGCCACCATGACTACCTGAGCCGTTTCCTTGAATTAAATCTTTTTCTATATGCAGATGACACAACCTTGCTTGCTGAAAGTAAAGAGGACCTGAAGCACTCACTGATGAAGACCAAAGACTATATATAGCCTTCAGTATGGAGTACACCTCAACATAAAGAAAACAAAAATCCTCACAACTGGAACGATAAGCAACATCATGATAAACAGAGAAAAGATTGATGTTTTCGAGGATTTCACTTTACTTGGATCCACAATCAACACCCATGGAAGCGGCAGTCAAGAAATCAAACAACACATCACATTGAGCAAATCTGCCGCAAAAGACCTCTTTAAAATTTTAAAAAGCAAAGACGTCACCTTGAAGACTAAGGTGTGCCTGATCCAAGCCATGGTGTTTTCAATCGTCTCATATGCATGCAAGCTGGACAATGAATAAGGGAGACTGAAGAAGAATGGATGCCTTTGAATTATGGTGCTGGCGAAGAATATTGAATATACCATGGACTGCCAAAAGAATGAACAACTCTGTCTTGGAAGAAGCACAGCCAGAATACCCCTTAGAAGCAAGGATGGCAAGACTACATCTTACATAATTTGGACATGTTTTCAGGAGGGACCAGTCCTTGGAGAAGGACATTATGCTTGGTAAAGTAGAGGATTATTGAAAAAGACTAAGACCCTCAGTGAGATGGATTGATACAGTGGCTGCAACAATGGACTCAAGCATAAGGATTGCGAGTATGGTACAGGACCAGGCAATGTTTTGTTCTGCTGTACATGGGGTTGCTGTGAATTGGAACAGACTCGATGGCACCTAACAACAACAGCAACTATATAGTTATATATAAAGTATATATGTCACTGGGTTTGCTCCTTTAGGGAACCCCACCTAAGACACTGGTACGATAACTTTATCTGACCGAGCTGGCAGCAACACAGCTCACTGAGACTTGGTCTCTCTCTCAGTGTGCATTACAGCCTGCCTTTATTTTTTATTATTGTTTTTGCCCTACAGCAAGATGTCTTCAAAGAGAAAGAACAGTACTAGTTCAACAGAAAGCAGCAAGAGGCATAGGAATGCCATTGAACTTAATATAAAAATGAACATCACAAGAACATATGAAACAAGGAAGCGTGTGAACGTTACAGCACGTGAACAAGGCATGGCACATTCTACTGCATGTACTACTCTCAAGGATAAGAAAAGAATCATCAAGGAGGTGAAAGAATCACCAGGAACAAATGCTGTGAAAACAAGACAATGAAAAGGCCTAATCCACAACATTGAGAAGCTCCTGATACTTTAGATGAAGGATCAAATACAAAAGAGAATGCCAACTGGCCTTCTTGTAATTCAAGCTAAAGCATGCATCATTGTTTGATACTCTTAAGGAACGTGCAGATGAGGAGTACAATGAAACGTTCACTGCCAGCCATGGCTGGTTTTTGAGATTCCAGAGACGATCCGATGATCAGAGCACATGCATAAAAGGTAAAGCAGCTAGTGCCGATGAAGAAGCTGCCACACTCTTTTTCAATGAATTGAACAAAACCATTTCAGAAGGGAACTCCCTGCCTGAACAAACACTCAGTGTGGGCAAGACCAGATTATACTGGAAGAAAATGCCAGAGTGAACCTATATTCATAAAGAGGTCAAAGCAATGCCTGGATTTAAAGCATTTAAAGACACAGTGACCTTGGTATTAGGTGGAAATGTTGGATTCAAGTTGAAGTCATTTATGGTTTATAAAGCAGATCGTCCACGTGCAGTCAAGAAAATAACCGAGTACTTATTGCCTATTTATTACCATCCAGTTGGAGGGCCTGGACACAAGCCTTCTTTGAGGACTGGTTTTTCAATTGCTTCAGACCCCAGGTAAAGGAGTGTTGTATGTAAAAGGGAATTTTTAAGAAAAATTTTTATTGTGCTTTAAGTGAAAGTTTACAAATCAAGTCAGTCTCTCATACAAAAACTTATATATACCTCATTATATAGTTCTAGTTGCTCTCCCCCCAATGAGACAGCACACTCCTCTCCACCCTGTATTTCTGTGTCCATTCAGCCAGCTTCTGTCACCCTCTGCCTTCTCATCTCGCTTCCAGACAGGAGCTGCCCACATAGTCTCATGTGTCTACTTGATCCAAGAAGCTCACTCCTCACCAGTACCATCTTCTATTTTATAGTCCAGTCCAATCTCTGTCTGAAGAGTTGGCTTTGGGAATGGTTCCTGTATTGGGCTAAGAGAGGGTCTAGGGACCATGACCTCTGGGGTCCTTCTAGTCTCAGTCAGACCATTAAGTCTGGTCTTCTTACAAAAATTTGAGGTCTGTATCCCACTGCTCTCCCGCTCCTTCAGGGAATCTTTGTTGTGTTCCCTGTCATGGCAGTCATCAGTCGTAGCCGGGCACCATCTAGTTCTTCTCAGGCTGATGTAGTCTCTGATTTATGTGGCCCTTTGTAAAAGGGAATTATTTTTAAGATTCTCCTGCCCCTTGACAATGCACCCGGACATCCTCCCTCCCCATCTAGATGATCTCCACCCAGATGTAAAGGTAGTATATCTACCAAAAAACACCACTGCTCTCCTACAGCCTATGGATCAAGGTGCCATTTCAACGTTCCAGGTTCACTATTTACAGTCAACATCTGCCAAAGCCATAGCGGCAACGGAAGATGGTAAGGTACCATCGAGTGAGTCTTGGAAAGACTACGATGTTCTCCATTGCATCAAAAACATTGCAGAAGCATGGGACGGTGTCAGTGTAAAGTGTATGCAAAGGATTTGGGAAAAGTGCTTGAAACGCTTCTCTGCATTTGTTAACAACTTTGCCCCAATGAGAAGATGGGAGAGTCTTGCAAGTTATGACTTCAGGTATATAGAAAAAATTATTCAATGCCTACGTGTAACAGACTACATTTAAAGTCTTCATGTACAAGGGAAAATGTGTCAACATTTAAATCAAAATGTGGATATACATTAAATTTTATTCAGCTCCTGTACATACCTCTTCAAAGGTGGTTTTTGTAACTAACCAAACCAAACCCACTACCGTCGAGTCGATTCCGATTCATAGCAACCCCATAGGACAGAGTAGAACTGCCCCCATAGAGTTTCCAAGGAGTGCCTGGCAGATTTGAACTGCCAACCTCTTGGTTAGCAGCCGTAGCACTTAACCACTACACCACCAGGGTTTCCGTTTTTGTAACTAGAGCCACTTAATTACTTGGTTTTCCAGGGCACGCTAGCACGCTCTGAACAGTCATACACCCAGTGCTGGAAGCTGAGCTCCGAGTTCTCACTCTAACCGTTTTGAAGTCAGCAGATGCTTCACTCAGCAGCTACATACAAGCCACCAAGGACTGGGGTCTGGCAGCTCCCAGAAAGCCACCAGGCTGGGAGCAAAGCAGAGTACCATGTAAATTTTTAGATATACATTTTTTAATGACTATACAATGCTGTTGCTAGAATTGTATTCCAAGCCACTACGTGTATATATATATGTATATATATGTTTAAGATATATATACATATTTTTTAAATATATATACATATTTTAAAAAATACATATACATATACTACAAAACTAAACCTGTTGCCATCGAGTTGATTCTGACTGATAGTGACCCTATAGGACAGAGTAGAACTGCCCCACAGGGTTTCTAAGGAGTGGCTTGTGGATTTGAACTGCCAATCTTCTGGTTAGCAGCTGAGCTCTTAACCACTGCACCACCAGAGCTTATATATGTGTGTGTGTGTGTGTATACATATGTATGTATGTGTGTATATACACACCAAAAAACTAAACCTGTTGCCATTGAGTTGATTCCAACTCATAGTGACCCTATAGGACAAAGTAGAACTGCCCCATAGGGCTTCCAAGGAGAGTCTGGTGGATTTGAACTGCTGACCTTTTGGTTAGCAGCTAAGCTCTTAACCACTGCACCACCAGGGCTTCTCTCACTCTCTGTGTGTGGGTGCGTGTGTGTGTGTGTGTATACACAAAATGACCCCCACTTAGAAACGTTGAGTTCAGGTCCCAGGAATAGTTTTCAGGTTTGAGTTAGGTTTGCTTCCTTTCTACCTTTATGAGCATCAGTTGAGTTTATTTCAAGGTTACATTCTCCCAAAAATAGCACTTTCCAAATAAAGTCATGGAGAGAAGACCTCATACGACTCTAAGGCTCCAATCTAAAGAGACCCCTTTTGGAGGGAGAGCTTGGGAGGGACACACATATGTTCAGTGCATACGGTGTCTGAGATCTGCTCTGTGACCAAGCACTGCTCAACAAAGGGTTCAGTAGTGGCCTGAACAGCCAAAGTCTCCATCCTCATAGACCACACAGTCTAGTTAGAAGCAGTCAGCTGTAAGATTGTTGAAGAGATGACTGGGGTAAGTGAAACACTGTCCTAATCTAATCTGGATTTCCAGATAAAAGGGAGGTGGAGAGTTTAGATAACTAGCCCAGAGTCATTGAAAGAGTGTCAAACTAATGTTCACTGAGTCTTCACCTCTGGCGACAATGGCCTACGGTTTCGTTTCACCAAATTCAGGCAGAGGAGAGTTTTAGCAGTGTGTACTGTCTGCTAGTGCATTTCCACTAGTAGGGTAGTTTCCAAGTGTGGTTCAGCATGTCAAAAATGGACCTCAATTATTCCTGCCAATGCCTTTCCCCTTTTTAGCGAGTGGTGTTAGCACCTGTTTATTTCTGCACCTCATTCCTTTAGAATAAGCATTACCATTTTTTTTTTTTAGGGAAGTAATTGAGGCACAGGTCACTTCCAGGTCACAGTCCACAGAACCAGAAGTCAAACTTCAGCCCAACTTGGAAAGCATCAGCTCTACTACACGAGGCCTCCAGTATTGTTTGGACAACACCCCACCTAACTCCAGCTCAGGAGTCCTTTGAATCCCATGCCAGTGGGTGACGGAGACTCGGGAACACCAGTACAAAGGGCACGGTGGACCTGTTTGCTGCTCTCTACTTCCTCATAGGAAGGAGGGAGAGGTTGAGAGCGATTCCATAAACACTGAGGCCCAAGCTGGAAGGGAAAGCATATCCTTGCTCCAGGGGATGGGCAGAGGGGAACCTCTGAAAGCAACACCTGCTCCATAATAACACTTTAGAGTACCAGAGGCAAGGGGTTATAGAACTTTCTGGAATGAAGACTCCAATACACTTATAAGACTGTTGTTCCTTTTTTCAGATTAAGAGTCTATAGATATATATTACCTAAGTAGTCCAGGAAGTCCATGTTGAGGCTGAGACAGGGCAAGTCCCCCTTCATTCTGCTTCTCCAATAGCAAGCAACAGTTCACAGTAGACTACAGAGCTTCCATCTCAATCCTCAGAGTCAAGCCATACCACAACTGGCCAACAAGGTGAGCTTTCAGGGGCCATCTATTTGACTCACTGGCATGGATTGGTGTTTACAAAAAAGATTTGTTAACTCCTACCTGTGACTGTGACCTTATTTGGCAACAAGGTCTGTCTTAGCAAAAAGACAACTTCCAGTGCAGTCAGTGAGATAGAAACATAATATGCTGACAATGCTATCTAATTTTAATTTGGATTCCTAGACTAATAGCTACGTTTTTTGAGAAAAACATGTTTTTCCTCTGCGGTCAAAACCAGAATGTGAAATCATATGCCCCGAGGGGTCTTGACCAAGTGACCATCTGGACCCCGCAAAATACACATACTCAGGAAGAGTGCTATCTGGGTGCTGTTGCCAACGAGACATTTTTGCAAGATAGACAAAGAAAATACATGTAAGCATCTTGTGACCATGATGTAAGAATCGTGTGAAACTCACTGTAATCACTAACTACACAATTAATAATCAGTAAGCAATCAGAGTGTGATTATTACAATATTCATTGCTTTTCCTGTGATTGCCCTCCCGATGGTTTGGTTCCTCTTTTTACCCCGTAAGAGTACTTGTATAATGAAACTGCCGCCTGACTACCTGGTTCCATTTTCAATGGGCTATGTAGTTTCCCAGTTGCAATTGTTTTAAGCCTTTAATAAACCTCCCTGTTTTAAATTGAAACAGCATTCCAGTTTTTCTCTACCACAGGTCTTTGCAGATGTTATTCGTTCTCATGAGGTCATACTGGAGGAGGGTGGGCCCTAATTCAATAGGACTGGAAACCTGGTGGAGTAGTGGTTAAGAGCTATGGTTGCTAACCAAAAGGTTGGTAGTTCAAATCCACCAAGTGCTCCTTGGAAACCCTATGGGGCAGATCTACTCTGTCCTATAGGGTTGCTATGAGTCAGAATCAACTCGATGGCAATGGGTTTGGTTTGTTTTTTTGGTGTCTTTAAAAGAAGGGAAGAAGACACACAGATAGAGGAAGATGGCCATGTGAAGGCAGAAGCAAGGACAGTTACCATGCTACAAGCCAAGGAGCACCTGGGTCTACCAGAAGCTGGAAGAGACAAGGAGGAATCTTCTCCTAGAGCCTTTGGAGAGCATGGCCCTGCTGACACCCTGAATTTGGATGTCCAGGCTCCTGAACTGTAAGAAAATAAACTTTTGCTTTAAACCACCCACTCTGTGGTCCTTTGTTACAACAGCTGTAGGAGGTTAATACACCATTTAAGCTGCAAGTTTGAGTTTTGTGAGCAAAAACTCAGGGCAATGTGATTTCGCCATTTGCTAAATTCCCTTATCCATGCCGTTCCCCTACTGTCTTCCCCCTCCATCCTAGACTCTGGGACCGGAGGTGAGCTTCCATTTTAGTCTGGGAACTGCTCCATTTCCTCTTCAGCTGGTTTGGGAAGTGGGGGAGCGGCAGGGAGGGGGGAAGTGCCGGAGAAGAGGCTCAGATTAGCCTGGAGTCCAGAGACCAGAGATGGGGCTGACAAGTCAGGGAAGGCTCTGATTTACTTCCTGATTCATCGTGCTGACCTTCTGTCCTCATTAACTTGCGCAGGTTTATGGGTTTTTAATCTTTTCCACATCCACGCATGATATGAACTTTATGTATTCTTTTTTTTTTTATAGTCCATGTACTTTCATGTTCTGATTGTTTGCCTCTGAGTTATGACCCCAGACACATACTATAGTACTTGCTCTTGCTCCCACTAATGAGCAAACATGAATTATTTCCCCCAAACATCAAGTGGTATCAGGGGCTAAATCAAGCATTTAGCCAACAACCATGGCTAGGCCAGGTGAAGTCTTTGCCCCCAAATTTGTGGACCTGTCTCGAAGAACAGTGCAGAAAACCCAAAGCCAGCATGCAGATTTCAGACAGAATGGACTCCTTCAACCCAAAGCAAGAAATCCATTTGTTCCTCTTGGTGTGAAGGAGAGCTTCCAAAAGGACAGAAAACCAGTCCTATATGGAGTCTCCTTTTCCCTAATGCAAGTATTCCCTCCACCCTCATTTGCTGCAATTTTTACATTTAAATTTTCTCCACCCTCTTAATGAGAAAACCAAAAAGATCTGCTGCCATCCAGTTGGACTCATAGTGACCCTACAGGACAGAGTAGAATCGCCTCATAGGGTTTCCAAGGAGCAGCTGGTGGATTCAAACTGCTAACCTTTTGGTAAATAGCCAAATGCTTAACCACACCAGGGCTCCCTCTTAATGAGAGCTTCTAGTAAACCTAAGTGTGGAAGCATGGGCCTTTTATTGAGGATCCTGATTCGACATTAAGAAACACAAGAACTCAGATTGTTTCCATTAAGTCAGGGGAGTTGTACGTTTCCGATGCCATGATTCTCTGGTGCAGGGTAAGTTATTCAGTTCTTTACCACCTGAATTTCTCTTATTTAGTAAAGGGAGCCATGCTTTCTGGTTCTGGAGTGGTCAGCTTAAAGTAACATAGTTTAGGAAGCCACTAGGGTGGGAAAAACATTCCTTGAACACAAGTCTTAACACCAAAACAGGGCCCCACAGCCAACCACACCTTTACAATGTCATTGATTGGGAGTGGGTTGAAGTTGGTAAGGAACTTGAATGAGACATGCATTAACCATACACTTATACTTCACGCCAATGCTTTCCATTTTCTCATTTCATGAGTGAGGCAAGCATTTTCCAAATTAGTCCACAGCAGCCTGCTTCCACTGTTACTCCAAAAGAAGTACTATACCTGGGAGATACTGGTTCAAACACTAAACATTCCTTTGCAGGACTTATCAGAGCTTTTAACATGCTAACATGGAAGTGAATCTCCAAGAGAATACTACCATACGCAGCATTCTTGTGGACTCATTTGGCCTCTGGAATTTTCTCATTCTGCAAAATGGCTAGCAGTTCTGGGACTTCATGCATGCCTCTGATAAACAAGGGGTTGACGATTGTTTTGCAAGAAGTGGAGGTTGGGCACGGCTCAGTAGTTTATTCAGGATCACAGTGGCTTCAAATTCAGATCAGACATCAAATCCAGGATCCTCCTATGTTCTATCCTTTCGCCTGCTTTGTTTTTCCTTCACAGGCCATATCACTACCTGATGTTTGATTATTCTGCTTGCCCATCTAGAACATTCCTTCCACACAGGCAGGGCCTGCATTCTCCCCCTTCCCGCCCTCCTCCTCCCCCGCTCCCCCCAGCCCCATCTCAGCACCTAGAAAAGTCCCCAGGTCACAGCAGACCCTCATTATTTGCTGAATGGATTACTCCACTGTAACATTTCCAAACATCAAGGATATCTGATTTGGGACTACTTGTATTTTTATATTCCGTTCTATAATTGTTTTATCTAAAATAGCAGCGTTTCCCTGGTTAGAATGGGTAAAAAATGTGAAACAATATTCATATTAAAAAAAAGAGCAGACTTACTGGTCTGAAAGAGACTGGAGGAATCCTTGAGACTATTGCCCTAAGACAACCTTCTAACTTGAAACTGAAGACACTCTCAGAGGTCACCTTTCAGCCAAATGATAGAAAAAAAAATGAAGGGACTATAAAATTAACAATAACACCTGTCAGGAATGTGCTCCTTAGAATGATCAACTATACAAGACCAGAAGGGCAATATTTGCCCAAAACCAAAGGTGAGAAGGCAGGGAGGGACAGGGAAACTGGATGAGTGGGAATGGGGAATCCAGGGAGGAAATGGAGGAGAGTGCTGACACACTGTGAGGATTACAACCAATGTCATGGAACAATTTCTGTATAAATTATTAACTGGAAAATTAATTTGCTATGTAAGCCTTCACCTAACGCAGAATAATGTGTTTAAAAATTTTTTAAAAAATAAAACAGCAGTGTGCACTTCTCAAAGGCTTGGAGAAAACTTGGCCTTCTGTAAAATGAAGCAGTGCTGACCAGTAATTTTATACCTCAGAAACTCCATAATCCAAGTTTGAGATGCAAACTTTGGTCTAAGAATAACATTCCAAAGTATCTTGAACAGATTCATCCTTTTGACGCAAAGATCTGAGTAGACGGTACCCAGAGGGCCAGGTGTCCTCATCATTACCCTTGGCAACACCTCTCACATAGCCTGCATCCCTGGAGGCCAGGAGCGAGCGAGCAAGCGTGTCAAGTGCCTTCTGCTTTCATCTCACGAGTCTGCCATCAAAGTCACCACCAGGGGACCCACCTGGAGAAAGACCACAGTACCCTCCAAGGTGCTGGGGAATTGACTAGTGTCCAGGAAGGGCTGAAAAATGACTAGTCCACACAGGGTCAAATCGAGGTCCTGTGGGAGAAGTCAAAGGTATTCAGCCTCAAGTGGAGGAGGTTAGGTCAGTCTGAAGTGGAAAGCTATTTACCTGGCAGCTAACCATTGCCACACAAAACTCAATCCCCGGAGGCCTGAAGGTAGACATTTGTTCCTTTTATTGCAAAGTGAGTCCTGAAAGGTGAAGAAACTCAAGCTAGGATACACAGTTATTGATAACTCAGACTGGAACACATGCCTGGGCTCAGGCCAGGTGTCCTTCTGAAGCACAGTTGTTCTGCAGGACTAGAAGACCTCGGCCTCACATCTTAAAATTCCCCAAGATTTTGATCAATAAACCCAAGCTCACCTTCCTTTATCCCAGGCTTTCCCTTCTTCACCCTCTTATCCGTGTTGAACTTGGGTTAGCAGGAATTTACACAACCTGGCCCCACTGACACTCGCTGAAGAGAGGTTCTCAGGGACTGAACACAAAGCCCCCGAGTTGACCCAGCAAATTCAACCTGGGTAGAAAATTGAGGACCTAGCCTCATTTATAAGCCATCCTCTTGCCTTCTTAGGTAATGCTGAAAACTAATCTGCAATGGACTGCTAATTGGTGCAGGAATACTATGCTGAAAGGATTTCAGGTTCATGCAGAAGCTCACAGACCAAATGCTGTGATAGATTAGTAATGTCTGCCATGGGTGCAGGAGGGAGGAACAGAGGCAGGTATGCTATGTGCTATGTGCTATGTGCCATCCGCATTTTCTCCATAGGCAAAAAAAAAGCACACAGACTTGAATGCCCTGTCTTTGATACAGCACTGTCCCAGGCCCTCCAACTAACCCCCCAAGGCTGTAGAGAGGAAAAAGAGTGGACAAGCCCTAGTATCAAACTATTTTAAAGGGCAACTAGGAGCGATTCCACTTCTGATGAGAGCAGAAGGAAGTGAGGTATTGGTGCTTTACTTTCCTGGCACTGTTGGTGAACACAGGCCAGCACAAGGACTACTCCCTCTGACCCAAAGGGGGCAGCACTCACCCAACATAGGGATTTTCACAAACAAAATCACAAAAGCTGTTTCAAAAGGAATCTTCCTGTTGCACACTCCTGTATAAGCAGCATTTATGCTGAGTTATTCTCACAGCCACATCTGCAAATGGATGGGTATACTATTGCCCACAGTATCTAAGTTGTGGATGATAGTGGCGATAAGCCAGTTATCTCAAACAAGTGGGACTCCATGCTTTAGACATCATACAAAACCAAAGTGAGGGAATTTTTTTTTTTTTTTTTAATAAAAACTCAGAAGGTAGCCCTCCTGGTAAATTGAACGTGTAGTTAGTGTTACTTTGCCATCTTTAAAGGATTTGAAGGCTGCATCTATGGAAAGGTCTGCTGAATCTAGTAAAGTACCCTTAGTTCCTGAGTAGTTGAGACTCTCAGGTCTCCATAAGCTCCAGCACCCCACTCTGTTCCAGTTCTGTTACAGGTACTGGTTACCATGAAGGAGGTAAGCTGTGGAAGGCAGCATCCTATGATGGCCCAAGATTTCCACCCCATGGTTGGCATGCCCTGGATAATCCCTTAGAGCAGATGGACCTGGGAATGAGATCACTCCCATGATTATGCTACATTATGTAGCAAGAGGGTGATTACACAGGGTGGGCCTGACATAATCACAGGAAAGCCTTTTAAACCTGGGTGTAGATGTGATAAGCACAGGAAGTCAGATTGAGAGCATGGAGAGGGTTTGACCTGCTGTTGCGGACTTGCAGATAGAGGAGACCCTGTGCCAAGGGATGTGGGAGACCTCTAGAAGCTGAGAGTGGTCCCAGCTCACACCAAGCAAGGAAGCAGGGATAGAATTATGCAAAGAATGACTTCGGGAAGCTGATTTTCTTCCCCAGAGCCTCCCGATGAGAACTCAGCCCTGATGACACTTTGATTTCAGCCTTGTGAGATCCTGAACAGAGAGAACCCAGTCACACCATGCGGGACCTCTGACCTGCAGAGCTATGAGTTAATCAATATGTTTTAAGTCACTAAGTTTGTGGTCATTTTTTATGCACCAATAGAAAACACACAACAGGCTACTCAAGTAGCCATAATTGTAACAGATGCTTTGGATAAAATGCACAAATATACAAGCATTAAGGGGACCTATGTTTGGCTGTGTGGATTTGGGGCAGCCCCCTTTAAGTAATACTCTCGGGAGAGTGCACACAATTCATTCTACTATTCTCTATTACAGATAGAGTCAAGCCAATGCCAGAGACTTAAAATAAGGCTTAGGACGCTCACTGGACCAGGGATGGACTGGGTTGACTCATCCAGCTGAGGGTAGATGTTCTTAGAACATCCAGTTCAAGCATTCAGCATCAGGCTATCCATTTCAATCTCAGTTAATTGAGCTCTAACTTACTCGGACTATGTAGGGAACTTCTTGGGAGAAACATTTGTAGCTGGCTTCTTCCAAGCCATGTTCACCCCGCCAAGGCCAGTTTCTCCCATTAAACACTAATCCAAACTTCTTAGTCAAACAACCTTGAAAAACTGATCCCACTAGATGAGACTGTCTTATAGGGTAACCTGGAAAAAGAACCTAATCTTTGAGGGTCTACATTTGAGTGCCTGATATGTATCAAAAGCTTCAAAGTTAGTCCACCTTTAAGCCCTAGAGGGCATTCTCTTTCTGAGAACAGGGAAACAGACTCAGAAAAAGGAAGGAACTTGTTGGGTATGTCAAGCTTCCCCTGGCGTCTCATCCTTGGTATCTTAAACTTCACAGAGGGCAGGTCAAGATAGGTGGTCTTGCAAGTCCCAAAACTGGGGCAGAGCTGCCTTTCCCCTTGTTCATGGAGAACTTAAGTAGCCAAGGCCACTTGACCTGTGATTACTTGCAATTCTAGGGCTGTCCATCTTCAGGCTGAACTCTTTTTCTGAACCCCAGCTGAGCTGGATTTGAAGTATGCCAAGTTAGAGTCCAACATTAATGCCGTGGATATCTATGAGCTTAAGAGTCAGTTTTCTCCAACAGCATCACTTCTATTCTCAGAAGCTGCTGAGGCACACTCCTCCTGCACCCGGAGGCTTAGCCCCCTCTCGGAGCTTCCCTCTCCACCCTAGAGACACCCCAGGATCTTATGCCTAGGCCCTTGCTTCTGTCAATGAGTTCCTGCTCTGTGCTCCAGGCTGGGAAGGCAGATACACCAAAGGACCACAATGCATGGTCTATTTTAAAGTCTATTCTTCAGTAATTCATGAAGAAGAGTGGTCCCTACCTCACATAGAGGCAATGTCCTCAACCATTTTGGGAGACCCTGTGACATCCAGCCCCTGCCCTCCTTGCTTAGGCTCTAAGGCAGCAGCATCTGCCTTTTCTCATGCTTCATCTGGCACTCCAGGTCTAGGCAAGCTTTCCAAACCCACCTGGCTTTCTGGAACACATCATTCAGGTAACAGGTAACATCTTCTAGAAAACCTTCCTAGGTTGTCTCCTATGGGCTTCCACAACTCCCTGATCTCCCTTCACCAACAGCTTATTGCACTGTGTCACAAGAGACAGCTTACCCCTCCAGCCATTCCCCATCCCAACTAAGGCTCCTTGAGGCTGGGACTCATTCCCAGCAACTGGCACATGGTATGTGCTCAGTAAAGGTATAAAAACAGGTGCTACTTCATGGGATTCTACGTTAAGATGCTAGAGCAGAGCTCAAATGGAGCTGCATGGGAAGTTGAGCTCACCAGGGAAGTGGGATTGGCTTCTCCAATCCTGCAGATTGCCTTTGCTGAAACCCAGGTACACACGCTTTCCTTGGCTTTGTCCATTGGAGAATCATTTCAATGCCTAGACCACACTTCACATTGTACAGACAGCTGCCCGCTCCTCCCCCTGATTCTCAATCAATGCCATGTCTGAACTCAGCGTTGGGCATGCATTATTTATCCCTAGTGTGAGTAGAGTTACTCCAGGCATCGATGAATCAATTGACACAGATGTTTCATCTGGGCCCTCCTCTTAGGCAAAAACAGGTAGAAAGAAGATTAATAAAGGGAGGAGGAAGAGGACAGAACCTGAATATTCAGGGCAACCAATGCTCAGGTCACTCAGGTTGCCGATTTAGGATCTGGATTGCAGTCCTGGCTCAGGCTTTGAACAAGTATTTCCCCAGAAAAGCCCCAGTTTCCCCCACTGGTACAAGGGGGATGGTCAGGCTAAATGACCCCAGGACCCTTCCTGTACTCATCGTTTTAACTATTAAACCAAAGGAATTTGGGGAGTAAGTTTCCAGGGATTGTTCCCAGTAACGGCCAGAAATAGCCAAAGCAGTTGAAACCAGTTAGTTTAACTAGCTCAGGCGCCTTAAGAAGTTGAGTTTTGGAAAAACCATTATTTTTATAATATAAATGATGACTCACATACCCAGAGGCCACCGAGGCTCTTGCAGTGATCAGCACAGCTTCGCAGCCTTTTCTGCCTAGGGTAAGGGCTGAGCTCATTTTCAGTATGTTATAAAATGCAACCCACACTCATAAAAGACGGTTGGGAAAGTAGACAACAGTAGGGGGAATGAGTCACCACAAAGTGCCTCCATGAATACCTGTTTCCATCTAACCTTCAACTTGGGGCTTGCTTGGTTTTGCATCTTAGAATCTTTTGATGGTGTAGGACTTGCTTCTGTAAGTTGAACTCTAATTTGACTATACTGCCAGTGGGCATTTGGTATTGCCAATACAGATCTTTGTACATAAAGATCCTCAGTACTCGGACAGGGTGAGGTTTTTGGTTGTTGGCATAGCTTTCTTCAAACTCTTCCATGTTTTTTCTTTCTTTTTTTTATTTATTGTGCTTTAAATGAAAGTTTACAAATCAAGTCAGTCTCTCATACAAAAACTTACACACACTTTGCTATGTAACCCTAGCTGCTCTCCCCCTAATGTGACAGCACACTCTTCCTCTCCACATTGTATTCCCTGTATCCATTCAACCAGCTCCTGTCCTCCTCTGTCTTCTCATCTGACCTCCAGACAGGAGCTGCCCACATAGTTTCATGTATCTACTTGAGCCAAGAAGCTCACTCCTCATCAGTATCATTTTCTGTCTTATAGTCTAATCCAATCCATGTCTGAAGAGTTGGCTTTGAGAATGGGTCCAGTCTTGGGCTAACAGAGGGTCCGGGGGCCATGACCTCCTGGGTCCCTTCAGTCTCAGTCAGACCATTAAGTCTGGTCTTTTTACGAGAATTTGAGGTCTGCATCTCACTGTCCTCCTGCTCCATCAGAGATTTTCTCTTGTGTTCCCTTTCAGGGCAGTCATCAGTGATAGCTGGGCACCATCTAGTTCTTCTGGTCTCAGGTTGATGTAGTCTGTGGTTTATGTGGCC
Organism: Elephas maximus indicus; assembly: GCF_024166365.1. Lineage (NCBI taxonomy): Eukaryota > Metazoa > Chordata > Mammalia > Proboscidea > Elephantidae > Elephas > Elephas maximus. The sequence goes on from NC_064840.1 coordinate 12,084,738, forward strand.
CTTTCTGTCTCTTGGGCTCATATTTACCTTGTGTCTTTGGTGTTCATTCTCCCTTGCTCCAGGTGGGCTGAGACCAATTGATGCATCTTAGATGGATGCTTGCTAGTGTTTAAGACCCCAGATGCCACTCACCAAAGTAAATGCTTCCATGTTGATGCCCTTGCCCATCCCCTGGACTGGGATGCTACTGAAATCTCATGCTATAAGTAGGGCCTTTTGTACCCTGTTCCTCCTGCCTCTTACAGGAAAGAAATGGTACTTAAGGTCCCCAACTTGTAACAATCTGATGAGTACAGTCAAGAGCTCAGCCCTAATAGCATCTCATACATGCCATAACTTGTCAACACCACCCACATATTCTCCTACTCTAGGCCTCCCTGTCTCACTTAATGCTACTACCACCTACTCAGCACATAAAACTAGGAGTTATAGCCTTGATTCCTTTGGCCCAGCCAACATCACTTCTCAAAAAGATGGCGCTGCTATAGCAAATACTATTGTTGTTGTTACGTGGCATTGAATATGTGCCAACTCATAGTGGGAAACCCCATGTACAACAGAGACACTGCCTGGTCCTGCGCCATCCTCACAATCATTGCTATGTGTTTCAGTCTATTGTTGAAGCCACTATTTCAATCCATCTCATTCAGAGTCTTCCTCTTTTTCGTTGACCCTCTACTTTACCAAGCATGATGTCCTTCTCCAGGGACTGGTCCCTCCTGAGAACATGTCCAAAGTATGTGAGACAAACTCCCACCATCCTAGCTTGTAAGGAGCATTCTGGCTGTACTTTTTCCAAGACAGATTTGTTCATTCTTCTGGCAGTCCATGGTATATCCAATATTCTTCACCAACACCGTGATTCAAAGGCATCAATTCTTCTTCCGTCTTCCTTATTCATTGTTCAGCTTTCACATGCAAATGAGGAGACCAAAAATAATATGGCGTGGGTCAGGCACACCTTAGTCCTCAAAGTAACATCTTTGCTTTTTAACACTTTAAAGAGGTCTTTTACAGCAGATTTGCCCAATGCAATATGTCATTTGACTTCACTGCTGCTTCTATGGACATCAATTATTGATCCAAGTAAAATGAAATCCTTGACAATTACAATATTTTCTCTTTTTATCATGATGTTTGTCCAGTTCTGAGGATTTTTGTTTTATGTTGAGTTATAACCCATAATGAAGGCTGTAGTCTTTGATCTTCATCAGTAAGTGCTTCAAGTCCTCCTCACTTTCAGCAAGCAAGGTTTTATCATCTGGGTATCACAGGTTGTTAATGAGTCTTCAATCCTGATGCCAAGTTCTTCATATAGTCTGGCTTCTGAGATTGTCTGTTCAGCAAACAGATTGAATAAGCATGGTGAAAGGATACAGCCCTGGTGCACACGTTTTCTGATTTTTAAACCACACAGTATCCTCTTGCTCTGTGCAAATAACTGTCTCTTGATCTACGTACAGGTTCAGCATGAGCACAATTAAGTGCTCTGGAATTCCCATTCTTCACAATGTTGTCCATAATTTGTTATAATCCACACAGCTCAATGCCTTTGCATAGTCAATAAAACTCAGGTAAACATCTTTCCGATATTCTCTGCTTTCAGCCAAGATCCATCTGACATCAGCAATGCTATCCCTTGTTCCACATCCAGCTTGAATTTCTGGCAGTTCCCTGTCAATGTACTGCTGCAACTGTTTTTTGAATTATCTTCAGCAAAATTTTACTTGCATATGATATTAATGATATTGTTCTATAATTTCCACATTCTATTGGATCACCTTTCTTCAGAATGGGCACAAACATGGATCTCTTCCAGTCGGTTGGCCAGGTAGCTGTCTTCCAAATTTCTTGGCACAGATAGGTGAGCACTTCCGTTGCTGCATCTGTTTGTTGAAACATCTCAATTGGTATTCTGCCAATTCCTGGAGCCTTGTTTTTCACCAATGCCTTCAGTGCAACTTGGACTTCTTCCTTCAGTGCCATTGGTTCTTGATCATATGCTATCTCCTGAAATGGTTGAACACTATTACTACGTCTCAAAAACCCCCAATTCATTTTTGTCTTGCCATCTTCATTGCCACTTTGATCCAAGTCTCACCTGTCACTTGGATAACTGCAGTGGCTTCCTAGTTGATCTCTCTACTTCTCACCTTCTGGAACCCATCCAAACAGCTGCCAGTGATTGAGACAAAACACACAGCACCCACAAATTCAGATCACTGATGTCTTCCTCTGAAGCCCTCGGGATAAAGCTCAAATCCATCCCATCATTAACAAGGTCCTACAGAATATGACTCCTGCACACCTCTGCCCTGATCTTCTATCCTTCCTTACCCCCTTAAAGAGGACATTGTCCTCTTTATTCTTGGAGCTTTCCAAGCTCACACCTGCCTCAGTACCTTTGCACAACTGACTGTCCGTTCTGCTCAGGAAGTTATTCTAAGTCTATTGTTCAGACTGTTAATTCTGCTCAGATGTTACTTCTCATAGGTTGTCCCAACCTCCAAATCTAAAGTTGCCAATGAACTCCCACACTGGATTCGGGCACAGAAGCACAAGCTACACTGGATGGTTGGGGTATTACTACTTTGGGGTAGTAATCCTCCAAATTTTCTTTTGATGCTTTATCCCAGAAGGATTAGAAAGCTTCCGGCATATGACAGATTTGCAATAAGGAGGGTGTGATGGTTAATATTATGTGTCAACTTGATTAGGTTATGATTCCCCAGTGGTTTGGCAGACATTGGACTGATTGCTCTTCCATAAGTAATATAACATAATCACCATGTGATCAGCCAATCAGTTGTAAGTGGAGTTTCCTCAGGGGCATGGCCTATATCTATTGTATATGGATGTTCTGGCAAAGCTTGCTTGCTTGCTTGCTCTTGATCCTGCACCTGATTCATCATCATCTGACTTCCAGTTCTTGGGCTGGGAGCCAGTGGCTGCCACCTGACCTGCCGATTTTGGATTCATCAGCCCCTGAAACCTCTTGAGTCAGGACTGCCCTTCGGCCTGGGAGGCTTCCCCCCACCTCCAGGCATGAGCCTGGCTGAGGCAGCAGGATGTGGGGAGGGGCTGGAATTGGGGCTGCCCTCATCCTGAGACCCTTGCCTCAGTATGCCCTCCATGGGCGGTGCTGGCTGCCCGCCTCCGGGGTTTCCTAAGCCAAGGAAGAGGACAGGGCCTGTGAAGATTGCAGTGTCAAAGCTGCACAAGGGAGATTCAGATTCCAAGGAAGATAAACCTACAAAGAAGAAAACTGTCCTTCAGGGATCCAGTGAGGGCACTGGTTTGTCTGCCTTGTTTCCCCAACCTAAAAACCTAACTGTGAAAGAAACTAACAGGTTTCTCCTGCCCCATGCCTTCTCCTGGAAACCCTCAGATGGCTCCTATGACACTTCAAGTCATTGGATCAGTCAGATATATGACCCGAGTGGCAGAGCCACTGGCACAGCAGCCTTGTTCTGGGCCCCACTCAAAATCCGCAGCTTTTTGAGTCACTTGATAAACAGGCTGGAGGAGCACACCCAAATCAGGGATGTGTTGCCTCCAAAAGCTGAAGAGGCCCACCAGGTGTTGTGCCTCCTTTTTTAGTAGCGGGAGGGGGCAGGTGCAATAACTTATCGTTCACTTTAGAAGGAATATCCAGCCATGTCCCACACCACTGGGCCCCTAGAAATTTCCCTGAGGTGGAAGGTGCCTGAATTTTTGCTGGATTAATTTCCCACCCTCTAGCAAGCGAAGGGTGGGAAAAAAGCATCAATTAAGTCCAAAGTCATTGATACTTCTTCCATACTAGATGCAATCAGCATGTCATCAATGTAATGGACCAGTGTGACATCTTGTGGAAGGGAAAGGCAATTGAGGTCCCTGCAGACTAAATTATGACATAGGGTTGGAGAGTTGATATACTCTGAGGTAGGACAGTGAAGATGTATCGCTGGCATAACAAGCTAAAGGCAAACTGCTTCTGGTGGTCCTTCAAAACATGTCTGGAGAAAAAGGCATTAGCCAAATCAATAGCTGCATACTAGGTGCCAGGAGACATATTACTTTGCTCAAGCAACGCAATTACGTCTGGAACAGCAGCTGCAATTGAAGACACCGCCTGGTTAAGTTTTCAATAATCCACTGTCATTCTCCAAGAGCCATCTGTTTTTGGCACAGGCCAAACAGGCAAGTCGAATGGGAATGTGGTGAGAATCACCACCCCTGAATCCTTCAACTCCTTAATGGTGGCAGTAATCGTGACAATCCCTCCCAGGAATGCAGTATTGCTTTTGGTTTATTATTTTCCTAGGTAGGGGTAATTCTAATGGCTTCACTTGCCCTTTCCTATCATTAATAGCCCTTACTCCACATGTCAGGATCCTCCAATGTCTGGGTTCTTCCAGTTGCTGCGTATGTCTATTCCAGTTATGCATTCTGGAACTGGGGAAATCACTATTGGATAGGTTCAGGGACCCGCTGGACCCACTGTGAGATGGACATGAGCCAACACTCCATTAATAACCTGACCTCCATATGCCCCTACTCTGACTGGTGGGCCACAGTGACATTTTGGGTCTCCTGGAATTAGTGTCAGTTCAGAGCCCACCCAGTAAAACCCAGTGCCATTGAGTAGATTCTGACTCATAGCAACCTTATAGGACAGAGTAGAACTGCCCTACAAAGTTTCCAAGGAGCGCCTGGCGGATTCAAACTGCCCACCCTTTGGTGAGCAGCCATAGCGCTTAACCATTACACCACCAGGGTTTCCGGTTCAGAGCCAGTATCCAGTAATTCCCAAAAAGTTTGATTATTTCCTTTTCTCCAGTGAGCAGTCACTCTTATAAAAGCCTGTAGATAGCTTTGGGGGAAGGCTGGGAGAAAGATAAAGAGTATACATTTTTTGTGCCATAGTGGGGTCTTTCCTCCAGGGGACCTGGCCTCCCCTTCATTCAAGGGGTTGTGGGTCTGTAAACTTGCTCCAGTCTGGGAACTGACTGAGGGACCATGACTCTCCGTTCTGGCGATTTGAGTTAGACTGCCATTCGCTTGACCTAGAATTCTGCTTGCACAGATCAAGTAAATATTTAGTAGATTTCCCATCAGTTTCACTCCTAGGGACACCATAATTAAGCATGCAACACCATAAGTCCATACGAGTCAGACTATTCTGATTACTGGTTTGACTCCACCATCCATTATGGTAGCCACGGCCACCTTGTCTTTTTCGACTGAGTGCCGCCACTTGACCCCTACCATCACAAGGTCCGATCAGCCTTGTTGTAGTTAAGTGTCTGAACTCATTTAGGGCAGCTCTCACTATCAAATCTGACTTACATAAACTAGCAATCACAGCAGTCTTCAAGGATGCTGGCGATCTCTTCACAAATTTGTTCCTCCACATTGTGGTAAAAGGTGTGTACTCTGGGCACTCCATGTGTGGGTCTAACTTGATAAATCCACATGAACAGGTAAATTTCCCTAAGCCTTTGTATACCTTCTACATTATACAAAGGCAGATCTGATACTTTAACTTGATTTAGTGTAGGTCATGTAGTAATCCATGCATCAGCGAACCAATCAAATAAACTACTAGCTCCTTTCCTAACTACTCGAGCATCTTATCTTCAGTGGCGCCAAGAGGATGAGGACCTGAAGTTCTGGCTCCAACACAAGGCCACTGAAGCTCATCCATATCCAGTCTCTTCAGGAGTCACTGGGATAAGCTCTCTCAAATTTCAAGTTCCATTTTCTTGCATTGGGCTCATTGAGAATTACTGAAGGATTATAGTTTTGTTTTGTCCTTGTCTGTTTAGTTTTGTCTTGTTTGTTTTCATCCTGGTCTTGAAAGAATTGGTGCCAAATTTTGCGTATGGTATCAGTAGTAGTGTGAAGTTCTAGGCAATTTACTGTCCTAGAAGTTTTTGAGTTTGTGGCCTCTCAGCCTCTATAAGCTACAAAGAAATAAAGGGCACAGGATGACCAGTAAATGCCAATAGGATAGTTGTCAGCTGGAAAGATGGTTAAAGACTCTTGCGACAAGATATACCAGTTGAGGGATTGGGCCAGAAACAACAGACTGCCTTAAAAGACAGTGCCCATGGACTTCAAGAGATTAATACCAAAATAGCTATGATGAGAAAAGTAGTACTCCCAAACAGAATGCCCCTTGACATCCTAACTGCAGCCCAAGGAGGTACCTGTGCCATAGTAAAATCTGATTAATAATAGTAAAATCTGATTGCTGTGTCTATATTCCTGGCAATAGTGATCATATGCAACAGGTAGTATCGCACCTTAACGATCCTGTTCCCTCTTTAAATGAAATTATGAGTAATTGGTTTTCCTATTGGAATAGATTGTGGAAAAAACTGCTACTCTATTTTGAAGTCTTTATATTCCTCATTGTTTCTATTACTATAATTGTAAAATGCTGTTTTGCTTTAGTTCAACTCATTTTATGTATGAAATGCTGTATTTCAGAGCCACTTGATCCTTCACATAAAATTATGGTAGTTTGTTCTTGGGAAGAATGTGTCCATAACTAAGCAAACTCACTGAGGCCTCTCACTTAGGCTCTGACTCATTCCTTCCTGACCAAATGGCTGACCTTTACATTTCAAAGATCTTTAATCTGTAGCTGATCTGATCTACAATCGATCATTAACCCCATATCCGATTCCCCTTTTTCTTGATATTCTTAGTTGGCTACCTACTGAAAGTGGCTCTTGGCTACATTCAATTTTACAAACTGAATTAATTATCTTAATCACTATAATAATTATTACAGGGTTAATCAAATGTTTTATGAAATGTTTTTCAAATGCTTGTACTCACAATGCAACACTACTCGTTATGTAAAAAATCATATATTTTGAAGAAACAGAAATTCCTTAGAGAACAGCTTGGCTCTTCACTTTGGCAATGCCCTTCTCTGCCAAGTATTCCTATTAATTTGGCCCTGCTCTTACACAACCCTTCTTAAAAAAGATCACAGAAGCTGAGGTCCAGCCAGCTATGGCATGGCAAAGAGGTCAGTGGTGGGGCCCATCTATGTGCACGATAGTGACTGGGATCTTAAAGGCTTATCATAGTAAACAGCCACCAATAAACAGATAGGGACTGGCTTCCTTTCATGGGGAATGTCTGAGGTCTAATACCCTATTTAGAATAGGCTGCCATCTAATAAACAGAAGACGTACTCCTTTGTGGGCAAAATGAGACTTGCTCACCTTAGGGATGAGGCTGTACACATAGCAATGTGACAATTTGGTAAGTCCATGCAGAAGAAGCCACTCTTATAATAGTGATCAGCGAATTTCTATAGAAGTTCTTGATCAAAAGGTGGGGCTGTGAAGGAACTTCTTAAAAAATTTGGGTGTTGAACATAAAGAGAGGCTTCTGCCAAAAGAACAGGCTGGACTCTATTTTTGCTGTTCACTGATTATTTCAAGCTGATTTTCAAAAGTCAGCTAGCCAGCATACCTCAGGAAGCCTACAGGCTCTCTTCCTACCCCTTCTTCTCAAAGCCTGCTCCCAAGGAGGACATTCACTCAGGTTGGACCTCAAAATATCCATAGATTAAGCTTTTAAATGACTCAAACTTCACAATTAGCAAGACAATGTTTAAGGGAGCTTGCAGTTGGGTGGTGCCTAGTAAATCATTAAATTGTAAATGTCAATCAATCAGAATTTTTTCCTTGTAAGTTCCCCATTTTCCGTATTTAAAGTCTGAAAAATTCCTTTCGCAGCAGTACTTTGGTGACTTCTCACAAAGTGCTGCCTGATCTAGATCTCTTTGTTCCTTCAATAAACTCTTTGCTTTAATTTTAACAGAAGCTCCACTTTGCTCTTTGACATACCGGTTCAGAAGAAGAGGCACTGAAAGTACTGTAACTATCTTTGGGTCAACTATGCACTCTATGAAGAGTTGGAGGCAAAGGATCCTGAGAGGACAAGCGTATCAAGCCTCTTTGGAACTAGTTCCACACAAAAAGTTCCCATTTGCCAAAATTTGGTTGCTATATGCACAGTTTGAAATAAGACAGAAAATTTTTACCATTTGCTCAAAGACCTTTGGGAATTTCCATAGGCCAACGTCCAAAGAACAAGTTATTTGAAGGCTATGTAGAATTAGAGTTACATCTTCGAGAATTTGACAGATGTCTGAAGCTTTATGCAAAGTTCCTGGAGCTTGGACCTGAAAATTGTACGTCTTGGATTAGATTTGCAGAATTAGAGGCGATCCTTGGTGACATCAAGTGAGCCCGGGGCCATCTATGAGTTGGCCATCAGCCAGCCTCACCTGTACACGCCAGAGGAGCTTTGGAAATCATATATTGATTTTGAAATTGAGCAGGAAGAAATAAAGAACACCAAATCTTTACCAACAATTGCTTCAACAGACACAGCATGTCAAGGTATGAATTAGTTTTGCTCAGTTTAAGTTGTCTTCAGGGAAAGAAGGAAGTTTGGCTGAGTGGAGACAAATTTATGAAGAGGGTAACAAAACCATGAGCAACTGTGAAGAAAAGGAAGAAAGGCTTATGTTGATAGAATCTTGGAGAAGCTTTGAAGATGAATTTAGAGCCATATCTGGTAAGGAGAGAGTAGACAAACACATGCCAGAGAAAGTCAGAAAGAGAAGAAACATCCAGGTTGATGATGGGTCTGATGCAGGCTGAGAAGAATACTCTGATTACATCTTTCCAGGAAATGTTGCCAACCAACCCAACCTTGAGCTCTTGGCTTTGGCCAAACTTCAGAAGGAACAGCAGCAGGAAAAGGAGGCTGTTAACCGAGATCCAGATTAGGACATTGATGAGAGAAAATCCTGACTTTTTTTTCACATTGATAAATGCTTTGTTTTTATGAATTAATACTATATGGAGAAAGAAAAAGACTGATGACTGCTCCAATAGAAAGATCTATAGAAGCACAGAAAATCAGTACTCCTGTCCTGGAACTTAATCTGTGAAAGCAAAAAGGAGTGTGTTAACAGCGTTTGGGAGGATATTTTTAAATATATTACCAAAAATCACTTCAGGTTTCGGTTTAAATCAAAATTCAGTCCTTTCATCTTGTATATTTGACAGACTTTATGTAATATTTACTTACCAATATGCCACATTCTTGATTGTATACGAGCAACCATAACAGTGTGCTAAGTCCCTGTAGGTACTCAATGAAGAAAACTGGAAACAAAACAAAACAAAAAGCACTAACATCTAGGTAGAAAATCCATTTCACAGAATTGGGACACTTTTCCTACTAGAAGCATATATGAGTTCTTTTTTTTTTTTTTCTTAGACATTTAGTACTGATTACTGAAATTACATAAAGTGGAGACTGGCCCCAGAGCATGTGTGTTCCTCACAACTTTGTAAGTCAAGTGCAAATGGCAGGGGGCAGAATAGGTCTCAAATCTGAGTCAGTGTTATGGATCCATGATCATCAATCCTGGGCCTAAAGCTTAACATCCTCAGGGCTACCATTTGGAAACAGGGGCACCGGCTGAGTGCCAAATATTGTTTACAGTTTGCCCCAGCTGACAAGGTAGTCCCTCCCTTTACAGAACTCAGTCCAGTTGGGGAGAAGGGTTGCTAGACATAGAAGCCAAGACAGCCTATGAAGCGAACACATGTGGTACCCAATACTTAGCCTCATCCTCTCCCAATTTCAGCTGCAGCGGGATGGGATGGGTAGCTGCAGGCAAGGACAGCATCTTGCCCCAAAGCATAGCTTCACTTTCTGCCCAAGGTCTCCTTGCACACCATGGATACAACATGGGTAACTTGGAAGTGGAGGGGAGTTTATAACTCCAAATTCAACTCTCAACCAAGTCAAGAAGGGAGCCCCCTTACAGCTCCAGTTCCACTGGGATTGCAAACATCCTTCCCGTCTCTAGCTCAAACAATTTCCCTGTGGCTCTTTCTTCTCCCTCCAGGTCAGAAAGGGTTGAGATCACTTCTCAATCCTGCGCTTAAGGTCCAGAACATCTCAAGACACAGAAAGCCTAAGCAGACCTCACAAGACAGAAAACATCTTCGTTTAGAATAAAGAAGGATTCCTCTTCTTCTCCCTCCCCTCAAATAGACCAGCCTGCTAGGAAATACAGTGCCGCACATCTAGAAAAAGTCCTTTTAACTCGGCTTTGATTCCCATCTTCCCCTCCCATTGGTAGGCTGCCTTCCCTCCATTGGCCGGCTGCCTTTCTCTCTCATTGGTTGGCTACCTTCCCCTCCCATTGGTCGGTTGCCTTCCCCGCCCATCTGCCGGCTACCTTCCCCTCCCATTGGTCAGCTGCCTTCCCCTCTCATTGGTCGGCTACTTTCCCCTCCCATTGGTCGGCTGCCTTCCCCGCCCATTGGCCCTTAGCCTTCATCCCAAATCCCTTCCACCTGGGCCCAGGGAACTGCTTTTGGGAGTATTTAATTCCAGGTGCTTTTTTGAGTATCATGACCATAACGTCCCAGTTTACGCCTGTTGTCTTGGTACAATTATTAATGACGCCGCCTTCCACTTTCAAATGTGTCCCTGTTTTGACAAGAAATGGCCCTGTTTGTAAAACAAGGTGTGTGTCCTTCAGTATCCAGCCTGAGCCTTGCAGAAAGTCTCTGGCAGCAGGGGGTCAGCATCAAGGACAAGATCATTGGCAGCTGTGAGAAAGAGAGCATGCGAGCATTGCTGGGATTGCCCAAGCTCCTGCACATAAGCCAGAGCTGGGCTTTTGGCTTCCCAAACCTGGTCAGGCCCCACATAACGTAAGCAGACCCATCTTACCCTCCAGCCTCTTTCCTACCACCTCCCCTACCGCAGTCACCAGTACCAGGGACAGATTAACTGGTAAGCGCGGTGTGCACCAGTTTACAGTAAGCGAGGTACACACGGGCTTAATTTTGCTTACTTACTAACCTGTAGTGCACAGTTTCACCTGGGTTTGTGCACTACAGGTTAGTAAGTACACACAATTAAGTACGGTGAAACCCAAGTTTTGTGAAACCCTGGTTTGGCAAAAGCCAGGTGAAATTGTGCACTACAGATTAGCAAATAAGCACAATTAAGCTTGTGTGTGCCTTGCTTATTGGGTAATCAGTTCCTGACCACCACCTCCAGACAGCCTGGACACCTCTTTCAGTTCCTTTAATTTAGGATGCTCTCTTGATAGCTTGAGGTAGGTTCTTCATCTGTACTTTTATTTAAATACTTCTTTAACTGTTTATATTTTAATCCATACTACTGTAACCAGGGATTCTGGAACCAAACTGCCCTGAATCCAAGTCCCAGCTCCGCCACTGACTACCTGTGAACACTGAGGAAGTTAGTTTGCCTTTCCTTGCCTCAGTTTCCCCATCTGAAAACAGAGCTGATAATAGCACCTACCACCTAGAAGGTTAAATGCTTTAATATTTGTAAGTCTTTAGAATACTGTATGGAATATAATAAGTGCTATGAAGGTGAATGTAGCTTAAAAATAAGAGAACAGGGAAGATAAATAGAACTGATACTTAAATCCCTTCTATCAGCAGACTCATTAGTGCTTTAATTTACTTTGTGCATGGTGAATGCGCTTGCTGCTAACTGAAAGGTTGGAGGTTCGAGCCCACCCAGAAGCACCTCAGAAGAAAGGCCTGGCAACCTGTGTCTGAAAAATCAGCCATCAAGAACCCTACAGAGCACAGTTCTACTCTGACACACATGGGGTTGCCGCGGGTCGGAATGAACATCGATGGTTTTTGGTTTTGCTTGTTAATACACCTTTGAGGAATTACTGTTATTCACATCCCCATGTTACAGATGAAAAGACAAATGTAGAGGTTCATTAACATGCATAAGATCACCCAACAAGAAAGTGACAGGTTTGGACTTGAACTTGGGTCTAGCTGGTTCCAAACCCCATACTCCTACTGCACCACCAAGCATGCCATCTTATTTGTACTAAACTTAAAACTCCTGAGTTGCAAGGGTATCTCCTAGTTCCGGCGCACAGGAATTTGTAGAAGTCCAAGTTTCCCCTATTTATAACCTCCCTGATTGTGCATCCTTTGATCACAACGCCCCTGCGGTCTTCCTATTTCTAGACTGAAGAGGCGATGCGATACAGCTAATGAGCCTTCTGTTTGGGCAGCGTTTCTTGGCTTCAGATCCTTTTCAGAAGTACGCAGGGCAGAAAATCACAAAGAGTCCTCATTTGATTGCTCTCATGGTTAATAATAATTCAACAAATTCAATTGACCTTGGGAAAATTCCAAGTCTAGCTGGATACATAATACAGTTGAACCTTCAAAAGCTGAAACCTGTATAAGGTGGAAACCTGCCAGAGAAGGAAAACTCACTCAGTGTTTATGAGGTAGGATTCTTAATAGAGATAGAAAAGTAGTAAGCACCCCGTCAGAGGCAGAAAATTTGTGAGATCCAGAAAAAGAAGGCAGTCCCGTTGAGTTCCGGCTTTCAGAGGTTTCACTGTGGTTATAACAAGGGAGTTGCTAAAATTTCAGTTCCCCAAGTGCAGGGACTTTTGTCTGTTGTCTTTACTGTGCCCTAGTGCCTAGAACACTGCCCGGCACATAGTAGGTGTTCAGTAAATACTTCTGGAATGACAGTGAATGAATGCATGGCTGAATGAATGCATGGCTGAATGAATGAGCCGGGAATGAAGGAAACAGTGTCACAGAATGGTTAGAAAAATCAGCTTTGACACTAGACAGATGTAGATTCAAATTCTAGCTCCATTGTCATTTTTCTGAAACCATCCCAGTTTTAGCCCTAGACAGTCTGGTGTCCCAGGAAACCCCTAGTCTGGGTAAGCCAGGAAAGTTGAGCACTTTATCTACCCATCTATCATGAGATGCATGACTTTGCATAATCTCCTCAACTTCTCTGAGCCTCAGTTTCCTCAGCTGTAAAATGGGGATAACAATATTATGTAGCAGTGGGTAGGGTTACATATGTGGATTAAGTAAGATAATATGTATCGAGTACCAAGATGCTTAGCAATGTTGTTGTGGTTATTCGCTGCCATCAAGTTGACCCCTGACTCATGGCGACCCCATGCACAATGGAACGAAATGCTTCCTGGTCCCGCACCAATCCCATGATCAGTTGGGGAATGGAGAGCTGTGATCTATAGTGTTTTCAATGGCTCATTTTCAAAAATAGATCACCAGGCCTTTCTTCATAGTCTTTCTTAAACTGGAAGCTCTGCTGAAACCTGTTCAGCATCAGAGCAACAGGCCACCGGCAGATGGTTGATGGCTATGCGTAAGGTGAATTGCCTGGGAATTGAACTCAGGTCTCCTGCATGGAAGGCAAGAGTTCTACCATTGAATCACCACTACCCCCGTGCTTAACAACAGTAAGTACTAATTAATGGTAGCTCTTACTATTTCCTCCACTTCTATTAGGCTTCTGGATCTTGAAAACACATCCTTTTCCTGATATATGCTGCTGACCCCATTAAATTCAGTTCTTGGTTTCATGGGGGCAGAGGGTGATTCACGTAAGGGCCAAAAACATGGAGAACAGTGTCTCTTGGACATTTTCCCTTGCAGAGAAGTGGTCTCCCCCCCGCCCCGCCTCCCCCCAGCTGCTTTTTTAGCAATCATATCTGGCCGCTCCGTGCTGATTTCCAACAGATGTTCCTCTAATGAACCACACCATAATCTCAGGGCCTTAATATAGTGCCGGGGTGTGATAAGTTCGAAATGGCTGTCATCATTGACCGCGAGGATGGTCTGGTCATTGTTTGGAACTGTCTTCCTCTGATTGTTATGTGAAGGGGAATTTAGTTTCTTCCATCACCTCTTTGCCCCGCACACCCGCCCCCACTACCCTGGGCCCCAGTTCCTGCCCAAATCAAAAGTCTGCCTCAGAACCTTTTAGAAAGTGCTTAGGTCTGGGAAGCAGACTATGATGAGGGGACAAAAGAGGGGGAGGCTGGGAGGAAATGGTGGTTCAGACTCGGCCTGGAATCAATATTTTTCTAGCTAGAGCCACTGGCTCCCAGAGGAGGAGCGGGCTCCCGGGAACCTGGGGCAGATGTTCCCTTAGCAGGAGTCACCCTGGAAGGCAGCTGGAGACCAGCAGGGAGCATCCATTTACAAATGCCTTGGGGGCGGAAAGAGGAGCAGGGAGAGGCCTGGATGGGGAGATGTTTCTAGTCCCTGTCTGACTGTGTCTCATTTGTCTGAGTGGCCTTGTAGCCCCAGGTGGGGCTCAAGACAGGTGGAAGACCTCAGCAGTTTGGTCCCAGGAGACTTCAGGCCAACGAACCTTCCTGAGGGTTCTGTATATACCAGGCACTGTACCAGGCACTGGGCACAAAAAGTTACCTACAACACAGACCCTGTCCTGAGGGCATAGCAGTAAACAGGTCACTGATGGAAATCAGAAACCCCCACCCTCTGACTTGCCTGTTTAGTTTTTGAGATTACATCAGTCAGTAGCAAGAAGGTGGAGGCTATTTGTCGGAATACATTATTTTTGCTTTGAAGAATGATAATTCTTATTGGTATTGAATAATCACAAAACGGTTTGGGCTTGGCTATTAACCTAAAGGTTGGTGGCTGGAACCCACCCAGTGGCACCGTGGAAGAAAGGCCTGGAGGTACGCTTCCGTAAAGATTATGGCCAAGAAAACCCTATGGAGCACAGGTCTACTCTGTAACACATGGAGTCACCATGAGTCAGAATCGAGGTTTTATGGAATAATAATCAGTATTATAACTGTAATAATTATTATGTAAGCATAATGATTATTATTAGATTATTATTATTAATGTTCATTTATTATTATTATAAATAATAGCAAACATTTCTGAGTTCTTACCCAGAGTCAGGCACTAGCCTAAATGTTTCATGTACACCATCTTACTTAATTCTCACAACAACCTTGTGAGGTAGATGTTTTCTTCCCCACTTCGTAGGTCACTGAGGCCCAGAGAGGTTAAATCACTTGACCAAGGTCATGCAGCCTATGAGTGGTCAAGGTAGGATTTGAACTTGAAACCACCTGACTCCAAAACCTAATTTTAACCACTCTGCTAAAGTATACATTCAAACTCTGCCTATTCAAAAAAAAAAAAAAGAAATTTAATCTCTCTCCTTATACTACACTTAAAAATCTCTAGTTAGCTCCATGCTTTAATATAGGAACAGAGCTGGGTTTTTCATCATATAATCAGAGCAACAGAGAGAACCCAAAGAATCCATTGCATAGAGATTTCTCATTTTATAGGAATTAACCTATGATCCCTGGCCTTTCTGCCCACAATAAGCTCTTCGATCCTCTGATATTCACTTGGGGGAAATTTAATCCATATAGAAATCACACTGTACAACAACCAAACCTATAGAAAAGACCTTAAAATTCTGCCTGTATGGAAATACCATTGCTATCCCCCGTATTTGAAGAGGACGGGAGGAAAGTTAAAAACCAAATGCAGCAATAAGAAGAGAGAACATAAATAACCCTTACCCCATATATCCAATGAATTAGTCCAGGGGTCAGCAAACTTCTTCTGCAAAGGACCAGAGAATAAATATCTTAGGCTCGGTGAGGCTACAGTCTCTGTTGTAACTATTCAGCACTGCCAGCGTAGCACAAAAGCAGCTATAGACAATACGTAAACAAATGAGAGTGATGTTCCAATAAAACTTTATTTATAAAAACAATCAAGTGAGAGGGAGGGCTGAATTAGTTGGTAACATACAGCTGGGAGGTTCGAACCCAATGGTCCTACCCTGCAAACTTCAACACAATATCAAAATAAATAATCCCAATAAATAGTATTAATTGAACACTTTCTAAGTGCCTGGTTCTTTATGTGTGTTATCTCCTTGAATGCACACAGGCTTTATGATGTGGCCATTATCACTGGCATTTCCAGTTCTAGAACAGTGCCTGCCACCTAGTGACTCAGGCACTCCTGGATGAATGAACAAATTCCCATTTTAAGGAAGAGGGGGCAGAGACTCAGAATGTTTCATCATTTGCGCCAAGTTATTGAGCTCATAGTAAGTGCTCCATAAATGTTAGCTCCCAACAAGGGAGAATAAAAAAAACCAAAGACACAAGGGAAAGCTGAGTCCAAAGGACTAATGGACCACAACTACCACAGCCCGCACCAGACTGAGTCCAGGACAACTAGATGGTGCCCGGCTACCACCACTGACTGCTCTGACGGGGATCACGATAGAGGGTCCCAGACAGAGCTGGAGAAAAATGTAGAATGAAATTCTAACTCACAAAAAAAGACCAGACTTACTGGTCTGACAGAGACTGGAGAAACCCACAGAGTATGGCCTCCGGGCACCCTTATAGCTCAGTACTGAAGTTGCTCCTGAGGTTCACCCTTCAGCCAAAGATTAGACAGGGCCATAGAACAAAATGAGACCAAAGGAGCACACCAGCCCAGGGGCAAGGATGAGAAGGTAGGCAAGGACAGGAAAGCTGGTAATGGGGAACCCAAGGCTGAGAAGGGGAGAGTGTTGACATGTTTTGGGTTGACAATCAATGCCACAAAACAATGTGTATTAATTGTTTAATGAGAAAATAGTTTGCTCTGTAAACCTTCATCTAAAGTACAATAAAAAAAAAAAAATGTTAGCACCAAGACAGTGAGAATTTGAACCCAGGCAATCTGACTCCAGAACCTGCCCATCACTTTTATGGGGAAGGGTTTTCCCACTGCCACCTGCTCCTCCTAGACGTTGCCAGCATCCTGTTGTGCTTAGTTGCCACTGAGCCCATTCCAACTCAGGGCGATCCCATGTGTGCAGAGCAGAGCTGCACCGCAGGTTTTGAAGGCTATGAGCTTTCAGAAGCAGATCGCCAGGCCTGTCTTCCGAGGCAGGCTCAAACCGCCAACCTTACGACTAGTAGTTGAGTGCCTAACCGTTTGTGCCACCCAGTGCCCCCTAGTCTTTGTCTTTATGGATCATGTTTCTGGAAGGACCCCCTCCTTTTGGTAAAACCACAGTGCTCAGCTTTCCTGGCCTCTCCTGATTCCCTCTTCCTCTCTGAATCTCAGCTTTATCTGAACAGCCACTCCGGCACTTCAGAGCCCTGCCCTTGTGTGGTCTGGCAAAGCTCCCAAGGGGACATGAGACAGGAGAAGAACCTGAGAAGCTGAATGGGTGTGGAGGGCGGGGCACGGTGTTGAGGAGGGCAGTGTTAGACAGAGGTCTAGTTCTCCAACTCTGGAGTCTTCCAGACCTGGGGTAAGATCAAGGTCCTAGCCGTGGGACCTTGGGCCCCGTATTTAGCCTCTCTAAGGCTCAGTTTAAGGAGCCCTGCTAGCGCAGTGGTTAAGCCCTCGGCTGCTAACCTAAATCTTGGCAGTTCAAACCTACCAACAGCTCGGTAGGAGAAAGATGTGGCAGTCTGCTTCCATAAAGAGTACAGCCTTGGAAACCCTATGGGGCAGCTCTACTCTGTCACATGGGGCAGCTAGGTATCAAAATCGGCTTGACAACAACAGGCTTGGTTTTTTTGGTTTGTTTTTTATGCCTCAGTTTGGAGTTCCTGGGTGGTGCAGAAGGTTAACATTCTTTACTGCTAACTAAAAGGCTGGTGCTTGAGTCCGCTCAGAGGTGACTCGGCAGGAAGGCCTGCAATCTATGTCTGAAAAATCAGCCACTGAAAACCCTGTGGGGCAATCCTACTCTGACACACATGGGGTCACCATGAATTGGAATCGATTCAATGGGAGCTAGTTTAACTGGTTAAGCCTCAGTTTTCTTGTCTATAAAATAGAGACAATATATATATTTTTTTATTGTCCAGGTTAAGATGTAATGAAACAATTCAACTACAGTAATTAGTACAGTGTCTGGCACATAGTGAGGGATCAAGAAATGTTGGTTCTTATTATTTCGCTGTGAAGCCACTGGGTATGTTGGAGGAAAGCAAGCAGACCTTTGTGGGATTTATGTTGGGAGGCAATGGGGAAATATGTTCAGAAAGGGTTATATTGGGATTAAACTATCAAAAAAAAAAAAAACCCAAACCCATTACTGTCAAGTCAACTCCTATTCGTAGCGACCCTACAGGGCAGAGTAGAACTGCCCCGTAGGGTTTCCAAGGCTTTAATCTTTATGCAAGCTAACTGCCACATCTTTTCTCCCATGGAGCGGCTGGTGGGTTCTAACCACTGACCTTTCAGTTAGCAGCCAAGCACTTAACCACTGCCCCACCAAAGCTCCTTGGGATAAATTATAAAAAAACAAACAAACCAAACTTGTTGCCTTGAGTTGATTCCTACTCACAGTGACCCTACAGGACAGAGTAGAACTTCTCCATACGGTTTCCAAAGAGTGGCTGGTGGATTTAAACTGCCGACTTTCTGGTTAGCAGCTGAGGTCTTAACCACTGCTCCACCAGGGCTTCAGAGATAAACTGTAAAACTTAAAGGAGTGATTCTCAGAAAATTCAAGTATAGCAAAATCAGCTTCACCCAGGGGCTTATAAAATGCAGATTCCTGGGCCCCGAGTGTTCTATTCATTAGATCTGGGTTGGAGCCCCAGAATCTACATTTTCAGCAAGTGCCCCAGTGATTCTGACGCGCAGGTAAGTCCGCTATGTCCATGGGACACAGTTTGAACGTTCGGCTAGGACATTTGGATATGCCCACATGAAGGCAGTGGGGAGCTGAAGGGCTGTCCCCAGGGGATGGAAGGATAAACACCACGTTTGCATGACGCACCTGCAGAGGCGTGAAGAGGGATGGGGGGTGAGGGGAAGAAGGTAATTCAGAGGCTTTTTTATGATAGCCCAGGCATGAGTCACCAGTGTTTATACCCCCTTGCCAGAGGACTCCATGTCACCGAGACAGGCAGGACATCCTTACGATCTTAATTCAAAATGCCTCTTCTCCGTTCCCGAGCAGCTTTGATTGACATTAATCATGACAGCAGTGGCCATTACCAAGCATCCGGTCTGCGTCTGCCATGTACATCGTCCTCTTTAATTCTCCCAACAGTCCTGTTGCCTATCTGCATGGTAGCCTCCACTACTATCCCGAGAGGCTCAGAGAGGTGAAGTCACTTTCCCAAAGTCACACAGACAGGAAAAGACAAAGCTGGGGGTTGAACCTGGTTCCATCTGAACTCAAAGGTAAATCATCATTTATTCTGTTCCTCAAACCTTAAAAAACTTGTCCCAGCCTCGGGGTCCCTGCACTTGCTATTCCCTCTGTTGGAGTGCTTCCCTGTCCCCATATCTTTGCATGGCTGGCTTTTTCTTATTGTTCAAGTTTCACTTTAAACACCACCTCAGTGAGGCCCTCACTGACTACCTAATCTCAGGTAGGTCCTTCCTCCTCTTATTGTATTTTCCCTTATAGCAGTTACATTCAAAGCCCATTGCCGTCAAGTCGATTTCGACTCATAGCAACCTTGCAGGACAGAGTAGCGCTGCCCCATAGTGTTTCCAAGGCTGTAATCTCTATGCAAGCCAACTGCCACATCTTTGTCCTGAGGAGCAGCTGGTGGGTTCAAACCACAGACCTTTCAGTTAGCAGCTGAGTACTTAATCATTGAGCTACCAGGGCTCCTTATATAGCAGTTATCACTCTTGAAATTATTATGTTGATTGATTTGCTTATTATGTGTCTTCTCCTCACCCCTCACCAACATGTAATTTCCCTGAGAGCAAGGACCTGTCCATCTGATTGAACGCTGTGTTCCTATTCCCTGGCACATAGTAGGCATTTGATATTTACTGGGTGATTGATAAGAAAACTCAGACCCAGAGTGGTTAAGCCACTTACTTAAGGCCACACAGCCAAGTGGCAAAGCCAGAATTTGAACACAGATCTGTCTTGTTCCAAACTCTACACTCTTTCTCTTACTCCAAGTTGCCTACCTGGTGCAATAATGAAAGCTTCACAGGCAGACATAAGATCACAACCCTAACTCTGTCGTCATTCAGGAAGGTTGTATCTCCTGGCTCATCCCAAAGACAGGTTGGGATGGCTTGCATCCTCATTGGCCATGTGGCTTTTCCTTGTAACAGACACCTCTCCTCACCAGGCATAAATGAGGGCCAAGCAGCCTCAGCTTGTAAATGGCCTTGGCTTCTGGTCCATAGCAACAAGGAAGGAAGCGGAGGCTCATGCTTTGAAATTGGAGTGGCTGGAGTTTGCGGCTGCCAAGGAGCGGTAAACTGCAGAGAGCTCTGGAAAACTGTGAGTGTTGTTTAGCTTTGTGGTGCCCAAATTTCAATTGGCCATGGCAGCGGAGGTATCAGTGAAATACCCAAGAGGCGTTTGGTGTCAGGTGCCCTGAGTGGGTGGGGGATTCTGATGGGATTTCTTCTGGTGCAAGGAGGACTGGTGAGCCCTGGGCATCTCATGCTGGTTGTTCTTGGTGTGCTCCTCCAGAGACATTCTCCACCTTGATCTGCACTGTTGTGTGCCCAGGAGGCTCCCCTGCATGGACTGCCTCACCTGGGGCTCCCTCGCCCTCTGGCTTCCAGTTGGGTTCAGCCAATGGCAGATACCTGCAGGAGACTCTGCGTCCAGGAAGCTCACCTGTATGGACTGGGTCACCTGGGGCTTCCTTGCCCTCTGGCTTCCAGTTGGGCTCAGCCAATGGCAGATGCCAGCAGTAGATCAAAGGCCAGGAGAAGAGAGAGGTTGGGGTATTTCTCCCCCATGACGTTCCCTCTCTACCATTCTGCCTTCCACAATGGTACAGCTCCTGTTGGGCAGTTCCTCTTGCTCAGTGAGATCGCTCACTGGGCTCTGACTACCATTTCCTTTCCTTGTTCCTTCAGTCTAGGGGTGCCAACAGTTTCCCACTGTGGCTAGTCTCTGGTGCTTCTATATCCATTGTCGGCTGTCTTACCCTGCCCATAAGAGGGCCCTTCCTTATGCTTCCTCCAGTTAAACCCTTTGGGCATGCCATCTCTTTCCTGCTGGGACCCTGATGGGGGTATTCCAACATGCAGAATGTGAGAAGTAGCTACTCAGGCAACCCCCTTTAGACTCATGTTTCTCCCTAGCACTTATGCCCATATACTCCCTGTGGCCATTTGGAAATACTTGTCAAAATTACAATTGCATATACCCTTGGGCCCAGCAATTACACCATCAGAAACTTACCCTGTAGATTTTATCTGCACATACACTTGGTGAGGTGTGTGAAAGATCAGAAATAACCCAAATGGCCACCAATGGGTGACTGGTGGATGCATAAATGGAAAACGATGCTGCTATAAAAAAAAAAGTGGACATTCTTTATGTACTGCCATGGAAATATACCCAAGACAATTAAGTGGAAAAAGCAACATACAGAAAAATGAGTCAAACTGACCACTTTTGTGTAAAAAGGGAGGGAAATGACAGTTTATATGTATATTTGCTTACACGTGCATAAGGGAACTCTAGAAGAAAATATATGAAACTATGAATGGAGGTGACATGGGGGATGGAGGTGGGAATTGGGTAGATGAAGGACAAGAATATGAGGAAGGTGTTTTTTATTCTATACTGTATGGGGTATGAACAATACGATTGTATCAAAAAACTAAATAAAAATGAAAGAGAGAATGAGAGAAAAAGGAGAAGAGGAGAGAGCGAGAAACACATCTGGATTCACGCTGGCCAGGTCATCTTAGTCAAGTTGCTTATTTTCTTTGAAAGGACTGCAAGAGAATAGGATGGGGAGAAAATGTAAGCTGGCTACAATATTTTTTGGGGGGAACAGAGTGGAGAGGGAGAGGTAGAGAGGGAGAGAGAAGAGAGAATCTTCCAAGTGGTTTGAAATGAAGTTAGTCACATAAGGTCGCAGAAATCTAAACTTGTATTTATTTTTAATTGAAGAAAAGTGCTTAAGCGCTACGGCTGCTAACCAAAAGGTTGGCAGTTCAAATCCACCAGGGGCTTCTTGGAGATCCTATGGGCAGCTCTACTCTGTCCTATAGGGTTGCTTTTGTATGAGTCCGACTTGACAGCAACGGGTTTGGTTTTGTTTTTTGGTTGAGTTGGCTGTGACTATGACGAACTTATATACAACAGAAAGAAACATTGCCTGGTCCTCCACCATCTTCATGATCGCTGGTTAGCAGCTGATGTTTTAAGAAGACGAGCTGGACTTTCTAATTCTGCTTCTCTTTTACAGGTTTGCTGTGTGATTTGGGGAAATAGTTTCAACCTCTGGTTAACAAAATTTCCCCATTCGTGAGATGGGAAGAAAACTTTCCAAAAAATGTTTTCTGCTTGGCAACGATTTTTGCAATGCTCTGTCGACAATTCCAATCATTTCCACAGTATAACATAAGCAATCAGATGGCCTATTCCTTTGAAACACAGTAGACTCTTTAGAAGTACAGAAAAGCATAAAGGCATAAAGCCAAAATCAAATAAATTCAACTCTTTAATGTGGCCAAATTTTAACATCGTGATGTGTAGAACTGCATAATCTTTCCATGTGGTTACACTTTTATTAAAAAGTACAATCCAATTCTATTTTAAAGCCTGCTTTTGTGATTTAAGGAGTCCTTGAGTGGCTCAACGGCTAAGTGCTTGGCTACTAACCGAATGGCTGGTGGTTCAAATCTACCCAGAGGTGCCTCAGAAGAAAGGGCTGGCAAGCTACTTCTAGAAGACCACAGCCATTGACCACAGCCATGAAGCATAGTTCTACTCCGAGACACATGGGGTCGCATGAGTTGGAGTTGACTCAATGGCAATTTTTTTTTAACAATATTTCATGAAAATGTGTTGTTATTAATTATTCTTCTGCAATACACTTTTAAATAACTACTTAGGACTTCATCTTATCAAGGTACCATGGCTTCTTAGCCAGTCCCCCACACTTGGTATTAGTTATTTTCAGTTCTCACCATCATAAAATAAGCTGCCAGGAGCATCTTTCACATGCCATTGTACGCACATCCTTGCTAATGTCCTTTGATTAAATTCGTGGGTACTGAGTTTTTGGTCAAATATATGGCAGTTTTGTGGCTCTTGCCGTAACAGACCAAATCGTAACCTCCAGAAGGGTTATAACAATTTGATTGCCTCACTGTGGCCTTTTCAAAGGCATCATTAGGGACTTTTGCTCTGTTTGGGTTCATCAAATGAGCGGAGGTTACATTTTTCCTAATTGGAAAAGATTTGGCCAGGAGGATGACCTAACCGATGGTCACTAATAACCCCTTTGATCTGCCCCCAGGAAATGTCAAAACATGTTTGCCCCCTTCCCTCTGAAGGCACTTGGAATTCATGGTCAAATGAGCAGCCCTCTCCGACCGGCCATCACTGACCCTTGCACACAGTAAGGACTGTCCTGGGATGCCCTGTGGAGCCAGAGAGCCTGGGCTCCTGAGGCTGGTTGTGGCATGTAGGCTGCACCTGACCACACAGGCTTCAGGTGCCCTCCACCCACAGGTGCCAGCGATAATACAATCATTGACATTACAGCCTTATTGAATAAGGCACGTCAGAGCTATTAGGCATAGTAACATTAACAAAAAATTACATTTTAGGTTAGGTTCTCTAGAAGTGGAGCCTGCAATGGAGATTTTTTTTACTTGATGGCAGTGGGTTCTGGGTTATATATGTATATATATATATATGTGTGTGTATATATATATATATATATAAAGAAGCCCTGGTGGCACAACGGTTAAGCACTCAGCTGCTAACTGAAAGGTTGGTGGTTCTAATTTACCCGGCAGCTCCGAGGGAGAAAGACCTGGCAGTTAGCTTCCATAAAGATTTCAAACCCACTGCCACCGAGTCAGTTTCAACTCCTAGAGACCCTATAGGACAGAGTAAAGCAGAATGCCACATCTTTTCTCCTGTGGAGTTGCTGGTGGGTTTGAACCTCCAACGTTTTGGTTAGCAGCTAAGTGCTTAACCACTGTGTCACCATGGCTTCTTCTGGTAAAGATCGCAGCCTAGAAAACCCTATGGGGCAGTTCTACTCTGTTATATGGGGTCGCTATGAGTCCAAACTGACTCGATGGCACCTAACAACAATAACAAATCAATCAATCAATCCCTGTGGGATCAGGATAAGGCTAGACTCCAGTTAAACCTCATCTTCATTTGGATTCTGCCCCACCATCAGTGTTGGACTTGCTCTTCCTCAGTTTCTGCCTCCCACCCTGCCTCTCCTCTCCTTGCTTGTCTCTGATGGAAACTGGGCAGTAGCCCCATCTAACCCATGCCCCGAAGAAACACAGGTGTGGACCCCAGCCAAGGGCTCTCCGCTTCACTTTTAGGGGTCCAGGCCATTCCTTCATGGCTCTGTCCCCTCTTCCTGCCTCTCTCATGCACCAGCTCCTTGACCCCGCTAGCCTGCAAACCCAAGCAGATCACCATGGGCAGATGGGGGTGAGGGATGAGGAGCTGGGAACCCCAGGACTGTGGCGGGGATGGGAGTTTGCTTGGAACTCAGTAGTAACTGGTGCCCCAAATGATGAGGTGTAGGGTAATGCAATTCAGTTATATGCATCCCGTCCCTAATGGAGTCAGCTTTGCTCTTCCCCGAAGCATGCTGGGGATGAATTCGGGATGGACTCAGGCTAAGGTACAATGCCGGGAGTGGCATGACAGGGTCAGCGGCCAAGGCCGAAGAATGCCTTAGCAACAAGAAGGAAAACATCTGGGCCTGGACGTGAAGTCCCCGGGAACACTGACTGCCCAAGGATGTGGGAGAAAACAATAAGCCTTGGTCCCAGCTAGAATGGTATATGAGTTTGGATCCCTTGTTAGGCGGTTGCAGAAAATACTCCAGCCAGCCGCCACTGGAGAGCAGCTGCTTGCCGGTGTCAGTAAGTCTCCCTGAACACAGGAATCTGGAAAGGGCTACGTGTCAGTTCTTCGGATTATCTACTAGGACGCACAGCGAGATTTTTCCTTGCTGGGGCTGTCCCGGACATGCCTCCTAGGCAGTGTCGAATTACCCAATTAGCAAGATAAGCAAGGGCTTACTTGTGCTTACTTACTAACCTGTAGTGAACAATTAATTTCACATTTTTTCTACCACATCAAAGATTCTGCTTCTAGGTATGGCTGGCGTCTGTCTCTCCCCCAACCCCACAGCACCTTCCTACAGAATCAAAGCTTTTTTTGAAATTTACAGTCCCTGACAGGAACAAAGTACCCAGTAAGCTAGGTAAGCACAGGCTTACTTGTGCTTACTAATCTGTAGTGAACAGTTTCATGTTTTTCACCACAGATTAGGAAGTAAGCACAAGTAAGCCTACGCTTACCTTGCTTATTGGGTAATACACCCCTGCTTCCAGGTACAGAAACCCTTGGAAGGCCCAAAAGGGAAATAACTAAGCAACAGTCACCTAGGAGAAATCAGGGGCAGCAGTGGACTTTAGTCTCTGCTCTCTAGCCCCGGGCTCCTTTAACTAGACCCCAGATGGTCTCCAGACATAGGAGGGCAGTTCCCAAGAACTGGGTCATGGCCTAGCTCCAGGGGACCAATAACTCCAGCACCTGGAAAACTCCAACGCAGCCCAAATTAAGGTATTTAATGATGGGGGGTAGGTTATTGGCCAGTTTTCCCTCTTCCTGCCTCCCCTCTTGG
Source organism: Elephas maximus indicus (assembly GCF_024166365.1). NCBI lineage: Eukaryota > Metazoa > Chordata > Mammalia > Proboscidea > Elephantidae > Elephas > Elephas maximus. The sequence continues at coordinate 12,110,284 of NC_064840.1, forward strand.
GTTCAGGCCTTCCATCTCCACCCACACTTAATGCCCAGATCCTGCCCCTGGAGTCCTGATACTGGGACATGCTGGGGCTTGGCCAGATACTGTTCTTTGGCCATGGAGAATAACACATCAGGTCGGCTGCCAGAGAACCAAAGGATCCAGGGGGAAGACGCTGGCCACCCACACCTAACTTCTCAGATTTCACCCCTTAGAACAGCCAGGGCTTCAAACCGGTTCATTCCGGTTTGACCTCCTGCTGAGGCTTTTTCCCACCCCAGATATACTGAATCAGAATCTACATATTAACAAGATCTCCAGGTGACTCCTCTCTATGCCTCGGTTTCCTCACCTATAAAATGGGGATCGTTGTTATATTATTGGAGTTGGTATAAGAGTCGCAATGAGTCGGAATCGATTCAAGGGCCCTGGGTTTGGCTTTTTTTGGTTTTTATAACAGTACACATTAATATAAAACCACAGCCCTACGGAGTGGGTTATCGAGTGGGTTATCGTATCGTCTCCATTTTACAGATGAGGCAACAGAGGCACGGAGCACTTAAGTCGTTTGCCCCAAATCCCATAGCTGCTAAGCTGTAAAGTCAGAATCGGAGCCGTCGAGCTCTGGGGTGGACTTGACGACTGTTACTACAGAGATGATGCATGTCAATGAAGACAGAGTTGAGCAAACACCTAACAAACAGTAGCAGTGGCTATCAGTGGCGCTATTAGAAGAGCGCTCAGCTTCCCCAGCTACCTAGGTCTCCCTAATAGGATCGGTGAAAACAGATACCATGTTGGAGTACAGAACAAAGAAAGTGCAGGGGATCCTGCCTGCCCAGTGGGATATCTTTAGGTACCTCTGCAGGGTCCAGTGTGGTTTGGGGGAGGGGGCTGGGGGCTGGGGGCTGGGGGCTGGGGGCTGAGAGAGACAGAGAAGACGAGTACCCTCACCCTCCACCTCCTACCCCCTCAATCCAGGCAAACCGCACGCCCCCAGCTGAGGAATCACATAGCCATGGCAGCTGTCCAGAGCAGAAGGGCCTGCACCTGTTTGCAATGTAATTTAGCTATTATCAGCCTTCCCATCCAGCTGAGATTCGAAGACTGGAGAATGGCGGCGGGGGGTGGGGGCAGGAACAAGGGAAGGGGCGCAGAAGGGGGGCTGGGAAGTTGGATAGGTAAGACGATCAAATGTCTCAAATTGCCTCCACTTTAATGCCTTATATAAAAATTTCCCCTAATGCACGTTACCGTAAATAAGGAATTGCGGGACAAGGCCCAAGCAAGATGGGTTTGGAGCTGAACTCTCCCAGAGGGACCATTTGGAGACAGCCTGGCTATGTCCTACCTTTCGAATTCTCTCTCGTTGTAAAACGTCTGGCTCCCAAGGCCTGGATTTCCTGGGCTGAGCACCACCACGTCGTGTTCTCCTCAGAGTAGCACATAGGATTCACCACTCAGTGGGGGACCGCCTCCCTTCCAGGCCCCATCTCTGCTTACAGAGATGCTGAGGCCAGGGTCTCATGGCCCCCCGGAGTTCTCTCTATCTCACCCACCCCCATCCCAATTCAAATCGACCTGTCAGGGCTGGCAGAGACCGACAGCATAATCCTCAACCCTAGCTCCAAGGAACCCAGCCAGATATTGGGGTCACTGGGGCACACTCCGACAGGTCCTAAGGAAAAGCGTTCAGGATACACCTGCACAATCGGCCCCCGTTTCTCTGGAGGGAGCCACGGAAGCGGCAATTTCTTTGCTGATAAGATTCAGATTTGACTGGTAGTATGTCCTATGCCTGCTGAATACCCCAGAATTGCCCCAGGCCCTGAGAGTGCTGCTGGTGTCGTGGGGGTGGTGATAATGATGATGATAGAAGGGGAGCGAGAGGAAGAAGGCCCGGCACTTACTGAGTATTTACTGCCTGCTTTCTACATTTTTTTTTCTACATGTATTAAGGAGCCCTGGTAGCACACTGGTTAAGTGCTCGGCTGCAAACCAAAAGGTCAGTGGTTTGAAGCCACAAGCTGCGCCACAGGTGAAGACGTGGTAGTCTGCTCCTGTGAGGGTTGCAGCCTTGGGAACCCTACGGGGCAGCGCTATACTGTCCCACAGGTTGGCTCTGAGAAGGAATTGACTCGGCAGTAGTAGGTGGGTTTGGTTTGGATTCTATGTGTATTGTATTATTTGATTCCCTCAACTGCCCTAAGAACCAGATGCTATTGTCATCCATTTACGGATAAGAAAAATAATAGAGAATTTAAGTAGCTTGCCCAAGATCACGCTGTGAGAAAGCCAATGAAGGCGGTGAGGTGTCCTGTTGGCCAGCAGGACATCATCATTACCTCCAATGTAGAAGGCATATCCAAAGCCCCTCTTCAGATAAAATCTATTGCAGGGGGAAAAAAGTGAAAAACTTTGTACTGGGCTGAAAATATTGCTAGGTGTCTTGAATGGAAAACTAGGTGTTGTCTGAGTACACCCTTTGAGGTTATCTGATGTTATGGGTGGCACAAATAGTTTACACGCTCAGCTGCTCACTGAAAGGTCGAAGGTTCAAGTCCACCCAGAGATACCTCAGAAGAAAGGCTTGATGATCTACTTCTGAAAAGTCAGCCACTGAAAACCCTCTGGAGCACAGTTCTACTCTGACACACATGGGGTCGCCATGAGTGGGACAGAATCAACTCAGTGGTAACTGGGTTACCAGGGATGTGGGATAATAATGCTGAGAAATATCTTATAAAAACAATAGCATAATAACAATAATAATAGCAGCTAAGCTACTGAGCACCTGATAGATAGCAGGCACTATGTTAAGCTTTGCTTGCAGTCTTGCTACTCAAAGTAGGGTCCCCGGAGCAGCAGTCTTTGTATGCGCTGGGAGCTGGTTAGAGACGCAGAATCTCAGGTCCTACTGCAGAACTATCTCCCCATCTCTCCACTCTCCGGGAAATGTAGGTTTCCAGGCTCTTTGCTTTCTGCGAACTCAGGCAAAGTGGGTCCTAGTAGCCGAGGTGTCAGGGACCCCAGGAGAGCCAGGTGCGTGCTATTGGGAGGAAATGCACAGGGGAGACAGTGCGTATGACGGCAGGACAGGGGTAGGGAAGTAGGGGTGGATCTCAGGCACCCTGTGTGGCCAAGGACCAGCTCCTTCCACGTGGGAGGAAAACAGAAGATGGAAATGGACCTTAAATAGTCTAGAGGGAGCTCAGTTTCCTCTCTGTGTTTTCAAGTCACTTGCATCGTCAAAAATAAAAACCAGTCGCTGTCGAGTCCATTTCCACTCATGGTGACCCGTGTGTGTCAGAGTAGGCCTGTGCTCCAGAGTTTTCAATGGCTGATTTTTTAGAAGTAGATTGCCAGGCCTTTCTTCCAAGGCCCCTCTGGGTAGACTCGAATCTCCAAACTTATACCAAAAACCAAACCAAGCCCGTTGCCATCAACTCGATTCCAACTCATAGCGACCCTATAGGACAGGAACTGCCCCATAGGGTATCCAAGGAGTGACTGGTGGACTCAAACTGCCGACCTTTTGCTTAGCAGCTGAGCTCTTAACCACTGTGCCACCAGGGCGCCTCCAAACTTATAAAAAAAAACTTATAGTGGTATAAGAATAATTGTATTAAGTGGTTCCAGAATTACAGACTCACAGTTATATATTATTCTTTCAGCTGGACTTCCTATAATAAAAATCTTTTCTTTGCTCTAAGTGTGTTTCATCACTGCATACTAAAAAGAAAAAAAACTGCACTTGACGTTCAGCTCCACGAAGACAGGAATTTGGGGCTCTTTTGTTTGCAGTTCTATCCCCAGCACTTGGGACGCTACCTGGTGCCTAGTAGGTGCTCAGTAAGTACTTGTTTGACAGAATGAATGAGTGGTGCACTCAAACTGGCAAAAACCAAGCTAAACATCACTGAGAAGTCCCGATTCGAGTGTAAGGCCAGGCTCAAATCAGCAAGTTTCAGGACAATCAAAATAATTTACAGCAGCTGTTTGCAACTGCTGGTCGTGAACAAAAAAAAGGCAGACTAGCTCGGTTAACACATACACACACACACACAGAGCTATACGTTACTATGCTCTATACGAGATGAATACCAAAGAAAGAATTGATGCCTTTGAATTGTGGTGTTGGCAAAGAATATTGAATATACCACAGGCTTCCAGAAGAATGAACAAATCTGTCTTGGAAGAAGTACAGCCAGAGTGCTCCTTAGAGGCAGGGATGGTGAGACTTCATCTCATGTACTTTGGACATGTTATCAAGAGGGACCAGTCCCTGGAGAAGGACATCATGCTAGGTAAAGTAGAGGGTCAGCAAAAGAGAGGAAGACCCTCAACGAGATGGGTTGACACAGTGGCTGCAACAATGGGCTCACACATGGCAACGATCGTGAGGACGGTGCAGGATCAGGCAGTGTTTCTGTCATACACAGGGTCGCTATGAGTCGGAACCGACTCCATGGCACCCAACAACTATGTCAACACATGAAATAGATTTTTTCCTCCGCATGCACTTCTAGCTCCACTTTATGACTGCCTTGTTTTTGTCTTTGCTCTTGATTGCTAACCAAAAGGTTGGCAGTTCAGTCCAGGGCTTTGAACCGGTTCATCCCTGTTTGGTTAGAACCCCTGCTGAAAAATTGCATTTCTATCCCAGATATACTGAATCAGAATCTACAGCTTAACAAGATCCCCAGGTGATTCTTCTGTGTAATAAATTTTGAGAACTGCTTCTCTACTAGTGGCTCTCAGATTTGGGCCCTAACCAGCAGCAGTAGTATCGCCTGGGAACTTGTTAGAAATGCAAATTCTCAGCAGGGCTTGCAACCGGAATGAACTGGTTAGAAGCCCTGGGTCGAACCCACCCTGTAGCTCCACAGGAGAAAGACCTGGCCACCTCCTTCGGTAGAGATTACAGCCTCGGAAACCCTATGGGGCGGTTCTACTCCGTCACATGGGGTCGCTAGGAGTCAGAATCAACTTCACAGCACCTAATAACAGTAACATTATAACAACCAAATAATGGTTTATAAAGCCACTTTTACTTATATTTATATTATATATAACATATATAAATATATATGTTAATAAATATATATTTATATTATAAAACCAAGTTACGGAAATTGTATTTCCTAATTTACAGATGACTCCATATTATAAAAACTCACACAGTAGAAGAGCTGCTTGTACATAAACACATTAGAGGTGAATCCCAAACCACCTCTTTCTTCCACGTGCAACAGTCTGCCCCAAACAGGGCACATCTTGCCAGCCCCCAGATAGCTTTGTCTTTAAAGATCAGAGAAGCCAGTCCTTTGAGAAAAACCAGGCTGGCTTCAGTGTGAGGGGCTCTGTAGGTCCTGGTCATGAAGCCCCCATCCCCAGGAGAGCTGGAGGCCCTCTAAGCCATCCCTGCAGCTCTGGGGCAGGAAGCACAGTGTGAATCCGTCCTCCATCCTGTGTCTCTGGGTGCTCATAGAGGGGGCATCCTCTCAGATCCACATTGTAAACTCCAGGAACCACCTGGTTTATCTTTCTGCTTAGTGTATTCTCTTCTTTACTACTGTGGCTGGCACCAAGGGAGGGAGGAAGGGAATGGGGTGGGAGGGGAGTGGAAAGCAGGGAAAGGAGGAAGGAAAGGAGGGAGAAAGGGAGGGAGGAAGGAAGGAAGGTGAAGGAGAAGGAGGAAGGAAGGAAGGAAAGAAAGAAGGGAGGGAGGAAGAGGATGAGAGAGTGAAAGAAAAAGAGGGAAAGAGAAAACGTGAGAGAGAGAAGAAGTGAAGAGAGAAAAAGAAAGAGCGAGAGAAAAAGGAAGGAAGGGAGGGGAGGGAGGAAGGAAGGAGAGAAGGAAGAAGGAGGGTGAAGGAACAGGAGGGAGGGCGGGAGAGAGAGGGAGGCAGGCAAGCAGGAAGGATGAATGGAAGGAACGGAGGGAGGTGAAGGAAAAGGAGGAAGAAAGGGAAGGCAGGACAAAGAGGGAGGCAAGCAAGCAGGAAGGAGGGATGAAAGGAGGTGAAGGAAAAGAAGGAAGGGAGGGAGGGAGGAATAAACCTCAGGTTTGGCACCTGCCCTAGGAAACATGGGCCAAGGGGCCAGGAAGTCAGAGGGATTGTGGGAACAGTGTCTCCGGAAGGGAGGGAGGGGTGGCCTAAGCGACACCTCATAGACACCAATGCCCACTTCCCTGATCCTAACTGGACAAATGGGCCTTGGCTAGGCTGGTGTCACAGCAAAAGACGATTCCATAGTTTTCCTTAAAGAAATTTTAAAATCATGACAGGGGTAAACAGCATAAAGAAAAATGTGTGCTTTACCGGAATTTGGCAGCAAGAAGACCCTCAAAGCTTTCTGGGGGCAAATCTCCAGGCCTCCACATCTACACCTTGAAGTGAGGAGATTGGCAGAGTTGGGGGGGGGTCTTCAAAGTGGTCCCTGGGGACTCTAGAGCTTTCTGGGGCTGAAAGGAACAGAAAGAAAGCAGGTTCCAGGTTCCATGCTCTCTGTTTCCAAAGTCTTCCTACCTTGATCTGGTTTAGATATTTGGGTTCTGCTAAGGATTGTATTTGAGAAAGGGTCTCTTTCCTTTAAAAAGTTTTTTTTTTTTTTAAAGCCCTGTATTGGACTTTTATGGTCCAATGAAGTGCTCAGGATCCCCTGGGTGGTACAAACAGTTAAGGGCTTGGCAGCTCACCAAAAGGGTTGGCAGTTCGAGCCCACCCAGAGGTGCCTCAGAAGAAAGGGCTGGTCAGTCACTGAACACCCTGTGGAGCACAGTTGTGCTCTGACCCCCCTCGGGCCACCCTGAGTCAGAGTCGACTCAATGGCGACTGGTTAGTTCTCAGGCACTTTTGCCCTCATAGCCCCCTCCCACCCTAATAATAACAATATTAAAAATTATTTTTGATGTAATGTTAAATACTTCGACTGTTTTTTCTGTTTTAAGCTGAATTTAAGAGACTTCCACAGGCTTTACAAATTTCCTTTTTTTCTAATGGGACAAAAAAATGGAAACATTTCTGCAATCCTAAAAGTTCATTTTTTTTTCTCCTTCTGATTTTAAATTTAAAACATTTTGGCAGTCCCCTGAAATTACGGTGGGGCCTAGGCACAATGCCAGAGGGCCTGGGTGGTGCAAATGGTTTGTGCTCGAATACCACCCAGAGGTTGGCAAACCCAACCAATGGCACCACGGAAGAAAGGCCTGGCAATCTGATTGCATAAAGATTACAGCCAAGAAAGCTCTGTGGAGTTGTACTCTGAGGTCACCACAAACTGGAATGAACTCGATGACTACGGGCTAGGCACAGTGTTTACTGTGTCTAATGGATAGTGGCCCTACTTTCCCTGGAATGTAAGCCCCATAAGGGCAGGAATCATTTCTGCTTATTCTTTCACCATGGCGTTCCCTCAATAACTAGGTGTGCCCTCCTGGAATCTCATCTCTCCTCCCAGCTGGACAAGACTGCCCTGAAGCATCATGGGAGCCACTATGCAAATATGGCTGCAGAAGCCCCGCCCACAACCTGATCCTGAGCCTCTTTCTCAGGCCTGACCCTAGCAATGGAGAGCAAGATTCATGCCCTGGGCCTCTCCAGCGTGTGCTTTGGGGCTGTCCTGGCCACAGCAGAGTTGCTGGGCTGACCTCACCCTCCATCGCTGGCTGAGTCCCTTGCAGACCTGTTGAATGGGGCTTTCATTTCCCTGACCCCGGGGTCATCTGTTTTCAGGACATGAAATATGGCCGCCTGGCAGAGGACAGAAGCCAGAGAGATAAGCGCCAGGGAGGAGCCTCCCAGCCAACAAGCCGTGACTAATGATGATTGGGGTGTGTTTGGCGGGGCAGAATTTATTTGGCTCCTGGTTATTTGGGGATTAACTCTTTGTAGGATCTTGTGCCCCTGGCACCAAGGGGCCTGGATTTCATGCACATGAGAGGGGTCTGGGTTCTGCTCGGTCAGGCACAGAATTGGGTGTCTAAGGGGCATCTGATAGATGATTGTGGTAGAATAAGGAGGAAGAAATGGAGGAAGGCCAGAAGGGATGAAGGAACAGAAATGCATTGATTTTTCTCATGTCTTCTTTTCACCTCTAGTCTGAAGTTTTCCCCAGCTCTCTGCAAGAGAGGTGTGGTAAGTGAAAAACTGCATGTTTCCCACTCTGCTTTGGGGGAGTGAGTGGCCATCTGGCCCTGATGTCATCTCATGCCAGGCAAAGGGACATGGGAATTGCAAGGGAACCCTGTAATAGCCTGGGTCCCTGGCTTACACGACACCTGGACATTGTTTTTAGTTGCCCGTTGAGCTCCAACTCATGGCGCCCTTATGTACAACAGAACAAAATGTTGCCTGGGCCCTGGCTTCCTCTGTTGTTATTGCTGTTAGCTGCCATCCACTCGGCCCCCAATTCATGGCGACCCCAGGCACAACAGAATGAAATGCTGCCCGGTCCTGCACCGTCGCCGTGATGAGTTGTGGATTGGACCATTGCGATCCATACGGTTTTCATTGGCTGATTTTTGGAAATAGATCGCCAGACCTTTCTTCCTAATCTAGACCGGTGGTTAACCCAACCTGATAAAAATAGAGATTCCAGGGGCTCCAATGCTGAGGCTTAGATTCAGAAGGTATGGGGTATGGCCTTGGAATCTGTGTTTACAACTAGCTATTGAGGAAATTTTGCCTTATTTATCAGAGCTTGGGAACTGCTGCTTTCAGTCCTAATATGCCCGAACCGGGACCCCCAAATCCAAGATTAATTTAGGATTTAAACAAAACAGCCCTCCTTTGAGGGCCTCCTAACTACCCTCCCCAGACATCCAAGTTACCTCCCAGCCCAGGGGTTCAAGTGCTGGCCTCTGAGTTGAACCTCCAAGAGGCCCACGCAATCTACCATTTCTCTGCCTCCCCGCCTGCCTTTCACTTTTAAAACCAGGAGGAATTCAAGGAAAATGTAAGCCATATGTTTCCGAATCATTTACACTTAAATCATGAAAGTACTGCCGTGGTTTTTAAGAGCTATTTGATGTCCGAAACACCTTACGAGGATTTTAAAAATAAGCTTTTTAAAGTCTCTTTTTACTTCCCGTTGGATTTGTGCTGTAAGCCAATCAAATGTTATAAGGCTGGGGGTGGTGGCCTGAAAACCCCAAACCAGGAATCGAAAAGAAATCTGAAACTCACCACATCGGGTCTTCTGCTCACACCTCAAAGATCCCCCGAGATGCATCCATTTCGTGCCATAAAATCGATCTCATTTTCCCAGCTATTATGGATTCAAGTGGTCACACCATTAGGTCTTTTGGCATCTTCCTTCTAGTTTCACTTCTCCATGTTGCTTAGGCTCCTCTACTGAAACCATTGTGACTGACTCTAAATGGAGATCCAATTCCTTCTTCCAGTGGGTGTGTTATTTCTAAATAGCAGCTCAGCCCTGCTGCTGAAATCCCATTTCACTCTTCTCCGTCTACTGCAGGGAGACCCAGGTGGGAGACTGGATTCTAGAACTGACCGTGTACTCCCTTACAGAGCCTACGGGACCACCTGTTTGGAAACGTGATTTGGCAAAGCATTTAGAGTCTAAGATGTGTGCATCCACAATAATTCTACTTCTGAGAAGCTAGCCCAAGGAATCTAGCCACCAGGGCACCTTCTTCTGACTCATTGTGACCCCATGTGACAGAGTAGAACTGCCCCATAGGGTTTCCTAGACTGAAATCTCTACAGGAGCAGATTGCTAGGTCTTTTCTCCCCTTCGAAGGGGCTGGTGGGCTCAAATTTCCATGTTTCAGTTAGCAGCTGAGCTCTTGCTTAGCCATTGTGTCACCAGGGCTCCTTTAGATGGCTACAAAGGCTGTTAGGAAGCCCTGGTGGCGTAATGGCTAAGAGCTATGGCTGCTAACCAAAAGGTCAGCAGATCGAATCCACCAGCTGCTCCTTGGAAACCCTATGGGGCAGTTCTACTCTGTCCTGTAGGGTCGCTATGAGTCTGAATCAACTCGATGGCAACGAGTTTGGTGGCCCAGTGGTTAAAGCACTCGGCTGCTAACCAAAAGGTCCGCAGTTTGAACCCATCAGCCACTCCACGGGAGAAAGATGTGGCAGTCTGCTTCTGTAAAGATTTACAGCCTTGGACACCCTACAGGGCAGCTCTACTCTGTCCTACAGGGTCGCTATGAGTCAGAATTGACTTGACGGCAACGGGTAAGGCCGTTTAAAAGAACCCTGGTGGCCCAACAGTTAAGTGCTTGGCTGCTAATGAAAAGGTTGGCAGTTCGAACCCACCCAGCAGCTCTGTGGGAGAAAGACCTAGTGAACTGCTCCCATAAAGATGACAGCCTAGAAAACACTATGGGGGCAGCTCTACTCTGTCACCTGGGGTCACTATAGGTTGAAACAGACTCTGCAGCACCCCACGACAACAACAACCAAGGCTGCTTAACAATGGGAAAGAAGAAGAGAACAATTTCTGTTTTGTTATGGAAAAGCAGATCAATAATATGAGTGTGGGAGTGGGAGGGAGACGCTTAAGGAAATTCTTCAGGTGTTGGAATTAACCAGGTGCACAGGGTCAAGAAAGGCATTCCAGGCAGGCGCCACTGCAGAAGCGAGAGCCTGGAGATGCGTGGAAAACTGCAGGTGATTCAGCGCCACTGGAGCTCCGGGAGGGGAGGAAGGAACGCCGAGGTTACAGAAGTAGCAGACGGCAGAGTGTGGAGGTCCTGAGTGCCACATTCAGGTGCATGAGCTTTACCCTGGAGGCAACAAGGAGCCATGGAAGGTGTTTAAGCAAGAGAAGGGATGCAGTCAAAGCTGCACTCTCCAAAGATGGCTGCAGCCATAGCACGGAGAGTGGGATGGAATGGCAAAGCAAGAGCAGAGGCTGAGAGACTTAGCTGGAGCCTAAGTTGGAAGCAGCAGTCAAGAAATCAAAGGATGTATTGCATGGGGCAAATCTGCTGACAAGACTTCTTTAAAAACAGCAAAGATGTCACTTTGATGACTAACATGTGCCGGACTCAAGCCATGGTCTTTTCAGTCCCCTCTTATGGATGCAAAAGCTGGACAGTGAACAAGGAATCAGAAGAAGAACTGATGTATTTGAAATGTGGTGTGTTGGATGTAGCATGGGCAGCCAGAAGACTGAACAAATCTGCCTTAGAAGAGATGCAAGCAGAATGCTCTTAGAAGTGAGGATGCCAAGACTTCAACTTGCTTTCCTTTGGACACATCATCAGGAAAGACCAATTGCTAGAAAAGGACATCATGTTTTGGAAACCATTGGTGAGATGGATTGACGCTAGAGCTACAACAACGGACTCAATCATACTAACAATCACGAAGATGGCGCAGGACGCAGCAATGTTTCATTCCGTTATAATAAGGTCACCATGAGTTGGAGCTAACTCCATGTCAACCAACAACAACAATAAATTAAGTAGTACCCAAAAGAGATGATGCAAGTCTTAACTGGTCAGGTTAGAATTCATTCATTCAGCAGTCATTCAGTGCACAATGAATAACTGGATAACACATGTTATTGGCACATCAATCACATTCGATGGCAGTGAAATTTCTTTGAGACATGTCTAGTGGTAGACCTGTGGTAGAACCTGATGACTAGCTGGACATGAGGAAGCCAGGAAGAGCAATGGAACGAGCCCCGGGTTTCTGGTTCAAGCACCTGGATGGATGCTGGGACGTGAACTGAGCTAGAGGTAAAAGGAGGAAGGGACCACCAGTGCGGGAGAAAGACAGTACAATCCAGTTTGATGCAGGTCGGGCGAAGATGGAGGTGTTTAGTGGGCAGCTAGCTATTCAAGTCTGCAACCCAAAGGACACGTGTGGGGCACTGGAAACACAGACGTTATAGTCATCAGCATTCTGGTGGGATTAGAAACCATGAGAGGGGATGAGATCAGCCAGGGAGGGTGTGTTGAGTGAGAAGGACAGAGCCAAAGAGGACACCCCGGGAAGGATTTTATCAAAAGTGCATGGTTAAAAATCCCTAACCGCTAATCAGTTACCATTGAGTTGATTCCGACTTCTGGCGGCCCCATACGTGTCAGGGTTTTCAATGGCTGATTTTTCGGCAGCCAATCGCCAGGGCTTTCTTCTGAGGCACTGCTGGGTGGATTCAAACTTCCAACCTTTCAGTTAGCAGCCAAGCGCATCAACGATTTGCACAACCTGCGGGCTCCACAGTAAGATCTACCCATTCTTTTTCTCTTGTAGCATTGTGCTTGCCATATAACGAGAACTCAATAAATGCTAGCTATTATTATTATCACATTCATCATTAAGGAGTCCTGGGAGCGCAGTGGTTAAGTGCTTGGCTGCTAACTGAAGGTCAGCGGTTTGAACCCACCAGCCTCTCCGTGGAAGCAAGATGTGGCAGTCTGCTTCTGTAAAGATTACAGCCTCGGAAACCCTATGGGGCAGTTCTACCCTGTCCTATAGGGTCACTATGAGTCGAAATTGCCTGGAGGACCATAGGTTATTATTATTATCAAAAGGTTCAACCTAAAATGCCCAGCAGGGCCAGTAGATATCATAAGCCATGAGCGGAGGGATTTCTTAAACTAGGCAATGCATGTCCCGTCACTTACTCCAGCCAGTTGTCCTGCAATACCAGAGCATTTGGTTTTCCAAGAGAAATCCAGATTGTAGGTGAAACCTTTAAACGTCAGCTCAGAGGACTTCTTAACATTGTGTAGGCCAAATAAAACAGATCTGAGCACCAGCTCTGCACACAGAGACCATCCGTGCCTGCTGACTGATCTAAGGTCTATCTGGTCAATGGTTAAGAGTCTGCTCTCTTCGGCTTGGTTCCCATCCTAACTCCTCCACCTGTCAGCTGTGTGACCTTGGACAAGTTACTTAACCTCTCTGTGCCTTGGTGTCCTTAGCCGTTAAATGGGGATGCCAATATTTGCCCTCACGGGATTGTTGTGTGGACTAAATTAGATAATACAGCCAACGTGGAGTCACACACATGGTAAGACTTAGAAAGTGATAATTGCTGCTATTGATTTTTCCTGTATTCCCGTCATGTTTTATGTTCTAGGCAGAGGGATTTCATGGCAAACGGCCCACCCGTACCCCATGCTGAGGTCTGCTTTTTTCCCAGCATGCTGCCCTGCAATCTTGGCCAGCAGCTTCTTCCTATTACAGACGTCCCAAGTGATTGCTTGCTTTGTACACACCTGGTGACAGCTTTAACTTGGCTGCCGGGATTTCAGGAGGGGTGACCGAGTCGGCTTGAAGGAGGCAGACTGGGAACAGCAAGCGCTGAAGCCTTCATCCTGAGAAGCTGGAGATGGAGAAGAGACAGAGTTTCATTGCTCAGTTGCTGCGGGCTCTACATCGGCGCGTGTTTGCTTATGCTAACCTGCGGGGTTGGGGAACAGCGTCGAATACCTTTCTGGCTCATCTGGAAGTCCAACTTGAATGTGCGTACAGTGGCGTCACTAGGGTTAGTGTCACCCAGTGCAGTAACTCATCATGTCACCCCCCCATGGACCTCCTCCCACATACCAGCAGCAATGAAAACAACAGCGCACGCTTGTAGCACATACAGACGAAACCACGTGATTCGAAAAGTCATTGTCATGGGCTAATAATGGCAGCTCTGACCGGAGCACATTAAAACCCAAAGCCATTGCCATCGAGTTCATTCTGACTCACAGTGGCCCAATAAGACAGAGTGGAACTGTCCCACAGGGTTGCCAAGGCTGTAAGGCTTTATGGAAACAGACTGCCACATCTTTCTCCTTCAGGGCATCTGGTGGGTTTGAACTGCCGATCTTTTGGTTAGCAGCTCAGCATTTAACTGCTGCACCTTTTAGCCTGGTAGGTGTATTGTTATGTGTAAGCTGGGCTTATGAAAAATGTTTTACAGGGATATTTTTATTTAAAAAATAATAAATTTCTGCTGAAACACTGCACAAAAATTTTATAGACACTCATTTTGGTGTCAACCCCTCTGATGGTGTCACCTGGTGCATTCTACACCCACGGCACCCCCCGGTGATGCCACTGTCTAAGAGTCACCTGGGGATTGTGTGAAAATGCAAATGCTGATTCCTTAGCTCTGGGGCGGGCCTGAGATTCAGCATTCCCAACGTCATCCAAGGTGGTGGCTGACACTGGTGGTCCAAGAACCACGCTCCGAATAGCAAGACACGAACCACATCCCAGCTGCCGTCTAACCCTCAGGCAGCTCCGGGGAAAAGTGAGACCTCAAGAGGAAATGTTCTATGAACAAAACAGCCTCCAAGGGCAGAGTGCCGTCTCCCAGCGTGGGACCTTGGCATAGTATAACCCCAAATAATACAGTATAAGCCCTTTTGAAGATGAGGAAACTGAAGCCGAGGAAGTTCAAATCACTTGTCCAAGGTCACATAGCTGACAAGGCGCAGGGCTGGGATTCCAATCCCATCGCTAAGATCCCAGAACACACCCTCTCAACCCCAAGGCTTCTCGTTCCTGCTTGAGTCATTTTTTTTTTTTTTTTAATTAACGCTGCTCCTGCCTCTTCCTCCTCCTTCTCTCCGTTTCTCCTCCCCCTTTCCTTGTTCTCCTCCTCCTTTGGTTTCCCCTCTGTATATATTTCTATTCTTGTCTTCTTATAAAAGCGAGATCATACAATATTTGTCCTTACGAGATTGACTTCCTTCACTCAGTGTTGTGCCCTCTCTATCCACCCATGTTATAACAGTTTCAAGTACTCATCGTTGTTCTTTATGGTTGTGTAATATTCCATTGTAGGTATATGTACCACATTTTGGTTATCCATTCATCCATTGAAGGGCACTTAGGCTCTTGCCATGTTTTTATTTTTTGCTCTTGTGAATAATGCAGCAATGAACACAGGTGTGCATATGTCTGTTCAGGTCTCCAGGTTATATACCTAGGAGTGGGATTGTTGGACCATAAGGTAGTTCCATTTCTAGTTTTTTGAGGAAGCGCCATACCATTTTCCATAGTGGTCGTACCATTTTACAGTCCCACCAGCAATGGATAATGGTTCCAATCTCCTGACTTCCTTGTTATCAGTTTTTTGTTCTTTGTTGTGTTTTTTTTATCAGTGCCATTTTAGCTGGGGTGAGATGGGTTCCTCCTCCTTCTTTTATAACCACTAACAAGTTGCCATCCAGCCAACTCTGACTCATGGCGACCCCATGGGTGTCAGAGTAGAACTGTGCTCCATAAGGTTTTCAATGGCTGATTTTTTGGAAGTAGATTGCCAGGCCTTTCTTCCGAGGTGCCTCTGGGTGGATTTGAACCTCCCACCTTTTGGTTAGCAGCCGAGTGTATTAACCATTTGCGCCACACAGGAACTCTTCTTCTTTGATACAGAGGGTACACATACATCCTATATTTTAGAAATCCCTAACCTGAGATCAGAGGAGCCCATAATCCCCCTAAAATTAGATGCAAAATTTTGTGCATATATGCGTATGTGTTTTTCCCAAGGAGTGGCTCCATAACTTTTTTTCAGATTCTTAAGAAACTCATAAGTAGAAAAGATTACAAACCTCTGCTCTGCACCTCTCTCTCTCCTCTGTAAAGGGGCTGGATCCACCCAGATGGACTTGATGACACTGGGAGACTGGCAGGGAGGAACGCCTTCTCTCTGGAGAGTGGCCTCTATTAACAGCTGTGGCCTCTGGGGTAAGGGTTAAAGACAGGGAGGTGCCCTTTTGATGTTCTCTAGGCCTGCAGTCTGCCCAGACACAAGGGTGGGTGGCATAACCCATTTCCATGGGAACAGCACCCTCTTCCTTGCTCCGTCTTCTCCCATCTTGTGCTTGGACAATGAACAACCTCTTCTCAGTCTAAGTGAACCCCCAAACATGAAAAGTCAGGGACTCACTTATTTTAACCCCTTGGTTTGTCAGCTGGGGAAACTGAGGCCCTGAGATTAGAAGGAGCATGTGGTCAGGCAGTGGTGGCAGAGCTGGGTCAGCCCCCAGCCTCCTCAGCGCCAGCTCAGCACTGTTTCACCCTTATACAACCTGTCTCCCGCAGACCCACCCCAGCTATGTTTCTGTTAACCAGGAATGGAGGCGAATTTGCCATTCCTCCGCTGATCCTGGCTAGAACCCAGAAGACCTTAATGCTATGCGCCGCTTTTAATGTATTCCTTTAAAAATCAAAAGGCCCCAAAGCTCTTTTTCTAGTGTCACCATTGTACAGTCAGTGGGCTTTATCTGCCAGCACTTAAAAAAGAAAAAAAAACGAGAAAGAAAAGAAAGATATTGCCGCTAAAGAAGAATCTGAGGCCCCCGGAATCTTAACAAGGCGTCTCTGTTTCTTATCATCTTCAAAAAGCCGTTATTAAGCCTCTCCAGGCTCATGTGGCCGAGTGGGGCACTTAGTAAATCAGATCAATCAGTGACCCATCAGCAAGGGTATACAGCGCACCTACTGTGCGCAGCCAGGCGACGTGGGGGGTATGGAGCCTGAAGGCATGACCCGACCTCCCATTAAGAATGCCCGAGACACTGCCTTCTCCAGCTTAGGGTGGAACAGACCGTGCGTGTGGTCAGGAGGCAGAAGAGGACACCACTTCCACTGAAAGGAAGACGAGAGCCACTGAGATGCTGAGCAATTAAAACCACAACCCCTCCCCCTCGGTATCCTTCAGCCAGAGTTCTCAGCCCACTCTCTTCATCATCTTGCCTCTTCGGGGCATGGAACCTGTCATGGCATAAGGTATCCCCAGCATCCAGAGAGGGCTGGTGCTCAGAAACATCTCCAAAGCAGAGCCACAGACATTAGTTACCGAAAAGGAACCATTACAAGTGACAACGGGAGGTCGTTGAGCACAGCAGTTAAGTGCTCCGCCTTAAAGAGTCAGCCGGAGTTCAAATCCTGATGCCTCTGCACGGTGGGACTTTGGACAAGTGATTTCAACTCTCTAAGCCTCTGTTTCTGTCTGTAAAATGGGCTTGTTGTAAGGTTAAGTAAGCTGATGTGTGTAAAGTGCCAAGTGCAGAGCCTGACACACAGTAAGTGCAATTAAGTGGTCATTATTATGACCGTTAATGATGTTCGGCTGCTAACCAAAAGGTCGGCAGTTCGAATCTACCAGCTGCTCCTTGGAAACCCTATGGGGCAGTTCTACTCTGTTCTAGAGGGTCACTATGCGTGGGAATCCACTGGATGGCAATGGGTCTGGTTTTATAATAATAACAGTGACCACTTATTTGCACCTACCCTTGAGCCCTGGTGGTACAGTGGTTGAAGTGCTGGGCTGCTAATTGAAAGATCAGTGGCTCAAACCCACCAGCCACTCTGTGGTTGAAGGATGTGGCAGTCTGCTCCCCTAAAGATCACAGCCTATGGGAAGTTCTCTTCTGTCCTATAGGGTCGCTGAGTCAGAATCGACTCTACGGCAATGGGTTTTATTATGACCATTGGAATCCCTGGGTGTCACAGGCAGTTAATGTGCTCAACTGCTAATTGAAAGGTTTGAGTCCACCCAGAGGTACCTCAGAAGAAAGGGCTGATGGCCTACTCCCCCAAAATCAGCCACTGAAAACCCGCTGGAGCACAGCTCTACTCTGATGCACGTGGGGTCGCCATGAGTCTCATTCAGGAGCAACTGGTTTTGATCATTATTAATATTATTGTTGTTATTGATAATTTTCTCTCTCTACTTCAGTTTTATCATGTGTAACAAAAAGTTTTGGGTGTTGGATTAGAAACCATAGATAGATTTTGGGTATTTCATACATTAGTCATTCAATAAATTATTTTTTGAGCACCTACTATGTGCTGGGGTAATCCAGGTGCTAGGGATACACCCAAATAAAAGACAAGGTCTCTCCCCTTCAAGGACTCTGAACCAGGGATGTATATCTCATTTCCAATCCCAAGAGCTTGGTAAAACCACTCAACATCTGCAGACACAGCCTTTGGGGCCCCCCTCCTGCAGTGTAATGGCCGGAGCTCCAGCAGCTCTCATGGGCCATGAGGATAAGACCACACCCTAGGGATGGTGGAGCACTAGTCTGGGAGGAGTCACTGCTTAGGTGGGTATGTTAGCTTGGGTTCTGCCAGGGTGAAGGGCCTGATGTCAGAAGTAACAAGTGAGTGGGTGTCACGTTACCCTTTTTCCTTTAGTGATCCCTCCTCAGTCACAGATGTAACTTTTCTTCTTTGTTTTACCCTATGGAGACAGCTCCTCAGGGAAGGACACCTGGGTTTGTATCTTTCTCTGTCACTTCCTTACCAACTTACCTTAGGCAGATTTCTTGCTCTTTCTCCACCTCAGGTTCCCATTTGGAAAACAAGGCATATGGTTGATAGAGAGTCCCTGAGTGATGCAAACAGTTAATGTGGTTAATGGGCTTGGCTGGTAACTGAAAGGTTGGAGGTTCAAGTCCACCTGGAGGTACCTCAGAAGAAAGGCCTGGTCATCTACGTCCAAAAACCAGCCATTGAAAATCCTATGGCACAAAGTTCTACTCTGACATACATGGGGTCACCATGAGTCAGTATCAACTCTACGACAACTTTTTTTTTCTTTTTCTTTTCTTATTATGGCTGATAGACAACTCTCGTCCTGTCTGATGGCAATGCTCACTGACAATTATAGCCCTTTTTCGGCATAGGCATGATGATGCTAGTTTTTAGAGATTTTTTTTAACTTTTCAAAGTTCATAATTAAATTCAGTGGGTATGAGGCTCAGGCTGTGGAAATACTTGTTCCCATTGGATCTTGGCTTAAAGAAATGAAGATTCAAAAGAGGATAGCAAAGCAGTTGGAAGAAAATATCTCATTTGTAAATGTAGGGGATAAAGGACTTTTGAAGTCAGTCAGAACTGGGGTTCAAATCCTATTTGTGCTACATACTGGCTGTGTGACTTTGGGCAAGTTACTTAACCTCTCTGTCCCTCAGATTATTTATCTGCAAAAGATAGATAATAATAACTTCCTCCTGGATTCATTATAATGTTTAGATGCCGTGTTTGCAAAAGGCCTAGGACAGTGCCTGGTAAACATAGATACTCGGTAGATGGATGCAATTATTATTTCTCAATAAATGCAAGCAAGACCTAGTTTAGACCATGTTAACTGTTGGAAAATCCATGTAATAATTAGGATTGGGTTCTGCTACATAAGACAGAAAACCCCAAATAACAGCGGTCTAAACAAGACAGATGTTTCTTTCTCATGTAGAATAAGCCCAGTGCAGAGCTGTCCTGCCGCTCAGTTTCACAACATCCCAAAGCACCCAGGTTCCTCCCAGTTTGGTGCTCCACCATTCCTAGGTTGTGGTCTCTTCCTCATGGCTCAGGATGGCTGCTGGAGCTCCAGCCATCACACTGCAGGCAGTAGAGCAGGGGAAAGGAAAAGAGCATTTACTCACTTAATAGGGTTGCCAGATTTAGAAGAAAAAAAAAAAGATCTTCGGTTAAGTTTGAATTCCAGATAAATAACAAATATAATTTTAGCATAAGTATTTGGGACATATATATATTTTTTAAATTGTCATTTATCTGAAATTCAAATTTAACTAGGTGTCCTGTATATTATTTGGCATCCCTTTTTAAGGAAGAAGCTCCTGGGTGGTGCAAGTGGTTTGCACTTGACCACTAACTGAAAAAAGGTTCATGGTTTGAATCCACCCAGTAGCTCCACGGAAGAAAGGCATGGCAACCTGCTTTATAACAATTACAGCCAAGAAAACCCTATGAAGCAGTTTGACTCTGTAATACATAGGGTCACTGTGAGTCGGGGCTGACTCGATGGCAGCTAACTACAACAACAACATCCTTTCAGGTCGTTTCTCCAAAGCACCACACAACATTGTTACTTATGCTCACTGGTCTAGCCCGAGTCACATGACCAACGAAGGCTAAATATAGTCTTTATTCCGGGATGGCCTTTTGCCTTGCTAAAAATCAGAGAAGAAGGAAACAGGTATTGAGCACAGGCGACACGCAGTTTCTGCTAAGCTTCATTTGTAAACAAGAGGTGTTAGTAATCAATGTGCTTGAGTGCAATGTACAGGGCTAGAGAAAAACAATCAATGCAATTAAAATAATACTTTAAAGCTGCTGAATGATTTGGGTTCACAAAGCACACTCACAATGGCCACGTAAACCCAAAAACCCATTGCCATGAAGTCAATTCCGACTCATGGTGGCCTTATAGGACAGAGTAGAACTGCCCCATAGGGTTTCCAGGGAGCAACTGGTGAATTTGAACTGCTGACCTTTTGGTTAGCAGCTGAATGCTTAACCATTGCACTACCAGGGCTAGTGGCTCTACAAGAGAAAGACCTGGCAATGTGCTTCCATAAAGATTACGGCCAAGAAAATCCTATGGGGCAGTTCTACTCTGTCACATGGGGTCACCGTGAGTCAGACTCCACTCGACAGCACGCAATAACACTATGTGCCTGTTTAGTACTAGGCTGCAAACCTACTGAGGACATGGGAGAGAGACTGTCTTGTGTATTATTTTATCCTCAGCACCTTTCATAGCCTCTGGCACATAGTAGGTGCTTCTGTCAGGTTTCTATTGCTGCATTGCAAGTTATCGCAAACTTAGCACATTAAAACAATACGCATTTATTATTTCATGCTTTCCTTAGACCAGGAGTCTGGGCACAGACTGGCTGCATCCTCTACTCAGGGTTTTACCATGCTGCAATCAAGGCATTAGCTGGGCTGCATTCTCATTTGGAGGTTCAACTGAGGAAGAATTTGCTTCCAAACTCATTCAAGGTGTTGGAAGAATCCATTTCCTTGTGACTGGATAACTCACGGCAGCTTCCTTCTTTAAAGTCAGCAGGGGAGTCTCCAACCTCAGGAAGGGTCCAGTTCCTATTTTAAAGGCTTTCACCTGATTAAGTCCGGCCCACCCACACTCAAGAGGAGAGGATTATACAAGGTGTGAACACCAGGGCTCAGAAACCACGGGGACCTTCTTAAAGTTTGTCCCCACCGTGTCAACAAATATCTGTTGAATAAATCACTGAATGAATGAATGACTCGGAATCGACCCGATAGCAATGGGTTAAAGACACAGATGTGAATGAAACCATCATCTGGCCTAAATTCAATGTGCTTTCTCTATACATCATCCCTGGAGGTGCTTTCTGACTTTGAGATCCCCAACTCTGTGATTCTCCTCGCAACTAAGTCACTAGGTGCCTACAAGGCAGGAAATAAAGAACCCCAAACAAAGAAGCCACAAAGAGGCAGGAAGCCCATATATCACGCGGCAGCCTGGACGCTGGAAGCCCTGTTGAAGTGCCGACAGGTTTTTATGTTTGTAGACTGGTGGTAACGGGGAACACATTTTTAATAAACATATGCAGAATCGGGGTGTCTGCTAGGAGCTATCTCCTCACACTTGCACAGTAGGTATTGATTACTGACCTGAAGCCACGTCTCCCAGGAACTGTAAGTTATGTCCGTCCTGGCTTTTGGAAAACCACGCCAAGCCATCGTGTGGTTGTCAGCTCCTTCCATGAGAAGTGAAAAGAGTTTTTGCATTTTCGGGGGGAGTGGGTGGAATGTTGGCCCCAAGCGAAGCATGGTGATGAGCGCAGATCTGTGAGTTTATTATTAATTACTAACACTTACCCACACGGACTGCGCCAGGCACTTTTTTCGAAGCACTTCATGTATATAGAATCGTCTTACCTCTTATTAACCCTGACATAGGTACTGTTATTGTCCTTCTTGTCTCTATGAGAAATACCTGGCTGGTGCAAATAGTTAACGTGCTTGGCTGCTAACCTAAAGGTTGGTAGCTTGAGTCTATCCAGAGGTGCTTCAGATAAAAGGCCTGTCGTTCTGCTTTGAAAAATTCAGCCATTGAAAACCCTATGGAGCACAGTTCTACTCGGACACACGTGGGGTTGCCATGAGCCGGAGTCGACTCCAAGACAATTGGTTTTCTGGGAAGACAAGAAAGAGGGAGGATGGAGGAGAGGGTGAAATGGGAGGGACTTGAATAGCGCCTTAAGGAAGGGCTAGGATTTGCAGAGGTGTTGAGGAGGAGCAGCTCCCGGGTGGCGTAAACACTTAATGTGTTCAGCTGCTAACAAAAAGTTTGACAGTTCGAGTCCACCCAGAAGTACCTTGGAAGAAAGGCCTGGTGATCTAGTTTCAAAAGGCCCCAGCCACTGAGAGCCCTATGGAGCACAGTTCTGCTCTGACACACACAGGGTGGCCATGAGATGGGGCCATCATGAGTTGGAATCAAGTCCACGGCAACTGGTTTTCTAGGAAGAGAAGAAAGAGGCAGGGAGAGAAGGGGACATGGGAGGAACTTGAACAGCACCTTAAGAAGGAGTGTAGAGGAGGGGCAAGGAGCCCTGGTGGCCAAATGGTTAAGTGCTCGGCTGCTAACCAAAAGGTTGGTGGTTTGAACCCATCCAGCATCTTCGTGGGAGAAAGATCTGGAGATCTGCTTCCATAAAGATTACGTCATTCTACTCTGTCACATGGGGTCACTATGAGTTGAAAATCGACCCAACAGCACCCAATTATAGAGGAGGGGCAGCAGATTGGCAAGGTTAACAGCACGAGCAAAGACGGAGGATGGGACTGAGCAGAGACCCTGGTCCAATGGAGAGCTGTTGGAGAGTAGTGAGGAAATCCCAGCCGCGTAGTAAAGGGCATGATTATGGAGCTTCTAAGAAGTCATGATAAGAAGGCCTGGTGGCTAAGTGGTTAAGCCCTTGGCTGCTAACCAAAAGGTCAGTGGTTTGAGCCCACCAGCCACTCTGTGGGAGAAATACGTGGCAGTCCACCTTTGTAAAGATTACAGCCTTGGGAATCCTATGGGGCAGTTCTACTCTGTTCTATAGGATCGCTAGGAGTCCAAATTGATTCAATGGCAATGAGTTGGTTTGTTTTTTAAAGAAGTCACAGTTAAGAGCAAAGTCTCTGGATTCAGAGTTGGGTTCAAATCCTGCCTCCACCATTTGGTAACCGTGTGGCCTTGAACAAGTCACTTGACCCCTTTGGGTTTCAGTCTCCTCACCTGCAATATGAAGCTCATGAAAATTAAACTTCAGGTCCTTCACTCTCATGGACCTCAGTGTATCAACAGGGTCATATAGCTTTTCAAAAATGGTAACTTTTGTTTTAAGAAGGCCCCCTAATTGAATAAAGTTCAAGCCCCAGAAAACCTGGATCCCTCCCTCCCTAAACAGATGCACAGCCCACCTGCCCACCTTCTAGGGTTCTCCAGAGGATTAAGCAAAATGATGTGATAAAGCCCTTAGCACAGTGTTTGGCACACAGTAGGTGCTCAATAAATGTGACCCACCATTATAATCATTACCTCCATCAACATCACTGTCTTCATCACGGTAATTGGAGGCAAACAAGAAAAACCAACTTCAACTAACTTGAGAAGAAAAGGGATTAATGTGAAAATTCCTGGTAACATCCAGAATGGGTAGGAAGGCTAGTGAACCAAGCCCAGGAGATGGGCTGAAATGAAAGGCAGCTGGGCAGTAAGACCCTCCGCCCAGCCGGGGTGCTGGAGGGAGACCCGTCCCCGTGACTCCCCTGACCCTCCCTCCCAGCTCGCCAGGCAGCGTCCAACAACATCATTCCTTTTTATGAGTTTACTTTTTCCCTCTCTGAAGAGGAGTTGTCCAGTCTTTGCAGATAAGACAAATAGGTCTGCCTTAAATATTTCTATTACTTAAAAGTTCATAAATCTATTGGTTTAAAACTGTCAGCGCGATGGGAAAATTCTGAGATGGAGCCGCGCTTATCACCAGGCAAGGA
The DNA here is from genome assembly GCF_024166365.1 of Elephas maximus indicus. Lineage (NCBI taxonomy): Eukaryota > Metazoa > Chordata > Mammalia > Proboscidea > Elephantidae > Elephas > Elephas maximus. The sequence continues at coordinate 12,134,052 of NC_064840.1, forward strand.
ATTTGCCCGAAGCAGGGGCAGGATGATGGGTGAAGCGCTGTAGCCGTACCCAGAAATGGGCTGCCTCTCCCCCTTCACCCCCATGACGCTGGCCATCCTGAGAAATGGTTTAGAATCTGGCCCTAACGTCATCAGGAAAGACCAACTGCTAGAAAAGGGCATCGTGTTTGCTATAGTAGAGGGTCATCAAAAATGAAAGAAACCCTCTGTGGTCATTAAGGTTGCGTGTCAGCTTGGCGGGGCCATGATTCTTAGTGGTTCGGCAGTTATGGTATAGTTTGGTAGTCATATGATGATGTGATCGCTTCCATGATGTGATCTGATATCATGTGATCACCTCCATGATGGGATCTGCTGTGAGTAGCCAGTCAGTCAAAAGGGAGTTTCCTTGGACTTGTGGCCTGCATCAAGTACGAGTAGACTTTCTGGCAAGACTCGCCGGCTTTTGCTCGCTCTGGATCCTGCAGCTGACTCCTGTTCTTGGGACTTGAGCTAGCAGCTTACCTGCTGATCTTGGGATTTGTCAATCTTCGAAGCCTGTGAGCAAGAGTCCTGCTGTCTGACCTGCCAATCTTGGGTTTGCCAGACCCTCTGGCTATGCAGGTCAGGGGAAGCCTCTATCTTGACCCACAGACTTGGGACGTTCCAGCCTCTACAACCCTGTGAGCCATCTCCTTGATATAAATCTCTCTCTCTGTATATACTTACATGCTTTACGGGTTTTACTTCTCTAGAGAACCCACCTAAGACACCTCAGTGAGATGGATTGACACAGCAGCCACAAAAATGGACTCGAGCATGCCAACAATCATGAAGATGGGACAGGACCTGGCAGTGTTTCGTTTTGTCATGCATAAGGTCACCATGAGTTGGAGCCGATGTGATGATAACTAACAACAACAACGACAATGTCCAGATGTCATACAAAACAGGGACCCAGTCCACTGCAAGCCTTCCTCGCCAATTGCCTTGTCCCCTTGCCTGGCATGAGATGACATCAAGTCCAGATGCTCACTCATCCCCCAAGCAGGAGTGGGAAGTAAGTATTTTGGAGCCCTGGTGGCTCAGTGGTTAACAGCTATGGCTGCTGATCAAAAGGTATGCAGTTCGAATCCACCAGTCACTCCTTGGAAACTCTATGGGGGCAGTTCTTCTCTGTCCCATAGAAGCGCTATGAGTCAGAATCGACTCCACTGCAATGGGTTTGGGACTTATGCTTCTCATGCAGAGTGCTGTGAAAAGCTTTAGACTAGAAGTGAAGACAGAAGAATTGATGCATTTGTATGTGGTATTGGCAAAGAATATTGCATATACCATGAACTGCCAGAGAAGGAACAAATCAGTCTTAGAAGAAATACAACCAGAATATTTCTTAGAAGTGAGGATGGTGAGACTTTGTCTTGCTTACCTTGAACATGTCATCAGGAAAGACCAATCACTAGAAAAGGACTTCATGTTTGGTAAAGCAGAGGGTCAGTGAAAATGAGAGAAACCCTCAATGAGATGGCTTGACATAAGAGCTCAACAATGGGCTCAAGCATGTTGAAAATTATGGAGATAACGCAGGGCTGACAACATTTCTTTCTGTTATATGTACGGTCGATAAGAGCTGGAGCTGACTTGATGGCAACTAATAACAACAAGAAGGGAGGAGGTTGGATTCTGGGCAGCAACGTACTGGTATATATTTATCAGCTATCTCTCTTGGGGACTGAAGCCCTGAATTGTAGCTTGCCAATTTCCATGGTGTAAATACTTCCACCGTGCTACTTAGCTGATGTTATTGAATACAACTGGGAACAGATGCTTCATAGCACCCATTACACAGGACTTTCACCACACAGGTGTAATAGGTGTAAATGACCTCAAGAGCATAGATAATTATAAAACGTATAAAATAATTAGGAAGTGATAATTTTTGAGAATGTATTACCTTTGCTTTTGATACAATTTGTCAATTTATATAATTTTATTTTAAATAACAACTAAAAATTTTTTATTCTTAATTATTTTAAATAACCAGCTCGCCAAAGTCTTTGTTTAATCCCCAATAATTTAACAATTGGCTCTTGCCAGTTGGTATAAGCCGGCTCCAGCATATGACTCGTTCCAGGTCCCCCTTGGGGATGTGGGTTTGAACACCAACATTGCCAATTTTTATGTGACCTTGGGCAACTTCTTTAATTTAACAAGAGAACTTTCTCCAAGCCTACACTCATACAGAACTTACCATAAATCAGGCACTCTTCAAAGCCCTTTACTCGGCCTTTGCAACAGCCCAATAAAGTTGTTATTGTTAGTTGCTGTCAAGTTGGCTCTGACTCATGGTAACTCCATCTTCATGATTATTGGTACGTTTGAATCCATCGTTGTGGCTATCGTGTCAATCCGTCTCATTGAGGTTTGCCTTTGGTTTCACTGACCCTCCATTTACCAAGCATGTTGTCCTTTTCTAGCAATTGGTCTTTCCTGATGGCGTGTCCAAAGTAAGCCAGGCAAAGCCTCACCATCCTCACTTCTAAGGGGCATTCTGGTTGCAGACACCATTATGATCTCCTGTTTATAGATGGGGGGACTGAGGCACAGAGTCCAAGACCTCACAGCTGGTAAGGGGCAGGGCTGGGATTTGAACCCAGGCCATCCAGCTCCACTAGCTGTTCTCCTAACCACTGCCCCAAACTGCCTCTCTGTTCTGCTGCCTCAAGACTCAGTGTCTGCCTATAAAATGTAGATACTATTACATCTCCTGGGGCGGTTGTGAGGATATAAAGATGAAATGAGCTGATGTTCGTGATCACTCGGTGTACCACCTGGCACATGGGAGGCCCACATAATGGTAGCCACTGTGAACACGCTCTGAGAAGAGCTACGGACATTCCTTCTCAGCAGGAATCCCTAGGGGTGAGAGCTGTGATTCTGTCGGAGCGAAGGGGGAAAGGCTGGACAAGGTGCTATCAGCTGGCTGTGAAGAGCAATGATGGCGTATCAACTGTCACTCTATTATTACCCAGGCGCAAGCTCCCCTCCTCTTATCTACGTTCACGCTGCACAAATATGCTCTCTCCACGCAGCCAAACCTCACTGCATAGCACAGGCCGATGCCTACAATAAAACCCGAGCTCGAAACTTCCAAACGTTTCCAAATCCTGCCATCTAATCCACGGGGTATCATGCAACCACAATCTAGCCTCTCCCCAACCTTCTGAAGTTTATCCTTGAGAAGAAGAAGAAGAAAAAAATTCAGTTGCTGTTGAGTGGACTCCGACTCGTGGTGGCCCCATGTGTGTTAGAGTAGAGCTGTGCTCCTTAGGGTTCTCAATGGTTGATGTTTCGGAAGTCGATTGCCAGGCCTTTCTTCCGAGGCACCTCTGAGTAGACACAAACCTCCAACCTTTAGGTCAGCAGCCCAGCACATTCGTGGTTTGCACCTCCCAAAGAGAAGAGCATGCTAATTTCTTCCACTGAGTAACTGTTGCTAGCTATATGGGAGAACAAGACTTGGTCATAGAAAGGTTGATGGTGCCTCTCAACTGTCTGCTGACTGTCACTTTGATTCTCAGGCTGGAAATTCTCCATTTGGCCTGCTACTTTTCTTCACTCTGTGTCCTGGGAGAATGACCTCCACACTCTTTTGCTTTCTGGCTTCCACCTGGGTTTGGCCAATGGGAGACCGATAGAAGTTTGGAGGCAGAGAGGAGAGAGAGGGATCGGGGTGTTTATACCCTGGGGTCCCTCCATGCCAGCCCCACACAGATTTGCCAGTGGCTGCACTATTCTAACAAAGGCTGCAGCTTCTTCCAGGCACCCCTCTAAGCTCTAGCTCTCGCAAGGTTCTAGGATTCTCTACATCACCATTCAGGTCTAAAGGTGGCAATGACTTGTCCCTCTTGCTGGCCTTGGGGTCCCTCATGTTTGTAAATGACCCTTCATTAAACTCTTTTACCTCTTATGAGTGTGCATCTATTTCCTGCTAAGACATGAACCCTTCTCCAGACCTCAGTTTTCCCTTCTACGAAATGGGTCCTCCCCTTCCCAGTCCCCTTGCAGAGGTTGCCTCGAGGGCAAAGCAAAAGCTAGATGGGAAAACAAAAGTTCAAAGTGCTATCCAGGAGCCAGGCATTAGAGTTATTAATAAAAGCCAGATCAGCCTCCTCGATTTGCCTTGGCTTCCCTCCACCCTCCTCGGAATCCCCTGACCTCCTCTCTGGGGCTCACGTCTCCACCCTGACAGCCTCCTCCCCTGGCCGATGTTCCCACTAAAGCCGGCTTCCCTCCCCCCTCTTGCCCTGCACCTCCATGTCTGTGGAGGGATGAAGTGCCCAGCTAATATAAGTGTGTTTACATTAAAATATAAGGACAGTTACACCAGCCGATCTAATAGTCGGCTCTGTATATGTTACCAAGTACTTAGGGCTCTTTTCTGGAAAGCCATTATGCTCATGTGATTCCCCTCAAAGCCTTTCTTGAGGATTTTGTTTTGACAGGAGGGCATTAAGGGGTTGAAACTGATAGCATAAGCACACCACTTACACACTTTGATCAAATCGGCCCGTAATTCTCCTGGAGAAAGTCTTGTATATATTAGGAAGGAAATTAATTTTATTGCTGCCGTGGCTTTGCTGGTTAATGGCCCAGCAAGTTGGCTGGCCCCAAGAGGCGAGCTGTGGGAGGTGGGTCCACTGCTGCCCTCCTGGGCTTATTGTACAGGGCCACAAAGGAGGACAACCTGGCGGGCACTGGCCAGTGAGGGACTGGGATGCTGCGGTCCAGGGACACAGGAGGCTGCAACCTGTTCTTTCTGACCTGGCCTCTCACCGGGGGTGTCTTAGCTGAAATGCACAGACGTGGTTTCGGTCCAAACCCAGAGCACATGTCACAAGCTATTGGTGTTGGGAACAGTTAAAATACTATAATTTATAAGGCGTAGACCGTGAACCTGGAGTCCCTAGATGGCACAAAGTGTTATATGTTCGGCTACTAACTGAAAGGTTGGTGGTTTGAATCCACCTAGAGGCACCTCGGAAGAAAGGCCTGGTGATCTACTTCTGAAAGGTCACAGCCATGAAAACCCTAGAGAGCACAATACTACTCTGACATACATGGGGTAGCCATGAGTTCGAATCGACTCGACAGCAACTACTTTAGACAGCAGACCATCACCCATCTGTCAGTTTGTGGTATTGGGGTGGCTTGTGTGTTGCTGTGATGCTGGGCGCTATGCCACAAGTATGTCAAATACCAGGAGCGTCACCCATGGTACACAGGTTTTAGTGGAGCTTTCAGTCTAACAAGAAAGGCCTGGCAATGTACTTCAGAAAAGTGTTGTTGTTAGGTGCCATCGAGTCGGTTCCCACTAATAGCGACACTACATACAACAGAACAAAACACTGCCCAGGCCTGCGCCATCCTCACAGTTGTTATGCTTGAGCCCATTGTTACAGCCACTGTGTCAATCCAACTCTTAGAGTGTCTTCCTCTTTTTCGCTGACCCTCTACCAAGCATGATGTCCTTCTCCAGGGACTGATCCCTCCTGATAACATGTCCAAAGTATGTGAGACGTAGTCTTGCCATCCATGCTTCTGAGGAGCATTCAGAAATTAGCCAGTGAAAACCTATGGGTCACAGAACATTGTCCAAGACTTGGACTAGCTTACTTTGGACACACCATCAGGAGGGACCAACTGCTGGCGAAGGACATCATATTTGGTAAAGCGGAGGGCCAGCAAAGGCCACAACAACGGACTCAAACATAGCAATGATCATGAAGATGGTGCAGGACTGGGCAACGTTTTGTTCTGTTATATGTAAGGTCACCACGAGTTGGAGCTGACTTGATGACAACTAACAACAACAGATGGTGAAAAAACATCATATGTCTATTTGTATTAGGAAACAAAGCAAGAGGGGGAGAAGAATTTAAACAGTGGAAGCAGAGAAGGATCTGTCCACCATTCCATTTAATGAGGACTTGCTCCAAAGTGGACAGAAGGGGCAGATGGGGACCAGGTCTCCCCCCGGACCTTCTTGTTTCTGTGTGCAGAGTATGACTGTAGTGTTTAAGATGATGGTGTTTCAGACAATATGCCCCCTAATGTCACCCAGCCTCTTCACCTGGCGTTCTAATGAAGCCACATCAAACTGCTCCGATAGCAGAGGGACAATGCTCCTGAATGGGACTCCCAAGGAGTATTTCCAGTATGTGTCATTTTTACCTTTCTCACTGATTTTAAAGCTTAAGATCCTTCCAAGAGAACATACCTTGCACATTTTTAAAAAATCCATTCCAGTAGATTTTTCAAAAGCCAACACCAAAAAAACCCTGCAAAAATCATCATCTCCGTCACGATCAGGTGGGGGTGTGTAGAGGAATGGAGGATGCAACATGGGAGAACGCTGGTAATTGGTGAAGCCAGTGGTGATGGGGGTTCATCACACTATTCCGTTAACCCTGTATATCTTTGAAATTTTTCATAATAAAAATTAAAGAAATATGGGAAAAATTGAGGCTGGTGTTGTGAAGACTTCATTTTCATTCTTTCATGTTCTAAAACGCTTGCTTGAAGTGAGATAGAAGGGTGGAATAGACATCCTGTGTCATGGGTTAAATTGTATCCCCCCAAAATGTGTGTCAACTTGGCTAGTCCATGATTCCCAGTGTTGTGTGATTGTCCACCACTTTGTCATCTGATTTTCCTGTGTGTTGTAAATCCTGCCTCTATGATGTTCATGAGGTAGGATTAGTGGCAGTTATGTTAATGAGGCAGGACTCAATCTACAAGATTAGGTTTTGTCTAAAGCCAATCTCTTTTGAGATATAAAAGAGAGAAGGGAGCAGAGAGGCAGGGGGACCTCATACCACCAAGAAAGAAGTACCAGGAGCATAGCTCCTACTTTGGACCCCAGGTCCCTACGCTGAGAAGCTCCTAGGCCAGGATTGATGACAAGGACCTTCACCCAGAGCCAACAGAGAGAGAAAGTCTTCCCCTAGAGCTGGCATCCTTTTAGCCTCCTAGACTGTGAGAGAATAAATTTCCCTTTGTTAAAGCCATCCACTTGTGGTATTTCTGTTATAGCAGCACTAGATGACTAGGACAACTTGCAACAGGAATTGAGCATAATCCCTGCATGCCCATAATGTATGTCCTGTGTGAGAATGTCATTTATTGAAGTGTTTATTTGTGTGTGTGTGTATGGAAGAAAATTACATTCACAGGCTTAACGGGGAAGCAAGAGGAGGGACAGAAACAAAAGGGCCCAGCCAGTCCTTCTTCTTTGAGCAAGATAAGCAACAAAAGGAATAAAGCTGAAACCAGTTTGTGCTACAACGGACCTGAACCCCAGCAGCCCATGTTCCAGTTGTCCATCGCTGAGTAACCATTCCAAACTTAATGGTGTAAAGGAAACTCATTTTATTAGGTTCACTGATTCTATGGGTCAGAAATTCAGATGAAGGAACATTGGGGATGACTTGTCTCTGCCCCATGATATCTGGGGTCTCAGTCTGGAAGTCACACATGACTAAGTGTGATTTGAACAGCTGGAGGCTGGAATAATCTAGAAGTTGCTTAATCATATGTCTAGGGCTGTGATGATTGGAATGCTGAGCTCAGCTGAGATGGTCAACCAGAACATCTATATGTGGCCTCTCCATGTAGCTTGGGCTTCAACCAGCATGGTAGCTGGGTTCCAAGAGGGAACATCCCAAGAAGGGGCATCCAGAGAAGAAGCATCCAAGAGCCAGGTGGAAACTACACGGTCTTTTTTCACTCAACCTCGAAAATCATGCAGTATCATTTCTGACATATTCCATTACTTATAAACTAGTCACTTATGCCAGCTCAGTCTCAAGGCGAAGCAAATTAGACTCCACCTCTTGCTTGGGGAGTGGCAAGGTAATATTGCAGAAGACTATGAAGGAGAGGAGGTATGATGGCAGCCATCTTTGGAAAATGCTATCTGCCTTGATCCACAGGCTTGTACTCCATACTCAGGCAAAATTCCTGGTATTTACTGAGCATTTACTGTGTGCCAAGGACTTCTCGGTGGTTCATGCATGATCTCATTTCATTCTCACAGCAGCTCTATGAGGTAGCTACTATCTCTATGTCCCTTCTTCTACCCTAGCCCCTGTCTGCCTGTCATTGAGAAATTCTTCTGTCTTTCCAGAAAGTTCCTGTTCTTTATTTTTGCCTGATTTCGTCAAGACGCGTAGGGGTGAAGAGCATCCTCCTACTCTCATAGGTGAGCAGAGACTCCTGAGTCCACTTAACAGATGGGAAAACCAAGGTCCAGAGAGGGAAAGTGACTTGCCAAGGTCATATTCAAGTTCCCTGGCTCAAATTACCAGTTGGTTCATGGACTGCTCATCATGAGGCCTCTCTGCCATAAATGGGAGGAGGGTTCATGCTGCACTGTTTGCCTCAACCTGACCTTCTCCTCTGCCCCTTGTTCCATCTGAGGATTCCCTCTGCCCCTAGTTGGGCTTCTCCCAGGGTTGTCAGGCACGTGAATGATGAGTTTCCTGGTCCCTGTCTCTTTCAGTCTCTACCCAACCTCCCTTTCCTCTACATCACACCGGCCTCGGCCTCCCAAGTTATCTCATCATCCCTTCCCCAGTGGGGGACTGTGACATAGTCAGAAAGGGTCCAGCCTTGAGAACTGTTTACGCTAGAGATTAGCATTTATCGCTATACTTTCAACCTCTCTCCCCAGGCTCAGTGCAGCTGTCTGTTGAGGAAGGAGGGATGGCCTCCAGAGATGAGAGCCAGCCAGGCTGGGGCCACCACTCTGGCACCTGGGTCCCCTGGACTCCCTTCACCATCATCTTTGGGGGCAATCCTCCTGGTTTAATCTCTGAAAGTCTTAAAGTTTCTGGATAAAGACTAGCCGTTGTTAGTTGCCAGTGAGTTGATTCCGGCTCATGGTGACCCCGTGTGTGCAGTAGAACTGTGCTCCGTAGGATTGTCTATGACCTTTCAGGAGCAGATCACCGGGTCTGTCTTCCAAGGCGTCTCTGGGCGGGGGTTCGAACTGCCAGCCTTTTGGCTAGTAGTCAAGCACTTACCTGTCGGCACCACCCAGGGACTCCACAACAAAGACCAGAGTATTCCTAAAAAAAGTAAGTCCGCACCATCTTTTTGGAGGGGAATTTTTCTTATGGATATTTGAGCTATTTGAGCCCTTTGACCAGAAAATACACTTCTAGGAAACTGATTCATAGGAGTTTTCCCAGGCGTATGCAAAGGTACAAGTATAGTTATTTCAACATTTTTTTTTTTTGTATTGGTGAAACATTAGGAAAAATTTGTCAATCGAGAATTGCCTAGATTAACTCTGCCATATCCACACTCTGCACTAGTAGGTTGTCATTCAAAGGAATGTGGTCAACCTGGATGGTCCAACCTGGAAAATACTCAGATGACAAGGTGTTTCTGTCAGGATCCCGGGAGGAAACTGATAGCACATTGAAGCTGGTTAATTTAAGAAGAGTTCAGTGAAGGAACTCTTTGTAAAGATGTGGGGAGGTCTTAGAGAAACCAACCAGGGATGGTGCAGCACCCTGGGGTTAGCAACATGAGGGAGCTCTTGCCACCCTTACGTCTGAGAGACAAGGAGAGGTGGGGGCATCCCATTGGTCAAACTTGGCGAGAAAACAGAGGGCAAGGGAACTTAATGGTGTGGACCAATGGTGTAGTCCATATGGTTTGGCCTCCCAGGGACTGAGAATGTAGAAGGGCAGAGGGACATATGGGCAAATAGGATTAATACAGCACACATCGTTAAATGCCGAAAAAATTGAAAACCGTATGTGTGGTATATTTTCTTTTATATAAAAACCAAAATATAAAAGAGAACCCTCAAAACTATGTCTGCCTACACAAAAATGTATAAAAAACAGTCTGTAAGGATAAATAAATTGCTAATCATGGTTACTTTGGGAGAAATGAAGGAGATGAAGGGAAATTTCCCTACTTCCTCATTATATAGGATTTATTACCAATAAAATGCATCCATGTGTTGCTTGAGTCATTTTTAACAAAGGGATTCTTTCTCATCCTCTGTTTCCTCCTTCCTTTCTTCTATCAATGTGTCTTCAAGTTCCAGCATCTTCTGCTCAGCTACCCCTACACACACACACACACACACACACACACACACACACACCCAAAACCAGCTGCCACTGAGTCGACGCCAACTCATCGCGACCCCGTGTGTGTCAAAGTAGAACTGTGCTCCACGGGGTTTTCAGTGGTTGATTTTTCAGAAGTAGATCATCAGGTCTTTCTTCCAAGACATCTCTGGGTGGACTTGAACCTCTGACCTTTTCATTACCAGCCAAGCACTTTAACCCATTTGCACCACCCAGTGACTCCTCGCAGGCCTTAAAGATGTATATTTTGCCTCTTCAGTTTTGAAAATGCTACAATGGAGAACGAATGCAAGTCCTTCTCATTCTGGAGAAAGAACATTTCTCAGAATCCCTACAGCGCACAGGTAGCCTTGGCAGCTGTGGAAGCCACAAAAGTTTGTTTCTACTATTGTTAGAAGAAGAACACTTTAGACTTGGGATGGAGATAGGGATTCACCAAGCCATGTTAAAAAAAAAAAGAGGATAAATTCTGATTTGGGGATCAATGCAGAGGATAGAAGAGGAGTCCTTACTATCGTCCAGCAAAGGGTCTGGCAAAGACCCAAGTCCAGCATCCATCTATTTGGCTTTAATGGAGAAAGATGGATCTAAGGCAGGTTGCCAACAACGCCTCCTCTCCCTCTCTAAGTACCCCCCACACCCCGAGCTCTCCTCACTTCCCATGGACTCAGGAGTCAGTGGGGAGGGTCACAGTGTGGCATGCCCTAACTGACCCTTTTCCCACCTCTCCGATAGGACCCAGCTGTCCAGTGGAGGAGAAGGCACATTAGATAAGACAGTCAAACAAAGGCTGGGCTTTGTATATTTGATTTGTCTGAGCCAACCCCTGGGACCCACAAAGACAGGTTCAGAGCGGGGGGACGGGGTGAGGAAGGAGGCGTGGTTTCCATCTCCCTCCCTCCTTGGCCCTTGGTCATCTCACTAGGGTCACCCAAAGAAGTACTCTGGTTCTGCAGGCCCATCATACCTGGGTGTGGACACTGATCGTGCCTCTATGTGTCACTGCACAAGTCATGTCACCTCACTGAGATTCAGTTTCCTCATCTGCAAAATGGGCACAATAACAACCATCTTGGAGCATATGGTGGTGCAAATGGTTAACACGCTCAGCTGCTAAACTAAAGGTTGGAGGTTTAAGTCCGCCACAGAATGACATACTGACAGACGAGTGGTGGCAACAAACTTTCCTGAGCCCATCCTGTGGGCCAAGCAGTGTGCTGGGCACCTTCATCAACCTAAATCAACCCAGCCTCTCAATGTGACAGAGGAGATGGTTCTTCAGTCAATGGGAACTGAGCAAGAAATTCAAGTTCACCTACGTGAAAAGACTGGATCTGATAGTCCAATTCACACTAAGACACTAACGAGCTACCTACTTTCTGCTCCTTTCAAAGGCATTTTCATTCCCAAACTCTGCTGAGGAAACAGGGGTGATCCTGTTCTTGGCTCACTACCCCAAGCACTGTGCAGAATTTAGAAGTTGAAACCCAGTCAACATAAATTGTGGCTCCAGTGATTTTTATAGGACCAGCTGTTCTTTCCCCATAAATGAGGATTGGGGAAGGGAGAGGGTAACGCTGAAACCAGTGCTGTTCGTCTCTTGCTGGTGGAAGGTTAGGCACTGTGATCTCTGGGTAAGAAATGCATTTTATGTCAGGACAGTCTTCCCACATAACCCCACTTACTGTCCCGTTTCACTGAGACCCGTGGGGAAGGAGAGCCCCGGAACAGTCAAGCAGAAACAACCAGAGAGTCCGTGAGGCCAATCCTGACTCTTCATCCTGAAGCATGACACTTATTAATCCCAGCTGAGAAGGAGCCAACCTAATCCACTCCACAAAGGGTCCAAAACAGCCCGCTCTTTTCCCCTCGGGGAAAACCTGTCCCTTGTCCAAGTTCCAACTTCCTTCCTGCAAAGCGTGAAGTTGCGATGGAAACAGTCAACACTGTTTATTTTGCCTGTAACACAGCCCTGGCCAGCGGAATGAGCACAAGGCAACGCGGTGTGTTCCAAAGGCAGCTGTTCACATTCCGGACTGAGGATGTGGCCGTGGCTACTCCATGAAAGCTGACGGCACCAGGAGAGTTTGGGGTGTCCATGTCCTTGCCCTGCAAGTACCTTCCAAGGCTTAGCAGCCCACATACTGTTCCAACAGCCTCTCTTTACATCCACCTCAGAAAATAAAACCACAGAAAATGGTGGAATTGATGGTGGTGTGAGGTAGTTTATTAGTCAGGGTAGAGGTTCAGCTGCTATAACAAAAGCCAAAATAAATTGAGTTGAAACAAGCTATCATCTGTTTCTCTCACCTGTAACAGTCTGAGCATAAGTGTTCCAGCACTGTTGGGGCGGCCGCACAGAGTGGCAGACCCAGGCTCTTTGTGACATGTTGCTCCACCATTCTCAATAAACGGCTTCTCACTGTGGTCCAGGAAGACTGCTTATTCTATCAGTAGGAAGGAAGGAAAGAGGAAATGAAGAATACATCCCTGCTCTTTGATGGCACAACCAGGAAGTTGTACTTATCATTCCTTACTTCACATTGGCCAAAATTTAGTCACATGCTCATACATAGCTACAAGGGAGGCTTGGAAATGTAGTCTTTACCTCGGTGGTCGTGTGCCTACTACAACTTGGTATTGGGATTCTATAAATAAGTTTCTGCCAGTGGAGCGGTCTGATGTTAAGAGTACACATTTTGGAGCCAGGCAGTCCAGGGTTTGACTCTCAGCTCCCCAACTTTCTACCTGTGGCCAATGGATATAGTTGTTGTTGTTGTTGGTTGCTGTCACATTAGCTCTGACTCATGGTGACCTTATGTATAACAGAAGAAAACGTTGCTCTATCCTGCACCATTTTCACGATCCTTGGTATGTTTGCATCCATTATTGTGGTTATTGTGTTAATCCATCCCATTGAGGGTTTCCAATGGATACTGAGGTAGAAATAATCCACCATGACCCCTAAGACCAGGAGAGGGCATATGTAGGAGAGTCGTGCATGGAGATTGGTGAGGTGGGATGGACCCAGATCACAGAAGAGCATGAATGCCTGGCTAGAGTCCTGTAGGCATAGGGACTCATTGAAAGTTTTTGAGCAGGAGTGAAGGGAGCAATACAATAAAGGCATGCTTGGGAAAGGATGGTTATTGTAGGGCACTTCCAGGACTGAGTGTGGTCCATGAGAGAGCCTCATGATATCTCATAAAATCTATCTGCCCAAACCTCTTAAGGACATGACCTGTCATTAGCCCTCTTTGAGAAGTCCATGGTATATAGCAGGGATCAGCTTCCTATGTAAAGGGACAGACAGTAAATATTTGAGGCTTTGCATGCTAGATAATTTTCGTTTCAACTGCTCAACTCTACCATTGCGGTGCAACAACAGCCATAGACCATACATAGACAAATAGGTGTGACAGTGTTCCAATAAAACTTGATTTACAAAACTAGGTGGCAGGCCAGATTTGGCCAATGGACTATAGTTTGCCAATCCCTAGTGTAGAGAATTCTTCAAGTATCAGTCCATTCTAGTGTGAAATGAAAGCTCTAGTCAATATAATGCTTGAAAATGTATCCCACTGACTTCTCTTCATATACCACCGTACCCTCCAGTTTATGGAGTCCCTGGGTGATACATATGGGTAACACACTTGGCTGCTAACTGAAAGTTGGAGGTTTGAGTCCACTCAGAGGTGCCTTAGAAGAAAGGCCTGGTGATCTACTTCCAAAAAACCAGCCACCGAAAACCCTATGGAGGACAGTCCTACTCTGACACACATGGGGTCACCCGGAGCTGGAATCAACTCAATGGCAACTGGTTCCTACAGTTTGTACTATTCAGGGAGCCCATTCAAGGAGAAGAAAACAAAACTATGGACCCAAGAAGAGATATGAAAGAGAATATTCATTTCACCTGAGAAATGAGGTCACAATAAATTTTCAAAAGCTGACAAATATCATACACAGCACAAATACTGTAACATTTTTATTAACTGCCTGGTACTCTGTATGATATTTTTCCCTATATTTTGGGGCTACATACTCTGCCCCGTCAGCTGACAATTTTTTTCTTTTAATACCGTTCACTCTAGAGACTCCAGTCTTTCCTCTAGAGAGTTTTTTTCCCCATTCACCACATATTCCTGGGGCCAGGTAATGTGGAATATGTTCATGTCACAACCTGGGTAGTAGGCATATTCCTGGAAACCACTAGAACAACCTAGTAATAACTTAACTATCAACAAAACAACTAAAAACCACAGAAAAAATATACTACTAAACCAAAACTAAACATATTAGCAACTCCATTTCCCTTAGCCGGTTCCCCAAAAAAAAAACATCTGAGGCCAAAACTGACAGAAAGGAAAGTGCAATGGAGAGGAAGTTGAAGTTGAAGGAGGAAAGGATCTTAATTAAATATTGTTAAATTATCTTCCTTCTGAACATTTTATAAAACATACAATTATGTGCATACAACCGTACGGCTTCTTCCAGGGCTTGGAAGGGGCTTGGAAGGATCCTGAAGCTTAAGCACCCCAAGTATACCTATCTGCCACATACTATGTTCTCCCTAAAGAATGGCTGAATTGACATAGGAGCCTAGACTCCCAGACTCCTTTGCGTCAGCTTCGTGCTCCACCATGGCAGCCCCTGTTTTCTCAAGGAAATTAAGTCTGAGCAGCACACACTTTGTAATGAAGTCAGCGTTATGCAAAGAAAGTAATTTTGCTTTGGCTTCCAGGAATCCCTGTGGAAAATATGTGTCCATTTTTTAAAGGAAAAAAAAATTAATAAACCAAACAATCTCACTAAAGAAACTTCAGACCCTGTTCCAACAAAACCTTTGCCAAAGTCAGCAAAGTCCTCCCTCCCACCCCACCCCCACCCCCGCTCCACCACGCCAAGGCACAAAGTCTTCAAGTTCCGGTTTAAATTTAGACGCTACCTTTTCTGAGGGGGCTTGAAAGTTGGAAGAGAAAACAAGTTCTCACTCTTGGTTGAGAAAGCATTTGCAGATTCCATTTCCTGAGTTTCATGAACAGAGAAGATAAATTACGACTGAGAAGGTAGCAAAACAAAAATCAAGGGGCTTCAAAGAAGGGCTCTAGGATAACTGGGAGGAAAGGAGGAGAATGAACTTCACCGTTTGGTCTCAACTGTGCGTTTCAAAACTCCCAGGAAAGAGAAGCTAAGCGGGGCAAGGAAACCAGAGTACTGGAAACACAACAACCAGAACCTAACTGAAGAGCATGTTGCCACGTTGTGAAAAATGGAACCCATGTCACTGAACGATCTGTATAGAAATTATCAAATGGGAACCTAATTTGCTGTGTAGACTTTCACTGAAAGCATAATGAAATACACATTTTTTTGAATTCCAGGAAAAATCAAACCTCAATAAAATTTTGTCTACTTTGAAAGCTTAGCTAGAAGAGGATGAAGGGGAATGGTCGTCTCCCTTGAGTACATTTTCCAAAAGTGAGACCTTTTCAGCTATTGCTAGGATTGTGAGCAAAAAGAGGTTGGAGAGAGCAGTGTGAAATATTTTACGGCACAGCTGTGACTAGGCTGTGAAACTATAGGGAAACCATGTATATTATCTTGGTTGAGATATAGGTTAAGCTGCCTTAACAAAGATCCCCTAAATACGGTGACTGGAACATAAATAGAAATTTCTGTTTTACAGAAGTAGCAATCTAGGTAGGTAGTCTAGGGTTTGGTGACTCAAGAATGTCAGAGACCCAGCTCCCTTCCATTTTGTTGCTCTGCCGTTCATAACATAAGCATCCATCTTGTGATCCAAGATGGCTGCCCCAGCTGCTGATATCTGGTCTGCATTCCAGTCAGTGAGAGGCATTACCCTGAACTGGTTCACATCATTTCTGCTTATATCCCATTGACTTAATTGCATGGCTACACCTCACTGCAAGAGCGGCTGGGGAATAGTATCTTTATTCTAGTTAGCCAAGTGCTCAGCTATAATTTGGAGGCTCTATTACTAAAGAGGAAACCCTGGTGGCATAGTGGCTAAGAGCTATGGCTGCTAACCAAAAGGTTGGCAGTTCGAATTCACCAGGCACTCCTTGGAAACCCTATGGAGCAGTTCTACTCCATCTTACAGGGTCGCTATGAGTCGGAATCAACCGAGCAGCAACGGGTTTTTATGGTTATTACTCAAGAAGAGAAAAAGAGGTATTGAAAGATTTTTAACAGTCTTTACCATGGTAGTCAAATGGGAGTACTCATTACTCTACCAACCAAATAAAGAACACAAGTCTTCCTCTTCCCACTCCCCAGACATGCTGTTCTGATTAATTTATTTAATAATCGTTTGAGCTAACATGCTCAAGATGCTGTTTTAGCAGCACTATCAAGTCAAGCAAATTCCTCCTCTCATGGAGCTTACATCCTAGTGGGTGGAGAAACACTCTAAAAGTCAACAAATGAATAAGGTATCTTCAGAGTGACAAGCGCTGTTAAAATAATGTTCAGGTGATATAGTAAGGTCCCTGGGTTGTGTAAATGGTTTGCTTTCAGCTACCAACCTAAAAGTTGGCCGTTCGAACCCTCTGAACAGTGCTGTGGAAGAAAGTCCTGATGATCTGCTTCCATAAAGATTACAGCCAAAGAAAACCCTACAGAGCAGTTGTGCCCTGTAACACACGGGGTCACCTTGATGGCAATGGGTTTTAAGATCATAGAGTAGTAGTGTCACAGGGCTGGTTTTAGACTGAGTGGTCCTAGAAAGCCTCACTGAGGAGGTGTCATTAAAGAAGACACCTGCATCATTTATGATGATTGGCCCGGTGGTTATGAGCTTAGCTGTTAACCTGAAGGTCAGCAGTTCGAATCTACCAGCCACTCCTTGGAAACTCTACGTGGCAGTTCTGTTCTGTCCTGTCCTACAGGGGCACAATGAGTCGGAATTGACTCATTGGCAACAGGTTTGGTTTGTTTTATATATATATATATATATATATATGTATATACACGCACACACACACATAATACATACATGCATAACAGGAGTCCTGGTGGTACAGTGGTTAAGAGCTACGGAGAGCTACTGCTGCTAACAAAAAGGTCAGTAGATCGAATCCATCAGCCACTCCTTGGAAACCCTATGGGGCAGTTCCCCTCTGTCCTGTAGGGTCACTATGAGTCAGAATCGACTCGACAGCAATGGCTTGTTCTGTTACATGTATATGTGGCTGTGTATATATACACGTACATACATATATGTATACATTTACATAAACAGGTCTCTACTTAAATGCCACCTCCTTAGAGAGGCTTTCCAGGACCACTCAGTCTAACACTGGCCCTGTGACACTACCACTCTACATATATATACATACAGCCATAAGAAGAGATGAGGTCAGAGCATTCTAGGCAAAGGATATAGCCCAGAATAAACTAGAGGTAACAATGAACATAGCTTGGTGAATGAACAGAAGGAAAGCCACAGTCATGACTACAGTGTAGTACACAAGGGGTTGAGCTGTAAGAGCTGAAGCTGAAGAAGGAGACAAGGGTTAGACCACATAGGGCCTTGAAGGCAATAGTAAGGAGACGTGCTATGACTCTGCTCCCCAGGGCAGGGCCAAATAGCTTGTCCTGGCTAAGATGCCCTTACAGAAGTTGCTATGACTTTTGAAGTTTGGCTGTTCAAACCCACCCAGCGGCTACCTGGGAGAAAGACCTAGTGATCTGTTTCGATAAAGATTACAACCATGGAAACCCCATGGGGCAGTTCTACTCTGTTCTATAGGGTCACTATGACTCAGAATCTACTGGACAGCAACGAGTTTGGTTTTTGTGTTTTTTTTTTGGTTTATATGACATCCAGCTAAAGACTAGACTTCCCAGACTTCCTTGCAGTTACTTGTGGTCCTGTAAGTTCAGACCAATGAGATGTAAATAGAAAGAAGCAGCCCAGGCACTTGACACCATGAAGCTGCCATTTCAGCCCAGGCTGACTCATACTTGGACTGATACAGGAAATAGAAATAAACTATCTTGAATAAGTGACTGTCAGTTTGGGTGTTTGTATGAGCCTGATTAATAATAATTAATAATTGTTGCCTGATTGATCCAGATATCAAACTAAGCCAGGCTGTTCACACTAAGAAAGAGAAAGGTCTCTGTGTGGAGAATGGTGGGTGCGGAAAGTGAAGACATCCACTTCCATTTCTGTTTCTCCAAGCTTGGGATCCTTTCGCTCAGTTTCCCTTCCATCTTGCACCTAATTTTGACCCTCTGTAAAACACAGTCTTCTTCCTGCCTTCAGGGTGGCCTCAGGAGCAGGACTTGACATTCCATGATGGGCTGTAATGAGTCCCAGCAAGACACAATGGGCTCTGGAGTCAGACAACTTGGGTTCAAATTCTGGATCAGTCACGTAGCAGCTTTTAAAGGAGATGAATAGGGTCTGTTTGATCATAATTGAAAAAAATGATCCGAAAGCCAACAAAGAAAGTGCTTTCAAATTCTGAAAGCAAGTTAAATGACACAGATCTGTCTCATGGGGGGAGATGATGGGGTGTGTGAAGAGCCCTTGGGGTGGTGGTCAGAACCATCAACACCTTCCTCACCATTCTATTTATTGACTTCCACTAGACTCAAGTGAGTAAGGAGGGATGGAATTGCTCCAAGATTTGAATCAGCCCAGAAGTCAAGTTCTGCCTTTTGTTAAAGGGGAATCCCAACTCCCTGGATGTGCTCTGATCTTCTGAGCTACGGCAATGATTCAAAGCAGATATGTCTGGCAACTGGTAGGACAGAGGGGAAAGCAGTCGCAGCTAGAGTTCTGGAAAGAGTAAACACAGAGGGGGTTTCTGCCCCAGAGAAAGAAGGCCCTTTAGTGAGTCATCATACAGGTTTCTTGCCATAATGACAGGGAAGGGTTAAATAGGAGGAGACAGTTGAGTCAGGCTCACGTGGAGCTCTGGGACCAGGGGAAAAGTATTGATTTCCTTTGAGCCACTTTGGGTTGACCCATTAGTTCAGGCTCACTGGGAAGGTGGGAAAATATGCAAGGTACACTTGGCTGCATTTGTAATGCCCCCTGACTGGGACCATCCAATGTTGAGTGACTGGATGGGGGAGGGGTTCAGAGTAGAGGGTACAAAGTGAGAAGTGGCCGGGATGCAAGTCTCTGCATCTGGGACATCCCTCTCCCCAGCCCTGGCGACATAGTGGATGCTTTCTGAGTATTGGCCAGCTCTTGACAGGAACACTGTTCAGAAAGGAAGATTGGAACAAGTCCTGGACACATTGTAGCTCTGAGCTTCAGCCTCTAGCCCTCAGCTTTGAATGAATGGCTTATCTCTTACCTACAAAGTACATCTGAATTCACCACCTTTTAATTGGGTCCTAAGCGTGGTGCAAATGGTTAAGCGTTTGGCTACTAACCGAATTGCTAGCAGTTCAAAGCCACCCAGAGGCACCTCAGAAAAAGGCATCGTGATCTACTTCTGAGAAATCAGCCATTGAAAACCCTGTGGAGCGCAGTTCTACTCTGATATACGTGGGGTCACCAGGAGTCAGAATCGACTCATAGCAACTGGTTTGGTTTTTTTGGTGAATCAGGCCTGAAATCATTTTGTATGTTACCAAGGTTGCTAAGAGCCGTACTACATAATCTAGAATTCCAGCTCTACCACTTGCTAGCAGTGTGTCCTAGAGCAAATCACTCAGCGCTCCAGACTTCCGTTTTCCTATCCCTAAAATGGAGATAATTATAATCCCCCTCACAGTTTTATTGTTTTTAAGATTAAATGATATAATTAATCTTAAGTCAAGTGTTCAAGTCAACTGCTTAGAATGGAACCTGCTTCGTAGAAAGACTCAATAATATTTTAACAACTTTATGATTGCTTTAAGAAGCCCTGGTGGCACGGTGGTTAAAAAGCTCAGTTGCTAACAGAAACGTTGGTGGTTGGAACTCACCAGCCACTTCACAGGAGAAAGATGTGGCAGTCTGCTTCTGTAAAGGTTACAGCCTTAAAACCTATGGGGCAGTTCTACTCTGTCCTATAGGGTCTCTATGAGGCCGAATCAACTCAACAGCAGTGGCATGATTGCTTTAGGAGCCCTTGGGTGGTGCAAATGCTTAACGTGCTTAGCTGCTAACCAAAAGGTTGGAGATTTGAGTCCACCCACCAGTGCCTCAGAAGAAAGGCCTGGTGATCTGCTTCTGAAAAATCAGCCAGTGAAAAGCCTCTGGAGCACAGGTCTACTCTGGCACACAGGGGGTTGCCATGAGTCAGGGTCAACTGAGGGAAAAAATACCTGGAACTGGAAAATGATTGTTTAATGTATAGTTTGCATTGAATAAAAAACAAATTACAAAAAAAAAAAGAAAGAGAGAGACAGAATAAATGCAGCTATACTGAAGCTTGGTAAAGTAGAGGGTCAGTGAAAAAGAGGAAGACCTTCAACTAGATGGCTGCAACAAAGGGCTCAAGCATAACAATGATCATGAGGATGGCACAGGACCGGGCAGTGCTTCCCTCTGTTGTACATGGGGTCGCTATGAGTCGGAACCGACTCGATGGCACCTAACAACAACAACGACATACTGAAGCAAGTTTTGTTTTTTACCAGAATTAAATTAGTATTAACCTGAAGTAGAATGGGACCAATTAAGATGCATATTATAATCCCAAGGGCAACCACTAAGAAAATAACTAAAAAATATAGTAAAAATATCAGCAGAATAAAAGTGGTACACTACAAAAGCATTTATTTAATACAAAAGAAGGCAGTAACTGAGGAACCAGCTCATTTGTGTCTACCAGTCCCTTCCAGCCACTGGTATCTTGTCAGATCATGGGCTGTCTTCAGGTTCTCAGCTGTGGTTAATGGATCACACAAATCAGTCACCTGTGGCATAACTAAATCAGCTGGCCCAATCAGCTACAGTTGAGAAATCACGTGATCAAATCCACCAGCCCATCAGCTGTGGCAAAGAAGTCCCATGATTCATCGCCTACTTAGACCAGATGTCGCTGGGGATTCTTACAAGAGGAGAAAGAACCAGCAGTGAATTTCCCCTCAGGAAAGTGAAAAGAAGAAGCCATTATAAAGATCTTGCTCTAGTGAGGGACCGGGTAAGCGCTCAGCTGCTAACGGAAAGGTTGGCAGTTTGAACCCACCCAGTGGTATCGTGAGAGAAAGACCTCGTGATCTGCTTCCCTAAAGAGCCTGGAAGACTCTATGGGGCAGTGCTACTCTGCCACATGGAGTCACTATGAGTTGCCATAGATTCAATGGTACCCAACAACAACAACAACATGACACAGTGCCGGACAGAGAGGAAGTGGCTGGGCCCCTTATTACTCCAATGGTAACATCTGTCCAGTGGAAGGGTTTCCAATCAGGAAGATGAACAGGGCCTAAGAACTAAGGCTGGGATTATGGTGCAGCCTCTGGGACCAACCTGGAAGCATGGATTTTAGAAGTCATTTGGCCTGAATATTCCATTACAATTACTTCTGCCCAGTCTGGCCATGGGCACTCCCTGCCCATAACTTTTGTTGCCTTGGGAATATTTTGTACCATGTGAGCCAAAACTGTGACCACTACTGAGAAGCCCCAGTGGGGGCCTATGCATGTGTCTAAGATTCTGTTATGTTCTAGGGGAAGTCACCAAAGTTGTTGCCTGGGCCAACTTGGGGTAAGGTTTATATAATCGTCTTCTTACCTCTCTCCCTTATAGATCCACCTTCTTATTGCCCAACCTTTGCCCATATGGTTCCCTCTGCCTAGAAACATTCCCCCCGCCCCACCTCGATCTTTAGGGGTTCAGTTGAGATGGAAAGTACTGACTCTAGCACGAGGTCAGCCTCTTACCCTGGGACTTGGGCAAGAATGTCATCTCACTGAGCCTCAGTTTATTCATCAATAAAATTAGTATAATAATACCTACCTTGTTGAGTTATTTTCAGATGTACATTTTTTTAAATGTATAGGATTTGGCATGGTGTGTGAAACAAAGTAAGATCTCAATAAAATGATGACTATGATGATGAAGATGAAGGTGATGATTGTGACATGTTGCCTCCTCTAGGAAGTCTTCCTTGATTCTGAGCTCAAACCTAGGATCTACCACATACAAGCTGTGTGACCACATACATAACCTCTCTGAGCTTCATCCCCCTCACCTGTGACATCATGATAGAGAAAAAATTCAAGTGCCAACAACTTAATGCTACTTGGATCGATAATCAACGCCCATGGAAGGAGCTGTCAAGAAATCAAGCGACATATTGCATTGTGCAAATCTGCTACAAAAGACCTTTTTAAAGTTCAAAAAAATCAAAATGTCACTTTGATGACTAAGGTGCACCTGACCCAAGCCATGGTCTTCTCAATCGCCTCATATGGGTGTGAAAACTGGACAATAAAAAAAAGGAAGACAGAAGAAGAATGGATGCATTCAAATTGTGGCATTGGTGAAGAATATGAATATACCATGGACTGTCAGAAGAACGAACTAATTGGTCTTAGAAGAAATACAACCAGAATGTTCCTTAGAAGCAAGGATGACAAGACTTCAACTCAGTAACTTTGGACACGTCCTCAGGAAATAGAATATATGTGAAAAGATCAGCCCACTCAATTATCAAATATTTACTGAGCGTTAACTACTGGCTGCAACAATGGGCTCAAACATACCAATGATGATGAAGATGGCCCAGGACCAGGCAATGTTTCCTTCTGCAGGAGCTGACTCAGCACCTAACAACTACTTGAAAGGCAATATTCTAGAAGGTGGGGAGCAACACAATGAAAGTTGCTGCCCTCGTGGGGGAAGTCAGACCACAACCAAAGAAAAATGCAAATGAACGCATGATAGGTTAGAAGAAAAAATAATATAGTTAAGAGGTGGGGTTGGAGGATGCTAACGTATACAGTCATACCTTGGAGATACTGCAGGTTCGGTTCCAGCTCACTGCAATAAAGCAAATATCAAAGTAAAGCAAGTCACAAGAATTTTTTGGTTTCCCAGTGATTATAAAAGTTATGTTTATACTGCACTATAGCCTATTAAGTGTGCAATAGCATTGCATCTGAAAAAACAATGTACATACCTTAATTAGAAAATACTTTATTGCTAAAAAATGCTAACTATCATTTGAGCCTTCGGCAAATCGTAATCTTTTTGCTGGCAGAGGGTCTTGCCTTGATGTTGATGGCTGCTGACCGATCAGGACGGTGGTTGCTGAAGGTTGGGGTGGCTGTGGTAATCTCTTAA
This sequence comes from Elephas maximus indicus, assembly GCF_024166365.1. NCBI lineage: Eukaryota > Metazoa > Chordata > Mammalia > Proboscidea > Elephantidae > Elephas > Elephas maximus. The sequence goes on from NC_064840.1 coordinate 12,157,467, forward strand.
AATAAGACAACAATGAAGTTTGCCATATTGATTGACTCTTCCTCTCGTGAAAGATTTCTCTGTAGCATGCAATGCTGTTTGATAGCCTTTTACCCACAATAGAACTTCTTTCAAAATTGAAATCAATCCTCTCAAGCCCTGCCGCTGCTTTATCAACTAAGTTTACATAATATTCTAAGTCCTTTGTTGTCTTTCAACAATGTTCACAGCACCTTCACCAGGAGTAGGTTCCATCTCAAGAAACCACTTTCTTTGCTCTTCCATAAGAAGCAACTCCTCACCGGTTCAAGTTTTATCATGAGATTGCAGCCATTCAGTCACATCTTCAGGCTCCACTTCTAATTCTAGTCCTCTTGCTGTTTCCACCACATCAGCAGTTACTTCCTCCACTGAAGTCTTCAACCCCTCAAAGTCATTCATAAGGGTTCAAATTAACTTCTTCCAAACTCCTGTTAATGTTGGTATTTTGACCTCCTCCCATGAAACACAAATGTTCTTAATGGCATCTAGAACGGCGAACCCTTTCCAGGTTTTCAATTTACTTTGCCTAATTCCATCAGAGGAATCACAATCTATGGCAGCTCTAGCCTTAAGAAATGTATTTCTTAAATAATAAGACTTGCAAGTCAAAATTACTCTTTGATCCATGGGCTGAAGAATGGATGTTGCGTTAGCGGGCATGAAAACAACATTAATCTCCATGTACATCTGCATCAGAGCTCTTGGGTGACCAGGTGCATTGTCAATGAGGAGTAATATTTTGAAAGGAGTCTTTTTTCTGAGCAGTAGGTCTCAACGGTGGGCTTAAAACATTGAATAAACCATTCTGTAAACAGATATGCTGTCATCCAGGCTTTGTTGTTCCATTTATAGAGCAAAGGCAAAGTAGATTTAGCATAAGTCTTAAGGGTCCTAGGATTTCCAGACTGTTAAATGAGCACGGGCTTCAACTTAAAGTCACCAGCTGCATTAGCAGCCTGTTCTCTGAGGCTTTGAAGCCAGGCATTGACTTCTCCTCTCCGGCTATGGAAGTGCTTGATGGCAGCTTCTTCCAATATAAGACTGCTTTGTCTACTTGAAAAGCTGTTGTTTAGTAGCCATCTTCATCGATTAGCTCAGCTAGAACTTCTGGAAAGTTTACTGCAGCTCTGCCTCCACACTTGCCACTTTACCTTGCACTTTTGTGTTGTGAGATGGCTTCTTTCCTCATGAACCAACCTCCGGTACCTTCAAAACTTGTCTTCTACGGTTTCCGCACCTCTCTCAGCCTTCGTAGAACTGAAGAGAGTTACGGCCTTGCTCTGGATTAGGTTTTGCCTTAACGGGGATGTTGTGGCTGGTTTGATCTTCTACCCAGACCATTAAAATCCTCTCCGTATCAGCAATAAGGCTGTTTCGCTTTCTTACCATTTGTGTGTTCCCCTGGAGCAGCACTTTTAATTTCCTTCAAGAACTTTTCCTTTGCATTCACAACTCGGCTGACTGCTGCAAGAAGCCTAGCTTTTGGCCTATCTCAGCTTTCGACGCGCCTTCCTCACTAAGCTTCATCATTTCTAGCTTTTGATTTAAACTGAGAGACGTGTGGCTCTTCCTTTCACTCGAACACTTAGAGGCCTTTGTAGGGTTATTAACTGGCCTAATTTCAATATTGGAATAGGGAGACCTGAGGAGAGGGAGAGAGATGGGGGACTGATGGGTTGGTGGAGCAGTAAACACACAACGTTTACCCATTAAGTTCCCCTTCTTATACGGGCACAGTGCGTGGCGCCTCAAAACAATTACAATAGGAACATCAAAAATCACTGATCACAGATCACCATAACAGATATGAGAATAATGAAAAAGTCTGAAATATTGCGAGAATTACCAAAATGTGACACAGAGACACGAAGTAAGCACATGCTGTTGGAAAATGGTGCCAATAGAATTGCTTGACACAGGGTTGCCACAAACCTTCAATTTGTAAAAAACACAAAATCTGCAAAGCTTAATAAAGTGAAGCGCAATAAAACAAGGTGTGCATGTAGTGCTCAGTAAATATCATTTTTACTAATATCCCAAAGAGCCCTGGTGTCGCAATGGTTAAGTACTCAGCTGCTAACCAAAAGATTGGCGTTTCGAACCTACCCAGCAGCTGTGTGGGAGAAAGTCTTGGCGCTCTGCTCCAGTAAAGACTACAGCCTAGAAAACCCTCTGGGGCAGTTATATTCTGTCCCATGGCATTGCGATGAGTTGAAAATCAACTTGATGGCACCTAACAACAACTAATATCCCACCTTGAACATACCCACGGGGAAAACAGCGAAGCAGCCGAACCTTGGGACCTGGGAGAATTTAGATGCAAGGTCTACCATCTGTTTGGGCTGCAGTCTGTTCTGGCCCCCATACCCATAGGGCTGACGCTGCCCCCACCTTCCAGGGCAAGGGCAAAAGCTCCCCCTCCCTGACACCTGTAGTAATTCGTGGTGGAACGTATCTGAAAAGATGCAGGAGAAATTCTTAAAATATATTTCCCCACGACCACAATATATTCCATATGCTTGGAAACCGTCAGGGAGGGAGCCTGGTGCACTCAGCTACCCCTGGTAAATGTTTCTCTCCCACACTGGGGAAATCCTTATCAGGCGGCTCTCCTACGTGACAGCTGGAAGGAATTTAGGAGAAAATGCAAAGTGCTGTTGCAAAAGAGGGCTCAAAACCGCAAGAGGACTTGAGAGCCACTCTCAAAGTAAAAAGGTTTAAGGCATCCAGGCTGCTTAGCTGGAGGGAGAAGCGGTTGCTTTGAGAGGGAGTTGAGGGAAACCCCTTCACAATGGCTGGCTGTGTGATCTCGGGAAGCTTGCTAACCCCTCTGAGCCTCCTTTTCCTCATTTGTAAAATGACTGGCCGATGCCTATATTTGAGAGCAATGGTGGTTCAGTGATAGAATTCTTGCCTTCCATGTGGCAGACCCAGGTTCAATTCCTAGCCAAAGCACCTCATGCGCGGCCAACACCCATCTGTCGGTGGAGGCTTCGGTGTTGCTATGATGTCGAACACGTTTCAGCAGAGCTTCCCGACTAAAACAGGCTAGAAAGAAAGGTCTGGCAATCCAGAACTGCCCCATAGGGTTTCCTGGGCTGTAATCTTTACAAGGGTCCCTGGTGGTGCAGTGGTTATGTGTTTGGCTGCTAACCAAAAGGTCGGCAGTTCATATCTACCAGCTGCTCCTTGGGAACCCTATGGGGCAGTTCTACTCTGTCCTCTAGGATCACTAGGAACTGACTTGACGGCAACGAGTTTGGTTTGGTTTTTTTAGTCTTTACGGGAGCATGTTTGCAGGGTCTTTTCTCCTGTGGACCTGCTGGTGGGTTTGAACTGCTGACCTTTTGGTTAGCAGCTGAGCACTTAACCATTGTGCCAGCAGGGCTCCTTGTACATGCCCTTTAGCTGTTCATAATATTATTGTTATCAGCAGTGGTTATTTATGTTTCATTTGTTGAGTCCATACTTGTACCAGCCACTGAAGTAAGCACTTTACCTATATCATCCTATTAATTCCTTATGCTATTAAGTGGTCAGTGGTAGAATTCTTGCCTTCTGTGTGGGAGACCCAGGTTCAATTCCCAGACAATGAACCTCATATGCAGCCACCACCTGTCTGACAATCAGGCTTGCGTGTTGCTAGGAGGCTGAACAGGTTTCAGTAGAGCTTCCCAACTAGGACAGACTAAGAAGAAAGGCCTGGCAATCTACTTCTGCAGATCAACCAATGAAAACCCTATGGAGCACAGCAGTCTGATCCGAAACTGATAATGGGAATGGTTCAGGGTCAGGCAGTGTTTTGTCCCATTGTGCATGGGGTCGCACATGAGTCAGAGACCAACCCAATGGCAGCTGACAACAAAATGAAGGGGCGAGGCCTCTGTTTACAGTTCTGTTAACTGCAGAGGGTCCATTTAGAAATCTGTGACCTTTCCTACCGGTTCTACCACCCGTCTCACCATGAGAAGAAACACTAGTTTCTCCAGCTTGAAGGAAACTCTTTAAACCAGTGGCTTCCCATCTCAGCTACATATTGGAATCCCCTGGGGAGTATTAAACATGTTGCCCTGGGCCCACTGTCAGGAGATGGTGATTTAGTTGGTCAGGGGTGAGGCCTGGGCATTGGAAATTTTACAAAGCTCCCCAGGTGATTCAAAGGCTTAAACGATGGTAGGTTTCAGGGACTAGTTTCAAGACCTGCTAAACCCAAATCTTTCCCTTCCCTTGTGCTTTGAGGCTGACCATTAGATCTCCCTCAGAAACATGTTTTGGAACAGAGAGGCCCGGGTTCTAGACCCAGCTCTGCCGCTTGGTGGCTGTGTGACGTGTGGCAAGTTAACTTCTCCAGGCATCAGTTTCCTCATCTGTAAAACAGGGATAAGCACCATAGCATCCACTTCATAGGCTGTGGGGGCTTCACTGAGATATGCATGCCTTCAACATACAGCCTGGCACATGGTCAGCGTGTAGTGATGTTGACCATGATGGTGTCTGGCAATGGCTTTCTTGGAAATGTGTCCCAGGTGTCTTAAAGCAAAGCAGTGGTTCTCATGCTTGAGAGAGCACCGGAATCACCACGAGGGCTCATTAAAATCCTAGACCCAGAGTTTCATTTCTAACAAGTTTCTAGGGGATGCTGATGCTGCTGGTCCAGGCACTACTCTTTGAAAACCACTGTCCTAGAGAGGAGAACCAAGAACAAGGCATCCTTCAGATAGAATAGAGCATCCCTTCTTCCTAGGGCTCCTATCTCTTTGAGGTTCTAAGGCCATACGGCCACAGAATAAATCAGGCCCATTACAGAAACTGAATTTTTTGACAGGTCAAGGCCTTAGAGATCTGTTCCTGTCTTTTCATTTTGCATTTGGAGGAACTGAAGCCCAGATAGGGAAAACCATTTGCCCAAAGTCACACAGCAAGTCAATAGTAAATCCAGTGCAAGAATCATTTCTGAGTCCCACTCTATTATGCACACTGATGGTAATGCTGGGGAGAAAACGAGGCTTTGAAGTCTCCAAGGTTGGTCGATCAGGAGCTGTGACCTCAGAGGCTGGGACTTCAGTATCACGGGCAGCCATGGGCAAACCTGGCCCTACAGGGTGCACCTACCTAGAGAAGTGACCTGTGACAGCATGCTAGGCACCATCAAAAATCAAACCAAACCCATTACTGTGGAGTAGATTCCAACTCATGGCGACCCCATGTGTTATAGAATAAAACTGCTCCATAAGGTTTTCTTGGCTGTAATCTTTATGAAAGCAGATCACCAGGTCTGTCTTCCACGGTGCCACTGGGTGGGCTTGAATCATCAACCTTTAGACTAGTAGCCTATCACAAATCTAACAGCTGCAAATTAAAACAATGGGATTGGCCAAGAAGAACGGTGATAGCATCCACATTCGTCCAGATGTGAGGAACTGTGTACTCTCATACACTGCCAGGGAAGGTGTCAACCTGTAGAACCTTCCAGAAGGGCAATTTGACAACATGTATTTCAAAAGGGCATAGCCTTTAGCCTAGCAATTCCATTTTTAAGAATTGACCCAAGAAAATAAGAAGGCCTGCAAAGATTCAACCACATTTATCTCAGCAGTGTTTATAAAAGAGAAAAAACTGGAAAAATTTAAATAGCCAATGGTAGTAGGCTAGTTAATAAATACAGCCATTTGATGAGCTATTTTGCAGTGATTAAAATAATGATGTAGATGTGTAATTATTAACGTGAAAGGATATTCAAAATATATTATTAAATGGAAAAAGCTAGTGATGAGTCTGAGAGTCCACCGATCCACCAAAATAACTGATTTTCAGATTGGTAGATAAATATAGGTAAATGGAGTCCCAGGGTGGTACAAATGGTTATCATGCTCAGCTGCTAACCCAAAGGTTGGAGGTTCGAGTTCACCCAGAGGCACCTTGTAAGAAAGGCCTGGCGAGCTGCTTCTGAAATATCAGCCATTGAAAGCCCTACAGAGCACAGCTCTACCCTGACACACATGGGTTGGCCATGAGTTAGAGTCGAGTCAATGGCAACTGGTTTTGGTTTATTGGTATATAGAGTACTCTGTGAAATCCGTATTAACATTATATATGCTTAAAATAAGTGAATACCACGAGGTTTTAAATACCAGGGGTACTGGAGGGAGAAGATGAGTAAGTTTTTTATTTTGATTTTTTTTTTTAAGTTGGAGACTAAATAGAGTTTTGAAGCAAGATTTATGAGAATACAGAATTTTCTGATGGGACCCTAAGGATATAGATATCAGATACTTCTCAGTTCTCTAACGCCAACATACTGCTGGGCAATAAACAATCTCGAAGCCCCTGTGGCATGTAATAATAAGCCGTCGTTGCTCACATGTCTGGGGTGGGAAACTCAGCAACTCTGTTAATCTTGGCTGGGATGGATCACATGAATGGGTTTGGCTGGTTGTTGGCTGGGGCAACTGAGGTGACTGGCTGTGTTCCACTTATTTCTCATTCTCCAGCAAGCTAGCCTGGGCAGTTCTCATGATGATGGCAGATGCATGAGAGAGAGAGAGTGGAAACATGCCTCTCTTGAGGCCCAGGCTCAGAACTGGCATGCTAACACTTCTGCCACATTCTAGTGGCCAAAGCAGATCACAAGGCCAACACAGCTTCCAGGGTAGAGAACTAGACTCTGCCTGTTTAGTGACAGACTCTTCAAAGTCACATGGCAAAGGGCATGAAGAACCGGAAGGGTGAAGTGGGGCCATTAGTGCAAATTATCACAGAGGCCAGGCTGGTTTGTGACATAGACTGCATTGCAAAAATTCCAAAGTAGGTGTCCAGTCAAGTATATGCAAGGGCCAAATGGCCAACAAGCCCTTGAAAAGATGCCCAACGTCATTAGCCATTGTTGTTGTTCGTTGTGGATACTATTGAATCGATTCTGACACATATAGACCCATGTGACGGAGTAGAACTGCCCCATAAGGTTTTCTTGGCTGTAATCCTCACGGAAGCAGATCACCAGGTCTTTTCTCCCCTTCGAAGGGCCTGGTGGGTTTGAACCACCAACCTTTCGGTTAGCAGATGAGCACTTACCATTGCCCCACCAGGTCTCCTTCATTAGCTATTGTTGTTGTTGTGTGCCATCGAGTCGATTCCGACTCATAATGACCCTATAGAGCAGAGCAGAACTGCTCCATATTGTTTCCTAGGCTGTAATCTTTATGAGAACAGATCACCAGTGGCGGCCTCCCACTGCTAACATTTCGGTTAGCAGCCGAATGTTTAATCATTGCACCACCAGGGCTCCTTCTCAGCCATTGTTGTTGTTGTTATGTGCCATCGAGTCCATTCCAACTCACAGCGACCCTATAGGACAGAGAAGAACTGCCCCATAGCGTTTCCAAGGAACGGCTGGTGGATTCAAACTTCTGATCTTTTGGTTAGCAGCCCAGCTCTTAAGCATTGTGCCACCAGAGCTCTCTTAGCCATTAGAGAGATGGAAATCAAAATCACAATGAGATACTACTTCACATCCACTATGATAAAAAAATAATAACAACAACAAAAAACAGAGGATAACAAATGTTGGCCAGGATGTAAAGAAAATGGAACCCTTATCCGTTGATGGTGGGAATGCAAAATGGTGCACCCGCTGAGGAAAACAGTTTGGAAGCTCTTCAAAAAATTAAACATAGTACTATCATACCAAAAAAAACCCCAAAACTAAACTTCTGCCATTGAGTCGATGTCGACTCATAGTAACCCTATAGGACAGAGTAGAACTGCCCCTCAGGGTTCCCAAGGAGCAGCTGGTGGATTCCAATGGCCAACCTTTTGGTTAGCAGCCAAACTCTTAACCACCGTGCCACTGGTATTACCAGATGACCCAACAATTTCACTCCTAGGTATACACCCGAGAGACTTGAAAGCAGCAACACAAACAGATACATGTACACCAGTGTTCGCTGCAGCACTAGTCATAATAGCGAGGAGATGAAACAACCTAAACGTCCATAACAGATGAATGAATAAACAAAACGTGTTATATACACACAATGGAATATTAAAAAGTCCATTAAAACCTTTGCCATGGAGTCTATCATAGTGACTCTACAGGACAGAGTGGAACCACCACCAGGCCCTCCTGTAGGCTGTCCTGAGGCTGTGTCTGCCTAAGACACCCTTTCGGCCCCAAACACGTCTCCATCCCCTTGGCCTTCAGGTCTCAGCTTGATTGTTATTACCTCTCAGAAGCTTCCCCTGACCCTTCAGAGTAGGTTAAAACCATTACACACTCCCTTCTGACCCAGTCTATCCTCCCAAACACCTTCACCCTTGTCGTCATTTCATTGTCCGCATTACACACTCAGTTGTAATGTCCATAACAACAGGGCTGTGTCTGCTGTGCGTGGGTGCATTTCCAACCCATAGCTGGGAGAATTGTCCCTAATTCTTGCTTTATTAATAAATATTTCAGTACCATCTGCTGAACTTAAATGCTGTAAATCTTCACTGTGGGTTCCAACTAGCTATCTTTCAGTTAGCAGATGAGTGCTTAACCATTGAACCACCAGGGCTCCTTCTCAATGGCCATTAACTAAACGAAACCAAAGCCAACCTGTTGCCATTGAGTCGATTCCAACTCAGCAACCCTATAGGACTGAATAGAGCTGTCCCACAGGATTTCCAAGGAGCAGCTGGTGGATTCGAACTGCCAACCTTTTGGTTAGCAGCTAAGCTTTTAACCACAGTGCCACCACGGCTTCCATTAGCCATTAAAAAATCAAACCCATTGTCATCAAGTCGATTTCAACTCAAAGCAGCACTACAGGACAGAGTAGAAGTGCCCTCTAAGGTTTCCAAGGCTGTAATCTTTACGGAAGCAGACTACCACATCTTTCCCCCTTGGAGCGGCTGGTAGGTTCGAACAGCTGACCTTTCAGTTAGCAGCCAAGCACTTAACCACTTCACCATCAGGGCTCCTCCATTAACCGTTAAAAAAAAAGAGAGAGAGAGATGCAAATCAAAACCACAGTGAGATGAAACCCCAGGTAGTAAAAATGAAACCTCAAGGGAAAGAGCCCGGAAGGTTCTAAGCCTCCTAAAAAAAGAAAAAGAGTTTCTAAAAATGAGCAGAGGGGGAAAAATATTTTTAACAAAGACTGTTTTGACAGGTACTTCTTAAGTTTGCATTTTCCGAAATGTTGCTCCCTGGCCTGGATCACCTTTCACTACTTCCCCCGATTCCCACTCTAATTCCGAAACCAGGGAACAGCCATAATTCACAGGAGTGATATTTGCAGATTAAAATAAAAACAGCTACACTCTGCAAGTAACACTGACATTTGGCAAAGCGTCTCAGCCCAAAAAATATGTGAATATCGGATGCTTCGCAGGACATGGCCAGATTCCTTTTATTATCCTCCCAGAAATATAACAGGGCCGTCTGTATTCTGGTTTGGATGCACTCCCGCTTTCTGGAGTAGGGGAAAGAAATACAATAAAAATCTGGATGATGAGCTCACAGACTCCTCAATCTGTCAAGACGCATCTCTTCTAAGTGGCTTTAAAAAAAAAAAAAAAAGCTTGAGATGCTTCCAAAATGTTTATAAAAAGCAGCAGGACTCTTCAAAGCTGGAAGGGAATGGCAGACCTCCGAGAAAGGGTTGGAAAGCTTGGTGGCTTTGCAGCCTCCGGCAGGCACCAGGTGGGAAGGATGAAGACCTGAGCCTTGGAGGGAATTCAGAAGCCCAGCACGTTCTAACTCCTGGCACCCTGGCCCTTTCCTTTGGAATTGCATTCTACCAAAGTTGACGTTTGCTTTCGAGCCTCACTAACCTAGCTGGCCATCAGGTTTGACGTGTGAGGATTGGCGAACGATCCTTGACGCTTCTACCTACATGGTTTAGTGCCATTTAAGCCATTTTCTTGTCTGTCTCCTCTCTTTATTACACAAGCTCAAGGGACTCCATTATTTCCTAGAAAGAAAAAGATTGAAATATCACCTATTATCTTACCATTCAGAAATAACTTCTGTTAACTTGTGGATATTTAACATTTCTGTCACATCTAAGTGTGCACACACACAAACACACACGCTTATGTGCTCGCATTTATACGTAATTATGACAAAATTAGATCGCACTCTGTGTACTGGTTTGTCTACTGATTTTTTTTTTTTTTTTTAATTCTCTCTCCCTGTCTTTTTTAACCTATAGACCTGCCTATGCTCTGAATCTGTCTTTGTCTCTCTGTGCAAATTTGGAGACATCACTTAAATGCTCTGAGCATTCTTTTTCTCATTGGTAAGCAAGGGTCGCTATGAGTCAGAATTACGTGACGGCAACGAGTTTTTTGGGGGTTTTAAGCAAGGGATAAAAATTTAAAAAGACCTTTGTCATCGATTCGATTCCCACTCATAGCATCCCTACAGGACAGAGTAGAACTGCCCTACAGGGTTTCCAAAGCTGTAATCGGCTGATAACCAAAACGTCGGTGGTTCGAACCCACCAGCTGCTCTGTAGGAGGAAGATGTGGCAGTCTGCTTCCGTAAAGATTACAGCCTTGGAAACTCTGTAGGGCAGGTCTCCTCTGTCCTATAGAGTCACTATGAGTTGGAATGAACTTTACTCTTCACAGAAGCACAGTGACACATCTCTCTCCTGCGGAGCTGCTGATACGTGTGAACTGCCAATCTTTCCGTTAGCAGCCGAGCACTTAACCACTGCATCACCAGGGCTCAAAATAGTACCTACTTTCTAGGATAGTTTGAGGAAGAACTAATATAGGTAGGTAGGTAGGTACATGTTGGATGGATGGATGGATGGATGGATGGATGGATGGATGGATGGATGGATGGATGGATGGATGGATGGATGGAGGGAGGGAGGGAGGGAGGGAGGGAGGGATGGATGGATGGAGGGATGTCTGCTGTTGAGTTGACTTCAACTCATGTCAATCTCATGTAAAAAAGGATGAAATGTTGCCTGATCCTGTATTATCCCCATGATCACCAGCATGTTCGAGTCCATCCTTGTGGCTATTGTGCCAAGCTATCTCATCAAGGGCCTCCTTCACCCTCACTGGTCCTCTACTTCACCAAACATGTTGTTCTCCCTCAGCAATGATCTCTTCTGATGGCAAATCCAAAGCCAGCGAGTCAGACAGTATTCTGTTGTGATCCATAAGGTTTTCACAGGCTAATTTTCAGAAGTAGCTCACCAGGCCTTTCTTCCTAGTGTGTCTGAGTCTGGAAGCTTTTCTGTAACCTGTCCACCATGGGTGACCCTGCTGGTATTGGAAATACTGGTGGCATAACTCCCAGCATCACAGCGATATGTAAGCCACCACAGTACGACAAACTGACAGATGGGTAGTCAGTGAAGAAACATAGTGTCTTGCAAATGTTTAACACATAGTGGGCATCTTATATGTGTGTATTTGCATAAAATTAGGTAGTCTTGTTCTATGTCATCTTATAATTTGTACATAAGCCTCCACTGAACAGATGTTCTATGGTTTAATTAACCAATGCCTTTGTCTGACAAAGATTCATTTAAAACATTTTCAAGGTTCTTTTTACATACTTACCCTCGCTTTTTCTTAGAATATCCCTATGCGACTGGTGTTGGTAATGTGATGGTAACAATGCAGATAATATTCAACTGCCAAGGGTCAGCCAATGTTTTCCAAAAGGGCCAGAGGTAAGTATTTTCAGCTTTGGGAGCCATATGGTCTCTGTCCCAACTATTCAGCTCTGTTGCCATGACGTGAAAGCAGCCACAGACAGTATGTAAACAATAGGCATGGCTGTGAGCCAATAAAACTTTATTCACAAAATCAGGAGAATTCTGCCCATGGACTGCAGTTTGCTAACCTTTGTCTACTGAGTGCTAGGCACTGGTCTAAGAGCTTTACCTAGATAGTTTTATTTAATTCTCACAACAATCCTTGTTGTTGTTAGCTGCCATTGAGTCGGCCTCCAGGTCATGGTGACCCCATGCACCACGGGATCGGACTGTTGTGACCCACAGGGTTTTCACTGGCTGATTTTCAGAAGTCGATTGCCAGGCCTGTCTTCCCAGCCCATCTTAGTCTGGAAGCTCTGCTGAAACCTGTTCATCATCATAGCAACACGCAAACCTCCAGCGACACACAGGTGATAGCTGTGCGTGAGGCGCATTGGCTAGGAATCGAACTTGGGTCTCCCACATGGAAGGTGAGAATTCTACCGCTGAACCACCACTGCCCTCTCCAACAATCTTAGAGGGTTAGATATCAGTATCGTTCCCATTTTACAGATGGGAAGACTCTCCAGAATTACATGGCAGATATATGGTTGGGTTAGAGCTCAAACACCTCTAACAGCCCCAAGTCCTGTCTTCCTTTTCTGCTCAGCTCCCTGTCCCTTGGACCTTTTCACCAAATTAAATTCCACCATCAATTCTTCAACCCCCTCGGCCAAGCTGTTCGCACTGGAATTCGTGGTTTATAAGAACAGAAGTGGTAACAGTGAATTGAACACACACAGTTTAGAAGTGCCTGTCGTGCTCTGAGCCTGTGTTTTTAGTCTCTTCATTATCCATTCCAGCAATAAATTCCAAGTATGAGCCTGCCCCAGACCTAATCACGTCAACATTTTTTTGCTTTTCTGTGAAGCTCTGGTCTCGGAGATCAAAGTTAGAGGCCCAGTCCCTGGGGAACCAGCAGAGAACTTCCAGAAAGATTCCCTCACTTCCAGGAAGAACTCACAGCGACCCCGACTCACACAGGCATCCTTGGCTCTTACCAAGAGGCACCGAGCACTTCTCCACAGCGGAGTGGGAGGAAGGCCCCGTGCCTTCTTAATTTATTGTCCAAAGAGGCAGGGTTAGAACATTGGTGAGGATTTCTCGTACAAAACACATCCGAGAATCTCAAAGTTCCTAGGAAGGGTCAAGTGGCAGCTTTCGCCTAGGGGACATTGTCCAAAATGCAACACCCAACGTGCTTCTATTCTGGAAGGAAGAGGGGTACCAGAAGCTGCCTGCTTCTTTCTAGTTATTTTGTCTACATCACAACAGGAAGGGACCCCAGTGTGTAGACGTCACAACGAAACCCGGTCCAGATGAGGAAACGGATCAGGGAACAGCAGGTCTAAACTTTCGTCCTGTAACTATTCAGTGAGGTGGCCTGTTAAGAGTTAGGCATAAATCTTTGGGCCAAACATTCATGCGGGGTTTCCTCTTCTTCTTCTTCGTGTTTTTTTTTTTCCTCTCTCTCTTAAGTTTATACATTGTTGAGCATCTTTAATATATGTTAATATCAAAATATCCTGGCAAATGCACTATGCACAAACAACTCCGAATCGGAGGGCGAGAATGGTTGCACAACTCGAAGAATGTGATCAATGTCACTGAATTGTATATGCACAGACTGTCGAATTGTGTGTTTTGCTGTGTATAGTCTCAACAACAACAAAAATAAACAAATAAATAAAAAAGCCTAACCAATTGACCTCAAGTGGAGTCTGACTTGTGAGGACCCCACGTGTGTCAGAGTGGAACTGTGCTCCACAGAGTTTTTAGTGGTCGATTTTTTGGAAGTAAATATCCAAGCCTTTCTTCCAAGGTGCTCCTGGGTAGATTCGAACTGCCAACCTTTCAGTTAGCCGCCAAATATAAAACAGTGTGGTCCAAAGGAGGTTCCCAATGTGATGTGACGTTTTGCAAAAAAGAAAAAGAATGTTTTGTGGTCAACTAAGTTTGAAGAATGCTGCAATTTTTAGCCTTGCCCTCCTGGAAACTCACAAAGCACATTAGCATGTTAAAGGCTCTGAGAAGTCCTGCAGAAAAGACACCTGTTGCCATTTAAGTCAGCATTGTCCACAGAACATGCCCACAGCAAATATTAAGCAGTTGCCATTCAATTGACCCTGACTCGTGGCAATCCCATGCGCGTCAGAGTAGACCTTTGCTCCATAGAATTTTTAAGGCTTCGGCCCTTTGGAAGCAGATTGCCAGGTCTCTCTTCCAAGGCACCTCTGGGTGGATTCAAACCACCAGCCTTCTGATTAGCATTAGCCATTTATACCACCAAGGAACACGCTGCCAGGCACTCTACTAGATGCTTATTCATATTATTTTGAATCTTCAGAGACAGTCACCAATTTAATCCCATTTTACAGATGAGAGAATTGAGCCCCAGAGATGTGAACTGTGAATCATCAGGTTTTGGGGAATAGATGGGAGAGTGCAATGAAAGACTCAAATGATACTTAGCATACAGCAGGTACTCAGTAAATTGTTGTCGTTGTTGTTAGTTGCCATTGAGTTGATTCCGGCTCATGTCGACCCCAAGTGTGCAGAGTAGAACTACTCCATAGGGCTTCCAAGGCTTCAACGTTCCAGAAGCAGATCGCCAGTCCTGTCTTCTGAGGTGCCTCTGGATGGGTTCGAACCACCAATCCTTCAGCTAGTAATCAGCCACTTAACAGTTTGCGCCACCCAGGGATCCTCAGTAAACACGAGTCATAGTTGATCTTTTGAAGAGGCAGACTCCTAGAGATGAAGATATAGGAATAACGATAGCAGCAGCTAACATTTATTGAGCACATGTCAGGCACTGTGCTAAGTTCCTGTGTTATTCCATTTAACCTTCTGCTACTCTATAAGTAGGTAGTTCTAGTCCTCCCATTTTGTAGATCAGGAAACTAAGGCACACAGCTATGAAGGGCTGGAGCCAGCATTTGATGGGGCTGGAGCAGAGGTAAGGATCAGTTTCCTGACCTTAGGCTTAGGAAGAATGTGAAAAGAGGTGGAGGGCACCATGAACAACGCCATCCACGTCACAAATTTGCTTTGAGCATGTCCTGCACTCAGCACTTGGCACTTGGTCCTCTACAATGCCAGGGACCAGGTCTGTTGTGGTCACATGGTCTAAAATCAGGAGACCAGGATCCTGAGCAATACTCTGAACCTGACAATGGAAGGGGATAGAGAGGAGGGGAGGGGGCATCCCAGCATGGCATTTCTGGGGCTCTCGGGCAAGGATCAGCTCCCAGTTAGCCCACAGCCCATCCACAAAGTGACCTGGCTTAGCGGCTCACTTTCAATCAGGCTGAATTATGAGCCCAGCGATTTGTGAGACGTTTACATGAACCAGAAGATGTGTTATCTGATGAAAATTGCTTAATTTAATATCCTGCTTGACAGGCTAAGAACTGTACCTCTCTGGGAGAATCTTCCAGGGTGGATTTTTTTTTTTTTTCTTATTAGCCCCAGGGCATGTTAAGAAAAGCAAGGGCTATCCCCCGCTTACCTATCAAGGAACAGAAAAGAGTTCTTGGGTACAGCGGGCAATCTGCCATCAGACTGTGGTTCCGGGGGGGCTTCAGCGTATCTGTTTTCATTGGAGGACACACGACAGCCACACTCAGCCCAGCTCTGGGATACAAGGGATCTGGTTTTAGGCTGTCATAGAGAAAGCCACGCCAACACAGTTCTTTGGGCCTAGAAGCTGTCTGTTGATAAATTATGATTCAGCATAGAGGTAGAATTTCTTTAAAAAAAAAGAGGCTACTATACTAGTGTACTAGGATCCCTGGTGGCATAGTGGTTAAGCACTTGGCTGCTAATCGAAGGTTCGGCAGTTCAAATCCACCGGCTGCTCTGTGGGAGAAAGATGTGGCAATCTGTTTCTGTAATGATTTACAGCCTTGGAAACCCTAAGGGGCAGTTCTACTCTG
Organism: Elephas maximus indicus; assembly: GCF_024166365.1. Taxonomy (NCBI): domain Eukaryota; kingdom Metazoa; phylum Chordata; class Mammalia; order Proboscidea; family Elephantidae; genus Elephas; species Elephas maximus. The sequence goes on from NC_064840.1 coordinate 12,173,191, forward strand.
TCCTATAGGGGTTGCTATGAGTCAGGACTGACTCAACGGCATACAATAACAACAATTACTGTACTGTATTTTCATAAGCTGGTTTTTACTCATGAATTGAACACAATGCCACTGAGGGCCTACTGTGCTCATCAGACCAGTGGTTCTCAAAGTTATGCAAGCATCAGAATCACCTGGAGGGCCTGTTAAAGCTCACGTTGCAGGGCTGCACCCCCAGAGCTTCTGTTAAAGCTCACATTGCAAGGCTGCACCTCCAGAGTTTCTGAATCAGTAGGCACGGGCCTGAGAATTTGTATTTCTAACAAGTTCCCAAGGGCTGCTGCTGCTGGTCTGGGGACCATCCTTTGAGAACCACTGTTCCTGCCACGGTGCCAGGAACCTGGTAAAGAGTGTCACCTGGGATCTCCTAGACATGTAAGTCCCACAGAAGACAAACTCAAAGCCCCCATTCCGTGCGTTATAGAAATCCAAAGCCCTACCTGGATACAGGGTCACTATGAGTCAGGATCGGCTCAATGACAATGGATTGGTTGGGTTGTTGTACCCAAGATGTCTGCAGCTTCCCAGGGGGATTTACGATCTGATCGTCACACTTGACTTTGACATTGTTGTTGCTGTTAGCTGCTGTTGAGTCAACTCTGACTCATGACGACCTTACGTACAAAAGAATGAAACGTTGCCCAGTCCTGCATCATCCTCACGATCACCAGCTTGTTCAAGTCCATCGTTGCGGCAATTGTGCCAATCCATCTCACCGAGGCACTGGAACACGCTGACGACCATGAGAATGACGCAGGACCAGGCCACGTTTCATTCTGTTGTACGTGTGGTCGCCATGAGTCAAAAAGCTGACTCAACAGCCGCTAATAACAACGCAGAGGGAAACGGTAATCCTGGAGGAGGGAACACCACAAGAAGAACAACGAGAAACTCCAACTCTGTTTAAGGAAATGCCCACTCTCCAGTGTTTCTGCCATGCTCTGTCGTGGGTGACAAGAACCAGTTCAGGGCCTTGTGTTAAAAGTCCTGTGAGCAGGGTCCAGCCCCTCTCTTTAGAATATGTAAGCACTCAACAGCCATTATCATCCCCAGCTTTGACACTCTGACAAACTCCAAGACAGGAAAGTCCCCATTAACATTACACTGAAAAGCATTGATGGAGCACCTGCTGTTTAAAAATCTGCGCATGCTGAGTGTGTGTAAGGAAGAGACATTCAAGACTCAGAACCTGTACTCCAGGAGCCTGAAGTATAACTGAGGTGTCTCAAGTCCTCACAGCCGGTGAGCACAGTCTGGACGAAGCCGTGAGGTCTTTACCTACAGACAATGCTGGGCTACATTGTCACGTGTATCATTGGCAGAGAGAGGGTGTTTGGAGACTGAAAGAGGGAAAAATGATAAAATGCTTGTGTATCTATCAGGACAGTACTCTTTCAGTTTCACATAACAGAAATTAAAAAAGAAAAAGTATCTCATTATGTGTAAAAAAACCCAGTGCCATCGAGTCGATTCCGACTCATAGCGACCCTGTAGGACAGAGTAGAACTGCCCCATAGAGTTTCCAAGGAGCGCCTGGCAGATTCGAACTGCTGACCCTTTGGTTAGCAGCCATAGCACTTAACCACCATGCCACCAGGGTTACTATTTAATGAGAAGCTAGGTTTTTTTTTGTAAACTTAAAAAAAAAAAAAAAGGTATTGTCTCACGTATCTACCCAAGAGGAAATCAGGCAATCATGGATCAAGGTGGCCATAAAAAAGTGACAGTCTGGAATCCAACTGGGATCCAACTCTCTTCATCTCTAGCCTTTGTTTTCCTCTGTTTTGGTTTCATCCTTAAGGGGGGCTCTTTCCCTTGATTAACCAAAAAAAAAAAAAACAAAAAAACCACAGTTGCCATCAAGTTGACTCCTGCTCACAGTGACCCTATGAGTGTCAGAGTAGAACTGTGATCCAAAGGGTTTTTAATGGCTGGTTTTTCAGAAGTAGATTGCCAAGCCTTTCTTCCTAGGCGCTTCAGGGTGGGCTTAAGCCTCCAACCTGTTAACTGTTTGCACCATCCAGGGACTCTGATAAAGTCTTAGTAAGGATGAAATGAGTAAAGTTAAGGACTTAGGAGAGTGTCTGTGCCATCTCAAGTTCTATTCCTTATTACTATTGAAATCGTAAACACAGTTTTTTGTGTCTGTGTATGTACATTTTTTCTTGGTCAAATGATCCATAACTTTTAACAGATTTTCCAAGGAATTTGTGATGGGAAAAAAAAAGTTCCCTTCTCTTTTGAGAGAATGTTCTCCCAATCTGAACCCACCCGGACAACATGGATGAGGAGTTGTTTGCATACTGTTGGCACAAGCAGACTTCATTTCTCTTGTAGGTTTTGTGAGCTGGTAAAATCACAGGGCTCATTTGCAAGGCAGTCTTATAGCACTGATCCAAGCATCAACAAAGGACTTGAGGTGTCCCCAGGGCTGTCTGGGCACCAATTCCACTTCAGTCTTCTTATGTTAGTTAGCCCAAGACTCGTGTGTTGGATGAATTGTCAAGTCCAAGGCTTAAACAAGAGACTGGCTCCAGACCTTTGAAGAAATAGCTTCTCTGAGCATCAATCACGTTGCCAGATTCCTGGAACTTGACGCACCAGAGCATACTTTGTGGTAGCCCACATTTGAGATCAGGCTGTGTAGGCGCAGAGCTAAACAGGTCTTCAATTTCAATTAGACACCACGTCCAGATAACTTGAGGAGAGGGAGGGAGAGACAGCGCTATTCAGCGGGCGCGAGGAGGGGGTGGTTGAGGGCATCACAGGGTCTCCGAAATCTCCACTGCTCTGCCCTCTGCCCTCTATCCCTGCCTCCTTCATCTCCTCTGCCTTCCTCCCCCACCATCACAGCACCCCCTCCACCCTCCTACCACCCAGTGAAGCGGGGGGAGAAGGAGGGACAGCCAGAAATGGGAGGGATATTGGATTGGAGGGACCAATTCAGGAAAAGTCACAGAAGGATAGCCTGTGGGCTCACACCGTGCTGTCTGCTTCCGACCCAGAGCATTTCCAACAATTACCAAAGCACCGCAGCCCCTTTGGCCTGTGTGGTAGAGTAGATCACTGTGTCTAACCCATCATCCTCCCAGGATTAGAATTCTGTAGCCACGCCCTTTGCCATGCAGTGTTCCCATTCTCTGCCATCTTCCCACTGCCTTGTTTTGTGCTGGCACATTAAATATATGCTGGATGAATGCAAGGTGGGGGTTCTCTATACAGAAGAAGTAGGGACTCTATATAGAGGCACTTATCCAGAGTCACACAGCTGGAGGCCACCTTTGCTGGAATGCTGCAGTGGTTACTGAAGGTGCTGCCATTGCAGGTGCCAGCGAACTGCACTGCTCCCAGCTGAATGCTAAGTTCTCTCATGAAGCAAGACCCAGGTGGCACACCTCCATAGCTGCCATACTTAGGGGCTTGGTTGGCCTTCTGGGGTTTCCAAGGCTAGGTCCTAAGTAGTCTTGCAGCTTCTACCTGAGCCTCTGAGGAGGCAGGCTCTTGGAGACCTGACCCTCCGTGTAAGAAGCCTATCTACCCTGAGGCTGCCATGCTGTGAGGAAGCCCAAGCTATTCGCATGGAGACAGAAGGATACCTGGGCAACCCCAACTGCTCCAGACAGCCAAGCCTAGACACGCGAGTGGAGAAATCATTTTGGATTATTCAGCCCCAACAGATGCAAAAAGGAGAAGAAACAAAGAACCCAGCTGACAGCCAGAACAAAGGCCCCAGGCATGTGGCTCTGGTCACGCCACATTAGCTGTTTGAATCATCTCAGCGGAGGCCCCAGACATCATGAAACATGGATGTACCATCTCTGTCTTCCCATAACCAAATTTCTGCCGTACAAAATCAGGAGCATAAGAAAATGGTTGTTTTCCTTCACTAAGCGTGGGGTAGTTTTTTATGCAACAACAGATCATTGGAACCATTTAAATGAACAAAGCTTGGAGACTGCTAGTCTAAGCCCTCTGGGTAGGTAATTAGAGGGAAGGCTAGTGACCTCATTAGCTAATCAGAACCTCTAGGGCATAAAGTTTAGAAAGAATGTTCACTGTGATGAATAATAACATAGCGCATTAGTTGTGCTGCTTACCAGCTGTGTGACCTTGGCCTTGTAGCATCACTTCTCTGGGCTTCCATGAACTCATTGGTAAAAAGGAAACAATGACTGGATCTGAAGGAAATAGAGGTCAGAAACACTGAGCACATGGCCTGGCACATATGATGTGCTCAATAAACATTTGTTTTACCACCAGCAGCATCATGATCCCCGTTTTCCCATCTGGTAAAAGGAAATCACAATGCCTTCCCACCCACCTGTCACAGTGGAAAGGACTCAGTGGGGCTCAGAAGGTTCCAAGCATACAATCAGCCAGCCACAGAGCCTGTGCCTTTCAATTCAGAACGCTAAACTCTTCCACCCACTCCCCCACCAGTAAGGAACTGGCATAGGTCCTGTCCAAGGGGAGAGGTTTGCGCTGAGCACCAGCTTTAAGACAGCAAAGAACAAATTGGGGAAGGTCAGGAATTTCAGGCAGGATCTTCGGAGCTGGCATGTTTTCCAAGCTGAGCCAAAAAGAGCCTTGGCTGGTGGAATCATGCATCCCAGTCGCTCCAGCTCAAGCGTCCCGTCTGAGCTTATTAGCACACACAGATCCAGAGCTGGAGTGCATATTTCACGCTGGGGTGTTGATCAGAACCATATCCGGACTCGCCAGAGCCACAGAGCTGGGCTGGAAGGTCTCCAGGCACAAGCTTCTCTGGCCAGATCATCTTTTCCTTAATCCTGAGCAAACCCTCAAATGTGGCTTGTGGTACTTTAAGACCTTCTGCTCTGGAGATCTGTGTGGGGGGAGGAAAAAAAAACACCTGGCCAAAGAAGTAGTTGTAGACGCTCTACACCACATTTCCAAACTGCTTTCTAATCCTTCTTGTGGGTCTCCTCTCTCCACGGCACTGTGAGGTTACATACTATACTTGGCCATTATTTATTTTATTTTGTTTTTCTGGCTTTGAGAAGGTAAATCATTTAATTTATCCTCCCAGCAGGAGGAAATGGGATTGGAAATGGCTGTCCATAGCTTATCACATGGATTACAGGGTCTCAATAAATCACTCTCACACTGTGCCTCTCTAATTTGCAGAGTAGAAATGGAAAATATAGCTCCCATTGTCAGTGGGAAGAATAATAATATAATAATAACGATAATAAAGTCACCACTTACAGAGCCAGGGCCAGGCCCTGTGTCAGGCACATGACATTTGTTAGTCCCTTAACCCTCACAACAGCTCTGTGACATAGAAAGTATTATGATTCCCATTTCACAGATGAGGAAACTGAGTTCCAGAGAGGGGAAGTGGCTCAGCACACAGCAAGTAACTAACTGGCAGTGTCTGGATTTGAACCCAGGTCTCTGACTCCGAAGTTCTGAGTTAAGCAATCTACTGAAAGGTCTACATTTCTAGCTCAAACTTGGGCCATATAAACTTAAAAAGAGCTTGCTCCTCTACAGGGTATGAGAGATGGATGGATAAAGTTGAATGCCAAAAGGTTGATGTTTCTAGAACATGTTAATGGTTCATGGTCACAGTAAAGTGGGACCAACCTCAAGGGTAAATTGTGTCAGGACTCTAGTAGGTTGTTTGTAAACATGGATGTACATATCCCCTCCCTGTGCTCACGCTCCTCTGCAGTGTGGCTTTACAGCTCCTCTCATCAAGAATTGGAACCTGTTCTCCACCTCTTAATTCGGGGCTGGTCTTGTGACTTGCTTTAACCAACAGGATGTGGTAGAAACAACGTTATGCCTGTTCTGAGCCAAGGTCTCAAACTGCCTTGCAGCTTCCACTCTTTCTCTGAGAAACCTGCCCAGCCACAATGAGAACAAGCCCAAGCTAGCCTTCTGGAGGAGACAAGGCTGCATGAATCATAGGGAAGCCAACCCCCAGCCAACCTGCAGCTAACCATGGATATATCAGTAAGCCTAGCCGAGAACAGAAAACCACCTGGCTGAGCCTGCCAAACTGCTGACCTGCAGAGATGATTCAATATGTGTACCTTTGAGCCATTTATGGCATTTGTATGGGTCCCTCCTATGTTCAGTGGTCAAAGGATGCCATTATTCTCATCATTATGGCGGGATTCGAATGTTTGGGAGGTTGTATGAATTGCTGTTGTTAGTTGCCATCAAGTCAACTGTGACTCATGGGAACCCCATGTACAACAGAATGAAACATTGCCCAACCCTGCACCATCTTCACGATCATTGGCATGTTTGAGTCCATGGTTGCAGGGACTGTGTAGTGCCTTCCAACCCAGGAGGTTCATCTTCCAACACTATGTTGTTGTTAGGTGCTGTCGAGTCGGTTACAACTCATAGTGACTCTATAGGACAGAGTAGAAATGTCCCCACAGGATTTCCAAGGAGAAGCTGATAGATTTGAACTGCCAACCTTTTGCTTAGCAGCTGAGCTCTTAACCACTATGACACCAGGGCTTCTCCAGCACTGTATCGGACAATATTCTGTTGTGACCTATCTATACAAAATAACGATAAAGGCTGACACTTACGAAAGACCAACTGTGTGCCAGGTACCGATTTAAGAGCTCCTTTTTTTTTTTTTTTCATGTATTATTCATTTATCTTCCCAACAGCTCTCTGTGGTACATGCTCATTATCAACGCGATTTTACAAACGAGAAACTGAGGAACAGAGAAGTTCAGTAGCGTGGCCAGGGTCACACAGCTAACAAGTAGTACACCTGAGAGCCAAATCCAAGTGATCTGGTTCCAGAGTTTGTGTTCTTAAAAGCAAACTCAAGCTATGCTACTCTGAGAAAGCCTGCTACTCGCTCCAGCCGGCTCCATAGCATATTATTCACATGAACTTGGCAAGTGAGTTAGTTTCTCTGAGATTAAATCTCCCCATCTATAAGATGGGAACAATAATAGTGCCTCCCTCCTGGAGTTACTGGGAGATGAAATGAGATAACGCAAGCAAAGCACCCGGTATACAGACCAGGTGCCGGTGAGTCCACCTTGACTCATGGCAGCCCCATGTGTGTCAGAGTAGAATTCTGCTCCATAAAGTTTGCAATGGCTGATTTTTCAAAAGTAATTTGCCAGGCCTTTCTTCTGAGGTGTTTCTGAATGGACTCCAACCTCCAACCTTTTGGTTGGCAGCTGAGTATGTTAACCATTTACACCACCCATGGACTTCAAAGCACCCAGTCCCAAAATAACTTAACCCTTTGTCACTGAGTCCATTCCGACTCATAGCAACCCTATAGGACAGAGTAGAACTGCCGCCTAAGGTTTCCAAGGAGTGGCTGGTGGATTCGAACTGCTGACCTCTTGGTTAGCAGCCAAGTTCTTAACCACTGCACCATCAAGGCTGCAAAGCACCCCGTAGTGTTCGATATCATCTATAATATTTTTTTATAATAATAATCCATTGCTATCTACTTATATAATTATAGAAATATCTTGTTATATTAATAAATGCTTAATTATGTTGTATATGGGAACACTATAATTATTATTGACGTTCTTATTTTGATCACCAAACTCGAACTCACATGACAGCCATCCTCACGGTTTCCACCATTCTTAGTTTTGACTCTGCCTCGGTCACTGGCTTCTTTGTATTTTCTGACCCTGAGTTGTCCTTCTTGAGATGATTCAGAAACCCCTTGAGTCTGCAAATTATGCCCACATCCTTCAACATCCTAAGGAAGCAGAAAGGCAGAACTTAGCAGGCCCTCAGCCTGACCTCTCCATCTTCCTGCAGCCTGAGTTCCTTTAGGTCTTGCTGACTCCCCTGAAGTCCTTGGAACTCTGGAAGTCTTATAGGCCACGGATTGGCCTCCTGTGTTCTCAGGTGCTGGGGACTGAAGGGCAAACAATCTTAGAAGTTTCCATTTCAAGCCATTTTGCACCTATGGAGTTGTCCCAGACCAGCACCAGGAGGGTAGCTTGGGGGGCCAGGGGAGTAGGCCACTCCTGCAGGCCAGCAAGATATTTCTTTCATGGAATTATAAGAAACTGGGTCCCCAGAATAGTAGTGACATGCAGATTTTAGGCGACTCACATTGCTTACGTAGATGCTGTTGTTGTACGTCATCGAATCGATTCTGACTCAGAGCAACTCTATGTGACAGAGTATGTAATCTTCTACCACAGAGCTGCTGGTGGGTTCAAACCTCGGACCTTTTGGTTAGCAGCCGAGTGCTTAACCATTGCACCACTAGGGCACCTTACATAGATAAAGCCCCGCAAAAAAATCCCTGCCCAGGGCCCTATATGCCCTGGAGGCAGTCTTGCCAATGGTGGCCATAAGTTTTGATTGGCAGTTGTACGCTCCTTTTTATATAAAGATAGTTGACTCTTACAATATTAATGGAGAAGAAAATAGGTTTTTTTTAAAAAAAATGTTTATTGTGGTGAAATACATATGACAAAAACTTTTGCCATTTCAACTGTTTGTATGCCTACAATTCAGTGACATTACTAACGTATTGCATTGGGCAAATCTGCTGCAAAAGACCTCTTTAAAGTGTTCGAAAGCCAAGATGTCACCTTGATGTCACCTTGTGCACCTGACTCAAGCTATGGTATTTCCAATTGTCTCATGTGTGTACGAAAGCTGGACAATGAATAAGGGAGATCAAAGAAAAATTGATGCCTTTGAATTATGGTGTTGGCGGAGAATATTGACTATACCATGCACTGCCAGAAGAATGAACAAATCGGTCTTGGAAGAAGTCCAGCCAGAATTCTCCCGAGAAGTGAGGATGGTGAGATTTCATCTCACGTACTTTGGACATGTTATCAGGAGGGACCAGTCCCTAGAGAAGGACATCACGCTTGGTAAAGTAGTAGGACAGTGAAAAAGAGGAAGATCCTCAATGCAATGGATTGATACAGCGGCTGCAACTATGGGCTCAAACATAGTAGCAATTGTGTGGATGGCGCAGAACCAGGGAGCATTTCTTTCTGCTGTACATAGGGTCGCTGTACATCAGAACTGACTCGATGGCACCTAACAACAACAACTAAGCTTCAGAACGGTGTGTAACCATTGCCACCTTTCATTTCCAAATTTTTTCATCACACTGAACAGAAACTCAGTACCTCATAAGGAATACGTCCCTATATCCCCCTCCCATCTGCCCCTGGTGACCACTAATAAACTCTGGTCTCTATGCATTTGCCTATTCTGAATATTTCATGTAAGTGGGATCGAGAAATAGATTTTTAAGGAATGCTGATTGATTGAGACTAATTTCCAATCATGAAACACAGGAAAGAAGTCTAATAAAATAAACAGACTTTGGTAGGGAGAAGTATGGAAACCTCTGATCTAGTCTAACCCCTTTTTCTACAGATGGGGAAACTGAGACCTAGAGTATACAGCTGAATTGCTCAGAGTCACCCATGGTTATCTGGCCAGATGCTATGCTTGTACGATGCTTGCAACTTGCTGACAAGCATGAGTAATTGATTGATAATAAAACCAGTCACCCATGGCCTGAGACTGAGTTTACAACTCTGATGCTAATGGACCCCAGAGAGGCAAAGGGTGCTGGTAACCACTTTCCCCTCATCTCCATGGACTAATGGCTTTATGGAGGTCATAAACTACTGAGTATTTCAATGATCACAGTGACCTCCCTTGGCCAAATGACCCAAGTGCCTTGATTGACATGCAGGCTTGGCATTCCTTAGAGTTGCAAGAACCAGTTTTTCCCTGGGCCTGTGGTCTTAGTGAGGAGCCCTGGTGGCACAACAGTTAAGTGCTTGGCTGCCAACTGAAAGGCTGGCGGGTCAAACCCACCAGCTGCTCTGCAGGAGAAAGATGTGGCAGTCTGCTTCCATAAAGATTACAGCCTTGGAAACCCTATGGGGCAGTTCTACTCTGTCCTAATAGAGTCACTATGAGTCAGAATTCAACTCGACAGCCATGGGTTTAGTAGTCTTAATCACAACACCCCAACCCCCACCCCCACCCCAAGTCTTTGGGAATTGTAAGCCTTTGCTTGCCCATCCTCACTCAAGGCAGGAATCATTCAGATTCCACCATGAACACACAGCTTAACCCAAATTCAGCTTCCAGATAATTGCCTCATCTCTGTACAGAACACCTTGGAAGGCATGGAGAACACCATCAGCCTCGCCTAGTTCTGAGGCTTTCGTTCATTCACCCATTTATTCAGCACATTTTAATGAGTGTGGTGGGCAGCCTCCAATATGGCCCCCATTGATCCCTGCCTCCTAGGGTTCATGCCCATGAATAGGACTCTGCCACTCGGAATCCAAAAACCCACTGCTGTCGAGTCAATTCCGACTCATAGCGACCCTACAGGACAGAGTAGAACTGCCCCATAGAGTTTCCAAGGAGCACCTGGTGGATTCAAACTGCTGACCTCTTGGTTAGCAGCCATAGTACTTAACCACTCGCCACTGGGGTTTCCCTCACTCGGAATAGGGCTGACCAATGTAGCCAGAACATTGTGGAAATGACACAGTGAAACTTCTGAGGTTAGGTCATAAAAGACACAGTGGCCTACACTTTGCCCCTGCCTTTGGATCACTTTTCTCAGGGAAGCCAGCCGCCATATTGGGAGGATACTCAAGTAGTCTTGTGGAGAAATCCACATGGCAAAGAACTGAGGCCTCCTGCCAACAGCCAGCATGATCTCATCAACCATGTGAGTGAGCCACCTTGGAAGAGGTTCCTCCAGCCCCAATCAAGCCTTCAGATGACTGCAGCCACAACCAACATCTTGAAATCAACTACATGAGAGACCCTGAGCCAGAACCACCCAGCCAAGACATTCTCAGATTTCTGACCCAGAGAAACTGTGCGAGATGATAAATGTTTATCACTGTAGGCTGCTAAGTTTGGGGGCAATTTGATAACTGATAAATTGAGCACCCATTTTGTGCCACACCCTGAACTAGGCATTAAGATGCAAAAATGAGCAAAGCCTCTGCCCCCTCTCCCACCCAAGAGCTCAGAGTCCAGAAGCGAATCTTATGATGAATGTGAAGTTTGACTAACAAGATCCAGATTGGTTTGAAATTGTGACCTGTTATCAGTACAGTAAAAATGTAGGTCTGGATCTGGAGAATAGAGCTAAAACTTTTGGTGGTGATCTTCCCTGGGAAGAAAATGAAAACAATGGCTCCCATTTTATATACCTGTATTGTTTTTATTGGATTTTTTTTACAGGCATATATTGCTTTTAAAGTAATTCTTATCAAGGCATCTTCTCATAAATACCTCTTTTGAGAATTTAATTGACATACCTTTTACGGAAAGACTTCTTGGCTAGGTGTATCAAAAAACTGTAAAAGTGTGCATAGTCTTTGACCCAGAATTATACTTTAATTTATGATAAAGAAATACTCAGGAGTAGACGCAAAGGCGAACATAAAATGTTGCTCACTGTGCTGTTATTCATGAGAGCCAAAAACTGGAAATGGCCTCAGTGTCAACATAGTACATAGCTCAGATCATTATTTAATCACGGGCCATCTGCATGTTGAAATCTTACGTAGCAATTAGAAACAATGACATAGCTCCACATTTATTTTCAAGAAAGTATATCCTGACATGTTGCTAAGTGAGAAAAACAGGTCATATAACAGTATGTACTGTATAATTCCATTTTTTATTAAAAAAATTATGCATAAAATTATTGGAAAATAAAACCATGACATGTTAATGATGTTACATCTGGGCTGAGGGATTTTATATATATAAAATTATATACATATACAAATACATATATATGTGTCTATATATTATTTATTTTGATTTGTCTGTGTTTTTTCATTTTCATTTAAAAAATATGGATTACTTCAGGCATATACAGAGTTCCAAATATATTTTAGTTGTTGTTTCTGTTGTTAGTTGCCATCGAGTTGGTCCCCAGCTCATGGTGACCCCATGCACAATGGAACAAAATGCCGCTCAGCCCTGTGCCATCGCCATGACCAATTGTGGATTGGAACATTGTGATCCATAGGGCTTTCCTCGGCTGATTTTCAGGAGTAGATTCAGAAGTAGAAAGTAGGGCTTTCTTCCTAGTCCATCTTAGTCTGGAAGCTCCACTGAAATCTGTTCAGCATCATAGCAACACACAAGCCCCCAGTGACAGACAACTGGTGGCGGCGCGTGAGGTGCACTGGCTGGGAATCGAACCTGGGTCTCCAGCATGGAAGGCAAGAATTCTACCACTGAACCACAACTGCCCCATACTCATGAATTATGCCCACCTTGACTGCTGTTAGGCTATTTGTCTTTCCCTGGCCTGCCGGGGCAGACCAGCCCCCACGTTCTGACTGGCCTCTCCTCCCTTGCCAAGTGGTCCTCCCTCCCCTTGACCGAGTGCTGTGGACCAGAGACACCTTGGGTCCTTGAACCAAGTGAAGACTACAGATCTCCCTGAGGGCGCCCCAACAACCTCACCCCCCTTCCCTGGGGAGACCCACCTCTCCAGGGAGCCCTGGAACGGTTGACTAACTCTGGCGAGCAGTTCCCAGCTTTGGCTCCGAGGACGGGATGAATGGAGGAGGCTGATTTACTGCCCACCCAGGACCCGTGCAGAGCGTAGAAAGTGGGCCAATAGCATTTCCCACTGTAAGGGCCCTTGAAGGATTTGTGGCTGCCTCAGAGAAGCGCTTTAGAGACTATAAACAGAGTTAAGTGATCAGGAATTTTATCCGATTAGAATGAAAGTCAGGGGAAAGGAGGCAGTCCTTCAAACTTAGCCGAGGTCCACCTCAGAAGAGCGTGATTGTGGCAGGCAGATCAGCATCCTTACCGTTTAGCTCAAGCAAGAGATGTCCACCAACAATGCCTGTCTCTTGAGCTCACCAACACGGCCCCTAGTTTTGGCTGAGACGGCCTTCTCCCCACTCTCATGACTGGTCTGACCCCAACATTTCTATAGTTACTCCCACCCCTCTACATTTTCCCAAATAGATCTATTCGTCATACTGAAAAGTTTTCACTTTTTTCTGAAGATGACCAAACCAAAACCAAACCCATCACCATTGAGTCAATTCTGACTCACAGTGACCCTATAGAACAGAGTAGAACTGTCCCACAGAATTTCCAAGGAGCACCTGGTAGATTCGAACTGCCAACCTTTTGGTTAGTAGCCATAGCTCTTAACCACTACACCCCCAGGGTTCCCTCTGAAGATGAAGAGGAGTCCATTTATTCCTTCAAGAGTTGAGTGCCTCCTACAATATGGGGATGGAGTTTGGCCTAGTGCTGGACATGGAACCACGACCAAGGCCACCATGATCCTACAGATGCAGAGCAGAGCTCGCCTTCTAGGCAGGAGAGAGATGTTAAACAACTACATTAAAAAAATAAGGAAGATAATTATCGACAGTAACAAATGGAAGAGGACTCCAAGTACTTACTGAAGAAGATCAAAGACTACAGTCTTCACTATGAATTACAATTCAACATAAAGAAAACAGAAATCCTCACAGCTGGACCAATAAGCAACGTCATGATAAATGGAGAAAAGATTGAAGTTGTCAAGGATTTCATTTTACTTGGATCCATAATCAACAACCATGGAAGCAGCAGTCAAGAAATCAAATGACATATTGCAATGGGTAAATCTGCTGCAAAAGACCTCTTTAAAGCATTCAAAAGCAAAGATGTCACCTTGAGGACTAAGGCGCACCTGACCCAAACCATGGTATTTTCAATCACCTCATATGCGTGTGAAAGCTAGGCAGTGAATCAGGAAAACTGAAGAACTGATGCCTTTGAATTATGGTGTTGATGAAGAATATTGAATATATCGTAGACTGCCAGAAGAACAAACAAATCTGTCTTGGAAGAGGTATGGGCAGAATGCTCCTTAGAAGCGAGGACAGTGAGACTTCATCTCGTGTACTTTAGACATGTTATAAGAAGAAGCCAATCCCTGGAGAAGGACATCATGCTTGGTAAATTAGAGGGGCAGCAAAAAAGAGGAAGACCCTCAACAAGATGGATTGACACAGTGGCTGCAACGATGGGCTCAAACATAACAACAATTGTGAGCATGGCACAGGACTGGACAGTGTTTCATTCTGTTGTGCATAGGGTCGGTCCCTCTGAAGGCTCTAGGGGAGGATCCTTCCTTGCCTCTTCCAGCTTCTAGTGGTTGCCAGCAATTCTTGGTGTTCCTTGACTTGTAGACCCATTATTCCAATTTCTGCCTCGGTAGTCACATGGCCGTCTTCTTCTGTGTCTCCCTGTCTCTGTGTCTCTTCTCTTCCTTTTATAAAGACACCATTCGTATTGAATTAGGACCACTCCCCTCCAGTATGACCTTATGTTTACCAACAGCAACTGCAAAGACTTTACTTCCAAACAAGGTACCATTCACAGGCACAGGGGTTGGGACTTCAACATATCTTTTGTGGGCACATGATTCAATCCGTAACACATCTACAGAGACCTGAAGCTGTAGCAAGAATCACAGAAGTACATAGCACACTGGTTAAATGCATAGAAACTGGAGCAGGGCTGCCTGGGTTCAAATCCCAGCACTGCCACGGCACTGGGCTTGGCCACCTGAGTGACATGGGCAGGTTACTTCACACAAACTACTGGTTGGTAGGAAACCCTGGTGGCCTAGTGATTAAGTGCTACAGCTCCTAGCCAAAAGGTCGGTAGTTCAAATCCATCAGGCAATCGCTGGGAACTCTGTGGGGCAGTTCTATTCTGTCTTATGGAGTTGCTATGAGTTGGAATCAACTCGACGGCAACAGGTTATTAGATAACACTGCCAACCTGATAGCTTTGTTGAAAGGATGCAGGGGTTGATGTCTAGAAAGCACTTAGAACAGGCCTGGCAAGGAGACAGTGAGCGCTGGGTAGTATTAGGTAGTAAATTCCCAGACAAAAAAATCGAGGGGAAACGTTGCTCCAGGCAGAGGGAGCAACCTGAGTGAGAGCCCAAAGGACAGGAGTGGAATAACACAGAATGTCACAGTGAATCCAGCCAAACGGCCAGTTAATCAAACTCAACTCAGACACTACTTAGTTTATTTTTCAGGAACCATTTTCAAGGAAAAATAAAATTCCTCGGGCTTGTCAAACAGCCCACCAAGATATACTACGTAATTTTTCTCCAAAATCCATCTGAGGCTTACCGAGATCTACTCAAAGCTGGAACACAGCAAACCGAGCTTTTCCCACCAACACACATCCTTCCCTGGTTAAAGCTTCGACTTCTTTCAAAACGACAGATGTTGACACAAATTCTTGCTGCCACCCACAAGAGAAATTGGGTGGACTCCTGCAACGCCGCTCCCTCCTCCCCTGCTGGGATTCAGTGCCTCTCTGCTCACCGCTCTCTCCTGGTCCCTCCCAGTGGAGGCTGGTCTGCCTGGCCAGCGATGGTCATTCATCAGCCCCTGCCGCTCTAGCAGCCCTGGGCGCGGGCGGTGGACTCCTCCGGCTGCATCCCACCCTCTCGCCAGCCCATATGGAATGAGTTGCTCTGGTTTTCCTCCTTATCAGAGATGGAAATATTTTCCAGTGTCTTTGTGGAGTTTTTCTGCATTTGCGAGCTGGATGGATGCTTAACCCTTACAGCTCCCAGAAGATGGAATCGCTGATGGCTGGATTCAGAATTATAAAATTGCATGGGGTGGGGGGAGCTTTGGATGGGCGATGTAGGTAGAAATAACATATAAAGTGCAAATAAGTCACCTGAGAGGGAGTCAGTGACTTCCGTTTGTGACTTTAGAAAGAGGGAGCTGAAGGACGCCCCTGCTCCATTTTGTTAACCTTGAACATGGGCCTCTAGGTAACAATGATAATTAACAACACATTTTCAGTGCTTACTGTGTGCACATTTAATCCTCCCAGCAACCCACTGAGATAACCCAAATCCAAACTCTATAGTTGCTGGTGAGTTGATTCTGACTCATGGCGATCCCCTATATGTTAGAGTAGAACTGTGCCCCATAGGGTTTTCAAGGCTCTGACTTTTCAGAAGCAGATTGCCAGGTCTTACTTCCGAGGTGCCTCTGGGTGGGTTTGAACCACCAACCTTTCGGCTGGTAGTTGAGCGCTTCACCATTTTGCCACGCAGGGACTCCTCTCACACATAGCGGATACTCAATAAAGATGTGTTGCCTGGTTGCAAATCCCATTTGCAATTGCATTTCTGGACGTGTTGCTACAGTGTAATCTCTGTCTCCCCCACTACCCAGCAAATTCTATTTAGGAACTCCATTTAGGATAGGGCAGGAGCCATATCGAGATTGTCCATTGCTTCCCCAGTTCTCTAGCTCAGTGCCTGGAACGTAGTAGGCCCTCGCTAAATGCCTGTTAAATGAATGAGTGATCATCTCTGTCACAGACAATGGAGAGGTTGGGAAGAACCTCTTTAATATGCTGTCCAGGGACCGATCCTTTTCTCAAGTTGGGCACTAAATAAGAAATAACAAACACAGTTGCCAGTGGCTGACGAAGCTCTGGGCTGCTGGGCTCCAAACTCACCCCGGGTCCCATTCGGGACTAGTGTCCCGTTCAGAACTGGTGAATGCCACTCCCTTGCAGGGACACCTGCAAATATCCTGAGGTTTCTTGGGTATCAGATGGTGTTGTGTGGATTCTGAAACCATATAAATCGATTCTGATGAGTTGGTGCAAATGAGCCTGAATCGCTCAGATTAAAATCCTGTTGGAACACAAAATGGCTTTGGGATGAAGGAGGACTCAGCTGGGATATCTGCCCTGTCCCCAAAACAGATCTTTTTTAAAGCTCCTTTAAGGCTGTTCTCAAGTTCACCCGTTGGCTGTGGCTGTGGCCTACCTCAACAGCAGGCGCTTCTGGGTGAGGAACAGGGACTGGTTTTTTGGCAGCCTGAAATCTGGAAGCCTTAGTGAAGCCCTTTTGCATCTGAAAAAGGTTCCTTTCTAAATGACGTTCCAGACTAAATCTTCCTTCAGCAAAGGAGCCATTAGACAAACAATCTAGACCCCTAAGGTCTTGGGGACAAAATGCTCCCCAAGGTAGACAAGTCAAACTATGGATTCATGACGCCAAAACTCTGCTTGGCCAAAATAAGTTTTAAAGTTTGTTTTCATGATTTTGTCAGGCTGGGAAATTCTTACTTCTTGGAGAGCATCCTGGAAATCGGTAGTCGCCATTGTCAGCAAAAGTCAACTGCTTGATGGAAAGTCTGGCGATGGATATTGGTGGCGGTTATACAACATGATCAGTGTGATTGATGTCACTAAATTGTACACGTGGAAAACCTTTATTTTTAATGAAAACATTAATAATTCGCATATATGTATATATGGAAACTCTGGTGGCATAGTGGTTAAGTGCTACAGCTGCTAACCAAGAGGCTGGCAGTTCAAAGCCACCAGGCACTCCTTGGAAACTCTATGGGGCAGTTCTACTCTGTCCTATAGGGTCGCTAGGAGTCAGAACAGACTTGACAGCAATGGGTTTGGGGTTTTTTGGTTATAACAATCAAAGGAGCCCTGGGTGGTGCAAAGATTAAGTGCTCAGCTGATAAGTGAAAGGTTGGTGGCTCAAACTCACCCAACAACTCCACGGAAGAAAAACCTGGCGAACTGCTCCCATAAAGATTTACAGCCTCGGAAACCCTTTGGAGCAGTTCTACTCTGCTCTATAGCATTGTTGAGTTGAAAACTGACTCGATGGCACCTAACAACAACACCACCACAACAGTTAAAAAAAGCTAACCACTCACAAACCAAAAAACCAAACCCATTGTCGTTGAGCTCATTCCGACTCATAGCAGAGTAGGACTGCCCCATAGAGTTTCCAAGGCTATAATCTTTACGGAAGCAGATCGTCAGTTCTTTCCTCCCACAGAGTGGCTGGTGGGCTCGAACCGCCAACCCTTCAGTTAGCAGCCGAGCACTTAACCACTGTGCCACCAGGGCTCCTTCAAACACTCATACCTGCTCTTATTCTAGAGACAAGAAATAATTACTTGCCATCAAGTACTCCAGAATTGCCACGTTCCTGCCTGTGCGCCCTTCTCTGTTTTCTCCCCAGCTAAATGGAAAATAAAGAACAATGGGAGGATCTTCGTGGCACACAATTCATTTTGCACACGCTGCTCCCACCATACTCGCCTTCTTAAGCCATTCTCACTCCTTGAATGCAGAAAGCTCCCTCTTGCCTCGGACACTTTACATCCACGGTTCCCTCTGCTAGCCATGCTCTCCCTCTAACTCGGCCCAAAACCAATTCCTCCTTCAGCTCTGCACCCAAATGTCACTTCCCTGGGGAAGACTTGTCCTCATCCATCTCCTCCTCCACCCAGTTATTTTCCATCCCAACGTTCACTAATATTTGTAATTACACATTTGTCCTTTTCATTTAATATCTCACTATCCCACTCATCTATAAGCTCCCTGGGGAGGGAGCTTGTCTGTTTTGTTCATCACTGTAGACCCCTCTACCCAACCCACTTATCTTCCATTTAGAAGCCCCAGCTTTGCTGGCCAGACTGGCTGGAATTCCGAGTCTGAGGAGGAAGATACAGAGACACAGCCAGTGCTAATAGAGTCAAGAGCCATCCATCACTGCCTGACCCATGACAGCTGGATGGATTAATAATCCTGGCTGGCCTGAAGCTAACTGGTAGCCCAGCCTGGCCCATGCTTCCCGTTTGCTTATAAATTCCTGCGGTGGCACAGACTGGAGATTGCCCACCTCATCCTTCAAGCCCGGCTCAAATCCCATCTCTTTCCTGACACCTTCTCCTCGGGATGAAGTGTTTGCTTCCATCTCTGATGTCCCAAGTAAACCCCGTCTGTTCTCTGCGTTTGGCAAACGAATCCTGCATGAGACTGTAGCAACCCTTGTAATCTTGAAGTCTTGCTTAACTCTCTTCCTGTTTAACTTTTGATATCCATTCATTCTTGTACCTTCCAACATTCACTCATTCTCTACCTGCCATGTGGATAACAGACTGCAGCAGTCAATGACTTGATCTAAAACATACCTAATCACACTGTCTTCTACTCAAAGCCTCCAATGCCTCGCAATTGACTGAGAGTAAAATCCAGGGTTCTTACCGCAATCCTCAAGCCCCTATATGATCCACTTAGTGCTAACCTCTTAGACCTCAGCTCCTACCACTCTCAGGCTCCCTTATCCCACTCCAGGCATTCTGAACTCTCTGCGATTCCTGCAGCATGAAAATGACACTCTGGCCTCAGGGCCTTTGCACTTTCTGTTCATTCTGCCTAGAATGCTCTGCCCCCAGATATTTGCCTGACTCATTCACTTAATTCACTCAGGTCTCTGCTCAAATGTCACTTTCTTAGAGACACCACCCTTGATAGCACCCTATCACTCTATTTCCTTACCCTATTCTTCTTTTCTCCCTAGCAGCTGTTACTACCAGTTTCTTATATGGGCTCATTTATTTCCTTACTGTCTCAAATTGTGGGGGGCTGTCTTAGTTATCTAGTGCTACTACAACAAAAATAACACAAGCAGGTGGCTTTAACAACGAGAAATTTATGTTCTCACAGTTTCGGAGGCTAGGGGTCTGAATTTAGGCCACCGGCTCTAGGGAAGACTTTCTCTCTCTGTCGGTTCTGGGGGAAGGTCCCTGCCTCTTTTCAGCTTCTGTTCCTTGGTTCCTTGGTGATCTCCATGTGGCTTGGCATCTATCTTTCCCCGTCTCTGCTTGCTTCTCTATGCCTAATCTGCTCATTTTATATCTCAAGGGTGATTAGTTTAAGGCTCAGCCTACACTGATATGACCTCATTGACGTAACAAACAAAATCCTATTCCCAAATGGGATTACATCACAAAAAAACAAAGAGAAAGCCATCCAGTCAATACCGACTCACTGCAACCCCATAGGGCACAATAGAATTGTCCCATATGGTTTCCGAGGAGCAGCTGGTGGATTTGAACTGCCCACCTTTTGGTTAGCAGCCAAGCTCATAACCACTGCACCATCAGGGCTCCATCACAAACATAGGGGTTAGGACTTAACAACACATATTTTGGGTGGACACAATTCAATCCATAACAGGGACTATTCCTTATAGCAACTGACACTCTTCGGTAGAGAATACAAGTTCCTTTCCTAGTAGCTTGTTCCTCTCCCAGTTTTGGTGGGGCTGCCAGTCAAGGTACGCTTCTTTCCCTTTGCAGTACACCAGTGGTCATGTGACCCAAGGTAACGCCAATAAGGCTGTCTCTCTTTTACAAAAAGAATCATGAGTACAATGGCACAAGAAGGGAAAGCAGCTGGAACTGATTCATCTCGACGATCAGGTCCTAAGAAGACTGCTTTATTAGTTCTTCTTACCTAGATAAAATAGTAAACGATGCAGGAAGCGTCAAAAGAAGATGGAAGGAATACACAGAGTCATGCACCAAAAAGAAGTGGTCGACATTCAACCATTGCAGGAGGTAGCATATCATCAAGAACTAATGGTACTGAAGGAAGAGGTCCAAGCTACACTAAAGGTATTAGTGAAAAACAAGGCTCCAGGAACTGATGGAATATCAATTGAGATGTTTCAATGAATAAATGCAGCACTGGAAGTGCTCACTTGTCTATGCCAAGAAATTTGGAAGACAGCAACCTGGCCAACCAACTGGAAGAGGCCCATATTTCTGTCCATTCCAAAGATAGGTGATCCAATAGAATGCAGAAATTATTGAACAATATCATTAACATCCCACAAATAAATTTTTGCTGAAGATCATTCAAGACTAGTGCAGCAGTACATCGACCGGGAACTGCCAGAAATTCAAGCCCGATTCAGAAGAGGACATGGAACCAGGAATATCATTGCTGATGTCAGATGGATCCTGGTTGAAAGCAGAGAATATCAGAAAGTTGTTTACCTGTGTTTTATTGACTATGCAAAGGCATTCGACTGTGTGGACCATGTTATGGATAACATTGTGAAGAATGGGAATTCAGAAGACTTGACTGTGCTCATGAGGAACCTGTACACATACCAAGAGGCAGTGGTTCGAACAGAGTAAATGGATGCTCTGTGGTTTAAAGTCAAGAAAGGTGTGTGTCAGGGTTGTATCCTTTCACCAGATTTATTCAATCTGTATGCTGAGCAAATAATCTGAGAGGCTGAACTCTACGAAGAATGAGGCATCAGGATTGGAGGAAGACTAACAACTTGTGATATGGAATGATACAACCTTGCTTGCTGAAAGTGAAGGGGACTTGAAGCACTTACTGATGAAGATCAAAGACTACAGCCTTCAGTATGGATTACACCTCAACATAAAGAAAACAAAAATCCTCACTACTGGACCAATAAGCAACATCTTGATAAATGGGATAACGACTGACATTGTCAAGGATTTCATTTTACTTGGATCCACAATTAACAGCCATGGAAGCAGCAGTCAAGAAATCAAATGACGCACTTCATTGGGAAAGTCTGCTGCAAAAGAACTTTTTAAAGTGTTCAAAAGCAGAGGTGTCACCTTAAGGACTAAGGTGCACCTGACCCAAGCCATGGTGTTTTCAATCATCTCATATGCATGCGGAAGTTGGATAATGAATAAGGAAGACCAAAGAAGAACTGATGCCTTTGAATTATGGTGTTGGAGAAGAATATTGACTATACCATGGACCGCCAGAAAAATGAACAAATCTGTCTTAGAAGAAGCATAGCCAGAATGCTCATTAGAAGCAAGGCTAGAAGACTATGTCTGACACACTTTGGATATGTTATCAGAAAGGACCAGTCCCTGGAGAAGGACAACGTGCTTGGTAAAGTAGAAGGTCAACGAAAAAGAGGAAGACCCTCAACGAGAGGGATTGATGCAGTGGCTGCAATGTTGGGCTCAAGCACACCAACAATTGTGAGTATGGCAGGACCGGGCAGTGTTTGGTTCTGTTGTACACAGGGTCACTATGAGTCGGAACTGACTCGATGGCACCTAACAACAACATAACATCTAGATATTGGACATTTCTGGTTTCTATTTGTTTTGGATATGGTTGTTCAGTTGTTTTGGTTTGGTTTTTTTATTTGTTTGTTTGTTTTTTCAAATCACTGGCACACCCTGTGTCCTAATAAAAAATTGTTTAAGTAAGCCTGAATTACCGAACAATGGAATGTTCTATAAGTACTTATTCATCTGATGCGATTCAAGTGGCTGAAGCAGAGTCTTAACATTTATCAGTCAGTGTCTAGTTTGGAAAACAGAGTCACTCAACCAGGTAGTTCAAGAGAAAGGATATAACGTGAGTCACTAGTTACGAAGGTGTTGTTATGGTTGATGTTGGGTGTTGTCAAGTCGATTCCAACTCATAATGACCTCATGTGACAGAGTAGAACTGCCCCATTGGGTTTTCTTGGCTGTAATCTTTATGGAAGCAGGTTGCCAGGTCTTTCTCCCACGGAGCCACCGGGTGGGTTCGAACCGCCAGCTGTTCAGTTACCAGCCTAGTGCTTAACCATTGTGCCACCAGGGCTCTTCATAAAAGTGTTAGAAGAGTCAAAAGGGCAAACAGGGAAGGGGAAGACAACTCAGAGATTAGCAAGGTCAGGAAGGCACTTCCACCTGGGACAGTAGAGTTCAAGAAGGGTGTGATGTTACCAGAGCCCAGAGACTGAGGCTGCCCAGTGGGGGCTGGGGCCATAGAGAGATACAAGAAAGCTGGAACCATGTAGGAAATATAGCCACTGGTGGAGTCACCACAACTACCAGACAGGCCACCCACATCAGAGACAGTGGAAGAATGACCTTAGCATCTCCCATCTTCCCATCCTCTTCTTTTACAATCCCCACTGGAGCTTCCCATTGGCTGAACCTAACCAGAAGCAGGGACAGGGGACATGGGAGCAAGGGTCACTGAAAATAGTGTTTTTTAGTAGTCAGCCCTCTGCCACACAGAAAAACAGACAAATGACTGGAACAAGAGGAGTGAGAGGGCCTTTCCTATAATCCACTCTCCGTGTTATTGCTGGCTTCCAACATGGTAGCCAAAGGGAGCAAACTTGGGTAGAGGGAGAAAATGGCATATTCTGCCATTGTACAATCCTACCCTCCACCAGAAAGTGGCCCCTTTTACAGTCTGGGCCCACAGCCTACCTCCCCACTCCCATAAAATCCGCCAGGCCTGCTGGTAACCAGAGGGCTGGCTTTGGCTAGGTTCCACGTCACTGGACACGACTCAATTGACTGACTCTGGGCAGTACCAGGGCAGGCAGGAACCAAGCCCTTTTCCTGTCTAGGACTTGATGAATTCTCTAACAGTTGCTTCCACCCTTAGAATTAAAAAATAATGTTTGTGGAGCCCGACCTGTTAACGTGCTTCCCTGGTGACGGAGCCTCCTCCATCCCACGGCTGCAGGCCTGCCGTCCCGCGGCCCAGCCAGAGTTCTTGCTAACATGCTCTCTGAATGTCATTTTTGGATCTGAAATGAGGAAGTGAGGCCAAAGCTCACTTTGTGGAAAGATTTTATTTCCATCTGAGTCCACTTCAAGGAACAGCCAGGGATTAGTTTTGTTATTAGCTCTTTTTATCTCCAAAAAAATTGCCCGATCTTTCCGAAGCAGATTTATGGAATTGCTGGGCGATCATATTTTAAACTATGGAGACCAGAAGCCCCTTTTGTGGGGATTCTCCAAACTGGCTGGCACCACTTATTGGCGGCTAAATAAAAAAACATTCAGCGAGCTTGGCTTGGCGCAATCTATTCCAAGGCAGGTTTTCCAGAACCTGGTGCCATGCCACAGGGGCCAGCTAATTCCCTATATGTTGCTGGAATTTGAGACAATGAGAGGAGGCCTTCAACCTCAAATAACAAGAAGGTACAAGACAGATGAAGGTCCCTGGGTGGCGCAAGCAGTTTGTCTTCAACTCCTAACGTAAAGGTTAGTGGTTCAAACCCACCCAGCAGTGCTGCAGAAGAAAGGCCTGGCAATCTACTTCCACACTAGATTACAGCCAAGAAAATTCTATAGAGCAGTTCTACTCTGTGAAGCCTGGAGTTGCTATGAGTCGTAAACGACTCATCCGTGACTCCCAAACTTTCAAGTGCACACAAAACACCTGGGAATCCTGTTAAAATGCAGATTCTGATTCTGAGATCTGGGATGGTTTGGGATTCCGCATTTCTAACAAGTTCCCAGGTGATGCTACGAATGCTGCTGCTGGTTCAGGAACCAGGGTTTGAATAGCAAGGCCCTAGACTGTGGGCTACAAAATGGGGCACATAGAATAAGCCTTTGGGGTTTGGGCAACAGTACCAGTATTTCTATTCATATTTATTTTGTAGCTTATCCCTTTCAATTCTAATTTCTGCACATGGTTATCATATTCATAATACATTAATAAGTAGTACCTTAATACATACATATATATATAGCTATATCTGCGATGAGTCTCAGTATTTTTAGACAGGTAAGAGTGCATAATTTTTAAAAGTTTGGAGACCTCTGACCAAGTCCACAAAGAATAAACTTCCTCAGACATTCGAAGGAAATCTATATAATGTAGAAACACCTCCAAGCTGATCAGTTTTTCTCCAAACCAAACCAACCTTGATATGAATGGGAAGTGACCGTTAAGCACCTATGGTGTATCAGACATTGGGCTAGGCATCTGACCTGTCTACCCTGTAAGGCAAACAGTATTATGCCCATTTTACAGATGAATAAACCAAAGCACAGGGAGGAGAAGTACTTTACCCACGTTCCCTCATCTAACCATTCACAGAGCGTCAAACTTAGGTCTGAGTCAAACAGAGAGAACATGAGCTGAGGGAATGTGCTGTGATCCCCAGGTAGACTATTGCTGAGAAGGGGTGATGGAAGGTCTGATTCATGCCATCTGAGCATCTTTCTGTTTAACCTACATCAAATTAAACAACAGATATGACCTGTCTCTCACACACTTACAGCCAACTTCTCAGGGGCAAACTCACAAAATCCAAACATAAGCAGCCTTGCATTGAAATTGGCACACTTTCTCATCATTACTTCAGGCTCCAGGAGAGGTTAAAGCAATGTGCAATCTGTGATCCGATTTGGGGTTTTTCTCCTTGTCTGTTTTCCTTTGATGCATTAGTGGTTGAATGGTAGAATTCTTGCCTCCCATGTGAGAGAACTGGGTTCAATTCCTGGCCAATGCACCTCTGTCTCCACCCTTCCGTCAGCGGAGGCTTGTGTGTTGCTGTGATGCTGAACAGGTTTCGGCGGAGCTTCCAGGCTACAACAGACTAGGAAGAAAGGCCTGGCAATCTACTGCCGAAAATCAGTCAGTGAAAACCCTATGGATCACAACCATCCAATCTGCAGCCAATCACAGCAATGGTGCAGGATTGGGCAGCATTTTGTTCCATTTTGCATGAGGTCACCATGAGTCAGGGGCTGACTCAACGGCAGCTAACAATTATTTTCTTTTAGAAATAAACTCCTGTATTCCCTAAGAACTTACTCTATGGCAGACACTGGGCTTGCTTTTTATGTGCATTACCTCATTTAACCCTCACAGAAACTGCATGAGGAAGCCACTATCACTAGCCCCGTTTATTAATAAAGAAACCGCACCTTTAAGAGGATAAATGGCATGCCAAGGTACCCAGTGTTAGGGCTGGATCTGGCTCTAGGTGTCTCGGATTCCAAAGGCCAGGATTTTAAGCACTGTGCTCTGTCTTAGCCAGTTGGATCTTTGGGTCTTCCTCAGCCTCATGCGATAGCATTGATGTTCACCGGTTCATTGTTCTGACACCCAGCCAGGTTTAAGGGAAGAGGAAGAAACTGTCACACCTCAGCACTGCCCTGAGGCCCAGGTGAAGAGAAAGCAGGTGCCAGCCAGGGCCTCAGACACAACAGTTCCAGTGAAACACACAGGCGGCATCTCTAGTGGCCCCACAGTTCACAAAGCAGGTGTTCTGGCTTCCCTGGGCTCTGTGAAGTTTTCTTTGGAACCAGTCAGTGTGTGAGGTTTGGGGAAACCAGCAGAGCCAAGGTGCCTGAAGCCAGTGAGGTTATTTTAAGTCAGAAGTCAAAAGAATCCTTGAGCAGAAATGCTCCCACCTGCCTTAGAACTGTGCTCGGGCCCCTCCCCCTGCCAGGGATGACTGGGAGGGTCCTGGGGCCTCTCGGCCATGGAGATGGGTGTGAGGGGGTGTGTGAGTGTGAATGCGATTATGTGAGAGTGCGTGAGAATGTGTGTGTGAGAGAATTCTGTCAGTATGTTCAAGTGTGTGTGTATGTGTGTGAGTGTTAGTGACAGTATGTGTGTGAGTGTGTGTGAGATAATGTGGGTACGTGAGCGAATTGTGTGTGCACGTGCCCGTGTGTGTGTTGCGCAAGTGTGTGTGCGTGTGAGTATGTGTGTGTCTGAGAATCTGTGAGAGTGACAGTGCATGAGTGTGTGAGAGAATTGTGAGGGTGTGCACATGTCTGTGTATTGTGCAAATGTGTATGTAGGTGTGAAAATGTGTGTAAGTGTGTGCAAGAGTGTGTGAGACTATGAGTATGCAAGTACATATAGGCCTTTTTGAGCACGTTTGAGTGCGCGTGTGTGTGTGAGAGAGACGGAGAGAGAATGTGTGCGAATGTGAGTGTGCGTGTGTTGGAGGGTAGCATTTACAATTTGAGGTATTACAGATGTGCCGACCACCTCTGGTATTGGTCTTCTTTGCTTGCCTGAACGTCTGATACCCTCGTCCCAGAATTTTCTAACGTATGCAGAGCTAACCATGACAACTCTGGCCATGGATACATTTATATTCAAGGTTCCAGCCAAGCCAAAACCAAACCAGTTGCCGCGGAGTCAATTCCAACTCGTGGCGACCCCATGAGTGCCAGAGTAGAACTGTGCTCATAGGGTTTTCATGGCTGTGACCTTTTGGAAGCAGGTCACGAGGACTTTCTTCCAATTCACTTCTGGGTGGACTCGAACCACCAACCGCTTCGTTAGTTAGCCCAGTGCCTAACCATCTGCACCACCCAGGGACTCCTCCTCTAGGTCCTAGCACATGCCTGGAAAGTTTAGGTCCACTGCTTCCCACTCTTCCCAGTGTGGCAGGGAGGGAAGATAGGGAAATAGAGTTCACCTTCCAGTCACTTCTCCCTGTCAACAACAACGACATCCGCCCAGTCCAAGTAGAGAATGTAAGTGTGCTTGTATAGTTTTGGTTTGCTCTGAACCATGAGAAGAAACTATACAAGGTAGCTGATGAGGCTTTAGTCCATATGCCAGAGTGACGGACACACAGAGTAGAACTGCCACAACCTGAAGCTGAGGCACACCATCTAATCGCAGGCCAATGACTGAGAAAAAAATGCTATGGTGTAAGCCATTGAGATTTGGGGCATTGCTTGTCATGCACCATTATCACAGCAATAGCTGACTGTTACACCATGTAAAAAATTGGCACCGGGTCTATCACATTATAAGTGCACGGTAACTAGCAATTGCTACTACTGTTATTATTATTAGGAAAAAGTGCTTAGGCGAGTATGTTTGGGATGCACTGTATGTGATACTTCCCTCTTGAAGATTTAGAAATCTCATTAGCATATTAAAGATTCTGACAAGTCCTGCGGTTAACACAACCAAACTACCTGACCCTAGAACTCCTTTTTTGCGATAAACACATATTTACATTTTCCAGAGCAAGTCCAGGAGAGCCAAAATATGACTTTGAGTACATCCCACCTGAATTTAGAGACTATCTCAGGAATTTAGAGACTATCTCAGATTTGACAGACCGAACACTAATGACCAAAGATCAGACAAGTTGTGTAATGCCATCAAGGACATCATACATGAAGAAAGCAAGAGGTCATTAAAAAGACAGGAAAGAAAGAAAAGACCAAAATGGATGTCATAAGAGGTTCGAAACTTACCCTTGAACATACAGTAGCTAAAGTGAACGGAAGAAATGATGAGGTAAAAGAGCTGAACAGAAGATTTCAAAGGGCAGCTTGAGAATTATTATCATGAAATGTGCAAAGACCTGGAGTTAGAAAACCAAAACGGAAGAACACACTTGGCATTTCTCAAGCTGAAAGAACCGAAGAAAAAATTTAAGCCTCAAGTTGTAAGACTAAAGGATTCTACAAGGGAAAATATTGAACCAAGCAGGGAGCATCAAATTAAGATGGAAGGAATACACACAGTCATTGTTCAAAAATAATTGGTTCATGTTCAACCATTTCAGAAGGTAGCATATGATCAAGAACCAATGGCACTGAAGGAAGAAGTCCAACCTGCACTGAAGGCACTGACAAGAAACAAGGCTCCAGGAATTGATGGAATACCAACTGAGGTGTCTCAACAAAACAATGCAGCGCTGGAAGTGCTCACTTGTCTATGCCAAGAAATTTGGAAGACAACTTGCCTGGTCAACTGACTGGAAGAGATCCATATTTGTGCCCATTCGAAGAAAGGCGATCCAATGGAATGTGGAAATTATTGAACGATATCATTAATGTCATATGAAAGTAAAATTATGCTGAAAATCATCCAAAAGCAATTGCAGCAGTACATCGACAGGGAACTGCCAGAAATTAAAAATGGATTTAGAACGAGGGATATCATTGTTGATGTGAGATGGATCTTGGCTGAAAGCAAAGAATACCAGAAAGATGTTTACCTGTGTTTTATTGATTACACAAAGGCATTCGACTGTGTGAATCATAACAAATTATGGATAACATTGCAAAGGATGGGAATTCCAGAACACTTTAATTGTGCTCATGCAGAACGTGTACATACATCAACGGGCAGTTGTTTCAACAAAATAAGGGGATACTCCATAGTTTAAAGTCAGGAAAGATGTGTGTCAGGGTTGTATCCTTTCACCAGACTTATTCAATCTGTATGCTGAGCAAATAATCCGAGAAGCTGAACAATATGAAGAAGAAGAGGGCATCAGGATTGGAGGAAGACTCACAAACAACCTGTGATATACCAATGACACAATCTTGCTTGCTGAAAGTGAAGAGGACTTGAAGCACTTACTGATGAAGATCAAAGACTACAGCCTTCAGTATGGATTACACCTCAACATAAAGAAAATAAAAATCCTCACAACTGGACCAATAAGCAACATCATTATAAATGGAGAAAAGACTGAAGTTGGAAAGGATTTTTCATTTTACTTGGATCCACATTCAATGCCCATGGAAGCAGCAGTCAAATCAAATACCATATTGCATTGGGCAAATCTGCTGCAAAAAACCTCTTTAAAGTGTTCAAAAGCAAAGATGTCACCTTGAGGACTAAGGTGCTCCTGACCCAAGCCATGGTATATTCCAATGACCTTATATGCATATGAAAGCTCAACAATGAATAAGGAAGACCTTTGAATTATGATATTGGCAAAGAATATACCATGAACTGCCAGAAGAACGAACAAATCTGTCTTGGAAGAAGTCCAGCCAGAATGCTCCTTGGAAGCGAGGCTGGCGGGACTTCATCTCAAGTACTTTGGACATGTTATCAGGAGGGACCAGTCCCTGGAGAAGGACATCATGCTTGGTAAAGTAGAGGGTCAGTGAAAAAGAGGAAGACCCTCAACAAGATGGACTGACATAGTGGCTGCAACGAAGGGCTCAAGCATTGTGAGGATGGTACAGGACGGGGCAGTGTTTCGTTCTGTTGTACATAGGGTCGCTATGAGTCAGAACTGACTCAGTGGCACCAAACAACAGAGTATTTTGGGAAATGGAGGTATAGAAGGATCATTCATTACCTGCAGTTCTATCACCCCTGAATGTAAGGGCCTATAGTAAATTTGAATGGCAGAGGTTAGGGGCACCCATCCTAGAAACTTCCCCTGCCCTGTCCCACCTACCCAGAGTGCCTTTTACAAAGGCACTCTTGTGTGACTGACATGTGTTCAAAGTAATCTCAACATGAAGGCCTCCTATGTAGAGTGGGAAGTCTTCCAGGTCAAAAATTGGTTACCCTCCCTCGCTTGTCTGTAGGAAGAGCCTAGTGCTATAGACTGCAGTCTCGGAGCTCAGCTCCTGGTAGCTTTCAGCACACTGTGCGCCACTGTGGGGACCCCTTCTTTCTCACTTCTGTTCTCAGGCTGAATATCTGCAGCCACACACTTCTGTTCTCAGGCTGAATATCTGCAGCCACAACGTTCCCTACAAGGGGGTGGGGAAGGATGCTCTACAAAGCTGGGAGCTGTTGTTTTGACATGTTTTATCGTGTGCTAAGAACTGCACACCTATGATCTCATTCCATTCTCTTCACAACTCCACGAGGTGAGCGCTTTTGCTGGCTCAACTTTGTTGTTATCGTTAGGTGCCATTGAGTCGATTCCGACTCATATGACAGAGTAGAACTGCCCCATGAGGTTTTCTTGGCTGTACTCTTTGTGGAAGTAGATTGTCAGGTCTTTCTCCCTCTGAGACGCTGGGTGGGTATGAACCACCAACCTTTTGGTTAGCAGCTGTGTGCTTAACCATTTGCGCTACCAGGGCACCTTGAGGTACATGTTACATCTGATCATATCCCACTGGATAAAGCAAGCCACTTGGCCAAACCCAAAGCCAGTGGGGCGGGAAAGTATAATACTGAAACCGTGACTTGTGGCAAGGGTGGAGAGAGAAGAAACAATTCTAAACACATGACAGCAATCCTAAACCCTTGCTTATATGCAGTATCTCATTGAATCCTCACAATAACTGCACCCGGTAGGTACTCTTCCTATCTCCATTTGACAGGTTAAAAACAAAAACATTAAAGCTCAAGAGGTTAAGTAACTTGTTGGAGGTCACGCAGCTAAGAAGGTGCAGACCTAGAACTTGAACTATCTGAATCCTGAGCCCAAGCTCTGAACCATCAGGCTAGCTATGGAAATGGAATTTGACTTGATTGTTGTTGTTAGTTGCGTCAAGTCGGCACAGACTCATGGAGCCCGTATGTACAACAGAACACAACGTTGCCCAGTTCTGTGCAGTCTTCGTGATCGTCGCTATGCTGTCCATTGTTGCGGCTGCTGACATTGGCTTTAATGCTCCTTAATTTCACATTTCCTTTAGTTTTTCTGGAAACCCTGGTGGCGTAGTGGTTAAGTGCTATGGCTCTTAAGCAAGAAGTCGGCAGTTCGAATCCGCCAGGTGCTCCTTGGAAACCCTACAGGGCAGTTCTATTCTGTCCTACAGGGTGGCTGTGAGTCGGAATCCACTCAACCGGAGTGGGTTTAGTTTTTCTGCCACATATTCACAGGTTTATTTTCTGTGCGGTGAAATGATTTATGACGCTTCAGATCAGCAGCTCACCTAAAAGCCCACCAACAAAACCCGTTGCCATCAAGTCGGTGCTGACTCATGGCAACCCTATAAGACAGAGTAGAACTGCCCCATAAGGTTTCCAAGGAGCTGCTGGTGGATTTGAACTGCTGACCTTTTGGTTAGCAGCTGTAGCTCCTAACCACCACTGCGCCACCAGGGCTCCATTAGCATCCCTATGTAAGTGTACGTACAGATGTTCGTATGCATGCGTATATATTCATAGAGGACACGGTTACAGATACTTCTCAGACACAACCCTACACCTTGGGAGATTGGTTTTCTGGGTTTGAAGGCTTAGGACTTTAGTCTCGTGGGACAACTTAGTCAATTGGCATAATACAGGTCACAAAGTTCATATTCTGCCTCCTAGTGAGGTGAGTAGTGTCTGGAGTTTTAAAAGCTTGTGAGCAGCCATCTAAGATACAACGTGGTCTCTACTCATCAGGAGCAAAAGAGAAAGAAGGAAATTATAGTTCCAGAGAAGAAATTAGTCTACAGAGCTAAAAACCTACAGGAACCACAGCCTCATCTACCCTGAGATCAGAAGAACTAGATGGTGCCCGGCTACCATTCCCAACCATTCTAATCATGGGCCCTGGTAAATCAGGAGAAAAATGCAGAACAGAACTCAAATGCATAAAAAGTCCAGACTTACTGGACCAGTTGAGACCAGAGGAGGACTCCTTGAAACTATCACCCTGAGATACTCTAAACCTTGAACCAAAACTATCCCCTGAGCTCACCCATCAGCAAAATAACAGATTGGCACACAAAATAAAAGATATTACCTGTAACTATGGTGCTCTACTAAAATACCATCTATTTAAGACCAAAAGGTCAACAATTACTCTACAGCAAAGATAATGGGGCAGGGAAACTAGAGTACTGGAAATGGAACAACCAGAACACAAAGAGAATGTTGACCATTGTGAAAAATATAACTCATGTCACTGAATAATTTGGCCAGAAGCTGTCAAAAGAAAACCTAATTTTCTGTGTAAACTATCACCAAATAAATAAATGAAATATTATTGAAAGAACACATGTGCTCAGCTCTTCATCTCAGAGCCTGCTTCTGGGGGACTCTACCAAAGACAACGGGTGAGTACTGTTAACAAATTCCAATTGGCATTTTCTACTTAGGTAGTAACAGCTTGCATTTTTCCGTTCATTTATTCCAGAAGGTTTTAGCCTTTTCAGGGAGGGGTCCCAGAGACTCTGATGCAAAATATAGATGCTTTTAAGAAAAACTGCAACCTAAACATCAATGTTCATTGCAGCACGTTTCACAGTAACCTAAAAGGTGGAAATAACTGTCTGTCAGCTGATGAAGGGATAAACAAAATGTGAATTGATATACACACAGTGGAATACTACTCAACCGTAAAGAGAGATGAAGTCCTGATGCCTGCCACAACATGGATGAACCTTGAAAACATGATGCTTGGCCAAATAAGTCTGTCACAAAAGAACAAATATCGTATGATCTCACTTACGTGAAATAAGCAAATATATAGAAGCCAAAGCTTATTAGTGGTTCCTGGGGCGGGGGGCGGGGCGGTGGCAGGAACACCAGTGGTGTAGTGGTTAAGTGCTACAGCTGCTAACCAAATGATTGGCAGTTGAAATCCACCGGGCGCCCCTTGGAAACTCTATGTGGCAGTTCTACTCTGTCCTATAGGGTCGCTATGAGTCGAAATCGACTTGATGGCAACGGGTTTGGTTTTGGTTGGGTAGGGGTGGGAGGGAGGGGGAGAAGGGGAGTTTCTGCCCGGGGGAAACTGAGTTTATGTTAATGGTGGTGGGATGATTCAGAAAAGAATATCGGGAATGGTTGCACAACGTGAAGAATGCCATCAATGTTACTGAACTGTGCAAGCAGAAATTGTTGAATTGGCCAATGTTTTGTTGTATATGTTTTCATCACAATAAAAAAAGGAAGGAAGGAAAGAAAGCCATTCACACAAAACACTCCCTCTAGAACTCTGTCTCAAATGGTTTGCTCTCGGCTACTAACTTAAATGTTGGCAGTTCAAACTCATCCGGCGCTGCTGCGGAAGAAAGGCCTGGTGACTTGCTTCCACAAATATTACAGCCAAGAAAACCCTATGGAGCAGTTCTACTCTGCAACACCTGGGGTCGCCGTGAGTCAGAATCAACTTAATGGCAACGGATTTGGTTTAGGACTCTGTGGGCCTTGGGTTGACTTGTTCGAGAGAGAGAGAGAGAGAGGGAGGAAGCCATGGACAAGCCAACAACTTTGTCCAGAGAGCCCTGAGTTGTAACTCTGAGGAAAACTCACGGACTTCTGCTGAGTGCACACACTCGTCCGTTCCTGTCTTAGCTGGGTTCGAGAGCATCATCCTTCATAGCTCTAAAAACTAGACGAAGCAAAAGCCAGGCAAGGACCCACTGTCGGAAATTCCTCGTTCTGTGACTGGGAGGGAGCTCGTGGTTGTTTAGGTCATTTATCTGCTGGCCCGGTGTTCACCTCTTCTACAGCGCTCTGACGCCTTCGCCCTCCACAGGGTCACCAGCAGCTTCAAAGCTTTCTCTGCACTTGGCAGTGGCTTGTGGGCGTGGGGGTGGTGGAAGAGGGAGGTGCAAGAGAGGCTACAGCATCTTGGGTCCTAGCAAGGAAGTGGGGAGCCTAATGCAGAGGTTAGAACTTCTCCAACCAAACACACACCACCCGCCCCCACAAGACCCGGCCTCCCTTCCTCAGAGTAGGTCTCCACCATTCACATTCATTATCCTTGCTTGGCAACTTGATGATGGGGAAAAAAAAAAAAAAAAAAAAAGAGAGAGAGCTATGAAGGCAGCCAGCCAGGCTTGGATTGGAATCCAGGGCTCAATGGAGAATGGCTTTACTTCTCCAGGCCTCAATTTCCTCATCAGTAAAATGAGGAGATTAATATCACTCTTGCCAGGTTGTTGCAAGGATCAAATGGAAAAACTAGAATCAAGCGCTGAATGGGAGCACAGCACATAGCAAAAAAATAAAAAAAGAGTGGCCATCAAGTCAGTTCCAACTCATGGTGATCCCATGTGTATCAGAGCAGCGCTACATTCCATAGGGTTTCCGATGGCTGATTTTTTGGGAAGTCAATGGCCAGGCCTTGTGAGGCCCCCCTGGGTGGACGAACCTCCAACCTTTCAGTTAGCAGCCGACTGCGTTAACCATCTGCACCACTCAGGGACTCCTACAGCATACAGCAGGTGCTCCATAAATGCCTATCTTTATTATTGTTACTGGATTGCTATGTCCCCAGCAGGCCCTGGGCTGACTTTCCCCTCCTGACCTTTAATTCCATTTTTATGCTTTCCTCTCTTTCTTTGCAAACTACAGTAAGTAATTCATCTTGCTCCCTTCCCAAATCCTTCCTCACTTGAAATGGTCCCGGGGGTTTTCCCAGAGCCACGCTACCACCTGGAATTATCCCAGTGGCCCCTCTCTTAGGCAATAAGATCTTTCTTTATGAAAAAGACAGCCCTGGCTAAAAAAGCCAAAGCGTTTTAGATGTGGTCTGGCCACTGCCCTCCCATTCCACCCTGAACAATGTCCTCTCTATTGAGGCTGCATCATAAATATCGTACTTGCTTATCCTAAGCTAGGAAGGAGCCTCCAGGGCCAAGAGATTGCTTTCTTCCCATTTATTTATGGTGAAGACTTTTCAAATCCTGCTCTTTGGGTCTGTAAAGCCCATTATTGACACGGAAGATGGGAGGGTTTGACTAAAACAAGTTACCTTATCGCTCAGTGACTTGACTTCTTCATCTGGAAATATGACGTGGCCTACCAATATTAATTATGATTACTAGTAGTAAGACTATCATTAGTGATAATATTAAGAGTAATGAGAGTCTACTATGTTCCAGGCACTGTGTGTGCTAAGTGCTTTGCTTCATTCGTACCTTCAATAACTCTGAGATACAAAGCAGCGTCATACCCATTTCTCAGATGAGGAAACTGAGGGTCAGGCAGGTTACATAACCCAGTCAAGATTATACAGTAGTAAGAGGTGGAGTCAGGAAGCGAACCCAGGTCAACTAGACCCTACCAACTGGCTTTAGGAGGCCTGTTGGGGCAGTGATTAAGTGCTTGGCTGCTAACCAAAAGGTCAGCAGTTTGAATCCACCAGTCGCTCCTTAGAAGACCTATGTGGCAGTTCTACTCTGTCCTATAGGGTCGCTATGAGTCAGAATCAACTCGATGGCAACAGGTTTGGTCTAATTGGCCTTAACCATCACAACAAACTGCCACTAAGAGCCTGCTACCATACTAATCCAATAAGAAAAACCCATAGAGTATGACCAGCCTACTAGGCGGGACGGGGTTTGTCTTTTCCTTCTATTATTTTTATTATAAGACCAAAACATCCTAGTAACTACCAGCTCCCGCAGCCCAAACAGGCGGTAACCAGGACTCTGTGCGTGCTATTATGGTCAGCCTCACCCCAAAACTAATAAAGCAGCTGTGCCTTTTTAGTGTTTAGGTTCTTGGCTGAGTCCTCTCTGGAACTGCCCTTGGCTGTGCCTTTCTATGTGGTCTCTTGGCACTATGAACAAGCTTGTTCCCCTATAAAATCAGAGATGCCAAACTGGCTTTAAAGCAGCTGCCTTCATTGTCAGGGAAAAGTTTACAGTAGCTCCCTTGGGGTCCTGCCTGATTTGGCTGTCCCTCTAGGAAAGACCCCAGGGTGAATGAGTGGTGAGGTAATTCTCTTAGCTGCAGGGGAGAGTACACACAAGCTGCCCCCTGGTCTTTGTTCCAGAGCTGGCACCTCCCCGTCATCCTCTGGAAAGCTCCAGGCTGGCTTCTGGAAGAATCAACTGACGGAGCCACGAATGGCCAGCTGTGAGAGCTCCACAGGACCCCAACTGCCTCAACCAGAGGAGAACTCCCCACTCTTCAGCAGCAGCTGGTCTGGACAGGCTTGGCTCCCTTTGTTCTTGGCACCTACCATGCACCAGCCCCAGTACTAGGTACTAGGGGTAGTGCCATGAACAAGAAGAACAGAAGCGCTGCCCTCATGGAGTCTCGGTGCAGGAAGCTTATTCCTTCCCTTCTGAGTCTTTTACTCCATCTTCCGTGGAGGCCCAAGACACTCTAGTCTTTGTCTGATATATGGGCCGTCTGCTTCCTCCATTCATCTTTCTTCTCTATCCAGCTTTCCTTCCTCTTTTGTCCTTCATCCAACTCAGGATGAATCCAACTCATGGTGCAGACATTTAAAGAATGTGCAGAGCATCATGTGTAGGGCATGTAAAACTAAAAAGAACCTGTACACCAATGTTCATTGCAGCACTATCCACAACAGCCGAAATATGGAAACAACCTAAATGTCCATCAACGGATGAATGGATAAACACAATGTGGTAGACACATACAACAAACTACTATTCAGTCATAAGAAGGAATGAAGAGTGGATACATGGTACCAGGTGGGTGAACCTTGAAAACATCATACTGAGCGAAATAAGTCAGTCACAAAGGGACAAATACTGTATGATCTCACTTATACGAAATAGGCAAATGTAGAGAAAACAAGGCTCGTTAGTGGTTACCGGGGTGGGAGAGAGAGGGACAGGGGGAGTCATTGCCTAGGGGGCACTGAGTTTGTGTTAATGGAGGTAGAATAATTGGGAAAAGGATAGTGATAATGGTTGCACAACAGGACTAATGTAATCAATGTCACTGAATTATACGTGTAAAAATTGTTGAATTGTCAAATGTTTTGTTATATATATATATATTTCTTTTAACCACAATTAAAAAAACCTAAAAAGACACTACCTTGGATGAAGAGCAACTTGAGGGCTGATCCATGTTGTAATCAATGCTAGATTCCCACTTAGGACTGAAGGATTTATTCCCTCACTTGCTGGGAGTGTTGGAGCTGATGGCTATTGACTGAGTCTTGTCTGGAATTGCCCTTGGCTGAGAGAAGCCTGTCCTCCGAAGGTCACACCCGCTTCTTGGGACAGCCCACATTCAACAACTGGTCCATGATGGCGCCCTTCTCCTAACTCAGGACAAATCAGAATGGCTAACCTAGCTCTAGCGCTTCCTGTGGGGTAGGCTGAGGCCTTGTTGTAGGTTCCTCACATTTCAATGTCTCCCGCTGCCCAGTGCTGCTTCATCCTTTTCCTTTCCACAGCTGTTGGTCCCATAGTTGTAATGTCCTACACACCAACCTTCATCTCAGAGTTAATCTCCCAGTGAACTCAACATGCAACACGATGGCATCATCAATGGATTATGCCTGAACGTGAAGAAAATGAAAATCCTCACAACTGGACCAATAAACAACATCATGAT
Organism: Elephas maximus indicus; assembly: GCF_024166365.1. Lineage (NCBI taxonomy): Eukaryota > Metazoa > Chordata > Mammalia > Proboscidea > Elephantidae > Elephas > Elephas maximus. The sequence goes on from NC_064840.1 coordinate 12,210,856, forward strand.
AGATGGAGAAAAAACTGAAGTTGCCAACAATTTCATTCTTCTTGGATCAACAACCTATGTCCATGGAAGCAGCAGTCAAGAAATCAAACAACAAATTGCATTGGGCAAATCTGCTGTAAAAGACCTCTTTAAAGTTCTAAAAAGCAAAGAAATCACTTTGATGACTAAGGTAAGCCTGGCCCAAGCCATGGCCTTTTCAATCGCCTCATATGCATGCAAAAGCTGGACAATGAAAAAGGAAGACAGAAGAATTGATGCATTCGAATTGTCCTGCTGGTGAGGGATACTGAATACACCATGGGTTGCTACAAGAACAGATAAATCTGTCTTAGAAGAAATACAACCAGAATGTTCCTTAGAAGTGAAGATGGTGAGACTCTGACTCGCTTACTTTGGACACGTCATCAGGAAAGACCAATTGCTAGAAAAAGACGTCATTTTTCGTAGAGTGTCATTGAAAATGAGGACAATCCTCAGTGAGATAGACTGATACAATAGCTACAAGAGTGGGCTCAAACATACCAACAATCACGAAGATGGCACAGGACTAGGCAAGGTTTTGTTCTGTTATACTTAAGGTTGCCTTGAGTAAGAGCCGACTTGATGGCAACTAACAACAACAGCAAGTATCTGGAAGTCAATATTTGCTGAATAAATGAGGTATTATTTAGGATTTTTGTGGTTGCAAGCAACAGAAACTCAATTCACACTGGCTTAAGCAACTTGAAAGAAGTGTAATTCAAACATCCAAAAACCCAAGACCCGACGTCATCAGGACTTGGTCTTTCTCTTCTTTGATCGATTCTGTTCTCTTCCCTCTAAGCTTTGTTCCCAGTCTGACCTTCTTCACATGGCAGAGCCTCGAAACTCTAGGGCATCCACCTAGTTTCAACACCCGCAGAAAGACAGGCCGCTCTTTCCCAACAGTACCAGCAAAAATATCAAGGCAACATCTCATTCGCCTGGTTTAAGTCACGTGATTATCCCTGAACCAATTGCAGTGGCTGAGGAAGTGGAATTTCCTGACTGGCCAGGCATGTATACTCTTGGGAACTAGACAGTAGGGTCAGCTCTGCCTGAACTGTAGTAGGAGTGGAGAATAGGTGGTTCTCCAAAGGAAAAATAGGGCAATTGTGCCAGAAAAAGAGGGAACAAATACAGGGTGGTAAAACCCACCAGACGGCCATTACAAAGTTTGTGAAAAAGCCCAGCTCCCAACTTTTTTTCTTCTACCCTCTTTCCATTACCCTTGCTTCCTGACACTTAGGTCTTTCTGGGGGACACTTCATCTTCCCTAAAGGTATTTATCGTTGTTGTTGTTAGTTGCCATCAAGTTGATTCTGACTCATTGTGACCCATGTCTGCAGAGTAGAACTGCTCTGCGGGGTTTTCAAGGCTTTTGGAAGCAGATCACCAGACCTGTCTTCTGAGGTACCTCTGGGTGGGTTTGAACTGCCAACTTTTGGGCTAGCAATTGAGTTTGTGCCACCCAGGTATGTAAGGTATAAATCATGCTATCAGCCAAGAAAATCTGTGGGTATTCTATCCATCGACTGCCAGAAAATTTCCATAAACAAGGAATTTTAAAAGTGCCTTCCAAGCTCCTATTAATCTTGCAAACCAAGTGCCAGTGTCACAACTTCCTGGAGTTCTTTCCTGGATCATTCCAGAAAATGATTCCCTTTAGGGCTACATCTATATCGACTCTTGTCCCCTTGTACCAACACCACCAGATGAGCTTATCACACTATATTTCCTTTGATCCATTTGTTTAAATGTCCCTTCTTCTGACTATTGAAGGAATCCTGGTGGTACACTGGTTAAGCACTCAACTGCTAACGGAAGAGTTGGCAGTTGGAACCCACCGACCACTCTGTGAGGGAAAGATGTGGCACTCTGCTTCCATAAAGGTTCACAGCCTCGGAAACCCTATGGGGAGGTTCTACTCTGTCCTGTAGGGTCACTATGAGTGGGAATCGACTCTGCAGCACACAACAACAACCAGTTATTGAAGAAATACACAACTGAGCATGCCAGGGGAATATTCACAAGGCAATGAGGGCTAAATATGGATTTATTCAGGCTCAGTTCTCTAACTAGCAGACAGGAGCTTGGCCAAGATGCGTGAAGTCTGCTAAAGGAAGTCTTGCAAAGGTCCGTGGGAAATCTAGAGCTTCGCTCTTAGACAAAGCTGTGTGATCTCTAGGTGTGCAGTCAATGGTAACAATTGCTTGTGTCTGTAAACACTTCTTGTGCATGTCCTTTGTTGTTGTGTGCTCCCGAGTTGATTCCGACCCCTAGCGACCCTATAGGACGGGGTGGAATTGCCCCATAGGGTTTCCTAGGCTGTAATCTTCACAGCCGTCTGATGCAGCACTCTGCTTCTGTAGAGATTTACAGGCTTGGAAACCCCATAGTGTCGCTAAAAGTCGGAATCAACTTGACGGCAGTGGGTTTGGTTTTGGTTTGGAATCTTTACAGGAGCAGATCCTTGGGTCTTTTCTCCCGCAGAGCCACTGGTGGATTCAAACCACCAACCTTTCAGTTAGCAGTTGAGCACTTAACCATTGTGCCACCAGGGCTCCTTGTGCATGCCCTTTAGCTGTTCTTAATATTATTGTTATCAGCAGTCATTTTTTATGTCTCAATTCTTGAGCCCATGCTTGTATCAGCCACTAAGGTAAGCACCTTACCTGTATCATCCTAATTCCTTGTGATATTAAGTGGTCAGTGGTAGAACTCTTGCCTTTCATGTGGGAGACCCAGGTTCGATTCCCAACCAATACAACTCAGGAGCCACTACCTGTCTGTCAGTGTTGCTTTGATGCTGAACAGGTTTCAGAGGAGCCTCCAGACTAAGACAGAATAGGAAGAAAGGCCTGATGAACTACTTCCAAAAATCAGCCAATGAAAACCCAATGGGTTACAACAGTCCGATTCACAAGCCATTGTGGTATGGCACAGGACAGGGCAGTATTTCGTTCTGCCGTGCATGGGGTCACCACAAGTCAGGGGCCAACTCGAAGGCAGCTAAGAACACATAGATAGGTAAGCCGAAGAATCCCTGGACAGCAAAACAGTTAAGCACTTAACTACTAACTGAAAGGTTGGAGGCTCGAGTTCATTCAACAGTGCCTTGGAAGAAAGGCCTGGCAATCTCTTTCTGGAAGGTCATGGCCTTGAAAACCCTATGAAGCATGGTTCTACTCTGCACACATAGGGTCACCATGAGTCAGAATTGACTCAATGGCGACTGGGTTTTAGAACAGCTTAGGTAAACCGAGATTCTCTCTGAGAGATTAATTGACTTGCCCAAGGTCACACAGCTAGTCGGGAGGACAGCCGTGGCTGAAACACATGTCTGCTTGGCTCGGAAACCCTTGCTCTTAAGCATCAAACTAGCATTACGCATCTCAACCTTACAAAGCCCTCTGAGATAAGCAACGCAGACTTTCTTATCCCCACTTTACAGACGGGAGCCAGTGACATGGACAGTTAATAATAAATTCCCAAGCAGTCACCTATGTGTCCAAAAGGATACCTGTACAAAAAACCAAACCCATTGCCATCGAGTCGATGTTGACTCATAGCGACCCTGTAGGACAGAGTAGAGCTGCCCCAAAGGGTTTCTTTCCAAGGAGTGGCTGGTGGACTTGAACTGCCAACCTTGTGGTTAGCAGCTCTAGCTATTAACCACTCTGCCACCAGGGCTCCAAAACAGGGATTACCTAAACTCCCAGAACAGAGAGAAGAGAGCGAGGTTCAGAGAGAGGCAAGCCTGAGAAACATTCTCTCTCCCAGAGATGTCTGAGTCCAGACATGTGTGTGAATTAAGCACTTCGCACAAACGACATGCTGGATAGATGTGAGCTGAAGCTGAAGCGCTGGACGCCAGCATACCAAGGGCTCCTGACAAATGTGAGATTTCACACAGGATGGCTCATCGACATGATAGATATGAGCCCGGGGTCCCACAGAAACCAGCAGCCAAGGGAGAAGTGCTTTGAATCCCACAGCCCCCTCCTCGCCTGGACTTGGAGCCAGCTCTCCAAATCCTGTCTGCGGGCCCCTCACCCCCTCCCTCAGTTCCCCTGTGGAGGCTCTGAGCTCTGCGGAGGAACCTTATCAAGTGTTTCCTGACCCGGCAGTAAGAACCCAGCCTCGCCGGTGCTCGCCCCCACCCCCAGCCCACTCACCTTGGCTCCAATATCTCCTCATCATAAATCATGCCGCCATATTAACTGTCTCTCAATCAATCTCTTCCAGGTGTTGGCTCAGACAGTCTCTCAAGGAGAGTGTCTCTCCCCTCGCGGCTTAGGTGCTAAGAGCCTCCTCGTATGGGAACAGTTTAAAGCCAGATAGCCTCTCTTCCTTCCAGGGTCTCTTGGCTCAAACTTGAGACCCCGAGGAACTGCACAGTGCAGAGAGCTTTGGAAATCCAGGGAGAGCATCAGGCAGACTCCAAGGCTCTGGAAGAAAGAAACATTGCCAGTCCCGTGCCATCTTCATGATCATTGCAGTTATTGTTTCAATCCATCTCATCAAGGGTTTCCCTTTTTTTCACTGACCATCTACTTTTCCAAACATGATGTCCTTTTCTAGCAACTGGTCTTTCCTAATGATGTGTCCAAAATAAGTAAGCTGAAGTCTCACCATTTTTGCTTCCAAGAAGCATTCTGGTTTTATATCGTCTAAGATTGATTTCCTTCTTCTTCTGGTAGCCCACAGTATATTCAAGATTCTTTGCCAATACCGCATTTTGAACGCATTGATTCTTCTGTCACTTCTAACCCGTAGAATACAGCAAAGGTAACAGGATGTCACTTCCGTGATTACATTACATGAGATCCTAATGTCTGTCTTGCTAGAAGATCCTTTCCTTTGTTTCCTTTGATGAAGCAAGTAGCCATGTTGGAGAATTTACATGCCAAGGAACTAAAGGTGCCCAACAAGAAATTGAGACCTTTGGTATACAGCCTACAAGGAACTTAGTTCTGCCAGCAACTACATGAGCATGGAAGCAGATCCTTCCCAGTTGAACCTTCCAGTGAGACCCCAGCCCTGGCCGACACCTTGACTGCAGCCATGTGAGAGATCTTGAAGCAGAGAGTCAGTGAATTTGTGCCTGGACTCCTGACCCATAGAAACTGAGATAGTAAATGTGTGCTATTTTAAGAGGCTAAGTCTGTGATAATTTGTTACTCAGCAAGAGATAACAAATACCAAATTCTCCACGGGTGTCGGTTGACCACATTACAGTCCAACTCCTCCCTCTGCCCACTCCTCCTTCCTTCTTTTCATCATAGGTGTTGATCCCAAGAGGATTCCCTAGGCACCCTTTTGCACACCAAACTCCATTTCAGGTTCTGTGTGATGGTTAATGTTATGTGTCAACTTGGCTATGCTATGATTCTCAGCGGTTTGGCAGACACTGGAGTGGGTACTTATCTTAGTTACGTAGTGCTGCTGTAACAGAAATACCACAAGTGGGCGGCTTTAACACACAGAATTTATTCTCTCACAGTTTAGGAAGCTAGAAATATGAATTCAGGGCGCCAGCTCCAGGGGAAGTCTTTCTCTCTCTGTCGGCTCTGAAGAAAAGTCCTTGTCATCAACCTTCCCCAGGTCTAGCAGCTTCTCAGTGCAGGGACCCTGGGTTCAAAGGACACGCTCTGCTCCCAGCTCTTCTTCCTTGGTGGTATGCGGTCCCTCTCCCCTCTGCTCACGTCAATCTTTAGTATTTCAAAAGAGATTGGCTCAAGATACAGGCTAATCCTTTAGATTGTGTCCTGACTCATTAACATAACTGCCTCTAATCCTGCCTTATTAACATCATAGAGGGTAGGATTTACAACACATAGGATAATGACATCAGATCACACAATACTGGGAATCATGGCCTAGCCAAGTTGGCACACATTTTGGGAGGGACACAATTCAATCCATAACTCTGCTCTTCTATAATGTAATCGTGTTCCATGATGTGATCCGATGTGATCAGCCAATCAGTTGAAAGGGGAGTTTCCTTGGGACTGTGGTCCACCTCCAGTATGTTGTTGATCCTGTTAGGTGCCACTGAGTCGGTTCCGACTCATAGTGACTCTGTGTACAACAGAACCAAACACTGCCTGGTCCTGCACCATCCTCACAATCATTGTTATGCTTGAGCCCATTGTTGCAGCCACGTGTCAATCCACCTCCAATATAAAAAAAAAAACCAATATAGGTTCTGGCAAATCTCACTCTCTCTCTCTCTCTCAATCCTGCACTTTTCTCCTCTGGACCTCCAGTCCTTGGCACGTAAGCCTGCAGAAGCCCCCAGCTGGCTGCCTGACCTGCAGATTTTGAGTTCATCAGACCCCACAACCCACCCTGAGCCAGCCGAGGTCTCCAGTCTGCCACTGGACCCATGAGTTTGGGACTTGCCAGCCCCCACAATTCCGTGAGTCATTTCCTTGAAGTAAATCTCTGTATATATACATTTATGTGTCTTTTTTTTTTTTTTCCCCCACTGGTTTACTCCTCTGGAGAACCCAGCCTAAGACAGTCTGCTTCTCAGAGAACCCAGCCTCTGACATCCAGGTCCCCTGTGCTCTAGCCCACTGACTTTTCTCGTTCCTAGAATTGGTAGTGCTTGGTCCCACCTCAGGCTCTGTCATGGATTGAATTATGTCCTTCCCAAATGTGTGTATCAATTTGACTGGGCCATGATTCCCAGTGTTGTGAGATTGTCCTCCATTTTGCGATTGTAATTTTATGTTAAAGGGGATTATGATGGGATTTGTAACACCCTTGCTCCGGTTACATCCCTGATCCAATGTAAAAGGAGTTTTCCTGGGGTGTGGCCTTCGCCACCTCTTATCTTAAAAGAGATAAAAGGAAAGGGAAGCAAGCAGAGAGCTGGGGACCTCCTACCACCAAGAAAGCAGTGCCGGGAGCAGAGTGTGTCCTTTGGACGAGGGGTCCCTGTGTGGAGAAGCTCCTAGTCCAGGGGAACATTGATGAGAAGGCCGACAGAGAGAGAAAGCCTTCCCCTGGAGCTGACAGCTTGAATTTGGATGTTTAGCCTACTTTACTGTGAAGAAATAAACTTCTCTTTGTTAAAGCCATCCACTTGTGGTATTTCTGTTACAGCAGCACTAGATGACTAAGAGAGGCCCTTTGCCCACGCTGTTCCCCCTGCCTGGAGAACTGTTGCCCCCTACGTTTTGCTAGCTCACCCCTGCTTATCTTTCAAATTACAGTCTAAGGAGGGCTTCCTCAGAGCAGGCTTCACTGCTTCCCATACCGTGCCATCAAGCCCCATACTTACGGGTTGGTTAACCTGAGTCTCCCACTTCCCAACACATATACTTGCCTTTCAGCTCCAAGAGGCCAGAGGCAGTGTCCATGTTGCTTATCAAAGGCCTAATGAAGTGGTTAAGAACACAGGCTCTGGAGGCAGGCTGGCTGGGCTTAAATCTCAGTTGTTTCATGTATACTAGCTGTGTGACTTTGAGCAAGTTCCTTAACCTCTCTGTGCCTCAGGTTCCTCATCCGTATAAGAATACTAATGAAATCTACTTCGCAAGGTTGGTGTAAATATTAAACGGGTTAATGTATATTGAAAGCTTAGCACAGTGCCTGGCATGTTGTAAATGTCACATAAGCATTTGCCGTAATAATAAGTATGGTTATTCTTGTTACCAGACCATTTTGCCATCAAGTCAATTCCTACTCACGGTGACCCCATGTGTGTCAGAGTAGAAGTGTGCTTCACAGGGTCTTCAGTGGCTGATTTATTGGCAGTAGATTGCCAGGCCTTTCTTGTGAGGCACCTCTGAGTAGACTCACACTGCCAACCTTTTGGTTAGCGGCCAAGCCCTTTAATCATTTGTGCCACCCAGGGACTCCTCTATATTCCCAATATCTAGTAAATGCTGGCACATAGTGGGTGCTCATGGAAGGCAGCGATAATTCTGCCTTTTCATTCTTTATCCTTATCACTTGGCACAGGGTGTGCCAGGCACATAGTATGTGCGCAGTAAATATGGAATGGCTGAATCCATGAAGGCAGGAGGGATTCCTTAGAGGGCCCCTGCCCACGGCTTAGCTCTTGGAGCCATGCTGACTCCCAGCCTTGCTGTCTGTTTTCTGCTTCTCCCCTTCTCCCTTTTCCAATCCAGGTGGGGCTCTCAGACGCCTTGCCACGGAACAACCCCCCCCACCACCATCCCTCCTCTGGGCTCCCCTACCCCAGCTAGAGACACAGAGCAGCTTTGATCACTGACAGGAGCCTTCTCTAAGAAAGAGAGGGAGACAGAGAAATCTGGCAATTTAAGCTCCCTGGACGTGACACTTATTAATAAAACGAGCGGCTGTCAGCCTCTGCTCCAATCAGCTGTCCACGGCTCCGGGCTGTGGGGCCTTCGGGGCAGCCGCAGAGTTGGGGGTGGCTGGGAGGGGAAATGAGGGAGAAGCCGCTGCCTCCAGATATGAAATTCATAAATAAGCCCTGGCCTGGGCTACTTCTCTGAGAAAGGCCTGGTGCCCTGGGTGCTCTCAAATCCCAATGGATTTTAACCACCTCAGATAATTCTACCCAACGTTCTCCTCTTGTAATTACAATTTAATTATACAGTTAATACACAAATATGTTCTCCTTGTTTAAAAAGAATTAAATGATCCGCACTCCCACCTGGCCCCCTCATTCTCTCCCTGAAGGAACCATGGATAGCTTTTTGGGGTGTGACTCAATAGCAGTTAACAACCAACCCAAAAAAACTAAACCTGTTGCCTTCATAATGACTCTATAGGACAGGGGAGAACTGGCCCATAGGTGTCCCAAGGAGCACCTGGTGGATTTGAACCACCGACCTTTTGGTTAGCAGCCGTAGCTCTTAACCACTACGCCACCAGGGTTTCCAATAAACAACAGCAGCAACAACAAATGGATCTTTCCAGAACTCATTTTATGCTGGACATACCCTGAACCCCATACGATAGATTGTCTTGTTTTGTGGGTATATATATACTGAAGCCCTGGTGGCACAGTAGTTAAGAGCTTCTAATCCACCTGCCGCTCCTTGGAAGCCCTACGGGGCAGTTCTACTCTGTCCTACAGGGTTGCTATGAGTCGGAATCGACTTCACGGCACACAGTGACAGACTTTTCTGGTGGGGTGAGTTGATTTGCTTTTTTTTCTCCTCGTGGTAAGTATACAGGTAACAAAACATCTGCCATTTCAGCATTCTTCACACGTACAGTTCAGTGACATTAATGATGCTTAACAGGCCATTAGACCATCACCGTTATCCGTTTCCAATTTATCCCATCACCCTTAACAGAAGCTCAGGGTTCAGTGGCGTTTGTCTTCCTGAATGGTATTACCTTGAACACATGATTCTACAACTGGCTTCTTTTATCCCACAAATGTAGCTGAAATCTTGACATGTAGGTCCATACAGGGCACCCTCCTTCTTTTTAACTGCTGCGTAACATTCTGAAAGGTAGACCCAAAACCAAACCAAACCTGTTGCCGTCGAGTCAATTCTGACTCACAGCAACCCTATAGGACAGAGTAGAGCTGTCCCATAGGATTTCCAAGGCTGGAGGCTTTATGGAAGCAAACTGCCACCTGTTTCTCCTGAGGAGCTGCTGGTGGGTTTGAACTGTCAATCTTTTAGTTAGCAGCCGAGCACTTTAGCCGGTATACCACCAAGGCTCCAGAAGGTAGATAAAATTTTTTTTTTTTTTATAGAGCCCAGTTTATTCAACTCTGGCTGCATATGAACTTACCAAAGTGTGTGTGTGGAGTGGGGGGGGGGAAGCCTTTAATAAAACACGGCAAAAGATGGACTGAATCAGAATCTCTGGGGGTGGGTGGGGACTAGACAGTATAGCATAATCCCTATAGCAGGGTTTAGACTTATAAATGACAAACATATTGCACTGGGCACATCTGCTGCAAAAGACCTCTTTAAAGTTCTAAGAAGTGAGGATGTCACTTTGATGACTAAGGTGCACCTGATTCAAGTCATAGTCTTTTCAATTGTCTCATATGCATGCGAAACCTGGACAATGACAAAGGGAGTCCAAAGCATTGATGCATTCGAACTGCGGTGTTGGCAAAGAATATTGACTACGCTGTGGACTGCCAGAAGAACAAACAAATCAGTCTTAGAAGAAACACAGAATGTTCTTCAGAAGTGAGGATGGCGAGACTTTGACTGGACATGTCATCAGGAAAGACCAGTTGCTAGAAAAGAACACCATGTTTGGCAAATCAGTGGATCGGCAAAAATGACGGAAACCCTCCATGAGATGGCTTGACACAATAGCCAGAACAATGGCCTCGAGGATTCCAACAATCATAAAGGCAGTACAGGACCAGGCAACATTTTGTTCTGTTATACGTAAGGTCACCATGAACAGGAGCTGACTTGATAGCAACTAACAACAAACCGTTTCCAAGTCTTTGCTCTTAGAAAAAAAAGTCTTACTGGACGCCTCTTTGCACAGATTCTTCCTTGAGCATCTTGCTGGTATTTCTCTAGAACGATGTTTTTCCACCTCGGCACTACTGGCATCCGGGCCTGGATAATTCTTTAATGTGACAGCTGTCCTGTGCATTGTGGTATGGCGAGCTCACCCCGCCTCCCCTACATGCCTCGTGATAATCAAACCTATCTTCAGACATTACCAGATGTCCCCTGGACAACAAAATCACCTTTGGTTGAGAACAACTGCCCTGGGCTAGGAACCCAGAGGGAAGATGCTGGGTTATAGAGAACGCATACTACTTCTTTGAGCAGAAATGGTATTCCAATATTCCCTATTTTTTTTTTTTTTTTTTTAGGAACACCCTTTGGCAAACATTCTGTCCCTCTGTCCCCTGTGAGACCGGATTTAGAATTGGGTCTAGAGCCCTGAGCACCTCGGCTTTCCCACTGCCTCCTCCAGCCCCAAAGTCCCAGAACACCACGATGCTTTGTGATACCTTCTAGAATCTAGAATCTGAGCCCAGAGGTCTGGAGTAGAAGTTACCATCACAAGGGTGAGGAGGAACAGATCCTTCTTTTTTTCTTAGGTGACTCTAGTTGAAGGGGAGGGAAGGACACTTCCCTCATCCCAGGTCGACCTCAAATTTTAGGATCTAACAGGACACATGGATCCACTTTCGGTCCCTTTAAAGCCAAAACCTGTGCCCTGGTTGCTCCTGAGTTGTACAGGTGATGGGAGGAGTGGGCAAGAGAGAGGAGGTCTAAGTAAGCTGTGCTGAGAAACAAAAAGAAGCTACCCAGGTTGTGCGTGTGTCAGTGAGTATGTGTGCGCACCAGTGTGTATGTCATTATGATATGTGTCAGGGAATGTGTTTGTGTGCATGTGTGTGAGTGGGTGAGTGTGTTTGTGTGTCCATTTGTGAATGTGTGGGTGAGTGTATGTGTATTTGTGTGAGTGTGTGTGAATATACGTGTAGTTTGTGACTCTGTATGGGTGTGCGTGTGTATGTATGTGTGTGAGTGTGTAAGTGTGTGTATTTGTGTGAGTGTGAGTATGTCTGGAAGAAAATTACACTCACAGGCAGGACAGGGAAGCAAGAGGTGGGGGAGTGCAGCGGGGCCTGGCCGGTCGTGTCTCTTTAAGCAAGATAAGCGGCCTGTCCCATCCATCTCCTCTGACACTATCAGCCTGTTGTCTAAAGTACTTACAGTCCCTCCTCGAGAAGAGAAGGCCTGACAGGGCGTGCTGGGGGAGGGGAGGAAGTAGGGCGTTTAGGACTGTAGGATGGGCACCCTGGCTGCCCTGCTTCCCCGCAGACTGGGAGCCCCCCACCAGTCTCACCCCACCCCCCGGCCTGGCCTGTTTTTAGCTCAGATCTGAGTGCTGGGGAGATGGTCCCGCCCCAGCCTCCTACCTGGGGACCGTTCCCAGGGGAACCACTTGAAACTGCAACTTGTCTTTCTCAAGTGGCTGGGGAGAGTGTGAAACCCGGGAAAGAGAGAGTAAGCAGGAGGGAGAGGCCCTCTGCAGCTGCTCACGCCCATCACAGCTTTCCCGCCTGGGAGCCTTCCAAAAACGACTGTGGTGCTTATTATACTCAGAACTGGGTACTATTATTATCACTGTCCTTGGGTGGCACGAACAGTAAAGCACTCAACTACTAGCCAAAAGGTCGGCGGTTTGAACCCACCCAGAGGTGCCTCACTTCTGGCAATCTGCTTCTGAAAGGTCATAGCCTTGAAAACCCTATGGAGCAGTTCTACTCTGCACACATGGGGTCACCAACAGCCAGAACCGACTCGACGGCAGCTAACAACCACCACCATCGCCATCTCAGAGATAAGGAAACCAAGGCACAGAGAAGTGAAGTAACTTGCCTGGGGTCACACAGCTAGTAAGTGGCTTTGGGTGGGATTTGAACCTGGATTTCTCTGAATCTCAAAGCTGATTTCTTACCTCTTTAAACGGGACGCTTCTTGCAGCTTCTTGATGGTCAGATATATCAGTGAAGGATTGTCTGAATGAGGTACAGTCATTTATTTTTTATTCATTCAACAAACACACCGAACATTGCCTCTGTTCCAGGTCCTGCTCTAGATGCTGTCGATAAAGGCCCTGACCTCATGGCTTATGGTTTTCCGTAAAACATCTCCTTGGGTTAAGCCAGACCAGCAGAGAGCTGGGCAACCCAACCTTGTTATTTTGGCCTCTTGGAAGACTCGATTTTCCCAAATTGTGATTTGGTGGTTTTAGTCGATTGAGGGAAGCCAGGAGAAACAGTCCTAGAATATTTGCTATTGAGTCTCTCATGGTGGAATGATCGAGAACATCCCTGAAAAACTCCAGAGCACCTCCGTGTCTTTACAAGAACCTCAGGGAGAACTCCCTTCTGGTTTTTAGCAAACATCTCGATTTGTTTGTCTTTTACAAACTTGCGGACTCTTGTAACTAACTATAATTCTCTCTTTGTTTTGGCAGCTAGGAAGCTCAGAGCCAAGTATATTTCTAGTAACTAGACAGGATGTTCCAGTTCCTATGGCTGAGAAGCAAAATAGCCTAAAACTTAGTGGCTTAAGACAATCCTTTATTATGCTCTCGGATTCTGTGGGTCAGGAATTTGGACAGGGCACAGCAAGGGCAAATTATCTCTGCACTCTGTTGCCCAAGCTGGGGGCTGGGATTATTTGAAGGCTCTTTATTCACATGTCTTTAGTCTTGGATGCTGACTGTGGGTTGGGGGCTTTAGTTCCTTGCTATGTGTGTCTCGCCTTGTGGTCTCTCCTGATAGGCTGGTTTGGGCTTCCTCACAACATGGTGTCTGGGTTTCAAGAGTGAGTGTCCCAAGAGGGGATGGGAGAGAGAGAGGAGCCAGGTAGAAATTGTATCACCTTCAATGGCTACCCTCGGAAGATTCGAAGATCAAGGATGTCACTGCCTGCTTCCTACCCCAGGCCTGGCCTGTCTTTAGCTCAGCCCTGAGTGCTGGGGAGCATCACTTCCCCCATATGCTAGACTAGGAAGAAAGATCTGGCAATCTGCTTTTGAAAATTAACCAGTGAAAACCTTATGTATCAACAGAAATCCTTATGGATCATAATATTGTCCAACACAGTGCTGGAAGATGGGCCCTCTAGGTTAGAAGGCACTGCACAAAAGTTACAACAATGAACTCAAACGTATCAATGGTCATGAAGATGGTGCAGGACCTGGCAACACCTCGTTCTGTTATACATAAGGTCACCATGAGTCGGAGCCAACTTGACAACTAACAACAACCACCACCACCTTACTCTCTGTGGATTTTATTTTATTAATTGCTCTTTGTGAATTGCATGTATTTTTGCGAGCAGCTTCAAAGGCTTTATAGAAATAGATGGGACGCAGACAGTAACTGTAATCAGCGCTGTTTTCTGAGTGCTCATTATGGGCCTAACCAGTTGCCATCGAGTCTATTCCAACTTATGGTGACCCCATGTGCTTCAGGGTAGAGCTGTACTCCATAGGGTTTTCAGTGGCTGGGATCTTTCAAAAAGAGATCGCCAAGCATTTCTTCCAAGGCACCTCTGGGTGGATTCAAACGGCCAAACTTTCGGTTAGTAGCTAAGCACATTAATCATTCACATCACCCAGCAACTCCCGTTAGGCACCTGGCACTGTGCAAAGAGTTCCTTCCATAAACCTTCATTCATTTAATTCACAAGCAACCTTACCATCAATATTTTACAAGACTTCAGACCACACAAAGTTGAAGAAGTTGACCAGATGGGGCATTGCTGAGAAATGGCAGGGGTAGGACTTGATTCCAAGCAGTCTGTCTCAGCTCTGCTATGGCACCACACACGCCTTGACCCCGTCCTTTGAGCCTCACTCCATGCCAATGTTCTGATTTGATATGTAACTTGAAAGTGACACAAGATTGCTGACTACACTCTGACTACTAAGTGTTCTTAACTACTTTCTCTGGGAAACGAGAAAGTGTTCAGTGACTTCTTCACATATATCAAGATTAACATTCTCTCCAACTTAGATCAGTCAGCCTGCCTGGTTGGCGGAAGGTTTCTGAGCACCCACTTCCTGCCAGATGCTGAGCTATCTCTCAGGAATCCGGGAACAAGACGTTTAATGTCACACTGGACTGAGATCTACTTGAGGGCAGGGATCGTATTGTTTTGGGTTTTGTCGCTCAACACTTTGCAAGTGCCTAGACCAGTGAATGAAGGAAGTGGAAGTGTTTGTCTACCCCAGCAAGTGACAACCCTTCTAAGCCTCCATTTCCTCACCTGTAAAATGGGGATAAATAATCATTTCTGCACACGCCAAAGGGAAAGAGTGGGAATCTTATTACTGAGTAAACCAAAACCAAACCCATTGCCGTCAAGTCAATTCCAGCTCACAGTGACCCTATAGAACAAAGTAGAACTGCCCCATAGGGTTTCCATGGAGCAGCTGGTAGATTCAAACTGTGGACCTTTTGGTTAGCAGCCAAGCTCTTAAACACTACACCACCAGGATTTCCTGTAATTGAGTAGGGTCTCCTTTTTTTGCTTTGACTTCTAAAAAGCTCAAAGACAAGTTTGGGGCCTTTGTAGGACAACCATCCACCATCAGCCTGTCAGTTTGTGGTACTATGGTGGCTTGTGTGTTGCTCTCATGCTGGAAGCTATGCCACCAGTATTTCAAATACCACCGGGGGTCACTGTAAAAATCTGCGGTGGCATCATCGGACCCCCTCGTCTAACCTCACGGGGGAAAGAGAGAGGATCAAGATCAACATCAGCCCAAGGCTGATTCCTACGAGGTAGAAGTCAGACATGCCTCCTCTTTCCTCCCTTTTTACCAGTTCTGACACCAGTCGTCCCTCCCAGGGCACTCTTTTATATATATATATATATATAATTTTTATTGTGCTTTAAGTGAAAGTTTACAAATCAAGTCAGTCTCTCACATAAAAACCTATACACACCTTGCTACATACTCCCAATTACTCTCCCCCTAATGAGACAGCCCATTCTCTCCCTCCACTCTCTCTTTTCATGTCCGTTTTGCCAGCTTCTAACCCCCTCCACCCTCTCATCTCCCCTCCAGGCAAGAGATGCCAACATAGTCTCAAGTGCCCACCTGATCCAAGAAGCTCACTCCTCACCAGCATCCCTTTCCAACCCATTGTCCAGTCCAATCCATGTCTGAAGAGTTGGCTTCGGGAATGGTTCCTGTCCTGGGCCAACAGAAGGTCCGGTGACCATGACCACTGGGGTCCTTCCAGTCTCAGTCAGACCATTAAGTCTGGTCTTTTTATGAGAATCTGGGGTCTACATCCCACTGATCCCTGCTCCCTCAGGGGTTCTCTGTTGTGTTCCCTGTCAGGGCAGTCATCGGTTGTAGCCAGGCACCACCTAGTTCTTCTGGTCTCAGGATGATGTAGTCTATGGTTCATGTGGCCCTTTCTGTCTCTTGGACTCGTAATTACCTTGTGTCCTTGGTGCTCTTCATTCTCGTTTGATCCAGGTGGGTTGAGACCAATTGATGCATCTTAGGTGGCTGCTTGCTAGCATTTAAGACCCCAGACGCCACTCTTCAAAGTGGAATGCAGAATGTTTTCTTAATAGCTTTTATTATGCCAATTGACTTAGATGTCCCCTGAAATCATGGTCCCCAAACCCCTGCCCCTGCTACGCTGGCCTTCGAAGCATTCAGTTTATTCAGAAAACTTCTTTGTTTTTGGTTTAGTCCAGTTGTGCTGTGCTGACCTCCCCTGTATTGTGTGTTGTTTTTCCCTTCACCTAAAGTAGTTCTTATCTACCAACCAATTAGTGACCAGCCCTCTCCCACCCTCCCACCCTCCCTCCTCTCGTAACCACAAAAGAATATTTTCTTCTCAATTTAAACTATTTCTCAAGTTCTTATAATAGTGGTCTTATACAATATTTGTCCTTTTGCAACTAATTTCACTCAGCATAATGCCTTCCAGGTTCCTCCATGTTATGAAATGTTTCACAGATTCCTCACTGTTCTTTATCGATGCGTAGTATTCCATTGTGTGAATATACCATAATTTATTTAACCATTCATCCGTTGATGGGCACCTTGATTGCTTCCATCTTTTTGCTATTGTAAACAGTGCTGCAATAAACATGGGTGTGCATATATCTGTTCGTGTAAAGGCTCTTATTTCCCTAGGATATATTCCAAGGAGTGGGATTCCTGGATCGTATGGTAGTTCCATTTCTAACTTTTTAAGGAAGCGCCAAATAGATTTCCAAAGTGGTTGTACCATTTGACATTCCCATCAGCAGTGTAGAAGTGTTCCAATCTCTCCACAGTCCCAGGGCACTCTTTACTTTCGATAATTCATTGCAGTGGTCACATAGAACTCACAGACATTACTCACCATTAAGGGGTTTATTAGGGAAGTAACAGGTTACAACTGGGGGTCAGGATCAACAGGCCACAACTCGGGGTCAGGATCAGGAAGCATGTAGACAAAGCCTCCTACATGCAGGACAGCTCTCTCCGCTCCCTTTGTAGGGCTCCCCTCAGCGCCCTGAAGAGAAGATTCTCTCACTCACCTCAGGACAGGCCTCCTCTCTCGGCCTTCAGCCCTCGGCCCTTGGCCCTGCTTAGGCCTGGCCTCGGCGCTGTTTGAGCAAGCATTATGAAGCTCTTGAGCTCCACCGATTAGTGTCCAGAGGTACCCCACTTTGCCAGCAAGCCTTCTGCCTTAAGGCACTCAGCTATCCTGCTCCATGGGTTGCCATACCCACTGTAGCTGGCTCTCTCAGTGGGCCGACTCATATCTGTCTTCTGGCTCTGCCGTTTCTCGCTGCTGGATTCTGCCACGCTTGCTGCTGCTTCTCGCTGTCTCCAGTGTTACAGCTCTCTCTGTCTCCTGGGTCTAGAAGGTTCTCAGTGCAGGACCCTGGGTCCAGAGGACATGCTCCACTCCTGGCTATTCTTCTTGATGGTAGCAAGGTTCCACCTTTCCACCTCTGGGATGGCTCATTTTAAGCCTAGTGGGATGGCAAAACTGACCAATTCCCTTATTAAGGTTCCATACACTTTATTTGCATGGTCCCACCCCTTCAAGGGTGTCATGCACCTTATTTGCATTATTAGTAAGTTCTCTACCCCCGTTGGTGGGCCACAAGCACCTTATTTGCATAGCCCCACCCAATCATTTGGTGGGAATTACTAGACCATGGCGAGAAAGGCCATATAAAAGCCATCCACGGCACCCCAATCACCCATGGTGCACGGGTTTCAGCAGAGCTTCCAGA
Source organism: Elephas maximus indicus (assembly GCF_024166365.1). Taxonomy (NCBI): domain Eukaryota; kingdom Metazoa; phylum Chordata; class Mammalia; order Proboscidea; family Elephantidae; genus Elephas; species Elephas maximus. The sequence goes on from NC_064840.1 coordinate 12,228,612, forward strand.
CTCGGACTAGGAAGAAAGGCCTGGCTACCTACTGCCAAAAATTAACTGCTGAAAACCCTGAGTCAGAGAATATTGCCCAAGACCTCACTTGCTTGCTTAGGATGTGTCATCAGGACTAACTGATCACTGGAAAAGGACATCATGTTTGGTAAAGTGGAGGGCCAGCAAAGATGAGAGAATCCTCAGTGAGATAGATTGACACATGGCTGCAACAGCAAACCCAAACATACCAACGATCGTGGAGATGGAACAGGACCAGGCAACATTTCATTCTGTTGTACGTGGGGCTGCCATGAGTTGGAGCCAACTCCATTGCAACTAACCACAACAATGATAATCATATAAAGTGACTATCACATAATCTGCCCTCACTAAGTGAGACTACGGAAGCAGTCTGGACCTTGAATCCCAAACTCAACTGAAGTTCATGGCAAAGGAGGAGCAGGGTGAATGAAGTCTTTGACCTTCTCCCTTCCCCACTTCTGAAGTGGCTGCCTTGATGCAATGGGATAGAAATTGGTTGGGAGGTTTGGCACTTCAAAAACAAATGGAGATCTCCTAAAAACTTTTTTTGGAAACCCTTGATCCCCCAAGCCAAGGTCTTTGGGCCAAACATCTGAGGTAGTGGATCTAATCGAATGCAATCAATGACCTTCAGACTTTGCAATGTCATTAGTGTATGCCTAGTAGAGGAAGGAAAATGGAGGCCTGTTGGGAGAATATAAAAAATCAGTCCAAATGAGCAGGTGCCACTTTATCTCTCTTGGCCCAGTTAGCACTGACATCTATTTTTTATTTTTTATGTGGGGTGCGGCTGGTGAGTCGGGAAGAAAAGAGAGCTTCATTATTTGCTCTTTTCTAGCTCTTGGAAATATCAAGAATACTTGGCCCTTGAGACAAATCCCAGCTCTGGGCTGAAAAGCTAAATCCAGATATGTTATATATTTATTCAAGGCAGCAATTGGCCAGGAAACGACTATAAAACACACATTTTGAATAAAAGAGGGAGATTTATGGTGCATTTGCGAATCTGAGTCATATCTCTCTGCCTCCCTGAGGCCAGGATCCCTTAATCACTAACATACCCCCAGCTTGTACACTCGGTGGGCACAGAATTGCTTCCTTCTGGTCCCATCCCAGCAAAAGATGTGTTGGGAATTGTGCTACTTTATCTGACAGTCAGTAAATGAATTGCCAATTCATTCTGAGCTGAGATGGGGGCTGGTTTTTTCCTTGGGAAGGGAAAAAAAGTAGGGGGGGGGTCCTTTCATATGTATCTTTGATCAGTTGGGGCTTGACAAATTATTTTCCTAGGAATTTCTCTATCCTTAATGCCACGGGGAATAAATGGATTTACTCTAAAAGAATAGCTTTTATGTTTCAGAAATTAGAGCAATGTAAAAGCTTTCCGTGAGTCCTTTTATCTCCTTTCCTTCTCTCCCTTCCACCCTATTTTTCTCCAGGGAAAGGAGGCAGGTAGCAGATAGAATAGAGAAAAGCCACTGGCCTTGGTAGGGTTTCTCGTTAGTTATTTCAAGTCTTATACAAGCAGCTAAGGAGCCGGCTCTGTGGTTAAGCGCTCAGCAGTTAACCGAACGGTTGGTGGTTCGAACCCATCCAGCAGCTCCATGGGAGAAAGACCAGGTGATCTGACTGGTAAAGATTACAGTCTAGGAAACCCTATGGGGCAGTTCTACTCTGTTACGTGGGGTCGCTATGAGTTGGAATCAACTCCACGACACCTAACGACAACAACAACACACAAGTAGCAGAAAAACAGCTCAACCCCTGTATAGAACTGATATTGAAAAAGCAAAGGCGGTCTTCTGCTCCATGTTGCCCTTGTGGATACCTGGTTTTTGTCCTCTGGAATCATGTTTTAGGGGCCAACTTTAACCTAAAGAGTATCCGAATTGTGTTTCAGCAGGATTCAGCTACACTGCAACGATCTCATCCCTGGGGAGTTAGACGTTCACCTACCTGAAGGCAGAGGGCTGGACTAGGACACCTCTAAGTTATTTCCACATCAAGGTTATCAGTTATGGTACAATCCTGAAGAAATTGAATGTCTTGAAGAGATAATGGTACAGGACTGCCATGAACAGTTGGACAGGATGTGTACTGCCCAACTCCAAGGGGCACCATTCCGATAGATTATCAATGTGAATGATGCGCCCTATGGTTGTGCAGTGGGCAGCCTATATAACTGTGCATGCAAGCTCTGAAAGGGAGAGGTGACGGGAAGATTAGAGAAGCATAATTATAACAAAAGGATAACCTTGGGGGTTGCCATGAATTGAATTGTGTCCCCCAGAAATGTGTGTCAACTTGGTTAGGCCATGATTCCCAGCATTGTGTGGTTGTCCTCCATTTTGTGATTTTCCTAGGTGTTATAAATCCTAATCTCTGCCTGTGGTTAAAGAGGATTAGGGTAGGATATAACACCCTCGCTCAAGTCACATCCCTGATCCAAGGTAAAGGGAGTTTCCCTGGGGTGTGGCCTGCACCACCTTTTATCTCAAAGAGATAAAAGGAAAGGGAAGCAAGCAGAGTGTGGGGACTTCGTACCACCAAGAAAGAAGCACCAGGAGCAGAGTGCGTCCTTTGGACCTGGGGTTCCTGTGAGGGGAAGCTCCTAGTCCAGAGGAAGGTTGACGAGAAGGACCTTCCTCCAGAGCCAACACAGAGAGAAAGACTTCCCCCGGAGCTGACGCCCTAAATTTGGACCTCTAGCCTATTAGACTGTGAGAAAATAAATTTCTCTTTTGTTAAAGCCATCCGCTTGTGGTATTTCTGTTATAGCAGCACTAGATAACTAAGACAGGTTTCTAAGTGGAAAGAACTACAACAAGGTTTCGTTAGGGGCTAGACAGAATGAGCACCAGTAGCTTGTCTGTTTATTTCTCTGTTCAAGATTCTCTCTCTGGAGGGAAGAGTCATTTAGCCTTTGCTGGGTCAAGGGCTCGTACCCCCTTGTCTGACGGAGGGATAACTCTTGGATTAACAGCTTCACTCTCTTAGTTTGGGTTTCCCCAAAGCAGACCCTGAGACAAGGATTTGGATACAGTGGGGTATTTGAGTGATGAAGTAGGAAGTGAGATGAGGAGGGGAAGAAAGCCAAGAAAGTGTATGCTAGTGAGTGGGTCACCTCTGTGGGCAAATGGGGCTCTATCCTGCTGAAGACCCTCTAGGAGACTATGTAGCGCACACTCAAAATTGTCCCGCCAAGCAGAGAGGAAGCTGAGGTATTTATACACCAACTTCTGTCCCTCATTGCTAAAAAGGCATTCCCCCAAAATGCACTGCTGTCAAGTCAAGTCAAGTCAATTCCGACTCATAGCCACCCCGCAGAGCAAAGCAGAACTGCCCCATAGGGTCTCCTAGTCTGTTATCTTTATGGAAGCAGGCTGCCACATCTTTCTCCCTCTGAGCAGCTGGTGGGTTTGAACCACCGACCTTTCAGTTAGCAGCCAAGTGCTTTAACGGCTGTGCCACTGGGGCTCCGAGAGACACGCCAGGGGACGTTAATTTCTTGGCATGTATAACCTACCACCCACACAGGCCAAGAACACACCTGAAGCCAGACAAAGACCTTAGGCAGAGAGACACAAATGCTTGAAACAGAAAGCATATGTGTGTATACAGGAACTATCTACTGAAGTTGCAGGAGACCTCAGGATGGGCCCAGAGGATAAAGCCAGGACTCTGCCAGCATCTGCTATACCCACCATGACCACACATGATGAAGTAGAGATAAGGCCCCAAAAGGAAGTTGGGTTTCCTTCTCCAAAAGAAGGAGGAATGGATACAGGGACACAAGACAACAAATATCCAACACGTGAGGGTTACAAAACACAAATAATTTTGTCCAGGTTTTTGCCCCAGATCTACCACTAAGTAACCCCTGGCCAAGTCACTATTCCTGCTTTGGAGACACCCAGGCCTCAGTTTCCTCTTCTTGAAAGAGTACTTACATCCGGCATTCCCAGGACTTCAGAGATAAAAACGGGGGCTCCTCTCATGTGGTCCAGGGTGACCAAGTAAAGCAGAAGATTTTGTGAGCTGATCTTAGGCACAATATGCCCACTGAGTGTCTGATAAACTCTATCAGATTGGGACTCAGAGTCCAGGTACGCCTGAGCTTAGAGTTCACCTGAAAAGAGGAGTTGAAAAAGACAAAGAAGGAAGCCAAAGACTCAAGGAAGAAACTATTTGTCTATAGGACAAATAGTCTATACAAAACCACAGCCTCATCTACCCTGAGACCAGATGAACTAGATGGTGCCCGGCTACCACCACCAATCATTCTTGTCAGGGCCGCAATAGATGAACCTTGATAGAATGGGAGAAAAATGTGGAACAGAACCTCAAACTCCTTTAAAAAAAAAAAATCAGACCTGCTGGACTGGTTGAGACTAGAGGACTCCCCAAAACTATTGCCCTGAAATACTCTTCAAACCTTGAACCGAAACTAACTCCTGAAGTCACCTCGTAGCTAAAAAACAAATTGGTTCAAAAAATGAGTAACACCCACAAGTACTGTGCTCCTTTAAAAAATCACCTATATGAGACTAAATGGCCAACAATTACCTTAAAACAATGATGAGAAGGTAAGGGGAAAGGGAAACTAGATTAATGGAAATGGAACAACCAGAATGGAAGTAATGAGAACGCTCACCCATTGTGAAGAATGTAACCAATGTCACTGAACAACTTGTGTATGTAGAAGTTGTTGAATGGGAACCTAAACTGCTATGTAAACCTTCACCAAAAACACAATAAAATATTATTTTTAAAAGAGAGAGAGAGAGAAGGAGCTCTGATGTGAGTGTTGGTGTGGAGCCAGGAGACACAGGGTGGGTAAGGAGCGAGTTCTGGCTTCCTGATGGTCCACCCAACAGGCATTTCCCTTGCCTTATCCAATGAGCACAACCATGGAGTCATTTATTAATTCATTCATTCAAGACACAGTTGGTGAACACCTTCCAGGATGAAAATATAAGCAAACAAGACTGGAAAGTTCTCTGCCCTCACAAAACTCCCCTGGCCCCAGGAGAAGACCTCCAGGAATAAACTTCAACCAACACACCAGGCTTTTTCCCTAGAATTGCAGTTCTAGGAACAGGGACCAAGTAAGCCTAAGAACCCTAAAGCTAGCATATTTAGAAGGGTTAAAATGCATGACTGCGTTTACCAAGTGATAGAAAAATGCATTCTGAGGGCCAAAAGAGAAGGCGCTAAATCACCAGCTTTTTGGCATGATGGATATCACTATGGCCTATCTGTTGTCACGGAGGATGCAGGGTTGATAACCACTTACAAAGTCAGCTATTTAAGTTATGTTTGAGATGATGTCTGAGAGGGTCGTGTGTGGGACAGCTGTGTTTTAACTGTTGTTGAAGGTGATGATGATGATGGTGATTTCCTAGCCCCTACTGAGCTTTTGGGTTTTTTTAACCGAGCTTAAGGAGCCCTGGTGGCACAGTGGTTAAGTGCTCAGCTGCTAACCAAAAGGCCATGAGTGTGAATCTAGAAGCCACTCCTTGGAAACCCTATGCAGCAGCTCTACTCTGTCCTATAGGGTTGCTATGAATCAGAATCAACTCTATGGCCAAGGGTTTGTCTATTTTTATTTTTTTTTACTGAGCTCAAGGCTAAGGAGGAGATTTTGCTAACAAAATAGGAGGAGGAGTGGAAAAGAAAGAGGAAGAAGAATTAATACCAATAATAGTAATTCATCTATTTAAAAGCTAACATTTATTGAGCACATCCTCCGTGCCAGGCACTGTGTTAAGTACTTTACGCTCAGTGTCTCACGGAATCCTCACTGGGACCCTCTGGGGCAAGTACTGCATTAATTTCACAGGTGATTAAATGGAAGGCTGAAGAGGTTAAGTGAGCCACCCAAGGTCACAGAAGCAGTAAGTGACAGATAAGTTTATAACTCAGGTTGGTTAGATGTCAAAGGTGAGGTTCTTACCAGTGCCTGATTCAATGTGTGTGTGTATTATATATATATTTAACAATTCGACCCAGGACAATGGCCTAACGCACCAAGAGAAAGCAAGCAGTAATCCCAGGAATTGCAGCTAGAAGCATCCAGGCTTCTCCTTGTTTCTGAGGCAGAGTATCCTGTGATTAGCAACCTGCTGAAGGATTGGTACCCAGCTGTCACTGACCAGGCCAATGTCACCTGTCATTGGATCTCTATCCCTTCATCCTCAAAGTAGACAGGAGTATCCCCACCTTCCTTACAAACTCGTTTTGTTTGCCAGAAAAAACCATTGCCATCGAGTTGATTCCAACTCATAGTGACCCTATAGGACAGAGCAGAACTGCCCCATAGGGTTTCCAAAGAGCGGCTGGTGAATTCAAACTGTCGACCTTTTGGTTAGCAGCCGAGCCCTCAACCACTGCGCCACCAGGGTTTCCATCCTCATTTTGTTTAGTAACCAAAATATAAACTAGATTTGATTATATATAACCTCATATGCTTGCAAAAGCTGGACAATGAAAAAAAGAGTCTGAAGAAGAACTGATACATCCGAATTACGGTGTTGGCAAAGAATACTGAGTATACCTGGGTTGCCAGAAGAATGAACAAATCTATCTTGGGGAAAGTACAGCCAGAACGTTCCTTAGAAGCCAGGAAAGAGAGACTTTTTCTCCCTTAATTAGGACACGTCATCAGGAAAGATCAACCACTAGAAAAGGACGTTATGTTCAGTAACGTAGAGGGCCAGTGAAAAAGAGGGAACCCCTCAATGAGATGTGCTGACTCCATAGCTGCAACGATGGGTTCAAACACCCCGATGATTGTGAGGACGGCGCGAGACCCGGCAACATTTTGTTCTGGTGTACATAAGGTCACCCTGAGTCGGAGCCGACTCCATGGCGACTAACGACGTAACAACATTCCTACTTACAAACAGAATCCAGCTTCGTCACAGAAAATTTGGCAACTATCCAAAAGCATAAAGACAATTTAAGCGCCCGGAATCCTGCCACCGTTACCATTCTTATGTACCCTAACGGTGTGTTTCTGCTCTCTAAGCATGAAGGGATGAAGGTGTCGTTAATAAAACTGAGAAGCTGAGTGTATCTTCAACTATCTTCACAAAGGTGTTTTTGAATGGCCCCGTGGCATTTCATTGTATGTGCGTACCCTAATTTTTTAAACCAACCCCATATTTTGGGAGTATTAAGGTTGTTCCCAATAAGTATGCATGATTTTAAAAATCCATGATCTAAAAAATCATGAGGAACTTCTCAGTCAATTAATCTTTATGCATATCTCCGATTACCTCTTTAGGGCCAGTTCCTCAAGGTGGAATTACCAGATAAATGATTAGCACATTTCTAAGGCTTTTGATATGCTTTGCCAAACTCTCCTCCTGAAAAGTTGAGATTATTTTCATTCCGATCATCAGTTTATGAGATTTCCTATTTTCTCGATCTCTCGTGATCAGCAGGTATTATTATCCTCAAATATACATTTGCTAAACCAACAAATAAAAAACGATATTTAACTAGGCTTTCATTGCTTACGGTCTTTCAAGCGTTTTATAGAATATCTACTGTGTTAGGGACTTTACTGGACACTCCCACTGATACTGTCTCATTTAAACCTCACAACGGTTCTTTGAAACAGGTAGAATATTTCCTTCAATTAGAGGAGGAAGCTAAGGCTTGAACAAACTTAGGTTTCTTGTTGAGCTCTGCCATACACCAGCTGTGTGATCTTGGGAGAATTCTCAAACTCTCTGAGCCCAAGAATACCCTGGGGATCTCCCTCTAAAAGTCTTGGTGATCCTTCTGCCCCATAACTTCAAGGCCTATACTCAAGTGGCCAGTATTGGATGAGGAATCTGGAAGTACTCAGTAACATCCCTCTCTCAGGTGCCAAGAAACCTACCAGTTCAACCATCAGCATCTGTTCTCTCCAGCTACAGGAACTAACTGGAAAGGAGCCCAACACGCTTCACAGGTGCTCAACAAATAAAGGGTAAGACCTTGATACGTGTTTGTTGAATAAATGAATGAATGCAGACTAGGTGATTTCAACCCACTCATGGACCTGCAACTCATTCCTTCCCCACAGTTTCTGCCTCAGGGCCTTTGCACATGCTGTTCCCTATGCCTGGAATGCTCTTCCTCCCAACTGCTCACCTGGCTTATTCCTATTCATTATTCAAGGCTCAGAAGATACCATCCCAGATCAGGTTCGGACCTTGTCTTATCTCTTCATGGCACTGTGCATGCTTAGTTCATTGTTCTTCCCACCACTGCAATCCAGTGACTATGCAGGTGATTACCTAAGGGTTGTTTCTCCCACTAGCACCTGGGTGGCACAAACAGTTTGCGTTTGCCTACTAACCAAAAGGTTGGTGGTTCGAACCCACCCAGCAGTGCCATGGAATAAAGGCCTGACAATCTGCTTCCATAAAGATTATAGCCAAGAAAACCCTATGGAACTCAGTCTACTCTATATCATGTGAGTCAGAATTGACTCAGTGGCAACGAGTTTGGTTTTGGTTTTTGGCTCCTCCCCCTAAACCATGAGCTGCACGAACGCACAGCCCCTATCGACTTGTTCACCACTGTGTCCCTAATATTTACCACGTCCCCAGCCCAGAGCAAGCACCTACTAAATATATTACAGAAATATAGTAATTTATGTTTTACTTCTTGGCATCTACACATGACAAACCTACACAAACCTTTGGATATTACATCCTTAAACCTACCAAGTCAGGGAAACGATCCATTACAACCACTGTTTGAAACCCAGAGAGGCTAACCTGTGCCTGCCCATGGGATGAGAATGTCCCTTTTCTGATTTATTTGTGCAACTTGCTGTGAATGTTTTTGATGGTTTTCCAATGGCAGCAACTATTTCAGTTGCGGGGGGGGTAGGTACTAATTTGTTATTTGGATGATGTTTTTCTGAAAGAACAATGCTGATGAACTGTCTTGGATAGGTGGTAAATTAGTTCAAGAGGTAATTTCTTCAAAGGCAATTTTTTTTTTTTAAACTGAACCCATGAGAATAAATGTGTATTTAGAGTACAATCAGCCCCCATTTGGTGAAACTTGACTAATTCAGTCTCTGAGGGGACAGAAAGACCATTGACCTAGTTTCTCCCCTGTACTTGAAAGAAGTGGAATTACCATTTCTTTATAATTAATTCACACTTCTAGGGATATTCTTCACTGAGGAAAGGTCCCGGGAGGACCTGATGAAATGAATAATTTGCCATCAGTAAGCCAAGTGTCCCCATTTCAAGGGTATGTGGCATATTTGATGGTTCCTGATTATCCGAGGGGTGTGCAAATGGAAATTATAAAAATCATTTCTCATTTGCTCACCAATTTGCTGCTCTGTTCTGCCTCATATGTGTTACTGACGACAAACTCACAAATCCTAGATGTGTGGGTTTTAAATAAATATCTGGTCCATTGGTAAACCATAAAGTTGTTTGCATTGGGACCTCAAAACACTAGATTCCAGCCATTGATTCAAAGAAGGAGACCCTTCAGAAAATCAAGAGTTAGGTGCTAGATACAATATGACCAACCTTGTCTTTTCAGTCAGTTGGGGTTCCTAGTGATATTTTTCTTTTCAAAGGCCACCACATTGTCAGCTAAAACAAATCACTTCATTCGGGGGATAAAACCCAGTGGATAAATATATTCAGCTCCATCACACCCAAGTACAATGGATTCTAAATACCCCTGAGTTCAGCAGGAGAAGGCAAACAGGGTGAAGAATTCATGTGCAAGACAACAGCCCCATGACATCTCCTCAGCCAAGCAGTACCGGCTGCTGTCAAGTTGACTCTGACTCACGAACACCCCATGTGTGTCAAAGTAGAACTGTGCTCCAGAGGGTTTTCGATGGCTGATTTTTCAGAAGTAGATTGCCAGGCCTTTCTTCCAAGGCACCTCTGGGTGGATTGGAACTGCCAGCCTTTTGGTTAACAGCCAAGAACCTTAACCTTTGTACCACCTCTATCTAATTTCCCCTCTATTCAGTCTAGAAAGAACAGGAAGAAAAAAAGGGGAGGGTATTCAAGGCCCTGGTACTTTTTTAAGCACATGGTCTTTATTAGGCATTAATTGGCACACAAATATATGGAACGAGTACTTAATTCTCACCCTCCCCCCTTAGCAACATACAAGAAGACATGGTTGCATAAAGACACTCACGTACAAACATACACTCTCTCACATACTTGGACGTACGCAGCCTCGCATATTACCCTGTTCTCTTTATTAGGGTGAGTTTAAAATTAAAATGAAAAAAGAAAGAAAGAAAGCAAAGCACAATTTGAAAGAAAAAAAACGCAAACTTGGTTTTGAGTACCAATAAAATTAAAAGCTCTTGGCCAGCTCCCTTGCTGGATTTCATCTCGTGTTATTACTTAATTAGAACTCCTTATTTATAAATAAATAGTACCAGTAAAATATTACATCTGAAGAACCCTGCAATAACGTTTCACTTACACACTTTTTTTTTTTTAATACTGCTTACTGCTTTCAATAAACACAGCTTTGTGTCAGCATTTGGCGTCCACGTGAGTTTTTGGAGAGAAGCCGTCAGTGAGTGGGTCTCGCCTCTTCTTTTGGAGTTTGCGTTGCATCCAGGTTGGGTCTTCGGTGATGGAGAATTGGAAGCTTGGGGCTGGCTTTGTGTTTTATCAGAAAGAATATTTATTTTGGCTTTTTCACAACTCTTTTCAACACAAGGCTTGCTCCCCGCTTATCACAGTTCAGCCCCCATGTAACCCGGGGCTTTTTAAGTTTTTCAAAGCAGGCTTTCCGGTCAGGAAGCTATAGGCCACATCTTAGCAACAGACGGGTGGAAAGACACAGAGCTGAGGAGACGGGCTGAATAAGATACGGGGCCAGATGGAGTCCAGTGTTATCCTGACTCCATCGGGGAATAGAGGGCCAAACAGAGAGCCATGTTGACGGTGAAGGCAGGGCAAAAACGAAAAGAAGCTGGGGCGTAGGGGACCTTTTCAGAAACATTCCACGGCAGAGGTAGGTACTTACTTCTCTTAGTCAAGGGAAAACCAGCTGCCGTCCAGTCAACGGCAACTCAGGGCAACCCCATGTGGGTCAGAGTAGAACCGGGCTCCACGGGGTTTTCAATGGCTGAGTTTTTGGAAGTAGATCACCAGGCCTTTCTTCCAAGGTGTCTCTGAGTGGACGCGAACCTCCAACCTTTTGGTTAGTTAGCAGCTGAGTGTGTTTCATCATTTGTACCACCCAGATGCTCCAAATCAAGGGGAGGGTAGAGAATTTAGGCTATAGGGGTAGTTTATTGGGGGAGGGGGAGCCCCACAAGTACATATTTTGAAACACACTTGCCTCAGACCTCCCCCGAAATAAGGGACTGGGTCCCATTAAGATAATTGAAAGAAAAAAATATATTATTATTTATTATATAACAATGTCAACATTAACACCAAGACAGGCAAAAGAATCCAACTATGAGCTGGGAGGAAGCACTCGATGAGGCAAGACTCTGGAGATCAAAGGAAGGAGGCGGGAAGGGCGTCTCCGGTGGTAGGAACGTGGCTGGTGACGAGTGCGGTGGTCACAGGGGGTGAGAGCCATCTCCTTTTTGTTTGTTTTTTTAAGTTTTGAGACAAAACAGCAAAGTCATATTTTCTGAATTGTGGTTTCAAGCGACTGATTAGATCAGCGTCCAGGGGTCTGGAGTGCAGACGTGAACATGGGGTGACATGAAAAATCTTGTCCGTGGGGTTCTCCGTGCTACTGTCTCTGTCTCTTTCTCTGGCAAATGTCTGTGGTGGAGCAAGACTCGCTCTAGCTGCTGTCACTCCACTCTGGCACCATGCCAACTCCGTGCACAGAGTGATACTGGTGTGGGGACAGTGTCCTCGGCACGCTGTGAGAGTAGAGGAACTCGGGAGGCTGAAGGCCGCTGGGGGACTGGAGGCCAGTCTGCGGCCCACACTGCCTGACCACAGGCTGGTGGGCCACGGAGGTCTGGTGCTGGAACATACCCTCCCCGAGCTGTGGGGAGCCGTGGTTGGCCACGCCAGCCAGCCGGGGGACCAGGGGCCCCGAGGTGAAGTGAGCGGAGAAGTGCTGGTACGGCAGCCTGTCCATGGGCTGCACCGTGGTGACGGTGCAGCTGCTGTAGGAAGGCATGCCTGGCCATGTGTTGCAGCTGATGTCCTCCAGGCTGGGCACCGGCTCGCTGGGCGGTGCCGAGCTGGCGTACATGCAGGCCTGCCGCTGGGCCGACTCAGTCCTGTAGGAGGCGCCCAGGCCCTGTTGCTGGGGGTAACTGGTACGGTAAAAGGGGTCCTCGTCACTGGGCGACGTCTCCATGTAGGGCTTCTTATAGGGATGCTCTGTGGTGGAACATTCTTCATCTGCTAAGACAGGAAGAAAGAGACCAGTGAGGCCAGGTTCAGCCGCCAGAAAGCTCGAGGCTGGGAAGGCCATTTGGCGAAAGAACTGGAGAATAAAGTCTGGGAGAACAGCTCCAACCTCCAGTCAGATAAAAAGGGGTAGACCGTAATGGTTAAGGTCCTGGACTATGGAGTTCTAGGCAAACAATTTGACCTTTCTGAGCTCAAACTCTTCATGTGTGAAATGGAAAGGATAATTACAGTCCAGGGCCCAGGTGCATGAAAACATTCAAAGAATACTAATTATTATAATTCTCTTCCCTCCTCCTCAGAATGTAAATTCCATAAAGGCAAGACCTCGTCTGTCTTCCAGTTCCAGGTGCTGCTGAGCTGACTCCGACTCATGGAGGTCCCATGCGTGTCAGAGTAGAACTATGCTCCACAGGGTTTTCGAGGGCTGATTTTTCGGAAGTAGATCGCCAGGCCTTTCTTCCGAGACGCCGAACCTCCAACCTTTAGTTAGTCAGCAGCCAAGCATGTTTACTGTTTGTACCACCCAGGGACTCCTTGTCTGCCTTATCCATCATTATATTCCCAGACCCTGGAACACACTATACATAGTAATAATAATAATAATAGCAATAATAACTGTAAATGCAAACACTTACATGGTGTTTACTCTGCCTGGCACTATTCTAAGCACTCTGTATAAGGTAACTCATTTAATCCTCACCACAACCCTATGAGGTAGGACCTATTATTATCCCCATTTTACAGATGAAAGAAGTGAGGCACAGAGAGCTTAAGGAACTTGCCCAAGGTCTTACATGGCTGATAAACTGTGGAGTCAGAATTAGAACCTAAATAGTCTAGGTACAAAGTCCTTGCTCCTCAGAGAAGATGTCCTTGCTACACAGATAAGAAATGCAATAAATATCTGTGGGATAGATGGATGGGGTGGGTGGGCCGGTAGAAGGATGGGTGGGTGGGTAAGTGGATGGTTGGACGGGTAGGTGGGTGGGTGGATGGATGGATGGATGGACGGATGGATGGATGGGGGGGTGGGTAGGTGGGTGTGTGGATGGGTGGATGGGTAGATGGATGAATATATGGATGGATGGATGGACGGACGGATGGGTGGGTGGGGGGATGAATGGATGAGTGGACGGATGGGTGGGAGTTTAAATGAATTCCCAAAGCCCCTCCTAATACCCAGTACACAGTTAATGTTTGTTGAATCAGTACAAATTAATGCATTGCTGCTTCCTGGCTAAGCAAGTTACTTCCCTTTTCTATGCACTAGTTAAGCCCTGTCCAAAACAGTAGTGTAGGACAGTGGAGATAGTTCTGTCCCTGAAAGAGGGTCTTCCTTAACCGTTTTGACATCACTGACTCCTTTGTTGCTGTTCTTAGGTGCCATCAAGTCAGTTCTGACTCACAGCAACCCCATGTACAACAGTGCACATCGTCCTTGTCCCAGTCCATCTTTGCAAGCCTCTGTATCAGGCTTTTTATTGGGAACCTGAGCTGTAAGCAAGGGAGGCTGACACTGCGACTAGAAGAAGCCCCTTGAGGATGTACCGTATTTTTACGCAAATAACGCCTGTATTGTATTTTTGCCATCCGCACAATCCCCTTGCCCTGGGCTGTTTTCATAGGAAAGCTATGCCACGCATTATGTATGTGGGCGCATTGTTTGCAAAAATATGGTAAAGCTAAGATGTCATTTACTCCACAGTAAATCTTATGGTTTTGGATTGGATCCCCAACCTGGATAGGGTAGCTTGGGGTGCATTCCACCAAACACCACCTTCATCTGCATCATTCTCCAAGTATGATTACCCTCACAGGTAAGTCAAAAACCTCCCCAAACCAAACAGCAGGAAGCAAATCAATTTTCAGCTAGACTCTTTCTGGGACACATCTGGGACCCACAGGATACCTACACATCTGAAAAAAAAAAAATGAAAAATGCAGTCACTCTCCCAGGTGTCATGCCAACCATCCAGATGTTTGAAAACATCCAGATGAGCGAGTGGTCACATTTTCCACCCTTGAACTGGGCAGTTTTGGGGGGATCTTGGATACATAGCCACACTCAACTTGTTTTTTGTCCTCGCTATCACCTCCCTTGGTTCCTCTCCTCCTAGTCTTCTTCCCACCCCCTAAATTCATAAATCTGAATTTTTCCATTGTTGCCGGAATCATAACCTTTGGGTTTTCCATTTAACCAGGGCGTTCCCCTTTTCAATAATAGAAAGTACAGCTGCAGGGTACCCTTGGCAAGAGGAAAAGAAAAAAAAAAGGGGGGCAAACTAATTTGGAGTTTCAGATTCCCTTCCAGATTTGTTACAAGTTTAAAAGGAAAAGAATAACATGAAAAAGGCCAGAGCACATTTTGGAAAATCGTAAAATTACACATTCCAGTCTTTAATACCCCAACAAACTGACGCAGGGCCCTAAGAGAAACTGGAGCCTACTTATTGATAAAAGTGGGTTCTGAGCCATCTCAAATTCCTCTCGGGCCTCATCACCTCGTAAAGAAATTCCAGAACAAGGACCCAAATTTCAGGTCGTTCTTGATACATGCTCTGGATGTAATCTCTCTGTGTTGTTTATCTGGCTTTGCTTTAATTTCTTTCTTTTTATTAGCGGCCCGGTAATGTTCAAAAGCAGAGACTTCTCTCTTCAGCCAAGTCATATTGGACTTCTGTGGCTGGGGAATGGGTTGTAGTCAAGCACCAAGCCTTCTAACAAGATGAGCATACAACTCAGTTTCAGAAAGCTGTATGTTAAGAGCGATTTGTTATATTCCAACTCTCCTGAACCCAACCGAGTCTCTTTGATGGCAGTAAAGCTCTTTCCTGATTCCAACCACTGATGACTGCATAAACCAAACACCAGTTGCTATCAAGTCAACTGTGACTCATGGCAACCCCATGTGTGTCTGAGAACTTTGCTCCATAAGGTTTCCAATGGCTGATTTTTTAAGAAGTAGATCATCAGGCCTTACTTTGAGGCACCTCTGGGTAGACTTGAACCTTCAACCTTTCAGTTGGCAGCTGAGCAGGTTAATCGTCTACACCACCCAGGGACTCCAATCATCCAATCATTGTACAGCACTGTGAAAAACCCTGGTTCCTTGCATTTTTCTAGATGCTTTTGATTCTGGATAAAGTGGCCTTGACGATGAGTTCAGAGCACAGGTTTTAGAGCAAGAGCTATGGCTCTGACGCTCACTGCCCTTGGGTGAATCACTGGACCCTCCAATCTCAGCGGTCTTGACTATTAAGTGGGAATAATATCAACATTTCTTGTGAGAATAATGAGATGATAATAAGTTCAGTCTAGTTTCTTCCATCTTCCTTGCACATAAAGTGAGTGTTCAAGTCTTATCTGTCCAAATAACCCTGGTCTACTATCCTTTGCTGCTTTTCCCTCTTGGGTGACTTGACAGATTGCTCCGAGAAAGCCATCTGGTACTTGAAGTTTTTTGGGGTGGATAACCGGAAAACTCACACAACTGCTTTCTAATCATTCATCCCATTGAGCAAATGTTTTCACACTTCCAAAATGGGTCACTTCCCTTGCTGGTTGAGTTAGAAGAAAGACTGTGGTCTTGGCTTCATGGAGACTCTGGCGCCCAGAGTGGTGAACGGTCACTCCCTAGCTGAGTGACCTTCAGCAAGTCAGAATCGGGACTGGAATTCAGGTCTCCTGACTCTCAAAACAGTGGTCTTCCTGACAGATGCCCCTAGCCTTTCAGCTTTCATGCAGCCCATTGTGTTCAGGGGACATAAAAAGGTGGTGACCTTTGACCCTTATGGATTGGCTAATTGATTGATTGCTTGATTTTGTGTGTGTGTGTGTGCGTGTCCCCATGCCCTTAGTTTAAATGGCAATGGGAAAGACTGGAACGGTATTGTAGGCAGATTCTCGACTGAGACTCAAAAGACAAAAGACACTGCTTCAAATCTCAGTTAGCCACTATCTGAAATCAGTAACTTTATTTATTTGCTTATTATCTGTCTCCCTCAATTAAAATACAACTTTCATGAGAGCAGGAGCCTTTTCCATCTGGTCCTACATTGTATCCCAAGCACCCAGCACAGCGCCCAGTACAAAGTGGTTGCTGTTGAGTCAACTCTGATTCCTGGGGACCCATACGTGTCAGAATAGAACTGTGCTCCATAAGGTTTTCGATGGCTGGGTTTTGGGAAGTAGATCACCACGCCTTTCTTCCAAGGCACCTCTAGGGGGACTCGAACCTCCAAACTTTCAGTTAGCAGCCAAGCACGTGAAGCATTTGTACCACCCAGGGACTACAGCACATAGTAAATACTCAATAAATATCTCTTTGGTGGATGAATCCTAGATCTGCCACTCACCAGCCACATAACCTTGAGAATCGAACTCATTCTCTTAGTCCTCTGTTTGCTCCCAGCAAAATAGGGGTGAAGGACATCCCCGCAGCTCAAAGACTGCGGTGAGCATGTCGTAAAGGAAAAGATGTAAAACTGCTCTAAAAAGGCAAACAGCGATGAGAAAATGCACCCTGCAAAACCCTTTACGATACAAAATTCCCCTTTCCCCTCCCCATCTCTGACTTCCCTTTGAAAATCCAACTCAGTATATGGCTTTGCCCTATAATCTTTATTTGAGTTGCCTTTGGTTTCAAAAGTGGGGAGTCAGGCTGGGAGGGGTGAAAGACAGACAGACAAGCGCACTCCCAGGACCCTGGATCCGGATTTGATTGAGTGGCATTGATAAAAGCCCTTCCCGGCTTTTTTGGCTCCATCCATCGGCAGAGATAGTTTGGAGACAGCCAGCTGCAAACACAAGAGAGCCCTCTGGCCTGCCTGGCCCTTTGACATTTCAGTGGGCCTGACTCCTAGACACGCTGGACAGGAGGCAGACAATGAGGGGAAGTCAGATAGTGGAGCAGGCAGGGGCCAGGGGGAAACCACCCAAGGAGTTATCACTTAGCGGGAATCCCAAACTGGAAGGAAACCTCCGCTGATTCCTTATCACTTTACAGTGTGGAGGCTGATGATGAATTGCTTTTTGTTGTCTCTGAGGCGGGACAGACGGAGCTTGGCTGGAATGTTCCCTGTCCCCAAGAGCTCCCTTTTGCGGGTGGAGGGAGGTGAGAAGGGCAGAGGTTTGGGGATGGCTGAAAGAAATTCTGCAGGGTGCACAGCCTTAGTGTGAATTTGGGACCAGGCCCCGCAGTAGCTGGATGACTTTGGGCAAGTTACGCAATCTCTCCCAGGCTCAGTTTCTGCGTCTGTGAAAAGGGTTAGTTCTTCACCTCCTTATCTCCAACCAGGCGCTAAGGCCCAATTCCGTCCACATCCCTGTCTTCTCCCCACACGCTGGTCTGAATCATCATCACCTCACGCCTCTGACTCCCCAACAGTCACACATCAGGGTTCTGGCATCAATATTCGTCTCCTCCAATCACAGCATAAAAACAAAACCCGAATTACAGCACTCACATGTTTAAAACCCTCAGCCCTCCAATGGCTGTCTACTGGTGTTCAGATAAAATCTGAAGTCCTTCAGGTGGTCTGCAAGGGCTGGCAGGATGCTGGCCCTGCCTTCTTTTATTGTTGCTGTTAGCTGCTATTGAGTGGCCCCAAGTCACGGTGACCCTGTGAACAGCGGAACTAAATGCTGCCCAGTCTTGCGCCGTCCCCACGATTGCGTACAGATTGGACCATTGTTATTCACAGGGTTTTCAGGGTTGATTTTTGGAGGTAGATCACCAGGTCTTTCTAACTAGTCTGTCTTAGTTTAGAAGCTCCGCTGAAACCTGCTCAGCATCGTGGCAACACTCAAGCCTCCACTGACAGCGGGGTGGTGGCTGCACTTGAGGTACCTCCCTCAAGTCTTGTTTCCCACCTCTTCCCCCTTGCTCTGGGCTCAAAGCACCCCATACTTTTGTTCCTTCCCCAAAGGCAGAAAGTTCCCCCTTTGCCCGAGGGGATCCTTTCTTCTATGCCTGAAAACCTACTCACTGGTATCTGCAAGACCTTACGCAGAGTGAGATTAGTCAGTTGCAAAAGGACAAATATTGTATGAGACCACTATTATAAGAACTCTAATTAAAGTTTAAACACAGAAGAAAATATTCTTTGATGGTTACAAGGGTGGAGAGGGAGGAAGAGGGATACTCACTAACTAGGTAGTAGACAAAAATTTTTTTAGGTGAAGAGAAGGGCAACACATAACACAGGGATAGTCAGTCCAACTGGACTAAACCAAAAGCAAAGAAGTTTCCTGAATACAGCCATATGCTTCAAAGGCCAGAGTAGCAGGGATGGGGGTCTGGGGACCATGGTTTCAGGGGACTTCTAGGACAATTGGCATAACAAAATGTATTAAGAAAATGGTCTGCATTCCACTTTGGTGAGAGGCATCTGGGGTCTTAAACGTAAGCAAGTGGCCGTCTAAGATGCGTAAGTTGTTCTCAGCCCACCTGGAGCAAAGGAGAATGAAGAACACCCAAGACACAAGGTAAATATGAGCCCAAGGGACAGAAAGGGCCACATAAACCAGAGACTACATCAGCCTGAGATCAGAAGAACTAGATGGCGCCCGGCTACCACCAATCACTGCCCTGACAGGGAACACAACAGAGAATCCCTGATGGAGCAGGAGAACAGTGGGAAGCAGATCTCAAATTCTCATAAAAAGACCAGGCTTAAATGGTCTGGCTGAGACCAGAGGGACTCTGATGGTCATGGTCCCCGGACCCTTTGGTAGCCCAAGATTGGAACCATTCCCAAAACCAACTCTACAGACAGGGATTGGCCTGGACTATAAGACAGACAATGATGCTGGTGAGGATTGAACTTTGTGGCTCAGGTAGACACATGAGACTATGTGGGCAACTCCTAGCTGGTGGTGAGATGAGAAGGAAGAGGGGGATAGGAGCTGGTTGAATGGACACAGGGAATACAGGGTGGAGAGGAGGAATGTGCTGTCTCATTAAGGGGAGAGCAGCTGGGGGTGCACGACGGGGTGTGTATGGCTTTTTGTATGAGAGACTGATTTGATTGGTAAATTCTCACCTAAAGCACAATAAATAAATTTTAAAAAAGAAAAACATGCCAAAAAAAAAAAAGCTACTCACCTCCCCTCTTTTCCTACTCAAATCCAGCTCTTTTTGGATTTCAGCTTAAATTCTTCCCCGACCCCAGGCCCCAATCTGACACCCTAGTTTGATATTTGTTAGCCCTTTGAACACCTCCTTTAAAGCATTCAATCACAGTTTTAATTAAATGGCTACAGTTAGTTAAGGGGCAGTGGTGGCTCAGTGGTAGAATTCTCACCTTCCATGCAGGAGACCCAGGTTCGATTCCCTCCAATGCACCAGCTACCACCCATCTGCCAGTGGAGGTTTGTGTGTTGCTATGATGCTGAACAGGTTTCAGCCGAGCTTCCAGACTAAGACAGACTAGGAAGAAAGGCCTGGCAATCTACGTCCAAAAACTCAGCCAATGAAAACCCTACAGATTACAACGGTCCAATCCACAGCTGATTGTGGGAATGGTGCAGGACCGAACAGCGTTTTGGTCCATTGTGCATGGGGTTGCCATGAGTCATGGTAACTTGATGGCAGCTAACAATAGCAACAACATAGTTCGTTGTTTGCAATGGTGGGAGCTTCATAAGGGCAGAGGAGGTGGCTACCTAACGTTCTCCGGGCACTTAGACGTGCGAGGCACTATTCAAGGTGCTTTACATGGATTATCTCATTCCCTCTCGTAACAACCTTATAGTTTCGGTGCTATTGTTATCCCCATTTTGCAGAAAAGCTAGTTGAGGCCCAGAAAGGTGAAGCCATTTGCTCATGGTCACATAGCTAAAAAGTGTCAGCTATTGGAATTACTACTGCACTGAACCAGTCTGCCCTCTATCCCCGACTCCAGCATCCCCAGTGGCCACGCCATGTTGATCTCATGTTCTCCTGACACTCCTGCTAAGTGACCCATGAAAGTCAACAGCTCACAGAATCAAAAGACATTCATTAGCCTTTCGTTCAGAGCCTTCCACCGCATCCTTCAGGAATGCGTTTTCAAAAATGCCACTGTAAGTATCAAATCTAAAAAGCGCCTTGAAGCTTTTTAACTTTTTCCTCTCCTTCTTTTGGTCTGGCATTAATTTCATCAACAGAGCTCCCTAATGCAAAACTTGTGAGGCTTGACATGGCCCCCAGAGCAGACTCTCGAGTGAAGGATGGTATTTTGAG
The DNA here is from genome assembly GCF_024166365.1 of Elephas maximus indicus. Classification (NCBI taxonomy): domain Eukaryota; kingdom Metazoa; phylum Chordata; class Mammalia; order Proboscidea; family Elephantidae; genus Elephas; species Elephas maximus. The sequence continues at coordinate 12,249,261 of NC_064840.1, forward strand.
ATAGTAGCTGATAACCAAAAACAAACAAAAAAAACCAAACCCATTGCTGTTGAGTCGAGTCTGACTCATAGCGACCCTATAGGACACAGAATGGGATGCCCCATAGGGTTTCCAAGGAGCAGCTGCTGGATTTGAACTGCCGGCCTGTTGGTTAGCAGCTAAGCTCTTAACTACTGCACCACCAGGGCTCCTAGTAGCTGACAAGCCAAGGTAACAGGCAGTATAGGGTGATGGTTAAGGGTACAGGCTATGGAGTCCACAGACCAGGCTTAGTTTTGAATCCCACCTTCAAGACCTACCATGAGTCATTTCACCTTCCTCAGCTTCCCTATTTGTAAAGTGGATTAATACAGTCTTACAAGAAATACAGCCAGAATGCTCCTTAGAAGCGAAGATGGCGAGACTTCGTCTTACTTACTTTGGACAGGTCATCAGGAAAGACCAATCGCTAGAAAATCCTTTTCTATCAGGATTGACATCCTGTCAATGTTTGGTAAAGCTGAGGGTCAGTGAAAACGAGAGAAACCCTCCATGAAACGACGCAAAAGCCACAACCACGGATTCAAACATACCAACAATCATGAAAATGGCGCAGGACCAGGCGATGTTTTGTTCTGCTATACGTAAGGTCACCATGAGTCTGGGCTGACCTGACAGCAAGCAGCTAACAACAGCAGGAGCAGGAGGGCTATTAACAGCGTTGTTGAGAAGGTTTTTTTAAATATAATATTAATAAATAAATATAACATAAAACAGAACCTGTGAGCAGAGACCCATGTTCCATGGGCCGTTCTTAACCCCTGCTTGAGTCTGAAGAGGCAGCCATGTTTGCTGGCATCTGGTCCCCAGCCCATCCTGCAGCAAATATGCTGGGACTCAGGCCAGGGAGCCTATTCAAGTGATATTGTTCAGGCCCTCAAGCTCCAGGGAGTTTGAATGGGCTTCAGGCAAGTCTGGAAACCTCCGCCTCTCCCAGGTCAGTGCCCCAGCCCCATGCTTGGGCTTGAAAGCACAAGCTCAGTAAATGTCAGGTTGTCAAACTGTGACTTTCCCCGTGTGACTCCAGCTGCATGCTGGGAAGGCCACGAAGCATCCATTTCTATTGGTTCTTATTAATGATGTGTGTGTGTGTGCGTGTGTGTGTGTGTGTATTTTTAAATAAGGTCCAGGTGCCAGGCACTGAACTCACAAATTAGTCACTTTAACTACTGAAGTGGTAAGATACAATACCAAAAACCAAAAAACCAAACCTGTTGCCGTCGAGTCGATTGTAACTCACAGCGACCCTATAAGACAGGGTGGAACTGCCCCATAGGTGGATTTGAACAGCTGACCTCTTGGTTAGCAGCTGTAACTCTTAACCACTGTGCCACCAGGGCTCCTGAGGTATAATAGGACACTCTGAAGATGAAAGTCTGGGCCTTTTAGAACAATAACAGCTATTACTTATGAGTCGTCCTTGTACTAAATACCTAAAAACCAGCTGCCGTTGGGTCCACTCTGACTCATGGTGACCCCATGTTGGTGTCAGAGTGGAACTGTGCTCCACAGGGTTTTCAATGGCTGATTTTTTTCAGAAGTAGACCGTCAGGCCTTTCTTCTGAGGTGCATCTGGGTAGACTTGAATCTCCGACTTTTCGGTTAGCAGCCGAGCATGTTAATCCTTTGCACCACCCAGGGCCTCCATGCTAGCCACACAACAAGCACAATTTCATGGCATCAGCACACCAAGACTATGAGATGAGTCCTACCACGAGCCCTAATTTACAGGTTAAAACGCACACACACCACGGAGGCTTAGAGACGTTCAGTATCTTGCCCCCATCACGGAAGTTTGCAAATGGCGAAGGCAGGATTCAACCCATTTGTCTGACTCTGGAGATCATGGGTATAAGCACTAGGCTACACAGTCCCCTCTGTGTCTGTCTTCTTGAGCCCTCTCTCAGGTGAGTAGCCTTCTCCTCGTTTTCCCAGAGACTAGCTTTCTGGAACTAGACCTGTCACTTACCTGATCATAACCAGTTATCAGTTCCCACTGAGTCGACTGTGACTAATAGCCACCCGTGTATATCGGAGTAGAACTCTGCTCCATAGGGTTTTCAGTGGCTGACCTTTTGGACGTAGATTGCCAGGCCTTTCTTCTGAGGCACTTCTGAGAGGGCACTAACCTCCAACCTTCCAGTTAGCAACCGAGCAGGTTGACCATTTGTATCACGCAGGGACTCCTAACCAATCATAGCTACTACTTACAGGGTACTACCAATACCAGGTGCTCTAGGAACTCATCGCCATTTACAGAGCAGGAAATGGAGGCTTAGAGAGGCTAAGACACTTTCCTGAGGTTTCACAAGAAGCTGGTAACAGAGTCAAGATTCGAACCCAGCCCTGCCTGGCCCCCATCACTCACACCCTCCCCACTGCACCAGTCTGCAGCTCACACCAGGCAATTGCTCTACGAGCTGAACTCAAGCAAACACCCATGCCAACCCCTTCAATTCTGGCTCACAAAACAGTCCCCAGAGATTTCCCTTTTTTAAGGCAGTTCCTTTGGACTCAGATGACTTAGGAAAAAGTCACTAGTTCCTTATTTGGCAACGGAAATCACGGAGTGCCCCAGACACCAGCACAGTCTATTTAAAGAGGGGATGGGAGGGAAAATTTCAGTAGTAATTTTTTTTGGAGGGGGGGCAGTTGATCTGGAAAGGAAAGAAGAGTTCAGAGTCCATCCCGGGAGAAACGCAGGCACGTATGCCAAGGAGGTGTGTACAATTACAAGGAGGTTCCTCGTGGTATGGCTTGTAACACAGCCAGGGACTGCTGGGAGCCACCTCCCTGTCCACTAGCAGGAGGTGACAAAGTAAACTCCCCTTCAGCCTTCTAGGTGATACTCACTCGTCAGCAATTAAAAAGAATGAGATAAGTCTAGGTCCGAGAAAAGCTATCTAAAACATATTCTAAGTGAAAAAAAAAAAAAGCAAGTTGCAAACCATATACATCATGATGTCCTTTATATCTAAAGAAAGAACAAAATAATGTGTGCCTGTGTGTGCATGTGTGTGTGTATGTGTGCATGTGCATGGGTGTGCACATGAATAAAATGGGCCTGGACATTTCAAATACATTTCCTCTAAGGAAGGGGCTGCAATTGGCGGCAGACATATCAAGGGAGCTTTAGTTTTACCTGCAGAGTTTGCATTTCTTACCATCTCTATGTAGTCTTGGGCTGCTTCCATTTTTTAAATAAATTAGTGTAGTCCTGCATACTTATTTTCTTTAACCAAAAGAAGGAAGAGAGAAAGGAAGACGCAAGACAGGCAGGGGCTGTCACACCCACCTTTTCTCTTGGTGCAATGGTAAATTTGGCTGTGCTCCTGGGACAAAGGGTATGGGTTGGGTGGGGGCAGAAGGTCCTGGGAGGTGCCGGAGACGCCATTCTCGCACTGATACTGGCTCCCCAAGTTGGATGAGGTGGACAGAGCCCGGGACTCGCTGCTGAAAGGACTATGGTTGGAGGCCACTTTTTGCCTCACTGTGCTCCTGGGAACCACAGGGTATTCTTTACTGAAAGAGAGAAGATGCGAAAGGAAGTTTATCAATGCCCTGACACAGATCCACCCACTAGCCAAACCTTGGCTCAAAGAATCCACCAGAAAAGTCACAGGAGAAGAAACAAAAAGGTCTTTGATAAGCAATGCACTCCAGTTATATTCATGTACACAAAATGCCATGGACATAATATTTGGGAACTAACTTTTCATGTCTTATGCATTAGGCAAGTAGGTTTATGAATAGTTCTATACGTATGCAGAAAGGTGAATGTGCACTCCCAGCTAAAAACCCCTCTTAACATTAAATAAACATATGTGGCATTTTGGGTTATTTCAACTTATTCTATAGATACTTGGACCCGCTAGTTCCCTTTCTGGCGTAAAAACTGAAGTTGTCAATGATTTCGTTCTACTTGGATCAACAATCCATGTCCATGGAAACAGCTCTCAAGAAATCAAACGATGTATTGCCATTGGGAAAATTTGTTGCAAAAAACTTTTTTAAAGTTTTAAAAAGCAAAGACGTCACTTTGAAGACTAAAGTGTGCCTGATCCAAGCCATGGTCTTTTCAATTGCCTCATATTCATGAGGAAGTTGGACAGAAGAATTCACGCGTTCGGAGAATAACTGTTACCGTGTGCAGGGCTGATGGAAGGGTGATTTGGCTCATTCTTTCTGGAAGGCAATTTGACAGCATCCGTTTTCACAATATACAACAATTTGGACCTTGCAAACTGATTACTATGAATTTGCCTAATAAGCTGTCCTAGTCAGTGTGTAAAGACATACTTGTAAGGATTTCCTCTGAAGCACTGTCTGTAACAGGGAAAAGTTAGAAATGACCTAGATGTCATCATCCATAATTCAGTAAACTGTGATAGAGCTAAACAATGAAATATTATGCGGCCTTAAAAAAGAATGAAAAGGCTGTATATGCATGGATATAGGAAGTTGTAGAAGCTAAGTTAAGTGGAAGAGGCAGGACGCATAACTTGACCTAAACTATGAAATGATTGCCACTGGCTACTTTTGGTAAGTAGAACTATGGTAAAACTTTTAGATCACTATTTACTTTGTGTCTATCTGTATTGTGGTTGTGGATGTTGTGTGCCATCCAGCTGATTCCAACTCGTAGAGACTCCATGTGACAGAGCAGAGCTGCCCCATAGGGCTTCCTAGACTGTAATCTTAACAGGAGCAGGCTGCCAGGTCTTTTCTCCCTTGGGGCCTCTGGGTAGGTTCAAACCATTGACCTTTTGGCTAGCAACCAAATGCTTAACCATCGTGTCACCAAAAAACCAGTTGCCGCTGAGTCAATTTCAACTCATAGTCAATTTTAGCTATAAGTCAAAGTAGAATTGTCCCCATAGGGCTTCCAAGGAGCAGCTGATGGACTCAAACTGCCAACCTTTTGGTTAGCAGCCGAGCTCTTAACCACTGAACCACCAGGGCACCACTGTGTCACCAGGGCTCCTTATATCTGTATTACTTGACTTCTTTTTTTTTCCACAGTGGGAGTTTATGAAGTCGATACAAACATTTCCATGTTGAATAATAATAATAATAAAGATGGATGGGGAGGACTAGGCATTTGGTGGAATATACCCACAAGTAGAGCAAATAGTTACAGGGTCCTGGAGTGACATGTGGCTCCCTCCAGTGTCCCCATTCATCCTCCCATGCCCCTCACCACCATGGCCCCTTGGGTGAAAAAGGCAATAGAAACAGAGCTGAAAACCACACAGCAGCCCTGCTTGAAAGAAAAGCAAAAAAAAAAAAAACAAAACAAAGATGAGGATACTCAAAGCACCCCCTCTCCCCCCAGGGGGAGTTACTACTTTAAAGTGTTAAAAAACAAAGATGTTACTTTGAAGACTAAGGCACAGAAACGGGCAGAACAAGATTTGAACCTGCTCTCAGGTCGTGTGTAGACCCAGAAAAGCTGCTGCCTCTGGGGAAATACGCATTCTTCATAAAACCTCAGAAATGAGTTCTCTACCCCCATCAGCCCATGGCACGTGCAGCTCAATATCCACTCAAATCCTGTGAGCTCAGATAAGGCTGGTTGCCTAGTTAAGCCTCAGTTTCCCCATCTGTAATATGGGAAAATACAGAAAGCATTTAGAGAAGCCACAGGGTTCTTCCCTGAGACCCCCAGAGACCGTCTCTTCTCTGAACAACCCACCAGATTCTGATTTCCACTTAAGCATCTAAGAATCAGGGTTCAGTAAAAAGAAGAAAGGCGTTGGAATCAGGAAGTTACATGTTCTACACCAGATCTGCTGTCTACTAGCTGTGTGACCTTGGGCAAGGCACTTAACCTCTCTGAACTTCAATTTCCTCATCTGTAAATTGGGAAGCTCACAAGACTGTTGAAAACAATCCAATAGAAAGTTGCACCTGGCACGCAGTAAAACTATTGTTATTGCCTTAACAAAACGATATGTGATGGTTTCAGCCCATAAAATTTCTCAGCAAGAAACAGTTCTCTAAGCCTCTCTCCTTGACTTGGAGATCTTAACTGGGGGTGGGGGGGGGGTGGGGGGGTGGGGGGGGTTTAAAGGTGTGAACTTGAATTTGAATTTTCATTAACCTCTAATTGAAATTTAGCATCTCCTTCCATTATGCAGTTAATCAACAAGCCACAGTGATATTAACAGCCCTAGTGACTGTTGAGCCTAGTGGCACAGTGGTTAAGTGTTCAGATGTTAATTAAAAGGTCGGTGGTTCAAACCCACCAGCTGCTCCATGTGAAACAAATATGGCAGTCTGCTTCCATAAAGATTTACAGCCTTGGAAACCCTATGGGGCAGTTCTACTCTGTCTTATAGGGTGACTATGAGTCAGAATTGACTTGACGGCAATAGGTTTTTAGTGATTGTCAATAAATAGAAATCGAATAATTTCTTATCACATTGCAGTGGTTGCACACATCTACAAATACCATTTATGCTCATTGCTACTTCCAAATTACAGTAGTTTTAGGCCTGCCACTAATTCCTGTTGCATAAGGAAGTTACAAAGTACACATATCATTATATCTCCATTTAAAAAAATACTTCGATAACTATATTGAATATGGAGCCCTGGTGGCACAGCAGTTAAGGGCTTGGCTGCTAACCAAAAAGTCAGCAGTTCGAATCCACTAGTCATTCCTCGGAAACACTATGGGGCAGTTCTACTCCGTCCTTTAGGGTGGCTGTGAGTTGGAATCAACTTGACGGCAATGGGTTTAGTTTCTTTTTTTTAATTCTGAGAAGGGGTCCATAGGCTTCACCAAACTGCCAGAGGAGCCCATGGTACAAAACAGGGTAAGAAGCCCTGCCTTCGAATGAATATATATATCAATAAATTCCAAACTTCAGTCGGTCACAATTTTTGCCATGACCCAGACCATCTATTCTTCAACAATACATTTTTTTAAACTGACTTTTTTACCCAGATACATTCAGCCTCACTCTAAGCAATAATATCTGTGCAATTATGGGCTTGTGGTGCTAATTACAGTTCTTCTAATGTAACGGAAATAAATACTTAGGTTTTAAAATCAAAGAGCACACCCAAAGTCATCCCAAATACATACAGCTGTACTTATCAGTCACTGTCAGTGACCCTATGAAAGAGATACTGTTGTGGTTCCCATTTCACAGATTAGGAAACTGAGGCCCAGGGTCACAGAGCTGGAAAGAGACACAACCAGAATTCTAACTTTGACAGTCTTCTAAAAAAAAAAACAAAAAAACTTCTATACAATCTCCTAATTGGTTGTTCCGTTTTTTTTCAAAAGTAATATGCTTTTCAAAGACGAGAAGGCAGGAAGGGACAGGAAAACTGAATGAATGGAAATGGGGAACTCCAGGTCATGAAGGGGAGAGTGTTGACACATCAAGGGGTTGGCAACCAATGTCAGAAAACAATATGCGCATTGTTTAACGAGAAACTAATTTGCTCCGTAAATTTTCACCTAAAAAAAAACAACCAAAGCCAAACCCGTTGCTGTCGAGTCGATTCCAACTCATAGCAACCCTATAGGACAGAGTAGAACTGCCCCACAGAGTTTCCAAGGAGCGCCTGGTGGATTTGAACTGCCGACCTTTTGGTTGGCAGCCGAACTCTTAACCACTATGCCACCAGGGTTTCACCTAAAGCACAATTCAAATACATATATATGTATGTATATATATATGCTTTTAGCCCACAAGCAGCCATCCAAGATACAACTATTGGTCTCTATTTGTATGGAACAAAAGAGAAAGAAGGAAACCCAAGAGTCAGAGGAGGAACAGAACTACACAGCTGATTGTCTCCATGAACCACACCTCCTCTACCTTGAAACCAGAAACACCAGACGATGCCTAGCTACCACTACCGAATGTTTTGATCAAGAATGCACTAGATGGATCCCAATAGAAAAGCAGGAAAATGTGGAACAGATCTTCAAATTCTTGAAGAATCCAGACTTCCTGGGCCTATGGAGGCTGGAGGAGTCCCCGAGACCACTACCCTGCATTACTCTTCAAACCTTGAAGCAAAATTATCCCCTGAAGTCACCTTTAAACTAAGCTACAGCTCAGCCCCCAAAATAAAGATTGTCACCCTTGAGTATTACGTTCTTTTTTAAAAAATTATCTGTATAAGGCCAAATGGACAACAGCTATTTTAAAGCATAGACGAGAAGGTCCAAGGGCTGGGAGTTTAAGTCAATGGAAGTGAAGCAACTAGGACAGAAACAACGCGAATATTGGCACAATGTGAAGAATGTAACCAATGTCACTAGTCATTATGTTCAGAAACTGAGGAATGGGAGCGGGTTTTGCTGTGTATATTTTCACCAAAAAGAAAATAAAATATCGATTAAAAATAACAATAATAATATTCTCTTAGGGGACAAGGATTTGGGGCCCAAGGCTCCCTCCCCACTTCCTCTCCCGCTCAGGGGTGTGATGACCTCCACCCTGCATCCCTGCCTTTGCCTGTCATGTGGAAACACGTCATAGTGGTCAGGCAGGGGACGCAGAGTGTCTGCCAAGTTTCCGTGAGGCCACAGACACCCTCACGACACCCTGGAGTCTCCTCGTGGAGTTTTGCCCTGGCATGTGACATCTCAGAACTCAAGCTGGAGCCACCCTAAGCAGCCACACCAGTCAGGCTATTCCCCTGGGGCGGGGAGGCTGAATGCAATGAATTAGCTTTATAGCTCTTGCTCTGTGGTTCAGGATATGTAATGGAAAAAAAAAGAAAGAAAGAAAAATAATAATAAAACGTAAATGTTGTCAAATCTCTGGCCATTCTATTAAGGTCCGCTGACTTCTGGTCTGTCAGAGTTCCCAGAGGAAGGGAGAAATCTCTTTTATTTTTATATTTTTAATCGGGAATGTTTTGTTTTGTTTTAATTAAAGAAAATAACACCAGGAAAAAAAAAAACTGTTGGCAGAGGGAATTTACAAGAGAATGTATCAATGGACTCCGTGGAATTAGCTCCAGCACTGCCAAATTGCAAAATTACTTCCGAGCAAGGCCAAATCCTGCTTTTGATTACTAACACTCACAGAAGTGACAAGACAGTAATAGTCTAATAATCACTTGCCCTTTACAGCTTGTCCCTCTCTAAAGAGCTCAAAACATCATCACCAGTCATCAACGTCTTTCTTACCAAAAACCAAACCCATTGCCATCAAGTCAATTCCAACTCATAGTGATCCTATAGGACAGAGTCGAACTGCCCCATAGAGTTTCCTAGGTTGTAATCTTCATGGGAGCAAATCTCCACATCACTCTCCCAAGGAGCCGATGGTGGGTTTGACCCGCCGACCTTTTGGTTAGCAGCCGAGTGCATAACCATTGCGCCAACAGGGCTCCTCTTAAAGTCTCTCTTAGGAACTGAATGTCCACCAGCCCATTTCAGAGGTGTAGAAATAGGGGTGTGGGAGTGTGACATGACTTCTCCAATGGTATGGGGTTATAGAGGCAATGGGAAGAAATGTTAGAGCCGAACAACGGTGGGGTAATTTCCACTGGGGTCATTGATGGAAGTGAGACATATGAGGTCAATATGGCAGAGATCTCTAAAGTCTTTGTGATGAGAAGATCCAGTATGTTCCTCTACATCTTTAAGAGCATCGGTGAAGAAGGTAGGGCACAAGTGAATTAAAGTCAAAGTTGAGAAGCACCTTGTGTGTCTGGGAAGAGGGGCAGCAACAGAGGACTGCTGCTGCTTCTTCCTCTTCATCATCATCATCATCCATAATTTTCTTGAAGTGCCTCTTCATGTTCCAGACAAGCAGCCCTAGTAGCACAACAGTTAAGCACTCAGCTGCTAACCCCAAGGTTTACAGTTTGAACTCACCCGGGGGCTCCACGGGAGAAAGACCTGGCTGTCTGCTCCTGTAAAGATTACAGCCTGAAAGAACGAAGAAAACTAAAGATACAAGGGAAAGACTAGTCCAAAGGACTAATGGGCCACATCTACCACGGTCTCCACCAGACTAAGTCCAGTACAACCAGATGGTGCCCGGCCACCACCACTGACTGCTCTGACAGGGATCACAATAGTCAGTCCTGGACAGAGCTGGAGAAAAATGTAGAACAAATTCTAACTCAGGAAGAAAGACTAGACTTGCAGGCCTGACAGAGCCCGGAGAAACCCTAAAAATATGGCCTTGGGACACCTTTTAGCTCAGTAATGAAGTCACTCCTGAGGTTCACCCTTCAGCCAAAGACTGGACATAGGCATAAAACAAAACGAGACTAAAGGGGCACACCAGTCCTGGGGCAGGGGCTGGAAGGCAGGAGGCGACAGGAAAGCTGGTAATAAGGAACCCAAGGTTGAGAAGGGAAAGCGTTGACATGTCATGGGGTTGTTAACCAGTGTCATAAACAATGTGTGTACTGTTTAACGAGAAGCTAGTTTGTTCTGCAAACCTTCATCTAAAGTACAATTAAAAAAAAAAAAAAAGATTATAGCCCAGAAAACCCTATGGGGCAGTTCTACTCTGTCACATGGGGTCACTATGAGTTAAAATCAACTCAGTGGCACCTAACAATAACAATATTCCAGGCACAGTACTAAATGCCTTATATAGCATTCCCTTATTTGATCCTGGCAAGAGCCCCACTTCATTGGAATGATTAAACTTAGAGATGCAGAAATTGAGGCTCAGAGAGGTTAATCAACTTGCCCAGATCACACAGCCAAGAAGAGGTACAGCTGAGCTTTAAACCCAGGTCAATCCTATCCTAAAGTTCTTGCCAGCTAACTTATATTTGACAGTAAGGGACTGTTGCCACCATCTGTTCAGGCAACACAACCATCCTGTTGCATATAAAGCATCCTGTTGACAACAGACTTGGACCTTTCCCAGGCAATGTCAAGATCAGCCCATCAATCGACTGTATGTAGAATCCCGCTGCTCCCTGCAGAAACAACCAGCTCCCCGCACGCTGTGGACACAGTTGGGAGGCCAGGCTCTCCAGACACACACAAGCAGGGATCCTGATTACCCCGGCTCGCTCTGGGTGTTGGAGCCCTCGGACCAGCTTCTCCCCGGCTTGCCCCCCCCCCCAACCCACATTCTGATCCACATGAGCCAGTGCAATGAATGACGCCATTGTCGCCGGGTCTGGGTTGTAAAACGTTACAAGGGAATATTGAAATCCATGGCCAAACTGCATCCTCAAGCGGCCGCCAGCTAACGAACGCCCCCGAGAACGTTTTCAACCACAGCAGACTGAATTGGCCTTTTCACGGGAGCAGGTGGCAGGGGTGCTGGTGGGTTGGGGGGGGTTGTTTTGTTTTGTTTTCCCTTAGCGATGCTTACCCAATTTCTGGCAGCCTTTTTCAAACAACTAAGGCAAGGCTAGCGACTGTAAAACCCTGTTCTCATGGAGCAAATGTCTCCTCTCGCTCGCTCTTTAATCTGTGATTAAAATTTAAAAAGGGGCCCTGTGCTCCCTCAAGGGCTTTCTCGATTTATTAACCTCCTAATACACTTGGGGAAGTTATTCTAATCTAACGTGCAGGGACCCAGCAGGGCTGAAGAGGGCACAGGCCGGCAGTATTTGGCCCAGTGCAAATAATAAATAATGGCTCACTCCTTCATGTCTGTGAAGAGCTTTCCAACGTTACGCAGCTCACACCCCACCAGCAAGCTGGGGAGGAACACAGTGAATGCTCTCTGTTCCATCTCTGGTGAGAATATAAGGGCACAAAGAGGTTACATAAATTTCCCACCATTGATTCAACCAGGTCTGTATGATTTGAGGGACACCAAGAAACCCAAAGACATCTCCCTCCTCTGGCCTTGAGCACACATTCTTTGTGATAACCTTGGTTTGTGGCCTTGGGTCCCGTTGTTAAAGTGCTTGTTGTTATCAGTTACTGTTAAGTCGGCCCCCGACTCACGGTGACCCCGTGCACAATGGATTAAAACACCACCTGGTCCTGTGTCATCCCCATGAATGGTTGTGGATTGGACCATTGAGATCTATTACAGTTTTCATTGGCTGATTTTTGGAAGTAGATCAGCAGGCCTTTCTTCCTAGGCTCTCTTAGTCTGGAAGCCCTGCTGAAACCTGTTCAGCATCATGGTAACACACAAGTCTCCAAGGACGGATGGGTGGTGGCTGCACCTGAAGTGCACTGGCCGGGGATTGAACCCAAGTCTCCACATGGAAGGTGAGAATTCTACCACTGAATAACCAATGAGTGGGTCTCAAATTGGCTGCACCTGGGAAACTTTAAAAGCTCCTGATACCTGTGCCCACCCCCCAGAAAGCCTGATATCATTGTTCTGGGTGCAGCCTGGACATTGTTTTTGTTAGGTGCCGTTGAGTCAGTTCTGACTCATGGCGACCCTAGAACATAGCGACAACAGAACAAACATTGCTGTGTTTGAGCCATTGTTGCAGCCACTGTACCAACCCATCTCATCGAAGATCTTCCTCTTCTTCGCTGAGCCTGGACATTAGAAGTTTCAAAACCTTCCCAGAAGGACGAAGCCTTACCCAAAAGAGTACACACTGCTTAATTCCATTTTTATAAAAGTCTATAACAGACAAAACTACTCTATGGTGGAAAATATCAGAACCTTGATCACATCTGATGGGGAGGCGGAGGCAGGGATTAACCGGAAAGGTATGAGGGGATTTTCTGGGGTGATGGAAATGGATATTTAGATAGGGGTTCAGGTTTCATGGGTATATGGATTTGTCAAAAAGAGAGTGGTGTACTTAATATTTGAACACTTCACTGTATGTAATTTTTATGTAAAATAAAGAATCATAAAGAAAAATTGAATTTTAGTTAATGATGTGCTTGCTAGAGTGTTTAGGAGGTGAAATGTAATGTCTGCAACTTATTTTGAAATGCATTAAAAAAATAGGATGGATGGATGGATGGATGGATGGATGGGTGGGCGGGTAGATGGGTGAGTGGATGGGTGGGTGTATGGGTGAGTGGGTGGGTGGATGGACGGATGGGTGGATGGATGGATGGATGGATGGATGGATGGATGGATGGATGGATGGATGGATGGATGGATGGATGGATGGATGGATGGATGGATGGATGGATGGATGGATGGATGGATGGATGGATGGATGGATGGATGGATGGATGGATGGATGATGGTTGGATGTACAAAGGCATGGATAGATATGCGATAGAGCAAATATATAGCAAAATATTAATTGTAGAATCTAAGCAGTGGGTATATGAGCTTCCCTCTAGTATTCTTCCAAATTTTCTATGTGTCTTAAATTTTATAATAAAATATTGTGGGTATTTCTCTGGATAATTGTAATGTTCAGCCAAAGTTGGGCATTATGTAAACAGTTGTCTTTCTATGCAAACCACTCAGAAGAGGGGCTCTATGTGCAGAAAATAAGGTCATGTGCTCACATACATGTCCTTGCTCATTTTCTGGGGCCATGGGATTATCCAAGTGTGACCAGGAGATACCTCCACCAGAATCACCTCAGGGGACTTATAAATGCATAGTTCCTGGCCCCCACTAAAGCCACTGTCTTAGAATCTCTAAGAGTGAGACCACCAAATCTTCCCTTTTAACAAGCTCCCCCCAGGTAACAGTGACAGCTACCGAAAGACAGAATTCTGATTAAACTTGGATGAATAAGTGGTTTGCTCATAGGCATGTCCCTGAACAACACATGCCAAGGGAGTGAGTGGGGGGAGTAAGGGATAGGGACAGTATTGCAGGTGAGTAGGGAAGGAGGCGCCGTTCTGAGTATCCATGTCCTTGCAGACAACCATGATCAAAGATGGAAGGGAGGAACCTTCAGACAAGCCTCTGCTTCACAGCTTCACCTATGTGGGTTCAGCCTCCCAAACTCAACCCCTCTCTTGTGTGACATACACACAGACTGCCATGGAGGAGACCATGTGGCTAGCCAGAACGACAGCAATAAGTGGGAAGTCCATGCCATCTCCAGAACATTGTCTTAGAAATCAGCTCTCAGTAACTGGATGTTAGTGAGACTGCCTTTAACCACCATCATGAGACTACAGAGCCTTCAGTTTGAAAAAAATGATCACTTGCAGTTATGAGCTAAAAATTCTTTTAAAATCAGGAAGTAAGGGATAGAGACAGAGAAGGTTCAAACCAAAGGATTTTAACCTTTCAGGGGAACAAGAAAAGCCCTGGTGGCATACTGGTTAAGTGCTCAACTGGTAGGCGAAAGGCTGATGGTTCGAACCCACAAGTGGCTCCATGGGAGAAAAGACCAGGCGATCTGCTCCCATAAAGATTATAGCTTAGGAAACCCTATGGGGCAGTTCTACTCTGCCCTATAGGGTTGCTATGAGTCAAAATCGACTCAATGGCACCTAACAACAACAACAGGGATCCAAGATGCCATGAATCCCTTGAAATTGTTGGAATTTTTTAAATCTCTTTATTGTGTGCTGTTCAGAAGTGAGCATCCCTTGCTTTACTTGGATTTTCAAAAGGAAGTCTTAGACCAGATCAAGAAGCCCCTCCTTAGAAGGGCTCTAGTTGAGTGGCTCAAAATCAAGGCCAGCCAAAGCAAGGTATCAGGGTAGCACTTTCTCCCAGTACATCAGCGGCCCACTAAAGGAAAGAGGAAATGCAGGCAGCCCCAGTATTTCCATAAAGATCTCTGAACCCATCACAGTTCCCTGAAAGAGATACAGCCACCAAAAGGTAGCCTCCAGTAAAACCAAACTCATTGCCATCGAGTCAATTCTGACTCATAGCAACCCTACAGGACAGGGTAGAACTGCCCCATAGGGTTTCCAAGGAGCAGCGGGTGGATCCGAACAGCCAACCTTTTGGTTAGCAGCTGTAGCTCTTAAACACTGTGCTACCAGGGCTCCGGTAAAAACCAAAAACCAAACCCATTGCCGCTGAGTCAATTCCAACTCATAGTGGCCCTAGAAAACAAAGTAGAATTGCCCCCACAGGGTCTCTAAGGAGCAGCTGGTGGATTCGAACTGCCGACTGTTTGGTTAGCAGCCAACTCTTAACCATTGCGCCACCAGGGGTCCCAGTAACGCTCCATAAATACTGCTCATAGCCAGAGGATCAGGCATTGTTCATTGCCACTCAGTGCAAAGGGAAGAAATAACTGCCAAGAAGACCTTTGCTGCTCCTTGTTGGAATTCTGGGATTTGTCTGCTGTTACAAGAAGACAAGTGGCAGCCTAGTAGGGGGAAGGGATCTTCTCCATCCTAAAGAAACCAACTTGCAGCCACACCTCTGTCCCTTAACTATCTGTGTGGCCCTGGACAAGCCAGCCTGGCCTCTGGTTTCATGAGGGCAGGGGCTTGGTCTCAACACCTAACAGCAGTCGAGCATCACTCGGGGCCAGACATTGTACTGAGGCCTTCCCTGTGTGCAGTTTTAAAACATGTCTGCACGCTTTTTGGCACTCCTTCTATTTTTTTTTTTTTTTTTCTATTGAGAAGAAGGGTTCTTGTCCCTTCTCACTGAACCTGGGCCGACCTTAGTGAGTCACTTTTAGCCGATAGAACATGGCAGAGGTGATTCGGCATGATACTTGGATCCACGATCAATGCCCATGGAAGCAGCAGTCAAGAAATCGAGTGACGTATTGCACTGGGAAAATCTGCTGCAAAAGACCTCTCTAAAGTGTTAAAAAGCAAAGATGTCATTTTGAGGACTAAGGTGCACCTGGCCCAAGCCATGGTATTTTCAATCACCTCATCTGCGTGTGAAAGCTGGACAAAGAATAAAGAAGACCAAAGAAGAATTGATGCCTTTGAATTATAGTGTTGGTGAAGAATATTGAATATACCACGGACAGCCAGAAAATGGACAAATCTGTCCTGGAAGAAGTACTGCCAGAACTTAGAGGCGAGGATGGTGAGACTTTGTCTCACGTACTTTGGACACGTTATCAGGAGAGACAAGTCCCTGGAGAAGGATATCATGCTTGGTAAATTAGAGGGTCAGCGAAAAAGAGGAAGACCTTCAATGAGATGCACTGACACACTGGCTGCAACGATGGGCTCAAGTATAACAATGATTGTGAAGATGGTGCAGGACCGGGCAGTGTTTCATTCTGTTGTACATAGGGTCACTGTGAATCGCAACCGACTTGGCGGCACCTAACAACAGCAAGGCGGGCCAGAAAGAAAGTCCTGGTGATCTACTTCCGAAAACCAGCCAGTAAAAACCTTAGAGATCACAATAATCTGATCCACAACCCATCTTGGGGATGGCGCAAGACGGGGCAGCATTTTGTTCCATGGTGCGCGGGGCTGCCACGAGTCTGTGGGCGACTTAACGGCAGCTTCAACGACAACAACAGACTATTTTCAGCAGCAGTGAAGCTCCTAAACACTTGTGACTAGAATGCACTTTCCTGTGTCATTTCTCAAACTTCTTTCAAGTACACATTACCTTGATGATCACCAAATCTTCATACCAGCTTACTTCTGTTCAGTTCATATCTCCCCTTTAATTAACTCTCTTCCCTCTTGCCTGCCTTCTTTCCTCCCTTCTGTCCTTCCTTCGAATTTAGTCTCCTTCTAAGCAATTACATCTACGAAATCACACATCTCGTGTGTTCATGTGTCCAGGTACCAGGTAAAATCATCTCATTTGTCGCCAGTGTAGTAGTACTGAAACTTGGGAAACATTGGCTTGGGAGTAAGATTGTTTTAATCTACATATTACCCTTTCTAAATAACCCTGACACATACTTTGATCAGTCTGCTAAAAACCAAAGAAACCAAACCCATTGCCTTTGGGTCGATTCCCATTCATGGCAACCCCATCTGTTATAAAGTAGAATTGCTCCATAGGGTTTTATTAGCTGTAATCCTAAAAAAGCAGATCATTGGGCCTTTCTTCTGTGGACCCACTGGGTAGGGTCAAACCATCAACCTTTAGATTAGTAGCCAAGTGCAGACAGTTTGCGCCACCGGAGATAGAATTTTTAAATTATTTTGTTTTGTTTTCTTCTCTGTGCTTTTCTGTACCTCTCTCGGTTTTACGATAAACACTTACTTGCTTTTGTAACTAGAAACCATAAATGAATGTTGGAAAATAACTAAAACATCATCTGCATTTTCTAAACATGGAGAGTGGGGTGAAGAGAGATTGTGGGGAGCATGCCCAGACATTCCCCAAGCTAATCCATGAGTGGGAACCATGGTGGCGTAGTGGTTAAGAGCTATGGCTGCTAACCAAAAAGTCGGCAGTTTGAATCCCCCAGGCTCTCCTTGGAAACTCTATGGGGCAGTTCTACTCTGTCCTATAGGGTCACGAGTTATGTCCGTGGATAACTGTGAGTTAATGCTTAGCTACTCTGTAACCCCACCCTCCCCTCCTTCTTCCGTTTGTTGGAGACGAAGGAAACTTCATCCCCACCCCTCCATCCCCACTTTTCTCCCCAAGCCAGCTGTCACGGGGTGTGTGTAGGACAGGAAACAGGATTACAAGATTGACAGTGAGTCTGCCGTTTCAGCCTGGCTGTTATCACAGCAGACCCCTGAGAGCCATGGTCCTCACTTGTCACTACTGACTGCAACCTGGTGGCTGAGGACATGGTCCAGAATATTCTGAACTAGGGCCACAGTGGAAATAATAGGCAGTTTTCCCCCAAATCAGGTAAATTTTATTGTGCATGTACTAGGAACCAAGCCCTCTTCAGGCATTTGCTCATGTAATTTTTACCACAACCCTAGAAAGTAGAGGCTAGTTTTATGCCCATTCTACAAATGGGGATACTGAGTATCCATAAGGGTAAGTCACTTGCCCAAGGTCACATGCCAAAAGATGGCCAAGCTAGGATGGAAACCCACGTTTGTCTGACTCCAGAGCCTTCTATCTGAGCCACTCAGGTTCACTTCTACTACTGCCCAAAGGTCATTTCTAGAAAAGGGGGCAGATGACCCCGTCCACTCCCCTCACCTGGCCAGTGGCTAAGTTCAGGCTTCTGGTTCCTTAATGCAACCTTAACATGGCTACGAAGATACAAGTGGTTCTAAAGCTGGAAGTTTTGATCCAACATGTCACTTGCTGAGTGCCTACTGATTACCAGGAGTCCCCGAGGGTAGCACAGATGGTTAAGCACTCAACTACTACTCGAAAAGTTGGTGGCTCGAACCAACCCAGAGGCACCTCAGAAGACAGTCCTAGCGATCTGCTTCCAAAAGGTCACAGCCTTGAAAACCCTCTGGAACACCGTTCTACTCTGACACACAGGTTAGGAAGTAGAATCAATAGGACGTGGCAACTGATTAAGTTGGAGGTAGAGGGAAGTGATCCGTGATACCTTAAATGCATTATCCCATCTGCTCTTGACCTTGTGGGGAGAAAACCAAAAACCAAACCCAGTGCCGTCGAGTCAATTCCGACTCATAGTGACCCTATAGGACAGAGTAGAAATGCCCCATAGAGTTTCCAAGGAGCACCTGGCGGATTTGAACTGACGACCCTTTGGTTAGCAGATGTAGCACTTAACCACTACGCCACCAGGGTTTATGTGGGGAGAAGCAGGCATGAATAAATAAACTCATGGACACCAGGCTTGAAAAGCGTGATTTGCCTCCTGCTCCTTTACCTATAGAAGGATGTGACCTTTACCTGCAGAAACTGAACAGACTGGAGCTTTAACAATGACTAAGCTGACGAGGTTATAAATAACCATCGAAATCAGAATGGGATGGAATTTTGAACACTGCAGGAATAAAACTTGGTGCTCCGAGCCTAGGGCCACAAATAATTTGACCCTTCTCAGCTAAGATGTGATGTTTGCTTCTGCTGACGATACGGCTAAATCAAACTCCAACTTAATAAGCCGAAAGCCAACATTTTTTTAAAATAATAATTTAAGAACTTGGTTATTTTAGCCACAAGAGCGTCTTAGGTATGAACTGAATTGTGCTTGCCCAAAATATGTGCTGGAATCCCAATCCCTATTTTAATTAAATGCAATGTAGTCACCTTCCATAAAGCAAACTAATGTAACGTAATCAATCAGTTGAGGTCACACCAGTGTAAGGTGGATCCTAAACCTAATCACTTCTGAATTATAAAAAGAACAGCATAGACACAGAGATGCACACTGAGATGGGGAAGACAGAGACCCTCTGAGGACTACAGAGCCAGATGAATCTAAAAGCCCAGGAAAGCCAAGGACTGCTGGCTACCGGAAGCTGAAATAGACAAAGAAGGACCTCTCCCTAGAGCCACATTCTGAATACGGACTTCTAGACTCCTAAACTGTGAGAAAATAAGTTTCTGTTCTTTACAGCCATCACTTGTGGTATTTCTCTCATAGCACCCTAGGAACAGACCATCAATTGCTCATATGCAAGTTCAAGGTTCAAGTTGAAGCTGAAGAAAATCAGAGCAAGTCCAAAAAAAGAAAACCAAACCCATCATTCCTGAGTCAATTCCGTCTCATAGCAACCCTACAGAACAGGGTAGAGCTGCCCCATAGGGTTTCCAAGGAGCAGCTGGTGAATTCGAACTGCCGACCGTATGGTTAGCAGCTGAACGCCTAATCACAGCACCACCAGGGCTCCGGAGCAAGTCCACAAGACCCAAAATATGACCTTGAGTATATCCCACCTGAAGTTAGAGACATCTCAAGACTAGATCTGACACACTGAACACTAATGACTGAAAACCAGACGAATTGTGGAATGACATCAAGGACATGATGTATGAAGAAAGCAAAAAGTCATTAAAAAGACAGGAAAGAAAGAAAAGACCAAAATGGATGTCAGAAGAGACTCTGAAACTAACTTGCTGTTGAACATTGAGTAGCTAAAGCGAAAAGAAGAAATGATGAAATAAAAGAACTGAACAGAAGATTTCAAAGGGCGGCTTGATAAGACAAAGTAAAGTATCATAATGAAATATGCAAAGACCTGGAATTAGAAAACCGAAACGGAAGAACATGCTTGGCATTTCTGAAGCTGAAAGATCTGAAGGGGAAATTCAACCTTCAAGTTGCAATACTGAAGAATCCTATGGGCAAAAACATTAAATGATGCAGGAAGCGTCAAAAGAAGACGGAAGGAATACACAATCACTGTACCCAAAAGAATTGGTCGACATTCAGCCATTTCAGGAGGGAGCATATGATCAAGAACCAATGATACTGAAGGAAGAAGTCCAAGATGCACTGAAGGCACTGGCAGAAAACAAGGCTCCGGGAATAGAAGGAATACCAGTTGAAATGTTTCAACAAACGGATGCAGCGCTTGAGGCACTCGCTCATCTATGCCAAAGAAAGGTGATCCAACAGGATGTGGAAATTATCGAACAATGTCATTAATATCATACATAAGTAAAATTTTGCTGAAGATCATTCAAAAGCTGTTGCAGCAGTACATTGACAGGAAACTGCCAGATATTCCAGCCTGATTCAGGAGAGGATGTGGACAAGGGTTATCATTGCTGACGTCAGATGGATCTTGCCTCAGAGCAGAGAATACCTGTGTTTTATTGACTATGCAAAGGCATTCGACTGTGTGGATCACAACAAATTATGGATACCATTGTGAAGAATGGGAATTTCAGAACACTTAATCGTGCTTATGAGGAAACAGTACACAGACCAAGAGGCAGTTGTTTGAGCAGAACAAGGGGATACAGGATGGTTTAAGGTCAGGAAAGGTGTGCATCAGGGTTGTATCCTTTTACCACAGTTATTCAATCTGTCTGCTGAGCAAATAATCCAAGAAGATGGACTATGTGAAGAAGAATGCAGCATCAGGATTGGAGGAAAGACTCATTAACAACCTATGATATGCAGATGACACAACCTTGCTTGCTGAAAGTGAAGAGGACTTGAAGCACTTACTGATAAAGATCAAAGTTACAGACCTCAATATAAAGAAAACAAAAATCCTCACAACTGGACCAATAAACAACATGATAAACACACCTGAAGAGTGCCGGTACGTGCACACACCTGAAGAGAACGTCACAGTTATTTTTAACAAGCATGCCAAATTAGATCTGGTAACCCTGCTGTCTAAAAACAATTTCCACCGCAAGTATTTCTAAAAATTTCTAAAGCCACTGTTAAAACCACAAAACTGCTGCCTTTCTCTCTTCTTCTTTCTTCCATCTCTTGTCTTTTTTGGAATGATTATGTCCATCTGCTTGAGTCTCCCTTTTCATGCCTTCCAGAAAGGCCAAAGGAAAACATCCTAAATAACCTGTCTTTATTTGGAAACACTAAACTCACCAAAAGGATCCCTGGTGGGGCAGTGGTTAAGTGCTCAGCTGCTAATCAAAAGGTCAGCAGTTTAAACCCACCAGCCGCTCCGCTCCACGGGAGAAAGATGTGGCAGGCAGTCTGCCTCTGTAAAGATTACCGCCTCGGAAACCCTATAGGGCAGTTTTACTCTGCCCTATAGGGTTGCTATGAGTCGGAACCCACTTGAAGGCAATGGTTTTTTTGTTTTGTTTTGTTTTTGGATTAAACCCACCAAAAGGGGGGAAAAAAAATGAAAAGGGATCAAGATGTATTTCTAATTCTCTTGCCATCTGGTAAATTATTTTGGAAGCCTGTGAAGAGACAGAGAGGATGCCTGACAAAATTGGCAATGCTTGTACAATCCTGTCCAATCGGACCAAATTCCCATTTGCTAGAGTCCCTTCTATTCATCATATCAGCGACTGTGACCACAGGATATGTAAAAATACCAAGGAGTTTTTAGCACCCACTTCCAATCTCCCAGTGCCCTGGAAAACACATGGTGTTACGTCTGTCTGTATTTTACCCCCACGAAATCAAGTCATTAACTTCCTTTTCATTTACCAAGAGCAGTTGCCAAAAAAAAAAACCTTTCATCACTTGTGGCTCTGGGGAAGAAAGAGAGGGGGACTTCAAGAGGAAGAGAGAAGGGGCTTGACAAAGACAAAGGAAGAGAGAGGAGGCTTCACTGAAGGCAAAGGAATAGAGAGTTGGTTTCATGAAGATAAAGGAAGAAAGAAGGGGCTTGACAAAAGGAAAGGAAGAGAAGAAGCAAAGAAAAAAGAGAGAGTGGTAAATTTTGTGGTCTGGGCAGGCGGAGGAAACCCTGGTGTCGTAGTGGTTAAGTGCTACGGCTGCTAACCAAACGGTCGGCAGTTCAAATCCACCAGGCACTCCTTGGAAACTCTATGGGGCAGTTCTACTCTGTCCTATAGGGTCGCTATGAGTCTGAATTGACTCAACGGCACTGGGTTCGATTTGGTTTGGACAGGTGGAGATCACCAAACTCCCTTGCACCTTTCTCATTCCTAGAAGATATACTCTCCAGGTTGTCTGATAGGGCAAACCCCAGGTGACGATTATCAGAAAGTTGGCTTGGAATGAGATCTTCATCCTCAACTGCCTCTTTCTTGATGGGTAACAGGGCCCCTTGCTCTGATGCCTGGCGTTCTACAGCCAAGAAGGCTGATGGATGGAGGCACTAGATTGTTACTGGTTCACCTGCCCTGTGTGAACAGGAGTGGGGGATGGGAAGGACCCCTGGTGCTGCAACAGTTAAGCACTTGGCTCCTAACCAAATCCTGGCTGTTTAAACCCGCCCAATGGTTCTCTGGGGGAAAGACTTGGTGATCTGCTTCCATAAAGCCTAGAAAACCCTATGGGGCAGTCCTACTCTGTCACTATGAGTTGAAAATTGACTTGATGGCAACTAACAACAATAAAGATGTTCCAGGTTCTACACTAGGTGTCTTATACGCGTTCCCTCATTTGATCCTGGCAAGAACCCCATTTCACTGGAACGATTAAACTTACTCGTTGCCATTGAGTCCATCCCAACTCATATCCACCTTATAGGACAGAACAGAACTGCCCCATAGGATCTCCAAGGAGTGGCTGGTGGATTTTGAACTGTCAATCTTTTGGTTAGCAGCCAAGTTCTTAACCACTGCTTGAACTTAGAGATGAGCACATTGAGGCTCAGAGAGGTTAATCAACTTGCCCCAGATCACATAGCCAAGAAGAAGTAAAGCTGAGCTTTAAACCCAGGTCGACCCTATCGTAAAGCTCTCGCCAACTAACTTATACTTGACAATAGGGAGTGATACGGAGCGGGGAGTCTAGGAACCCATTTTCTTACCTCTGCATTCGTGACATTCTGTGTAACTCCATGTCATCGCTGCCCCGGAATCCTTTGGCAAAGGGATTATTCTCGATCTTTAATTGGGTGATCTGAAGGAAGAAGAGAACAATGATGTTCACTTGATTGCTACAAGATGACCCCGGGACATGAGTACGTAATAGCGGTCACAGAAACCCAACTTCTGGCAACCCAAAGAAGCAAATTAAGCCAGTCACGTCAACAGGATTCACCACTTCACTGGAGTGAAGGCTTTGAAAAATGTCCTTCATCAGACTGCTTTTAAAAGGGGAGGGGGGGAAAGCTGGATTTGGTTTGCTCGTTAATTGGATGCGTGCACTTGAATCACTCCAGCCATGTTAGGTATTTTGGTTTTTTCTTTAATCCTGGCATTTTGTGTTTCAAACACAACGAGGCCTCCACACTTGGTCCCTCCTCCCCTTTGGAAAGTTGTGTATGTTGGCGTGGTGGTTTCATGTCTGAAGTGTGGTAATGTCCATTGGAAAGGGTCAGTCTAGCCACCTATTTCTGGAGAAAACACGTTCTGGTTATTGTTTCCAAATACCCCGGCTTGTCTCATAGCTCACTTCATAGTTTCATAGATAGTCTGCCAGCTCAGGTGGGAAATGGAGCCTAATAAACACCAGGAAATGCATATATATATGTCCTTGTCAGGTGCCGTTGAGTCGGTTCCAACTCACAGCTACCCCATGTACAACAGGACAAAACACTACCCGGTCCTGCCCATCCTTACAATCGTTGCTACGTTTGAGCCCATTGTTGCAGCCACCGTGTCAGTCCATCTGGTTGAGGGTCTTCCTCTTTTTCACTGACTCTACTTAACCAAGCATGGTTAATACTCGCATGAGTACTTAATGTAGAAATATTCGTGTAGTATTTCTAAACCCATTTTTAAAACCAGGGCTCCATATAAAGCCAAAATCCAAAAAATAATAATAATAATTTAAGAACTTAGTTATTTTAGCCACAAAAGTAACTTACTAACCCACTGCTATGGATTGAATTGTGTACCCCCAAAATATGGTGGCACAATGGTTAAGCGCTTGACTGCCAACCGAAAATCAACTTGATGGCATCTAACGACGACAACTATATGTATGCATACACACATACATACATATATACACATAGCTATAGATTGAAAAAACAAACCCACTGCCATCGAGTAGATTCCAATTCATAGCGACCCTATAGGACAGAGAAAAACTGCCCCATACCGTTTCCAAGGAGCAGCTGGTGGATTCGAACTGCTGACCCTCACTCACACACTCTCTCTCTCTCTATATACAATTATAACATATATAATAGCTATCACCCAACTCCCAAACTCTACAATTTCCTAAACAAGGAAGATCAAACCCTCTCCTTGGGACATCTGCATTGCAATGAACAAAGCTTAGGAACAGAACAGGGGTTTCTGAATCTTTTGGTTTAAGACTCAGACCTTTAACAGAAACCACCAGCACACATGGTATTAGCAGGAGTGTGCAGGAGCAGACCCAGGTGACAGAATGCATCCACATGGAGTTCGTACACCATGTATGTACTGTGAACTTCATGTGCTACAAGTGTTCCCTAAAAGTCAAGTGTAAATGGAATTTTCGTATATTGAATCGCTTTAGAGGCCCAGGACAGCATTAATCATGTTTTAGTCATTCAAGACTCATCTTTTCAATCACTGTTATATCTATCTAGCACCTGTGCACTGATTTGCTTAGCACTACTGTTGAAATCAAACTACTTTTTACTTAAACTCTTTCACACAGAAATATTGTATCATCTCTATATTGGACAACCTAGAATCACTTGCTATTCAATAAAAAGAAAATGATACCAAATTTTCAAATATGGAAATCTTGGACATTTTAAGTATATTAAATTTTCTCTACTGGTCTCTGGAGGAAGCTCTACACCCAAAACTTGCTTTTTCTTTGTGGCAAAGGGAGATGAGAAGCTTTTAGGAAGGTATTTAACACAATGGAGCACAAACAGTTAACGTGTTTACTGCTAATCAAAAGGTTGGAGGTTCAAGTCCACCCAGAGGTGCCTTGGAAGAAAGGCCTGGCAATCTGCTTCTGAAAGATCAGCCACTGAAAACCCTACGGAGCACAGTTCTACTCTGACACACATGGGGTTTCCAAGAGTAAGAGTCAATTCGATGGCAACTGCATGTAGTACTGAGTTAAGACCCCTGAGAGAAGAATAAAAAGATAATTGAAAAGAGAATCACTTTCTCTCTGCGATTCCACCATATTCGAGTACCCCCAAAGTCATCTCATTGACCACCAGCAGTACAGTTCTAGACTTTGAGAACCTGTGTAGAATGGGAGTTAATGCATGTACCCCATAAACTTGTCCATTTGTGAGGGAGGCGTTCCAGCATATTCTGTGTTTTGGAAGAGATGGCTGAGAAGGTTTCCTTCTAACCCCAAGATTCCATGATAAACATAAAATTACTATATGTACGCATATGTGTGTATATTCACAATAGAAATACATGTATAATTAACTTTTTAAAAAATACATCTGTGGGTATGCGTGTATACATACACCCTCTCTCTGTTCATTTAGTTTTATGGACTCATTCCTGCAGGTTTGAGTCTGTCTGGGCTCTTCAGAATGAATAGAAAAGTCTTTAAAATTCTTCTGAAAGACAGTCTTAATAATGCATATTCCTGAGTCCAGTTCTATTTTAAGAGTCTAAAAGTCTATCACCTAATGGAATCTGCCTTTCCCACTAGGGTTTCTGGGGAAATAAAATACAACTCAATTAACCATAAGTCTTTTTTAATAAAATTCTCAAAATTTAGGTAAAAATTCTCAAATTTTAAGTAAAAATTAGATCACGTAAAAAGGGGTGGATGTTACTTCGCCACAAAGAGAAATGAAGTCCTGCTACATGACACAACATGGACGAACCTTGAAAACGTTACGCTGAGTGAAATGAGTTGGTCACGGGGGCAAATATTGTATGATCCCATTTATATGAAATAGGCAACTGCATAAACAGCAAAGCCTATTAATGGTTAATGGGAGGCAGGAAGGGGTAGAAGTGGACTCATTGATTAGGGGGCACTAAATTCTGTGGAAACCCCCATGGTGGTTAAGACCTACGGCTGCTAACCAAAAGGTCAGCAGTTCAAATCCACCAGGAGCTTCTTGGAAACTCTATGGGGCAGTTCTACTCTGTTCTATAGGGCCGCGATGAGTCGGAATTGGCTCAATGGCAATGGATTTTTTTTTTTTAAGTTTCTGTTGGAGCCCTGGTGGTGCAGTGTTAAGAGCTATGGCCACTAACCAAAAGGTTGGCAGTTTGAATCCACCAGCCGCTCCTCAGAAGTGCTATGGGTTTCTGTTAACACTGATAACATGATAAATATAATCCATGTCATGGAATTATACACATAAAAATTGTTGAACTGGCAAATGTTTTGTTATATATTTTTACTACAATAAAAAAAAGAGCAGGAACCCGGCCCTTCCCCCCACCCCGCCACAGTCACTGAAGCAGGTCCCCAGAAACATTAAAGAGAATGAAGGTGAGGCATCAGGCTGAATTATCACCTTGTTTTTTCATGATGTCACTGCCCCACCAGGAGTTCATGACAAAAAACTGCCCCAAGGAAAAAACAAAAAGAATGTAGGCTTTGACAGATGTTTTTTATCAGCTAAAACCATTTGCTCAAACCCATTGCTTATACCTCAGACAAGTTTTCTACTACCTACCTAGTTCTCGCGCTTATCACCATAGCTTTCAAAAATTGGATTGGATATGATAAGCACAGTTTGCTATATACTCTATTTTTACACAAATAATATGCACCTTCTACATTTGTTTACCAGCCACACCCTCCTCCCCACGAGATATTTTCATCATCACCGCTATGCCAATTTTTTTAACATGTTGCTGTAAAAAAAAAAAAAAAGCATAGCGAGTTTACAAAAACACCTCAAGGGGGGAAGCTGTGGTTAGCAAACAAACGTAGAAAGCGTGCATTATTTGTGTAAACACAGGAAAACACTTAGCTGAGCTGATCTTCCATATATCTTACTGTGTAGACTGAGCATATATGTTTACAACCAAAAAGCTACGTGTTGTCAAGTCAACCTCAGCCTATGGACACGGAGTAGAACTGTGCTCCATAGGGTTTTCAAATGGCTGATTTTTTTGGAAATAGATGACCATGGCTTTTTTCCAAGGTGCCTCTGTGTAGGCTTGAGCCTCCAAACTTTAATTATATGCACCACCCAGGGACTCCACATATGTCTACAGGACATAAGAATCACCCTTGAGAAATGTTAACATACAAGCTTATCTGCAGGTAAAAAAGTCAGTTTGACTTTGTTTACACCCAGTCACATACGAAAACCCTGTCTATGGAATTCCCTCTTAACATGCTGTGTGTTAGCTCATAAGTACCCAAACTGATACACCTGGGTGTCGAAGTTCTTCCAAAGGGCCCCACTGAAGCCACCTCTATGTGCCATACAAATATACTCCCCTCAAATCACCACAAAACTGGATATCCGGAAGTGGGGGAAGGGAGAGCTAGGGGTGGGAGAAAGCAAATATAAATACCAGTTCCAACCGGTGAGACAGAGGTTGTAAAAATTAATGAGAATAATTGTTGTGAATTCTTGCTTTTGGGGGGGAAAAAAACCTCTCATGAGGGCCAAAAATCTTAATTATTTCTCTCTATTAGGGGTTCATTTCCTGGTCCCAACCAGAAAGCTCATACCTCATAAATATAGGCTCCCTCCACAATGATTTAAGCAGGAGTAAAATGCCATTTAATGGCAATGTCAGCTAATACCGGGGGACAGACATGTTCGCATACACAGCCATTGTTGCAAGAGCAGAGAAATGCAATGCCCACGTGACCTTTTTTATAACACCTAAATATTTCTAGGGATTTCTATGGGAGCTGCTGACAACCGCAGCGTCAACCTCACAAAAACGTGTTTCACAGAGTGAGCATCGCTGGGGAAGATTTGGAGTTTTCAAATATCTTTTTCAAGCTGTCAACCATCTGGGGAAATAACTCCCAAATCCAGCTCAGGATCACAGCTGGGCTGAGGAAATATGTCGCGTCATCAGGAGTCCTGTGGTATACGGGCTTATGACTACAGGGTATGGGTAAGAAATGAACTCAGCCACATACCTGCCTCCACCTGGTACCTGCATCCATCCAAGTGAAGAAAGATAACCCTGAAGGCATGGAGCCTTTCTGACCAAAAATTCTTGGCTTGTATTTTCCCAAACTGCCCTGGCCAATGTATCCCATCAACTGCTTTCCTTTCCCACTTCATTTGTCCACAGCGTGATGCTAGACAAATAGAGTCCTTCCTGAACTGAAGACCTGAACAGGGAATGAGCTAGCTAAACCACGAAGACTGGCATCTGTAGTTGTGTTTCAAACACAGTAATAAGAATTTATTTAAAGCCCATCCCTTCAGATACTGAAATAGTCAAGGAGTTCCATTTGGTAGGTAAAGAGATTTCCATCTTCTGCACCTTTGATGGAGTTGGCCTGTTAGTAAATGGATCAGTTAAGTAATCAATCAATGGAATGATTACTCATAGGCTTGGTACTTACTCTGGGCCAGGCATAGCACAACACACTTTCTATGATCTTTCCCATTTAATCCTTACAATGCCCCTCTGAGATGGGTTCTATTATTATCCCCATTTTACAGATGGGGAAACTGAGCTAAGTAATTTGTCCAAAGTCAAATGGATTTGAACCAGGCAGTTTGCCTCCAGAGTCCATACGCCTAACCCCACAAAGTGGTGCATAAGAGCTTGGCTGGGTTCTGCACATGAAGTCATGAGTCTAAACACCAGACCAGGTGGGACAATAAAGTAAGGAGACTGATTCCACAAATCACATACAATCCTGGCTGCTTATTTCAATCACACATCATATATCCATGAGGGGAATGTTTGCAGGGGCCTTGGACTTGACTGCTTCAGACTTGCCCTTGACAAAGAAAAAAAGGTGCCTTTTGGTACTCTACAAATAAGAAATGGGGTAAATTCCATATGGGGTGTGTGACAGACAGGTGTCTCCCATGTCTCCCCTCTTCTGGGTTTCAAGAAAGCTGTCAAGCTAGCTGAAAAGACCTTTATGAACAGTCCAGCTGGGCGCCCTGACACAACTGAGAAAAAAAAAAAAACACACACACACAATTTCTGTGTGTGAACCCTTTATGTGGTCCTCAAACCCACACACACCCAAACGAGTATTTGGTGACATGCATTTTCAGACCCATGTGCATTTGGGCACAATCCGCTAAATGTTCCCCATGCTCACGTACAGACTGTATGAAGCAGGCAATCATTCATGCACAATTATCATTAAATATACTGACCGGGGAGATAGTGTTTTTTAATAGAGATTTTCGGGGGTGTTGGGTATGATCATGAGTGACTGATGACAGTTTTATAGGTAAATACATATGTCAGATTTATCAAATTGTATACTTCAAGTACATGCTGCTGCTGTTGTTGTGTGCCGTTAAATCAATTCCAACTCATAGCGACCCCATATGAAGGAGCAGAACTGCCCCAGAGCGTTTCCTAGGCTGGAATCTTTATAGAAGCAGATCGCCAGGTCTTTTCTTCTGCAGAACAGCTGGTGGGTTCAAACTACTGACCTTTTTGTTTGCAGCTGAGTGCTTAACTGTTGCACCACCAAGGCTCCTTCAAATATGTGCAGTTTATTTTATATCAATTATGTCTCAGTAAAGCTGTGGAGTGGGGGAAGGAAGAAAGAAGAGAGAGGAAAGGAAGGAGGAGAGAGACAAAGGGAGGGAGAAAGAGGGGGGAGAGAGACAGAAGAAAAGAGGGAGGGAGAGAGAAAGGAAAAGAAGAAAGAGAATACCTAAGAGTGTGCTCCTGGGACCTAGCCACCCCTAATGGCCGCTGTCTAAGACCACAGCTACACAGAACCCAGGAATTTCCCCTCGCAAAAGGCCTGAGCACCCACAAGTTTCTTGGCAGCTCACATTCACATTTCCATCCCTTCCTGACTTTCCTATATGAACCTGGGCTTCCCTGGGGGAAAAAAAGAAAAGGATCTGATATATTTTTGGCCCCTCTGTCAGGTCTGGGAGCCTCTAAGCATATATATATGGGGAACTGAACTTCCTTATTGCTATTTTTTTCCTGTGACCGTCACCACAAAGTTAAACATAGGTTTACAGCAGACACAGGGAAACAGGTTTCCAGCAGCCAGACTCAAATCAGCCGGGAATATTTTTACAACTTGCAGGGCGTTTGACCTTAGCTTTTTTCTCAACAAGTCAGGGGATGGGGGGTTGTGGGGAGAGCCTCAGAAAAATCCTCCTTCCCGTTCAAAGAGGAATTGGGAAAAATATCAACGAGGAAACAAAGAACCTGAATGACACTATAAACCAACTAGACTCAACAGACATATATAACACTCTTCCCCCAAGCAGTACAATATACATTCTATTCCAGTGCACATTGATCATTCTCCAGGCTAGACCACATTTTAGGTCGCAAATCAAATCTTGATAAATTTAAAAAGATTGAAATCATACAAAGTATTTTCTCTGGCCACAACAGAGTGAAGCTAAAAATCAATAACAGAAAAAAACCTGGAAAATACACAAACGTATGGAAATTAAACAACACACTATTAAACTATCAATGGGTCATGGAAGAAATCAAAAGAGAAATCACAAATTTCTTAGAGCCAAGTGAAAATGAAAAGTACGACATACCAAAACTTATGGGATGCAGCAAAGGCAGTACTCAGAGGGAAACTTATAGCAATAAATGCCTACATAAAAAAAGAAGATCTCAAGCTAACAGCCTAACTCAACAACTCCAAGAACTAGAAACAGAAGAGCAAACTAAGCCCAAACCTACCAGAGGAAAGGAAATAACAAAGATCAGAGCAGAAATGAATAAAATCAAAACCAGAAAAACAATAGAATCAATAAAACCAGAAATTGATTCTTTTGAAAAGATCAATAAAATTGACAAACCTTTAGCAAGACTGACAATGAAAGATACAAACAACCAAAATATAAAAAAGGAAGAGGAGACGTTACAACTGACCTGACAGAAATAAAGAGAATTATGGCAGAATATTATGAGTGACAGTATAGCAACAAACTGGATAAGCTAGATGAAATGGACAAATTCTTAGAAATACACAACCTACCCAAACTGACTCAGGGAAATAGAAAGTCTCAACAGACCCATAACAAGTGAAGAGATCAAATTAGTGATCAAAAACCTTACAACAACAAAAAAAGTCCTGAACCAGATGGGCAATTCAACCAGACATGTAAAGAAAAATGGACACCAATACTGCTTAAACTCTTCCAAAAGATAGGGAAGGAATACTCCAATTCATTCTATGAAGCAAACATAACCTTGATACCCAAACCAGACAAAGACACCACAAGAAAAGAAAACTACAGACCAATATCTCTTATAAATACAGATTTTAAAATCCTCAACAAAATACTAGTGAACAGAATCCAACAGCATATTAAAAAAGTCACATACCATGACCAAGTGGGATTTATTTCAGAAATGCAGGGATGGATCAACTTAGAAAATCAATCAACATAATACGCCACATCAACAGGACGAAAGAAAAGAACCACATGATCATCTTTATGTATGCAGAAAAAAGCATTTGATAAAATCCAACGCCCTTTCTTGGTGAAAACTCTAAAGAAGACTGGAATAGGGTAGAAAACCAGAACAAAAAGAAACAAGGAACTGAGAGCAGAATGGGGAGAGTGCTGACACATTGTGGGGAATGAAGCCAAGGCCGTGAAACACCATGTACAAACTATAAAACGAGAATGTAATTTGCCCTGTAAACTTTCACTTAATGCACAATTTAAAAAGAAGAAGAAGATTGGAATAGAAGGGAAATTCCTCAATATGATTCAGGGCATATGTGAAAAGTCAACAACCAACGTTATACTTAATGGAGAAAGACTGAGAGCTTTCCCGGTGAAATCGGGAAGAAGACAAGGGTGCCCACTCTCGCCACTTCTATTCAATATTGTATTAGAAGTCCTAGCCAGAGCAGTAAGACAAGAAAAAGAAATAAAATGTATCCAGATTGGAAAAGAAATAAAATGATCTCTATTTGTGGATGATATGCTCATATATATAGAAAATCCCAAAGAGTCCACAAGAAAACTTCCAGAGTTAATAGAGGTATTTAGCAAAGTTGCAGGGTACAAGGTCAACAAACAAAAATCAGTTGGGTTTCTACACACCAGAAATGAGAAATCTGAAAGGGAAATTAGGGAAACAATTCCATTTACAACAGTGTCTAAGAGAATAAAACACCTAGGAATAAATCTAAGCAGGGACGTGAAGGACTTATACAGTGAAAACTAGAAAACACTGCTGAGAGAGATTAAGGAAGATTTAAATAAATGGAAAGATGTTCCCTATTCATGGATTAGAAGACTTACTATTGTTAAGATGTCAATACTACGCAAAGCGATCTATAGATTCGAGGAAATTCTAATCAAAATTACAACAGCCTTCTTTACAGAAATAGAAAAACCAATCCTCAATCCTCTGCTTTACATGGAATGGCAAGAGGCCCTGAATATCTAAAACAACGTTGAAAGAGAAGAACAAAGTAGGAAGACTCACACTTCCTGATTTTAAAACAGTACTATATAGCTACAGTAATCAAAATAGCCTGGTACTGGTATAACAATAGACACGTAGACCAATGGGATAGAATTGAGAGTCTAGAAATAAATCTACACATCTATGATTTTTGACAAGGGTGCTAAGTCAATTCTATGAGGAAAGACAAGTCTGTACAACAAATGATGCTGGGAAAATTGGATTTCCACGTGCAGAAAAATGAAACAGGATCCATGCATCACACCATACACAGAAACAAATTCAACGCCCAAGAGTACGGGCCCTGGACACCATTCTAACTCAGAACTGAAGCCGCTCCTGAAGTTCACCTTTCAGCCAAATATTAGACAGGCCTATCAAACAAACAATAACACATATGAGGAATGTGCTTCTTAGTTCAATCAAGTATACGAGACCAAATGGCAACACATGCCAAAAGCAAAGACAAGTAGACAGGGAGGGATAAGAAAACTGGATGAATGGACACAGGGAACCCAGGGTGGAAAGGGGGAGACTGCTGACACATTGCACAGATTGCAACCGATGTCACAAAATAATTTGTGCATAGATTTTTTATGCACAAATTAATTTTCTCTGTATACTTTCACCTAAAGCACAAAAAAATTTAAAAGAGTTGTTGTAAAAAAAAATTCAAAATTGATTAAGGACCATATGTGCAAACTAAAACCATAAAATTCTTAGAAGAAAAAGCAAGGGCAATGCTGTTAGGCCTAGCTTTCAACAATGGATTATCTAATATAATAACAAAAGCACAAATAGCAAAAGACAGAATAAATAAATAGGACCTCATAAAAATTAAAAACTTTTGTTCGTCAAAAGACTTTACAAAAAAAGTAAAGACAAACTACCTACTGAGAGAATATCTTCGGAAACCATATATCCAACAGGAATCTAAAAACCAATATATATATAAAACTTTGACAACTTAACAACAAAAAGACAATCGTCATAAAATAGGCAGAAGACTTGAATAGATGTTTCACCAAAAAGTACATTAAAATGGCCACCAAACACATGAATAGATGCTCAATGTCATTAGTCATTAGAGAGAAGCAAATCAAAACCACAATGAGATACCATTTCACTCCCACCAGGATGGGTAAGACTGAAAAAACAGAAAATAAAAAATGCTGGCAAGAATGTGGGGAAGCTAGAATCCTTATTCATTGCTTGTTGGAATACAAAACATTACGGCCATTGTGGAAAACAGTGTGGCAGTTCCTCAAAAAACTCTCAGTAGAGCTACCATCTGACCCAGCAATTCCACTCCTGGGTATATACCCGAAAGACTTGAAAGCAGAGACTCAAAAAGAGACTTGTACACCAATGCTCACTGCAGCACTATTCGCGATAGCCAAAAGGTGGAAATAACCTAAGGATGCCCATCAACAGATGAATGAATAGACAAAACGTAGTACAGACACACAATGGAATCCTACTCCACCAGTAGAAGTGATCCATGCTACAATACAGATGGAGCTTGAAGACATTACGCTGAGTGAAATAAGCCAATCACAAAAGGACAAATATTGTATGACTTCACTTATATAAAAGGACAAAAAAAGGCAAATGTATAGAGACCAAAGTTTATTAGTAGTTACCGGGGTGGGTGGGACATGGAAAAGGGAGGGTTAACAGTGATGGAAAAATCATTTTGATTAAGCGTAGGGTTACACAATTATTGTACTTGCTGTCAATAAGCTGCATGCCTGTAAAAAGGTATGAATTGAATTGGCAAAAATTGTGTGATAGATATGTTTACAACAATAACCAAAAAAAAAAAAAAAAAACCAGACTAGCTGCTGAAGCTGCTTATGTACAAGCAAACACCTCATGGGATTTGGTTCCTTGATTTGGAGGTTTAGGGTCATGGTTTCATGGGACATCTCAGTTAATCAGCCTAATAACGTGTTTAGTGCTTCAGTTCTAGCTCCTGGCTCACTGCGCAGTGCCTGGAGTCTTGAAAGCTTGCAAGCGGCCATCCAAGGCACAACAATTGCTCTTTATTCACCTGAGCAACACAGGAAGCAGGAGGGTCAGGGACAGAAGGAGGATATGGAATGTGTGGCTAATTGCCTCCATGAACAGCAGCATCTTTTGCCACGAGACCGGAAGAATTGGATGGTGCCCGGCTACCATTACCGAACATTTTGAGCCAAGATTCCATAAAAGAACCCTGGACAAAAGGGAGAAAATGTAGAACACAACTTCAAATACTCAGGGACTCTACACTTTCTGGAGCCATGGAGGGTGGATGAATCCCTGAAACTACTGTCCTGAGATAATAGTTAAACCTTAAACCAATAATAACCCCTGAAATCATCTTAAAACTCAACAACAGTTTAGCTTAACTAGTAACGTCTGCCTTGAGCATTGTGCTATTTTAAGAACTATCTCTATGGGATCAAATTGACATCAGCGGCTAAAAGATTAAATAGGAAACTTAGGGGGCGGTGAGTTTATGTTAACGGGGGAGGAACAATTCCGAAAAGGAGAGTGAAAATGGAGGCATAACTCGAAGAATGCAATCAATATCACCAACTGTACTGCTGAATTGGTGTATGTTTTGCTGTGTATACCCTCAGTAACAACAACAAAATAAAATTTAGGAAAAAGGAAAAAGGGATTGTGTTTGGGGTAGTGGGTTTTCTTCTGGAAGGAAGTGTTTTCAAGACCCAGGTTCCCTACCAGGCTGAGAGTGACTTAGGAAACATCATCCATCATGGCTTGGCCTGGTCACTGACAACCTGAATTTGGAGATTACCCACAGCATTTGGTAACAGTCCAACTTCATGGGGGCCTTGTCTGCCACCCACCCTGCATTGCAATGACCTCCATGGAGGGACTGGTAGTTTTGGGGTGCTAAGCTTGCCTCTCCCCCTTCCCTAGTCTCTCCTGCCTGGCTCCCTAGCTCCTGCAGCTCCCCTGCCCTTACCTTGCAGATGGGAATATGAACTGTGGAGGGAGAAGGGCGCTCCCATCCCCCACATCCATCTCTGTAAGTTGTCCACATGACCTGCACTCACTGACCCTATAGGGACCCCTTCCTTTCGTCTCCCATTGCCATCTAGCCCAAAATCACTGCCTATTACTCCTATATAGTCTACAACCCCACAGAGCCAGCAGCTCCTCCCCAGCCCCTATTTCCAGTTCACTTTATAACAAGACTTAAGAATTGTTTGATGACTCCTCCTCTCCAATAAAACAAATCCACACGCACGCAAGTTTCTTGAAGGACAGAACAGAACCCTGACAAGTCAAGGCAAGCCATTTCTCCTGCCAGAAAAAAGAAAAGATAAGCCCCTAACCTGCAGTTTGTCTTTTAATCGTCTAAACCAGGGCCTGAATTTTGAACAGCCTGGGTCTGCCATTTACACAATCCATCTGGCACCATGCACCTCTGCACCATGTTCTCCCAAATAACGCACGTGTGCCCCGTCACAGGACTCCTGTGGCGTTTGTGCCTCCGTGCTCCATGCTGTGGTTTGCAGGGTTTTGTTTAAGCACCGGTGGCATAATGGCTAAGAGCTCATCTGTTAAACAAAAGATCAGCAGTTCGAATGCACCAGCCGTTCCTTGGAAACCCTAGAGGGCGGTTCTACTCTGTACTATAGAGTTGCTATGAGTCGGAATTTATTTGATGGCAGCAGGTTTGGCTTTGGTTGGGTTGGGTTTAAGTCCTGGGGGCAGCGTTCTAGGCTGCTCGCTTTTTTAGGCTTTGTTTTACAATGCAAACCTCGTTTTAGTATGTGGTTTGGGGTCAGTAATAACTGAACTGAGCCCTGGTGGTGCAATGGTTAAGAGCTCAGCTGCTAACCAAAAGGTTGGTGTTTCGAACCCACCCAGCAGCTCCACAGGAGAAAGACCTGGACATCTGTTTCTGTAAAGATAACAAAAAAAAAACAACCCAGTGCCTAGAAAATCTTCCGGGGCAGTTTTGCTCGGTAACATGAAGTCACTATAAATTAGAATCGACTCAACAGCACCCAACAACAACAACTGAACCAACTGGTGAAGCATCGGGACAGCCCAACACAAGGTTTCTTGTCCCTTTGCCACCTGCCAGTTGTGAGTCGAGGTGCACCCAGGTGGAAGGGAGTAGAGGGGAGGAAGAGACTGAGCCCCAACAGAAAAGGGTAGACCCACAAGGGGTGGCACTGGGGCCACTCTTTCCCCTGACGAGGACACGGAGTCAGGCAATAAGGTGATTTTTTCCTTACTGACCATGTCATGAATGCAATGAAATTCAGTCTTATTGCACTTGGATGTGCGGGCATCTGTAGTTGGACCAGTTCACTTTCTAACTGTGGAGTGTGTGTGTGTGTGTATGTGTGTGTGTGTGCAAAACAGTTGTGCCAAGCCCATGAATGTAATACAAACGGCTGCAGTTCTGTCCCTACCCAAGTGCCCTCGGTGCCTGCTGCTTAGCAAGAATGAAGCCACCATTAAGACATAAAGTTTCAGGCAGACACCCCTGCAGACACAAGCAAATGAGCAGGCCAGCCCCAGGTACACGGTTCCCGGGCGTCCAGCTTACCTTGTGGTTCTGGTATGACGTTACAGCTATAAACGCAGTCTCAGGAAAGACATGGGTGCAGAACGCTGTGTTTTTTGAGCCAAATCCATTATTTTCATCCGCTTTCACGATGTGTAGTCTGGGCTGGTATTTGTGCATGGAATTCAGAATAATCTAAAAATAATCACATAAAAAGAAAATGAGATTGTCAGAAACTCAAAACCCCAACCCCCAAATTAGCCTCGTTACAGGCTTTCAAAAATAGCCAGATTTTTTTTTTTCTCTCCTGTTTGGAAAAGGGGCCCGTGATTTCATTAAAAAGAAACATTTCAAAAATGACAATTTCCAACCAAAAAAGCCAGGGTAATATTCCAGGAATCTACCCAAGGCACACAGGGCAGTAAATCAGGAGTCTTAATAAAGTTTGCTTAATAAATTAACTCCCTGCATACGGCACTTCCCGCCCCGACGGGAGGGAAACAAGTCTTTAAAGGAACCAGAGACCCCAGGAAACCTGGCTGGCAATTTTGGAATGGAAAGAAACAAACACATAAATAAACATACAAATAAAGCCTACAAATAAACCCCCAAAACTCTAACTAAAGGCTTCAAGGAAAGGGACCCAGCATTTGCAGAACTGGGCTAAAAAAAAAAAACCACGGGCTCTCTGCACAGCCTTTTCCGGGGACTCCAAATGTCCAAGTAGACTCGGATTCTTGGCCCTTTGTTCAGGGAACAGGCAAAGAGAAGTCAATGGAAAAAGAAGATACAGGTGCGGGGTGGGATGCAGGACTCAACAAACTTGCCCTGGTCCCTAAAGATGGGGAGCAGTGGGAAGGAGGCACCCACCCCCCACCTCCACCATCAAAGGAGAAGGGGTTGGCTACCCTCAACTGAGACTTCCTTCCTCCAAGTTTGTCAACATTTCAGGACCTTCCACTAGAACTGTATCAGGGCTGGCCCCAGCCAGAATTGCTCCAAACGGTTTGGGGGGAATTTTCCGTTTCTCCTTTCTTTAGGGGTGCTCCCAGGCAAAGTGGCATCTTAGCTGCTGTGTTTGAGCTGTTGTTACTACAACCACTATTTTTATTATTCTGGAGTCCCTGGGTGGTGTAAACGTGTAAGCGCTAGACTACTAGCCTTGACTACTAAGTAGCCTTGGTGACTAGCTGAAAGGTTGGCCGTTCGAATCCACCCAGAGTCGCCTTGAAAGACAGGCCTGGAGATCTGATTCTGAAAGGTCAGTCTTGAAAACTCTATGGGGCCGTTCTATTCTGCACACATATGGTCACTGTGAATCCAAATCAACTGGAAGGCGGGCAGCTAACAACAACTATTATTATTATGTTATCAGGAACTCCAAGCCCCACATCTTTGCTGAAACCAGAGCTATTTACAGGCGATGCGACTCTTTCCTAATAAAACCAGGCCTGTTGGTCTAATGACGTCTCCGTTTTGATAGCCCCAGCAGGCTGTTAACCCTAATATTTATCCAAACGCTCCGACGCAAACCCACCGAATGGGCAAATAGCCCCGTTTAACCGCCTGGAAATCTGGCCTGCTTTTTCCCCAGGACCCTAAAATGAAGCGGTGGAGGTCATCTCCTTGTCTTTGATTATTTGCATTGATGACCCGGGGGCAAGACTCTTGGGTCGACCCTTGAGACGGGCGGGGGAAGGGGAGGGGAGCCGCGGCCCGGCCGGGGGAGGGGCGACAAACTCGCCGCCCCCGGCTCCTGGACCCCGGGCTGCGCGCTCTAATCTCCGGCCGCCGGGGCCGGCCGCCTCCCTGGCCGATAGCGACGCCGGCCGGGGCGGCGTGGCGACAGAGAGACGCAGCGGGGCCCCGCGGGCCGCCGCAGCCCCCGGCCGGGGCAGCCATCGCCCGAGCTTAGCCAAATTGCTTTGACGGCCAGGGACGGTGTGGAGGCATTAGCGCGAGGGCGATCTAATGGCTCCTAATTCCATGAGGGCGGCTTCGAGTGAAAAGTCCGAGGTTTGGGGCGGGAATGCGTGGCGGTTGGGAAGTCAGGTCAGCTCAGAGCACCTCGCCCCCTTCCCTGGGCTTGGAAGAGTCTGAAACTGGCAGGGATGGGAGCTCCCCAAACAGAACTGGGTTAGGGGGATGAGCACCTTCTCCAGGTGTCTTCCCTAGGAGTCCCAGCCCAGCCCGACCCCAAAGGCACACCCAGAGCAGCGGCAGAGAGACAGCTAGGAGCTGAAATGGAGCTGGAGGACGTCTCTCCCGGCCACTTACACCTAGGGTGCAGGTTCAATACTGACAGGTACCCAGCATGCCACCAGTCAGCCAACCCCACACAAGCTGAGGTAGTTTCTGCTCCTGGATGCACTGGCTAGAAGGAGCTGCCGGCAACCTGGTATGGGGAAGGAAGCCCTGCGTTTTCCCAAGTGTGCCCTTTCTGCCCTTTGGGCACCCTCGCGGTCCACAGAAACGGAATGGGCTGTCTCTCTTCCCCAGCTAAGCAGCAAGCAGCAGTTCAGCCTCCGAGAAAGCCAGGTGTAAGACTGACATCAGACACAGGGTGGAGAGCCACACAGTCCTCCTCCCACCCCAGGTACCTTGAACCCAGGGCATTAGCCCTGAGGCCCTGCTTTTGCAGATTTCTTATTTGTACCTTCACAAACCATCCTGCCCAGGGGTCAAATCCCTTGCCACCCAGCCTTCGCCTTTCCCCAGTTTGGGAACTGTTGCTTCTCTCTGAAAAGATGGCCTCCTGAGACAGGGAGCAAATTTGGAACCAGATTTAGTCTCAAATTCCTGTTCCCACCTACATGCTGTATGACCCTGGGCAAGTCCCCTTCCATGCTCCCATTTACAAGAGCCGCGTGCTTCTGTCCTCCCCTCCAGGCTGCTGCAAGGAGCCAACAAAAAGGTGAATGGGCCGACAGACATGGTGGGATCTGCACGCTAAGTAGGCTCTAGACGGTGAATTCCAGGAGACAGTGCTCTGTCCTGAGAATCAACTGTCTT
The DNA here is from genome assembly GCF_024166365.1 of Elephas maximus indicus. Taxonomy (NCBI): domain Eukaryota; kingdom Metazoa; phylum Chordata; class Mammalia; order Proboscidea; family Elephantidae; genus Elephas; species Elephas maximus. The sequence goes on from NC_064840.1 coordinate 12,289,605, forward strand.
CAAGAAAGTGATTTAGGAACATTTTCCAAAAATCAAACCAGCTAATTGCTGTTGAGGAGCTAGCCCAACTTTTTGTTAAAATTTTTGGGAGGGTGTGAGGGGAGGCAGGCAAGATGGGACCCTAAAAGCTACACATTCTCTCCCCTTGGGCCGGGGCTGCACACTTATCCTCACCGCTACACCAATGTGGATGCAGCTCCTGGGGGTGTCTCTCCTGAGGCCAGTCTAGACCCCAGGTTTAGGGTCCTGGTCCAGGTGTGCCTACTCTGGGCATGGTGCTGGAATGGGGAAGTCTGGAAGTTGGAGAAAACGGTATCAAACTAAAAGGGGGCACTGGGAGCAGAGCTCTCTTCGCATGGGCTGATGTAAAAGAGGGGACAGGTGACCTGGGGTCTCCCTCACAGCTGGTGTACCCCAATAATAAGGCAGTTTGGAAGAAGGTAGGGGAAATTTGTGACTCCCTCCTGGCCCATCCTCTGTGTGGAGTCTGTGCTGACCACCTGCTGGGCTAGAGGGTCCATGTTTTCTGTAAGACTGAAAAGAGCCCTCCGCCCCTAATCCCAGATAGAGCTGGAGTGCAGACCTGGGTTCACAGGTCCCAGCGTCTGACTGGAGTGGGCAGCCCAAGTCACCCCACGAGCCTCCTCCCTCAGCAGAGGGTTAGGGTGCTGGCATGAGGGACATAGGGTGAGCCAGGAGAACCAGGTATCCTATCTCCAGCCACCAGAGCAAGAGAGAATGAAAGCATCGTGGGACAGCGAGTCACAGGAAGGGCTGCCAAGGGACGGTGACTGAGTGGGAGAGAGGTGGAGACAGGGAGGAGAAGTAGTAAGAAGAGAAAGTGAAGGGAAAGCTGAATTCCAAGGTGAGAGAAATAAGAGAAAAAGGGAAGACAGAATTGATGAGAAAGGAGAGGGAAAAGGGGAGAGAGGGAAGGCTAGATCAAGACGGTAGAGAAACAGACCAAGGAGGGAAAATGGAGTTAGGAAAAGGAGAAAGGCGGGCTCAAGGAACAAAGAGAAAAAAAAAAAAAACCAGGAGAAAAAAGGAAAGGAAGAGGAGAGGGGCTAGAGGGAGAAGGCGTGGACCCCGGACCGCGGGTCCGCAATGTGCGGTACTTACGTGCCCAAACGGGTCCAGGTGGTTGTTGGTGAGCTTGAGTTTCTGGAAGGAGACAAGCTGCCGCATCCAATGCGCCCCGGTGGCGGGCGAGTCCGGGTGTACATAGAGGCGGCCGGGCATGGCAGGCTCCGCTTTGCCGGTCACAGACCTAGACCAAGGAGAGGTGTGACCCGCCAGTCAGAGCGACCCAGAGTTAGTGCACAGCGGTGTGGCTGGTGAGGGCTGCCGAGTAGCCGCCGAGAATGATCTGGAAATGGCCTGACCATCGGGTCTTGCCTGGGCATGTGTCTCCGGCAATCCCAGGGGCCACAGGGCGCCTGGCGCCGGTGTTCAGGCAGCCCGTACCTCGCACTTTTTTCTTCCACCTAATTCTTCCCCCAGAAGCAGGGGCGCTGCGGGGCCTTGCAGTTTCTCACTGCATAGGAACAACCAGCGGGTTCTGGAAGCCCGGACTTGCAAAAAGTCTCAAAAAACTCCTTCAGGGCTTTCAAAGGGGACGTCTGCACTCCTGGCAGCCACAAGAGCAGTCTAACCGAGGAATGGGCCTCTCCTCTCTTGCCTGTTTAATTCGAATTCCACGGGCGATTTTGCAATTTCATAAAAAGGCGTCTTCAAAGCAGGTAACTCATAAAAAATAACTATAAATGGCTTTATGCCCCCAGAAATACCTCCAGCACTTGGTAACAATCCCCCTTTTTAAAAACCCACAACCCATAGATACAGCAACTTGTGTAAGCACCTCACTTCCTCTGAGCCTCAGTTTTCTCATCTGTAAAATGGAAGCTAATGGGTGTGTTGTTCCTTCTTCTTGCAGTTGTCAGGAGGATGCTATAGATAGGCACACAAAAGCCTCTAGCACACAGTAGGAGCTCCCAACATGTTCATCGGTTGCATAGAAGGGGATAGTTTGGTTTCCACTTTGCTCCCTGCCCTTCCCACCTGCCACTGCGGGCCTACCATTTATTATCCGCGAACTTGTATCTGTGGTCATCGGCGGGAACGATGTCCATGAGGAGAATGTACTTCGTTTTGGGGTTCAGGCCAGTCACCTTCACTTTATAGCTGGGAAACATCCGCCTAGGGAAGAGGAGGAGGGAAAGGGACAGAAAGATGGAGAGAGGGAGATTGATTGCATTAATACCAAAATTCTGACAAGTGCGTCCACAAATTTTAATGAGAGGGGCGATTCCTTGCGGAACATGGAAGACAAACTGGTCCCCGCTCCGCTATCGTCAAGATCCATCCCAGGTTTCCCTTGGAGTTAGGGGAGGAAGAAGGCAAAGGTATGAGAAACAAGAAGGCAGGCAAACGGGTGTATCTGGGAGGAAAATAGAAACCAGGAGGCAAGCGCTTTGAAAGAACTGGTTTTGAAGAAGGCCTCACTCTTGCTCTTTTCAGAGCCAGGCACTTATTTTGGGGGGCGGGGGGGGGGACGCAGGGGCTATTAGGTACAGAGCTGCCTCCTCCTCGGCTCCGCCAGGTGTTTTTGCCCGTCCAGCGCTGCGGTGTCACGTGGACACCAAGTTGTTCGCTCCCTGGACATGCACGCGTGGCTTCACGTCCGTGGGTGCGCACCTGCCTCCTGCCCTGGCTTTGGTCCCCCGGAAGTGGGGGACTTTTGCTTCCCGGAACAGCTCAGTGGCTGACCTCTACCAGGAGTCTCAGGCATTAGTTTCTTTCTAAATGTCTCAACCACTCCATGGAGCCTGGCACTCTTCCTCGGAGAATTTAAACTTCTTCGCCCTCCGCAAAGGATTTGGTTTCAGACAGGATTCGGTGGTTAGAAAGACCGCGCGCGCCACGGAATTACGCTGAATCCGCGACCTGTCCGCGCGCACCGGCGCACTCCAAAATTCCCATCCCGCCTCGAGGGATCCCAGAAAGCAAGGCTGGCCTGGGGCGGAAGAACAGGTCACCGGGTCGTGACTCACTCCGGGATGGCGGGAAGAGGTGCGTGGAGGCCTCTCCCCTCAAGCCACGGAACCCAAGCCTTGCGGTGTTTGCCCGGCACGCCTGGAGGCGGAGGCGCAGGCGGCTTCGCAGGCCTTTTATAGTTAAATTCTCTCCGCTCAGGCTGGGAGGGGGGGAGGGTGTAGGAAGCACCGACCGTGTCTTTCCTTCCTCGGCGAAAGGGGAAGAAGCCCTCATTCGCTGGTGTAAACAGACGCGCCTCCTGGTTCATCAGGCCTTGGGGCGGGGGAAGGGGGTGGGGGGAGCAGACATTGTTTAATTTCAAATAATAATAAATGTCACTGTTGCCAGTTTACTGCTGGAGGCTTCAGCTGGAGACCTGGGGGCGTCTGGTGAGGCGGCTCCACCCTCCCCTTTCACACACCCGGTGGCTTGGGCCTACCGGCCTCTTTCCGGAGCTTCATAAGCCTGCTCAGAGCGAACACAGGGTTCTCAGACTTTCGGGACGCAGAGGACCAGATAGGACAAATAGAGATGTGGCAGGGATGTCCTCAGACCTGAGTGCACACGCACGCGCACACTCGCACACACATTTACAGAGCAGCAGGACTTGGCCACCCCGCCCCCATCAGTCTAGCATTTTCAGCTAAGACTCCTCGAGCTTTTAAGAGGAACTCCGGGGTGAGTGTCCCGGCGAAGCTGCCGTGTTTATCGGTGTCTGTATATAGAGCCCGGCCGAGCCCCAGTTCAGTTTCAAAGGCTTCGCCTGCTTTCTATAAACAATGAAAGAGGTAGCGAATACATTCAACGATTCGGTATTTGGCCATCGGGTGGGACCTTGGAACCACTCCAAGGTCACGAAGGGTGGGAAGCGGGAGCAAAGAATCAAGTCCGAGACCGGGTGAAACCCAAAGCCAGTGGCATCTACAGGTCTCCTCTGTGCCTCTGTATTTTTCCTTTCTCTCCCCACTTATCCTTCTCTCTTTCTCTCATTACTAATCCGTCCAGATAGCATGGCCTCCCAAGCTCTTTATTCTTCCTAAATATAAGGTGGAAGAGATGCCCAGTTTCCAGAGTTGAGGGTTTCAGCCATTTCCCCCACCTGCTTCAGATCAGTGGAGAAGTCTCCTACGCCTTTCTTAACAGAATTGGGTCAAAGAAAATGTTATCCCGTCCACCACCACCCCCTTCTACCCCCTTCTCTTCTTTCTCTCTGTTCCCTCTCCTTTCCCCCTTCTGCTTTGCTCGCCTCTACCATCCACCTTCATCTTTGTCTCTCCCACAGTGTCCCAGTGTCGCCTCCACGAGAGTGACCACCTCACCTTCCAGCCTTGGTTATGATCATTTCCGTTCCCACTTCGTGGAATTTCAGCCACAGCTCTCGTTCGTGGAGAAATACCTTGATTCCTTCCATGCCCTGTCGGAAGGAGAGACAAGTCAGGCCTGGACAAAGAGGGGCAGCTGAGGGCCTTCCCTTGCCGATGCGGGAGCCCCGATTGCCCTGGAAACACAGAGCCCTGCTCCTTCTTTCCTCTGGAGTGGTGTCAGCTGGAAGGCTGCAAAAGGGCCCAGCCCTGCAAGGCAAGGGGGCTCTGGAGCCAGCAGCAGACTTCCTCAGAGTCCCTGTGTCCGCTTAGCCTGGGAGGAGGTCTGCAACCACTACTTGATGTCCTCAGGGTACTCTCCTTCTAAGCCACCCACAGAATGCTAGAGAGTAATTCCCTCCATCATCCAGGGTTCTCTGGAATGGCCGTGGGGAGGATGGGGCTGAGAAAAACTCCAGGCCAGTTTCCATTCGCTTTAGCTGAGAAGCAAGGGGTAAAAAAAAAAAAACTCCACCTAGAAAAAAAAAAAAAAACCCCACTCAGGATATCTTATGTAGACACCCAGGTACCTATACAAACATTGTATATATGCGTGTTTATTCACCACGGTGGGTGAAAATATGAGCATCTGTGAAATCTTTTTTAAAAACTAAGAACATTTATATACTATGATAGAGTCTCTAAGGCCAGGACAAAATTATTCTCAGTGTCTATACTAAAAAGCTTTCCAGTCCTCCTCTATACAGCTCTGTTCACTCGGAGCTGTTTTGCTTATGCAGCACTAGCCGAAACCATTTAACTATTCCACTTTCAACTAAAAGTTATTTTACAAAACCAACGCAAAAAACATTACATACAACGTCTCCGTTTTGAAATGGTGTCTAACCGCCTAATAAGTGGGTTTGCTTTTCCTTAAAAAAAAAAATCTGTTCGTTTCCCAAATATGTGCCCACACTCTCGCTGCTTCTATACAAAAATATACACACATTTCCCCAAGGTGTGAAGGGCAAAGAGAGAGAACAGGAAACAACCAAGAAGGACATGGAATTCCCACCAATGAAAGGTTTTCGCTATACCCAAGTACCTCTTCTGGTCAATTCATTCCACTTAGCGCCATCTGACACCCTATCTAAAAATCATCAGCGTCTACAAGGCCACCCCCGAGCACCAAGTGTGCAGGAGTTGAGGGGGCAGAGCATGCGGGAGGCTCCACGCTCCGCTTGGGCCCAGCGCCCAGCCAGGCGAGCCCGCGGCTGCGCGGTCCTCCCCACGCAGCCTCACGCGCTCCCAGCCGCCGGGAAGGACGTGCCAGCCGGCCAGGCCCCAACCTCAAGACAAATGGTGGGCCGCGCAGGGCTGGGCCAAGGCGCGGGGGAGGCGGGTGCAGGCGAAGGCTACCAAAGATCTGAAGAGGGGTCAAACCATCGCTCACGCCGCCCTGAAGCGGCCGCTGACCCGGCCCTTAATGAGCTGCTTAGGGCCGAGTCTACACGGAGTGCCCCGGGAAGGAAATTATCCGGGCGATTGTTAGCTAGCCCCAAATAGCTGAATAATTGAGGTTTCTCAAAAATAATTAAATATATCTCCCGAATCCCCTTGCCATCAGAATAATTGCCACAATAAGGTAGATTTGGTATTGGTTTTGGGAAGGCAGGGCCGGGAACAGTGGGAATAAAAACAAAAGGAGATAATAAGAGGCCACGGGCTTCCTCCCCGCCCTCCCCCACATCCCCAGAAGGGGCTGTGCTCCTCCACAGGCTTCAGTCTCTGTAAAAGGACTCCGAGGCTCAAGGTCTTCTTACCTGCTGGGTGAAGGCGGCCTGCGGGGACGAGGGGGACTTGCTGGCGGCCCCTAGAGTGCTCTCGGGTTTCGAGTCACAGGGCAAGTCCTTCGACTCTGGCTCCAGAGGTGTGTGTGCCAGGCCAAACCCCTCGTCTGCGTCGGCCATAGTGCGCCCGGGGCCCTGTGCCCGCGCCGGGTTCTGCTCTGAGGGCAGGGAGGAGAGAGAAGCAGAGAAAGGGTTGGAGAGCGTCGTTCTAGCGGCAGGAGGGACAGTTTGGTCCCCGGTTACCAGCGACCAGTACCTCCGTACTCTGCTAAAGGAGACTGCGGAAAGGCCTGTTGCTGTTATCATTACTACTATTTTATGACCACGCACAATCTCTTGCAAAAAGCCCCGCGTCAGACCCGGAGGAGGCAAGGCCCGCACCTCTGCTGCGCAGGCTCCCCGCGATAAGAGAGCTGTCCGTCAAATTTGTCTGGACTTCTGGAAGAGCCAATAAAGATAAGGCGTCGGTATTTTTGGAAACCATTGGGTACGAACCAAACACAAAACAAAACAAAAACCCAATGTCCTTTGGAGATTTTTTTTTCTCTTCTTCGAATTACAGGAGGCCGTCGGAGCTCTCTTTGTTAAACCCGGCTAGAGGAATATTTTTCTGAAGGAGGCAAAACGCCTGAAATAACCCGCCTCTTGCAAAACCGAAAACATACGCTGGGAAAGATGTGCCCTGTCCGGAGCCCCTGTGCAAAAGAGAACGGGCGTTCATTGTTTCTCAGTTACAGGCCTTAAATTTAAGTCCTTTAAAATTAAAAGCCCTCCCTTTCCCCCAACCTTAAGCAAGAAAGGTTAAAAAATTAAAATCAGCCAAACAGAAAGCCGGGCGAGGAAAGGAAAACATCTTCACAGAAGATGGCAAAGAGACGCGCGTCTGGCCCGCGCTCTGCAGCCAGCCGAAGCTGTGCGTTCTCTCTGCTTCCTAGGCTCTCTAAGCCCGGGGCGGGCATTTTGTCGAGCGGCCAGGCCTGGAAGAGCTTCTCCGAGTTTCGGCCAGGCCTGGTTCACTGGGGCTGTAGAGACCTGGTTACAGGTTGGCAGGACAAAATCAGGTCTCAGACATGTTATCTGGATCCGATGCAACGCGTAGAACCGCCAGGGTTTGCGGGCACCCGGAGTTGGAATAAGCGAAATAACAGTTACAGAAATGTTTAAGCCCGGATGAGCTTGCCTCCTCTCTGATCTCCTTCCAATCTCCTCCACACTCCCAAGTAGGGATTTTCCTTCCGAAAAACCCAGGAATGCCGTGAAGAGGGTGCAAAGGATGGTCCCCCAAATCTTAAATGTCGCCTAAGAGAAAGCCTGGACCCCGCCCCCCGATTCTGAAGACCCAGAAATGGGGCCAAGGAGAAAGCCAGCTTCTGCGGCCCAAGCCTCAGGCAGCTTGCCTCACCTCGACTTGGGGATTGGGGAGGTGGTGACCAGAGCCCAGCAGTCTGCTGGCAAAAAGAAAGAAAGCGGGGGGCTAGCGCCCCCACATGAGCTCCCATTCACTGCTGGCCCCAGGGAGACTTCCACCCCCGGCCGTCTCCAGGATCCCGGGGAGCTCGAGGCTGGCGGGGGAGCTAACAAGATGCGTTGACAGAACCAGGCCGCGCGTCCTGCAAACCTCCACGCTGCTAGCCCAGCCGCGGCGGCCTCTCGGCTCCATGCGCTAGGGAGCTCCCGGCCGCCTGAAAGCTCTGCCAGCCAGGCACCCCTATAATCCAGGACCAGGCTGGAGTCCCCCCATTTCGCGCCTCCCGGAGCCGATCCAGCAGGCGGGCTCCATCCTGAGCCTCCCGTGCCAGCCGCGGGGCGGGTTACCTCACTCGGTGAAGCCGGCTCATTCACCGCATCCACGCTTGCTCCTAGCAGGGAAGCCGGCGGCGAGGCGGGGGCGCGGGCATGGTGGCTGCTGGGTTATGCTGGGGACTGCTGGCCCAGGCTAGCGGCTACTGCCGCCTACAAAGGAACACCCACCGCTGGAGCCTCCGCGGCGACTGCCCACCTCCAACACACCTCTTCTGCGCTCGCGCTCCCTGAATACTTCCAAGAGGTCAGGCGCCAGAAAGGTTCCAGAGGACGCGAAACAGCAGCCTCCAGGACACCCGCAAGGGCAGAATCTCAGGGCCCCCCTCCTCCCTTGCACGCCCAGGGAGGGAAAGTTGGGAGACGGGAGGAAGCCGCGGGAATGGTAGAAGTCGTTTCTGAACGCCGCTTTCAGGGTTAAAAGTTCTGGAATCCGAGATCGCGGTAAGAGGCTCTCTCTCTCTCTCTTTCTCTCTCTCTCTCTCTACACACACACACTCTCTCTCTGTCACTCTCTCTCTCTCTCTCTCTCTCTCTCTGAGAAATACAAGCAGACTCAGCTGAGCGCAGAGACGCTAGGCTGCCTGATATTTGCAAAGCACTGAAATCGCCTGTACAACTAGCTGGGAGCTCGGACTGCCCGCCGCCTCTCTTTCTCTCTTTTCTCTCTTCCTCTCTCCCTCCCTCCCCCACCACCTTTCCCACCAGATTTCCCTAACTCTCAAACCACAATGCGACTCACAAACCCAGACCTCAAGATCACCCCCTCCTCCCCACCTCTTTCCCCACCTCCATCCATCTCCGCTTCCCCGAGTGCGCTGTAGCTGCAAAAATCCTGCACAAATCATCGCAAACCCGATCGGCTTCTGCCCGGGAAGTGATCTCGGTGTCGCGAGCTGTGCAGAAAGCCCAGTCTGAACACAGTACGTGTACAAGCACATACCACACTCACACACACACACAGTGCGCCTCAGCTGCCTCGCCCGCGTTCTCTCGGCGGCGCTGACCTCCCGGCAGAGAGCAGCATGACCCTGCCTGGCTGGTCCACGCTACACCGGGCCGGAGCTGGCCGCCCTGACGTCTCCCTCCGCCCCACTCATCACCCCGACTCTCAGAGACACTGGGGTGAAGGCGGGGTGAAGGTGCGTTTGGAAGGGAGCCTGAGATCTCTCCATGCACCCTCCCCAACCCTCCCCCGCATCCGGCCACCAGACCTCCTGGGTTTGAGCTGTACACAAGGCAGTATACGAAAATAACCAAACAGTCATTGGGGGCTGCCTGGGGTTTTCGTCTTCACTTGGCTCCTCTCCCTGCCCTCCCCCTCCCTGAAACGTATTTTGAGGGTCGAGTTGAAGAGGTCAATAGAAGCGTAAACACACGATTTGTAGCGTCTCCGCCTGCGAGGAGCCAGACTGGAGCACCACATATTGGGGGTCGGGCTTGGAATAAATGTCAGGGGTCTCATTCCATGACCCACCCTCGTCTCCCGTACCCCATGTCCCTGTTCCTTTCCGGGGTCCTTTAGGGACTCAGGCCTGCGGATCAACATCTAGGGAGAAGGATGGAGGGAGAGAAATGCCCCCGAGGTCAGCAGCCGCCTCCTACAACCCTGTGGCGAGTGGACTGTCCAACACTGAGCGGTGGCACATCATGGGAGAAAACCGGCCAGCTGTTTGGCTACAGTTTTCCCCCGCTCCACCTTCCAGGTTTGTTTTCCAACAGACTTTTGCCAAGGCAGTTTATTTATTTGGAAAGACACCCTCACTCTTTCACAATATCAGCTGGGCCGCTTTGGGGCCTGCTAGCGATGCAGAGTCCGGCCTGCGACAGAAAACAAACGTGGCTTCAGGAGCCTGGATCCCCGCGTGTCTGGTTCAGGGAAGGGAAATCTAGAAAAATCTCTCCAATCCCTTTAAATTCTCAGAGATTTGTGGATAAAATAAAGTCCCATAAATAATCTTCAGGCACCTCCTGGGACGGAAAAGCTGGATTCCTCTAAGTAATTGTCCAGCCAGATTCGCATAGTTGTTGAAGGGCCGCACAACGCGGACTGGTGCCGGTCACCGAGCGCCATCAGGATTTAAACCTTGCGGGTTTAAAACCATTCTTGCCAGTTGACACGCAGAGGCAAAACGCAAGAGAATACATACATTATTTCGACCCTGAAAAGCCGCAACGAGGGCGGAGGAAATTCTAGAGGGACGAGTTGGGGCGGGAAGCAAGGGCCACAGCAGGCCAAGTGCCGAGAGAAACCTACTACCGCCCCGCTCAGCTCGCCAGGGCGACACTCACCTCCAAAAATCCCACCTCTTCTTTCCAGAGCAGAAGCCAGGAGTGGCACCTCGCTGGGGAAGAGGGCGTTCAGGTGAAGAGCTTGAAAAAGAACCCCCAAAAGAGATCCCTTTTGGGCCAGGCCTCTTTCCAGGATCTGTCAAGACAAGCCGGTACCTCCCAGCTCGAAGTTGGTTTGTGGTCTCCGACAAATTAAATATTACTGTTTATTACCAGGCATACCCCAATAAAATAAAGAGTCAACCAGGCGATGTGGACTATCTCACCAGCCGCTGCACCTATAGGACTTGGAGACGTCACGAGTCACGCAACTGGCCCGCGCGCTGTCATGCTCGACTGGGGGGCAGCGGCAGGAGGTTCTCTTCTCTGCGTGTTCCCTATCAGTCCTGGGTCTGTACAGGACAAGTCCCGGACGCCTAGGCCCAGGAATAAATAAAGAAATAAACAAACCCGGCGCTCTCCGGGGAAATGGGGGTGGCAAACATCAGACACAAATAGAGCCAAGATCAATTTTCTTAGGGAGGGAAAAGGGAGGGGGGCTTTGGGAGAAAGGGAGGTAGAGGTCCACCTCAGCCCCCGATTGGGAAGAAATCAAGCTTCTCTGGAGAAATGAGGACTCTTGCAGAAGGCAAGAAATTATTCCTATTATTTAATCATTATTTCTTCCGAGAAAGCGCTCTAGATAAGTGAGCGTTTTGGCGCCCTCCTAGCTGGTTCTACTTGGGGCGTGATAGCTTAGTTCCCTGGCTTGCAGACCTGTGTAGAAGTAATTACTGGGTTATCGCTAGGAGGGAGAAAGGCAGTTGCCCGAAAAGTTTCTTGCTAAGAGAAAGGCCATCCTTCGAATATTCCATTAGCTGGGTCCCGGGCTGCGCTTGGTCCAGCGTGGCCCCGCGGGGGTGCGGTGCGAGTGGGTGGTTGAGGGGGTGCTGGAGAGGGGTAATTTCTACAGAGAAAAATTACAGCGCTAGGACACGCAGCAGAACAAGGTCCTCTATTTTGTTTTGTAGTGAGTCTGATTATTACTTGTGGTCTGATCAATGGACATAATTTCTAAGCAGCCGATGGCGGATGAGCCCAAGCTTTTGCGCGCTGCTGCCAACGGGATCGGTTCAGTTGCGAAACGTACCGCGTAGACGCCTCTGGCTGCGCGGAGAGAGGAGCTAGGCTTGCCCAGGTCGGAGAGAGAGGGCCGGGCCCTCCAGAAGCGTAAGTTCCCCGCCAAGGGGCCCAGGCAGAGCCGGACGTCTGAGTCTGGACTTGCCCCCAGCCTTAGGGTTCAATCCCGGGTGTTGCCCGCGCCCAGCCCCCAGAGTTTTCGGAAGCATGGCCTGGCTCCAGGCCCGTCCGCCCGGGGCTGGAGCTGCAGCGAACTCGGCAGGAACGCGGTCGGCCAAGCAGCCTCCGGAGCCAAGGTCAGGCCCGCGGGGAGAGTGGGCGGTGGCTTCCAGCTCCGGCAACGGACGCCCGGGCCATCACGGCTGCAGCCCGGGCCGCTTCCAGCGAGCGGAATCCGCGTCCCTCCTCTCGGCCTGGCCGCGGCGGCTTCCCCGAGCTTAGCTTTCGTTTCCCAAGTTACTAATAATGATCTATTCCCCAATCCGAGGGTCGTTCAAAGCAGTGTTTGCTCCCAGTTGCCAAGAATGCAACTCGAAATCCTTCTCCCCAAGTCTCTAGATGAGCTCCGATTTGACCTCTGGGCCAAGGGGGCCGGGAAGCGGAGGCTGCAGCCCAGCCAGGGCTGGAAGGGGAAGGCGAGACTCGAGCTGGGAGAGCTCCTCTCCGCTGACTCCTCTCGCATCCTCTGCTTGGCCCCACAACGACCGGGCCCAGCTGGCAGAGGCGTCTGCAAGCCCAGAATCCCAGGCCCGCTTTCTCATGCCCTCTGGAGCCCGCACTGGGGATGAAGTAAACTGAAGACCTCCAACTAGATTTGAGTATCCCCATTCTTTCCCTCAATCATTTGGCAATAAACCCGACAGCCATCTGCAATACACAACCCCCCTTCCTTTTGGGGGGTGCACTGGCTCTCCCCCACAACTGCTCCCCAGTTCGATTTTCTCCTGACAAGTATTTTTCTTTCTTTGGAAAATCCCGGCCCGAATTTTGACACTGCAATGGACCAGGAAGCAGGAAAGTAAGAGTATTTAAAAAGTCAAAACAAAAGAGAGGAACACTTGCTGTTATCTTTTCTCATTCATTTTTTCCCCTTGTTTTTAACAATGTTGCACCCAAAACTACCATTATTTCATTCCTCTTAGAAGAGAACTCGCTCATTCCCTCTATTTCTCTCCCTATGTGTGTCAGCCTGACCCGGGTCTCCACTGGGGGCAGAAAGTAGGAAGAAGTTCGAATGGGCCTGGGAAAATTAATAAGAATTACAATAGTAAAAAGTATGAAAAAAATGAACTTCGACCAACTCATTTTGCAAAAGAGTCAGTCCGAGGGTGAGAAGTTCCCTCGTTTCTCAGGGGGTCAATTTTCCTCTTGCCTGGTTAAATCTGACTCCATTATTTTTTTCCAAGGCCACACATCTCCATTCCCAGTGTCTTATTCAGCTCCTAGCTTTTTTCCGTTCGACTAGAAGTATCTGCAAAGATTGCTGGCTGTTATTGTTATTATTATTTCCGTATCCACTATTCTCTAATATGCCCTCCAAGAATTATTGCTGCTATCCTTATTCATGTTGGTGGTGTTCCGTGTGTTTTGGACATATTCCTCTGCCCTCCCGAAGTTTGGCGGGTGAGATTTTTTCCTTGGTGGGGCTAATGAGACCAGAAATGAAAGAGGAAGCCTCACTTCAGAGGCCCGGCTGATAACAACGCTGGGAGCCTGCAAACTCCACAAAGCAGAGAAGGCAACAGCAAGGGATGTCTGGAACAACGCAAAGGGGGCCATTGTTTGTGGCCCCCTCCAATTCCTGTGGGAGAACAGGGTGAGGGATTTAGGATGAGAGAACCTGCAGCTGCCTCTTATCCCACTAGCCTGCAAACATCAACCAAATCTGCCGCCCAGAACCCTCCGAAAGGCCTGGGGCCATATTCACGGTGTCTACACCATCAGCCTTTGTCCAGCAGCCACAATAGGTGTGGGGTAAAAATATACCGAAGTCCAGGACTCTGCCCCTGTATGATAGAGACTTAAGCTAATACCTCCAGTCTGGGGTGCAGGTGGGGGCCTGTCTGGACATCCCTCCCTCACCTCAAGGGTGCGATGGAAACTTGGGAGCCTGCCGCTCTCCGGGGCTCTGGAAAGACAAATTTTCTTTGGCAAAAGGAACGGTGTCGCGCTGTCGACACTGCTGACTATTTTTCTTGTTCCCTCACACACAGAGGGTTGGGGGGGGGGGAGAAAAGAAAGCAAGGGAAATTAAATCCACACGTGCTAAGCCCGCTCAAAGGGCCAGATTCAAAACCAGAGACGAAACTGTGACTCCAGTTCGGGCTGCACCAGGACCCCTTTCCAGCCTGCGCGTCCACTCAGAGGAAGGCGTCCCCACCGGAGAGAATTCGATCTGATGTTTCATAAAGGCTTTATTTAAGGCGGGGGGAGGGACGATATTTTCTCTGGGAATCTACGCCAAAGAGATTCCAAGGACATAGCAGCTAAGAGAACAAAGGAGATGGCAGTTGGGAGAACAGTGATGCCCTTAAATAAACTCAGGTTGGTATCTCCTAAATCAACTCAAAGATGCAGGCAACTTTCACCCTAGGGCCAAGTGAGCCAGGCCTGTGATTCTGGAAGTTCCTGAGGTCTGGCCAGGCTTCCGGACTTGGGCCGCCTACCTGGGTCAAGAGAACCCAAAAAAAGCTGTTTTACTGACGCTGGAATGACCAGCCAAATCTGCCTGGCAAACCCAGCGTCCTTCCCTCCTTTCTTTCACAGCTTCTAGAGAAACTTTCCGAGAGAAGCCCCCAGCTGCAGAGGAGGTCTGCACAACGTAGGGGAGGGGGCCACCCTGCCTGGAGCTGCGAGTGAAAACTCTAGTAATGACCTTGAGGAGGTGAAGGGAGGCGGCTGGGGATGCGGGCGACGAGCGCCGCCAAACCCCAAACTGGAAGGATCCGTCACCAAAACGATTGCTTGGTCGAGACCCATCATTTTTCTTCCCCTTCAGCCGCGAGCACCCAGCCGGGCTCCTGTGGCCTCCTGGCGCTGGCTTTCCGGCCTTTCGGGGGGCAGCCGCGACCGAAGGAACCTGAGGCGGGGACCCCGAACTCCTGGCTCCCCCGCCACAATCACACCCGGAAGACACGGGCGAAACTGACAGGGGCTTGCGGTGGAAAAGTTCCTGGCGATGGCTTCCGCCGGGGTCCTGTATTTCCTAGTCACCATGGCAACTCCAGAGTCACGTCGGACGCTCTCAACAATGGGGCGCCCGGAAGACAATCGCGCAAGTTTGCGTGTACTCGGAGGCGCGAAACGCGCTTCCTCTGGTCGCGCTTGGCTTTCCGGAGCCTCCCCTGTGGGTTCAGCCCAGCAGGGACTTAATACGCCCCCTCCCTTTAAAGGAGTCCTGGTGGCGCAGTGGATAAGAGCTGGGCTGCTAACCAAAAGGTTGGCAGTTCGAATCCACCAGCCGCTTCCCGGAAATCCTCAGGGGTGGTTCTACTCTGTCCTATATGGGTCGCTATGGATCAGAATCGACTTGACAGCAATGGGTTTGGTTTGTTTTCCCCCTTTAAACAGAGGAGAAAACTGAAGCTTGGCCGGGTAGACCCCAGTCTTGAGCAAAAGCCCGCTTCTGAATTCAGAGCGGTGACCCCTGAGCCCTTTGGGCTCAGCCCGCGTCCGGAATATCTCAGCCAGAGACCTGGGATTTCAGAGTCGCTAGGTCTCTTCACACCTACTCGTCATCCTCATCTGAGCCTCCGGCGTCCCTCCAGCAACGCTTTCTGTTGCCTAGAGTCACTGCTCCTATACAGCAGGAGGGAAGCCTGGGACAAGAAACTGTAGCATTGCTGTCTGCAAAGTCTCACTGAGGGAGCGAATAAATCATAGTCCTTTTTCTTTAAGAGAAATATTTTTTTCAATGCTGGATGTAATATAAATAACCTTAAAATAATGTTAGTATTTCTTGGTTACATTGCTTTCTTCCTCAGCTTGCATGGGAAAATGGTGCCCTTCTTTTTAGGGGAATGGGAATCCGACATGCTGGTGACTTTCCTATTTGCAGTTCACAGGCAGCAATGTCGGACCCCAGCTACTGTCAAGGAAAGAACCCTGTTCACCAAGTGCTACTCTGCTGGGTCTGCCCAGCTCTGCAGAGACTGAGGGAGCTAGAGAGAGGGCCAGCAGAGACAGGGGAACCAGGCCCAGGAGTTCGTGTTGAGCAGTGAGCTTTGGCCAGGATGGCAGTAACTCTTCTGGGGTCCTCCAAGATCTGAGACCACCAACTCCACCCCTCTCCCAGCTGGTCAAGAAAGACCACACTTCACTTCCCTTCCCCTTCTTCAAAGGCCCATCCAATGTCCCCCAAACTCCTGGCTAGCGGTGCACTGCCCCAGCCACACCTGTCCTGTCCAGAGGCAGCCCAGACAGACTCCTTTCCCATTCCCAAGCCCCGCACCCGGTCTTATTCCCTCTCCAGCATTTTGCATTAGTATTTTCAAGAGAGCCCTACTTGTGTCTACACAGCCGCAAAGAGACAAATGTGGATGCTTTAGCTTCAACATCTCTATTAGTTTTTGAGGTGCCATTGTAGCGAACATTTATCATGGGCCAGGAGCTGTCGTATCATTGTTTCTCTGGTTCACTGAGTCCTCAATAGCTCCAGGAGAAGGGGGCTCAATCACCCCGACTTCACAGAAGAGACTTCTAGGCTCAAGGAGTCAAGGTCATGGCCTAGTGGGGCCAGGATTGGAACCCAGGCAGCCTGACTCCAGAACTCAGGAGCAGACAGGGCTTTACAATCAAGCCAGGGAAGCGAAGGGCATGGGGAAAGAGGTCTGTTGCACTGGGTGAGTGCAGACAGCACATTTTAAACACCTCAAAGCTCCTTCAGTCTGAAACTGGAGGCAACGGCTCCTTGAGCTGTAGATCTCTCTCTCTTCTGGTGTCTCTATCGCTTCTTCCCACTCCCACCTTGGAAACTGAGGACCCAGAAGAAGGCCTGTAGGCAGATAATAATTAGGATTGGAGGAAGGACTGCAAGACACTGGTGCCCTCCTTTCCAAACCCTCAGTGCTCTATTCCTAACCCATTCTGTTCCCAAACCCTGGCCCATCTTAATCATGGCCTCGAGCTATACATGCTGTCCCCAGGAAGGAGGAGGGAAGGAAAGTGGGGGTGGAGAGAGGGGTAGGATGGAGGGGAGAGAGTAAGAGAGATGTGCCTGCTCCATTTTTTGAAACAAGTAATTAGGTTCAGAGAGGGTGAGGACTTGCCTGGGGGGTCACACAGCCCCTGCTGGAAAGGCACCAGCCTCTTATAGTTCCTTCCACTCTGGCGCCTTCAGGTAGAGCCTGAGTGGGAACTTCTTAAGTCTTCCTAAGTCCATGCAGAGGTTGTGCTCAGTATACTCTCAGGGTGGAGAAAGGTGTGAGGCCCTGCCCTTCTCCCACCTTTGCTCTCACCACTACAGGTGGAGTGCGCTTTCTGTGGCTGTGAAGCTCCCCCAACTCAAGATCCCAGTAAGCATCTCAGCAAGGTTGCAGACCTCTTAGGGGCTGCAGGCTTGGGACACAGAGAGACCTGCCACTCGTGCTGGCCCTGGTCCTATAGCCTGGCCCACTTGAGCCCCTCACTTTTCCCTCTTCTAGGCCCTTCTCCCTGCCACCTCCTGAGCCAGCGCCGCTGCAGCACTGGCTGCAACATGTCCAAGTTAGGAAGGGAAAGTCATCCTTAGAGGGAGGGGGATCCCAGGAAGGGCGTCCCAAAGAGAAGTACAAGGGTTCCCATTCTCCAAGGTCCTTCCTTTCCATTTCCACCACCTGAATTCTGCCAGCCCTAGGGGCTTCAAGGAAGTGATACCTCTCGCTCTGCTTAGAAATGCCTTCTCCCTCATGGCTGCCCCATCTCCAGGATCCTTCACTTCCACCCCCAGCATGCTGGTGGACAGATACATGCTCAGTGTTTTGGGGTTGCTCCACTCCTTGCTAACAACAGCTCCCCAAGGGCTCCTAGTCCTCACCAGAGAGTCTCAGTGCAGGCTCCATACCCAGGAGGGAATGCCTGGCCCCTAACAACTAAGTTCGCGACAGGCAAGGGCCAATCCTCTCGATTTCCAAGTCCCAGGCTCCACGTTTCTCTTTTTTTATTCTTGTAAAACTACAGCTCACACAACATTTGCCAATTGAACATTTTTCATTTGTACAATTTGGTGACACCAGTTACGTCAATCATGTTGTCAAACCTTCACCAATATCCACTGCCAAATTTTCCATCACCATAAATAGAAACTCAGTGCTTCATCCACAATGATTTCTCCCTTTCTTCCTCCCTCCTGCCCCTGGGAACCACTATTAAACTCTGATCTCTATACATTTATCTGTTCTGGGTATTCCGTATTTACATAGCTGTCCTTTTGTGATTGACTTACTTCACTCAGCACAATGTGTTCAAGGTTGATCATGTTGTAGCATGTATCAGGACTTGACTTTCTCTCTATGGGTGAGTAATAGTCCATTGTATGGATACACCACGTTTAGCTGATCCATTCCTCTGCTGACGGACAGTTGGGTAGTCTCCATCTTTTGGTTCTTGTGAAAAGTGCTGCACTAGACATTGGTGTACATGTGTCTGTTTGTGTCTCTGCTTTGAAGTCTTTTAACAGAGAGCCTGGATCCACAGTGCCCGCCTGCAAAGAGGCTGGGCTGTGTCTGCTTTCTGTGTGGATGAATCTGAAATTACTCTGTAGCCGCTCCTTGTGACAGTGTGTCATTTGAGGAGTGACTTTGTATGTCTTCTGTGTGCTACAGTATGTGTGTGCTATTTTATGTACTTCCTTGAGAGGGCGTATTTTTATTTTATTTTTGATTCTGCATTATGTAAAAGTTTACAGAGCAAATTAGATTCCCACTTGATAGTTTGTACTTTAAGTGTTTCATGGCCTTGACTTCATTCACCATGATATGTCTCCCCATTTCCATCCTGGGTTCCCCACTTCCTTTGGTCCTGATTTTCTACCCCTCCCTGCTTTCTCGAGAGGGTTTTTTTTTTTTTTTTTTTAATGTATAGACGTTTTTTCTGTGTACTTCCTTATGTGAAAACGCCCGTGAGCCTGGGGTGTACAGGGCCTGAGTGTGTGTGGTAGGTGCTTATGTGGGTATGTGTGTCACTGCAGAAGGCCTTGCCTTAGGTACAGAGGGAATTTGCCTTCAAGGCAGCTGCCACCCAAATGCAGGTCTAATGGTGTCCTGGGCTCATAACCCAGTGCTCAGCTCCCTTCCTTTTTTATTGGCCACTTTTATGATTATTATTTTTACCACCAGCTCCCGCAGAAGCCAGCCGGCCTGGGCCCCCTGGAAGGCAGTGGCAGCTCTGCCATTCTGCCCAAGAGGCCAGAGGGGCTGTCTGCAGGCAGCCTGGACCTTCAGAGTCTATATTTGGAAACGAATTCCACAGCCACTTCCTGGGAACTGGGTGAAAGGTGCCTGGGCATGGAAGGATGGTGTTGTAAATGCAGCCCCCCACCCGTGCTCAGGGAAAGCCCCTGCATGCTGGATGTGTCAGGTACAAGAAATGTGCTGAGCGCAAACACAGGCTGGAATAGGAATACACACCTCAGCAGTAGCAGAGACACCCTGACTTCCCCTCCAGGCAGAGTTAATGATGCTGGTAGTGAATACACAGGCTTATGAACCCCACCCACTGGCCCATAGCACCCCTTCTGCTGTGCACACACTTCCAGCACACACCCAGAAGGGCAGGGGTGCTGACCCTAAACTCACTCATGTTTACTTCTTACAAGATTTGACACCTAAGGGATCTGACAGCTGGGCACCCAGCCTGGCTGCCCCCAAGCACCTCACCCCCAGGGAGCCCATGTCCCCCAAGTCTCCAGGCCTGATGGGCTCTGTGGTGGGCCTGTGGTGCCAGGCGTCTGGGCCTGGGGCTGCACCACAGCACATGGAGACCTCCCACCTTGGAGCGACCGTTCCATCACCCACTCCTGCGACCCTGCAGACGCCTGCCCATGTGGTAGCTCCGGGGGCGGGCAGGGAGCAGAGCACCACAGCACTTACCTGGGAGGCCAAGCGGGTCCCTCCACCAGCCCTGCACTTGGAGCTGCACTGTGTTTGGGTCTGGACAAGGCCACATCTTCCCCATGGTGCTAGAAGGAAGGACCAGCCCTTGCTGACACTGGCCCTCTGTCCTCAAGGGTTCAAGCAGCAAGATGCCCCAGGCCCAGCCACTTGGGAGTCACTTGTAGTATACACAGCCATGGACCGTCACCCATTTCATATCCAGGTGCAGCATTCTGCCTCTCTCTCACACACACACACAATCACAATCAGGCACTGTCACCCACTGCATATGTGGGTTAACAATTCTGCCACACACACAGCACTTGCCACATTCATCTCACATTCACGCACTCACATAGGCACACTCACATAGCTACACGCACACTCCCACACTCAGTGTGAACACAGCCACACATCCACATCCACGCAACACACTGCCATTCTCATGGCCACGTGCAGGCAACACACCACATGAACACACTGATGCAGTCACACACACACAGCATGCATGCGCCACACACACCCCCTCAGAGTCACTCACAGCCACATACAGGTGCATAACACATCAGTACTCCGACTCAGTGAGACACACACAAATACCCGTGCACATTCCCACGCTCATGGCCTCACACGAGCTCACCCCAGCACATGCCCAGAAATCTACTTCTATGGGATCACGTACACACACTTTCATACTCATCGTCCCACAAAGGGTGCACTACATGTCCACACCAACTCGGACACGTACAAACCCCATCATAGTTAAATACAACCACTCACAGGCTCACACCCACACATGTGTGAGCACTAATTCAGATCCACATATATTCACCATCGATCACACTTGCCCACAGCTGTGGCACACCCCCAGTGCAGTCCCTCCACTCAGAGTGAGATGCCCACAACACAACCAAGGCCATGTGCACACCCACGTTCAGTGGCTACACACGCACAGCCACTCACGCTCACTCACATGCTCCACTGTGCACACGTACCTTCATATATAATCCCAAGTCAGCCACACAAACAATTACGGTCATTCACCCATGCACTTTTGCACACTCGCGTGCACACGATTATAGTCATCCACACTGAATCACACACACTAGCACTTGCACACTCATACACTTCCACCTGGCTAAGCTCACATCCATTCACTCACAATTCATTCAGTCACTCGTGTCCCCCACAGCTCCCCACACTTGCCCTGGGACCCATGCGTCTCACGTACCCACACACACAGGGCTGGGCTGCCCCTGCCTAGCCTGGCAGAAGCAACTGGGTGGGCATGATCAGGAATTACTCACTGATGTCTGGGGTCTTAAACACTAGCAAGAGGCCATCTAAGATGCGTCATTAGTCTCAAGCCACCTGGAGCAAAGGAGCATGAAGAACACCAAAGACATAAGGTAAAGATGAGCCCAAGAGACAGAAAGGGCCACGTAAACCAGAGACTCCATCAGCCTGAGACCTGAAGAACTAGATGGTGTCTAGCTATAACCGATGACTTCCCTGAGAGGTAACACAACAGAGTATCCCTGATGGGGCAGGAGAACGGTGGGATGCAGACCTCAAATTCTTGTAAAAAGACCAGACTTAATGGTCTGATGGAGACTAGAGGAACCCCGGAGGTCATGGTCCCTGGACCCTTTGTTAGCCCAAGACTGGACCCACTCCTGAAGCCAACTCTACAGACAGGGATTGGCCTGGACTATAAGACAGAAAGTGATACCGATGAGGAGTGAGCTTCTTGGCTCAGGTAGACACGTGAGACTGTGTGGGCAGCTCCTGTCTGGAGGGGAGGTGAGAAGCCAGAGGAGGACAGGAGCTGGTTGAATGGATACGGAGAACACAGGGTGGAGAGGAGAAATGTGCTGTCTCATTAGGGGGAAAGCAGCTAGGAGTACATAGCGAGGCGTGTGTAACTTTTTGTATGAGAGACTGACTTGTAAACTTTCACTTCAAGCACAATAAATAAAAATTTAAAAAAGAATATATTTTACCTCATAAAAATACCTCTGTAACTCCACAATTTCGGAGCATTTGTTTCACTTTGCGAGATCAAACATGTCCCTGGTTTGAACTGTCTTAAACCTTCAATAAATCTCTTTCCTTTGGCAGGGGCGGGAATCACTCACCAAGCAAGGTGAGGTTCATGTGTAGAGAATCCCTTGGCTCCACAGACCCCACCCAGGCTGGGGATCGCCAATTCAGGAAGAGGAAGGACATGGGGTTTTGCAGTCAGGGGTGAGCAAGAGGCGAGGGAAGAGCCTGTCTCTAGGTATGTACACCCTCCACCTGCAGCCAGGTCCTTCCCAGGCCACCTGTCAACCTTCCCACTGAGGTCCCTGCACTTGGACACAGACCCAATCCACAGGGTGGGACCTTGGCAATAATCAGACCAACTCTTTCATTTTACATATGAGAAATCTGAGGTCTAGAGGCAGGGGTAAGGAAGTTCCTCAGGACTTCAGAGCAGAGCTAGGGCGGGCACCCGGGTCTTCTATCTCCAGTGGCTACCACACTGCATTGACCTCTTCAAGGTCATTGGACCCCGCCCCCGACCCTTTCAGCCCATTTGCCAGACCTAAGGATGCGTGAGGTCTTTGTCAGTGAGCAAAACTGATGTCCCATCCCTGCCCACAACCCTCCAAATGGCTTCTCAAAATTCTTAGAATAAAATCCCAACTCTTTACCATGTCTTGAAGGTCTTGCATGGGTGGGGCCCTGCCTGTCCCTCCCACTTCTGTCCCCCTTTCTGCCTCCACACTCCACCTACCCTCTCCTCTGTTCCTGAGTTGTACCAAACCTTGTTCCCACCTCAGGGCCTTTGCACATGCCATTCCCTCTGCCAGGAATGCTCTGTTCCCAGCTCCTCAATGAGGCTGCCCTTGACCATTGCCCATCCAAGTTCTTGGTCTCCTTCCATCCCAATGACCATCCCTCCCATCACCCTACTTTATTTCCTCCATAGCACTTACCTCCACCTGAAATTATTTTGCTCATTCATTTGCTTGTTTCTTCATCTATAAAGTAGGGGTGACAATGGCACCCAGAGCAGAGGGATTTTGTAGGGGTTAAATGAGTTACCAGACATGAAGCTCTTAGAAACACACCTGGAGTGTAATGAGCATAAGGCACTAGCTCTTGTGTTTGTTATCTGCCTATTGATTGTGTTTCCGCACCTGACTCCAAGCTGTTGAGGACATCGTGCCTTGGCTTCAACATGGCGCCACAAGCATTCAGGACAGTGCCTTCCGCAGAGACGGTGCTAAATAAGTATCTGGGGAATAAAGTCTATGAAGGTATTATAACTGATGGACTCAGACCTAAGGATGTGGAGGCGTATACTGTACATGTCAATATACATGTCAATATATACTATATATATGTATATTTTTTTATATGTATATACATATATATATATTCAATATATAATGTTGTTATGTGTCGCTGAGTCCACTTTAGACTCATAGCAACCCTGTGTGACACAGCAGAACTACCCCATACGGTTTTCTAGGCTGTAATCTTTATTGGCGCAGATCACCAGGTATCTGCTCCCATGGAGCTGCTGGGTGGGTTAGAACCACCAACCTTTTTGGTTAGCAGCCGAGTACTTAATTATTGTACCACCAAGGTGCCTTATTCAATATATACTTTATACATATTCAATATATACTTAATATATATACACATATGCATAATATATATGTTCAATATAAAGCATATATATTTATACATATATATATACACGCACATATTCTTCATGAGCCCTGGTGGCATAGTGGTTAAGAGCTTGGCTGCAAACCAAGAGATCAGCAGTTCAAACCCACTAGCTACTCCTTGGAAACCCTATGGGGCAGTTCTACTCTGTCCTATAGGGTCATTATGAGTTGGCACTGACTCGATGGCACCTAACAACAACAAATTAAAAAAAAAAAAACAAATACATATATATTTTTCAATACATTATATATATATATTCAATATGGAGCCCTAGTGGTGCAGTGGTTAAGAGCTCTGTTGCTAACCAAAAGGTTGGCAGTTCGAATCCACCAACCGCTCCTTGGAAACCCTACGGGGCAGTTCTACTCTGACCTACAGTGTCGCTATGAATCGGAATCGACTCAACAGCAACAGGTTTGATATACATATATATTTGGTATGTTCAATATATACTTTATATATAATACATATTCAAAATATACCTTATATATGTATAATATAGATATATACATACATTCAATAAAGCACGTAGAACTATAAAATTCTATAGCCTGACTGGTAATAAGTTTGGAGGGAATGAAACCCTCCCTGCAGCGTATTTTTGGCTTTGATGCCCTGAGCAGCCCCAAGTTCCCGCCACTCTGACCATCCTTCCCTTGTTGTCCAGGCCTTTCTTTTGTCCACCGCCTTTCCCATCTCTTCCCAGGAGCCTGGAGAAGGAGCCAGCACATAAGTGAAAGTGGTATTTTTATAGGCTGATAATAAGTATGCTTATCTAGAAGGCTCTGTCCCATCTCCCCGGGTGCCCCTAACTGGCCTTACGCCCAATGCCGCTCCACCAGGGCTGCGGGCACCCTGGAAAAGGTGGCTGGAGCCACTCTCCCCAGTCTTCCTGTCTCTGTTGATTTCCCTTTCCCGCCTTTCCCCTCTATGAGTGCTGCCCTAAAGGAAATCTTTGCCAGAAGGATCTGAGGGGTCAGGAGGGAGGTGAGAGGCATTCAGGGGAGGGATGATGGTGAGGGAGGGGTCTGGACTTCCCCAAGTGGGTTTGCTATGCCACAGTTTAATGATGTCAACTATATTAAATTCTATACTCTGGCAGCCTCTTAAATCCGTTTATGGCCCGTGGTAGGCCCTGAGCTGTAATAATAATAAACATAAAATAAAGGATTTATGCACCCAGGGTGTGGACCCGTCGCTGGCAGAAGAGAAGGAGCTGTTTCTAGCTGAGCCTGCTGGCTTGCCGCCCACCCCCGGACCTTCTGTTTTCCCTGGGTGGAGGCTCCCAGGGGGCAGGGAGGAGGAGAAGTGGGCTGCTCTTGGGAGGGAAGATTTAGGAAACTCGGAGAAAAGTCAACTCAACAGACACGTTTGCGGGCTTTTCTCACACCATTTTATCCAAGCCAAAGTCTTCCTACTTCTGTCTTTTGGAATCACGGAGAAGGATGTTCTCGGGTTATAGTCAACCTAGATCCAAAGCCGAATTGTGACAGGGAAATGAAGATAGAGCAAATAATGGGTGGGAGATGCCCAGAAAAAAGCTGGACGTGGTGGCTAAGCTCCCGGGTGTTGATTGAATCCAGCCCCTCCACTTCCTAGTTGTGGGAACCGAGCAGGTCTCTTCCCTTCTCTCAGACCCAGTTTCTCAATCTGTACAATGGGTCTTATAAGTATATTAGCCTCAGGTGTTGTTATAAGGAAAAATTAAATAAGATAATATACGTCCGGCATCTGGTGTTAGCCTAGAGGTGGGCTGGACGGATGGTACCGTTCTGAGAGTGTCAGTTCTCTCAGGGTAAGTAGAGAGAATGTTCACTGAAGGCCCAGCCTGTGGTGGGAGGAGGTGGCGGGGGAGGGAGGAGGGCAGGGACTGGACTCAGCAGCCATGTGTGTAACTGGGGCCCTGGAAAGTGTCGGGACTAAGTTATCAGTATCTAGAAGAAGAAGCTGGGCACCCTCTAACCTAGGATTCTGGAGGATGGCAGAAGGGGGCAAGTTGTGTTCATGGTCTTCCCTGAAGGGTTCAGGCGCCCTGACCCCAGTTCCTAGGGGGCCAAAGGACTGTTCTTTTATAACTTCATTATGGTAGGGCAGAGGCACTCATGGCAAAGTGGTTAAGCACTCAGCTGCCAACTGAAAGTTCAGCGGTTCGAACCCAGCATCTGGTCTATGGAAGAAAAGACCTGGTAATCTGCTTCAGTAAAGATTACAGCCTGCAAAACCCTATGGGACAGTTCTACTCAGTCCTATAGGGTCACTATGAGTTGGAATCGGCACATGACACCAACAGCATGGTAAGGCATGGGCTCTCTCTGTGATGCTTGCAGCCATTCATCCACATCTCTGCTCAGCACTTGTTGTTAGATGCCTTTGAGTCGATTCCGATTCATGGTGACCTGACGCACAACAGAATGAAATGTTGCCCAGTTCTGTGTCATCCTCACGATCACCGGCATGTTCCAGCCCACCCTTGCAGCTATTGTGCCAGTCCATCTCACTGAGGGTATCCCTTGCCCTCGCTGGCCCTCTACTTCACCCAACACCATGTCCTCTCCCAGCGATTGATCCCTCCTGATGACATGTCCAAAGCAATAGAGTTGGGCAATGTTCTATTGTGATGTATTAGGTTTTCATCGACTAATTTTTGGAAGCAGGTCACCAGTGGGAGGGAAGATCTAGGAAACTGAGAGAAAAGTCAGTTCATAAGGGGACAGCAACTGGTTTTTGTTTTTTAAGTTTCTGTTAGGAACCCATTGCTGTCGAGTCAATGCCGACTCATAGTGACCCTACAGGACAGAGTAGAACTGCTCCACAGGGTTTCCAAGGAGCAGCTAATAGATTCAAACTGCCGATCTTTTGGTTAGCAGCTGATCTCTTAACCACAGCACCATGAGGGCTCCAGAAACCTTTGGAAATGGATAGCGGTGAGGGTTGTACAACGTAATGAATGTAATTAATGTCACTGAATTGTATGTGTAAAAAATGATGAAATGGCAAATGTTTTGTTATATATTTTTACCACAATTAAAAAAATAATAGTATGTGTCAGGTACAATGCTTGGCACATAGTGAGCGCTCAATAAATATTGCTGATTTGCTCCCATTTTTCCATAATCCTTGCTTTAATCTCCATTTCGAAGGATAGATAAATACTTGACACACTATGGTATATGGCTTCGGGGCCGAGACTCATTGAGCCAGGTAAAGCACCCCAGAACTTCTGCTGCAGGTAAGGCAAGTCTCTGGGGAAAATGTTGGACATGTTTCTTTGGAAAGAAGAAATTTTCAGAAAAGACACCAGCTTCTTCCGTATTCCCAAGGACGCGTCTGTCATGTGGCAGTGAATAAAGCTGGTATGGATTGACTTGTGTGCCCCAAAAATGTGTGTCAACTTGGCTAGGCTGTGATTCCCAGTATTATGTGGTTGTCCGCCATTTTGTGATCTGAGGTGATTTTCCTATGTGTTGTAAATCCTACCTCTATGATGTTAACGAGGCAGGATTAGAGGCAGTTATGTTAATGAGGCAGGATTCAATCTACAGGATTAGGTTGTATTTTGAGTCAATTTCTTTTGAGATATAGAGAAGCAAGCAGAGAGGACAGGGACATCATTACCACCAAGCAAGAAGAACTAAGAGGGGAACCTTGTCCTTTGAATCCGTGGTTCCTGTGCTGAGAAGCTCCTAGGCCAGGAGATTGATTACAAGGACCTTCCCCCAGAACCGACAAGAGAGAAAGCATTCCCTGGGAGCTGGCACCCTGAATTCGGATTTCTTCTAGCCTCCTAAACTTTAGTGAAAGAATAAATTTCTGCTGGTTAAAGCCACCCACTTGTGGTATTTCAGCCCGTGCCTGATGCTGTGGAGTCAATTCCGACTCATAGCACTATGTAACTGAAACAGAAGCTGAATATGGTAAAAATGTCTTCAGTAGCTCAAAGACCAAAACAAGGGCATTGGTTCAAAGCCCTGAAGGTATGTCGGGCACTGTTTTACAAAAACGCACCTCTAGGGCTGTCCCAGCCCAACTTTCCTCCCCCACCCCTACTGCTTGTAAAGTAGCCATGCCTGGATTTATACGAAGAGACATTGGCTCATCTCCCTGGGAGATCCCATAATTTACCTGGAACAACTTCAAGGAAGATGCTGACACAGCCCATTACAGATCATGGGAACAACATCCTCTTCTCCCAGGAGTGTCAGTCTCCACTTACTTATACCCATTGCCTTTGAGTCGATTCTGGCTCATAGCGACTCCCTAGACTGCCGCATCTTTCTCCTTTGGTGCAGCTGGTGGGTTCGAACAGCCGACCTTTCTTTTTTTTTTTAATAATTTTTATTGTGCTTTAAGTGAAAGTTTACAAATCAAGTCAGTCTCTCACATAAAAACATTATATATCCCTTGCTCCAACTACATACTCCCGATTACTCTCCCCCTAATGAGACAGCCCGCTCTCTCCCTCCACTCTCTCCTTTTGTGTCCATTTCACCAGCTTCTAATCCCCTCCACCCTCTCATCTACCCTCCAGACAGGAGATGCCAACATAGTCTCAAGTGCCCACCAGATCCAAGAAGCTCACTCCTCACCAGCATCCCTCTCCAACCCATTGTCCAGTCCAATCCATGTCTGAAGAGTTGGCTTTGGGAATGGTTCCTGTCCTGGGCCAACAGAAGGTCTTGGGGCTATGACCACCGGGGTCCTTCCAGTCTCAGTCAGACCATTAAGTCTGGTCTTTTTATGAGAATTTGGGGTCTGCATCCCACTGCTCCCTGCTCCCTCAGGGGTTCTCTGCTGTGTTCCCTGTCAGGGCAGTCATCGGTTGTAGCTGGGCACCACCTAGTTCTTCTGGTCTCAGGATGATGTAGTCGCTGTTTCATGTGGCTCTTTCTGTCTCTTGGGCTCGTAATTACCTTGTTTCCTTGGTGTTCTTCATTCTCATTTGATCCAGGTGGGTTGAGATCAATTGATGCATCTTAAACAGCCGTTTGCTAGCATTTAAGACCCCAGACGCCACTCTTTAAAGTGGAATGCAGAATGTTTTCTTAATAGATTTTGTTATGCCAATTGACTTAGATGTCCCCTGAAATCATGGTCCCCAGACCCCTGCCCCTGCTACGCTGGCCTTCAAAGCATTCAGTTTATTCAGGAAACTTCTTTGCTTTTGGTTTAGTCCAATTGTGCTGACCTCCCCTGTATTGTGTGTTGTCTTTCCCATCACCTAAAGTAGTCCTTATCTACCATCTAATTAGTGAATACCCCTTTCCTACACTCCCTCCCTCCCTCCTCTCGTAACCACAGAAGAATGTTTTCCGCTCAGTTTAAACTATTTCTCGAGATCTTATAATAGTGGTCTTATACAATATTTGTCCTTTTGCAACTGACTAATTTCACTCAGCATAATGCCTTCCAGGTTCCTCCATGTTATGAAATGTTTCACAGATTCCTCACTGTTCTTTATCGATGCTAGTATTCCATTGTGTGAATATACCATAATTTATTTATCTATTCATCCTTTGATGGGTGAACCACCAACCTTTTGGTTAGCACCCAAGTGCTTAGCCACTATGCCACCAGGGCTTCTCGTTTACTTATATCAAAGCCTTATTTCCCCTCCACACCTCCGAGAAGGAAATCAAACTGTAGGGGGGTGCAGTATATCAGGAGACCCTGGGTGGGTTATTAAGCAGTAATGAGGAACGCATTGCCCAGAGCCGACTTGAAGTTCCCCTCCTGCTGGATTATGAAGGGAGTTCAAAGGATGGCCCTAACGCCAAGGTGGCTTGCTCAAAGGTTGGGAAATCTGAAATGGAGCCTTTCATCTCTGTGTCCACATTCCAGCTGAAAGTCATTACCATCTGCTGGGACCTGGGAGGCTGCAGGGTTGAGGTGGTGGTCACTCATAGCCACCACGGCTCTATTTCCACATCTCAGTAGCCCTGGGCAGAGTTGCCTGGAAGGAAGCATTCACAGGGCCACTCACGCATTCGGCGAGCATTTACTTAGAATCCAATATAGTCACACCTCCTGGTCCATGTTGGAAACCCTGGTGGCCCAGTGATTAAGTGCTGCGGCTAATAACCAAAAGGTCGGCAGTTTGAATCTACCAGGCGCTCCTTGGAAACTCTATGGGGCAGCTCTACTCTGTCCTACAGGGTCGCTATGAATCGCAATCGACCCGACGGCAATGGGTTTGGTTTTTTGGTTTTGGTCCTGGCTTGGGTACTATCTAACATCTCATTTCATTGGCATGGAGGAAAAAGAACAGTTAGGCTTTTAGCAGGCTCTGGTGATGAAGTGGCTAAAGCAAATGGCTGTTAACCAGAAGGTTGGTGGTTCGAAACCACTAGCAGCTCTATGGAAGAAAAGTGTAGTTGTCTTCTTCCGTAGAGATTTACAGCCTTGGAAAGCCTATGGGGTCACTATGAGTCAGAAACAACTCAACGACTGTGGGTATTTGTTTTAGTGTGATGTGGGTGAGGCATTGGCAGTTTGGTGGTAGAATTCACACCTTCCATGCGAGAGACCCGGGTTTAATTCCCCACCGAGGCACCTCATGTCTAGCCACTGCCTGTCTGTTAGTAGGCTCTGGGTGTTGCTATGATGCTGAACAGGTTTCAGCAGAGCTTCCAGACCTACATGGACTAGGAAGAAAGGGCTGGTAATCTACTTCCAAAATCAACAAATGAAAACCCTATGGATCACAACGGTCTGATCCGCAACTGACCATAGGGATGGTGCAGCACCAGGCAGTGTTTTGTGTTGTGCATGGGGTCTCCATGAGTCGGGGACCTCGTGGAGGGCATTATCGTATAATGGCTCAGAGCATAAACATGCAGACTTTGGTGACCATGGGTAAGTTACTAAACCTCTCTGAGCCTCAGTTTCCTCATCTGTAAAATGGACACAACAGCACCTACCTTCTAGCATAGCCGAGAGGGTTGAATAAGATGGTGCATGTATGACACTTAGCACACCACTGGTCACCAGATACGGTTGTGTTACTGTTCTTTTTCTATCTGGTCCGTGGGCAGAACTGCTTCCCTTGACCCGAGGAAAGACGTTTAGGACTTTTAAGGGGGGAAAACACCAATCCTAGAGATGTTGTTTCCTAGCTTCGGCGACTTTCTCTGAAAAGGTGAGACTGTGAACACCCACCATGCAGGGCCATTGCAAAGGTCAGCAGTGAGGCTTGGGGAATGACTGGTAGGGGGGAAAAGCACAATACCTGGAAATCGAGTACAAACGCACTCATAAGTGGCAGATCTGATTGAGGAGCCCATGGGACTGAATTTACCAAGCCTTAGTTCACTACTATTCCCTTCAACGCCCTGCTTTTAGCTCAAATATGGGCACTTAGTGAACGCCCCTCTGGTCTACGTCTGAGAGCTTCTTCTCCACTCCCTTTCTCTTGACCGACTGAACATTTAACAGAGCCAGATCTGAGACATACCTGGAATTAACATGCTTTGTTGCTGTTGTTGTTAACTGCCATCGAGTTGGCCCCCGGCTCATGGCGACTCCATGCACAACGGAACGAAACGCTGCCCCGTCCTGCACCATACCCATAATCAGCTATAGGGTGAGCATTGTGATCCACAGGGTTTTCACTGGCTGACTTTCAGAAGTAGATCACCAGGCCCTTCTTCTTAGTCCACAGTAGTCTGAAAGCTCTGCTGAAACTTGTTCAGCATCATAGCAACACACAGGCCTCTACTGACAGATGGGTGGTGGTTTAGTATGAGGTACCTGGGCAGGGAATTGAACCCAGGTCTCTCATACAGGAGGTGAGAATTCTGCCACTGAACTGTCAGCGCCCCCATCTTATTCCAAAATCAATCCCCAGGGCTACCAAAGCAGGTGCTTGCAACTTAAATACATATTGGCTGAGTGCCTACTAGGGTTCTGGAACTATTCTTGGTGCTGAAGTTATATTAGTGACCAAAACAAACAGAAATCCCTGCCCTCATGAAGCTCATATTCTAATGGAGAGGTGATCAACCATGAATGAAGAAATAGAGGCTTGCACAACTCAATGTCAACTGCATCATTCCCAGCTTTTTGTGCAGATCTTTATATGCAAAGTCAAGTGTGGAATCTACTCATGTAGAGAGACAGATAGAAATAAATAGCTTGAGGTAAAGAAACGATTTGAGAGCTGGCAATGTACCAGCAACAACACCCTGTGAAAAAGATACTGTTATTATCCCTGTTTACAGATGAGAACACTTGAGGCTCAGAGAATACAAATGGCTTGATGTAATAAAGAATCACTTCAGGAATAGGGGGAGGAAACGGAATGTGTGGCTCATCGCCTCCATGAGCAGCCACCTCCTTTGCCAGGAGACCAGAACTAGATGGTGCCTCGCTACCATTACTGGACATTTTGATCAAAGATTCTATAGACGAATCCTGATCAAAAGTGGGAAAATGCAGAACAGAATTTCAAATTCTCATGGACTCCACATTTTCTGGTGTCATGGAGGCTGGATGAATCCCTGAAACTACTGCCCTGAGATAATTTTTAAACCTTAAACCAAAAATATTCTCTGAAGTCTTCTTAAAGCCAAACAATACCTTAACTAGTGAAGAATGTCTGCCTCGAGCATTGTGCTCTTTTAAGAACAGTCTATAATGGATCA
This sequence comes from Elephas maximus indicus, assembly GCF_024166365.1. Classification (NCBI taxonomy): domain Eukaryota; kingdom Metazoa; phylum Chordata; class Mammalia; order Proboscidea; family Elephantidae; genus Elephas; species Elephas maximus. Next base: position 12,321,437 of record NC_064840.1, read on the forward strand.
AAGTGACAACAGCAACTTGAAAGATTAGATAGAAAACTTAGGCTCAGTGAGTTTATGTTAATGAGGGAGGAACAACTCAGAAAACGGAGGTGAGAATGGCTGCACGATTCAAAGAATGTAATCAATGTCACTGAATTGCACATGTAGATACGGTTGAGTTGGTATATATTCATCTATGTATATTCTCAACAACAAAATAAATCTTTTTTTTTTTTTTTTAATTCAGAATCACTTCAAAACTCCAGCACAATTGGTGGGAGTAAATGCAGCCTGGGAGTAAAACCTCAAATAGTGGAATGGATTAGAGGGTATGGAATAAAACCAGACACGATGGAGTATGGAGCCATGAAAATGGTTTGAAGTGCAAATGATTAAATGAAAGAAACCCGGGGTCTTTACGGTTTTACAGGAAGGCTGCCTTCCTGAACAAATCTTAAAAGAGCGACCCACATCTGTAGGCAGATTTATGGAAGTACATCTAGCTGAAGATAATCTAAAATAGCCTGTGGGTTTGAGGTAACTTGGAGCAGTTACATGGCATCTGAAATCCCACCAGCCCCAAAGACTTGACCACGGACCCTCAACCAAGTGAGAGCCAGTCAACACAGGACACTGAATGAGCTTTCTCCAAAGCCCCTTCCATGAGTTCATGGGAGCCAAAGTCTCAGAGTAATGCCATGTTAGCTGTCTACTAGGAAAACCTTTACCCGCCAAGGATTAAACACTGTGATGGTAAAAATGTGCACAGTAACATCAGACAAACTCAATAAAGAGACGTTTCCAAAAGAGCTATCTGTATTCCTCAAAAGTGTCAAGGTCAAGACAGACCAAAAAAACCCAAACAAGCCTGAGCTACTTCCAGATTAAAGGAGATGAGCCATGTGACTAGTACACGCAGTGCATGATCCTGGATTGGGTTCTGAACTGGTGGGGTGGAAGGGGTGGGAGGGCTATGAAGGAGATTATGGGGCAACTGATGGAAATGAAACGTGGACTGTGAATTTGATAATAGTATTGAATCAACATTAAATCTTTTGATTTTAATTACTGTGCTGTGGTCATATAAGAATACTCTTGTTCTTAGAAAATATGTGCTGTACTATTTAGAATCAAGAGGAACAATGTCTCCAACTTACTCTTGAATGGTTCATTAAAAATTTATATATATATATCATATTTAGTATATATGTATGCACCTATATGGAGACCTGGTGGAGCAGTGGTTAAGAGCTACAGCTGCTAACCGAAAGGTCAGCAGTTTGAATCTCGATGGCAATGGGTTTTTTTTTGTATGTACATATATAGTATATATAGAGTATATTCTCTGAGCCTCAAGTGTTCTCATTAATAAACAGAGGATAATAATAGTGCTTATTTCATACATTTTGTGTGTGCATATCTATATATATATAGAGAGAGAATGATACAGCAAATGTGGCAAAACAGAAATAATTGGAGAATCAAGGTTAAAAAAAAAGGTTAAAGGTATATGAAATTCTTTGTACTATTTTTGTGATTTTTCTGTAAGCTCAAATTGATTACAATATAATAGCTACAAAAATAATCGGGTCAGCTTTCTCATCCCACCCATCCTCTTCGTCAGGCTTAAAAAAATAAAAAGAATACACTAAAAGCATCGCTGGGAAGATAACAGACAAGTTATTATTGAAAAGTGGCCTGGCAGGGTACACGAGCAAAGTGTTATCAACACAGTTAAGAACGTGCATTCATCAACCCAAACGGGCTGAGAGTACCATGCGAAGAACGGGAGGAGCGATGGATTTCTTCTACTCTGCAACACGTGGGGTCACCGTGAGTCCAAATCGACTCCGTGGCAACTGGCTTGGCTTAGCTTGGCTGCTCGTCTTTTATTCTTTAAGGGCTGTGCGTGAAAGAAGCCACAGACAATTCATATTTCAGATGCCTCCCAGTTTCCTCCCCGGTAAAATGGAGACAACAGCGCTTCTCTTGTAGCTGTTGTGAGAGTTAGAGGCAGAAACCATGCAATATTCAATATGCCCGGGACAGTGTAGGTGCCTGACAATTTCAGCTATGCATATCATCATCATCATCCTCATTCTTGACTTAAAAGAGGAATGAATGCTGGGCAGGAGTGATTCTTAGATGACTGGTAAATGTGTTTTTGAATGAACGTACTGAATAGAGTCAGAGATGGTGTGTTACTGTGCCTACCACATAACCTGGAGTCTGCAGTGACAATTTCTGAGATGAAGATGGTATCTTAGACATGGACTGAGGCCCGAAATCCCCACTGAAACAAGGCCCCCAACAACAGAAGGGTGGCTGCATTCTCCATCGCGTACCTCTGAAGAATCTAAAGAAGAGAAAGAATGACTTACCATCTTAAAGAAGCCATCATTTGTCCTACCAACTTCTCTGAATAAGTGGGAGGATCAAATAAACTGACCACAATGGTTACCACAACGGTTACCACAACGGTTAAGTGTTCGGCTGCTAAACAAAAGGTCTGTGGTTTGAACCCACCAGCGGTTCCACGGAAGAAAGATGTGGCAGTCTGCAGTCTGCTTCCGTAGAGATTTGCAGCCTTGGAAACCCTGTGGGTGGCTGTGAGTCAGAATCGACTCCATGGCAGTGGGTTTGGTTTGGTTTAGGTATGCTATCTTTAGGTTTGTGACAGTGTAAGGTCTTGGTTTCCTCCATAAACTGATTTAGGTAGTAGAAAGATGGGGGGGGGGGCGGGGGAATTACACAGGGACAACTCCATCAAACCATTGTTTTACAAACAGTTGCTTGGTGGAAATCAATCAGTTGTTTTCAAAATAACTTGCCCGACCACATTTAGTGTCTTTCCCTTGTCGATCCACCACCACTGCCAAGCTATTCAAACCCCAAGTTGTGTTTAAAATTTCATCCATCCGTTATCAGCTAAATTCAGCTTCTTTTTATGTCAAAAATAGCTCCCTGGTAGCTTGAGTGAAGCCAACTGGCTTCTCTTCAAACTGGTTTGTCTGAGGCTGGGGCTGCAGGAAGTGCCCCGGTCCTGCTCGGAGCAGACTCCATTGATGTCAGCTGGAGTTGGGCCATTTTCATTTGTTAATAAAGTTCCAGAATCCTTGATGAAGAACTGATGAAAGGTGCTGGCTGCTGCTGGCTGCAGGCAAACAGTGCAACAGAGCCTCGGGGGAAGGGAGAAAATCAGAATTCAACTTAACCAGATCTTCAAACCTACTTTTTCAGCCAAGTCCTAACGGTATAATGGCTGGTTTCATTTCTCAAGGCTGATGATGTGGGACTAATGGGGGAGAGAGAGAGCCAGAGAGAAAGATAGATCGACCCAGAGAGTGCAAGACTGAAAAAGCAAGGTGAGCTATGAAAATAGGTGCTTAGAGTTAAGCATGCTATTTTTAGACTCATTCTGTACATTGTATATTTGCATAAATCAGCTAGAAGAATGGACATTACCCAAAGATGGAAAGGAGAGTTGTATCCCCATGTGGGCAAAAGGTGAGTGTGTTTTCAGTTGTATGTAGGGTAGTCGTATCATGTTAGACAGAAATATGGCTTTGTTGTTGTCTTTATTTGGAGAGTAAATGGGATTTAAGGAAATGTGTCTGGGTGCTAGGAGTCCCTGGGTGGGCAGACGGCTGATGTACTTGGCTGCTAACCGAAAGGTTGGAGATTTGAGTCTACCCAGAGGCACCCTGGAAAAAATGCCTGGCAATCTACTTCCAAAAAAAAAAAAAATCAGCCACTGAAAACCCTATGGAGTACAGTTGTACTGTGACACACATGGGGTCGCCCTGAATCAGGTTCGACTCTCCAGCAACTGGTTTGGTATGGGTGCTAAGTTGGCAAGGGATGGACTCTGGTGGCTTTTTAATGTATTTGTAAGAATTTGTGTATTACGGAAGTCATTGTTCCCAAATTCAGTCATTGTTGAACTCACTTCATGATTTTGGCATCATCTCTATTTTCCTTTTTATTCACTTTTCTAAACCTAGATACCCATTTTGGCCTCATTCTAAGCAACTATGAGTTTGGTGGGTTAACTATATATATATGTATATTTATAATATACATTAAAATAAACATATAAATATTAACATTTTTCTTTTAAAGTTCAGCTGGGTGTGCCTGAACTTATCTCGAGAATGACTAGAGTATAGGACATTTTAGGGTAATGACTGAGAGCCTAGGGTTTGGTGTCAGCCAGACCTGATTTAAATCTCAGCTCTGACATTTAGTAGCTGTGTAACTTTGTGCAGATTACTTAACCCCTTAGTGCCTCAGTTTATCCATCAGTAAAATGGGGACAATGATAGTGCCACTTATACACGGTTGTTGTGAGAATTAAATCAGGTAAAGTGTTTAGCATCGTGCCTACAACATGGTAAGTACTCATTCAGTAATTAAAAGCATAAAGCTCTAGTTTCTTCTTCTGGTGGTTGGCCAGACACACACACGGGCTCAGGCTGTATTTAGATCTAAGGCTTAATGATGACACAAACCACAAAAAAATAATAGTGGAGACTAGATGGAAGCAATTCCTCCTCATGGCCTTCTTGGCAAATTGACTGAAATGTTGTCATCCAGGAATATAGTTATCACACAGAAAGGGTGACTCATCCTTGATGATTCTAATCCATCATGATTTTTAGCTAAGGATTCTAGGATTCTGCAAAATGCAGTCATTGAGTTTCAACTAATAGAGACACAACTCGTACTGGCTTAAGCTAAAAATAAATAAAAGGCATGGGTTGCTGGTTCATGAAACTGGCAGATTTAAGAGTAGACTGGCTTCAGGCATATTTGGATCAAGGGACCTCAACAATGCTTCTTCATCTTTTGGCTCTGATTTCCTTTTTTAATGAGGCTGAAATGCACTAAAGAGTTTCTGACATATGGTCATGTCCAGACGCATGGTTCAAGATCAGTTAAATTTGCCCCTTTCCTCATTGTCAGATGATTCCAGATTGGCTACTGGGCCTGAGAAATTAGTGTTCATCTAAGAATCTGTTTTCAACTACTCTCTCTTGGCAAATAAGCCACTAGCCCCCCACCACCACCACCTCCCTACCACAGGTCCACCCACCCCTTTCTTCTAATCACCAACTAGATAGTTTATAAGGTTAATGAACTCCAAAAACATCCCTTAATTGGAGCATTGAGTTTCTGTTTTTGGCGATGGAGCATCTGGCAATAGATACAGGTGATGTTTGCACAACATGGTTAATGTAATTGAAGTCAGTAAACTGTACATGTGAAAAACATTCGATTGGCAAATGTTGTGTTTTACTGCAATAAAAAACATTCCTGATTACACACTAATAATTAGTCTCCATAGGCTTCACTCCCAACAAGCTATAAATGCAGTTGGCAAGGTAGGGTAAAAAAAAAAAAAAAAAAAATGTATGCAGTGTTATTTACTGTTGCTCACATAAGATGGTGTGGGATGGTGTCTTAGTCACCTAGTGCTGCTATAACAGACATACCACAAGTGGATGGCTTTAACAAACAGAAATTTATTCTCTCATAGTTTAGTAGGCTAAAAGTCCAAATTCAGAGTGCTAGCTCCAGAGGAAGGCTTTTTCTCCCTGTCAGCTCTGGGGGAAGGTCCTTGTCATCAATCTTCCCCTGGTCTAGGAGCTTCTCTGCGCAGGGACGCCGGGCCCAAAGGATGCACTGTGCTCCGGCACTGGTTTCTTGGTGGTATGAGATCCCTGTCTCTCTGCTCGCTTCTCTCTTTTATATCTCAAAAGAGGTTGATTTAAGACACCACCTAATCTTGTAGATTGAGCCCTGCCTCATTAACATAACTTTCTCTAATCCTGCCTCATTAACATCATAGAGGTAGGATTTACAACACACAGGAAAATCACATCAGATGACAAAATGGTGGACAATCACACAATACTGGGAATAATGGCCTAACCAAGTTGACACACATTTTGGGGGGACACAATTCAATCTGTAACAGGTGGTTTGATCACTATGGAGGCAGTGGTCAATGAAGGCTCATAAAGATGGGCGAGGTTGGGCTGGCCCTTGAAAGCTGAGAATAGGTGGAGAAAAGAGGAAAGGCTATTTCAAGCAAGGAGGAAAGGCTGGGAAAAATCAAATGACATTGTATTATAGTAATGTGTAATAATGTGTTTTTATGTCCATCTCCTTATTAGATCCTAGGGATACCATTAAGAATAGGGGCTGGGCCTTATTCATCTTTGTACACCTATTGCCTAGCATAGTGCCTGGCACACCGTGGTCCTATAGTACTAACATAGCAATAGTAGGATGAAGGTCCAACTAATAGAAACACAATTCTACTGGCTTGAGCAAAAATAAAATAAAATAAAAGGTGGGAATTGTTGGTTCATGAATCTAGGAAGTCTACAGGTAGGTCAGCTTCAGGCATATTTGGGTCAAGGGAGCTCAACACTGCCTCTTCATCTTTTGGCTTTGCTTTCCTCTTTGTTGAATTCTTCATCAGATAGGATCTTTCCCACATGGTAGACACTGGCTGCTTCAGGCTTATGTCCTACCAGCTCAGCCACCCAAGCAGGAAAGGGAGATTTTATTCTCTATTATTACCAGCAAAAGTTTTGTGATGGAAACTCGATGGACTTATTTGAATCACATGACCATCCTAGAACTAACCATAGTGGTCATGGCACTGGAACATGCTGCTTGATCAGGTGTTGGCACCTGTGCCCATCTCTGAGCAGGAGTTTGGGGTCAACTCTACCCGAACCGCTGAGAGTGGGGGAGGGGTCAGCTCCCCAAAGGGAAATTGAAGCATAAGAGGAGTCCCTGGGTGGTGCAAATGATTGAAGTGCTCAACTGCCAACCAAAAGTTTGGAGGTTCAAGTCCACCAGAAGTACCTTGGAAGGAAAGGCCTGGCAATCTACTTCTGAAAACTCAGCTGTTGAAAACCCTGTGGAGCACAGATCTCTGACACAAGTGGGGTTACCAAGAGTCAGAATCAACTCAGTGACAACTGATGCCACCTAGTAGCATAAAAGGAATGAATGCTGGGCAGAAGTGATTCTTGGATGATTGGTAAATATGTTTTTGAATGAATATACTGAACAGAGTCAGAGATGTTGTGTTTCTGGGTCATCGAGGGACCCAGAGAGATAAGAAATGGAAGAACATGAGGGTTTGTCATGGGAGAGCATTTTGATAGGACCTAGAGCGTTGCCATGTGCCTTCCAGTCGATTCCAACTCATAGCGACCCTATAGGACAGAGTGTAATTGCCACATAGGGTTTCCCAGGCTGCGATCTTGACGGAAGCGGATCACCAGCTCTTTTCTCCCTTGGAGCCACTAGTGGGTTCAAACCACAGACCTTTTGTTTGGCAGCTGAGCACTTAACCGTTGTGGTAACCATTGTGGTCAGTTTATTTGATCCTCCCACTTATTCAGAGAAGTTGGTAGGACAAATGATGGCTTCTTTAAGATGGTAAGTCATTCTTTCTCTTCTTTAGATTCTTCAGAGGTATGCGATGGAGAATGCAGCCACCCTTAACCTACCAATATGATGTATATTAATAATATAACAGGTGTTAAAAAGAAATCCCTTCTGTGGACATACTACATTTTGTTCATTCATCTGTTATGGACATTTAGGTTGTTTTCACCTTTTGGCTACTATGAACAGGGCTGTGACGAACACTGGTGTACACACGTCTGTGTGTGTTCCGACTTTCAAGTCTTTGGGGTGCATACCTAGACGTGGAATTGCTGGATTGCATGGTAATTCTATGCTTAACTTTTTGAGGAACCGCCAGGCTCTTTTCCAAGTCCTGATCCATGCTACAACTCGGATGAGCCTTGAAAACATCATTCTGAGTGAAATAAGTCAGTCATAAGAGGACAAGTATTTTGAGTCCACTTATAGGAAATATCTAGAATAGGGAAGCATATACAGCTCTAAGTTCATCAGTGGTTACCAGGGGGTGGGCAGGAAGGAGGGGAAAGGGGGACTTATTGCTTAGGGGACACTGAGCTTCTGTGTCCCCTTTAAAAGTGGATCACGGTGATGGCTGCACAACATAATGACCACAATTAATGTCACTGAATTGTACACGTGTAGAAGGTTGAAATGGCAAATGTTTTATGACATATGTATTTACCATAATGGAAACTCCGGTGGCACAGTGGTTAAGAGCTACAGCTGCCAACCAAAAGGTTGGCAGTTTGAATCCACCAGGCACTTCTTGGAAACCCTATACGACAGTTCTACTCTGTACTATAGGGTCGCTATGAGTTGGAATCAACTGGACGGCAATAGGTTTGGGGTTTTATTTACAGCAATAATAATAATAAAACCTTTAACATACTTCATCTCCTAAGAAGACATAATTTTAATTAAATTTTCCTGAAATGTTTTGTGTAGGTATCCAACAGAAAAATGTCTTTTGGATGCTCAGCCAAAAGTAAGGTACAAAAAATAATATATTTAAATATAAAAACCAAACCCGTTGCCATCAAGTTGATTCCGACTCATGGTGATCCTATAGGACAGAATAGAACTGGCCCCATAGGGTTTTCAAGGAGCAGTTGGTGGATTTGAACTGCTAACCTTTTGGTTAGTAGCTGAGCCCCTTAACCACTGCTCCACCGGAGCTCCATATTGAAATATACTTCAGCATTTTTATTTTCAATAATTCAAAAAGTATTCATCTAAGAACCATCTACATGAGACTGCAATGACCACAATAACTCTAAAGCACAGATGAGAACTTGGAGGGGCAGAAAGTAGCCACTAACAGTGGTGAAACAATAGGGGCAGAGAGAGTGAGAATGGTGACACAACGTGAAGAATGTAATCATTGTCAGTGAACTCTGCGTGTAAAAACTGTTCAAAAGATGTATGTTTTGTTGTGTGTAAGTTCACCAAAAATTAAAAAAGAAGACACTCTTTGAGAAGTCCTATCCTTCCAGGAAACCCTAGTGGTGTAGTTGTTAAGAGCTATGGCTGCTAACCAAAAGGTCGGCAGTTCAAACCCACCAGGTGCTCCTTGGAAACTTTATGGGGCAGTTCTACTCTGTCCTATAGGGTCACTATGAGTTGGAATCAACTCGATGGCAGTGGGGTTCTGGTTACCTTAATGTTCACCAAATCTAAAATCAATAAAGAGTTGAATACCTTGCATATCACATTTTCAAGTCTAAACAAAGATCGATATGAAATACTAATTTGATGGGAGAAAAAGTATTCATCTAGTCATCTCCTCTGCCTACCCCCTGCAGTCTATGTTGCTTCATAGTAGCCTCATCTTTCAAGAGAAGAAAGGGAAGACAGCTGGAGACCTAGACGCCCCGAATGATCTACCTAGGGCCACATAGAAGTCAACGGTTGGCCCAGAATGGTCCAGCTCTGTGTTTTAAGTTTCTGCCTCATTTTGCCCCCTCGGGGTTGTTTGGTGTGGTTCCATATTTAAAAATATATTTTTAAAAATGAACCATCGAGCTACAAAAAGACGTGGAAGAAGCTTAAAGGCATACTGCTAAGTGACAGAAGTTGGTCTGAAAAAGCTACGTATTGTCTGGTTCCAACTATAGGATGTTCTGGAAAAGGCCAACCTGTAGAGAGTAAAGATCAGTTGTTGCCAGAGGGCAGGGATGGCCAGGTGGAGCACAGGGCATCTTTAGGGCAGTGAAACTATTCTGCATGATATTGTCATGGCAGACACATGACATTACGCGTTTGTCAAAACCCATAGGACTGTACAACGCAAAGTGTGAACCCTAATGGAAAGTATGGACTTCAGTTAATAACAACATCTCAATATTGGCTCATCGATTATAAGAAATGTTCCGCATCAATGCGAGGTGTTAATAAGGGGACAAACTATGTGTGTGGGGAGGGGAGAGGGGATGTATATGAGAACTCTGCACTTTCTTCACAATTTTCCCATAAACCCAAAACTGCGCTGAAAAAATAAAGTGTATTCAAGTGTAGAAAAAAAAAGTGTTAATTAAAAAAAAAACTAACATTCTTCTTGCTAATTTTCAAGCCTATAAAATGAGACAACTAAGAATTGTTCAGTTCAATCTTAAAGATCATTTTTTATTTGGGGAATGTTTATCATTGATTAGGGTCTGGCCAACATCACCACAGTAATAATGCAGTAATAACTTTCCTATCACTAAATATAACAGCTAGCCGTTATTCAGTGCCTACCAAGGGCAGCCCTTTAATCTCCTCCTTAACCTTTATGAGCTAGCGCTTATTTCCCCATTTTACAAATGGAAAAACTGAGGCTCAGCAAGGTGAAGGCTGCTCAAGATCACATGTGCAAACTTGACTTTGAAAAGATTTCATAAAGTCAGCTGGGTGCATACCCTCAGTCCCGGCAATTCTACCTTTGGGTCCACTCGAGAGGAACTCTTGCACAGAGAATAAAGGCTGGCACATGGGAAGAAGCAGGTGCAAGGATGTTGAAGGTATCACTGTTTGTACGGAGAAAATCAGTGTCCATCCACAGAGAAATTAACCTTGGGCTAATTACTTAACGCTGTGTGCTTCAGTGTTCTTATCTGGATAATGAGGGTAACAAAAGCAGCTGTCTCATAGGTCTGAGGATTACAGAAAACGTTTTGAGCAGTATTTGGCACATTGAAAGTGCTATGAATGTATTAGCTGCTATTTTTATTATATAACCACTCTGATGTAGCAATCAAAACTATTTAAATAATATATTTTCAAGTATATATTATACCTATTTACCAATACAAATTAAACTCAGACTGTTGAGTGAGACAAACCAATTATAGAACTGCACATGTAGCATGAGATTTGTGCAAATTAAAAAATACAAACCCCAAATTTTCTATTCAAAAATTAGAAAAGTATAAGAGTGTGAACTGCAGCTATTTACCAAAATTAAGATGTGGAGTGAAGAGAAAAATATAGGGGGATGAGGCCAGAAAAGGGAAAAAGCATTTCAATTTTATAATATTTTACTTCTGTTATACAAAAAAAGAGATTTGAGGCAAAAATGACCCCATATTAATATATGAGTTGGAATCAACTCGATGGCAACAGGTTTGTTTGGTTCGGGTTTATTCTGGGTGAAGGCACACAGGTATTTGACATATGAATCTATGTGTTTTTCTTTATTTGAAAACTTTTTTTACATGTCTAAAGAAAAATCCCACGAAGTTTATGTTTCTGCTGCTGTGAGGAGCTCGCACTCAGGATATTTGTGATCTTACTATCCTCCTATATTTTGGCTTCTTTCCTGGCAGGGCGGAAGGGTAGATTTTATTTGCTAACGACCAAAAAGGAAAAGCTTCGTTTCCCATCCGACTGTGATGGTAAACAGTGAGCTCTGCAAAGCACCATGAAGTCATTTTCAAAACACATCTCTAGGGAAGAGCCCAGAATTCATTGTTGTCACTGTAAGGTACAGAGACCTTCACCCACACCCTAGGGTGCAGATCCCAAGTGGCCAAAAGCACTCCATTCCCAACCAGACCATACACCCTTTCCAAAGAACGCAGGGGAAAAGCAGTCTTCCAATGGTCACACCATACTTTATGCAAAGTTAGCATCCAGTTGAAGTAAACACTGCTCAAACACACTTACAAAGGGGGATGCGTGCTTATCAGAAGAATTCATTTTAAAAAATCAATAGATAGATTATAGCTTGCACAGCAGCCTTAAATTTGTAAATGCCAGCATGCTTTTTTTCTTATGTGACTACAACCATTTTCAAGCTTAAGGCAAATTTTCTTCCTTATTGAGGTCTACCCACACAGTGGCCAGGCTCTAGGTTCAGACGTTTTCCTCAGCTGCTCATGTATCTCACACACACACACATACACGTGGACACACACATGTGTATACACACACACGGTCATAACAGAAACATCAGTTCTATTTTATGCACCACTGCTCCCATCTCTCTTTTTGGAAGATGCCAGGGTTAAAGAATTTTAGCATCTTTTCCCTTTTCGGAAAGTTGTGAGCTCTAAGACACTCCCTCTGATGGTGAAAAGCTAATGCCTCAGCTATTTTTCTAGCAAGAATCTGAGCCACTAACCTACACTGTATCAGAAAGGAACCTGGTGAGGGAGAATGGGGCAGCAACACATAGGAAATATAGTGGCATAGTGGTTAAGAGTCTGGCTGCTAACCAAAAGGTCAGCAGTTCAAATCCACCAGCCGCTCCTTGGAAACCCTATGGGGCATTCTACTCTGTCATATAGAGTTGCTATGAGTCAGAACTGACTCGACGGCACCTAACAACATCATCAACAACAACAACCACCACCAACATTTTTTTACAGTAATCATGGTTAAAGAGCCCCTGGGTTGTACAAACAGTTAAGCTCTCAACTACTAGCCAAAAGGCTGGCGATGCGAACCCACCCAGAGGCACCTTAGAAGACAGGCCTGGTAATCTGTTTCCAAAAGGTCACAGCCTTGAAAACCCTATGGAGCAGTTCTACTCTGCACACATGGGGTTGCTATGAGTCGGAACTGGCTCGACAACAACAATCATGGCTAATATTAATTGAGTGTTTTCTTTATGCCAGGCACAATCCAAGATGCCTTGCATGTTTTATCACATTTAATGCTCATAGGAAACTTTTGAGGCAGGTCCTAGTATCAACCCCATTGTACAGATGAGAAAACCAGGAACAAGTAGTTGAGGAACTTGCCCGAAGTTACACGGCTAAAATGCCATGGGCCAGTATGTGGGTTCTGGCACCTGGGTTCTTACACATTAGGCCAGGGCTACATATTGAATCTAAAAGGTTACAACTCAAAAAAGAAGGAATTAATCATGGATAGATTATATTCAGAAAATGTACAAGAAGAGGGCCACCACTGGAGTTGCCTCAGAAGAAGGAAGCCGAAGGACCAGAGAATGGGGTGTCCTGGGTTCAACTGTGTCCCCCCAAAATATAAGTTCAAGTTCTAACCCTATAATCTCAGAATGTAACCTTACTCAGAATAAGGGTCTTTGCAGATGTAATTAAGGTAAGAATCTCAAGATGAAATCACCCCAGATTAGGGTAGGCCCTAAAGCCGATGACTAGTGTCCTCAGCCAGAAGAGAAGAAAGACGCAGAGAAGACAGGCATGTGAAAACAAAGGCAGAGATTGGAGTGATGCTGCCGCCAGCCAGGAAATGTCTGGGGCTACCAGAGGCTGGAAAAAGCAAGGAAGAATCTTCGCCTAGAACCTTCAGAGGGAGTGTGGCCCTGCCAACACCTTCGTTTCAGACTTCCGGCCTTCAGAAGTCTGAGAGAATAAATTTCTATTGTTTGAAGTCTTCAAGTTAGCGGTAATTCCTTACAGCAGCCCTGGGGAACGAATACAAGGGGTGACAAAGACTTATTTTCACTGTGTAACTTTTTAATAGAGTTTCAATTTAATGTTTTTACAATATAGAAAAATATATGAAACTACCCATACTGGGCATTGTGGATGTTCAGTGTCTTGGACGTCCTGGATGCTTAAAAGCTATTTGCTGACTTGGCCATGGGTTAGTTTCATCTATCCGCCACCCCACCCGCAAAAAAAAAATATGATTCCTGGCATCTTCCTGGGTGTTGTTTGGGTAGCAAAGGAATGCATTTGAAGTTTGAAGGAGTCACAGGCAGAAGCCCAGTCCTCAGATAAGAGGAAATTTAGTAAGGTCCTCAGCTCCTGTGTTTAAGGGCTCCCTGCAGGAATCTTGGCCCCACCATCCAGATCCTAACCGGATTTTTTCCAAAGCCAAATTCTCACACCCCAATACCTTTCAGGGCTTAATACTGACTCCAGGAATGAGGGAATGAAGGGAGACCTGCTAGGATTTATGGGAAGTGCTGTAGGACCTGCAAAGAGGGAGCAGGACTGAGGACCAAATTGCTCTCGAAGCGCTTAGTTCACGGGTGGGTTTCCTATGAGATCTGGGACACCTGCGTCACCTAATTTCCGTCTCAATCGTCAAGTCCATTCTTCAATGCCATCTGCTACCATGCATCTGGCAAGTGGTCTTTGGGTTTATGTTAGAACCAGTTGACCAGTCTCGTGTTGAACTTAGCTGGTCTCTTCCAAGCATTTTGTATTCCACTGGGAGTGGTGCCGTGAAAATTAAGGGATGGGAGAGGAGCTGGAGAAGTTGGGAAAAGGAAGGAGGAGAAGGGGAGGAGGAAGGGGAAGTAGGGGGCAGTTAGATTGTGACGATTTGATTTAGGAATCAGAGCATCTGGGTTTTGAAAGCTATCTTACTAGATATGTGAGCTTGGGCAGGAGATTTTGCCTCTCAGAGCCTTGGTTTGCAGATCTGCGAAATGGGGCTAAAAGTGCCTGTCTTACAGGGCTGATGTGAGGGTGAAATGAGGTGTTTTTAAAGTGGTTGGCCAACCTCTGTATAGGGTACGACTTCATCAGATGGTGACTATTATTTCAAAAGGGAGAGGAGACGGCAAGAAGGTAAGAAGAGGGCAGGAAGGGGAACAGGACCCTGAGGACAGACACTGTTGTCCATTATTTCTTCAATGTCTTTTAAAATTATTTTTGGCATAGATAAGACATGTGACAGGAAAAACCTGAAAAAGGACAAAACGGTATATGGTGAAAAGAAAATTTCCTCCCCTCAGCCGTTTGGTTAGCCTTTCAGGAGATGACCACAGTAACAGTATCTTGTATACCCTTCTGGAGAGTCTATACAGTAAAACCTGTGAAAGGCAGGAACCTGTCAGAGAAGGAAAATGCAAATTTTTCCACTCATCAAGAGTGACAGAAAAGTGTAAGACCGCATCCTGTCAAAGGCAGAAAACTTGTGAGACCGGGAAAAACAAGGCAGTCCCGTTGAGTTCCAGCTCTCAAAGGTTTCACTGCACATGAATATAAACATACACACATACCTATATACACGCACATATGCACACACACTTATTTCCTCTGGCAAAGAGTAGCACGCTATACACAGCATTTTGCCCCCTTGCTTTTAATTTTATTGTTTTTTACTTATATCCTTTCCTGTCTGTACATACAGGAAGCCCTCAATCTGTTCCATGGCTGCTTTTACCACAGTTTAACCAGATCCCCCAAAGATCCATCAGGTTGTTTTTAAACTGATGGATTGTTTTTGCTACTACAGCAATGTTGCTTTGGATGTCCTTAGACGTATGTCACTTTGCATTCATATGATTATGTCTGTGGGAGCAAGATCTAGGAGGAAAATTGCTGGGTCAAAGGGTTGTGTTTTTATAATTTTGATGGCTATTACCAAATTGCTCCTCAGCGTGGTGTTAACCATCTATCTTCCCACCAAATGGTTAATGTTTGGTTGCTAACTGAAAGGTCGGAGTTTTCAGTCCACCCAGAGGTGCACCCAAAGAAAGGCCTGGTCATCTACTTCTAAAAAAAATCAGCCACTGAAAACCCTACAGAGCACAGTTCTACTCTGGCACAGATGGGGTCTCCATGAGTCTGAATCAACTGGATGGCAGCTGGTGTTCCCACATGCTAACCACCTCGGATGTTAATTAAATACTTTCATCCTTTTTTTTTTTTTTTTTTCCTCCTTACCAATCTTCTTGCTGGCTTCTCAGCTTCTAGCAGGCTGGGCAATCAAAGGCTAGAGAACAGAACTCTGCAGCTAGCTGCCTGGGTCACTGCGGAAAGCCAGACTTAACGAGCATGTGCTCAGGCAAATGAGCTGTGAGTCAGCTACCAAGATTTCTCCCCTGAAGTCACCCCCTTGATCTGCGCACAGGAGAGCCTGTTTCTCTCCATCTCTAGAGGCACACCCCCCCCCACCTCCCCCTCAGGGAGCCTCTCCCCTGCACGAGCCTACGATCGCCTGGTGTTACCGCAGGCTCTGGGATGTCAACATTTTCTCCTCTCTGGTCTGAACTGCAGACGGAGCTGAAGGTCTGGGAGGAAATGACCTCTGATGAATAAGGGGCTTTAGGAAGGTGGGTGGGGGTGGAGGCTGCCCGTGGGGGCAGGGTGGTCAGATGTTAATATTCTCATCACTTAGGAAAAGGGGCAAGAGTGTAGAATTCCATCACTCTTTATCGAACCAAAGAAGCCAAACGGTTGGAAGATGAATGTTGGTGGCTCTGACCAGCATATTATGGAACATGCGGCTTTTCATTTGGGTGTATTTATGGGGTTTATATTTACCTATTAAATATAACAATGGATGAACAGCTGTTGAGGAGGGGGAGACCAGGGCTCACACGGGGGAAAAGAAAATACAAATCTGTTGTACAGGAAGGGAGGTAGGTGGTGTCAGAAGGATTGGAATCTTGGGTGGTTTGTTTGTCTTCTTGAAATTCTTGCTAACGCTTGGCAAGATTTTCTCCTGGGCTCCCAGAACAGACAAAGATGGAAATCAAATGCACAGATGGTGGTATGCACACGCAAATGGTAAAGTCCGGGGGCACCCTTGATAACTGGATATTTCGCCCCTTCCAATTGGGCAGTCCGGCTGGCCATGAAATGTGGACTACTTATTAATCTCCCAGCCCCCTTCCCGCTCCAGGACGCCCAGACGCATAGAGGCTAGTGCTTAGCAAATGCAGGACTTCTTGACATGGCCATCAAAGTGTTCTCCTCCTTTCTGATTCTCCCCAGGCCAGTGTGACCTCCTTGTAGTTGGATTTGCCATAATTGAGAAAGCTTAAGTTCAACCACAGCCCGTTTGGGGCCTAAAAAGTGGAGAACTAATAGTAGAAAAGGGGGGGGGGGGAGAAAGAAAGAAAACCTTGCCATCAAGTAGATTCCAGCTCATAAAAAAGGAGAGCAAAAGTAAAGGAAGAGGAGGGATGGAGGCTGGCAGGGAGGAGAGGAAAGAGGGGTGAAAGAAAGAAAAAAATGAAAGAGAAACATATGGAAGAAAGAAGACAGCAAGAGAGACCCCCCAAAAAGCTAAACGATGAGAAAGGGTAACAAGCAAGAGAAGTTTCTGAACTGCAGTGTTTCTAAAATTCTTTCCAACCAACGTTCTGTATTCCGACTTTGCAGGAGCGCATATACCTAACCTCTCAAACAAGCTTTTGCTCTTAGCTAGACATACGAAGGAATCTTCCATTAAATCCAGTTAGCGATCCGGAGTTTAAAAGGCCGCCTAAACTGGGGCTGGAGAAAGGAAGGCAGCTACCCTGGCTCCCGCGGTCCTGGCTACCAGATCGTTGGGCCTTGAAGCGCCCGAGGCCAAAGCCTAGGCCGGCTTTTTTTCTCTTAGGCCGGTGAGGCCGACTGGTTTGGGCCAGAGCCCTCGGCCCGAGTGGTGGCCCTCCTTTCCAGCTCCTCGGAGCCCTGGCTGGCCTGACCTAGGGAGAGAGAGCGCAAAAATGCAGGGGCGCCTCGGCCGCGCGCGGCACCCGGCTTCTAGCTCAGATTGGAAACCCACAACCAGCCTTGCCCGACATAGGCCTCTTTACAACACAAACGTATAATTTACACATTTTGATTCCGCCTGTAATTTCGCCCTCCAAGCTCGGATGCCATAAAACCCGTGGGGCCTGGCAAAGAGATCCCCCACCCCACCCCCAAGGCCCCAGTTCTCCCTAAAGTTCCCGGCACTGCTACAAATAATCGCGTGGAAGGCGGCCAAGAATAACTAGAAAATAAACCACAGCTCCCCCAGCCCTCTGAGCTCAGGACGGCGGTCCCTCCAGGCCCCACCTGGCTCCCCGGCTGAGAGTGCTGCCCGAACCCTGGAACCGTTCCTAGAGTTCTACTCAAAACACGATGACCGACTGGCCGATGTCTCCCCGCCTTCCCTACCGGGAAAACTGTCAGGTTTCCGGACCTGTATCAGAAACAAAAGAAAACAAAACGCAGCCTCCTTGTGGGTTTTTAAATCTCACCTAAGCGCAGGGATTTTGTACACAGGAATATGTACAAGGACATAGGAGACTTTACGCTCCTCCTAACATCCTTAGGTCTGTCCGCGTGGGTGTGCCAGGGGCTTTGCAGGAGAGCATGTAGCGGCGGTGTGCACTTAATTCACGTGTGTATATAACGAAGTGTATGCGCGCTAATGTCTGTGCAAAGATGATTTTTATGCGTCAATTATCATGGCTCGGAATGTGACAACAGCACATGCAAACAATTGTCGATGTGCGAATAATTCCCCTGTCATATGCCGATGATTTGGGGGATGCAAGTACCTCTCGGTGCATATAATTTTGTGGGCAAATCGTTCCGTGTGTGCAAGTGATTCGATGTGCGCTCTAATGATTCCACTGCTGCCATTGCGTGGGTGTGTTGATGCCTTTAGAGGACCCAAGAAAGGGCTCAAAGAAATCTTTCCCGTTTATTTGTCGGCGCGCGCATCTGCAGTACTGGCCAAAATTCCGGGACGCAGCCGTAAAAGCAAAACATCCCTTGCTTCCTACTGTGCCATCTCCCCGCAGACTCTGCTGCTCCAGAGGGTGGGAGGAGGGCGTAGATGTTTTCCGTACCCTTTTCGCCTCCCCAAGCTTCCAGCTCCGCACCGCGTCCGGCGCGTTCCTGCTAGCCGACTTCACTGCGTGGAGCTCAGCCGCGGATTCCCTCCGACGCTGATGGTTTCGTCAGCGCCCTGCTGGCTCCTAGCTGGCGCTAATGAGCAGGTCGTACCTTCCCAGAGTCTCCCAGCGCCCCCAGGAGCCTCCGTGAACCTTTCCCCGCCGGCCGGGCACCGCCGACCCTGCGCAGCGCCACCGGGAGAAAGCGAAAGTCCTTGCGTTTTGCCAAGCGCTCCCGCTCGCTAAGAAATTCCAATCAGCAACCGCTGAGAGAAAGCTGGGATACAAGCCCATGTGTCCCCACCACGGGCACTCCAATGGAGAAGCATGTCCTGGCTAAGGCAGTCCTTCCCAGAGCGCACACGTGTGCCCAGAATTATAATACAATATAACACATCGTAATATCGGATATTATACTGCGTTCACCTTCCGTTAGTATGTGTATATTGTGTTAGGCTGTGCTTATGTGTTTGTTACGACGTGCTGCGATATCGTATCTCTCAATTCCGCTACCATGTGCCACGCACCTCCTTGCTCATTTAATTCCCACAAAGAGCCTGTGAGGCAGGACTCTCCTCCTTTCTCCCACTGCGCACGTGAGGCCCAGAGAGGGGCAGGGCTTGGATTCGAACCTACAGCCTGAGAACTGGCATCTGGGTAAGAAGTAGACAACCACTCACACAGCTCAGGCAGGAAGACAGCCTACAGCACACACTGCTGTTTTTGCAATAGCCCAACAATGTAAAAGTATTTTATTACGTCCGCACTGCCGCCAGTCGGCAACCCTCAGGCTGTGAACTATGCGCGGGCAGCGCTCCAGACCTAAGGGGGAGACGGAACTGGGGCCCCCGCGTCTTGTTCTGGCCACCCGCTTTTCCCGCCCCCTTCACTAGCTTCTTCTAACAGCTCTATGCGGGAAGTACTGTTATCATCACATTCACAGGTGAGACGGAGGTTCAGAGAGGTTAAACTGCTTAGCCAACGTCACTCAGCAGGTAAGAAGGGAGGATCAGCCCAGGTATCTGGGCTCGGATTCTCAATTTCCATAACTCATTTCCCATCACTCTCCGAAGTGCCCTCGGTTTAAATGGAGTCGGAAGGTCAGTCCTGGGCCCCCAGTGGGAAACAGGTTCTAGTGACCGTATTCTGAAACTTTTGGGGGTTAGTAACGTCCCAGGGGATCCGAGGGAAGTTCTGAATCACCCGTCCACGGGGGAGGAGGCCCATAAACCCAGAACAGAGTTCCTGCAATCAGGGCCTAGCTGGAACCTGGTTGGAGACCCAAAGCCTTCCTCCCTGATAGAGACAGAGCCGAGGATGAATCCTGGATATACTGGAATTTTCCCCTGTCTTTCAGACCTGGTGCTGGTGGGGGGCGGGGCCGGGACGTGGACGGACACTCGGGACACAACCACCGGCCAAGTGTTTAATCCCCCGCTGCCCCAGTTCTCAAAGTCAGGGGTCACAGTGCCCTCGAAAACATTCCCAACCACTCAAGGACGATACCAAACCCCAATCCTCAAGGAAGACACACCACCGCCTCCTCTGCCGGAGTCTTTAGCTTTCTTGCCTCCAAGTGGAGCTCTACACTGGCGAAACTAAGAACAAGAGAAAGGAATCAAGACCCCGTCTGGCTGGATTATTCGGACTCTCCTCCCTGCCTCCCACCCCCAGCCCAGGCTTTCCTAATTGCATGGACGAATTACTCGGTTTTCTAGTGTGGAGCCAGCCAGGACACCGGAGAAACCCTCACCGCTGCAGGGCCCTTGAGGGAAGGAAAGGAGTAGAAATTGGGACCTCGGCGGCACACACACACACACACACACAAAACGGTATCCTCTCCGGGAAGGTTCTGAAGGGCGTTTCCGAGGCTGGAAGAGTCGACAGAATCGCCTCTAACCCTGGCCCGACTCCCCTGTCGCCCGGTTAGGCAGCAGCGCGGTTTGAGAGACGCTCGGTGGCTAAGTGCTGGGATGGAGTTGTTTTAAACAAACAAACAAATACTCCTCCCCCCTTCAAGAATAAAATGTGTCTATCTACATGTTCCACCAAAGAATGGAGATTAAAAACACAGAAACTTTTGGCCTACCTTTCCCTTTCCTATATACACTTAATTATCTGCATATTTTAGAAAGTTAAGAGTTCTAGTGTCTGGATGACCAGAAAGATTGCTTTTATTCTCTCTCTGTGTGTATGTGTGTGTATGCTGGAGACACCTGACTCAGTTTTTGAAGCTCATTCCCAGGCTGTGAAAACACCTTCGAAACTCCGTCGCTTCAAGCTCTGAGAAGAGAGGCCTCACCACCCTCATTGCCACACCCGAATCTCTCTTAATCCCTCCATCCCAACCTCTAGGCATTGGGAACTTTGGCAGAGGGAAGAAAAAAAAAAAAAAATCGAGAAGTATCCGGAAATTTCAAGAGAGAGTGTACCCTTTGGAGTCATAACTGGAGAATGGAAGGTTTATTCGTGTTAATGCAATCTGGACAACCGCCCCCGCCAAGAGCTGATTTCGACCGGCGGGCAAATCCTGGAAATTTTGGATAATTTAGTGTAACATCTGCTTAATTGGCAATTTCGCACGGATGATTCAAGACACACATAGTGGGGGGAGGAGGGTTGTAGCTAGGCGGCAGTTTCAAGCCACGGTAAAGAAGTTTCGTTTAGTTTAGCTTAGTTTTTCGTTTTGTTTCAAGTCCAAAGGCACGGTTTGGGCTGGAATTCCAGCCTCTGCCACACTCACGGGGCACGGCTAGACAGGGTCTGAAGGCTGCCTTTTCTTCGTCCTGTGGCCACTTTTCTCATCCAAGCCCCGGGAGGGTTCCGCGGGGCCGAAGTGGGGGCCACTTGGAGAGAGGCGAGGCTCGTTGGGCGCGCGCGCCGGCTGAATGTGCCCGCGCGAACCCAGAAAAGATGACGTAAGTGGCGCTGAAAAGCTCTGCTGGGCCGAAACGCGCCTAAATAAAGGGTCCGCCCGCAGCTAGGGCCGGGGGGGATTGCCTCACACTCCGGAATCGGGCCCAGACACGTTTAGAAATGTTTTGCTGGACGCCTGCCCCGCGAGGGCGACAGCGGCCGCCGGCGGTCTGGGCGAAGCCGAGTAGCTGGGCACAGGCTGGCGATGAGCAGCGCCACAAGCGTCCTCAGTGGGGGAGAATGTCTCCTTCCTTTGCCTGGTTTTTGTGCCCTCCACGTTTGCGTGCCCGCTGGAGCCAGGGCTCTGCGGCGCCCCAGCTGTGATCAGAGAAGCTTTAAGAAGCGTACAGGCAAGAGCTTGGCACGGAAGGAGCCACTGTTGGTTTCAACGTAGGTCTCTCCCGCTGTCGGTGGGCTCCACCCTGCAGAAGACCGCCTTGGTCACAGCTGGGTCCCCAGGTTCCAGAACATAGCCTAAAACTAATGGCATATGTGTAGAATCACTGATTGAATCCAGAAGTCTGGCTTCAACGCGAACTTCATCATTACTCCCTGTGTCCCTCCGCCTGTGTCCCCTCTGTAGGATAGCAGGACAGTCTTGTGGTCTCTGCCAGGCTGACAAACTAGTCATCTCAAGTGATAACCACAAAAACATCTGTGTCATTGAGCACCTACACTGTTCTACGAGCTTAGCATTCATTTCTCCCAACCACGAGGGGTGAAAAAAAGAAAAAAATTTTTTTTTCTTTTTTGATACCATTATATTCCCATTTCACTGATGGACAAACTGGAGCAAATAGGCTAACGCAGACAGCATAGCTCATGCCGGGTTTTCATCATCGTGTAAGTCCTGTATTTCGGGTTCTTGCGTCCCTCCAGGGCGGGGGTGGGTGCTGGCGCCATTTCGCCAGTCTCTATGACAATGAACATACAAATCTTCCCAGCAGCAGGGAGGGTTCAGCCTTTGCCTTCTCTTCTACCCTAGCCGTAAACTTGGGACCAAGCCCAGGCACTTGCGGAAAGCTGGAACTTAGACGTACAAGTTTGGGACCCAGAACTGCCTGGGCGTCTGTGCTTCCGCGCCCGTACTCTTCAGGCGAGAAGAAAAGGGTTTGTCTGCGACCCTGCCCAAGACGGAGCACAAAAGACTTAGAATTTTCCTCGCACCTAAGAGCCTATAGTGTCCGTAGTTAATGGATGGAGCCCATACATTAGGGTCCCAAGAAAGGTCACTCCAGAGGCGGATGTGTCCGACCTGAGACCATCTGCTCTGTGCCGCGCGCCCGACTCGCGTCTTTACGCACAGGCGCAATTGGGCTGGGCGCTTTAGCGCAAACCCGGATCCTGCCCGCAGGGTCTCCAGTTCCGCCCG
This sequence comes from Elephas maximus indicus, assembly GCF_024166365.1. Taxonomy (NCBI): domain Eukaryota; kingdom Metazoa; phylum Chordata; class Mammalia; order Proboscidea; family Elephantidae; genus Elephas; species Elephas maximus. The sequence continues at coordinate 12,344,179 of NC_064840.1, forward strand.
GCTTTGGCCACAGTACACTAGTCAACTTAATGAATGGAGAGAGAAAAGTAGGGGCGGGGAGGAAGGGGGCATCGTGAAGGGGGTGAAATACCTTGGAAATAATACCCCAAGAGAAGGAAATATGGACTACAGTTTATCAGCACCCCCGCCCCCATTGCCCGCATGTTTAAAACCCCTAAGTAATTTTAGATTGTGTCTTCAGTTAATATATCTCTCTCCCTTCCCCGCGGGCTGACAGAGAAGCGCCATTGCTGCAAAATGTCTGCAAAATAGGGCCTTTAAGAGTTTCCACATTGTTTAGCTACACAAATGTGTTTGTGGTTCCTGAGGCCCTCCCCCACCCCCACCCGCCTCCGAATCTCATTTCACTTTATGACTCCAATTGTTTGAGGATGCCCGCGCCACATAAATCCTGCTTCGAGATTAATCTCTGCTCGCTCGCGCGGGGCGCAATGATTTTTTTTAGTTCTTTAAAAGAGGACGCCGGGCGGAGATTTATTAACAAGGAAAAATAGTTTATTTTTATAGTCGACCTCGGAAAGGTGGGGGCGGGAGCGGGCCAGGGAAGGGGAGTAATTCAGATGGATAAACAATGAGGCTGAGAGGGCTGGGGGCGTTAAAGACCACTTTAGCTGTGCGTCGGCTGGCGACTTGAACTTTACTCTGTGGCTACCCTCAGCACGTCTGTGGGTGTGTAGAAGTGGGTCTGTGAGGACCAAGGCAATCGGGAGGGGCGGCAGAGTGGGTCTGCGGAGGGATTGTGCGCGTGTGCACGTGTGCATGCCACAGGACCACATACTCCGGGGACAAGACTCCTCTGAGATACAGTGCCGATACCAGTCTCCTCCCAGGGGCTGTGATCTTCGGGTCAAAGTGGAGGTTCCTGAAGGTCTGCAGACAGTCAAACTGATCAGCAAAATCGTATCCCTTGGTTGTTTTTCAGGAGAAAGTCCATAGCTTCCATCAGCTTCTCCGTGGATGCCTTGCCATCCAAAAGATTAAACGCGCACTAATTAAGAGCTAGGTTCCTGGGTGGCACAAACTATTTGCACTGGACTCATAATCTAAAGGAGCCCTGGTGGCACAGTGGTTAAGCGTTTGGCTGCTAACCAAAAGGTTAGCAGTTCAAATCCACCAGCTGCTCCTTGGAAACCCTATGGGGGCAGCTCTACTCTGTCTTTACGGTCTCTATGAGTCGGAATCAGCTCGACCGCAACGGGTTGGTTCGTTTGTTTTACTAACCTGAAGGTTGGCAGTTTGAACCCACCAAGCAGCGCCCCAGCAGAAAGGCCTCTGGATGTGTGGTTTGGTAAAGGTTACAGCCAAGAAAACCCTCCTCTGTAACACATGGAGTTACCATGAATTAGAATCGACTCCAAGGGTTTGGTTTTCGGTTAATTAAGAGCTACCCAGTCTCTTCACCTACCCAGGCTGCTGGAAGCTACACACACCCCTGGTCCGTTTTTGTTCTCCAAACCAGTGTGGCATTTGCCGTTAAACGGCCACAATAACCCCGGAGCCACCACCTTAATCTAGTGCATTCTGGAAGCCAAATTCGGCCACATTTTGGGCTCCTGATACTCTCTTAGGATTCTTAGGAACATTAGATCAAGAATCAAGGGGCAGGAAGTGTGTTCAGCTTCCAGCTGGCCGACTGACCTTGGGCAAGCCACAACTCCTCTCTGGGCCTCAGTTTCTCTTTAAACTATTGGAAGGGACATTTTTGAGATGGCAGGGGGACGCCCGCGCTCAAAGCTCTTTTACAGCCTGGGGGGTACATGTAGGGGGTACACAGCACACCAAATCTGTATTGTTCCACCTTCCACCAAGGGTAAAGGCTCTGAGCCCCTGCGGGTGGGGTGGTTCTTAACCCCTGGGGGGAATCATGGACCCCACTGAGAAAATGACACAAAGATGAAAATTCTCCACACCAAAAAAAAAAAAAAAAAAAAAAAAGGCATAAACACGTAGTTTTGCATATAGTTTTCCGGAGTCCTGGGACAAATGAAAGTCCTTGCCGAACGGAAGAGATGACACGTAAAGCCTAACCAGTGCGTTAGGAAAGGGTCCCAGCAAGGCCAGAGTCCCCCTCAGCGTTCCCAAGCGCGCAGAGCTGGGTAAGAGGAGAGCGCTCCTCCTCTGATTCGCAGACGCGGGCGCAGCCGGAGACCGCTCGGCACCGGGGCGTCTGTCTGTCTGCGCTTCTGCTCGCGGGTCCCCGGCTGCCGGGAGTGGACTCCATCGCGCATCGCTGGACCAGCGCGAGGGCGAGCAGTGAGCCCTAGCGACGCTCTAGAGAGCACGCGCTGGGGGGCCGGCTCTGGCCGCCATCTCCCAGTGGCCCAGCTGGATTGGGGTGCTGGGGTGAAGGCCTCAGAGACGCACTTGACTGCTGCCTGCAACCCTTTTCCGCGGATTTATGCCCCTCGCCGCCATTCCTTCCCAGACGCCTTTGCCCCGGGCACCTGCTCCCAGCCAAAGCGGACCAAAGTTCACCGTGTTTGACCCCGCCCGGACCGCCTTCCGGGGAACACAGGCCCAACCACCCAGTGGAAATGTCCAAAAACAATAAAGACGGCCAAAAAGAGAGCGTTTTATATTTTAGAACGCTTTTTCCAACTCACCATTTTACTAACCTTCCAACCACCCGACTTAGTAGCTATTATAATTTCTCCTTCCAAGAGGAGCAGGCTGGGCTCAGAGAGGGTAAGCAACCAGCCCAGCAGGGACCAGTAAAAAAATGGAGACTCTGTACTCCCAATTCAGGGCTTCAGACTGTCCTCTGTCATTTTCTATTGCACCAAAATCGGCTTCTTACAACAGGCCCCATCTCAGCACACAGCACCCCAATATGCTCGCTACTGGATGTGGATCAGAGTGCGCGAACCACGTTATCGCTCAGGCCCAGAGGTCTCAGGCCGAGCTGTGGGGAAAAGTGACAACGGGCCTCAGGCGTAGCCTGTGCTCCACGCGACAATTTGGGGTGCACACACTGTGTCCCCAGAGCTTTCCTCCGCTCTCCCGGCCCCTGATGCATCCCCACCCTCCAGCCCTGAAGCGGCGCACGGGTTGCACTGACCCCTACCTGCTATTGCGCCCACCTCCTCCCTCCCGCCACAGAGAATGGGTCCCTGAGGGTGAAGGCCTGTCCTGCGCTCGCACCCAACCCTGCCTGCCGCCTTACCTGGGCGCGGGGAGGTGAGGCCTGCACTCGGCGACCAAGCGCGGGCGCGCGGGCACCGGGACGCGGGCCGCTCCGTCCAGCATCCGCTGGCCCCGAGCCGCGTTTCCGGTTGTCGCGCTGGGCACCCCCGAGTGCGCCCGATAAGCTATCGGCCGGGCTGGGGAGGGGCGGTCAGCGGCGAGCCAGGGCACCTCGGGCGGCTCCGGGCTCCCGGCCCGGCTGCCTGCCAGCAGCCGCTCAGGACAGCGGCGAGATGCCTGCCGAGGTGTTTCTGGTTACAATCACCTCACACACAGGCCTGCATTCCGCGCCCCCCCCCCAATCCTTACCACCAAGTTTGAAGTCACACCTTCTCCCGGGCTGGGGAGCTTTGCCGGGGTGGGGGGCATGAGGCTGTTAGTCTAGAGCTCCGCAGGCCCGTAGAAAGGGATATTTTTGGTAGTCAGAAAATCCGTATTGCGTAGATAGATGTCCCTCACCCCCTCTCCATCTGCCAGGAGTTAATTTTCTACCAGTTTAGCCAAGACTGCTGCTGTGTGTTCCTAATTATTTTCTGGAGAGGCTGGAGCACACAGCTGAACAGATTGAATTTTTGTTTGTTTGTTTCCTCTTTGGAAGATGGAGGTCTTACAGGGTAGGAAAGGTTTCTCCAGAGAATGCTAATCTAGGCTCCTAAACGGCCTGAAAAATGTCAGCAACAATAATTATATGGTTTAAAAAACAAACAAAAAACAGTTGCCATCCAGGCCACTCCACCTCATGGTGACCCCTCGTTCCGGTCGTCAGAGTAGAACTGTGCTCCGCAGGGTTTTCAAAGGCTGGTTTTTCTGAAGTAGATCACCACGTCTTTCTTTCCAGGCACCTCTGGATGGACTCAAACTTCCAGCCTTTTGGTTAGTAGCCAATCAAGTTAACCATTTGCACCATCCAAAAGTCCAGATCATGTAGTAAACCAAAACCAAACCCATTGCCATCCAGTTGATTCTGACTCATGCAATTCCACAGCACAGAGTGGAACTGCCCCATAGGGTTTCCAAGGCCACAGCACAGAGTGGAACTGCCCCATAGGGTTTCCAAGGCCACGGCACAGAGTGGAACTGCCCCATGGGGTTTCCAAGGCCACGGCACAGAGTGGAACTGCCCCATGGGGTTTCCAAGGCCACGGCACAGAGTGGAACTGCCCCATGGGGTTTCCAAGGCCACGGCACAGAGTGGAACTGCCCCATGGGGTTTCCAAGGCCACGGCACAGAGTGGAACTGCCCCATAGGGTTTCCAAGGAGTGGCTGGTGGATTGAAACTGCAGACCTTTTGGTTAGCAGCTGAACTCTTAACCACTTCATCACGGGGGATTCAGATCATATAATAAAAAAAAATGTATATAATAAATATAATAGTCACCATTTATTGAGTGCTTGTGTGTTTTAATCCTTCAAAAAAAAAATCTGTGAGGTAGGAGCTATTATTTCTCCCGTTTTACAGATGAGTACCCAGAGGCTTGAAAATGTGAAATGACATCCCAGTGTCACACAGCTGTAGGAAGACCAGCCCCAAAGGACGCTCCGTTTGCCTCACTCACTGCCCCCCAGATGCAGAGTAAACCAGTTGTCATAGAGTCGACTCCAGCTCATGGCGGCCTCAGGTGAGTCACAACTGAGCACTGCTCCATAAGGTTTTCACTGGCTGATATTTTGGAAGACGATCACCAGGCCTTTCTTCTGAGGTGCCCCTGATTGGACTCGAACTGCCAACCTTTTCAGTTAGCAGCTGAGCACATTAATCGTTTGCACCACCCACGGACTCTGATAGACTTGTGGCAAGTCTGTGCCTTACCGTAGTGGGAAAGATGCCCTCACTAGCTTGCTTTGGGCAGCAGTCTGGCACCCAAGGGACAAGCAGTCAGACCCCAAAAGGCCCCATGCCAGTTCTTTCCTGCCTTGTGAAATGATTCATACTGGAGAAGAATTCCAAACAGAAATGGCCCTTAACTTGCCCTGGAGTGGGACTTGGAGGAATCCAGCTAAACTCATGTTCCCAAGCTTTGGTAGGAATTGCAATCAAACATTTGGACTTCCCTGCTAGCCCAGTGTCCCAGGGGCGAAAGCGGAGGCTCCAGCCAGGCTCTCCGGGCTGGGAGTGTTTTTCTGTCTTAAGGCCCGGGAGCCAGAGCCTTAGCCTACCTCTGGGGTCACCACAGGTTTGGAGGAACCTCCCCCCATCTGGAGAACAGGGCCGCCCAGGATCCACAGAGCAATTAACCTCACCCACCCTTTCCCTACCAGTTTCCTTAAAATAAATGTGACAAACGTTAGCCTAATGATCTGCGGGGGAAGGTCTATATGCTCAGGACTGTAACACATGGCTCCCTGCCTCCCCTGACCCAGCAGCCAGTCTCACTTCAAAGAGCAGCCTGGCTGGTGATCTTCCAGGGGTTTCCGGGATTGCAGGAAACAAACAAACAATCAACCAGCTTCCTCGGGGCAAGATAACAGCCACAGACAGTAACACTAACGATGATAATGATGGTGATGATGATGGCAGCCAATATATATTGACCACACGTGTCAGGCTCCGTGCTCAGAGCTTTGCACCCAGTAATCTGCTCTTTGCAACGGCACTTCAAGGCAGACAATACAGTCACCCCATTTTACAGCCAAGGACCCCGAGTGCTGAAGTGCGGTGATCACAGCCCCACAGCCTGGATTTAGAACAGTAACAACAACAGTAATAGGGTTTTTAAAAATACTAAATGCACCTGATTAAAAAAAAAAAAGTCAAACAGAAAAAGAGTATGCAGTAATCCTTCTACTCCCCTGGAAACCCTGGCGGTGTAGTGGTTAAGAGCTACGGCTGCTAACCAAAGTGTCAGCAGTTCAAATCTACCAGATGCTCCTTGGAAACACTATGGGGCAGTTCTACTCTGTCCTATAGGGTCACTATGAGTCTCGGTGGCAATGGGTTTGGCTTTTTTTTATCCCCCTTGCCCCCACCCCCACCCCACACCATCGATCTCAAAGTTCCCTCTCTGTGTATCTTTTTAGGTATAGTCTGCGTGTATATGTATATATATATATGTATTTATACAAAAGCCTCCTTTAAAAAATTGCAGACTGAGCTCACACTAGAAATGAGCCCTGCACCTTGCATTTCTATCATCTTGTTAATTTCCTGATGCATCTCCAAAAGCCTGGGCTGTTTTCATCTCTGAGCACTGTACAGAAAAGGAGATTTTTTGCCAAACAAAGAAATTGGACGTTGGTAGGGCTAGTTTCCTGGGGGATGGTGCAGTGTCAAGTTTTGCTCCGGGTTATTTTAGCTGCTTAGGGACAGAAATGGGGGTGGGGGAGAAGGAGAGGGAGAGAGAGGATGTTAGGAAGCTCGCCGGCCCTTACATTCCAATCAGAGATAGCAGATGTCCCAGGAACAGAACATGCTCATCCGCTCTTGGCACGGGGGCGTCACTAGACTTGCATCTCAGGGCAGGAGATTTTCAAAGCCTTAAATGGTCTCAGAGATGGGGCAGGAACATATTCACTCTCCCTTTTGTCCAGAGGGGCAGGCAGGCTTTTTGGGTGCAGGGTTGAGCAACAGAGGACCCTCTGGACAGCAGCAACTGGGTGATGAGCCTTGCCTATTTAGATCTGGGCTTTGCATGTGGTCTTCCCGCCAGGGTGGAGGAAAGTTCATTCTGTTCCTCTTCTACCCCTGTCCCCAACACGGTCACTACTTAGTATCTTCTCCTTTTCTCTCCTCCCTTCCTTCCTCCATTTCTTCCTTCTTTTTCCTTCCTTCCTTCCTTCCTTCCTTCCTTCCTTCCTTCCTTCCTTCCTTCCTTCCTTCCTTCCTTCCTTCCTTCCTTCCTTCCTTCCTTCCTTCCTTCCTTCCTTCCTTCCTTCCTCCCTCCCTCCCTCCCTCCCTCCCTCCCTCCCTCCCTCCTTTCCTTCGTTCCCTTCTTCTTTCCCCGCTTCCTTCTTTCCTTCCCCTTCTTCCTTCCTCCCTTCCTTCCCTCCTTCCTTCCTTTCTTTCTGTCTCCACCTGTTTGCCACTGTGTCTTCTCCTTACAGCCACCTCTCCCGTTTCTCAATCTCTCTTTTTCTCCTACTTGGGGACGGGGGGAGTATAATGAGAAATACAAGCCAAGACTCTGAGGCCTTCCAATTCAGGGGCTTTGGGGACTGATCTTTACTGAAACAGAAAGCCTCACTTTTATAATACTGGAGGGAGTGCAAACTCGAACAAACCAACCAGGGTGCCTTGGTAGTTTGCAATTTCTTTTAAAGGTGCATACATGACTGCTTCCCTCCTAAAAAGATTTTCTAAAGAAATTATGGGAAATGCAGGCACCCGTTTGTGTATAAGAATGTCCACAGCAGTGAAATATATAACCACAGTTAAAAAAAAGTGAAGAGCTTAGATGTCCAAAAATAGGAGATTGGTAAAATTATATTTGATCTATATATGGAATACTATGCAGCCATTGAAAATCCAATTTTAAGTGAGAAAAGTAAATTAAAAACAGCATGCACTTGATTTATTTTTTAAAGTAACATCGATCTTTTATTTCATTTTCTTTATATGTCTGTGTTTGCACGGGTATGTTATATACACATTGAAAAGATGGTATATATACATCAAGGCGTCAACCCCGGGAGGGAGGATCGCAGAGTTGTGCAGGGTTTTTACTGTTCTCTACCCTTCCAGCAAATGTCCACGGTTTAAACTCAGTGATAAAATGATGGTGGTTCATTATACAGTGAAACCTGTAAGGCCCAGAACTCAAGGAAACTGCCTTGAATTTTCCACCTTTGACAGGGTGCAGTCTTACCACTTTTCTCTAGCTCATTTTAGAGGAAAATATTTGACTCTTCCTTCTCTGACAGGTTTCCGCCTTACACAGGTTCCAGCTTTCACAGGTTTTATAGGACTATTCTTTCTACTTTGTATCTTCAGTTTTTCCCTAATACAGTGTTTTAAATGTTTGCAATGATACACGGTCCTTTTGTGGTTAAGTTAAAAAGACACAGTTCATTTCCCCTTTGGGGTTCCTGATTTAGAGCTTCCCCCAAACTTCCTTTGCAGCCTAGATTCTGAATTCTGGAGATTCATAAATCCAGACAAGGAGCCCTGGTGGCACTACAGTTAAGAGCTCAGCTTCTAACTGCAAGGTTGATGGTTCAAACCCATCCAGCCATTCTGAGGGAGAAAGACCTGGTGATCTGTACCTGTAAAGGTTATAGCCTAGAAAACCATATGGGACAGTTCTACGCTGTTACTTGGGCTCACTGTGAGTTGAGAACGGACTCAACAGCACACGACCACCACCACAGCAGCATAAGCCCGGATGATACCCTGTGCACCTGAGCAGAGCTGGGGTAGGAAGAGAGGGGTTGGGTCTCCTACTTCTACTTCCAATAATGAGCCGGGCAGGAAGACCCAGGGAGGACAGGAAAGGATGTGAAGTCTGGGGAAGTCGATTAGGTCGGTTTGCAGTAAGAGGTTATTCTGAGAGGCCAGGAGTTAACCCAGGGAGCCAAGGAGAGTGAGAAGAATGGCCTTTTAGACTTAGGGGACATTTGGTTGCTATTATGAATGAACAAACCCAGAGGAGCTGAAACAAAAAAATGGCGAACTTGGGCATCGCAATGGGCTGAAGAGGGGCCCGGTGACCCTGGGGCTAAGTGATTCCAAATGGCCTTTGAAACCTTCTGACAGTGAGGCCACTGACACTGGATGGGATGGGGGAGCACAAAAGTCCTATTACAAAGGGGTTGAGGTTCTAGGCAATGAACCACTTCTAGATGTGGCTTATTTGTGGCCTCTCTTGCCTAAACTCTTAAAGGACCCACCAGAAGGAGATGGTCTTGCCCACTAACGCAAATCAAGGCAAACTCCCGGCCATCGAGTAGATTCTGACTCACAGTGACCCCGTAAGACAGAGTAGAACTGCCCCCATAGGGTTTCTAAGGCTGTAAATCCTTACGGAAGCAGATGGACACATCTTTCTCCTGCGGAATGGCTGATGAGTTCGAACCGCAGACCTCGTGGTTAACAGCCAAGCGTTTAGCCACTGCACCACCAGAGCTCCTCTTCTTGTCCACTAGGCTGTAGAAAGCCTGCACGCTGACTGTTGAGAGAAGAGAAGTGATGAGGAAAATTGTCACACGTGGGAATGGAGCCTGTTGGCTTAGTAACAGGAGTCCCTGGGTGGTACAAATAGCTAAGCCCCTCAGATGCTAACTGAAAGGCTGGAGGTTCTAGTCCACCTAGAAGCACCTCAGAAGAAAGGCCTGGCAATGTACTTTCAAAAAATCAGCCACTGAAAACCCTATGAAGCACATCTGACGTACACGGGTGGCCGTGAGTCACAGCTGACTAGACGGCAGCTGATAACTGGTTATGACGGGTTAAGTGAGAGGTCTAGTTCCAGAAAACTAGTCCCTGGGGAAACGAGGAGAAGGCTACTCCCCCGAGAGAGGGCTTGAGAAGACAGACACAGAGGGGACTGTGTAGCCTAGTGCTTATACCCCTGATCTCCAGAGTCAGACAAATGGGTTGAATCCTGCCTCTGCCGTTTGCAAACTTCCGTGATGGGGGCAAGATACTGAATGTCTTTAAGCCTCCGCTGTATGTGTGTGTTTTAAACTGTAAATTCGGGCTCCTGGTAGGACCCATCTCATAGTCTTGGTGTGCTGATGCCGTGAAATTGTGCTTGTTGTGTGGCTAGCATGGAGGCCCTGGGTGGTGCAAAGGATTAATGTGCTCGGCTGCTAACCGAAAAGTTGGAGGTTCAAGTCTACCCAGATGCACCTCGGAAGAAAGTCCTGACGGTCCTCTTCCGAAAAAAAATCAGCCGTTGAAAACCCTATGGAGCACAGTTCCACTCTGACACCAACATGGGATCACCATGAGTCAGAGTCGACTTGATGGCAACTGGTTGGCAATTAGCAACCAGTATGCCAGCCTGTACGCTCCCAGAGACAGGACCTTCCTCTGGTTCTGTATAGCCAGCTCCTCTGCAGTGCCTAGAACACAGTAGCCACTAATAACCACTGGACATACAGACAAATTAATCAATGCTCTAATCATATAATGGTTTGACTTTACTCAAAATGGCCCAACCCTATTGCGGTCTTTCTCAAGGGGTGCCTCTAGGACCACCTGCTTCCCAACATGTGGCCTGTTGAGTGCAAACACTGATCCCTGAGCCTCACGCCAAACTCACGGAATCAGAATCCCTGATCTGCAGCATCTACATTTTTAAAAATCACCCCAGGCGAGTTGTATGCACCCCACAATGAGAAAACTGCTGCAAGCACCATTGGCACTCAGTTTTAGAAGAAGACACAGAGACATAGAGAAGAAAATGGTTGTACGGAGTCAAGTAATAATATGACATAAAATGTTACTCCTACCATTTATTTTGCTGTTATTATGTAAAAATGATACCTACTATTCATTTCCGGTTTCTTATGTGTCGGACACAGTGTCTCCAGGGCTACGTCTAGGTTATCTTGTTTAACCCTCAAAGCAACACCTTCAATAGAGTGTTGACCCGTTCTACCAGTCGCAATCGAGTCAACTCTCCAACTCATGGCAACCCCACGTTTGTCAGAATAGAACTGTGCTCCATGGGGTTTTCAAAGACCGATTTTTTTTGAAATAGATCACCAGGCCTTTCTCCCAAGGCACCTCTGGGTAGACTCGAACCTCCAACCTTTTGGTTAGCAGCCAAGCATGTTAACCATTTGCATCACTCAAGGACTCCTTATTTTGTTGTCGGGTGCCATGTAGTTGATTCCAAATCATGGTGACCCCATGTGGCAGAGTACAACTGCCCCATAGGGTTTCCAAGGCTATAATCTATACGGAAGCAGATTGCCAGGTCTTTTTCCCGTGGAGCTGCTAGATGGGCTTAAACTGTCAATCTTTTGGTTAGCGGCTTAGTATTTAACCACTGCGGCGCCACCAGGGTTCCTTATCCATTTTACTAGAGAGGAATTTTTGCATAAAGAAGTGAAGTGGCTTGCACAAAGTCACGGACCTTTCAGTAACAACGACAGTAGCAGCAGTAGCAGCAGTGTCAATAACAACAGCACCCAGCATTTGTTGAGGGCACCTGGGAGCCAGATGCAGTGCTGAGTCTGGATTTTTAAAAATTTCCTTGAATCCGTGTAATTTAGCTTCATTACATGTTTTACGCTTACATTAGTGTAAATACAAACCGTACAGACACGTTTACATTAACAGAACCCTTACATTACTTTCTTAAATAACTTTTTATTATCCCCATTCTGTAGATGAGCAAACTGAGGCACAGAGGGGTTCACTTTGCAAGGCCACAGATCCGAGAAGCAGTCATGGTACGATCTGACACCAAGTCTTAACTTTTAAAGTTAACTTCAAGACGTGGCGTGGGGCTGGGGCTGTTTTCTAGCTGAAGCCCGGAGCTCTGTAGTCATTTGCTTACGCAGATAGATATTTTTAAACCTTTGATGAGCTTTTAGTAGAGCAGAAGATAGAGATATGCTTCGATGAGGTTTAGGGTGTTGGTTTTACGGGACATAGCAGCTAATTGGCCTAATACCATTTTTAGCGCTTCTGTTCTACCTCTTAGTTCATTGCATAGTGCCTGGGGTCTTAAAAGCTAGCAAGTGGCCGTCTAAGTTACCTCAATTGGTTTGCGTTCACCTGGAGCAAGAGAGGAAGAAGAAGAGTCAGTAATAGGAGGAGTAAATCAAATGCATGGCTGATTGCCTCTGTGATCAACTGCCTCCTTTGTCATGAGACCAGAAGAACAGGATGGTGCCAGCTTTGATCAAAAAACTTTTGATCAAAGATTCTGTAGAAGGATCCTGATCAAAATGGAGAAAATGTGGAACAGAATTTCAAATGCTCATGGAATTCAGACTTTCTGGAGCCATAGAGGCTAGATGAGCTCCCAACATTATTGTCCTGAGATAATCTTTAAACTTTAAACCAAAAATATCCCCTGAAGTCTTCCTTAAACCAGACAATAAAGAAAAAAAAAATTTTTTTTTTTTTAAACCGGACAATAAGTTGAGCTTAATTAGTAAAGAATGTCTGCCTGGAGCATTATGCTCTTTTAAAGAACTATCTACATGGGACCAAATAGACAACAGCAACTCGAAAGTTTAGAGAAGAAACTTAGGGGTAGTGAGTTGATGTGAATGGTGGAGGAATAATTCAGAAAAGGAGTGAGAGTGCCCACGCAACTTGAGGAACATAACCAGTGCCACCGAATTGTACATGTGGAAATTGTTGAATGGGCGTATGTTTTGCTGTGTACATTATCAACAACAACAAAAAATAAAGTGATCTAAAAAAAAGAAATATGCTCCAATGTTTCTGAGGAGCAGAGATGAGGCAGAACAAAAATTAGGGATTCTGGATGTTAGCCCTGAATTTTTATCGGGTCAGCTCTTACTCAGTTTATCCACCTATTAAATGGGGAGATAGGCCCCTGAGAGGGGTTCAGCAAGTTTTATATGGGAGAAGACTCAAGGAACTATTAAGGAAAACAGCAATGGCCCAGGAGTCGAGAACCCCAAGTCGTGCTTGAAAACATTATGCTGAGTGAAATAGGTCAACTGCAAAACGGTAAATGATGTACGAGCTCACTTATGGGAATTATGCAGAATAGGAAAATGAATAGAGACCAAATTTCTATTAGTGGTTATCAGGGGCTGGAGGTAGGGGGAAGGGGTATCAAGCAGTAAGTTTCTGGTTATGGCAATGGGAACTGTGGCAATGACTATTGGTGACGGTTGTACAACACGATTCATGTAATCCCTACCACTAAATTGTCCACATGAAAAACATTGAATTGGCAAAGTCGTGTTATATATAATTTTATAAAAATAAAAAGCAAGTAACGGAGCCTGGCTTCTGATCTCAGAGCTACACTACGTACCTTAGCTAGTCAGTCCCCCTCTCTGGGCCTTAGTTTCCATGACTGTACAGTCAGTCTGAAACCTTATGTTCTTGAACCCTACCTTTCAGGCCGCCCTCCGGTGCAGGCTCTCCAGGAGCCCTTTCTGCTACTCAGAAGCTCAGTTCTATTTTATTTCATTGTGGTGAAAATAGACACACCAAACCATTCAGCGGCACAACTTCCACATTTACAATTCTACGACATTGATTACATTTTTCATATTCTGTGACTATTCTTGCTACCTTTTTCCAAAATATTCCACCACCGTTAGCATAAACTGAATGTCCCCAAACAAAAACTCCCCTACTCCCCCTCTCTCCCACCCCTAGTAACTATGAATAATCTTTGATTTGTATCCAAAAAAAACCCAAACCCGTTGCCATCGAGTCCATTCTGACTCATAGCGACCCTATAGGACAGAGTAGAACTGGCCCATAGAGTTTCCAAGGAGTGCCTAGTGGATTCGAACAGCTGACCTCTTGGTTAGCAGCTGTAGCTCTTAACCACTATACCACCAGGGTTTGTATATATGTACTTATTTCATATAAGTGAGATCATTCGCTACTGGTCCTTTTGCAACAGACTTATTCTGCTTAGCATGACGTTTTCAAGGAATATCCATGTGGTAGCAGGAAGCTCAGTTCTTATGGCAAAAAAAAAAAAAACCTAAGGAGATTTAAAATTAAGAAGATGCCGCAACATACAAGTAGACTTGAGGAGTTTTCCCAGGTCATTAAAAAGGGAAAATCGGTCTCCCTAAGAAAACAAATTCTCCTCTCACTGTAAGTGTGGGTTATCAATCGGAATTCTGATGACTTTGGGGCTGACAATTTTAACAACCACTTAAGTCTCACCCTGAGCCTTTTATCTGAGTCCTACACAAACATTGTTAAACACACAAGCCGAAGCCCGGGAGAATGGTATCATCCTGGAGGGGAGAAGACCCAGGGACTGAAACGTTCCCAGTCTACCTCCTCCTACTCTTCCCTCAACAGAGCTAATCAATGGCCTGGCTAGGATTAGAATTAATAAGTCTGGACTCTTGCACTTTTGACCTAGCTGTTAGATAGCAATTCCTTTACCTAGGCCATAGGTTATTAGGCATGAAGAGTCAATGTGATAAATTGACGACGTTTTATTTATCTAAAATTTGAAAGAAGTGGTGTTTATTTAAAAAGAGAGGAATGCAATTTATAAATAATTTATTTGCACAGCCTGAATCCTTACTGGGGGAAACGAATAACTAGACAGAGTTGCTTATACTTTACTGATGGCAAAAATAAATAAATAAGTTGACCTCTTACACCTGAATTTTTCTCATCTTTTTCAGTCTCCTTGATGCCTAATTGGATGGCATTTCCACTCACTGGTTCTAAGAGTTTACATTAAATCTCACGGTTGAAAATGGTTTTCTCATTGACCACGAAGCAGTTCATCTTAACACTATCTGTAATTCTGCAAAGGCGGAAACAGCGTAATCATTCCGAAATTGAAAATGGGTTAAATAAATTACAATTGTTGTTGTTGTGTGCCATGGAGTTGATTTTTGACTCATCGTGACCCCATATGACACAGTAGAACTGCTCCATAGGGTTTTCCTGGAGCTTCTGGGTGGGTCTGAACTGCCAACCTTTTGGTTAGCAGCTGAGCACTTAGCCGTTGCACCACCAGGGCTCCTCAATAAATGATGATACGTTAGCAAAATGGACTATACTCTGACATCCGTGATGTTACAGAACTCTGTTTATACACACACGTTCTAAGTGTTACTAAGTAAAAAGGAGGCTACAAAATACTTTGATTGCCTGTTCTTCGAAATAGCCCAATGTTATAGCGAAACAACAAGAGCACACGCCTTTGACCTAGCAATCCCGCCTCCGAATGCACTTGCAAATTTGCACAAAGGTAGATCTACAAGGGTAGTCATTACAGCATTGTTTAGAATAAGATTGGAAACAACACAAACGTCCAACAATAGGACATCCATAATCTTTACAATGAAATACTCTGCAGCCAGTAAATGGAGGAAAAACTCTTTATGTGCTGATGAAGAGCCTTGGCTGTAATGCTAAGAAAAAAGGCAAGACACAGAAGAGCAGACCTAAAATGCCTCAAAGGGTGTAAAAAAATGACAAAGACACCCCAGGAAGTGAGGGTGTTATGGTTCCTCAGGAGGGGGTGGTAGGTGGTACCAAAGGTGGGAGGCAGACTTTCCACTTGACATACTTCTAGCTGTTGAAATGTGAGCCACGTGGATATTTTTCCTATAAAAAATAAATTAAATCATAAAACAGTTACAAATCTGTACGTCTAGAAGAATGTTTGTAAGGACGTATACAGAGTTGGTTATGGCTGGATGGTTTGAACTGGGTGTGCTTTTACACCTTTCTTCTTTAGGCTGTCCACACTTTCTGATATTTCCTAAGTCAATGTGAAAAGAGCTCTTTTATGGATTGAAAAAAGAAAGGAAGGAAGGAGGGAGGAAAACGAATTTTTCCCTTCTTCACCCTCGATGGGATGGATTCCTTTACACGGGTATTCAATATCTCTGAAGTAAAAAAAAAAAAAAAATCTCTGAAGTAGTCCTCGTAAAATGGCTGGGGATGGTGGAAGGCAGGAAAAAGACTAGTAAAAATAGAGGCTTATGGGCATTTGAGTGGGATGAGAAGGACTTCCAGGTGTAGGAAAGCCAAGATTTAAGAAGGGCGAGGGGCGTCTTGCACCAGGAAAGAGGGAGATACACCTCGGAGGGTTGTGGTCTTTCTCTGAGCCTCCCCACGGGGGGACCCAACTGTCCAGCGCTCAGAGTGAAAATGGGGAGAGGTGAGAAGCCATCAGGATCCCCTTTGCAAGAATCAGGAACTCGGAGGTCAAAGGAGGCCTTTCAAAGGTCACGGAGAACCAGAGAGAGGAGATTACTAGTTTCCCTTCTTGTCCGACACTCTTTCCTTTGCAAAGATAATGATGATAAGAAGAACGGCTAATTGCAATCCAATGCTCACCCCACAGCAGATCCAGGGGAAACGCACTACGTTCATTATCTTGTTTAACCTCATACGTTGCTCTGAGGATTGAACAATGTAATGCCCCTCGGGCAGTGGACAACCCTTGAAACTGTCCGTGGTTACACTCTCTATACTCATCGGTTTTTGTTAGCTGCTTTCGAGTTGATTCTGACTCATAGTGACCCCATGTGTGCAGAGTAGAACTGTCCTCCATGGCATTTTCAAAGTGTGACCTCTCAGAAGCAGATAGCCAAGCCTGTCTTCTGAGGCGCTTCTGAGTGGGTTCGAACTCTCAACCTTTTGACTAGTAGTTGAGTGTTTAACCGTTTTCATCACCCAGATGTTAGATCTAAGAGGTAATTGCTTGCATTTGTCTATTGTAGAGGCAGTGTTTGTGCCTGTCCATATCTGCTTATATATCCATTTTCAGCCGGCTGGCCAAACCTCCAACAACACCTGAAAAGAGTGTCCTCTTCTTGCTCATGAGCAAACTGGAATCATCAGAGAATTAATGTTTCGCTCCCACCCTCAGGGCATCCCTCCATCAATGACCAATGGAACTTGGTATATAAGTACTGCAGCTACCTCACCTCTCAGGTGGGTTAACTCTGGGGATTGCAGTCTACACTGGCTCCCACAGTTCCCAGTGGGATTTAGCTCCAGTTGTCCACAGTGCTAACTTGCTAGATTATCTGCCCTGTGTTGGCTTTTCCCCTCCCCTGCCCCACTTCCCCACTCCTCTACGATATTTCCTGGGATTTCCTTCCAAACACCATACTTGAACTTGAAGCCTTGTTTTAAGACGTGTTTTGGGAACCCAGTTTAAGGTATCTACTGTAATCCCATCCCATGCCCTCTTTTGGAAAAAACTGCTTTTCTCTTTTGCTTCCTCTTTGTAATAACTTTCATCAACAGAGCTTTTCAAGGGCTTCAAATCTTGTTCACATCTCTTATCTCAACCGAGCTTCCCCCAACACCATGAGACAGACATGCAGGGATTACCACCCACCCCTTTCTTTTACAGATAAGGAAATTTAGACCCAGAGAGACAATGTGATTTCCTCAAGAACACACACAGCGAGGAAGGGCCAGAGCCCAAATCTAAGCCTTCCAATTCCATCCTTCACTGTCTGTCCAATGTACTATTCTGCCTGTCACTTTTTTCATAAGAATGTCCTCCATTAATATATCACTTCATATTTTTTCTGGGTATTATCTCGTGCAAACGTCACAGCAATCCTGGTATTATTATCGTTATTTCAGATGATGAACCTGAAACCCAGAGAAATTAAACCACTTGTCTAAGATCAGTTACCGTCAAGTGATTTTAGCCTCATGGTGACCCCATGGGGGTCAGGGTAGAACTGTTCTCCGTAGGGTTTTCAATGGCTGATTTTTTGGAAGTAAGTCACCAGGCCTTTCTCCTGAAGTGCCTCTGGGTGGACTTGAACCTCCGACCTTTTGGTTTGTATTAGAGTGCATTAGCCTTTTGCACCACCAGACAAAAGGGGCTCCATTTGTCTAACGTCACCTGGTTAATAAGAGTTCTTTTGTCTCTAGGTCTAGTTCTTGTTCTATGGCCCCAGGTTATCTCTCTTCCTCTTTTCATTTGCCTATTTTCTGGGCCATGAAAAGGCAACTCTGGACACAGAAAAGCTTCACAGGAGTCCCAGAGTTAATAAATTATTGGGTTAATCCCTGACATCAAGTTGGTCCATGTCACTTAGAGGACAACGTGAACTCAAAAAAAAATCAAGGAGAACCTTGCCCTGACCTTGGTGTATTTTATGGCAGGGGATCAGTGACAGTTGAGAACTGGGCCAAAGCCTCAGTTCTTGTTTCCCTGATCTGTCTCGGGGGAGGTAAGGAGGTCTTTGGACTTTGGAGGAAGAGATAACTATAAGGACTGACGACCATGAGTTCACAGCAGTGTGAGAGAAGCAACGGTCAGTCTGCCCTGTATTGCTTCCATCTTGGTCATCCAGTGCTGCTGTAACAGAAATACCACAAGTGGATGGCTTTAGCAAAGAAAAATTTATTCTCACAGTCCAGTAGGCTAGAAGTCCGAATTCAGGGCACTGGCTCCAGGGGAAGACTTTCTCTCTCTGTCAGCTCTGGAGGAAGGTCCTTGTCATCAGTCTTCCTTTGGTCTGGAAGCATCTCAGCGGAGGAACCTCAGGTCCAAAGGATGCTCTCTGCTCCCAGCGCTGCTTTCTTGGTGGTATAAAGTCCCCCTGTCTCTCTGCTCACCTCTCTCTTTTATATCTCAAAGAGATTGGCTTAAGACACTATCTAATCTTGTATATTTCATCAACATAACTGCCACTAATCCACTGAATTTCATCATAGTGATAGGATTTACAACACACAGGGAAATCACATAAAATGGTGAACGACCCCACAATACTGGGACTCATGGCCCAGCTAAGTTGACAGATATTTTGAGGGGACACAGTTCAATCCATGACAGCGTCCATGAGCAGAATGATGTTGGCCTCTTGTAGTGGTCCTAGTGGTCCATTCTTGAACACCCATTCCATTCCCCAGCTTGAAGGTCAATCATTCTTAGCCCCATTCCCCTTGCCAGTGATTCATTTAGTAAATGACACGTAACCCAATTCTGGCCAATGACATTAAGGAGCAATTTGCTGGGAGGGGCCGTGGGAGCAGTAGCTAGCTTCCAAAAATGTCCTGCCCAGTAGATCATGCCATCTCATCCAGTATTCATGCCCTTGTATGCCTCCTCCCCTTGAACCTAGGCTGTCCCTGTGATTTACTTTTGACTCATGGAACGTGGTGACAGTCATGCTGTTTGACTTTGAGGCTGGGTCATAAGAAGCCTTGCAGCTCCCACCTAGACCTCTTGGCACATTTGCTCTGGAGGAAACCAGCCACCATGTGCGAAGTCTGAGACTGCCACGCTGCGAGGAAGCTCAGGCTAGCCACATAGAGAGGCTTCGTGGAGAGAGAGATGCCTGGTCTGTTTGAATCATCCCAGTTGAGGCACCAGACATGAGAATGAAGAAGTCATCTTGGACATCGAAGCCAGGTGACATTCAGATGACAGTCAGCTGTCATCTGACTGCAACTTCATGAGAAACTCCCTGCCCAGCTAAGCCCACTCAACCCAAAGAACCATGAGAGAGAAGCTTCTGGGGAAAGCTGCCTTGCTTCCCAGAAAGAGGTAAAAAGATGACCCCCGTTCTTCCCTCTGGGCATGTCCGGCCTGGATGCAACTGACTGAGGAACGTAGAGGATCCAGTTAAAGGCAACGTCCACACACCAAGGATGGCAGAGCAAAGAGGTGGGAAGAGCATGAGTCCTTGATGACAATGTAGTGCAGCTGAATCGACCAGCCCTGAAACCCACTGTCTTAGTTATCTAGTAAGGCTATAATAGAAATACCACAAGTTCATGACTTTAACAAACAAAATTTTTTTTTTTCACAGTTTAGGAGGCTAGACGTCCAAACTCAGGGCACCAGCTCTAGGGGAAGGCTTTCTCTGTCTGCTGGCTCTGGGGGAAGGTCCTTGTCTCTTTTCAGCTTCTTTTCCTTGGCGATCACAGTGATCTTCATGTGGCATGGTGTCTATCTCGCACCATCTCTGCTTGCTTAATATGCTCCTTTTATATCTCAAAAGAGATTGACTCAAGACATACCCTACACTAATACTGCCTCATTAACATAACAAGGAAAACCCATTCTCAAATGGGATTATAGCCACAAGCACAAGTAAGTTAGAATTTATAACACATATTTTGGGGGAGACACAATTCAATCCATAACACCCAACATATCTTGGACTTCTTGTTGTGGAATATAATGTCTTCATTGTCAACACCAGTTTGAATCTGGGTTCTGTGTTACTTGTAGTCAAAGGGGTCCTAACTGATTCACCCCTAGAGTAGGGAGTCTGATCTGGGCTAGAAGGCATACAGGACAGGGGTTAAGTAGGCTGTCCTGGCTTTCAGTATGGGCTCTGCTACTTCCTAGCTGCATGGTCTTGGCAAATCACTTAATTGCCCTCTGAGCCTCAGCTTCCTCATCTATAAAATGGAGTGAATAATACTGCCTACCCCATGGGGTTGCTATGCTGTTGTTAGGTGCCAGCGAGTCAGTTCTGACTTGTAGCGACCCAATGTACAACAGAACGAAACACTGCCCGGTCCTGCGTCATCCTCACAATCACTCGTTCAAGTCATCAACTGGGATGACTTGAACAGACAAGGCATCTCTCTCTCCACGAAGCCTCTCCATGTGGCTAGCCTGAGCTTCCTCGCAGCGTGGCAGTCTCAGGGTAGTCAGACTTCGCACATGGTGGCTGGTTTCCTCCAGAGCAAATGTGCCAAGAGGTCTAGGTGGGAGCTGCAAGGCTTCTTATGACCCAGCCTCAAAGTCAAACAGCATGGCTGTCATGCTCATTGTTGCAAGCACTGTGTCAGTCCACCTCATTGAGGGTCTTCCTCTGTTTTGTTGACCCTCTAGTTTACCAAGCATGTTGTCTTTCTCCAGGGACTGGTCCATCTTGATAACATGTCCAAAGTATGTGAGACGAAGTCTTGTCATCCTCTCTTCTAAGGAGTATTCTGGCTGTACTTCTTCTTAATGTGTTTTTAATGGATGTTTACAGCTGTTTCTTCTCATTTTGAGTCCTGCCGTATCAGCAAATGAATGTCCTGAAAGCTTCACTCCATCCACAACATTAAGGTCAACTCTACTTTGAGGAGGCAGCTCTTTCCCAGCCGTGTTTTCGGTGCGTTCCAACCTGAGGGGCTCATCTTCCGGCACTCTATCAGACAATGTTCCACTGCTATTCATAAGGTTTTTGCTGGCCAATTTTTTCAAAAGTAGATCTCCAGATCCTTCTTCCTAGTCTGTTTTAGTCTGAAAGCTCCACTGAAATCTGTCCGTCACAGATGACCCCGCTGGTATTTGATATACCAGTGACATAGCTTCCAGCATCACAGCGACACGCAAGCTTCTGCAGTACAACAAACTGGCAGACAAGTAGGGTTGCTATGTGGCGGGTCAATTGGACACATGTATATAAATGATTTATGCCAAATGACTGGTAATAGACACACAGGTTACATGAGCCATGACTATCACTAATGGAGAGTCCCTGGGTGGTACAAACAGTTAAGCGTTCAACTACTAACCGAAACATTAGTGGTTTGAGTCTACCCAGAGGGACCTCAGAAGAAAGGTCTGGTGATCTACCTCCAAAAGATTACAACCATTGAAAACTCAATGGGCCACAGTTCTACTTTGACACAAATATGGGGTCTCCAGGAGTTGGAATCTACTCGAAGGCAACTGCTTTGGGTTTTTTTGGTTATCACTAAGGTACTATCAGTGCAGTGGCTAAGAACTATGGCTGCTAACCAAAAGGTCAGCAGTTTGAATCTACCAGCCATTCCTTGGAAACCCTATGGGGCAGTTCTACTCTGTCCTATAGGGTTGCTATGGGTTGGAATCGACTTGACGGCACTGGGTTTGGTTTGGGTAAGGCAAAATTCAGACAGATTCTTCCGTTCCCTGGGTCTCCAATAGCTCCGGCACCTCTAGGGCTTGGTAACTTTCCCAGGAATCAGCGTGTGAAGGGTCTCATGAGAGCACATGTGTCCCCATCATCATCCCAGAGCTTCCAGGAGTCCAGGGTCCACCTGAACACATCAGGGCCCCACAGATTCCTCCTCTCCACACACTTGGTTCTTCATCAGCTCAGGGGCGTCATTGTCTTTGAAGTTGGGCTGTCACACCGCCTGTTCTCAACTGGTTTGAGTTTGAAGCTGACGAAAGACTTCTCTCTGTTACATTTAATTTTCCTCTATAAACAGAAGCTCATGCATTTTAGCTTGCAGCGGAGCAAAGGGGAGCGGAGGCTTGGCAGGGCTCACCAGGCTTTGTTTTCATCAGAAGCAATGACAGCTCTCCTATGTGTGGAACATTCTAGAGTGTTTTAATAAAGTGTCTGTGGCTTCTATATGTACAGTGGAAATAACTGAGGGAGGGCTGACCCACCTCTGGTTGCCTTACTGGGTGGATGGAAACTAATAGTCGTTTGAGAATGTTCCAGGTGCTTCACGTACGTAAACAGGTATGCCGGATGCAAAAAATGGCAAGAAGCGGGAAAAACCAAGGCTGATATTAAATGGGAGGATACCAGTTCTATTGTGTCTGTTATTATGGCCAAAATCTGTTTGGATTCATTACCTACTGTTAAATACTGTAGTTTGAAAATCACCCCAGGGAAAAACTCTTTTAAAAGCCATAACTGTTCCCTATCTTTAGAGATGGAAACATTGGTTCAACTTTAGGCCTTGGGGAAATGACCAAAAAGAATGGAAAAAAAAATTTTTTTGTGTGGTTTTAAAAATTCTATTATTTATTTCATTATTGTATTTAGATGAAGGTTTACAGAACCAACTAGCTTCTCATTAAACAGTTGGTACACTGTTTTGTGACATTGGTTACCAACCCCATAACATGTCAACACTCTCTTCTCAACCTTGGTTTCCCCATTACCAGCTTTCCTGTTCCACCCTGGGACAGCCCTTGCCTCTGGGCTGGTGTACCCTTTACTCTCATTATGTTTTATGGGCCTGTCTAATCTTTGGATGAAGGGTAAACCTTAGGAGTGACTTCATCACTGAGCTAAAAGAATGCCCAGGAGCCATACTCTCAGGGTTTCTCCAGTCTCTGTTAGGCCAGTAAATCTTGGCTTTTTTTGTGAGTTAGGATTTTGTTCTACATTTTTCTCCAGCTCTGTCTGGGACCCTCTATTGTGATCCCTGTCAGAGCAGTCAGTGGTGGCAGCCGGGCACCATCTAGTTGTGCTAGACTCAGGCTGGTGCAGGCTGTGGTAGTTGTGGTCCATTAGGAGAACATGTATATTGTTGAGTGTGATTGAGCTGGCACTGTGCTTTTGAGGTTGCTTGCTTTGGGGCGGACGATAGAGGTGCGTTAGTTTTACAACGGCAATGGCACCATATTTTGGATTGACCTGTAAGGAGGAGTGTTTGGGTTTTTTTTAATGATATTTTATTGTGTTTTTGGTGAAAGTTTACATAGCAAATTAGGTTTCCATTTCACAATTTCTATACAAATCGTTCAGTGACATTGGTTACGTTTTCCACAGTGTGCCAACATTCTCATTATTTCTACTCCGGTTTTCTGTTTTCATTAGTTTCCCTGCCCCCTTACATTCTCTTCGCTTTAGAGTAAATGTTGGCCATTTGGTCTCATGTAGATGATTTTTAAAGGAGCACAGTACTCACGGGTGATGTTGTTTATTTTATGGGTCAATCTGTTATTTAGGAAGGTGAGAATGGTTGCACAGCTTGACAAATGTAATCAATATCAGTGGACGGTGCATGTAGAAATTGTTGGATTAGTGTATGTTCTGCTGTGTATATTCTCAACAACAAAACAGAAAAATTACTTAATTAAAAAAAATTGCATTAAAACATTATTTATCCACAACATGGATGAATCTTGACATTACATTGAGTGAACTCAGTCATAAAAGGACAAATACCATATGACCTCATTTACATGAAATAAGCAAATATATAGACACCAAAGTTTATTGGTTCCCAGGGGCGGGTGGGAGGAGGAAAGGGGAAGTTTTTGCCTGGAGGGCATTGAGTTTATGTTAATGATGGTGGAATGTTTTGGGAAAGGTTAGGAAGAATGGTTGCGCAACATGAAGAATGTAATCGATGTTGCCGAATTGTGCATGTATGAAGTGTTGTAGTCATGAATGTTTCAGTGTGTATATTTTCACCATAATTTAAAAAAAAAATTGTTTATCTTCTTACTGAGTATTTTGGCGCCCCCTTCAATAGTGTATCGCATTCCCTTCACCTAGTCCTGGCCCAGCATCTAACCCAAGTTTGCCTTATTCCTTTTGCCTTGGGATAAGCAGAGCTGGCAATAACCCATTAAATAACCCAGGCAATTACCCATTAAAGGGTTCACCACCATCCTCCCTCACCTCACCCACATATTTAACACCATCTTTTACCCACTAAGGAACCACAATGGAAGACACAGCCCAAATTTAGAACATGGCGGCTTGTGGTTAATTAGCAGCCTCCCCAACTGAGAACTCAGTATTTACAATCCCTGCCTTGATGGGTGGGTCCATACCTCAGGCTGTCTTGACTCTTGTTAGTGTTTTTAAAGTAGCTAAAATACTCATAGATTCTCCAAATGCTTGTCTCCACTTGTGACTCTTGAATTTTTTTTTTAATTATTTACATATGTATACTTTTTCTCAGCCATAGTACAATTCCCATTGCTGTCTAGTCAATTCTGACTCATAGCCACACTATGGGACAGGGTAGAACTGTCCCATAGCAATCTTTTGTGTGTGTGTGTGTGCTTTAGGTGAATGTTTACGGAGCAAATTAGTTTCTCATTCAACAATTTATACACAAATTGTTTTGTGACATTGGTTACAATCCCCGTGATGTGTCAACACTCTCCGCTTCTCTGCCCTGGGTTCCCCATTTCCATTCGTCCTGTTTCCCTGTCCCTTCCTGCCTTTGCATCTTTGCTTTTGGAGAGGTGTTACCCATTTGGTCTCATTTACATGGTTAAGCTGAGAAACACGTTACTCACTGTGTTATTGTTTGTTTTATAGATCTGTGTAATTTTTGGCTGAAGGGTGAACTTCCGGAGCGACTTCAGTTTTGAGTTAAAGAGTGTCTGGGGCCATAGTCTCAGGGTTCCTCCAGTTTCTGTCAGACCAGTAAGTCTGGTCTTTTTTTGTGAATTTGAACTTTGTTCTACATTTTTCTCCCACTCTGTCCAAGGCCCACTATTGTGATCCCTGTCAGAATGGTTGGTGGTGGCAGCCGGACACCATCTGGTTGTTCTGGGTTCACACTGGTGGAGGCTGTGGTACTTGTGGTCCATTTGTCCTTTGGACTAACACTTTCCATGTGTCTTAGGTTTTCTTCACTCTCCTTTGCTCTGGATGGGATAGGACCAGTAGATGTATCCTACGTGACCACCAGCAAGGTTTTAAGACCCCAGATGCTGCTCAACAAGGCTATAATCTTTAGGGAAGCTGACTGTCACATCTTTCTTCTGCAGAGCAGCTGGTAGGTTCAAACCGTTGACCTTCTGTTAGCTGCTGAGTGCTTAACCACTGCACCACCAGACTTCTTATAACATAATTAAAGAGTATTAACTCTTTTCTTCTTTTTAACTTTTGGTGAAAATATACACAACAAAACATACGCCCATTCAGCAATCTCTGCGTGTACAGATCAATGCCTTTGGTTACATTCCTCACATGGTGTCGTCATTCTCGTGATCTCTACCCATATGGGTTCACCACCATTAACTTTTACTCTCAATGCCCCTTAAAGTTCCATCTGGCCTTTAGAGTTACTGTTGTCAACTTGCTCACATGGACAATCCTTTAAAAGAGCGAAATGAGATGTTCGAGGCCGACATTCTTTAGTAATTGGGCTAAACTCTTTTGTTATTCATCAAGTTCTTGCTCAGTTCCTTCTAACCTGATGGCAGCCACCTTCTCCCTTTCCCCCCATCCCTAAATGGGGTGTCATGGGTTCTCCAGACGTGTTTCTCTGCCTGGTTTCGAGCAGGGGAACAGACACGAGATTTGACTCTTTAAAAAAAAAAATGTGTTTTCAGTGAACTTTACACAGCAAATTCAGTTCCCATTTACCAATTTTGACACAGATTGTTCGGTGACATTGGTTACGTTTTTCACAATGTGTCAACATTTTTATTATTTCCATTCTGGTTGTTTCTTTTCCAGTAATCTCGTTTCCCTGTCCCCTTACCTTCTCATCTCTGCTTTAGAGTAATTGTTGACCATTTGATTTCATATAGGTGATTTTTTTTTAAAGAAGCCCAGTACTCACAGGTTATATTCTTTATTTTATGAGACAATCTGTTATTTAGCTAAAGGGTGACCTCAGGGCACAGTTTTGGTTCAAGGTTTAAAGACTATCTCGGGACAATAGTCTCAGGGAGTTCCTCTAGTCTCAACTGGTCCAGGAAGTCTGGACTTTTTAAGAATTTGGGTTTTGTTCCACAATTTTCTCCCCTTCTATCAGCATCCATCTATTGCAGCTCTGATCGGAATGGTTGGTAGCAGTAGCTGGGTACCATCTAGTTCTGGTCTCAGAGTAGGTAAGGTTTTGGTTCATGTAGATTATTTGTCCTGTAGACTAGTTTCTTCTCTGAGTCTTTGGTTTCCTCCTTTCTCTTTTGTTCTGGACAAGTAGAAACCAACAGCTATATCGTAGAAGGATTTGACTTTTTTTTTATCACTGCTCACTCACCTGACGTTTCCTAGCTCTTATGTGGAAGAATTGTTATTCAGTTCATGGGGTTCTATTTCTCACGTTCCTAAAACTCTCTTGGAGTATAAAAGAAGAGCCTTGAGAAATAACTGAATCAATCCCACACTTCTTAACTCTGGGCTCAAATTCTGACTGTGCTGCTGTGGGTCTTTAGACAAGTGTCTTAACCTCTCTGAACCTCTGTCTCTTAGTTGTGATATAAGGACACAAATAGTATTAACCTCATAGGGTTGTTGGGACAGTAAGTGAGATGATGCCTATGAAGCGTGTAGTTCTTGGAACAGAATAAGAGCTTGATATCTACTAGTTCCAATGGCTATTTTGGGGGCCTCATCTCTGAGAACCTGTAAAAAGCTATGAAAGAGCCACAGAAAAATATACATAAAATGTTTGCGTTCTTTTGCATTAAAAGATATCAAAATGAAATATGTCTGTTTTCTTTTTCCTCATCCATGTTGTTGTGTGCTGTCAAATCGATTTTGACTCATGGTGACCCCATGTGACAGAGTAGAACTGCCCCATAGGGTTTTCTAGGCTGCAATCTCTACAGAAAGAGATTGCTAGGTCTTTCTCCCATGAAACTGCTGGGTGGGTTCAAAGCACTAACATTTCCGTTAGCAGCTGAGCCCTAACCATTGTGACACCAGGGCTCCTTTTTTTTTTTTTTTCCTATTCCATACAGGTACTTTATATTATTATGGTAAAAATATTTTAGTTCATGAAAAAGAAAAATAATTAAAAATATTATAAAGTGAGACGTTTAATAGACAATATATAAAATAGATGGAAAAAATTTATTTTCTGGCCTCGTAACGGAGAGAGAGTTTGAAGTTTTCAGCATTTCCTCCATCAAAGTCCACACACTTACATCCATTTCCATCCTTTCCAAGCCAGTAGTAGCCACAGTAGACACCATTTTTCATTCTGCTTGTTTCACTTGTTGTTATTAGGTGCCATGGACTTTATTTTGGACTTAGAGTGACCTCGTGTGACAGAGTAGAGCTGTTTGATAGCGTTTCCTAGGCTGGAATCTATTTGGGAAGCGTTCTGATGGCACAGTGGTTAAAGCGCTCGGCTGCTAACCAAAAGGGAAATGTCGGTGGTTTGAACTTCTCAGGTGCTCACAGGAGAAAGATGTGGCAGTCAGTTTCTGGAGAGATTTACAGCCTTGGAAACCCTAGGGCGCGGTTCTACTCTGTCCTATGCGGTCGTTATGAGTCAGAATCAACTGACAGCAGTGGATTTAATCTACTCAGGAGCAGCTCGTCAGATCTTTCTCCTGGGGAGCCCCTGGGTTGGATTGAAACACCAACGTTTCGGTTTACAATCAAGCATTTAACTGTTGCACCACTACCCCTTGCCGTCGAGTCGATTCCGACTCATAGTGACCCTATAGGACAGGGTAGAAGTGCCCCATAGGATTTCCAAGGAGTGCCTGGTAGATTTGAACTGCCAACCTTTTGGTTAGCAGCTATAACCCTTAACCACTATGCCACCAGGGTTCCTGTTGCACCACTAGGGCTCCTTTTCAGTATCGTTTACCATCATGTAGTGCAACCTTTCCCACACCGCTACATAGGCTTCAGACATAACATTTAAAATGTATACATTTTATTGTATTTTTGGTGAAAATATACAAAGCAAAATGGCTACCATTCAGCAATGTCTACACATAATTTTCAGTGACATTGGTTATATTCTCCACATTGTGTCAATAATTTCATTACTTCCACTCTAGTTGCTTCACTCCCGTTACATACATATTATTGTTGAAAATCACTGTCTGCTCCCTGGGGGACCGAATTACTGGGCCCAGGGCTGAGGGGACTGTGGTCTCAGGGAACATCTAGCTCAACTGACATAAGATAGTTTATAAAGAAAATGTTCTGCATTTTGTGTCCCCCAAAAATATGTGTCAACTTGGTTAGGCCATGATTCCCAGTATTGTGTCGTTGTCCTCCATTTTGTGATTTTCCTATGTGTTCTAAATCATAACCTCTGCCTGTGGTTAAAGAGGATTAGGGTGGGATGTAAACACCCTTGCTCAGGTCACATCCCTGATCCAATGTAAAGGGAGTTTCCCTGGGGTGTGGCCTGCACCACCTTTTATCTTACAAGAGATAAAAGGAAAGGGAAGCAAGCAGAGAGTTGGGACCTCATACCACCAAGAAAGCAGCACTGGGAACAGAGCACGTCCTTTGGGGCTGAGGTTCCTGAGCTGAGGTGCTCCAAGATCAAGGGAAGACTGAAGACAAGTACCTTTCTCCAGAGCCGACAGAGAAATCCTTTCCCTGGAGCAGATGCCCTGAATTTGGGCTTTTAGCCTAGGAGACCGTGAGAAAATAAATTTCTCTTTGTTGTTAAAGCCATCCACTTGTGGTATTTCTGTTTGTTAAAGCCATCCACTTGTGGTATTTCTGTTATAGCAACACAACATAACCAAGGCATATATCCTACTGGTGAGTAGCATCTGGGGTCTTAAAAACTTGTGAGTGGCCATCTAAGATACTCTATTGGTCTCACCCCATCTGGAGCAAGGGAGAATGAAGAAAACCAAAGACACAAGGGAAAGATCAGTCCAAAGAACTAATGGACCACACCTACCACAGCCTCCACCAGGTTGAGTCCAGCACAACTAGATGGTGTCCAGCTACCACCGCTGACTGCTCTGACAGGGAACACAATAGAGGGTCCCAGACAAAGCTGGAAAAAAATGTCGAACAAAATTCTAAAACAAACAAAGACCAGACTTACTGGTCTCACAGAAACTGGAGAAACCCCAAGAGTATGGCCCCTGGACACCCTTTTAACTCAGTACTGAAGTCACTCCTGCGGTTCACCCTTCCGCCAAAGATTAGACAGGCCCATACAACAAAACGAGACTAAATGGGCACACCAGATCAGGGGCAAGGATGAGAAGGCAGGAGGGGACAGGAAAGCTGTTAATGGGGAAGCTAAGGTTGAGAAGGGGAGAGTGTTGACACGTCATGGGGTTGGCAAACAATATCACAAAACAATATGTGTATTAATTGTTTAATGAGAAACTAGTTTGCTCTGTAAAACTTCATCTAGAGTACAATAAAAAGAAAAATATCACTGTTCTTATTATAGAATTGATACATGCTAAATATGTCAAGAAAGTAAAAAAAAAAAAAAAGCCTCCTATAATCTGACACTTGAGAGAACACATATTGATAGATTGGTGTATGCTCTTCCAGAATGTTCTCTATGCAGATACCACGTGTGTAAACACATACCAGGCTTGGCAAGGCATCTGTGTAGAGGTGGTCCGTCATATGGTTGGAGGTAAAACCTTCCATGTACCACACACCTGTGTTTGCATCCTGGCTGTACCAACCAATTCCTTGAGTGATCTTGGGGCAACCCCTTCAGTGTCTCCAAATCTTATTTCCTCATCTGTAAAGTGGGCAAATAATAATACCTAGCCTGAAGAATAATTGAAAATATTAAATTAGTTTATCGTGTGAAACCTTTAGAAGAGGGCTCCTCAACCTCAGCACTGTGGACATTTTGAGCTGAATAATTCTTTTTTTTTTATTTTCATTTTTATTGTGCTTTAAGTGAAAGTTTACAAACCATGTCAGTCTCTCACACAAAAATTTATACACACCTTGCTAAATAATCCTAGTTGCTCTCCCCCTGAGACAGCACACTCTTCTCTCCACCCTGAATTCTCATGTCCATTCAGCCAGCTTGGGCTGGATAATTATTATTGTTACTATTTTTAGAGGTTTTGTTACTTTATATGTGTATGTTCTTTTTTTTTTAATTAAAAAAAATTTTTTGTGTGTGCTTTAAGTGAAAGTTCACAAACCAAGTCAGTCTGTCCTACAAAAACTTATATATACCTTGCTATATACTCCTGGAAACGCTGGTGGCATAGTGGTTAAGCGCTACGGCTGCTAACCAGAGGGTCAGCAGTTCGAATCTGCCAGGCACTCCTTGGAAACTCTATGGGGCAGTTCTACTCTGCCCTATAGGGTCGCTATGAGTCGGAATCGACTAGACAGCACTGTTTTTTTTTCTGGGGTTTTATATACTCCTAGTTGCTCTCCCTCTAATAAGACAGCACACTCCTTCCCTCCACTCTCTATCTTTGTGTCCATTCAGCCAACTTCTGACCCCTTCCGCTCTATCTTTTTTCTCCAGACAGGAGCTGCCCACTTGGTCTCACTTGATCCAAGAGGCCCACTCCTCACCAGTATCATTTTCTTCCCCATAGTTCAGTCCAATCCCTGTCTGAGGAGTTGGCTTTGGGAATGGTTCCTGTTTTGGACTAACAAAAGGTCTGGGGGCCATGACCTCTGGGGTCCTTCTAGTCTCAGTCAGACCATTAAGTCTGGTCTTTTTACCAGAATTTTTTTTATCCCACTGCTCTCCTGCTCCCTCAGGGCTTCTCTGTTGTGTTCCCTGTCAGGGCAGTCATCGGTTGTAGCTAGGCACCATTTAGTTCTTCTGGTCTCAGGCTGATGGAGTCTCTGTTTTACGTGGCCCTTTCTGTCTCTTGGGTTCATAGTTACCTTGTGTTCTTCATTCTCCTTTGCTCCAGGTGGGTTGAGACCAATTGACGCATTTTAGATGGACGCATGCTAGCGTTTAAGACCCCAGATGCCACTCTGCAAAATGGGAGGCAGAATTATGCCAATTGACTTAGATATCCCCTGAAACCAAGGCCCCCAAACCCCCACCCCTGCTACGGTGTTCTTTGAAGGGTTCAGTTTATCCAGGAAACTTCTTTGCTTTTGGTTTAGTTAGGTTGTGCTGACCTCTCCTGTATTGTGTGTTGTCTTTCCCTTTACCTAAAATAGTTCTTATCTACTATCTAGTTAGTCAAAACCCCTCTTCCTCCCTCCCTCCCCACTCCCGTAACCATCAAGGAATATTTTCTTCTCTGTTCAAACTATTTCTCGAGTTCTTATAATAGAGGTCTCATACAATATTTGTCCTTTTGAGACTGACTAATTTCACTCAGCATAATGCCTTCCAGATTGCT
This sequence comes from Elephas maximus indicus, assembly GCF_024166365.1. Lineage (NCBI taxonomy): Eukaryota > Metazoa > Chordata > Mammalia > Proboscidea > Elephantidae > Elephas > Elephas maximus. Next base: position 12,375,682 of record NC_064840.1, read on the forward strand.
CCACGTTATGAAATGTTTCACAGATTCATCATTGTTCTTTATCGATGCATAGTATTATTCCATTGTGTGAATATACCATAATTTATTTATCCATTCGTCCGTTGATGGGCATCTTGGTTGCTTCCATCTTTTTTCTATTGTAAAGAGTGCTGCAACGAACATGGGTGTGCATATACCTGTTCATGTAAAGGCTCTTATTTCTCTAGGATATATTCCAAGGAGAGGGATTGCTGCATTGTATGGTAGTTCTATTTCTAGCTTTTTAAGGAAACGCCAAATCGATTTCCAAAGTGCTTGTACCATTTTACATTCCCATCAGCAGTGTATAAGTGTTCCAGTCTCTCCACAACCTCTCCAACATTTATTCTTTTGTGTTTTTTTGATTAATGCCAGCCTTATTGGAGTGAGATGGAATCTCATTGCAGTTTTGATTTGCATTTCTCTAATGGCTAATGATAGTGAGCATTTCCTCATGTATCTGCTAGCCACCTGAATGTCTTCTTTAGTGAAGTGTCTGTTCATATCCTTTGTTGGGCTGGATGATTTTTGTTGAGGGTGTCTGTCCTCTGTATTGTAGGATGTTTAGCAGCACCCTTGGAGCCCCCCTCCTGTTATGACAACCAAAAATGTGCCTGGATATTGCCAAATGTCCCCTGGGGGTGGGGGCAATCGCCTCCCATTGAGAACCACTGCCTTAGCACAATGCTGGGAACATAGTAAGTGCTATAGCATAGCCCATAGTGAGCACTCAACTACCAGCCAGAAGGTTGGCAGTTTGAACCCACCGAGAGGTGCCTCAGAAGACAGGCCTGGTGATTTGCTTCAGAAAGGTCACATCCTTGAAAACCCTGTGGAGCAGTTCTACTCTGCACACATGGTATTGCCATGAGTAGAACTGACTTGACAGCAACTGACAACAACAACAAACATAACATATATATATATATATAAAATATATACATACATATATATATATATGTGGAGCCTTGGTGGCACAGTGGTTAAGCACTACAGCTGCTAACCAAAAAGTCAGCAGTTCAAATCCTCCAGCTGCTCCTTAGAAACCCTATGGGGCAGTTCTACCCTGTCCTATAGAGTCACTATGAGTCAGAATCCATTGAAAACCCTATGGAGCACAGTTCTACTCTGATACACACGGGGTCTTCATAAGTTTAAGTTGACTTGGCAATTGGTGTGTATATACAGTATAGTATATAGCACAGCAGTAGAAATACACTCTCCTTAATATATGTATTATCATTGTTATAGCTGGGTAACATATTTACTGAATGTAAAACATTCAATAGTTCAATTAATTCAAATCTACGAGCAGGATTTCATTTTACTTAGATCAACAATCAATGTCCACGGAAGCAGCAGTCAAGAAAGCAAACCATGTATTGCATTGGGCAAGTCTGCTGCAAAAGATCTCTTTGAAGTGTTAAAAAGCAAAGATGTTACTATGATGACTAAGGTGTGCCTGACCCAAGCCATGGTATTTTCAACAGTGCTTTACTTATTCCGGCTTTTTCCCTTTCCATATAAAGTTAATGATCAGTTTTATCATCTCTTTAAAGAGTACTTTTGGTATTTGGATCAGGATTGCATTGTATTTGAAAATTGTATTGGGTAGATTTGTCATTTTCACAATGCTGAGTCTACCTACGCATGAACATGGTATGTTTTTCCATTTATGTAGATCTCTTGGTTTCTTGCAGTAGCATTTTGTAGTTTTCTTTGTATAAGTCTTTTGACATCCGTGGTTAGATTTATTCCTAAGTATTTTATTTTTTTAGGGGCTACTATAATTGGTAATTTTTTTTTTTTCTGGTGGCGTAGTGGTTAAGTGCTACAGCTGCTAACCAAAGGGTTGGCAGTTCGAATCTGCCAGGCGCTGTTTGGAAACTCTATGGGGCAGTTCTACTCTGTCCTATAAGGTCACTTCGAGTCAGAATCGACTCAATGGCACTGGGTTTGGTTTTTATGGTTTATAATTAGTATTGTTCTCGTGACGTCTTTTCATCATTCTCTTTATCGGTGTGTAGCAATCCAGCTGGTTTTTGTATGTTTATCTTGTATCCTGCTACTCTGCTGGATCTTTCTATTAGTTCCAGTAGTTTTCTTGCGGAGTCTTTTGGATTTCCTGCGTATAGTATTATATCTTCCACAAATAGGGACAGTTTTACTCCTTCATTACCAACTTGGATGCCCTTTATTTCTTTTTCTTGCCTTATTGCTCTAGCTAGGACTTCCAGCATAATGTTAAATAGGAGTGGTGATAAAGGGCATCCTTGTCTTGTTCTCAAGGGGACTGTTTTCAGCCTCTCTCCATTAAGAATGATGTTGGCTGTTGCCCTTTATTATGTTGAGGAATTTCCCTTCTATACCTATTGAGAGGTTTTTTTTTTTTTTTTTTTTTTGTCAGGAATGGGTGTTGGACTTTGTCAAATGCCTTTTCTGCATTGATTGAGATGATCGTGTCATTCTTCTCTAATTTATGTGGTGGATTACGATGATTGATGTTCTAATGTTGAACCATCCCTGCACGCCTGGTATGAATCTCACTTGGTTGTAGTGTATTATTTTTTTGATATGATGCTGAATTCTATTGGCTAGAATTTTGTTGAGAATTTTTGCATCTACATTCATAAGAGATACTGGTCTATAGATTTCTTTCTTTCTTTTTTTTTTTGTGGTGTCTTTGCCTGGTTTTGGTATCAGGGTTATGCTGCTTCATAGAATGAATTTGGAAGTATCTCTTCCTTTTCTATGTCCTGAGATAGTTTGAGGAGTACAGGTATAAGCTCTTCTCCGAATGTTTGGTAGAATTCTCCAGTGAAGTCAACTGGGCCAGGGCTTTTTTTGGTTGGGAGTTTTTTTGGTTCCCTTTTCAATCTCTTCTCTTGTTATGGGTCTGTTCAGATTTTCAACATCATTTTGTGTGAGTTTGGGTAGGTAGTGTGTTTCTAGAAATTTGTTCATTTCCTCTGGGTTTTCAAATTTGTTGGAGTCTAGTTTTTCATAACACTCTCCTGTGATCTTTTTTATTTCATTTGGGTCTGTTGTAATGTCCCCCATTTCATTTCTTATTTGGGTTATTTGCGTCCTCTCCTGGTTTTCTTTTGTCAGTTTGGCCTGTGGTTTGTCAATTTTGTTTGTCAATTTTGTTGATCCTTTCAAAGAACCAACTTTTGGTTTTGTTGATCCTTTCTAATGTTTTTCTATTCTCCATTTCATTTATTTCTGCTCTGATCTTTCTTATTTCCTTCCTGCTGGTGTCTGTGGGCTTCTTTTGCTCTTCTCTTTCTTTTTGTTCAAGTTGTGTAGTTAATGTTTTGGTTTTGTCCCTTTCTTCTTTTTTCATGTGTGCATCCATTGCCAAGACATGGTCTGTCCGTTCAATCACCTCATATGCATGCGGAAGCTGGACAATGAAAAAGGAAGACCAAAGAATTGACACATCCAAATTGTGGTGTTGGTGAAGAATATAGAATGTATGATGGACTGCCAGAAGAATAAACAAGTCTGTCTTAGAGGAAGCATAGCCAGAACGCTCCTTAGAACCCATGATGGTGAGACTTTGTCTTGCTTACCTTAGATGGATTATCAGGAGGGACCAGTCCCTAGAGAAGGACATCAAGCTTGGTAAAGTAGAGGGTTGTGGAAAAAGAGGAAGACCCTCAATGAGATGGATTGACACAGTGACTGCAAAACGGGCTCGACGTAGCAACGATTGTGAGGATGTTGCAGAACCAGGCGACAATTGTTCTGTTATATATAAGGTCGCAGTGAGTCGGAGCTGATTCCACAGCACCTAACAACAGCTAGCATTTTAGCCATTCGCGCAGCAGTCCGATTTCTTTTTCTGCACACAGGCCTTTTGGGCCAAATACTCAGTTTAACCTGAGATGCAAACTTCCCCATATAAGAGCTTTTCATTTCTACAACATTAAAATATTGGTGAGATGCCATATAATGATATGATTCAGCCGTTTTTATTGGCTCTAGGCCTCCTGGGTCCCTCCTCTTTCTCCCTCTCCCCTCGCCCCGCGCAGGTGAGAGACAAGACCACGTTTATAATGAACAAGCCACCTTTCCCGCTGCATATACCTAATTTCTTGTCTGTCATTTTGCATTGTGGTGTTTCCACGGGGCCCTAGGAAGATGGGATTATGTGTGTGCATGCATCCATTCATGGCCACATTAGGATCTCAACCCCGGGGGAGAGACTTGGAAAACGACCGAATTAATCACTTCTGATCTGCATTTGGTGAGCATTATCATAATATTGATATAATACACACACTGTACTTTGCTTATTTCTAGAGTGACTGAGGCCATGCAGCAATTTTGAGGAAACTTGAGACCCCCGCACCTGGCTGAACAGTCTCCCTCTAAATAACCTGAGGTCTCCCCGTTTGCACACATCGGCCTAAAATGAGTTACAGTCACCAGAACATTTTTAAGTAGGGAAATAAATTAGAATGGTAATAATCATAACAATTATATAATAAATGTTAAGGATTGTAAGTTCCCCAGCGTCCTTAATAACTTTATTTGAGGGGGGGAGGGATGTGTGGAAATCCCATCGTCTGCATCTGGTGACATCATCAGGCTGAGGTGAGAGGACCAAGTTCTAAATTCCAAATGTCACCAAGCTGCTGAATGAGGTGGCTCTTTGGCTTTCTTGGCTGAGTTCGCTGGGTTCAAATTATTAAAGTCATCGTTTGCAAAATAAATTTAGAACTTCATGGAAGTTTCTGGATTGACAATCTTCCATGAACACCTCTTTTCTTTCTTTCTTTTTTCCATCCTTTCTTTTTCTTCTCCTCTCCCGCCTCCTCTTCCCTTTCTTCTCTGTCTCTTCTTCCCCCTTCTCTCTGGTTACAGAAGGAACCCCAAATCATCCAAGCTGGGCAAACCATCTTGATGCCCCCATACTCCCAACAAGCCCTCCATCTCCAGCTTTCAACTGAAGGAAAATAGGACTAAAAATAGGGATGACAGAATGTCCCTAAACAAGAGACCCTTTCAAGAAGCCTTGATAACTAGAAGGCATGTGAAAATACCTGGGCTGTGAGTTTAGTCTGGGATCCTTCCCTGTGAGGCACAGAGAAAAGCCAAGGTTTCAGGCATATGTAAATCAAACACCATTCATAATAACACCAGTCAATGTTTACGTGTCGGACATTGTACAATATACTTCACTTGCATTATCTCACTTTTCCAACAGTAGGGACTAGTATTATTATTTTCATTTTAAAGATGTGGAAACTGAGGCTCAGAGGGCATAAATTACTTGCTCAAGGTCACAACAGCTTTAAGCAGGAGAGGTCAGAGATTGAACCCAGGTTTGGGTAGCTGCAGATTCCACACTCTTAACATAATGCTGCAACCTGCAAGATGAAATTATCAGGGCAACCACATACAGTTGCACAGGTTGTGCACTGCACAAATGGAATTTTCAAACTCTAAAGGCAAGCCTGCAAATATGACACAGTTATTGCAGCAATACATGATGCAAACAAATTCTAGCACAATCAGAATATGGTTGCAATGGGATTTGACCCAAACAAGCATCTAAGTGAGTTTTCTCCATGACAGCTTAGAAGACACTCTCATATGAAAGGTAATGCTGCCTCTGGTAACAAGTTCAAAGACTCAAAGCAGAGAGTTTATACTTCGACCAGATCTCTATTCCTTTCCAGAATACTACCAATCGACCATCGCATGAAATTATCTCCTGTGTTCTGTTTCTCATTTTGTTTTTCAGCCTCCCAGGAATGCCGATACAGTGGTTGGGAGCCCAGATTATGATTAGACAGTCCTAGGTTCGAAAGCTGACTTTATCCCTAATGAGCTCTGTGGCCCTGAGCCAGGGACTCCACTTCTCTGAATCTGTGTGCCCAGCTGTGACTGGGAGGAACGATTGTACCCAAGGTCACTGCTGGCCCATACTGCACCTTTGTGCAAAAGGCTCCCCATCTTCAAATCACTTTACTTCTATGTTGAAAATTTGTCATAATATGTTCATTTCTTTAGAAGAAGACACTTTACTGCCATCTGCTGGAAAAACCATTGAATGTGTATGTGTGTGTACATATATATATATACATAGGAGCCCTGGTGGCACAGTGGTTAAGCACTTAGCTGCTAACTGAAATGCCAGCCGTTTCAACCCATCAGCTGCTCCACGGGAGAAAGATATGGCAGTCTGCTTTTGTAAAGATTACAGCCTTAGAAACTACTGGGAAATTCTACCCTGCCCTATGGGGTCGCTATGAGTCAGAATTGACTTGATGGCAACAGATACACACACACACACATACAATGGCAAAGATGTGAACAGCATTCCATTTGTGCAGTGCACAACCTACAGAACTGTACACAGGTGCCCTGATAATTCCTCGGTGGGTTGTTGGAAAGGGAAAGTTTGTTTTCAGTTTGTTTGTTTTAATTGTGCTTTAGGTGAAAGTTTACAGCTCAAGTTAATTTCTCATTCAAAAATTTATACACATATTGTTTTGTGGCATTTGTTGCAATCCCCACAATGTGACAGCACACTCCCCCTTCCCACCCCAGATTCCCTGTGTCCAGTTTCTGTCCCTTCCTGCCTTGTCATCCTGTTTCTGGGCAGGAGCTGCTCATTTGGTCGGGTATAACTGATTGTACTAAGAAGCACATTCCTCACGAGTATTTTTTTTTTTTTTATAGTCCTAATCTAATCTTTGTCTGAGGAATAGGTTTTGGGAATGGTTTCAGTTCTGGGTTAACAGTGCGTCCAGGGGCTGTAGTTTACTTAGTCCTTTGGTACACAGGTCCTTAGCAAACATAGGCTGGTCTGTTAAGCTCTGGCTCACACAGGTTGGATGATACTGTCTCTCCAGTATAACCGTCACTAAGAAATCGCACGCAGCATCTGGTCTTGGGGATGAGATCTCTCAATCTCAGCCTGTCTCTCAGCATCTATCCCCCTTCTCTGCCTGCCCCTGAGCAGCTCTGGCTCTCTGGAATGGCAACTCTCAGATCCTAGAACGTGCATCTTCTCTTGCTTCCTGGCCAGAAGAAGGAACTGAGAAATTCCGGAAGCTCACTCCAAAACACCTGCCCGGCACTTCTTTGATGTTTTGAATCTCTGAGGCTCCCTAAACAGCCTTGCAAAATGTATGGTAAGTTCCATCAGTTTCGTTCCTAGCAAAACCCTTTCTTAGAAAGGGTTAAGAGTGTGGTGTCTGACTCCTGAGGGAGCAGGAGGCCAATGGGATACAGACCCCAAATTCTCATAAAAAGACCATACCTAATGATATGAATGCGACTAGAGGAATCCCAGAGATAATGCTCCCAGAACTTCTGATGGCACAGGACAGGAACCATCCCCGAAGACAACTCATCAGGCATGAAAAGGACTGGTCAGTGGAGGGGGAGAGAGATGCTGATGAAGAGTGAGCCAATTAAATCAGGTGGACACTGGAGAGTGTGTTGGCAACTCTTGACTGGAGGGGGGATGGGAAGATAGAGAGAGAGGGAAGATGGCAAAATTGGCACGAAACGAGAGACTGAAAGGGTTGACTCAATAGGGGGAGAGCAAGTGGGAGAAGGGAGTAAGATGTATGTAAACCTACATGTGACAGACTGATTGGAATGGTAAATGTTCACTTGAAGCTTAATAAAAATTAATTAAAAAAAAAAAAAAGAGTGTGGTGTCTGGAGGTCAACAAAAACTGGGTTTGAACCCTAGCCTTTCCACCTGCATGCTGTGTGATGCTGGGTGAGCAAGTTAACCTGGGTGTGCTCGAGCTTGTTCACACAGGGAAAAGGAAGACCTGCTAACCTCCACCTATCACACAGAGGTGAAGAAGAAAGGAGAAAACATGTTTAAAGGACATAAGAGTAAGCACTCTATGAATCAAAGTTATTACTGTCATTAGCAACGGGGAGAGTTCAGATGCTTTATGGGTCACCCAGTTTCAATTGAACAGCTGATCTCTGGGGATCTTGTTTTTATTTTTTTTTTATTGTACTTTAGATGAAGGTTTGCAGAGCGAACTGGTTTTTCACTGCACAATTAATACCCTTTATAACTATACTATGCCAATTAAGCTAGATGTTCCCCAAGACCACGAGGGACCTTGTTTTTTGAACCAAAAATCAAAACCCAACATCCAATAAGCCAAAAAACCCAAACTCGTTGCCACTGAGTCAATTCCACCTCATGGCGACCCCAGCTGTTACAGGGTCAAACCGTTCCCGAGGGTTTTCTCGGCTGTCATCTTTACGGAAGCAGGCTGCCAGGACCTAGTTCCATGGCATCATTGGGTGGGGTTGAACCGCCAACCTTTTGGTTAGTGGTCCAGCGCAAGCTGTTTGCGTCACCCAGGGATCTAACATCCAATAGGCTTTTTTTTTTTTAATGTCTTCTCCTAGTGGTTTATATAAAAAATGAAAAGCCTAATCACGTTTACTTCTGCCCTGAAGGCATTACCCATAACCAGATGTGTCCCAGTTTCTGAGGGATGCGGAGTTGCTTCACTCAGGAAGTGTTTTACCGTCACAGCTGTTTCTTCTCCAACGACAAATACTCTAGAGATAGGAATGGCTGCTAGTGGGGGGCTCAGCAGGCATAGATTCCTCCGGATGATGTTTGCGCTGCTTGTACCCATTCCTTTAACAACTATTGGGTCCTTTTTTCTCTGGAATTTTAGGCAGGATCAGGGCATTCCCTGTTTCCCCTTTCCTCGTCTTACGTTTTCTGTGCACCTCATCCCCCATCCCTGGCTCTGGACTTCCAGGCCTTCTCTCTCTGGGCCTGTGGATCTGTGGCTTATTGAAAAGGCACCGGTACACCGAGTACATGCCCAGGTTGTTACTGGCTATAAACCCGCTGTTTTTGGATGGTGGTGCAGTTCACTCTGGGGGACATGGGCAAGGCAGGGAAGAATCCAGGGAACAGGCCAATCTGCACGCAGACAGTACAGAAATGCAGATTTAGAGCTGGCTTCTGCAAACTCCATTTTGCTGTGTGACTTTAGGCAAGTGGCCTCACCTCTCTGAATCCATTTACATGGCCATTGTCTTTGAATATCTTTACACGTAAATGCAGCAAAATTTTCACAAACATGTAGTGCTTAGGAAGCTGGATTTTTTGGAGGAAACTCCACCTGGACCCTGAAGTCCACCAATGGGGAGTTGTGTGACTTTAAACAAATTACTTCATCTCTCTGGGCCTCAGTTTCTTCATTTCTAAAATGGAACGAAAGACTACTTCCTATGTCCTGGGCTTGTTGTGAGGATTAAAAGAGATAATGCTTTCAAAGTGGTTGGCTAAGGGTCTGACCTGGGGTGAACGCCCAATAAATCTTTGCCATAACTATTAGCCTTTTAATCAAATAGGGACATTCTGGGGAAGAAGAAAAAAGAAAAAGAAAAGAACACCACACATGAGCCAAGAGGCACTTTGGAAGACCACCTTATTGAACATGTCCTGGATATATCTGACTGGTCTTTTCCATTAAAAAAAAAAAAATTTCTCCAAAGAAGCTACAGTCCCAACACATTTCAGCCTGCCTCCAGCCACACAGTATGTTCGATTTGGGCTCTCAGGAACAAAATCCAGGCCCCTGACCCCACATCACACAGGCGAGCCTCCCTGCTCTCCATCACAGCCAGAGATGTCACAAAGAACCGGACCACATCCTCAGGGAGGAAAATGAGATTTCTCTCTTGCCTTGATCTGATCCGGGCTCCTTAGTACCCTAGAAATCTCTCCCCCATCTTCTCCCTCAATTTTGAACTGCCCACGCTGCCATCCTCAAATATTTCCTTAACCAAGACTTGGCTTTTGGGGTACCTGTCAGCTGTTCTAACCAGCAGGGCTGAGACTAGAGTGAGGCTTGAGGTGCAACACTGAAAACAAAAGAAAACAAAACAAAAAAACCCAAACCCACTGCCATTGAATCAATGCCAAAGCATGGTGACCCCATGTGTTACAGAGGAGAACTGCTCCATGGGGTTTTCTTGGCTGTACTCTTTACAGGAGCAGATTTCTGGGCCTTTCTTCCGCAGCTCTGCTAGGTGGGTTCGACCTGCCAACCTTTAGATGAGTAGTTGAGCGCAAACTGCAACATTTGAGGGGCATCAAAAAACTCAGTAATTGAGATAAATAATAACTTGATGCACTCTTTTACAAAATCAAAATTAACGCAAAAAACTTGCAATGAAATAGCAAATTAACAAAACATCAACATTTTAAATAAAGAAAGGTTCAGTAGCCAGACTACCCCCTCATATCTGCTACCCAAAATGGAATGGATCAGAATGAGATTAAATTCTGTCCCCACCTCTTAGCCTTGTTTGTTGTTCTTATTAGTTGCCATCCAGTCCATTCCAACTCTTTGCGAACCCATGGGCACAGGGCTGAATTTCCTATCAGCACCATAAATTTCCACCTTCCCTCCCCGAATGCTCTTCTCCCCACAGAGGTGAGCTGGGGTGAGCAGCATAGAAGCTGCTGGAAGGCTGAAGGACAGAGAGAGAGAGAGGACTTGAGTGGGACAGTTCAACTTTCCATTTTGTTTTTCAACTTCATCTGGGCTCCCCTCCTTAATCAATAAAACAGGAATTAGCTCTCAGCTCCAAGAGTCACTTCCTGTCTTTCGGTTTATGACCTTGGCCACCTCAAAGCCTTTTAAAGTAGCCGGACTGGCTTCCTCAAATACCTGAGGTCGCAGAATCAGGTAGTAAATAGATCTGGGGGCGTCTTGCTGCCAAGTGGGCGGGGCCAGCTCCTCTGCCCGATCCCGGCACCTCCAGCGCTGGGAGCGCCTTGGGCTCCCACACCAGGAACTCTAAACTTTTTTTTTTTGTTTTTTGATCGCCCTCTTTTTTGAGGGGGGAGGGGAGTAGTCAAGGGGAAGGAGGAAGCAGGGGGAAGATGAGGTGCCGAAGGCAAGTTTTTAAGTCCGAAGGCAAGTTTTTAAGTCCGCCTGCCTCTGGCTTCAGTTCCACCCTCGCCCAAGGGGGAGGACTTTAAATTCCAGACCCTCAGTCCTTCCTTCCCTTTTTGAAAGTGATCGATTTTATCTAGGAGCTTCAAATCGAAACCAGGAGAGGAGGCTTTGAAATGTCAAAGAAACGTTGCAAAAGAAGAAAAGGGGGGAGGGGGAGGAAGAAGGGGAGGAGATAAAAATTAAAAGGGGAGGGGTGGGCAGACAGGTTTTCTTTCGAACTGCAAATGCTGCGCTAGCTACCTCTGTAAGGGTTCGTAACCTTTTCACCCTGTTGGTGGTGGCTGTAGGGGGCTCCTGGGAGCGCTTTGAACATTTGCTGAAAACTATGGACTCTCTCCCAGGAAAAATGCACCGAAGATACGTGCATTCAGCTTCTGGAGGCTCCGGGAGTCCAAAGTGAAGCTGTCTTTTTGCGCAATTTCGAGACGTTTTGCAAAACTCTCCGCCGTGACAACTGCGTTGTAATTGAACCGCTCCCAACTTAAATTTTTGACAAGTGCGTTTACCTGGAGTCGTCTCTGCCTAATTTTGGGGGAGGAGAAAAAAACAGACACGTTCTGGAGAAGGCAAGAGCCAGTAGGAATTACTTCTAGCTAAAAAAAAAAAAAAAAATTTTTTTTTTTTTTTTTTTTTTTTTTTAAGGAGGCTAGTTTTTAGTGTGGCTCGGGCCTCGCAGCATGAAAATCTGGGCGCGTTGGCAACTCCGCCCGTGCGCCCGGGTTCCTGGTGAGGCCACCCTCTGAGGCTTGGGGCGCCGTCCTACTCCTTTCCTTCTGGGCGCCAAGACCTACGCCCCCGCAGCGAAGTGCTGGGGAGGAGGGGTTCTAAATGCAGCTACCTCCATCTCCTACCTTATAGGGCCACGGCATCAAACTGGGAGGACCCCCAGCTGGCGCTGAAAGGTGTCCCCACAAGCCACAGGCTTCCTGCGAGGCACAGGAAATGCGGGTTCCGTTGATTGCGAGAAAGCTCCCAGTCTTCTTGGGGCGCTGAAGCCAAGAGGATCGAAATACATTTTTTAGGATTCGTGGAAAATATAGTTTCGGTTGGGGCTAGTTTTTTTTTTTTTTTTTTTTTGTGCTTTAGGTGGAAGTTTACAGCGCAAATTAGTTTCTCATTCAAAAATTTATACACATATTATTTTGTGGCATTGGTTGCAATCCCTGCAGTGTGTCAGCACTTTCCCCCTTTCCGGCCCAGGCTACCCATATCCATTTGTCCAGTTTTCCTGTCCCTTCCTTCCTGCTCATCTTTGCTTTCGGTCAGGTGTGGTCCATTTCTTCTCATATACTTGAGTGAATTAAGAAGCACCTTCATTCCTAACGGGTGTTATTCTTTGTTTTATAGGCCTGTCTAATCTTTGGCTAAAAGGTGGACCCCGGCAGTGACTTCAGTTCTGAGTTAGCTATAATCTCGGGCGATCCTCCAGTCTCTGTCAGACCAGTAAGTCTGGTCTTTTACGTGAATTTGAATTTTTTTCTACATTTTTCTCTGCTCTCTTTGGGACCCTCTATTGTGACCCATGTCAGAGAGGCCAGTGGTGGTAGCCGGGCACCATCTAGTTCTTCTGGGCTCAGGCTGGTGGAAGCTGTGGTTCATGTGCTCTGTTAGTCCTTTGGATTAATATATTCCTTTTTTCTTTGATTTTTTTCTTTCTCCATGCTCCAGACAGGATGGGACTGATAGATTTATCTTAGATGGCCACTTGCAAGTTTAGGGGTTTTGTATGTGTGTGTGCTTTAGATGAAGGTTTTACAAAGCAAATTAGTTTCTCATGAAACAATTAGTACACATATTGTTTTGTGGCATTGGTTGCCAACTCCAAGATCAAGATGCATCAACACTCTCCCCTTCTTCACCTTGGGCTCCCCAATTCCATTTGTCCATCTTTCCTGATCCTTCCCACCTTCTGTTTTTGCCCCTGAGCTGGTGTGCCAGTTTAGTCTCCTATACATGGTAGAGCTACATGTATTACTGTTTGTTTTATGGGCCTGTCTTATCTTTGGCTGAAGGATGAACCTCAAGAGTGACTTCAGTACTGAATTAAAAGGGTATCTGGGGTCCATACTCTCAGGGTTTCTCTGGTCTCTGTCAGACCAGAAAATCTGGACTTTTTTTGTGAGTTAGAATTTTGTTCTACATTTTTCTCCATCTCTGTCCAGGACCCTCTACTGTGATCCCTGTCAGAGCAGTTGGTGGTGGTAGCCGGGCACCATTTAGTTGTGCTGGACTCAGTCTGGTGGAGGCTGTGGTAGGTGTGCTCCATTAATCCTTTGGACTAATCTTTCCCTTATGTCTTTGGTTTTCTTCATTCTCCCTTGCTCCAGACTAGGTGGAACCATGGAGCATCTTAGATGGCTGCTCACAAGCTTTTAAGACCCCAGATGCTACTCACCAAAGTAGGATGGAGAACATTTTCTTTATAAACTATGTCATGCCAGTTGAGCTAAATGTCTCCTGAGACCATGGTCCCCGGTCCTCAGCCCCAGCAACATGGTCCCTCAAGGTGTTTGGATGTATCTAGGAAGCATCTAAGACTTTGCCTTGGTCAAGTTGTGCTGACTTCCCCTGTGTTGTGTGTTGTGTTTCCCTTCACCAAAGTTAACACTTGTCTACTGTCTAGTTAGTGATTTCCCCTTCCCAGCCCTCCCCTCCCTTGTAACCATCAAAGTTTTTTTTTTCTTTTGTGTGTAGAACTTTTCTTGAGTTTTTATTGTAGTGGTCTTATACAATATTTGTCCTTTTGTGATTGACTTACTTCACTCAGCATAATGCCCTCCAGTCTCATCCGTGTTGTGAGATGTTTTATAGATTCATCTTGTTCTTTGCTGGTACATAGTATTCCACTGTGTGTATATACCATAATTTGTTTATCCATTCACCTGTTGATGGGCACTTAAGTTTATTTCTATCTTTTTGCTGTTGTGAATAATGCTGCAATGAACATGGACGAGCATATGCATATTTGTGTGAGGGCTCTTACTTCTCTAGGATATATTCCTAGGAGTGGGATTGCTGGATTGTATGGTATTTCTATTTCTGGCTTTTTAAGGAGGTGCCATACTGTTTTCCTTAGTGGTTGTACCATTTTGCATTCCCACCAGCAGTGCGTAAGAGTTCCAATCTCCCCGAAACTCTCCAACATTTGTTTTTTCATGTTTTTTTGATCAGTGCCAGTCATCTTGGGGTGAGATGGTATCTCATCGTAGTTTTGATTTGCATTTCTCTAATGGCTAGTGATCGTGAGCATTTCCTCCTGTGTCTGTTAGCCACCTGAATGTCTTCCTTGGCGAAGTGTCTGTTCATATTCTTTGCCGGTTTTTTACTGGATTCTTTGTCTTTTCGTAGTTGAGGTGTTAAAGTATTTTGCAGACTTTGGAGATTAGAACCTTGTAGGATATGTCATAGTGAAAAATCTTTTCCCAGTCTGTAGGATCTCTTTTTACACTTTTGGTGAAGTCTTCCGATGAGGGTGTTTAATTCTTAGAAGCTCCCCCGGCTTGTTTCGAGGGCCCCCAAGGGCAAGGTGCTGAGGGGCCAGGCCCCAGATAACGGCTGCGGGTCTAGAGATTCGGTCTGAGCTAGTTCCGTTCGTTTGCTGTCCGGGCCACCCGGGACCCACACTGCGGGAGGGAGGAAGGGAGGCAAAAAGCACCTAAAGGGCTTCGGGGTCACCAGGGGCAGCTGCTCCAAGCCCCGCTTTGGAAGTCTTATATGCTTGGGAAGGATGAAGGATGCACAAGAGAGATGCACAGAGATAAGCAGAGTGTGAAAGAAAGAGATGCGTAAAAAAAGAAAGAAAAAAAGACAGTAAGAGGGTGAAACAGAAGCTGCTAGAAACAGCAAGGGAAATAAACCATGAGAGACACCCAGTTTCCCGGGACTAAAGTATGCACCACGAACAGCCCAGTGATCCCAGGTCGTCAAGCTGCCCTGTCGTGGCCCAATGGCTCCAAGAGAGCCCACCTGGCTCCTGGGCCTGGTCCAGTTACTCACCTTCTGCTATAAGTCCAGATGTCCCAGGCCCCCAAGGGGGTTCTTAGCTCCTGGGATAGGAGGGAAATGAGGGCTTTGGGCATATTTGGTGGCTTGTTGATGGCTGGATGGGTGACCCAACATGAAAAGGAGACATCAGCTGTCAAAGATACAGGACACCCGCACACCTGACAAGAGGTACCATTGGAGAACCACGGTTGG
Organism: Elephas maximus indicus; assembly: GCF_024166365.1. Taxonomy (NCBI): domain Eukaryota; kingdom Metazoa; phylum Chordata; class Mammalia; order Proboscidea; family Elephantidae; genus Elephas; species Elephas maximus. The sequence goes on from NC_064840.1 coordinate 12,390,885, forward strand.
TGTTGAGAGACTGTCTACCCTCTCCATGGGGAGACCTCTTGCAAACTACTGCCCCTCTCTGAATCTGTAGGTGAGAGGGCTCTTATGTGGAAAATCCAGCTGGTGAGGTTCCCACAAGGGATGTAAAAAACATGGAGGGATGCCAAACAATTCCAGGTGCAAAGTGGGGCCAGATGAGCATCTAGGACATGGAGATGCCCCATGAACACCCACTGAAGAATAGGGGTTATTGATTAAGTGCACTGTGTTCAGCACCTGTTTCGTCCCATGTTGTCTATTGTCTCTTCTTTTCCCAGGAGGGTGCTGAGGCCCACAGAGGTTAAGTCACCTGCACTGCATTGCACAAAGTTGTTGTTGTTAGGTGCCATCAAGTTGGTTCCAACTCATAGCAACCCTATGTATGACAGAATGAAACACTGCCCAGTCCTGTGGCATCCTTACAATCGTTGCTATGTTTGAGCAACTACCAAGGGACTCCAAAACCCAGTGCCATGGAGTCAATTTTGACTCACTGCGACCCCCTGTGTTCCAAAGTAGAACGGTGCTCCATTTTCTTGGCTGTAATCGTTACAGAAGCAGATCTTCGGGCCTTTCTTCCGTAACACCACTAGGCAAATTAGAATTGCCAGTTTTTCAGTTAGGAGATGAGCTCCTGCTAATGAGAGTTATAGGAAGCAAGTAAAATAGGGTGGGATCAGAAGGGTGACTCATTCCTGGGGAGTCTTTCAGAGGATGGGCTTTTGCCCTCAAGCTCCTGACCCCAAAATCTGCCTCTGCCCTCATCTGAATCTCATAGATAATAAGAACTTGCTGGATTGGACCACCCATCCTTAACATTGAGGGGCCCAGCCCAAAGACACAAATGGAGGTCCATGTACTATGTATGAGCATTTAAAAGTTCTAAATAGTGCAAAATGTTAAATGTGTTCTTTCACCCTTCATTGACAAGTATGTTGTTGTTGTGAGCCGTCAAGTCGATTCTGACTCTTAGCAACCCCATGTGACAGAGTAACACTGCCCCATAGGTTTTTATAGGCTGTAATCTTCATGGGAGCATGATCTCCAGGTCTTTCTCCTGTGGAGCCATTTGGTGGGTTCGAACTGCCAACCTTTCCATTTGAAGCTGAGTGCTTAACCATTGCGCCACTAGGGTGAACTCTTTGTTAGTAAATAGACCTCCCTAATAACCCGAATGTTGGACTTTAGAATCAAGACTGAGTTGGGCTTAAGAATTCTCAGAGTCCTCCGAGTTCTGTCTCCTCCCCGCCCCAGGCTCCATCTTTACCACGAAGGGCTTTGTGCACGAATGTGGGGATAAGCCACCCCGCAGATCCAAGCCTCATCCATGTCCCCTCTCCTTGCCACCCCCAGACATAGGAGTGACATGGGTGGGAAGATTTACCCTCCAGTATTTTTTTTTTTTTTTGATGGCCCCAGGGAAGATGACCAAGCAGGGCCAGGAAGGAAGTCCAGGACCATTTGGTGGGGGGAAGTGCCCATTTCTAGGTACCCTGAGCATGGAGTACTTATGGTAGTGGGAGCATACAGCCTCTGCCCTGCAAACTCACTTCCCCTAAGAGAGGGGCACAGTTGGAAGAATGTCAGAGCAGAGACCCTAAGTACAGAGCCCGTCTTGCCAGACGAAGGGTGGCACGTCTCCCCGGCATTACTAGACCCCACTGCTCCCCACACCCCGTCTACACACCCTGCTATGGGTACTTTCTGACATACACACCTTCTCCTCTCTCCATGGCCCTGGCCACGCCCCACTCCTGCCATCGCCTGTGTTTCCTTGGGGAGAAAATCCTGCAAGAAACTCAATCTGCTGTGTGCAGAATTATGGGTTGTTTTTGGCTCTGGCCCGGCCCTCACCCCCCGTGCAAACACAGACGTCCACACAGAGCAGAGCGGGCTTTGCTGGGGCACCACGGGGCGCCAGGGTGTTTGCAGTTAGGCTGGGAAAGCTGACCTCTCCTTTCTCCATCTCTGGTGCTGAAAACTTCCCAGCACCAAGGAGTAAGAAACAAAAGCATTCAGGAGCAGGGAAACCCACCTTCCCTTCTTCTGTTTCCCCCCAAAGGTGCAGCTTGCCTGGCACTGCCAGCTGAGAAGGCCTATCTGCCTCTCTTTCTAGACTAGAGCACAGTTGGGGTTCTTGAGGGGTCTCTGCAAGCGCTTGAGCTTCATCATGTGTGTCAAAGTAGAACTGTGCGCCACAGGGTTTTCAACGGCTTTGATTTTTTGGAAGTAGAACACTAAGACTTTCTTCCGAGGCAACTCTGTGTGGACTCAAACCTCCAACCTTCAGTTAGCAGCCAAGTACATGAACCGTTTATACCACTCAGGGCCTCCTGGGCTTTCTTGGGCCCTCCCTAAATGGTATGCAATACTGTGTGTGTTAGTTATCTAGTGCTGCTGTAACAGAAATACCACAGGTGGATGGCTTCGACAAACAGAAATTTATTCTCTCACAGTCTAGGAAGCTAGAAGTCCAAATTCAGAGTGTCAGCTCCAGGGGAAGGCTTTTTCTGTTGGTTCTGGGAGAAGGTCCTTATCATCAATCTCCCCCTGGTCTAGGAGCTTCTCAGCACAGCGACCCGGACGGACTCTTCTCCTGGCACTACTTTCTTGATGGTATGAGGTCCCCACGTCTCTGTTCACTTCTTTCTTTTATATCTCAAAAGAGATTGGCTTGAATTGTAGATTAATTTTGCAGATTGAGTCTACATAACTGCTGCTAATCCCATCTCATTAACATCATAGAGATAGAATTTACAACACATTGGGAAATCACATCAGATGACAAAAGGGTGGACAATCACACAATACTGGGAATCATGACCTAGTCAAGTTGATAGATATTTTGAGGGAACACAATTCAGTCCATGACACTGTGTATAACTACAGTTCTCTTGATATCTCTGTGTGTCTCCGTCTAGCTTGTGTGTCTGTCAGTTTTTCTGTGTGTGTGTGTGTGTGTGTGTGTGTGTGTACATCTTATGGATGGGACCCAACATTCATCGGATTACCCAAGACATCCATGACTCCAAAGGGTTTTATTTATTTACTTGTTGAACAATTTCTACATGTACAATTCAGTGACATTGATTACATTCTTCAAATTGTGCAGCCATTCTCACGATCCCAAATGGATTTTGAACTCCAGGGCTAAGAGGTTATTGATTTTCAAGGGCAAGTGGTGTTCATATTCACCAGGATGTGTATAAGAATGTCCATGGCAACTCTGCTACTAATAAACCAACAATTGAAGCCATTCAAATACCCATCAAGGAGTCCTGGTGGCATGGTGTTTAAAGTGCTCGGCTGCTAACTGAAAGGTCAGTGCTTTGAACCCACTGGCTGCTTCCTCGGAGAAAGATGTGGCAGGCTGCTCCTGTAAAGATTACAGCTTGGAAACCCTATGTGGCAGTTCCGCTTTATCCTTTACGGTCACTATGAGTTGGAATCAACTTGACGGTAATGGATTTGGTTTTTTAAAAAAAATATCCATCAATAGTGGAACAAGTAAATTCATTCTGGCAAATTCATAAGGTGGAATACTATACTGAAGTGGAATGAACTACAGCCTCATGCAAAAAGGTGTATGAATCTCGCAAGCATAACAGTAAGTGAAAGAAGCAAGACACAAAACCATCATAATGATTCCTATTGCTGCCTCAGTTTATACCTGATGAACCAGGCTGAACCATGAACCACGGTCTGTCTCACTCTTTTAAACTGTTGAGGGCCAAACTCTTTAAACCACTCTGCTATGAGTAGTGTTGGAAAGATCCACAAGATCTGGGGTCTTAAAAGCTTGTGAGCAGCCATCTAAGATACTCCACTGGTCCCATGCCATCTGGAGCAAGGGAAAATGAAGAAAACCAAAGACACAAGGAAAAGATTAGTCCAAAGGACTAATGGACCACAACTACCACAGCCTCTACCAGGCTGAGTCCAGCATGACTAGATGGTCCCTGACTGCTCTGACAGGGATCACAATTGAGGGTCTGGAACAGAGCTGGAGAAAAATGTAGAACAAAATTCTAACTCACAAAAAAAGCCCAGATTTACTCATCTGACAGAGACTAGAGAAACCCCAAGAGTATGGCCCCTGGACACCCTTTTAACCCGGTAATGAAGTCACTCTTGAGGTTTATCCTTCAGCCAAAGATGAGACAGGCCAATAAAACAAACAATAATACCCGTAGCTCAACCATGTACATAAGACTAAATGGGCACACCAGCCCAGGGGTAAGGACGAGAAGGCAGGAGGGGACAGGAAAGCTGTGCAAATGGAAACGAGGAACCCAAGGTCAAGAGGGGAAGAGTGTTGACATGTTGCGGGGGTGGCACCCAACGTCAAAAAACAATGTGTGTATTAATTGCTTGAGGAGAAACTAACTTGCTTTGTAAACCTTCTCTTAAAGCACAATTAAAAAATAGATAAATGTTATATTTATAATATTTTATTATATTTATAATAAAAAAATAAAAGCTCTACAAATGCCTTCCAAATGCTGACAAAGGAGGCAGGGGCAAGGAATTAAAAGGAGCAACCAAGTCTCTGCACTGGGACTTACCTAGGCCAGGGACAGTGGCCACAGAGGGGTGGGGGAGCTATGGAGCTTGGAAAACCATTATTTTCCAGCCTACATTATGGTCCCTTGGAGAATATTAAGGTTTGAAACTCAATTCCGACCGCTCCAAAAAGGGTATTTAAACATTTGGCTCTATCGTCATTATACTCTTCCTTTTAAAACTAATTAAAAAAAAAACAAACAGAAATCTTATCACCCCTCACCCGCCTCAAAACCCTCTTAAAAAAAAAAAAAAAAACCCACACTATTACTGTCTGGGCAGCATTACTGATTGCAACTTGCCCAAAGAGGTTACCCTAATAATTCTTTGAAGTGAAACTTTGCCTCCAAACTCCCCAGGTATACCCAATAGCTACTAATATACTTCTTTCTGTTTTTCTCCCTCGTTTAAATTCCTCAGGCTCAGGAGCCAAAGGAAGCCTCATGCCGAACCAAATTATCTGTGTTCCACATGTTTCATTTTTTAATAATAAAATAAAATGAAATGAAACCCAAAGGGCACAAGGCTCCTGACCGAGCTTTTATTACCCAATGTTATGGATTGAATTATGTCCCCCGCAAAACATGTGTTATAAATCCTAGCCTCTATGCCTGTGGTTATAATCCCATTCGGGAATGGGTTGTCTTTGTTATGTTAATGAGGCAGGATTAGTGTAGGGTGTATCGTAAGTCAATCTCTTTTGAGATATCCCAAAACCAAAACCCACTGCCGTCCAGTCAATTCTGACTCATAGTAACCCTCTAGGACAGAGTAGAACTGCCCCACAGAGGTCCCAAGGAGCACCTGGTGAATTCAAACTGCCGACCTTTTGGTTAGCAGCCGTAGCTCTCAACCACTACACCACCAGGGTTTCTAAAAGAGATTAAACAAGTGAGCAGAGGAGAGATGGGGTAAGACAGGTGCCAAGACACATGGAGATCTCCCAGGAACTAGGAAGCAGAAGCTGAAGAGACAGGGACCTTCCTCCAGAGACGACAGAAAGCCTCCCCCTAGAGCTGACACTCTGAATTCGGACTTCTAGCCTCCTAAAAAATAAATCTCTTTTTGTTAAATAAATTTCTGTTTGTTAAAGCCATCTATTTGTTGCGTTTCAGTTATAGCAGCACTAGATAACTAAGACACCTGATCTGAACACATGTCATAGCCATGCCTGGGGAGTGCAAGCCACACTGTGGGGAGCTTTCTTCTCTGGCCTAAACTGTCCGGGGAAACCCTTATCTTGCCCTCTGATCCTAGGCCAGAACTCTCTTCATCCACGCTTGGCCCTCCAGAAAGGGTTGCAGGCTTTTCTGGCAGAGAGCAAGCTTGAGAAGTAGCTTAGTCTGAAAGGGACTCAGCTTAGGCTTCAAAAATGGGCTTCCTTGCAGCCTAGCTCACTGTACCTGCTGGCCCGAGCACTTTGGTTTACCATCTATTAATTCATTTAACATTTATTGAGCATTTGCTATGTGCCACACAGTGTGCTAGAGCTGGGGATAGAACAGTGAACAATATGGATATAATGCCTGTCTCAGGGAGCTAATTAATCATTCTAGAAAAGGAGACAGACAAAAATAAAGGTAATAAATACATAAATAAAAATAACGAAGAGAGGGAGGAAGAGAGAAAGAAGAGGGAAGGAAGGAAGGGAGGGAGGGAGGGAGGGAAGGAGGGGGAGGAAAAGAGAGAATGAGGGAGGGGAGAAGGGAAGGAAGGCCAGGAGGAGGGAAGGAAGGAAAAAAGGAGGGAGGGAGGGAGGAAGGAAGGACGAGCTGCTGTCATGTCGACTCTGACTCATGGTGACTTTATGTACAACAGAATAAAATGTTGCCAGTCCTGCCTCGTGCTCAGGATTGCCAGCATGCTCAAGTCCGTCACTGCAGCTGGTGTGCCAATCCATCTCACCTCCCTCCCTCGCCCTCACTGGCCCTCTACTTCACCAAACACAATGTCCTCCTCCAGCGATTGATTCCTCCTCATGATGTGTCCAAAGCAAGAAAGTCGGGCAACGTTCTGTTATGATCATATGGTTTACACTGAATAATTTTCAGAAGTAGATCACCAAGCCTTTCTTCCTTGTCTGCCTTAGTCTGGAAGCTCCCCTGAAACCTGTCGACACACCATGGGTGACCCTGCTAGTCTTTGAAACACCGGTGGTGTGACTTCCAACATTGCAGCAACATGCAAGCCACCACAGTAGGACAAACTGACAGTCAAGTGGTGGAATGTATAAAAAAGGTGATTTTCGAGGTCATTAAGTGGTGTGCAGAAAATAAGATAATGTGAGAGAATTATGGTGGGTGAGAGTGTCCTTTAGACAAAATGGGATCAGGAAGCCTCTTTATAGAAGTCATTTCTTAAAGACAGCTTTGCTGAGGTAATCGTTCACACACATTAAAATTCACACTGTATAATTATATAGGTCATTGAGTTTTGACAAATGTGTGTAGTTGTGTAACTACTACTGCAGTCAAGGTGTAGAATATTTCCCTCACCTTAAGAAGGTCTTTTGAGTCCCTTTAGAGTCAGCCCTTCTGCCACTCCCAGCCGTTGGCAACCACCGACCTGCTTTCTGTTCTGTGGTTTTGCTCTTTCCAGAATGTAAGATGAATGGAATCACATATGTAGTATGTAGCCTTTTGTGCCCAGCTTTTTTTCACTGAGCATGATACTTAGAGGCTCATTCATGTTGTTGCATGTATCATTTGTCTGTCCGTTTTTAGTGCTGAGTAGTATTCCACGGATAATATTGTGAAGAATGGGAATCCCAGAACACTTAACTGTGCTCACACAGAACCTGTACATAGGCCAAAAGGCAGTCGCTTGAACAGAACAAGGGGATACCTCATGGTTTAAAATCAGGAAAGTAGTGCATAAGGTTGTATTCTTTCACCACACTTATTCACTCTGTATACTAAGCAAATAATCTGAGAAACTGGACTATATAAAAAAGAACGGGGTATCAGGATTGGAGGTAGACTCATTAACAACCTGTGATATGCAGATGACACAACCTTGTTTGCTGAAAGCAAAGAAGACTTGAAGCACTTACTGATGAAGATCAAGGACTGCAGGCCTCAGTATGGATTACACCTCAATATAAAGAAAACGAAAATCCTCACAACTGGACCAATAAGCAATATCACAGTAAATGGAGAAAAGATTGTCGTTGTCAAGGATTTCATTTTACTTGGACCCAAATGCCCATGGAAGCAGCAGTCAGGAAATCAAACGACATATTGCATTGGGCAAATCTGCTGTAAAAGACCTCTTTAAAGCGTTAAAAACCAAAGATATCACTTTGAGGACCAACGTGCACCTGACCCAAGCTATGGTGTTTTCAATCACCTCATATGAATGGGAAGGTGAACAATGAATAAGGAAGATCAAAGAATTGATGCCTTTGAATTCTGGTGTTGGCGAAGAATATTGAATATACCACGGACTGCCAGAAGAACAAACAAACCTGTCTTGGAAGAAGTATAGCCAGAATGCTCCTTAGAAGAGAGGATGGCAAGACTTGGTCTCACATACTTTGGACATGTCATCAGGAGGGACCAGTCCCTGGAGAAGGCCATCATGCTTGGTAAAGTAGAAGGTCAGCGAAAAAGAGAAAGACCCTCAGTGAGATGGATTGACACAATGGCTGCAACAATGGGCTCAAACATAGCAACAACTGTGAGGATGGCACAGGACTGGGCAGTGTTTTGTTTGTTGTACATGGGGTTGCTATGAATTGGAACCCACTTGATGGCACCTCACAACAACAAAGTGCCTGAAAAGAGGCCTGGTGGCACAACAGTTTAGCTAAAAAAAATTGGCCATTTGAACCAGCAAGCAGCTCCTCAGGAGAAAAACTAGTGATTTGCTCCCATAAAGATTACAGCCTAGGAAACACTATGGGCAGTTCTACTACATCACATGGGGTCGCTATGAGTTGAAACCAACTCAATGGCATCTAACAACAACATTCTGTGGTGTGGATATACTACCACCTTTTTGTCCAGCCCCCACTTGGTGGACATTTGGGTTGTTGCCCTTTTGGGGCTGTTAGGGATAAAGCTGCCCTGAAACCTCATGGACAGCTCTTTGTGTGGACACATTTCACTTCTCTTGGGTGAATACCTAGGAGTGGAATTGCTGGGTTGTGGTGGCATAGTGGTTAAGAGTTTGGCTTCTAACCAAAAGGTCAGCCGTTCAAATCCACCAGCTGGTCTTGGGAACTCTATGGGGCAGTTCTACTCTGTCCTATAGGGTCACTATGAGTTGGAATCAACTTGACGGCGATGAGTTTGGTTTGGTTTTTTGGTATGGTAACTCCATGTTTAACTTTATAAGAAATTACTGGACTGTTTTCCAAGGCAGCTGTACCATTCTGCATTCCCACAAGCAGTGTTTGAGGGTTCCAGTTGTTCACTGTCCTCATCAATAATTAGTACTGTCAGCCTTTTTTATTTGGTCATTTTAATGTGTGTATAGAGAACAGTGATGGCTCAGAGGTAGAATTCTATGCAGCAGATCCAGGCTTGAGTCCCGGCCAACACACCTCACGTGTAGCCACCACCCATCTCTCAGTGGAGGCTGGTGTTGCCATGATGCTAAACAGGTTTCAGTGGAGCTTTCAGACTAAGACAGACAAGGAAGAAAGGCCTGAAGATCTACTTCCCAAATTAGTCAATGAAAACCCTATGGAGCACATGGCCCAGGTCCCAACCGATCATGGTGATGGCCCAGGGCCAGGCAGTATTTCCTTCAATTGTACATGCTGTGGCCTGTGGTCGGGGACCAATTTAATGGCAACAAACAACAAATGTAGTGCATTTCCTTAGCAACTGATGACGTTGAGCATCTTTTCAGGGACTTACTGGCCATTTGTATATAAAATAGGGAGATCTGAATTCAAATTCAAATGATGATAAGGAGGCAGCCATGAGAAGAGGCAGGGAAAGACTCTTCCAGGCAGAGGGAACAGCAATGGTGAAGACTCTGAGGTGGAAACAAGCTGGGGATGACTGGGAAGCAGGAAGACCAGTACAGGTGTATCACAGTGCAGAAGAATGCCAAGAGAGGGAGTGGTAGGCAGGTGCCAGATGCAGGGCCCTGCACCATTACTTGGTGTTTGGAAAACATCCTGCAACAAAAGAAGTATCCTTTGGTTCGGTTGTGCTGACTTCCCTGTATTGTGTGTTGTCCTTGCCTTCACCAAATGGGCAGTGCCTGTCCAAAAGCAGGATGAGAAGGCAAGAAGGGACAGGAACTGGATGAATGGACACAGAGAACCAGGAATGGAAAGGGGGAGTATGCTGTTACATTGTGGGGGTTGCAACCAATGTCACAAAACAGTATGTGTATAAATTTTTGAATGAGAAATTAACTTAACCTGTAAACTTCCACCTAAAGCACATAAAAAAAAAAAAAAAGAAGTACATATCAATGTTAAAAAAAAAAAAAAAGAGTCCAGCTAATATAAGTATCCCTGGTGGCATGGTAGTTAGGAGCTTGACTGCTAACTGAAAGGGCAGCGGTTTGAACCCCCCAGCTGCTCCATGAAAGATGTGGCTGTCTGCCTCTTTAAAGATTACACCCTTGAAACGATTCCTGTATAAATTTTTGAATGAGAAACTAATTTGCGCTGTAAACTTTCAACTTTCACAGAGCATGAAAAAAAAGTTTTTTTAAATCTATGAAAGGCCACAACAATTAGTTTCTGTTCTTGTAGAACAACAGAGAAAGAAAGTCAGAAATAGGAAGAGGATGTGGGATGTGTGGCTAATTGCCTCCACAAACAACTCCCTCCTTTGCCATGAGACCAGAAGAACTGGATGGTGCCCAGCTATCATTACTGAACATCTTGATCAAAGATTCTATGGAACAATCCTGATCAAAAGGTGGAAAATGTAGAACAGAATTTCAAATTCCCATGGACTCCATACTTCCTGGAGCCATGAAGGTTGGATGAGCCCCTGAATCTATTGCCCTGATATAATCTTTAAACCTTAAATCAAAATATCTTCTGAAGTCCTCTTAAAACCAAACAACAAAGTTTAGCTTTAACTAGTAAAAAAAATACCTGCCTTGAGCATTAAGCTCTTTTAAGAACTACTTATATGGGATCAAACTGACAACAACAACTTGAAAGGTTAGATAGGAAGCTTAGGGGGCAGTGAGTTTATGATAATGGGGGAGAAACAATTCAGAAAAAGAGGGTGAGAACGGTTGCACAACTTGAAGAATGTAATCTATGTCACTAAATCGTACATGTAGAAACTGTTGAATTGGTGTATGTCTTACTGTGTATAGTCTCAACGACAAAAACAGGATAAATAATTCTTTCTTTTTTAATCTAAGAAAAAAAAGTTTACACCCTTGGGAACCCTTTGGGGCAGTTCTACTCTGTCCTATAGGGTCACTGTGAGTCCGAATTGACTTGAGGGCAATGGGTTTTAGCTACTATACAGTGCCTGGGTGTTACAAATGGTTAAGCAATCAGCTACTAACTGAAAGGTTGGTGGCTTGAACCCGCCCAGAGGTGCCTCAGAAGGGAGGCCTGGCAATCTGCTTCCCCGAGGTCCCAACCGTGACAACCCTGTGGAGTGCAGCTCTACTCTGCAACACATGGGGTTGCCATGAGTTGTAATCAACTCTGCAGCAGCTGATTGGTTTGTTCATTTGTTTTTGGTTACTACTGCTGCATAGCCAACTACCCCAAAACTTCAAGGCTTTGAATAACAATCATTATACTATGGTTCTAGGAACCAGGAATCTAGACTGGGCACAGTCAATATGGCTTTTCTCTGCTCCATAAATGTCTGAGATCTCAATGGGCTGGAGGTGACTTAATGGCTGGGAACTGGAATCTTCTGGAAGCTCTTTTGCTTATATGTCTGGGGCCTGGATTGGAATTACTCAGAGGCTGGGCTCAGCTGCGACGGTCAATTGAGCACGTATACTTGTCCTCCCCTGACTTCCTCATGTATTGGTGGCCTCACTTCTGACACAGAGGCTTTGGAATCCAGGCAGAGCTCTTCCAGGGGACAAACCTGAATTTCTATTCATTTTTTTTTTTTTTTTTATTGTGGTAAATATATACAAGGGTGCAATGGTCAAGCTCTCAACTGCTAACTGAAAAGTTGGCAGTTCAAACCCACCAGCAACTCGGTGGGAGAGAAGACCTGGCGATCTGCTCTCGTAAAGACCACGGCCTAGGAAACCCAATGGGGCAGTTCTACTCTGTTACATGGGGTCACCGTGAGTCAGAATTGACTTGACAGTACCCAACAAAAACAAATATATAGCTAAGAAAACATTTGCCATTTCTACAATCTTCACGTGCACGGTTCAGTGACACTACGTTCGTCATGTAGTTCAGCCATCATCCTTAGCCATTCAGTTGCGTTGACTTTTAAAAAAATAATATTTTATTGTGTTTTTGGTGAAAGTTTAAACAGCTGCAAGCAAATTGTGGGCAGTTTGAATCCTTGGAAACCCTTTGGGGCAGTCCTAGTCTGTCCTGTAGGATCACTGAGTCAGAACGGACTCCACGGCAATGAGTTTTTTACATAGCAAATTCTGTTCCTATTTAATAAAAAAAAATTTAATAACTACTACACAAATCGTTTGCTGATGTCAGATGGATGCTGGCTGAAAGCAGAGAATACCAGAAAGATGTTTACCTCTGTTTTATTGACGGTGCAAAGGCATTCAACTGTGTGGATAATAACAAATTATGGATAATATTGCGAAGAATAGGAATTCCAGGACACTTAATTGTGCTCATGAGGAACCTGTACATAGATCAAGAGGCAGTTGTTCCGACAGGACAAGGGGATACTGATTGGTTTAAAGTCAGGAAAGGTGTGCATCAGGGTTGTATTCTTTCACCATACCTATTCAGTCTGTATGCTAAGCAAATAATCCGAGAAGCTGGACTATATGAAGAAGAATGGAGCATCAGGATTGGAGGAAGACTCATTAACAACCTGTGATATGCAGATGACACAACCTTGCTTGCTGAAAGTGAAGAGGACTTGAAGCACTTACTAATGAAGATCAAAGACCACAGCCTTCAGTATGGATTGCACCTCAACATAAAGAAGACAAAAATCCTCACAACTGGACCAATGAGCAACATCCTAATAAACGGAGAAAAGATTGAAGTTGTCAAGGATTTCATTCTACTTGGATCCACGATCAACAGCCATGGAACCAGCAGTCAAGAAATCAAAAGACGCATAGCATTGGGCAAATCTGCTGCAAAGGACTTCTTCAAAGTGTTGAAGAGCAAAGATGTCGCCCTGAAGACTAAGGTGTGCCTAACCCAAGCCATGGTATTTTCAATCCCATCACATGCATGTGACAGATGGACAATGAATAAGGAAGACTGAAGAAGAATTAACGCCTTTGAATTGTGGTGTTGGCGAAGAATATTAAATATACCATGGACTGCCAAAAGAATGAACAAATGTGTCTTGGAAGAAGTACAACCAGAATGCTCCTTAGAAGCAAGGATGGCGAGACTGCGTCTTACATACTTTGGACATGTTGTCAGGAGGGATCAGTCCCTGGAGAAGGACATTATGCTCGGCAGAATACAGGGTCAGTGGAAAAGAGGAAGACCCTCAACGAGGTGGATTGACATAGTGGTTGCAACAATGGGCTGTAAGGATGGCACAGGACCGGGCAGTATTTCGTTCTGTTGTGCATAGGGTCACTATGAGTCGGAACTGACTCGACGGCACCTAACAACACAAAGTTTTCAGTGGCATTGGTTACATTTTTCACAACGTGTCAACATTCTCATTCATTCCATTGTGGAGGTTTCGTTTCCAGTAATCTGGTTTCCCTATCCCCTCGCTCTTTCATCTTTGCTTTAGAGTAATTATTGACCAATTTGTCTCACATGGACCCCTGGTGGCATAGTGGTTAAGAGCTAACCAAGAATCTACCTGCTGCTCCTTGGAAACCCTATGGAGTAGTTCTACTGTGTCCTATAGGATCCTTATGAGTTGGAATTGCCTAGACAGCAACAGGTTTGGTTTTTTTGTTTGGTTTTGGTCTCATATAGATGATTTTTTAAAGGTACACAGTGCTCACTGGAAATACTCTTTATTTTATGAGCCAATCTGTTATTGAGCTAAAATGTGGCCTCAGGGGGTAGTTTGGGTTCAAGGTTTACGGAGCATATCAGGACAATAGTCTTGGGGAGTCCTCTTACCTCAACCTGTTCCATTGATTTTTTATGGCCCTACTTAGATGTCACACAGCATCACTTCTTCTCCATTTTAATGGTGGAAGCAGCCACAAGCCTAAGAAGACACAAGAGGAAGGAGACAAGATTCTTGATAGGAGTGACAAAGGGACCTTGCAGAAGAAGACGTAGGTCAGAAGACATTGCTGTGACCATCATTGGAAAATGGAATTGGCCACAGAGTAAAACTTAGTGGTGATACAGCTTGTTTTGCTCAACAAATGTTCTGAGGGTGATGAATAAGCCTGTGGAGGAATAAGACCCAGCCCTCAAACGTGAGGAATTCCCCAGGCAAATGGGGGAGATGGATATGTAAATAAAAACCATACTATGCATGTCTTTACAGCAAGTATCACATTAGGCTATAAAGTCCTCAGGAAGCAATCCATATTGCCTGGGAGGTGGGGGTGGGGTGGGGGATAGTGAGGGGCAAGAGGGCTTCAGCAAAGAGGTCATTTCCGGTTTGGGCTCTAGGGGATGTGCAGGAGTTTACCAGGTGGGCAAGGGCAGAGAGAACTTGAGAGCCAAGAGCATGACCAACTGGTAGATGTCCAGGCAGGAGAGAAGGGTGGAAATAAGGCTGGAAAGATAGATGGAGCCCTGGCAGGAAGAGGTTTTAAATGAAGGATGGGGAGTTTGACTCAATCATATGGGTAATGGGAAACCATTAGGGTTTAAGTGTTAGGATCAGATGCCATACCATGGAAAGAACATTTGGGGAAGCTAGATGGAGGTTGGATTGGCTAAAAAACAAAACACCAAACCCCTTGTCTTTGAGTAGATTCTGACTCATGGTGACCCTATGTGTTACAGGGTAAAACTGTCCCGTAGGGTTTTCTTGGCTGTAATCTTTATAGAAGCAGATCGCCAGGTCTTTCTTCCAAGGTGCTGCCACTGGGCAGGTTTGAATAGCAACCTTAGGTTAATAGCACAGCACAAACCGTTGGAGCCACCCAGCGACCTAGGGATTGGCTAGTCACATGCTAAAAACCCAGACTCAAGTAGGGAGGTTTTTGTAGTAGCTTAAGTGAGAAACGATGAGTGTGCAAATTGCGGCCAAGGATGGAGAAAAGGAAGGCAGACTTAAAAATATCTTGGTAGTGGGATCAAGAGGGTTCTCCCAGAGAGGGGTCTCAGCCTTCGCCTTCCCCCAGTTGCTCCCCTGGGCTACTGTGTCCCTTAGCAGTTCTCGACTCTGGCCGTGCACTGACACCATGGGAAGCTTTCACAAACTGGAGATGCTTGTACTCCACATCAAATTAGCTAAAGTTTCAGGGGTGGAACGAGGTGTTGGCATTTTTTAAAAGCTCCCCAGTCAGTCACAAAAAGACAATATTGTATGATTCCACTTGGATGAAATATCTAGAATAGACCAAGGCATAGAGGCCAAAGTAGTATTAGTGGTTATGGGGATGGGAGGGAGGCAGCAAGGGGGAGTCATTGTTTAGGGAGCACTGAGTTTCTGTTCTAAGAAGCCCCTGGGTGGTACAAATGGTTAGGGCAATCAGCTGCTAACTGAAAGCTTGGAGGTGTGAGTCTACCCAGAGATGCCCAGAGGAAAGGCCTAGCATTCTACTTCCAGAAAATCAATCATCGGAAACCCTATGGAGCGCAGCTCTGCTCGGAAACACACAGGGTCGCCGTGAGTCAGAATTGACTCCATGGGAACTGGTTTAGTTTGGTGTGGTTTTTGGTTTGAGTTTCTGTTAAGAGTGATGGGAAAATTTGGAAATGGAGAGTAGTGATGGTTGTACAATATGATAAACACAGTATCACTGAATTGTACATGTACGAAACATTAAAACGGCAAATGTTTCATTCTGTGTGTGTGTGTGTATGTATAAACGAAAACCAAACCTGTTTACCGCTGAGTCGATTCCAACTCATAGTGACCCTATAGGACAGACTAGAACTGTCCCCATAGGGTTTCCAAGGCTGTAATCTTTAAGGACGTGGAGCGGCTGGTGGGTTCTAACCACCAGGGCTCTCTATATATTTACCATAATTTAAACAATGGTTGTTGTTGTTAGGTTTGTTGAGTTGGTTCCGATACATAGTGACCCTATGTGCAACAGAACAAAACACTGCCTGGTCCTGTGCCATCCTCACAACTGTTGCTAAATTTGAGCCCATTGTTGCGGTGTGTGTGTGTGCGTACGTGTGTGTATGTGTGTGTATGTGTATGTATATATATACGTATGTATACATATATACAGAAACCTTGGTGGCGTAGTGGTTAAGAGCTGCTAACCAAAAGGTTGGCAGTTCAAATCCACCAGGCGCTCCTTGGAAACTATATGGGGCAGTTGTGCTCTGTCCTATAAGGTCACTATGAGTCAAAATCGACTCGATGGTAACGGGTTTGGTTTGGTTTGGATATATATATATGTATACATACACATACACATAAAAGTTCCCCGAGTAGATTCTCATGTGTCCCTAGGGTTGGAGAATTACTGGCATAAAAGATACTTTTCAGATACAGAGGACGCAGGCCTGGGCAGAGTGAAGAGAGAGAAAAATAATTTTGATTTGGACGTCCTTCTTTGGAAGACATAACACAGTTTCATAAAAATTGGATAATCCACGAAAAGGGATTCAACCACCTTTTCCCACAGCAGAGCTGTAAAGCAGGTGCCTTGTGCTTGAAAGCCACAGAAAATATCAAACCCATCAGCCGCTTGGTGGGCTCAAACCCACCAGAACAGTATCACAGTTCTACTCTGTGATATAGGGTCTCTGTGAGTCAGAATTGACGCAGTGGAACACAACAACAACCAACCAGGAGGTCCCTAGGTGTACCAAAGAGTTTACACTTGTCTACTAACCTGAAGGTTGGTGGTTGGAACCCATCTAACTACACTGCAGAAGAATGGCCTGGTGATCCGCTCCCATAAAGATTACAGCCAAGAAAACCCTGCAGAGCAGTGCTACTCTGTAAAACGTGGGGTAGAATCGGAATCAACTCAAAGACAATGGGTTTTTTTTGTTGTTGTTTTTCACCAAACAGATGCAGCACTGTAGGCTTTATATGAATCCTCAAACCAACCCTAGAAGATGGGTATCGTTTTCCTCCCCATTTCTCAGAGGAGGAAACTGAGGCTCAGAAAAACCGAGTAACTAGCCCTAAGTTACACAGGAAGGAAGGAAGTGGCAGAGCCCAGTAGCCTGACCTCAGAGGCGGAGCTTGGAGTCCCGGTGCAATACCTCCCTCTCAGCCCTCGCTCCATGTTGGCATAAAATGGGGCGATGTTTCGATTCCTCCTGTATTGTTAATACTGTGAAAACAACTGCTGGCAGTCACCCCATCCTGCAATTTCCACCACCTCCGTTACAAAGAGTGACCACACTTATTCCCTGTCATCGCTGCTCCCCCCACAAACCCTCAGAACCGTCACCGTTGCCTTTTTATTTATACAGTCCTCCGGGGCCCGAAGGCCTTGGAGAATTTCACAGAGCCTCCTCAGCATATCATAAAACAAAACCAAATGTTTTCTTCCCCCCCTCCTTTCCCTGAGTATCTGTCAAAGCCAGCAGAGAAATAAAAACCAGAATCTCCAAACAATACACTTCCCCACAGATAATAAATAAAATTTCCAAAGAGGGAGGAAAAAAAGAGCAAGGAGTCCCACAAAGGTGGGGGGCTTGGGAGACACTGGCGCTAGCTGTATACTAGGCAAACAGCTACCAGAAGACCCGGGGAAAAAGGAACCACTTGAGATAAAAAATTAATGTTCACATTACATACGCCGTGTGTATGTAAGTGTGTGGATGACGGCTGGGAACGCAGTCCCTGTCAGCCACCCCCCTTTGCTCTTTTTCGCACAAATAAATATATACATATGTTGCCTTGCATGGAGCCAACGCTCAATAAATTTTTAGACAATGCATCAAAATACCAATATTCATTTGTGAATTCTCCAAGTACACATGTTTGTGGGCAATCCCTTCTCCCCTCTCCCAAGTGTGGAGCAAGCAGAGATTTTTAAAAACCTTTTTGTATTTATTGCACGCATTCAGTTAAGTTTTTCCACGTATTGCACGTGGAGGAAGGGGCAGAAAGTGACGACAGTGGAGACCTCTTCGGAATGGAAGTGGGGGACGGGTGCAGGAGACTTTGTATTTCTTAGATTTTTCTATGGCTACATTTTTCTAAAGAGCCTTATAGGCTTTTTTTTTTTTTTTTTTCATTTAAACAGGTTATTTTCTAAAAAGCCCTCATGATTTTTATGACGCTGATCAAGTCGTCCTAGAAAATTAAACCACATCATCAGGAAAGACGACTGAAGACTCCAAGAATTCTAATTTTGAGTACAGCCTTCCAGGTCATCATGAAGGCGGATTTAGCAAGGTAGGAGGATAGAACATGTATTATTTAGCAGTTTGTTAGCCTGACTTACTGTTGTTATTGCTGTTAGGTGCCAATGTGTTGCTTCCGACTCATAGCAACCCTGTGTGTAACAGAACGAAAGGTTGCCTGGTCCTGCGCCATCCTCACAATCATTGCTGTTTGAGCCCATTGTTGCAGCCACTGTGTCAATCCATCTCACTGAAGGTATTGCTCTTTTTCGCTGACCCTCTACATTACCAAGCACGATGTCCTTCTCCAGGGATTGGTCTCTCTGATAACATGTCCAAAGTACGTGAGACCAAGTCTCGCCATCCTTGCTTCTAAGGAGCATTCTGGGTGTACTTCTCCCAAGACAGATTTGTTCGTTCTTCTGGAAGCCCATGGTATATTCAACATTCTTTGCCAACACTACAATTCAAATGCATCAGTTCTTCTTCAGTCTTCCTTATTTATTGTCCAGCTTTCACAGGCTTATGTGATTGAAAATACCATGGCTTGGGTCAGGCTCACCTTGGTCCTCCAAGTGACATCTTTGCTTTTCAATACTTTAAAGAGGTCCTGTACAGCAGATGTGCCCAAGGCAATGAGTCATTTGATTTCTTGACTGCTACTTCCATGAGCGTTGATTGTGGATCTAAGTAAAACGAAATCCTTAACAATGTATAACTTTTGAATATATAGACATAAATGGGCCCTGTTTTTCCTCTTGGCCCGAGCTTTGAAAACCTTCAAGATGGGTCTGCAGATATAGACTCCATGTATATAAAACTACACACACCACAGTCTTAAAGGTCTTAACCTTCACCACTGTATTTTGTATACATGTCTCATCCCCTTTGTTCAACTTCGAGCCCTTGGAGTGAAGGCCTAGGGCTTCCCTCTCTTGGTTTTCCAAGGGCTCAGGTCTTGCTCACATGGTGTTATCTGATGGAGACTACATGTCTGTAACTGCATGTACATGCATAGACCTGGGAAAGAGGGGCTCTGCCCTGAGCCCTAGGCATTAGAGGGTCCACTCTGGTCCTTCTCCAGCCACGTTCTTCTCGTGGTTGAGGAGTTCACTGGGCCAATGAGTGGCCCACCCGGAGACCAACTCCCCTTTCTGGACCACCTAGCTGGTACCTACTGAATACTATGTAGATGTATGTATCGTGTAATACGTGTAACCTGTGCAGGATATATATCTCATGTGCTATAAGAGCTTTAAAAGGTAGGTACTAAAGAAATGAAAATCTCCTTGAAACATCATCACTGCTCCTCCTCTGGTTTGGGAGTGAGGCTGGATTTTGTTTTCTGGTAAAAAGGGTTATGGTTGGTCATTTTCTGAACTGGGTTCTTTCTTTTGAGTCCTATACCCTGGGATTGGCTCAGGGATGTATGTGTTTGTGTGTGTGTGTGCAGGGACTGGGAAGAAGTAAATGTTTTGAGTACGTTTCAAAAACTAGGGAGGGGAGCTTTTCCATCTTGAACTCAGGGATGCATGCTTCTCTGAATGGAAGGTTTGAGTCAAGATCTCAGGAATTATGGCCATTACAGGATCCAAGTTCTGAGTCTCCAGATTTGTATTGTCACCTGCTCCTGGATATTACCATGTGGTTGACACTCAGCTACCGCAAACTCAAAAAGTTCTGAATGGGATTTGTTTTCTTTCCTCCAAACCCAAATTTCTCCTGGGCACCTCATCTCAGCAGATCCTACCTCATCTCCACCTACCTGATCTTCCAGACCAGAGGCTGGCTATCACTTAAGTCTCTTCCTTCTCCATGACACCAATAACAACCACAGACAAGAAACTGCCATTGGTTGAGCACCTACTGTATACCAGGCTAAGTGCTTCACATATAGAGTGTCACTCACTCCTTCCATATACTAATGATGTAGGTGTTATTATTACCCCCACTATGTTGTTATTGTTAGTTGCTGTTGAGTCAAGTCTGACTTGTGGTGACCTTGTATATAACAATAAAATGTTTCCCGGTCTTGTGTCATCTTCATGATTGTTGGTATATTTGAGCCCATTGTTTTGGCTATTATGTCAACCCATCTCATGGAGGGTTTCCTTCATTTTTGCTGACCCTCTACTTTACCATGATGTCCTTTTCTAGCAACTGGTCTTTCTTGATGACGCATCCAAAATAAGAGAGCTGAAGTCTCTCCATCCTCACTTCTAAGGAGCATTCTGGATGTATTTCTTTTAAGGCTGATTGTTGTTCTTCTGGCAGTCCACAATATACTCAATATTTTTCACCAATGCCACAATTTGGACACATCAATTTTTCTTCTCTCTCTTTTTTTTCATTGCCCAGATTTCCCCATCTACAGATAAAGACATTGATGCTCAGACAGGTGACCTAGCTTCCCAAGGACACACTGAGAAAATCCAGTTTCCAGCCCAGTTTGTCCTGTGCCATCTTCATGAAGGTTAGTATGCCTGAGTTCACTGCTTCTTTGAGTCCTTTTGCTTCTCCCTCCCCTACCAGCCCCTTTTGGCCTTTCCCTCTCCATAAAAGTCCTTCGAAGGTGCTCAGTAGGTGCTCAGAAAATATGTGATAGATTGAGCTGAATGGACCTTCTAGAGAGGATTCTCTGCCCCCTGGATGGAAACTGTTGCTGACACGAGGTCCTCCTTGGAGGGGAAGGGGAGAGGGCTGAGCGTGGGGAGAGAATGGATGGGAAGACTTCAAAGGGAGGGAAAACGATTACTGAGAAATCTGTTTATACAGCCAGTGAGTGATGGTGAGGGGGAAATGCTGAAAAGCAAAAGGGCGGGAGAGTGCCCAGCCCACGAATCCATCACCAACCCTTTTTCATCTGCTGGCCAAATTATGTGTCCCTGTACTTTTGAAAGTTGGCTGGTCCCCTCAGCTGGGCAGGCAGCACCTTATCCAGGCACCTAGCCTTTAAGCAGCAAGCATCACGGCATGGCTTGAAGGCCACCTCTGTCTACCTTCAGGAAGTCCGAGAGGTGTAGTGTTTAGGCATACTTAGAAGCAAGAACAACTAGCATTTTTGGAGCACTTATTATGTGCCAGCATTGTTCTAAGTTCTGTCAATTTTTTTTTAATCCTCATGACAACCTCAGGAGGACATTACTATAATTAGCTTCATCTTACAAGTGAAGAAACTAGGGCACAAAGTGATGAGCTTGCCTAAGGCCATACAGCTAGGAAGGAGTAGAGCTGGGATTTTAACCCAGGAGTACAGCTCCAGAGGCAATCCTTTTAACTTCTATGCTCTATGCCTCCTGGACAGAGAGGTTCTGGGGTCACGAGTTCAGATCCCGGCTGCCCCAGCACTTGATACCTGCATACTTCAGGCAAGCTGCTCCCTCTTTCTGAGCTTCAGTTGTTGCATCTGAGAAACAGGGACAATAATCATAACTGTCTCATGGGCTTGCTGTGATGGTTCTGAGATAATCCACACAAAGACAAGAACTCAATGTTGGCTAATAATATTATTTCCCTCAAACATTAGGAAGTCTCTTTCCCGATGTGCAAAATTGCAGGGTGGGTTGGAAGGGCTGGGATGGAAAATGATGCTGCCTTGCTTACCTATGTCACAGGGTTTCACAAGGAGCAAAGGATACAATGAATGCATGTGGCAGTATTTTTGTAATTGTATCTTGAAATATCTCAGGCACACTAAAGTATTTGTTATTGTTGTTAGTTACCATCAGATTGGCTCTGACTCATGGTGGTGACCTTATATATAACAGAACAAAATATTACCGGGTCCTGCATCATTTTCGTGATTATTGGTATGTTTTAGTCCACTGTTGGGGCTATTGTGTCAATCCATCTCACTGAGGGTTTCCCTTGTCCGCTGACTCTCCACTTTACTAACCATGATGTCCTTTTCTAATGACCAGTCTTTCCTGATGATGTGTCCGAAGTAAGCAAGACGAAGTCTCATCATCCTTGCTTCTAAGGAGCATTCTGGTTGTATTTCTTCTGAGAGTGATTTGTTGTTTCTTCTTGCAGTCCACAATATATCCAACATCCTTCTCCAACACCACAATTGGAACGCATCCATTCTTCTTCTGCCTTCCTTTTTCACCTTCCAGCTTTCCCGTGTATACAAGGTGATTGAAAAGACTGTGGTTTGGGTCAGGCACACCTTAGTCATCAAAGTGGTATCTTTGGTTTTTTGAATTTTAAAGAGGTCTTTTTCAGCAGATTTGCCCAATGCAATATGTCATTTCTTGACAGCTGCTTCCGTGGACATTGATTATATAGAGAATAATATAATAAACACCCAGGTATTCAACATCTGGCTTAAGAAATAAAAACTTGCAGATACAGTTGGAGCCTCCTAAGTAACTCTCCTCCTTCCCCATCCAAGGGTAACCACCATCCTGATTTTGAAGGTTATCATTTGTATGCATGTCTTTACACTTTTACCATGGATGTAATGTATGTATTTATCCTTCAGTAATCTATGGTATTCTGTAACATATGGTATTGTTTCACACAATTTAAAGCCTCACAGTAATGGTGTTGTACAGCATATACCCTTGTGCAGATTTCGCCGGACATTATGTGTTTAAGACCGATCTATGTTGATGCATGTGTTTCTAGTTGCTTATTTTTAAATACTATACAACATTCCACTGGACGAATGTGCCCCAAAGTCCTCATTCATTCTCCGGTTGGTGACCACGTTGGCGGTTTCCGGGTTTTTGGTATCATCAATGTCTCGTACTGCAGTGAACATCCGTGTGTGTGGCTCTTTATGCACACATGTC
Source organism: Elephas maximus indicus (assembly GCF_024166365.1). Lineage (NCBI taxonomy): Eukaryota > Metazoa > Chordata > Mammalia > Proboscidea > Elephantidae > Elephas > Elephas maximus. The sequence goes on from NC_064840.1 coordinate 12,413,808, forward strand.
ACAGTTTCTCTAGAGATTATAGCAGGTGTTAAGTTGTTGGGTTGAAATGTTTGTGCATCTTCGAACTGATCAGATTGTCCATTTGCTCACTAATGCTTGTTGTTGTTAGGTGCTGTTGAGCCGATTTTGACTCATAGAGACCCCATGTGACAGAGAAAAACCGTCCTGAAAGGTTTTCTTGGCTGTAATCTTTACGGAAGAAGACCTTTCTCCTGTGGAGCCACTGGGCAGGTTCAAATTGCCAACCCTTTGTGCAATAGCCAAGCACTTAACCATCTGTACCACTAGGACTCCTTTCTCCATCGCAGCTGTACCATTGCAGACTGTCATCAGCGGTGGCTGGGTCATCTCACTGCTCTGCATCCTCACCAACCCTTGGTTTTATCAGGAGGCAATGATTTTTAAAAGAGTAGAAACAAAACAAACTAGAAACCATTGAGTTGATTCGGACTCATGGTGATTCCATGTATGCCAGGGTAGCACGGTGCTCTATAGGGATCTCAGTGGCTGATCTTTTGGAAGTAGATTGCCAATCCTTTCTTCTGAGGTGCCCTCTGGGTGGATGCGAACTGCCAACCTTCGATTAGTAGCTGAGCGCCTAACCATTTGTGCCACCCGGAATAGCCTAAAGCAGTAAAGTGCTATACGCATGGTATTAGGGATACCATGTGATCTAGAAACACTGGTGGCGTAGTAGTTAAGTACCACGGCTGCTAACCAAGAGGTCGGCAGTTCGAATCCACCAGACACTCCTTGGAAACTCTATGGGGCAGTTCTTCTCTGTCCTATAGGGTTGCTATAAGTGGGAATCGACTAGGCGGCAGTGGGTTGGGTAGGTTTTGGTGATCTAGCTGGTGGCTACAAGGTGTTGTGTGTGTTGATAACTGAGCTGGAGAGGCGATTTGATGTCTTTCCCAAGAACAAGTCTGTAAAAGGCACCCATATTGTCTTCCAGGAAGTCTCCCCTGACTCCTCTCCATCCCCGTCTCAATTATGGACCAGCAGCCCCATTGTCTGTGCTCTAGTTGCCTCTGGCCCTTGCCCCACCTGGCACTCATGAAGAAATTGAAATTACCTGTTTGTTTTTCTCCCGACTCAACTGAACACCAAGAAATTGAGAACTATCTTATTCCATTTTAGCTCCAGAGTCAATCCCAGAACTTGGCACACAATAGGCACTCAATAAATGTTTACTGAATGAATGACTGTAACCTAGTGCCTGATGCATGGTTGTAGCTCCCTATGTTCTGATGAACAAATGAATGAGTGAATGAGTAAAACATCCAAGTTAAATAGGAAGTGAAAGAATTCTAGGTGCTAGGGGAGAACTTTCTAGTCATTCACCTGTCCGTGTAATCATGTTTTTAAAAACTAAACAACCTGTTCCCGTTGAGTTGATTCTGACTCATATCATCCCTATAGGACAGAGTAGAACTACCCCAAGGTTTCCGAGGCTGTACTCTTTACAGAAGCAGACTGCCAAGTCTTTCTTCTGCAAATCATATTTTTAGTAAGCATTTATTGAGTACCTAGTGTGTACCGGGTCCGTGGTCCCCATCTTGAAGCACCTCCTGCTGTGTTACTTTGCAGTGTGGTGGATTCTGTGACAAGGTAACCACCAAAAGAGGAAATGGAACCCTCTGGGGATGGGAAGCAGCAAAATGTTTGCAGAGGAGGCGGCATTTCCCTAGGTGGCAGCTTCCATCTCCCCCTTACGTCCTTCTCTCCCCACCAATCTCCTGCCATCTCCTTTTCCCAAACTTCCAAAGCAGTCAGGTTGAGTTGCCACTGGATATCGGTGATGGTCTGGTCGCACAACAAGATTAATGTAATCAGTGTCCTAAATTGTGCATGTGAAATATCTTGAATTGGCAAATGTGTTATATATATATATATATATCTTTACAGTAGTAATAATAACGAAAAAAATTTAGTTGACAGATTCATGTCCCCTTTACCTTAGGTTTCGTGTCCCCCCAAACCAAAGTCAAAGGGTCAGTGTACTTGGGGTGTGAGCTGAAGTGCTTTTGAGCTTGGTCCAGGGAGGTTGATGAAGGAGTTTGCTTCTCTCTTTGGCTATTTATTACCCAAGACAGAAAAGATGGGAGAAAGCAGGGCTTTGTTGGCATAGAAGACAAGGGCTGGGAGCAAAGGAGAAAGAAACATCCTGGAAGACACACAAGCAGGCTCCATGATATCCTGGTTGGGGATCTAGGGCTCGGTGTTTTTGAAACTCACACCTAGGGATCTGCCAGGCAGCCCTGCAAACACCCCCCTCCAGCTCAGGCACAGCCATAAACCACTCAGCCAGCACTCGCCGGCTACATGGTGATGGCCCCTTGATGTATTTACCCAAAGAGAAGAAGTGAAAGGTAGCTGTAGTCATGAAGCAGTAAAATACCTCCCGTTGCCCAGGTGACATCATCCCAAACACCCTGCCCTGTGCTCTGTGGTTTATGAAGTTACCACAACCCCAGGAGACATCTCCTGGGTGCATGCGGTGGGGAGCTCTAAATTTATTTGACCTAATTTGTTGAAGGTTTTCCCTTTCAGATTTGGGGGTTTGGGGGTTGTAATGACTTCTCCTTTGCCCTTGAAGAGAGGTTATCTATTTCCCTTGGCTCACTTTCTTCTGGGGTTTCTGCAGTAAGGACAATAGCTAGCTAGTTGCTAGACAGATGCCGTTGAGTTGACTTCGACTCATGGTAGCCTTATGTGCAACAGAACAAAACACTGATTGGTGCTGCGTTATCCTCACAATCACCAGCATGTGTGAGGCCATCACTGCAAATATTGTGCCAATCCACCTCACTAGGGTCTCCTTTTCCCTTGTTGACCCTCTGCGTCACCAAACATGACGTCCTCCTTCAGCGATTGATCCCTCCTGGTGACATGTTCAAAGCCAGCAAGTCAGATAATGTCCTGTTGTAATCCCTAAAGTTTTCACTGATTCTCAGAAGTAGATCACCAGGTCTATCTTAGTCTGGAAGCTCCACTGAAACCTGTCCATCTGTCCGCCATGGGTGACTCTGCTGGTATTTGAAATAGCTTCCAGCATCATAGCAACACCCAAGCCATCATAGTATGTCAAACTGATAGGCAGATGGTGATCCATATATATAGAAATACATATATCGCGTGTGTATATATATAATTTCTAGAAATACATATATATATGTATGTAGAGAGAAAGATTTTTTTTTATATCTAAACCAAAACAAGCAAACACTTTGCTGTCCAGTTGATTCCAACTCATAGCAGCCCGATAGCACAGAGTAGAACCACCCCATAGGGTTTCCAAGGAGTGGCTGATGGATTGCAACGGCTGACCTTTTGGTTAGCAGCTGAGCTCTTAACCACTGCACCACCAGTGCCGTTTTTTATATCTAGAAAGCATGTATTTCTAGAAAAAGCTCTGGAAACACACTCGCCTGTGAGTAAAGTAGTTAGAAAAAGAATGAATTTCACTTTTTAATTTATACTTTTGTATAGTCTGTGTTTTTTTTTTTTTTTTTCAATAACCACATATTTAACCTGTTGCAGTCGAGTTGATTTGGACTCATATTGACCCTATAGGACACAATAGAACTGCCCCATACAGTTTCCAAAGAGCAGCTGGTGGATTGGAACTGCCAACCTTTTGATCAGCAGCCATAGCTTTTAACCACTGCACCACCAGGGCTCCAACCACATCTTAGTGCTGTGATATTTTATAAAAAGACAATATTAATTAAAAGTCTTAATAGAATAAACGTATTCAAATGTATAATATTGTTATGAATATAGAATTACAAACACAAAGAGGGAATGGACAGTAGTTGGACTTTTACACATTGATTTTTTTATTTGGATTCCATAAAATTTACCCATTTTATATGTGTACAATTCAATAATTTTTTAGCAAATTTACAGTGCTGTGCAACCATCACCGCAATCCAGTTTTAGAAAGACCCCTTGTCCCCATTGGTAGTCACTTCCTGTTCCCACGCCCATGCCCTGGCAACCACTGATCTACTTTCTCTCTCTATGGATTTCCCTATCCGTAGCTAGGCCCCTGACAATACGTGACCTTTGGTGTCTGGCTTCTTTTACCTAGCATCATGTTTTCAAGGTTCATCCATGTTGTAGCATGTATTAGTATTTCAGTCCTTTTTATGGCCGAGTAATATTCCACTGGAGCCTTGCTGGCACAGTGGTTAAGAGCTCAGCTACCAACCAAAAGGTCAGCAGTTCGAATCCACCAGCCACTCCTTGGAAACCCTATGGGGTAGCTCTACTCTGTCCTAAAGTGTTGCTATGAGTCAGAATCGACTCGATGGCAACAGGTTTGGATTTTTTTTTTTTTTTTTAATATTCCATTAAGAGCCCTGGTGGCACAGTGGTTAAGCGCCTGGCTGCTAATCAAAAGGTGGGCGGTTCGAACCCACCAGCTGCTTTGCAGGAGAAAGATGTGGCAGTCTGCTTCTGTAAAGATTACAGCCTTGGAAACCTTAGGGGGCAGTTCTACTCTGTCCTCCAGGGTCCTATGAGTCAGAATCATGACTGACAGCAATGCGTTTGATTGTTTTATATTCCATTGTGTGATGGGTAGACCACAATTTGTTTATCCATTCACTAGTGGATATACATTTACATTGTTTTCACTTTGGGGCTTATTGTATATTTTTAAATATGTTTTAAAAAACACATTTATAATTATACTTTAGGAAGGCCAGTATTTTTTGATATACATGTACAACCCGGAATATCACAATTCCTTCAAATATATGAATGCCGTAAAACGGACTCTGCAGTCTATCTATCTGATGTCCCCATCTTCTCAGGAAAATGGCGACAGTTTAAAATTCTCTAACTTGGAAATATAAAGTCATTTAGTGTGGGAGGGGCCCTGGTGATGTAAAGGTTAAGTGCTCGGCTGCTAATCAAAAGGTTGGCAGCTTGAACCCACCCAGCGGCTCTGCGGGAGAAAGACCTGGCAATTTGCTCCCGTAAAGACAACAGCCAAGAAAACCCTATGGGGGTAGCTCTACTCTGTCACATGGGGTCGCTATGAATCGAAAATCAACTCGACGGTGCCTAACAACAACATTTAGTAAGAAGAATTAAAAAAGAACAGAATAGGTTAGATATGTGTGTCCTTAACAGTAGCTGGTAGTTACTGAAGGTATATCTTTCGCTCCAAAATTAATAAAGTGCTTGACGTGTATGAATTCGTTTCATCCTCTTGGTCACCCTGTGAAGAAGGCCTTGCTATCATACCCATTTTACACATGAGAAAGCTGGGGAGCAAGATTAATGACGTGCCTAAGGGCGCCTTGTTAGGAAACAGCAGTTTCCAGAGTCAGGGAGTCTGGCTCTACCCCAACCCCCTGACTACCATGCATGCATTGATATATTTTTTCAATCAATCTATATTATTTTACTTGTTACAATCTGTTTATTTCCATGGGTTTAAAACATCCATGCTACTATAAACTAATCATTGTATTTCACCCTTAATGTGCTGCCGTTACAGCTCTTTGATCTTGGACCCTGTGTGGAGCCTAAGAGTATGGGCTTTAGAATCTGGCCACTTACTAGCCCGGTGTAGCCTTGAACAGGGACTGCCACCTCCCCCAGCCTCAGTCTTCTCATCGGCAAAACGGGGATCATAATTTCCTAAGGCCGTTCTAGCATCAAATGAGACGATGAACATCACGCATAAAAAACATTGACCAGTAACACTGGTGTCCTTTTTGTTACGTATGTGCCATGTTCACATCAGCTGTTAGTATTCCTACGTAACACTTGGCGCTACTTTTACACAAGCCCACGTGCACATTTCTCAATCTGGAGACACTCGCCTGAAATTGTGAGATAAACCCCAAGGCAGCAGAGGGCAGGTCCCAAGCTCAGGGATATTTCTGCAAGAGAGCAGGGGAGATCTTGGCTCAGGGCGCGCACACGTACACCCCCGTTTGCACAGACAGCTTCTATTTTTTCTGTCCCCCTCCCTCATGATTCCCCCTCCCCCCCTCTCTTCCAGCATTCCAAACTGCAGGGGCTGACCCTGTCTCTCTTGATGATTTAGGCTTCGGAGAAGGACCAGGGAAGGATTTGTTTTGACGTTTAAAGGCAATCCCGGTAATGAATGGCAGGGGCGCCATCCACCTCCCCGTCCATATATCTGCACAACAGTATCTATTTTTGACGTAGCTGACACGCCATTTCCTTTGGCAGCGCAAGGGGGGCTCGTCTTTAAATTAAACTCGTCTCCAACCCCTTCGATCTGCAGCCTGTTCGGGGGCAGACGCTGGCGAGGGAAGCCAGAGAGACGGGCAGGCCTGTTAGCGGCCGGTGATGTATGAAGGGAAGGGCCCAGGTACCACGAGCTGGAACCAAGACCCTCTCTAAAGCAGTAACTAATGACAGAGGGTGTCCCCGAGTCTTCTAATCACCCTTAATGTGCTGAGTTAGAAGCCAACTTTAAAGCCGGAGAGATAAGTAGGTCAGACAAACAGACACAGAAAACAAACTGAAATCATGTAATTGTCTCTAGGAGTCTGGTCTTGCATGGAGGGGATGCTGATACACTTGATTAAGAATTAACTACGGCAAAAAGACCCTTGGGCTTCTGTGAGTGTCTGTTTCGATAGCTACCCGATCGCCCTAATGCACTGCCCAAACCCAAACCCAAAACCAAGCCAGATGCCCAAGTTGATTTCCACTCATGGCGACCCCATGTGTTTCAGAGTGGAACTGCACTCCATAGGGTTATCAAGGCTGTGACCATTAGGAAGCAGATCTCCAGGCCTTTCTCCTGAAAGTGGGTGGGTTCAAGCCGCCCACCTTCCAGGTAACAGACGGCTGCTTACCCATTTGTGCCACCTCTGTTCCAAGAGCTAACTTGGCAGAGCGGAGAGAAAACGCTGGCTTAGGTATCAGCGAAGCTCAGCTTTACTGCTTCCTAGCTGGGAGGCAAGCTCCTTTCCTCTTCCAAGCCTCAATTCCTCATCTGTAAAAAGTTCCAAGTGCCCCTTGAAGGGTTATTGGGAGGATCTAAATGAAAAGAGAGAGAGAGAGAGAGAGAATATGTGCAAGCGATTTATAAACTGTTGGCAAGTACGCTCCAAATGTTTCGATTATCAGATAATGATGGGGAAGGAGACATATGGGGTCTATGATGGGGAAAAACGATCATAATAAAAGAAGGTATTAGATTGGCCTGCCTTCTAAGCCAAACGAACATTTCTTTCCATACTTTGCCATTATTCTTTCCTCCAACCCTTTTCCCCTGAGGTCTTGAATCTTTGATCTTTTACTTAAAAAAAAAAAAGAAGGGGGCGGGGTGGGTTTAGAGCCTGTGTGATCCCTTCTGATTTAAACCTTAAATAAAACAAAGACCTCCTAGAGAATTACCATTGCCAGGTTGGTTGCTCTGATATTTGGGTGAATTTTCTTTCTATTGAAGCAGAGAAAAGTGGGGTGGATGAACGTGTTGTGGGAGCAAAAGATTCCACATACGTATCTGCACAAACTGATCCTCTGTTCACTAGCCAAGAACTCGTACCATGGGGAACCTGGGTGGAAAATGATTCTCATTTCTCACTGGGCCAAAGTCCCCTTGGTCCCTGGCCCTGGATCCTATGAGATGATGGAAGAAGTGTCCAGAAGGATAAGTGATAAGGAATGTCCTTCCAGAAAGCCACTCTCTGCCTTCTCTCCAGTGACAGCTGCTACAACTGTCTGTGCCCCTTGTTGTTAGCTGCCATTGTGTACATCCCTGACTCATGGCAACAATGGGATTGGACCGTTGTGAGCCACAGGGTTTTCACTGGCTCATTTTTGGAAGGAGATCACCAGGCCTTTCTTCCTTGTCCATCTTAGCCTGGAAGCTCCACTGAAACCTATTCAGCATCATAGCAACACGCAAGCTGCACTGACAGATGGGTGGTAACTGTGCGCGGGGTGCACTGGCTGGGAATCGAACCCAGGTCTCCCTCATGGAAGGCAAGAATTCTACCCCTGAACTACCACTGCTTCCATTTGTGCCTCTGGGAGAGGGAAACCAGTGTGAAGTCTTCAAACCTGGTCTAATGCAACCCACCAGCTGGGTACCTGTGTCTGCAAATCTTCTCCAATCCACGGGATCCCATGCTTAAGAAATAGCATTTTTTTTTTCGGTCACTGGATATAAATGAACTAAGGGACTCGAGGGCTCCGTGCCCTCTTGTTGGATGACCCTCTTCTTCATAACATCTTTTAGTATCTCATGGAATTAGATGTCCAGGGAACCCATTTTGGGAAAACGTTGTTTCAGCAGCAAGCTTTGTCCTTGGACCTCCTTCTGTCCATTTTATTGCCAATAACAACCGTGAAGGCGGCGCTGACATCACACTGGAAAGGATACCTCATTTTTTGGATGGATTTTAAAAGAACCTAAAATTCTAAGTGACATCCCTGGGTGGTGTAAATGGTTAACATGTTCGGCTGCTAACCGAAAGGTTGGTAGTTCAAGCCCACCCAGAGGGGCCTCGGAAGAAAAGCCTGGCTGGCCATCTCCTTCCGGAAAAATCAGCCATTGAAACCCGAATGAAGCAGAGTTCTACTCTGACACACGTGGAGTCTCCAGGAGTCGGAACAGGCTCCATGGCAACTGGTTAACTAGTGGTTAAAATTCTAAGCCTTGCTACACAAAATGTAACAGGACTAAGTGACAAACTTAAGCTTGCTTTTATCTTTTAATCTGATGCCAAAACAAAGGATGGAGAAGGGGTTTCATCATGGTTGATGAGACCACAACATTGCGGTTTGAGTTATTGAAACCCACCAATAATAAGTAGTATTAAAATAATTCAATGGCCTCTACCAGACTGAGCCCAGGACAACTAGATGGTACCCAGCTACCACCACTGACTGCTCTGACATGGATCACAATAGAGGGTCCCAGACAGAGCTTGAGAAAAACGTAGAATGAAATTCTAACTCAAAAAGAAAGGCCAGACTTGCTGTCCTGATAGAGGCTGGAGAAACCCTGAGAGTATGGCCCCCGGACATCCTTTCAGCTCAGTAACAAGGTCACTTCTGAGGTTCACCCTTCAGCCAAAGATTGACCAAGCTCATGGAACAAAACAAGACTTACAGGGCACACCAGCCTTGGGGCAAGGACAAGAAGGCAGAGGGAACAGGAAAGCTGATAATAGGGAACCCAGGGTGGAGAAGGGAGAGTGTTGGCATGTCATGGGGTTGTTAACCAATGTCATAAAACAACATGTGTACTAACTGTTTAATGAGAAACTAGTTTGTTCTGTAAACCTTCATCTAAAGTACAATTAAAAAAAATAATAATTCAGAGGTGTCTTGGGCCGCATTCATAGAATAGTATCTGCGCCGAGGTTCTATTTGACTGCAACTCACCTGGTATTCGAGTCTGGGGCTCCACTGTTTGTGAAAGACAGAGAATACCAACAGGAAGGGACCCTGGACTTCAGGGCAAACCAATGAAGTAGTTTGGGGCCATTAATCCTGAGGACTGAAGAATGTGGCCCACAAATACTTAGAGCTGTCTTGTTGCAGAAGAAAGAGCCTCTGTCTGAATGAGGAAGGTTACGTGGGAGTCAATTCAAGCTCAACATGCGGTAGAGATTTAGAAAACTAGAGTTCTTTAAAAATGTATATATTGGAGAGGTTGCCCATGAGGGAAAGAGCTCCCTATCAAAGTGGTATTCAAGAAGAAAGCGGGCATCACCTATCTGCAAGGTTAAGAAGGGATATCTGCAATAAGGAGAGAAGTTAGGGTAGAAGGGTGCCAAGAAAATGTCTAATTATTAACTCCTATGATTCCTGGGGAAGCCTGGTGGCGTAGTGGTTAAGTGCTACGGCTGTTAACCAAAAGGTCAGCAGTTCGAGTCTACCAGGTACTCCCTGGGAACTCTATGGGGCAGTTCTGCTCTGCCCTATAGGGCCACTATGAGTCAGAATCGACTTGACAGGTTTTTTTTTTTTTTTTTTTTTTAATGAGTCCAGGAAGACTAGATACCAGGTTTGCTGTTGTTGTTAGGTTCTGTCGAGTCGTTTCCCACTCAGAGTGAGCCCATGCACAACAGAAGGGAACGCTGCCTGGTCCTGCACCATCCTCACAATCGTTGTTATACTTGAGCCCATGGCTGCAGCCACCCTGTCAATCCATCTCATTGAGGGTCTTCTTCTTTTTCACTGACTCTCTACTGGAATCCTACTAAAGCCATGTGTGCTTTGGAACAAAGCTCAGGATGAGGTGGCTGGGAAGCTTGAATTACAAAAACCACCAGAGAATCACTTTATAAGGCTTCTCGAGGTGTTGCCTCTGGGGACAGTGTTTCTGTGACAATCCAAAGGGCCATGCTCAGAGACAGTATCATATATTAGATACGAGCATGAATTTCAGAGTCAGAGAAACCTGAGTTCAAATCCCAGCTCTGCCGCTTACTCACCGCAGTACGTTACGGCAAGTTATTTAGACTCACAGGTTTCTCATCTACAATATCAGAATAATTATACCTACCTCAGAGTGTCATTAAAACATTAAAATGAGGGCTTTTACTGACATCCTAAATTATACCCTCCCCCTGTTTACAAAAATAAAAACATGGTAAAACACTCATATAAAACATAACTGTTAAAAATCAGAAGCAAACATTTCCTGAAATCTCACCTCCCAGATATACTTACTATTCCTTTTTTATACTTTTATATTTTTTCCATATTTGCTTCAGTAAGTGTGTAAGGAAAAAAACAAACAGTAAACTTGACACATGAAACATTAAAACTTAACACCACCCTTACAGCACTCTGTGTGTTCTCCTACCAAGTCAACTTTTACTTCCAATGTCTTTGCTAAAACATAGCAGGCTGTAGTACTAAGAGTTAAAAAAAAAAAAGAAAAAGAAAAAACAGTGCCATCGAGTTGATTCCGACTCATAGCAACCCTATAGGACAGAGTAGAACTGCCCCATAGGGTTTCCGAGGAGTGCTTGGTAGATTTGAACTGCTGACCTTTTGGTTAGCAGCTGTATCTCTTAACCGCTGCGCCACCAGGGCTCTGTATGAAGAGCTAGTGGCTAGAAAGCCTTAGATTTGGGATCTAGACTCCACCATTACAGCATCATCATCATCACTTCCATTCTCTTCATCATCACCATCACCGCTACCACCAACATAACCACTTGCACCACCCACCACCACATCATAACCACTACCAGGACCACAGCACGATCATCACAACTACGTCTACTATCACCATCCCTGCCACCACCATCACCACCACCACCACCGTCACCACCACCACCGTCACCGCCACCACCGTCACCGCCACCACCGTCACCGCCACCACCGTCACCGCCACCACCGTCACCACCACTGTCACCGCCACCACCGTCACCGCCACCACCGTCAGCGCCACCACCGTCACCGCCACCACCACCGTCACCGCCACCGCCACCGTCACCGCCACCGCCACTGCCACCGCTATCACCGTCACCGCCACCACCGTCACCACCGCCACCGCCACCGTCACCACCGCCACCGCCACCACCGCCACCATCACCATCGCCACCGTCACCACCACCACCACCGTCACCACGACCACCACCACCACCATCACCACCAGCACCATCACCACGACCACCACCACCACCACCATCACCACCACCATCACCACCAGCACCATCACCACCACCACCACCATCACCACCAGCACCACCATCACCATCACCACCATCACCACCACCACCATCACCACGACCACCACCATCACCACGACTACCACCACCACCATCACCACCAGCACCATCACCACGACCACCACCACCACCACCATCACCACCACCATCACCACCAGCACCATCACCACCACCACCACCATCACCACCAGCACCACCACCACCATCACCACCACCACCCCCACCATCACCACCATCACCAGCACTACCACTTCCCAAATTACCATTATCACCACCACCACCATCAAGAAAGATTTCACTTTACTTGGATCCACAAAGGGTTGAAAAGCAAAGATGTCACCCTGAAGACTAAGGTGCCCCTGACCCAAGCCATGGTATTTTCAATCGCATCATACGCATGCGAAAGCTGGACAATGAATGAGAAAGACTAAAGAAGAATTGACGCCTTTGAATTGTGGTGTTGGCTAAGAATATTGAATACACCATGGACTGCCAAAAGGACAAAAAAAATCTGTCTTGGAAGAAGTACAACCAGAATGCTCCTTAGAAGCAAGGACGGAGAGGCTGCGTCTTCCATACTTTGGACATGTTGTCAGGAAGGATCAGTCCTGGAGAAGGACATCGTGTTTGGTAGAGGGTAAGTGAAAAAGAGGAAGACCCTCAAAGAGATGGATTGACACAGTGGCTGCAACAATGGGCTCAAGTATAACAATGATTGCAAGCATGGTGCAGGAGCAGGCAGTGTTTCGTTCTGTGGTACACAGGGTCGCTATGAGTTGGAATTGACACACGATGGCACCTAACAACAACAACACCACCACCATCAATTATGAAGTTCATGTGGACAGACCACTACAGCTCTCTAGATTCTGTACTTGCATCTCAGGCCTCTGTGTGCCTATCTTTAGTTCAGTACTAAACATTTCCTTGACCATACGAAGAATTTCTGTAGCCCTTCCTTATATGGTCTTACCGAGGTCCGGTGGACTTACAGGCATTGTGTTCTAGATCTTAGCAGCTAAGTATGCACTGGATTTTAAATTTGCATTAAAATTCTTTATGGCCCGTAACCTGGTGATGTCTCTGTTGAAAGTTTTTACTATCTAAGAAAGAGTCTGAGAGAAGGAAGCCAGCGCCACGAAGATGACTTTCTCAGCCCAGTGGCTATGAAATCCAGCCTTATAAGCAAAGCTTCCCCCAAAGAATCTGGGGAATCTTTTCTTTTCTTGGACTCCATCCTTGACCTGTTGCCTCATAGTTGAGGGCGTTTCTGAGAGACGCGATCAAGACATTCCATTAAGTTAAACTACATCCAAATATCATATGATGCCTTTGAACCCTTCCGACAAACCACACAACACTCAATGAATTCAAAACACTGGGCAGGGAAAGAAGGGGAGGGTGTGGGCCAGGGCTCTTGAATTGAATTTGTTTCTTTCTCTTTGTGCTCCAATGGGGTCCACAGCATTGCCTGGCAACTTCCAAGTCCACATGATTATTTTCCAAAGAACGTCTCTATCAAGTTCTCTCTCAGAAGTTCCCAGCCAAAAGCAATATTAGAGAGCTGCGACGGACTTCAATAAGTACGCATTTCAGGGAATAAACATCCAAGCAAGATTCACTTCTTCTATCTCTTGCCAATACTCCCCTTTGGCCAAGCCCAATGGAAGCCAGGAATTTGGAGGTCCCATTGATGCTCAGGACACAGAGCAGGGTGGGGGATGGTGGAAAGTAGATCTGGAGGGGCGAACAGAAGATGTCCAGCACACAACTGGGTTCTGTGATATTCTAATATGCATTTTCCCATAAAGCCAAACCACTTTTTGTGCCATGAACTCCTGCAGACAAGACGTAAAGAACGGTTAGCCTCATAATCCTACCAAATCGGTTGCCGTCGAGTCGATTCCAACTCATAGCAACCCTATAGGACAGAGTAGAACTGCCCCATAGGGTTCCCAAGGCTGTAATCTTTAACGAAGCTGACTGCCACATCTTTCTCCCGTGGAGTGGCTGGTGGGTTCCAACTGCAGACCTTTCAGTTAGCAGCCAAGCACTTAACGGCTGGGTTACCAAGGCTTCTTTGATAATTGTACAGAAGACTAAAATGACTAGAAACCTCAGATACTATGGTCCCAAGTCATATCACATTTCACAAATAAAGGAGTCCTGGTAGCACAGCAGTTAAAGTGATAGATTACTAATCAAAAGATCCATGGTCTGAAACCACCAGTGCCTTCAAGGGAGAAAGATGTGGCAATCTGCTTCCAAAGAGATTTACAGCCTTGGAAACCCAATGGGGTCACTATTAGTTGGAACCGACTTAAGAGAAATGCGTTTGGGTTTTTTTTTCGGATGTTTAAATCTTAGCATAGGAGGGAAATGGTGACCAATGAACAGATGAAAGCAAAGACTTACAAAAGGCAAGTTCTGCCAGCTGGGAGCTGGGGTAGGGTAAAGGGAGCACCATAATGGGTGTCGGAGGCCATGCTGTGGAGTGCAGACTCTTCTTGTAGGGGATGGGTGTGGGACATGGTGACTCCGAGTCAGAATTGACAATACGAGGCAACGGATCAGGAAAAAGGAAAGAAGAAAGTTGGGAATCAATCTACCTGGGTTCTAGTCACTGCTTTACCATAATTTAATAATAGAATCTTGGCCAAACAACTTAATGTCTCTATGCTTTGGTGTCTTTGTTTATGAAATTGGAAATAAAAGATAAAAATATTTTTTAAAAAATTCAAGTAAGATAAGGAGGCTTTGTTATTGTCGTTGTGTGCCGTCGAGTCAATTCCAATTCATAGTGACACCACGTGACGCAGTAGAACTGCCCCCAGAGAGTTTCCTAGGCTGTAATCTTTACAGGGGCAGGCTGCCAGGTCTTTTCTCCTGAAGAGCCACTGAGTGAGTCCAAACTGCCACCATTTTGGTTAGCAGCTGTGATAGTTAAGGTTGTGTATGAACCTGGCTGGGCCATGATTCTTAGTAGTTTGGCAGTTATGATGTAGTTTGGTAGTTATATAATGATGTAATCACCTCCATGATGGGATCTGCTGTGAGTAGCCAGTCCGTCAAAAGGGAGTTTCCTTGGGGGTGTGGCCTGCATCCAATACAGGTGGACTTTCTGGAAAGGCTTTGTGGGCTTTTGCTCCCTCTGGATCCTGCAGCTGTCTCTTGTACATCTGACCTCCAGTTCTTGGGACTTGAGCTACCAGCTTACCTGCCGTCTTGCTGCTTTTCTTGGGTTCGCCAGTTCCCACAGCTACAGGAGTCAGGAGAAGCATCCAGCCTGACCCACACACTTGGGACTTTCCAGCCTCCACAACTGTGTGTGCCATTTCCTTGATATAAATCTCTCTATACATATATATTTATACGCTTTACTGGTTTTGCTTCTCTAGAGAACCCAGCCTAAGACAGCAGCTGAGCGCTTACCCAATGCACCACCAGGGCTCCTTAAAGGAGGCTATGGAGACCAGAAAATTCTCTTAAGAGTGAAAGAGGGATGAAGAAAATCAATGTATTAGCTGTCAAAACGTCCCATTCTCCAAAGAAGGGGGCTTATCTCTTCCCAGACTTTTTTTGGAAGAATTACTGCCTAGCCTCTGTGCCACGTTTTTAATCCATCCAAACTGGTTTTAACTTTTGCCAAGATGGATGTCGAGTCTGCATGAAAACCAGAGTCATTTATCTTGGCCAAAGCATGTCCTTCTTCCACCACGAAGGTTATGGAGAAAAAGGTGCCTTCCATTCGGAATATGCCTCTTCCTAACTTATCAGGCTCCTGTGCTTTGCTGATAACCAAAGAGGCTCAACCTCAGAGGTGCAGAAACTCCCTGAGGATAAATGAGGAGACCATTCAAAAGAAGACATATGGCCTCACAGCCCAGGAGGAGCGAAGGAGGAGGCATTCTGGATGTGGTTCTAGTCTGTTTGCTATGAAAAGGGCCCTTAAAAGGTGGTACGTCCCAATACAGCAAAGGACTTCTACAAAAAATGATTCACCATTTATTTATCCAAGATTCCAATTTAACTAGTCACCCTGTATTTTATCTGGCAGCCCTCTTTTAATGACTCCTGTAAAATCATCAAATTTGATTACATCCTAAAAAAAACCCCAGAAAACAAAAAAGCCAAACTGGTTGCTATAGAGTCAGTTCCGACTCCTGGCAACCCCATGTGTTGCAGAGTAGAACTGCGCTCCATGGGGTTTTCTAGGCTGTGACCTTTCGAAAGCCTGTGGCCAGGCCTTTCTTCCATGGTGCCTCTGGGTGGGTTCGAACTGCCAACTTTTGGGTGAGTAGTTGAGCGTTTCACCATTTGCACCATGCAGGAACTCCCGATGACACCCCAGCATCATCACATTTATTTAGTAATGCAGGTTTGAAAGAATAGTTTTAAACAATAAGGAAAAGCACACACGTAAAAGTGGACGTTCTTGTAGCAATGTTGTATAACTCTGTGAACATACTAAAAACCATGAACTTTACACTCTAAATGAGTAAAATTTATGATATGTGGAATATACCTCAACAAAGCTATTAAAAAAAAAAAAAAAAGGTCGTGCATCCCAGTTTTCCAAATCTTGACTCAAACACCTTTATATGCACTTCCTCTTTAGATCTAATTTTAGGGAAAACAGGACAATTTTTAATTAAGAAAAAAAGCTAGAGGGTGATTTAAAGCCAAAGACTGATTTCTCCCCTCCACTCTGGATTCTCTTTGAAGTCAGTGTCTGAACCCGGAGCCTTGTTAACACAAGGAGCTACAAGAAAAGCTTAGACTGTGCCCAGAGGGAAAGAAACCCTGGTGGCACAATGGTTAAATGCTTGGCAGCTAACTGAAAAGTTGGAGGTTCGAACCCACCCGGTGGCTCTGTGGGAGAAAGGCCTGGCAATCGGCTTCCACAAAGATTACAGCCAAGAAAACCCTATAGGGGCAGTTCTACTCTGCCCTACAGGGTTTTTATGAGTCAGAATCCACTCAATGGTATACAAGAACATGCTCAGAGAGCACCTCTCTGCCTTGGTTCCTTGCATTTCTATTTTCCTAGGTGAAGGCATGGGGTATTGGTAGAATTCTCATCTACCATGTGGGAAACCCAGGTTCAATTCCCAGCCAATGTACCCAGGCACAGCCACCACCCATCTGTCAGCGGAGGCTTGTATGTTGCTATGATGTTGAACAGGTTTCAGCCGAGCTTCCAGACTAAGAGGGGCTAGGAAGAAAGGCCTAGTGATCTACTTCTGAAAATCAGCCAATGAAAACCTTATGGATCACAATGGTCTAATTCACAACCGATCATGGAGAGGATGCAAGACCAGGCAGCATTTGGTTCCATTGTGTATGGGGTTGCCATGAGTCAGGGACCAATTCAATGGCAGCTAACAACCATGAGGTGAAGCCAGGTGCACATTTTGGTGAGAGATACAGGCCAGGTTCTTATGAATGGTGATTAGCAAGCCCAACTTATCAAGACTTGGAGAGCGTTCAGTTTCTCTCGTTTATTTCCATTCACCACCCATTTCTCAACTCATATAAGCCGGAGGATTTAGAGGTGCTTTTATGGAGGCCAATAGCCACAGTATCATCTACAAGTGCTGCCTTATAAATGCTGGCTGCCAATGTTTAATTAATATTAATGACTAATATTAATTTATATTGATTATTAATAATTAAGGAATAATTGCAGTTGCAGGCATATGATATTTGCCTACACATTAGGCTGTCAGTGTTATTAGATTCCTTTATAATGAGGGAAATAAAAACCAAGAGTACCACACTGGAGGCCAAGTGGAGCAGTGGGAGGAAATTAATGAGTGGTGTGTCACTCAGAAACAAATGTGTTTCATCAGATGTGAGAAAAGTAATCAATAACTTAAAAAAGAAACAAAAAGAGTCTACCTCCCTGTATGGTGTAGAGTCTAGTGTCTTGAAGCTTATGAGCAGTCATCTAAGATACAACTATTGGTCTCTATTCATCTGGAGCAAAAGAGAAAGAAATAAACCCAAGAATCAGAGAAGAAACTGTACTACAGGACTAATTGTCTCCATGAATCAAGGCCTCATCTACCCTGAGACCAGAAGAACTAGATGGTGCCCGACTACAATTACTGAACATTCTGATTAGGTACGCAATAGATGGATGCTGATAGAAAGGGAGAAAAATGTAGAACAGAACTTCAAATTCTTCAAGAATCTAGACTTATTGGACCTATTGAGGCTGGAGGAGTCCGAGTCTATGGTCCCAAGTTACTTTTTAAACCTTGAATTGAAACTATCCCCTGAAGTCACCTTTAAACTAAATAACAGCTTAGCTCAAAGAGTAAAGATTGTAAAAAAAAATTTTTTTTAAATCTACATAAGACCAATGGACAACAGCTATTTTAAAGCATAGATGAGAAGGTTGGGAGGCAGGGAGTTTAAATTAATGGGAGTGAAATAACTAGGGCAGAAATAACAAGAACGTTGACACGATGTCAAGAACGTAACCAACATCACTGATCGTTATGTCTAGAAACTGCTAAAATGGAGTGGGTTTTGCTGTGCATATTTTCTTCCAAAAATAAAATATTCATAATTAAAAAAAATAAACAACACTGCTTAATTATCTTGAGCAAAGTCTGTCTTTTACTTCCTTAAGCTTATAAACATTCTCTCGCAGTTAAAGCTACAGGTTCACAGGATGTGAAAATTTTGCGTTTGGAGAATAGGGCAGCCACCCCAGTAAGGGTTCTAACCTATTTGTTAGAAGGTTCTCACCTGGTTGAGGTACTCAGGTTCATCACCAACCTTTGTGTCTCTAGAAGGTAAGGTGGAAAAGAATGAAAACTAATTCCCACAGCCCTGGTACTGGCTGGAAATATGTATTGCTAGTGCCCTCTAGTGGTCAAAACTTGCCTGGACTTTAAAAGAGATTTTTCACCCTCCCCTTGATGTTGAACGCTTTTGAAAAGCAATTTTGCAACTTGG
Source organism: Elephas maximus indicus (assembly GCF_024166365.1). NCBI lineage: Eukaryota > Metazoa > Chordata > Mammalia > Proboscidea > Elephantidae > Elephas > Elephas maximus. The sequence continues at coordinate 12,432,476 of NC_064840.1, forward strand.
CTGTTGTCTTTGTTCTCTAGTTGGAATAACTTCAGACTTAATGATGCTGTTTCTTTCACTGCACTCTGTCTCAAACCTTCTTGTGGAAGTAGGTGAGTTTGAGCTAAAAGTAATTTTTGAAAATGTCAGTTTGTCGTACTGCGGGGACTCACGTGTTGCTGTGATGCTGGAAGCTATGCCACCAGTATTCAGATACCAGCAGGGTAACCCATGATAGACAGGTTTCAACTGAGGTAGTGCTAGAAGATGGGCCCCTCAGGTTGGAAGGCACTCAAAAGACAACTGGGGAAGAGCTGGCTCCTCAAAGTGCAGTCGACCTTAACGTTGTGGATGGAGTCAAGCCTTCGGGACCTTCATTTGCTGTTATGGTGTGACTCAAAATGAGAGGAAACATCCATTAATAATAGGAACCTGGAATGTATGAATTATTAATTTAGGAAAATTGCAATTCATTAAAAATGAAATGGAACGCATAATGATCAACATCCTAGGCATTAGTGAGCTGAAATGGACTGGTATTGGCCATTCTGAATTGGACAACCATGTGGTCTACTATGCCGGGAATGACAACTTGAAGAGGAATGGTGTTGCATTCACCATCAAAAATTAACATTTCAAAATCTATCCTGAAGTACAATGCTGTCAGTGATAGGATAGTATCCATACGTCTACAAGGAAAACCAGTTAATACAACTATTATTCAAATTTACACACCAACCACTAAGGCCAAAGATGAAGAAATTGAAGATTTTTACCAACTTCTGCAGTCTGAAGTTGATCAAACGTACAATTAGGATGCATTGATAATTACTGGTGATTGGAATGCAAAAGTTGGAAACGAAGAAGAATCAGTAGTTAGAAAATACAGCCTCAGTGATAGAAACGATGCCAGAGATGGCATGACAGAATTTTGCAAGACCAATGACTTTAATGCAAATATCTTTTTTCACTAACATAAACAGCAACTATATACATGGACCTCACCAGATGTCATACACAGAAATCAAATCAACTACATCTGTGGAAAGAGATGATGGAAAAGCTCAATGTAATCAGTCAGAACAAAGTCAGGGGCCAACTTTGGAACAGACCATCAATTGCTCATATGCAAGTTCAAGTTGAAACTGAAGAAAATTAGAACAAGTCCACGAGAGCCAAAGTACAACCTGGAGTATATCCCACCTGAATTTAGATACCACCTCAAGAACAGATTTGACGCACTGAACACTAATGATTGAAGACCAGACAAGTTGTGGAATTACATCAAGGACATCATACATGAAGAAGGCAAGAGGTCATTAAAAAGACAGAAGAGAAAGAAAAGACCAAAATGAATGTCAGAAGAGACTCTGAAACTTGCCCTTGAACATCGAGTAGCTAAAGCGAAAGGAAGAAATGATGAAGTAAAAGAGCTGAAGAGAAGATTTCAAAGGGCAGCTCGAGAAGACAAAGTGAAGTGTTACAGTGACATGTGCAAAGACCTGGAGATAGAAAACCAAAAGGGAAGAAGATACTCGGCATTTCTCAAGCTAAAAGAACTGAAGAAAAAATTCAAGTTGCAATATTCAAGGTTTCTACGGAGAAAATATTAAACAGCGCAGGAAACGTCAAAAGAAGATAGAAGGAATACACAGAGCCACCATGCTGAAAAGAGTTGGTAGACGTTCAACCATTTCAGGAGGTAGCATATGATCAGGAACCGATGGTACTGAAGGAAGAAGTCAAAGCTGCACTGAAAGCTCTGGGAATTGACCGAATACCAACTGAGACGTTTCAACAAATGGATGCAGCTCTGAAAGTGCTCAGTCATCTATGCCAAGAAATTTGGAAGAAAGCTACCTGGCCAACTGACTGGAAGAGACCCATGTTTATGCATATTCTCAAAAAAGGTGATCCAATCAAACATGGAAATTATCAAACAATATCATTAATATCACTCGCAAGTAAAATTTTGTTGAAGATCCCTGTGGAACCAGGGATATCATTGCTGATGTCAGACAGATCTTGGCTGAAAGCAAAGAATACCAGAAAGATGTTTACCTGTGTTTTATTGACTATGCAAAGGCATTCCACTGTGTGGATCGTAACAAATTACAGATGACATTGTGAAGAATGGGAATTCCAGAACACTTCATTGTGCTCTTGTGGAACCTGTACATAGACCAAGAGGCAGTCATTCCAACAGAACTAGGGGATACTGCATGGTTTAAAGTCAGGAAGGGTGTGCATCAGGGTTGTATCCTTTCATCATACTTATTCAATCTGTATGCTGAGCAAATAATCTGCAAAGCTGGACTGTATGAAGAAGAATGTGGCACCAGGATTGGAGGAAGAGTCAGTAACAACCTGCATTATGCAGATGACACAGCCTTGCTTGCTGAAAATGAAGAAGACTTGAAGCACTCACTGATGAAAATCAAAGACCACAGCCCTCAGTGTGGATTACAACTCAACATAAAGAAAACAAAAATTCTCACAACTGGGCCAATAAGCCATATCATGAAAAATGGAGAAAATATGGAAGTTGTCAAGGATTTTGTTTTACTTGGATCCACAATCAACAGCCATGGAAGCAGCAGTCAAGAAATCAAATGACACATTACATTGGGCAAATCTGCTGCAAAAGATCTCTTTAAAGTGTTGAAAAGCAAAGATGTTACCTTGAAGATTAGGGTACATCTGACCCAAGTCATGGTGTGTTCAGTTGCCTCATCTCCATGTGAAAACCGGACGATGAATAAGAAAGACTGAAGAAGAATTGATGCCTTTGAATTTTGATGTTGGCAAAGAATATTGAAAATACCATGGACTGCCAAAAGAACAAACAAATCTGTCTTGGAAGAAGTACAGCCAGAATGCTCCTTAGAAGCAAGGATGGCGAGGCTACATCTCACATAATTTGGACATGTTGTCAAGAGGGATCAGTCCCTGGAAAAGGAGGGTCAGCAAAAAACAGGAAGACCCTCCACGAGGTGGATTGACACAGTGGCTGCAACAATGGGCTCAAGCATAACAACGATTGTGAGAATGACGCAGGACCAGGCAGCGTTTCATTCTGTGGTACATAGTGTCACTATGAGTCGGAACCGACTCGACAGCACCTAACAACAACAATTTTTTAGCCTTTAAAGTAGACTATTCTTTGCCTGTAGAAGTCCCCCCACCCCAATTTTTTAAAATACTTTTTATTGTGCTTTAAGTGAAAGTTTACACATCAAGTCAGTCTCTCACATATAAACTTACATACACCTTACTACATACTCCCACTTACTCTCCCCCAATAAGTCAGCCCGCTCCCTCCTTCCAGTCTCTCCTTTCGTGACAGTTTTGCCAGTTTCTAAACCCCTCTGCCCTCCTCCCATCTCCCCTCCAGACAGGAGATGCCAACACAGTCTCAAGTGTCTACCTGATACAAGTAGCTCACTCCTCATCAGCATCTCTCTCCAACCCATTGTCCAGTCCCTTCCATGTCTGATGAGTTGGCTTCGGGAATGGTTCCTATCTGGGCCAACAGAAGGTTTGGGGACCATGACTGCCGGGATTCTTCTAGTCTTAGTCAGACCATTAAGTCTGGTCTTTTTATGAGAATTTGGGGTCTGCATCCCACTGTTCTCCTGCTCCCTCAGGGGTTCTCTGTTATGCTCCCTGTCAGGGCAGTCGTCAGTTGTGGCCAGACACCATCTACTTCTTCTGGTCTCAGGATGATGTAAGTCTCTGGTTCCTGTGGCCCTTTCTGTCTCTTGGGCTCATAATTACCTTGTGACCTTGGTGCTCTTCATTCTCCTTTGATCCAGGTGGGTTGAGACTCATTGATGCATCTTAGATGGCCACTCGTTAGCGTTTAAGACCCCAGATGCCACACTTCAAAGTGGGATGCAGAATGTTTTCTTAATAGAATTTATTTTGCCAATTGACTTAGATGTCCCCTGAAGCCATAGTCCCCAAACCCCCACCCTTGCTCCGCTGACCTTTGAAGCATTCAGTTTATTCAGGAAACTTCTTTGCTTTCACCCCAATTTTAAAGAATGTTTTATAAAGGACATTTTCAAACATACACTAAAGTAGTAAGAATAATTTAATGAATCTCCATGTTACCCACCACCCAGCTTCAACAGTTATGAACCTCTGGACTATTTTGTTTTATCTAAACCCCCAACTCCCCAAGCTCTGAATTATATTGAAGCAAATCCCAGACATCACATAATCTCATCTATAAAAAAAGGAAAAAAATTTTAATGTAACCACATGAGCATTTCCACACTTAAACAATTAACAATACTTTTTTAACATCTTCACTGCACAGTTTTTCTCAAAAAAAAAAAATTTTTTTTTTTAATTTGATTTGTTCACATCAGGATTTGAAGCCGAGTTCACACATCTTCTTTGGCCAATACATTCTTTTAAGACTCTGTTATACTTACAGCAATTTTAAAGAATATCGGCTGATGGAAATGTGTGAATTCTATTTAGATCTTGATTTGAACAAACCAAATATAAAAAAAAAAATTATGATTTTAAGACTCTGTTATACCTAAAGGAAAGGAGCCCTGGTGGCACAGTGGTTAAGCTCTCAGCTGCTAACCTAAACGCTGGGCGATTCAAACCAACCAGCTCCTCCCTGGGAGAAAAATGTAGCAGTCTGCGTCCCTGGAGATTTTTGGAAACCCTATGGGGCAGTTCTAATTCTGTCCTATAGGGGCGCTATGATTCACAGTGGAATCCAAGGCAATGGGTTTTGTTTTGTTTTTTGGTTTATACCTAAAGGATAGGTTCCTGAGTGGTGCAAACGGTTTGCACTCGACTACTAACCTCAGGATTGGCGCTTTGAACCCACCCAGGAGCACCACAGAAGAAGGGCCTTGGCGATGTGTTTCTGTAAAAATTACAGCCAAGAAAGCTCTATGGAGCAGTTCTGCTCAGTAACACATGGGGTCACTCTGAGTCCAAACTAACTCACCAGCAAAGGGTTTGGTTTTTGGTTTGGTGTGTTACTCAGCAACAAATAACTGAAACCAAACATTCCACTGTTTCCGAAATAAAAATCACTATCTACTTTTTTTTCCCAAGTGCATTTGGCAAAAACTTTTATTTTTCCTTTCGTGCTAATTATATGCCTTGCGAAATCTCTAAAATCAAGCATTTCCTTTGACCCAGAAATTCTATGAATTTTCCTAAGTAATCACTATAGATATGAACAAGATTGAATGACAACCTGTTTTCTTTGGTTTTTTTATTGTAGTTTAGATGAAGGTTTACAGAACAAACTAGTTTCTCATCAAATAGTACACACATTGTTCTACGACATTGGTTAACAATCCCACGACATGTTAACACTCTCCCTTCTCAACCCTGGGTTCCCTATTACCAGCTTTCCTGTTCCCTCCTGCCTTCCAGTCCCTGCCCCAGGGCTGGTGCACCCCTTTAGTCTTGTTTTGTTCCATGGGTCTGTTCAATCTTTGGCTGAAGGGTGAACCTCAGGAGTGACCTCATTACTGAGCTGAAAGGGTGTCCAGAGGCCATACTCTCAGGCCAACAAGTCTGGTTTTTTTTTTTTAATTCTTATTATGCTTTAAGTGAAAGTTTACAAATCATGTCAGCCTCTCCCACAAAAATTTATATGCACCTTGCTATATACTCCTAGTTGCTCTCCCCCAATAAGACAGCACACTCCTCCTCTCTACCCTGTGTTCCCCGTGTCCATTCAGCCAGCTTCTGTCCTCTTCTGCCTTCTTCTCTCCCCCCCAGACAGGAGCTGTCCACATAGTCTCATGTGTCTACTTGATCCAAGAAGCTCACTCCTCACCAGTATCATTTTCTATCCTATAGTCCGGTCCAATCCCTGTCTGAAGAGTTGGCTTTGGGAATGGTTCCTGTCTTGGGCCAACAGAAGGTCCGGGGACCATGACCTCCGGGGTCCTTCTAGCCTCAGTCAGACCATTAAGTCTGGTCTTTTTATGAGAATTTGAGGTCTGCATCCCACTGCTTTCCTGGGTTCTCTGTTGTGTTGCCGGTCAGGATAGTCATCGGTTGTGGTCTTTCTCTTTGAATTAGAATTTTGGTCTATATTTTTCTCCAGCTCTGTCTAGGACCCTCTATTGTGATCCCTGTCAGAACAATCAGTGGTGGTAGCCAGGCACCATCTAATTGTACTGGACTCAGTCTGGTGGAGGCCGTGGTAGATGTGGTCCATTAGTCCCTTGGACTAATCTTTCCCTTATACCTTTCGTTTTCTTCATTCTTCCTTGCTCTCAAAAGGGTGAGACCAGTGGAGCATCCTAGATGGCCACTCGTAGGCGTTTAAGACCCTAGAGGCTACTCACCGAAGTAGGATGTAGAACGTATTCTTTATAAACTATGTTATGCCAGTTGAGCTAGATGTTCCCTGAGATGCCAACCTATTTTTTGAAGGATTTTTCATAATAAAAGAAAAAAAAAAAACCCTAAATATTCAACAATACAGAATTAGATAAGTTATAATTTATCCAGCTGATGGAGTGAGAGACAATAATTAAAAAAGACATGTTACAATAGTTTAACCCAATCCCTATAGGATAGAGTAGAGCTGCTTAACTAATAAAAAAAAGGGTCTGCCTTGAGTATTATGCTCTTTTAAGAACTATTATATATGGGATCACATTTACAATGGCAACTTGAAAGATTAGATAGAAAGCTTAGGAGGCAGTGAGTTTATATTAATGGGGGAGGAACAACTCAGAAAAGGAGGGTGAGAATGGTCACACAACTCGAAGAATGTAATCAATGTCACTGAATTGTACGTGCAGAAACTGTTGGGTTGGTGTATGCTTTGCTGTGTATATTCTCAACCACAACAACAAACTAAATAAAATTTAGGGGAAAAAATGACATGTTACAGCTGAGACAATTTTTTTTTTTTTTAATTTGTTAACAGATAGGGAAACTATAGTCTGGAGAGAGGGAGTGATTTTCCTAGTCTCCCGCACAAAGCTGGGTGGTGGTTATGTGTGTGTCCACTTTGTGATGAGTGATTGCAGTTTATGTTTTCTGAATGAATTCTGTTTCACAATGTAAAATTTTTTGTGTTGCTTTAAGAAACTAGATATCCTAACTGCTAATTTAGTACTCTTTTGGTATATTCTTTGCCAACACCATAATTCAAAGGTCTTCCTTATTCACTGTCAAGCTTCTGCATGCGTATGAGGTGATTGGGAAATACCATGGCTCGGGTCAGGCACACCTTAGTCCTCAAGGTGACATCTTTGCTTTCGAACACTTTAAAGACATTTTTGCAGCAGATTTCCCCAATGCAATGCGGCATTTGATTTCTTGACTGCTGCTTCCGTGGGCATTGATTGTGGATCCAAGTAAAATGAAATCCTTGACAACTTCAACCTTTTCTCCATTTATCATGATGTTGCTTATTGGTCCAGTTGTGAGGATTTTTGTTTCCTTTATGTTGAGGTGTGATCCATACTGAAGGCTGTAGTCCTTGATCTTCATTAGTAAGTGCTTCAAGCCCTCTTCACTTTCAGCAAGCAAGGTTGTGTCATCTGCACAATGAAGGTTGTTAATGAGTCTACCTCCAGTCCTGATGCCGCATTCTCCTGCATTAGTCCAGGTTCTTGGATTATTTGCTCAGCATACAGGATACAAGCCTGACACAACCTTTCCTGGTTCTACACAACGCAGCATGCCCTTGTTCTATTGGAACGAGTGCCTCTTGGTTTATGTACAGGTTGCAGACTGGAACAATTAAGTGTCTGGAATTCCCATTCTTCGCAGTGTTATCCATAATTTGTTGTGATCCACACAGTGGAATGCCTTTGCATAGTCAGTAAAACACAGGTAAACATCTTTCTGATATTCTCTGCTGTCAGCCAGGATTCACCTGATATCAGCAATGATATCTCTTGTTCCACATCCTCTTCTGAATCTGGCTTGAATTTCTGGCAGTTCCCTGTCGATGTACTGATGCAATCATTTTTGAATTATCTTCAGCAAAATTTACGTGTGTGTGATATTAATGATATTGTTGATAATTTCCGCATTCTATTAAATCACCTTTCTTTGGAATGGGCACAAATATTAATCTCTTCCAGTAGGTTGGCCAGGTAGCTATCTTCCAAATTTCTTGGCATAGACCATTGAGCACCTCCAGTGCTGTATCTCTTTGTGGAAACATCTCAACTGGTATTCTGTCAATTCCTACCTGTTGCCATCAAGTCGATTCCAACTGATAACGACCCTATAGGACAGAGTATAACTGCCCCACAGGGTTTCCAAGGAGCAGCTAGTGGATTCAAACTGCTAACCTTTTGGTCAGCAGCTGAGCTCTTAACTACTGTACCACCAGGGCTCCAGTCAATTTCTGGACCCTTGTTTTTTGCCAGTGCCTTCAGTGTGTGTTGGACTTTTTCCTTCAATACCACCGGTTCTTGATCATATGCTACCTCCTGAAATGGCTGAACATCAACCAATTCTTTTTGGTACAGTGACTCTATGTATTTCTTTCATTTTCTTTTGATGCTTCCTGTGTCGTTCAATATTTTGCCTATGTTGTTGTTGTTAGGTGCCATCAAGTTGGTTCCAACTCATAGCGACCCCATGTACCACAGAATAAAACACTGCCTGGTCCTGCGCCATGCTCACAATCGTTGTAATGCTTGAGCCCATTGTTATAGCTACTGTGTCAACCCATCTCGTTGAGGGTCTTCTTCTTTTCCACTGACCTTGTACTTTACCAAGCATGATGTCCTTCTCCAGGGACCAATCCCTCCTGACAACATGTCCAAAGTACATCTTGCCCATAGAGTCTTCAGAATTGCAACTTGAGGCTTGAATTTTTTTCCAGTTCGTTCAGCTTCAGAAATGCCGAGTGTGTTCTTTCTTTTTGGTCTTCTAAGACTCTGGTTTCATTATAATACTTTATTTTGTCTTCTCGAGTCAGAGCCTTTTCTAACATTCATTTTGGTCTTTTCTTTCTTCCCTGACTTTTTAACGACCTTTTGCTTTCTTCATGTATAATGCCCTTGATGTCACCCCACAACTTGACTGGTCTTCAATCATTAGCGTTCAATGCATCAAATCTATTTTTGAGATGGTCTCCAAATTTAGGTGGGATATACTCAAGGTTGTATTTGGCTCTCGTGGACTTGTTTTAATTTTCTTCAGCTTCAACTTGAACTTGCATGGGAGCAATTGATGGTCTGTTCTGAAGTCAGCCCCTAGCCTTGTTAGGACTGATGATATTGAGCTTCTCCATTGTCTCTTTCTACCCACCCACTGCCGTCTAGTCGATTCCGACTCATAGCGACCCTATAGGACAGAGAACTGCCCAGTAGAGTTTCCAGGGAGTGCCTGGTGGATTCGAACTGCTGACCTTTTTGTTAGCAGCTGTAGCACTTAAGCACTACACCACCAGGGTTTCCTCTCTTTCCACACATGTGGTCAATTTGATTCTTGTGTATTCCACCTGGTGAGGTCCACATGCATAGTTGCTGTTTACAATGCTGATAAAAGGTATTTGCAATGAATAAGTCATTGGTCTTACAAAATTCTATCATGCTATCTCTGGCATTGTTTCTAGCACCAAGGACACATTTCCCAAATAATGACCCTTCTTCTTTGTTTCCAATTTTGCATTCCAATCATCAGTCATTATCAGTGTATCTTGATTGCGTGTGTGATCAATTTCAGACTGCAGAAGTTGGTAAAAATCTTCAATTTCATCTTTGGCCTTAGTGGTTGGTGCATAAATTTGAATAATAGTTGAATTGACTGGTCTTCCTTGTAGGCATATGGATATTATCCTATCACTGACAGCATTGTGCTTCAAGATAGATCTTGAAATGTTCTTTTTTTTTTTATATAACTTTTATTAAGCTTCAAGTGAACGTTTACAAATCCAATCAGTCTGTCACATATAAGTTTACATACATCTCACTTCCTACTCCCACTTGCTCTCCCCCTCTTGAGTCAGCCCTTTCAGTCTCTCCTTTCTTGACAATTTTGCCGGCTTCCCTCTCTCTCTATCCTCCCATCCCCCCTCCAGACAAGAGTTGCCAACACAATCTCAAGTGTCCACCTGATATAATTAGCTCACTCTTCATCAGCGTCTCTCTCCCACCCGCTGACCAGTCCCTTTCATGTCTGATGAGTTGTCTTCGGGGATGGTTCCTGTCCTGTGCCAACAGAAGGTCTGGGGACCATGGCCGCCGGGAGTCCTCTAGTCTCAGTCAGACCATTAAGTTTGGTCTTTTTATGAGAATTTGGGGTCTGTATCCCACTGATCTCCTGCTCCCTCAGGGGTCCTCTCCTGTGCTCCCTGTCAGGGCAGTCATCGATTGTGGCCGGGCACCAACTAGTTCTTCTGGTCTCAGGATGATGTAGGTCTCTGGATCCTGTGGCCCTTTCTGTCTCTTGGGCTCTTAGTTGTTGTGTGACCTTGGTGTTCTTCATTTTCCTTTGATCCAGGTGAGTTGAGACCAATTGATGCATCTTAGATGGCCGCTTGTTAGCATTTAAGACCCCAGACGCCATATTTCAAAGTGGGATGCAGAATGATTTCATAATAGAATTATTTTGCCAATTGACTTAGAAGTCCCCGCAAACCATGTTCCCCAGACCCCCGCCCTTGCTCCGCTGACCTTTGAAGTATTCATTTTATCCCGGAAACTTCTTTGCTTTTGGTCCAGTCCAATTGAGCTGACCTTCCATGTATTGAGTGTTGTCTTTCCCTTCACCTAAAGCAGTTCTTATCTACTGATTAATCAATAAAAAAACCCTCTCCCACCCTCCCTCCCTCCCCTCCTCGTAACCACAAAAGTATGTGTTCTTCTCAGGTTTACTATTTCTCAAGATTTTATAATAGTGGTCTTATACAATATTTGTCCTTTTGCCTCTGACTAATTTCGCTCAGCATAATGCCTTCCAGGTTCCTCCATGTTATGAAATGTTTCAGAGATTCGTCACTGTTCTTTATTGATGCGTAGTATTCCATTGTGTGAATATACCACAATTTATTTACCCATTCATCCCTTGATGGACACCTTGGTTGCTTCCAACTTTTTGCTATTGTAAACAGAGCTGCAATAAACATGGGTGTGCATATATCTGTTTGTATGAAGGCTCTTGTATCTGTAGGGTATATTCCCAGGAGTGGGATTTCTGGGTTGTATGGTAGTTCTATTTCTAACTGTTTAAGATAACGCCAGATAGATTTCCAAAGTGGTTGTACCATTTTACATTCCCACCAGCAGTGTATGAGAGTTCCAATCTCTCCGCAGCCTCTCCAACATTTATTATTTTGTGTTTTTTGGATTAATGCCAGCCTTGCTGGTGTGAGATGAAATCTCATCGTAGTTTTAATTTGCATTTCTCTAATGGCTAATGATCGAGAGCATTTTCTCATGTATCTGTTGGCTGCCTGAATATCTTCTTTAGTGAAATGTGTGTTCATATCCTTTGCCCACTTCTTGATTGGGTTGTTTGTCTTTTTGTGGTTGAGTTTTGACAGAATCATGTAGATTTTAGAGATCAGGCGCTGGTCGGAGATGTCATAGCTGAAAATTCTTTCCCAATCTGTAGGTGGTCTTTTTACTCTTTTGGAGAAGTCTTTAGATGAGCATAGGTGTTTGATTTTTAGGAGCTCCCAGTTATCTGGTTTCTCTTCATCATTTTTGGTAATGTTTTGTATTCTGTTTATACCTTGTATTAGGGCTCCTAGGGTTGTCCCAAATTTTTCTTCCATGATCTTTATCGTTTTAGTCTTTATGTTTAGGTCTTTGATCCACTTGTAGTTAGTTTTTGTGCATGGTGTGAGGTATGGGTCCTGTTTCATTTTTTTGCAAATGGATATCCAGTTATGCCAGCACCATTTGTTAAAAAGGCTATCTTTTCCCCAATTAATTGACACTGGTCCTTTGTCAAATATCAACTGCTCATACGTGGATGGATCTATGTCTGGGTTCTCAATTCTGATCCATTGGTCTATGTGCCTGTTGTTGTACCAGTACCAGGCTGTTTTGACTACTGTGGCTGTATAATAGGTTCTGAAGTCAGGTAAAGTGAGGCCTCCCACTTTCTTCTTCTTTTTCAGTAGTGCTTTGCTTATCCGGGGCTTCTTTCCCTTCCATATGAAATTGGTGATTTGTTTCTCTATCCCCTTAAAATATGACATTGGAATTTGGATCGGAAGTGCGTTAAATGTATAGATGGCTTTTGGTAGAATAGACATTTTTACTATGTTAAGTCTTCCTATCCATGAGGAGGGTATGTTTTTCCACTTAAGTATGTCCTTTTGAATTTCTTGTAGTAGAGCTTTGTAGTTTTCTTTGTATAGGTCTTTTACATCCTTGGTAAGATTTATTCCTAAGTATCTTATCTTCTTGGGGGCTACTGTGAATGGTATTGATTTGGTGGTTTCCTCTTCGGTGTTCTTTTTGTTGATGTAGAGGAATCCAAGTACAATGTTTATTTTATAACCTGAGACTCTGCCAAACTCTTCTATTAGTTTCAGTAGTTTTCTGCAGGATTCCTTAGGGTTTTCTGTGTATATAATCATGTCATCTGCAAATAGTGATAACTTTACTTCTTCCTTGCCAATCCGGATACCTTTTATTTCTTTGTCTAGCCTAATTGCCCTGGCTAGGACTTCCAGCACGATGTTGAATAAGAGCGGTGATAAAGGGCATCCTTGTCTGGTTCCCGTTCTCAAGGGAAATGCTTTCAGGTTCTCTCCATTTAGAGTGATATTGGCTGTTGGCTTTGCATAGATGCCCTTTATTATGTTGAGGAATTTTCCTTCCATTCCTATTTTGGTAAGAGTTTTTATCATAAATGGGTGTTGGACTTTGTCAAATGCCTTTTCTGCATCAATTGATAAGATCATGTGGTTTTTGTCTTTTGTTTTATTTATGTGATGGATTACATTAATGGTTTTTCTGATATTAAACCAGCCTTGCATACCTGGTATAAATCCCACTTGATCAGGGTGAATTATTTTTTTGATGTGTTGTTGGATTCTATTGGCTAGAATTTTGTTGAGGATTTTTGCATCAATGTTCATGAGGGATATAGGTCTAAAATTTTCTTTTTTTGTAATGTCTTTACCTGGTTTTGGTATCAGGGAGATGGTGGCTTCATAGAATGAGTTGGGTAGTATTCCGTCATTTTCTATGCTTTGGAATACCTTCAGAAGTGGTGGTGTTAACTCTTCTCTGAAAGTTTGGTAGAACTCTGCAGTGGAGCCGTCCGGGCCAGGGCTTTTTTTTGTTGGGAGTTTTTTGATTACCGTTTCAATCTCTTTTTTTGTTAAGGGTCTATTTAGTTGTTCTACTTCTGAATATGTTAGTTTAGGTAGGTAGTGTTTTTCCAGGAATTCATCCATTTCTCCTAGGTTTTCAAATTTGTTAGAGTACAATTTTTCATAATAATCTGAAATGATTCTTTTAATTTCATTTGGTTCTGTTGTGATGTGGTCCTTCTCGTTTCTTATTCGGGTTATTTGTTTCCTTTCCTGTATTTCTTCAGTCAGTCTAGCCAATGGTTTATCAATTTTGTTAATTTTTTCAGAGAACCAGCTTTTGGCTTTGTTAATTCTTTCAATTGTTTTTCTGTTCTCTAATTCATTTAGTTCAGCTCTAATTTTTATTATTTGTTTTCTTCTGGAGCCTGATGGATTCTTTTATTGCTCAGTTTCTATTTGTTCAAGTTGTAGGGACAGTTCTCTGATTTTGGCTCTTTTTTCTTTTTGTATGTGTGCATTTATCGATATAAATTGGCCTCTGAGCACTGCTTTTGCTGTGTCCCAGAGGTTTTGATAGGAAGTATTTTCATTCTCGTTGCTTTCTATGAATTTCCTTATTCCCTCCTTGATGTCTTCTATAACCCAGTCTTTTTTCAGGAGGGTATTGTTCATTTTCCATGTATTTGATTTCTTTTCCCTAGTTTTTCTGTTATTGATCTCTAGTTTTATTGCCTTGTGGTCTGAGAAGATGCTTTGTAATATTTCGATGTTTTGGACTCTGCAAAGGTTTGTTTTATGACCTAATATGTGGTCTATTCTAGAGAATGTTCCATGTGCGCTAGAAAAAAAAGTATATTTTGCAGCAGCTGGGTGGAGAGTTCTGTATAAGTCAATGAGGTCAAGTTGGTTGATTGTTGTAATTAGATCTTCCGTGTCTCTATTGAGCTTCTTACTGGATGTCCTGTCCTTCTCCGAAAGTGGTGTGTTGAAGTCTCCTACTATAATTGTGGAGGTATCTATCTCACTTTTCAATTCTGTTAAAATTTGATTTATGTATCTTGCAGCCCTGTCATTGGGTGCATATATATTTAATATGGTTATGTCTTCCTGATCAATTGTCCCTTTTATCATTATATAGTGTCCTTCTTTATCCTTTGTGGTGGATTTAAGTCTAAAGTCTATTTTGTCAGAAATTAATATTGCTACTCCTCTTGTTTTTTGCTTATTGTTTGCTTGATATACTTTTTTCCATCCTTTGAGTTTTAGTTTGTTTGTGTCTCTAAGTCTAAGGTGTGTCTCTTGTAGGCAGCATGTAGATGGATCGTGTTTCTTTATCCAGTCTGTGACTCTCTGTCTCTTTATTGGTGCATTTAGTCCATTTACATTCAGGGTAATTATAGATAAATAAGTTTTTAGTGCTGTCATTTTGATGCCTTTTTATGTGTGTTGTTGACAATTTCATTTTTCCACATACTTTTTTGTGCTGAGGCGTTTATCTTAGTAAATTGTGAGATCCTCATTTTCATAGTGTTTGACTTTATGTTAGTTGAGTCGTTACGTTTTTCTTGGCTTTTATCTTGAGTTATGGAGTTGTTATACCTTTTTGTGGTTACCTTATTATTTACCCCTATTTTTCTAAGTAAAAACCTAACTTGTATTGTTCTATATCGCCTTGTATCACTCTCCATCTGGCAGTTCAATGCCTCCTGTATTTAGTCCCTCTTTTTGATTATTGTGATCTTTTACCTATTGACTTCCATGATTCCCTGTTATGTGTATTTTTTTTTTTTTTTAATTAATCTTACTTTGTTTGTTTTTGTGATTTCCCTATTTGAGTTGATATCGGGACGTTCTGTTTTGTGACCTTGTGTTGTGCTGATATCTGATATTATTGGTTCTCTGACCAAACAATATCCTTTAGTATTTCTTGTAGCTTTGGTTTGGTTTTTGTAAATTCTCTAAACTTATGTTTGTCTGTAAATATCTTAATTTCGCCTTCATATTTCAGAGAGAGTTTTGCTGGATATATGATCCTTGGCTGATAGTTTTTCTCCTTCAGTGTTCTGTATATGTCGTCCCATTCCCTTCTTGCCTGCATGGTTTCTGCTGAGTAGTCTGAACTTATTCTTATTGATTCTCCCTTGAAGGAAACCTTTCTTTTCTCCCTGGCTGCTTTTAAAATTTTCTGTTTATCTTTGGTTTTGGTGAGTTTGATGACAATATGTCTTGGTGTTTTTCTTTTTGGATCAATCTTAAATGGGGTCCGATGAGCATCTTGGATAGATATCCTTTTGTTTTTCATGATGTCAGGGAAGTTTTCTGTCAGGAGTTCTTCAACTATTTTCTCTGTGTTTTCTGTCTCCCCTCCTTGTTCTGGGACTCCAATCACCCGCAGGTTATCCTTCTTGATAGAGTCCCACATAATTCTTAGGGTTTCTTCATTTTTTTTAATTCTTTTCTCTGATTTTTTTTCAGCTATGTTGGTGTTGATTCCCTGGTCCTCCAGATGTCCCAGTCTGCATTCTAATTGCTCGAGTCTGCTCCTCTGACTTCCTATTGCGTTGTCTAATTCTGTAATTTTATTGTTAATCTTTTGGATTTCTACATGTTGTCTCTCTATGGATTCTTGCAACTTATTAATTTTTCCACTATGTTCTTGAATATTTTTTTTGAGTTCTTCAACAGTTTTATCAGTGTGTTCCTTGGCTTTTTCTGCAGTTATCCTAATTTCATTTGTGATATCTTTAAGCATTCTGTAAATTAGTTTTTTATATTCTGTATCTGATAATTCCAGGATTGTATCTTCATTTGGGAAAGATTCTGATTCTTTTGTTTGGGGGGTTGGAGAAGCTGTCATGGTCTGCTTCTTTAAGTGGTTTGATATGGATTGTTGTCTCCGAGCCATCACTGGGAAACTAGTTTTTCCAGAAAATCCGCTAAAAAAAAAATGCAGTCAGATCCCTATCAGAGTTCTCCCTCTGGCTCAGGCTATTCGGATGTTAATGAAGCCGCCTGAGGAGGTGGGGGAGGGAACAGAGACATAGGAGAGTAGCACCTCAGAATATAGCCAGAGTTGCTTGTCTTGCTTGGAATGACTATTATATCTGAGATTCCCGCGGGCGCGTCGCCTATGTGTGCTGGCTGTGTGGAGATTGCCCCTGGGGGGGTCTGGCCTGATGAAGTCACGGTCAGATCCTCCGCTTCCAGCCCCACGCCCAGCGTCAAGGCTCCCCTACTGGGACGGTGCACTCTCGACTCCAAAATTAGTCGCTGCCTCCCGGGGACTTCTCGTCCCTCCAGCCGCGTGGCTGTGCGGCCCCCACGAACCAGTTGGGCCGCCTCCCGGGGTTAGTTCAGATGGGTGGAGCAGGTCCCTGTGCTTGTGCCGTGACCGAGTGTCCCGGCTGGGACGCTGTTCTCCCCGCTCCAATACCAGTAGCTGCCTCCTGGGGACTTCTACCGGCTGCGTCCCACGCCGCCCGCTCGACCCGGCTGGGTCCCTTCCCGGGGTTAGTTCAGGGGGGTGGAGCAACTCTCCATGTTTATGCCGTACCTGCGTCCAGTCCAAATCCCTGCGGGATGGTTCCCCGGCTCGGACGCTGCTCTTTCTGCTCCAGGACCAGTCACTGCCTCCCGGGGACTTCTCCTACCGGCTGCGTCCCACGCCGCCCGCGGAACCGGCTGGTCCCCCTCCCGGGGTTAGTTCAGGGGGGTGGAGCAGCTCTCTGTGCTTGTGCCGTACCTGACTGGTACGCTGGCTCCAGGCTCTGGAAACAATCGCTGCTTCCCCGTATTAGTTCGTTCTCCGTCTCTAAATCTGTGTTTGTTGTTCAGGGTTCGTAGATTGTTATGTATGTGATCGATTCACTTGTTTTTCCGTGTCTTTGTTGTAAGAGGGATCCGAGGTAGCGTCTGCCTAGTCCGCCATCTTGGCTCCGCCCTGAAATGTTCTTTTTAACAATGAATGCAACAGTATTCCTCTTCAATTTGTCATTCCTACCATAGTAGACCATATGACTGTCGGATTCAAAATGGCCAATACCAGTCCATTTCAGCTTACTAATGTCCAGGATATCCATTCTTGTGTGTTCCATTTCATTTTTGAGGACTTCCAATTTTCCTAGATTCATACTTTGTACATTCCATGTTCCGATTATTAATGGATGTTTGAAGCTGTTTCTTCTCATTTTCAGTCATGCCGCATCAGCAAATGTGGTCTCGAAACCTTGTCTCCATCATTAAGGTCAACTCTACTTTGAAGAGGCAGCTCTTCCCCAATTGTGGTTTGAGTGACTTCCAACCTGAGGGGCTCATCTTCCGGCACTATATCATACAACGTTCCAGTGCTATTCACGAAGTTTTCACTGGCTAATTCTTTTCAGAAGTACACTGCCAAGTCCTTCTTCCCAGCGTGTCTTAGTCTGGAAGCTCCACTGAAACCTGTCCACCATGAGTGACCCTGTTGGTAGTTGAAATACCAGTGGCATAGCTTCCAGCATCACAACAACACACAAGCCACCACAGTACGACAGACTGACAGAGCGGGGGTTGCAACGATTACATAAGAAAATGCACATTGCTAGAAGACTAATTACCCGAAAATGTTAATATAATTCTAATAATAATTATTTATTAATGAAAATCTTTGATCCTGGCCTACTATAGATGACAGGGGGAGATCCTCAGGCTTTGTACCAGGTTGGGCATCCAGGTTCCACCTTTAGGAAACAGCTTCTCAAGCCGAGAAATAACCAAGATGTTGGAGAAATTGCCCTTTCCACATCAGTTGCCAGTTTCTCTCAGTAGATGGCACTCTTGAGACCTTTGCCCACGGTGAGATTTCATCCCAGGGAAACACCAGGAGTTTCAAGACAAGCACAAACTCTCAAGAGAGCAAGCGCTCCACTTGGGCCAACAACTAAAAATCTTCATTTCCAAGCGTGGTCACCACAGTGTTTGTTCCTTAAGAAATGCAGCCACTGATGAATGGCAGGCAGAAAGCCCTGCTGCAGTGTCAAAGGAGCCTGGGGCCATTTGAGGGCTTTTAGGGCAGTGGAGTCAGGAGCCACTGTCTGTACTTCCCCTTGTGGGGTTGTGTGGCCTTGAGAAAGACACATAGGCCCTGGTATTTGAAGGCCTGGCTTCAAATCCTGGTCCCAATTCTAGCTTACTATGTGGCCTCAAGCTTGTCACTACACCACTATGCCCAAGTCCCTGGGTGGTGGTCAGCTACAAACTGAAAGACTGGAGGTTTGAGTCCACCCAGAAGTGTCTTGGAAAAAAGGTCTAATGATCTACTTACAAAATATCAGCCATTGAAAATCCTGTGGAGCACAGTTCTACTCTGACACACATGGGGTCGCCATGAGTTGGAATTAACTCAAGGGCAACTGGTAGTTTGCCCAAAGACAGGGTGATTGATACACAGCAGAGCCATCAAACGCATGTTTAAATATGCAATTTCCTAATATATATGCTCACCATATACGTAATTTTACATAAATTCATGGTTGTGATCATACACGTGCTTTATGTGCGTTTGAGAGGCCTTATTTTTTCTTTTTCCCTTGTCTCTCCCCGCTTCTCCTCCTCACCTTTTATCTACATCATGATAAACCATGTTTCGCTCTAGCGTGTACATGTCTGTATTTTCTCCATACTTGCTTATATAGTTCTATACAGGTGTATCTGTACATTTATACATGTGTATATATATATATATATACACATACACACATACTTTTTTTTTATACACAATATATGGAGGAGAATGTCATTATTTACTTTACAAAAAAAGGGACTGTATTATGTATACCTTTTTGGCATCTTGTTTTTCTCCCTTAAAATAGCAATTGGTGTTTTATCTGGTAATGCACTAATGTATCTTTTTACCGGCTGTATAATATTCTATAGGTGGGTGAACCATATTCTAGTCAGCCTCTCTACTATGACGGTCCTTCTCTGTATTTCCAGGTCGTTACCTCCATAAGCATCCGTGTGGTTGGCACGAATGGTTTGCCCTCGTCTACTAACCTAAAGGTTGACGGTTCAAACCCACTCAATGACACAGTGGAAGAAAGGCTGGTGATCTGCTCCCATAAAGATTCTAGCCAGGAAAACCCCAAGGAGCAGTTCTACCCTGTAACACACGGGGATGCCATGAGTCAAAATCCACTCAACAGCAACAGGCACACGTGAACTGGACTATTTTAGTTTTTTTTATTTCTTTGGGTTAGATTCCCAAAGCAGGATTACTGAGTGAATATGTCTTTTTTATGGCATATTTTCTGGCTTTTTTACTTTAGCAGGTGTTGCTAGGGCCACGTGTGAGTGGCTGTGCCTCCTAATGTCATTGCCTTTGTCGTTGTACCAAGGAGAAAGCCCCAGTCTGAGAGCCGGGCAGCATTCAGCTCAGCCACTGATGAGCTGTGTGACTTTGTTCAAGTGAGTTTCCCTCTCTGGCCCTTTACTTTGTGGTTGGTGAAATAGGTGGTTGGTCTAGGACATGGTTTGGCAAAATTAGAGAGCAATTTCTGTGAGAAGTGCTGCTAGATGACATCTTAGAAATCACTGCGTCACAAGGTCTGACTTTCATACAGCTGACAGATACTGCTCCATTGTCCCCCTTTTACAGCCCCCACATCCTTCCCAACATCCATGATAGCCCACATGCTTCTTTGTCAATCTGACATGCGGCAGATAAACTCATTGTGCATCATCAGACTCACCGTTGGCTCTTGCTAATTAACTAGCGGGTCAGTAAAGAAATGCCTCTATCAAAATGTCACCAATTTATTTGTTAATATTTCGATAGTTGCATTTCAAGGTAACTGCTTTCCTTTGCAACCCTATGCATTTAATTTTGTGCATTTGAAAACGTTATTCTGAATATAATTAAGGTCACTGTATCATACCCTTTAAAACAGCTAAAATGGCAAATTTTTGGTCGTCTCTATTTTACAAAAATAAAATTTTAAAAAGAAAAGGTACACTCATTGCGGTTAGTATTTGTTGTTGTTAGTCACTGTTGAGTCAGTTCTGACTCATGGTGACCCCGTATACAGCAGAAGAAAACATTGCCCGGTCCTGCACCATCGTCAATATGTTTGAGTCCATTGTTGGAGCTACTGCAGTGCCTTGCAACCTAGGGGCTCATATTCTAGCCCTGCATTAACACAATATTTTGTTGTGCTCCATACGGTTTTCACCGGCTAATTTTCAGACGTAGATTGCGAGGCCTTTCTTCCTACTCTGTCTTAGTCTAGAAGCTCTGCTGAAACCTGTTTGCCATGGTTGAGCCTGTATTTGAAATACTGGTGACGTAGCTTCTGGTATCATAGCAACACACAGCCACCATAATACGACAAACTGACAGACTGGCCATAGGGTTTGTATTTGCTTGTCCCTAATTGTGAATGAGGCTAATTTTATTTTCATGTGTTTATTACTTCTCTAAATTCTGCATCGGGTGGGGAAAGAGGTGAAGTGAGAGAGCAAGGGGTAGGCAGAGTGAAGTACGCAACTTGACAAAGAATATTGGAGAGTTGGAGCCATTGAAACATATCCCAGTGGAGGCAAAATGAAAGGTTTTTGTTTTGATGTGATCTCAAATGATCACAGTGAAGAAGAAATAAGCTGCAATGAAGGGCTGAAAGAAAATCAAAGATGAAGTTTGCCAGGTAAAGCAAGCCAGCGCGAGAGGCAACGTGAACAGACAGGTCCCAGGGATGGCTGGGCAGCTCACTAGCTAGGTCAAGGTGGCGAGATTGGTGGGTGATTGTTGGTTGAGTTATTCCCAGGTCTAGTAGTTCGTCTCTGATTTTATTTTCTAACGTGGCAAAAGTGTTGCCACTTCTCACTGTTATAGACAAAATTCCCGACAGCATTGGATGAACCCCTAAGACTATTGCCCTGAGATCGTTTTTAAACCTTAAACCAAAAATATCCTCGGGAGTCGTCTTTAAACCAAACAATATTATGTTGTTATGTGTGGTCAAGTCAATTCCGACTCACAGCAACCCTACAGGACGGGTTAGAGCTAGCCCACAGGCTTTCCTAGGATGGAATCTTTACGGGAGAAGACAGCCAAGTCTTTGTGACATTGGCTGCCAACCTGCGCTGTGTAAACACTCTCCCCAAAGTATTGTGCTCTTTTAAGACTTTAGGGGATCAGATTGACAACAGCAACTTGAAAGGTTAGATAGGAAGTTTAGGGGGTCGTTTATGTTAATGGGGGAGGAACAATTTGGAAATGGAGGGTGAGAAGGTTGCACAACTCGAAGAAAGTAATCAATGTCACTGAACCGTACGTGCAGACATTGTTGAATTCATTCATGTGTGTTCTGTTGCATATATTCTCGACAACAACAACAAAATAAAATTCTTCTTAAAAATTGCCTTTCAGGACATTTGGAAGAAGGGAAAGGGGGAGGTGAGGAACAAAGGGACAATAGTTGGGATGCAGAACTAGAATGAAGCCAAAGAAAGGGCTAGAATCTGAGAGACCGAGGGAGAGAAGGGCGAGCAGAAATCTTGCTTTGGGGAAAAATATCTGTCTTCCCCCAATGCTCCATCTAACCCACAATTCACGTCGCGACAGGCAGTTATAATGGTCCCAAGAAATGTGTAGGAATGAGGTGTTACGAAGTGAGTATTAATTACCTTGGCCTCCAGGTCGCCATTCGCTTTTACTAGCTGCATATCTCAAGTCTCACGGTTTGCACAATCAAATGCTGAACCTTCATCCATGCAGACCTCGGGGAGCTTATCAAATGTTTGGGACTGTAACTTAAGAAGAGCCAAGGCACATAAACTTTTAATGGGTTTTTCTTTTTATTATTTATAATTTGCCCAGTGGTTCTCTCTGGTGATTAACAAGAAGCCCCAGTATTTGTCTCTGAGAAGAAAATGTCTTCATACTTCTCTGTCCAAAATAAACAGCAGCCTTTCCCTCGCTGGGAAACCCTGGTGGCATAGTGGTTAAAGTGCTACAGCTGCTGACCAGAAGGTTTGCAGTTCGAATCCACCAGGCGCTCTTTGGAAACTCTCTGGGGCAGTTCTACTCTGTCCTATAGGGTCGCTATGGATCGGAATCGATTTGACAGCGGTGCGTTTAGTTTTCTTTCCCCCCCCCTTGCTGGGAAGGCTAGGGAATGAAGCGCTTCTCCATCTTAGAAGTCATCTTTTCTTTGGGGAACAGGTATGGGAGCCTGAGGGAAGAAAGAATTGGGAAATAGAAAAAAGGGGCAAAGAAAAGCAAAAATATCTTTACAGAGATAACCAAAGATGTGTTCCCTCATAAATCTAAAAGAACTAAACTTCTGAGTTCTCTCCCAGAAGTCGATTCTCTCTCTCTCTGTCTCTTGCTCTCTCTCACTCTCTCTATCTCTCTCCCACCAGAGATTAGATAAAATCGTCCCTGTGAGGATCAGAGCATTCTTCTCTGTTAATCAGGAGCAACTGTATGAATTTCAATATATAAATCCCATTTATCTATGTCACAACCAAGGTCTTAGAACTTTCCAGCCAAAAGGAAGAGATAATTTAATTAAAGGGTTGTCAAACTAGTCTTTTGAAGCCAAGGAAAAGTTTTCTCAAATGAAATTTCTCAAGCAAGACCAACAGTTAAACCCAGAGCTGCTGAAATACTACTCGGAGGTAAAAAGGAATGGACTATGGACACATGCCACAACTTGAATGGATGGTAAAGGGATTGTGCGAGAGGAAAAAACTCGTGGCAAAAGTTACATACTGTATGATTCCACTCACATAATATTCTTTTAAAAACTATTTTATGGTGCTTTAGGTGAAAGTTTACAAAGCAAGTTAGTTTCTCATTCTATAATATTCTTTTTTTTAATTGCGCTTTAAGTGAAAGTTTACAAATCAAGTCAGTCTCTCATACAAAAATGTATATACACCTTGCTATGTACTCCTAGTCGCTCTCCCCCTAACGAGACAGCACACTGCTCCTCTCCACCCTGTATTCCCTGTATCTATTCAGCCAGCTTCTGACACCCCTCTGCCTTCTCATCTCCTCTCCAGACAGGAGCTGCCCACATAGTCTCATGTATCTACCTCAGCCAAGAACCTCACTCCTCACCAGTATCATTTTCTGTCTTATAGTCCAGCTCAATCCCTGTCTGAAGTGTTGGCTTTGGGAATGGTTCCAGTCTTGGGCTAACAGAGAGTCCGGGGACTGTGACTTCCGGGATCCTTCTAGTCTCAGTCAGACCATTAAGTCTGGTCTTTTTATGAGAATTTGAGGTCTGCATCCTGCTGTTCTCCTGCTCCATCAGGGATTCTCTGTTATGCTCCCTATCAGGGCAGTCATTGGTTGTAGCTGGGCACCATCTAGTTCTTCTGGTCTCAGGCTGATGTAGTCTCTGGTTTATATGTGGCCCTTTCAGTCTCTTGGGCTCATAAGTACCTTGTGTCTTTGGTGTTCTTCATTCTCCTTTCCTCCATGTGGGTTGAGACCAACTGATGCAATTTAGATGGCCACTTGCTAGTGTTTAAGACCCCAGACGCCACTCACCAAAGTGGGATGCAGAATGTTTTCTATAATATTCTTGAAATCACTAAATTATAGTGATGAAGAACAGATTAGTGGTTGCCAGGGGTTATGGAGAAACGAGAGAGCAAGGTGACTAGGGCTGTAAAAGTGTTGTGCCCTTGTGATGGAATGTTCTATATTGTGATTGCATGGTGCTCACACAAATCCATACATGTGATAAAATTACACAGTACTAAATATTTAAAAAAACAGTTGCCATTGAATTGAGTCCTACTCATGGTGACCCCATGTGTTTCAGAGTAGAGCCACGTTCCATAGGGTTTCCAATAGCTGATCTTTCAGTAGTAGATCTCTAGGCCTTTCTTCTGAGGGGGCCTCTAGATGGATTCAAACTGACAATCTTCTGGTTAGTAGCTGAGTGCTTAACTGTTTGCACAACCCAGGGACTCCCAGAACAAAACACACACACACATACACACACACACACACACACACACACACGCAGATGAGTGAACATAAAAGTGGTGAAATCTGAGTAAGGTCGGTGGACTCTATCAATGCCAATTTCTTGATTGTGCTATTATGCTATAGCTATGCAAGATATTAAGGAGTCCTGGTGGCACAGTGGTTAAGTATTCTGCTGCTATGTGAAAGGTTGGCAGTTCCAACTCACCAACCCCTCCACAGGAGAAAGATGTGGCAGCCTGCTTCCGTAAATATTTATGGCCTTGTAAACCCTATGGGACAGTTCTACTCTGTCCTATAGGGTCGCTATGAGTCAGAATTGACTCAATGGCAACAGTATGCAAAATCTTACCATTGCGGGAAACTGAGTGAAGTGTTCATGGGATCTCTGTATTTTTTCTTACAACTGCATGTGAATCAAGTTATCGCAAAATTAAAAAGTTAAAGAAACAGAGTTGCTTTAGAAGTTGGGTGGGATTCCTTCCTCCCCACTCCCTTCCCTCTTGGCGGGGGTACCCCAAAGCACAGTGAGAAACACCCAGATCAACTCCAAGGGCTGCGTTTGGCAGTGATGGGCCAGAGATGGAGTGAGACTTGCTCATGGTCACCCAGCAAGAGGGTGTCAGGGTTGGAGCTCCAGCCTCATCTCACCTCCAGATTTTAATCCAAGGCTCTTCCTCCTAAACCCCAAATGTTTGGTCCTTGCTGGGTGTTAGCTGTGAAGAGCAAACAAGCTAAATGTATGAAAGTAACTCAAAATAATTAATACTGTTGACTAATGAGATTTTATAAGATCCTGTGGGGAAGGTAATACTATTATCTTCACTTCACAGGTAAGGAAATTAGAATACAGGGAGGATAAGTCATTTGTCCATGGGTCTATACTAACAAGGGGCAGTGGTGTTTCAGTGATAGATTCTCAGCCAACACACAGCCATCACCTGTCTGTCAACGGGGACTTGCATGTTGCTATGGTGCTGAACAGGTTTCGGCAGAGCTTCCAGACTACAATGGACTAGGAAGAAAGGCCTGGTGATCTACTTCCAAAAACTGGCCAATGAATCACAACGGTCCAATCTACAACAAATCATAGGGATGGTGCAGAACTGGGCAGTATTTCATTCCCATATGCATGGGTCGCCATGGGTAGGGGCAGACTAACTACAACATACATTAGCAAGAGGTTCTACCCAGATTGGAATGAAAATTGTCTGGCCCAGAAGGGTCCCTGAGGTGCTGGGCTGAGTACCTAGTACTCACACAAGGCTACGTGTGTATGTGTGCATGTGCGTGTGTGCGCATTTATATGCTCATGTGTGTTTCCTTCAGAAGCCAAGCCCAAATGTAAGCTAAGGCTACTGTAGAAATGAGATTTGGGTTTAAAACTCAGAAACTTCACTAATACTGTGTGTTTTTCCTCCCCCCTCCATGGGAGGAATTTAATTTGCTCAGGAATCTACCCTTTGGCCACCAGGGAACCACAAAGTGACAGAACGTTGGCAGCTCTGGTTGAAGGCTCTGGTATCTGAGCCTCAGCTTGACTTGGCAACACAGAAGACAAGGAAGTCCTCAGGTAGCGGAGATCTCCAGGGCTGGCTCCCTTCCAAAGCCCCACGATGATGCTCCTGGCCCTGTCTTTTACCCCTGTTCCCATCAATGCTTAATTAGCTCCTCATTCCATCTTTATTTAGTTATCCATCAATGTTTCTGTCACTCTTACTGCCTCTCCCTGTCCTTAGAGTTTTGACTTCGCTGTCTTATTCTGAATAAACCCATGCTTACCCTCTCTCTCCCCTACCTGAACCAATTACTTCATAATTACATAACCTGGTTTTATCAAAGCACTTAGTACACGGTTTTTTAGAGGGTCACTTTTCGAGAATTTTCTATTGCCCCATGGATGTGTTCCTTGGGGTAGGGCTGCAAGAATTAGAGGCGGGGAGGAAAGAGCACTAAACACACACACTCGCACATATTTTTTTTCTTTTTACAGTGAAACCTGTGAGAGCTGGAACTCCATAGGACTGTCCTGTTTTTCCAAGTCTCACAAGTTTTTCACCTTCGACATGGAGCCGTCTTACCACTTGTCTATTACTTGCTTTAGTGGAAAATGTTTGAGTTTTCCTTCTCTGACAGGTTCCCCCCTTACACAGCTTCCAGTTTTCACAGGTTTTGCTGTATAAAAATCAAATCGTAACATTGCAGTCTGTTCTTCTCACTTAATAAATAGTGGGCATTTTTTTAAGGGCTTTTTGTTTTGTTTTCTTTTATTTTTTACTGTACTTTAGATGAAGGTTTACCGAGCAAATTAGTTTCACACTAAACAATTAATACACGTATTGTTTTGTGACATTAGTTGCCAAACCCATGACATGTCAACACTCTCTCCCAAGGAGGATGAGAGACATGTGAAGAACCATCCCAGCCAGCCGTAGAACTGCAGTGAGAACCAGAAAGCACCCCAGCCGCCAAACCCACCAAACCTGCACAGAACTGCTCAGCATACTGAGCTGAATGACAAATCTATACTATTAAATGATATTGTTCTAAGTCACTCAGTTTTGGGTTGACTTGTTACATAGCATGTGCTATGAATCAAATTATGTCTCCCTCAAAATATGTGTTGTAAATCCTAACCCCTATACTTCTTGTTGTACTCCCATTTGGGAATGGGTTTTCTTTGTTAGGTTAACGAGATGGTATTAGAGTAGGGTGTGTCTTAATCTCTTTTGAGACATAAAACAGCTGAGTAAGCCATCAAGAGTAGAGGCTCAAACAGTTGGGGGAAGATAGATGCCACGCCACATGAGATCTTCAAAAAACCAAGGGAAAAAAAGCAGAAAAGAGACAAGGGCTTTCCCCTACAGCCAACAGAGAGAGAAAACCTTCCTCTAGAACAAGCACCCTGAATTCAGACTTCTAACCTCCTGAGTACTGAGAAAATAAATTTGTTTTTTAAAGCCACCCACTCGTGGTCTTTCTGTCATAGCCAAAAAAAAAAAAAAAAAAAAACCGTTGCCATTGAGTTGATTCCAGCTCATAGCAACCCTATAGGACAGAGTAGAACTACCCTATAGGGTTTCCGAGGAGCGTTTGGTGGATTTGAACTGCCGACCTTTTGGTTAGCAGCCTAGCTCTTAAACACTCCACCACCAGGGATCACTAGATAACTAAGACAACATGATTGTAACAAGAAATGAATCAATACAACACCTGATGCAAGATGAGCCAGTCACAGTGCCACCATTTTTAGCCAACTGGAGATGAGGACCCCAGGACTTTTCAATTAAGAACCAAAGAGTCTTGAACCCTCTCTGACAGTAAAACTGTGAGGTGTGAGCATGGAACAGCATGTAATTGAGTTTGTGTTAAAATTTGACTCAAGCATATGAAATCAATGGGCAAAGAGGTGGAGCTACCAACGTTTTGGTTTTAGCTATCCCTGAGACTTACCTGCTTCCTGCCAATTCTTTTCCTTGGTTATGTGAGCTGATGAATCTTCTGTCTTTTTGTCTAATCAGCTTCAAGAGAGTCCTGACTGATATACCCTGCCCACACACCAGTCCTGTCATGGATTGAATTGTGTCCCCCCAAAATATCTGTCACCTTGTCTAGGCCATGACTCCCAGAGAAGCTCCTAGACCAAGGGAAGATTTATGACAAGGACCTCTTCCCAGAGCTAACAGAGAGAGAAAGGCTTCCCCTGGTGCTGGCACCCTGAATTTGGACTTCTAGCCTCCTAGACTGTGAGAGATACATTTCTCTTTGTTAAAGCCACCCACTTGTGGTATTTCTGTTATAGCAGCACTAGATAACCAAGGCAAATTCCAATCAATTGTCAGGCAATTACCAGCCCTGAACATTGGAATAGGAAAAGCCAGTATGTCCACTGAATACAGAGGAAGAGAGCAACAGAGCCTTGATAATAACCTAGTCTAAGTCTCTCATTTTACAGATTAGTAAACTGAGACCCCAAAAGGGGAAGGACTTTCTTGGGGAGCACAAAACATAACAGGTACCAATTACGGCTCTCCTGAATTTCAAATATATCAACAGAATATGTGAGGTGAACAGAGAATTTCTCCCATACCTGGCCACCTACAAAGTCTTTAGGGAACTCACAAATCAGAAATTTGAGTCCCAGTGAAAGATGGCTCCTGATAGAAAAGGGATACAAATGTGGAACGTAACTTCAAATTCTTAAAGAATTCAGACTTCCTGGGCCAGTTGAGACTGGAGGAATTCCCGAGACTATTGCCCTGAGAGACTCTTTAAACCTTGAAGTGAAACGATCCCCGAAGTCACCTTTATCCTAAATAGCAGCTTAGCTCAAAAAGTGAAGAGTATCACCCTTGAGAACTGTGCTCTTTTTAAAAATATCATCTATACAAAACCACATGGACAACAGTACTCAAAAGTATAGATGAGGAGTTTGGGGGCAGTGAGTCTAAGTTAATCGGAGTGAAAACTAGAACAGAAATAATGACAGTGTTGACACATTGTAAAGAATGTTACCAATGCCACTGAACTGTGTGTAGAAATTGTTGAATGGGAGCAGGTTTTGCTGCATGTATTTTCACAAAAAATACAACAAAATATTAAAAGAAAGAAAAAAAAAACTTGTCATAGTCTCAGGGGACATCTAGGTCAATTGGCATAATATAGTTCATAAAGAAAATGTTCTACATCCTACTTTGGTGAGTAGGTCCCATCCTCTCTGGAGCAAAGGAGAATGGAAAAAAACTAAAGACAGAAGGAAAACATTAACCCAAAGGACTAATCGACCACGTGAACCACAGCCCCCACCAGCCTGAGCCCAGAACTAGATGATGCCCAGCTACCACACCACTGACCGCTCTGACAGGGATCACAGTAGTGGGTCCCGGACATGGCAAGAGAAAATGTAGAACAAAATTCAAATTCACAAAAAAAGATGGTCCAACAGGTACTAGAGGAACCCCCAAAACTATTGCCTCCGGACACACTGCTAACTCAAGACTAAAGCCACTCCCAAAGTTAACCCTTCAGCCAAAGATAAGACAGGCTTATAAAAACAAACAACACACGTGAGGAACGTGCTTCTTAGTTCAATCAAGTACAGGAGACCAAACGGGCAACACCTGCCCCAGAACAGAGGCAAGGAGACAGGAAGAGACAAGAAAGCTGGACGAATGGATATGGGGAATCCAGGATGGAAAGTGGGAGAGTGCTGACACATTGTGGAGATTGTAACCAATGTCACAAAACAATTTGTGTATATATTTTTGAACGAGAAACTAATTTGGGCTGTAAACTTTCACCTAAAGCACAATAAAATTTAAAAAAGAAAAAGCCACATACCAAAAAAAAAAAAAAAAGAATGTGTTAGCACACAAAACCTTGTGTCCCCAAAGGGAGACAACAAAGAAATTTAATGTGTTGCCTTTTAGAATGGCAAAGGTTAATTATAACATTCAAAAACCAGTAACTTTAAAGTATAAAGATGTGAGCACATTCAAACATCTACGGTAAGTGCGCAAGTTGGGACAAATGTTTCTTAGACAGCTATGGGAATAAAATGGTAACCTAGCAATTTACCTTCTAGTAATTTATCCCAGGAAAAGAATTTCACAAAGTTAAAGGAAATGTTATATGCAAGAATGTTCATCATTGCATTTTTTTTTTTTGTAACAAAGAAATATTTAGTGGATATTAAAATTTGCTTATGTGTGTTGGGAAAGAAAAAGAGAGGGGGAGAACAGAATAATTTTGGAAGAATATTCACCCGTACGTCAATAGCAGTTCTTCCTTTGCGATGGATTTTCTGTTGTTAGGAAATTTATTTACACATTTCTTTGACTTTCACTTTTATACTTTCATGTAAGACTTGAATTTTTGCCTCTGCCCCTAATCAGGGCTCCCAAAGACTGTTCCAACATAAGCAGACACCTAGTCCT
Source organism: Elephas maximus indicus (assembly GCF_024166365.1). Lineage (NCBI taxonomy): Eukaryota > Metazoa > Chordata > Mammalia > Proboscidea > Elephantidae > Elephas > Elephas maximus. The sequence goes on from NC_064840.1 coordinate 12,462,618, forward strand.
CCCTGTGTCTGCCAAGGATCATAATCTCAGCAGAGAAGTCATAAATAACTGTCAAGATGTAAGGTGGTATCCAGCCAACTTGGCTTTATGGTGGACCTTTGGCTCCAAGAAATTCAAGGTCCTTCCCACACATGAGTTATCTCATCCTTATACCTTTTGGCTGGAACCTGGCTTGGAGGTTCAGAAGCAGCCAGGGTCACACTGTTCCTTGGGAAACTCTTGTCCTTTTCCTATTCTGCTGCTATTTTCTAAATGTGTCTCCTTATTGCAAACCCTGGTGGTACAGTGGTTAAGTGCTACGGCTGCTAACCAAAGGGTCGGCAGTTCAAATCCGCCAGGCGCTCCTTGGAAACTCTGTGGGGGTAGTTCTACCCTGTCCTATAGGGTCACTATGAGTCAGAATCGACTCGATGGCACGGCACTGGGTTTGGTTTTGGTTTGTCTCTTTATTATCCAACATGGCCTCAAGCTCCCTGGCTAGGACAAAGTCAACAATTTCTTTAGTTTCCCAGATACCAAAGTCTTTAGCTTTAGCGAGATATTGGGTTTTGATCTTAGAAGTGTCACATCATACCTAGGTTTGAAATAGGGTGCCAAACACGTCCTAGTTTGCCAGGGACTCTGCTGGTTTTAGCACTGAAAGTTAAGCAGCACTATCAGGCCAAATAGGAGCGCCTGGGTGGTACAAATAGTTAAGTGCTCAGCTACTAAGTGAAAGGTTGGTGGATTGAATCCACCCAGAGACATCTTGGAAGAAAGTCCTGAAGGTCTGCTTCTGAAAGATCACGGCCATTGAAAACCCTGTGGAGTGAAGTTCTACTCTGACACACATGGGGCCGCCATGAGTCAGAATTGCCTCGATGGAAACTGGTTTGGTTTCGTTATCGGGCTAAATACAAAGAAACTCAAAGTGAATTTAAATAGCAAGCCACAACCGTGAGTTCGAAATTTGCCCAAACTTGGGTGGGTTTGACTGTTGGCTCCCTGGAGGCAGGAATTTTTGCCTTTTTTGTTTATTGCTGTGATTTCTGTGTTTAGAACTATGCTTGCCATGTAGTAGGCTCTCATTAAATATTTATATTGCATTAATTCACTAAACAACTTTACCCAAAGCATGCACTTTTGAAGGAAAGCACCTGGTATTCTTACAGAAATATCCAATCCTTTCTCAAGTATTTATGTTTCTAATTACGGAGAAAATGTTTTTCTTAATTTTTCAGTTTCAGATATCACCTCACATGAGAAGTTAGATTCCTACATGCTCCTTCCATCACTCGTCCCATACACACACACACACACAAAAACCAAACCATTCTGCCATTGAGTCAATTCTGACTCATAGCAACCCTATAGGGCAGAATAGAACTGCCCCATAAGGTTTCCAAGGCTGGAATCTTCACGGAAGCTGACTGCCACATCTTTATCAGAGGTTTGTGTGTTGCTATGATGCTGAACAGGTTTCGGTGGCACTTTCAGACTAAGACAGACTAGGAAGAAAGGCCTGGTGACCTACTTCTGAAAATCAGCCAGTGAAAACCCTATGGATCACAATAACCTTATCTGCAACCGATTATGTGGTTGGCATGGGGCTAGGCAGCATTTTGTTCCATTGTGCACGGGGTCGCCATGAGTCTGGGGCCAACTGGATGGGAGCTAACAGCAACAACAAATAAGACACTGTCTGTGCTCTTGAGAAACTCACAAATAAAATGTAGACCTGACAAGTCGAAACTCAACTTGGCCAGGTGCTATAGGGGTAGGATTGACATGGAGGGAGAAGTGAATGTTGCTCGGTGTTTATGAGCAGTGTCTCTGGAATGACACAGCTCTGCGACCTTGGGTGAAAAACTCAACCTCTCTGAACCTCAGTTGAAAGGGATCATTAATAACACATAACCCCTATGCTTATTAAGAGCATCCGTTAATAGCATTAAGAGCAGGAACTGGTGTACGTGGCAAACTTAGCTCAGGACCAGCCATTATGTTGTTGTTGTTAGTAGCCATTGAGTTGGCCCCCAACTCATCATGACCTCATGCACAACACAATGACACGCTCCCAGTCCTGCACTATCCCCACGATGGTTGTGGATCTGACCTTTGTGATCCATAAGGTTTTCGTTGACTGATTCTCAGAAGTAGATTGACAGGGTTCTCTTCCTAGTCTGTCTTAGTATGAGGCTCCACTGAAATCCCCTCAGCATCATAGCAACACGCAAGCCTCCATCGACACATGGGTTGTGGCTGCGCGTGAGGCACATTGACTGGGAATTGAACTCAGGTCTCCAGCACTGAAGGTGAGAATTCTGTGACCAAACCACCAAAGCACTGCCACCCTGCCCCCAGCCATTATAAAAAAAAATAAAAAAAATCTGTTGCCATGGAGTCAATTCCAACTCATAGCAACCCTATAGGACAGGGAAGAACTGCCCCCATTGAGCTTCCAAGGACCGGCTGGTGGACCGAACTGCGGACCTTTTAGTTAGCAGCTGTAGCACTTAACCACTATGCCACCAGGATTTCCACTATAAGCAACCAGTAACTGGTATTAATAGTAGTTTTGAGAAATAAATCTTTTATTTATTTTTTTAATCTTTCAGTGAAACTACTGTATGTATTGGATTGAGCTTCATATAAAATCGCTGCTTTTTTAGGTTAAAACCGTCAAATGTCAGCAATTTCCTATGGCTGGAGCTAATGCATTATTTAAAAAGTGGGAGAAGTTGATAAAACAATGGTTGAACAAAGAGGGAAATAGATCTCTCGAAACTCAAGAAGATCCAAGTGTCCTGAGTTGCTACGATTGTTTTGCTCAATGCCTTGCCCAGCCCCTGCCCCTGCTCACACCCCCTGCCTCTGAAGTCTCCCCCTTTGCATGGTTGGTGGGCGCTGGCAGTAGCTGTAATAGGGCCAGACTTGGTTTTATACAGCAGTAACCAACCCCTGGCCGATGGTGGAGTATGACTGGCTGTATACACCACACCTTATAAAAAAAAGTCATAGGAATTTCTGTGTGGGTTCATTATACAGACACGGAACTGGGGAGGGCCACTGGGTGACAGGGCAAGGAGGCCAGGTCTTAAAAGTAAGTCTTAGTAAGTGTGGGTTTCTCTTTTTAAAAAATGATTTTTTTTTTTTACGGTGGTGAAAATATAAAAAAATATATACACAGCAAAATATACACCAGTTCATCAATTTCTACATGTACAATTCATTGACATTGGTTCCGTTCTTTAAATAGTGCGACCGTTCTCTCTACTCTTTCCAAATGACTCCGCTACCATTAGCATAAACTCAATGGCCCCTAAACAAAGGCTTCCCCTTTCCCCTCCTCCCTCCCACCCCTGCTAACCAATAATAGGCTTTGGTTTCTATATATCTGCCTATTCCATATAAGCGAGATCGTACAGTATTTGTCCTTTTGGGACTGATTTATTTCACTTGGCATGATGCGTCTAAGGTTCATCCATTCATGCTATGGCACGCATCAGGGCTTCATTTCTCTTTGTGGCTGGGTAATATTCCATTGAGACTATGTATCACATTGTGTTGATCCATTTAACTGTTGATGGACATTCGTGCTGTTTCCACAGTTTGGCTATTGTGGAAAAGGTCTGGGAAATGCAGAAGGAAAGAAGTCAATAAAAGGTCTGCTCAATAGATAAGTGGTAACTTTGATAAAGGGTAAGACAGTACACAATACTGGGGAAGCCAGCACACAATACTGGGGAAGCCAGCACAACTTGACCAAGGCAAAGTCATGAAAGCTTCGTAGACACATCCAAAAACTCCCTAAAGGACCAAATTACTGGGCTGAGGGCTCGGGACCATAGTCTCAGGGAACATCTAGCTCAATTGGCATAACACAGTTCATAAAGAAAATGTTCTACATTCTACTTTTGTGAGTAGCATCTGGGGTCTTAAAAGCTTGTGAGCGGCTATCTAAGATACTCCACTGGTCTCACCCCTTTGGGAGCAAGAGAGAATAAAGAAAACTAAAGACACAAGGGAAAGATTAGTCCAAAGAACTAATGGACCACACCTACCACAGCCTCCACCAGGCTGAGTCCAGCACAACTAGATAGTGCCGGGCTACCACCACTGACTGCTCTGACAGGGATCACAATAGGGGGTCCAGGACAGAGCTGGAGAAAAATATAGAACAAAATTCTAACTTACAAAAAAGGACCATACTTAACTGATCTGATAGAAAATGGAGAAACTCTGAGAGTATGGCCCCCGGGCACCGTTTTAACTCAGTACTGAAGTCACTCCTGAGGTTCACCCTTCAGCCAAAGATGAGACAGGCCCATAAACAAAACGACACTAAATGGGCACACCAGCCCAGGGACAAGGACGAGAAGGCAGGAGGGGACAGGAAAGCTGCACAAATAGAAATGGGAAACCCAAAGTCGAGAAAGGGAGAGGGTTGACACGTGGTGGGGTTGGCAACCAATGCCACAAAACAGTATGTATTAATTGTTTAATGAGAAAGTAATTTGCTCTGTAAGCTTTCATCTAAAGCACAATAATAAAAAAAATTCTTTCAGCACCCTGTTATGGATTGAATTGTGTCCCCCCAAAAAATATGTGTTGAAATTCTACCCCAGGTACCTGTGTATGTGATCTTCTTTGAAAATTGGGTGTTTCTTTTGTTATGTTGATGAGATCATACTGGAGCAAGGCGTGTCTTAACCACTTCTGAATTATAAAAAAGCAGAATTGACACAAACACACACACGGGGAAGACAGACACCATATGGTGATCACTACAAGCCAAGAACACCAAGTAACCAACGAACACCGGCACTTACCAACGAGGAAGAGATTAACATGACCAAGACCCTGATTTGGATTTTCAGCCTCCAGAACTGTGAGAAAATAAATTTCTGTTCTTTAAAGCCACCCACTGGCAGCATTTGCGTTACAGCAGCACTAGGTAACCAAGACACAACGCTGTGAGGTAAACATATTTCTCGCCATCCTACAGGTGAAGAAACTGCATTTGGGGGGCGGCATTAAGTCACCTATCGGAAATCTTACAGCAAGAAAGACAGGCAGCTAGAATTTGAACCATAAAGGAGGGTTTGAATAATTCAGAGGTCTGAAATCAATTACTATTCATTTAACCAAGGGTTCTGCTAGGTGAAACGTCTACAATCTCATGTTAACTGTGTTAGGCCTTTCAGTGATTCATGGCTAGAATTTAAAATAATAAAAAGAAAGGCAGCCCTCAAATGAAAATGATTGTGAGGGACACTCCAATTTACTTCCATGGACTGAGCTGCATGAGATGGCTTCTGGAATATTCAAGACATGAGACGGCTTCTGGAATATTCCAGAAAGGGAGAGACCGGCATCCTCTGCCATCCCCCTGCTCTCTGTGAACAGACCAAAGCAACTCTCCAGGCTGTTGGAAAGACTGCGAGTCTTAATTAGTTCACATTTCTAAAATGCGTGTTCTGAGGAGTTTTCTCAACCAAAGTGGGGTTGCCCCCGCCATGTGGTAGGGTTCTTAAGGGAGCCATATTGCCCAGCACAGGCCCTAAACCGGGCGGAGACACACAGGTGAATTCTCCTGCCTCTCCCCACACACATTTCACTTCTCACAGCTGTGAAATTCCAACCCGGAAACAACCAACACTTTAGTTGGGGGGAACCACTCACAGACGGAAACAGCTTCTCATGCCTAGGGCTGCCCAGCCATCCCCCTATTTTTCCCACACCCCACTCCCCACTTTTCCCTCCAGAGAAACAAACTAGCTGGCTGTGAACTTTCTCTTATCCCTCTGATTCTAAGATGTTACCCTTGTTATATTATGAAGAAAGACCATAACTGGCATGCTGCTTCTTCCAGTTTTGTTTTGTTACAAGGCATATTATTTCCAAAGTTGTGATTTTTTTTTCACGATTGGGTATTCTGATTTTCTAAAAGATAGCCTCTCCGTTTCCAAATATTAGCGTTTTGTAGTTACATATGGCTGCCATAACAAAAAATACCGCAAGCGCGTGGATTTAAAGAACAGAAATTTACTTTCTCGAAGTTCAGGAGGCTCCCTCAGGAGGCTAGCAGCCTGAATTCAAGGAGTAGTGCTAGGGCGCGTTCCTTCTTTTGTCTGTTTCAGATTCTAGAATCTCTCAGCAATCCTTCGCGTTCCTGGCCTTGCAGATGGATCTGCTGTGTGTGTCAGTCTTCGCGTGGCCTGTGTGTGTCTCTGTGACTATTCTGCTGTTTTTATACTTCAGACATGATTACGTTTAGGACCCACCCTCCTCTGTTATGACCTCATTAACATAACAAAAGAAAACTCTATTTCCAAATAGGGCCACATCCACAGGTATAGGGGACAGAACTTCAACAGGTATTATTAGATGCATCCAATCTAGCTGTGCGTCTACAGTTTCAGATCTATAGATAGATAATAGACATATACGTAGACAGAACCTATAGATTAAAAGAGACTTAAGAGACATATCAAACAATGACAATATATGAACTTTATTTGGATCTTGATTCAAACAAATTGTTAAAAAAAAAAGTTCAGAGATAATTAGGGCAATTTGAGCACTAGCTAGCTATTTAGTGTTGTTAAGGGATTATTATGATAATAAGATTGTGGCTATGTTTTATAAAATAAATGTGCTGTTGTAGACAATGTTCTGTTGTGATTCATAAGGTTTACACTGACTAATTTTCAGAACTGGATCACCAGGCCTTTCTTCCTAGCCTATCTTAGTCTGGAAGCTCTGCTGAAACTTATTCACCCTGGTTGACCCTGGTGGTTGGTATTTGAGAGACTAGTGGCGTAGCTTCCAGTATCATAGCAACACACCATAGTATGACAAAGGACAGATGGGCAGTGGAATATATATAAAACCAAACCCGTTGTCATAGAGGTGACTCTCACTCACAGAGACCCCACAAGACAGAGTAGAACTGCCCCATAGTGTTTCCAAGGAGCGGCTGGTGAATTCAAACTGCTGACTTTTTGAGTAGCAGCTGTAATGAAAATATATACACAACGTTAAATGGAAAAATAGGCTACAAAGCTACACCCAGAGTATGGTCCTAGTTTTATAAATAAACAGTATGTGTGTGTGTATACATACATAGCAAAAGGTCTGTAAGGATGCCTTCCAAACTGTCTGGAGATATGACTGATATAAAAGGAGCGAAAGGGTAGTGAGAAAGGAAGACTTCTATTTTTCCCTCTGTATTGGTTCGGTTTTGCAACAAGAATAGATTTGTATATTATTTGTGTCATTTAAAATTATTAAAGAATAAAAATTATATAATGTATGTGTGTGTCTATACACACACATAATACACATTGAAGGATATACAACAAAATGTTAGTAGTTCTAATCTCTGGGCTTTCACATTATGGCTAAATTGTTACTAGATTCTTCATGACTACCCATCATTTCTGAATTTTTGCAATAAAACTACATGGCTTAAGTAATAAAACTATAAAGGCAAATTGAAAGTCATTAGTTATACTATACAATTGTATTTAATAGCAATAGTCATAGAATGTCCAAAATATGCTAAAATGAATATACACAGCCTACGCTGGGTTAAGGACTTTGTCTGCAAAGAGCTGTATTTCTAAGACGACAGAAAACCCTCCCAGTTCTGAGAACCTAGAACAAGAATGGGTGTGTTGTCAGCTAGGCCGATTGGTGTGCTCTGTCTTACAGACAACAAGGCGCGTTACGATAGTTCTGGACAGAGTTGAATGCTTTCTGCCTTGCAAGTAACGGTCCTGTTTGACACATGGCGCCATTTGCAACATGTTATTGTGAAGGCTGACCTTGGGTAGTGTCATGGATTGAATTATGTCCCCCAAAATATATGCGTGTCAATTCGACTGGGCCAGGATTCCCGGTATTGTGTGATTTTCCTACATGTTATAAATCCTCCCTCTATGACGTTAATGAGGGAGGATGAGCGGCAGTTGTGTTAGTGAGGCAGGACTCAGTCTACAAGATTGGATTGTGTCTTGAGGTGATCTCTGGAGATAGAAAAGAACGAAGAGAGCAGAGAGACAGGGGGACTTCATACCACCAAGGAAGCAGTGCTGGGAGCAGAGTGCGTCCTTTGGATCCAGGGTCCCTGCGAGAAGAAGCTCCTAGTCTGGGGAACATTGATGAGAAGGCTGACAGAGAGAGAAAACCTTTCCCTGGAGCTGACCTCCTGAATTTGGACTTTCAGCCTACTTTACTGTGAGGAAATCAACTTCTCTTTGTTAAAGCCATCCATTTGTGGTATTTCTGTTACAGCAGCACTAGGTGACTAAGACAGGTAGCACTGACCTCACAAATGCAGGCATCTCAGACAATTGCTTTCATTGACCCCTTGCTGACCCATTGCCCATCAATGCCACCACCCAGTAAGTGGGGGGCTATTTCCCACACTCTTTTATGGATACCTGGCAGACTGTGGGGAGTCCCTGGGTGGTGCAAACCATTAAACACTCGGCTACTAACCAGAAGGTTGGCTGTTTGAGTCTACTCAGAGGTGCACTGGCAGAAAGGCCTGGCAATCTACTTCCCCAAAAAATCAGCCATTGAAACCCCCTTTGGAGCGCAGTTCTAACCTGACATACATGGGCTTGCCACGAATGGGAAATGACTCAACGGCGACTGGTTTGTTTTTTTGTTTTGTTTTTGGAGAGCTGCGAAGGGGTCAGGCAGGCATTCTTTTCTCATTAGCTTAGCAAACATTTCGAGGGAATGAGCCAGGGATTTAAGGGGCAGTGCAGTATGGCAAAAAGCCCTAAGGTGCAAAAGAGCTTTCCTAGGTGAGAGCTGTGTAACTCTGAGCACGTGTCTCTAGCCCAGGATTTCAGCATTCCTATCGTAGGATGCAGTGATAACCCCTGTCTGCTGCCTTCTCTTACTGGATACCGTTTCCCCTCTTCTGGTAACAGAGCCTGGTTTTGCCTCTTGGTACTGGACGCATGGTGACTCTATTAGAACTGTCCACCTCTTGCAGACCACAGGGATGGACCTGTGACCTTGATTGACCCAAAGGTCAGTCCAAGAGTGGGCTAATTGCCCATTCAGGGTCAAAGTCTTTTTGGAGGGATTGATATGAGTGGTTGGAGAGTTTCTTGCCTTCTGAGATTAAAGCACACTGTGGCTCTCAATGGAGCCTGGTGGCGCAGTGGTTAAGAGCTCAGCTGTTTCTACCTTGGAAACCCTAAGGGGCAATTCTACCCTGTCCTATAGGGTTACTACGAGTCGGAATCGACTTGACAGCAACGGGTTACGGGTGGCTCTCCATGGTGGATAAAAAACCAAAAACCAGCTGCCGTCGAGTAGATTCCGACGCATAACGACCCTATAGGACAGAGTAGAACGGCCCCATAGAGTTTCCAAAGAGCACCTGGTGGATTCGAACTGCCAACCTCTTGGTTAGCAGCCGTAGCACTTAACAACTATGCCATCAGGGTTCCCTCCATGACGGATAAAGAAAATTTGTGGTTTCCAGGAATGAAATGGACAGAAATTGTTAGATTTAATTCTGAGTGTCTCAACCTCAGCACTCTTGACATTTGGGGCTGGATAATTCTTTGCTGTGGGTGCCACCCCAGGCATTGTAATATATTTAGTAGCATCCCAGGCCTCCACCCACTAGTTGCCAGTCATACACCCCCCCAGGTTGTGACAACCAAAAATGTCTCCAGACATTGCCAAACGTCCCCTGGGTAAGGGGAGCCACAATTGCCCCTGTTGAAATTGAACCAAACAAGGCCCCACTCTAAATAGTTACAACATGGGTTTATACTGGATTACAAAATCATCTAAATTTATCTGATTTGGTGGGAACCAATAATTCAGACACCTCTTCATGTGAAGAGCCAAATGTTACTCTAAAGGGTAGGGCGGGGGTGGGAGGGACGGGACTGTCCAGCTGGGTAGAGGTTTTAGAAAGTGTATCTTGGTTTCATGGCTCCAGTCCTCAATTTTCAGCCATCACTTGATCTTCAACTACAGTAAGTCTGAGAAGGCCGGTCAGACTCCTGACAACTAAGAAGTTAAAGTCATCTCTTGTTGTTGTTAATGCTGTTGATTTGATTTGGACTCATAGCCACCCCATGCGACTGAGTAGAACTGCTCCACGGGGTTTTCTAGGCTGTAATCTTTACGGGAGCAGCTCACCAGGTCTTTCTTCCTGAGAGCTGCTGGGTGGGTTCGAACCACCAGCCTTGCAGTTAGCAGCCAAGTGCTTAACCATTGTGCCACCAAGGCTCCTTCAAAGTCATCTACCAGGAATAAAAATAAGCATAGCAGTAATAAACTAATAATAATAGTACTAATATTAGAAGTGAGAGTTTTCTAATTTGTGTATCGTTTGCTTTATTCAAAAAAGTTTAAGAAAAAAAATTCATATTAAATTTTCAAATTTCCTTGGGCTCAAGATGAGGATTTGAGGACAACTAATTTATCTGAGGTACCCTAGTAACACAGTGGTTAAGAGCTCAGCTGCTATCCAATAGGTCAGCAGTTCGAATCGACCAGCCACTCCTTGGAAACCCTGTGGGGCAGTTCTGCTCTGGTCTGTAGGGTCCTATGAGTTGGAATCAATTTGACAGCAACAAGTTTGGTTTCTTTTTTTTTTTTTTTATCTGGGAGGTGACCTCAGGAAGCACCACAGGCAGAGAGGGGAAGTGAAATGGGGAATGAAAGAAATCAATACTTTTTGACTGCTAAGGGGGCACTGAGTTATGGTAACAGGGGAGGAACAACTTGGAAAAGGAGGGCGAGAATTGTTGCACAACTCGAAGAACGTAATCCATGTCACTGAATTGTATTATGTAGAAAAGTTGAATTTGTGTGTATTCTGCTGAATGTATTCTCAACTATAACAACAAAAATAAAATAAATTACATATATATATTTTTTAAAGCTCTGTTAATGAGCATTTTATTGCTGTGGGCAGTTGAGATCCAATCCTACTGGAGACCTTGGGAGACTGTGTAGTACTCTTAGGAGACTCTGAGCTGTGGTCCCACCTGAGAGGTGAGATACTGGGGGATTTATCCTCCAACTCCTGTTTGTCACTGGTTTGTGCCACCCAGGGATACCATAAAGTTATACAGATTCCTTAACATAAAAGGACTTCTTGCAATTTTATTCTTCTCCTCCGCAAAATGTTGATAAGCATCAATAACAGTGACAATACCACCACCTTCCTGAAGGGCACTTGAAAGAATAAAATAGAATGATGCTTTGCACAGAGAAAGATCTCTTCGATTGGGAGTTTCTTGTTGTTGTTTTTGGCTAGTAGAACAGAACTACATGAGCACTGGTGGCACAGTGGTTAAAAAGCTCAGCTGCTAACCAAAAGGTTGGCAGTTTGAATCCACCAGCCGCTCCGTGGAAACCCTATGGGGCAGTTCTACTGGGTCCTGTAGGGTCGCTATGAGTCAGAATAGACTTGACGGCAACCAGTTTTTTATGTGGCTATAATGGAGGCCCTGGGCGGTGCAAACAGTTAATGTGCTCAGCTGCTAACCTAAAGACTGGCAGATTGAATCCACCAGGAGGCACCTCAGAAGAAAGGGCTAGTGATCTACTTCCAAAAAACCAGCCATTGAAAACCCTACGGAGCATAGTTCTACTCTGACACACATGGGGTTGCCATGAGTCAGAATCAACTTGAAGACAATTGGTTTTGTGTTTTGTTTTGTTTTTTAATGTAGCTATGACAATGTAATTCCAATTTTTCAATGGAACTGTAACAATGAGACTGTCCCTACCCAGTTCCTGCCACATAATAGATTTCAAGTAATGATGAATGAATAAATGGATAACGTTAACAGGTGATTCTTTTTCACTCATTTCTTTGATTGTCTAATAATTTAACCCCACTTTTTTTAGAGGGACTACCAAACAGACTGCCTGTCCTATGAGGACCTGACACCCACTCACCTCTCTCTTTGACTTCTCCTTTCAAATTTGAAATGTGGTTTGGACTTAGAATTCATGGGGATGAGTTCCTGCTTTCATACAAATCTGTTATTGTGTACTCCTGGGAGATGTAATTGAGGAATAGAGGTTGTTGAGGGCCGGGGGCAAAATACGAGGTTGCAGGTTTTTCGTGGAAGCTTCTGGGAACAATGAGTCTCTGAGTGGTGCAAACGGTTAACATGCTTGACTGTTAAGGATGGAGGTTCAAGTCCACCCAGATGTGTCTCAGAATAAAGGCATGGTGATCTACTTCCAAAAAACCAACTATTGGAAACCCTATGGCGCACAGCCTACTCGGACACACATGGGGTCGTCATGAGTCTGAATCGACTCAAGGGCAACTAGTTGGTTTGGTTTCTGGGCATAGTAGTGGGTGAGCCTCATTCCTGGACAATGAACACAGGCACATGGATGGCGTAAATGTTTATTTTAAGTGGGGGGTGGGGAGTCATTTATTTTTCAGGCAGAAAGTTTATACAGCTTGAGAGAATTATTTGGAAGGAAATGAAATTCATGGCATGTAATGCTTATGGGCCTGCTCTCCCTCCCTTCTCTCTGCCCAGCTATGAAAACGGGAACGTTTAGCCCCTTCCACCAGCCTCCACCTCCACCCACCTCCAGGTCTCACCATCTCCAGCCTGGCTGCAGACATTTGCACAGGGGAGCTGTTGTTGGAAAGGGCGCCATGTTGTAGCACAGACAGTCCCCACTGGAGGATAAACTTAAGTGCATTTCATGGATGTAATGAGGCTGGTCCTTGAAGACAGGGGACCTGGTCATGTGATTGAGAAGAATAAAAGCCACAGACTTCTAATGGTGATGGCCGAACAACATGGTGGACATAATTAATGTCACTGAGCTGTACATGTGAAGACTGTAGAATCGGCAAATGTTCTGTTACCTATACACTTAAAAACAAACAAACAAACAAAAAAAAGTTATATAAAAAAAAAAAGCCATAGGTTTCTAAGACATAAAAACTAACCTGGGCCCTGTCACTTATCTATGATGAGATTTGGGGTCTCAGTTTCCCCACTTATATGTAGGTTGGTGAACTAAAGGCTGACCACAGTCACTTCCCAACACTAACACGATATTTTAGAGGTGCCTCTACTACCTACTTTTACTTCACAGCTCTGCCTGGCAAAAGTTCTCCATTGTGTCTTTTGTTCCTTCCTGGGTTCCACTGTCTCTCTAATTTCTTTTCCCAGCTACTGTTCCTTTATCCATGCATTCAAAAATGCATATGGAGTGCTAACTTACAGGCCAATACGATGGGCTCTGGATTATAGCAGTCAACAACAAAGACTTTTCTCCAGTGGGATTTCCATTCTAGTGGGGAAGTCAGATGATATTTAAGTAAACAATAAAGTAATTCCAGATCCCACAACCCAATTATCAGTGTGTCATACTGTGGTGGCTTTCACGTTGCTGTGATGCTGGAAACTGCCACCAGTATTTTAAATGCCAGCAGGATCACCCACGGTGGACAGGTTTCAGTGGTGACTCCAGACTAAGACTTCGAAGAAAGGCTTGGTGAGTTACTTCTAAAAATTACCCAAGGAAACCCTTACAGATTGCAACAGAACACTGCCCAACTCACTTGCTTTGGACACGACATCAAGAGGGATCAATCGCTGGAGGAGGACATCCTATTTGGTGAAGTAGAGGGCCAACAGGGGCTTGGGAGATCCTTAGTGAGATGGATTGGCACAGTAGCTGCACAATAGACTCAGACATGCTAGCCATTGTGAGGATGATACAGAACCACACAATGTGTCATTCTGGTCGCCATGAGTCAGAGTCAACTCGAAGGCAGTTAACAATAATTCTAGATCATTGTGGATGTTAATCTGAGAGGCAGTATAGTCATGGTTGGGTTTGAATCTTCACTAACAAATTGTATAACTTTGGGCATGTTACTTAACTTCTCTGTGTCTCAGTTTCATCATCTGTAAAATGGGGATGATAAAGAGTGCCTGTCTCATAGTGTTGAGAAAACTGAATGAGTTAACGTGTAAAGCTCTTAGAACAGCTTTAGCTGCTAACATTCTTATAATTATCATTATTGACCTGCCACTATTTTCATCAACTTTTCCTCTCTGGTTTCTCTTTTTCCAGGACTTTGGAGTAAGGCAGGCATGGTCTCACACACCACCCTATTCATTGTGTGACCCTAACTATATCACTTCATCTCTCTGGTTTCCTTATCTATAGAATGGAGATGATGATAATGATCAGAACAAGAATAATCCCTTCTTCCACAAAATATATCATCAAGATTAAATAACAGCATCTGGGAATGTATCTTCATAAATATTCTTTTCCTTCTCCCTCTTCCATATATTCCTAGTCACAATTTTTTGCCCTTTGATGACTGTATTTTAATATCATTTGTTTCCTTCATATGTGTTTTATGAATTGAAAAACATTATTCCAAGATGGGGGTCCCTGGGCTCCCCCACGCTGCAAAGGGGCCCATAACCTTTGCTGCAAATGTCTCAAGCAAGGCCAGCCCAGAGCATTCTGATGGCTACTTGATAGCAACGTCACTAGGGAGGTGCAGGGGACGCAGACCACACAGGGTGACACTGTCATAACACCAAAATGAGTGTCTATAAAACTTTTAGGTAGTGTTTCGGCAGGAATTTATTATTGACTTTTTATAAAAATATCCCTGTGGTTAATCATAACAACAGAAAACATTTTTCATAAGCCTGGCTTACATGTATCAATATACCTACAAGGCTAAAACTCTACAGTAATCTACCTTTTGAATCTTCTAATGCCCTCTGGTCAGAGACATCATTATCACCCAATTACAGTAAAGCTTGGAATCACGTGGTTTCATCTGCAGGCGCTAGGGGCAGGCGCTACAAGATTTTATTGCTGCTGATCTTTTATAGTTGCTGATTTTGTCAAACTTTCTTGTGTTTTAGCTACTGTATTCAATATTGCGGTAATTAGCATTTAAACCTACATCAATAATTTTTTTGAGAATAAAATAGTAATTAAAGGAAAAGGAGTGATATATGGGACTTACGATTATGAGTAACGTTAGTACAAAAAACATTACCAAGGATTCTGTATGGTCTAGTACAGAAGGAGGTCCGTGGTGGGGGGTGACACCATTAGTTACCTCACTGGGTGACACCAAGCCTACAGATGACACTGCTGTATCCAAGTTGTTCCATCTGCTTGAAATTTCTCCAGCCTTAAAAATCCTTGTGTAAGCTGCTGAGAAAAATGTCTTAACATGGCCATTTCTCTGATGCCCTCTGTTTGCCTGCTTCTCCCTGGTCTCTGATGGTTTTGGGATCATGCTCTCCTTGGGCTTGTCCACACAAACTCTGAAACATACAGCTGCACTCACGTCAGATGTAAGAATGATGGGGCCGACATGTATTCCCAGGAAACAAAATGTCAGGAGGTAAATCATTTGTTCCTGGGAAGAATGTGTCAGGATATAAAAATTTGTTCCTAGAAAGAATATGTAAAATGTAACTGGCTGGCACCACTCACCTAGGGGGTAAATCTCACTCCTCCCTAGCCAAATGGCCAACCTTTACATTTCAAAGGACTCCCATGCTGAAGCTGAATCAATCATTAAGCCTTACCTTTCTTTCGTTCTCTATGCATAAAAATCTCTAACTTGATAGAAACAGTGGAGCAACTTGTATTTTTACTTGGTGCTGCCCAGCTTGAGCTGTTTTATTCCACAATAAAACTTTTCTTTCACTCCTAACAAAGTAAGAGATTTTCTTCTTTGACATTTCTGGTGTCAGAAGTAGGATTTCAAACTGCATTATCTTTGACCATGTCTGGGGCATCCAGATAGGAACTCTGGTGGCACAGTAGTTAAAGTGCTTGGCTTCTAACCTAAAGGTTGGAGGTTTGAACCTACCAGTGGCTCCACGGGAGCAAGATGTGGCAGTCTGCTTCTGTAAAGATTTGCAGCCTAGATAAAACCAAATGGGCAACTCCTGCCCAAAAGTAAGATGAGAAGGCAGGAAGGGGAAGGAAAACTGGAAGAATGGACATGAGGAACCTAGTGGAAATGGGGACAGTGCTGTTACATTGTGGGGATTGCAATCAATGTCACAAAAAAAAGTGAATAAATTTTTGATTGAGAAACTAACTTGAGCTGTAAATTTTCACCTAAAGCACAATAAAACCTAGGAAATGAAAATAAGAATAAAGCAGTCCTATCTTAGCTTAAGAAAACAGAATACATTAAAGTTCTAACCTTAACCTCAAGCACAATAAAATGATATATTTTTAAAATCTAATCTTGATGAAATGAAGGAAAAAAAAAAGATTTACAGGCTTGAAAACTCTGTGGGGCAGTTTTACTCTGCCC
This sequence comes from Elephas maximus indicus, assembly GCF_024166365.1. NCBI lineage: Eukaryota > Metazoa > Chordata > Mammalia > Proboscidea > Elephantidae > Elephas > Elephas maximus. The sequence goes on from NC_064840.1 coordinate 12,478,954, forward strand.
TATAAAAAAATATATATATAGGATCATCAAAAGATCAGCTGTTTGAATCCACCAGGTGCTCCTTGAAAACTCTATGGGACAGCTCTACTGTGTCCTGTAGGGTCACCATGAGTTGAAATTGACTCAACGGCAACAGTATAGGATCACTGTAAGTTGGAATCAATGGCAATGGGTTGATGGGGCACCTGGACACAGGCATGGTACCTGCTGAGCCACTTTGGGCTCTCTGATTCCGTGAATTCTCAGGAATTGTTTAAGGTAAAAAAAAAAAAAACCTCTCAAATCCAGGCTCTGCTCCCTCACGTTAATAGCTCTTCAAGTTTTACTGTGGATTTGTTTTGATGCTTGCAAGTAAATGTTTGTTTTGTTGTAACTGCCATTACAAAATGAGGAATGCTGTATCTACAGGAGATTTGGAGCCACCTTCTGGGACTCCTGCTCACCACATGAACAAGTACTATGGTCCCTTATTGTGTATGTTCTTGCCTACCTTGCATAACCTCATTTGAGATGGTTTGGAAAATCAGTGGCCACTTTGCAACTCTTTTGATCTCTCTAAGTAAACCTTTCTGTGCAGTAAATTTGAGAACCATGGCTCCCAGATTAAACAGTCCCAGTGGGATGCTTACTTAAATTGGTATATTGCGGTCTCCAAAAGACATCAAAGACAGTAAAGTTGCTTCCCTGCAGGACCTGCAGGACACTGTTTCTAAATTAACTGAGCAGAATAAAGAATTACAATATCAAATTTCAGCTCCCACCCCTTCTGCTCACCTACCAACTGCTACCTCTTTATTATACTCTTCTTTGCCTACCTACTCCACTGATATGATAACACTTTATCTGAACTTGCCTTTTCCTCTTTAAAAAAAAAAAAAAGGCAAATAAACCCTTGCCTGAAATGCCCTTTAAAATTTGTCCCAGCAGTGATGCCAAAGATTCCCCTTGTGTCACTTTTGCCCTGTGGGCAGGCTCAGAGTTATGTAGCATTGTCAAAGATTTTCCCAAACTCTCTGAGGAACTGCACAAATCTTCTGAAGAATCTAAAATCCTTGCTGAAGCCTACCAGCCTAGGCTTCCCGATTTATAGCAGCTTGTTCACACCATTACTGGCCCAGAGGAAGCCCAATTATGGCTAGAACAAGCAAAATGGAAAGACCCCAAGGACAGTTTAGCCTTAAATATTGATAAAATGGGTCAGGAGGTAAAATTACTAGAGTCTATCCCAAAGGACTTTCCTTTACTAGTTGATTGGACTAAAATTCACTCTTGTAAACAAAATGAAGATGAAAGTGTTTATGATTATCAGATTCAGCTGCTCCAGAAGTTTTCTGAACACTCTGGCCTCACTTTAACTGGGCTTGGTGGCTCTGGTGCTTTCAATGCTGTTTTCTAATCTGGTCTTAAACCTGATATCTCAGCTTTAGTAAAGTGACATAGACTGGGAAACAGCTCCTATTGTTGAGCTAACCCATTTAGCTTACAAACTTTCCCAGACTCTTGAAGCCAAAAGGGTTTCAAAGACTAACAAATTAATGTCCTTTCAGCTGCAACAATTATATCTTCCAGTAAAAAGAAAAACGTTAAACCTTCCAAAGGCACAAAGGCAGGTACTTGTCACTATTGTAAAAAATCCGGCCAATGGAAAAATGAATGCTCTAAGTTAAAAAATAAACAAAACACTGATATACCCGTTGCCATCAAGTTGAATCTGACTCATAGCAACCATATAGGGCAGAGTAGAACTGTCCCATAGGGTTTTTAAGGCTATAATCTTGACAGAAGCAGACTGCCACATCTTTCTCCCACAGAGCGGCTGATGGGTTCAAACCACTGACCTATTGGTTAGCAGATGAGCACACTTAACCACTGTGCCACCAGAGCTCCCAAAGACTGACATAGTCCCCCTTAAGAAAATTTTACAATTTGATTCAGAATAAAGGGACTCAGGACAAAATAGGGGCTTTTTCTGTCGTGGCTCTTAGACTGAAAGGAGAAACTACTTATTAACAGAGAAGCTTGCCTATTTTTAATTTAAGCTGGAGCCACCCTGTCTACTAATAACCCTACCTACTTACAAAAGCCCCTTCCAGGAGTACTAAAACCTCAGAAGTAGTGGGGGTCACCAATCAGGAACGAATGTCGATTCATTCCCAACCTGTTTCATTATCTCTTGGTCATATTGAAGATTTACATCCTTTTTTGCTCAATTCTGATACCCCTGTCCATCTGTTGAGAGCACGTCTTTTTTTTTTATCTAAATGGAATTGTCATTTACAATTTAATGAATAGGGGGAAATATTACTGAGTCTGCCTGATATACGTAAGTCAACAGAGACAGACTCTGAATTAGACAATATTCGGGAAGAAGAAGTCATTTGCTGCATGCAAGCATTTGTCATGCCCAGGGGCAGATTAATCAGTAAGCACAGTATGCACCAGCTTACAGTAAGCAATGTACACACTGGTTTAATTGTATTTACTTACTAAAATGATTGAGACCTTAAAAAAATATTGGTGGGGGAAATTTTTCCAGGTTGCTGAACACGTTGCCACCCATTGCCCTATTTTCCCTTGATACAATCCTGGGAAACACCTCAAAGTCCTACATAGATGTCTTAGTTATCTAGTGCTGCTATAACAGAAATACCAAAAGTGGATGGCTTAATGAAGAGAAATTTATTCTCTCACAGTCTAATAGGCTACAAGTCCAAATTCATGGTGCCAGCTCCAGGGGAAGTCTTTCTCTGTCTGCCAGCTCTGGAGGAAGGTCCTTGTCCTCAATCTTTCCTGGTTGAGGAGTTTCTCAGTGCAGGGACCCCAGGACCAAAGGATGCACTATTCTTCTGGCTCTTGATTCTTGGTGGTAGGAAGTCCCCATATCTCTCTGTTAGCTTCTCTCTTTTGTATCTCAAAAGAGATTGGCTTTAGACAAAATCTAATCTTGTAGATTGAGTCCTGCCTCTTTAACATAACTGCCACTAATCCCATCTCATCACATGATAGATATGGGATTTACAACACATAGGAAAATCACATCAGATGGCAAAATGGTGGACAATCACACAATACTGGGAATCATGACCTAGTCAGTTTGGTAGACATTTTGGGGGGACAAAATTCAGTCCAGACACTGGACAATACCTTATAGGCCTATACTTGAATGACAGCTAGATTTTACGCAGTTACATCCTCGAATGGTTATAAATATGTATTAGTAATTATTTGTGAATTTTCACATTGGGTGGAAGTCTTCCCCTGCTGTTGTGTTACCACAGCCTTTGTAGCAAAGAAACTTCTTGAAAACAGCATACCCACCTGGGGAGCACCAAAAACTACTAGTAGTGATCAGGGACCTCATTTCTCTGGTCAAGTCATCCAAGAACTGTGTCGAGTTTTTCCCATTTATCAAAGGCTACATTGTCCCTGTCATCCTCGGTCTTCTGCTCTAGTAGAGAGAACTAATGGAATAATAAAGACCCAAATAGCAAAGCTTTGTGAAACTTTAAATTTATCCTGGAGTAAAGTCCTTCCCTTAATTCTTTTAAATCTGAGGTCCACATCATTTGATCTCACAAAACTACCCCTCATGAAATAATTACTGGGAGACTCATGGTCCTTCCTTATGTTGCCTACACCAACCCTGATTATTCAACCTGAATTACTGAAGTATTGCCAGTCTTTAATCCAATCGTCTAAAGAATATCTTTCACAAGTTGGAGAAGTCTTTGACGAACAGAAGCTAGACTCCCGAAGTATGCCTGACATCACTCCAGGAGACTATGTATATTGGTAGAGACACCAAATAAAAGACTCATTAGAACCTTGTTGGAAAGGACCATACTTAGTCCCCCTCACCAATCCATGTGCAGCCAGATTAGGGGGAATAATACCTTAGATACACCGTGGCAGTTAAAAAAAAAAAAAGGTAAGACTCCTTTTCACACTAGCCAACCCACTGGAAACTTGAAACCAACCCCCACTGCCAAACTTGAAAGTGACATTTAAATGCCAGAAGCAGGTGACATCTGAGGCATAGGCTGATCCAAGGCCCTGGGCCAGGCCTGAAAGTACATTTCTTTATTTTCTTTCTTTTTTCCCTTTACTACAGTTATGACTCCACTAATGTATTCCTAGATTGGGAAGGTGCTTACGATCACCATTTTAAAAGTTTAATTGTTGGATATGTAGTGCCCTTCCAACCTCAAGTCAATCTGGCCTTCCCTAGTGGGTCTTTCCACTACAGGGATCTGATTGGGTTGCTCTTGATCCACAAATACAAGAACAACAGAGAAGTAGTTCATTACTACAGGAAGTCAATATTACTACATTTTCCATTAATAAAAGGCCTCTTTTCAGATCTGTACAAAACCCAGGCCATAACTTTACCTTTAGTCTTAGCACAACCTGTATTTTCCTAAATAAAATATCCCAAGAGGGGCTAGCTAAAGAATCTTCTAAACCCACAAACAGTACTCTTTGTATTTTAGGTCCATATCAACAACTGTCTTACTCATCTAGTGAGGCTATAACAGCAATACCACAGTGGATGGCTTTAACGAAGAGAAGTTTATTCTCTCACAGCCCAGTAGGCTAGAAGTCCAAATTCAGGGCACCAGCTCCAGGGGAAGGCTTCCTCTCTCTGTCAGCTCTGGAGGAAGGTCCTTGTCATCAGTCTTCCTTTGATCTGGGAGCATCTCAGCACAGGAACCTCAGGTCCAAAGGACGCTCTGTGCTCCTGGTGCTGCTTTCTTGGTGGTATGAGGTTCCCCCTCTCTGCTACCTTCCTTTTCTTACTTCTTAAGAGATAAAAGGTGCTGCAGGCTACGCCCCAGCTAAACTCCCTCTACATTGGATCTGGGATGTGACCTGGTTAAAAAAAAAAAAAAAACCCTAATCCTCTTTAACATAAAATTACAATCACAAAATGGAGGACAACCACAAAATACTGGGAATCATGGCCTAACTAAGTTGATACACACATTTTTGGGGGGACATAATTCAATCCATGACAACTGTGGGACGAATTCATCTGGTTAACTCCCCAAGCAGGAAGGCCAAGTTGCGTTGTTCCCCTTTGCTGGGAACACTCTAGCCACACCCATATGAATAACCCAGCCATCACCAGACCTATGGGATGGCTTCCAATGTCTGAATGTGCATCCGTTATAACCTTACAAGCTATTGATTAGTTCCTCACTGACTAGCTAAGATGCTCAGGTCTCTATTAAGTAGCCCTTCTCGGGGGCAACAGGTTTGGTTTGGGTTTAACAGCACCTTTCAGTTTAGTGGATCCAACCTTTAGCCCTGGCTCCTGTCAGGCTGGATTGGAGGATACACTCTGGGCCTGAGCTGGACTCAAGGATGTATTTTAATTGAACTCCCTTTACCAGAAAATGTACCCATATTAAGAGCTCAATGATCTTAATCAGTGTTTCATTGGCTTGATCAATTAGTGGCAGCATTTGCACCTCAGATAGGACTTGAAGATGTTGTAGCACACGCAGAAATATTAACCAAATATAGACAAACTGTCCTAAATGACAGTGCCCATGAACTTCAGGAGATCAATACGGAAATAGCGAAGAAGAGAAAAGTAGTACTCCAAAATAGAATGGTCCTTGAAGTTCTCGCTGCAGCTCAAGGAGGTACTTGTGCCATAATAAAACCTGATTGCTGTGTCTACATTCCTCATAATACTGATAATATTACACACTGTGTTAATCATATGCAACACATAATATCTCACCTTAACGACCCTATTTCCTCCTTAACAGATATTATGGTCTCTTCACACCATTTCTGAGTGGCTCCCAAAGGCAGGGTGGCAGGAACCCCCGTGGATGTAACATTGAATGAATTAAGGCTTTGGGTTTTGGCCTTACATGGGCCTCCCTGCTGTTCACTTAAACGGTTTCCTCCCACTCTCTGAGCTCATCTCCATCGTAAAAATGGGAGGTCATAAAGAGGTCACGAGAAGGCATAAGATGATAATACCTCTAGGGGCCTGCTAACTTCCAAAGAAAAGGGAAGGGGTCATTATTGACTGATAGCCTACCATTTTATGGTCATCCCCAGCATGCCGTAGGACAGCAAGTGCCCCTGATATTTAATATAATGAAGTCCTACGGTGCCCTGGGTTGCATCACACAGGAAGAAGCCAAACATTAAAATAAACAGGAGGATATTATTCTTCTCTCTGAATCACTCTCCCCATTTTCACATTGTTTTCTGCTAGGTAAAAAAAAGAAAATTTTTTCTTTTTTTTTTGCTAGGTACTAACCAAAAAAAAAAAAACCCAAACCCGCTTCCATCGAGTCAATTCCAACTCATAATGACAGAGTAGAACTGCTAGGTACTAGATCCCAGAAAATCTCCCACTGCCTTTGCCCCAATGAGGGTAGAAAGGAATACAGTGGCCCCCTACGTAATAGCCCTTTTTCAGGTTCTCATAGGTTCTGCTTACCATATGGATGGAGTCCCTGGGTGGTGCAAGTGGATGCACTCAACTACTGACCTAAAGATTTTCAGTTCGAACCCACCCGAGGTGCTGAGGAAAATGTCCTGTTGATCTCCTCCTGTAAAGATTATAGCCAAGAAAACCCTATGGAGTACAGTTCTACTCTGTAACACATGGGGTTGCCCTGAGTCAAAACTGATTCTATGGTAGTGGGCTTTGGTCACTATACAGAGTCTCTGGGAAATACAGACAGTTAATGTTCCTGGCTGCTAACCAAAAGAATGGAAGTTCAAGTCCACCCAGAGGCTCCTTGAAAGAAAAACCTGGAGATGTACTTCTGAAAAATCAACGATGGAAAACCCTATAGAGCACAGTTCTACTCTAACACACATGGGGTCATTATGAGTCAGAGTCAGCCCAGCTGCAACTGGTAGGCAGGTAGGTCACGATATACCCTCCTTTTCCATCACTAGAGCCCTCAATGTCTCACCCTGAAGCCCACCCACCCCACTTCCCACACAGCAGCCCAAGTCAGAAATTAAGCACGATCCACCTCAGAGGACTTGATGAATATAATTACCATTCATCTCAGGTTCATGTGTTCCAGATACTGGACGAAGAGCCCTACACGTAACATCTTGCTTAATGCTCACAAAAGTCCCGAGAGGTAGATGTCACTACGCTCATTTTACAAAAGAGGGAACAGATGTTCAGAGAGGCCCAACATGCCACCAGTAGTAAGTAGAGTGTGTAAATGTTAATAATAGTCATATCGACTGGTCTTCCTTGTAAGTGTATGGACAGTATCCTATCACTGACAGTGTTGTACTTCAGGATAGATCTCGAAGTGTTCCTTTTGACAATGAATTCGACACCATTCCTCTTCAACTTGTCATTCCCATCACAGTAGACCATATGATTGTCTGATTCAAAATGGCCAATACTAGTCCATTTCAGATCATTAATGTCTAGGATATCAATCTTCAAGCATCCCATTTCATTTTTGACAACTTCCAACTTTCTTTGACTCATACTTCATACATTCCATGTTCCTGTTACTAATGGATTTTTGCAGCTGTTCTCGTTTTGAATCCTGCCACATCAGCAAATGAAGGTCCCAAAAGCTTGACTCCAACTACGTCATTGAGGTTGACTCTACTTTCAGGAGGCAGCTCTTCCCTAGTAGTATTTTGAGTGTCTTCCAACCCAAGGGGCTCATCTTACGGCACTATATCAGACAATGCTCTGCTGCTATGTCAAAGGTTTATACCAGCCAATTTTTTCAGAAGTAGATCGCCAGGTCCTTCTTCAACTCAACGGCACCTAACAACAACGGTAAGTGGGGAGCAGGTTTTCAACCCCAAGATCCCAGATCTTGGTGTCCACAGCTATTGTATTACACTGCTTCCTTTGAACCATGGTTGGGGGCCATGAAAGTTGGTTTTGCGTCATCCTGACATGCTTTGTAGAGACCACTTAGACATCTTCTAGGCTTTCTAAAGAGAATGTTAACTTCTTTCAGTCAACACATGATTGCCATGTGTCACATTAATAAGGCCAATCATATAACTGCATACATATACATATACTCATAGACAGCTAAATGCATGTATATATGTGCAGGTATATAGGTAAACTATTTAGTTTCTGATCTGATTCTTCATATATATAAAATAAGGTTGTAGAGCAACTGGGACTCTCACATCTAGTTGTTGGGAATGTGAATTTGTACAATCACTTTGGAAAACTGCTTGGCAATATCCAATAAAACTGAACATACGTATGCCCCCATGACCCAGAACTTGGACGTATAAAAATAAAGCAATCAAACCTGTTGCTACTGAGTCAATTCTGACTCATAGCAACCCTATAGGACAGAGTAGAACCTGCCCCATAGGACTTCCAAGGCTGAAATCTACAGGAGCAGACTGCCACATTTTTCTCCAGTGAAGTGGCTGGTGGGCTCAAACCATCGACCTTTTAGTTAGCCGATGATGACCTAACCATTGCACCACCAGGGCTCCTCTCCTTGGATGTATACCCCCCAAAAATGAGTGTTTATATGCACCAAAATGTACAAAGAATGTTTATAGCAGGTTTATTTGTTATAGTTCCACATTGAAAACAAACCAAATGTCCACCAAAAACAAAAACAACAAAAACCCAAACGTATTGCTATTGAGTCAATTCCAACTCATAGCAACCCTATAAAACAGAGTCGAACTGCTCCATAGGGTTTCCAAGGCTGTAAATCTTTATGGAAGCAGACTGCACATCTTTCTCCTGTCAAGTGGCTGCTGGGTTTGAACTGCTGACCTTTCAGTTAGCAGCTGAGCACTTAACCACTGTACCACCAGGGTTCCTCATCCATCAAGAACAGAATAGATAAATAAATTATAGTATATTCATGTTATAGAATGACACACAGCCATGAAGAAGAACAAACTAGTGCTACATGCAACGATATGGATGACTCGCAGACAAGACATTACTGAAAGAAGCCAGATACATACAGTGTGGCTCTATTTTTATGAAATTCAAGAATAGGCAGAACTAATCCATGAGGACAGAGGTAGAATGGGGTTTACTTTGTGGGGAAAGAATTTACTGGGAAGGGCCATAAGGAAGCCTACTGGGATGCTGACTTGCTGTACGTGAAAAAGTCATCAAGCCGTACACTCAACATTTGTCCACTTTGTTGTAGGAGGCCCCTGGGAGGTGTACGCAGTTACGTGCTCAGCTGCTAGCCGAGAGGTTGGAAGTTCAAGTCCACCAGAGGTGCCTCAGGAGAAAGGTCTAGCCATCCGCTTCCAAAAGATCAAAGCCATAAAAACTTTGTGGAGCACAGTTCTACTCTGACATACATGGGTTGCCATGACTTGGAGTTGACTCAATGACAACTGGTTTGGTTTTACTTTTTTTGTAGTTGTTATGGTATCTGTGTTATCCTCCAATAAAAATAAAACCTGTGTGTTTACTATGTGGCAGGGACTGTTATTGAGTAAAGAATTTACTTAGAGAAAAGTGGGAAGGGGATATTTTCCTGCTGAGCCCAGCATCCCCACAAGTATCATGTCAGAATGCAAATGGAGACTGTCATGAGTTGAATTGTCCCCCCAAAAATGTGTATATCAACTTGGTTAGGCCATGATTCCCAGTATTGTGTGGTTGTTTTCCATTTTGTGCTTGTAATTTTATGTTAAGAGGATTAGGGTGGGATTGTAATGCCACCCTTACTCAGGTCACCTCCCTGATTCAAGGTAAAAGGAGTTTCCCTGGGGTGTAGCCTGCACCACCTTTTATATCTCAAGAGATAAAAGGAAACGGAAGCAAGCAGAGAGTTGGGGACCTCATACCACCAAGAAAGCAGCACCAGGAGCAGAGCGAGTCCTTTGGACCTGGTGTCCCTACGCCTGAGAACCTCCTCGATCAGGGGAAGATTGAGGACAAATTCCTTCCTCCGGAGCTGACAGAGAGAGAAAGCCTTCCCCTAGAGCTGATGCCCTGAATTTGGACTTGTAAACTACAAGACTGTGAGATAATAAATTTTTCTTTGTTAAAGCCATCCACTTGTGGTATTTCTGTTATGGCAGCAGTAGACAACCGAGACAGAGACATTATTCTCCTTCACAGAGAAGCTCAGTGATAACCCCACAGTTCAATTCTGATGAAACCAGTGGGAACGCTGACCCTTCCATGGCACCAAAGTCCCCTGCCTGTCACCTCCCTGCCTAAGAGTCCAGCCACTTCCACTGGAACTCTACAAGCCTACACCTCCTTCCCTAGACACTCATCCAGAGAGCTCTTCCTGGTCACTCTGCGGAAGGTTAATTGCTGGTCCCCTGGCAATAATTACACCCACTGTCGGAACATGAATGAAACAACAAGTTTCAACATCAGAGGACAGAGAGTGCAGAGACGAGTACAAAGCCTTCCACACTGAACTTCTGGGTCAGGGTCTGTCATGGGTTAAATTGTGTCCCCCCAAAATATGGGTCAACTTGGTTAAGCCATGATTCCCAGTATTGTGTGGTTATCTTCCATTTTGTAATAGATACAATTTTTCTATGTGTTGTAAATCCTAATCTCTGCCCCTGGTTCATGAGGAAGGATTGGATTATGTTAAAGAGCGTTAGAGTGGAACCGTAACACCCTTACTAAGGTCACATCTCTGATCCAAGGTACAGGGAGTTTCCCTAGCGTGTAGCCTGTACCACCTTTCATCTTATGAGAGATCAGAAGAAAGGGAAGCAAGCAGAGAGTAGGGGACCTCATAACACTAAGAAAGCAGAGCTGGGAGCAGGCATGTCCTTTGGACCTGGGTTCCTTGCACAGAGAAGCTCCTAGTCCAGGGAAATATTGATGAGAAGAACCTTTCTCCAGAGCTGACAGAGACAGAAAGCCTTCCCCTGGAGCTGATGCCCTGAATTTGGACTTCTAGCCTACTAGACTGTGAGGAAATACATTTCCCCTGTTTAAACCCATCCGCTTGTGGTATTTCTGTTATAGCAGCACTAGATGACTAAGACGGGGCCTGTTAAATGGCAAGATGATTTGTTGGTGCTGCTGGCATCTTGGCTCCATGAAAAGAGCCAGCAAGACTTAGTCTGTATCACTAAAGCTTTAGGTGGAGAGGAGATGACAGACACCAAAGGCCTCTGCGATCAGTCTCTGCTCAACTCAAGGTCATAGGTCACATGAGATCTATCTGTGGTTGGACTCCAGAAACTTCTCAGGTCTGGGCAGGACACCTCGTCCCTGGAGATGACCCATTCTTCTCATATGCTTTGAGGTATCTCAAGAAAGGTAATTTAAGAGTAACTCATTTCTCTCCTTCTCTGCCAGCTGCTGGGGAAGGTCTGTGTTATCATTAGTAGTAGTAGTGATAGTGTTGTGTTGTAGTTGTTGTTATGTGTTATCCAGTTGATTCCGACTCATAGTGACCCCATGTGACAAAGTAGAACCATCCTAGGCTGTAATCTTTACAGGTCTTTTCTCCAGCGGACCTGCTCGGTGGGTTCAAACTGCCAACCTTTCGGTTAGCAGCCAAGCTCTTAACCAGTGTATTTAATGTTTCTTGAGAGTTTCTTCAAAATAATCAGGATGAGGTTAATCTGGGTAGAGTTATATTTAATACAAGATTGGACATGAGTTAAAATTTTCTGGGTGACGGCTACATAAAAACACCAAACTCAACCAATTGCCACTGAGTTGACTCTGACTCCTGATGAGCATGTCAGAGAGAACCCTCAGGTAGGAAGTCCTGACAATAGGCTGTCTTTGGCAAGCAGAGATCAGCGAGTGCCTAGGGGTCGTGGGTGAGTCACCAACAGTGTCTGCTACTGTTATGGATGGAATTATGTCCCCCCAAAATATGTGTGGATTGACACAGTAGCTTCAACAATGGGTTCAAACATAGCAATGATTGTAAAGATGGCGGAGGACTGGGCAGTGTTTGGTTGCTGCACACAGGGTCGCTATGAGTTGGAACTGACTCAACAGCACCTAACAACAACTAACAACAACAAAATATGTGTTGGAATTCTAACTCCTATAACTGTGGAGGAGCCCTGGTGGAACAGTGGTTAAGTGTTCGGCTGCTAACCAAAAGGTTGGCAGTTCAAATCCTTGGAAGCCCTATAGGGCAGTTCTACTCTGTTCTGTAGGGTTGCTATGAGTGAGAATCCACTCGACGACAGTGGGTTTTGGTTATACCTGTGGATGTAATCTGGTCTGGTAATAGGGTTTCTTTGTTATGTTTCTGAGGCCAAACCTCAGTGTAGGGTGGGTCTTAAGCCTAATCACTTCTGTGTTATAGAAAGAGCAGAGGCACACACACAGAGGAGACAGACACCATGTGAGGACCTTGACCAAGGAAAGCCAAGGAACATCCAGGGCCATTAACAAGGAAAGAATTGACATGGCTGATACCCTGATTTGGACTTTTCGCCTCCAAAACTGTGAGAAGGAGGGATCAGTCCATGGAAAAGGACATCATGCTTGGTAAAGTAGAGGGTCAGCGAAAAAGAGGAAGACCCTCAACGAGATGAATTGACACAGTGGCTGTAACAATGGGCTCAAGCATAGCAACAATTGTGAAGATAGTACAGGGCCAGGCAGTATTTCATCCTGTTGTTGCTATGAGTTGGAACCAACTCGACGGTACCTAACGAACAACAACAACAGCAACAGAACCGTGAGAAAAAAAATTCCTTTTCTTTAAAGCCACCCACGTGTGGTATTTCTGTTAAACCAGCACTAGGAAAGTAGGACAGCTGCTAACGTCTGTACCAAAGGGTAGCCAGTGAGAGAATCTGGATCCCTAGCACACGACCAAGGCTTTATAGTGAAAGGGTACGTTATCTGTGGCATAATCAATTTATTTGAAATTATATGTCCTTCATTTCTAGTAATCCATCCTTCAGAAATACTCACACAGGCACATGAGGGTTCCCATGACAGCATTATTTATAAGCAACCAAAAAATGGAAACAACCTCTATGTCCGTCAGTTGGGGATTTGTTAAAAAAATTGCTGGCATAGCCATATTATGGAACATTTGTTTTTTTTTTTTTAACTGTACTGTCATGGATATATGGCCATGATATATTATTAAATTTTAAAAACCAAGTTGCAAGAAAATAGGGTTAGCATTATCTAATGTTTTCTTTAAGAAAAAAACATATAAAAGATAAGGAAGGACTCATTAAACTGCTCGTTGGTGGTTTCCTCTGGGGAGCCAGGCGTGAGATTGTAGGAGAGAGGTTAGAGGAAAATTTTACTTTCTTCTGTATACAATTTTGCCTTTGTATTTTCACAATGAGCCCATATAATGTCACAGTAAAACCAATGTATATGTGTAATAAAAGTTCAAGCTCTTGGCGGGGCAATGTGGCAGCTGAGCAGTAACCAGGAAGAGTTGGCATCAGGGCAAGGTCAATTCATCTACGGAGATGACCAGGGCTTCCACACCTCTACCCACCCAGGAAATGGTGGAAAGCCATGGGCACCTTCTACCATGGGTGGGGCAATTACCCACCCACCCCCCATGCCCCGGATTGGACACGTTGTGTTACCACATCACCAGGCAGAGTTTGAAGGTTCCCAGAGATGGCCGGTCGCTTGCTTCTCCCTTCCTTTTGGTTGCCGTTTCTCTTTATTCAGAAGATATTTGCTGAGCACCTACTATGTGCCAGGCCCTGACCTAGAAACCGGACAAGACAAAATGGTCTCCACCTTTGGTGAGCTTCCTTCTAATACAGGAAGAGGACATGAAACACATATTTGCCCAAATAATCATTTAATAGATGTGTGTTCATTGCTCTGATGCAGAAGTTCAGGAAGCTATGAAGATACATTATAAGATGATGAGGAACCACCAATAGCTAAAAAAGGACATTACGTTTGCTCAAGTAAAAGGAGGGAAACTCTCAATGAGTTGGATTAACTCAAGAACCGCAACAATGAACTCAAACAAACCAAAGATCATGAAGATGGTGCAGGACCAGGCAACATTTTGTCCTGTTCTACATAAGATCGCCAAGAGTTGGAGTCTATTCAATGGCAACTAACAACAACAACAACCCTGTTAACACACAGAAATCATAAACTCTCTTCCACATGAATTTGAGAACAAAACAAATTTTGTAAACATAAGCTGAGCAGTTCTTCTACAGGAAATAAATTTCAGTGAGCCACCAGGGGCTAATAGGCAAACGCGAGCTGGCTACCTAAAGTAAAACAAACTTCACCTTATTTCCAATGCTCTCCCTCTGAGCTCAGCTGAAAGCCTGGACTACCGCGATATGCTCCTCCCTGTCTTCTTGGTTTCTCATCTCCTTCAAAAAATTTTTAGAAAACCAGCCTTGGAAGGGGCCTCTCTCCCAATGCAGGCTTCATCTCAACAAAATAATGTGATAATTCTACGTTACTCACAACAAGTCCTTGAATGTCTCCCTGGACAGGGAGCTCACTATCTTCCACGGAAGCCCATTGTTTGGTTCTTGCAGCTCCGATAGTTAGAAAGTTCTTTCTCCTCTGTGCCCCCGTTAACTTCCACTTTAGTTCTGTCCTCTGCTACAAAATCTTTTCAAAGCAAGTGGTCATTTCCTATCAGATCTTAATTTTTAGGGCTTCGCATTTTGTGCATTTGCAGGAGAATGATTGGAAAATGAAGGTGTCCTAGTCTTCTCACTTATAAAATAGAGATAATAATACAGAAAAACCCGTGGAAGCTGGAAGCCATGTAAGGTGGAAACCTATCAGAGAAGGAAAATTCAAATATATTCTATTAATAGAGAGCAATAGAAAAGTGGTAAGACTGCATCCCGTCAAAGGCGGGAAACGTGTGAGGCCCGGAAGAACAAGGCAGTCCTGTCAAGTTCTGGCTTTCACAGGTTTCATTGTACAAACTACTATATAGAGTTTTCATGAGGATTGAACAAGACAAAACACAACGAAGTGCTTAGCAGGTAGTGCCTGGTAGCTGGCAATAGCTCAACAAATGTTAGTTGCTATTATAATTACTCATTTATCAAACAGCTTCTACTTAAAACAAAAAACCAAACCCATTGCCACTGAGTCAATTTCAAGTCATAGCAACCGTGTAGGACAGACTAGAACTGCCCCAAGGAGTTTCCAAGGAACAGCTGGTGGATTCAAATTGCTGACCTTTGGTTAGCAGCCGAGCTCTTAACCACTGCAGCACCAGGGCCCCACCTACTACATACCTTGAGCTTTTCATACACTATTTGCCATTTTTTCCACTTCTCCACAAAGTAGGTATTGTTTATTTCTGTCTCACAGACTAGGAAAAAAAACAGCTAAGTCTCAGAGAGAGGGACTTTAAGACCTGCTATTTCTTTGGCACTTACTAGGTGTGGCAATTCATACTTTCCAAAAATAACTTTAGCAATATTTCTGGTCCCACATGCTCTTCCAGAACCTTGCCACCCCCATTAAGAAGTGGAAACAACTTCCCTTGCCCCTAAGCTTGGGGTGACCTTTGTGGCTGACTCAGTGAATGGAATGTGACAGAAGTGATACAGCCTGATTTCTCAGTAGATGATAAAAGTTGATATGACTTACACCTGGTTCTCCCTCTCAGGACACTCACCTTTGGAACCCAGCCGCCATGTTGTAAGGAAGCCCAAGCCACACAGAGAGGCCACGTGTAGGTGTTCTGGATGATGGCCTCAGTGAAGGTACCGGACAACGGCCAGCATCAACCTCCAGACTTGTGAACGACCCCAGCCCCCAGACTTCCACCCACCCCAGCCAATGCTGAGTGGAGCACAGACAGCTGTCCTCAACAAGCCCCCTCCACATTGCAGATCTGTGAGCAAAGCAATTGTTGCTGTGTTGCACTGCTAAGTTTTAAGGTGGTTTGTCACACAGCTATAGGTAACCGGAACAGTAGGTGTCAAAGCACTGGGAGAAGGTATTTTCTAATTTAATCTTTGAAACAACAGCCATGTAATGTAAGTATCCCCGCTTCATAGAGGAAAAAGTAGGACTTGAAGAGGTGAGATGACGATCAAGATCCCAAAACAACACACAGCAAGTACGTGGAGAAGCCAGGATTCCTCCCCAGATTGCTCTGGCTGCAAGGCTCACATGCTTTTGGTGAGGAACACTGACCCCAGATGAGATTGGAAAGAACCAAAATTACCTAGCACCCAGCAGAGCCATGGCACCCGAACGTGAGTCCCCAAAAGTGTTTAAACAGACATAGACATCCTACAGTATTAAGACTTGTTTTCCCAGATAAGAATCCAGCATGGTATACCCTGCAAAGTATCCCTCTACAATGGGACTCATTCACACCCCCCTCCCACTGCTCTATTCCTTGGAGAGACCCGAGATTGTGGGAATGGGATGTGCTGAGTGTGGGAAGATGTCTGTTTGGAGGCCTAAGGTTTTATGGGAATTCCCGCATCTCTGGGGATAAATGGTGGCTTCAACTGAGTCCCTGATATACACGCTGACTAACCTAGCTGAGGGCGTGTGATGGGAAAATTCAAGAAGGAACATTTCCTCCAACTCATCCCCGCTCCATTAAGCCCTGACCACAACCCCAAAGACCACCAGGAAACAGGCTCACAAGAAGTATTATTAAATCATTCACTAAAAATTAGTGAGCACTTACCACGTGCCAAAGTTCAACCTAATCACACCAATCTTGTGTACCATGCAGCATTGCTGGGCCCATTTTATGGATGAGAAAACTAAGGTTCAGAAAAGGAAATGATTTGATCCAGGACGAAGAGCTAGGAAGTAGAAGAGGGATTTGAATGCTGTCCTGTCTGACTCCCTATGGATGGGAGGTGGGGGAACGGAGGGCAAACTTCATAGAAGGAATAATGAAAACAAAGTCAGGAAGACACCAGATCAAGGTACGCCCAACTTTATAACTTTGTAAATAAAAAGCATAACAACAATGATGATGTAAAATGTATTAATTATAAAGTGACTTCCAGAATGTTCCTTAGAAGCAAGGATGGCAAGACTTCAACTCACTTACTTTGGACACATCATCAGGAAAGACCAGGACATGATGTTTGGTAAAAGAGACGGCCAGGCTTTTCTTCTGATGTGTCTCTGGGTGGACTTGAACCTCCAACCTTTCGGTTAGCAGCGAATGCATTAACCTTTGCACCACCCAGGGACTCTGATTCTCAGTGTAGGGTCCTTGAAAATATTTAGGTAATGACTGTTATGTTGCTATTGTTCTTTCCTTACAGTTGTTGGTATTGTTACTTACCTACCACCCACCCATTGCTGTAGCAACCCTACAGGACAGAGTAGAACTGCCCCATAGGGTTTCCAAGGAGCATCTGGTGCATTCCAGCCGCCCACCTTTTGGTTAAGCAGCCAAGCTCTTAACCACTGCCACCATGGCTTCATTTTGTTACTTAAAAGGTGTGAATTTAAGGAGCATTGAGCCCTGCCAAGGGACTGACCACGGAGGCAATGAAAGAACATTGCCACCAGGGGGCAGCAGAACTCCAGCAGAAGCTGTCTTCCTCATTCCACCCAGCCCCAACCCTGGCCATGTTCCCTTGGGGACCTCAACAGGGGACAAGACGTTTCCCTGTGTGGCTTGATCATAGGAAGAAATTGCAGGTACACCTGGGTTCTCATCTTGGCTCTGAATTTTTTTAGGGGTCTCTCTCAGACTTCAGGAATTAGAGTTGGCTTTGTGACCTTAGGTAAGTCATTGACTTTTCTAAACCTGACTTTCCTCATCTTAAAAATATGGATAACAACAGTACCTACCCCATGGTCTTGTTGTAAAAATTACACATTAAATGAAATGATGTAAATAAAGCCCCTCAGGCAAAGAGTAAAGGTCCACAAATAATAAATTGTCATTAAAAACAATTAAGCACACAATGAAATTTTTGACTAAAAACTTTTAAAACTTAAGGGAAAGAGTACTTGTTTATACTGAGCAACTTACTGGGAGATGTAAGCAAGGGTCTATGCAAAAAGCTGTTCACGGTAGTGTTGTTGATAATAGTGAGAATATTGCAATGATTAAAATCCAACAGTAAGGAATTGATTAAACGAAAAAAAAAAAAAAAAAAACCAAACCCTTTGCTGTCGCGTCGATTCCGACTCATAGCGACCCTATAAGACAGAGCAGAACTGCCCCCATTATGTTTCCAAGGAGCGCCTGGTAGATTTGGACTGCCCACCTTTTGGTTAACTTAACCACTACACCACCAGAGTTTCCAAATAAAGTAAAGGGTATTGGTATCAAGGAATGCTAAGCAACCTTTAAGCATGACGGGGATAGCCCTGACATTGACATGGCGAGAGAAACTCTATATTATTAAATAAATAATACTGTTGCAAGCCAGCAAGTGTAGGACAAACCCATGAGTGCAAAATTACCTGTGTGTGTTTGCATATTTTGTGAATTCTTAAAGAGTTGTCTGGAAGGAGGCTCATCAGACATAAACAGTGACTACCTGCGGGTAGTGGGATTTGAAGATCACTTTTAACTTTTTATTTTCTTTATAAAATTCAAATTTGACAGAGAAGTTTCAGGTATAATAGAATGAACTCCCATAGCCCCTTCAGCCGGATAGAATATTGTCAACCTTTTGCCGTGTTTGCCTCTCTCTCTCTCTATGTATATATATGTATGTATTTTTTTTTTATTTGTAATATACCAACACACACACGTTATGATTATCATTTTTGAGGAATCATTTGAAAGTAAGTTGAAGACTCCAGGACCCCTTAGACCTAAGTTCTTCAGCACGTATCTCTTAAGATCAAGAACATTCTCTTAGATTATGACAATATGATTGTTTCTGTTATCTAATATACTGTCCATATGCAAATTTCAACAGTAGCCCCAATAACATGTGTGCACACACACCTAGACAGACAGGGTCCCTGGGTGGTGCAAACAATTAAACGCTCAGCTGCTAACCAAAAGACTGGAGGTTCAAATCCACCCAGTGGCACCTCGAAAGAGAGCCCTAGCGACCTACTTCTGAAGTGTCAGCCACTGAAAACCCCATGGAGCATAGCTCTACTCTGACACATGGGGTTGCCAGGAGTTGAAATTGACTTCATGGCAACTGTTCTATATATATGTTTTTTTGTTTTTAATTGTTGATAATTTTTATGTTACTTTTTATATTTTTAGAGTTCTCTATCTTTTTTTCTTCCTAAGGGCATAAAAATCATCTTCACAATTCAAAGGAACCATAAAGGTATTTGCATTTGGGGCAAAACAATAAAATACAACTCAGAGACTTGAGTCCTTTAAGTGCTGGAAAACGATGGGAGCCCAAAAGTGCTCATCGGGCCCTGCCCAGCACCGGGCCCCCATCATTGCTTCCAGAGGCCCGTCTTTCCCTTTCTTACACTGCCTGGGGGGCTCAGGCTGCCAGGGATCTCAGATAGGCATCAAAGGCAGGGGGCCACTCCATTCCTGTTCTCCTTTGTCTCTGAGGCAGGCCAAAGAAAGGCTGGGAGCAAGTCAAGATTATGGACTAGATGTCTCCTTTCTCTCTCTCCTTTTACTTTTTCTTTATCCAATTTCTTTTTGGAGAGATTGAGATAAAATGAGGAAGAAAACTCCAGGTACTTTCAATTCTTATCCACAAAACTAAGGAAAAGGTGCTACAATCACTTTAGAGAACACTGTGCTAGTATTTAGTACAGTTAACATATGCAAACCCCATGACCCAGGAATTCCACTCCCGGGAGAAGCAGACAGAAGTCCAGGAGACAACACGGCCAGGCCAAGGCTCTGGGTCACATCACTGTGCATGATAGCTCCAACTAGGATCGACCCAAACATCTGTCAACAGTAAAAACAAGAAGCAGTGGTATATCCATGCAACAGAATGCAATCCAGCGGTGGAAAAGGATGAGACCACGGCCGCCCATGGCGACATGGATGAACCTCACAAATGGAAGGTCGAGGGGAAGGAGTCAGACCCCAAAACTCACAGAGCCTGATTCCAGTCGCATCACGTTCAAAAGATAAAGAGGCAAAACAAAACTATATTGCTTACCTGTTGCTGTCAAGTCTATCGAGCTCCTAGCAACCCCGGAGGAGAGAGTAGAGCTGCCCCACAGGGTTTCCGAGACTGTAATCTTTACAGAAGTGGATCGCTACATCTTTCTTCCGCAGAGCGGCCGGTGGGTTTAAGCTGCTGGCCTTTCAGTTAGCAGCTGAGCGCTTAGCCACAGTGTCACCAGGGCTCCTTCTATATTGCTTAGCGGTCCTTAAAAAAACACTGCTATTGAGTCAATTCTGACTCATGGCGACCTCATGTGTGTCGGAGTAGAGCTGCCCCATAGAGCTTTCAAGGCTGTGACTTTCAGAAGCAGATCACTGGGCCTTTTTTCCACGGTACCACTGGACAAATTCAAACCCCGAGCCTTGAAGTTAGTTAAAAAAAAAAAAACAAAAAAAGTCGAGGACAAACTGTTTATGCTACCCCGGGACCTTTACATAGCAGGTAAAACTATAAAGAAAAGCAAGGAAATGATTATCCCAAAAGCCAGGGTAGTGGTTACTTGCAGGCAGAAAGAGGGAACACTCAGAGGGATTCTTGGGTGCTGACAGCATTCTGTGTGTTGAGAACACTCATGTTTACTTTGTAAGTATTGGCTGTAAGTATACAGTTTCACAACAAACATGTTAAAACCCATTGCTGTCCAGTCCATTCTGACTCATAGCAATCCTACAGGACAAAGTAGAACTACTCCCATAAGGCTTCCAATGCTATAAATCTTTACAGAAGCAGATCGCCCCATCTTTCTCCCTGGGAGCAGCTAGGGGGTTCGAACCACTGACCTTTGGATTAGCAGCCGAGCACTTCACAACTGTGCCACCAGGGTGCCTTTTAAACATGCTCTAGCATAAAATAAATGGGTTGAAGTATCCATCATCCTTCTTAAAGCCCCATAATAAGAATATTTAACATCTGGGACTCTCAGGTCAATTGCCCAAGTAGGAGGCAGGACGGAAGAGTTCTAAGTTACTTCAACAAATCATGGAGAATGTTGTTGTTAGTTGCCGTCGAGTCAGTCTCTGACTCATGGTGACCCCGTGCACAACAGAATGAAATGTTGCCCAGTCCTGTGCCATCTCCACAATTGTCAGTATCCTTGAGTCCATGGTTGTGGCTCATCTTCCAACCCTATTGGACAAAGTTCTGTTGTGATCCAAAGGGTTTTTACTGGCTAATTTTTGGGGTAGATTGCCAGGCCTTTCATACTACTCTAGACTAGGTCTTAGTCCAGACTAGGACTCAAGAGTAGGAAGAAATTGAGAATGTACCGCACACCAAATCTAGTGCTGAGTGCTGATACCACATGGATAAATAAAACAATTTCTGTCCTCGAGAAGCTTAAAATCTGGGGGGAAAACAAGTCAACAGGCAGGTGTCTCAATGTTGAATGATGTTACCTACAAGGGGGGCAGGTTTGGAGGGCTGGAAATGCTTCCTGGAAGTCATGGTCCCCAAGTGAGAAGAAAACGACAATAATCTAGGATTAGAGAAATCCCAGCCTGTTCCAGGCCATGAGAATAGAATGTACAGTCCCCAGAATCTGTTGGTTCCCAGGTTCAGCAGGTAATTTGATGAGGCTGAACCTTGAGGTGTGGGCTATAGTGAAGGAACAAGACAAGAGAGGAGACCGCAAAAGAAAAGGCCCAGGGCAGGAAGTGACCTAAAAGTCATGTTAAGAAGTTAATCCAAAGGCAGTGGGAGTCATGGAAGGGTTTAGAGCAGGGATGTCAGGTTGGTTTAGAAGGAACAAGAGAGAGATATGGGAGAGTAGATAAAGGGTTCTCTTTGGGGTGAGCAGTGATAGTGGCCAGGTCTAAGGCCTTGGCAGTGGACACAGAGACAGGGACCCAGAAAACAGCAAACAAAACAAATTCTGAACAACATTCCAATTCCGTAGGAGGGGCAGGTTGAGAATCCGCATATTTACAAACTCCCTGGTGAGGCCTCTGCTGCTGGTCCACAGACCACACTTTGAGTAGCAGCAAGATCCTAGAAGTCACTGGGCCAGGCTGTGTAGATACCCATTTATTTACCCCAAGGTTTTCTGGAACGCAGGGAAATTAGGACAAAACAGGATTCACACTCTGGCTGCCTTCTCCACCAGCTTAAGGCCTTGGTTAAGTCCCATTACCACATTCAGCCTCAGTTTTCTCCACTATAAAATGGGTTGAAATAGTACAGCTCTTGGGAGCCCCAGCCACTCCACCAGAGTTGACCAGGGGGTACAATGGATTCCTCAGGAGCTAAGCTAAATAATTAGGAAAATGAAATGCCATCAAGTCAAAGGTAAAAAAATGATTCTTTGTGGATTTTTGACTCTTCAAGAATTCTGGGCAGTGCTATTTCCCCAGGTGAGCACAGATCTATTACTGTGAAATGTTAGAGTCACCTCTGCTCTTGGAGCTATGTGGACTCATCTGCAATGGTGACTAGGCTTCTTAGGGACATCCTTGGAGCACTATCTGACCCAGCCATCACACGCCGCCCCCACCCCAGGATTTGTTTTAGTCACATTTATTGCCTTTGATCGTCTTCTCATGTTAAAAAAATATGCAAACACGTTCATCGAAAAAGATAGTGTAATTGCTGCCATTTATTGAGGCCTATAAAAAAGAAAAAAATTTTTTTTTTATGGGTTTTACTAAGGTTAAGCGCTACGGCTGCTAACCAAAAGGTCGACAGTTCAAATCCACCAGGCACTCTTTGGAAACTCTATGGGGCAGTTCTATTCTGTCCTACAGGCTCTCTAGGAGTCAGAATCAACTCAAAGGCAACTTTTTTTTTTAAGAGTTTTGTTTTACCTTCCTTATCTTTCAATCTTCCCAAAGCCTTAGGAAGAATTCCATGGTATTATCATTCCATTTTACAGAGGAACAAACTGAGGCCCAGAAGGTGAACTTGCTTGTCCAAGGCCACACAGCCTGTGAGTGCTAGAGTTAGGGTATAGAGCTCAGAGCCCCCATTCAGATGCCTGGGCAGGTACCACTAACCCACTGCCTGAGAATTCCTGAGAGGCGTAAAAGGAAAATCAACCCTTACCCTACCCAGGGACACCCTTTGTTGGCATTTTGGTGTATTTTTCCCTGTGTATTTGTGGTTTTATATTTTATATTAATTTTTATATTGAAGTAATTTCAATGAATTTTAAATGTTAATTTAACATAAAATTAAAACTGAATTTGAATTTTAAAAATTGAATTTAAGTTAAAATTTTTAATTAAAATTTAATTTTTTTAATTTTAAAATTAAGTTGAAATCTTTACATTTAAATTTAATATATTGAAGGAACCCTGGTGGCACAATGATTAAACGCTCAGCTACTAACCAAAAGCCTGGCGGTTCAAACCACCCAGCAGCTCCAAGGGAAAAAGATGTGCCAATCTACTTCCGTAAAGATTACAGCCTTGGAAACCCTATGGGGCAGTTCTATTCTGTCTCATGGGGTCTGCTATGAACCTAAATTGACTTGATGGCACCTAACAACACAGCGACAATTTAATACATTAATTTTTATATTTGTAAATAAAATAAATTTAGAAGCATACTGTGTATTCAACTTTATTGTATATTTTTATGTATTTTTATGCTATAAAAGCAGCCCACACTTGTTTTGCTCTTTTTTTAAATTCAAAGCATACACAACCATATGCCAGCAAAAGAGAAAACTCACTCTTCTCTAATCCTGCTGCCTAGCCGTTCTCTCCTATTAGTCCTTCATCACAGGTGGCTCTTTCTTTCAATTTGCCTGACAGGTATTTACCACCTGTTCTGTACCTGCCCCTGGGCTTGGTCTTGGGATCCCAGATAGACAAGAAAGATTAAGGAGACCCAGCCCTTGCCTTTAAAGCAGGGCTTGGACCCGGGTTCATCCACTTCCAACCTCTGCCGAGAATTTGGATTTCCACCCCAGGTATACTGAATCAGAATCTACATTTTAAAAAGATCTGCAGTTGATTCTTACGTATAAATAAATTCTGAGAGCCACTGTGCTATTAGTGGTTCCCAGAATTGGTCTCCAGCCAGCAGCCTTAGCATCGCCTGAGAACTTGTCAGAAATGCAAATTCTCAGGACTGGTCCAAACCAGAATGAACAGGTTCAAAGCCCTGCTTTAAAGCTTTCCTTCAGCCTGTCCAAGCCAAGGAGGGGTTAGACAAGGCCACAAAATGGCCTTAAACCCAGAGAGATGGAGTAAGTGTGAACGGGGTAAAAACTATGTGTCTTACCGTGTCATGGGGAAGAGGGAGCCCATGGGTGATCTGGAGAGATTTTCTGGAGGAAGTGAAAAATGAGCAAGAAAGTCCTCTGCCAAGTTCATGAGGCTCGTTGGCACACTTGAGTCACGTACTGATCACACGCCACTGCTGCGGAATTAGATGTTTGTTTAGAGCGATGGTTCTCATTTTTGGGGTGTGGGGGGGATTTTGCCCCCCAGGGAGCATTTGGCAAGGTCTGGAGACATTTTGGGGTATGGCAAATGGGACAGGGCAATGTGCTACTGGCATGTAGTGGGTGGAAGCCAGGGATATTTCTCAACATCCTACAATGTACAGGATAGCCCCCACAACAAAGAATTGTCCGGTCCCAAAAGTCAACAGCGCCAAGACCGAGAAACCTGGCTTAGTCAGATAAGATAGGAGGCAAGGTGTTCTTGAAAGCAGATTCATGGGGCCAGATCCTAGGCCAGCCACTTCCTAGCTAAAGCACCTTGGGAAAGCCCTCTACCTCTCTGACCCTCAGTCTCTTCCTCAGTGTAATGAGGAGATACTAGTAGTACTTACCTTGTGAGAAAGGATAAATCAGTAAAATGAAAAAAACACTTACGCAGTACCCGGCACATAGTAAGCGCTTGAAGCTTGTTAGGGATTTAAACAAAAAAGGCAAATTGACCAGGAGGTTGCATAGGTGTAAACAATGTCCTTGAATGTCCCAGAGAAGAGTCTAGACCTCTGTTCTAATTCTGTTTACAGGGCTGAGACCTTGGAGGTGTTTGAGCAATTGCAAAATTTGATATTCGAGATAACCCGCCTGATTTAAAAAAAAAAAAAAAAAGCCCTTTAAGCAAACACAGAGCAGTTAACCCTAGAAAGCTAGAGCCTGAGACGATTAAAGGGAGGGCATTTATATATATATTTTTTAAACAACAAGGTATATATTACTTTGGCAATTACAATTGTACAATTTGAAAAGTATGCAATTATGGGAGGGTGGGGAATCTTTAAATGGCAAAACAAAACCATCATAAAATGCATTACTGATAAAAATATAAGAATAAATTATCCTTGAAAGATCTTTTACCTATTAAAAACAACCTTTGGGTTGCAGATACAGAAAGCAATCCTTGAACAACTCAGTCACACATGTGCATGGATACGCACATGCGTGTGTGTGTGCAGGCACACACATGCACACACACACACACACATACACAAACACACATTAGCTTTTATGGCTGCTTGAAACTTATTTTCAAGAAAACATTAGAGCTCTCCTACTGGTGTTTTTCTTCACAGAGCCCTGAAAATCATGGCCTCTTCATTCAGCTTTGGTCATGAAAAATTAACTGCATTGTCATTTAAGAAAAAGGCTAGAAGTGCCTGTTACTGGGTATACACATGGGGGAGGGTGCGGAGAGACATGTGTATCCATATTTCCCAAGTAAACTACTTCTCGGTGGTTCTGATCTTATAGTTGACCCATGCAAGCCAACCTTCAATGTGTGTGAACCACCAGGGATCTTAGCCTTCAAACCTTCTCAGTCTCTTCAGAATCTTTGAGTATGTGCCAATGTCAAGGAAGCCTAGTAAAGACGCCACTCTGCAGTCCCTGAATTCCTTGTCATCTACAAGTAGCTTGGGACCTGTTTACTTCAGGACCAGCAAAAGCTGAGCAGGTCTTACCTGAATGTCCTGGTCTCTGGGATCAGATTTTAAATACAGGACAGTTTGGGTTGGGAGTTGAGGGGCCATGCAGAGGACTGAGGACCAGGAGTTGGAACCCAGCCAGGTGTAGAAAGTTCTGGACTTGCAGCCTTGCTCCACTACTCAGGAGACTTTGGGCACATTGCTTAGCCTCTCTGAACCTCAGTGTCTTCTTCAAAAGGAACTCTTGCCTTTCAACTGTTCTATTGTGAATGTTGAGAGAGACAAAGGAAGCAAGACAGTTCTGAAAAATGCCTACTACTATGTCTGTGCTCTTGAAAGAGGTGGACACTGTGACACCTTCCATGTCCCCAGATTTTGTCCTGAAACTTCTGCCTACCTTGCCTTCTGGGCAGGCCATTCAGGCCTCTCAAAGGTGACTTCTTATCAACCAGGAATGCTGGCAACACCCAAAATACAGCCCGCTGGTTGGGGGCGGGTGTCTTCCCCAGTATAGCTTACCTTCTGTTTGAGTTTTGGGATGAGCAGTTGATTGCTAGGTTCTGTCTTGATTTTGTCATCCTAAGGCAATCTTGGCTATCTCTTTGCATATGCACACATTGGAAACCAGGAGAGCCACCCAAGCCAGAATACGGATGTCAGCACCCAGAACAGGTGCACCCAGACAGAAATTGGGGGATGCAGAAATTTGGAAACAGATAGTGGTCGGTGACGGCTGAATATCCAGAGCAACGTGATTAACGTACACGTAAAAATGTTGAAATGGCAAAATTTTTTTGTTATGTAAAACTTTTTTTTAATTGTTAGCACAATAACAAAACTTTTAAAAATTTAATTTAAAAACAAAGAAAGCGGACCTAGAACATTTCCAAGAGAAACAGGTTGGTATTTTTCTGGAAAACTGTCAATGGAATTAACCCTAGGTCTGATTCAAGCGAGGCCTCTCAGGAGAGCCATCTTGTGGCCAGCTTTGGAATTTGCCTGTGTGTGTGTGGCTGTGTGTCTGTGTGTTAAATATAAGTAACCCTTTTTTTTTTTGATGACGCAGTCATTAAGCACTCTGCTGCTAAGCAAAAGGCTTGCAGTTCAAGCCCACCAGCTGCTCCGTGGGAGAAAGATGTGGCAGTCAGTTTCCGTAAAGATTTACAGCCTTGGAAACCCTATGGGGAGGTTCTACTCTGTCCCTAGAAGGTTGCTATGAGTCGGAATTGACTCAACAGCAAAGGGGTAAGGTTTGGTTTACGGTAAATGTATGTGTAACAAATTATTTGGCATTTCAACATTCTGCACGTGTGTAATTCAATGACGTTCACTATGCTTATCGCATTGTTCAAGAACCCTGGCGGCACAATAGTTCAGTTCTTGGCTGCTAACTGAAAGGTTGGCAGTTGGAACCCACCCAGAGGCTCCTCAGGAGAAGACCTGGCAATCTGCTCCCTTGATGATTACAGCCTAGAAAATTCTATGGGGCAGTTCTACTCTGACACATGGGGTCGCCATGAGTTGAAAATCAACTCACCAGCCCCTAAGAACATCACGTTGTTCAACCATCACCTCGATCTGTTTCCAGATGTTTCCATCACCCTTAACAGAAGCTCAGTGTCCCCTAAGCAGCGAGCCCCTCTTTTCTCCTACCTCCCACCCACCCCCTCCCATTCCCATTGCCATGGAGTCGATTCCAACTCTTAGCGACACTATAGGACAGAGTAGAACAGCCCCACAGGGTTTCCAAGGCTGTAAACCTTTATGGAAGCAGACTGCCACATCTTTCTCCTACAGAGCGGCTGGTGGGTTCGAACCGCCCAGTGAATTTTGGTCTCTATACCTCTGCCTATTCTAGACATTTCATATAAGTGGGATCATACATTTGCTGTTTTGTGACTGAGTTACTTCATTTAGCATAATGCTTTCAAGGTTCCATGTCATGGTATATATCAGGACTTCATTCCTCTTTGTTACTCAGCCACAGGGAGAGATGAAGTCCTGGAATTTACTTTTGATGAACTGCTGAGCTGAATGAATACCACCGTTCCTTCTTTCTTCCTTCCTCCCTCCCTCCCTTCTTCCTTCCTTCCTCCCTCCCTCCCTCCTTCCTTCCTTCTACCTCCCTCCCTCCCTTCTTCCTTCCTTCCTGCCTCCTACCCTCCCTTCCTTCTTCCTCCCTCCCTCCTTCCTTCCTTCCTCCCTCCCTCCCTTCTTCCTTCCTGCCTCCCTCCCTCCCTTCTTCCTCCCTTCCTCCTTCCTTCCTTCCTTCTCCCTCCCTCCCTCCTTCCTTCCTTTCTTCTCCCTCCCTCATCCCTTCCTTCCTTCTTTCCTTCTCCTTCCTTCCCTCTCTCCCTCCCTCCCTCCCTCCCTCCCTTCCTTCCTTCAGCAGAAGAGAGTTCTTCACCGTCCAGAATGGAATAGAATGCAAACAGGACTGTGTGTGTCAGAAGTGTTCTGGAAATACTGCAACACTGGAAGTCTCAGCTTGATGACCCAGTCAGTACTAGCTTACTCTCCAGCTAGCTGGTCACGTCACCTTCTCTCCTAACAACAACAAGGAGTAATGGTAACAACACATTTATATTTAGTAGCAACCATGTGCAACACATTTTGCTTGAAACATATTTTGTTATTTAATCCTCCTGAGAACTTGTGGCTTGAATAGTGTTATTATCCTCAATTTACAGACGAGAAAAAGTGGACTTGCTTCTGGAGATTGAGGGGAGTCACTGCAGGTTACTAAGCGGAGGAGAAGGAGGTGGTGTGGTGGTTAAGCGCTCAGCTGCTAACCAAAAGGTTAGTGGTTCGAACCCACCAGTCGCTCCTGGGAGAGAGATGTGCCCATCTGCTTCCATGAAGATTTACAGCCTTGGAAACCCTATGGGGCAGTTCTATTCTGTCCTATAGGGTCACTGTGAGTCGGAATCAACTCGATGGTAAGGGATTAAGCAGAGGAGGGAGGGAAAGACATGGGAAGCAGGAAGGGAGTTCCTGGAATAGGAATTTGGATTGGGGGGATGCTGGATGGATGGAGGGAAGGGGACAGGGGTCCAGCTCAGGTTTCATCCTGCTAACGCCAGAGCAGCCCCCTCTGGGAATAGAATCCCATTTTAGAGATGAAGAAACTGAGATTCTAGCTGAGAGGTTAAATGTGCCACCTGAGGTCAGTAAACTGTCAGGACAGGAGGAAAGTCTTGACCTTGGGGGGCAATACTCTAAACCCAGCAATAAAATTAAATAGCTGATCTCTGTAACCTCCAGATGCCCACTGAGCACTGTTAGAGTCCGGACTACACAAATAAACCCAGTATCCCCTCTGATCTCCAGGCATACAAATGGGATTAGCACAACAAAGGCCACCTTCTTTTTGCTGTCAGAAGTCTCGCCCTGAGGTGGGAGGTGGACTCTGGTCAGATGGCCGATCCAGGAGTTCAGAAATTATGAACTCAATGATTTTCTTGGGCGTCCCTCCTTACTAGCTGTGTGACCCAGGAGAAGTCTCCTAGCCTCTCTGTGCCTTACTTTCCTCATCTATAAAATGTTGTTGTTGGGTGCCGTCAAGTTGATTTTCTACTCATAGCAATCCCACGTGTTGGAGTAGAAATTGCCCCATAGTGTTTCCTAGGCTATAATCTTCACAGAAGTGGATCATCAGGTCTTTTTCCTTTGGAGCCTGTGGGTAGGTTCAAACGGCCAGTACTTCAGTTATTAGCCAAGCATTTAACCATTTGCACCACCAGGGCTCCTTTATAAAATACCCACTCACTGCCATCAAGTCAATTCCGACTCATAGCGACCCTATAGGACAGAGTAGAACTGCCTCCATAGAGCTTCCAAGGAGCCAAAACCAAACCCAAACCCAGTGCCGTTGAGTCGATTCTGATTTATAGCAACCCTATAGGACAGAGTAGAACTGCCCCATAGAGAGTCCAAGGAGCACCTGGCGGATTCGAACTGCCAACCCTTTGGTTAGCAGCCGTGGCACTTAACCACTACGCCACCAGGGTTTCCTTCCAAGGAACACCTGGTGGATTTGAGCTGCCGACCTCTTGGTTAGCAGCTGTAGCACTTAACCACTATGCCACCAGGGTTTCCATCTATAAAATAGGAGTAATAATAATAACACCTACCTCATAAACTTGCTGTGAGGATGAAATGAAAACAATGTTAACATGTATCGAACACTATGTGCCAAACACTGTTCCAGGCTCATCTCTTTCATGAATTCGATTCTCACAACAACCTGCACCTTGAGTTATAACGGAGTAGACTAATGCATAATAATGAAAACGATGGATGTGAAACCTGTCTACCAAAATGGAAAACACACTTGTATAAGTAATAACAATAAAAATAGTAAGTAGATTTCAAAATCTTACCTACTCTAGCAAAATGATTCTGGTCAAATTCCTTAACATGTGGCCAGGAATAGAAAGTGGAAAAGTGAACCCCAACTTATTGGGGGAACTGTATGCAATCCAATGGAATGTCTGTCTTTGTTGTTATGAAATGGTTTTTTCAAGAAATAAAGTGGAACTCCTGGAGGTCACCTTTCAGCCAAATAATAGATTGGCTTATAAAATAAACAATATCACCCTCGAGTAATGTACTCACTTAAGCGATCAACTAGAAGAGACCACACAGACAACCTTTACCGAAAAGCAAAGATGAGAAGGCAAAGGGAAGCTAAGTCAATAGAAATAGGACAAACAGAATGGAAATAATGAGAATGCTGACTCATTGTGAAAATTGTAACCAATGTCACCAAACAATTTATATAAAATTTGTTAAATGGAAACCTAATTTGCCATGCAAACTTTCACCTAAAACACAATAAAATATTTTTACAAAAGAACTATAGACTGGGTCAGACCTTCAAAAATCCCCTCCAAAATAAAGAAATAAAATTGATGGATATACTGCAAATAATATTAATATTTAAATATATACAAATACATATAATATTTATCTATAAATAGAAGGCTATTTAATTATATGTGTGCGTGTGTGTGTATGTGTGTTAAGCACTCAGCTGCTAACAGAAAGGTCGGCGATTCGAAGACACGAGCCGCCCTGTGGGAGAAAGATGTGGCAGTCTGCTTCTGTAAAGATTCTACCTTTGCAGCTAATGGACACACGAGGAAATGCTCAAGGTCACTAGCCATCAGAGAAACGTAAATCAAAACTACAATGAGATACCATCTCACCCTGACATTACTGGCGTGAATCAAAAAAACAAAATAACAAATATTGGAGAGGCTACAGGGAGATTGGAAACGTTATGCACTGCTGGTGGGAATGTAAAATGGTGCAACCATTTTGGAAAATGATATGGCACTTCCTTAAAAAGCTAGAAATAGAAATACAATACGATCCAGCAATCCCACGCCTAGGAATATATCCTAGAGAAACAAGAGTCGTCACACCAGTAGACACACCCATGTTCATCACAGCATTGTTCACAACAGCAAAAAGATGGAAACAACCCAGATGTCCATCAACAGAAGAACAGATATACTGTGGTACACACACACAATGGAGTACTACACAACAGCAAAGAACAACGATGAATCTGCAAAACATCTCACAACATTGATGAATCTGGAGGGCAGTACACTGAGTGAAATAAGTGAATCACAAAAGGACAAATATTGTATGAGACCACTACTATAAAAACTCACAAAAAGGTTTACACGCAGAAAGAAATAATCTTTGATGACTATGGGGGTGGGGGTGGGGAGGGAAAAACACTAGACAATAGATAAGTGGTAACTTTGGGGAAGGGTAAGACAGTACACAATACTGAGGAAGCTGGCATAACTTGTCCAAGGCAAGGTCCTAGAAGCTCCATACACACATCCAAACTCCCTGAGGGACTGAATTACTGGGCTGAGGGCTGTGGGGACCATGATCTCAGGGAACATCTAGCTCAACTGGCATAACATAGTTTCTAAAGAATATGTTCTACACTCTGGTGAGTAGTGTCTGGGGCCTTAAAAGCTTGTGGGTAGCCATCTCAGATACATCTACTGGTATCACCCTATCTGGAGCAAGGGAGAATGAAGAAAACCAAAGACACGAGGGAAAGATTAGTCTAAAGGACTAATGGACCACAACTACCACAGCCTCCACCAGACCGAGTCCAGCACAACTAGACGGTGCCCGGCTACCACCACCGACAGCCCTGACAGAGATCACAATAGAGGGTCCTGGACAGAGCTGGAGAAAAATGTAGAACAAAATTCTAACTCACAAAAAAAGACCAGGCTTACTGGCCTCACAGAGACTGGAGAAACCCCGAGAGTATGGCCCCCGGAGACTCTTTTAACTCAATACTGAAGTCACTCCTGAAGTTCACCCTTCAGGCAAATATCAGACAGGCCCATAAAACAAAACAAGACTAAATGGGCACACCAGCCCAGGGGCAAGGACTAGAAGGCAGGAGGGGACAGAAAAGCTGGTGTTCGAGAACCCAAGGTCGAGATGGAGAGAGAATTGACATGTCGTGGGGTTGACAACCAGCGTCACAAAACAATATGTGCAATAGTTGTTTAATGAGAAACTGAAATGCTCTGTAAACCTTCATCTAAATTATAATTAAAAAAAAAAAGATTACAACCTTGAACACACTAATGGGGCAGTTCTACTCTGTCCTATAGGGTCCCTATAAGTCAGAATGTAACAAAGGGTTTGGTTTTTTGATTTAGGTAGGTAGGTAGGTAGATAGAGTCCTTGGGTGCTACAGGCAGTTAATGTGCTCTGCTGCTAACTGAAAGGTTGGAGGTTAGAGTCCACCCAGAGGTGCCTTGGAAGAAGGCCCTGGCGATCTACTTAAAAAAAAATCCACCGTTGAAAACTCCACAGAGCACAGTCCTACTCTGAAACACACGGCATCACCTTGAGTCAGAATCGACTCGACAGCAACTTTTAATAACATTCGAACATTACCACTTCCCTGGTTCACCCCTCCTCTAATCTATTTCTGGTCTTCGTTTGTGAAAACAGCAATAGAGAGAGAATAATAACTAACGTCCAGAGGAGACACTACTGATTATACAGGTTTTTATTCACAGGTTACCTGTGGCCGCCTGTCAGTGGCTTTTACTATTATCTTTGTTTAACAAAAGAACTAAAGCTCAGGGAAGGAGGAATGAATGACAGGCTTATCGTAAGCAGTGGAGCCAAAATTCTGAGTCCCCGGGGGATTTTGACTACATGGGTAGATATTATCTAGCAGTTAAGATCAGAGTTTGAATTCAGACTCCAGCAGGTACTGGATGAGTTACTTAAACACTCTGAGCCTGCATTTCCCTGTGAACATAAGTAATGGGAACCCAAAATGAAACCCATTGCCATGGAATCGATTCCTACTCATAGCGATCCTATAGGATAGAGTAGAATTGCCCCATAGGGTTTCCAAGGAGCAGCTGGTGGATTTGAACTGCCAGCCTTTTGGTTAGCATCTGTAGCTCGCCATAGCTCTTAACCACGGTGCCACCAGGACTCCAGAGTAATGAGAATCACATTGAATTCATAGCACAGGCAGCAAAAACAAGAGGAAGAGTAATAATACCTGCTAACACTTAGCGCGACCACCCATCTGTCAGTTTGTCCCACTCTCATGGCTTGTGTGTTGCTATGGTGCTGGAGGTCATGCCACCACTATTTCAAAGCCCAGCAGGGTCACCCATGGTGGACAGGTTTCAGCAAAGCTTCTAGACTCAGAAGAGGACAGACAAAATTTAGCCAGTGAAAACCCAATGAATCACAACAGAATATTGTCTGATACAGTGCTGGAAGGTGAGCCACCTAGGTTGGAAGTCACTCAAAATGCACAGTGGCGCCAGCAATGGACTCAAACACACCAATGATCATGAAGATGGTACAGGACCGGTAGCTTTGCTTTCTATTGTACTTAAGGTCGCCGTGAGTCAGAGCAGACTTTATGGTGACTCACAGTAGTTACCGAGTGTGTTTTCTGGGCCAACACTGGGCTCAGCAGTCTACACAGAGGGTCTCATCTTATTCTTAAAACCATACTACGATGTGCTCCAGTTGTCATCCCCATTTATA
The DNA here is from genome assembly GCF_024166365.1 of Elephas maximus indicus. Lineage (NCBI taxonomy): Eukaryota > Metazoa > Chordata > Mammalia > Proboscidea > Elephantidae > Elephas > Elephas maximus. Next base: position 12,512,899 of record NC_064840.1, read on the forward strand.
AAATGATTAAGTCAAGGACCTAGCACAATGCCTGGCACAGAGGGAGTGCTCAAAATATATGAACAAAATTAAAAAGAAAAAAAAAGTCTCTCTTCTTTGATTTCTTCTTTTTTTCATGAGTTGGGAAAGTTCGGGCTGAAACCTTGACAGTTCCTTCTCCAGGCTACCTTGACCTGATGGAGTCATGGGAGGTTTTCAAGTAGCAGAATTTGCTCTTTTTGGTGATCCAGGTTTCTTTTGGGCATACCTAAAATAGGGCCTGTCTAACTACAAGGTGCTATAGGCCCTTTTCTTAAGATGACCCAAGGCAGGGGGAGGGAGGAGGGGCTTGCCAAATTAAAATTAAAAACCAGTTGCCATCAACTCTATTCTGACTCAGGGCCACCCCATGTGTGCCAGGGGAGAACTGTGCTCCACAGGGTTTTCAGCCACTGCTTTTTCGGAAGTAGATCGCCAGGCTTTTCTTTGGGTGGACACCAACCTCCAACCTTCCGAATAGCGACCGAATATGTTAACCGTTTGCCCCATCCAGGGACTCCAAATTAAAACAAATGCTTAAATGTGGACAAAATGTTAACTTCATGTTAAACCAGCCAGCAGCACAGTTATTTTCATTACGTAAAAATTGCGTTTATTATGTAATGTGGGTGCATTTTAAGATGTGGGTTGAGGGCCCCAAAAGTAGAATGCTGGAGACCTGAAAGATCCAAAAAGATCCTTTTCCAAAATTAGGATAGTTGTTGAAACTGGGTGATACACATAGGAGACTTCATACTATTTGAATCCGTTCCCATTTTTTGGAAAGGCCTTTATCCCCTAAGTCCATTTCTTGCCCATTCTTCCCTCTAAAACACCTCTTGCTTGGGTGGAGTTTGAAGCATGTCATTGAATCCATTCCTCAGGTCCCTAGATCCTGAAGTGCTTTGAGATCTCTGGAGACAAGAAGAATGGATAAACAAATATTTGTCTTCTCTTTTGAAATTCCTGAAGGCAGGAGGCAGCAAATGAATAAATTAGTAGATCTTTGGTGGAGTGGGCTCCAGAAGAGGCTATTGGCTCCAGCAGTCTTCTGTCTTTGTTTTTTTAAGACTCTGGTCTTCTTGTCCCCAGTCTGGTTGAAAAGCCATTCCACTCTTGTTTTCAAACAGAGGTAGTTGCATTTCAGTGTCAACTAGGAGTCTTCCTACCTAGGCTAGGATTCCCCAGCCCAGTGGCGCCTGGCTGTTCTCACAAAAACAAGAAATCAATAGCCCTAACAAGTAGGAAAAAGGGAAGGTAAGGAGAAAGGTCTCTTTGGACATTCTTTTTCAAGGTTGGCATGGTGTGAATTTGTGAAGGTCAGTTTGGGGAAACGTATCACAAATCTTCAAATATGCTTATCTTGCCTCCTGGCCATCCACATTCTGGAATTCACCCTGGGGGGTCCCTGACATGGGTCTGTTAAGTAAATGTACAAAAGTTTGAAGGGCAAAAATTGCAAATTGGAAGTCTATTTGCATAGATGTAATGGTGATCTCATCAGAAAATGTAATATTTTACCAGACTTTGCAAGCATTAAAATGATTGGGGCGGGGGCAGGGAGGAAGGGAAGGGGAGTGGAGGGGTGGTGGATTTGGACATAAAAAAATATCTTTAATATACAGTTAAGAAAAAAAATCAGTTATAAAACAATAGTATCTTCATTAAAAATAAAATATGTCAGGTCTGTATTCCTAAAAGACTATTGCATTTTAACGACAGCAGTAGCAAAGCTACTGAGAGTTTGATTTGGGCTTTTCCCCTGGCTGTCTGCTTCTTCTAGATTTTCCCTCAAATGTCGCCTCCTAGAGGTCGGCAGTTTGAATCCACCAGGCGCTTCTTGGAAACTCTATGGGGCAGTTCTGCTCTCACCTATAGGGTCGCTATGAGTTGGAATCGACTCATGGCAATGAGTTTGGCTTTTTGGTAGAGGCCATCCTGGCAGCTCTGGCTAAACTGGGGGGCCCTGGCACTGCATCAACCTGTTTATGTTCTTCATAGCACTCTCACAATCTGTATATCTCTATGCGTTTTGTACTTGAGTGGGTCTTTCCTTCCTCCTCTGCACCACCCCCAACAATGTGTTTGATGGTCTTACTCACACCTGAAGTCCCAAGCAAGCCTTTGTGATGTGTAAGATGACAAAGAGCAGTTTATTAAATATTATAGAATGAGTGAGTGAGAGAACATACGAGTGAGTGAGTGAGCTAGTGAATGGGTGAGTGAATAACTAAATGGGTGAGTGAATGAATGAATGAGTCAATAAGTAAGCAAGTGAGTGAATGAATGAATGAGGCAGGAAAAGTGGATGGATGAATGAATGAATGAATGTGAGAAGTGAATGAATGAAAGACCAAATTAATTAACAAATGAGTAAGTGAATGCATGATTGAGTGAGTGAGGAAATACTGAGTGAATGAAGGGGAAAGTGAGTGAGTTAATGAATGAGTGAATGCATAAGTTAGTGAATGAGTGAGGGAAGAATGAGTAAGTGAATGAGTGTGAGGGGTGAATGAATGGAAGACTGTGTAAATTAAGGAATGAGTGAATATGTGAGTGAATGCATGAGTGAGTGGAGAGTGAGTGAATGAATGGATGAGAATAAATAAATGAATGAGTGTGAGGAGTGAATGAATGGAAGAGAGGGTGGATTAATGAATGAGTGAATGAATGAGTGAGTGAACAAGTGCGTGAGTGAAGGATGAGTGAATTAATGAGTGAATATGTGAGGAGTGAATGAAAGAACAAGTGAATTAATGAATGTGTGAATGAATGGAAGAGTAGGTAAATTAATGAGTGAGTGAGTGAACAAGTGAGTAAATGGAAGAATGAGTGAACAGATGGACAAGTGAGTGAATGAATGGATGAGTGAGCGAGTGAGTGACATTTGACTTCAGGGGGAGCGAACTTTATTTATACGTGCTGCAGCTGTGTGGGGCTCTTCCCAAAATGGTCCCCATATTCAGTGATGGTTAGAGGATGAGAGACAAATGGGCTTCCCAAGAGCCTGGAAGCCGCATCTGAGGCCCCTCCACTCTTCAGCTGACCCTGCTCAAGGTCCAAGCAATGTCAATAGAAGTGGCTCTCTGTTCCCAGGGAAGGACCCTCCCATGTGCTCATTTTCTCATGACTGTTTTTCGTAAGTCATTTCCTTTTGTCTTCACGATAACCCTTTGGGATCAGTATTATTAACCCTGCTTTAGCTGATGAGGGAATGGAGACCCAGGGAGGTGATGTGTTTTGTCCCAGTTCACAGAACTGGAACATTTGTTTTCCAGGCCTGGTGTGGAGGAGAGAAGACCCGGGGGAGAGGAGACAGCATTTTCACAGCCTTTACTTCATCTGATTATTGCAGCAGGATTTTCACTTTCTCACCTTATCTCTGAGTGTGGGGATCTGGGTAGGGGCTATGACGAATCAAGACAGAAAATCCTTGGAGAAGCAGCTGTAGGGAGAGACCTCAGCAATCACAGAGTCTTAAATTGTCAGTACAGATTCATTTGAATGAAAAGTGAATGAATGAATGAACAATGGAATAGAAGATAACGAAGTGGTTAGACGTAGGCACTCTAGGGTTAGGCCTGACTTCAAGCCCCATCTCTCCCACTTCCCTGTTGAGTGATCATAGGCAAAGGACTTTAACTGATCTGAGCCTCAGTTTCTCCATCTGAAAAAAGGGAATAAAAGGGCTGTCGTGATCATTAGGAGTCCCTAGGTGATGCAAGTGGTTAACCCACTTGGCTGCTAAAGAAAAGGCTGGCAGTTTGAGTTCACCCAGAGGCACCTAGGAAAAAAGGCCTGGCAATATACTTTCAAAAAATCAACCATTGAAAACCCTGTGGAGCACAGTTCTATTCTGACACACATAGGGGCTCCATGAGACAGGGTCAACTGGATGGTGACTGGTGGTGGTGTGATAATTCAATACCACGATGCTCATTAGTGTTTAGCAGAGTATTTATATACTATAGATAGTAGCTCCCTGTAGTTAATAAAAGTTATTTTTATTATCTTACTTAAATTAAAAGAAGCCCTGATGGCACAGTGATTAAGAGTTTGGCTGCTAACCAAAAGAACAGCAGTTCGAATCCACCAGACACTCCTTGGAAAATCTATGGGGCAGTTCTACTCTGTCCGTAGGGTCACTATGAGTCAGAATCAACCCGAGGGCAACGGGTTTACTGAAGATAACATTGTGTAGACAGCTTTGGAATCTGGGCTCAAATCTCATGGACTGTGACTAGCTGTGTGACCTTGGGGATGTCATATAAATTCTCCAAGCCCATTTCCTGGCCTGTGAAATGGGGGTTACACCTTTTACCCAACAGGAAAGTGGTCATGTTTAAATGAGAACATTTCCAAAGGACATGGCACATGGTTGGCCCCAGTAAAAGGGAAGGTTAAATTTGTGTTAAATCCTCATTACAACTCAAAGTGGCCCAAGAGCTTTGCCAGAATGTGGGCTGGACTCATGACATGATTTCCAAGCATGATGATAATGGCAATAATAATAATGGTAAATTGGTAGCAGACAGAACTGTACGTTCTAGGCCTGGCCTTTCCATAGCCTCGTTGTTAATAGGCACAAAAGAAATTTGATAGATCAGAAAGGTAGCCTGTGTGCCCCTGGGAGGCAGGCACTGTGTTCTTTGTCTGAGTCCCTGGAGCTCGGCACACCTGATATTAAGAACTGAATTAACCAGCTGTCCGACAATTGCGTCTCTTAGTTAAGATGGGAGGACTGAGCTTTGAGGTAACCACTTGTGATACAGCCAGCAAACCCCAGAAGAAAGAAGGTGAGAAAGCTGATTCTCGGCATTCCTGATAATAAAAATAATTGTTGTTTTTAGGAACCATTGAGTCAATTCTGACTCATAGGGACTCCATGTGACAGAGTAGAACTGTCCCATAGGATTTTCTTGGCTGTAATCTTTATAGGAGCAGATTGCCAGGCTTTTCCTCCATGGAGCTTCTCGGTAGGCCCAAAGCACCAAACTTTTGGTTAGCTGAGCACCTAATCATTTTGTCACCAGGGTTCCTAATAAAGGTGGCTTAATGCTTGCTACATGCCAGATAAGGAGACCTGGTGGTGCAATGGTTAAGTGCTTGACTGCTATCTGAAAGCTCAGTGGTTTGCACCCACCAGCAGCTCCACAGGAGAAAGATGTGGCAGTTGGCTTTAATAAAGCTTTACAGCCATGGAAACCCCATGGGGCAGTTCTACTCTGTCCTATAGAGTAGCTAGGAGTCAGAATCAACTGGATGACAATGAGTTTCGTTGTGACATGCCAGATGAAGGGTCTTCTAACCACTTTAGATGTTCTAGAGCTTTAAATCCATACCACAGCCCTCTGGGGTAGAGATGGTTCTATCATAATCTCCATTTTATGTGTGAAAAAACCAAGCTCAGGGAAGTTAAGTAACGGGCCCAAGGACACACAGCTAGAGAGCTGCAAAGCTGCACTTTGAATATAGACCTCCTGGTTCCATGATCTGTAAACTCCAGACCAGTGTTTCTCCCCTTTTTTTCACTATCACAGCCCCTAAAGAGCCTTTTTTAGGAGACCTTACAGGGGCATAAATGTTTAGCACACTCACTGCTAGCTGTGAGGTTGGGTGTTCCAGTCCGCTCAGAGGCGCCTCGGAAGAAAGACCTGGAGATCTACTTTGAAAAAACCAGTCACTGAAAACCCTATGGAGCACAGTTCTACTCTGACATACTTGGGGTCGTCATGAGTTGGAATTGACTCAATAGCAACGGGTTTTTTAAAATCCTTTTAGGTTTTTTTTTTTTTCTCTACTAACCCCACACCATAAAATTTTAATATCACAGATACGCTTAAATCTGTGTATGTATGTATATCTGTACTTTATACATCAAAAGTGAGGCTTTTTTTGCCTCCCCTCAAACTAATTTTCACCCCCATTGAGAATTCATGCTCTAGGCTGCTTCCCTCAACAACTGTCTCCCTCATGCTGTTAGACTAGCTTGCGGGGGGATATCTGTGGCTGCCACGGCCCCCTGAAAAATATAGTCTGTGCTATCTAAGAGTCTTCTCTTGGGTAGCAAGCACACTAAGCCGGTTCTGTTCCAAAACTGAATTTATTCTTAATACCAGTGACTTGGAATCCCTGCGTGGCTCAAACAGTTGAGTGCTAGGTTACTAACCGAAAGGTTGGTGGTTCAAGTCCACCCAGAGGTAGCTCAGAAGACAGGCCTGGCTTTGGAGAAGCTCTACTCTGACACACATGGGAATACCTTCAGAGGCCACTCTCTTGGGTTTTTGTTATCAGCCTCAAAGCTTCAACGCATTGAGATTGTAAAGGGGGTGGAGGCCCCTCCAAAAACAAAGTTGACATTATTTAAAAAGAATAAGCAATGTGGATTCTTCTCAGTTCTCAGTCAAAACATCGCGCCTTAGACCCTCAGGAGCTGGAGTGCGCTCGGCCCCTTTCCCACTTCCCACTCGCCTAAAGACTCAGGGGTCTGTCTGAAGTAGTTGTCAAGGGTCTCCTCTGGGGCCTGACAGGGGGCCCACTTGAGCCTCCCTGGGGTGGACAATGGCGTGGTATTCTTACCCCACTTCCGCCCAGCCAGCTCTCCCTCTGACCCTCAGAAAAGGGAACAAAAACAAGGCTCTTATTGGAAGCACTGACATTGTGATGGCAGCCTTCACGGCCTCCCCAGTGTCAGCAGGATCTGCCCCCCACCCCTGCTTTCGGGCACTTCCGCCCCACTCTCATTAACTGATGTCAGCCCCAGAAAGGACGGATTGTTCTCAGGCCTGCCTGGCGGCACAGCACAGGGTCCAAGCCTGGGAGAGAGAGGGTGTAGATTCAAGGAAGCACCCATCATCCCAAAGACGGAAAACTCATTAAACCTCCTGCCAAAGACATCCCCATCTCTGGGCTCTGACGCGGACATTCAACAACAAAGCAGAGGCTGGAGTTCCTGACAAGGGAGGGGACGTTTTGAGTATCTTCTGAGCTCATAAAATGAACACTGCCACAGAAAGGAAACAGAACTGGGGTGTGTTTTTTAAAGCTGAGAGGAAAGAGCAGACGGTGGTTAAGGGGTTCTGTGGCTATAAAGGTGGGCCTTTCTTTCTTTTTCCCCCTCACAGGTTTCATGGTCTCCAGCCATTTAAACAGTGGAGCCCAGAAGGGCCTACAGTTGCCATCAAGTTGATTCTGACTCATGGCGACCCCATGTGTGCAAAGTAGAACTGTGCTCTATAGCATTTTCAAGTCTGGGACCTTTTTGGAAGCAGATCGCCAGGCCTGTCTTCCGAGGTGCCTCTGTGTGGGTTCGAACTTCCAACCTTTTGGTTAGTAGCCGAACACTTAACTGTTTGCACCACCCAGCTGCCTAACATGAAGAATCTACCAGAAAGCTATCAGACATGGATAAGACACTTTACCTTGCATCCTACGGTGCTCCTGTTGCCAAGAACCTCGCAGACCACAGGTCCTGCTCACCCATTTCACAGTGGTGAAAACAGAGGACCAAGGAAAAGAGTCATAAACTGAAGTCCCAACACTCAACACGGGGTAAATTCAGATACAGCTTCTAATATACAACATCAGGTTTCTTAAGCCCAGTGCTTTCCATTGCATTTTACCTTTTAAATAAATTTTTACTCTGGTGAACCATATATAACAAAACATTTGCCATTTCAACTATTTTCACATGTACAATTCAGTGACGTTAATAATGTTTGCCATGCTATACAACCATCACCGCTATCCGTTTCCAAATTTTTTCCTCACCCTTAACAGAAACTCAGTGTCCCTTAACCAATACCGGCTATTCCCCCGCCCACCTGCCCCTGGTGGCTACTAATAGATTTTGGTATTTATGCATTTGCCTGTTCTAGATATTTCCTGTAAGTGAATATTCACGCACTTGTTTTAATATTTCATATATTGAATTTCAAGTAGTCATACAATATTTGTGCTTTTGTGTCTGACTGATTTCATTCAGCATACCGTTTTCAAGTTTCATCGAGGTAATGGCATGAGTCAGAACTTCATTCCTTTTTATGGCTGCAAAATATCCCACCGGATGGATGAAGAAAAATTAGGGGATCCAGCTCTGCTGTAACAGCCAAAAACCAAAAGGGGAAAAAAAAAAAAAAAAAAAAACCCACTGTTGTTGAGTCAATTCCAACTCATAGCGACCCATAGGGTTTCCAAGGCTGTAAATATTTATGGAAGCCGACTGCCACATCTTTCTCCCATGGAGCAGCTGGTGAGTTCAAACCACCGACCTTTTGTTTAGCAGCTGAGTGCTTTAATGGTGACGTACAGGGATGGAGAACAGACCGATGACCCTGGAATGTTTAAGAGACTGTCTCTTCCTCATTGAATGGACTTCAACCCTTTGCCAAAGATCAGCTGTCCGATGGATTTCCATCTGGGTTCTCAATTCTCGTCCATTGGTCTATGTGTCCGTCATTGTACCAATACCAGGCTATTTTGATTACTGTGGCTGTATAGTAAGTTCTGAGATCAGGAAGAGTGAGCCCTCCTACTTAGCTCTTCTTCAATGTTGCTTTAGCTATGTAAGGCCTCTTTCCTTTCCATAGGAATTGGAGATTAGTTTCTCTATTTCATTAAAGAATGTTGTTGGGTTTTGGATTGGGATTGGATTATAGTTTATAGACTGCTTTGACATTTTCACAATGTTAAGCCCTCCAACCTATGAGCGTGGGATGTTTTTTTCCATTTACATAGGTCTCTTTTAGTTTCTTGTAGTAGTGTGACCCTAGAATTTTAACTCATATCTTACCTGTGTGAGTCTGGACAATCAATCTATCACTTCAAGATTTCTTTCTTCTTCCCTATAAAACAGGCCCTGATGGCGCCATGGTTAAAGAGCTAGGCTGCTAACCAAAGGTTGGCAGTTCGAATCAACCAGCTGCTCCTTGGAAACCCTACGGGGCAGTTCTACTCTGTCCTATAAGATCGCTATAAAACAAGACCACTATACACAGGGTCGTTGAAGAGGTCATGAATGATATTCTATGACAAGGGCCCCCAGCACCCAGAAATACATATGGCTCCTTTTGTATTGAGAAGCCCTGATGGTACTGTGGTTAAGCACTTGTCTACTAGCCTAAAGGTGGTTCGAACCCACTAGCCACTCCGCAAGAGAAGGATGTCTGCTTCTACAAACTCTTGGAAACCCTATGGGGCAGTTCTACTCTGCCCTATAGGGTCGCTATGAGTTGGAATCAACTCGACGGCAATGGGTTTTAAAGGCATGGTCAAGGGGTAGTTGAGCACAGTAGTTAAGCAGCTTGGTTGCTAATCGAAAGGTCAGCAGTTCGAACTCGCCAGCCACCCCACAGGAAAAAGATGTGGCAGTCTGCTTCTATAAAGATCGCAGCCCTGGAAACCCTACGGGGTAGTTCTTATCCTATAGGCTCATTATGAGTCGGAATCAATGGGATGGCTATAGGTTTTGGGCTTTTGTACTATAACAGCTGAGTTGTATACTTGCCACAGAGACCATGTGGTCCTCAAAGATTTACCAGCTGGCTCATTGGCAAAACAAGTCTGCAGTTCCCTGGTTTGGTAGTCACTAGAAGCACTAGTTCAAAATTCAGGTCCCCAGAACCCCTATGCAGAAATTTGGATTCAGGAGCTTTGGGTAGGGCCCTGATTCTGTGTTTTTAGTGGGCAACAAACCTATGTAGAATCTCACCAGAGTCAGATAATATCTACTAAAATCCACTTTATGAATTCATGAGGAAACCTACAACTGACAAGGAAATCAGCTTCTCCAGTCCTCTGACTAGGGCATCCTTCTCTTTAGAAACACTCAGAGGGTAGGTAAAATCCCCCCCAGCAACTTGTCCAATAACCACTGTCTTAAAGCGTGAAATGGCACAGATGATGGTGAAAGTAGCCTGTGATAGCTTGAGTCACGTCCTTCGCCTCAGGGATGTCCTGGATACCTCTAAGTCCAAGGTAAGGAGTCCTTAAGAAGTATGTTATTACTATATAGACAGTAGGTAAGTGGTAACTTTGATGAAGGGTAAGACAGTACACAATACTGGGCAAGCCAGCACAACTTGACCAAGGCAAGGTCATGGAAGGTCCACAGACAGATCCAAACTCCCTGAGGGACTGAATTACTGGACTGAGGGCTGTGGTGACCATGGTCTTGGGGGACATCTAGCTCAATTGGCACAACATGGTTTATAAAGAAAACTTTGATGAGTAGTGTCTGGGGTCTTAAAAGCCTGGGAGTGGCCATCTGAGGTACTGGGAGTGGACATCTAAGATACTCCACTGGTGTCACCCCTCGGGAGCAAGGGAGAATGAAGAAAAGTAAAGACACAACAGAAAGATTAGTCTGAAGGACTAATAGACCACATGTACCATGGCCTCCACCAGACTGAATCCAGTACAACTAGGTGGTGCTCAGCTACCACCACTGACTGCTCTGACAGGGATCACATAGAGGGTCCCAGACAGAGCTGGAGAAAAATGTAGAACAAAATTCTAACTCACAAAAAAAGACCGGACTTACTGGCCTGACAGAGACTGGAGAGAGTATGGCCCCCAGAAACACTTTTAGCTCAGTAATGAAGTTACTCCCAAAGTTCACACTTCAGCCAAAGAGTAGACAGGCCCATAAAATGAAACGAGACAAAAGGGGCACACCAGTCCAGGGACAAGGACTAGAAGGCAGGAGTGGACAGGAAAGCTGGTAATAGGGAACCCATGGTCGAGAAGGGAGAGTGTTAACACATCGTGGGGTTGTTAACTAGTGTCATAAACCAATATATGTGTGGAGAGCAGCCTAGCTGAAAGCAAATGAAGCCGTAGACAACATGTGAAGAAAGAAGATAAAGAAGATAATGTAACCTAGAGAAGAAAAACAACTTTATCAACAGAAGAACTGGGACCAACCAAGTCACAAACAAGGACTTATCAATATCAACCAATCGGGCTCGAAGAGCTCCAGCTAAGTCATAAACAAGTACTTATCAACACCTACCAAAAGGACTCAGAGAGCCCCAACATGTATAAAAGAAGAGACACTAAGACTCAACTTTGGACAGTGGAGAGGCGGTGTGAGACCTCTCACCTGCTAGGGGACTCCCTGTGTGAGAGGTTGATCGACCGGGGTCCCAGAGCCAGCTGGGTTTGGAAGTAAGGGCCATTGGCCTTCAAGCCACCCCGATCTCCACTCAGTCTGAAGGGAAGTCGATCCCTCTGCGACCCTAGCTTGATGAAAGTCTCGCTGAGACAGAGGCCTGATATAGTGCTCCTGAGCCCAAGTAGACACCGTAGTCAAGAGTGACAGGGGTGTCTGGACCTTGGACTTTGGACCTTGGACTTTGGACTTTGGAGTTTGTTTGCTGTAAGCTTACTTGCTCTCTTTCTCTCTCTTACCCTTTTGGTGACTGAGGCCTCTGGCATCCAGGGTAGCCAAGCACCTGTGTGCTTAATAATTAATAAAGACATTGTGGAAAGGCACAGATCGTTTGAAGTAATCGATAGCGACCCCGTCCTCACGACGATATGTCCTGTTTAATGAGAAACTAATTTACTCTGTAAACCTTCCTCTAAAGTACAATTAAAAAAAAAAAGGAAAAAAATTCCATGAGGGATTAAAAAAAAAAAAGACCAGACTTACTGGTCTGACAGAGACTGAAGAAAACCTGAGAGTATGGCCCGAACTCCCTTTTAGCTCAGTAATGAAGTCACTCCTGAGGCTCACCCTTCAGCCAAAGATTAGACGGGGCCATAAAACAGAATGAGACCTAAGGGGGCACACCAGCCCAGGGGCAAGGACAAAAAGGTAGGAGGGACAGGAAAGCTGGTAATGGGGATCCCAAGGTCGAGAAGGGGAAGTGTTGACATGTCCTGGGGTTGGCAACCAATGTCACAAAACAATATGCATATTAGTTGTTAAAGGAGAAGCTAGTTTGTTTTGTAAACCTTCATCTAAAGTACAATAAAAAAATGGTTAAAAAATGTTTAATTATTGCTGTTGTTGTTATTGTTAGTTGCAGTTGAGTCAGCTCCAACTCATGGTGACCCCATGCACAACAAAACAAAACACTGCCCGATCCTGTTCTATCTTCATGATCGTTGGTATGCTCGGTCCATTGTTGGGGCTCATCTCCCAGTACTATATCAGACAGTGCTCTGTGGTGATCCATATGGTTTTCGCTGGCTCATTTTCACCAGGCCTTTCTTCCTAGTCTGTCTTAGTCTGGAAGCTCTACTGAAACCTGTCCACCATGGGCGGCCCTGTTGGTATTTGAAATACCGGTGGCATAGCTTCCACTATCATAGCAACACACAAGCCACCACAGTTACCGGTGATAACTTAAGAAGTGTATTTCAATATAATTGGTGGCCTTTGAAGTTCTGTGTATTTCATTTTCTATATTTAAAAACATTAATCCAAGAAAGGGCCCGCAGGCTCCATGAATATATCAAAGAGGCTCATGACTTAAAAAATGGGTAGGTGCACTGGCTAGGAAAATGACCAGAGATGCAAGGGGGGAACCAGAGCCGTGGATCATGGGAACCAAGGGAAGGAAGGGTTTCAAGGAGGCGTGACCAACAGGGTGGACCAAGGAAGATAAGGCCATGGACTTGGAAGTTGGACTTGGAAGCTGGACAGTAGTAGACTTACCGACATGAGATTTAGCTCTTTCCTGGCCTAGGCTTCCTTTGACTTGACCTTGGAGTGATGACTTTTAAACTTTGGAGGGGAAGGGCATAGCTATCCGTTTACCTGGAAAATTTGATAAAAACCTTTGACCTACTCTCCAGAAAAAAAAAAAAAAAAAACTCATATCTATGCATCTTCAGCAAACCCTGCATATAATTCCAGGGGATCAGGGATCCACTGAAGTCAGACCCCAGGTAAGAACCCTAATAACCTAAATTTTAGCACTGGGGTTTAACTGAAGCCTCTTGGAGTTGACTCAAAAAGTTAAAAAGTGGAAAGATAAGCTTTCTTTTCCACACCTAAAAATGACTGACTTTTGAGACTATGCGTAAACTTTGAAGGGTTATCACTAGCCCCAAATGGTTTAGCTATTCTTTGGAATTGGCCAAAACTCCTTGCCATCGATTCCAATTCATGGAGACCCCACGTGTTACACGGTAGAACTGAGCTCCATAGGATTTCCTTGGCTGTAACCTTAATGGAAACAGACCGCCCGGCCTTTATTCTGCAGCACCACTGGGTGTGTTCAAACAGTAAACCTTCAGAGTCGTATTCGAGTATAAACCATCTGCACCACCTAAGGACCTTAGAATCACTCAGGGAGCTTATAAAAAATACTGAGGCTAGGACTTGTCACCCAAACTCTGGTTCTGTCATTCTGAAGCTCCCCAGGTGAATCTAACGTGCAGTTTGGTTTCAAATGGTTGTCCAGAGTGGAATGTTGGCATGGACACGGAGCAATTGGAGACAGTCCACCTGTCTCATTTTTCATGTCACTGCATATATTTTTATTCACACTCAACATTTTCATACTCGCTTTTGTTTACTGGAAACCCTGGTGGCATAGTGGTTAAGAGCTCAGGCTGCTAACCAAAAGGTTGGCAGATTGAATCCACCAGGCGCTCCTTGGAAAGCCTATGGGGCAGTTGTACTCTGTCCTATAGTGTCACTATGAGTCGGAATCAACTCAACAGCAATGGGTTTGGGTTTTTTTTCCTTGTTTGTTTGTTTCTTTGCTTGTTAGATTGGTCTGGTTTTAATTGGAAGCTGGAGTTCTCTGACCTTGAAGTTGCTTGAGGCCTGACATGAAAGTCTGGCCCTACTGGGCTTGCATTTCCTTATCTCTGACCAAGGGTAGGCCTGCCAAGCCCCCTGCTGCTCTGCCTGGCGTAAGCAGCAGTAATAAATAAACAGGAACAGAGGCAAGAAGCTTATGCACACAGGGGCTCCTGGTTCTCCTTGATATCATTGAACACGCTGGCTTCCCTTCTGTGCCTGTTTCTTTTGAACTGGGCTACTACAGTCTATAAAACTTTAATGCACGGATTTCCCATTGTTTGGGTGTCCACAGGGCACCAGCCTGCCTCTGTCACCATGGTGTGCCGACAAGGAAAGTAACGGGCTGGGAGGTCTGGTGTTGTTGCCTTGTAGGTCTGGGTATGCCTGTGATGGTGTTCACTTTAGCAGATGGGACTCCAGGCCCCATAAATAATAATAATGGCAGGCGTGCATCAAGCTTACTGTGTGCCAGTCCCCTGGCTCTGTGCTCTGTCTACATTATCTCCCAACAACCCTATAAAGCAAGGATCATTATCAGCCCTGTTTTAAGAGGAGGGAAATAAAGTCCCCAAGGAGCTTCGGCCTTTTCCTGGTCACGCAGCTCGTAAGCAATTTGGAAGAGCTGGAGGTGAAAAAAACACAAGTATCAGACTCCAAAATACACTCTTTTTCTAAGCAATTACAGGAGACTCCTTGTCAGTTCGGAGGTCCCTGGGTGGCGCAAATGGTTTGCGCTCAGCTGCTAACTGAAAGGTTGGCAGTTTGAACCCACCCAGCAGCACCTCAGAAGAAAAGCCTGGCAATCCGCTCCTAGAAAAATTGTTGTTAGGTGCTGTAGAGTTGATTTTTGACTCCTAGCGACCCCATGTGACAGAGTAGAACTGCCAAACAGGGTTTTCTTGGCTGTGACCTTTAGGGAAGACAATTGCCAGGTCTTCCTCCCTCAGAGCCATTGGATGGATTTAAACCACCAACCTCCCAGTTAGCAGCCAAGTGCGTAACCACTTACGCAAACAGGGCTCCTTTCTCCATCGCGATCGTACCATTTTATACTGTCATAAACTGTGTCTGTGTGATAGTATTGCTTCACACCTTTGCCAGCCCTTGGGTTCGTCAGGTGGCTGTGAATTTTCTTGTTCTTTTGTCTTTTTTTAAACATATGGAAAGGATTCACGGATTTAAGTGTCATCCTTGCACCGGCGGCCACACTAATCTTCTCTGTATCATTCCAATTGTAGTATATGTACTGCCGAAGCAAGCTCAGGTGGCAGTGACTTTTAAAACAGTAGAAAAACAAAAACCAGCCAAGAAAGCCCTCTAGACCAGCTCTACTCTGTAACGCGTGGGGTCTCGAAGAGTCAGCATGGACTCGATGGCAACAGGTTTGGTTTTTTTATTGTCAGTTTTCAGGTGTTGTGTGTTGTTTTTTAATTCTCCTTCATTTGCTCCATTTTATTTTTTAGCAGCACGCACCCTCGCCATAGCTACTTTTGCTATATTGTAGGTTGGGAGTGTTTTCAATCAGCAGAGATTCCTAGGGGTTGAGTGTGCCTCCGTAGATGGGGTTTTCATGGAAGCACAAAGGTTATTGACCTCAAACACAAATTGGCTTGGCCCTCTAAGGTTTGCCCAGCTCGCCTCTCCCTCACTGGGGTTTTGTTCTTGCTCTCCCCTTAGCTACTAGGCCTTGTTCAACCTGGACAAAACAAACAGAGGTTGTCAGGAGGGGAGAATGGCCCCTCTTCAACAGCACAATGAAGTAGTCGTGGAAACAATTACTCCAATAATTCAGACACTGATGTGAAAACACTCACAGCCCAGCCCTGCAGGTTACCTAAATTATCTGGGTAATTGCCTCCATTTTCAGTGGGGATTTGGGGTTTGCAAATCCTGGGGCTTCAAAATGATAAATAACAAGACTCTCGTTTAGGCCAAAGCGGAGAGGGAGTCTGGGCTCTATGGCATTGCTGTGGGACAGACACAGAAGGGGAGGCACCAAGCTTTGTGATTAGGGCATGCGTTCCACGGGGAATCTGGAGCAAATCACTTCCATTCTCTCAGCCTCAGTTTCCTCAGCTGACCCTCAAAGTGAAAGCTGTTATGTGGAATAGAAAAGAGAGAGAGAGAGAAAGAGAGGAGGAGAGAGAGTGAGGGAGAGGAAGAGAGAGAAGAGATGAGAAGAAAGAGACTGAGAGTAAAAGAGGAGAAAAACCAAGAGTGAAAGACAGAGGGAGTGAAAAGGAGAAAGGGAGGGAGGGAGAGAAGGAAGGAAGAAAGAAAGAAAACAAGACAGAGAGAGAGAAAAATCATTGCAGCCCTTTTGTGTGCACTGAATTGCCACAAGTGTTATAAAAGCATAAAAACCACCTACATGTCCCTCATTCAGCCTAAAGAAAAGCAAATCACAAAACAAGCCTCTCTACACAGGCCCCAGCTTTTGTCTTGCAGCTTTTAGTCATCCCGCTTTTATTTCATAGGGAGTAGAAGCAAAAACAAAATCTACGGTACCTTGATTCTGCACGACCCGCCACCATTCACCTGCCTTTGAGTCCCACAGTCTGTTATTTTTAACCTTGGACTGAGTCATTTTAAATCGAAAATGCCTTCATCTTTTCTCCAAGACCCAGGGATCCCTGCCCTCGTGAGGTGACATTTTGCGAACCAAAGGCTATTTACTGAGGACCTACTATGTGCCAAAGACCTTCCTATGCTGCTGCTCATTTCTGTTTCAAACCAACCTTTTTATCATGAGTAATGTCTTCATTGATGGATACTAATGATTGGTGATTCAGTGGTGGAATTCTCACCTTCCATGTGGGAGACCTGGGTTCCATTCCTGGCCAATGCACCTTGTATACAGCTACCACCCATCTGTCAGTGGAGGTTTGCGAGTTGCCATGATGCCGAACAGGTTTCAGAGGAGCTTTCAGACTAAGATGTTACTAGGAAGAAAGGCCGGATGATCGACTTCTGAAAATTAGCCAATGAAAACTCTAGGATCACAACGGTTTGATCTGCAACCGATCCTGGGGATGACAGGATCTGGCGGGGTTTTGCTTCATCGTGCGTGGGGTCACCAAGAGTCAGGGCCTGACTCGCAGCCAACAACGATAGTATCCTCATTTAATGCCTTTGGCAGTGGGAGTCTAGAGAGGTTTGGGAAGAGATCAGTAAGTGACTGGGCCCCTGGTCT
Source organism: Elephas maximus indicus (assembly GCF_024166365.1). Taxonomy (NCBI): domain Eukaryota; kingdom Metazoa; phylum Chordata; class Mammalia; order Proboscidea; family Elephantidae; genus Elephas; species Elephas maximus. Next base: position 12,529,872 of record NC_064840.1, read on the forward strand.
GCGATCTTTTGTGCCTCCTCCACGTACTAGTAACTTGGCCCCAGACTTTCTTGTGACTTGTACTACAGTTTTCCATTTTGCAAAAGGGTGTAGTAGCCACCTCTACCTTTAGGCAAGGAGTCAACCAGCTTATTCTGCAAAAGGTCAGAGAATAAATATTCTTGGATTTGCGGGCTTAAGATCGCTGTTTAAACGACTCAGCTTTGCCGTTGTAGTGTGAAAGCAGCTCTAGACAAATACATAAATGAATGGGTGTGACTGCATTCCAATAAAACTTTATGGACACTAAAATTTGAATCACATGAATTTTCACGTCATTAAATATTATTATTCTTTCCCCCCCCCCCAACCATTTAGGAATGTAAAAACCTTTCTTGTTCACAGGCCAGATGAAAACAGGTGGTGGGCTGGATTTGCTCTATAGATTGTAGTTTGTCAACCTCTGCTTTAGACCATCGGGGCCTTGGGGGACAGCAGAGAACGGCTGGTGTGACAGGTCCTTAAAAAGGTCCCAATTGCCCTAGGAGTTTCAAGCAGATGGAACTTAGCTAAAACTAACTTTGAGGGCATCCTTGATCGGTAGCAGGTGATCACACAAAAAGCTTTTATATGTTGCCTATTATTTGCAAGGAGTCTCTGGGTGCGAATGGTTAATGCGTTCAGCTGCTAACCGAAAGGTTAGAGGTTCGAGCCTACCCAGAAGCACCTCAGAAGGAAGGCCTGGCAATCTACTCCTGAAAAAAAAAAAAAGGAGTCATTGAAAACCTTTTGGGGTGCAGTTCTACTCGGACACACATGGGGTCGCCATGAGTTGGAGTCAGTGCACCAGCAACTGGCACTATTTGCAAGGCCTCCTGTTGAACAGTTCAGCGAATACAACCAACTCAACCAGATGGCTGTCTTCTTGCCTTATATTTTCTTAGCAAACACAGTTACTAAACATCTCATGACACAATTTGTTATTGAGTTACCAGCGTTAGCTGTTACAATAGAAGAGGTATTAGTGACTGTGACAGTCTGTAACCGGATGACCTAACTCAGTCTGGGAGGTTAGGAAAGACTATGTGGATGGAAGAAGTGGCATTGATATACATGCTGAAGTGAAACCATGGAGAAAGTTGAAGATGGCATTCAGAAACCAAGGGCTATCTCCCCCGAGCCCCCAGGGGCACTTGTCCATGTCTAGAGATATTTTTGATTGTTACTACTGGAGAAGAGGGTGCTACTAGCATCTAGTGGGTAGAGGCCAGGGATCCTACATTGTACAATGCACAGAACAGCCCCCCACAACAAAGATTTATCCATCTCTAAATGTCAATAGCACTGAGGTTGAGAAACCCTGGGCTAAGGGACCCTATAGGGCAGAGCAGAACTGCCCCAAATGGTTTCCAAGGAGTGGCTGGTGGATTCAAACTGCTGACCTTTTAGTTAGCAGCCAAGCTCTTGACCACAGTGCCACCAGGGCTCCAAGGCAACAGCATATGCAAAGACCTTGAGTTGGATAGGAGCATGGTGAGTTGGCCAATGTAGCTTGATCTCGAAGACTAGGGCAAGGTGAGGTTGGGGAGAGAGGTAGAGGCTAGGTCAGGCATGCGCCTGGAAGCCAAGATAAGAGCTGTGGGAGTCACTGGAAGATGAAGACAATGAGGGTCTCAAGGCATCAGTCTTGATGTGGTATAAACAACGGATCTAAGTAGAAAGGGGTAGGAGTGTATTTGGGGAGTGCCATCACGGCAGGATTACTAGAGGTAGGGAAATGATGGCAGCTGTAGCTGACACAACCATGTGAGTCTGCCCTCAGGGAGCATGTGACCAGGAGGAGGACTCACAAAAGAGGACAGCTAGCTGGAAGACGACCCACCTCAGCTTATTCATCTTAGAGTCTTTTTAACCCATACCCAGAAATCCTTACTCAGTAAATAATGGTTGAATTACATTTCTGGAGATTGTTGCAGTTGAAGTGAGGAAGCAATTTTCCAGAACATTCCAGAGAAGGGGGAGAAAGCCACCTAAATAAACTCTGCCTTTGTTAGAATTTCATCACATAATTCCAAGAGCGGGAGAGGATAGGAAGGACTGACTGAGCAGATACTTCGTATCAGTTCTTTATTCTTCTCAGCAAGCCTGCCAGTAGACATTATTCCTGTTTCACTTTTACAAGGAATTGAGGCCCAGAAAAGTTAAGCCACCTGGCCAAAGGACACCCAGCCAGTAGTAGGCCAAGCCAGCACTCATTCCCACGTCTCTGCCTCCAAATTCCAGCTGTATTTTGCTTGACCTCATGTTTCCCGCCGTGTCTCACTTTTCAGGGAATGGCCGTGAAAACTTGCTTCACTGGAATTCAAGTCACATGAGAGCAGAGACCATGTCTCAGCAATAATTATTTGATGAATGGATGAATGAATGACCCTCCAAAAAACAAAACAAAACAATTGCCATCCAGTCAATTCCAACTCATGGCGACCCCATGTGTGTCAGCGTAGAACTGTGCTCCATAGGGTTTTCAGTGGCTGACTTTTCAGAAGTAGATCACCAGTCCTTTCATCCGAAGCAGCTCTGGGTGGACTTGAACATCCAACCTTTCTGTTAGCAGCTGAACTGCTTTAATCAATGCACCACCAGGGCTCCTTGTTTGCTCCAAAAAAAAAACAAAAACTAAACCTGTTGCCAGGGAGCCGATTTCAACTCAGTGATCCTATAGGACAGAACAGAACTGCCCCATAGGGTTTCCAAGGAGCGGCTGGTGGATTTGAACTGCCAGCCTTTTGGTTAGCAGCCTGAGCTCTTAACCAGTGCACCACTAGGGATCCTGTTTGCTTCACAGCCCCCCAGAATCTTGGAGAAGCCTCATGCACTTCCCGGTAGAACCAACAGATGGCGGCAAAGGAACGGCCTATGGAAGGAGCCAGAGAACGTTGGCGTTCAGGTTCTTTTATTGATGTCCCCTCCTTTCCCTGAGCCTGCAAAACAGGTAGCTTGAACATTTCCCCTGGAGGAACCGAGAGGTAGTGCTGATTGGCTGCAGTTTACCCTTCCTGTTTCGAGTGCTTTGTCCTGCCTCAGAGGCCAGGATGTTTCCAGAAATCGGGCGTTTACACCAGGAGGGCTTTACTGTCAAATAAACCAGTGCAGAAAAGGCCTGTTCACTTACTACCAGAGAAAAGGCACCATGGCCCCAGGACCCAGCAAGTCAGATGCAGGCTGTCTTAAAACATTGGCCTCACCATCCACATTGTTCTTGTGATTTGCCGGCAAGAAGCTCTGTGGGGGAAAGTTTGGGGTGGAGTAGAGGATGGCGGGGCATTTACTGTTGTTGGGGACTGAGGTAGGGATGTTTGGGGGCAGTGTGGTAGTGGTAAAAAGTACACAGCATTAGCTCCCATTATTTTTTGGAAATCAATCTTGCCTTCACGCCAGGGCCAAGTAGAACCAAGTGGGATTCATTTCAGCAGCGCTTCAGGGTGATGAGGGTCTTCCCCTGACAGTCTCCATTTTATCAGAGGAGAGGAATGAAGAATAACTCGAGTTCCCCTTGAACATTCTGGAATGTTCAGGATGATTCTTTCTGTGTATGGCACTTTCCGTGTACTGTTGGTGTGTTCCTCTGAATAAAAAGTGAAAGCATCTATTTTCCACATTGGTCGGGTGGCTGTGCATGTTTACGCCGGGACCCCACACACCTGATTTGGGTAGGTGCCTACTTTGTTCTCGAGTCAGCTGGGCAGTAGAGAGGAAGGGAGTTGCCTGCATTGAAAAAGAGCCCAGCCTTTGCCTTGTTAATTTTTGCTCTGAAGACAAAAGTCAGGGCCCAAACTATCCCCCTCCAACACACACACACACACGCGCGCGCACACACACACACACACACACACACCCCTATCTTCCAAAATTCAGGGCCTGCGTCTACCAGGTGTGGCCTTAATGAAACAATTAAGTCATTCGGAAGATCTGCGCACAGATGTTAACACCAAATGTATATGGAGGCGGAAGGCAAAGGAGGGTGGAGTCCAAGGAAACCCCCAAAATGAACCGCAATTGTCTCTCTACAACAGGGACTCCCCCTGCGGCCCCTTTCCCCCTAGACCTTGAGGTGGGAGGAACCTAGTAAAAAGTAATTTTGTTTTATGAAAAGTGGTTTCCTTTTATTACCTGTGATAGCCGACTGGGGGTGACCCTAGCAACAGGAAATTAGCACAGAATTCACTGGGGGTGATAATGACTGCTCCTAATCATCTGGTTGATAAATTAATGTCATTTAATTAATCAACTAATTATACAATGCCTGAGGCCTTCCGGGTCTGGAGGCTTAGCTTCAAAACAAGCAAGGAAATGGTGTCCTTTGCTGAAGGTGAGAGAGAGGGAGACAGAAAGAGAGACGGAGTGCTTAAGACTGAAAGGGACTTGGTCAAGGCTGGAGTCACCAGGGACTGCCAAGGACCACCCTAAAGGGTTTCCCTCCACTCATTTCTCCCCTGAGCAGTGAGCTGGTCTTAATTCACTGAGGTCCTCCACTCTCTGAGAATCCCAAGAAAGCTGTAGGTCGCCGCTCCCTTGAAAAAATGCACATATGCCCAATAACACAAGCTTTTGTATAGGATTTCAGGGGGTTCGCTGATGCTGTGACCCTCCCTCACCCGTTAAGGGTCCTGCCCTAGAGAACGTCCAGCTAGCCAAACGGTGGTGGCCTTCGGAGACCAGGGCCATGAGAAGGTCGAGTTTTTATTGGGGTGGCGGGTGCAGTATCCCGCAGGCACACTCCCAGAGCTGAACTCCCCTCCTTGCCCCCAAAATGCTCACACAGGGCGCTCCTATAACCAGGTTGGGAGATCCGGGGAGGGGAGGCGGCTAAAGCAACAACCTCAGACCGCTGGCGCTCCGCTTTCACTACTGCGCACGTGAGGGACGCCAGGTCAGGGCATTAAAAACTGTTACGTAAAAGATGCTAGATGCTGGCGCTGGGGACGAGGGTGGAGCGCAAAGCGCATAAGTGGCAGGAAGGAAGTACTCGCCCTAATGTCAGTTCTGTGCCTGGGGTGTCCGTGACGCTTTGGGGACCTTGGAGAGGCAGGCGGTGCCAGTGGCAAGAACGCATTGGCAAGGCTTTGCTGGTGCGGGCCTAGGGAAGCAATCTTTTCATCGGGGGCAATTCCCTGACGCGAAATGAGAGCCCTGGTCATTAGCCGGTAACCGATGTGGCGCGGGGATCGTATTTCAAAAGCTGAAATAGACTGGCTGACTGGGATCCTTGGAATAGGGGTGAGGGTGGAGACCCGGAGGACTCGGAAGGTATCCATCCAGGTTCAGATGCCCCTGTCCCTAAGCCTTCTCCCGCTCCTTTCAGTTCCCGGTGTTGAGCTGGGTGCCCCCAGCATTCAGGGACTGGGTCCAGGCAGCACAGTTGAGACTCGAAGGCCGCCTGACTTCATCCCAGCCACCGGACAGAAGGTGCTTATGTCTTGGACAAATGGAATTGGGGTCCCCATTCCCTCTCCAAGTAATCTGTTGTTTCAGCCCTGCCCAGTCTGCAGCCAAGCCAGAACCCTGGCTCTCCAGGTGCATGGGGCCTACAGTTGCCCAGACTGAGGGAACCTGGACCATGCAGGCCCCTAACCAGGCACTGCTGTTCCAAAGCGGGGCTGCGCCCCAGACACCACTTCTCCCTCCCATCATGGTGGAATCGGTCTCCCCACTAGGCTAGCCTAGCGCTGGACTCCCACCTGGGGCCAGTGTTGGGGGGAAAAGGGCAGGAAAAACTATATTTGCATAGGGTCCTGGAAGCTGGGCAGGGTCAAACCAGGAAAAGAGCCAGCAATCTTTGTGCCCCAGAGACCCACCTGCAATCACAGGGCTGGACACAGCCTTTGCCCCTGGGTAGATGCCGCACAGCAAACTCTAGGGACAGGAGGAGTATCGGAGGCCAGGCAAGGAAAGCCTGAGACACTCAAAGCTGGAGTCACGCTTCATGACCGACGGGGGGGGGGGGGGGCGGGGGGGGCGGGGAGTTGAGTTGAGGAAAACCCTAGAATTAACGCGGTTGCCCTACCGACCTGCACACGCCGGGTCTAATTCCCTCTCCCTTGCCCCTCAAATCCAAGCAAAAACCAGGTATCCGCCTCAGAGCCCCGCCAGAGGCAGTTTAAAGTGGTGTTTTCCGTCCCCAATCCACCCCTCTCTTCATCTACCTGGAACAAAGGCCCTGACCCCACGGTCTTCGCCCCGACGGGTCCCACCGGGCAGCGGGGAGGTTGGACCAGTGAGTGGAGCCTAGAAACAGAGGCCTCACTTGCACACTGTGCGACAGATGCCCGAAGAAATTAAAATGTCCTGGAATGAAAAGCGCACAAAACACACACCAAAAGCCAGAACACACCACACCCATAGATTTCTGTGCATCCGGGACATAGGTACCACAGGTATGTACGCCTCCACCTGAGGTAGCAGGAGTGGTTGAGGGCGGACCCTGGATTCCATTTAGGTTGGAATTCTGGCTCCACAATTTCCTAGGTGATCCGGGGTAAGTGATTCAGTGTTCTGTGCCTCAGTTTCTTCCTCTGTCTAACGAGGATTAAAACTTGTCCACACCTGATAGGGTTAATCGTAAGTATTAAAGGAGATCACTTTTGTGGGGTGTTTAACCGGGTGCACGTGTCCCTGATATGCCAACTATTATGTATATATATGCAACATACACATCTTGATCATATGCATCTTGATTATAAAACAACCAAATGTATCTACATCCGGAACTGTCTTGAGCAGGAACTTCTAACTCCAAATTGGAAGAGACGTTTGCAGATGGGGCACGCACAAGTATAGGCAGGCGCACACCCGCTTAGACTTCTAACACCTGTAGTGCCTGGTCCCAGAATACAAACACCCCAAGAGTTACCCATAGGTAGGAACATATACGACTACGTACGTTAAGAGGCCAAGTCGCGTCTCCGCAGCCTCCCATATGCTTGCGAACAACCAGGCTCTCGGCTGGTCGTCTGAGGTCAAATTTGGAAACCAACGAGGCAGAAAGTTCGAGGCCGCTAAGCGTTTCAAGCCTCTTGCGGCGTCCAAAGGCGGCTGCTTGTCTGCTCGCTTAGGGGAAAGGTCAGACCCTAGGGTTTCATCCTTGGGTGGAATTTTTTAAAGGATCTACACCCCGGGAATTTCCCCACAAAGAAAGGATGGGTCCGGGGACAGCGCAGATCTTACACACACACATACGCACACACACGCACATAAACACACGCTTGCACACGCTCGGCTCCTTCGGGCCTGCCGGGACCCGGGAGGAGGGAGCGCAGGGTCGTGACCCCGCTCTGGCCGAGCGTGCCCTTCGGCCCCTGCAATTAGCGCCGGGAGGTCAGCAGGAACCCAGACGCCTTCACCCGTGGCTCAAAGCTCAGCAAAAGGCAAGCCCACCCCTCCCTGCCCGCCGATCTCAGACGCCGGGGCGCAGTCCGGCTGGGAGCCCACCTTCTGCAGGGGCGGAGGCGGGAGCTGGAGGGCTCGGCTAGCACCCGCACTTGTCACCTTAAATCTACATATCGCCAAGTCGCTGGGCCCCCGCAAGCCGCGGTAGCTGACCCCAGCTGGGGCCCTCACTGATTGCTGCTCCCGCGAACCCTGGCCTTTGTCCCTGTAGACGCAGCCAGATTACAAAATAAAAAATTCCAAAGTTATAAAGTAAGGAATGGGGCTTGCAGGGAAAGGGATGTTACATCCAGGGTAGATATCGAGGTGTGTATGTTGAGGAGAATGAAATTCTTTCTCTTGCCATCTATCCATCAGGAATTTAGATGCAGGGCAGGGTGGGGGGGGGGCTGCCGGAGATTCCTATACACAGCAGCAAGGTACTGGGGCCGAGGGAATAATGAGGGAAGGTCCCTTCCCTGAATTTCCTAACGTTCTTTGGAAATGCACGAGCTGGAAGGGCTGTTTTTCTCATCTGAGGCCCAAACAGGAGTGAAAGGGATATCCAGGAAAGAGACGACGGCTGCTTCTTCCGAGGCTGGGGCTGGGTAGGGGGAGAGCGCGGGCTGGGGGTGGCGGGGATAAGAAGGGGACCTAGGTGGAGCACCCAAATTCCTGAGCCCGGGAGGCTCTGGGGTGCCGGGCGAGCGGCGGCGACCGGGGCGCATTCGCGGATCAGACAGATAGGTGGCACTCGAAGCCCGGAAAAAAAAAAAAAAAAGGCCAAGGCGCCGGTCCGGAGTGGCCTCCGCGGCGTCCGCCGCCACCATAAAGCCTGCGGCGAGATTGCGACCGGCGCCAGGTGAGTAATAGGCTACGAAATCCAGAGAGATTGCGAGCGGTTCACCCCTGTCCATCAGCGCCACAGGAGTTACTCATTAACATCACTATATACAAATAAGATACACAGGAGATTAAAAAAGAAAAAAAAGACCAGCCTGTAGGAGAGGCCGGACACACACGTCTGAGCACCATTCCCGATTTAGGGGGTGGGGAGGGAAAGAGGTGAGCGAATCTGGATCGAGAAAAGCAAGCGTAGCTTTTCTTCCTTCTCTGAGGCTGAGCTATTTTCTCCACCACCTGGGACTGCACCTTCTGGGGGGCGCAGGCACTGCGCGCGATGGTGGGGATAAGAACCTGCCCTGTCTCAAGGCGCCTCTGAGCATACGGCGCGCGCCCTGGGGATCTTCGGGCCCTCCTGGGTGCAACCTCAAAGGTCCCCATACTCTTGGCTCAAGTCTTCCAAGCCTCCCCCCCCCCCGCCCTTATTATCTTCCCTCCCACCTCTGGAGAGGCTGTGGGGGTCTCCACGCACTTGGCCGAAAATGGAAGGGGCTTTGCCCGCCTCTCCAAAGATTTCCCTTTCGGTCCCCTTCCAAGTACTAGATGGAAGACCGGAGGGAGGTCCTCTTTGCCAGCCGTTCGGGCAGCTCGTAGGTGACAGCGACATGGGGCCGGGCTGGCGGGCTTTAGGGAGGGGGGAGGGAGGCAGCCGCCAGGCAGGCTCCGGCTGGGTCCTCACGTCACGGCCCCCAGGGCAAGAAAAGGCCGAAGGATTAACCCTCCAGAACCTTCCTGCCTCCCCCCACCCTAACACACACCTCTGAGAAGAGGCTGGGGGTGGGGAGGCTGAAGACCAAAAGACCGACACAGGCTTCACCATTTTTTATTGAATGTCTCTAAGATAAATTGAACTTCAAAAGGCAACTCCCCAAACTGCCTGGAGGCGGGTTGGAGGGGAGAAGTGAGGAGGGTGTTGGCCTCCAGGGTGACTTTTCTCCTGGAGAGGGTCAACTATGCGACCTGAAATTACCTTTCTCTTGCAAGGAAAAGTTCTCTCCTCCCTTGCTTGGCCCAGCTAAGTGTGCGCCGAGCGGGCCACGCTTCCCAAGCGCAACGTGGAGAAAGGATGCAGCCTCGTAGGGGAGCCTCGGGCCAGCCTGGTCCAACTGGGACAGCAGAGACTGCTGGGTTGGGGACGTAGTCTCGCCCATTTCTCCAAGAACCTGGTCTGGCCGCGCGCGGATTCTGTTAGCCTTTTCCCGCGCCCAACACTGGCGCAGGGAGATATTTTTTGCCTTGGATTCCCCCAGATCGATGTGGAAAGGGAGAGCAAGCTTAAAACGAAAACGTCCGCAGTCCTCGAATTTATTTTTGGCCGTATTCGTGTGGGAAAAGCTGGCTTAGGGAGCGGGGCAGGGCAGTCTTTTTCCATTAAAACTTAAGTATCCGAAATTCTAATCAGCCTCTCCCCTTCCGTGTCCCTTTTTGCTCCCAAATTTAACGGAAAAGTCATTTCAAATTGAAGCGGCTTCCCTGGCCTGAGTAAGGGACTTTTTGTTTTTAGCTTCCTAACTCCAGTGACAGTTCATCGCAGTTCACTGGGGGAGGTCTTAATTATTTAAGGGGGAAGGGAAGAGACGGAATCCCCTTCTTTCTTCACTCTTCACCTTCGCAAGTTTCCTAAAGAAAGCAATTAACGTGAGGCCCAAAGATATTTCAATAAAAATTTATTGAAATTTCAGTGATGTTTTTAGAGAGGGGGGGAAAAATACAGAAAACCAAAGAACTCATCAACAATTATAACACAAAATATACCTTCATGAATTTTTTTTCCTTCCAACCATCTCTCAAGCACCTGACTTTTGTACTGTGAATATCTCTCTGAGGCACTAAGTCAAAACACCATCGATATTAACAACAGCAAATTCCTCTTTGTTTTAAGGAAATCAGAGACCAGCAAATACAAATACAAAAGAAAAAAAAAATAGGAGAATCAAACCACCACCTCTGTGCTATCCCCAGTCCTCAGCAATGTTGGAATCACTCATGGGGAGTTCTATTTTAAGGAGCTGAAAGTGGAGCCTAGAAGTGGCACCCCCTCCCCAATTTTGGCTAAAAGAAGCAGTGGCATTTCTCCCTGCTCCTATTGGACATGTTTTAAAAATCGCTTTTTTTTTTTTTTTTTTGCAGGCAACTCTTCTCAAAGTGTGTGGTGTTGGTGCAGAAAGTGTGTTTTCTCATTTTAAAAGCGGGTCAGGCGACCTTGAAAGAAAACTGACTAAAGGGAAAACAGAAAAGCCTGACAGTGCGAATCCTATTTACAGAAGAGCTATGTACAATGTCAATAAATTAAAATTTAATTTCCGAGCATTCATATTCCACCTATTTACAAGAGTTATCAAATAATTACATAAATACTTTGTCTAATAGTCTCGCTTCTTCTTTATTATTTTTAAAACCTTGTTATTGCATATACAGGAAAGAGAACTGCTGAAGAGGGAAAACAGGACTCCAGCTACAGAGCTTTGATAAAATAAATTCATTGGTTGTTGTTTCCCCCATCTCCCCCTTTAAGTTCCCCCCCACCCCCACCCCACAAATTGGCTGGGGTTGCCAATTTGAGGGCTAAAAATTGGAGAAAGGAGGGTTAGGGTCATGGTGTTTTTCTCTCTAAAAGCAAGCATTCAAAATAAAAACCACAAACTACATTACCGTGGGAACATGCAAATAGAGGCCTATAGCGGCTCTTATAACATCACAAGAATAAGAAAAAGACACAGATTTCCTTAATATTGACTAAAAAAGGAGGGCAGGGGACCTCCCCCCCTCCCCAAGCAATGCTGTTCAGTAATTGATTTAGAACTGATAGGCAAGTCACAATAAACTTTTTAATCGCCACAAACAGAATCATGTTTATGTACTCATTTGTCCCCTCCCCCCCTTTTTAAAAAAATTTGTGTGTTTTTGTTTTTCACTTGACACAGCGGAGCAAAAACAGAAATCCACCCTGGAGGAGATGCTTTCCCACATCTTCCCCTCCTTCCCTGGTGGGCTTGGCTACCTTTTTCTCCCTGGCCACAGCTCCCAGCCTGCCTCCCTGGTTGCTGATCTGGACAGAAATGCTTTCACTCCCACCCCCAATAGCTCAACGAAACAGATGCTTCTGGGCCCCCCAAATGTGGGCCAGATCCAGGATGTACACCCGGGGCATAGACGACGCCAAGAGGACTGGGTTTCTCTCTCTCCCACATTCTCTCAAGGGAGTCCAACACCCCTTCTTAGACAGGCCTGCCAAGAGGAAGGGCTAAGCTCATGGCACCCCCGTGGTTTATTTTACATCCAACAAAGTGCACTGCGAACTTGACTGGACTGGAATGAAGAGACTTTTCTGGGGAGGGGCTTACGGGGACTCGCTGCGGGACCTGTCCGGCTTGGCTTCCAAGCCGCTGACCAATCGCTGGATACTCTGGAGCTCGCTGGTGGCCGCCTCCTTCTCCCCGCAGAGTTTGGGCGACAAGGACACGGAACTGGAGGACAGCGTGGAGGAGCGGCTGTTGAGTTCCGAGCCCGAGTCCACGGCCACCGAGGCCGGGCTGGCAGCCAGGGTGGCGGCTTTGCCGTCCAGGGGCCCTGCGGCCGCTGCCATGGACGGCAGGGCAGTGGTGAGCAGGCTGCTGCTGTCCGGCACCGGCACGGGGATGGAGTAGGGGCTGTAGCGCAGCCGCGGGCGCATGGTGTTCAGGTTGAGGAAGGGGTGGCGGTGCACGGAGCTGGAGGCCGCTGCGGAGGAGGCGGCAGCCGCTGCAGCCATGTAAGTGTAGGGGTAGGGGAACAGGCTTCCGAAAGGCGACATGGCTAGGCCCTGGGGAAGGAAGAGAAACGCAGGCCGCGAGTCAGCCGAGCAGGGGCAGCCGGTGGGGACGGGCCCACTGCTCCCACCGCCGCCCCCATCCCTTGAGCAAACATTAATCCCTCTCCCTTAATGGGAAGGGGGTGGCAGGGAGGCCTCAGACTTCCCTAGGTTCAAATGTTAGCCCTGTCATCCCAGGCCTAGCTACTTTCCCTGCCCTGGGCTTCAGCTTTCCTGTGGGGGGAGAGGAACCCACAGGGGATTAATTCATATACTTACTGAGGCCTTGGGATATTGAATGAGCTTTGTCACTGTTGGTAGATGCTCTTGAGGCAATTTTGACTCATAGCAACCCCCTGTGACAGAACAGAACTGCCCCATATGGTCTTTCTGCCAGAGCCACTAGGTAGATTCGAACTAGCCAATCTTTCAATTAGCAGCCAGGCACTTATAGGCTTCATGCCATACTTGGCCCCAGGCCTGTTAAAAATTCTCACACAAGCGTGAGTTACTGTACCTGTTAAACAGAGCTACAGATTTAGATTTGGTCTACCCCACAAGGGTGGCTGAGGGGAAACCAGAGGACCTAAGTTATTTGACATAAATTATTTTTTCATTCTTGCTCTCCCCTCACCTCAATTCTAGAAGTTTCTCAAACGAAAAAAACCCAGGAGCGATCTTATGGAAAGGACAAACGGGCTGGGGTGGGGAATAAAAGGGTGTTTGCTACAAAGAACAACAAAGAAATCACCTAGCCTGGTATGCTTGTGTTACATGTGGAGAAACTGAGGCAAGCCTCAGGGGTGCAGGAAGTCACTCAGGTAATTAAGTGGCAGAAGCAGTATTTCAAATTCAAGGATCATGGCCGGGGCTAGTTCTCTCTCCGGTAGTGCTTCTTGGCCTGAACACCCCCTGGCCCACCTATCACCTACCCACCTACAACAGGGTCTCCAAGGGAAGCCAGCAGAGGAGATTGAAGAAATTGAGAAAGGCCAGAAGCCAGCTCTTTCCTCAGGGCACCCCCCCGCCCCCAGCCTCCCCGTCCCTCCAGGGGTAAGCAAGATCCTGCCTCTTGGCTCAGAAAAGGGAAACGAATGTGCTCAGACAAAACAAAAGGCAAGAGGCAAGAGCCTGCTGCAGCCCGCAGAGCCTCCTCACCAGGTTCAGAGTGTTCGCAGCGGCCTCCAACTCATCCCAGCCACCCTCGTCCCCAGTGTCCCAACACAGCTGTCAGCCCTACACAGGCAGCTAGGCCTGCCCCAGCCCTGCCTGTTTCTCTCCTTTGACACTTCCCACATGTGCACAAATCCTTAACCCTTTGGAGAATAGACTGGCCTACTGGGGGAGGGGAGAGGAAAAAGCTATGAATTAGGTGGAAAGGTTGGAAGACTCAACCCCATCCAAGAAGTCACTCCCCCCCCCCCCCCCCCCCCCCGCCTCCTTTTCTTGTCTGATTCCTGGGGGAGGGCTGGGTAGGAGACACTTAGGAGACCTTTCAGCTCAGAAGTTCAAACAAACCTTGGAATGGGCCCTGGTGTCTGAATGCCTGGAGTTGTCTGAGCCCCACCACCCACCAGCTGAACGACCTTGGGCAAGTTACCCAACATCTCTGGGCCTCTGTACAGTGGAGGCGGGGGAGCAGTAGAGAAAGAGGAGGAGGGGAGGACGGTTCAAATACCTGAGAAGCCAGGACATGTTGCTGGAGGTGGAAGGGCAGGGTGGCTGCGGACGCTCCCGACAGTCCCTGTGCTGCGGCAGCGGAGGCCATGGCTGTGGAATCCAGGCCCGAGACTCCGGTGGAGGCCCCGGACACGGTGGCCAGCAGGGGCCCCATGCCGGCAGCCATGCTGGAGAAGGCGCCCCCCATGGCGAACTGGCCAGGGTGCAGGAAGAGCGGGTGCCCGTTGAAGAACTGCTGGCCCGCCAGGCTGGGGGCGAAGCCAAGCCCCGGCAGAGGGCCCTGGCCCAAGTGCGCGGCGGCCGCGTCGGTCTGCACGGTGAGTGGCGCGAAGGCCTCCTTGCCCGGCACCGCGCGCGCCTCCTCGGCCTTTGCCGTCACCGCGCCCTCACGCCCCGGGCTCCGGCGCTCCTCCGCGCCCAGGCCACGGGTGCTGGACGAGATGGTAGCCGGGCTGTGGCGCGAATCGGGCGACGCCTTGTCCAGCCGCCCGCCGTCCCGGGGCCGGCCGCCGGGCTCGGCAGCGAAGAGGTGCGCCTTGGCTGCCGGACTGCCCTTGTCGCGGCACGGCTCTTCCGACGTGGTGGTGGAAATCTTGGCTGCGTCGCAGGCCTCCGGGCCGTGCTCCTCTTTGCTTTCAGCCTCGGCGTCGCTCTCGCCCTCGCTGGGACACAGATCTACCATCGAAGGGGGAAAGAGTGAGGCAGGAGGACATTTAGCTTCAGTCTGGGCCAGTGGGACTCCAGTTCCCTTTGAATCCCAGCTCTGGCCACTTACTAGCTGTGTAACTCCCAAGGAGCTCCTTAACCTCTCGCTACACCTCAGTTTTCTCATCTGCAAAATGGGAGTGATGATATCTCCCAACTTTGCTGGGAGGATTCAATAAGCTAATAATGCATTTAAAGTATTTGGGTAGAGCTGACCCCCACTCCCCCAAGTCCTCAATCACTAGGTCTTTTTGTTACAATGGATTTTTTTTAAACAAGCTTGTATTGAGGTCCTGCTGTGGTGGGCCCTGCCTATAGGTGCATTTTCTCATTTCACTGCAAATTCATTAAAAAAAAATTAAACAAAAAACTAGCTTACTCTAAATCCACTTCAGAAACCCACTCCAGGTACTTAGAAAGTCTTTGTTCAGTGAGTGATGCGGCTCTGCACCTTCCACCTATTTGTGAATTATTTCTGAAGGATTTGTTTGACCAGAACCCTGACATCTAAATCCGTAATTGCAGAAATGGGCACCTCTCCCTCCAGTGCACACACTCAATGGAACCTTCCCTGTGGTTGCCTCGTCACTGCAGACAGAGATGGGTGATGGGCCCATCGCTCACTGCCAGGAGACAACCACAGATACCTTTTTTTTTTTTTGCCTTCACCACACCCTCTGTGGGTGTCCTATCAGCCAAAAGAGAAAAGGGGATGCTCTTTGATGTTCAAAGCTTAAATGGATTGAAGACATAAAGGACTCTTCATTTTATTTCACTTAAAAACAAGTTTCTTCTGTTGAGAGATAGTGTGTGTCTTTCCAAATAGAGAGTGCTCGCTCTTTAAACACAGGAAACCAGCTGGGGATTTGAACCATCTCACCCCCTCCCCACCCACCCCCAACTCAGATCTACCTTCCTCACCCCGCCAAACAGGTCAATTGTGGCTCTCCAGCTAGATGTTTTCTTGGCCACCTGTTCCAGGTGGCAGAGAATCCCCTCACCGCCCTGTCTCCCTCAGTCCAATACACTTTAACCTTGAGTTCAAAAATAGCCAAAAAGTCAGTTGCTTAGTTGATGAGAGAGAGATAGTCCAGGCACATTTCAAAATTGTTCCCAGAGAGAGAATATACAGACACACCCCTTACCCAGCCAAATCAAGGCGGGGAAAGTGGTTCTGAGTTCTCTTTGTACTAGCTTAGGGAGGGCAACACACATTATCACCCTCATTGATTTGGCTCCTGTTTATGGAACTGCTACAAGAGTTAGCTTTTGAAGGGCCAAGTCCCCTAGCTGGTGTCACCCACCACCCCTTCAACTCCTCCCAGGCCATTAGGACCTGCAGGTGACCAGGCTCACCTTTGAGATTTGATGTCCCCACTGTGGAGACTGCAGGGGACGAGGACTGAGCGAAGCAGTTGAAGGCAGCCTGCTCACTGGAGGACTCATCTGAGGTCCCATTCTCCTTCTTGTGCCTTTCATCAAACACCCTCATGGACTGAAGAGTCAGCTGTTTTCTGTGGCAAAACCCCACACCATTGTTACGCTTCCCCTCTTGGTTTTCCTCCCTGGTTTCCCAAAGAGGCATACACACAAGTCACCCTGCCTGCCACCCACTGACACCGCCACTTCTCTGAATTGCTTGCCTCAGGCCAGCCACACTGACCCAACCATTGTCCCTGATCCACACAGGACAGGGTAGAAGACTGTGCAATGGGAGGACAGAGAAAAGAACGCGGCTTTGGTTGCACTGATCCAAAATCAGGGTTTCATTAAGGAGGTGGCATTTAATTGAGCTGTGAAATCATCTTTAAAAGCAAGAAAGGAGGTTGGAGCTGGCAAGAGACAGCTGAGCTGCCAGCCTTACAGAGGGAGGGGAACTGGGTTCCCAACTCTGAGAATAACGTCTGTCCCCAGCCTACCTAACTCCTGAATGGTTGCTAAGATTGCAAGGAAGTGGTTATTTCATGGTGCACTTGACTGTAATCGCTTCACCAACACATTAATCAGAGTAAAAATCTAGTTAGATTTTAGAAGCAACTCTGTAATGCTCACCTCCCCCGCAGGGGATAGGTTAAAAATCTGGATGATTTTAGAAATTCTCGGAAGGATAAGGAGGGGGAGAACTTCTTTCATATACTCTTCAGCTGTCTCCATAATGCAAAATGATCCGTAGACACATCAAGGAGAAAGCCATAGATTTCTCAAGGGGCCTCAGTTCTGTCTGGTGGCATTTGGAAGACAAGATTGCAAAAATTCCAGGGCATTTTGTGAATGGCCTGGTCCTTTTTCTGGGACCTGCCCAGGATGAATTGAAATTAATTAGGAATTAATAAACCTCTTTATATAATCTGTTATCCCTGAGATTTTCTTCCAGAAACAGCTGTGGTCTGGGCTAGTTAATTTCCTTAAGGACAACACGTAAACCACCCAAAGCCCAAACCCATTGCCGTTGAGTCGATTATTGAAATCGGTAAGCTGTTGGCAGGAGAGAAATAAATTATATCTACCCACCTTCCTCACCCCACTTCTAGCACTTTAAACTTGGGGCCTGACAAAAGAGGGATTTTTTTCTAAGCCATCTGGCAAATGAATGTCTCAACTCACCTTTTTTCTCTCCTGCCATTTCCAGTGTCCCGGAAACCTTTTGCAAAAGGGTTGTTGTCTATTTTTAACTGAGTTATCTAGAAAAGGAGACACAGGGAAAAACAGACATTAGCCTTATTTTCCACAATGTTTTGGGGGTGTTTCCTCCAATCTAACAGTCTCCTAGAAATTTGACTGGCAACAAAAGTCACACGCATCCACCAAGTCCCAGGTTGAAAGAGAAAGGAAGAGGTGACGGACATATAGTTTGCAGGGGGCCGAGAGAAAAATCAAAGAAAATTCTACAACTGCTTGTGTCTCCCAGAGAAGGCCAAACCAGAGATCTGAGGGAGAAATTACCCAGCCTGGAAATGCCTCATTTTTTTTTTCTTTGGGCAGACGACAGCTTGAGTTTGACATGGAAAAGTTGTTGAACAGGACAACCTGTAGATCTGAAAATTATGCTTTCGTTTTGATTTTTTATCCAGTGCGATTAATCATAACCTACATTATGGTGTACTCCCTGCCCTCAAACATGCACGCACGCGTGCATACACACACACACGCCGATCTTTTCCCTGAATCTAATAAAATAATTTATGGGGTTTCACTACGCTTGCTTTTTTTTTTTTTTTTGGCTTGGGCGAGGGAGGGTTTGAAGAATTACAATATTGACAAGTACAGATTAAAAAAGGACAGAATGACCACAGGACACATTTGTTTTCGTTTATATGTCCTTGCCACCGCCATGAAGTGGAGTCGACCAGTGGCCTCTGCCTGTGATCAAAAAAGTTCCATTTATTACTGTATTAACAACTCAGTTTTGCAGGATTCTGGGTCCTGAGGGAGAATGCACTTGGCACACTGAGGGAAAAAAAAAACGCTGTAGTATGTAATCTCTCCAATCTGTTACCTTTGGGGGGGAAAATTATGTACGCAGAGTTCCCCTGAGGTAGAAAAAGGGCCCCTCCATTGGGTTCTTGTTCTTGGAGTGAAATGCTGTGTGCAAACGTTCAGATTTGCATTCGGCAGGCAAAGAGGTCAGGCTTAGTCCCTAGGCTACAGAAACATAGTTGGGACACCCCCATTAGCCGTCCACAGAGGACTCACCAATGGTGAGAGTGAGCAAAAATGCAGTGCTGTGGGGTGAGCTGGGCTCTCACTGGGGTCCAGCCTTCAGAAGTTGAAGAGCTGGGGGTCCTCAGTCCCCCGTCCCACTCCCGTAACTGCCACATTGGGGACTGGTGAATCAGCTGCAAGGGTCATTTTCTCTATGTCTCTGGACTGCGTGGCCATGACCTTCAGGCCACCATAACCCTAGATCCCAGGGGCTGCCTGCCGGCCCCATTTGGGAATGGGCCTAATCCCTAGCCTCAGGCCCAACGGAGAAAAAACTTCAGATGAAGTGGTCCCTTTGGCTACCTCCTCTCAAAAGCCTCCAACAACTGGATTAGCATGACCCTGTGATCAGGGTAGGTTTTTCCAACCCCCCCCCCCCAAACACACACACACAAATCATAAAAAACACAGCAGCATAAAAGGTAATAAAAACCAGACCAGCTACTCAGGATTTCTGGCTAGGGGAGAAAAGCTGGTCTCCACTAGGATTCTCCTCCCAGAATTCCCAAATGGCTTGGGCTTGAAGTCTTGAGCCCATTCATTTGGAACTTGACTTCTTGATAGTTCTTCTTGAAAGGGACATTAAATGAACTTCAAAACAAACAGGACAAAGGAGGGGGGCGGGGGGGCGCAGCACAAGTGACAACAGTTATAAGGGTTAGTTTGGCTTTTTTTTTTTTTTTTACCCATTATTGGAGTCCTCGCTGGTCAATAGTTTTTTTCCTGCCTGAGAAGGGCCAGCAGCCCCTGCCCCAAAAGCCCTACGAAGGGTCAAATCGCAAAAGAAAACCCAGACTTCCATCCCAGCTGTCTCATAACTTCCTCATCCTTACCCAAAGCAGCTGAAAGGAGAGGCGAAATAGCAACATTAAAAAGAAAAGCCACTTTGGTTACCTTATCATTCTGGTAGGCAGTCACAGCAATGAATTCGGTTTCTGGGAACAAGTATGTCCGAAATGTACTATAAGGAAGCTTCAAGATGTCATTGGCTCTTACAATGTGGAATCGGGGCTGGTATTTGTGCATGGAGTTCAATATAGTCTGCAGGGACAGGGAAGGACAGAAAAACACATAAAAAGAGGATTTAGCAGGACAAAAGGGATCTTAGGACCCCTGCCAAGCTGACATCTTCCCCACCGCAGGGTACCAAGGTTGGACCGAGCCCACCTCCTTGGGGTACCTCCTTGGGTACATTTCGCTCCACAGATGTTATCTTCTGGAGAATTCAAATTGCTTCTCAATTTCCAAAGGGTCCCCCCACCACCACCCTCACCATCTGAGGTTCATTGATACCTTGAACCCTAGCCTACCTGAGTACCAAAACTATAATTCCCCTGCCACGTTGCGTGATCACTTGGGAAGGCCAAAGTCTTAAAAGATAGAGAAAAACATGCATTTTAATTTACAAAATGATTCAGTACTTTAAGCGCCCACTAATTGACGAGCCCAATCCACTTAAAGGCCCCTGAAAGGCTGAACTCTAGAGAGGAATATTTATGCCTTAATCAAATCAAGGCTGCAAATGCAATTCCTGCCCGCTGAAGATATTTCCGCTCCATTCATGTCTTCCTGGGTCTAATCTTTCTGCTTATTCCCCACTTATCACTTTGTTTGTTTTATTGAAATGTTGGGGAGGGGTAAGGGAAAGGGCAAAAGGTCCCTTGCCTTACTGTTCCAAGCAAACCAAGTTTGCCAGACACTTCTAAGGACTCTACCACTGAACCTAACACACACAAGAGCACACGCATAATTCTTATACCCACGATCCGAGTCTCTCAATTCTAGTCAACCTGACTTAAACCTAAGTCCAATTCTTTTGTCATTGTTGTTTTTAATACCAGAAAACCAAACTTCTAAAAACTCATTCACACCCTTTAACCAAGGTAGTCAAGGTTCGGAAGCTGAAAACTCTCCCAAGAAATAATATGGCTGGTTTCGAAATCGCAGCATAATATTTTAAAACAAATCCATTAGGAAATCCATTATGAAACTGATTTGAAAGTTGAACGATTTGTTTTTAAATTCACTAGCAGGTCAGGAATTTGCCAAGGACCTGCAATGACTGTAGAATGGGGGCCGGTAAGTTTTCTTGCCCCCCTCGCTTTTGGAGCGCCAGGCCTTCCATTATCCAAAGAGAAACACCCCGCAATTGCTTCTCTCGCTCTATTGCAAAGCAAGCGACTTTGCTACACTTAGGAATAGAAAGCAAGGGAGCAGAAACTCCGTGATTTTAGAGGGAATTGGGGCGCACTACCGTGGCTGGAGGGCAGAAACAGGAAATTTTACTGCAGGGAACAATGAAACTTACAAATCCATGTTTGTCCGAAATGTTGTTGGTGAGTTTCAGTTTGTGGAAAGTGACGACTTTGGACATCCACTGTTCCCCGGTGGCGGGGCTGTCCGGGTGAATGTACATTCTCTTTGGCATTTCAGGGTCAGCCTTGCCTGCCACCATCCACCGAGAATTGTGAAATTTATATCGACAGTCATCAGCAGCTATAATGTCCATCAATAAAATATATTTGGCTTTTTTATCCAGCCCAGAACATCTCACTTTAAACGGAGGAAACATTCGCCTACAGTTGGAGAAAAGAAAAAAAGAGTAAAAAAAAAAAAATCACTTCAAACCCCAGATTTGTATCCTAAAATATTTAAACCAAGTGGAAAACTTTCTTTGGTGAGGAAGGAGTTGAGCTTGTATTTTTTAAGTATAGGACAACTGGGTTGCAACATTGTTCCCTTCTACACTCCTTTTAAAGGCCTGAGATTCAAAGCAAGTAAATTAGGGCACTGCATTTTTCTGCCTCTTCTAATAAGGTTTTTCAAAAACTTTTTCTCTGGATGATTTTATAGATTGTCCTTCTTTGCATGGACATTCTTGCCCACCTCTTTTTCTGTAGGTGTCTAGTTCTACACAGCCTAGAGTAGGATTTAGCACAGTGGCTAGAATTTTCTGCCAACCATTGATGAGAAAATGTTCAACTTAGCAAGGGGAGAAAACGTCAAGCTCCACGCCTCCCTGCTGGGGAACAGCAGTCCCGCTGCTAGCGAAATGAAACTAACTGCCTTTCAGTGAGTTCTCAACACAAATTTTGTAGACTGGGGCTTACTCCGGGGCCTGATAACCCATCTGCCCGGCACGCTGCTAACCACATTCCCGGACTCCCCAGGCCTGCCCCACACTGCAAGATTGTGCCACCAAATCGCCATTTACTTCATCCGAGTGCTGGTATTCTGTACTCTTGACTTAAAAGGAAACCCTTTGTGGGGAAATTGACAAAATAGCTTCTGGATTTGAGGAGGATTTTCTGCCAAATTTGTCCTCATTTAGCATGAAAGGAGACAGACCTGAAGACGTCAAGAGGGGGATTTTATTTTTGTTCTTTCAACTGTATGCCTTTCTAGATTCCAATGCCATAAAAAGAAAAATCAGCGATTTTGAATGACTGTCGTAGGCTCTTTTATTCCAGGAAAGTCTCAGACAGGCAGGGACATATAAACATTATATAAAACCCGGCTTATAATATCCCTACACAAAAAGAGCAGTGTGTATCTCTCCACCGGCTCCTTAGGTCTGCAAACATAACGTTAATTATCCAAAATTGCCTGCTGAACTCTCCCTCGGCTTGTGGACACCTGAAGTGGTGTGAGCAAACAGACTCAGACACCCTTAAGGTTTCTCCTCTGCCCCGTCCTCAGGGCCCCTCCAGACCCAGAAACCAGGCTGAAGGGCAGAAAGGGCGGGGGACAAGTGCCAGGCCTCCCACTACCACACAAAAGAAAAGGCCTTTCAGGTTTTTTTCTTCTTCTTCTTCTTCTTTGCAAGATAAAAATGAAACACACAAAACCCCACCCCCAACAAAGAAAGAAGGCTGTTCCAAAAAGGTTGAAGAGTGAACTTCCTGCAGTGGGGTGGTTTTCTTGCTTCCTGCAAAAAATGTCTCTGCTCCTCTAAAAAAAAAATCCTGTTCTGCAGGGAACCCAGGACCAAAACCTATGCAGCACAAACCGCCAGCTGCAGATGCCCAGGTAAGCTGAAATCTCCTGCGGCTGGGGCAGGGCCTGAGTCTCTGTACCCAGTTCTAGGGAAACTAAGTTTTCATCCAAGCCCTAGTAACTGGCAAACCCACTATTCTGGGAGGAGAAAAATAAAGGGAGGAAAAACCGCCAACAGCTTTGGAGAGGGGCCCCGGTGGCTTGCTTACCTTCCCGACTTGGTAATCACCATCTCGGTGCCCCGCTTGTGGAATTGATCCCAAAGTTCTTTAGCCTCCAGGTGCACCTTGGGGTCGTCCTCCACCTCCTCTTCGGGCTCCATGGTCTTCAGAGGCCTCAGATGCGCCTGTGGCCCCAGGGATGAGAAAGGGATGCCGGTCTCGGCTGCCCCCACCAATTGATCCATGATCGGCTTGGCCAGGGCGCCCGGGAGCGAAAGCGCGGCGGCACCGTTGGGAGGCAGAGTCAGCGCGGGGAAGAAGGGCGGCTGGTGACCCAGTACGGCGCTCATGGCGAAGTCCGGCGCCCGGTGAGGTAGGAACGGATGGTAAGCCATGCTTGTCCCAGGAATGACCGGATCTCTCATGGAGAGGCTCATCCACTCCAGGCGGGGCGCTGGGCTCCAGCCGGGGACAAGTCCGCAGCTGCTGCTTTTTTTTTTTTTTTCTCCCTTAACAGCAGCACATACTTAAAAAAAAAAATGGAGGAAATAACAACTAAAGCACCTCAAAGGGAGGGGGGAGAGTGTCTTTTGGGGGGAGAGAGGACTGCCCCTTTTAAAGATTGCAAGGCGAGAAATCAGGAGACATAGTCGCTTGGGGGACTGTCCTTGTACCCTGCGTTTTTAAAAAGCCGCTCCTGGAAGTCGACCTAGCAGGGACTCGACTCGCGCCCGAGCTCTGCAGTTCAGCTCGAAATAGACACGCCAGCCCTTAGTCCCCGGAATCTCTCCCCAGCGCCCAGGTTCTTTGTTGCAAATGCGAGCGAATCTCCTAGAAGACTTTTTACCTTTTCTTCTTCTTCTTCCCCCGCCCCCTACCTCTTTTCTTTTCCCTGGTTCTCGCTAGAGGCGTCTGCCGTTGCGCTAGCCAGGGCTTTAACTCGAAGCAAGAGAGCGGAAAAAACTCTCTTTCCTTCGCAAAGAAAGAAAAATCAGATTTAAACGCCCTCTCCCAGCTCTATCGAAACTTGAACGGCACTGTGGCTTCGGTTCGCTCTTCTCCTCCTTCCTCGGCCCGGAGCTCCGGAGAGTGTCTCGGTTGCAATCCGAATCCTGCTGTGCTCTGCTCCCCGTGCCACTCTTCCTTGTCCTAAAACGTGAGCGAATTCACTTCCTAAATCTGCGTCCAGGCGCGTAGGGCAGGGAGGATCCAGGGGGGCAAAATGGCAAGGAGAAGAGGGAGCGCGAGAAGGAGAGGAAGAGGGAGCGCGAGGAGAGGGAGGGCGTGAGGGAGGGCGCGAGAGCAAGCAAGGGAGCGAGCGAGAGCTGCTCTCCACCCTCCTCGCCTCTACAATTCCCCGGGCGTCTGCTCGGCGGCTCTAGAAGGTCGGGCTCTGCTGTGGGCTGCGGGGAGCCGGAGGCCTCTTGATTGGCTCTTTGACGCTTTCGGACCAATTGTGTGGCTGCATAGGCGTGGTTTTCACAGGTCGAGTGCTGGGGGATAGAGCCGAGTTATAAAAAGAAGGTGTCGGAAACTGTAACGTCGCTGCGCCGCATCGGTACTACTGCCTGTCCTGTGAATATGTCAACATGATCAGAGGGAGGGCGGGGAGCCACTGGGGAGCGCGCGAGCACACAGAGTCGCCTCTAGGTGGCTTATCGAGAGATCACCGCAGCCCCTGAGCTTGCTCGGTCGGCCCACATCTGAAATGCCTCAGTCGTCCCGCCCGGAATCAAGGGGGGAGGCAGGGCTAGGGAGGAGCGAGCCAGCCAGCCGGCGGCGAGAGCAGGGCGGAGAGCGCGCCCCGGCGCCGGGCAGGGGCGCTCGCCTCCCGCGCGCTCGGCTCCCCTCTGCGCTTCTCTCGGCGGCTCTCTCTCTTCCCCCGGCCCCAGCCAAGCTGGGCGGGCGGCGGAGCCTCTTGCGAGCTGCCATTCGGCCGCTCGGCGCAACAAAAGCCGGCGGCGGAGAGGCAAGCGCCGAGACGCCGGGCTTGCCCGCTCTGCAGCTCCACGTGGAGCCAAGCTCCGCCAGGCGGCGGCTGAAGGGCTGCCGAGCTTTGGGGATCCTCGGTGTCGGCCTCCCCTCTATCTGCGCTCGCGGACACGCGAGCACACGAATGCGACCGGACCTGGGCACACGCGTGTGGGCGCTCCCTCTCTCCCCTGCCTCACCCGCAGCGGTGCCTGGAGACCCCAACGCCCCCGGCGCATCTGTACGCGATCACGCTCCAGCACACTAGGACCGAGCCACACGCCGAGAAACACGTACACGCCAACACTTACACAGCCTGCTCCACCGGCCCTGTGTGCGCACTCCGGGAGGCAGCCTCCGGGGTTTTGTGAAATGCGTTTAGCAGCCCTTTTAGCTGGCTTGGACGCGGGCTCCCCGTATTCCACCTGGATGTGTTGAGGGGGGTTGTAGAGGGATGATGATTGAGGATCTGGACAAAGTAAAAAGCGAAGGACTGAGTTCGAGGCCTGTCCCCGCCTAGCCTCTGCCCTCACCTCCGCGGCCCACTCTGTGCGAGGCTGCTCGTCCTAGGAGGTGGGCGAGCTGGGAGGGGGAGGTGCGCCGGCAGCCTTGTCTCTTCTCCAGGCATCGCACTTATCTCCCGGTGCCTCAGTTGTTTCTTCACCCGAGGACTTATCTCGGCAGAAGTCGGGGGCGCATTTGTAAAACAAACCGTGAAACGCCCCCAACCCAGAGTCGAGGTGACTGGTTCCAGTTCAGGTAGGGTGGGGGCCGCAGCGAGGGCGGAGGGGAAGACGGGAACCGATCATACTGATCAGACCTGTCGCGGATTTGGTCCCTCTGTTACCGCAGCTCCTTGCTCAGGTCAGGGGAGCCCCTAAACCCATAGGTCTCGCCGTTGCGGGGCAGTGGGTTGGGCCGTCGTAGCTTAGACCGAGGGAAATCTGTGTAGGATCGTCTTTTACCTTGAGTTGAGAATGCCCTCGGTTGAAAAGGGAAGGAGAAAGGGTTGATGGGGGGGCGTTAAGAGCCCCAATGCTTTCGATGTGTGTGTGTCTGTCTGTGAAATGCAAGAAACAAAGCAGTTTGGTACATTTTGCAGTGTGTATTTTTTTATCCCCTGAGTCCCCGGACCCCGGACTCCGAAGTGGGGGCAAGTGGAGGGTGAATATAATTCCATTGTGGGCTAACCGCGCCGAGATAGGGGCGGAACTGGTGAGGCGACTAGCTTTTCCAGCTTCGCATTTTTGACGCACATGCTTAAGAGCGCTTGGCGCCAGCGCGGAGAATTCCCTGAAGTCACCAGAGAGAATAAAGTGGTTCTGCGAACTCTGTCTGGCTCGCCATCCCTCTCCCCTTTCTTTCCCTTTCGGTCTCTCTGTCTCTGGTCTGCCCTCTCTTTCTCCCTGCCGGTGGTTGAGAGAGAGAGAAGAAAGGGGCGGTGGGGGCCCAGAGTGGTGGCTTGGTTGAAAGCAACTCACAAGGTTCCCTCCCGCGTCCCCGTGCACTGGATCCTGAAGGGTGCGAGAAGCCACGGAGTTCACTGCTGGGTTTCCCGAGTCTCTGGTGGCAAAAAGCACCCCCTCCCCACATTTCTCTGGGCCTGGGGCCACTTCGTTGCTTTGTGGAGCGGCCCAGACTCCTTGCGATATGGCTCTGCGTGCACTGGCGGGCCAATGTGGGCCTGACCTCTTCGTGTGTAAGAAAAATAATTCTCTGCACCCACTCGGTGCCCCAAGCGTCCAGGTGCTTGGGAGAGCGGGACATTGCCACCCGTCTGTCCACTCTCCCGCCTCTGTTGGGCTTTGGAAATAAAAGGGGAGTTTGCTGATTTCACTTGTAAATATCTCCACTCGCCTTTGGCTCTGCGGAGGATGGAGCGTGGCGTTTGCCCTTCACATGCCCCCTCCGTCAATTGGCTGTTTTTGCCTGTAGCTCTAACCTAACCCTGGGGTCATCCCACTTCGCCCCCCAGACTCCTACCCGCACTCTAGCGAGCATCGGACTGGGGAAGAGGAAAGTTTGCGGGGTTCTACCTCGAAAATGTCGACATCTTGCTAATGGTCTGCAAACTTCCGCCAATTATGACTGACCTCCCAGACGCGGCCCCAGGAGGCTCATATTATGCAGGGAGGCCGCTGTAATCTGGGATCAAAAGCAGGAAGGTGCGAACTCCTCTTTGTCTCTGCGTGGCCGCCGCGCCCCCCTCCCGGTGGGTGATAAACCCACTCTGGCGCCGACCGTGCGCTGGGTGATTAATTTGCGAACAAACAAAAGGGGCCTGGTGGCCACCGCTTTCAGGTTAAACATTGGCCAGCATGGTCCGAGGACTTGGGCCAGGCCTGGCCTCGAGAGAACCCACAGAGCTAGTGCGCCCCTGTCTGGGCTTTCGGCTCTAGCAGGGGTCTGTGCGTGGTGGTCTCTTTGCAGACCTCTTGGATTTCCGTTCCCTCCGCCTTATGCTCAACAAAAGCCGTGGAGGAAACCTCGACTGCGCCTGCCCTCAGGGTCTGAGGAGCCTTAGGGTGGAAGAAGGGGACCAAATTATGGGTCAGGCAGGATGCTCAGGCCTCCTGGTGTCTCCCAAATATTCCCCCAGCTTTTGCAAAAAAAAAACTTTTCCCTTAATGGTAGGCCCAGGTTTTTTTTTTTTGTTTGTTTGTTTGTTTAATTAAAAAAAAAATCTGTAGATCAGCAGTGGCTGTGACTTTTATGGTAGGGTGTTGTGTGTATAGAGGTGTGTGTTAAGGATGGGGAGGGGACAGCAGGGTCTCAGAATAAAGTTTATATGTGAACACAACAACAAGGAAACACACCAGCTAACTCTAGCCAAGGCCACAGCCAGTGAAGAAGCTGGCCTTTCCCAAGAACGCTGGCAAAGTCTCTAGGAGAGTGACATTTTTCCCTACAGCAAGGCCAGCATCCAACCATAAGGGGGACAAAACGACCCTTTGGTGACCGAATGTTGTTTATCTGAAGTTAACAAAAAAGAGGGGAGGAAGGGGAGAGGATGGTGGGGGGGGCGGGGTCGTTTACTTTGGAGAATTTGCTGTAAATACTCTCTTCAGCGTGTGTGAGGTCTGATGGGAGACTGTTACACGCTTATTCTCTCTTCAACTTTCACCCCGTTTGCTGCTGAGCCTTTTGCGATCCAAGGTGTCGCTACATTGGGGACTCTGTTGACACAAGGGCATCCATATTTCTCCCGGGGTCTGGGGCCTGATTAAGAAGTTTCTTACGCGGGTCAGTCAGTGTATAAACTTTTGGGGCGGGTGGCTTTCTGGCCTTCTGGCAGTTTAGCAATGGCTTCCCCCCCGCCCCGTTCTGATCCCAGCTTTGAAACTTTCTAGGTGCCGGCGTTCAGTGTCTTCTCTTCCGTGCTCAATTTCTCCAACTGAGGACTTGATTTTTTTTTTTTTTTAATTGCTGAGACAAGGGGAACAGCTCCCTCAGGGTGCCTGGTTTACTTCTTTTCTGGATTCCTCCGGCAAAATGCCAATAGCACACCAGCTGCTCCCCCCCATCACTCCTGTGCTACCCCAAACTCTAACTCTCCTCCAGGCAGTTCTAAACTCAATGGAGGACCCCTTTGTAGACCTGGGAGACTTGTTTTTCCTCTTGGAGCCCAGCACTCCCATCCCCTGCCCCTCCAGTCTTGCTTTAAGAGCTTAGTTCTTCCCAGGTCAGAAGGCTACTTGCTGGTCAGTCTGTGCTTCAGAGAAGGTGGGCTTCCCCACACTTGCTCAGGCCAGGGGCAGGCACAGGCTCTTGGTTGGACAAGGCATGGCACCCACAATCGGTTTCCTTTCCCCTTTCTCTTTTCTGTTTCCCTCTCTCTCCTTCTATTCAACTGGGGAGTCTGCGAATATAGGTCTAGGGTCTTTCTTCCTCTGTCTTCTTCAAATTTCTCTTCTCTCCCTTGCATCTTTCTGGTTCTTGGTTTTTATTTGCCCTTCTCAGCTGTCTCTGTGTCTAGCCCCCAGCCTCTGGCTTGTTTTGCTGTTCTTTTTAGTTTTGATTTAGTCGTTTCTCAATTCTTCTTCCCTCTCCTCCCTCTCTACTTTCACTGTCTTTCTTGATTCCCTGTGAATTCTCTCCTGTCTGACTCGGTCCCCCTGGATTTACCCTTCTTTCTCTCCCTCATCTGTTCCAGAACCCTGGCAGCCTGGAGAACCTTTTCCCTGGGGCTCAAGCAAACACCTTCACCTCAATTCCTCGGCCAGGAAGAGAAAATGTTCTGAGAGAAAGAGTTGGGCTCACTTGTCTAGGTTTGAAGTTTCACCTTCTCTTGGCATCCACAGTCACCCTTTCCCCAGACTTGGCCCCCATCCCTGCTCCCAATGGTCAGATCTCTGTCACCCTCCAGGGTAAGAGCTCAAGGTGAGGGACTACATGTCCAGGCCCCTAAGCCCCCGCTTCTGGTTTCTGTCTTGCCCCAGCAGCACTGGGCTTTCCTGTAACACACGTTTCTCTGTCCTCTGACAGCCCTCTAAATTATTGATCAGGGCAATTCAGTGCAAGTCTGAAGCGTGTGTGTGTGTGTGTGTGTGTGTGTGTGTCCCTGTGAGAGAGACAGCAGATTATAAAAATTGTCTGTCTTGGGGGAGCAGTGTCTTTAGTCTAGAAGCACACCTTGGGGCCAGGTGGTTTAGGCTTTTCGTGGGTCATCACTCCTTATACACGTAATCCTTGCTTATCATACCTCCTTTTCATGTAAATATGTTTTTGGCAGAAGCGAATTGAAAAGATTTCACCCTCCATATTATTCTTATTAGCACCTCGCTTTCATCAAGGCTGATCGTCCTGCAAATGGCAAATTTGTACACAGCTAGTGATTGAGATCTGTTGGAAGGGAAACGGGAGGGAGGGCAGAATGAAGAAAGCGAGTATGTCTGGGGAGGGTGCCCTTTATACATCTGCAAAGGTTTTCTTCCTCTCTCTCAGGAAAAGGAACTAATTGTGGTTTCCTAATTTCAAGCCAATCTACATCTTCAATGCTCTCTTTGTGTGTGTGTTTTACCCAATTACTTAAAAAAAAAAAAAAGATAACGCAATGGACGTTCCTTAGTCCGGCAGAAATGAGTTCACAAGGAAGGGGCCAAGAATTTCCCCTCTCATCTTATCTAACCCAGAATCAGCGAGATGCAGGCCAGAGCTGACTTTTGCCCCAGGCACTTCTGACCACCCAACACCTTTCTTCCTTCAACATCCTCTTTCCAGATTTGCAATCCCAGACAGGTAAGGGTTCCTAAGATTTGTGCCCGGAATTTGGCTTTGGGGTGGGGGTGGGGGTCAGAATATTTTGAAAGGGAAGAGGAAAAAAATATAACTATACCCTCTCCAATGCCTATCTGTAGATTGAGGGGACATTTGGACCAGAGACTTTGCTTTTGTGGTTTGCTGCTGTTTGAGCCTTTCATGATTATTGGTGTGGTTGTTAGATGCTGGGAGCATGGGGCCAGTGAGATCTGGCCTCGGGGGAGGATACAGGGCAGGGGGGACAGAGAGACCTGTAAGTGAGAGGGCATGGCAAATTAAATGGTCGCTACTGTCAGGAAGGTTGACAGGCCAAAGAAAGATCGGCTCTTCCCAATCTCCTGAACTAACTGTCCCTTCGTTGCCAGGGACACGTTTTCTCAATTTGAGCAGAATATCCATTACTATTTCCCGTACTGGGTTTCCATTAAAAAGGGTGAGAGCAGAGAGGGAAAGCAGGAGAAAAATGTGATACAGCTATCAGCCCAAAGGTTGGGTGCTTCTTTTTCCTCTGCCTTCTTCCCATTTCCTTCTTGTACCTTTGCTGCTGGTCAGCCAGCGAGCTCACCTGTGCCCCCAAAGTTAGAGAAGAGAGGGAAGGAGATAACACCCTTAGCAACCTTTTCATACCCAGAGGGAAGCCCCCAAAAGACATAGTTACCCCTGGGGTTGCTAATCCTTCCAGAAAGAGTTTACCTTCCTTTGGTGGACATGTATGAGCATTCGAAGGGTTCCACATTTTACACTGAAAACTGGTAAAACCCATCCTCCCTGGCACATCCCTCTGAAAGACAGACCCTTCAATGCAGTTCAACTTTTGCTGTTCTAGGACACAAGGTGGTGAGGGGGTGATTTCACCTGCTTCTCTGGGCTGGCTGGCAGGTTGGGGACTGGGAAGCCTGCAGCCAAGGCCCAGAAGCAAGTTCCGGATCCAGGACTCTGACTCCAGGCCCCAGCCGCCTCTGAGCAGCTGCCCAAAGCCAGCCACGCAGACTCTCCAGCTAAACTAGCTTCTCCCAGATTTGGACCCAAGCTCCCTCTCTACCCCCTACCTCTTCTGTGATCACTGACCCTGCACCCGGGCCACCCAGATTCTGGAAGGAGGGGTAGCTGCGACTCTGTGTCAGTCTTAATTATCTGACAGTCTGGATAGCTCCCCCACCCCCAACATGTCTGTAAAAGAAACTAGAGGCCTCAACACTGTGACTTTATTTTAAATCGGGGATTGTCCTCTTCAAACAATGCATCACAAAGTCCTGCATATTTTTAAATACGCCAAGTCTTGTGGCATACCCAGGGAGCGATGGGGTGACTTTCGGAACTGTTCTCTCTTTGTGGTCTGAGCTAGTTTCTCGGGTGAAGGTTTTGGGTTCCAAGATCCCAGAAGCCCTTAAAAGTTTCCAGCTTAGGCTTGGAATACAGGAGGACTAGGGATATCTTTCTCTTTCTCTCTCTCTCTTTTTTTCAAATTTATCTTTTAGAGGAGGGAGAGAAAGGGAAGCAGAGACACGCACATACATAGAATGTTTGGAATTGTGAGAGCGCTTTTCCTAAGGGTTGCTTTTGCTGACGCCCAGGCCGGGATTCATTTCATCTCCGAGCCAAACACTAAAAATTCTTCCGGCAGGCCGAAAGGAACGGCCTTCCCAGAGCGAGGAACCTGCCCTCGCCTTCCCTCGCAGCGTCTTTTCCTCCTCTCCCTTGGGAAAGGAAAACCTGGCGCTCCAGGAAGGAGTGGGGGCGCACGGCGGCCCAAGGCGCCCCGCAAGGCCCACTTGGCGAGGGGCTCCGCCCCGGGGGGCTTCGCCTACTCTGCCCCCTTACCCCCTTTCCAAATCCGGAAGCTGGACGTGCCTCGGTGCCGGGCCAGGCCTGGCCGAGCGCGGACCCGGAGCAGGGCGCTGGCTGCCTGGGATTACACTCGCATCCGGGAGTGGGCACGGGGCTCCGAGCTCGCCCCAAACAGCGCACCGGCCCGCGGGAGTGAAAGCGGGCCTCCGACAACCTGGCCTTGTCCGGGCCTCGGTCGCGACAAGGTCCCCACCGGCCCGGGAACCGGCGAGCCAAGGGCACTGGTTCCCTGCGCTGGTTACCTGCCTTCGCTCTACAGTTACCGGGGCGGGGCGAGGCGGGCGCCTGGAGTGGGAATGAAGAAAGTGCCGCCGACCCAGTCCACCCGGCTGAGGTCTGTCTTCGCTTTGAGAACGAAAACTGAGATTGCAACCAGCTTCTTGAGCGCAGAAATTCAGATAGAAACTCCCTAGAACATTCTAGAGCCCCCACTTTGCCCACCGTAGTTCGACTTGTCTCTTTTAGCTGCACTGATTCCTACCCACCCCCCAGCCACCTCCAGCCTCTTCGGTTGCAATGGACATATTGGGGGGTGGATGGCGAAGACCCTAGCTAGGGAGAAGAGGTGACCAAAAAATGAATGAGCAATGGAGCACTCATTTCTCCATCCCAAAGTGATGGAAGAAGCATTTGTAAGGAGAAAGCCTCCCGGGAGGGAAACTAGCTGCAGAGAAAAGCAAGCTCAGCCGGAGGAGGAATCTTCCAAACAGGGAGGGTGGGGTGGAGGGAGCGTTCTCCTCTTCCACCGCTGGGGTGTGTTTTTACATGTTTTCTTAGCAGCGAGTTCTGTAAACAGGTCAGCCCAACGCTGTCAGCCCAGGGAGTTTGGGGCTGTTTCTGGGGTCGAGTGTAGGCGCCCCCCTTTCCCACTCGCGCCCCCCAAGCCAAACGCGCAGCGGGCAGGGGTAGGGTGGGGAGAGGTACGCTGCCTCCCACTTCTGACTTCCAAGGGTACATTTGCTTTTGAAATGGCTCCTCTTGTCTTCAGACGGTAAAATATGAGTTCCCCCACATGTCTGAGTCTCGTCTTCTGGAACCTCAAGCATGGTTTGGGGAGGAGGGGGGTGCCTCCTGTAATTACCTCTAAACTGAGTGGGGGCGGGTTGGAGGATTCTCTCTTTTCAGCCCGGCCCTGCTGGGGTGCTGGGGCGCATTATTAAACCCAGACGCTGGGTCCAGGAGTTGGGGCCATGAGGAAAAGATTTACAATTAAGCCAATTGGGGCCGAATACAGCCATCCAGAGTTTGCAGGTGTAAATAACGCTTCGCTCGTTTTTTTTTTTTTCCTTCCAAGCAAAACTTCATTCCCCCCCCCCCACGACTATGGTCCCTTGGAGAAAAGGGGGTCACAGGAAGAAGGGCAACAGAATTAGGATTTTCCTATTAGACAAGTTAAAATATGATGTTGCACTCACTTTTATGTGCTTAATACAATGCCGTGAATAACCGGGACGGCTGTCTCTATTTCATTTCTCCGTCTAGAATCCGAGAATTGTTGGAGTCAATGAAGGCCTTTTGACTGTGGGTTATGATTTTTTCTTTTCCAGGTAATGGGACAGATTCCTATGTAACAGGAGCATTGGCGTGGGATTATTACAAAGTTTTTTTTAAGCTGTACAGATGGGGTGAGAGAGGGATAAGGGGCAGAGGAAATATCCTTTAGTTGGGATACCTGGAGATGGTCCACGTGGAATCCTGAGAAATGGGCCTGGTTTTCAGGGTAGAGCTTGCTGAACTGTGTAGGTGTTCAACTTGGAGACTCTTCCATTGCATCATTGCAACACAAAAGAATATGCACGCATATTTCTAGCATGTTCTGTGTGGGCACAAGTATGTACACATGGGCATTCCAAGCTGCCCCAAATATGAAATTTAAATCTCAGATTAAAAAACACATCGCAGTCACACCCCACAGGGGGACTCCCATTTGATCAATATAGACAGAGTTAAATTTGTTTTACCGCTACACAGTTACTCCTTTTGTCTCCGAGCAATAAAGTCTGTCTGTTACAAATTACGGGGAATTGGAGAATATACCCCCCCAACCGTTGTTCGGTGTTTTTAGTCTCACAGTAACCCGCTCAATAATATATGTAATATGTGTGTACACAGGCACTTTTCCAAAAAATTAGCGATAACATTCCGGGTGTATGAAGAGTGGCATTTTTCTCCCTGTGCGTTGAGGAATCGGTGCCCACTAAGTTGCCACTCTGGGAAGCTATCAGCAGGAGGATGGACACCCAAGGGGGTACAGGGAGGAAGTTTGCAGTCTGGGCTAGAGGCAAGGCCCCCTGACCCCAGCCAGGGTAAGGTCATAGGTGTAGAGTTAGGAAGGCAAGATTGAACTTGTCCGCGGCGAAGGGAGATGCGAGCTTTACCCAACACGGGAGGAAACCGCGGAGGCGCCACTAGAAAGTTTGCATGCAGCGGTCGCTCAAAAACTTTTTTTTTCGTTTCTTCCCCCACCCCCTCTTTTTTTTTTTTAATTCCCTGTACAGTGCACATGTTTTGCATAAATAAGTAGTGGGGAGACTGAACGCTGGGTGAACCCGAATCGGCCTTAAGCAGGGCAGGGAGTACGTAGCGAGGCATAGGGGACCGAGGTGCCCTAACGGTGGGGGGGGTGATATCGTGGGGGAAGGGATCGCTTTCCGTTTGCAAACCTCTGCGCCTCCTCTTCGGGAGAGCCTACCTAGGAACCTCTGAAGAAGGTGCCCTTGAGGTCTTGACGCTGGATGGCGCTCGGGGGAGACGTGGCGAGACCACTGTGGCTTTCTGTGAGCCTGGCAGGGTCTGCGGGAATCCCCGCCGACGCGCGGCGCTGGGGCGAGGCCTTAGTTTTGGCCTCTGTGGTGGTAGTTCCGGATGCACCGGGAGACTAAAGCTGTTCCGGAGGCTGAGGCGGGAGAGGCCAAAGAAATCGCACGGGTCTGGGTTCACCACAGCCATCCAAATCTGGAAGTTGGGCCAAGAAAGGCTGGGAGAAAAGCGGGGTGTGGGAAAGAAGAGGGGCTGGGGGAAGGGGCCGTGCCGTATTTCCCAGGGGCCACCTGCACCAGCTCCAGTTTACTGGGAAAGCTGTGGGGGAGGGGGAGAGGGGAAGGTGATCTGGAAAGCAGAGCTGCCAGATAGGTGTGGAGATTCGCAAAGGACGCACGGTTTGCGGATCACGGTCGCGCGCCCCTACACGCAAAGGCCAACCCAGTGCCCGTCGAGTCCGTCCACCCGGCTAAATCTCAGTGGATGGCCTTACCTAGGGACCAGTCTGAGTTGTACTTGGAATTGGGAACCCCAGGGCAGGGGTACGCTCCCGTCCCACGGGCATTGGGCCCCCTGGAGACTGGGCACTGGGCACTGTGCACTGCCAGAGGGGCTGGAGTCGT
Source organism: Elephas maximus indicus (assembly GCF_024166365.1). Lineage (NCBI taxonomy): Eukaryota > Metazoa > Chordata > Mammalia > Proboscidea > Elephantidae > Elephas > Elephas maximus. The sequence continues at coordinate 12,564,674 of NC_064840.1, forward strand.
CACTGGAAAGGCACGGAATACCTCAGACTGGCTGCTTCATAGGCAATGCAGGAGCTGAGGCTACAAAATTGAGGCAAACTTTTCACCTGACACTTATTGATAACGTACCAGGCACTTCGCTACACTTCACCATCTTGTCAAAGGCTACTTAAAGAGCTAGAGAAGAAAAAACAAACAAAACACAATCGACTGCAACTAAACGAAGTTCACAGGCTGCATGGTGTAGGTGGGAGTATCTTAGGTTAGGTCTCCCTCTATCTTGTGAGCAGTTGGAGAGGATGGGACTGTCTGTGTTCCCAGCTCTGAGCACAGTGATTAGGAACTAGTAGTTGCTTGATAAGTAATCATTCAATATAGGAATGAAATGAAACCCAGAAAGAGAGGAAGGAGGCTAAGACAGGGTTTCTCCATACATTTGAAAAACAAATAACCGTTTCTAAAGTCCTTTTTAAAATTCGGCATCAGACAAATTCCTTCCCCCAAACGGATTCTGATTTGCCCAATGAGCCAGGGAAAAGCAGACCTATCCTAAAATGGTAGTGGAAGAAAAGTTCGGTATAATGGGTAGAAAAATCCATCTGATCATTCTACAAGTATTTTTTCAAGGACTTCAGTGTGCCAAGTACTATGTTAAGCACTGGAGACACCATGGAGGAGTGCACTAGAGAGAGGTCTGAGTTGGTACGAATTTTTCCCATTTTGAAGATGAGGACAGTGGAGGCCCAGGAAGAGGAGGGTGGGGAAGGGCTTCAGTTCAAGGTCTCAGGGCAGCAAGGCCAGACTCAACCTGGGTGGTTTTCCATCCAATGAAGAGGCAGTGCCAGGGAGCCCTGGAAACCCCAATAGACCTACTGACCCAGCCCTGCGAGGTCACCGCAGGCACCAGGCATAGGCAGAAGCCAGAATCTACACCCATCCTGAGCTACTCAAAGGACTTCAGGAGACCTGCTCGCTGTAGCTCAAAGCTTGGAGCTGTAATGAAGGGTCTCTAGCCCCTTCCTCCGCTTCTTCCATTCAGCACATACATCTAGCCTGGGAAGCCGGCTGTGCAGCATGTCATCACAGCGGTGGAAACTGTGTGAACAGATAAGAGGGGAGTCTCCACAATGCTTCATTGCTAGAAAGTCACAGCCAGGAGGTCTTTACAACCCCTTCTCGTCCAGGGTTTTATGCTCCAGTATGGACCCTTCCCCTGTTAGTACCCTCAATGCTTCCCCTGTTAGTACCCCCAGTGCTTCCCCTGTTAGTACCCCCAATGCTTACTTAGCAGCCTCTGGCACCTACAATGCCTCCGTCAAAAGTTTGTTGATTGACTGAATAAACTAATCATTGTTTTGTTTTTCTGTTTTAAAAGTAAAAAGTCGAACAAAACTAAAAAATGAGTCAGTGATCGAATAAGGGGCACAGGGAGAGAAACTCGATTTCCCCGAGCGCGGCATGGTGGTGCCACCGGCTCTTTTCCAAACCCCGGGTTTGGGTCCCGGTGCGTCCTTCCGCATCGGCTGGGCCGCTTCCCACCAGCTTTGCAAAAATGAGCGTGACTTCCAACCGTCTGCATTTTTGACCTCGACTTCGTTCGAATGATCGATGAAGGAGACAAGCTGGCCCACGGGGAGGTCAATACAATCGATGCAGATCCCGCCAAGGCTCCGAAGTGGAGAAATCACCCCCCATTGCTGTGCGCTGGGTTCCACCCAGAAGGTTTCGGGATTTGCGGTTTCTCGGTCTTCGCTGTCATTAGGGACCTGGAAGGAGGATGGGGCCGGGTGGACGGGAAGAAGCCTCTGGCCCCACCCGGACTGCCCCTCTGGGACACCAGGCCCAGAAGGCAACCCCAAATCCCCACCCTGAGGGAGGAGCGCTTGCTTTACCGTCGAGTCATTAAGTCTTCGGAGCTGACTAGTAGTTTTCGTTCTGGAGAGCGGGACATTGGGATCCGAGCCAGTTGGCTGTGCATCTGGTCTACTCTCCTTAGTCCTGGGTTCCTCATCTGCGAAGTGGGTTTGTTATGATGTGATTTTTTATTAGAGAACATTTGTGAAATAGTCAAGAGGACACTACTTGTTCTAACGGCTTTCCCACACATTGGCTTATCAAAAACAGCAGTCTTAAGAGACTGGCACCTTCTCTGTGATCTCCACTTTCCAGATGAGGAAACTGAGTCATGCCAAGAGGTACAAAGAGTTGCCCCAGGTCATGTGGCTAGTTGGTTGAGCTGGATTCAGCATTGGGCTTGTCTAATTTGGTGTCTGACTTTTAACAAGCCAGTAGGGTGAGGGCACACACAGTAGGTGCACAGGAGCTATCTGTTCCCTTTTTTTTTTTTTTTTACCCTTTAGGAGGAGCAGTTCCATTTGACCCTTTCCCAGGTGGCTCTGGGAACCAAACACAGTTTGTGGGTGGGTGGTTGGAGCTTGACAAAACCTTCTCGAACGCTGGAGAGCCAAATCTTTCAAGACTTTTTTTTTTTTTGCACTAAGGAAGGAGGGGGGAGTGTTTGTGTGTGTGTGTGTGTGTGTGTCTGTGTCTGTGTCTGTGTGTAGAATCAATATGGCCCAGACAGCCCTTTACAAAGGGGCTCCAGGCGGGCGCCTTGGCCACACGCTCCCCCTCCCCGCCCCCTCGCCGCCGCCCTCTGGCGGGTTAATTGGGCCCTGAAAGAAGGGGCAACGTGGCTTCCAGTTAATTAGTCAAGAAGTGAATCAAGCCCCAGCGACCTGGCAATGGCCCCTGGGGCGCGGGTTTAGTGCAAGTCAAATTGGTCGGTGGGGCGCTCCCTCTGGATGGGGTGGGGCACGGCGGGGAACGCAGCCTGGGCGCCTTGGGCTGTCCTGCGCCGGGCGCCTGGAGCCGGCCTCGCGCGCTCCCGCGGGCTCTAGCTTTTGTTGTCTGTTTTCCTTTCTCTGTCTCTCTCCCCTCGCTTTTCTCTTCTCTCTTTCCGTCTCGACCTCCCTCCCACCCCGCCCTCTGGTTCTCTTCTGCTTGTTGAACTTTGGCCCTGCTTCCTACCCACCCGCGCCCCCACTTCCTTGCCACGACCCTCTCCAAAATCTTCGCTGCCTCAGGGGACATTGTCTTCCTAAAGTCCCAGCCTCAGGCTAGCAAGATCTGGGCTAGGTGGTGGAGGACAGCTCTGGGGATGTCGGGAACCCCTGACTTAGGGAGGCTGGGTGGAAATGAACACTAGCTTCGGAACCTGGGGAACCGCTGTGTGGTCCTTGGACACCAGTCTCCATTCTGGGCTCACCTTAAATCGGGCACCTGACGGCTATTAGAACCCCCTGAGCTAATGAACTGCTTTGAAGGCTCTTGGTCATCGGTGACCTGTGTCCCCACACGATGGGGACTTCGAATTAAGGCAGACCTTCAACACGAGAGCTGTGCGCGCTTCCTGCGGTCACCCCGCTGCAATCCCAGCGGTGAAGATCCGGGCGTTTCCGTCAAAAGCAGCTCTGTTGCAGGCGAGGCAGGGAGACAGCGGAGGAAGCGCAAATCTTAAACGGAATTATTTCAGGCCCTTTTGCGCCACGTGCCAGCTGCTCTCTCGTGAACTAAAGGGACAGAACTCGGCGCCCAGAGAAATGGAGCAATTGGAGTCACACAGTAAAGGGGAGAAGAGGCTGAGGATCCTACCCTCTACCCTGGCTCTGGTACCCCACGAGGGCCGCGGGGGGGCTAGGAGTTGGTGTTCTCCAGGCTGGCCTTGGCACCGAACGTTTATGAACAGAACGAGGGTCGTCGGAATTGCATCGCCTCCTCCGCTGGGCGCTAAGGCCGAATCTTACTCGTCTCTATCTCCGTTTCGTTGTCTCTGTGTGTCTCTCCCGTCTCTCTATCTCTGTTACTGCTTTGGCTTCTTTGTCTCTATCTCCCATCCCTCTTTTCGTTTCTCTGTCCGAGAATGTACACGGAACCCGGACTCGGAAGCTGAGGCCACAGCTTACCCTCTTGAAATTATCCGGGTAGCTGCCCCACGTCTCGCGGCTTGGGGCTGCGTAGACATCCATCTGCGGCCAACTGCCAGGATCCAAGAGGCAGAAGCAAACCCGATCGGATTGCTGGCCCTCCCAGCCGTGCAGACCACCCAACCTCTCCCAAAGCCATATTCAAGAGGTCCAAGTAGAGACTTAAGCCGACGACTCCGAGAATGCAAGCGTCCAAACAGCTCTTGGCTTCGCTTCCCGCTCCGCGCAAGCGGCCGAGGACTGTGGTTTCCTCTGCCATATCCCTGCCCAGCGCGCACGCAACAGCTTGGCGCGCTTCCTGCACGCACCGAGAACCAACTCTTTGAGCTTCAGTTTCTCCGTTTATTTGGGATCAGAAAAGCGATGGACAAAATGGCTGGGGAGGGGGGACAGTGAATGAATTGGTTGGTGGCGGGACCGCAGTTGGTGTGTGTGGCCGGGAGAAGAGACAAGCCTGGAACCTTGGCTACTTCCAAAGCCACCCTCTGGGAAGCTCATTCCTCTCAGGTTCTTTCACCCACCTCCATATGCAGGAGAAGAGATGAAAACATTGAGCTGTGTTGCTTTGGGTACTAGGAATGGAGCCCACTAAGGTCCATGGTCCAAGTCTCCCCCAAGTGGGACGGACCCACACCCTCGTGGAGCTTCAGCTGGCAGCATGGGTATGCCTAGCTACGCGTGTAGGTGAGCACAGACCAGGTCCTAGCCAGCAGATTCACACTCGGGTGTGGGCAGGGCTGGCCAGGGTTTGCCAAGAGCAACATTGATGGCGGGTTCCTTGTGTGGCTGCCTGCTCCATGGTGATTGCTGTTGGTATGGGTTCATTTGCAGACTCTAGGCTGTGCATTCTGGCGGTGGGTTTGCACACCTCCTGCTAAGCATTTGGATCATAGGAGAGGGCACATTAGAGACTTGAAACTTGGATGAGTCCATGACCCCTTCTAAGGCTCAGTTTCCTCCTCTGAAAAACGGGGATAGGAGGCCCTGTCATCTAGGACCATTGCAGGGAGTAAATGAGGACCTGTGTGTGCATAGCTCAGCCCAGCCCCTGCCACATAGTAAGTGCTCACTAAGCATTAGCTGTTAGTGCTTGTTAACTTCTCTGTGCCTCAGTTTCTTCATCTTTAAAATGGAGTTAAGTGAAAAATTCATGTTCTTAGAAAATTACCTGACATCTGTCAAGCCCTCTCTCTATTATTAATAGTCACTTGCCCAGTTCTGCTCCCAGCTCCCTCTTCCCATGTTGGTACTATAGCAAGGTCCTTCATCAAGCCTCCCAACTCAAGGCCTGGGACCACTGTAGGCCCCCTCCCCCAATCTGAGAACCTCGAAACTTCAAGGGACCATAGAGCCCACATGCTCCCCTCCTCCAGTGGCACTGGAGTTAGGGTCTCAGCCTGACTTGGAAACCCAGGTGTCCTGGCTTCCAATCCCATACCTTTCTACCACTTCCACTCTGCCCTGGGTTTTCTCCCTCTCCTGAGGCAGAGGAAAAAATTTCTCTGCTCTCTGGTGGGAAAAAGAACTTACAGAGAATGAAGGAACATTACTGGGTGCCTGGGATCTGCTCTGGGTAGAACCCAAGCAGAGAGGTGACCCGTGAATGAGAAGGGGCTGGAAGGCATTTCTGGCTCCTGGGCGGAGTCCTGGAGGCTCCTAGCTCTTGGTACAGCTGTGTGTGACTGATATCCCCACTCTCAGGCCCAAACTGCAGCCACCCAACTGGTAGTCAGCAGCAGGAGCCCCCTTTCCCATCCAAATCCCTAGTCCTCTGGAGCACTGCAGACCCACAGAGGCAGGAGTTGTGACCGCTCCTTCCAGCCTGAGAGCCAGGGAGGGTGAGGAGGGTGAGGGGAAGGGAGAGAGATAACTAAAGGAAGGTGGAAAGATGGCAAAGAACAGTGAGAGGAAGTGATAGCGACAGAAACAGAGAGTCAGAGATGAGAAAGGGAAGATGGAGAACGGGAAGATGAGGTAGGAGTTAGGTCTAGTGAGGAGCCTGGGCAAGGTAGAACTTCTCCCCAGCTTACTGCTCCAGCTAGTTCAAATAAACTTCAGTGAGAGGAGGGAGGAGAGAAAGAGAACAGAGACAGGGAGAGAGAAAGAGAGAGGAAGCACTTGGGCAAAGGGAGGGGATAGAAGAGGGAGATAGACACTAGTAGAGGGACAGAGACACTGGGAGGGACACAGAGGGGAGAACAGATGAAGGAGAGAGACAGACAATGATAGTGGGAGGGAGACACTGAGACAAAGGAGAGAGAGACAGTCCAGGTAGGAGTGGAGGGTGGGACGACAAAAATCAAGAACAAAAATCAAGAGCAGAGTCAGGACCAGACACAGAGACCGAGAGACACGAGTTGACAAATGGAAGAGACAGACAAAGAAGAAACTAGAGGCAGGGAAAAGGGACTCTTGGTAAATAAGGAAAAAAAGGAAGGAGTGTGGAGAAGGAATGGCCAAAAGGAGACACAGGAAAGACGTGGGGGACTGGAAGCCTAGAAGAAACCAGCAGCCCCCCTCCTCTGGCCCCCTCCTGATATATTACTTAACATGCGTATAAGATTAGCTAGCACAGTATAAATGCCTCCATTAAATCATGATTGAGCTGCTCAGACCGACCAATTCCCAAAGCAGCCTTCAGCCCTTGGGGAATATGGTTTTCAAAACCATATAAAGCATCAGATACCAGCAACTTAGGAGATAAGTTATCGTTCATTAGGGGTTTCCAGGGGCCCCCTACAAGGCCTTTGGGGTGGTGGGGGAGGAGAGTGTAGCTGAGGACTTGCACTGCAATGGGAAGAAGACATTTCTCTCCTTGCCATTGGCTTTAAATTGAATAGAAACCTCCCTCCTCCCCCAGTGCACCACCGCTTAGACCCACAAGGGAAGTCTGGATGGTAGGGTCTAGTTGGCCAAGAAGGAGAAACCGGGATTCCTCTACACTTGTCCGGATTCCCAGAGTGCATTTGGCCAGATGGGGAAGGGTCGCACAATTTCCTAAATGTTCCCTGGGGAGTGACGGGGGCGGGGGGAGTGCCTGCTGCCCCCTCCTCTGCAGACCAGGCAGCAAGGCCAGGAGGGCAGAGATCGGTGGGGGGAGGACAGTGGGGAGCAGCCCCCAGTATTCCTGGGAAAGCACATCTTGGTTCCACCAGGGCAAACTGATCACAATTGTTGGATCCACAACCCATCCTGGGGATGGCCCAGAACGGGGCAGCGTTTCGTTGTGTATGGAGTCGCCAGGAATTGGCATTCGCCATGAGTCGGGGAGGGTTAGATACTAGAGAGGAGTCTGGTTAAGTTAAAACCTCTCCCCAACTCATGGCTCCAATGAATTCAGATAAACTCCAGCTAGTCTGCCCTCTTGCTCCACCTCCTTCCCTCCCCACCTCCTAGGCTTCTGAGAAAGGTATTTTAAAAGGGACATTTTAATGGTAGGTAGCAAATAAAAGGATTTCTATTCCTTTTTTCTTTTCTTTTTTTGTTGCAAGAGCTGGTGTTTGCTTTGCTTTAACAAACAGCTGATGGAGTTTGCTTTAAAAGAACACTAAAAAAAAAAAAAATCGTACCCACGGGGCAGACCAAGAGTTAACAGCCAGCTCGTTTGTTTGTGTGAGTGTGTGTGTGTGTGTTTAGGCCTCTGAGCCGGCTTGTAGTAATAAATGGACCTGCTTCAGGTGCGGAAAGCTGGGAGGGGTCGAGGGAAGAATGCCCGGACAGATTTACACCTGTCCTTACAGCTGCCATCCACAGCACTTACAGCCTCCAGAAATGACCCCTGGTGCCGACTTGTCTGGAAGCTGTCAGTGTTAGTTTTGAAGGAGGAATCTTCAAGTGGACCAGAGCGCGAGCCCGGCTCACCCCCTCCAGCCCCATTGCGGTCCGAGAATGCTACCCCATCGAGGCAGGCTGGTTGCCTCCGGTCCCCACTGCCCACCAGCCCCTCCCTCTTTATTTCCTCTGTCAGACAAATCTTAGCACTGCCTTTGGTCCGCCGCCTAATGAGGGCTGGGCAGGGTGCAGGCTGCTGGTGAGCCCTGCCCCCTGCCCATCCCAGCCACCCTCCCCCCAGCCCCCGGGAGCTGGGTCTGGCCCCAGGAATCCATGTGGGATTCCTACTCCACCCTCCAGCCAGCGTCTGCCCCCTGCCACCAGCCCCACCCCAGCCCACTGGCCAGACAGTTGAGTGACTGATACTATCCAGACGCTTCTGGAATCTCCATGTCTGTTCTCCCAGCCCTGCTGCCTGGCCTGCGGAAAAGGGGGGAGTGGGCAGCAGGCACCCTGCCCTGAAATGTGTTGCCACCTCTCAGAGGCTGCTGAAAGCTGCACTCAGCTGGGCCCTTCAGGACTGGGGACCCTGGAGCCAGGGCACTCAGAAGGGATGTTTGACACCCATGCCGGGAACTTAGAGTCCCTGGCTTTCTACCTCTGGCCCCACAGAAGTCTAGGGGGGCCAAGAGGAGGCAGATTGCAGGCTGCCGGCTGTCAGAGAAGCCAGAGAGAAAGGCCCAGCGCTTTGCTGGGAACAGCAGGCCCTGGGCAAGGATTTGAGCCTCAATTGCCTTCCTTGTAAAAATGGGCGGGATTAGGCTATACCATGTCCTATGTAAGAATCCCTGGTCGCGCAGTGGTTAAACGCTCAGCTGCTGAAAAAGTTGATGATTGGAACCCACCAGCCGCTCCGCAGGAGAAGAGACCTGGTGATCTGCTCCCATAAAGATTAACCCACTGCCGTTGAGCCGATTCCGACTCATAGCAACCCTATAGGACAGAATAGAACTGCCCCGTAGAGTTTCCATCTGCCAACCTTTTGGTTAGCAGCCGTCATCACACTTAATTACTAGGCCACTAGGGTTTCCCGCATAAAGACTACAGCCTCGGAAATCTTTTGGGGCAGTTCTACTCTGTCAGATAGGGTCACTCACTGAGTTGGTATAGATTCAATGGCACACAACATTGACAGCATGCCCTATATATGTGATCTTCATGCTCTGTATCTTGATATTATCTTTATAATTATTTTCTTAATATATATTTTAACAATCAACACACTTAAAAAAAATCACTAATCGAAAATGCCAATTTTATATGCTGTTGCTATTGTTAGCTGTCATTGAGTCAGCCCCGGACTCATGGTAAACTCCAACTCATGGCGACCCCATACACAATGAAACACGGCCCAGTTCTGGGCCATCCTGGTGATGGGTTGTGGATCCAGCCATTGTGATCAGAGGGTTTTCATTGGCTGATTTTTCAGAAGTTGCCAGGCCTTTCTTCCTAGTCAACTTAGTCTGGAAGCTCCGCTGAAAACCTGTTCAGCATCATAGCAAAATAAAACATGAAAGCTCCCACAGACAGATGAGTGGTGGCTGCACATGAAGTACAATGGCCGGGAATTGAACCCTGTTCTCATGCATGAAAGTCAAGAATTCAACCACTGAATTACCACTGCCCCCAGGAAAATGTTATGTATTTATATACCCATTGCTGTTGAGTCGATTCCAAGCCATAGTGACCCTATAGAATGGAGAACTGCCCTGTAGGGTTTCCAGGGAGTAGCTGGTGGATTTCAACTTCAAACCTTTTAGTTAGCAGCCAAGCTCTTAACCACTTCGCCACCGGGGCTCTGTATATTTATATTTAAAAAAAAAAGCCTGTTGCCGTCAAGTGGATTCCAACCCATGGTGACCCTAGAAGCTACTGTAAGTTGAACCCTTGTGGTGCAGTGGTTAAAGTGATTGACTGCTAACTGAAAGCTTGGTGGTTCGAAACCACCAGCGACTCCTCGGGAGAAAGATGTGGCAGTCTGCTTCCGTAGAGATTTACAGCCTTAGAGACCCTATGTGGTAGCTATGAGTCGGAATCGACTGGACAGCAGTGGGTGGGTACTGTAAATTGAACTCTCGTCTCACTTCCCAGAAGTAGGAGGAACTGTAAAACAAGAATTGATGAAAACAAAGCAACATTATAATATTCGGAGCCTGATAGGTCAGCCACAGTTAGAAAGGCGTTAAAAACAGGTGAGCGCTAAACTGAGACTGGATTTAATCGGCAGAATGAAAAAGAATTGAGAGAGCGGTCGTTCCATCTAAAGCCATGATGATTTCTCATACTTGTCCCCTGACATTTTGGGAGCATAGGTCATGTGTTTTTCTAGGATCTTGTTAGCATTAAGACATAGGTGTTCAGAATTTGGTTTCTACCTCTTACTCTTCTCAGGCTGTGTTTTTTCCCATCATCCAGGTAGGGCGTTGTCACCCTTTTGTGCCATGAACCCCTTGGGCAGTCTGGTGAAGCCTATGGTTGAATTACCACCTTGGAATTACCTCTTTAAAAGACATAGGAATTACCCAAGACCCTTGAAAATAGGGACTCAAACAGATACTTGTATACCACTGTGGCCTGCAGTGTTATTCGAAATAGCCAAACGGTGCAAACAACCCAAGTGTCCATTAGCAGATAAATGCGTGAACAAAATCGGGTATATCCATACCCAAACCAGCTGCTGTGGAGTTGATCCTGACTCACGGTGACCTTATGTGTGTCAGAGTAGAATTACACCCTATAAGGTTTTCAGTGGCTGATTTTTTAGAAGTAGATTGCCAGGCCTTTATTCCAAGGCACCTCTAGGTAGACCTGAACCTCCAACCTTTTGGTTGGCAGCTGAGCTTGTTCACCATTTGGACCACCGAGGGACTCCAAGGCACAGGTCTTGCTTGTTCTCCTGTGGTTTGTCACTTGCATTCGTAATAAAAGAAGTGCTAATTTTGCTGTGAGTTTAGTGAAAATGAAAGTGTGATCACTTTTTTTCCATTCAGATCCCTGAATCCTCTCCACGGCATCCCCCTGCCCCCAGGAAGGTTTATTGGAGGACACCAGGTTCAGAACTCTTAAACGGTGGAGGGATGGGCTTGGTCTCTAGGTCTCATGGGAAACAGGCAGAGCTGGGAAAGCTGGTGCAACCTGCTAATCCATTACACCAGGGCATATAGATGGAGTCAGTCTGTGGAACAGGGAAACCACTCAGTAAACAACATTTCAAGGACTATTTCCCAATGGGTCCAGCAGGGAGTGAGGTTTGGCTCAGGCCTGTCTTAGTTCACATCTGGGACCTGGGAAGGGTGGTTTCACCTAAAAGTGTCCCTCAACATCCCCGTTCCAACACACCCACACTCCACCTTTGGGGTGAAACTCTGGGCAACTCCAGCCCCCCTCAAACTTTAGTTTTCCCCCCTAGAATAAAAACCTCTGCCTCCACGCCCCCACTCCCCCACTCTACCGCCCGTAAACATGTTTGTAGCGCTTTTGCCCCAAAGGATGTGTACACAAACCCTGCCTTAGCATTGGGTAATCCCTTCACAAAGATTAAGTCCAGTTTTCTGCCTTTAAACAAAGCACTTAGTTAAAAGTCTTCGCTCACAGGAGGGATGTTGCAAATGGCCCCAGGACACTGGCTCTCACTTTCCTGGGTGAAATACAGCTTAGAGAACTGGGAGCCACTAGAGGCAGGCACCTGGAAGCCGATTTAAGGGATAGCTAAAAAGTAAGAAAGGTGGAAGCTACCAGAACAGCCACAGGTAAATCGAGTGTAGCCTGAAGTTGAAAGGGGTAACAGTGGATTCTGGGGCCCCCGGTGACAGGACAACAAAAGCATTTCTACTCTGTGCCATGACCCCTGCCATGCTCTTTGCTTGTGTTAGCTAAAGATACCAGTACCATGTCTGGTATGCATTCATTCACAAACTCATTCATTCATTCCACAAATATTAACCCATGCCTATTAAACCTCTGTTCTTTTTCTTTTTGTAATTTCTTTTTCTTTTTGTAATTTTTTATTGTACATTAGGTGAAGGTCTACAGAACAAACTAGTATCTCATTAAACAGTCAGTATTCACGTTGTTCTATGACCTTGGTTAACAACCCCACAACATGTCATCACTCTCCCTCCTCAACCTTGGGTTCCCTACTACCACCTTTCCTGTTCCCTCCTGCCTCCTAGTCCCTGCCCCTGGGCTGGTGTGCCCCTTTAGTCTCCTTTTGTTTTATAGGGGTGCTCAATCTTTGGCTGAAGGGTGAACCTCAGGAGTGACTTCATTACTGAGCTGAAAATGTTGCCGGGGGCTATACTCTCAGGGTTTCTCCAGTCTCTGTCAGGCCAGCAAGTCTGGTCTTTCTTTTTCAAGTTAGAATTTTGTTCTACATTTTTCTCCAGCTCTGTCTGGGACCCTCTATGGTGATCCCTGTCAGAGCAGTCAGCGGTGGTAGCCAGGCACCATCTAATTATATGGGACTCAGTCTGGTGGAGGCCTTGGTAGATGTGGTCCATTAGTCCTTTGGACTAATCTTTCCTTTATATTTTTAGTTTTCTTCATTCTTCCTTGCTCCTGAAGGAGTGAGACCAGTGGAGTATCGTAGATGGTCACTCACAGGCTTTTAAGACCCCAGACGCTACTCACCAAAGTCGAATGTAGAACATTTTCTTTATAAACTACGTCATGCCAATCGAGTTAACTGTTCCCCGGGACCACAGTCCCCACAGCCCTCAGCCCAGCAATTCGGTCCCTCAGGGAGTTTGGATGTGTCTATGGAGCTTCCATGACCCTGCCTTGTACAAGCTGTGCTGACTTCCCCAGTATCGTGTACTGTCCTGCCCTTCACCAAAGTTATCACTCATCTATTGTCTATGTAGTAACCCTCTGTTCTTTTGACTGACCCACCACTTTACCAAGCACGATGTCCTTCTCCAGGGACTGGTCACTCCTGATAACATGTCCACAGTACATGGGATGAATTCTCCCCATCCTTGCTTTTAAGGAGCATTTTGGCAGTGCTTCCTCCAAGACAGACTTGTGCGTTTTCTGGCAGTTCATGGTATATTCAATATTCTTTGCCAACATCGTAAATCAAAGGCATCAATTCTTCCATCTTCCTTATTCATTGTCCAGCTTTTGTGTGAATATGAGGCAATTGAAAATACCATGGCTTGGGTCAGGTGCACCTTACTTCTAAAGTGACATCTTTGCTTTGAACACTTTAAAGAGGCCTTTTTCGGCAGATTTGCACAATGCAAAACGTCCTTTGATTTCTTGACTGTTGCTCCCATGGCTGTTGATTGTGGATCCAAGTAAAATGAAATCCTCGACAACTTTAATCTTTTCTCCATTTATCATGATGTTGCTTATTGGTCCACTTGGGAAGATTTTTGTTTTCTTTACGTTGAGGTGTAATCCATACTGAAGGCTGTAGTGTTTGATCTTCATCAGTAAGTGCTTCAAGTCCTTTTCACTTTCAGCAAGCAAGGTTGTCTCATCTGCATAATGCAGGTTGTTAACGAGTCTTCCTCCAATCGTCATGCCATGTTCTTCTTCATATAGTCCAGCTTCTCAGATTATTTGCTCAGCATACAGATTGAATAGGTGTGGTGAAAGGATACAACCCTGACACACACCTTTCCTAACTTTAAACCACACAGTATCCCCTTGTTCTGTTCCCAAAACTGCCAATATATGTTCAGGTTCTGCAAGAGCACGATTAAGTATTCTGGAATTCCCATTCTTCACAATGTTTTCCATAACTTGTTATGATCCACACAGTTGATTACTTTTTCGTAGTCAATAAAACACAGATAAACATCTTTCTGGTATTTTCTGCTTTTAACCAAGATCCAGCTGACATCAGCGATGATATCCCTCGTTCCACGTCCTCTTCTGAATCTGGCTGGAATTTCTGGCAGTTCCCTGTGGATGTCTGCTGCAACTGTTTTTGAATGGTCTTCAGCAGTGTGTGATATTAACGATATTGTTTGATAATTTCCACATTCTGCTCGATGACCTTTCTTTGGACTGGGCACAAATAATGCCAAGTAGCTGTCTTCCAAATTTCTTGGCATAGATGAGTGAACACCTCCAGTGCTCCATCCGTTTGTTGAAACATCCCAATTGGTAGTCTGTCAATTCCTGGAGCCTTGTTTTTTGCCAGTGCCTTCAGTGCAGCTTGGACTTCTTCCTTCAATACCATCGGTTCTTTTTTTGTTTTCTTTTTATTGTACTTTAGATGAAGGTTTAAGAACGAACTAGCTTCTCCTTAAACAATTAGTACACATATTGTTTTGTGACACTGGTTACCAGCTGCATGGCACGTCAACACTCTCCCCTTCTCGACCTTGGGTTCCTTATTACCAGCTGTCCTGTCCCCTCCTACCTTCTAGTCCTTGCCCTTGGGCTGGTGTGCCCGTTTAGTTCCGTTTTGTTTTATGCGCCTGTCTAATCTTTGGCTGAAGGAACCTTGGGAGTGACTTCATTATTGAGCTAAAAGGGTATCCGGGGGCCATACTCTTGGGGTTTCTCCAGTCTCTGTCAGACCAGTAAGTCTGGTCTTTTTTTTTTCCTGTGAGTTAGAATTTTGTTCAGTACCATAGGTTCTTGATTATATGCTATCTCCTGAAATAGTTGAACATCGACCAATTCTTTTTGGTACAGTGACTCTGCGCAGTCCTTCACCCTCCTTTTGATGCATCCTGTGTCATTTAGTATTTTGCCCATAGAATCCTTCAAAGTTGCAACTTGAGGCTTGAAGTTTTTCTTCAGTTCTTTCCCCTTGAGAAATGCCATTCTAATTTTCTTTGTGACCTTGGACAATTATTTGTCCTCTCTGGGCCTCAGTTTCCCTAGCTGTAAGATGGTGCGGATGATCCAGAAGGGGGAATTTTACTCTTGCCTCCTCTTCTGCCAATCTTCCATCACTTTTCCTTCTCTTTCTTTTCTCTTCCTGGGTGTATGTTGGAGGCAGCCTAATGTGGATGAAAGAAAAGTTGAGTCCTTGACTCGAATCCTAGCTCTACCTTACGCTTTCTGGGCAAGCCACTTAACCCCTCTGAGCCCTCACCTTCTCCAACTATAAAATAGGGGAGAAAATAATAATTACCATTTTGTATTGCTGGGATCATTAAGACAACGGATGGAAGACGCATGAAGCCAAGCACTTCATCTACTTTTACCTGGGCCACGTGGCCATCCTTCTGTTGAAATGTGGTTAACGCATGGACTAAGCCCACGTGCCCAGTCATCCAGCCAAAAACAAGGACTGCAGCCTAAATTCCAAACACCAGAGACCAAGATCTTCAACCTTGCCATGGGAACACCTCCATCTTTGAACGCTTATTGTGGTTGTTTTGAACAGGGCATTCTTTGTACCCTTTCATTGTGTTTATAAAATCATTAGCAAAATGACTTACATTTGTCTTTATTTTCTATTGTATCCTTTTCTCCTGCCTCATGTTTTTCTTTCGTCCCAATTCATTCCTTTCTAAAAAATAATAAATTTGTGGTGGGGGGGCACTGAGGAAGACAATGGATAAAGAGCCCCTAGCTCAGAGCCCAGTATATCACAGGTGTTCAATGAAAGGTGGGTCTCTTGTACCTGTTGTTCCTCGAGCTTCCCCTAGAAGCTCCCATGGCTCACCTCCCCCCCCCCCCCACCTCCTTCAGGTCTTAGCTGAAATGTAACCTTCTCAGTGAAGCCTTTCCTGACCACCCTTTAAACTCAAGTCCCACCCCTACCACCCCACATTCCCTTACTCCCTTTTCCGCTTCCTTTTCCTTCTATCACATACCACCATCAAATACATACTTCATCTATTTGTTTTGTTTATCATCTCTCTCTCCCCCACTAGAGTGTAAGCTCCTTCGAGCTTCATTGCTGTCTCCTTATCCCCAAACACATAGTCAAGAACCAAACCAGTTGCTGTCAGTTCCAACTCATGGTGCCCCCATGTGTGTCAGAGTAGAGCTGCGCTCTGTAGGGTTTTCAGTGGCTGAGTTTTCAGAAGCAGGTTGCCAGGCCTTTCTTCTGAGGCACCTCTGGGTGGGTTCAAACCACCAGCCTTGCAGGTAGTAGCTGGGTGCTTAGCCATTGCCCCACCAGCGCTCCTTTCCTGTAAGCTAGTGGTTAAGAATAGATACTTGATCCGATTCTTACATGAATCTTTTGGCAAGCCTACTTCATATGGAGGTGTGTACTTCTGTGAGTAGGCTAACAGTATTACTTTTATTTTGGTTAGCAGCCACTGATGATCATATTATGAATGGATCCATGATCTCATTACGGCTTTGCAAAATGGTGATATTTTTCTTTTTTCCAGTTCTTCTTCATTTATTAAGTGGAATACTCCCAAATATCTTGAGAGGACACCTCTTCATTAAAAACTAAGTTTGGGTATTCATAGACCAATATCTATATATCTATGCATTTCTAAATTATATACCTAAGAAGCCCTGGTGTTGCAATGGTTAAGCGCTCAGCTACAAACAAAAAGGTCAGAGGTTCAAACCCATCAGCCACTCCACGGGAGAAAAGCCCTGGCAACCTGCTTCTGTAAAGATTACAGCCTAGGAAACACCATGGGGCAGTTCTGCTCTGTCTTACAGGGTTGCTTTGAGTTGGAATCAGGGCTTCCAATCAGTTCGTTCTGGTTCTAGTCCCTGCTGAGTGTTTGCATTTTTAACAAGTTCTAATGCTGCTGCTTAGGGGCCAATTCTGAGAACCACTAGTAGAGCCAAAGCAAAACCAAACCTATCGCCGTCGAGTGGATTCCGACTCACAGCGACCCTATAGGACAGAGTAGAACTGTCCCATAGGTTTTCCAAGGAGCGGGTGAATTCAAACTGCCGACCTTTTGGTTAGCAGCCTGAGCTCTTAACCACTGCCCTGCCAGGGCTCCACTAGTAGAGCAGTGGTTCTCAAAATTTATTATACCTAAGAACCACCTGGAGATCTCATTAAACTATAGATTCGGATTCAGTATATCTGGGGTGGAAATGCAAATTCTCAGCAGGGATTCGAACCCAAATGAACTTGTTAGAAGCCCTGGACTCAATGGCACACAACAACAACAAAATTATATACCCATCCTGCTGGATTGATTTTTTTTTCACATTAAAATTCATTGAAAATGGAAATTTAAAAAGGGAGAACATTTACCAAGATAATCAAATCTTTATTTAAAATTTTTTTTTTTTTGTACTTTAAGGTTTACAGAACAAACTAGTTTCTCATCAAACAGTTAGTACACATATTGTTGTTTGACTTTGGTTAACAACCCTATGACATGTCAACACTCTCCCTTCTCAACCTTGGGTTCCCTGTTACCAGCTTTCCTGTCCCCTCCTGCCATCCAGTCCCTGCCCCTGGGCTGGTGTGCCTCTTTAGTCTTGTTTTATTCCATGGGCCTGTTCGATCTTTGACTAAAAGGTGAACCTCAAGAGTAACTTCATTACTGAGCTGAAAGGGTGTTGGGGGCCATCCTCTCAGAGTTTCTCCAGTCTCTTGTCAGGCCAGCAAGTCTGGTCTTTCTTTTTGAGTTAGAGTTTTGTTCTACATCTTTCTCCAGCTGTGTCTGGGACCCTGTATTGTGATCCCTGTCAGAGTAGTCAGTGGTGGTAGCCGGGCACCATCTAGGTGTACTGGGCTCAGGCTGGTGGAGACCGTGGTAGATGTGGTCCATTAGTCCTTTGGACTAATCTTTCCCTTGTATCTTTAGTTTTCTTCACTTTTCTTTACTGCCTAAGGGGTGAGACCAGGGGAGTATCCTAGATGGCTTCTCACAGGTAAAAAGGGAGAACATTTAAAAATAAATGTGCCTAGAAGTTTCTTCCTGCGCTCAGTGGGCCGTTGGTGCATGATTCAGAGGGTGTACACACCCCACATGGGAGACAGCGGGCGTTCACAGCCTCATCACTGACGCCATAAATGGCAGGACCAGGCCAAACTCCTTTTGCAAACCATATGAAAAAGGAGGACTGTGGAACTGCGCGAGTGTTCATTGACTGTTTACACATTCTGTCCTGGGCAAGTGAAAGAAAGCCCCTTCTGAAAAACAGCACCCATCTGGGGGGTCCCGGGTGAGGATGTTTACAAATCCAAGGCTGCCTTATTAGAGAAGGAAATCCCCCTCCCTTTTTTAATTTTTAATTTGAAAACAGTCCCTCGGAGCAAACGAGAGGCAGGTCCATCGCTCAGCCAGAGACTTTAAACAAACCGCATTGCCCGCAGGTCTGCTTCGCACAGGAGGGACTTATTCTTCAGCCCTCCGCCTGACGAGTGTTAACAGCAGAATTAGGGCTGGGAACTTGGCAGGGTCTCTTCGAGGCCGCCTTGCTGCGGGGGAGGTGTGTCCATGCCTTTACATGGAGGCATTAATCACTTGCTTATAGAGGAAAAGAAAGAAAGAAAAAAAAAATGACCAACACAAGGAAGAAAGTGTGGGCTCCCCTGTCTTGGGTTCCCTCCGAGGCGAAGTCCTCCCCTCCAGGACTTCCCTGGGACAGCTCAGCCTGCCTTTGTCCTGGGTCTCAAAGCAGCGTGGGGTGGGGCAAACTCTGAGAGGTGGGGAGCCAAGAGGGACAGGGTCATTCATACCTGCACGGCTGGGATGGAGTTGGGTTGGTTGTGAGGGTGGGGGTGTTAGGGGGATGCAAATCTGCAGGTGTGAGCTACCCGGAGCACGTTTAAAGTACAATATGCCCCCTCGCCTCCTCGTCCCCACCCCCTCACGCCTGTACTCCCCTTTTCATCTATGTACACTCACCATTATCAGTCTACATCTTGCCATTTGCAGTTCTGTAGTGCCACTTATGGGGTGGTGCAGATGGTTAACACACTCAGCCACCAACCGAAAGCTGGGAGGTTTGAATCCACTGAGAGGCACCTTGGAAGAAAGGCCTGGCAATCTACTTTTACCTTCAAATAATTTTTATTTGAAGACAGTACTTCCGTATGGGGGGCCGAACTTGGAAACCGGACTTGGAGGTCAACCTACTCTTCACAGTAGATGATTTGGAGTTGTGCATCCTATGGTTGGAAACCCTGGTGGCGTAGTGGTTAAGTGCTACGGCTGCTAACAAAAAGGTCGGCAGATCGAATCCGCCAGGTACTCCTTGGAAACTCTACGGGGCAGTTCTACTCTGTCCTATAGGGTCGCTATGAGTCCGAATCGACTCCACGGCAGTGGGTAACCTATAGATTACTATCAAAAAGAAACGAGCTTTTTTTTTAGATAAAAAAGTTAAACACAACATGATGGGCATAATTAATGTCACATGGGAAAATTGTAGACCTGGCAAAGGTTTTGTTACCTATGTATTTGCCACAATTAAAAAAAAAAAAAGTTAGACACGCTCATTGTAGAAAATTTGGAATCTACAGAAAAACTCAACCACAAT
The DNA here is from genome assembly GCF_024166365.1 of Elephas maximus indicus. Classification (NCBI taxonomy): domain Eukaryota; kingdom Metazoa; phylum Chordata; class Mammalia; order Proboscidea; family Elephantidae; genus Elephas; species Elephas maximus. Next base: position 12,583,861 of record NC_064840.1, read on the forward strand.
CCTAAAATTACATTTGGTTGACTGGGGCGTTTTCTTTTTTTCCTTATGCATATAACTTAAAAAATGCTGCTTCCTTTTGAGTAGGTTATATATATATAAGGTATCAAATCCAAAAGGTGCAAAATGATAAAGTGAAAAGTAGCTGTCCTTCCCGTCACTCTCTTGCAGTTCATCTCCATAAATGGCACTGTGTATCCTTCTAGTTATATTAACATATATGTGTATGTACATATTTCTATGGAGTCCCTGGGTGGTTGTCTTAGTTAACTAGTGCTGCTATAACAGAAATACCACAAGAAGGTGGCTTTAACGAACAGAAATGGATTTTCTCACAGTTTAGGAGTCTAGAAGTCCAAATTCAGGGTGCAGGCTCAAGGAGAAGGTTATCTCTGTTGGCTCTGGGGCAAGGGCCTTGTCTCTCTTCAGCTTCTATTCTTCGGGGATTGTGATGGTTAAGGTTTTGTTAACTTGGGTAGGTCATGATTCTCAGAGGTTTGGCAGATATTACATAATCATCCTCCATTTTGTGATCTGATGTGAGCAGCCAATCAGTTGAAAGGCCAATCAGTTGAAAACCTATCAATTTCCTTGGGGGTGTGGCCTGCCAGCCAACATATACGAATGTCTTGGCAAAGTTCTCTCAGGATCCTGCATCTAACTTGTCATCCTCTGATCTCTGGTTCTTGGGATGTGAGCCAACAGCCTGCCGCCTGACCTGCCGATTTTGGGGTTGTCAGCCCCTGCAACTACACGAGTCAGGAGAAGCCTCCAGCGTGATGCCTTACCCACGGATTTGGGACTTGCTAGCCGCAACAACTACACGAGCCGTTTCCTTGAGATAAGTCTGTCTCTCTCTACACACACTCTTCATTGGTTTTGTCTCTGTAGAGAACCCAGCCTAAGACAGGGATCTTCATGTGGCATGGCATCTGCCTTCACCTATCTCTGCTTCTTTCCTAGCTTGTTTAATATCTTTTATATCTCAAAGATGGTTGGCTGAAGACGCACTCTACACTCATTAACGTAACAAAGAAAACACATTCCCAAATGGGATTATAATTGCAGGTATAGGGATTAGGATTTACAGCATATATTTTTGGAGGGACACAATTCAATCCGTAACAGTGGTACAGATGGTTAACACATTCAGCTATAAACAGAAAGGTTGGCAGTTCAAGTCTACCTGTGGTGCCTCAGAAGAAAAGCCTGGCAATCTACTTGCAAAAATTCAGCCACTGAAAACCTTACGGAGCACAATTCCATACAGCAATGAGTATATACATATATCTGTATGTTGTTGTTGTTAGCTGCCTTTGCGTTAATTCCGACAACAGAATGAAATGTTGCCTGGTCCTGATCCTTGGTAACCCTGAGTCTATTTTTGAGCTTTCTGTGTATTTTGAATTCTTTTCAACCTAGGGCACTCATCTTCCAGGACTATATCAGACAATATTTGATATATGTACACACACACGCACATGCACACACACAAACACATATATAATTTTTACTGGTATGTCACTTTCATTTATGTTTTAAAATACATCATTCATGCCAAAGTTTATACTCTTTTTTAAAGGATTATTTTTACTATCAATTTATTTATATGGAATATCTTTTAATAGTTAACAATTAATTCTGCATGTAAGGAAACGTCCTTATCCAAAAAGAGATTGTTGTTTGCTCTTGTTGGGGGCTGTCAAGTTGATTCTGATTCATAGCAACCCTATAGGACAGAGTAGAACTGCCCCATACGGTTTCCTAGGCTGTAATCTTTACAGGAACAGGTCGCCAGGTGTTTTCTCCTCCTGAGCTGCTGCGTGGGTTTGAATCTTCAACATTTCGGTTAGCAGATGAGCACTTAGTCATTGTGCCACCAGGGTTCCTTAAAAAGAGACTAAGTTAGACAAAATGGGCAGTTCATAGGGAAATGGTGTCACATGGCTACTGTGGGTAAATTACGAGTATCAGCTACAAAACCAGTAACAGTGCCAGGCCAGGTGTTATCAATAATAGATGTAGTCCCCCATCAGCAGGACCTCCAGACTTTTGCCTACACTGCAAGCAGATTTTGCTAAATGGACAGAAACTGCCTGGCTGAGCCAGTGAACAGAAAACATTTGGGTTTTGAAACCCTCAGCAATTTGGCCACGTATTTCACGGTGTCGGCCTCCCCGGGTTCCAACGGAATCCTTCGTGTTCTTCCCTGGCAAAGAGTACAACTTTCTTGTGTCCGTGATGTCGGAGGGGCTTTAACACGAGCTTCTACAATCCCTCCGTGGTCCGTTCAGCCTAATACCCTACTGTCTCCAATCCATTTTCTATGGCTGTAAAAGGCTGTCCACTGATGTTGGCAGTAAATCTTGCCCTTTCGTTGAGAAAGGCTGACAATTGAGAAAGAAGCAGCTTGAGCTTACATCCCAGCCTTGCAAACATGCACTCCTGCTGTGGCTGCCTACTTTCTCACATTCGACAGTGCCCGAGTCTTTTTTCCCCCCCCATGCTTTTCCCCCATGATGGACTAGTGCACACTTGAGCCACCGAGGCTGTTGTGTGGTTTTTCATTCGTGGAAGAAAGAAGGTCAGAGGTATTCCTTGTTCCTCAGGCTGATGGCTCTTCAAATCACACAGCCCTTCTCTTTCTGTCTTTGTGAAAAATGGTGAAATGTTGCTGGCAAACAGGTTTTTCTGGCTGATTACCTTTAAGATGAATGCTTCCCTTGAGTGAGGGAAGCTAGGGACTGTCAGGAATGTTTGCATTTGTGGTGATGTTTGGAGGAGCCCGGGACATAGAGGCAAGAGACTTCACCGTAGGCTCATTTCTGAACCTAGCCTCTTAGGCTAGTCAGGTCTCCAACTGGTCAAACAGTTCTAGAAAAACAGAGCATCAGCTGGCCTTATTGATTGGAATTTCGTGACCAGGTCAGCCAGTCAAACTGGGTTTTGAGTGTAAAACACTGAGTTCAGACTCATCTATTTCTTTCGTGTGTGTGTTTCACATAGGTTTTTGATATTTTGGTCTGCATTTTAATCTCTCTGTATCCATTGGTAAAAATATATAGAGTGTGATGGTTAAGGCTGTGTGTCAACTTGGCTGGGCCGTGATTCTCAGTAGTTTGGCAGTTATACAATGGTATAGTTTGGCAGTTATGGAATGATGTAGTTATTCTCCATTTTGTGATATAATGTAATCATCTCCATGATGTGATCTCATGTGATCAAGCTGATCAGCTGTAAGGTGAGTTTCCTCGGGCCTGTTGCCTACATCCAATATATATGGAAGTTCAGGCAAAGTTCACTGGCTTTTGCTTGCTCTGGATTCCACATCTGGCTCATTGTCATTTGACCCCTGGTTCTTGGGACTTGAGCCAGCAGCCTGCCGATCTTGGGATTCATCGGCCTCCATAACCTGTGAGCCAGCAGCCTACTGTCTGACCTGCCGATCTTGGGTTCGTCAACCCCTGCAGCTACATGAGTTAGGAGAAGCCTCCAGCCTGATGCCTGACTCACGGACTTGTGACTTGTCAACTCTATGACCGAGTGAGCCATTTCCTTGAGGTAAATCTCTCTGTATTATATATGCTTCATTTGTTTTGCTTCTCAAGAGAACACAGCCTAAAACACGCAGCAAAACATAAACCAGTTCAACAATTTCTAGATGTACGGTTCAGTGACATTGCTTACTTTCTGCAAGTTGTGCCACCTTTCTTGACAATGTTTTCCAAACTTTGTCACCATCATTAACACAAACACACGGCCCCCCTAAGCTCCTCACCTATCCTTTCGAGTTGCTGTTATCAATTTGATTGACTATGGTAATTCTCTGAAAGAATATATGGTACTGCTGTTAATGCAAACATTCTTTTTTAATTAGGCTAAACTCTGGTTTAAAGATGACTTCAGAGGATAGTTTTGGTTCAAGATTGAAAGATTTCCTCAGGGTAAAAGTTTTTTAGGGGGGGAGTCATCTGGCCTCAGTGGGTCCAGAAACACTCATCTCTTTCTGATATTTTGAGCGAAGCCAGGCAAACTCCCCAATCCTTAGTACCTTGTCTATGCAATGAGACTGAAGCTTCCTGCTCTATCTCCCCTGGAGAAAACCTTTGGAAAACTTCAGAGTGTGGAATGTTTGGGAGGGTATTGTTATTACGGTAATTACGACGCGAGGGAAAACACCTCTCTGGAGTGGAATTAATGGACATTTCTAAAACACGCAGAACTCTTCCAGCTCTCCATGCTGGAGAAGTGTGAGTCCCTGGGAGCTTTCGAGGTGAAGCGACCTAATGGTTGTTGTTCCAGTTTACGTGCAGATAAGCGGCTTTTGAGACATGTGGAAAGAGAAATCCTTCTCCAAGGAAGACCTAGGCATGTGGAAGTATAAAAATACACACGCCCACGCATGTTCACACACATGCAGAATGAAAAGCCATGGGGCATATGGAATCTTTAAAAAATTGACTTGATTTTTTTTAAAGCAGTTTTAGGTTGACGGAGAAAATTGTTCAGAGAGTACAGAGTTCTCATATACCCTGTCTTCCCCCCACACGCTCTTTCTCCTATTATTATCGTCTTGCATTTGTGTGGTACATTTGTTCCAACTGACGAACTGATGTTGATACATTATTACTAACTAAAGTCCATAGCAAGGAGTCCCTGGGTAGCGCACATGGGCAAGCGCTGGACTACTAACAGAAAAGTTGACAGTTCAAACCCACCCAGAGGTGCCTTGGAAGTAAGGCCCGGCGATCTCCTTTTGAAAGGCCACACTTGGGGTCGCCATAAGTCGGAATCTACTCGACAGCAGCCAACAACTACGAAGTCCATAATTTGCATTAGGGTTCCCTCTTTGTGTTACACAGTCCCATGGGCTTTGACAAACACATTATGTCCTGTCTCCGCTATTACAGTGTCATACAGAATAGTTTCAGTGCTTTAGAAATGTCCTGTGCTCCATCTATTCATCCCTTCCCTCCACCACCTGAGCCCCTGGCAACCACTGATCTTTTCACTGTCTTTGGTTCTGCCTTTCCCAGAATGTCATAGAGTTGGAATCGCATAGTACGTATTTTTTTCAGACTGGTTTATTTTGCTTAGCAATATGAGTTTACGTTTCCTGCGTGTCTTTTTGGAGCTTGATCTTTTTTTTAATTGCTGAATAATACTCCATTTTATGGATGTACCACAGTTTATCCTTTCACCTATTGAAAGATATCTTGCCTGCTGCTAAGTTTTGGCAATTATGAATAAGGCTGCTATAAACATTGGGTACAGATCTTAATATGGACATATGTTTTCAATATCATGTTGCTATGATGCTGAACAGGTTTCAGTGGCGCTTCAAGTCTAAGACAGACGAGGAAGAAAGGCCTAGAGGTCTACTTACTAAAATCAATCAGTGAAAACCCCATGGATCACAATAGTTTGATCTGCAACTCATCAAGGGGTCAACACAGGACCAGGCAGTGTTTTGTTCCGTTGTGCATGGGGTCACCATCAATTGGGGGGCTGACTTGATGGCAACTAACAGCGATATAGCACCATGCCTCTTCTTCATGGCACTTCTCTGAGTTACAACTTCATGTGATGATTCACTTGTCTCTCTTCCTCCTTAAAGCTTTATGACAGCAGGGACCCTATGTCTGGTTCACATTTCTATCCCCAGTACCTAGTATAGGGCCTTGCCAGGCACATGGCTGGTGCTCCATACAGTTTGCTGAATGAATGAATGAAGACATTGAGCACAATTTCTCCAGGGTGAAAATATTACAAGGAAAAAAATGCACAGCTTATATGGCCTTAGAGACTGGTATAGAACGAGACAACAAAGCATTTAACAAAGAATACCCAGCAGCATGTCTATGACAGTGAATGAACCATGTTGAGGAAGATGTAGGGTAGAGAAGAAAATAAGATTGGGTTGGTTGCATTCATCATTCATTCATCAAGTAACTGTTTAGAGATGCCCATACATCAGCCCTTAGATTCTGCCTCACAATACTAGGGAAGGCTTCTAGGATGTGCCTCTAGATGCTAAGTGCTGCAGAGACTTGGAGGAGGGAATAGTGAACTCTGTCTAGGGACATCAAGGAAGGCTTCATAAAGGAGGGGCCTTTGAGCTGGGCCTTATAAATAAATTGGCTTCACCCAGTGTGTTGAGTGTGGAGGTGTTCAAGACAGAAGGAGGCACATTGAACAATAGATAGGAACATGAATGTATTGTGGTTGTGTGCCATCTAGTTGGCTCCAACTATAGCGACCCCATGTGATAGAACAGAACTGCCCATGGGGTTTTCTTGGCTGTAATCTTTACGGAAGCAGATCCTCAGGGCTTCTTCCCACATTGCTGCTGGGCCAGGTGGGTTGGAACCACCAACCTTTTGATTAGCAGCCAAGTGCTTCACCATTGCACTACCAAAGCTCCTTATGAATGTGTTGTTGTTGTTAGGTGCTATTGAGTCAATTCTGACTCATAGCAACTCCACGTGACAGAATAGAACTGCCCCATAGGGTTCGCTAGGTTGTAATCTTTACAGGAGCAGACTGCCAGGTCTTTTGTCCTGTGGAGCTGCTGGTGGATTTGAACCACCAACCTTTTGGTTAGCAGCTGAGCACTTAACGGCTGTGCCACCAGGGCTCCTTATGAACCTTAGAGGATGGCAGATCCTTTGGTGGCATGAACCAGGGAAGCTGAAGTTACAAGAGCACATGGCTGGGGACTGGAATAGTGAATAATGAGGGTTAGTATTTATTGAGCACTTAACCTGTGCCGGGAGCCCTGGTGGCACAATAGTTAAACCATTCATCTACTAACCAAAATGTCGGTGGTTCGAACCCACCAAGTGCTCTTTGGGAGAAAGCTGTGGCAGTTTGCTTCTGTAAAGATTATATCCTTGGAGACTCTGTGGGGCAACTCCACTCTGTGCTACAGGGTTGCTATAAGTCGGAATCAACTGAAGAGCAGCGGGTTTGGTTTTGGATAACCTGTGCCAGGCACTGTGTTAAGCACTTGATATCTACTAACTTATTTAATCCCTTTAACCACCCATGGAGGTTGGTACTGTTGTCACCTCATTTTACAGATCAGGAAATGGAAGCACAGAGAAGTTGAGTAACTTCCCCAAGGTCACAAAGTGAGGAAGTGACAGGGTCAGAATCAGACCTCAACCAGCCTGACTCCAGGTCCTGTGTTTTACTCATTAGGCAATATTCTCAGGGGCCTTGACTGAAAGCTTGGCGGAGGGGTGGAAAGCCACGGCTGCTGGCTGAGGAACTCGCAGGCGCTGGGTTCTGGGGAGTAGCTCAGGGCATGCATTGGCTAAACTGAAACAAAAGGAAGGGGCTCTCAGGGGTGACGAGTCAACCGAGTTAAAGGTCAATTTAACAAGCAGCCGGGGCTCTATTGAGAAGTTCTCAGATGCAGAAGAGGCAAGATTGGCAGCTTGTTGGAGAAAAGGAGAAAAGAAGAGAGATGCCCAGGGATAGATAAGGAGGATCTAAGTAAATATTTCGATGGGAGGTTGCGAGGGAGTCCGACACTTTTTATGCCCAGACCTCAGTGCAGGAACTAATGGGAAAAATACTAACCCAGGGTTATGGAGTATGGCTGGAAAGTAGTCAGATGCAGAAGATAGAGGTATCAAAAAGAAAGGCTAAGGGAATGACATGGGAGATATTAAAAGCCCATAAATTTGGCCGCCTGCGTGGTATTCACCCAGGAATTCTGCAGAAGATGGTTAACGCTTCAAACCCTGCTCACCTGGGGCTCGGGCTGAATGGGGCCCCACCCAGGGCTCCGAGCAGGGGTTTGGACCCATTCTGAGAAGACTCAGACCCAAGAGATGTGTTTCAGCCTGGGAGACGCCCAGGGCATCTTGGAGGTAGAAGGGAGGACCAAACTGTGGGAGTCTGGGCTGGCCAAGGGGTTCCATCTCCTCATTCACTGGGGGCCATTCCCTGTAAGAGTTAATCAGCCCCAGGGGACGAGGGAACCAGGGGATATAATTTATTTACTGACTCCCTGACAAAACCCTTCCCAGAAGGCTATGGATGGTAATTCTCCGTAATTATATCTCAAGTGAGGTTCTCAAGGCTCTTAGTTAACTCATTAGTGCTCAGAGCACACCTAGGAAAAGTATGAGGGGCGGGTAATCAGCCTCACCAGCCACATAGGGAAAACGGAGTCACCTTAGGTGGGCAGAGTAGAGTTAGGACTTAAAAGGAAGAGAGAAAGCTATTTCATACCAGGGCCCTGAGTTCGTATCTCTGCTAGCTAGCTGGGCTCTCTGTGTGAGCTGAGGAAAATCACTTAACCCCTCTGAGCCCCCATGTCCTGATCTACAGCTGAAGAGAGCTGCTGGGCGCAACAGACATGAAGGTTCTTGACACAAGAGGCTGTTTGGAAATTTAACCTACCCATAAAAAATATATATATATTATTATTATTTTTATGAGTTATGGGGGGTCCCTGGTGGCATAAACAGTTAAGCACTCAGCTAGTAACTGAAAGGTTGGAGGTTTAAGTTCACCCAGAAGTGCCTTGGAAGAAAGACCTGGCAATCTACTTCTGAACCCTGTGGAGCACAGTTCTACTTTGCCACACAGGGAGTCTCCATGAATTAAAGTCAACGCAACGGCAACTGCTGGCAGGGTTAAGGGAACAAACGAGGGTTGCCGAGGACCCAGGGCCAGCAACGATGGGAGCCATTACCACCTTCAGGAAGGGCTGGAGCCATGGAAATGAGGTTGCCCCCAGTCACTTCCAGCGGGAAGGGGGCCAGGGAATAGAGACTCTGTCATGACCTCTCTGTGCATCCCTCTGCCTATATCCTGCTAGTGCCTCCCATGAGCTGACCCCAAACAGAGGCCAGAAAGCAAGGATGACGCACTCTAGGGGGCAGAGAGAAGAGAAGGATGGAGAATGGGCCTGTAGATGGGGGTGAGGGGTCAGAAAATAAGCACAGACTGGGTGCTATTCTCTTGCCCTCTTTGAGCCCCAGCTGGGAACACATCCAGTGACCTTGAGTCTGTTTTCTGCAAAGAAAGGGGACTCTTGGGTGAATTTCAATAGGTGCACTGAGAATTTCCTGGAACTGTGGCGCGTCTACTAAGCTCTGTGCAAAACACCCTCTCCACCTGTCAGCGCCCCGATAGGCTCAAGTGACTGACTCACAGTCGCACTTGGGGAAGAATTTGGAACGTGTGTCTCCAGCCCCCTTCTACTGAGAGTCTTGTTTTAAAGGTAGTGCTTACTAACTTAATCCGCTGATGCGTATTGTTTAATAGCTGTGTGACCTTGGGGTTGTCATGTAACCTCTCTGGGCCTCAGCTTTCTCATCTGTAAGATGGAAGACTATAATGACAATCCAATAAAAAGGTCCATGTATAGCATTTAGAACAGGGCCAGACATCTGTCAGGCACACAATCACTGAATCTCCTTGTTCTTCTCCTTCATCTCCTCCTCCTCCTGTTCCTTCTCTTCTGTCCACCCTTTTGTTGTGGAGGACAGACCTTGAGTATCTGAGAAAGCAAAAGAAAGACTCTGACATGGAAATCCATTTACCAATTTGGATAACTACTTAATAAAAAACCAAAAACTGGAGTTCTTAATTTGTTGACTCTTTTCTATGTTCGAGTCCTATGGTGGGACCTTGGTATATATGGTTTCTAAAAGTCCCTGGGTGTGCAAATAGTTAATGTGTTTTGCTGCAAGCCAAAAGGTTGGAAATTTGAGTCCACCTCAAGGTGCCTTGAAAGAAAAGTCTGGCAATCTACTTCTGAAAACTCAGCCATTGAAAACCTATGAAGCTTATGTACATATAACTTTAACCTCTGCACAGCCCTGTAAAGGAAGTGCCATTATTGTCCCTGTGCTACAAACGGGGAGAATGAGGCACTGAGAGATTACATCACTTCCTGTTGTGGGTTGATTTCTGTCCCCCCAAAAGCTATGTTGAGGTTCTTATCCCCAGTGCCTGTAAATGTGACCTTATTTAGAAGTAGAATCCTTGCAGATGTAACTAGTTAACATGAGGTGGGCCCTAATCTAATATGAATGGTGTCCTTATAAAAACAAAAGAAACACAGAGACAAAAGATTAGGATGATGATGCCACAAACCAAGGAATGGCTGGGGCTACCAAAAGCTGGAAGGGACAAGGAAGGATTCCCCTAGAGCCTTTTACAGAGAGCCTGGCCCTGATGACAACTTGTTTTCAGACTTCTGGCCTCCACAACTGTGAGAGAACAAAATCCTATTGTTTTAAGCCATCCCATTCATGAAGGCAGCCAAAGGGACCTAATAACACTTCCCTGGTAGTAATTGGCAAAGCTGGGCTTTGAACCCAGGCCGACTAGTTCTAGATGCTGTGCTCTTAACCACTAAACTGTACTACCTTTTTCAGGACTGATGAGTCCAGCAGAGGACATCAGCATGAGGACATGATGAACTTTGGCTCAGATAGGTCCTTGAGAGGCAGGATTCTCTTCTCCCAGCATCCATCTGAAGGACAGCTTTCCATGTTTTAGGACTGAATTTCCTCCAGGTCCTGTAGTCTCCGGGGCAACCTGCATATCCTTGGCGTCTTTTCTAGGGGACAGCGAGTGACAGCTGAGACCTGCTTAGTGACGTGACATCATGGGAATTGGAGAGCACGGGCTTTGGGGCTTTGAGGTTGGCGTGTTGAGAGTAATTACTAGCCTCAAAGCGTGACAGGAGGATGAATGAGATAACGCATGCAAAGAGGTTGGCGCGCTGCCGAGCACTTAGAAGGCACCTGGTGTGGTGGTTCTGGTTGGGCTTTCAGGTTCTTCCTTAGTCTGCAGATTTCTAGGACTAGAAACCAAATTCTATGGCTTGATAGTATCTGATGGAACTGTTTTTGTAGGAAGGAAGGGGGAGTGTGGGAATTGAGATTTGCAGAGCACATACTGTAAACCAGGTACCTAGGAGGCACTTGGCATTTATCATCATCTTGACAAAAATTATAGGGAGCAAGATACCTATTTGTCTGACAAGGAGATTGAGGCTCAGAAATGAATGTGCCAAGGTCACTGAGCTAGTAGGGAGTGGAAATGGGTTTCTAATCATCTCTTTTGTAGCTCTTTTCTTCAATCCCTTTCACAGCCAAGCAGAAACAGTTCCCAATGTCAGGGTTGTGGGAAATCTGGGTACTCGGACTTTCTTCTTTTGCTAACTCTATTCCATCATTTCTTTCAGCTTACAAAAGCACTCTAATATATCCAGAACTTTTTTTTTAATTGAGGAATTATTTATGTCCAGTAAGATCCACTTATTTTACTGTACAGTTCTATGAGTTTTGATAAATGCACACAGTGTATCCTCCACCACCACAATCAAGATCTAGAATATTCCCACCAGTCCAGTGTCAGCCCCCACTCTCCCACTCCCAACCCCAGGCAACCACTGATCAGATCTCTGTCACTATAAACCCATTGCCATCAAGTCAATTCGGACTGATAGTGGCCCTGTAAGACAGAGTAGATCTGGCCCATAGGTTTTCCAAAGAGCGGCTGGTGGATTTGAACTGCCGACCTTTTGGTAAGCAGCCAAACACTTAACCACTGTGCCACCAGGGCTCCTAGTTCTGCCTCTTTCAGAATGCCTTATAATAAATGGAGTCATACCTGACCCAAGCCACGGTATTTTCAATCACCTCATAGGCATGCGAAAGCTGGACAATGAATAAGGAAGACCGAAGAAGGATTGATGCCTTTGAATCATGGCATTGGTGAAGAATATTGAATACACCATGAACTGCCAGAAGAGTGAACAAATAACTGTCCTGGAAGAAGTACAGCCAGAGTGCTCCTCAGAAGTGAGCATGGTGAGACTTCATCTCACGTACTTTGGGCAAGTTATCAGGAGGGACCAGCCCCTAGAGAAGGCTGTCATGCGTGGTTAACTAGAGGGTCAGGGAAAAGAGGAAGACCCTCAACAAGACGGATTGACACACTGGCTGCAACAATGGGCTCAAACATAGCAACCATTGTGAGGATGGCGAAGGACTGGGCAGTGTTTCATTCTGTTATCCATAATAAGGTAGCTATGAGTCAGAACTGACTCGAGGGCACCCAAGAACAACAACAGGGTGTAGACTTTTGAGTCTTGTTTTTTTTAAATGCATTTGAATAGCCTCCAGTCTAGAAGGAAACAAGAGTTATTTCTCTTTTTTTCCTTAACCCTTTCGAGCTAGAGTCTTATTTATTTGCTCCTCTTCGGAGTGATACTTCTTTATAAAGTTGTCAGGTCATGCTGACTCTGCTTCCTCAGTTCCATTCTCTCCTCCACACTCTTGAATCTGATGTCTGCTCCTAGAATGTCACTGAAGGGGCAGACTAGAGTCACCAATAATAGGCTCAATGTGATGGGCTGTTTTTAGCCTTCGCCTTATACCCCAGAACCCATTGCTGTCTAGTCAATTCCAACTCATGGCAACCCCATGTGTTACAGAGTAGACCTGCTTCACAGGGGTTTCTTGGTTGTAATCTTTAAGGAAGGAGGTTGCCAGGCCTTTCTTCTGCAGTGCTGCTGGCAGGGTCCAAACTGCCAACCTTTAGGTTAGATGAGTGCAAACCATCTGCACCACCAAGGACCTTAATCCCAGGGATGAGGCAATGCCTTGGCTTCCTCTTTGTGTCATTCGGTATCTTGTCTTGGCTGCTTTTCATCTCTTCTCCCAAAGCTTTTCCTCTTCCCATCGCAAGGATGTTATGCGACTGCATCTTTGTTTATAACGGCAGTGGAATAACTGAATGGTTATTGGTTTGGAAGGCAGTGAGAGCGGAGGAGAGATTTTTGCTAAATTATTTCAGTTTGGATAATGCTCATCTGCTCAGTTGTGATTTATGTCTGCTGTTGGCAGCCTTGCTTTCTGGAAATTAATTCTTTTATTGGAATGGAAGGGGAAGTTGAATGGAGAGGGGGAGCTTCCTCTTGGACATGAGGGCTAGATGAAGTGTTAGTCCCAGTTTCTCTGCGAGTGGCTGGAGGTCGTAGGTGATCGGCTGTTGAGAATCTCAGCTTGTCCACTGCGAGCTTCCACCTTGTCTGGGCTGCACAACGTGTTCTCATTTCTGGAACCCAGTGGTCCTCAGGGCCTGGTCAGCTGCTATTTGCATGATGTATTGTATTGATGAGGTCATCTGCTATATGACGGTGTATTTGCATGAGGGCCACACACAGAGACAGAGATCTCTCTGAAATGGACAGTTAATTGTCTCCAGGCCCGGAAGACCTGCAGAATTAGGCGGTTTCCGGACTGGACCAGGAGACATGGCAGGCTGAGACCCTGGCCACTCTCATTTCCTTACCAGCTCTTCAGAAACCCAGGTCACTTACAAAGCCTGGGGCTGTAGTCGATGCGAGCATGGGGTCGCTTCCGGGGTCACTGGCTGGACAAGCAGGCCAATTTCAGCAGGAAATTTGGCATGTAAGAGGCACTGTGTAAGTCAGGATTCTGAAAGGTGGCTCTGACCTCTGGAATAATCTAGTATTTCCACTTCATTTTACACTTGACACACGCAAGTACTCCAGAAACTGCCATTGATTAAACACCCACGTTTATGCCAGGGACATTAGGAGGTGCGTCCATATAAGTCATTTGCAATTCTCATGACCCAGAGGAGACCTTTTTACAAATTCCCATTTTGTGGATGAGAAAACTGAGTCTCAGAATGCTGAAGGCATTCAGTCAGGATCACTCAGCTGGAAACTGGCCAAGAGGGACTTGAACTCTTGTCCTTTGGCCCCCATGAATGGTCCTCTTTTTGCTTTAATCTTGAACCTCTGACCTTCAGAGCAGATAAGAGGATCCCGCTGGAGGACCAGATAGAAGAAACCCATCGGGTCGTCTGATTGCAGGTTCCCCTGCCACAGGGGCTTCCCAGGTCTAGAGAGGAGGGAGTGCAGGCACTCACTAGCTCGGCCCACCTAGCCACCTACCCGAGGTGCCATTAAAGTTAACTGCTTTTACTGCCAGTTTAACATAGTCTTGTAAATCTTTTTACGATGTGGCCTGAGAACACCGTGCTGCGTGCAGAACTCGGGGGACTAAATATAGTTCCATGACTGGACGCTCCGGCCCTACAACGACCTGACGACCTGGAGGGAGTAAGATGGAGGCTCCCTCTTCCCTCAGCCTGGTGCGGGGACTCTGGATGCACAAGTCTTCCCTGATGCCGGCCGACCCCGCCCCATTTCTGCCATTACCTGTCCGGCCTTCCCCTCCTGTCCCTTTAAGGCTCCGTCCCCCCACACTCCCCGCCCCCCCCCCCCCCGGCTTGGAGGGGTTGTGGGGAGCACAGAGGTTGCTGACTGAGCCCAGGGCATACTTTGGCTTTCACGTTCCTGGGGCCCAGGCTGACCCACCCAGAGCCTCGTCTCTCTCAAAATCAGTTCTTGACATCCCCATTCTGAGCCTCCGTTTTGGCACCAGCGAAACGGGGGCGAGTTACCTTCCAAGGCTGTGGCTAGCGTTAAACGATATATGCTACTCCGAGTGCACCCGGAACAGCACCGACACACTAACCAGCTGCAAACGGTCACCTCTTTAACCTTAAGGATTAACCCCGTTTACTTATTTTTAAGCACTTATTGTGTGCCCAGCCTTGCATTAGGCTCTGAGTATATAAGACCAGCGTCCTGTCTTCAAGGGGGTTTTAATCTACTAGTAAGGTACGCTATTAGGCGTTATGAAGAGAGGGGCCCAGACAGCAGCCGCGCAACACACAGAGCAGTGAGTGGCTTTCCGCTTGTATCCCTGGACCAGTAGCGTCGCCTGGGAACCCATTAGAAGTGCGAATTCTGAGGCCCACCCTCAAGCTATCCAATCAGGAGCTCCGGGGGTGGGGCTTAGCTGCGGTTCGAATCCCCTTGTTTTCTGTGAGGATCTGGTCGAGAAATGGAACGGAATTTGGCTGGGGGGAGAGGGGGGTGACACCAACCGAGTGAGGGTGAAATCAAGGGAAATAACCAGTTCTCTCCCCTCCAGGGCGCCCAGGGTCAGAGGACGAATTTCTCAGGGGGATGGACCACTGGGTTCGACCCATTTAGGGTATGTCAGAAAGGTGCCTCAGAACGAGCCCTGATTTGAAACGTGTGAGCCCGGCGTTCGCTACAACTCCGTCTCTTCCAGACAGCGTGTCTTTGGGGCACGTCAACCTTTCCGAACCTCAATTTCCCACCTTTTGCGGGATTCCTGCGACACAAATGAGACTAGGAACTCTGGAAGCCCTTGGAAGCTTCCAAGTTCCAGGTCAAGGCCAATCTCTTCGTTACTCCGGTCAGTGGTTTATTAAAAACTTCTCTCAGGCTGGGGCCAAACCAAGCCTGAGCGAGAGACATTCGCCGCGGGCGCACCCGAACAAGGGCCTGCGGGAACTTTCGAAGTGGCGCGCTTTGATTTTTGTCTGTCTAGAATAATCCACTTGGGGTGCTGTCAGGCAGTACGAGAGGGGCTTTTCTTTAAAGCGTTCGGGAATTATCGGAGGAAGAAAACGAGTGTCTGTCAAGTTAAGGAATTGTACAAGGAGACCGAGGGTGGAGGCTTTGGTCCGGAGAGCCGGAGCCTCGTGCGCCTAGCGGTGCGCAGCAGAGGGCAGAAGGCACGGCGTGCGGTGAAGAATCGAGCTCATCTTCCCAAGTGAAAGAAAGGAGCGATGAAGAGAGAAATGTGTGTGTATGTGTGGTTGTTTGGAGGGCGGGGGGAATGTCTTGATCCTACTCCATGCCCCTGCCTAAAACCTTGAGGCTTTCCAAATGTGTGAGTAAAACCACACTCTACTTGACCAGCAAGAATGATCTAATGAATGATCCAGTGAGTGGCCCACTGAATGAATGATCTAGCCCCCGCCTACCGGTCAGAATTCAATCTTTACCCGCGACATTCAGTTGGGAAAGTCCTTCCCCAAACCCAGGCACAGCTTGGGTCCCAGCTCCGGCCATTCTCCTCGCCCCCTCTGGCTTCCACAGGCGAAGGAGGAGGCCAGAGGGGCGCTGGACCTCCCGGTTAGAGGAGATGGAGGTTTGCTCTATTTCCCCCTTCCAGACCCTGAATCTGAGAGGCCCAGGGGGCAGCGGCCTTGCCCCCGGGGCAGCGCCCATTCCCCGCCTCCGCGCCCCCAGCCGGGCTTTGAAGAGCGCGTTTTACGAACTTTTCCATTTTCCTTCTGGAGGCGTGTTTGTTCTTCTCAGTCACCTCGCTTTTTTATGAGCTTCAGAGCTGATCTGCACGTTCTTCCCTCCGTGTAATTTCAATTTGATCTCTCCCCGGAGCGGCCTTTCCCCTCTTGTTGCCTGCCAAGTCGTTTGAAGGCTGAGCGAACATTCTTCCTCCCTCCTGTGCCCGCGAGTCTCGGTCTACACCCGAGAGCGGAGGCGGAGGCGGTTACCCCGAGTTCGGCGGATTGGAGCCTTTCAGCCGACGCCTTCAGACCCTTTGGGAGGACAAATTGGGGGAGGGGGGGAGAGACATTGGAATAATGGCCCCCATGACCCCTCTTCGTGTGGTTTATGACGGGATGAAGGAGGTGTGGAAACGTTCATTAACCCATATTAAAAGTCTTGAGAATTCAGGAGACTCGAAAGGGCTAGTGCTCGGCCCCTATAGCGCACTTCTTTGGCTAGGAGGTGTTATCCTATTTTACAGACGAGGGAAATTAAGGCTCAGCATTGAGGTCAGTTTCTCAGCCACCCTGTTGAGATTCAAATTCAATTTTGGGCATATACTCTTAATAACAACCCAAAACTCAAACCCATTGCCATGGTGTCAATTCTGACTCATAGCGACCCTATAGGACAGGGTAGAACTGCCCGATAGAGTTTCCCAGAAGCGCCTGGCAGATTCCAATTGCTGACTCTTTGGTTGGCAGCCGTAGCACTTAGCCACTAGGCCACCAGGGTGTCCTAATAAGAACCCAGGAACTTCTAATTATCATTACTTATGGCTTAATATAACATGATTAAGTACTTATAATAACTACCTAAGTGCCTACTATGTGCCAGGCATCTCCCTTGGTGGTGCAAATGGTAAAAACATTGGTTGCTAACCAAAAGATTACCGGTTGGCGTCCACCCAGAGGTACCTTGGAAGAAAGGCCTGGTTATCTACTTCCAAAAAACCAGCCATTGAAAACTCTGTGGAGCACAGTTCTACTCTAATACACATGGGTTTGCCATGAGTTGAAATCAACTAAATGGCAACTAGTCTGGTTATGTGCCAGGCGCTGTTCTAGGCTGTCCACTCATTTATTCTCATAATATCATTTTGGATTATGTACTTTTAGTATAATCCCCATATAACAGATAGGAAAACTGAGACACAGAGAGGTTGAATAACCAAACTCAGGCATAGGCACCTCTAAACATTAGTATTTCTGCTCTGACTTTCCTGGCTCTTTCCCTAGTCACATGAAAGAAACCCCAGGCTCACTGGCCTTGGGCTGCTTTTTCTTTCCCGAGGTCATGCTGGGGACAAACAGGAAGTTGGAGGGGGACAAGGGGGTTACGTAAGGCGGTGACTTCAAAGGTGGCCTCCACCAGGGTGCACAGCTTTGGCTCTGGGCGGCTAGCCATGGGCACCAATCTCCAAGCTGTCCACCCTCCATCTTCAACCCCTCCCCTCTTAGGCCAAGCTTGGAGCAGGAGGAGAAGACTGAGGCTGGAGCTGTGGTGAGGGGCTGAGATCACGTGGGGATAATAAGAATAAGCCTAATTCGTTGAGCACTTACTATATCCTCTGGTGGTGTAGTGGTTAAGAGCTCAGGCTGCTAACAAAAAGGTCAGCAGTTCAAGCCTACCAGCTGCTCCTTGGAAACCCTATGGGGCAGTTCTGCTTTAGGGTCAGGAAAAGTCAGAATCAACTCAACAGGACAGGTTTGGATTTGCTATATGCTAATCACGATGCTAAGTACTTTTCTTATGCTCACAGACCTATAGTAGGGGCTTTCAATCTTTCCCTTTAAGGGACACAGAGAGGTTAAGCCACTTGTTAGAATCACACAGGCAGGACGGTGGTGGGCCCAGTACTCCAGCTGGGATGCCTGACTTTACTAGGAAAGGAAGGAGGCCCACAGTGGGAGCTAAACAAAACAAAACAAAAAAACCCAAACCCATTGCTACCCAGTGGATTCCGACTCACAATGACCCTATAGGACACCGCCCCGTAGGATTTCCAAGGCTGTATGAAAGGAGACTGCCACATCTTTCTTCTGCAGAGCGGCTGGTGGGTTTGACCTTTTGGTTAGCAGCCGAGCACTTAACCACTGTGCCACCAGGGCTCCTAACTCCATGTAAATTTGGCACAATCTGGGGCAACTAGGCTCTGATTCTGATATGAGCTGTGAAAGACAATGAGAGGATCTCAGAATGGCAGGCCCCGCCACCCTCTAGATGAGAAAATTGAGGCCTGGGCTGGCTGGGGGTGGACTACTACCTAAGTACCCACATCAAATCAGAAGGGGAAGGGAAGCAAGAGGGGAGCCCAAGGGGGCTGATGCCTCCCATCTGTGCTCAGGGTCCATCCCAAAGCTCTAAGCAAAAGAGCAAGGAGGTGGCCTGAGACAGGCCTTGGTTTTCATCTTTCCCCAATTTACTGTGTGACTTTATCCAAGTTGCTCAACCACTCTAAGCCTAACTTTCACCAACTGCAAATCATGGTGGTGCAGGAGGTTAGATTATTTAATTGCTAAGACATTCGGAGATCATAGGCTCTGAGAAGCTCATGAGGCCACAGCCAAAAAACAGACTCAGAGCCAAGCAGAAACAGTTCTCAAGGCCGGGGTTGTGGGAAATCTGGATCCCCAGACTTCTGGAGGGTGGGTGGCAGCAGGAAGCTTGCTGGGTCGGTGAAGAAGCCCTTTCTTTGATAGGCACCCAAAACGCCTCTTGTTCTCAGCCTGGAGTTGGGTTATATGGGCTTCCACATGGGAAGTGGGTTATAACCACATCAATGGGTTTCCTTTGGGCCCTCCTTTTCTTGGGGCCATTGAGCCCAAGGTGGCCAGTGGGTATAAAAGGGCTTGGTGCGAGGCCTGGTGATCAGACTTGGCCTGGGGGTCTGCAAGAGCAGGCTGGAAAGCCCATAAGTTTTGCAGACCAACACCTGCGTGTATACCCTACCAGAGCAGCATATCGGAATATTCACCAACTTTAGGCCCAAATAGGCAGGCCCGGGACCCCTTCCCAACCCATCCTCCTCCTGCTCCTTACTATTATTATTACTGCTATTATTTAAAGGCTACACTCTTCCTAAGGTCCTTAGGTGGCATAAACGGTTTGCGCTCAACTACTAACTCAACAATCAGCAGTTCAAACTCACCCAGTGGCTCTGCGGAAGAAAAGCCTCGCGATCTGCTAGCCAGCTGTGGTGCAAGGTGAAGATATTTGACCGAGGTGTACAGCTGGAGAGTGGCCCAGAGACAAAGACTGCTGAGATAGTCAGAGAAGGCCAGAGAGGAGAGGAAACAGAGAAGAAAACTTCCATCTCCCTGACATATGTCAGGTGCTGAGCTGAACCCTCCTGGACATGCTCACAGGTACCCAAAGCCAGAGTCCAAGGACATGGATTGTTCCTGCAACTATTAGTTTAATTGATGCTGGAAACAGTGTCTCCAAAACTCTGCAGATAACAGCTGATTCAGCCAGATATTTTCACTCCCAAGACTGTGTCGGGGAGCTGACCTTCTCACTACAGAAGCTGTAGTCTTGTGTCATCAGCTCCAGGAAGTCAGAGAGGGAGATGATGTCCCCCTCTCTGGGGAGAGGAGCCTCCCAGGGACACCTACGGTGGTTCACAGTGAATCAGCTACCCTCGAGGGCCGAACACTGGCTTGGGTGCTGGCGGCATGGGTTGAGCAGCAGAAAAACACCGTGTTCCTCTCCTCAGAGTCTCATGACCCAGAGAAGACACTGACTTGTCCAAGGTCATACTGGAGTCAGGCATGGGGTCCAGCCTCCAACCCCAGAGCCTTAATGTAAACTTGCCCTTGCTCAGCAGTGTTGGCTGCCCAGAGGTGTCTTGTGCTGCAGAGGGAGTGTGGTGGTGGGGTCTTCTTGATGGTTCGGGGGTCACATGGGGGCGGCTCAGCTCTGTCACCTGTCTTTGGCCAGCTGCCTGCCACCCAACCATACCCCTGCCGGGTGCTGTTCCGATGGTGTGGGGGGCTGTTATGATCTCTGTGCCTCCTGCATGTGGAAGCTGGGGTGGGGGGACAGTGGGCATGCATTTTTCCACCTTTAGCTCTGGAGAGGGGGCCCCAGATCTCAGGCCCTGGGAAGGAGGAAGGGAAAGCAGGGCCTGGAAGGCAATGCGGGGGTGGGAGGGGGTGCAGTGGTGGGGAAGGGGCCGCTAGCAAAGGTGCCAGCGCTGGATCAGGCCGGCTGCTGAGTGACGATCCACAGGCCAGGGAGTGGGCTGGCTGCTGGAGCCAAGGGGGTGGGGGCTCGGGGAAACCCAGAGACAAACTCACATGGAAAAGAGAGACCCACAGCAGAGAAGAGATGGAGACAGATGGTTTGAAAGGCGGACGGAGGGACCCAGGGAGATAGCGATGAGACAGACTCAGAGAGAGAGAAGCAGCTGAGAGACAGAGGCCCAGAGAGAGCCAGAAGGAAGCGTAACCCAAAAGAGGGGGAGAAAAAAGAAAAATTGAGAGAAAAGAAAAACCTAGAATTGATACAGCTTCCAGACAAAAGGACAGATTGAGTGAGAGAGAAACAGATAAACTAAATTAGACAGACAGACATGCACACAGACACACACACACACAGAGGCAACAGAGAACAGAACTGGAGAAAGACAAGCGAACCAGCACTGATTTGTAGCCGGCAGTGGACAGAAAACTCGAATCAATGTAAATATATTTTGGTGGCAGGGATTCGAGCTTATCTCTGCTGGGTTCTTGGCTGCCCCACCCCAATTCTAAGTTCCTGGGTTGGGGGACATCTGCCATCAGGCCCAGCTTAAGAATCTTCAGCCCCATTTCCTAATGGGGCTAATTTCCTCTCCAGACAAAGTGGGTTTTATAAGGGTTTTTCTTTTTACTTCCACTTCCACCCCAGCAGACCCCATCGCCAATTTTAAACTGCCATTTGCCAGGTCTGGAGTGGGCATGTGAGCGTGCCCAGGACTGTCTGCAGCTAGGCAGGGTCTCAAATGCACACGCATGCAGCTGCAGGAGCCGCGTGCTTACACACCCACGCATGCTCTAGGGCACAAGGCTTCCCCAAGATACGAGCATCTTCACCTCCTATGCGTGCATACACCCTCAGGCAGTGGCAGCTCCACCACACACACACACACGTGCGTGTGCACTTCCCTCCCACAGCACTTGCATGTGACCAAGTGCTCATGTAGTCAACATTTGTTGCGCATGTACCATGTGCTGGGTTGGGCGTTGAAGGTAGAAAAACAAGAAAACAAAGGGGCCTGTCTCAGTCTCCTGTAGGGTAAGGGGTGTTAGGGGCAGTGGGGGCCAGACAAGTCAGGGGGAGCCTGCTGGGGCAGTGGCCACGGGTACTGTCGCCCAGCATCCAGGAGACTGTCCTACCCAGTGGCTCCATGGAAGAAAGACCTGGCTATCTACTAGAAGACCCTATGGGGGTAGTTCTACTCTGTCACATGGGGTCACTGTGAGTCGGAATCGATGTGACGGCATCCAGCAACAGCAGCTGTAACAACAAGCTAACATTCGCTGAGTGTGCCACGTGCATGAGGTGCTGTGCTAGGTGGTCTGCAGACATTGCTTCATGGAAGCCTCAGACAACCTCATAGGATAGATAGGGGCTGCAGGCAGGACCAGGAGCACCCACCTCAGTGCAGCCAAGCGTGGGCTCAGCTCCTTGGAACACAGAGACTCTGTCCTTTCTTCACCACCATCCTCCCCAGCTGACATGCAAAATCGGAGGAAGGCTGGGAGTGTTCTCCTCCAGCAAGTCTGTTTCTCTGGGGAGTCAACAAGAACGTGCCTGTCCCCCACTCCCAAGTTGGGATCTCCCTTTCCACCCCGAAGAGGATCCTCTGGGGAGTACGGACAAAGGTTTGATTTCCTTTCCTAAGCTCCAGCCTCCGGGGAGGATGTGTGTTTCCCTCAAGCTGGGCTGAAGGTAATAACAGTTCCTGCTCCCAACCCCAGCTCTTTTCTTGAGTTTCATTTTCTTTCTTGAGTTTCATTTCAAACATCCTCATGATTGTAAAGGAGCCCAGGTGGCACAGCAGTTAAGCGCTTGGCTGCTAACCAAATGGTTGGTGGTTCGAACCCACAGGGGAAAGACCTGGCTATCTGCTACTGTAAAGATTACTGTTGTTGTTAGGTGCCATTGAGTCAGTTCTGACTCCTAGTGACCCTATGTACAACAGAACAAAACACTGACTAGTCCTGTGCCATCCTCACAGTCATTGCTATGTCTGAGCCCATCGTTGCAGCCACTGTATCAGTCCACCTCATTGAGAGCCTTCCTCTTTTTCATTGACCCTCTACTTTACCAAGCATGATGTCCTTCTCCAGGGACTGGTCTCTCCTGATAATGTGTTCAAAGTATGTGAGATGAAGTCTGGCCATCCTCGCTTCTAAGGAGCATTCTGGCTGTACTTCTTCCAAGACAGATTTGTTCATTCTTCTGGCAGTCCAGGGTAGGGTACGTACATTCAGTATTCTTCGCCAATGCTATAATTCAAATGCATCAATTCTTCTTTGTTCTTTCTTATTCATTGTCCAGCTTTCTCATGCATATGAGGTGATTGAAAATACCATGGCTTGAGTCAGGCGCATCTTAGTCCCCAGAGTGACATCTTTGATTTTTAATGCTTTATTTAAAGAAGTCTTTTGTAGCAGATTTGCCCAATGCAATACATTGTTTGATTTTTTGACAGCCTAGAAAACCCCATGGGGGCAGGTCTGCTCTGTCACATGGTGTTGCAATGAGTCGAAATGGACTCAATGGCACCAAACAAAAATGACTATAACAACAGCTAACATTTACTGACTGTGCCAAGTAGTTTGCAGACATTGCCTCACAGAAGCCTCAAACAACCCCATAGCCTGGGAACAATTATCATGAAGCCCATTTTATAGATGAAGAAACTGAAGCTCAGAGATGTCAAAGCATTTGTCCAAGATCATACAGCAAAAATTCAAACCCAAGGCAGGCCAGGTTTTTAACTAACATCCATCTGTATGGCAAATAATTGAGGTGGTGCAATGGTTAAGCGCTCGACTGCTAACCAAAGGTTGGCTGTTCAAACTCACCCAGCGGCTCTGTAGGAGAAAGACTGGCAATCTGCTCCCATAAAGATTTACAGACTAGAAAACCCTATGAGGCAGTTCTACTCTGTCACATGGAGATGCTATGAGCCAAAACTTGACTCGGGGGCACCTAGCAACAACGACAACCTCGACAGCCTACAAGATGTGATATGTGTGCGTGCACACACACCTGGGTGTTGTGGGTGGTTATACAGATACAAGGCATCAGCCAGGAGCTACCCTGGGATTCAGACAACAGAGACCCAGGCCTGGAAGAACTTTCCAAGAGAGCAGTCATTTCCTCTGGCTGCAAAAGGTACCTTGCTCAAGCCCACCAGCTCATTTAAACTCCGCTTGGGTTCTGCTGCCGGGTTGCTGAGCGGCCCCGGCTCTGCGCCCAGCCTGCCTGCCGTGTAACAAGATAGTTTATATTATACCGCCGGGCAGAAATAAAACTACTGAGTCAAACATTGCAAACAGATGCTGTGGCCAGAACCCAGGGTCCGTGGCCAGACGCTCTTGCAAGCACCCTGGGAGGGTAGAAGCCGGAGTCTGGTCCCTCCAGGCCCCGCAGGTTGGAGGGAGGGGGTACCGCTAGAGTTGGAGGTTTGGGGGCCACTAAGGGGCTCTCAGAAATAGAAGAGGGAGGGCAAAAAGAAAGAAAAGGGAATAGCTTTCCTCTCTCGTGTACTCTTTCCCCGTTCGCATTCCAGCGGCGACAGGCCAATTTCTCGCTTTCAGGGTTCCTTCCTTCCGTGAAGAGATGAAGCCAAAGGAGAGGGTTTTAGCCTCCCTACAATCCCTACTAGTTCTCCTAAAACACCCCAAATAAACAAGCACTAAATCCCCTTCTAATAAAATTCTGCCTCTAAACTCATGAGAAAGCTTTAGTACTTCCATCCTCATGTGATCTCCAAATGTATGTCTCCCACTTGTGGGTTTTCCAATTCATATTCCTGACTGCAGGCAGTCTGACCTTCTTTAAACCCCCTGCTGATAAAGTCATGGTCTTGCTCCCAAATCTTCAGTGGCTCCCTATTGCTCATGGCAGAGTGTCTCAAAGAGTGGACTGAAGGGTTCCTGTATCAGAGTCACGTGGGATGCTTGTTAAACTGCAGATTCCAGGGTCATGTCCCTGAGCTGCTGAACCTTGCTCCTTGGTGCCTAGGAATCTGCATTGCAAACTACCTTCAAACCTTTCTGGAAGGAGCCATGGTAAAGTTACTTTTTAAAATGAGTGCACAGTAAATCATGATGTCTGACTGAAAGCTCACGAAGCAGTCTTCATTCAGTTGTTGTTGTTGGGTGCCATGGAGTCGATTCTGGCTCATAGTGACCCCATTGACAGAGTAGAACTGCCCCATAGGGTTTTCTAGGCTATAATCTTTACAGAAGGAGATCTCCAGGCCTTTCTCCCAAGGAGCCGCTGGGTGGGTTCAAACTGCCCACCTTGATGTTAGCAGCCAAGCGTTTAAGTGTTGCACCACCGGGGCTCCCTCATTCGGTTATTCAGCAAGTATTTGGAGCACCAACTACGCGTCAGGCATTGCACGGAATGGTGTGGATACCTGTGGATAACGTAAAGAAGGTTCTGGCAGTCTTGGCGTGTACTTCCAGGGACTTCAGAGGAGGAAGAGCTTAATGGTGGCTGGACGATCCCGGAAGACACTGCGGGGAAGCATCTTGGCTCAGCCATGGATGAGAAGCAGGAGCTGCCTTGAGATTCAAGCCAAGGATGTGGGATTGGTCTCCAGGTGGAGGGGCTCTTGCTAGCAAAGGCTCTGAGGTGGGAAGCTGCAAAACAGGGTTGAATGTGGCTTGCTGCTCAGCAGCCTCACAGACTTGGAAGTTGGTGAGGAAGATGAGGGAATAGGGAATTACTGTCATTGTATCCTTCTTATCTTTTCCAGAAATTTGGCGTGTAGAGACCTTATCTTCTTCCTCCTGGAAGGCACCCCCCTGGAGGTGCCCACAGCACTCTGGAAATGTTCATTGAATGAATGAAAGAAGAATGGTAGGAGAAGAAGGATGAGATAAAAGACACAAAAGGGAGGAAAAAAGCAAAAAGAATGAACGAGAGGATTAGAGGAGGAGGAGGAAAGAGACAGATGAACCCACTGTGTAGTTCAGCAACTTTAGAAGCTATTGGCTATTCTGAGTAGGAGTAAAAATAATTTCCAGCATCCATTGGTCAGTTTGGTGTATCGTGGTGGCTTGTGTGTTACTAGGAGGCTGGAAGCTATGCCACCAGTATTTAAAAAACCAGCAGGGTCACCCATAGTGGACAGGTTTCATTGGAGCTTCTAGACTAACAGAGACTAGGAAGAAAGGCCTAGTGATCTACATTTGAAAAGCAGCCAGTGAGAACCTTATGGATTTCAACAGAATATTGTCAGATACAATCAGGAAGATGGCACAGAACCAGGCAATGTTTCGTTCTTTATATGTAAGGTTGCCATGAGTCAGAGCCAACGTGATGGCAACTAACAACAAAAATAGTGTGCGTGTGTGTGTGTGTGTGTGTGTATGTTCCTGGGTAGTGCGAGCTCAACTACTAACCTAAAGGTTAGTGGATTGAACCCACCCGCAGTGCTGCAGAAGAAAGGCCTGGCAACCTACATCTGTAAAGATTACAGCCCAAAAAGCCTTATGGAGCAGTTCCACTCTGTAACACGTGGGGTTGCCACGAGTCAGAATCATCACAACAGCCAACAGGTTTGTTTTTTCTTTTTGGGGTGTGTGTGTGTGCGTGTGTGTGTGTGTGTACAGACAAGGATAATGCCTTAGAAAATACCTGGGGTCTGTTCTTAGAAACCTTCTATACCCACCTTCCATGGGAGGAGGAGAAAAGCAGGGGGGACTGATAGCAAAATTGTGATGACGGTGGGGTTGTGATCGGTGTGGACAGTTTTAGGGGCTGCTGGGAAAAGCAGTGGTGGGTGTGTGTCTGTGTGTGTGTCTGTGTATAACAGGCAGTGACTTTCAAAGCAATCAAAATAACCCTGATTAACACTCTCTCTCAGCTCCATTTCCTCTCAGCCAAGGCGCGGTGCAGACACGCCTGACTGTAACCCTAACAGGCAGGGGAAACTCCAATACTAAAAAAACAAAAGCCCCTTAAAGATGCAGGCGTGCTCAGGGCCCTAGCGGAGTGCTTTGAGGCTTGGCGGAGACCCTCGCCACCCCATCTCCGGAGCGTTCCTTCCTTCCCAGCCCCCATCAGGTCTGGCCTCTGTCTTCTGCCAGCCTGTGACAGACAGGCCAGGCCAGGCCCCCCCAGAGACCACTCTCCTCCCCAGCCCGGGGCCCGTCCCCTCTGAAACTGAGCCCGTGCCTTTGGATCTAATTTGTTCTTCTGTCTGCCTGGTTTGGGGGGGGTCTCGCCTGGAGACGTGGTGGTCACAGGTGACATCAATCATGTCTGCGTCTTCGCAGGATTGAGGATAGGATATCAGAGAGGTGACCAAGCATTTGCCACATGATTCAAATCATCCCAGCATTGATTAATTGGGTTCGTCCTGAGTTTCTGAATCATAACAACTGTTTTTCTCCTTCACCGACCGTCAACAGGCCCTTAAAGGGGAAGGATCCGCTTACCCAGCGCATGTGGCGCATTACGTTGATCAGCTCCGATTAAATGTTCAATGCTGGATGCATTTTAGACAAACTCGATTTGCTCAAGATACTTTTCAAAGGTTCTGTGATGATTAGACATCTCGTTCCCCGCCTTGCCCTTTCCTCCCCAGCTTTTCCTGGGACGTGTTTTGGCTTCAGCCTCTGACAGATGGCAAGAGGGAACGTGAGGGCCTGGAGAGGGGTCCCTGGGAGGGAGGGGGGATGGGGCTTTGGTGGGGGAGAGCCCCACAGGCTGTTCAGAAGAGAAACAGTTTCTGAAAAGTTTAATAAGGCAGAAAACAATTCCGGATGCCAGATTCGCCTTCCCAAGGCTGATGACCCGGAATGTCTCTTGCCCCTCAATGGAGAGAAAAAAACCAAACCAAACCAAAACCCCAGCATTTTCCAAGCCAGAAAAGCAGTGTTCTAGAGAAAAGAATTTTGGTTTCTGTTCTCGTATGGGTTCTGGAAGCTTGTTGTTGTTAATTGCTGTTGAGTCGATTCTGACTCATGGCGATCCCACGTGTGCAGAATACAACTGTGATCCATAGGGTTTTCAATGGCTGTGACCTTTCGGAAAGGAGCCTTGGTGGTGCAGTGGTTAAGTGCTTGGTTGCTAACCAAAAGGTCAGCGGTTAAATCCACCAGCTGCTCTGAGGGAGAAAGATGTGGCAGTCTGCAAAGATTATAGCCTTGGAAACCCTATGGGGCAGTTCTACTCTGCCCTGTCAGGTCACTATGAGTTGGAATTGACTTGAGTGTCTAAGGGTTTTGCCGGACCTTTCGGAAGCCGATTGCCAGGCCTTTCTTCCGAGGTGCCACTGGGTGGGTTCCAACTGCCAACCTTTTGGCTACTAGTCAAGCACTTAACCATTTGTGCCCCCCAGGAACTCATTCTGGAAGTTTAATGACCAAAGCAATATGCTTAGCCTGGAAATGAAACCCAGTTCTAAGGCAAATCAGTGGTGAGGACCAGGGGACAGAAAAATCAAAGATAGGGATAGTTTCCTACTCTGTCTTCCTACATGTGAAAAGAAATGCTAAGGGGGGGGCACCTATCATTGTGGCTGTGTGGCCTTGGACAAGACACTGTGTCTATGTGAATCTCAGTTTTCTGGTTTGTGATGGTGATAGGATTCATAATACTCATTGGTCTATTGGGAAGTTTAAGGTCCCTGGGTGGCACAAGTGGTTTTCAATCGACTACTTATCTAAAGATTGGCAGTTCGAACCCATCCAGCAGTGCCACAAAAGAAAGGCCTGGCAACCTGCTTCCATAATGATTACGGCCGTTGAAAACCCTGTGAAGCACAGTTCTACCCCGTAACACGTGGGGTTGCCATGAATTAGGATCAGCTTGACGCTAAGAGGTTTGGTTTGGTTTGTATGTTTATTTTGGCCGTTGTTGGTGCCCTCGAGTTTGTTCTGACTCTTAGCAACCTTGTGTACAACAGAACGAAACACCGCCTGGTCCTGTGCCATCCTCACAATCATTGCTACGTTTGAGCCCATTGTTGCAGCCACTGTGTCAATCCATCTCATTAAGGGCCTTCCTCTTTTTTGCTCACCCTCTCCTTTACCAAGTATGATGTCCTTCTTCAGGGACTGGTCCCTCCTGGTAACATGTCCAAAGTATGTGAGACGAAGTTGTACCATCCTCGCTTCCAAGGAGCTCTCTGGCTGTACTTTTCCCAAGACAGACTTGTTCGTTCTTTGGCAGCGAGAAGTTTAAACTAAAAGGAGGGCAGTGTTATAAATTGGGTTGTGTCCCCCCAAAGTGTGTGTTGGAATCCTAACCCCAATACCTGGGGATGTGATCTCTTTCGGAATAGGATTTTCTTTGTTACCGTTAATCAGATTTTACCCTAGTTCAGTGGGTTCTGAATCTAACCACTTCTGAGTTATAAAAAGAACAGATTAGACACAGGACACACACAGGGGAGGACAGAGACCACGTGAGGATTGCCAAGGAATGAAGGAAATTCCGGGGCTATCGGCATAGTCAAAACCCTGATTTGGGTTTTTAGCCTCCTGAACTGTGAGAAAATAAATTTCTGTTCTTTAAAGCCACCCCCTTGTGGTATCTCTGTTACAGCAGCACTAGGTGACTATGACAGAGGCTTAGCAAAATGGAACAGCAAGTGCTGGGTGCTTGGTAGACAATAAATAAATGTGTGTTTTGGGGAGTGATGTGTAGCAGGGAGACCCTGGTGCTCCATATGGGTACATTCACACTGCTCCTGAAGTTTCAAAATGTAGCTGAGCTCCACGATTGGGCCAAAGGGACATTTTTGGCTGTGATAACTGATGGAAAACAGGAATATTTCCAGTCAATCTGCAGGTGGGCTTGGCAGCCCCCAGCAATGCTGGAATGGTGCATTGGAAATTGATCAGCATATCTGGAAGGTTCTTGGGGAAGAATGTAGGCTGTTCACACCTACGTCACAAACCTCCCAGGACTCCCCATCAGCAGCGTTTTCTCTTCCAACAATCTGTTCCAAATGATCTTGGTCCACTGTGAACCCAGACTTGTTTTTGGTGATGGAGGCTTTGGAGAAGTTCACCCAAATCCTGCAGGCCCTGCCTGGGCTCTGGGTTGGGGTAAAACTCACCTCCTTGAGCCGCATTTCTGTGGCTGTTGCTGTGGCTAAGTTCTGTGGAATTACTGGGCTGTTCTGGTACCCTGAGAAAGAGGCAGAGATGGGGAGGGGGAGCACAAAGAGAGACAGAGAATAGACAAGGACAGGCAGAGAGAGAGAGAAACATGAGAGAAGAGAGACAGGCAGAGAGAGAGAGACAAAGACAAACAGGGAAAAGAAGAGAAAACAGGACAGAAAGGAGAGAAAAAGGCAGAGGTCAAGAGTTTGAGACAGAGCGAAAAAGCAAAAAAAGAAAGTAGCCCCAGTGATACAACGGTTAAGCACTCAGCTGCTAACTGAAAGCTGATGGTTCAAACCCGTGCAGCAGCTCTGTGGGAGAAAGACCTGGTAATCTGCTTCCATAAAGATTACAGCCTAGAAAATCCTATGGTGCAGTTCTACTCTGACACATGGGGCCGCTAAGTCGGAATCAACTCGATCAACACAACAGAGAAAAAGTGAGAGACTGAGCTGGAGGGAGAATGAATTAGAGTTACCCACACACAGACATATGAAGTATTGGTGGTTCAGTGGTAGAATGCTCGCCTTCCATGTGGGATTACCCGGGTACCATTTCTGGCCACTACACCTTCCCATGCAGCTACCACCCTTCCATCAGTAAAGGCTTGTATGTTGCTATGATGCTGAACAGGTTTCAGCGGAACTTCCAGACTAAGATAGACTAGGAAGAAAGGCCTGGCAATCAACTTCAGAAAATCAGCCAATGAAAATGTTATGGATCAAAACGGTCTGATCCTATTGTGCATGGAGTGTCCATGAGTGGGGGGCTGACTCGACAGCAGATGACAATAACAGCAAGCTCTCCCAGTTGTCTGAAGACTAATGGAGGCAGAAGGACATGCTGGTTTGGAGAGAATGAGCCTTGGGATTAAATCAAGCCCTGGTGGCACAACGGTCAAGTGCTCAGCCGCTAGCTGAAAGGCTGGCGGTTCAAACCCACCAGCAGCTCTGAGGGAGAAAAGACCTTGGCGATCTGCTCCTGTAAAGACTACAGCCAAGAAAACCCTATGGGGCAGTTCTACTCTGTCACATGGGGTTGCCGTGAGTCAGAATCAACTCGATGGCACCCAACAATGACTACAACATCCCAGAAACTTAGTCTCCCCACATGTAAAATGGGGATGATAGAAATACCCCTCTCCCTGCACGGCTGTGGCATTCAATGCGCTCGCCTAGGCCACAAGCTGAGCCCAGCACCTGGCACAGAGTCACCACCAGACACATGGGGCTCTAGAGTGTCTCGAAGACAGAAGCCAGATTGCTATCCCAGACAGGCGGTAATATATGACATCTAGCTCCGGGAGAGAATTGAATTCAACCTCAGCTGGAGAATTAGAACATTGTGATTAGAAACAAGAAGAGGGAAGGGACAAAACAACCTGTCTTCAAGTGCATGATGACAGAGTACAGACT
Organism: Elephas maximus indicus; assembly: GCF_024166365.1. Taxonomy (NCBI): domain Eukaryota; kingdom Metazoa; phylum Chordata; class Mammalia; order Proboscidea; family Elephantidae; genus Elephas; species Elephas maximus. The sequence goes on from NC_064840.1 coordinate 12,614,808, forward strand.
CTCCTGGCAGCCGGAGGGGCTGGGGAAGGACAGGGCAGATCATATTAATAACAATAAATTATATCTGCACCGTGATTTATAGACCCTGATGCTCTTCCCATTATGTTATCTTCCAGTACTGTAGTCAGGGCGTTCCATCCAGATTAGTACATGCAGCCGTCACTCGAATGTGACTGCTGCTATTAGTGCCAGTGGCGTTAATGGAAACTGAGGCTCAGAGAGAGTCATCGACTTGCCCAGGGAAAGAGTTGGAGCCAGGATTCAAGCCTGAGTTTTGTATTTGAATTTGGATTTGGATTTTTCCCGACTGCTCCCTAGTCTCCTTTCTGAGACAACTGCCTTCTTTTCCTGCCATTTTGTAACCACCATGAGTTGGGAAGTCTTGGCTTCTTCCTAACCATCATGGACCACTCTGGGTTTCTCTTCTTGTCAGTCCAGTGTGGGTGAGGGGGTGAAAGGATCCCTCCAGTTTGACCCTGAGACCCTCTATCTGCCTAACTGCCCAGTACTCTATCCCCAAGCCCCTCACTCCCACTCCTAGGGGCTCCAAGCAAGATAAGAATTTCCACCAGGCAGCCGCCCATAGCAAGGACGGATGACGCAGATCTGGACTTGAACTTCCAAGCTCCCCTTGGCTGGCCTCACATCTCACTTTGAGCCCTGCAGCCACCTGGCTGGCTTTGTACGTCCCCCCCTCTTCCTCAGCCCCTTCTCCTTTCCACCTAGACCTTCTGGAATCCCCGAGCCTACTCAGGATGGGATAGATCCAAGGACCAGGTTCATTTGGCATTCACAGAGCGAGCTATTTCAAGAATGTGCAGCTTCAGTCCTGGAAATGCAGAGAAGGGGACTGGCTAGGCTTCCGAGCGGGGAGAACAAATGAGCCTCCCACTCCATTCCTCCATCCTGCGATTTCCTTTGTCTCGATCCAAAACCCCCCTTTACACGATCCCAGGGGCTTCCTAATAACATAGAACTGTAACTTTATCTATGATAAGCACAGCACATGTAGAATGGACAAGGTGTAATTAATAACAGAAAATAATGTTTCCCCCCTCCTGACCTTTCACCCCCATATAAGTGTCTTAAGTTTTATGACGGCTAAGCACAAAATTAGTGCATGCATGTGTGCACACATGTGTGTGTGTGCCATGCGGGTTTGTGTGTGTGCGCGCGCGTTCAAGCTGAGCCTACGTGGGGCCAGTACGTCTGTCTGGTAAGTATTCACCTAGCCTTGGCTGGAATTGGTTTACGTTTCTGCGTAGACTGGCCTCTCGTTGAACCCAGGCACTGCCTGAAACCGATCTGATTTCTTCAAGTAAAGATTCCTTGTAGATCTCGGAGTCCCCTGTATCTATTTACTTGCAGAACTTTGGGGCAACACGGAAGTTGAATATAAAAAATGAAGGATGGTGGCATGTGTGTGTGCATCACACGGCACACACACACACACACACACACACACAATTGGTGGTGCAGTGGTTAAGAGTTCGGCTGCTAACCAAAAGGTCGGCAGTTGGAATCCACCAGCCACTCCCTGGAAACCCTATGGGGCAGTTCTACTCTTGACCTATAGGGTCGCTGTGAGTTGGAATCGACTCGACGGCATTAATCATCATCACTGTATTTCAGGGAGTCTCTGGGTGGTGCAGATGGTGAATTGCTCAACTACTAATGGAAAGATTGTAGGTTCAAGTCCACCCAGAGGTGACTCAAAAGAAAGGCCTGGCCATCTGCTTCTGAAAGGTTTTGAAAACCTTAGGCAGCACAGTCCTACTCTGTAACACGTGGGGTCACCCTGAGTCGGAATTGACATCACAGCAACTGGTTATTATATTTCAGAGCTCCAGTGGATGGTAGGCTGGGATACTGATATTTATTTGTGTCTGCAGCAGTGGGCAGGAAATGCTGATGAACGTTTCCTTGGTTCTGATGCTGTGCGTGCTTAGGCACACATGGTCTTGCTATGGAAAATGTTCTCTTAAGCAATTGTGACCCTTCCTCTCCCCGTCCTACCCAATGTGGCATCATCATTGCTATTTAGGAGAGAATGAAATGAGGGAAGTGCACTTGGCTGGTGGAGCAGGGGCTGGTGGAACCCGGAGAAGAGGTGAGGGGAACCCCATCTACAAGCCCCGCAGACTGTTATCGGCAGCCAAAATCAAAGGGCACTCAAACCAATACTGTTTATCTTACTGCTTCCACAACTATGTTCCTTGCAAGTAATATTATCTTGCTTTAAAGGTCACTGGGCTGGCCCGAGGTATCGGCTTCTCGTGATTCATTACGTTTGATGCTCAGCCTTTCGAGAAGTCCGTAGCACCAACCTCTGGGTTAATGGAAGCCACACCAGTCACGAAGCCAGTAGCTTTGAATCGTTCCCGGACAGACGGGGAGGCCTGGGCCGGCTGGAGTGAGCTGCTCCCTTTTGATCAGCAGCGGTGATGTGAACCAGAGGTCACGCCTGTTTGGGGCCTGCATGTCAGCTCTACTAGACAGCAGCAACTGGGCCCTGGACACTCCCTCCCACCCCAGGCCCCAGGAGTTTTGCTTTCCATGGCTGTCCTTCTCTGGGCTGACTTTTCCAGGACCTCGAGGGCACCAGAGGAACTTTTTCTGGGAAGATCCGGAGCCCTAAATCATTTGAGAAGGCCCCTCTGGCCCCACTCCCCTGGCCTCCCTCCTTCCATCCTTGGCTCCTTCTGACGCAGATAAACCAATCCCTGCTCCCATGGGCATTTCTGCTCACCGATGGTAGGTGACAGGCTGGATTTGGACGGAGATCTCTTTCCCCCAGGGGAGTCGTTGGGTTGTTGAGTCATTTTACGGGCTTGCTTGAACTCTGCAGGGCCCCCAGACTGACAGCCACCTCTGTCTGCTAAATTGATCGTATATTTCTCTGTCTTATGTCACGCCATCATCCGTCCACGGATGCACATATTTTTATGGCTCGTCTTCTTCCAAGAGAGGCTCTACAGAGGGTGGGTCAATGTGATTTATTTCAGAGAAGGGAAGGAGAATTCCTTATCACTGGTATCGGAAGGTGGGATTGCCCTCTTATCACCCCCTCCGTTGCTTTTGGGTTTATAGGCAACACCAACTGGTTGGATTAAGTAGTTTAGGGAGTTCTTTGGGCTGCCAGCTCTATAACGTTGACAATGACCAGAAATTGGGGACTCCACCGTCTCCTAATTTCACATCCCTTTAGATACTTAAAATCACAGGATACCAGTCCTGGAGTTTGTAGCCAGGACAAGAAGATCTTGATCGGATTAAAATATTTCCCCAGGGATGGTTTTGAGGCTTCGGCAAACAGAGAAAGGTGAATAGCTTTTAGGGGGAAAAAAAAAAAAACCTTGAAAAATTAAGCAAGTCATATATATTCACTATAGAAAAAGGAAAGGCAGATAAGAAAAAGAAAATAAAAATCACCTGTAATCGCAGCACACGGAGCTAACCATTCAGTTTACCATCTCTTTCCAATCTTCCATGTATAGTATATGCATTTTAAATGAAAACAAGATCATATGACCTATGCTGTTAATGACTGTTTTTTCAAGGAAAAAAAATGTTATCGTTGCTAGCTGCCGCCCAGTTGACTCTGATCCATGGAGACTTTGTGTACGACAGAACGAAGAGTTGCCTGGTCCTGTGTCATCCTCACCATCAGTGGCGTGCTCATGTCCATCATGGCGGCTATTGTGCCAATCCATCTCACTGGTCTCCCTCACCCTTGCTGGCCTGCTACTTCATCAAACATGATGTCCTCCTCAGTGACTGAGCCCTCCTGATGGTGCATCTAAGAGCAAGTGTGTTGGACAATGTTCTGTTGACATCCACAGGGTTTTCCAGGACTGATTTTTGGAAGTAGATCTTCAGGCCTTTCTTCCTAGTCTGTCTTAGTCTAGGAGTCTGCTGAGACCTGTCCACCATGGGTGACTGTTGGTATCTGAAATACCGGTGGCATAGCTTCCAGCATCACAGCAACATGAAAGCCACCGCAGTACAACTAACTGACAAATGGGTGGTGCATGATATATATAACCCATTGCCATGAAGTCGTTTCTGATTCTCAGCGACCCATAGGACAGAGTACAACTGCCCCATAGGGCCTCCTCCAAGGCTGTAATTTTTATGGAAGCAGACTGCCACATCTTTCTCCCTGGGAGCGGCTGGTGGGTTTGAACCATCAACCTCTTGGTTAGCAGCTGAGTGCTTAACCCCTATACCACCAATACTCCTTGAATATGTATATATACATATATAAATTACAGAAAATAGTCTTTGAAGATGCCTTTGAAGGAAAGGGTTACTTTCCCCACTTAAGGAATGAAGAAACTGAGACTAAAATAACTCACTTAAAAGGGCAAAGCAGAGAATTGAACAAAACCCTGTGGGGCTGACTCCAGTGCCTATGTCCTTATCCATTATAATCGCTGCCTCCTCATGTCTAGGTACTTTTCATGACCCCTCTCTGTCCCAGGACACTCTGAGCACATCCCTGTGCACAATAACCAAACCAAACCAAACCAGTTGCCCGCCAGTTGATTCTGACTTGTAGCGACCCTATAGGACAGAACAGAACTGCCCCATAGGGTTTCCAAAGAGCACCTGGTGGATTTGAACCACCGACATTTTGGTTAGCAGCTGTAGCTCTTAACCACTGCGCCAGCAGGGTTTCCCTATGCACAGTAATCCCCGCCCCATCCGCGGTTCTGCTTTCGGCAGTTTCAGTTACCCGCGGTCAACAGTGCTCTGAAAATATTAAATGGAAAATTCTGGAAATAAACAATTCATAAGCTTTAAATTGTGCAGCATTCTGAGTAGTGTGATGAAATCTTGCACGTTCCGGCTCGATCCCACCTGGGACATGACTCATCCCTTAGTCCGGTGTATCCACTCAGTATATGCTACCCGCCTGTTAGTCACTTAGTAGCCGTATTAGTTACCAGATCAACTACCATGATATCGGAGCTGTGGTAGCACAGTGGTTAAGAACTCAACTGCTAACCAAAAGGTTGGCAGTTCGAATCCACCAGTCACTCCTTGGAAACCCTAGGGGGCAGTTCTACTCTGTCCTGCAGTATTGCTAAGAGTCGGAATCCACTCTACAGCAATGGTTTTTTTTTTTTTTTGGATCTCGGTGTCACAGTTCTTGCATTCAAGTAACCCTTATTTTACTTAATAATTGTTCTATTTTACTATTATTGTTGTTAATCTCTTACCGTGCCTAGGAAAACATATACTATATATAGGGTTTGGTACTATTTTTGGTTTTAGGCATCCACTGGGGGTCTTGGAACATGTCCCCGTGGATAAGAGGGGTTTTTTACTGTATAGTGGTTACTATACCAACTCTCTTGTCTATGGTTTCTCAGCACCATTGACATTTGGGAGCAAACAATTCTTTGTGGTCGGGGGCTGTCCTATGCATTGTAGGATGTTGGGCAGCATCCCTACCCACTAGATGCCAAGAACATCCCTCCACCCCAGAGTTGCGACAACTAAAAATGTCCAGGAGTTGCCCTGCCCAGACATTGCCCAATGTCTCCTGGAGGGCAAGATGGGTCCTGGTTGAGCACCATTGCTATTCAGACTGCTTGGTTTTAAGTCCTGGCTCTACCACTTAATAACTGTGCCTTTAAAAAAAAAAAATTATTTTGTTGTTGAGAATACAAAGCAAAACATACACAAGCTTCCCCATTTCTGCATGTACAATTCAGTGACATTGATTACATTCTTCAAGTTGTGCAACCATGCTCACCCTGCTTTTCTGAATTGTTCCTCCCCCATTAACATAACCTCGTGGCCCCCTAAGGTTCCTATCTAATCTTTTGAGTTGCTGTTGTCAATTTGATCCCATATAGATAGTTCTTAAAAGAGCATGTGGCTCAAGGCGGACATTTTTTACTAGTTAAGCTAAACTATTCTTTGGTTTTAAGACTTCAGAGGATATTTTTGGTTTAGATTTAAAGATTATCTCAGGGCAGTAGTTTGAGGGGTTCATCCAGCCTCTATGGCTCCAGAAAGTCTGGATTCCGTGAGAATTTGAAATTCTTTTCTGCATTTTCCCCCTTTTGATCAGGATTCTTCTATGGGATCTCGGAACAAAATGTTCAGTAATGGTAGCTGGGTACCATCTAGTTCTTCTGGTCTCATTACAGAGGAGGCAGTTACTCACCGAGGCAATTAGCCACACATTCCATTTCCTCCTCCTACTCCTGACTCTCCTTCTTCCTCTGTTGCTAATAACCATGTCCTTTTGGTCAGGTTACTTTACCTAATTGAACCTCCACTTCCTTATTTGTAAGTTGGGAGGAATAATAGGACCTACCTCAGGGTTATTTTGAGAGTTCATTGTGTTAATATTTACAAAGTGCATAAAACAGTGCCTGGTACTTAAGAAATGCCAAATGAGTTATTACTAGTTGTCTTTCTCTTCCCCCTTGAAGGTAAGAAGCAGGTCTTTTCTCTCCATAACCTTAGTGTCTAGCACTCAACTGGCGTTTGGAGCATGTTTGCTGATGAATGTCTAACCTGTAAGTGCTGTAGATGCTGGTGTAGGAGACAGACCTGCCTTTCATATGCAGATTGTTGTTGTTGTCAGCAGCCATTGAGTTGGTCCCCAACTCCTGGCTACCCCGTACGCAATGAAATGCAATGCTACCCAGTCCTGTGCCACTTCCATGATCAGTTGTGGGTTAGACCACTGTGATCCATAGGGTTTTCATTGGCTTACTTTCAGAAGTAGATCACCAGGCCTTAGTCTGGAAGCTCCGCTGAAACCTGTTAGCATCCTAGCAACATGCAAGCCTCTGCTGACAGACGAGCGGTGACTGTGCGTGAGGTGCAGTGGCAGGGAATCAAACCCAGGTCTCCTGCATGGAAACCAAGACAGCTAATCCTAGAGTCTGAAGTCCCTCTTCCCAGCCTGTCCACAAACCCATTTGTTCTTGGGGAGTTTAAAACGTAGAGAAAGTTCCAGGTCATGTTTGGCTAATGTGTAGAAATTCTGTAGATGTACTTTCTGGTTGAAACCACTCTCCTCCTTGTCCACCACCCCAGCTGAACCACTGCAGACACACCAAAGCGGGTGGTGGTGGTTGTTTTTACATGCTGTCGAGTCTATCCTGACTCATAGCAAACCTATAGGACAGAGTAGAACTGTCGCACAGCATTTCCCAGGAGGGACTGGTGGATTCAAACTGCCGATCTTTCGGTTAGCAGCTGAGCTCTTGTGGTGAAAATATTCAAAAGATACACGCCATCTCAGCAATTTCTACGTGCGTAATTCAGTAACGTTGATTACATTCAAGTTGTGCAGCCATTCTCGCTATCCTTTCCCAAAGCATTCTACCACCATTAACATAAACTCAATGCTGCCTAAGCAATCTATATCTTCTTTGTTGTTGTTCAGTACCATCCAGTCGATTCCAACTCATAGTGACCCCATGTGACAGAGTAGAACGGCCCCAGAGAGTTTCCTAGGCTGTAATCTTTATGGAAGCAGATCACTAGGTCTTTTTCCCTTGGAGCTGCTCTGTGGGTTCACAGACAACCTTTCAGTTAGCAGCCGAGTACTTAGCCAATGTGCCACCCCTCTTTCAGGGAAACCCAAGGAAGGTTCTGGAAGCCAGCAGGCCACAAGATGTGCTTGTAAGACCCCCAGTCTTCATCCCGGAGGCCTGTGGATGCTTGGAGCAGCCTCCCAGCTGGTCAGCATTTATAAAGTCAGACACATCTGTTCTTGACTGTGAGCTTGGAGAAGGGGAGGGGGTCTGTGAGGGGAGAAAACCCCAAACACTACATGGATCCCGCCTAGTGCCAAGAGAAAAGTGCTTCGAAGTTGGAGTCACGGAGAAGTGCTTCATTACGGGATAGAGACTCTTCATCAAAAATGCTCCTTCTTAGCTGTTCCCTCTTCTGCCACCCTCCCCCCTTCCTCTTTCTTTCTTTCTTTTTAAAAGTCTCCAGGTTTCAGCCAGGTCTGAGATTTATGACGTGTTTCACTTTGTGAACACCCTAAGATCGTATTTGGGTGATGAAGAGCTGAGAGCTCTGCAGATAGCCTGGTGGTTGGAAGAGAGTTACAATGAGTACAGTATATTTCCCGGTTACTCTTTCATGCGCACACATAAAGCTATAAGGACCCCGGGTGTGTGGCAAGCACATAGGAGCCTCTGAAAACACAGAGTAACATGCTCAGAGACAGCACCCTGCCCCTACACACACAGAGGCAGCACATGCTCGCAAACACATGGAAAAGGCCCATTGCGTGCAAAATCACGTTTGCACGCAAGCAGGCCCACACCGACGTATAAAGCTGGAGACAGACACAGAGGCACTTCTAGACAACAGACTTGATGGGAGCACCTACCTGAATCCACACGCACCTCCCAGCTGACCCTCCTAAGAGTCTAAATGGAATGGGCTTGTGGGACTCCCTAAATTCCCTGTTCTTGCCCCAGTTTTCCTTGGAAGAGAAAAGTCTTCTGAAACGCAGTCCTGGGGCCCTACAAACCTCACCCCATTCTGCTTCCTTAATAAGACCTCCAGGCCCCTGACAAGGAGCCCTAGCAGCCCAACAGCTGCTCATGAAAGGCTGACCGTTCCATCCCACCCAGCAGCTCTGAGGGAGAAAGACCTGGTGATCTGCTTTTGTAAAGATTGTTATTGTCGGGTGCTGTCAAGTCAATTCCAACTCCTAGCCACCCCATGTGACAGAGTGGAATTGCCTCATGGGATTTTCTAGGCTATAAGGCATTTTAATCCTTACAGAAGCAGATCGCCAGGTTTTTCTCCTGAGGAGCCTCTGGGTGGGTTGGAACCGCCAACCTCTCGGTTAGCAGCTGAGAGCTTAACTGTTGGGCCACCAGGGCTCCTTATTTGTACCTTCGGGAGCTAGTTGAGACTCTGCCATTTTCTGCTTCGCAGCTACTGCAATGAACTTCTCGAAGGAGAACTGGCATAGCAGGGGGGTGCCTGGAGGCCCTAGGCAAAAAGGGAAGGCAGAAGAGAAGACGACCCAGAACCGTGATGGATAAGGCCTTTGACAACTAGGACAGAATTACACGGGTTCTCTTGGAGAGACAAAATAAAAACTGGCCCTCCCCGCTTCCCTTCCAGATCTAATTACGGATGTCTTTCCCTCCAAGATCTAATTACAGAAGGAACCTTCCGCATAGAGCGTCCTTAAAAGATTTGCCAAGAAGAAATATTTGGAAACTGTGTTTTAGGTATAATCCCGCCTGGGAATCACTGTTGCTTGCTTTGTCGTTAGAGGACAAAACGCTTAATTACAGCGATCACAATGTAGACCACATTGGGGAAGCCGAATTCTTAGTCCACATCATCTACCCCACACTGACAATGGCCTTTTGGCAAAACTTGCATCTCTGACCTCACATTAATTACAACACAAATATACTTATTGTGGGTACCCAGTTTATGTGATGGAGTCCTCCAGACACATGTTCACAATAAAAAAACGGTTTTTTTTTTCCCTGCCTCTGACCCTGAAAAAAAAAAAAAAAAAAGATGAACATTTTTTAAGATTTTGCTTTAATGGTCTGAAAACTGTTGAGTCTTCACTCTGCTTTTGTTCTTATTCCCTTCTCCTTTGATTGTTTTATTTAAAAGGCTTTTAAAACTGAGCATTCCTGGTTTTGTAATTCTTTTATTTGCTTTTGCTTTTATGCTGAGGAAGAGACAGATTAGATTAGATTAAAGAGCAAGGGACACCTCGTGAAATACATTCCATCCAGAGGCAATTTGGTTGATAGGGTCGATTTGGGGGTTTGTGTGGGGGTGAGCGAGCGTGTGTGCGCACGCGCGTTTCTTCTGTTGCTTGCTGGTGGTCTTTTTTACAAATATAGGGTTCTGGCTTCTAGAAATGCATTGTTCCTTTAGCTTTTTCCCTTTCAGAAGTCTGCAGTCTTTGATTGTGGTCTGATTTTAGGAGTCTGCTGCTTTTTGGGGGGTCGTAAACCTTTACTCTTCCGATTAGCTTTTTACAGTTTCGCAAAACTTTCAAAAAGCAGCATCATGTCTTCCGCAAACTGTGAGTGGAAGAGCTGGTTCGTTTCAAAGCCCCTCTCCCCACTCCCCAGTTTTGTCTCATGATGTCATGGTGGTAACCAAGGCAACGCAACGTGACATCACAAACAAAAAGGCTACTAACCTTGGCCTGGAATTCAAAGGCAAAGCGGCCCATAAACTTCTAAGGAAACAGGAGATAAATATCCTTAGTCATAAAAGAACAAACAAAGTTTGGGGTTTGGGGGGAGGCTGGAAAAAAAAAGGAGAACTTTTTTTTTTTTTAAAGAAATACAGTAAAATCCACTGCCAAGTTTTGCAGGAAGTGCCAGTGGCCATTTTGATGATGTGAACTAGCCTTTAAAACAAAAAGAGGAAAAATGAATGCCACAAATTATCATCTCTAAAATGGGGGGTGGAGGGGTGAAATGAATCCGATCAGAGCAAAACAACAAGCAAACATACCCCCTCCGAATGAGGGGGAAAATGAGCTTTCAAGAGAAAGGGAAAAATCCAGAACGAGGTATTTATCAGAAAGGGAAATTGTTAAATACAAAATGGTATCCTGGACTGGCTCCTGGAGCAGAAAAATGGTGAACATTGAAGAAAGTCAGGAGTTTATAGTAATGTACCAATGGGGGTTTCTTAGTTTTGACAGATGTTATTGTCATTGTTAGGTGTTGTCAAGTTGATTTCAACTCATAGTGACCCCCCGTGACAGGGCAGAACGGCCTAATAGGGTTTTCTAGGCTGTAATCTATGGGAGCTGACCTCTACATCTTTCTCCCACAAAGCCACTCGGTGGTGAGTTTGAACCGCCAACCGTTCAGCTAGCGGCGAGTGCTTAATCACTGAGCCACGAGGGCTTCTGTTTTGACAGAGGTACCATGCTAATGCAAGCTGATAGCATTAGTGGAAACTGAAATTGGGTGAAGGAGTTTTCGGAGACTCTGTCCTATCTTTGCAGCTTTTCTGTCTATCTAAATTGATCTCCCAATAAATCCCCTCCCCACCAGCTGTCATCAAGTCAATTCCGGCTCATGGGGACCCCATGTATGTCAGAGTAGAACTGTTCTCCACAGGGTTTTCAATGGCTGATGTTTTTGGAAGTAGATTGCTAGGCCTTTCTTTCAAGGCATCTCTGGGTAGGCTCAAACCAATAACCGTTGGGTTATCAGCTGATCCCAGCAACCGTTTCCATGAACCAGGGACTCCCCTACCTAAAAAGTTTATTTAAAAAAAAGGGAGCGGGGGAAGTAGGGCATTATGCTTTGCCATATGCCCTGGAAAGTCTTGCAGTTTTTGGTCTGGAAGCTCTCCTCCTCCTGCAACGTCTGCAGCCCATGTCCTCACATGGTGAATGTCAATGGTGCTGGGAGTCAGCAGGTGACTAGCTGGACCCACAGGGAAGAGAAGGCCCAGAGTTGCCCCTATTAAAACATAAGCAAGTTGGGATGGAGAGGGGATTATTGGTTAAGAAGCACTGAGTCTTTGTTTACTGGGATGGAAAATTTGGCCAAGGATGTTGGTGATGGTTGCACAACTTGATCGATGTGATTGGCCTCACTGGTTTGTACATGTGAGAAATGCTGAGTTGACAAATGTTGTGTTATCTGTATCTTTACAACAATAAAAAAAAGAAGAAGACAGTCTCCTGGGCCTTCCCAAGAAGTGGTCTTGTCCTCAGAGCCTTCCATGAGTAACCTGGCCCTGATTTCACGAGAACGCCTCTTCCTCTAGTCATTCTGAGGGTTGGCTGACCACAGCGTGAAGGTTTACACGCCAGAGGCCAGGAGGGGAGGGGACTGCATTGAACTGGGAGTGGAGAAATGTTGAGATCTTGCTCTTGTTTTCACATGAAACCTGTTGCTGTCTTATAATCACCCTATAGGACAGAGTAGAACTACCCCACAGGGCTTCCAAGCCTATGATCTTTATGGGAGCAGATTGCCAGGTCTTCTCTCTCTCAGAGCTGCTTGGTGGGTCCGAACTGCCGACCTTTCAGTTAGCAGACGAGTGTCTAACCATGGCGCTAGCTGGGCTCCTTGCTTTCATATGAATTTGTGTGATACTTAGAAAGGCAGTGCTTCCCCGGTGCCTCATTTTCTTTGGTTGCCAAATAAAGATGTTGGACAACAGACCAACTCATAATACAAATGAAGAGAGTCTGCATCCGGCTCTACTGGAGACAAGGCAGAAAACCAACAACAGCAACAACACAGTCATAGTAACCCCAACAGCAAAGAGCATTACATGCAGACAGACTTCATGTCAGGTGTTGGTTTGGATTGACTAGTAGAGACTAGCTGGGGCCATGTGTGGGGAAGAATTCTGAGCCTGGGATCGGTGAGAAGGAGTGCTGTGATCCCTTAGCAATGTCTGCCATGGATGTGGGAGGGGATAGTGGGGACATCTGTTTGTCATTTCAGGCCCCTGGACATTTGGGGCTTGCCTCCCTGGGCCCTGCGAGTCAAGACAAACTCTTCTGTCTCCACCAGTGTCAGTGTGGGATAGGAGACAGAACTCAGTCCCTGGAGTCAGCCAGTAATGGCTTCCAGTCCTGGCTTTCCTTGTTGACCAGTGGTTGTGTGGCCCAGGACATTGATGAGTATTATTCACAGTGTGCCAAGCCCCATGCATAACCTCTGCCATCTGGAGCTCATAGTCTAGTGGAGGAAATAAGACAAGTCAACAGGCTACCAAAGTGCACTGTGCCATGGGCTATGATGGTGGTTGGATAGAGTGTGCTGGAAGTACTGTCTAGGGAGGCAGGCAAGGAAGACCTCCTGGAGTAAATGGCATCTAAGCTGAATTCTGAGGGAGGTGTAGGTATTATCTCATGGAAGGGGGGAAGGGAGAGATGAGGATAGAGTTTGGCTGGGCTCAGATCATGTGGGGCCGTGGTCAGCCTCGCTGAGGAATTTAGGTTTTATTTTGAGGGTATTGGGGAGCCACTGAAGAATTTTAAGGAAAGAAGTTTCATTAACACAATAATGTCTTTCTGACATCAGAGATAGGAAGACAGCCTACCCTTAGGGGCAAGACTGGAGGTCTTTTAAGAGTCCAAGTTGGAAATGAGGACTGGCTTGTACTAGGAAATGCTAATGAGGCAGAGGGAGGTGGACCATGGAAAGATTAGGGCATTGATTGGCTATGGAGGATCCCAGTTACTTAACTCTCTGAACCTCCGTTTCTTCTTCTGTGCGAAGTCATTTGCCTCTATGATCCTTGTGAGGTTTCAATGAGATGATATGTGTACAATTCTCAGCATAGTTCCTTGTAGCTGTAGGTACTCAATAGATACTAACTGTAATTGCTTCCTAAGACTCTAGTGATCCATCCAGGGATTAACAGATCCATCTAAAAATGGCAAAACTGAGGCCCAGAGAGGGCTAATGGATTGACCAACATCACACAGCGACTTAGTGGCAGAAGCAAGATTTCAACCCAGAGTCTCCATGATTCCCAGTCCAGTGCTCTCTTCTCCAGCCAGCTTGCCCCAGGAACATCCCTTTTAACTGATTTTTTGGCTTTAGGAAAATAAGGTCCCAGCACTACAGCTGCTAGCCTAAAGGTCAGCAGTTCGAATCTACCAGGCCCTCCTTGGAAACCCTACGGGGCAGCTCTACTCTGTCCTATGGGGTCGCTATCAGTTGAAATCGACTTGACGGCAACGGGTTTAAGAGGGTGGTGTGTCACTCTCAGCTATTATCAATCTTGACAACTGCATTGCACCCAAGTTCTGGGAGAGGGCTTGGAAATAGGGGCAGGGGGCTGGGTAAGAGGAGTGACGACCTGGGAGCCTGGGGGTGGTGTCATAGGTTTTCTCAGAGTCCCCCTGGCCAGTGATATGGCTTCCTGAGTTTATTCTCAGTGATGTCCAGCTAGAAGCTAAAGCCTTTGGTTTCCACGGTAACCTTGAGGCCTGACTTAGGAGGCTATGGAGTGGGGGAAATGGTCAGTTCTTCTCCAAAGAAGAGCCTGGCGCTGGCACAGCGGGAGACAAAGCAGAAAAGCAACAACAATGACAAGGCAATAATAATAACCAGGACAGTAAATGCTGTCACCTGCTGCCTCCACCCTGGATGACTCACGGCCCACCTGGATGACTCAGTGGCCTAACTCTCTCTTTGTCTTCACCCTGGACCCATTCTTCATCAGCATCTGCTTCTCTCTCTTTTGTTTCCATGTGTGCTTTATTGAGGTCTACTTTACATCTACTGCATCCATTTTAAGTGTATGGTTCAACGAGTTTTGATAAATGTCCATTCTCTTGTAACCACCAACACAATCAAGACATACAACCTTCTCCTCACCCCCAAAGTTCCCTCCTGCCTCTTCCCATTCTTCTGCCCACACTCACCCATATATTTCTGGCCTCAGGTGACTAGTGATCTGCTTTCTGCCACTGTATGTGAGCTCGATCATTTCTAGAGTTCTTGAAAAATGGAATCAAACAGTATGTACTCTTTTATGTCTGGCTTCTTTGCTCAGCGTCCTGCTTTTGAGATCCAATGATGTTGTTGCCTGGATCAGTAGCTTCTTCCTTCGTATTGATGAGTAGCATTCTCTTGTACAGAGATATCACATTATAGCCATTCACTTGTTGATGGAGATTTTTTCTTTCCATTTTTTTGGCCTATTATAAGTAATGCTGATAGAACATTCAGTACATTATAAGCATTTTTCTGCACATATGATTTTTTTCTCAGGTAAATATCTAAGAGGGAAATTGCTGAGATGTATGGTTGATGTTGGTAGGTGCCATGGAGTTCGTTCCAACTCATAGCGACCCTATGTACAACAGAACGAAACACTGCCTGGTTCTGTGCCATCCTCACAAATGGTGCTATGTTTAAGGCCACGGTTGCAGCCACAGTGTCAATCCGTCTCGTCAAGGGTCTTCCTTTTTTTAGCTGACTCTCTACCTTACCAAGCATGATGTCCTTCTCCAGGGACTGGTCCCTCCAGATAACATGTCCAAAGTACGTGAGACAAAGTCTCGCCATCCTCCCTTCTAAGGAGCATTCTGGCTGTCCTTCTTCCAAGACAGACTTGTTCATTCTTCTAGTGGTCCATGGTCTATTCAGTATTCTTTACCAACACCACAATTCGAAGACATCAATTCTTCCTCGGTCTTCCTTATTCGTTGTCCAGCTTTCACAAGTATGTGAGGAGATTGAAAATACCATGGCTTGGGTCAGGTGCTTCTTGGTCCTTAAGGTGACATCTTTGCAAGATGTATAGTCGGGTGTATGTTTAACCTCATGTAAAAGATAACACTAAATATAAGAGCTCAAGCTTTGTAACTTCTGGAAGAAAACATAGTTGAAATTCTTTGTGACCTTAGGCTAGACAAATATTTCTTAGGTAGGACACAAAAAATCATAAACCATGAAATAAAAAAAAAAGATGAATTAGACATTATCAAAATTAAAAACTTCTGGTCTTTGAAAGACCCTGTTAAGAAAATGAAAAAATAAGTCATAGTCTGAGAGAAAATATTTGAAAATCACAAAACTGACAAAATACATATATCCAGAATACAAAAAGAACTTCTATAGCTCACTGAGGAGACAAACGTCCCAATGAAAAATGGAACAAAAGTTTTAACAGACACTTCACAAAAGAAGATATGTGACTAGTCAAAAAGTACATAAAAAACTACTCCATGTCATTAATCACCAAGAAGATGAAAATTAAGACCACAATAAGATATCACTGCACACCCACCAGAATGGCTAAGATTAAAGACTGATAATTCCAAGTGTTGACTAGGAAATGGAGCAACTGGAACGAACACTCATCCTCTGCTGGTGGGAATGCAAAATGGGACAGCCACTTTGGAAGAGTTTGATAGTTTTAAAACGGTTCTACGTTTGAAAAGCATGTAAGCAGCTCTTAAAATCCTCTAGTGGCTTCTCATGGCATGAAAATAAAATCCAAACTCTGTACAGCAGCCTGCAAAGCCGTCTGTGATCTGGTTCTGCCAGTGTCTGACCTCATTTTGCATTCCACCCCCCCAGTTCACTCTAAGTTGAAATGTTGGTGGTTCAAACCCACCTAGTGACTCATGGGAGAAAGACCTGGCAACCTGCTGTAGCTTAGAAAACCCTATGGGGGCAGTTCAATCTGCCCTAGGAGTCAAAATCAACTTGACGGCACCTATCAACACTGGCCTTTAAACATAGTAAGCATCTTTGCTGTTCTCTCTACCTAGCCCTTTAAATGGTGGTCTCCATTATCAAGGCTTTCCTCAGATGTCTTCTCCTTAAAAAGGGCTTTGCTTTCCAACCTATCAAATGTCCCCTGCCCTAGCATTTTCCATCCCTTTACCCTGTTTCATTTACTTCTGAAAATCTCATATGTATTTGCTTACTTTTTGTCTTCCCTCTCCTCACTTCCCCAACTAGAAAGAAAGCTTCAAGATGGCAGGAAACTAGTTTCTCCTCTCATCTTGTGCCCCATAGTTGAGTTCCTGGCTCATCGTAGGAGCCCCATAAGCACGGAATGCATGAGTGTCCCATATGAATAAGGAAAACACAGCTAGTTTGTGGCAGAGCTGTGATTCCAACACAGCTCTCTCTATATCTAAAGTCACAGTTCTATTATTAAAGAAAAACAAAATTATGATTAAAAAAAAAAAAGGACTTTATGTTTGGTAAAGTAGAGGGTCAGTGAAAATGAGAGAAACCGTCAGTGAGATGGATTGACATCACGCCCACGATAGGCTCAAACTTGCCAACGATCATGAAGATGGTTGCAGGACTGGGCAATGTTTCCTTCTGTTATATGTAAGGTTGCCACAACAACAAAAGATAATTTCCCAAAGCTCGCAGTTAAAGGTGGGGCTAAATTCCTGGAGGGCAGGGCCCTGATTTCCACCTCAGGGATCTAAACTCTCCTGCTAGTCAAATGAGGGTGAATTCAGGGCAGGAGAAGACCAAGTTAGGCTTCCAGAATGGAGGTAGCCTGAGAGGAAACCCAGCTCTGACTTCAGACCCTCTTCCTTGGCCCGTTGAAGTAGGGGAGAGAAACACAATGAATGTGTTGAAGTCCTCATTCATTTTCCACATCAAGAGGGAACTATCTTGGGGAGGGAGGAAGTTGGGCAAGAAGTCTGCTTCTTCTGGGTTGGGTTGCAGTTGTCAGGAGTTGAACTGGACCTCAGGATTCATCTAGCCCAGTTGCCTACTCCACAGGTGGGGAAACTGAGGCCTGGGCGTGGGAGTTGAGAGGGACATACCCACCTAGGTCAAGCACTAGAGGTTGTCAGGGCAGGATTTTACTGAACTATGTCACAGTCTTTTTGAGCAAAAACCTTGGTCAAAGTGCAGGTAAAAAAGTAGGCCATGTTTGGGTGTTTGAGAGCTTGGATTTGGCCCGCCTGAATTTCAGCATTGGCTCTGCTATTTACTGGTCTGTGGACTCTGGGCGAAGGCTTTTCCCTCTCGGAGCCTCAGCTTTCTCACCTGTAAAACGGGGTGAAGATCCTCACAGTTGCTTTGTGGGGCTCTTAAGCTCATGAAATGAAATATATGTTGCTTAGTTCAATGGCTAGAACATAGTCGGCGCTTAATAAATGGTGCCAATTACCATAATTATGGTTGCGGTTATACCCTATAGAATTATTGTGAGGTTAGCAGAGGAATCGGGGTTGGAAGAGGGCTAGAGTGAAGAAAGAGATGTCAGTTAACTGTAGGAAGGCTGGGAATCTCCAGAAATACAATTCCAGCATTCAGAACAGAAGACCCCATATATGACCTGAGCATTCCCAGAGTGCCTCTCTGGGTCTCAGGTAATAGAATGATTGGGGTGGAGCGAGGTGGGCTCAATGACCATCAAGATGCCATGAACCGGGTCTTCAGAATCAGGAATCTTGCCCTTCCTTGTCGTAACTGGACTTTGGGCAGGTTACCCAACCTCTCAGTTCATCTCATCTGCAAAAATGGGAAGGATGACCCTGATGAGAAAGGACCAAGTATGGTGCCGTCATGAGATCTCGGAGTAAAGAAAGCATCCAGGTTGCACCAGCCAATGCCTTCATTTAGCGTGAGCAGTTGAGCTTTCTGAAGTTACCCATTTGGCTCCAGCGAGAGAGAGAAAGAGACTCTTGGGCATGCCCGGACATGCCCAGTTACACGAGTAACTCTGGACATGCCCAGACTTGCTAGGGCCATTTTGCATCCAAGAGACCCTTGACTGGAAGGGGAGAGTCCAGGGGAAATGCATTTATGTAACTTCTTGTAATTCTATCTAAATCAATGCAGATTCCCCCCACCCCAAGCCCAGGGAGGGCAAGAGGAACCCTTGGCTTTATAGAGCTTCTGAAGACCTCACACACCCTTTATCTCATCGGCTTTCAGAGCAGTCTGGGAGATAGATCAGGGTGATGCTAATGTCCTCAGGAAACTAGGGAGAGATGGACTGCTGACTTCAAAGAGTCTCCATCCAGTTTGGGGACTGGAGGATGAGGGATGACAGTAACTTTGCAAGCAGTCAGGTCCACTGGTCAGAGACTCACAGGCTTTGGGTGTGCATTCCAACAAACTAGCAAAGATGGCAGTAGGGGTTTGGGGCTTCATCTGGGTCTCCCAAGACGACCAGTTGCTAAGTGAGACAAGGAAAGTCAAGCTTATTAGAGATAACTAGGAAGAAAGAAGCCGACATTTATTGCAGTGCTGTGGTTAAGCGCTCAGCTGCTAACCAAAAGTTCGGCCATTCGAACCCACCAGCTGCTCTGCGGGAGAAAGACTGCTTCCGTAAAGATTAACAGCCTTGGAAATCCTATGGGGCAGTTCTACTTTGTCCTGCAGGGTTGCTGTGAGTTGGAATTGACTCCAAGGCAACAGGTCCAGACGACAAGGATTTGGAGCAATGGGATGCAAGTGGAAACCCTGATGGTGTAGTGGTTAAGAGCTACAGCTGCTGACCAAAAGGTCAGCAGTTTGGATCCACCAGGCGCTCCTTGGAAACTCTATGGGGCACTTCTACTCTGTCCTCAATGGCAGTGGGTTTGTTTGTTTGTTTGTTTTGTTTTGGATGCGAATGAGGAAATGGAGGTTTAGAGCAGTTAAGCCTCTTGCCCAAGGGCCACCTAGCTGTTAAGATAAGGAAGCAGGGATTGGCTTCTTTTATTCCACATTGCCACTTCTTCCTTCCATTCTTATCTTAAGTAACTTGCATTAAAGGGCCTTTGTTGTTGTTATTAGTTGCTGTCAAGTGATTCTGACTCATGGGGACCCTGTGTGTGCAGAACAGAACTGCTTCTATAGGGTTTTCAAGGCTGTGACCTTTTGAAGGGAGATCACCAAGCCTGTCTCCCAAGGGGTCTCTGGGTGTGTTCAAGCCTCCGACCTACCCCTAGTAGTCAAGCGCTTAACCATTTGCTCCTCCCAACAAAAAGAACCCATTGCCATCGAGTTGATTGCGACTCGTAGCAACCCTATAGGACGGAGTAGAGCTGCCCTATAGGGTTTTCAAGGAGCAGGTGATGGGTTCGAACTGCTGACCTTTGGTTAGCAGCTGAGCTCTTGACCACTGCCCAAGGACTCCTATTAACATGCTAGACTGCTAAACAAAAGGCTGAAGGTTTGAGTCCATCCAGGGGCACCTCGGAAGAAAGGCCTGGCAATCTATACCCGAAAGCTCAGCCACTGAGAATCTTACGGAGCATAGTTCTATTCTGACACACATGGGGTCTCCACGAGTCAGAAAAGACTCGATGGCAACTAGTCGGTTGGTTTGTTAGGGAAGGATTCCTTTTCTTCACATTTCCTAGTTGTGTGTACAGTGAGAAGGATGGGGCTGGACGTAAAAGTTTTTTTTTTTTTTTTTTTTTAACTCTGCTGTGTTTATCCACCCAAGAAAGTATTTTAAGTACTTTGTTTCCATTATGCTATTCTGAGCCCATTACTTGGTAGGGTGATTAAAGATTGCTTTTGGCAAGAGAAGAGAAGACAAAGTGTTTGTTACTTCCATGACTGTTAGCCTTCCCCCAGCAGTCTTCAAAGAGAAAAATATAAACACATGGCATACAAAATACATATTGGCTTTGTGGAGGGAGCCCTGGAGAACGTCTGGCCCTTCACCTTTGCCTGGGATCTGAGGAACTGGGACAAGAGGCATGAAAAAGGCTCTCTCCTGGACATCTTTAAGAACACCACCCATCTAGACTCTTCCATCTTCCTCCTTGCCTGCATGCCCATTGACCCATTCCCTTGGCTAGAACCTTCTGGGGAGTTTCCATACCCTTTGACCAATATTTATTGAGTTCTTGCTATGGCCTAAGTGCCGGGGACACAGCATGGACAAGGCGGATATGTTCTTTACTTTCATGAGAGCCAGAGTCTAGTCCAGGGCATAGACATTCATGAAAGAACCCACCAAATACTCTTCCAAGTGGTGATGAATGCCGTGATGAAGTATGGGCATAGAACCTGAATCCTCCTTGGGTGTGCAGGTCCGAAAAATAGTAGGCAGGAGCTGGGTAGGAAGGGGTCTTTCAGGCAACAGGGAACCCCCTAAGCAAAGTCAGTGAGAAGAGAAAGGAAAGAGTAAGGTTCATTCAAGGAAGGGGAAGAGAAAGGGTGGTGGCTGGAACCCAGAAAACAAGAGCAAAGGCAGCTGGAGATACAAACGGGGGGCAGGGACGTCATTGGAATCCCCTAATATAAGGACATATCAGTTTTACCTGTTGCTGTCAAGTTGATTCCGATTCATGGCAACCCCGTGTGTATCGGAGTAAAACTGCGCTCCATAGAATTTTCAATGGCTGGTTTTTTGGAAGTAGATTGCCAGGCCTTTCTTCCAAGGTGCCTCTGGGTGAACTCAAGCCTCAAATCTTTCAGTTAGCAGCTGAGGGCATCAAGCATTTGAACCATCCCGGGATCCCACCCCTAACAAACAGGCAATTGTAAATAACCAGAACACAAACATGTTTTGAAAGGATAGCCTGATGCCTAACCTACTCTGAGGATGATTTGATTTTCTGACTTTTCCCCTGTTTTACACTGTCACCAAGTGATGAAAAGTGGCCCTGACATAGAACTGACCAGTGGGAGAGAGTTTTCAAAAGGCCTTTGAGCAGAGTTTGGCTTTCTCAAAACTCTTTAGATGTTGGAGCACTGGGGGAAAGGGAGAGGGTGCTGGTGGGGGTGGGGGGAGGATCTTGTGAATCTCAGTATTTGAGAGAAGAGGGATCTCTGCTGATGCCCACTTTGGCTAAAGGTCAATTGCAGAAAGAAAGCAGCAAGGCTCTGGGTTTTAGGACCCAGGACGCAGGCTCTGAGGAGGAGCTGAGTTCTGTGTTCAAGAAAACAAATATTCACACCTGGATGGTAGGCTTTTGAAATGGCCCTCTCCTCCAAGAAGCCTTCCTGGATTTCCTCAGTTGGAATTCATGTCTCTCTCCCATGAGATGAACAAGATAAGAACCAGGAACTTCTACCACTTAATAACTGTATTATCTTGGGTAAGTTACTTATTTGTTTTGAACTTTAGTTTTCCCACAGTGATGTGGAGACAAAGATACCTCCTTTGGGAATATCACTAGGCATGTAATTATGATCCTATGGTCAGTCAGTTCCTCACTGAGAATGCTTAGCCCAGTCTGCCTAGAAGTCAGAATTACCCAAGGTGGTCTCATGTTCTCCTTGAAATGTGGGGGAGCACGGAAGGGAAGTGGGCATGGAACTAGCATCTTTTCCCTGGACTATTATGTCCTGCCCACTGTGTTAGGTGCTTCACACACATTGTCTCTTGTGTTCCTCACAATAATAGCATTTTCAAGGAAGTATAATTATCTCTACTTTTCAGATGGGAACCCAAGGCTCAGAGTGTTCATGTAACTTGGCCAAGGTCACACAGTAAGTGGCAGAGCTCTGCCAGGCAGGGAACATGGTACACTCACCTCCTCCTTGCCTCCTAGTACTTCTTACAATGCCTTGCACACAGTAGGTGCTCAATACACATGTGTGGCATTCATTCAAGTGCTCCTCACATTTCTAAGGCCCATTTGCTGACTGATCACCTATGCAGAATTGCAAATGTTTTTGAGATATTTTTTTTATAAATTTAACCTGGTTAGTAAGATGCTATTATTGTTAGCTGCCATCGAGTTGGCTCCAACTCATGGCGATCTTATGTATGATGGAACAAAATGTCGCCTGGTTCCACGCCATCTTCTTGATCATTGGGCGTTTGAGTCCATTGTTGCGGCTATTGGTTTGTGAATAGGAGCCAGTTCATCATGGAGATGAACTAACATTTTTTTTTTTTTTTACTTTTTATTGTGCTTTAAGTGAAAGTTTATAAATCAAGTCAGTCTCTCACACAGAAACTTACATACACCTTGCTACATACTCCCAATTGCTCTCCCTTAGAGACAGACTGCTCCCTCCCTCCACTCTCTCTTTTCGTGCCCATTTCGCCAGCTTCTAACCCCCTCCACCCTCTCATCTCCCCTCCAGGCAGGAGATGCCAACATAGTCTCACGTGTCCACTTGATCCAGGAAGCTCACTCCTCACCAGCATCCCTCTCCATCCCATTGTCCAGTCCGTTCCCTGTCTGAAGAGTTGGCTTTGGGGATGGTTCCTGTCCTGGGCCAACAGAAGATCTGGGGACCATGATCACCAGGGTCCTTCTAGTCTCAGTCAGACCATGAAGTCTGGTCTTTTTACGAGAATTTGGGGTCTGTATCCCACTGTTCTCCTGCTCCCTCGGGGGCTCTCTGTTGTGTTCCTTGTCAGGGCAGTCTTCGGTTGTAGCCGGGCACCATCTAGTTCTTCTGGTCTCAGGTTGACGTAGTCTCTGGTTTATGTGGCCCTAGATGAACTAATGTTTTTAAGCACAATGGACATTCATGTTTCCAGATGAGAAGTCTGATATGTTCATTAAAAACCACCTTTTGTTATGAACAGACACTTCACCAAAGAAGATGATCAGGTAGCTGGCAGACACGTGAGGAAATGCTCTTGATCATTAGCTGTTAGAGAAATGCAAATCAAAACCACAATGAGATACCATCTCGCCCTGGCTTTGCTGGCACTTATTAAAAAAACAGAAAATAACAAATGTTGCAGAGGGTGCGGGGAGATTGGAACTCTTACGCACAGCTGCTGGGAATGCATACTGGTGCAACCACTATGGAAAACAATATGGCGCCTCCTTAAAGATGTAGGGATAGAAATACCATAGGATCCATTAATCCAGCTCCTAGGAAATATCCTAGAGAAATAAGAGGCTTCACACGAATAGCCGTATATACACCCGTGTTTATTGCAGCATTATTCACAATGGCAAAAAGACGGAAACAACCTAAGCACCCCAAAACAGATGAATGATTAAACAAATTATGGAACATACACACAATGGAATACTACGCAATGATGAAGAACAGTGATGAATCCTTGAAACTCCTCACAACATGGGTGAATCTGGAGGCATTATGCCAAGTGAAATAAGTCAATCACAAAAGGACAAATATTGTATGAGACCACTATTATAAAAACTCAAGAAAAGGTTTACACATAGAAAAAAAAAACAATCTTTGATGGTTATGAGGGAAAGGAAGGGTGGAAAGGGGAAATCACTAACCAGATAGGAGACAAGTGTTAAGTTTGGTAAAGGGAAAGACAACACACATCATAGGGGAAGTCAGCACAATTTGGCCAAGGCAAAGTTACAGAAGCTTCCTAGACACATCCAAACACCTTGAGGGACCAAGTCACTGAGGCTGAGGGATGGGGACCAGTCTTGGGGGATATTTAGGTCAACTGGTATAACATAGTTAACAACAACAACAAAAAGTTCTACATCCTACTTTAGGGTGTAGTGTCTAGGGTCTTACCAGCTTGTGAGTGGCCATCTAAGATACATCTATTGGTCTCATCCCATCTGAAGCAAAGAAGAATGAAAAAAACAAAAACACAAGAAAAATTTTAGCCCAAAGGATTAACGGACCCCATGAACCACAGCCTCCACCAGCCTGATTCCAGAAGAACTAGATGGTGCCCGGCTACCACCATCTACTACCCTGACAGGGATCACAATAGAGGGTCCCAGAGAGAGCAGAGAAAAATGTAGAACAAAATTCAAACTCATAAGAAAAGACCAAACTTACTGTTCTGACAGAGACTAGAGGAACCTGTGAGACTATGGCCGCTTGACACCCTGCTAACTCAGAACTGAAGCCACTCTCAAAGTCCACCTTTCAGCCAAAGATTAGACAGGCCTATAAAACAAACAGTAACACACGTGAGGAACGTGCTTCTTAGTTCAGTCAAGAATATGAGATCAAATGGGCAACATCTGCTCAAAAGCAAAGACAAGAAGGCAGGAAGGGACAGGAAAACTGGGCAAATGGACACGGGGAACTCGGGGTGGAACGGGGGAGAGTACTGACACATAGCAAGGTTTGCAGCCAATGTCACAAAGCAATTTGTATATACATTTTTGAATGAGAAACTAATTTGCTCTGTAAACTTTCACCTAAAAGACAATTAAAAAAAACAAAACAAAAATACAATCACATTTTGTGAGGGAGGGAGAAGGGCAGACACAATGCTTAGGGGATGGAGAGCTTCTGTTGAGGCTAATGGAAACATTTGGGAATGGTTAATGGTGATGGCTGAGCAGCGCGATGAATGTAATTAATGTCACTGATATGAAGATTGTTGGAAACCCTGGTGGCATAGCGGTTGAGAGCTACAGCTGCTAACCTAAAGATCAGCAGTTCGAATCCACCAGACGCTCCTTGGAAACTCTATGGGGCAACTCTACTCTGTCCTGTAGGGTCACTATGAGTTGGAATCGACTTAATGGCAACGAGTTTGTTTTTTTTTGTTTTATATGAAGATTGCAGAAATGGCAAATATGTTATCTATGTATTTAAACCTGTTGCCATTGGGTCGATTCTGAGTCATAGCAACCCTATGGGACAGAAGAACTGACCTATAGGGTTTCCAAGGCTGTAAATCTTTATGGAAGCAGACTGCCACAACTTCTTCCCTTGAAGCAGCTGGTAGGTTCGAACTGCCGATCTTTTGGTTAGCAGCTGAGCACTTAACCACTGCACCACGAGGGTTTCTTATATTTACTGCAATAAAAACAAACAAACAAAAAGGATGGTATAACACAAAGAGGGAACCTTATTGTAAACTATGGACTTTCATTAATAATGTATCAATAATATAACATCGGTCGTAACAAATGTCCCACAGAAACACAGTATGTGTTAACAGGAGAAACAACGTGTAGGAAGGAGTATGGGAACGCTATATTTTTCTGCAAAACCTCAAACTGCTCTAAAAAATAAAGTCTACTAAAATTTTGTAAAAACATCACTTTTTGTTAAGGTGAATTGATACAGCCCCGTGTATATGGTGAAGACACGTAAGGAAGATGGTTGATGTGGTATTTAGGGTCATTTTTTTTTTTTGCAACCAAAAGGTCACTTATTAACATGGAATGTGAAATAGAAAAGCTGATCCAGTAGGAAGCCCAGTAATGCTGGTCAGCTTGTTTGACCTTCATAGACTGCGGACGTGGGACACCAGGTTTCATTGGACATTTGATGATGGAGAGCCTGAGGCACCCAGATCTCCTGGTGATCTGGTCTGATGTCTGCAGTTAGGACAGGCTGGCGACATGCTAACACATTCCTTTTCATTTATCTTCTTTTCTAGACCCTCCCTGGCCTGTGGCAAGGTGGAAAGATTTTGGGTTTTAGAGCCCAAAGAACTGGCTGGGACTCTCCCAGCCCCACCACTCACTTGTCCTTGGGTAAATGGCTTAATCTTTCTAAATTACGATTTTTCTCAGTCGTAAAAGTAGCAACAGGCTGGTTGTGAGGATTACATGAGATAATGGAAGTAAATGGCTTAGCACGGTGCTAGGCGCTTAGCAAGTGCTCAGCTTTACTACTGGGAGTATCTGCCTCACTCTCATTCATTCCTGTGTTTATTAAACAAATGTTTATTGAGTGCTCCCAGGCGCCTATCTAGGTGGTGGCATACCACAGGGAACAAAGCAAAGTCCTTACATTCTGAGGAGGAGGGAGAGACAGTAAACAATGGAATATTGTGCTATGAGTGATAAAAACAATGAAGACTCATAAAGAAGGCAGGGGATTGAGAGTGATCTGGGAGGGATAGACAGGGAGGAAGGAGAAAGTTCTTTTTTCTATGGGGTGGTGAAGAGGTGACATGGGGAGCAGAAACTTGAAGAAGTCATGACTCAGAAGTCCAGGCAGGGGGAATGGCAAACGCAAAGGCCCTGAGGCAGGAGTGTATTTGGTGTGTTTGAAGAAGGGCAAGGAGGCCACCAGGGCTGGAAGTTAAGTGGGAGAGAGAGGTGGCAGGAGAAGAGGCCAGAAAGTTGGGGCTGGGGAGGAACACAGACCATGCAGACCTTGTAGGCCATTATAGGAGCTTTGGATTTGCACCCGAATACATAGGGAAGCCTTCCACCTCTTCAAAAATTTTATTGTGGAAATATTTCAAACAAACAGAAAAGTTAAAAAAATTCTGCAGTGAAGATCCGTATACCCACTGACTAGGTTCTTCGATAAACATTTTGTTATATTTGCTTTATCACGTATCTACCCATTTATTCATTCCTCTGTCCATTCATGGGGAGCCCTGGTGGCTCAGTGGCTAAGAGCTCAGGCCGGTCACCAAACTAGTCAGCAGCTGGAATCTACCAGCTGCTCCTTGGAAACCCTATGGGGCGGTTCTATGTCCTATAGGGTTGCTATGAGTCAGAATTGACTTGACAGCAATGGGTTTGGATTTTGGGGTTTATCCATTCATCGATTAACCTTATTGTGTTGTTGTACGTCCAAGTAAGTCGCAGATTATCAGTACCTCATCCCGAAACATCTCTGCATGCGTATCACTAGCTAGAGTTCAGTATTTGTGTGGTTTTAAAAAGCGTAACTCTTAAATGTACTATTCTCTGATTTTTGACAAATGTACACACTTGTGCAACCCAAAACCCTATCAAGGTAGAGAATGTTAGCATCATCCCTGAACATTCCCTCAGGCTCCTTCTCAGTGTCTCCCTCCCCACCACCACTCCAGACAACCACTGTTCTGATTTTTCCCGCCATACGTTAGTTTTGTCTATTCCAGGACTTTACATACAGAAGGTAATGCAGACAGTTTGTAGTCTTCTCTGTAAGGCTACTTTCACTCAGCATAGCGCATTTGAGATTCACCCAGGCTATAACTTGTATACAGGAGCCCTGGTGGCACAGTGGGTAAGAGCTCAACTGCTAATCAAAAGGTGAGCAGTTTGAATGCACCAGCTGCTCCTTGGAAACCGTATGGGGCAGTTCTGTTCTGTCCCATAGGATCGCTATGGGTTGGAATTGACTCTACTGAATTTTTTTTTTTTTCCAATAAATTCTATCAGAGTCCTTGGATGGTACAGTTAACAGGTTCAGCTCTTAACCGAAAGGTTGGAGGTTTGAGTACACCTAGAGGTGCCTCAGAAGAAAGACCTGGTGATTTCAAAAAAAAAAAAAAGAAACAGCTGATAACCCTATGGAGCAAAGTTTTACTCTGACACACGGGAGAATCAACTCTAAGGCAACGGGTTAGTATTTCTTTATCCTTGGTTTTTTTTTTATCCTTTATCCTGTTGATGGACACTGGGGCTGTTTTTAGTTTTTGTTTGCTTTACATTTAAAAAGGATCCCTCTGGCTGCAGGTGGAGAATAGACTCTCAGGGGCCTTGCCAGAAGCAATAGATCAGCTAGGACGCTGCTGCAATTGTTCAGACGAGAGATTGTTTTGCCACGACGTTGCTCTTTGTATACATTATCTCAGCTAACAAACATCTTTAGGGTTTAGGAAACTCCCTTCCCCTGGAGATAACCCATTCCTTCTTAAGGAAAGGCCCAATTGTTATGCTTTTCTTTCATATTCAATCTTGTTAGTCACTTTGGTCAAAGGTTTTCCAAATCTCAGCTAAAAAAAATGCAAAGAGGCACCTTGCAAATGGCTCGCTCAGCTAAGCTACCAGGTAGCGGGGTGCATAACAGAAACGTCTTAAGGAGCTGCCTCAAGTGGGAAATACTAACTGTGAGATTAAAAGCTCTAAGTAGCTCTCCATTGAGAGGACAGGGCCTGGGGTGGGGTAGATGGAAAGTTCTAATGATAACAGCTCCTGTTTTTTTCAAACACTTATTACAAACCAAGTCTGTTATTATATGTTGTTGTTGTTAGTTGTCGTTGAGTTGGCGCCCTACTCACGGCAACCCCACCCATGTACAACTGAATGAAACCTTGCCTGGTCCTGCGCCGTCTTCACAGTCGTTGGTATGCTTGAGTCCACTGGTGTGGCCACTGTAGGTTGTGAGTGCCTTCCAACCTAGGGGGCTCATCTTCCAGCACTATGTCAGACGACATTCTGTTGCAATCCACAGGGTTTTCACTGGCTAATTTTCAGAAGTAGATTGCCAGGCCTTTCTTCCTAAACTGTCTTAGTCTGGAGGTTCTGCTGAAACTTGCCCTGGCATTTTGAAATACCAGTGGCATAGCTTCCAGGATCGTAGTAACATACAAGCCACCATGGTACGACAAAACTGGCAGATGGGCGGGTTTTCTTATATAAAGCCCAAAGCTACACCCCTTGCTGTGGAGTCCATTCTGACCCAAAGCAACCCAATAGAACAGTGTGGAACTGCCCCATAGAGTTTCCAAGGCTGTAATCTTTACGGAAGCAGACTGCCACATCTTTCTCCCTCAGTGCGGCTAGTGGGTTCAAACTGCCGACCTTTCGGTTAGCAGCCAAGTGCCTTACCACTGCACCACCAGGGCTCCTGAAGACCACAGTAAAGCAAAACACCCATTGCTGTCAAGTCAATTCTGACTAATCATGACCCTGTAGGACAGAGAAGAATTACCCCTTAGGGTTTCCAAGGAGCGGCTGGTGGATTCAAACTGCCAACTTTTGGTTAGCAGCCGAGCTCTTAACCACTATGCCACCAGGGCTCCAAAGACCACACTAGGCAGTCTGACTTCAGAGCCTGACAGATTAACCATGATGTGCAAGGACAGTGATATGTACAGATATAATACATCGGAGGACCACCCAGTTGTCGGTGAGTTGATCCCAACTCATGGTGACCCCTTATATGTCAGAGTAGAACTGTACTCTGTAGGGTTTTCTTTTTTGTTGTTATTTTATATAATTTATTTCTTTGTTGTTGTTATTGTTCAGAATATACACAGCAGAACATACGCCGATTCAACAATTTTCACATGTACAATTCAGTGACATTCATTATATGTTTCTAATTGTGTAACCATTCTCAACTTCCTTTTGTGAATTGTTCCTCCCCCAGTAACATAAACCCACTGCCCCCAAAGTTTCCTATCTGATCTTTTGAGTTGCTGTTGTTTATTCCATCCTATTTTTTTTATAGATAGATTTCATAGGCTTTTCAATGGCTGATTTCTCAGAAGCAGATGGCCAGGCTTTTCTTCTGAGGCACCTCTGGGTGGACTCCAACCTCCGATCTTTTGGTTAACAGCCAAAGCATTTGCATCGCCCAGGGTCTCCAATAGGCCTGAGAGCATATTTTTTTTTTTTCATATTACACTCTCAAAAAAGAAAAATAGATTTGAGAGTATAGTTAAAAAAAAAAAAAGATTTCAACTTATTTTAGCTGGACCTTGTGTTAGATAAACTGAGTGTAAGGGGAGTACTTTAGACGAGTATTGGTCACCTTAGGGTGGAGACTTTTTAGGTGCTCGTGACTTGTCTCCCACTCTTTGATGCATACAATTGCCTATGTTTCTAATCCTCCTCCTTGAATTGTTCTTGGATCTGTTAACTTGGTTCCATTCTCGACTGACTGTCCTGGACCAGGCTGCCTCCATCTCATACCTGGATTTCCACAGGAGTCTTCTGATTGGTCAGCTCTTTCCACTCTGGTTCCCCTCCATTCATTCTTCTGAGATGCAAATCAAGTCATATCACTTCCCTGCTCAGAGCTCTCAGTGGCTCCCAGGTTGCACAGCATACCTTCCAAAACCTCCAGCCCTGGCTAGGTCTCCCTCTTTAGGCTCATCCTCAGAAAGTATTTCAAAGAATTCCTCAGCTATCTCTTCTTTGAGTCTAAAACCTTACCCTTTACTGTTGAGTTGACTGTGACTTGTGGTGAGCCCATGTGTTACAGAGTAGAACTGAGCTCCTTAGGGTTTTCTTGGCTGTAATCTTTATGGAGAGCTGGTCACCAGGTGTTTCGTCTGTGGTGCTGCTGGGTGGGTTCAAACCGCCAACCTTTTGGTTAGAGGTCAAGCACAAACTGTTTGCGCTACCCAGAGACCTTTCTTTGAGCCTAATTGATATAAATTCCTCTGACTCAGTTTCAGATTTTCCACTGTGGAATGCATTATCCGTGCTTGGTGCGCTGCTTTGGGCTTTGCCAAGATCTCAGCGCTGGCGTCAAGGAGTGAGAATTAGGTGTGTTAATTATGTCTCCAGGCTTTGTCTCTTTCATCTGTCTGAGGCTGATGCCTTACTGTTGCCATGGAAGCCAGGAAGGAGAGCCACACCTTGAAGTACATGGGTAAGGTGAGCTGAGCCCCAGCATGAGGGAGTTCTATCAATAAATCAGCCATGAACCTCCTTATGATGCTGGTCTTCCATCATGGTGCTCTGGTGACGTCAGTGGAAATTCCAGGAGTCAGCTCACAAACAAAAATCATGGACTGGACTTCAGAGCTACACTCTCCAGGCCTTTTGACATCACCATTGGCCTAAGCAAGTGCCCAAATCTATGCCTGCAATCGTGCCATCCTCCCACCCATGGACCATAGAGTTTATTAACCCCTTGACTGTGAGTGGCCAATGGCGGTTTGCTCACATACCACTCAAACCAGTAAATCAGTTGACATTGAGCAGACTTGACTCATGGTGACCCCATGCATATCAGGGTAGAACTGTGCTCCAGTGGCTGACTTTTCAGAAATAGATAGCCAGGCCTTACTTCTTAGGCACCTCTGTTGTCAGATGCTGTCAAGTCGGTTCCAACTCATAGCAACCCTATGTACAATAGAACGAAATACTGACTAGTCATGTACTGTCTTCACAATCACTGTTATGCTTGAGCCCATTGTTGCAGCCCCTGTGTCAGTCCATCTTGTTGAGGGTCTTTCTCTTTTTTGCCGACCCTCTCAAGCATGATGTCCTTCTTCAGGGAATGGTCCCTCCTGATAACATGTCCAAAGTATGAGAGATGAAGACTGGCCATCCTTGCTTCTAAGGAGCATTCTGGCTGTACTTCTTCCAAGACAGATTTGTTTGTTCTTCTGGCAGTCCCTCATATCTTCACTATTCTTTGCCAACACCATAATTCAAAGGTGTCAATTCTTCTTTGATTTTCTTTATTCATTGTCCAGTTTTGCACGCATATGAGGTGACTGAAAATACCATGGCTTGGGTCAGGTGCACCATAGTCCTTAATGTCCAGAGGCACCTCTGGGTGGACTCAAACCCCCAACCTTTTGGTTAGCAGTTGATCACATTAACTGTTGCTACCACCTAGAGATTTCGTTCACTTACTACTGCAAACAAACAAACGAACCAGTTGCTGTCAAGTTAATTGCTGTCACCTCATGGTGACCCCATGCATGTCAGAGTATAACTGTGGTCCACAGAGTTTTCAAGGCTGTGGCCTTTGGGAAGCAGACCACCAGGTCCTTCTTCCAAAGCACCTCTGGGTGGGTCCGAACCACCAGCCTTTCAGTTAGTAGTGAGTGCTAACCGTTTGCTCCACCCGGGGACTCCACATACCACTTACTACTCCAAATTACAGCCCTCCTCCACCTTTTTTTTTTTTTTTTTCCACCTAGCCAATCTTGGCCTCCACTGAAAAGGGAGTAAAAATGGGTTCAGTTGGGGAAGTCGGTATCCAGGTTGGAATCTCAGGGCCTGGTCAGTAGGCCTTATGATGTGTCCTGGGCCTGTATGGGGCCACAGGAAACTTTATAGTGGCCCTTTCTGGACCATATAGACTGAAGTCTTATCCAGCCCTCATGGAAGAAAGAAAGAAAAGAAAGGGGAAACAGAAGCAAGTTCCAAAAAGATGGCTACAAAAATAAAATGCCTTGGAGGAAAAAAAAGAAAAAGAAAAAAATTGGAACGAAGCTGTCAGCAACCTCAGCCCACGCTGCCACTGAGCAGAAACTCTACTTGGTTTTTGCTTGCGGACGTAGAACAGTTTTTGACAGATGCGCTATGCGGCCTGTCATTTGGGCTGAAAGAGACGCCTCTCTCGATGTGATTGGGAAAATTACAATTTTAATATCCCCTTTCGTCCTTCAAGCCTTTTGCATATTCTCCAGTCTAGCGGCCTTTGGTTGCTCATAGTTAGATACAAATGAACTCCACAGATCCTTCCCTACCCCTTTATTTCATGTGAGTGCCATTATTTGGGCTGGACTGGGCCAAATGTGTGTGTTTATTTAACCTATGCAAGGAAAAAAAAAAAAAAATTTAAAGGGAAAGCAACAAATTAATGAGGAAGAAAAATGGGAGAAAGACAAGAGAAGTGCCCCCTGGATCTCAGGAATTAGAATATCTATGGCGGTTGAGGACTGAGATTTTTCTGAGTAACAATATGTAAGAGATTAAAAAAAATTTAGGCTATTAGATATCTAACAATACTGTACCTACTATACTTATCTAAAGTAAAGATATCTTATTGTGTTTGCATTCTTGCTGATCTTTATAAATCTGCTAGCTGATTCTAGTTTTGCACCCATTTTACAGATGAGGAAACTAATGCTCGGGGAGATTACCATTTACTCAAGGTCTGGAAAGTGGCGGAGGCAGGCTTCAAACCAGGTATGTAATATACAAATCTGTGCATTTAACTGTGGCGCTACGTGACTGTGTACCAACAGGGACGTACATAGTAGACATCTATAGTTTCTTCCTGCTCAGGGTTTTGCTTTTGTGTAAAGTTACCCCATATTCCCTTTAGAACCTGGCCCTCCTGGGGCTCGATAAATCTCCTTTCCTTCCATTTGCCTCTGGGCAGGCCAACGCCTCCTGAACCATCTTCTCACCCCTGCCAGCCTCACTGCTCTGATGACATCCTGATGCTTGAAGCTTGTCTTGAAGCTGGAAAGTGGCATGTACGCCAATGCCCGCCTCTCTTCCTGCGGCCAGTCCGGACGCTCCCTGAAGCAGTCACGTGGCGCTCATTGGCAGAGGGAGAAATGAAAGCTTATGGAGTGGGGAAAGTTCTGGTATCTCTCAGATAATATATTTGATGGGTAGGTTCCTTCCTATTCTTTCTGAAAGTGCTGAGATGACTGGGCTCCAGTCAACGTGTTTGAAACCAGCCAGCTGTGGCTGCCCAGCTGACAAAGGGCCACAGCTGGAGCAAGAGCAGTGGTTGGGTTTCTTCCAGCTGCAAACGAAGGGGTCAACACTTCGTGGAGGGGGGGATATATATATATATATCTAGGCACCAGCCAGTGGAAACTGTCCCAGAGTTCAAACAATTGAAAGGAAGGCAAGATGTTTGGATTGTTTTAATTGGCGGGGGCCGCTGGATTTTCTTTTTAGAGTTTGGAGATTGTAACCCAGACAGGTGTGTGCGTGTGTGTGTGTGTGCGTGTGTGCACATGTGTATATGTGTGTGTGAAGGCGGGAGAGGGAAGAAAGCACGTATCTGCAAATGTGAGACTGGAGGGAGGAGACAGCTGAGTATGTGTTGGGTGGGAAGGTAAGGAGGAAAGCAGCCATCTTCTGTGTGTTTGTGCGAGACAAGAGACACTGAGCGTGGGAATGGAAATGCTGTGGGGAAAAGAAGAAAAATCTTTACCGGGTGTGTATCCATGTGTCTGTGAGAATGGGAAAGTATGGATGAAAGAGCAGGGCGCAAACATCATGTGAGACTGTGAGAGGCAGCTGTGTGTGTGCAGGAGGGGACAGGGGACAGACCCCGAGCCAGCCTGGAACGAGCCAGGCACCAGCGGCTCCCTTCAGCCCGTCCAGAAATAGTTTCCGGGAACCGTGGTGTTTTCCCCGCCTGGCTCCTGGGCCAGCAGGGAGATAAAGCTGCCCGTGTCGCTTGTCTTGGCTGCCTCTCAGCTGACACTGCTGACAGGCCGCTTTGATCTTAGGTTATCAGGGCCTAACCCTGTGCCCTGGCCTGCTCTGCCAGCCCCCACCCGCTGCTCACCTCTGCAGAAAGGGCATTTTGTAAGGTCACCATTGGGAGGGGCAGCCCAGTTTTTGTACCTGGTTGGCTTTGGAGCCTGGAAGCTTGATGCAATGAGGGCACCATCTTCCCTTCTCATGCAAGGGTGGAAAGGGGACCCAGCTGAGGAAAGAGCTTTGAAGTGGAGCCACTCAAAATGGCGCCTGCTGACCATCCTGGGAGCTTCATCCTTGTTGCCTCATGGTGGGTGGACCTTCATGCTTCAGATGATGAGTGGAGAAAAGAAAGAAAACAGTGTTGTTGGCAGTCAGAAAACTTGCTTTCTGGGCTTAAAACTGAGCTCTCTCATTGAGTAACCTTGGGCAAGTTCTGCTTCTATCAGGACCTCAGGTTCCACTCCCATTCTGGTAAAACGAAAATGCTTTTATGACTATGGAAACCTCTCTTAAAACAAAATCATGTGCTGAAATCCAATGTATGAAGCATACTAAAGAAGAGCTGGACTGGCTGAAGGGAATATGAAGACCTGGTACCCCAATACTCACCCTTTGTTTTAATTAGTTATCCATCGTTACTACTTGTTTTGTTGTTGTTTTTAGTTGCCATCGAGTCTACTCCGACTCAACACAACCTTGTGTATAACAGAATAAGACATTGTCCAGTTCTCTGCCATCTTTATGTTCATTGGTAAGTTGGAGTCCGTTGCTGCAGTTATTGTGTTAACCTACCTCATTAATGGTCTCCTTCATTCTCACTGATTCTCTACCAAACGTGATGTCCTTCTCTAGCAATTGGTCTTTCCTGTGTCCAAATAAGCAAGTGGAAATCTTGTTCTCTTTGCTTCTAAGGAACATTCTGGTTTTATTTCTTCTAAGACTGATTTGTTTGTTCTTCGGGCAGTCCATGGAATATTCAATATTCTTCGCCAACAGCACAATTCGAATGCATCAATTCTTCTTCTGTCTTCTTTGTTCATTATCCGGCTTTTACATACATATGAGTTGATTGAAAAGACCATGACTTGGGTCAGGTGCACCTTAGTCATCAAAGTCACATAACTTAGTAGCTTAAAATGACAGCCATATTATTAACTCTTAGGATTCTGAGGGGCTCTTTCTCCTTCATCAAACATGATCTCCTCCTCTAGCGACTGATCCTTCCAGATGGCGTGTCCAAAGCAAGCGTGTCCAACAGTGTTCTGTTGTGTTCCATGAGGTTTTCATTGGCTAATTTTTGGAAGTAGATCACCAGGGCCATTTTTCCTAGTCTATCTTAGTTTGGACGTTCCACTGAAATCTGTCCACCATGGGTGGCCCTCTTGGTATTTGAAATATCAGTGGCATAGCCTCCAGCATCACAGCCACACTCAAGCTATCACAGTAGGACAGACTGACAGTTGGGTGGTGGCAGATGATTCTAGACCTTCGCTATTGAGTCATTCCCAGTTTTGGACTTCCCAGCTGAGACCCATAATATCGTAGAGGAGAAACGATCCATTCCCATTCTGCCTTTTCTAAATTCCTGACTCCTAGAGCCTGTGAACATAATAAAATGGTTATTGCCTTACATCACAAATTTTGGGGCAATTTGCTACACAGTAGTAGTAACTGCAACAGGTGGTGGACCTGAAAGAGCATAGACATGGGCATTAGACAGATCTGGTTTCAAACCTACCTCCTTCACTTGACATCTTATTCAGTTCTATTTACTTCCCTAAGCCTAGTTTTCTCATCAGAAAAATAGGCTTTGATTGGGATGACATCTGTGAGGTCCTTGGCAACATAATCTGTTCTTTTATTATTATTATCGTGATAAAATATATATTACATAACATTTGCCAACTCAATAATTCTTACATGTACAGTTGAGTGATGTTTATTACATGCTTCATATTGTACAGCCATCACCACTATCCTTTTTCCAAATTATTCATCACCATTAATAGAAACTCAAGGCTCCCTAAGCAACACTTGCCGCTGGTGGTGCAACGGTTAAGCACTTGGCTGCCAATCAGATGGTCAGTGGTTCAAACTCTCCAGCTGCTCCACTGGAGAAAGACGTGGCAGTCTGGTTCTGTAAAGATTTACAGCCTTGGAAACCCTATGGGGCAGTTCTACTCTGTCCTATAGGGTCGCTATGAGTCAGAATCAACTTGATGGCAATGGATTTGGGGTTTGGTTTCCCCTTTCCCTACCACCCCTTGGAACAACTAATAAGCTTTGGTTTCTCTTGGTTTGCCTGTTTCATATAAGTGAGATCATAAAGTATTTGCCCTTTTGTGACTGACTTATTTCACTCAGCACCATATTTTCATGGTTCATCCATGTTGTGGTATGCATCAGAAATTCATTTCTCTTTATGGCTGAGTACTTGGATCAACAATCAACGCCCATGGAAGCAGCAGTCAGGAAGTCAAATGACATATTGCATTGGGCAGATCTGCTGCAAAAGACTTCTTTAAAGTGTTCAAAAGTAAAGATGTCACCTTGAGGACTAAGGTGTGTCTGACCTAAGCCATGGTATTTTCAGTCACCTCATAGGCATGAGAAAACTGGACAATGAATAAGGAAGACCAGAGAAGAATTGACACCTTTGGATTATGGTGTTGGCAAAGAATATTGAATATACCATGGATACCAGAAGAACAAACGAATCTGTCTTGGAAGAATTACAGCCAGAGTGTTCCTTGGAAGAGAGGATGGTGAGACTTCATCTCATGTACTTTGGACATGTTATCCGGAGGGACCAGTCCCTGGAGAAGGACGTCATGCTTGGTAAAGTGGAGGGTCCTTGAAAGAGAGGAAAACCCTCAAGGAGATAGACTGACACAGTAGCTGCAATGATGGGCTCAATCATAACGATAATTGTGAGGATGGTGCAGGACCAGGCAGAGCTTTGTTCTGTTGTACATAGAGTTGTTGTGAGTTGGAACCAACTCGATGACACCTAACAACAACAATAACCCATTGTATGTATATGCCGCATTTTGTTTATCCATTTATCTGTTGATGGACACTTGGGTTGTTTCCATCTTTGGGCTAATGTGAAAAAATGCTGCAATGAACTTTGGTGTACAGGGTTCTGTTTGCATTCCTGCCTTCCCTTCTGGGTATATGCCTTGGTTTGGCATTGCTGGGTCATGGGGTTTTGTTTTTTGTTTTGAGGAATGGCCAAACCTTTTCCCACAGTGGCTGTACCATTTTACATTCCCACGGCAATGGATAAGGGTTCCAGTTTCTCCATATCCTTGCCAACACCTTACAATAGTTTCTTGGTAAATTATTCCTTGCTAAAGTATTCCATGTCACCATGCTCCTGAGATTCTGGAGGAGAAACCTGAGTTTCTGAACTCTCTGGGAAGCCCCTGGGTCCCAGGAACAGATCCTTATTTCATGCCTACTTGGAATAAGGAATGTGTTCCTCTGGCAAGTTGTATATTTGGAGCTGCTCCCCCGCTCAGAGTTTCAAGACAATTTAGTCTGAACGAATCTTGGTTTCTTGTTACCAAAGAGAACCGAGGCGCGTGCAAAGGCCTTGCAGAGTGCCTCCAACATCAAACAGCAACCACCCTACTATGTCCTGAGGAGCTGAGTGTAAATAAATCAAAACCATACCCGCTGCCTCTCTCTGTAAGCACACACACGTAATTTTATTACAGCCGGAATGAAGTGCTTCAGGGGCAGCATGTTTGGGACTTGGCTGAACCCAGAGTACTCTTGGAAGACCAGGGTCTGTTAGACCAACCCAGGAGGGGGCCCTGTTTGCCTCGTTCACTCCACTCTGCCCCCTTGGGTGACTTGTAGGCTTGGGACTGGCATGCGGGCACTTGGTATTAGAAGTTCAGAGAATCACAGATGACTTTTTGAAAGTCACTAGTAACATTTTTTTGTTTGTCTTGCTTACTTTGGACATGTCACCGGCAAAGACCAATTGCTAGAAAAGGACGTCATGTTTGGTAACGTAGAGGGTCAGCGAAATGAGGGGAACCCTCAATGAGATAGATTGACACAATAGCCACAATAATGGGCTCCAACATACCAACGATTGTGAAGATGCCGCAGGACCGGGCGACGTTTCATTCTGTTATACGTAAGGTTGCCATGAGTTTGGGCCAACTCCATGGCAGCTGGCAACAATAACAACAAGAAGCTATTCTGGATATTTCGTAGAAAAGGAATTATACAATCCGTGACCTTTGGTGACAGGCTTCTTCCAGTGAGCTCAGTTTTCAAGGTTCACCCATGTTTAACATGTATCAGTACTTCATTCCTTTTTATGATTGAGTAATATTCCACTGTCTGGATAGACCACATTTTGTTTATCCATTCCTCCATTGATGAACCCTTGGGTGGCTTCCACTTTCTGGCTATTGTAAATAATACTGCTAGGAACATCTGTGTACAAGTTTCTGTGTGGTTATATGTTTTTCTCTTGGGTGATACACCTAAGTGTGAAATTGCTAGGTTGTATGGTAACTCTGTTTTACTTTTTTGAGGAACCGCCAAATTGTTTCCCACAGTGGCTGCCATTTTACATTCCCATTTTTTAAAATTTATTTATTTATTATAATTTTTTATGTGCTTTAAGTGAAAGTTTACAAATCAAGTCAGTCTCTCACACAAAAACTTATATACACCTTACTACATACTCCCAATTACTCTCTCCCCAATGAGACAGCCCACTCCCTCCTTCCAGTCTCTCTTTTCGTGACCATTTTGCCAGCTTCTAACCCCCTCTTCCCTCCCATCTCTTCTCCAGGCAGGAGATGCCAACATAGTCTCAAGTGTCCACCTGATCCAAGAAGCTCACTCCTCACCAGCATCCCTCTCCAACCCATTGTCCAGTCCAATCCATGTCTGACGAGTTGGCTTCAGGAATGGTTCCTGTCCTGGGCCAACAGAAGGTTTGGGGACCATGACCACTGGGGTCCTTCTAGTCTCAGTCAGACCATTAAGTCTGGTCTTTTTATGAGAATTTGGGGTCTGCATCCCACTGTTCTCCTGCTCCCTCAGGGGCTCTCTGTTGTGTTCCCTGTCAGGGCAGTCATTGGTTGTAGCCGGGCACCATCTAGTTCTTCTGGCCTCAGGATGATGTAGTCTCTGGTTCACGTAACCCTTTCCATTCCCATGTTTTTTGAGTGCTGATTTTGTGCCAGGCACTGTCTTAGTGCTTTACATACATTAATTCACTTCATCTGTCCTCCCAACAACTCTACGAGGGTTATTATTATTACTAGTTTCGTGTTACAGTTAAGAGAGGCCCAGAGAGGTTAAGCAACTTGCCCAAGGCCACACAGCTGGTAAGAAATAGAGCCAGGAAAATGGGACCCACAGGAAGGTCTTAAGCAGAGAAACAAAATAACTGGATGTAATTTCTTCTTTCTCAGCCTCACTTACTCTGTAGGATTTTTGAGCACCAACTCTGGGGTGGGGGGTTGTGATGAAGTTAGGTTGGTAGGAATTTGGGGGCCAAAAAAAAAAAAAATCACATCACCGCTGCTGAAAGGGTTTCATTCTCCCTCATGTCCTTGGACATGGACGTGCAGGAGGTCAGTGGGCCTGGCCCACGTGTGGGATAAACTTGGAGAAAGCTGTTTTCTTGCCAAATGGCTGGGCTGCTTGACAAGGGTGGGAAAGGCTGCAGGGCTGGGCCAGAGCATCCTGGGCTGGGAGTGACATCATCAACACCCCATTTCCCTCTGCCTGTTTATCGTTTTCCCATCAGGAGCCCCTGGGATGTTGGGACACTCCTCAGCTGTGAAGATTTTCGTGTGTGTGTATGTGCATGTGTGTGTTGTGTGTATGCGTATGTATGTGAGTGTGTGTGTGTGTGGGGGGGGCGCATGGAGGCCTGGATTCCCTCTATTTCTCTGTGACTGGTGGGTGCAGGAGATCGGGGTTCAGGGGAGGTTCGTTCATCGAATATTTGGGCCTTGACCCCCTTCAAAACAGAGCCATCAGACAGGGTGCCTGGCCTTGTGGCTCTCACAACCTGGTGAGGAAAACAGGGAAGGCACAACCCTTGATGCCACCCTTCGTTGTCATTCTCATGGGTTTATTGTGCACCTGCTGTTGTTGTTAGGTGCCACTGAGTCTATCTTGACTCATAATGACCCCTCGTGGCAGAGCAGAACTGCCGCATAGCGTTTTCTGGGCTGTCAGCGCCGGAGCAGATCACCAAGTCTCTTTCCTGCAAAGCTGGGTTCAAACTGCTGACCTTTTAATTAGCAGCCAGGTGTATCTACAACGGTAGAATTCTCTGCCATTATAGAGTGGCCACCTGCCTCATGCCAAGCTCTGCCAACCCCGGGGCCATTAACAACTGTGGCCCTGCTCACCTGGAGGGCAGTCGGAGTCCTGAAAAGACCTGTCAACCATATGCAAACGTATTTGCCTGAATCTATCTTTCGGCCCTTTCACAGCGTTTGGGTTTCTGCAGGCAAATACTGTGCTTTGATACACCTTTTCTTGTCAGGGCATGTAAATACCCTTGTTGAGATCCTCCTGTGTAGTGGGGTGGACCAGGCAGGGCGGGATTGTTACAGGAAGGGGCCTTTCTGACTGAGGGGAGAGGGTAGAGAAGCAAAGTGGATTTGCACGTGAGCATCTGAGAGGATGATGGACTACTAACCTGAAGGTTGGTGGTTCGAATCTACCCAGGGGTGCTCAGGAAGAAAGGACTGGTGATTTGTATCTGTAAAGATTACAACCAAGAAAATCCCATGTCAGCCCCGGGGATATGATGGAGGCATTCATCATCTTCAGATTTCCCAGGTGGTACTTTGTGATTCCCTTATGAAAGTAGAGGGAGGAGTGAGGGATGAAAAAGGGGTTCCGCTCTGTAA
Source organism: Elephas maximus indicus (assembly GCF_024166365.1). Taxonomy (NCBI): domain Eukaryota; kingdom Metazoa; phylum Chordata; class Mammalia; order Proboscidea; family Elephantidae; genus Elephas; species Elephas maximus. Next base: position 12,655,875 of record NC_064840.1, read on the forward strand.
GGACAGAGGGGAGTCAGGGTGGGAGATGAGTAGCGAGGGGAACTTTCAACTCTTAAAGAAGTAGTGCTCGTGTCTGAGAAAGAATACATGGAAAATCAAATTTAGAAGAGCCCTGTGACATCAATTTTAATGCAAAGTCCCTTATGGCACAGAGGCTTGCAAAGAAGGGACAGGATCCACCTAAACACATATGGCTGTTTTGTTTGGATCCACTCGGGCTAACACCCTCAGATTTTGCAAGAAAATTCCCCAGGCCTTCAAGTGGATCACCAGAGGAAGTGAGATCAGGTAGAAACTGGAAAGGAAGTTCCTTGAACTGTAGAAGCATTCTGGGGGCACTAGAAAAAGAGAAGGGAGGCATGAAGCTGAAGGAGGGGTGATGGAAGATAAGGAATTCTGATTTCAATCTCCTGATTTCCTCTGTTTCCTCTGACCCAGGCTGCATGTAAACTCTATGCAAATCTGTTTACTTTTACATTTTATTTCAATCGGAGTCACTCAGCTGTCAGGAGCTGTATCAACATGTCAGTCTGGCTGAACAAACAAGCGTTTTGAGTGGAAATATTTCAGATAAACAGACACAGTGTTATGACATATCAAAACTCCCCAAACATGGAACGGGGTGAAGATGGTGGGGAGAAAGCGGGCGGACGAGGAAAGCCGCAGAAAGTAGATATATTTACCCTGGCATACACGCTGTGTGATCAGCTGAGGCAAAATAGGCTTTTTATTACTTGTGCTGTGGAGTTTTGGGGTGGGAGGGAGTCTCCCTCATCTATGGCATTAATACATTTTGTCAGCTGAAGGGCAAGGCCGGCTTGGCAGGTTACCATGAACATTTCTTTCTGGTGGCCCTGCTGATTCCCCAGGAGGAAATCAGGCAGGAAAAGAGAAGAAAAACCCACCTGGATTAACTTAATAGCGATGGGGAGACCGGTTGCTTTGCTGAGTCTGACAGCCTGCTCCAAAGCTGTTGTCCCGTCGGGCTCCTCACTTGGGTTCTTTGCAAACTGCAGGAAGCGGAGGCCCACAGAAGTGTCCTTGTTTGTGGTCAGGGGCAGGGTGGGGAGGATTTGGAGGAGAGCTGACGTGAGCATTCAGCCACTCTCACGCATGATGCATAGTTTTAAATTTCATTTTGGAGTATGTAAATCTGTTGCCTGGTACCATAAGCAAAAGCATAAACAAGTCTTTGGAGAAGTTTTGTTCTCTTCCCCAATCCACCCATTTCTCTGTGCCCTACTCCCCCAGACACACGCACACATTATATTTTGCTGGAGTCTTGGTGGCATAAGGGTTAAGCGCTCCACTGCTAACTGAAATGTTGGTGGTTTGAACCCACACAGTGGCTCTACAGGAGAAAGACCTGACAGTCTGCTTAGATTACAGCCAGGAAAACCCTATGGGGCAGTTCTGCTCTGTCCTAGAGGCTCCCCGTAAGTCCGAATTGACTTGCCAGCACCTAACAACATGACAACGTATCTATTTTTAGTTCCCAGGCTGTAGTTTGATGGGCCATGTTTAAAACAGAGTTCACATGTTCCATGAAAAAATAGTTAACTGCATATGAGCCGCCTACTATGTGCCTTCTACTATGGGCGTAACTAACCAGTTGTTGTCGAGTCAATTCTGACTCGTGTTGATCCTGTGTTTTTTTTCATGCCAAGTAGAACTGAGCTCCATAAGGGTTTTCAAGGCTATGACCTCTTGGAAGCAAATCACCAGGCCTTTCTTCCCAGGCGCCTTGGTGTGGGTTCAAACCTCCAACCTTTTGCTTAGGAGTTGAGTGCTTAACTGTTGGTGCCACTCAGGGACTCCTACTATGGACATACATTACGGCAATTCCCAGCCATAACCCTGCAAGGTTGGCCTTATTCACCCCATGTTAGAGGGGAGGAAGCGGAGATTCAGAGAGAGGAAATGGCTTATCCACAGCCGCCCAGCTGGTAAGTGACAGCGCCAGAATTCAAACGCAGGTCTGTTTGGCTCCCAAGTCCATGTTTTTTCTGCTACATTGAGGGCTTGGTTGAATCTGGCCTGAGAGGGTGTGTGGAAAAGGTGAATTTCAGAGTAGTTGGGAGCTGTCAGCCAACTCGGCCGGGTTGGACTTGTCTACCCCTGCGATGACTTTGCTCAGAAAAGAACCACGTGCTTGTCCAAACGTGGGCTTCAGCAGCTGCCTCCATAGCATGCTCAGAAGGATGCTGGCAAGTCCCCCTCTGCCCAAAAATGTCTCCCGCCCCACCTGGTACTTGGCCTCAAATTCCACCAACAGGGAGGTCTATCCTTGGGCTTCATTTAAAAGACTTTTTTGGGCATGGTTGCAGTGTCGACACTTTCCCCAGAGAGGTGACACCTACGCCCCTTCCCCAAAGTCTCTGGTCAGCACAGCACCTAGCAGAGGGCCTGGCCTTGGAGGGTGGCGTTTACCATATAGATGTCCTAGGCCCTGGGTGGTGCGAATGGTTTGTGATTGGCTACACCGGACTTTGCATGAGTGAGAAATAAACCTTTGTAGTGTTACCCCAGTGAGACTTTTATGATGATTGGTTACAGTATTGAGCTCATCCCAATTAATACAAAGTATTAATTAACAGTGGTTAAGCACTCAGCTGCTAACCAAGAAGTTGGCGGTTTGAACCCACCCAGTGTTGCCACAGAAGAAAGGCCTGAAGAACTGCTCCCATCAAGATTACACCCAAGAAAACCCTATGGAGCAGTTCCACTCTCTAACACGTGGGGTCGCCATGCATAGGAACCGACATGGCAGCAATGGGTTTTTTTTGGGGGGGGGGGTGGAGAGTAGTGGAAGGAGAGGCAAGGAGACAACCCAGAGAAGGGAGGCAAACGGGGAGGCTTGTGATCAACCCCAAGGGTGCTGATCTACAATAGCGGGGCGTGTGGGGCTGCTTGGAAACAAAGCTTCCCGTGTTGCTCGGACAGAGGGCCCCTCGAGCCCCACCTGTCTCCTGGCCAGTCCTGACTGGTGTTCAGCTGGGGCCTTAAACAGCCAGGCTTGGGGCAGGGAAGCCCAGAACTTGCCATGGGCTTGTAGAATGCTGTAACTGCCATTCGCCAGGACTGAACTTCGGTTAGTCACATCCTTTCTGAGCCCTTTTGTCCATGATTACGCCACCTGTAGCCTTATTCTCATCCTATTTCCCTCTAAATGGACTCCCTTGAAAAAATAAACATCTATTTTAAGGCAAGCAGGCCTGAGTACTCCTTGCTAATAAAGGATACAGCCAAATTCAAGTCACGAGTTGGAATTGACTCAATGGCAACTGTTTTTTTTTTTTTTTTTAAGTTTTTTGGTTAGCTTTTATGTGACAAATGCAATAATTTTTTTTTTTTTAGAGGAAAACAAGCATTAATAAAAGAGAAGGAAAAAATATACACACATCCATTAGTCTCTATTACTTGAGGATTGATTTGCTAATTGTATTTTCTCTGGTGTCTGTTAAAATAATTTAACTGGGGGGGGGGCGGGGAGGAAGGAGTCCCTGGGTGGTGCAGATGGGTTAATGCGCTGGGCTGCTAACTGAAAGGTTGGAGATTTTCCGTCTACCCAGAGGCACCTCGGAAGAAAGGCCTGGAGATATACTTCTGAGAAATTAGCCATCGAAAACCCTATGGAACACAGTTCTACTCTGACACAGATGGGGTCACCAGGAGCCAGAGTTGACTCACGGCAATTGATTTTATTTGGAAAAAAAAAAAAAAGAAGATGTTTATCCAGATGCTACCAAAAATTGTACTACCTGCCTTGCCCAAGCCTCCAATTTTATGTATGGAGGAAACTGAGGTTCAGAGAGACAGAACTCGCACAGGGGACCCAGCTGGCTGGGAGCAAGTGGAGGCCTGGGAAGAATTATGGTTACAAGAACACTGGACTGGGAGTCAGGGGACCCCAGCTTCCACTCTGGATCTAAAGACAGAGATGACTTCTGTTTTCTCTCCAGGACTTAATTTGCCCATCTATGAAAGAAAGGCAGCCTCTGGGTGGTGCAAAATGTTAACATGCTTGGTTGCTAAGTGAAAGGTTGGAGGGAGGTTTGAGTCCACCCAGAAGTGCCTTGGAAGAAAGGCCTGGCAATTCACTTCCAAAAGATCAACCACTGAAAACCGTATGGAGTGCCGTTCTGCTCTAACACACGTGGGGTTGCCGTGCGTTCGAGTAGACCTGAAATGAAATGAAAGAAAAGAATGTAGCGTTGCTTTGGGTTCTGGATCTGGAAGCCTAGAGACGGGGAGCCCCAGGGACAGATCTGACGTCCCTGGAAATTTTGTGTATGTGCACGTGTGTGTGCGTTTAAGGGGTTGGTCCCTAGCTTTTCATCAGATTCTTGAGGAAGGTTAAGCAGCGCAGAAAAAGATGACCCAACCCACCCCTCCTTCCCACCTGGTCCAAGGTCCCTCCAAGGCCCTTCCTGCTTTTCAGATTCTCTGATTTTTGACTCCCAGCTGCATAGCTCCACGTTGGGAGGGATCTGTCTTCCTTCCTGTATTGCTTGGCTTGCTTTAACCTGCCTACTCTATGCCAGGAAGTGGGCTGGGCATGTAGGACATTCTACCCAGTGGAGAAGGACTTTTGCCTTGGAAGGACTTTTATCCAGTGTCTGTGGGGGCAGAAGTGGGCATGCTGGAGGCCAGGGGAGGTGCCCTAGAGGACACACTGTTCTTGTTATTGCTGTTAGCTGCTGTTGCATCTGCCCCTGACTCATGGCAGCCCCATGCACAGTGGGATTGGACGGTTGTGATCCCATTGGGTTTTCACTGGATGATTTTCAGGTCATTTGCCAGGCCTTTCTTCCAAAGGACACACAAGCTGAACCTTGAAGGTTGCCTAAGAGTCAGGCAGGCCAGGAGGGCAGGGAAGGGTGCTTCTGAGCGAGGAGATGGCACTTCCCAGCCCCTGCAGCCAAGCTGGTATTGACTGGAGATGCCTTTCCTCCCCTGGTTGTACCGAGATTCACCCTGTCTCATCAGTGTGGCAGATGTCCCCCATCACTCTGATTGCAGTTGAAAGCGGTGGCTGGGGCCCAGGGCACGTCTGAGGATCACTCAGGGGCCGGGAAAGCAGGGGCCTCCCCAGAGACTCTGCCACCACACCCCCCAGAGGCAGGTGTTCTGCAAGTTTTCCTGAGGAGGCCTGCCAGAGTGTCTCCTGCTCAGCGGCACGCATGCAGGCATGCTATTTCATCTCTGGGCCCCTCCTGGAGCAGCTGGCAGAGCCTCGGGGCACGTGGGTGGCCAAAGGGACAGGGTCCTGAGGGCTTGGCTGACCGCAGCCCTCAGCACGTGGTTTCCCCTTCTGCCTGTGTTCCCAGGGCAGAGATTTTTCCAGGCACCTTTGTGGTAGAAGATGGGGGATCTGGTTTCATGGTGAATTTGGAGGAACTGAGCCATGGGGAGCTTTTCTGAGTCCCTGGCCCTGTGACGAGGCAACTCGTTAGCGTATTATTTATGGCACCCTCCTGACTCTGGTGTTGTATGAGGGCTCGAGGTGGGGCATTGTGCCCTGACCAGTTAATCAACTGACCAAACCAATAGGTGGAGAAACCAATGTTAATCAGCCACCATTCATTCTCTTTCATTGGACCAAGCCTGGTGGTAGAAACTTGGGAAATGGGCCGTTTCATATGTTTTTGCGTCAAGTGTATGTTGATTTATCAATGTAACATTTCACGTGGTATATTGATCTGCTACTGTAAATCCTTTTTTAAAAAAAATAACTTATTTTTGTTGCAGTCGAAAACGTATACAGCAAAACAAACACACACAAATTCAAAACTTCTCCACGTACAATTCAGTAACGTTGATTACGTTCTTGTAGTTACGAACCATTCTCGCCCTTCTTTTCTGACTGATCCCCTCCACCATCAACATGAACTCACTGCTCCCTACATTTCTTCTCTAACCTTTCGAGTGGCTGTTGTAGATCTCAACTGTGGATCCTTTTTTATAAATGAAAAATTGAGATACATGATTAATGTAATGAATAATGCTTTTTGTAAAAAGAAAAAACCTGTGCAGATGTGATTAAAGTCTCTTTGGTCACCTGCCCCAACCCAACGCCCACCCTTAACGATGAATTGAGTAAACGTTACCAGTTTATCAATTCGCAGTGTATCTTGAAATATATATATGTGTCGTTGTTGTTAGTTGCTGTCACGTTGATTCCAACTCATGAGAACCCCATGTGAACAGAGTAGGATTTTCAAGGCTGTGACCTTTCAGAACCAGATTGCCAGGCCTGTCTTCCAAGGTACCCCTGGGTGGGTTTGAACTGCCAAACTTTTCGGCTAATGTTGAGCACTTAGCCATTTGTGACACCCAGGGACTCCTGTATCTATGTGTGTGTGTATGTACATTGTGGCTACCTGCCATGGAATTGGTCCCTGACTGATGGCAACCTCAAAGGTACAAAATGCTGCCTGGTCCTGTGCCATCATCATGATTGGTTGAGGACTGAAGTATTGTGCTCCATAGGGTATGCACTGGCTGAGTTTTAAATGTAGATCGCCAAGCCTTTCTTCCTAGTCTGTCTTAGTCTGTGATCTCCCCTGAAACCTGTTTAGCATCGTAGCAACACGCAAGTCTCCGCTGACAGGTGAGTGGTGATTTTCGCATTAGGTGCGTTAGTCTGAAATCAAACCCGGGCCTCCTGTATATGAGGTGAGAAGTCTACCATTGAGCTGCCAGTGTCTCCCATTCCCCCACGGATGGACATGTAGGTTGTTTCCAAGTGTTCGTTATCACAAACAATGCTACAAGTGAGAACACTTTTACATGTCCCCCTGTGCATATGCGTGGGACTTTTTCTGAGTAGACATCTAAAAGTGGATCCACTGGGTCCTGAGGGAATCCCACTTTACTCTTTAATAGGCAGATCCAGCCCTAAAGGCACTTCACTTTTATTGTGCTGTGGGCATCCCTGGGTGGCCCTTGGAGCCACCGCCAGAGGAAGAGCTGGTGTTGTGAATAGACCATGGCCTAGGCCACCGGAGAGCTTGTGAACATCTTAGAGCTCTTTGACTTCCTTTCGCATCCAAAACACGGGATATAACGAAATCTGCCCTGAAGAATTGTTTTGCGAATACAATAAGAAAGATGAAATGAAAAGGTTTTGTTTTGTTTTTTTTTTTGAATTGCAAAGCGCTTGTCTTAGTTATCTACTGCCGCTGTAACAGAAATATCAAAAGTGGGTGGCTTTAACAAACACAAATTTATTTTCTCACAGTTTAGGAGGCTAGAAGTCTGAAATCAAGACACTGGCTCTAGAGGAAGGCTCTGTCTCTCTGTGGGGTCTGGGAGGAGGCCCCTGTCTCTTTAGCTTCTTTTCTTTTGCTCCTTGGTGATCTTTGTGTGGCACGGAATCTATCTCCCCCATCTCTGCTTGGTTGCTTGCTCAACCTACTCCTTTTATATCTCAAAAGAGATGGATTTGAGACGCACCGTACGCTAATATTGCCACATTAACATGACAAAGAAAAACCGATTCTCAAATGAAATTATAACCACAGGTATACCAAAAAAAAAAAAAAAAAAGCACACACACACAGAAACCAAACCCACTGCCGTTGAGTTGATTCTGACTCCTGGTGACCCTGCAGGACAGTGTAGCACTGCCCCGTAGGGTTTCCAAGGACTGGCTGGTGGATTCCGTTTGGTTAGCATCTGAGCTCTTAACCACTGTGCCACCAGGGCTCCACAGGTATTAAAAAAAAAAAAAAAAACCCGTTGCTGTCAAGTCAATTCCGATTCATAGTGACCCTACAGGACAGAGTAGAGCTGCCCCATAGAGTTTCCAAGGAGCGCCTGGTAGATTTGAACTGCTGACCTTTTGGTTAGCAGCCATAGCTCTTAACCACTTCACCGCCAGGGTTTCCACAGGTATAACCTATTACCTATTGCTGTCGAGTCGATTCCGACTCATAGCGACCCTATAGGACAGAGTAGAACTGCCCCATAGAGCTTCCAAGGAATGCCTGGTGGATTCGAACTGCTGACCTTTTGGTTAGCAGCCGTAGCTCTTAACTACTACGCCACCAGGGTTTCCTCCACAGGTATAGCTGTTAGTATGTATAATACATATTTTTTTGGGTCACAATTTAATTCATAACAGTGCTGTACCACTATTTTTTGTTATTTCTATCCCTTTCTTGTTGACCTCAATTTTTCTTCTTGTATCCGTCTCTGTAATACCCTTCTTGCTTCTCTATAGCTTTTATAACCATATTTTCCTAAAGAAAACTCAGGGTACCTGGTTGAAAAGACTTTTCCCTCCAGATTTGGAAATTTATTAATTCAAGTAGGGAGTGGCAGGGAATACCTGGAATTGGGACAGCGCTGGAATCTGGATGTAGATCTCTGCTTCTACATTGAGGGGCATGGTGTGAGGGCCAGACCAGACATCAGAGGATCTATGGAATCTCACAGCTTGGGTTCAAACCTTGACCGAACACCTACTGCTGTGTGACCTTTGGCAAGTTCTATGCCACTCTGAGCCTTGGTTATATACCTCCTGGATTTGGGTTGTCAATTGAATGAGGTAACTCAGACAATGAGCCTAACCCCTTGCTTGGCACATTGTATTGTCTTCATAAACAGCTGCTATTATCATGTGAAACTGACCATATGTCCCATTATGCTCTGCTCTGATTTATCCCACATCCGGTTCCTGCAAAGGGGCTGTCCCATAGAGTGTGAACAGCTTGGTTTGCTGGCCAGAGCTGAGAAATGGTGGAGAGCCTGGAATGCTTTCTTGAGGACAAGACCCTTCATTCACATTGCTCTTGTAGCTATGATTCTAGATGGAAAGCTTGTAGGCCCTTCCCTACTCACCCCTACCCCACCTCAGGGCCCAGGCCATGCTTTGGGGCTCTTGGGAGTGACCCATTTTCTGCTGTGGTCGGTGCCAGCCTGCCTGCTGGGGCTGCCAGTTGCAATGTGCAGGGTCGCACACGGATCGAGGTCACAGAGCAGATGGCAGTAACTTTCAGTTGAGATCTGTTAGGCTGTGTTGGGACCAGTGACCTGGAGGTAAACGTGTATGCATTGCACCCTGTCCCCATTCAGCCCGTAACTCTGGGACTGTGTCCCTTTCCAACGTCTGTTCAAGTTTTCCCCCAGGGGACCGGAGTGTCCTTGCAAACTTCTTGGGCTCCCAGGAGAAGGAAGGAAACCCACAGCTATGTCTCAGCCCCCATAGCTCCTGGCCCCTCTCTTCTGTAAGAACTCAAAGCCCCTGGGTCTCTTCAGTTCATTAATTTGATGCCATCCTCAAGGGTTATCATTCATCCCATTTTATGGATGGAGAAATGGAGGCAGGAGGAGAATTGCCCAGGGACCCACAGGTCAGACGGAATTTATGTTGCCACGTCTAAGCACAACAGTGATTGGGTGGAGACACAGGAACTATTAACTGGATTAAATCAAGTAAAAAATGCTACCCTTAAAACATACTTTAAGAGGTAGAAGTATTTTCCATCTTGTAATATCGTAACGCCATGCCTTTTTAATTTTGGTTCATAAACGCCTTGGAGAATCTCCAGAAAGCTATGGACTCTGCACACAGATACACATGGATGTCTTACACTTGACTGTATCCCCAGGGCCTAAAGCGGCACCAGGCACATAGTGGGTGATCGGTAAATATTTGTTGAATGACTGAACTCATCGCTGAAGCCCTGGTCCACTAAAAAGATCCACTAGCTTGATTCAATTAAAAGGGGGAAATTTAAAAGAGAAAGAAACAGAAACAGCTCATGTTCTCAATCTTCAGGAAGCTAGTTGTTCCAGTTGTACAGATGGGAAAACTGAGATCTCAAGAACTGGGAGAGCCTCCATACAACCCCAGGTGTCATATTGAAGATGCTGTGGACTGCCAGAAGAATGAACAGAACAGTCTTGGAGGAACTACAGCCAGAATGCTCCATAAGAGCAAGGATGGTGAAACTCATTTACTTTGGACATGTCATCAGGAGGGACCAACCGCTGGAGAAGGACATCATGCTTGGTAAAGTAGAGGGCCAGCAAAAAGATGGATCGACCCAGAGCCCACCAATGAACTCACCATACCAATGATTATGAAGATGGCGCAGGACCAGGCAACATTTCGTTCGGTTATACTTAAGATGGTCATGAGTGGGAGCTAACTCAAGGGCAGCTAACAACAATCATGACTCTTAATGTGGAATCTCTCCGATAGACTTGACAGCTTTGAGACAAGTAATAGATGGGTTTGTTGTTGTCGCTAGATGCTGTTGAATCGGTTCTGACTCATAGAGACCCTGTGTACAACAGAACGAAACACTGCCCGGTCCTGTGCCATTCCCATGATCATGGTTATGCTTGAGCCCATTGTTGCAATCACTGTGTCAATCCATCTTATTGACGGTTTTGTGGCGAGGGAAGTCAAAGCTGGAAGAAAACCCTCCAATGTTGCCTGAATCTAGACAAAGACTCACCTTCTTTTCTAAAATGCACACTTCAAAACGCTGTCCCTCTGAGCTCCAAGGGTTTATAAAATCCTGCTATGCTGTGTTGTTGAGAAACTTCCTCAAGGGGATGCCTCTCCAGCTGATAGAAACTGGAGCCAATTTGGAGCAACGGATGAGATGAAAACAAGAGAGAGAGCAGGAAGGAAGGAAAGGACGTATGAGACCAAGATTCCTGAGCAGTGGTTTGTTCTTCTCTTTCTTCCCCTCACGTGCTGCCTAAGAAGTGTTCACTGGTCAGGAGACTGTGTGTGAGGAAAAGCCCAGAAGGTGTGGAATGTGGTGGAAGGAGTCCCTGACTTGACATCAGAAGGTCTAGGATTGAAATTTGGCTGTGTCACACCCCAGCCATCACTTCACTCTTTTGGACCTCAGTTTCTTCACCTGTAAAATGGGCCAATAGCACTGACCTCTCACTGTTATTGCTACAACAGTGTGTATACCTCCTGGTAGTCAAAGAGGAAGCTAAATGGTGGCCAGGATTTGGGGCCATTTGGGGCTATGACCATGATATTTTCTTCTGGGTGCAGTGTAGGGTGTTTTCATGAGCTGTCCTCCTGGTGATGGGAGGGCTGATGACAGTGCTGAGAGATCACAGCTTGTTTTTGGAGCAACACTTTCATACAGAGGAATCCCCAGGCCTTCTCTAGCCACTGGCTAAAGCTCAGAGCAGACCCACCTTCGCCCTAATAGCACTTCTCCTTTTACAGACGACCTTTCATCCCGGCCTTGGGCAGAGCTTAATAAGCATGATCTCTGCCCCCACTCCAGCCCGGCCCACAGTTTAGCGGCCACATTATTAACCTCAATATTTCTGCCCTAGGGGAGGAACTGTGGCCCCAAAGGAGCCATAAGACCTGCCCCAGCCTCTGCCACGAGCCAAACCCAGAGTCTAGCCCCCAAATCAGCTGCTGCCAAAGCCTAGCTGGCTACTGTGTCCTGTGGGTGCCCCCCTGGGAGCTTGAGGGGTGTTATATTCAGGCAGCTGGATTGCGCCTGTACAGAGAGAACATGAATGAGGCTTTTTTGGAGGAGCTGAATAGCCGATTCGACTGCTTACTTGTTGGCTGGCCTTCTTCGTCTAGATTACAAACTCTATGAAACCAGGGATCTTGTTTCTCTTGTTCACTCCTGTATTCCCAATACCTGGGACAGTGACCAGCACACCCAAAACCCATTGCCATCGAGTCGATTCCAACTCATACCAACCCTATAGGACAGAGTAGAACTGCCCTATAGGGTTTCCAAGGCTGTAATCTTTATGGAAGCAGACTGCCACATCTTTCTTCCACGGAGGAAGCTGCTGGTGGGTTCGAACTGCTGATTTTTCGGTTAGCAGCTGAGTGCTTAACCATTGTGCCACCAGGGCTCCTGACCAGCACACAGCAGGTATTTAATGAGTCCCTGGATAAATGAATGAATAAATACAATATAGAATTTTGTTGTTGTTAGCTGCTGTTGAGTTGACTGCTGACCCATGGTGACCCCAAATGAAACACCACCTGGTCCTTCTTCGCCATCCCCCTGATCAGTTCTACATCAGACCATTGTGATCCACAGGGTTTTTATTGGCTGATTTTCCGAAGTAGCTCACCAGGCCTCTCTTCCTAGTCTGTCTTAGTCTGGAAGCTCTGTTGAAATCTGTTCAGCATCAGAGCAACACTCAAGTAGCCAATGATGGACAGATGGTAGCTGAGAAGAGTGGGCCAATCCACTGACAATGGAGACAACGGAGAGACTTAAAGGAGGAGAAAGCTTGTAAGATGGGCTTCGAAGGATGAAGAGTTCTCCAAATGGAGAAACAGGAGTGTGCATTCTGGGCAGAGCATAAAGCACCTGCAATGGCTTAGAGGGAGGCAGGTGTGAAAGTGAATAGAGTTTTGGAGATGGTGAGAAGGTCCAAGTGTTTGTGAGGCAGGAAAAGGTGAGTGATGGGCGATGTGGCTTGAGATCTATGTCAGGAACATCTTTTGTCAGCGAGGAACCTGGAGCTCACTCTGGAAGCAGCATGGAATGACACAGTCAGATTTGAACTTTAGCAAGACCTGTTGGGCAGTGATGGTGCTGATGGCCTGGGGCCCACCACAATGGCATGAGGGAGACATGACTTCGAGTCAAGAAGACTTTGGGCTAAAGGGCAGTGATATTGGGAATGGCATTGGTGGCAAGGGGATAGTGGTGGATCTATGAAAAAATTAACAGCTGTCTCCAACCATCATAAAACTTTCATCAGTCTACGCAAAGAGAGGTCCACACTTGTTGAATCTCAACAGCCACTCACAATCACTTCTTCTCGCCCTATATACTGGATTTTACACACTGCTTTGGTGGTCTAAATTCCACTCTTTTCCAAAAAAGATACCTTTTTGTTGTTGTTGTACTTTTCAGGCACTTAACATTTTTATACAGGAGTACTTGATGGAAATTAAGTGCTGTCTTCTTTACTTCTTCTTCTTCATATTGTTATTATTTGTAGCCGAGCTGTTAAAGGCTCTCCTTACCATGCAGCATGGTAGAGAGAGACAGGATTCCTGAATTCTAGCATCTCTTGTGGGTCCTTTGGCAAGTTCGTGTTCACTCTCTGGGCCTCAGTTTCTACATCCGTAAAATGGTGGGATTGGATTATCATTAATTTTCTAAAGGGCAGTCCATGGTGTGGTTATTCTGATAGTACATTAAGAAAGGGAGGAGGGTATTTGGTCTAATGTTTTGGGGAAATAATGCATTCTCTACTGTCCCACTGGAGATTGACAAAGATCATTTGTATGTCAAAGGCTCTGAGAAGTCCTGTGGTGGAGAAACCCTGCTCATTTTAAGTCACCGTTTCCCCAGCAATGGGACAGACAGAACTCTGAAATCCTGAAGACTCTGGCTTTGAGGTGCTTTGAATTTGTCTTGAATGTTCTTTCAGTTGAACAAGATGACTCCATGAGCAGTTGGTTGTGTCGTTTGGCTGCAATTTCCACAGAGAACAGGACTAGCCTCGGGGTCTGGGTCTCTCCCTAAACCGTAAGAACTACCACCAACTGCAACAAATGCCTAATGACAGGAAGGAAGGTCAACATTTTATCGGGTACATCCCCTTTCCAGAATTGTGTGGTCTCCTTATCAGCCCAAATTGTCCCAGGGAATGGTTCTGCCTACCCCCGTCCCTCCACGAAAGTAACAGACAACGTTCCAATATGAAGCTTTCTCCAACAGGACTACATTCCCACCCAGATCATTCCCATATTCTTCCAACATCTGTTAACAGTTTTCCTTCCACAAACCACTAAGACTGGGGGCTCTTATATGAAAAAATTATTCCATGGTCAAACAAGTTTGGTATTAAAGAAAATCCAGCAGGTTTCTGGCCTGCAGGAATTCTCAGAGCCTTTAATGTGCTAATGTTTTTTATGAAAGGGGGTCAAGAAGGCAATATTGATCATGGAGCACTTTTCCCACCTATAGAAGATCACAAGGCACTAGTTTCATGGATAACCGTTTTGAGAAACTCTGCTTCCCCAGGTTTACTTAGACTTCTATTGCCGTTTCTTGCAACTTTGTTCTTTCTCTTCCAATGGTGAGAAAGTATGCTGAGGGAAGAGAACAGACTTTTACTCTTCCTGTATCTTCTTTGAGGCACTACTTGTTCTGAAAACGACTTATTAAGGGCAACTTTGGTGTTCCAGTTTCTGGATTAGTTATTTCTTCACTAAGTTGCAGCTAAATATTTTTCTTAATTGGGGAAATTCCAAAATAAACAGGCGGGAATCCCCATCTCCCTTTATACAAACCAAAGGGGGCAGATTCCCTCTTCTTGTTCCCTAGACTCAGTGGTGTGTCATGTGAGAGTACTGTGGACTGGTTAGCTCTTCCTGCCCAGGACAGCAGTGACAATCTTGAAAAAGTGACATTAAAACAATTCAGTGTTGATTCTAGGGGCAGTGGGCAGGGGTGGGACCCTCCTAGCAATGGCTGCGGTGATGGTGGAGGCTGTGGCATCCTCACTTGGCTATTGCTATGCTGAGGCATTGTTTGGGATTCTAGCCACCTAGCTCCTGTCATTTTTCGCCCACTTTCTAAGCCTGGTTCTCTATCTTTCTTGTAGATTCTAGGAGCTACCCAATATCCCAAATATTTATTTTCTGTCTCAGTTACAGTCAGTTGTTTGTAGTTAAGAATTCTGATTATTCTGTCAAACCTATCCATCTATCCTTCCTTCCTTCCTTCCTTCCTTCCTTCCTTCCTTCCTTCCTTCCTTCCTTCCTTCCTTCCTTCCTTCCTTCCTTCCTTCCTTCCTTCCTTCCTTCCTTCCTTCCTTCCTTCCTTCCTTCCTTCCTTCCTTCCTTCCTTCCTTCCTTCCTTCCTTCCTGACATTCATCTATCCATCTATTTTTCCCACATCCATCCATCCACCCATCGTCCATCCATCTGTCCATCTATCCATCCATCCATCCTTCTAATCATCCACCCACCCACCCATCCATCCATCCATCCATCCATCCATCCATCCATCCATCCATCCATCCATCCATCCATCCATCCATCCATCCATCC
Source organism: Elephas maximus indicus (assembly GCF_024166365.1). NCBI lineage: Eukaryota > Metazoa > Chordata > Mammalia > Proboscidea > Elephantidae > Elephas > Elephas maximus. The sequence goes on from NC_064840.1 coordinate 12,670,916, forward strand.
ATCCATCCATCCATCCATCCATCCATCCATCCATCCATCCATCCATCCATCCATCCATCCATCCATCCATCCATCCATCCGAACATCCCTTCCTCCTTCCCTCCCTCTCTCCATCACCTTTCTGTTGCTGTAACACAACAGGCACTGAACTAGGCACTGGGCATATGCAGAGGTAACTAAGTCAACAGGAGCAGGAAACAGCAAGAAACAGATGCCATATTCATCTATGGGAGTTTTAAGGAGAGTTTCATGCAGGAACTATTAACAAAAGTGTGGGCTGTGTTTAGGAAAGGCTGGTACAGTGCCCTGGGGCAGGAAATGGTACCACCCTTAGGCCTGTAGGACTGAGAGGAGGGAGGCAGTGTTTGGAGAGGTCTCCTGACAGCAGCTGTGGCCTTTGGTAGAGGGACACAGTCAACGTGCAGTGACCTGGCTCGGAGGGGACAGGGACATAAATACCTTGTCAACACACTCCTCCCTCCCTCTGATCTCCTGCCAGAGCAAGACAGCACATTGAGTCCATCCACACAGATCAGCCTCCCGGGCACAGAACAGAATGGAGAAGGGTGAGAAGTGGGCCTGGAGGGCCAAACAGAAGACCCCACTCCTCCGCACAATGATGTAAATGGGATCGGGTCACTTCTCCAGTGGGTTGATACCACACTCAGATGAAAGCCAAAGTATCAGTGGCCCATCAGGCTTTCCATGATTTGTATCCCTCATTACCCATCTGCCCTTATCGCTCCCCTACTTCCCTCTGCCCCACTCCCTTTTTTCCAATTGCTTTGAGTTGGCTCCTGACTCAGGGCAACCACATGCACAATAGGATGGGACTGTTGTGATCCATATGGCTTTCATTGGCTGATTTCTGGAAGTAGATCACCAGGCCTTCCTTCCTAGTCTTAGTCTGGAAGCTCTGCCAAAACCTGTTCAGCATCACAGCAACACACGAAGCCTCCACTGACGGACGAGTGGTGATTACACATGAGGCGCATTGGCCAGCAATCGAACCCAGGTCGCCTGCATGGAAAGCTAGAGCTCTACCACTGAACCACCAGTATCCTCCACTCTACCTCTGGTTTCCTCCATTCCAGCCACACTGGCCTCCATGCACTGCTCCAGATAAGCTCCTAGTTCAGCACCTTCCCCAATGATGGTCCCTCTCTCTGTATATTCGTGTCCTGGGCTGCCTGGACAAATGACCACAAACTAGGTGGCTTAAAACAACAGGAATTTATTCTCCCATCCTTCTGGAGGCCAGAAGTCTGAAATCAAGGTGTTGGCAAGGTCATGCTCCCTTCTGAGGTCTCTAAGGGAGAATCCTTCTTTAATCCTTCCTAGCTTCTGGTGGCTTCCAGCAATCCTTGGCATTTATTGGCTTGTGGCAGCTGTCTTAGTTACCTAGTGCTGCTATAACAGAAATACCACAAGTGGATGACTTTAACAAAGAGAAATTTATTCTTCCGCAAGTCTAGGAGGCTAGAAGTCCAACTTCAGGGCACCGCCTCCAGGGGATGCCTTTCTCTCTGTTGGCTCTGGGGGAAGGTCCTTGTCATCAATCTTCTCCTGGTCTAGGAGCTTCTCAGCTCAGGAACCCTGAGTTGAAAGTATGTGCTATGCTCCCGGTGCTCCTTTCTTGGTGGTACATGGTCCCCAAGTCTCTCTGCTCGCTTCTTTCTTTTATATCTCAAAAGATATTGACTCAAGATACAACCTAATTGTGTAGAGTGAGTCCTGCTCATTAACATAACTGCCTCTAATCCTGCCTCATTAACATCATAGAGGCAGGATTTACAACACGTAGGAAAATCACATCAGATGACAAAATGGTGGACTGGGAATCATGGCCTGGCCAAGATGACACATATTTTCGGGGGACACAATTCAATCCATGACAGCAGCATAACTCCAATCTCTGCTTCTGTCTTCATATGGCTGTCTTCCTATGTGTCTGTCTCTTCATGTGGCCTTCTTACAAGGACACCAGTCATTGCCTTTAGGGCCCACACTGATCCAGTAGGATCTCATCTTAACTAATTAGATCTGCAAAGACCCTATTTCCAAATAAGGTCACATTCTGAGGTTCTGGGTAGACATAAATTTTTTAGGGGGACACTGCTTAACCCAGTACATCCTTGGAAGACTCTTCCTTTACGTATCCACACATGGCTGTCTTCTTCTCTCAAGTTATTCATCTTGTCTGTCCACCCTTCCTCAAATGGCAACTCCTCCTGACCCCTCCCATTTTCTCTCTCCCTTCCCCAACTTATTTTCCTTCTTAGCACTTTGCACCACCTCACATACTCTACGTATCACTCGTTCCTCTTGTTTATTGTATGTCACTCCCCCACCCCGACTCCCCAGTGGATTTTTGCTGTTTTATTTATTGCTATATCCCCATTGCCCAAAAGAATTCCTGGCATAGAGGGTGTTTAATAAATATTTGTTGGATAAATGAACGAAGACGTGGAAGGAGCTCTGTGGAAGTTTCCATCTTGCCATAGGAGGGGCATTCAGCCAAGGCCTTGCTGTGAGAATTTCTGCAAGCTCATTTTATCCTTTGAGCTGTGGAACACTGAGACTCAAGTAAGAGTTAATATGCTACTTGTGCCCTTAGGAAATGTCCTGAACTTTCCATGCAAGCTGTGGACTTGGCTTTTTTTGGACTTCTTGTCCTGCAGAGGAAAACCCAAGGGCAAGGAAGGGAAAAAGTGAACACTTCACACATTTCATCTTCAAAGCACTTAATAAACGCTCAAGTAATTAATTCCCTGGGCTCTCTGGGAAGTGGATTTTATTGTCCTGGTTCTGGCAATAGGGAAATGAGTATGCTCAGGAGTTCAATCGTTTTCCCAGAGCCATGGAGCGAGCTGTGAGCAGTGCCAGAACGGCACTGGCTCCTGTGGAGTTTTTGACTGGGAGGCCTCCTAGTTCCCTGTTGGTGGGCAAAGGAATGAAGACAGATGGGAAAGAGTATAAACAGTCTTAGAAGATGGTCTTCTCCCGTTTTCAGAGGACTAGTGTGTCTGGAAGGAGGCCTAGTGGCGCCACAGTTAAGTGCTCGGCTGCAAATCAAAAGGTCGGCACGGCAGTTCAAACCCACCCAGCGGCTCCACAGAAGAAAAGACCTGGTGATCCTCTTCCCTGAAGATCACAGCCAAGAAGACCATATGGGGCACTTCTAGTCTGTCCCATGAAGTTGCTTGGAGTTGAATCCACTTGATGACACCCAACAACAACAACAGCAAGTACCCCTGGAGGAGTCCCTGGGGGGCACAAACGGTTAAGCAGTAGGTTGGCAGCTGGAACCCACCCACAGGTGCCTTGGAAGAAAGGCCTGGTGATCTCCTTCTGACAGGTCACATCCTTGAAAACCCTATGGAGCAGTTCTACTCTCCAATGCTCAGTGGCAACCAACACCACCACCAACAGCAGCGCGAATGGGATGCACCAATGTCTCCTTCAGAATTCAGAAGGGCGTTCTCCATGCCCTTGAACCCTCTGAGTTATCAGCCAGGAGAGTTTCAACTCATTTCTTTCCCCATCTATGCTGTGTTGTTGTTGTTGTTAGGTGCCACTGAGTCAGCTCTGACTCATAGCCACCCTGTGCACAACAGAACGAAATACTGCCCAGTCTTGTGCCATCCTCACCATCATTGCTGTGTGTGAGCCCATTGTTGCAGCCAGTGTGTCTACCCATCTCACTGAGGGTCTTCCTCCTTTTCCCGGACCTTCTACCATATCCATCTATGCCATACCCATTTCAAATGCTTGTGCTGGGGCCACTCTCATTTTTACCCTCCACCTTCCAGGTGAAACACAACAAAAGGGATTGAGGAAGCAGGGCATGACAGGTTCCCAAAGGTTCTAGCAAGTTCATTACCAAACAGAGCATCTGATGATGTTCTCAGAGCAGACCGAGAAAACTCCCATGATACTTGGTTACTAAAGAGCCATAGTGCAGAGGGACAAGAGACAGCTTTGAAATAAGATGGCTTTGGGTCAGATCCTGGCTCTACTAGTGGTCAAGTGACCTTAGGAAAAGTGAATTCATTGGGCCGAGTGTCATTCTTCCCCGACTATAAAATGGGCTTAACAACGCAGCGTTGTGAGAAATTCCAAAGATGGACATCGCGTGCTTAGAACAGCAGTGTGGGGGTATAGGAAGGATTGTGTCAACAGTAGCGGCTGCTATCGTTGTTGTCAGTGAACTTCATCTGTCCAGGGGATCTGGAAATCTCTGCTTCTAATGGACTTCCCTCAAGTGCTCTTACCGAAAGCCCAATTCAGCCCCAGCTTGGCAGAGACTCGACACAAACCCACCCGCTTCCCACCCACAGAGAATGCTAGCACAATGTTTTGGCCCCAAGAGCTGGTTCTGTCAAGAGTAGTAGAATGGTTTTGGTTGAGCCCCTAGAGTTGTTTGGGAGAACTGAGCGATCTGGGGGAGCCAACAGGAAGTGGCTGGGCAGACCGTAGAAGAGGGTAGTGGGAGACCTATGTCAGCAATTCGCAGCATCCAACTGAAGCTGGGGGGGGGGGTCTCAGCTTCGGGGGCCCTAAAGGGGGATCACAGCATTAAGGAGAGTGGTTACACCTCCAGGTCTTCCAAGGGTGGCATGAGCCCCTGTGCTTGCACTTTTTGGGTGAGCCTGGATGTGGCAGACAGGGCCAGGTGTCACACAAACATTGGACCACCTCTCACCATTTCCATTGTGGGGAACTGTCACTGGGTGGTGAATGCACAGGCAGAGATGATCATCCACAGCCCCCCTTGCACTCGGGTAGTGCCATGTGCTTGGGGCTCTTACCTAGCCCAGGTTCGATTCCCGGCCACGGCACCTCAGACCACCCATCTGTCAGCGGAGGCTTGTGTGTTGCTATGATGCTGAACAGGTTTCAGCAGAGCTTCCAGACTAAGACAGACTAGGAAGAAAGGCCTGGCCCTCTACTTCCAAAAACCAATCACTGAAAACCCCGTGGGTCACCACAGTTCAATCTGCAGCCCTTTATGGGGATGGCGCAGGATCATGCAGGGTTTCATTTCATTGTGTATGGGGTCGTCATGAGTCGGGGGCTGCACTCGATAGCAGCTAATAACAAGAAAGCAGTTCCGAAGGACACCCTTTTGTTGGTGTGTGCCATTAGGTTGACTGTTGACTTAGAGTGACCCCACAGGACAGAGTAGAACTGCCCCATAGGGCTTTCTGGGCTGTCATCTTTATGGGAGCAGATCGCCAGGTCTTTTTCCCTTGGAGACACTGGGTGAGTTGGAACTGACAAGCTTTTGGTTAGCAGCCAAGTGCTTAACCATTTCGCCACCAGGGCTCCTTGAAGGACACCCTGGGCCTAACTAAACAGAGTTTCTGAGGCGTCACCCAGAAATATTTTAAGATTATTCCAAACATCTCACCACTTTTCAGGTGCTGCTCTAGCTGTGCAACAAATGGGGTTTGATATTATATATGCAAAATGATGGGCTGGGAGACAGGACCCTACACACCTCAGATCACTGCCATTGCTCTTTGTCTTAGATCTTGGGAGGTGTGGGAGATGGCTGGCAACCATGGCTTTATTCTCCTTGCAACTTCATAGCCCAGCCCCATCTACTTCCACTCTCTCCTTATGCTAATTCTCACCTAAATGAAGCCACACAAACCAAGCCCTGCAAACAGGCAAAATGCAAGGCACAGTGGTTAAGAGCTCAGGCTGCTAACCAAAGGGTCGGCAGTTCGAATCTACCCCCAGCTCGTTGGAAACCCCGTGAGGCAGTTCTGCTCTGTCCGATGTGGTTGCTGTGAGTCGGAATCGACTCAATGGCAATGTTATTTTTATTTTTTTTTGATTTTTGGCTTTCAGTTAAGTGAGAGCTTTCATTAGAAGGAGCCGGAATCTGAGACCTCACCAGTGTGTTCTATTGTTGGATGGATCTGCTCATGACACTATAAAAAATGAGTCAGAATTTGGCCCGGTTGGGGTTTTGGAAGGCCCCTGGATGGCATAGACAGCGATCCACTGCTAACCTAAAGGTTGGTGGCTCGAACCCACCCAGTGACGCCATGGAAGAAACGCCTGGCAATTTGCTCCTGAAGAATCAGCCATTACTCTGACCCACGTGGCATCACCATGAGCTGGAATTGACTTGATGGCAACGGGTTTGGTTTTTATTTTATTTTTTGGTGAGTTTTGGAAACCATAGCTGGTGGAGCACAGCATCCTGTCTCCAGCCTCTGGCCTCAGTTGGAATAAGTAAATCTCGAAGTCATCCTTAAGCTCATCGTGGGGGCTGACTTGGGATAAGAACGGCCCTTTCTCACTCTGGCCTTTGTGATTAATAGACCAGATTCATAAATACACACATGCATCATACACACATCCATTTTATATCAATAGAAAATGGATTCCAGATGTGTGTTTGAGGGGATAGGCTCTGTGCTGCTGACTTTTTATTTTCTGTTAGGTCTCAGCCCAGCTGCGCACACAGCCTATTGTTTTTATATCAAAAAGACTGGCCTTACCTGGTTAATAAGCTGGAGGAATTCACAGCAACCTGGGGGAATGTGGGAATGTGGGAATGTGGCTTTCGGATCCGATTAGAGAGATGTGGCCAGGTCCCCAGGGCTCTCAGGTTCAGATGCCTCAGCCTACAATGTCCACCATTGTCCACCCTGGGCGGCCATTTGCTAGGTGATTCAGGTTTCTGCAGCCCCTGCTCCCTGGCCACTGTGCACAGCCTCAGAGCTCACCCAGAGGGTTGTTGACACTTAGGCTTTCTGGTCTCCTACTCTCTGGTGGAGCAGTGGGTTAAGCATTGGCTGCTAACCAAAAGGTCAGCAGTTCGAATCCACCAGCTGCTCCTTAGAAACCCCATGGGGCAGTTCTACTCTGTCCCATAGGGTCACTATGACTTGGAATTGACTCGACTGGCAACAGGCTTGGTTTTTTTTTGGAGCCCAAGCTGGCTGAAGTTTCCCCTTTGATGTGAGCTTCCCTCTTTGACAGGGGGTGGACCCCTGCTGGGCACAGACTAGAAACTCAGTATGTGTTGAGTGAATGGTTGGAGGAGGGGGATTTAGCTAATAGTCGTCCTAGAGAAAGTAATTATAATACTGTAATGATAATGATACTGATATTGGTCATTTTCTGGCCACTTACTCTATGCCAGATAAAGTGCTATGTTTTTTCATTTGCTTCTCAATGAATAACTTATGGAGTACTGTGATGCCCTCTTAAGAGATGAGGGCATTGAGGTATAGCCCAAGGTCGTGTGATGGTAAGGGGGCAGAGCCTGGGTCTGGGCCCAGGGATTCAAGGGCCCTTGTATCTGACCACCAGGTTATAGGACCTGCTTGACTCAGTAGTCAAAACGTTCAAGCTTTGAGTTGGCCTCGTGTTGACGCCCCAGGGAGCTGCCCTGCTTCATTTCATGGTTTAAGATGGCATAGGTGGACGCATGAAACTGGAACAGTAAAACTGTAATCCTCCCTTTTTAACGCAGTGGTGGTTCAGTGGTAGAATTCTTGCCTTCCACACGGGAGACCCAGGTTCAATTCCCAGTCGATAAACCTCAAGAGCGGTCACCACCCAGCTGTCAGTGGAGGCTTGAGTGTTGCTATGATGTTAAACAGGTTTCACTGGAGCTTCCAGACTAAGACGGACCAGGAAGAAAGGCTGGTGATCTATGTCTGAAAATTAGCCCATGAAAACCCTGTGGATTACCAGGGTTCAATCTACAGCTGATCACGGGGATGGTGCAGGACTGGGCAGAATTTTGTTCTGTTGTGCACGGGGTCTCCATGAGTTGGAGGCCAGCTTGATGACAGCTAACAACAACAAAGGACCTACTTGTCTGTCAATAGATTCAATAGATCATGGTCCTATGGCATTCCAGGGAACCTTAAAAAAGAAGGAGCTAGGCCTGAAGCAATTCCTCCAATGATTTCATCTTTGACAAATATATATATATGGAAACCCTGGTGGCGTAAGGGTTAAGAGCTACATCTGCTAACCAAAACGCTGGCAGTTCAAATTCACCAGGTGCTCTTTGGAAACCCTATGGGGCAATTCTACTCTGTCCTATAGGGTCGCTACGAGTTGGAATCAACTCGAGGGCAATGGGTTTTATATATATATATGTATATATGGCACATATCTTTGATTCTATATACAAAGAGAAAAAAGTCTGTAAGGTATAGAACCAAAATTTTAAGAGTTTGGTGAAATTTTATATTATTTTTAGTTTTAAAAATTAGATTTCTATTGGGTATTTTAATTGAAAGTTTATATATTTTTAAATTAAAATACAAATCACAACATACAAAAGGAGATACAGTTAAGACTCCCTCTGGCCTTTGTCCCTAGCTACCCAGGGTCCCCCCCGCCACCCCAGGACAACCAAAGCTTTCAGCTTCTTGAGGGTTCTTCCAGAAAGCATGTATTACCAGAAGATCCAGTTAGGAGAAAGAGAATTTTTCCTTTTCATTTTTATGTGAATCTTTTGTTTGACTTTTTCACTACAAACATGGCTTTAAAAAATTAAAGGTAATAAAAAAAAAAATTATTAAAGAGCACAAATACCCCCCTTGACCATATCTTATCCCCCAGCTTCAGAAACGGAAGCTAAGAAACCCTCCTTCTCTAACTGGGAGAGTTGTGGTCTCTGGTTCCCCAATAGTTCCAACAGTTGATCCTTCCACTTGAGCGGAAGAGAAAATCATGGCAAGGCCTTTGATCTCTGGTCCCATCACCCTGAGTGGTGACCATGGCAACCACCATAACCCAAGTGGTGGAGAATGAGCCCTTTTGTTCCATCATCCCCACCTTCATTCCACCTTAATTACCTGTGCCGATTCAGGCTGGGTCCATCCCAGGCCTGCGCTGGCACTGATGAGCAGGTAGACCAAGTGACTCACCTCCCTCTTTAGCCTCATCATCTCCTTTCTTAACCTGCTCTCTCTGCTTGCAAAATGCCCCTGGTTTGCCCTTCAGGTCTCAGCTGAGTTGTCTCTTCTTCCAGGAGGTCTTGCTTGATTCACTAGGACGTCCACCTTCACTGCTCCCGTATCTTACTTAGCACTTGTCACATTGTATTGCAATGGTCCACTTACTTACCTGGAAGCCCCTCCCTCAGTCCTGGAGCACCTGGTGAGCTGGCACTATGTTCTGTTCTGTGTTTAGTTTCCTAGCAGAATGTCTTACCTAGAAAGTTCTCAACAGATGATTGGATACATGCATTTAGGAAATATTTATTGAACGTCTACTATGTGTATGATGCTACAGTCATGAGCAAGACAAACAGGATCCTTACCCTCAGGGAGTTTATGATCTAATGCGGGAAGAAGAATGGAATTTGGGCTCTAGTATGCAGACCCATCATCAGCAAGATGGCACTTGCTGTAGTTCCCCCACACATCTGGCTCTCCCATCTCCCTGTGTTTGCACGAGCTGTACCAAATGCCTGTAGCATCCTTTCTCCAGTGTCTGCTTAACCTCCACATCCAGAGTACCCTTCACAACCCATCGCTGTTGAATGGATTCTGACTCATGGCGACCCCATGTGTGACAGAGTAGAATGGAGCTCCCAAGGGGTTTTTTTTTTTTGGCTGTAATCTTTATGGAAGCAGTTTGCCAGGCCTTTCTTCTGTGGCACTGCTGGGTGAGTTTGAACCCCAATCTTTTGGTTAGCAGGCGAGTGCTTAACTGTTTGCACCACCCAGGGACCTCAGTGGTAAGTCATCATATCTCTGGTTCCATGACACTTTGAAAACCCCATCAAAGAAGGGTCTTGAGTGTGCGGGTCCTCCCTGAACCGTGAGCCCCCAGGGAAGCAGGAGGATGTCTCTCACTTCTCTCTGCAGCTCCAGGACCCAGGTGCTGAGAAGGCTCTTAGCAAACGTTCGCTAAAGAACGAGTGACATCATGTTCTTGTTCTTTCTGCTCCTGGCCAAGGAAGCATTTCGTTTCTAAGGGGCCTTTTGGATAATTCTGATCTCATCCATGGCTTGATGATGTGGCTGATTGAACTCTCAGAATCTGGCAGAGTGAGGCCTGGCCAGGGCCTCTGGGATTACCCAGAAACGTGCTTCTACAGAAGCGCCAAGTGACCTGGTGGGACTTGTAGGGTCCGCTGATGCTAAAGAACACTTTTGTGTTTATTTTTGATGGATTTTTCTGTTAAAAGAGGCATTCCTTTCCCACATAATGGGCATTTAAGTTTTGCTGAGAAACAAACATTTTTGCCGTAAAGGCACAACCTACACAGTTTAGGGAAAGGAGGGTTGTCTTGGTTATCTAATGCTGCTATAACAGAAATATCACAAGTGGATGGCTTTAACAAAGAGAAATTTATTTTTGCACAGTCTCGTAGGAGTCCAAATTCGGGGCATCAGCTCCAGGGGAAGGTTTTCTCGGTTGACTCTGTAGGAAGGCCCTTGTCATCAATCCTCCCCTAATCTAGGAGCTTGTCCATGCAGGAACCTCGGGTCCAGAAGATGTGTTCTGCTCCCCGTGCTGCTTTCTTGGTGGTATGAGATCCCCAAGTCTCTCTGCTCGCTTCTCCCAAAAGAGACTGGCTTAAAACACTACCTAATCCTGTAGATCTCATCAATATAACTGCTGCTAATCCATTAACATCATAGTGACAGGATTTGCAACACATAGGGAAATCACGTCAGATGACAAAATGATAGACAATCATACAATACTGACCTAGCCAAACTGGCAGATATTTTTGGGGGACACAATTCAATCCATGACAAGGGTTTATCCAAGGCTTGAGAGGAGATAGGGATGCGAGTTGAAAAGGGAAACAGACCTCATGTGTTACAGAGTAGAACGGAGTACCAAAGTGTTTTCTTGGTTGTCATCTTAATGGAAGCAGATCACCAGGACTTTTGGTTAGTGTAGTTCAGTGCAAACTGTTTGCATCACCCATGGACCTTGGGAAACAGAACAGAAAGAGAAAAATCTGGGCAGGCTGCCATCTTCCCTCCAAAGCTTTGGGTGGACCCCATCAGTGGCCACACTATTTTGCATTATTTCATTCATTTGATAAAGGCCCTATCTGGCTTTCCCCCTGCATGTGAAGAAGGACTATGTTTCTGAGAAGGGGCACCCCACCCAGAATTCAGCACTCCTGACTCCTAGTCCAATGGTCTTTCCTTTACCCTGCACAGTCTCTCAACCCAAGGACACGATTACAGAAATTGCTACTGTTTAAGTTGAAGATGGTCTCACCAACTCCAGTAGGGGGGACAGAAAAGAAAAAAGAAAGTTTACTGAGTCCTCGTGTGCTCTCTATAAAGTGCAGGTCTTGCTTAGAGGTGGCAAACTCAAATGTCTTCTAGGGCTGGGCAGGTAGCACAAATGGATGAAGCGTCATTCATTTTTTTCATTAATTTGCGTTTGCCACCCAGAGGCGTATCAGGCAACAGATGGCAGCCTTTGACTGGGCCATTTGAGGGAGATTAATCAGGTAGCCCTGATGACACAATGGTTGAGCTCTTGGCTGCTAACTGAAAGGTTGGCGAGTTGAACCCACCCAGCAACACCGTGGGAGAAAGACCTGGCGATCTGCTCCTGTAAAGAATCTGCTCCCATAAAGATTACAACCTAGAAAACCCTATGGGGGCAGTTCAAGGGACTGCTTAAAACGTCTGGACAGGAGGTAGGGAAACCAACAAAGAACAGTGCAGCACCCTGAAGCTAGCAAGACCTGGGAGCAGTTACCTTTGGTAGAGTGACTCAGTCAACCTGCAGGGACTCAGTAATTGTGCAGGGAGGGAGCTGGGGGATGTGTACCCTAAACTCACTCACTCACACTCTTACTTGAAACCAAAGAATGGGCCCATAGAGATTCATAAAGATCCATCTTCTGGGGCAGAGAGTAAAGAGGAAAAGGGTAGAGCGTGAATCTGTAGGTACCAATGCAAGATGTTTAACATGATACGTAAGACAGGGTTCACTTCCACAAAGAAGTATATTATATCCCATTTTCCTTGACAAACATGGCTTTCTCAGTCTACTTTAACCTCTCGGTGTCTTCATTTCCCTTTCTGTAAAATGAAAAATCCTGTAAAATGATGACACCTTCCTTAGACAGCGGTTGCGAGTATTAAAATGAATTCATGTAATGAAACTTTTTAAGTCAGTGTTAGCTTTTATTTTTATTATTTATACCACTATGATTCTTTGTTTCTCCACTTTTGAAAGAGACAAGGGTACAAAACCTGTTTTACTGTCCCTTCATTCTTCTATCATAAGACAACAGTGAGGGCTCAATGATAGAGACCAACCCTGAGACAATGTGTAAGGGGGGGACATTAGGGAATGGCAAGGACTGTGGCAAAATGGAGAGTCCTGTGTCAAGGGATCACCAGCCACTCACATCTAGCTGATTATGACCTTGTAGGAATGTAGGCTTCGTGTTGCCAGAACATTCAATTTCTTCAAGAAAAGCTGGAATTTTTTATGTGAAAGCTTTTGATTTTTAAAAGTTGGCAATGGATTCAAATTTTAAAAAATGTATCGCATGGGCCAACACTCTGTGAGCCAAACAAAACAGGTCGGGGGGCTGGATCCAGGTCACAGGTAGCCAGTTGTGATTTTTGGTTTAGCTTATGTCTGTGGACCAGAGGAAGTTGGCTTCTCAAGGGAGGAAAAGCTTGCCCTTGACCCCTGGCAGAGGCCTCATTAGTGAGGCCTGAGATGAATGACCAGAGGTAAGATACCTAAAACCTAAGCGCTGGGAGGAGTGCCCAGGAAGGGCGTGACAGAACAGAAAGGTCGGTGGTTCAAACTCACCAGCCGCTCTGAGGGATAAAGATGCGGTCGTCTGCTTCTGTAAAGATTTATGGCCTTGGGTGCGGTTCTGCTCTGTCCTATAGGGTCCCTGAGAGTCAGAATTGACTCAACAGCAACAGGTTTGCTTTAGTTTGTATGGGCAGTGGGGAGAAGTCCCTGGGTGGCACACATGGTTAAGCACTTGACTATTAGCTGAAAGGTTGGCAGTTCAAACCACCCAGAAGCACCTTGGCAGGCAGGCCCGCAATCTGCTTCTGAAAGGGTCACAGCCTTCAGAACCCTACGGAGCAGTTCTACTGTGCACACACGGGGTCTCCATGAGTTGGAATCAACTTGACAACACTACTAACAACAACAAGGACAGGTAGGGGGGTAAGTAAGGGTGGGCTTCCTCATTAAAGGGGGATGGGGTGGATTTTATAGGAAGGGATGGACAGGTCTGACATCATATTCGTGAGCCAAATGTCCCAGAACTTCCGGTCTTCTCTACATCACTCCATGAAGCCATTTGCTTTGTCCAGCGTTTTTAAAGGTCTTTTGCAGGGAGAACAGGAGAAAACACTCAACTCTCTGATTTTATATAAATTCAAGGAATTACCATCAGCATGCATCCCATTATTCCGCATGCTTGGGAGGAACCGATAGAGGCAATATTACCACGTGCTCCGGGGCTGTCCAGCTTAATACTCTCCTGGAGCGGGTTCAAGAGCTTCTTCTGCTTATTTCCGTTAAAAAAAAAACCAAAAAAAACACCAAACATGCCGATTTGAATTCCCCATCTTTTGGAGACAGGCCGGGGCACACAGTCATGTACAGGAATCCTCTGGGCGCACACACATCTGTTAGACACATTGCCACGGTGTACGCAGGTTGTTCAACAATGAGCCGAATTATTTCCTCTCATTACTCCCCGTGTCGCTTCAAAACCGCACTCGGAAAAATAAAACCGCGGAAGGAGTCGCAGCCAATGAAACCTCGGCTTCGCCAGCCCACCTTTCCAAGCAGAGGAGCTGGGGCTGCGGGTAGGGGGAGGGTGTTGGGGTGCAGGGAGCGGACGCTGGCTGTCGTGATGGATTCTTACTGCTTCCTGGAAATTCCTTTGTGTGTATGTCTCCATACATGTGTTTGTACATGTGTGTCCGTCTGTAAATCTGTCTGGGTGTCTGTCTGTCTGTCTTTGCCTGTCTTTGTGTGTCTGTGTGTCTTTTTTAAATAGCACCCACGTGCCAAACGCTTGTAAGATGCCAGACCCCATCCTAAACACTTTCACATACATACATGTTGGTATGTAATCTTTATTTACCACAACTGCACTCAGCAGTGCTTATGATCTTCATTTTTAAGTGGGCTTTTTTTTTTTTTTTACTTTTTTAATAATTCATTTTGTTTTTGTTGTTGAAAATGTACACAGGACACACACCAATTCGACAACTTCGGCATGTACAATTCAGTGACATTCTTCAAGTTGTGCAGCCATTCTCACCCTCTTTTTCTGAATCGTTGCTCCCCCATGAACATCAATACACTGCCCCCTAACTTCCTATCTAACATTTTGAGTTGCTCTTGTCTGTTCGATCCCATATAGATGGTTCTTTAAAAGAGCGCAGTGCTCAAGGCAGGCATTCTTTACTAATTCAATTAAACCATTTTGTGGTTTAAAGAAGAATTCAAGGATGTATTTCATTGAAGGTTTAAAGATTATCTCAGGGCAATAGTTTTGGGGGTTCATCCAGTCTCCATGGCTCCAGAAAGTCTGGATTCCATGAGAATTTAACATTTTGTTCTACATTTTCCCACCTTTTGATAGGGATTCATCTATAGAATCTTTGACCTATGATTTTAATTTTACAGATAACTAATATTGAGACTTACTCATCTATTCATCCACTCATTCAAGTATAGATTCAGGCACTGTACCAAGTGTGAGGACATGGCAGGGGAGGAGATACACAAAGCTCTTGCTCACAGGGAGCTTAAATTTGACTGGAAGGAGATAGATGATAGACTGGTGGACAAACTAATATTATTATTTCAGAGCTTGTAAGTGAGGGAGCTGCAATGTGTTCGTGGAACTTGTTGAGGATGAGGGTTGCCAGCTCAAGCCTTGAGCTACGATTCAAAAGAACTAGGGAGGTCTTTGCAAAGGGCACATCTCTGTCAGGTAAGAAGGACACACCTTTGTGAAGGACCCACCTATGCCAGGTGAGAACAGATTCCCATTTTGGATGCTCCATTTGAAAATCATGTTAGTCATTTGCTTGTAGGAACGATGAACCCTTCAGAATTTGAGGTCTTGTAAAAAGTTGTTGTTGTAAGTTATCATCAAGTGGGCATGGTGACCCCATGTACAACAGAATAAAAATGTTACCTAGTCCTATGCCATCTTCGTGGTCATTGATGTGATTGAGCCCACTGTTGCGGCCACTGTGTACCTTGAGTGCCTTCCAGCTTTGGGGGCTCTTCTTCCACTGCAACGTCAGACAATATTCTGTAGTGATCTGTAGAGTTTTCACTGGCTCATTTTTGGAAGTAAATCACCAGGCCTTTCTTCCTAGTCTGGCTTAGTCTGGAAGCTCCCCTGAAACCTGTCCACCATGGGTGATTCTGCTGGTATTTGAAATACCGGTGGCATAGCTTCCAGCATCATAGCAACATGCAAGCCACCACAGTACAACAAACTGACAGATCATGCAAAAGGTTATACCCCTCCAAATGGCTGGGGAGGAGGTACTAGGTGAGGCCCACTTTGTACCTCTTTCTACAGGTGCAGCGGCGACATGTATTGGCAAGGCAGACCTCTCTTTCTGTGCTGGATTAAATCAGGGGCCTGGGCATCACATTGACCTGAGGTGGAACACTGGCTTGGCCACTTATGGGCTGTGTGTCCTTGGGTAAAATAATCAAACCATTGGGCTCCACAAGGATAGAGAAACTCAAGATGAAGGAGCAAGGGCTTGGAAGGGATCAAGGTTGTTTTCAGCTGAGTCATGTTGAACTGAGTACTCAACTGTCTTAGGGCCGGTTGACACCACCAGTTCTCCCACAATGGCAGAAAAATAATGGTATGTTTCAACAACAAACAGCTAGTATCTCATGAGCCTTTTTTAGCATGCTAAAGACCAGATGCTAACTCCTTTTCATGAGCTGTATCCCTCTGAGGTAGATGTCATTAGGCCCATTTTATAGGTGGCAGAACTGAGGCTCAGAATGGCTAAGATGCTTGTCCAAGGCCACACAGTAAGTCATAATGTGAGATGTGGACATCGGTCTCTCTAGCTTCAAGGACAATGCTTATAACCACTGGGCAGCCAGGTAGGTGTTCAGGGGACCTGGAGGGGGCTGGGTATGGGTGGGAGAAATGAAGTAGGGTGGGCTGAGAATTAGGGTTGTGGCCTTGGGGAGGGAGTCCTTTCGGAATCCCTGAGTGTTCAGAGAAATACAACGATGCTCAAGTGCCATTGAGAGAAGATGAAGGGGGATGAGGGGAGGTTGTTTGGTCATTTCCTTAGAACATAACCAATCACTTGCCATGAAGTAGACCCTAATTCACGGCGACCTCATATGTGTTAGGGTAGAACTGCGTTCCATAGGGTTTTCAATGGCTGATTTTTCGGAAGTAGATCGCCAGGCCTTTCTTCTGAGGGGCCTCTGGGTAGACTCGAATCTCCAACCTTATGTAAGCAGCTGAGCACGTTAACCATTTGCACCACCCAGGGACCTCCCCCAACCCCCCTTAGAACATACAGGGATTTTCTTCCCTCCCTCTCAGAATGCACCGTGGCATATTGCACCCTCATTTTGGGGATTGTGAACCTAGGAGTAGAATATGGAGATGTGGGCTGAGAGGCAGCCCCAGTGAGTTCTGGTTCCATCTTGTTTCTCCATGGAATAAACGAAGCAGAGTGTTCGCTTAGGTGGACTAACACCTATTTCTTGTGAAGCGCCAAGAATCAGTCAACAATGTCTTCTGTGGGTCTAAAGGTGAGGAGAGAGCAGTCCCCACTGCTGCCGTTGTGTGCCAGAGAGTCGATTCTGACTCACAGAGACCCCATGTGACAGAATAGAACTGCCCCATAGGGTTTCCTACGCTGTAATCTTTACAGGAGTAGATTGCCAGGTCTTTGGTTCCATGGAGCTGCTGGTGGGTTTGAACCACTGGCCTTTCAGTTAGTAACCAAGCGCTTAATCACTGGGCCACCAGGGCTCCTTTCAATACATGTAACCAGCCACTGGGTGGGTTAGAATCACCAGCTGATTGGTTAGCAGCCGAGCACTTAACCATTTTGCCACCAGGGCTCCTTAGAGGGTGCAAACGGTTAGGCACGTGGCTGTTAACAAAAAGGTTGGCGGTTTGAATCCACCCAGAGGCACCCAGGAAGAAAGACCTGGTGATCTGCTTCCAAAAGATCACACCCATGGAAAGCTCCATGGAGCACAGTTCTACTGTACACATATGAGGTAACCATGATTCAGAATCTCCCCTTAGAATCACCCAAAGTACTTAAGGTAGTGAGCTTCCCATCCTGGAGGCATTTAAGCAGAGGCCGCAGGGTTCCATTGGAAGGGACTCCTCCACTGGATAAGAGATTGAACTAAGTAACGTTGGATATTCTTTTCAATGCCAAAATCCAAGTGTCTGTGACATCAAAAAGAAAGAGTTGGCTATACTCAGGACCAAGTAACTGAGATATATGCGGTATCCACCACTTCCTCTGAGGCCTAACCACTCAAGAATCACTTGACAAGTTGTTGGTTTTTTTTCCTCCGAGTCTCAATAATTTCATACTTTTTGTCTAAGCCTGGGCACAAAGCTTGGTATACTCAATGCGTGAGGCATTTGATTTACAGAGATAGTACCACAGGGTTGTTCCTGAGCCTGAGTTCAAATCCTGGTCTAACACTCACTAGCTGGATGACCTTGAGTAAGGGACTAAGCCTTGTTGAACCTCAGTTTTCCCATCTGTGAAATGGGGCTAATAACAACATAGCATTGATATGATGCTTAAATGAGATGTTCTAAGTAAAGCAATTACCACAGCGCCTGACACAGAGTAAGCGCTTCATAAATATTAGCTCTTACTATTACTTATTCAACAGATATTAACTGAAGGTCAATTAAGTGTCAATATGGGGATTCATGGTAAATATGTAGAAAAAAAAAAAAAACCCTTCTGGTATAGAAAACCCTTCTCTTCCTACCCTTAGGGACATGGATACGGACAGAGGAAACAAAAGGCAACGGGTACATCCCTTCCTCTCAGTTTCCAAACAGGCTTCCCACGAGGTTAGATTTGGATGAAATCCAAGGCTTGGGTGATGGTAGGGCCTTGATTTTATCAGAGTCAGCTTTTCCCAACCAGATTGCACATGCGATTGATATATAATATAGCATTATTTATTACTTGGTGAATATCCACAGTCTGCTCAGCCCTTTACAAGAGATAAAGATCAGTCCTAGGTTCCCCCGGGGGGGCATTTGTGATTTAAGTTACTCAGTCTCCATGTGTACTAGCTGAGAAAGAGGGGTGGATGCCCAAGGCATGTCGACTCTAACGTCGTTTATTCCTCCCATAAAGAAGATGATAGAGAGGCCAAGCTTGGGCTTTTTCAGAGTTGAACTTCAGTATAGAAAACATACTACCAGCATATGCTATTGAAAATTAATTAAAAGAGAAGAATTCTTTCTAAACTCTCAACCATGGAGCCCGAAGCCATCAGAAACCACCAAACAAAGGAGGTTTTCATTTCCTGGTCTCCTTTACAAGTCTCAACGTTTGAAAAATTTACCGTGCAAATTATTTACCATATGGGGGTGGGTGAGAGGGGAAGATGGCCTTTTAAAGGCGGAGAGAGAATTACAAACGAATGTTGTTTGGACTGGAAGGTGGAGTGCTTTTAGGATCTAGAGCTTGTCCTCTTCTGGCAATCCATACCACCGGCACCAACTGCCATCAAGTTGACTTCGACTTATGACGACCCCATGTGCGTCAGAGTAGGACTGTGCTCCATAGGGCTTTCATTGGCTGTTTTTTCCAAAGTAGATCACCAGGCCTGTCTTTTGAGGAGCCTCTGGGTGGACTCGAACCTCCAGCCTTTCAGTTAGCAGCTGAGTGCCTTAACCGTTATACCACCCTGGGACTCCATATCAAGGTCTGGCTAAGTCTTGGTTCTCCTCACTGTGATCCTTGCTCAGTGCCATCACAAAGGTATGTCCCTAAGAGAACATTAATTCACCACCGTTCTGTTTCAAGAAACAGGACAGAACCCACAGACCCAACCATAGAAGCATTTGCATTGGACGCTTGGTAGCAGTGTAGCGACTTTGTTCCCAAATTGGCCAATTCTATTTAAAGTTGCAGGCAAGGCAATCAGACAAGTGTGAGACACCAAGAGGTTCATCTAAAATGGTAATTTTCCTTCTTGTGGTCAGTTTGATCCTTCACTCAAGAGAGAAACTTAGGAGTGACCCTGGACTCTTAACTAACCAGTTGTCTTCATACTCATCAAGTCCTGGTGCTCTCTATCCTTCAACCCATTTGCCACTCCTCTTCCTCTGCAGACACCTTGCTCCAAGCTACCTTCCCCCTTCATTCAGAAGACAAGGACAACTTCCTGACTAGCCTCCCTTCCCTGCTGCTTTCTTTCGTTAGGTTCTGTTTTTATCATTCATTCATTCATGCGTAGTAAATGTCTTATGTGGTTTAACATACCTACTCCAGTGGCATAGTGGTTAAGAGCTATGGCTGTTAACCAAAAGGTCGGCAGTTCAAATCCACCAGATGCTCCTTGGAAGCTCTGTGGGGCAGTTCTACTCTGTCCTATAGGGTTGCTATAAGTTGGAACCGACTCAACAGCAATGGTTTTTTTTTTTTTAATAGCAAAGTGTGGTTGGTGTAAACAGGTAATGAACTCGGCTGCTAACCAAAAGATTGGTGATTCAAGTCTACCCAGAAGTGCCTTGAAGAAAGACCTGGCAATCTACTTCTGAAAATATCAGTCATTGAGAATCTTATGGGGCACAGTTCTACTCTGACACACATGGGGTCTCCGTGACTTGGAACTGACTTGATGGCAACTGGTTCGGGGTTACAGCAAAGTGCAAGTATGGTAAAGGTAAACCCCACTGCTGTCCCGTTGAGTCCACTCATAGCGACCCCATAGGGTATCCAAGGCTGTACATTTCTGAGGAAGCGGACTGCCACATCTTTCTCCTGCAGAGCCACTGGTGGTTTTGAACTGCCAACCTTACAGTTAGCAGTCGATTGCTTTAACCACTGTGCCACCAAGGCTCATGGCAAGGGAACACTCCATAATTATTTAACAAAGTGAAGCTGGCATGTAACCAGTACCCAGATCAAGAAACACCACAATCCCAGCTCTCCAATAGCCTCCTTGTCTTCCTCCTCAATCATTATCCTACCTCATCTGTTAGAGTAACCCCTGTCCAGTGGACAACCACTGGGTAACCACTCTCCTGAGACAAAGTCTCGCCATCCTTTCTAAGGAGTATCCTGGCTGTACTTCTTCCAAGACAGACCTGTTCCTTTTTCTGGCAGTCCATGGTATATTCAGTATTTTTCAGCATTATCGAGACTTCTTACACATTTTTGTTGTTGTGTACCGTTGAGTTTGATTCTGACTCTTGTGATCCCATGTGACAGAGTGGAAGTGCCCCATAGGGTTTTCTAGGCTGTAATCTTTATGGAAGCAGATCACCAGGTCTCTCTCCCGAGGAGCCATTGAGTAGGTTGAACTGCTAACCTTTGGGTTAACAGCTGAGCACTTAACCACTGCCACCAGGGCGCCTCTTCTTACACGCAGATAGGGCCTTACCGAGTTTTGAACTTATATAAATGGAATCATCCAGCACGTGTAGTTGGTTCTGCTGTAATACTTGTTTTGAAAACATGAATTTGTTCCAGCATGACTGATAGATGAAAGTACAATTTGAGGATAAGGCAGATTTTGCATTTGGTTAAGCGCAGTTATGTTTCGAGAAACACTAAATGAATGTACAAAACTGCACCCCGTTGAATGAAGCCACATGTTGTTGTTGTTAGGTCCCCTGGAGTCAGTTCCAATACAGAGCAGCCCTGTGCACAATGGAACGAAACACTGCCCGATTCTGCGCCATCCTCACAGTCATTGCTGTGTTTGAGCCCATTGTTGCAGCCACTGTGTCAATCTGTTTCATTGAGGGTCTTCCGCTTTTTTGATGACCCTCTACTTTACTAACCATGATGTCCTTCTCCAGGGGTTGGTCCCTCCTGATAAAAAGCCCAAAGTACGTAAGACAATTTCCTGCCATCCTTACTTCTAAGGATGCTTCTAAGGAGCGTTCTGGCTCTACCTCTTCCGAGATAGATTTGTTTGTTCTTCGGCAGTCCATGGTATATCCAACATTCTTTGTCAACACCATAATGCAAAGGCATCAATTCTTCGCTCATTCTTATTTATCGTCCAACTTTCACACGCATATGAGGTAACTGAAAAGACCATGGCTTGGGCCAGATAAACCTTAGTCCTCAAAATGACATCTTTGTTTCTTAACACTTTAAAGAGGTCTTTTGCAGCAGATTTGCCCAAAGCAATACATTGTTTGATTTCTTGACTGCTGCTTCGATGGCTGTTGATTGTGGATCTAAGTAAAACGAGATCCTTGACAATTCCAATATTTTCTCTGTTTTTCATGATGTTGCCTATTGGTCCAGTTGTGAGGATTTTTGTTTGCTATGAGTCGGAATCGACTCAACAGCACTGGGTGGTTTGGGTTTTATGTCGAGGTGTAATCCATACTGAAGGCGTAACCCATAATGAAGGTAATCCATACTGAAGGTGTAATACATACTGAAGACTTTGATCTTCATCAGTAAGTGCTTCAAGTCATCGTCACCTTCAACAAGCAAGGTTGTGTCATCTGCATATCACAGGTTAATGAGTCTTCCTCCAACCCAATCAATTCTTCACATAGTCCAGCTTCTCGGATTATTTGCTCAGCATACAGATTAAATAAGTATGGTAAAAGAATACAACCCTGATGCACACCTTTCCTCAATTTAAGCCACACAATATTCCCTTGTTCCGTTTGACTGCCTCTTGGTCTAAGTACATGTTGCTCAAGAGCACAATTAAGTGTTCTGGAATTCCCATTCTTTGCAAAGTTATCCATAATTTGTTATGATCCACACAGTCGAATGCCTTTGCATAGTCAATAAAACACAGGTAAACATCTTTCTGGTGTTCTCTGTTTTCAGCCAAGATCTATCCGACATCAGCAATGATATCCCTCAATCCATTTCGTCTTCTGAATCTGGCTTGAATTTCTGGCATTTCCCTGTCAATGTACTGCTACAACCCCTTTTGAATTATCCTCAGTAAAATTTTACTTGCATGTGATATTGATGACATTGTTTGATAATTTCCACATTCTGTTGGATCACCTTTCATTGGAACGGGCACAAATATGGACCTCTTCCAGTACTTTGGCCCGGCAGCTGTCTTCCAAATTCTTGGCACAGACGAGTGAGTACTTCCAGCGCTGCATCCGTATGTAGAAACATCTCAGTTGGCATTCTGTCATTTCCTGGAGCCTTGTTTTTCTCCACTGCCTTCAGTGCAACTTGGACTTCTTCCTTCAGCACCATTGGTTCTTAATCATATGCTACGTCCTGAAATGACTAAATGTCGACCAACTCTTTTTGGTGCAGTGAGTATGTGTATTCCTTCCGTCTTTTTTTGATGCTTCCTGCATAATTCAATATTTTGCCCATTAAAAAACAAACAAACAAAAAAAACCTGTTCCTGCTGAGTGGACACTGAATCATAATGACCCTATAGGACAGAGTAGAACTGTCCCACAGGGTTTCCAAGGAATGCCTGGTGGATGCGAATTGCCAACATTTTGCTTAAGAGCCAAGCTCTTAACCACTGTGCCACCGGGGCTCCAATAGAATCCTTCAGTATTGCAACCCGAGGCTCGAATTTTTTCTTCAGTTCTCTCAGCTTGAGAAACGCTGAACTTGTTCTTTCCTTTCAGTTTTCTAACTCCACGTCTTTGCACGTTTCATTATTAATACTTCACGTTGTTTTCTCGAGCTGCCCTTTGAAATCTTCTGTTTAGTTCTTTTACTTCGTTATTTCTTCCATTAATTTTAGTTACTCTACATTCAAGAGCAAGTTTCAGAGCCTCTTCTGACTCCATTTTGGTCTTTTCTTTCTTTCCTGTCTCTTTAATGACGTTTTGCTTTCTTCATGTATGATGTCCCTGATGTCATCCCGCGACTTGTTGGTCTTTGGTCATTAGTGTTCAATGCGTCAAATCTGTTCTTGAGATGGTCTCTAAATTCAGGTGGGATGTACTCAAGGTCATATTTTGGCTCTCATGGCCTTGTTTTAATTTTCTTTAACTTCAACTTGAACTAGCGTATGAGCAATTGATGGCCTGTTGTTCACTTGGCCCCTGGCCTTGTTCTGACTGATGATATTGAGCTTCTCCATGGTCTCTTTCCACAGATGTAGTCAGTTTAATTCCTGTGTATGCCATCTGTTGAGGTCCACCTGTATAGTCACCACTTATGTTGTTGAAAAAAGGTATTTGCAATGAATAAGTTGTTGGTCTTGCAAATTCCTGTCATGTGATCTCCAGCGTCGTTTCTTTCACCCAGGCCATATTTACCATTAAAAAAAAAAAAACCCCAAACAAAACACATTGCCATTGAGTCAATTCTGACTCAGTCTTGAGACTCATAGTGACCCTATAGGATAGAGTAGAACTGCCCCATAGAATTTCCAAGGAGCGCCTGGTGGATCCAAACTGCTGACCTCTTGGTTAGCAGCCGTAGCACTTAACCACTACCCAGGGTTTCCATATTTATCATAGTTGCCCTTTATTCTTGTGCACCTCTCAGTGTCTTCCTTTGCCTTGGTCACATTGTGCTGACTTCCCCCATTGTAGGGGACTTTCACAATGAGTAGGAATTTCCTGGAGTCTCTGGGTGGTGCAAATAGTTAACATGCTTGGCTGCTAACCAAAAGGTTAGAGGTTTGAGTCTACCCAGAGGCACCTTGAAAGAAAGGCCTGGCAATCTACTTCCAGAAAAAACATCCATTGAAAACCCTATGGAGCACAGTTCTACTCTGACACATATGGGGCCGCCATGAGTTGGAATCAACTCAGTAGCAACCGGTTAGGTATTTTCTCCATTGTCTGATTTCTCACTTCCAGTTAAAAATCTACTAAGAAGTCATTCAATGAGATCATAACTTCTAGAACCTTCACCTGGAAAAATTTAAGGGACCGTAAAACCAAACCAAACCATTTGCCACTGGGTTGATTTCAACTCATAGCAATTCTATGTTGCAGAGTAGAGCTTCATTCATTGGGTTTTCATGGCTGTGACCTTTTCAGAAGCAGATCTCCAGGCCTTTCTTCTGAGGTAGCTCTGTGCGGGTTCGAATTGCCAACCTTTCTGTTAGTAGCTGAAAGTGTAACGATTTGCACCACCCAGGATTCCAGGGACCTTAACATGACATATAATTCTTTCCTTGGGGAGAAGAGGTGGTCCCAGGGAAAGACTAACTCCAGGACTTCCTTACATGTTCATCTTTTCTACTTACTAAAGGAGCTCAAGCAAGTCTTTGGTTTCACCAAGCCTGGCAAGTTCAACAACAAACAGAACATGGAATTGCTGAACTGGAAGACTGAGGACACAGGAGGAAACCAAGGCTCTTGTTTAGCCCAAGTTGCACATGCTTCTGGGGTAGCTATGGAGGCTGCCTGTTGCAAGCACGCCCGATATTTGCAAAGTCAAAGTCCCTGATCAGAGCCTCGTTCCAAAGGAACTCGGTGTTTTTCACTGTAATTGAAGTTGATTTGATTTCTATTTACCCTCTAAGGTCAGAGAAAACTAGATCTACAATCAATCTACCTGCTCTTCCCCTAAGCCTTCTCTAACCCCTTTCCACAGGGTAAATGGTCCACAGTTTCTCTCTCCCCCTTGCCTCATCCTCACTTTCTTCCTGCCCCTGGGCCAGCTCAGAAAAAAACCTTCACTAACCATACGGAGGTGTCCCTGGGTGGTGCAAACCGTTAAGCTCTTGGCTGCTAACCGAAATGTTGTGGTTCAAGTACACCCAGAGGTGACTTGGAGGAAAGGCCTGGTGATCTACTTCTGAAAAATCAGCCACTGACGACCCTGTGGAGCACAGTTCTACTCGGATACACATAGTGTCACCGTGAGTTGGAGTTAAATTCGACCACAACTGGTTTGGTTTTTGGTTTAATCAAGGACAAAAGCATCATTCAGGATAAAATTGGCCATTATCCTGGGGTACTGGGCTTCTGCTGCAAAAAGGCCCCTTTACATTTTAAAAAGCAAAGATGTCACTTTGATGACTAAGGTGCGCCTGACCCAAGCCATGGTCTTTTTAATTGTCTCCTATGCAAAAGCTGGTCATTGAATAAGGAAGACTCAAGAAGAATTGATGCCTTTGACTCCTGATCTTGGCGAAGAATATTGAACATGCCATGGACCGCCAGAAGAATGAATGTATCTGTCTCGGAAGAAGGACAGCCAGAGTGCTCCTTAGGAGCAAGGATGTGGAGACTCTATCTTTCTTACTTTGGGCATGTTATCAGAAGGGTCCAATCCCTGGAGAAGGACATCATGCTTGGTAAAGTAGCGGGTCACTGATAAAGAGGGAGACCCTCAATGAGGTGTTTTGACACAGTGGCTGCAACAATAGGCTCCAACATCGCAATGATTCTGAGAATGAAGGACCAAGCAATGCTTTGTTCTGTTACACACAGGGTCGTTAGGAGTTGGAGTCGACTCTGTGGCACCTAGCAACAATAAATGGGCTTCAGCCAAGCCGAACGGACTGACAAATGACATGCCTTTAAAATAATTACGCTCCCAAGGCATAGGGGTATATAGCGATATATCTATTTACATGTATCTTTTGTAATATAATCCACTTTTTTTTTTCTGTAGATGCTTCCATCTCATACTCAATGCTCAAGGATTTTTATCCACTCTTCCTTCTTTCCACCCCGCCCCCCGCCCCTCCCACACTCACCCTCAGACCCAGGCCCACAAATGCAGCTCTGATAGATGTGGAGTGATATTACCATTGATTGGGCGGCCACTGAGGGTGCGTGTATGTTTTGTCGTTAGAAGGGAGGCTGAAAGGGGGCCAGGTAATACAATGATCTGGCCTATAAGACAGCTCCCCCTTGATGAACAAGCAGACACAAATGTCAATAACAATTAGATTGTCTGTAAGCTACAGTCACTTAAGGCTCCCAGAGCCTGTCTACAGGGCCCAGATTGAAACCCTCAGCCTCGTGAGCTCCAAATCAGGTTTGGCATCGGGAATGAAAAGCCATCAGTAGTAATAGTATTAAGAGGCTGTTGGTCAAAGAAGTGCAAAGGGCTCTGAATACTGCTGGGCTCTTGTGTGTCACAGGGCAGAGACAGACTGCACAGAGCCGGGGAGGGAAGAGGGAAAGCCAGACGGGGCTGGGAGCGTTGAGGAGCAGAGGGGGAAGGGCAAGGGATGATGGTGCTGACCAGCCTGGGGTATGGGGTGTGCAGTCCTGGCTCTGCCACTTGCAAGCTATGTGACTTTGGGTAAAACTTGCTGCCAGTGTCTCAGTTCCCTTATCTGGAAATGGGAATATGACAGAACCTAAAAGGAGATGGCATTATCTTATTTCTTAAGGTTTTTGTGCTAAGTAGTTGTGTTAATCAGGGCTCTCCAGAGCAACAGAACCAACGGATCAGAACTCCAGAAATATATATATAAAACTCAAAGCAAACTCGTTGCCGTTGAGTTGATTCCAACTCATAGCAACCCTATGGGACAGAGTAGAACTGCCCCATAGGGTTTCCAAGGAGTGGCTGGTGGATTCGAACTGCTGAACTTTTAGTTAACAGCTGAAGCTGTTAACCATTGTGCTACCAGGGCTGTATATACATATATATAGATGCATGTACACATATATATAAATATATATGTATATATGCATGTTGTTTTTGGGTGCCATCGAGTTGATTTTGACTCAGAGCGACATTCTTCCAGTTGTGCAACCATTTTCTGAGTTGTTCCTTCCCCCTTAACAAAAACTCACTGTCCGTAAGATTCCTATCTAATCTTTCGGGTCACTGTTGTCAATTTGATCCTGTACAGATAGATCCAAAAAGAGCACAATGCTCAAGGCAGACATTTTTTACAGTTGTTGTTGTTAGGCACCGTCACGTTGGTTCCGAATCACGGTGACCCTACGTACAACAGAATGAAACACTGCCTGGTCCTCTGCCTCTCTCAGTATCACTGCTATGTTTGAGTACATTGTTGCAGTCAATCCATCCCATGAAGGGTTTTTCTCCTTTTTTCTGACCTTCTACTTTTTTTTTTTAGTTTATCAAGAATGATGTCCTCCTCCAGGGACTGGTCCCTCCTGATAATATGTCCAATGTATGTGAGACAAAGTCTCACCATCCTCGCTTCTCAGGAGCATTCTGGCTGTACTTCTTCCAAGACAGATTTGTTCATTCTTCTGGTAGTCCATGGTTTATTCCATAGTCTCCCCAAAACCACAATTCAAAGTCATCGGTTCTTTGTTCTTCCTTATTCATTGTCCAGTTTTTACCTGCATATGAGGCGATTGAAAATACCATGGCTTGGGTCAGGCGCACCTTAGTCCTCAGAGAGGTACCTTTGCTTTTGAACACTTTAAAGAGGTTTTTGCAGCAGATTTGCCCAGTGCAACACGACGTTTGATCGCTTGCCTGCTGTTTCCATGAACGTTGATTGTGGATCCAAGTAAAATGAAATCCTTGACAATGTTAATCTTTTTTCCATTTATCATGATGCTGCTTACTGGTCTGGTTGGAAGGATTTTTGTTCTATTTATGTTAAACTGTTGTCCATACTGAAGGCTGTGGTCTTTGATCTTCATCAGTAAGTGCTTCAAGTTCTCCTTGCTTTCAGCAAGCAAGATTTTGTCATCTGCATAACGCAGGTTGTTAATGAGTCTGCCTCCAATCCTGATGCCGCGTTCTTCTTCATATAGTCCAGCTTCTCAGATTATTTGCTCAGCATACAGATTGAGTAAGTATGGTGAAAGGATACAACCCTGACGCATGCCTTTCCTAAATTTAAACCATGCAGTATCCCCTTGTTCTGTTTGAACAACTGCCTCTTGATCTATGTAAGGCTCCTCATGAGCACAATTAAGTGTCATTCTTTGCATGCTATCCATAATTTGTTATGACCCACACAGCTGAATGCCTTTGCATAGTCAATAAAACACAGGTAAACATCTTTCTGGTATTCTCAGCTTTCAGCCAGGATCCATCTGACATCAGCAACGATATGCCTTGTTCCATGTTTGAATTTCTGACAGTTCCCTGTTGATGTACTGCTGCAACCACTTTTGAATCATCTTCAGCAAAATTTTACTTCATCACCCTTAACAGAAGCTCAGTGTCTCATGGAAACACTACGGTAGATAGGACCAAGCTAAGGGCTTAGCCTAGGTCCCTGGGACAGAGGACAGTGGGGCCCTGTCCCTTGATCATGTTCAAAGGCTGGGTGTGAAGTGCAGAGCCTTCATGCAGATGGAAGAAAATCTGGTTTTTCTGTGCTCAGGCTAAGAAGTCCTGAACCAAGATAAGCCAGGAGTCACCTCGAAGGGGTGGTGTTCTTAGAGATAAAAAAAAACAATCGCATTCAAGTTGACTCTGACTCATAGTGGCCCCATGTGTGTCAGAGTAGAGCTGTAATTTCATTGTGTTTTCAGTGGCTGATTTTTTGGAAGTAGATTGCCAGGCCTTTCTTCCGAGGGATCTCCGAGTGGACTCAAACCGTCAACTTTTCAGCGAGCAGCCCAGTGTGCTAACTGTTCACACCACCCAGGGATTGGGAGGAATGTAAGCAAGGGGTGCTTTCCAAAGTGAAGCTGACAGTAAGGGACTTGTCTGTATGTTTACTTGGCCATGAATTCCAAGTGTTGTTAATACTCACGTGTGGCGGAAAAATATCTTCCTTCCAATGGAAGAAGGTGGGATAGAGAGAACTGGAGGAACAAAAGGAAGGTGGGGGAGGCAAGACAGACATGACAAGTTTTAATGTGGATTTATAAAAAAAAAAAAAACCTCCCAGATAGTTCCAACATTCTTTTTGGCCTAGCTGCTCTGTTACCTTCAGGTGGCTGCCAAAATCTGTGAAAAACTCAGGCTCCTGGCTTCAAGTATCAAAATTCTGAGCTTACATAGTGCTTAGCAAAGCATTAGGGGACCACGTTCTTTGGGTTTTGTGTTCTAGGATGTGGACAACAATTTTAAAAGTGTTGCTTTTTCAATTGGGTTGGTATTTCACACTCGTTTTTAAATAGCGACAGAGGAGCCTGAAACACCAAAATTCCTCTAGCAGCGGCAGTCCCTCCCTTGAAAAATCTGTGAGGTACGCAACGATTGTTTCTGCTGCTTGGAATGGAACCAGAAAGAGCCAGTTTCAATTCACCATGAGGCTTCTGTGGAAAAGTTATGTTTCGTTGTAAGGAAGACTAAAAAACCAGTTGCCATCTAGTCAGTTCTGACTCATGGTGACCCCATGTGTATCAGAGTAGAACGGCACTTTGTAGTTTTCAATGGCTGATTTTTTGGAAGAAGGTTGCCAGGCCTTTCTTCCAAGGCACCTGTTTGTATCAACCAGGGACACTAGCTCTTCCAAAAATCTTGGTCTTGATTTCTTTTCTTGCTTTCCAAGAGTTCAGCGGAAACTTCCTTTAGTTAAAAAAGTAAAACTGCTTTTTGATGAAGACTCAAGCTATAGACCCCGGGCGAAAGAGCAGATGGGAAGAGAGGGGGAATTTTTTATAAAGAGCTTCATCTGTCCTCTGCCACATAGGTGTGAGCTGCTGGGTGCTGGTACCACCCCAGGTGCCTTAGCAAGTTTCCTCAAGGTTATTTTAGAGAGGTAGGTATGTTATTTGCCATTTAGAGATGCCAAAACTGAGTGACTTACCCCAAATTGCAGAACTTGTGGGTGGTGGAGTTGAGATTTGAATCCATACCAGCCTGACTCTTGAGTCCTGTCATGAAGCAAGGACACTTTCGTATCTTTAGTCATGGCACCTTGCTCTCCTTCACTAATTTATTCCTTTAACAAATATTTATAGAGAACCTACTGTGTGCCAGGCACTGTCTTAGGTGCTGTTGCTACAAAGGTGAGTAAAGCCAGACATGATTCTGTCTTTCGCCGCTCCAGAGTACCCTCCCCCCTCGTTTTTCTTCTGTCCTTTCACATAGACCACCAGTTGCCATCAAGTCAATTCCAACTTATGGTGACCCCAGGTGTGTCAGAGTAGAACTGTGCTCCATCGAGTTTTCAACAGCTAATTTTTAAATTTTAACCACTAAAAAATAAAATTTATTGTGTTTTCAGTGAAGATTTACACAGCAGTTTAGGTTCCTGTTCAACAATTTCTACACAAATTGTTCCATGATGTTGGTTACGTTCTTTACAATCCGTGAACATTCTCATTGTTTCCATTAATCTAGTTTCCCTGTCCCCTTACCTTCTCATTTCTTTTTTTATTTAAAGTAATTGTTGACCATTTGGTCTTATACAGATGATTTTTTAAGGGAGTACACTACTTATGGTAATATTCTTTGTTTTGTGAACCAATCTGTTATTTAGCTAAAGGTGACCTCAGGGGATAGTTTTGGTTCAAAGTTTAAGAGTATCTCAGGGCAATAGTCTCAGGGAGTCCTCTAGTTTCAATCGGTCCAGTAATTCTGAATTTTTAAGAATTCAAGGCTCTGTTCCACATTTTTCTCCCGTTCTATCAGGATACATCTTTTGTGGCCGTGATCAGAATGATTGGTAGTGGTAGCTGGGCACCATCTAGTTCTGGTTTCAGGGTAGATGAATCCATGGTTCCTGTACACATTCCTGTAGACTAGTTTCTTCTCTGAGTCTTTTGTTGCCTGCTTTCTCTTTTGCTCTGGACGAGTAGAGACCAATAGTTGTGTCTTAGATGGCTGCTCAAAAGCTTTAACGAGCCCAAACACTGCTTGTCAAACTAGGATGTGGAACATAAACTTTATGAACCATGTTATAATGGCTGATTTTTTTGGAAGTAGATTGCCAGGCCTTTCTTCTAAGGTGCCTCTGGGTGGATTTGAACCTCTAACCTTTTGGTTACCAGCCTCATATTAACCATTTGCATCACCCAGGGACTCTCTTCATGCTGACACCATTCTGTAAAGTTCACTTGGGAACTAATCCTTTTTTCACTTCACATTAACACTGTGGAAGCAGTTAGTTGTATGTTAGTTAGTCTGTCTGTTACGTTAGTTGTCCTCTGATTTGTCTCTCTCTTCCATCAAACTGTGAACGCCAGGAGAGCAAGGGGCTGTTCCTGAACCTGAGCCCAGACTGTATCGTGAACAACTGGTGTTTTCCTCTGCTCAGCTCCCCGGCTTCTAGTAACATCTCCACTCACTTCCTTTTGAAAGTTGTTCCTCCCCAAATCCAAACATGTGGCTCTGGTAGGAGCAGCCAATCAGTATTCTACCCCTGGACCGCACTGCACTGATTGGTCAAGGGATAAGCATGCGACTCAGGCTTGGCCAATCAATTTGCTTCCTTAGGATTTTTCTAATGGAGCTAGTAGGGAAGTTTTTGTTTGTTCAGGTGCAACCACATTCCTAGCTTCTTGGTGACAGCTGACGTGAGATAATTAAGCAAACCCCAAAGAAGAAGGGGTGATAGGTGCCTGTTGGTGCCGGAGTCCTTGGCTCTGGGCATCTCTGAGGCCAGTTTCACCCCTACAGCTTCTGTGTTCTGATAGATGTGTTACTATCCCTGTCCCTCTCCCTTTTTGATTAATTTTAGTTTGAGTCAGGTTTCTGTCACTTACACCCTAACGGTCCTGACTAGCACATCTTAGGTTACCATGGAGTAGAGCGCTAAGACGATTTATATCAGCAAATTGGAGGTATCAGGTCAGAATTAGGTGGGTGGATGGGTGGCAGGGGTGGGTGGGAATGGTCACACTGGCATTGGTGGCACTTCTTGGGAGTCAGATATTGCAATGGTTGAGAGCCTGGGTCTTTAGAGGCCAACAGTCTTTGGTTCAAATCCCATTTCTTGTCCCCAACTGACCAAAAAAAAATTTGCTGCCATCGAGTTGATTCCGACTCAGCGACGTTTCTTAATCTCTCTAAGCCCGTTATTATTATTACTGAGATAAACAGAAAGAGCACTACAAGATAGTGAGTACGTTGTTGTTAGGTGCCATCAAGCTGGCTCTGATGTATAGCCACCTTATGTCTAACTAAATGAAATGTTGCCCGGTCCTGCGCCATCCTCACAACTGTAGTGTTTGAGCCCGTTGTGGCAGCCACTGTCAATCCATCTCATTGAGGGTCTCCTTCTTTTTCACTGACCCTCCCCTTTACAAAGTAAGAGAAGTCTCACCACCCTTGCTTCTAAGGAGCCTTCTGGCTGTACTTCTTCCAAGACAGCTGTGTCCATTCTTCTGGCAGTCTATGGTATATTCATATTCTTCACCAGCACCGTACTTCAAATGCATCAGTTCTTCTTTGGTCTTCCTTTTCCCTTGCCCAGTGGTGAGTTTATGGCCCAAATCCCTGGAGCTGAAGAACATCAAGAAAGGTCCTCGCAGTATGCCTATGATCAATTAACATTTGTTCGGTCTCACTGATTGAACACATTCTCTAGCTACGCAACTGCAAGGCACCGAGGTAAAGTGTTGAATACCATAGACATCCTCCCTGCTCTTTCGGACCTTATACTCTATGGAGGAAATGGATAAGTAAGAGGTCACAAAACTTCCCCAAGAGAGATGTTCCGGGTGCCGTGGTTGCATTTGTGAAGGCAATCTGACCCAGAACCGAGAGCTCAATGAAAGGTCCTAGGAAAGGTGATATCTAAGCTGAGACGTGAGCAATGAGTAGAAATAGGACAAAAGGGGGACTGGGGTGATGCAGGGTTCCCCTGGTAGAGAAGCCAGCGTAGGCAAAGGCTCAGAAGTATGCATGAGCAGGACTCCTTTTAGGAAAGTGACAATCAATTTAGCACGGCTGGAGTATGACACAGGAACAACCAAAGTTGGAGCTGGAGAGGTAAGTGGGACAGACTATGCTGGGTCTGGGATTTTGGATTAAGACTTTACATTTAGGGGTATTAGCAGTTAGCTTTAAAGGTACTGGTGATTCAGTGGTAGAATTCTTGCCTTCCATGCAGGAGACCCAGGTTCGATTCCCAGCCAATGAACCTCATGCACCGTCACCACCTGTCTGCCAGCGGAGGGTTGAGTGTTGCTGTGATGCTGAATGGATGTCAGTGGAGCTTCCAGATGAAGAGGGACTAGGAAGAAAGGCCTGGCGATCTACTTCTGATAATCAGCCAGTGTAAACCCTGTGGGTCACAACAATCTGATCCACAGCCGATCGTGGAGATGATGCAGGAGCGGGCAGCATTTTGTTCCATTGTGCATGGGGTGGCTATGAGTGGGGGGCTGACTTGATGGCAGCTAACAGCAACAACAATACCACGTCTTACCTTTGAAGAGTTTACATAAAACCATGCGGGGTGCCCTGCAAAGGTTGGAGCAGAGGTGGAATCAGACGAGGGTCCTGAATCAAAGACAAAAAGTTTTAGAAAGCCCAGCCTCCCATTTTTCAGATAGGAAAACCAAGTTCCCGAGAAGAAAAGTGACTTGCCCAGTATCACAAAGCTGGTCAGTGGCGGGGCTGGAACCAGAACCAGAACCAGATCTCCGCGTCTCCAACCAGTGATTTTTTCTGCCGCTGGAGTTCTCCTGCTCCAAGTCCCCACCTGGGCCAAATCTGGCCCCTTGCAGCTCTTCTAAACTGGGGAAAAGCTCTTACTCCTCACGTACTCACAGCCCCTCTGTCTCAGGAAGCTCGCAATAAATTATTTTTTTCAGGCAACGCCTTGCTCCCATCCCTGCAAAACAATGTATTTATTATTGCTAAGCCTTTTCCATCTTTGAGGAGAAAATTCATACCACATGACTCCCCAAAGCCGAGCGGTCCGGGTTTACAAATACAGTACGCTAATAGCTTTGTAAACATTTATTCAGGATGACAGCTGAAGGAAACATGTGGCATTAATTAGAAGGCTCAGCAACGCGGCCTATTAAGAGGGAGGTTAAATCTGAATTAGTTGGCTTTGCTGAGACAAGAGGCTCTGGGGAGCAAAACTTCACTCTAATGCATTCTGACTCTGTTGACGTGGGGTGCACTGGGAGTACATGGGGGTCTCAGTTTTTCGGGGGGAGGCCTGGGTCTTAGCAAGATGGCCACTGAGTCATTGAGCTGCACAATGGTCAAGGCTGACTTCCCCAAAGGTCTGTCCTCTAGGTTCTGTGACTCATCCCGGCTTCAGAGGGTGGCCACACCAAGCCATGGGACGCCATGATCTTGTAGCCCAGCCCAGGGAGCAAGAGAGCAATGTCTGGTAGAAATCAGTCTCCCCAAGACTGTGGGTTGGAGGGGGAATAGCTTTCTGGGCTGGGAGTTGCCTCTGCCTCTGGTTAGCTGTTACCTCTTCTCTGTGGTGCCAAGTAGCCAGTATTCCCTCTGGGAATCCACCAGTCACCCCAGTAGACCTGGGGCTCTGTGAGGCCAGAGTTGAATCCTTTTCCCTGTTTGCCCCACATCCAGTAAGTCTTGGCTTAAAATATATGCCCATGGGGCCACTTAGTCTTGTCCTCACGTTCACAAATTTAGATGTTTGAGTCTATCCCCAAATGGTCCTACCTCTACCCACAGATGTGTCCCAACAGCACCAAAGGGGGGTAACATTTGTTGACCAAGTCTAAACTTCTGTCCCATACATGGAACGCATCGCTCGTGATGAGCTATACAGTAGCATCTTTGTATTTTTCATAAGTCCTTTAATTACCTTGTTAATAGCACATTTACATTGCTTTGTTGTTCTTGTGGTAGTGTTTGATGTGTTAATGTGTTACATGTGAATGTTGAATTGCACCCTGATTTCTGTGTGATCGTGTTTTGACCTTTCTTCATCTTTTGACATTCACAGGACCTTCTAAATACAGAAGGGGCTCAGATCTCCCTTGACCTTCGAGAGCCTGGCCAATGCTGCCTAAATATTTGTTGAATGGATACACAAGAGAGTGAGTGGCCTTGGGAAGCCAGGTCCCTTCTTTGGGCCTCAGTTTTATCATCTGTAAAATGGGATGGTGGGCAGGGAAGGAGGGTTGGCTAGATGAAGACTGAGAATGTGGCACATTAAGGGAATCTGGTTTTTCTCTATGTGTTCCACCCGCAGGCTCCTCTGGCCACCCTCTTTGTCCTCCTCCTTGCCATCTGGCTCGGCCACGCTCCCACCCATCTTCCTGCTGCACCCATGGAAGCTCCAACTGGGTTTGACTTGGATGGGATAACCCAGAAACAGATTGGCGCCTTTTCCCTTTTGGTACCATCTCCAAAGTACCGCTTTCTCCATCTTCCCTTCTCTACTCTGCAGGCGCCGGAAGCTCTAAGACATGTTCTCATTTAGTGGTTTTCATACATTGTTTTTCCTCCAAGCAAACAAAATCGTAATGCAATATTGAAAGTAGACCAACCAGAAGCTCCCTGGGTGAGGTAGGAGTAAGAGGCCTTCCTCTCGCTTGCTGGAATCTTCTAGGCTGTTGCAGAGCTGTTTACAAAGTCCTGATGTTATCTAACTCCTCATTTAATGGATAAAAAACCTGGGGCCCTCGGAGGGGCAGCACCTGGCTTGGCTGGGAAGTGGGAAGAACCCAGATCTTTGCAATACATCTTGTCCAATAGTTCAGGAGCATAAAAGAGCCCCAGCAGTGAATATGGTAGCGATTATTGGATTACTGGAGGTAGCATAGTGGGGGGGAGGGGTAGCCCAGAGCTACACTCCCTGAGTTCCCATCCTGGTCTTACCACTTAGGAACTGTGTGGCCCTAGGCAAGTTACCTTGTCTCTCCATGCCTCAGTTTCCTCATTCTCAAAATATGGATGATAATTACTACCTCATTGGATTGTTGTGAGGGCAAAAAGAGAGGTGATACATGCAAAATGTTTAGCACGGAGCCTGGCACATAGTTGTTGTTGTTGTTAGGTGCTGTCGAGTTGGTTCCAACTCAGAGACCCTAGGTACAACAGAACGAAACACTGTCCCATCCTGCATCATCCTCACAATCGTTGTTATGTTTGAGTCCATTGTTGCAGCCACTGTGTCAATCTATCTTGTTGAGGGTCTTCCTCTTATTTGCTGACCCTCTACTTCACCAAGCATGATGTCCTTCTCCAGGGACTGGTCGCTCCTGATAACACGTCCAAAGTATGTGAGACGAAATCTCACCATCATCACTTCTAAGGAGCATTTTGGTTGTACTTCTTCCAAAGCAGAATTGTTTGTTCTTCTGGCAGTCCACATTATATTCAATATTCTTCACCAACACCATAATTCACAGGGCTCAAAAATGCCAGCTGCCCTTGTTCTTGGGGCACGTTTATGGGCTGCCTTGAAGGAGGGAGGAGGCAGTGAAGATCACATTGATGGGAATGTGAACTTTGCACCTAGACCCTTGAATCTCAATCCCAGCTCCACCATTCTAGCTGTACGACCTGGGGCAGGTGTCTCACCTGTCTGAGCCTCATTACCTTCTCTGAGGATTGTGGATCATAAGAGAATACACTTCTCAATATTCTCACTAGGACTAAGAGAAATAAGGGATGAAAAGCTCTTAGCTTCATGCCTGGCACTGAATCTGTCCCCAGATAATGATGGCCATCATTCTTAGTGCTGTATTTTTATCATTTCTTCTTGGCGGAATATATGGAAACCCTGGTGGCGTAGTGGTTAAGTGCTACAGCTGTTAACTAAGAGGTCAGCAGTTCGAATCCACCAGGCGCTCCTTGGAAACTCTATGGGGCCGTTCTTCTCTGTCCTATAGGGTCACTATGAGTCGGAATTGACTTTATGGCAATGCGTTTTTTTTTTTTTTGTAATGGGTGGAAGATACGTGGCGGAAAAGTCTTCTCTCCTCAGTATACCTGTGCCTTTCTGTCAATGATAATAATGATTATTATTATTATAATTATTGTTGTTAGGTGCCGTTGAATCAGTTCTGATTCATAGTGACCCTATGAACAACAAAATGAAGCACTGCCCGGTCCTGCGCCATCCTCACAGTCATTGCTATGTCTGAGCTAATTGTTCCAGCGCTGTGTCAGTCCATCTCGTTTGAGGGTCTTCCTTTTTTTCACTGACCCTCACTTTGCTAACCATAATGTCTTTCTCCAGGGACTGGTTCCTCCTGATAACATGTCCAAAGTAAGCAAGACAAAGTCTCGTCATCCTAGCTTCAAAGGTGCATTCTAGCTGTACGTCTTCCGAGACAGATTTGTTTGTTCTTCTGGCAGTCCATGGTATAGTCAGTATCCTTTGCCGACACCGTAATTCAGATGCATCAATTCCTGTCCAACCTTCCTTATTCATCATTGTTATGCGTATTTCTCATGCATATGAGGTGACTGAGAAGACCATGGCTTAAGTCAGGCACACCTTAGTCATCAAAGTGACACCTTTGCTTTTTGACACCTTGAAGAGGCCCTTTGCTGCAGTTTTGATTGCTGCTTCCAGGGGCGTTCATTGTGGATCCAAGTAAAATGAAATCCTTGACAACTTCAGTCTTTTCTCCATTTATCATAATGTTGCTTATTGATACAGTTGTGAGGATTTTTTGTTTTCTTTACCTTGAAGTGTAATCCATCCTGAAGGCTTCATCAGTAAGTGCTTCAAGTCATCCTCACCTTCAGCAAGCAAGGTTTTGTCATCTGCAGATTGCAGGTTGTTAATTAGTCTTCCTCCAATCCTGATGCTGCGTTCTTCTTCATACAGTCTAGCTGCTCAGATTATTTGCCCAGCATACAGATTGAATAGGTATGGGGAAAGGATACAACCCCGATGCACACCTTTCCTGATTT